>NC_086259.1:15457500-17857500 GCF_021018805.1 Prinia subflava
AAGGACCCGGCCATATTAATAAATATGCAAAATCAACCAAAAAAGATTGTTCCATGTCCGTGCTGTTTAAAATTTAAGTGTTAATCAAAAGTCAGAGATACAGATAGATAAAAAGAACAAGCGTATAATGAGATAATATTAATCAATAAGGTAGGCCCTGTTTTTAGGCATGATATTTTTCTGATGCCAAAGAAAAGATTAGATACCAAAGAAAAGGAGATTTTTAATGTGGATTATGAAGAAAGATAATGAGATAATATTGCGAGTGCTTGTGGGCAGATCTGTAAGCAGAATAAAAGAAAGCATGAAAATGCTTGTTTGAAAATTTAGGAAGTCATCAATGAAAATGACTATCTTGAAGTCGATCTAGGGTGAGTGTAGACATGTTGATAGTGAAGCAGGATAAGCTGGATTAAACTCAAGAGTTCTCTATAGACAGACTACAGTATTAGAGGGAGAAGGGATGAATTTGTTGTGAAAAAGCAAGTTTTCTAGCAAAGATACTCAGCACAGTGAGTGTAGGGGCAGAGAGAAAAGGGGTGAGGTAATTGTAGGTTGGACCTTCTTGTGTGTGTGTTGGGTAAAAGCCTGACAGTTAAAAGAAAAAATTGGCAACAAACCAGACAGAAATTGATAACAAGTCTAGCAATAGAGCATGGATGAGAAGTAAGTTCTGATGGGGCAGCAGTGATGGCCAGTGCAGAGGTGGGGTGGACTACACTGAAGGAGTTTATAGAAGGGGAGCTGACCAAACACATTTTTAGAGAGACAGATCGTGGCAAGAAGTCAAAGAACTTACAAGATGAACAGGCAAGAATGTCTTCTGAACCAAGATGCAGGGATCTTTCTCTTCTGTTTGCACAGCACCCATGCAGCCTGTGTTCATCCTCCCCATCCTGCAGTGCTTAGTGGCCTGGAAACTGGGAGAAAGCATTTTGGAAGAGGCTGTGCTGGCTGATTTTCAGTGTGAGAAACCCTCTTGTCAGTAGTGTTGAATATCAAGGGACAGAAATTTGTGTGCCCCTGATTGCCTTGAGAATGAGTCAAATCATTGATAATTGATAATAATGATCAAAACTCTCAATCAGTTCAGCTCCCACCACCTCAGCTGCAGGGCCAAGGCACAACATGGCACCTTCACCTTTCTCCTGTCCTTAATTAAAGATTTGTGCATCAGCCCAGTAAATCTCCAGCAGCCTGGTGTGTGTGTGGTGTCCTGCACAGGATGTGCAGCCAGGCAGTGTGGTGGAAGTTTTGGGGTGTGGGGCATCAGCAGAGCTGGGCTGAGATGAGCAGGAGCCCAGTGCAGATGAAACAAAATGCAGAGTTCAGCTGAAAGATGAGGGACAGGGCTTAGTGGGGCTGTGGGAGCTGGTGACTCAGTGTACAGCACTGAGAGAGCCCCAGCATTAACACATCCTTTGTTCATGCCAGAAATAGATGTGCTCGTCAGCCTTTAGGAATGGAATCTAACTCAATAGCAAAGTGTTACATGTTCACAAACATTGGGTTTGATTTTATTTTAACACACTGGTCAGGTTTCACACCCAGCTTTCCCATATTTTATGTTATTGTGTGGGCCTTGAGCTCCATCAAAGTTTTTCCCATAAACTAAAGAAGGAAAGAACTGTGTAAAATCATAGGTTTTATTCTTCTTTAGGCACACAGCACAAGAATAGTGCAATAGTGCACCGGCATTGCTGGGTTTGTGTCATTGTCAAAATGTTGGTCTGAGCCAGTGGAGACAATTTGAGACTTTATTCATCCACACACATCCAGTATTTGTCAGGTGATGGTCCATTAGTTAATGTGTCAAACTCAGCAGTATGTGAGGAAGTGGCAGTGTCCATAGCACATTAACATGTTTTTCTAGTTCACACTGATCTAAATGACCTGAAATCTGATTGTGTGGATTGCTTATATCTTTTAGCACTTACTGACATTTAGCAACTGCTATGTTTGCTAGAAATATATCCAGGTATACATAAATCCAGTTGAGGGGAACCTTTTACTTCAGAAGATTAAAGTATGTTAACACTGCATGTAACTAATTAGAACATATAGCGAGTGAAGTGTATTTTACATTTTCAAATGAAATTCCTTTCAGCAGATGCTAATACATATTAGGACATCTGTTTATATTTTCCTTCAGTCTCTTTTTAAACTGCATCTTATTTAAAATACTGTTGTCAGCTGAAATAGTATAGCCTTAAACAATACTACTTGTATGTGTAGTTGTGAACTCATACGTCTGCTTTTGAGATGTCTTTCTGCATAAGCAGATTTTTGTTTTGTTTTGTGTAAGTGAAAGATGTATAAAAAGTTGTTTTGCCTCATTTAAATTGGAGCAGGGATGCAAAAGGCAGAAAGAAGTCAGTAGGATAAAATGTAGTGCTATCCCCACTAGGTAAAGTTGTCCAATTACGCCTGGTGTCAGAACTTTTCAGCATTTGAATGGCTGGGAGGGGATACTAATTTCAACCTTAATGATCGCTGCTTTAGGAGTCAACATCACAACACTTCACTTATAATTTTAGCACATCTGTCAGCCTCTGCTAAAAAGGAGCCCTGGGCTAGTGGGTGACTGAAGATCCTTTTATCCCTAGAGAGGATTATGTATTCCCTTCAAGAGAAGGAAAATAAAAAGGTTATAAATACTCACCTACTTCACTGCTGCCCACATTTGCCCTGTTGACAAATAGTGACTTTCACATCCTGCTTTTACATTCATAAGCACAAAAATAAATAAAAACTATGCAACTTCTCATTGTATAGCACTTATGGAAGCAGCCCATTTATAATGTCACATATTCTATAACACCATATAGTCCCTAAGCTGGACTTTTTTTCATTTCAATAGATCACACTGATTTCCTGTATGACTTTATCTGCCTAATACAAAGTGGGATTGAACAGTTATTTGTCTGGATTTCGCCACTCCTTATCAAACATTTATGATTTAGCTGTTGCTACAGCATCTTCTTGTAAGGTCTTTCTTATTTTTATCTTCTCAGGAAGGGTTTGAATGCGATAACAGGGCTGTAATAAATCTATCTCTTGAAAATGAAGCATATTTTGGGAAGCTGTGTGCTGTGGGCTGCCAGGGGAGGGGAGGGTGAAGGGGCAGGACAGTCAAGCGAGTGGATTGTTCCAGGGACACTGTGGGCACCTATCAGTGAAAATGATTGACTCGTTCTAGTGGAGGGTAGCAGTGCATTGAGACTCCTGCCTGCATGCTAGGCTGCTGTTCTGGAGGTGAAAGACCCGATAGAAAAGGCAGTTTTGCCTAATCAGGGCAAATTTAGAGAGCCAGCGTGAGGCTGTAGGTGGAGGAAAAATAGCACAAGTCATAGAAAGGTCAGCAGGTTTGTGTCTTCTCTGTTTATAGGAATAAAAAAAGCAAGATCTCAGTCTAATTATTTCTGTTTCTCTTTCAATTTCTGTATTCTTTATCTAGAGAGGAAAAGAAAATATATTAATACTTATAATACTTATAATAATGACCGATTTAATGAAATGGGAGTGGGATGTGCCTGACAATAGGACCTTTTTTGTGTTGCAGCTTATTTTAAAATTTAATTTGAAAGAAAAAAAATCACAGTAAACCTATCCATTGTGTATCCCAGGTGTTTTTATATTCCTAACCAGAGCATTTTGCCTGAACATTTTCCAAACAACCTCATCATACAGAAGTAATTTATTTTTCATTACATAATGCTTTTCATTCAATGATTTCAAAATGCTCTGCTAAGTGTGCTTTTTGAAGTGCCAAACTAAGTGTCATATAACCCTGGGGAGATGTCTGCTGGTTTTATTGTACCTATTTTGCAGACAGGTAAATTCAAACACAGACAGATTAGCAGACACCCTGTGAATGAGTAAAGCAGGGAAGACCAAACCCCTAATTCTGCCTGCTGAGAGCCAGCCCTGAGCACGTGCCCCTTTGTCCAATGCTCAAAAGGTGTTCAGGCTGTGTGTAGGGAAAGAAGAGAAAAAAAACTTTGCAGAACCTATAAAAGTTAATAATTACATTGTAAATGCTGCTTATCTGATAATGAACATTTAATACAGAACCATAAATTTACATGACACTTGGAAAAAAAAAATGTTCTTTTGTTTTTGTCTTCAATTCCCAAGTCTGTTTATAGTTAAATTTTTAACTTGCTTAATCGAGGCTGTATTCTGTCCTGCCTCCTTTTTTATGTCTTCACCAGTGCTTTCAATGACCTCTTTGCAAGTTTCTTTATATAGAAACCTGCTATGCTGTCTTGAATGCACAAGGTCAATAATGATTACCCTCTAACTTTGAAGGGCATCCCCCTTCTGTGCTTGTGAAATGTATCAAGCCACAAAGTCCCTGCATCCCATAATTGTAATTTCTCTTATGAAATGCAGTATTAAGAAAGGTATTTTTATTTCCCAAACAGTAGAGCTTTAGTACATAAGTATGTTAAGCCTGGTAAAGTCAAGATTTTTTTTTCAATGTAGGAAAGTAGACCTGACAGTTTAATTTAAAACAAATCCACATTGACGGAAGCATTTCTTTGAAATATATTTCAAAAGAAGTAAACAGCCTAAGTTGTTTTTGAATATGTGGATGGAAAGCTGGATTTCTGTTGTTTTATATCCAAATGATGCAATAGGTATTTATTTTTTATTTCTAGAGAACTGTATCATGATCTCTGCACACTCTAAAGGCTTCAGAGACTTTAGCATGATCTGTACAGAAAAGCTGCTGCTACTGTGAACTGCAGATGATTTGTGTAACGAAATTTTGCCTATCTTTTGGAACCAGTGGTCCTCTAATAATTATCAATAAACAAAGTCAGTTAAAAGAAACTACAGAAAAGCATCAAGTGATAACAAAAAATTGCTTAATTTGAATTGATACTAGAGCAGGCATTGACTGTGTCATCCCACAGCTTAATAGCTGGAGCCCTGGTTCAATACCATGAACTTGGGAAGGTTTCCCTAATGAAAGAACTGATGTTTTCTGTTCAGTAGCAGCAATAGTTTAACTTTTTTAATTACTTCCTTTAAAAGTTTACACACCACTAATTGCAGCACTATATAAAAGAATGTAATGTATTGGCTAATATCAGTAAGCGAGTTCTCAGACATAAATGTGAAATAACAAGTCATTTTAAAAATAACTTAATGCAGATATTCTATTTAACATTAATAAATGAATGCACTGCAATTCTTTTTACCAACAAGTAATTTGGAGTTCTATTTAAGTATATTTTCAGAAAGCTGCTTATTTGGTTTTCAGTGTCTTTTCCATCAGTTATGCATTTTCTGGATATGCTGGCAAATATTATTTCCCCCTCTCCCCCCATTATTAACAGAAAGCTCAGAACAAGGCATGTAAGTTAGAAGAGCCGTGCGTTCATGTAAATATCTAAACATATATAAATTAGCTTTAAAAATTGAATTCACTGAACATGAATAGTCACTTAAAGTGTAACTGGAATTGACTGTGTCATGTATCAGCCTAATAGCTGGAGCGCTGGTTCAATACAATGAACTTGGGAAGGTTTTCTTAATGAAAGAACTGACGTTTTCTGTGCAGTGGCTGCATTCATCAGACCACACAGTGTTCATTACACTACAAAGGACTGCCAATGTGAATTGTTAGGATCATCTATTAGGTAAACCGGATGGGGACAAAAGATAGCAGCGGAATGGGAGGCTCCAGCACCTCTGCAGGATGTGGAGTCCGACTGCTTTGATGACCTTTCACCGGTGCATTAGCATCCATTCACACAGGGATCCCAAGTTCATTCCCTGATTCTGCCAACCACAACTGGCAAGGAGCCAGTGCTAGGTGCCTTCATCTCCCTGGCTGACAACACAGACTAGCCCTGTGCTTTATAGGGACACCTCCTTTAATCTGCTTCCTTTCAGTATCCTGGAAGTTATCAAAAAAAATGGACACTCTCTAGCAATGCTAATTAGGCACTAAAACCCACCCTGGTTTGTGGTGCTAATTTGGAGAGGTGCCCTGGATTGGGGCTGGTCTCTTCAGAGGGAAGATGAGCCCTGTGCCATTGGGAAATGGGAAAAACCAGACATGCTGATTGGCAAGGTCAGGCTGGAGGGCCCAGCGCTGACTCAGGAGCAGGCACGATAATTCAGCGGGGATTTGCATCCACTCTGTCCCTTGCTTACCTAATGGGAGCATTGTTAGGCTGTTTCATAGGGAGCTTAGTGCCTGAAAAGGGAGATTTAATAGTAAAGATAAAAGTTTTGCTCCAATTCTCCCAACATCCAGTTATTAAGAAGCTAGTCTGCTCTGTGAGGCAGCTCACTACAAAAGCATTCCCAGTTCACAGACAGAGGCTGTGTTACAGCACATAACAGCTTTAATTCTTTCCCCAGGATATTTAGAGTAGATGTGTTGGTATCATGCACTGTTTTTCCTCTCACTTTCAGTGTTGAAGCTGAAGTTATGTGATGGTTGCTAGCCTAAAAGTCCATGCCTCAAGGTCATTCCCCTAACCTTATTTCCCACGTGTTTAAATGTATTTATATAGATAGGTAAAATATGGTAGCTGCTGCCACGTAACCTTGTTTCCTTTCCTGACACCTCCAGCTGCTGGAATTGAATATAAAGCTGTTATTTGGGATGGGGACATGTACTGTCAGTCCTGCTTTGAGTTGAGCACGGGTGCAGTCAGTCCAGCAGAGGTGGCAGCTCTTTTACCTCACCTGCCACAGCCACCACCACTGCTACCTGACAGACACCTAAGGCAGAGCAAGGGAAAAGCACCCAGGAGGTGCAGAAGTTGCAGTGAATTTTGTATGCAGCAAAAATTACCAAAGAGTAGTAATTCTTTCTTCAAAAAATTACATTTCTTTTGGGTTTTCAGAGTTTTAAAGCTTATTGAAAATGCTGTGTGTATTTTTATTCCAGGGTCTGTGTTCTTTCTTTTCTTTTATTCCTGCTTCTCTGTGGACTGGAATTAGTGCCTCAGTGCCAAGTGTTACACAATTCTGTGGTAACTGCAATACCATGTCAGATTTTTTTAATATATCATGATATTGAGAGGAAATATCCGGATTTTCAGAGCACATCAGCCAACTGGTCAGCCAGTAAGACCAGTATGATGAAAATATGTCCTGGTTGATGTAAAAATAGAAACAAAAGATTTTCAGTTAGTTCTGCTTGCCTTTATTTTCTTTTTTGTTTCTTTTCTTTTCTTTCCGAATTACTTAACTAGAGAGAGATTTCATTGGTACTCAAACTGACTTGTCAGGATTTGGGTCCATATGATGGGAATGTTCTAAGGAATGAAAGGCCTGTGTGAAATGGGCTGTCCCCAAAGGACAGCAGGAGGCACCAGGGCTGCTGGAAATGGTGAGGATATTTCCCAGATGGAGGAGGATAAGCTGCATTAGAAATCTGGGATAGGGTAAAGGAGCAAGAGGTTCAAGGAATAAAAATCCAAGTGCCCGATTTGTACAACACCTCCTTTGCAAACAGCCAAGTATGGAGAGAGTTGACAAAAGAGAACTGAAAGGCTCATTTGCAAAAGAGGTGACATCAGAAATTTTGTTGAGGACAGATTTGTCCTTGCTGGGGTAGGTGAACAGCACACACCCAACTCCTCAGATATCCCCTGGGTGATACCAGAGTTCAGCTGAAGGAAATAAAGAGGGAACCATTCTGTGTAGCTATGATCCTTCAAAAGAATCTGGCTGAGTCCCTGCTCTCGTTGATCTGACCACAAATGTGGGAGCAAGGAGCAGCAAGGACACTGAGGTCTTTGGATTTATTGTGCAAATCAGGGAGCAATGCAAAAATTCTTCAGTCTATGCATTTTAAGTATATTTTTAAGCTCTTACCTCTTTTTTGGATATCTGCTGTAATATAGGAGGAAATCAGTTATCTGTCCAGGATATTTCACTGCTGAAAATGCATCATATCACAGCTTTCATTGTGTTGTATGACCTCCCCTGAGAGTGCAGTGTATGCACAGGTGACTACAGCTAAAGGTCTGTGAAATGTTACTTGCTACATTTAAAATATCCACAAAAATGATCATCATTTTTTTATTAGAGTGGAGGTTAAGATACAGTTTTCTCATTAAAGAAAAATATACTATTTTAAACTTAGAGCTTGCCAAAATTGTATTTGTCTTAATGTTTAGAAAAAGAAATTTGAAGATGTAATACCAGAGTATTTAAAATTTTCTGCTTCTTGAAGCACAGAGCACAGGGGTTGATCCTCCATTACACTAAAGTTTATTAATGCCTCTCTGTGGGAGTGTTACAGGGTCCTCAAGAGTTTGTGCACAGCCTTAACCATGCCCTGTTCCAGATGTCTGGAAACACTGGTGGGTCAAAACAGAGAGGAACTACAGGCCTGTGCTCCTTTCCTGTGGCTTTGCTTGGAAACTTTGTTCAGGCAAAATATGAAATATTTGTTTCAGTTTTGCACTTCACTAGAAGCTGAAACTGTACAGAGCAGCCTTGAAGCTGCTGTGACTGGAGGGGCCTCAGGAATGTGGCAGTGGCAGGTGACTTAAATCTTAAAATGTGTTCCAGCTCCCTGGGAGGAGGTCAGAACCCAAGATTTAAACATAGTTTAAAACAATAAAAAGCTCCAGGTAGCTTAGGACATTCCTACATAACAATCCTGTCCTTCCTCTGCTGTGTTCTGAAGGTGTGGTGAAGGAGGGGTGCTCATGGTAAGGATTTGCCAGCACTTGTAAAGAGGAATATATTTACTTTGAATAAGTTCTGTAAATCACCTGTCTGCATAATTAGTTTGTGTGGGAAGTGAAGTGGGATGGGTTGGGGTTTTTTTCTGCTTTCGAAAATTGGATGGCAATTAATTTATTATGGGATTTCTGTAGGAAAGTAGAAATTCTGTGGAATGGCTTGTTTGTGGAGCAAAGTTGTCATCTGTTGCTGTTTTTCTCTTAATTAGAGAGGCATTTTTAATTATCTGTCAAGGTCCCTTAGAACCTGGGATAGCTGGTCTTATGTATGAAATCAAAACAAGGTGAGTCTGTCTCAACTGATAGGAAGTAGAATGAAGCCCAAATATGAGAATAATTAGCAGGTTTGGACAGCAGGGAGGAACAAGCTCCCTGTCAGGTATGATGGCTGTCCCTGCTCCTTTGCACTCCCCTGTACTCTGTTTCTGATGCAGTTCAAAACTTGTAATTATACCAAACATTATCCATTATTTTCATATTTATGTAGTTTTTGGGTGCCTTTAAATGTGGTGAAGATCTCCAATCCTTTATCAAAATGTAATACTCACTAAGGCATTTGTGAAGCAGAAAGAGAAATGAAATTTGACTTTCTGCTTTCCCTGTGTGCACACAGCTCCTTCTCACAGGAGTCGCTCTAGAACAAGGGAGCTTTACCAAAGCTCATTCACAAAATACAAAGCAATATTGCTGCAGAAATTCCTGTTGAAAGTGCACACTGGTGTGGCCTCTTACAAGTGGAAAGTGTATCACAAAAGATGACCAGAATCAGGATAGCTTTGAGGGAAATTATTGTGCTCCTCTGGGTGGTCCCCACGTGTGTACTGGTGTGGCAGAGAGGGCGCACTGGCAAAGAAACATTTAATTGCACAGTAGCTGTCAGATCATCCATAATTGAATCAACTCTGCTTGTGTAACAAAATCCCAGTGTTCTCAAATTGAAATCACTTAAGTAAAATGATTTTGTGGTGTTCAAAAAGCAACAGAAAAAAAAATTCACTAAAGACCATTAAGCGGCCTCAAGCCCCACGTTTCAGTGTTCATTTGTACCGATTATGGTGTGACAGCTCTTGAGTTTCCAATGATAACAGCCATCTGACTTGATCTGAGTTCAATGGATTTTCACTAAAATAGAATCATCGCCTTTGTGATGGATAGAAAAAGTAAAGCAATACATCCTGATAAATGCTCCGGCTTTTTTTTTCCCCTTCCCTTATTGTGACCTTGTACAATCTATAAGTGAGCAAAGCTGAGCCCTGGCCACTGCTGCAACGCATCAGGACTTTGAAATTTAAGTAGCTCTGAAACCCATCAATGGGGTGAAGGGAGAATGGCCTGAGAAAGCGATGGATCATGCTTAGAGGGCTCACAGGGAAGCAGGGTAAGCTGAAGGTCAATACGCAGACATGTCCTGAAGGAGCAGCTCAGACACTCATTCACATTCACATCTCAAAGCCACTGCTGCTGCAGCGCTGCCAGCAGAGATCAGGAGGAGAGTGAAATAAAACAAGAATTTCAGAGCTTATAATTTCTTTGCAGAGGCAAATGGCACAAGGGTGCAGTGTAAAATAGCTGTGACCTCTCGTGTTGGTGCAGTGGCCTCATCATCCCGTGCCAGCAGCAAGGAGCAGAGCCCCATGGAAAGGAATCCTTGCCAAGTGCTCTCCCCAGGCTTCCAAACTTTCTCAGTCCTGCTAATTGTGAAGAGCGTTTAACATTTTTAATATGTCATTGATCGTTTGTAACACATTATTCAGCATGACATGAAAGTGAGCTAAACTGGAAGGGATGCAATCTGAATCCATGCACATGCAGACAAGTAATTAAGGGTCTTTACACTCTGAGCTTTGTGTGCCAGAGCGGATGGGAATGTGCACAAAACTTTCAGAGGAGTTCATGTTCTGATGGAGTTTTGTTTTGAAGGAGGTTTGGATCCTGGTACAGACTGGCCTGGCTGTAGAGAGCTTAAAAAATAAGGGGAGAAAAAGGAAGGGAAAGAAAATACTAAAATAAAATTAGTATACAAATTTGAACCCACAGTTGCCATGCCTAAAGCAGAAATTGCCGAACAAGTCAAGAGGCTTATTAGCATTTTATGTAAATCAGTTATTACTGTTCTCCACTTCCTTAATTATCCATGTTATTTCAATACAACCCTTTCTTTGATGTCCCAATTCTATATTTAAATAGTGCAAGATTTCTATCATATCCTCCCGCTGAGGTTTGTTCCATGCAAAAAACATGCCAAGAGCAGCTATTTTAGAGACTACTGGGAAATGTTTAATTGGTTAATCCCATTTGAGTTATGAGGGAGTATTGCCACGCACAGAAAACAGAAACATGTAAAGTACTGGCTTGGAGAAGTTTACTAAAACCTGCAAGACTTCCCCTGAAATTTAGCCCTGAAGATGTTTTGTTTCCTAGGCACCCAGTGGGAAATGATTCAAAGGAAAATCCTTCAAACTTCTTTGAAATACACTAAATGATTGATTCATAGTAGAAATATTTTTGAATTAAAACACAAAGTCATTCTGTTTTGTTCTTGCAGTGTAGAAGGGGTCTCTCTTTATATTTGACCTATCACTTTCTGTAGAAAAACGGTGTATTTCAGCCAAAATAAAGCCATCAAGACTTCAGCAAGTTGTTAATTGTTACCTACTATTGAAGCAAATGAGTGTTCCTCTGACATCCCTGTTGTAAGGTGATCAACATCTTCTGTGTGGGCACCAATTCCAGTGGAGAAATGAACATTCTGTGTCACCTCTGAGGATCAATTCTGCACAAAGGATCCTTAAAAAATTAACATTTCTGTACAGCCTCCAGTTTTCAAGTCTGGACTGGAAAGACTCCAGAGCAAAGCATTGACAAATATTACTTTCCCTATTTCAAACATTTGATAGTTTTTAACCTTTTAAAAAACTTCTTTGGGAACAGCGTAAGAGTTTTAGCACAAGGAATGAAGAATAAAGCATGTACAAACTTTGGCTGTAACCTCACGTAGAATGCCACAGCATGGTCAGATCTAGTTCTTCATAGATTTTAATGAGGTAAAGAAGTAAAATTGCAGACTTTTTTTTTTTCTTTATTTTATTTTAAGGGATGGCTTTAATTTACACATTTGCTGCAAATCTGTCAATACAGTAGCTGAGAAAAGTACAGGTGAAGTACATTAAACTTGGTAAATAAGAGAGGAATTAGTTGATTAAAAAAGAAATCAACTGTTATGGCATTCTATAAATAACATTTCTCTTTTGGTGCTGCTTCCCAAACCAAGGCTTGGTTGGTCCAATTGAGAGGGTTTGGTGACAGGATTCTCTGTATTCACAATTCTTGTAAACAGAACGTCTCCCTCATGCAGAAATAGGTTAACTTATTAAAAAATCCACACTAGAACTGTGGATTGCTGAGTTTCCATCACTGGGAAGTACATTGTTCCAACTCTGAAATTATACAGTCTAAAATCATCATCATGTATTTTCATCAGGATGAAATATCGGGAGCTCTGCTTAGTGCAAGGTTTTATTAATGATGTGCTGTCAGAAGCTGGATGCTCTGCATATTTGCATATTAAACAGCTGAGTGAAGAAACATTCCTTTTATTGCTGCAGGGAATAAATCAGTTTAAAGCAAGTTCTCATCATTTATACTCCTTTCAGCTAAGTCTTCTTTTATTGAAATAAATTGTTGAAGTGCTTTGCTCATTCTTTGAATACTGATGAAATTTACCTTGATAGGGCCTCAGGAAAAATAACATTTTCTTAAAGGTGCAGCGTTGTTCTTTAGGTAAATACAGCCTAACTTTTAGAAATTGTCTGTAAGAAGATTTGTGCATCTCCAGCCACACAAAATCTTCTTTTGGTTATAGACCCTCGATAGGCATTTTAAGATGTTTGTGTAATTTCTGTAGGACTGCCCGCTCGGAAATCTAAGGAGCAACTTCAGACAGCAGAGAAAACTTACATTGTTTTTATTCTATGTACATTCATTGGCTGCTGTTTAGTGAAGAGGCTTCTCTGCTGCCTCACATTGTGCATTGCAGATGAGGATCAGCTTCCCTTGTCTGTGAGCTGTCTGTTGGTGGCAGCCTGAGTTTAGAAGTCGATGTCTGGAAGAACTAGAACAAAGTCAGTACCAAAGAAAAAAAGTTTGTATTTTATTTTCTGTTCTTTCATCATGCTTGAAATGAAGCATACACACATGTCATGAGACCCTGGTTTTTCCAAATTTACGTAAATAAATAATTTTGAAACCGTAGTTGGCTAAAAGATGAGTTTTATAGTCTGTCATTTTTCCAGTCATGAACTAGAAGAGAGCAGTAGAGGAAAAATAATTTAAAATTAAGTGAGTGTATTTGAAGTCAGATGGAGCTTGGACACTTTATTTAATGCTACTGTAGTATATTGGGTAGCACTGAAATGTTGTCTGTCACAATAAACAGCAAGATGGTTAAAGTATCAAAGAGATAATATACTGTATGTATTCTTATATTTTATTTTAAAAGGTTACAGCAGCAAGCCATTACACGCCTTTCTTATGTCATACAAAGTATTTCAATATATAAATCATTTGTGACAGGAGCTTCTTGTTTTTAAGTGGAAAATCTGCATTTAATAACATGAAAATAATGTCAAAACATCCTCTCCTAGATGGTTGCCAAGTGAACTGTTGCTTTTCATTTATGTTTTATTTTCGGAGGTTGGGCTTTGTAGGAATATTTTCAGATACTTAGAAAAATAGTGATCCATTGCAGCTGTAGTTTATTTTAATTGGACAGCACTAAGTGAGCTGACTTTATGATAAACAGTGCAGCCAGTGGCTGGTGAATGCACTTCCACTTTAAAGATTATACAGAAAATAAAATCCTTCAAGCTAAAGTCATAAAGAATCAAGCTGGAATTACTTTTAGAACATATGTCTATGTTTGTCTCGGTGTGTGTTGTAAGGGATACCTGATCCTAAAGGCATTATAATCTTTAAAAGTATATTTTCCTCACCACCTAACCAACACCCAACTATCAAAATCTTGATATTAATGATATTTTGGTTTATTTTAATTATTTAGATTTTCATTATGAATTAATAGGTATAATATTTTATGTATAGTGTCAGAGTATTCTCAAGTGCACTGTCTGATTCTGCAATTGGAAATTCTGATAATACTTCTTACCTCTTCCAAGATTTATCTGCTAATGTTCTGAGGTGTTATCCCTGTAAAAGGCTGTCATACCTTTGATTTCTTTATTACTATTCAAAAATATAAAAGAGCTTTGCTTAATGTAAAGAGCTTTTTTATATTATTATTTTTGAAGCTATATGGGATTTTTTTTCCCCCCTGTGATTGAATAGTAAGTCCGACATAAATTCACTTGCTGACATTTGGATGTTTATAAGGATGATTTGGTTTAGTGGTTAGACCTATTGTATTTCACAGGGGTGTTGTCAGGCTTAATTAATTATGCTGCAGCAATGTGCAGTGCAGGTTTTTGTGCCAGCATCTTCACAGCGCTTCGCAGGGAACTTCTGGTACAGGATGGTCATTACCAGGCCAGCTGATTTCTGCCCCTGCCTCCTTGTGTGCATCTTTAACCAGTAAAGATGTGTCTGTTTGCAAAAGGAGATTTATCTTTTTTTTTGTGGCTGAGAGGAAAGGGAGCTGGACAACCAATAGTGACTCAAATTGCTGTAAAAAAAACACAGCAAGAAAAATCCCGTCCTGGTTTGCTTGCCATCTGCTGCTCTTGCTTTTAAGGATGGTTCAGATGGAAAATATATGGTGAATGGTCAAATCTCCTGTTTTCTTCTGGTTGCTGGAGCCATCAGAGCTGGAAATGTCACATAGAGCATTTTGCCTAATGCCCCTTGTGAGGTTAGGGTAACTTCTGAGAGTGTGTTGTTATAGATCTTTTGTTTGTTTCTTCCTGGAGAAGTTACAAATGACTCATGCTCTGGGGCATTTGCTACCACCAGAAGGAAACTGTCCAACAGTGTAAGAAGCTTCAGGGCTTGATTTTTTTTTTCCCCAGATCTTCAGCCTGAGGCAGGATGTAAAATATAGGAAAAGAGAGAGCTGAGCTCTTTTTAGTGATGAGTCCGCACTGAGATGTTTTTATAGTATTGAAACATGAACTGTAAATCATCTGTTTGAGGATGAGTTAAATATAGGGAAAACACTGCATCATGTATTCATAATTTCCAAAGATTAAAAAAAAGGTGAAAAACACTAGGTGTAAACTTGTAAAAATGTGTTTAAATTGGCACCTTTGAAATAAATTTGTTCTTATTTTTTAAGACAGGAAAAATACCTGGTTTTAGAAATCATTGCTACAAATATTATTGAAAATTACCTAGAGAATCAGGCTGTTTTATGAGGAATGCCAGCAGTTTTGATTTCTTCTCCCAACCACCAGGCAAGTTTCTATAATCTTCTTTCCTTGAGGACTTTTCAGGAACAGCAGAAAAGTTTGGGATCAAGTACACCAAATAAACCATGTGTCTTAAATCTTCCTGCCTTTGCTGTTTGGCCTTTTTTTGTTGTTTCTTTATGAGCTTTGGGGTTGTTTGAAGGAATTTTGTGCATGGGGTAGGTGGCAAAGTCTCTGTGCCAGTTGTGCTCAATCCCAGGCATGCAGCTTCCCTGGGAAACGTGGGGCTCAGAGGGACCAGGAGCTAATCCCTCCTGCTAAAAGGTTTAGTCCTGTCTCTCTGAAAACTGAGCACTGTAATTCTTCTCTGCTGCTGTTGTTGATTTTAACCCGGTCTGATTTACCCATCCCTCCAGATGACTTGGAGGAGAAAAAATGCTCTCAGCCTTGTAGGTTGAGTAACGAGAGTAAATTGCTTTGCTGCTGAGAACTCTACAGGGAAGGGTGTAGGAGGGGAGGAATTTTGGCTGCAAAAAAAATGGTATCTCTTGAGAAGCCCTGCCTATCTGAGTTGTAGTTTTTAAATGGTGCATTTAGTCAGAGTTCGTGCCTTTACATATTAGCTTTGGCCCGTTGTTGCTGTGTTTTTAGGATACACAGGGAAGGTTTGTCAAGCCTGCTGGGATGATGAGGACAACAGCTGAATTTTTTCATGTGTCCTGACTCCATGATAATACTTGAAAACACTTGTCTTGAAAAGGTGTGGCAAGAGGATCTGAGCAGGGAAATTGTGGACTGATTCAGCCTGCAGAGGTTTCATTGGTTCTAAGCAATGCAGAATGGTCTTGAACTAAAAATAAGCAAAAAGCCGCCTCACAAGCTGCGGGTAAAACTTGATATTTGTGTTCAGCACCCAGGTAAATGCCAGGAGGACTCTGTGCCCAGACAGAGCTTGTGTTCCTCCGTGTTGGAGTGACCAAGAGCAGCCAGACTCTGCTGGCAGGGGCTGCAGCCCTGCTCTGTGTGTGCTTTTGTAGTGCTGAGCAGGGAAACCTGGTCATGACTGAGCTCCTGGAGTGCCTGTGCAATAACAAACCCAAAACGATGGGACAGGGGTTGGCTGCAGGTTTTCAATGCAGGAGCATCAGTCTGATGCTGGTACACAAACTGGCACTCCAGAAGTCACTAGAGGCCTCTAAATCTCTAAAGTACACTTGTTAGTGGGATTTGTTGTTATTTTAAGATTTTTCTGTTTCAGCACTATAAAATAGGGCACAATTTAACTGAAGGTGATAAAAACTATTTTATATATATATTATTAATATCTACTTTGTTCTTCAGTTGTTTATACTGTGTGGAAGATGCTCTCTTATCCAAAAGGATATGTTTTACTTTGGCTTCTCTTGAAGAAGCACGACCATGTATTGATTGATTCAATACAAGAAAAGAGAAGTTGTGGCTGCCATGAGTTACTTGTTACATAAGTGTATATATCTCAATTTACCTTACGGTTCCCTGGTTGATACATCATTTAAACTGACTGGTTTTATTTTCCTTGTTGGCCTTTGATTTCTTATTTAACTTCCTGAGGGAAGCAATTGAAATTTCCAACTCTCCAATAAAGGACACCTCCATCAAAACCTACCTAAAACTGACTAAGGTTCTTAATTTTTTTGGGAAGAGCCTGAGTAGCAGAGGATGGTAGCTGAGTAAACATCAAACACTGGGACATATTGCCAATTAGCAGAGAAGGCTGTTCTCAGATGTAAAAGAGCAAAACGTGAAATAATTTTAAAGTCAAGGGAGGTTTCAGAGCAATTTATGATCCTCTCCTTCACTTCTGAGAAAAATTCGGCATAGCTTTCTTTTTACTTCTTTCAGTATAGTTGGAAAGACACACATGGGGAAAGGCCAAACTACCACTAGTACTAAACTACTCTCCAAAACCAGACCTATCTTTATCTTCCCAGTGGAAAATACAAAAAAAATGAGACTCCATTCCTTTTTCTTTTCATGTGTGGTGGAACTGGACTAATGCCATAAAGACAATTAGAAGGTGTTGCTTGAGATGCATGTGTAGCTACCACGTTTATGATATTTTAATAAAACCTGTGTTTCTGTTCAATATTATCAGTGCTTGGCTGAGGGAATGCAAATGGTCTTTAGTCTGAACAGGTGCAAGGTAGAAATAAAGTTTATTCTATTTTTTTAAAGAAAAAAATGAGAGGTCCTGCATTTCCTCTGTATTTCTGTTTTGTTGCTGTACTTAAAATTGCAAAAGAGAAATCAGATTGGAAATCTGAGCTACTGTAATCTTCTACTCTCTTAAGATGAAGTCACTCATTCAATTGAGGTATTATAAACAATTAACATAGTTGGAATTAAATGAAAAATATTAATAAAAATATTCAAATTGTTTTATGGCTTTGGGGTGCTCTAATTGTAGTTGTATTTTTGTTTCTACATTTTATTAAATTTATATGACCTCTGTGAGAGGTGGATGATGGGCAGACAATCCAATAAATGCCCTCTGGATGGGTAACTGTTATCTGTAGATCAGCACTTCTGGTTTATGTTGTCTTTGTGGGCAGTAGGGGAAAATGATTTAGAACTGCATGAGAGTACTATGTCTGCATTTATGATATACCATACTATATGATATGATAATTAAGGCTCCTTCCTTGTTTTTATTAAATATGATTCATAAATGAGAGCAGGACTTTATTTTAAAATAGAAAGGCCTGTAGTACAATCCCAGGTCCGCTGTGGCTCAGAGCACAGGGGTGAAGGGTAGAGGAAATATCCAACTGAACCCTTTAAAATCCGTGGTCTTAAAATACACAAGGGATTCACGTGAGTGAAATCATATGCATTACAGACATTGGGATCTATTTGATATTGCTGTAAAACTTCTTATTGACTTCCTCTGCTTGTTCACTCTTGTCTGTGTCATACCTTGGAGAAGATTCTCCTTTTGTTCTATATATTTGACATTAAGCTTCCTGAATTTTATCAGATCTCCTCATGCCCTTCTCTCCAGCACACATTACAGAGCTCCTGATGCTTGCAGGTACAGAGTGCATGACATATTATCTTATTTAGGAAATACACCTTTGAAGATATTGCTCTAATAATAAATTAGCTGAATTTGACTCAGCTAATTTGGGTGTGGAGAAAATACGGTGAAATTACCCTAACAAAATACCTTGGACTTGGCTTTGTAATTGGGTGTAGCTTTATTTTTGAAGCTGTGATTATCTCAGTATTAGTAAAAACATGATGATATAAAAATGATAAAAAGGTAACTCATTCTATGAGTGATGTATTTGACACAACCACATTTTGCAGGATGTGACCCCATGTTCATTTTGTCACATTGCTCAGGCTCTGATACTCCTCAGGTCTTGGAGGGCGAGGTGTTTCCTCTTAGGAAACACATTTTCTTTGCCTGTGGGCAACAATCCACTCCACTGCAAGCTTTTACTCTGCACTTTCCTCATGTTTTATTCTCTCACACTGTTACATAGCCTGTGCTTGTTGTGGGGTAATAGCCACAGATGTTCTGTCATGGGATAGATCTGTAAGGACAATTAATGGAGCTGGGTTTTAGGCTCTGGAGAGCTGCTCAGTAACTGGATAGTTTCTGGTGTCATAAGCAATACAGTCTGGCACGGCCCATGCTTCATTGTGCCATATCTGATATTCAGGTAAACTTCAGCTAGAAGTTTAAAGCTGGTTCTTGGACTTAGCTGGTACCAGTGCAGAATAGAGATATAAAGCTGCTTTCTGATTGAGTCCCACTTAATAAAATATATTAATGTTAAATATGTAAATGATTTAGTCTTGCTCTGGAAAGGAAGAAAACGCTTGACTCTAATTTATTGCTCTGGAACATCCTTAAAGGGAACTCAGAGGAAGAATTATTTTATGGACCATTTTTTTAGAAAGCAACAAAATCTTCTAAACCTCCCTTTACCCTACTCTCCTTCAAGACCTCCCCTTCTCCTCCAAATCAGCAGTTAAACCATAAAACTGATCAATAAAACTTATTTTATTCTGCATTAGAAGGTGCAGACATTATTAACCAATTATACCTATATCAGTTTTTATAAATATGGAAATGTAGATGGTGGTATAACTACTGTATAGTTACTCTTTTATGAGACTGAATGGTATTTTAGCAGATCATTTTCTCACTAGACTCAGCTTTCTTCAAGTATCAGTTCATTCTTTCAGAGACAAGAACTTCAAGAAACCATAAAATCTGTGTAAATTAATAAAACTGTGAACCTGATGCAAGTATATAAGGCTTCTATAAAACTTTTATAGTAAATTGGTTAGACTGTTATTGAATCCACTCAGCACAGATGCTGATGGAAGGCTTCCTTTGGTTGCTAATATATTTGACAATCTGTAGTGCATTTATGAGCAAAGAATGCAAACAATGTAACTCTCATCTTCTGCTTTGGGTGGCAAATATTAATTGCAGTATGGTCGTGAAAACCCAGGACTGTAGGTTTGGTGAGTGTTTCTCTTTTCTTCTGTGTGTCACTAAATCGTTTCTGAAATGATGTTTTATTTGAAAGGTGAATATCAGGGTTATCTTACCACCCTGATATACCCTGTGTACGTGAGAGCAGTCCACATGAGAGCTCAAAAGAATATATAAACATTTTAACAAAAATAAATGCCTACTTTCTAGGCCCACGTCATATTTGCCATGTTAGCTTGCACTGAGAGACCACTTTAAAAATGTAGAAAACATTGACAGTTTTTGTTGGATGTGCTTGAAGATAAATAGAGCTGTTGAAAAAGACACTTAGACATTTAAGAGCAAGAAGCTGCACTTGGGCTTTTAGCATACATGTGTGTCTAAACTGTGAAAATGTGAAAGCAAAGGTTGTGATTCATAGGGCAATGCTTTCTTTCCATACCAATTTTTTATTAGCATATGAAGTACAGGAGCTTACTCCAGGTATTCCCCTTGAACTTGATTTAAACCACTGGCAGCTCTCTAACACCAGGAGCCGTGGTATTTTGCCATGCATCATACCCCTCTACTTGTTATTACTAAATTGCTTGCTTATACCTTGTGATGGGTCCTTCAGTTTCTCATAAATTAATAAGGCATCTGTGAATATTTGCAGGCAGGTTTTAAAGCTCTGAATCTGCTCCAATACAGAGACTAAAAAAAAAAAAAAAAGAAAAAAGAGAGAGAGAGCAGATAAAGCAAGATTTCTTTTCCTTACAATGTTCTTCCAGTATGAAGGAAAATATTATTAATCTAGACTGCCTGCTACTTTCATTTACCATGTAGCTGCTCATGGGATTACAGGCACAAAGGTTTCATAAATTTCAAATGAAATATGAACATTTGTTGTCAAAATACTGTTAAGCTATAAAAGCTCTGCTAGTAGTCGTCCTGCTCTTTTATTGTAACATTTATATCCGTGGGCGTTAGTGTGTTCTTGGGTCTGAAGGGGAATTTTTTCCCCCCTCTTTATTTTTTTTTTCCACATGATTTTCATCCAGGTGACAGATAACAAGGCAGGGGATTGGAAAAGACATACTTCTCATTTTTCAGACTATGGCAGATCCTTTCTGTAATTATGTGGCATTGCAAGAACCTTATCTAAGTAAGCATAGCACCTTAGATAAAATTTAGCATATAGCTGCCTGGAGAAGCAGGCAGAACCTTTTTTTTTTTCCTCAAAAGTGTAGCAATGTGTCCTGTCTGCTCCCTTCCTCTCTTTGTGTAGCACTCAGCCCAGTGGTGTTATTTGACATGGCACTTGTCATACAGCATGGGGGAAATAAAAGATAGAAAGATAAGGGACACGTGTATGTCTCTGCTGCTTAATGCCTGGGTGTTTAGAGTCACAGAGCTGTGCCACTAAAGCTTTACCTGTGTGAGCAGAACCTGTCCAGCTTAACAGTCAGTAGGATTCTTTGTGGGAAAAACACTGTGCATAAATTGTGGTGTTCAACTCGACCTGAAATTACAGGGAGCTTGCTCAATGTATAGGTATTTACAGAAATGAATATGTTCAGAAATCCAAACACAGACATCTCTGCTTTTAGATATCCAGATTATAATTTTTTATTCATAATGTGGCATTTAAAATAGGCTAAATAATTCAGGTTCTACTTTAATAACATCACTTAAAATACTATAGTCAATACAGATTGCTTAGAATTTCTATTACAGGATATGTATAGGGTGTTAAAATAGTAATTCATTCTTTGTCCAAGGTATAAGGAGGGCTCCTATACTGTGAAAAACGATTATGACATGTTAAAACTGTGTAATAGTAAGCAGACACTTTTCAGTGCTGATGGGTGAATTCTGGAAATGCTCTATTTATTTTCTCTCTATTGACTAGTTGCATTCAGGCAAGACTGCCAGTGCATTGACTTGGAAAACAACTGAGACTGAACAATTTCAAACCATTGACATTATACTGCTTCATTTGTGAACTGCATTGCTTCTGCATGCACCAGTTACTTTTTTATGGAGTGCCTGCATGTTTAGGAAGCTTTCAAAAAACGAGAGATGTAAGCTAGCTTAGAAAGAAAGCTGTCCATTTTATCAATTTTATGTTTATAAGACCACAGAATAAAACAGGCTGGCAGTTTAAAAAAAATAAAGTCTTGTGGCAATTCCTGGATCTGCTCCGCATGCACTTTGATACAGTATTAAAAAAAAACAAAAAAACAACCCACAACAAAAAAACCAACAAAAGACTAAGAGACGGAAAAGTTTATGGGTTTAAAATTTCTCCATAGAGAACATTTTCAGCTTCTGAAACAATGTCATTTCCAACTGCTATCTTCAAGGCAACTTTTGCCAAGTGTTTTGTAGCACCAGCATACAGAAAAATGAACGAGAAATTAATTTGCGCCTGAGATTTGATTTGTGTCTCTGACTGTCTGTCTCCATCACGCTGATCAAGCCTCTTTGTTACCAGTTCACATCACTTCTGACCAGCATCACTTCTGCTGCACCAGTGTTGGCTTTGTCTGGAAAAGCACTGATGTTGTGAGGAGCGTTTTCTCGTGCTGTTGTGGCCGGTGTTGTCTTGCACAGGGGTCTGGAGAGCTCCCCAGTAGCTGGGAATGTCTGTGGAAGGAGTGAGTGTCAGGATGTGAGCAGTGCTGGTTGCAGCTGTGCTTAATCCCTCCTGTGCCCGTGGTTGGGCTCAGCACGGGTTAGTCTGAGTGTCCAGTCTCTAAATGACACTGCCTGATCTTTATTCATATTTTTTCCGCATCTGTTCTGTTAATTAGGCAAGAAAAAAGGGGGAGAAAAAGTCCTTCTACTGAGGATATACCTCAGGGAAACTCTGGGATCTCTACTGAGACCTTCCCTTACCTAGACTAAGTTGAGAGAAGCAATGCAATCAAAACACTTGTGAAAAAGGACAGAAAAATACTGTTCCTTCTTTCTTCTGACAAAGACAAGGCAAAGTCACACCAGCTCCTACAGCAGCAGCAGCAGCATTGACAAAAGCTGCTAAAAGCTCACATCTCTGTGCCCACACTGTGCCCATGGCGTCCCCTGCTCCCCTCAGTGATTTGTTATTGCTGTAGTTGTTTGTAATTTAGGAAATAATTCTGCTTATCTTGTTTATGATGATGCATAGGAACCCTTCACACTCTCCTAGCAGCACCACTGGTCTCCTGCTAAGCAGAATAAAACACAATGCTGGGTGGCAAAGACAACTGGAATATGCTTTTTGTAGCCCAGCATGCAGTGTGATTCCTTGTACACCTAAGGACAGCTCCCACTGTGTAAAAACCATCTTTTCTGCTCACCTTCTTGAGGGAAGACATGTTTTTACTGTACTTTGTATTGTAAAAAAACTTTAGTTTTACACCCTAAGTAGGTAATTGATGGCTTACACTCTATGGACACTTCATTCTGTTGGATGTAATGCATAAAGCTGGTTTTCATGAGAGATTGTCAACCATTGAGTTATCACCTACCCATTTTGAAAGATACCAGGGACCTTTAAGTGATGGGTTATGAGCTAATTCTCAGTATAGGGGTTGAACTTACTGTCTCTGGCCAGAAATGAGAATATTGCCAGCTTGATCAAAAGGAAGGTCAGTGATATGAGGGCTGCAGTTCCAGCTGCATAGACTTTTCACTTCATTATGAGACACAGAAATATTTAAACTCTGTCATTTAGAAACTCCAAAATGTGTCATCTTTTCATTAATTTACCTGGCCACCTATGAATGATTTTCCCACCTGTTGATGGCAGTTACTCTTTGTGTAAGAAAGAGTGAGCCCAAATATTTGTGTAGAGACTGGTATTCCTCAGATTTGCTTTTCACTTCAGCCTCTCCTTTGCCGTGGAAGCAAATGTGTGCACAGGAGCTTGAAGGAAGCTGTGCTGGTCTTTGCCAGGCCCCAGCTCTGCAGAACTGGGTGCCCAGGACTCGAAGGGTCTGCTCTGCCCCAGCCCTGTGCCAGGGGGGGATACACCCCCTGTGTGCTTTGGATACACGTCCTGCACTGATGCTCATTCATACCTTGTTGAAGACACTGGCTTTTTGCAGTCAAGGGTTGTGGCTTTCTGTCAGGAAGCTTTCATAAGCTTATTGACTGCACTTCCTGGGCAGTGTTTGATGCGCTGCCAGCGATTGTTGCTTCCGAATTGTTGGCACAACCCACCTCAGGTCTACAGACTGGGAGAGCCACTGGAGAAATCTACTGCATTCAGAGGTCAAATTTTATTTACCTTGTGCCACTAGATGCTGAAATATCACACAGTTTCGTAGGTTTTTTTTCTATATGGATGAAAATGCACAGGCCACGTGGACTTGATGTAATCCCTGCAGTTCTGCTGCTGTTGCCCAAATGGGGACAGGTGTGAGTCGTTCTTGGCCGTGAAGGGATTGTCCTCATGGTCAAGGCACAACTGCACAGTCAGGTGTTTCCTACACTAGCCAGATGCTTCTCCTGTGTTAAGCCTTTCCCCCAAGCCATGGTGTACTTTTTAGGAATTAACATTAGAGTGGGCCTTTATCTTTTTCACATCTTGTCGAGAAAAGGAAATGAAGAATCTCACTGCTGTCATTGAGAAAATACATTATCTCAGAAAAATGTGCTGTAGACTATAACTCTCACCATATGGCTCTTGCTTCATCAGTTGAAGAGAACTGTTTGTGAAACCATGGACTTGTTTTTTCCTTCCTGTTTTCTGATCCTGACCAGATAGTTTTCAGTGCTTCCAAATATTTATATTCTGATAGGCTCCCTTGTGAACTTCTCAAGCACATTATAATGGCTTCAGAAACAAAGGCCATTAGAGAAAGAAAGGGCAGGCATGAACTGAAAGGCAAATAACATCTTAAAATATGTAGAGGTAGGCTGTAAAAGAGATTGGTTCACGGGGACGCTCTTTTGAAATATGAAGATAAACTACCCCTCTGACCTCTGACGAAGTTACGTAATTATTTGGGAAGGTTTATCTCTGTGTCATTTCACAGTTTTCTCCTGTTAGTGCCACTCTCTTACTTCACATAAAAAAAAAAAAAAAAAAAAAAAAAAAAAAAAAAAAAAAAAGCCAGGGAGCAGGCGAAAGCCTCTCTGGCTGGTTATCTGAACGTGGAATCCGCTGCTGAAAAGACCCTGGCCCTCCTGTTAACACAATACTTTTATCCGGTAATCACAGCCTGCGGGAGACAAAATAACAATTCATCTGGAAAACGAGATTAACTCATTTAAGTTAGGCAGTGATCACAGAGAGAAACACGTTGGTGTTATCTGTCTGAACGAAAGCATTCAGATTGGAGGGCCATTCCGGTTCAGAGGGTCCATGTAGCAGGCCCAGCTTGTTGAAAGTAATTGGACCCTGTCAGAGTATGCCTTTGTGAGATATGGATATTACAATGGAATTCTATTAATCTCTGACAAATCCCCTCTCATCTGATAAAGGCTGTATACCTCTGCTCTTCATTACAACGACTCGCTGGCCGCCGCTCTGTGGGGACTGCAGGGGCCGAGCCCCTGTGGCTGTGTCACAGGTGAAAGGTGGTGCTGCCCCTCCTGGGGGTCTTTTAATCTGTGCAGTGCCAGGACTGCTGGGCTGCTGTTCAG
Source organism: Prinia subflava (assembly GCF_021018805.1). Classification (NCBI taxonomy): domain Eukaryota; kingdom Metazoa; phylum Chordata; class Aves; order Passeriformes; family Cisticolidae; genus Prinia; species Prinia subflava. The sequence continues at coordinate 15,482,694 of NC_086259.1, forward strand.
TGATTTGCTCACATTTTTATGGAGTTTTCTCTTTAGGTTATTTTCAGTGAAAAAAAAAAACCCCACCACCTCATTTTTCTGCTTAGGTATCCTAAATACTTTTGTTTTCTTGTGTTATCAGAGTTACCATTGGTAAATGGAGGCTGAACTAACACAGTGTTAACAGCATTTGTATTGTTATCTAACAGGCTTCTGATGCAGAAAGTTACAGGAGTACTAAAACTCTCATAAATACCCCTGTGTTTAAAATATCTGTCTATTGAAATCATAGGAAGAACAGAAAATACAATGATAACAATACACTTAAAGATGTCCTGGGGCACTTAACATTTTTTGTCATTGTTTGCTGAGCTGGTAGCATGTTGGGGCCCTGACAGGTGGCTTAACCTCCTAAATTCTTCAGTAGTAGCAGTAAGTATAAGACGTGGAGCAAAAAATATGGATAAAATGTGGCAAGTTAGCGTGGGAAAGAGAGGAAAGAGAAGTTATGTCCTCCCTTCATTTATGTCACTCTGTTCCCTAAGTATAATTCTTTAACTTTTTAGTTGTAATTATTTCTGCTTCCTAATTTTGTTGTTAGTATCCTAGCTTAACTTGGCCTTATTTATCCTAATGTTACAAATTATGTGAATATCTGTATTCTGACCATTTACACAATTTCAGTTTGGTTTTTTTCCTGAAGCGAGTCTGAGAAAGTCGTGTATAAGGAAGGTGAAACAGAATTTTCTTTTAAGTAATAAAGTTAATAAATACAGCATTTTATCAGGAGGGACTGAAGAATCCAGGTCTGCTTCTTCCTCTGAGGAGTCACCCATCACTAAAGGGAAAGGCAGCTCCAGGATGGAGATGCCTTAAGGAAACTGGGAACCTGTGAATTGCAAAATCTTCCTTTCTGAGACTTTTGTCTAAAAAATTTTGCGTTTGTCACTGGGACAGATGAACAGTAAGGCCTCATTCCTGTTTGTAAATGCCTACACTGTGTGACTCCATTGAGCAAAGGATGCTTCTTCTATAGAAATGAAACTCTTTCCTCTCCTGTCCTTCCTTAAGAAAGGACACACAGCCACAGCCCAGCTGGACATGTCTTGGGGAACAGTCATTTGTAATAATGTTGGTAGGAAGATTTTGACAATATTATCTTTAAAAAATCGAGCTAAGTGTTAACTCAAAGCTGTTTATCAGCAGCTTGGGCTGCATGTTTGCCCCCTGTACACACAAGTGAAATACAACCAAGAACAAAAAGGATTGAAAGCATTTGAAGATACTTTTAGCATTTAAGTCTCCTGTCCTTTGATATATCATTTTACTCAGGGGAGAAAAGACATTATTTTTTTAGATACGAGCACGAATGGATTTCTGGTGGGTTATGTTTCCTAAAATGTTCCGCAATATTGCTTTTAATAAATGTTCAAAAATTCATAAGTCATTTTTGATGCTAAAAATATCCATCTGCTTTCTCCAAAAGATACAGTGTGGCAAAACCATGTGGATTTCTGATTCCTTTTCTGAAGTAGACTGAGAAAGATTTAAAAAGTCAAATGCAGCCATCCCATATCATCTTAAAATACAACCTTTGCAATATACCTAAGTCTCCTTCATGGTATTGTACACACATTTAGCAATAGAGAGGGAGAAACAGTGCAAAAGCATTCAGGTAAGTTAGATGGAGTTCAGCATTAATAGCTGAAATATCAGTTAGCAAGGGATATAATAGCATTTTAGTTTTTGGCTTATAGTTGTAATAATAGCATCTTTCAAAATACTGCTCATTCACTCAGCCCAGGTGAGTACTTCTCTTTGGTAACTGAGGAAATATCACCAGGCTGTATTTTGGTTTGGGTTTTTCATTATTGGCAGTCTTGGTGGGAAATGCAGGTGAGGAGATCTCAAAATGTGGGAATTGTACATTGCACTTGCAGTTTAATAGGCCCCACATCTATTTTTAATGCCTGATGTCTTGATCTTTTTAGTTAGAATTAGCTGATGTGAGGAAGATCAAATTTATATTACAAAGGCCAGCAGAATCAGCCTCTTTTATTGGTCACTGCTTAAATTTACCTGCTGTCCTCACAAACCCATAAACCAAGGCCCAAATGTTGCTATGTACAAATGTCTCCCTGCCTCTTGCAGTCATTGGTAGCCATGTTCAAATCCAAAGGGGGATTTGATTTATTCCTGCAAGCATGGAGTAAAATCAGATTTCCATATTCTTACAGCAGGAAGCATACAACCAATACTGAATTCAAAATAATTTTACTAAGGGCACAGGCTTACAAAGAGGTATTTCCTTTGCTACTGTGGCAGGACAGCTTTATTAAACTCTGTGAAAGCTGATTTCTGGTAAGGGCTATGTTCTCTTTTTGAGGTTAGTCTTGCTTTTCCTTCACATTTGCCCCATGATTAGCTCTTGTTTTATTTACCCATGGTCAGGTACCTCAGTGTGCCACCTCATCTCCTTGCCCAGCAGTGAGAGTGCCACAAGAGAGTTTCATCTGCACATGACCCTGGTACAGCAGTCAAGTGAAACAGAAGCATATGGATTGCAGCAAGTTTTGTCAAAATACTCAAATTACCAGGAGTTTATACAAAAAACTAAAATACGAGGTTGGCACTCCAATAACGTCGTCTGTGTCTATTGGCATTTCCAGGCAGGACTTAATTACAGATGCTCAGGTTTGCTAAAAAAACATGAAGATAAATGCATTTCCAAATCGGTAAAACCAACAGCTATGGCAGTTGAACTTCTTTTAAAATCCATGTGGGTTTTGTAAACACAGTTCCCAGCCTTCAGTGCCTTCATGGAGTACCTGGTGTGAAGGTTTGATGCAGAATAGTGGTTCAAGTTTGACCTTCAAGTTTGACCAAGGTGTGTTTGGGTTATTTTAAGGAATGTGGGCAAGTTAAAATTACAGTGACAATATCATATGACTTCTAGTTCAAAAGTTGAGGATAAATTGCATTATTGTAGTGTGTTAGTGGAGGGAGCTTTTAAATGTGATAATGTGATTTTTTGTACAGTGTAGTTCTATTCTAGTGGCTTTAATCATTCATGTAACACAGTTATGTATTTGGTGGCAATACACAGTTTAACAAACATAACCAGTTTCAAGGAGAAAGTAGGTGCATGTATTAAGAGGCTATCTAAATATATTTGAAGCCAATTTTTTATCCTTTTTTGTTAGTAGTGCATCAATCAAATATTTATTTACAGGGATTTTTTTCCCAGTGAAACATTGCGTGTGCACCTTAGTTGTTCTTCATTTTGTTCATTTTAAGCACGTTTTCACTAAAGTGTTCTTCTTCAAGCTATTCTCAACTCAATTTGAAGTGAAAGGTTTCTGAGTTTGAGTAATTTACATATAAAAGCTCTACTGTACATTTTATAAAATGACTGTGTTCAGAAAACAACCATTTCTATTTAACAATATTGTTATTCCACAAGCTGAGGTGCTTTCCTCACTATCTTTTGCTTTTGCTAACAGTATTTGTTCTTGTCTTAATTTTAAATTGTTAGTGCCTGAAAATGTATCACTTCCCCCTTTTCTGTCCTACTGTACTGAAGTGAAGTAGAGACCTCCTGTGATATGTGATGTAAGAAGATTAAAAATATTGGGGTTTTTTTTAAGGTAGAATTGACACACACACAATTCTTTTGAAACTCTCTCTTGTTTTACTTATTTAAGTGGTAATGGTTGATGGCAATTTTGAACTTAAAATCATTGCTTTCCATGCTGGATTTTAAAATGATTCTTTGCATTTTATTGTTATCTGCAAATCCCCAGCAACCAGTTCTGAGCCTCACACTAGTTTATCATCTCTTGTTTTAGAGGAATATAGGAACATATGCAACATTTATGAATAACATGCTGTAAAGAGAGGCAGCTGAGGGTAGTTCAGATTGGACCTTGGATCAAAATGAGATCTGACCATATAAAAATACACAGAGTACCTTAGCGATATTAAAAGATGATGCTTTACCAGAAATCAGTGCATTTTAATTATTTAGGAATTAGTTCATTAAATTTCTCCAGTTGCATTGCAAACTAGTTAGTTTGTAATATTTTTCTATTCAATACAGTAATTAATTTTGTTTGAAAACAATAAAACTCTATTATAAAGAAGGTCCATAAAGCAACTTTAGATTTAATGTTTTGTTCTCAGAAAGGATACTGAATATACAGCCTTATTTCTTAAGATTAATCATTGATGAATCTTCTTTTTTCTACACCAATAAGCAAATGGCAAATAATGTTTGCTGGCAGATGAAAGATTTTATACTTTGCAAAGTTTGGCTTATCACCACTTCATAATCTGAGGAAAAAACCTGAGGTGCAGGTTACAAGTGCCCAGGAAGAATTCAGCCTGTTCAAAGCCATTCACACTGGGGTAGTCAGAAATGCTGCTTTGTACCTGTGCATCACAAGTGGAAATTGCCATAAACGTTCTGTTGATCACACACAGCTGTCAAAATGCTGTTATATATGAAGATTTTTGAGTCTAAAAAGACTTTAGTAGATTTTGGAGAGATCTTTTAGGGCCTTTAGACTGATTTATTTGCTTGTTTTGGTTTGTAGAATTACAAGTGTATTGGATTGATTTTGTACTTTTTTATCAGATACAATACACTGTGTTTATACATTTGAGGATGAGCTAGGTGTAATTATCAGATTGAGTGGGAATGTTTCCCTTAAACAAGGAGCAGCAATTTCCTGCATTAAAATCTCTTTACATGTAGGTTTTCTCATGAGGCAGAAATTACTTTTGCATGTTTTTAACCTACTCAGATACAGTTATTTATTTGCCTCCAGTTTTAAGGAGGGGAGTGGGGTTTGGTATCAGGAGAAGAAGGCTGAGAAGTGAAGGCAGATGATATCTTAGCATTCTGCAAGTTGTATCAGTCCCTCCAAGCTCACCAACTATTCCTTCCTGTGTGAGATAACCCTCTGCCCCAAAGAATCACAAACTTTCTGCTCCCTGTAATTCTGTTGTCTTAGTTGCTGAAACAGCATCTATATATTTTATTTTTTCGGAGATACTAGGGTAGAGTAACAGAGGGCCTCATTAAGGGCATCTGTTATCTTAGTTCATATTTTATTCTGAATTTTAAGAGTGCCTCAACAGAAGGGATTAAGTGAGAAAAGAACAGACCATCTTTTTTTACTGCTCTTCTGCACCAATTGCTCCCAGTGTCAGACGTACCCCGTGATTACTGCTGTGCAAAGCTTTGCAATATGGTTGGTGCAGCCACATTTGGCAGTGATTCACAAGTCATTGCAAATACCATTTCACAGCAAATCCTAATGTAGCCTGAAGATAAAAACCATTGTAAACACTCTACGTGTTGAGACTGCCTTTGTGCTGATAAATATTTCCTTAACGTTTAGATGAAGATGCTGTGCTTGCTTTATTTAAATACAATTGTATCTGTAATGCCAACAGTGACATGCAGTGGGTGGGGAGGCTGGCATGTTATGGAAAAAAGGGGAAACACTTGGAAGTTTTGGTAGGGATGGAGTGTCCTGTGAAACAATTTGCTTCTCTGAACCTCCTTGAGGTTTGCCCTGGGATCTGTGTCTGGGATTGGGCTGCTCTGGACCTGGAGGCTTCTGTGCTTGTGGGGACTTTATATTGATATTGCAACCTAAACCCATGAATTTTATTGCCAAGTCATTCTCAGAGCAAGGAATCTCTTTGCTTTTTAACACTGTTTAGCTGCAAAAAAATGCTCTTCGTTATTGTCCCTGAAACAACTCTGATATATTTGCAGAATGATTGGTGGATCAGGCATTAATGTGAATAGTGCTGTATTTAGACTGACACTGTGCACTGCAGAGAACTGAAATAAACCCAATTCTTTGGAAGCTATGGGGAGAACCAAGCTTTAACTGCATTTTTGGCCACAGGGTTTCTCTCTCACAGGTAGAAATTTTGGTATTCCTCAGGGCTGAAGGAACTTTAGGCCGTGCAACTGCTTGGAGGAGCTGATGAGTGCATCTGTATTTGGAGCTCACGAGCTGTGATGCTGCAGAGTGGCTCATCCTAAATACAGACTTGTTGAGATTTTGGTGTTGGTTTTTTCACTGTCTCTCTTCCTATTGCAGAAAAAGAAAGTTTCACATCTGATTGAGGGATGGTGGGAGGGAATTAAATGGAGGGAAGAGACAAATCACCATCTAGAACAGTACAAAGTGAGTCATCTCTATTTTAGTGCTAATTTCAGAAAATGTTGCAATTTTCTGGTATTGTTGGTAACAAGACACTTTTTAACAAAACCCACTTGGTTGGGATGTGCAAGCCTCTCTTATCATGTAGTTAATTCTGTGGCCAGTATTTTACTGTCAACATTAATTAGAGGTTTGGGAGGATATCTGGCACGAGATCTGGTGCCCTCCCGTTCTCCAGGATAACAGATTCTAGCAGTGAACAGCAGAAGGGCAAACTGCCCCCTCCTAGGGCAGCTCAAATACCTTAGATAGAGGCAGAGACAGAAAGGAACTCCAGAAAATCTTTGTGTGTTGAGACTAACAGTGCAAACTTTCTCCATCAGTGGAGTGTGGATTGTATCTAGGTGGCTTGTGTAAAAATGGAAATTTAAACTGTGCCTGTGGAACGAAATTTGACTGTACAGAATTTTCTGTCATGTTTCCTATATACTGTTCCAGCTAAGGCCACTTTTTTGTTTCCAGGAGGCAATCCAAACTGCATCAAAACACTGTGACCTGTCAGACACCATTGCCAAGGGCTCCTTTTTGGTGCATCTTGGGAATAAAAATTGGAGGGAGGAAAATGAAACACCATGTAGATCTTCCTTACTTTTGGGAACTCTTAGGACAGGTACAGGACATTACTGGGGATACTGGGAGGCAAACAGGCCCAAAGCTGGACTGCTCAGTGCTTCCTTACTAACACTAAGGAATAGGATAATTGTAATTTTCCCCCAGATATGTTACCAATATATTGGTATCTTGAACAATCAGTTCATCTCCACATCTATCTTTTTTCTTGTTTGTAGTAAGAGACAACACTATGAACTCTTTCTGAAAATACAGCATTGTTAAAAGCTCCACGTGTAATTAAGATTGGGTTATTAATGATAATTTGAAATAGAGATGATAAAGAAATTTTCAACTGTTTTCAGGCTTTTCAGATAACATTTTTGTCAAATTACTTCTTTAGTAACTGAAAATATCAGATTTGTACTCTGAAGTCATTGCTGTAGGGGGGTTTCAGAAAGTGCAGGTAGTCTTATTGCTGTCCCTGGGACTTAATTGTGCCTATTTGTTTTTAATCTGCACATAAATAGGAGTTAGGAGTTACTCTATTCATATTTGTTTCACATCCCCATTATAATATAGTGGTGAGGCAACTGCTCTTGGTGTTCCCTCCTCTGTCCAAACCTAATTTTGTAAATTTTAACTGAAGTGATGAGGCAGTAAATCTTAGCTACCAGGCACATGAGCAGGTTAAATTACCCAGTGGAGAAGGTGCTTATTTGAATCATGTCCAGGACTTGAGGAGCCCAATCTGAAACTATTCATGGCCAAGAAATACTAATTTTAATATATAGCTTGATATCTCTGCCTTCTTAATCCTGGAGGGCGCGTTAGGCAAGGAGCTCTTTTCTAGAGTTATGGCTGTGGACAAGGCCATAGAGGGATAGTTTCTTTTAAAATGTCACTGCTTCTTGTATTTTTTTACTACTCTTATCTTTGTACCCTCACTGGGTACAAAAGGGCTGCTGCTCCTGCATCCCCAGCAGTGTGGTGTTTGGGAATGCTCACTGTGATGCTGTTCCTGCTGCCTTCCTCCACAGATCCCATTGCTGTCAAACCCTATTCAGCACAGATAGAAGCTTCTACAAACTGTAGAAGAAACTTGCATGAAGGGTTTCAAATTTGGGGAAAATTAAATGAAAATCTAAAAAATTTTCACCCCCTTGGTTTGCTTTAAAACCAAGGTATCTTAATTTTTCTGATGCATAATGTAATTGGCTTGCTTGTCACAGCCCAATTATGAACTAATAAAATGTCTGAAGTCCTCATCTGTTTTCAGCAAATATTATGCAGCAGGTATATCTTATTTATAGAAGAGCTGTGTATATAATGGCATGTTTAAAAAATGATCAGTTGTGATTATGGAGAAATTAATTGTGGATATACAAAGGCTGTAAGGAGCAGCTGAGCATACAGAGTCTCAAAATATCTAGTCATGCAAATCTTGAGATGATTGTGCTAAATATGTGAAGAGTATCCTGGAAATAATCTAAAATTAACTAAAACAATCTCTGGCTGTCTTAAATTGTTTTGAGTTACATGTATTTAAAAATTAAGTTGACATGAGAAATTTTTTTACTGCAAGCAAATAAGAGAAAAAATGAGGAATTTGGTTTGGTGAATTTGTTTTCCCTGTTTCTAGAAAATAGGAAAAAGGATATTCAGCATTTTAAATGCTGTGAAGTAATTTTATTAACTGCCTCTAACCAAGAAACAGTTAAAAGACTGCTCTTGCACCCTTCTTTTGGAACAAAGTAAAGGCTGACAAATTAGTTTATGAGGGTAGCAATGTGGATAAGACTTAAAGTATTTGCATAGGATTTGTTTGTGGTATGAAAGATTGAAAAAGGTGACTCTGAATTCTTGGACTTTGGGGGATGATGTGGCTTTATACAGTTTTGATGTTGTTCAGTGCACTGTTTATAAAAGCAAGTATATAAAGTCGTATATAACTTTCATTGAGAGATTGCTGGGAGTGGACTCCAGATTTCACAGTGGCTGATTTGGAGCCCAACATTCAGATGTGGTAAATGCTGGGTCCTCCTTATGTGACCCTTACAAAGGGAAGTTATTTATATTGTACCCTTGGAATTACTGTGACAGGGGTTTTGAGAAGAATTTCGAGTTGTGGGACAGATTTATATCTGATTTGGCCTGAATATATTTGGGCTTGGAGTCCCTGCAAATCCAAACTGGGCTGCAGATGGAAAAGGTGGGGCTGGTCTGAGCAGGTCACTGGGGGAGTGTGAGGTGGACAGGGAAGGCAGGAGATCAAGGCTTCAGGTGTCTGCTGGGTGATGGGCTGTGCTCTCCCTGCTGGTGACTTAAGCTGGGTTTCAGGATGGCCAGTCTGGGTTATCTGTGCTCACTCTGCCTTCTCCAGGCTGTGTCACAAATGTGTCAGGAGAGAAATGGCTAAAATGCTGCTCAGACTGAGAGCGCCTGGAACAGCGAGGCTTCTCCATATCTGAGAGGGAAACAGGAATGAAAGAGGCAAAGAAACCCACATTGTCAAGAAAGTGTGTGAGTTTAGAACCTAATTATGCTGCCATTGAATCCAATAGCAAGAATTCCTACTGATTTTAAAAGGAGAATGATTTGGCAACATTTCATCTCCTCACTCTGCACTAGCGAGTGCATAATGGTCTTTTTCAAACCTATTCATTTGTTTCAACCTTTATTGGAGGACAGAGTGCTTACAGCTGGCAGAAGAGGGGGAGGAGAGAAGCTGTTTTATTTATAACACAATTCAAATAAAAAAAGTAAACCAGACCATCACAAATGCATTCAGAATTGCAGAAAAACCTATTATTAAGGAATTACAAGGTGTTTGCCTTCACGTTCTAACCAGCTCTTTTTTGTAGCTTTGACATTGCTAAGAGTTCTTTTTTTTTTGTAGAAAAAGACACAAAAACTTAGGAAGTGTGAGCAAAAGTCTTATTTGCTATTTTGTGTGTTGAAGCTGGGCTTCCTGGGAGTGTTATTGTTTGCTTTGGTTTTGCTTGTATTTAGCATGTAGCTTTTAAAAGCCCTTCATGGCTGGAGAGTTTTATTGTAAACATAAAACATTAATTTAAACATTAAAAATTTTACAGCTGCTTTTTAGTACATAAATTTTCACAGACACTCCAAGACAGTGATTTTTGTTTTAATGTTTTCTTTTTCTTAACTGCTCTGAAGTTGCATAGAAGGGGGGGGAGAAAAACAGAATACTGATTAAATGCTTCATGTTTAGATCTTTGAGCTGTAACACCAACATTCGTAGGACAGAGGAGAATTCCTGGTAAGTTTGGGATAAATATTAGTGCTGCCAAAAAAAGCAAACATTCCCACAGTTGGGATTTTGGGGCAGATCCTTGTTTTTCCTTCCTTACACAGTTTTTCAGTAAATCATAAACATGAAAAGGGAATGAGAAAGGAAAAAGTAGAGCAGGTTAATCTGCTCATGGACTACAGCAGCAGAACTGTGGCTCTTGGTGTTCTATGTCCATGACAACGGGGCCTTTAGAAAAGCTCCTTCCACAGCCCAGGACAACAATAATAAAGAAATAAATTGAAATTGTGTAGCAGTGGTAATGTCCGGGGTTCTGTGGCAGCACAGGACACAGCTGCATAAGGTTCCAAAGCAGTGGCTGCCCCACTGCCCTGCTCTGACAGGGAGTGTTGGTTCCTGAAGGGAATCTGCTCAGTTCTCAGCAGGATGTTGTAATAGAAAATCAGCTGTATGCAGCGAGTATTCTTGTAGTTTTTTTTCTCTAGTAATACTTCAGGAATTGAAATTTGGCAGAGATTTGCTGAAGAGTGGCAGAATCAAGAGACATTTGACAAAAATTTGAGCTGTCATAGTCAGTGGTGGAGGAACAGAGCTGGGAGGTGGGGCCATGGGTGCAGTAGTGGTCCCTGAAGTAGAATGGATCATTAGTTTCTGGATTATATCAATGGTATCACATTTTTATAAAAAAAAGTAGCTGGAGGTGCTCAGAAGATTGCAGGTCCTGGTCTCTCGTTATAATAAATGCTGAGAAAGAAGCACTTAAAGACAAGGTTGATCATTATAAACAGGATTGAAAAATAAACATATAATTTTATCCTGCCCTAAGTTTTCTACTATCCACCTAACACTAGAAAGCAGATGCCTTTTTTCTTCCAAGTACTTGAGCAGGAGAGATGAGATGGGCAAGCCAGCTCTGGTGGTGAGGAGAGCCCTGTGTAAATGTCTGTACTTCTGGCTTTTTCTTTGATGGAATAATTTGCAGAGTGACTGATATTACCCCTACAAACCTACTAGCTAACTCAATTTCATCAGCAATCAATCACTTTGAATTAAAAAATTGAAACACACATATACTGGTTATAAGAATACATTATATCAATGCTTAAGGTCCATTTGGCTTTCATGTAAGGGTCCATAAGGCTTTCATTTATTAAGTCTCCATGTAGATAACTTTTAGTGACACAGTAGATAAGTACAATAGAGAAGCATCTTCAATACACAATAGCATTAACATATTTATCTTTGTGTTATAACATAGAGATGGCTGGATAAGTTGCTGAACAAATGAATTCTGTTTTCCTGCATGTCACTGGATTGGTCTTTGCAAGTCTGGACGAAAACCAAAAACAACAAATTAAGAAGACACCAGTGTTACTTACTTGTTTCAACTTCAAACACAGGAAAAGCACATATTGAAGTTTCCAGGAGCTGTTGAAATATGTATTTCTTTGACATTGTTTGCTATTAAGCATGTTTGTGTTACAGAATTTAACAAATCAATCCAGTGCTGTTTGGCAAAAATGTAGCAAAAGCTCCCAAACCATCAGTTTGTTTAGTTCAGAGGGGTCTGTTGGTGGAAATGACTGGCAAAGGCATTTAGTGTGTATTCACCAGAGTTCCTTTATAAATAGTGCTGACTGAAAAAGCTAAGAAATATACAAACACATGTACTGGAAAATTTCTGGTTTTAAAAACAATAATTGAGAAAATGTGGTGCTGGCGCTGTATTAGATCAGGATGGGGGGTTGTTGGTTGTTTTCTTCAGCTATTAAATAACCTATGTAACTTTGCACTCATCAATTTTTAAGTCTCTTCTTCTCTCTATTTCAGAAATTTGAGTTTAAATCCTAATCAGTGTTCAATGACTCCTAATTTAAGCCAAAATGCAGTTGTGGTGCTGCTCACCTGTGTCTGCTCAGGTTCCTGCTGATGCAGGGCTTCTGGGACTCACAAATCCCTTTCCAGTGCCGTAGCAAAGGCACAGCAGTGAATTCCTCTCTCCCTCTTTCTCCCCTGTGCCATTTAAGGAGCTTGTGCACCAGTTATTAATTTCTCCACTTGTCTTTCAAGCTTGAGTAGCCAACTCCAATATCTGGGGATGTTTCACGGGAAGCGTTATTCATCAGGACGGGCGGCTGGAGTGTGGGGTCATCACCACGGCAGATTTATTCCATGGGGGCACAGGCAGAACTGCTCAGGTTCCCAGCACAGGTCAGGGAGGTGGCACGAGCCTTGTAGAAGTCCTGGGTCAAACACCCTGGTTAGATTGTTCTCTGCAAGAGAGCTCAGGCCCTGCTAACATCTCCTGTGGTGTCTCTTACATCAAAAGTGGGTGATCTTTCACAGATAAAGAGTTTGTCCTGGCTGGGATGGCTCTGGGGTTAATGGCCTGGACAAGTATTTCTGAAATGCATTAAAATAAATAAGTAAACTATCCAAAGAGCCACTGGCTTCGAACAAAGGAAAAAGTGAAAATGGAGTTGTTCAAACTTTCGAGGAATTTCTCTCAGGTACTGTTTTCCATGGCTATGGGACACAGATGGATACATGCATATGAAATCTACGTCTAAACACTGATGTGTAAACACATTTGTACATGTAAAATTACATGGATTATGAAATTTGTACATGTAAAAATCTTTTCAGTGTGTGTGTATGGGGGGTGATACAGAGACAGGAGAGTAGGATGGTAGAAAACCCTAGAACTGTGGAATCGAGCTTCCCTACATTCAATAAGTCATAGAGGCTAAAAATAGTCTTATTAAAAAGTTGTAGAAAACCTTATTTTTACTCACTTTCCTATAAAATTTATTTGTATACATATATGGGTCTGTGTCCATGATATATATGCTGTCTGTACACATAAATACACATGTACAAAATATTTATTTTAAGCAAGCAGTGTTGTATTAGAACAATAAATGACTGGTTGCAGGTAGATAACATAACTGGTTCACAGCAAAAGTGAAGATGTTATTTTACATTACACAAAAGAGCATTTGAAGCACAGGCTTCATTATTACTGGAGTGCACACAGTGTGTATAACCACCTCATAAATACATGTACACAATGGAAATGGCATGTGAGCTGTTCTCTGGACTTGGACATAACACTATTTATACTTTTTTTTTTGTAATCATAATGTTAAAGTGTTTCTCCTAACCAGATTTTAGTAGATCATTAGTACTCTAGCTCAGGAAATATTAAGAATTTTTTCTTTCTTTAAAGGAAAGCACTGCAACCTCGAGTAGCTCTGATCAGCTTCATTTTTAGTAATCTCCCTGAGCTTCCTTGCTTCCTCTTCTCCAGTAGTTTAATGGAGTTTTGTTGGAATATTTGCAGTGTTTACTTGAGCAGCACCTTTGGACTTACAGGCATCCAGCGTGTCCCTCCCTGCCAGATCTCAGTCTCTCTTGGTCGAACCTCTGGTCTTTGTGAAAAGTTTTTTTTTTTAAATTCTTTTTGTTTGTTTGTTTTGTTTTTCTGCTACTAACACCAAGATCCTGTCCTTGTGGTTTGTGGTAGGTGGACGTTTTTTGACTCATGAACTTTGTTGCTCTGTCTGTGTGTGTGGGTGTTAACAGCCAGTACACTCTGGGAAATCCAGGGTCCCAAAGAGCAAAGATGTCCCTCTGCAACAAAGCACAAAATTCACAGTCCCCCCTGCTCTGCTCAGTTTGGATTTTAAATTTGTTCTTTAGACAATCATTTGGAAACTGATTGTGATTTATGTCTGAGTCAGTAGTTAATTTAAGATGCAAGAGGCAGGTGGTGAACTCATACAATGAACTTTGATGTGTTTATATATAAACCTGTGGCTTGACAGATTCTTCCCATCCAAGTCAAAGAGGACTGACTTCTCAGCACTCCTGAGAAAATAAATAAATAACTAAAAGAAAGAATGAATAAATAAATCCTTTAGTAGAAAACAAAAGCACAAAGAGAAGAAAGTAATAAAGTCAAATAACAGTAGTAAATACTAAGTAGTATTGGTTATAATACATATTAAACCATGTGATTCTGGCGTACTTATTACATTGCATGGTCCTAATTCAGAATGCTGAATTCAGAATGCTCTCAGGCTGACAATTTTATATGCAAAACAACACATATCTATCTACTTATCTGTATTAACCTGCTGAAAGCTTGGAAAAAACCACTTTAAGGATGTCTCCTTTGTTCATAACACTCTAGATTTCTTTTAAAATGGATATTTCAGTGTACTTTTGTACACTTTCAGAATAGTTTTCAATATACTTTTTCTCTGTGGCTGGGCTCAGACACTGTAGTTCTTGGCATTCGTATTTTGTAAGGGCCTCCTTTGTTTATTTTACATTAAGGCAGATACTGCACCATTCCTTACCTTTATGGTATTTCTACTGTGTCTTTATTATTACATATAATAAGTGAAAGCACAGCTATGTTAAATTTTATCCATCTGAACAGAAAGGCAGATATGTGAAGAAAAATTATCCTGTGTTTTCTAGTTTTTGAACTTCTTCCAGTATGTTCTGTGGCAATGGAGTTAATTAGTTTTCTTGGGTTGTGTTCAGTTACAGTGATAAGTGTTTTAATACTCAAGTGCATTTTTTTTACACTGACATCTCAGTGAGATGCTCAGCTTTACAGAATGCTGATAGATCAGCTGTAAAAATGAAATAGTAAATCTTAATGTACTAAACTGAATTTATTATACTTTATTTCCAGGGAAAAATAATTTAGATTAGTTTCTATGCTTTATGTATTTACTGGGTGAAAACCTGGCTTACTATGTCCAGAGTAAAATTCTTCTGGATGCAAGAGACCCATACCACCTCTGGGCTTTTTCACTTCTAGCTGAGCGTTAGAATGTCATTTATAGCTGAACATGTTGGTTTCTGCTTGTAATAAAATTAATTTTGATGGAAGCTTGTAAAACTGCTTCAGTACAGAAGATCTTCATGAGAGAATTGAGATTATACTTTTCATTTTCTCTTTACTCTGATACAAATTTTACAAATTTTGTCATGAGTAATAATTGATTACATAACAAATCAAAGGTGTTTCACATTTAAGAAAAAAGCAATTGCCTGCATTGTTTGAACAGTTTCTCAGTTGTGTAAAGGAAGGGACAAACCCTTTGGTCTCATAAACAACAAAAAATATCAGTGTGATGAAACTGGCCATCCAGGAAAATCCTAAATCCCAAACCTCTTTGCTGGGGATTGTTGTTGGCACAGTCCTGAGGTCGTGTGCCTTCATCCAGTCAGGGTTTAGCCCATCATGAACATCTCAGATAACAGGGATGGCACTGAACCATCCCCAGTCCAAGAAGGAAATAGAAATTGTTGTTTGTGCACAACCAAAACGTGCAAAAATATTTTCCTAAAGATTTTAGTATCATCTATTTGCTGGTATTTATAAAAGGAAAAAAAACCCTAACAAACCCACTTTGTTTCTCTCTTTGAATCTCCTTACTTTCACCTACTTGTAACTTGCAGGCTGTGTGGGTGGGTTCAGAATTTATAATAGTTTGCAGGTGTTTCTCACTGTTTTTCTTTCCTTTACCATCTTTTTTGCTTGTTTAAAGGAAATCACAGTGGTATGAGTTGCATTGGAGCTTGCAAATGTAACAGAAAGGTTTATCCTGGCAAGGTAGTAAGGGCAAGGGAAGAGAAACAAGATGAAAATAGAATATAAGTTCAATTAATTAAGGATAGCAAGTAATTTTAATCTGAACTCAGTTATGCAATTCTAGGGAGAATAGTGTTGAAAACTTACATATGGGAAAATATTTTCTTAGGTAAGACTGAAGTTTTAGTTCCAAGATAAACCTAATTTTGACCTTAGTTTTGTGTGAAAATCTATTTTCTCCATCACATTTATTTTAGAGAAATGTGTCCAGTTGGGTTTGCCCAAATTTTATGCATATAAGTCAGTCTGATTTTGATGTGTAGGATTTATTATCTTTTTAAAAGATTGTATAGCCAAGATTTATTGAGCTGATAAAGATTGTGTTTTTATGACTATTTTTTTCTGTATTCCAGTGGTTATTTCCTATGAGTCAATCAGTGTATGTGTTCTTTCTCTCTTAGAAATATTCCAGAACCTAAATTTAATTCCAGGCCTGCAGTATTGTTAAGCCAGGGCCCCCTGTGGGACTGAGTTTCTCCAGCTCCAGCTTGGAGAAACAGAATTACTTTGCAGAAGCTTCCACCAGTTCTGTGTTGTGTGTCTCTTCTTACAGATGTTTTTACTCAGTTTCATTTTCAGTAGGTGATTTTTTTTATCCAGGTATCAGTGCATCCTTGTGACACTGTAGGGATAGGTTGGTTTTGGAAAAAACCCCACCACTGAGGTGGATACCTAAGTGAGGTTCTCTAAACCTTTCTTGTGTTTTCTGCTTCTTTTCCCTATTTTATTTCCATTAACTTTTTGTGCTCCAGAGCACAAGTGGATGGACTGGATCTGACTATTGCTGTGCAGTCTTGGCTCCCAGTAAATCCCATTTTTTGCCATCCTTGCTTTAACAGGAGGATTCACTCATGAGCAGACCAAAGTATTTTTCCCATTCTGCAACCCGATGAGTCAAATACATCCATGTTTCATGTTTTATCATGTTACATAAATAATCTTATCTATCCCTGCAGTATTTCTGTTAGCTACATCATTGCTAAATTTTGTAACAATATGCCCTTTGCAGTAAAATGTCACCAAAAAGTTATATACTGTAATAATTTTCATCTGTTTCATAAAGACAGACAATTTTTAAGATTCATGTTCGTTTCATCATTGAAATCCGAGCCTTCATACATTAATTTATAATGAAACCTCATGCTCCCTTCTACATTGATCACTAATTTCCTGTCTCCTTGATATGTGTTAAAATAAACTATAGATATAAAGGGCACGTTATGTGCCTGACACTGTTGAGTTTAAATAGGACATACTTCTCTAACTCATCCCTGTGGTCTGGCCTTTGTTTCACAGGGAAAATCCTCAAAACCCAATTGTAAAAGATGGGCTGCTCTCACCACGCAGATGATCCAACGTGTTTCTTGTCTCTGTCTCCAGATAACCTGAATAATGAATTTTCAAAGGGTGGCCTGCAGCCCGTTCTGAACGCTGGCTGCAAAAAAACACTTTTTGAAGTTGCATATAAAAACATTGCGCTGCAACCGAATATTTTCTGCGTGCCCTCCAGATCAAAATCAATGTTGAAAAGGAAAGGATGATACAGGTTAAGAACATAACATGAAAACCGATGGGAGGGATGTGAACTGAGGTGTACCTCGTTTATTATCCTACCTGACAACGCTGAGCACCAGCTGCATTCACAAACAGCACAGCTCCATCAGGGGCTCACGGGGAGATAATCTGTCCTGGAGCACTGGCTTGCATCTCTAATACAGTTACAGACTGATTTGAGTCACGGAACAAGATGTTCAGTGTATTTCCAATTGTTTTCATTATCAATGATAAACCTATTGAGCTGACTGCTGCAGTTCTGTTTTCCTGGGGAAATGTCACTGTTGTGAACCTGCCAAGCAGTGGGTGACATTTTCTGCTAGGGGAGGATAGCCCTGATACACTTGGAATAAAAGGAATTACATCTGAGTGTGGCCCAGTGCAAATAGCAGTGGGGAAGAAGGTAAAGCTTCAGAGGTCCCCTGGCAAATTAATTTTCCCTAATTACATTTCATGGCAGGAAACACAGATATTAGGAGTGCCTGTTGAAATAATACAGTATTTAAATCCTGATTAATCCATAGGTCAGGCAAGAACTATTCAATACATGTCTCCAGAAGGAAAGCTCTTATTTGCAGGAAAAAGGGACAAACATCCACACAAGTAGACAGGTTGAGTAATTTCAAATGCTAGTTGAAATTTGGTGGCAGACAATAGATAAGTTAAGCCAGTAGCTATAAAATTACCAAAAATGTAAAATGTCATCACTAACACATCTTCCAGAGATCTGAGGCAGAATGATTTATTAACTTAGTTTTCTTCCCTCTTCTGTCTTAGGACAACTGATGTTTTTTCTTTTTCTCTCGAGAAATCCTTTGGTAAATGCATATCCATAATTCACCAGGACAAATAATTATTAATAATATGAGTACCATGAAAAAACTTGTGTTCTGGTGGCATGATAGTTCAGGCTAAAATAGAACTAGTTAGAAACCTGTGTTTTTATTCCATTTTTGCCAATATAACTGTTTGTAAAGCATTTTAATTTCACTGTGCTTTCCTTTCTTATGCCAAGTTTCCTCTTGCTTTTCAATAACCCTGCCACCTCCTACGAGGAGTCCCAGGAATGCTGAGATACTCAATTACTCATTCAATTTCTGCCTAAGTAATATTTTATGATCTTCCCTGTTTGTTGGACTGTAGTGCTGAGGTCTGGGGTTCCCATGGATCAGCCTGCTGGGGATGTGCAATCCCAGTGTACAACAAAGAGGAGTTAAAGCCCCTGGGTTATACAGAATAGATGGGAAAGGCTCCCTCGATTTAACCACCAGCTCCTCTTTCAAACCCCCCAATTCAGAATCTTGTTTAGCAGATGTACAGTAAGGAGACATCCCCCAGACAAGTCCTAACAATGTCTAAAAATAATTTCTAAGCTTTTGGGTAAACACCCAAGTGCTTGATGTCATCAAAGGGGGGTTTCTTTGTCTGCTGCACTCTTTGGGCTGTACACACACACTATCCTTGTTACAGGGCAAAAACCAAGTTCTTGGATTTCTGAACTGTGTGAAGTTTCGTGGCATTTGCAGCTGAATTTAGTTTCCAGTTCTCCGTTCACATTAATTTAGGGTAATATATGGCAGCAATAGTTTTGTAAAAAGGGATAATTAATAATTACTATTATTACTGTTATTAATAACATTAATAATAATAATAATAATATGAATGGTTAATTAACAGACTAGCTGTTTCTGGAAAATATGTGTCATATGTGAGTGATTGCCCCGGATACAGAACAAACAGGATAAATTCAGTAATCTGTGTTATATAGCTTAAGTTTAGAAAATTGAATGCTCCCTTTCAGTTTTGTAATCTGGTGAGAAGGCATTTTCTTTCCAGTGAGGCAATACAGGTTTTCTGCAGCACTGGCTTTGTGCAGAGTTCTTCTAAAGCCACGTTTCAAACTGCAAATCATTTTCTAACCAGAGTTCTGATGCAAACACTTGCATTTACAGTGCCTGGTGTGGCTTTTTTAAAGATGCAAGTAATGGATAAAACAAAAGGATGAAGCAGAGGAAGCTAAATAGTTTGCTGTGACCTCTGGGTGACTCCACTGCTGTGAGTTCGTTCCTTGGGATTTACATCATCTCAGATGAGAGCAGAGCTTCCCCTTGGGGTATGGGGAAGGAGCTCTGGGGGTTGTTCTTGGACTCCAGCAGGCCAAGGTTGGAGGTGAACACCTTCTGCACCAAGGAAAAACTGTGCCTGGAAGAATTTCAGTGATAGGTAGATATGCAGATTATTTTTCTGAGAAATGGCAGAAGCATTTTACTGGTTTCAGAGCTGAGAGAAAATTTTGGTCTAAAGTTTAAGCATATGGGGCTTGAAAAAAATGCATCTCAACAGCTTTCATAGATGCTGATTAATGACCTAATTAAAGAGACATAGTTGATTTACTTAAACATTACCTCCCTGCCCCCATCGAATAGAGAAAATACTCTGAAATTATGAAAGCATTTTCCTTTTCATTACAACACACTGTTACACAAATTGGCACCTTCTACAAGGGCAAAATATTTTGTAACAAAAATACTTCACAGCACCCAAATCCCCTCACTCAAGCACCTGTTGTGGAATCTGCATGGAAAGGGTGAGAAAGGCTTTGCTTCCCAATTGGGACTGAACTCTTAGAAAACTCTTGGAAATAATTATAAAAGGTGTTTCTTGAAAAAGACGATGTCATTTTACTGATATGTACTTGGCATTGTAGATCAGCTGCACTCTGCTGCCTTGACTTTATAAGTTCACTGTTAATGGAACCTGCAATAGGAAGAATATAGGGCAGGAAAAAGATATTTTATCTCTGTGTTTTAATTTGATTCTGTGTATTTATGTATTTTAGTCCAGAAGTTGACTCTCCTCGTAGAATCACATCCTGAAATATATCTCTCTTCATATTGCACAGGTTGGAATATGTAAACAGGGAAACCTCTTTGACCTATATAAACTAGGAATTATATTTCAAAGATATTTAAATAATATCTCACACTGCCATCCATCTGCCCTTATTAATGAATGAACAGCCCAGAAATGATTTTCACTTCTGAGTATTTGAATAAATTGCTAAGCAGTTAAGATTACCTCCCATGTTGAGTACAGTGGCTTATTTTCCGTATGGTAATAAATGAAGGTGATTTAATCATAATCAGTAAATGACCTGCAAAATTTCATTTTGCAGTGAAGCTTTTTTAACCTATTGAAATGTGAAAGTATGTTTAAAGTAGGTAAACCTTCCTCCTCACTGAAGGCTGCTTGAATGGGCTGAAATCTTCTCTGAGTCTCAGTATAGAGATCTATTGACTTCTTAGTTCTAAAACTACTTTAAAACGTGGGGTTTAATGTAAACACTAAAAAAAGCCCGAGAAATAGAAGTGTACACACACTTATTTCTTAATCTGATGATCCCAGAGCTGACACCCTGGGGGCACACTTCAGGAAGCAAAAATCCAGGCAAACCTCTGATTTGTTCTGCAACATGAACATGCTCAGAATTGCTCGTGCTGAATAAAACTGGATGGAAGAGGATGAGGAAGGAGTAGTGGGGCACTTGCACAAATACCTGTTCTCAGAAGATCTGGCCATGTGATCTAATATTGAATTTCTGGCTGTGCTGAAATGTCCAGAGAGGGGCAACCTGCAGTCAGATGGCAGAGTGAAAATTGTCAAATTCTGCCCCACTGGGTGGCAATTTTGGGTGGTAAAGGTGATTTCTGCCTGCCCTGGTGCAACACCAGCTGCAGCCTTGGTGCTGCAGGACACAGGCTCGCTAACCACAAGCATTTGTTTTCCTTATTTTATTGCGTTTTATACTTCATAAGGGAGACATGAAACTGGCCAGTGACCTCCAAATATTTGCTGTCCATTTCTCGAGCTCTGTCAATATATTTGAGCTTTATTTTTTCAGCATTTCTGATAGAGCAGCTCAGTTTCTTCCAGTCTGTTATTCCCCAAGGACCCTGAGGCCATGTGTAGAAAATACATTCAAATAAAGATGGACAGTTACATTCTGGTGTTTGAGCTGCAAATGCTACACATAAGAGTTCAGAGATATTAAATTAATTGTTCTTGTTTTCTGGCACCATGGTACCCTCCCTCAGCCCAGCCCAGCGTGTGTAGTTATTTTAATAAAACATGATTGCAGCTTTTCAGCCTTTTGACTAACATGAAGTGTCATATTGGCTTAACAGCTGATGCATCTTCAGTCTGAAAAACATATCAGGAGGAATTGACTCAGGTTTTAATGGGGCTTTTGCATCTCTGAGTTCTGTTCTCTTGCAATCTTATTTTATTTGGGTAGATTCTTTCAGTTCAGTAATTTAACCACCTAGTTTCTCTTAATTAAGGCATCTTAAGCAATTTGTTAGTTTATTAATCGTAGATCAGGAATGCCTAGGCAGGCATTCTTTTTGTTATCCTTATCAATAATACGATACTTAAGCTCTAGTGGCACTAACACGACGTGCAGAGCTTTTCATTCCCCTCTGCCTCCTGTTAGTGCTCCATATGGTAACATTTAACTGTGTTTCCCAGGCAAAGACTCTTGTTGCTCACCAGACTGGTCCCTTCAGGTGCTGGTCTCCATCTGTGGATTAATTCACTTCCATCATTCTTCCCACTGATACTGGAAACAGCTGTTGCCTTTTCCTCGGTGGCAGTGGGGTCAGGAGATGACCTTAATGAACGAGCCAGCAGGAACCTCCATCTACCAGTCTGTCTGTCTGCCTGCACAAACTGGACAATTCTTCCTCACCCTCTTTCATCTAGATTTTTATGTCCTTTGTCTTCATAATTTGCTTTTTTTTTCCCTTTCCACTTTTAATGCTTTAATAGAAATAATAAATGAACACCACCGATGGAAAGTTCATTGTGTTTGTGACTGTAAATTAGTGATAACATTTGTGTGCAAATTCTCATCTTGAATTGTGATGTTCAAATTTTTTTTTTTTTGTGAACTGACATTGTACAATCACTCTTGGTCCCTTAAGTTGCACCTTCACTTGTTTTGTAGCTAGGAAAAAAATTCAAAACAATCTTAAGCATGAACACTTCAGTTTAAAACAGATTTAAGATATTGCTGGATGGAATATATCCTTTTGTTGCTGCCCTACGAATTCTAAGGTCAAATATTGAATTTAGCACTCTGTTCTTGCTTGGGAAAAAGTGCTGTGAAATGGAAATTCTGACTGTTTTAGGATGTGATCCTCCTTGTGCTTTATGGCAGGAGAGGCTGGTTGGTAACCTGCTCTCCTTGCCACGAGGAAACCGTGGCCGTGATTTCCTGACAAACGCTGCAATATTCAACAGAATGTCAGAGCCTGGACCAGGTTTGTACCTGGGAGCTGCTGGAGTATTCTCCTCAGTAAAGCTTCTGAAAAACCTGGCCTGAGGAAATGTCTCCTTGAGTATTTGCAGAGACAGGCTACGGTATTCTTAAGAATCACGTGTGGGAGGGTTTGGTTGTTTTGCTCTTTGGTTTTGGTGCAGTTTGGCTGAAAAAATTATTGGTAAGTAGTAAAATCAAACCATACTCTGCTGTTGTCAGTCATTCTGCCTAATTTCCTTTTAATCTGGACTAATTATTCTAAAACCAGTCAGGCTTTGATGAGTTGTTCTACAGCACTGAAGCCTGATGGAGGAACTTAGGGTAGAATAAGACCCAAAGATGGGGTGTTGAAGTTGCACAAATTCAACTTGAAAATAGGATGGATTTTCATAATAAGAATGGTAGTACCTCTTGGAAAAAAGTGTATTTGTGGCTATATGTTACATTTTCCATTGCTTGAACCTTAAAGGTTAACATTTCTGTATGAAATGAAATAAAAACAGTCCCAATTAGCAAATAAAAAATTCTGAATTTTATGTAGGAATTATTATCTGGAGTTCAGTGTGATGTGATGTGATGATTGTGGGTGGCTACTTTTTCTGAAAAACAGATCCATCATTAATTTGACTTCTTAGATTTTAAATCTAAAGGTAGAGTAATATACATTTAATAGAGTATAGATTTCTGTCTCTCTCTCTTCTTCACTATTGCTGTCTTTTTTCCTTTTCTGGATAGCCCAGGCAAACAGCACACATCACTGGCTGCAGGAGTGTTTTTAAACAGACTAATTGAAATTTAGATGTCCTGGGATGCAGATTGCAATCCATAAAAAAATCAAATCCCAGTTCTTTGTTGATTCATGAACTGCATTTTTTTTTCCCCTTTAAAGGGGACTGAGCTTGCCTACCTGAGCTGTAGGTAAATGATGTAAGGGCAGTTTGCTGAGGGAGAAGGAGGATGTGAAAACAGAGCCACAGAGCTGCTGCCTGTGATGGAACTGAAAAAAAGATAATCAAAAAATGAATTATGATTAGAGTGCAGGGTTATGTTATATACAGATTCTGTAAGATTTAGAGCCCAAATAATGTGATTTTCTCTTATTCCAGCAGCGTGATCACTTGTGAGATTCTTTGTACAATTAAAACACATTTTTAAGGGGGATATCCCTTCTGCAGCTCTGCACTGAATCCAGCACTATAAGCTTATCTTTAAATTTATATAGATTGAGAGATATATATTTGAATTTCTGTCCCTCTTAAGGGTAAATAAATATATTAAAATAAGCTATGGCTTGTATAGTACAGTATAACAATGATAAATGATGTTGTGTGTAATTTTTCTACTATTAACATAAAGTAATATAAACTGAAGGACACTAGTCTATTGAGAGAGTTAGTAGCTAATGTTCCATATCAGATGTGGACAATGTCAGGACTGAATACAGATTAGGCAGTGTCCTTTTCTCCCCAGGGGAATTAAACTTTGAGACACCACTGGCTGCCAATGGTTTTACTGCATTTTGTTGGTGCCTGTGGTGCCTTTCTTGGTCTATTAATTCAGAAGCTGTAAATGACAATGTGAGCAAAAAAAAAGCTTTTCCAGTGGGATGCATTTCATTTATGCATTCTTGGATCTACAGTACCTTTTCAATCCGTTTTGTCACAATAACTATTTTTAAAAAATGGGTAGATTATCTGTGCTTTTGCATGAACCTTACCAGGGTATTTTTCTTCTCTATTTCTTTTTTTTTGTATCCAGAAAAAAACAAATTGATATGTTAGGGAAACAGAATAACCTGGGAACTTTAAATATTGAAATGAATTTTCCCTGCCTTCTCATTTTAATGATTTAGTTAAAAATATGACATGTTGTGTAACACCAAGGAAACTCTGAAAATACACACACAATCTCAAATACACAGCATGTTTAAATAGGAAATATTCAATTTAAAATCCATTAGAATTTAGTAAATTGTAAGAGTTTTCATGCATGTGTTTTAGTTATTGCATGTTTAAATGAGTTTATAATCAATAATATGATGTGAAAACAAGATTTGGTTTTAAGGGCTTTCTAAATGAGAACCATTTACTTTCTGAGACTATTATCTCTAACAGGCTAATGCAGGAGGCTGTCAGCAGCTGTGGTGAAGGCGTGAGGGGTGTGTAGAAATTTGCACAGGTAAAAATAGGAATTTTGGAAATAGGTCTAGTGCAGGAAGAGCTAGAAGGTAATTAGATATCACATTTATTGTACAAAAAAAAGCACAAGGGTGAAATCAGTAAAATCTGCACATAAATTAGACTTTTAAAAATTCTAAATTTCATGAAAATTAAAATTGTCAATGCAGCATGTTTGCAAAAAAAAATTGTCTTTTACAACAAAATTTTTCTTTTTCTTAGGAAAAATATATGTTATTGTTGCCATTTCACAGTTAACAATTTTAGGTATTTATCACCTCCCAATCCTAAGTTCCTATGAAGCAGAAGCTGAGGTTTCTTCTATTGACGTGCACATTGTTATTCTTCGGGTGATCTTTGATATGATACGTTTGTCATGGTTCATAAATTTTATTGTTGCACTAAAAACAGAGTTAGAATATCCTCAATGCAATTATAAAAATGTATTAAAACTGAGAAGGATAAAAATATGGTGCAAGATGAGCTTTTAATGATTGTATAAATGTTCACTGTTCCATGGGAAAAAATGGAGCTTTTCAACATTGGCATAACAGTGAAATGTGAGGTGTAGGGCCAAATTTTTTGCTCCTAGAGTTATTTGGGTTTTCAGCTTAGAAATGGTGTTTTAAATTCTGCTTGGAAAGCTGGAAATGTCAAGGCTTTGAGGAGAAGGAGAAAAACTCATGTCTCCCCCTTTGGTTTGCCATGGTGTGAGGAAATATCCCCCTTTTCACTCTTTGAGAGGCTGGAAGCCATCTGGAATATTAACTTGCTGCACTTTGCTTGTTCCTGAGTTTGTAGGTGGGAAATAAATGTTGCTGTGGAGTTCACCAGCCAAACTGGGGTCCTGGGGAGGGTGCAGCAGTGGACAGACCCTGCTGGGCTGATTTGCTGCTCTGTGCCCTCTCTGCTGAAGGCTGTGCTTGGGTACCCAGAGCCTGCTGACAACACGGAGTGAGAGGAAGGAAACTAAACAGTGAAAAATGGAAACGCCTGGTCTGACCTGGCTGTGACAATTTTGGGAGGTGTTTTATGTGGTGATGGAATTGCAGAGACCTCCCCTCACTAGTACAGGGTGCAAGAGATTCCTCTATTATACCTGATGACACACACAACGCTGTAGTACATTATTCATTCAAGGCCCTTTTTGAAAAGGTCTTATGTCCTATATAAAACAGGCTATTATGTGATGCATACGCAAAAGAGGATGGATGTGACATCCCCCTCAAACTGTACAAACCCTTTTATCTGGTACCACCAAATACAAGTTAAGCATTATTTTTTGCCAGTAAAAGAATTCAAATTTAAAATTCAAAGTACCCTAAGCATGTGGTTTCTTAAAAGATGCTTGTTTTCAAAACCTAGGGGATTTATTTGGAACATATGGACTGAGATATTTGGAAAAAATTAACAACTTCATGAAATATTTTTATTTCAATTAAGTTTTCATTTCTCTTCTTATCGTGCTTTTGAGTACCTTCTCTATTTGCTGCTGCATATCCTATCCACTTGTGCTGTGTCCTGTGTAGAGCACTGTGTCTGTAGTTGCTGCTGATGTAGAGTTCTCATTTATTTACATTTAATCTTCAATTACCTGAATACAATGCTTGTCAATAATACTGAATACAGAGGAGTTGACTATATCCACAGTATGTTATACCAAATCATGTGATTTGGTATCTGTCTTTATAGAATTCTTCCTTGTGCTTTTGTGCAATATTGAATGATGTGCAAAGTTTTCTTGTCCTCTTAATATCATTTTCTTCTTAGAAAACATTTCAGTCTCTCCTCCCTCTGAATATGGACAATACATTGTCTGGGAATTCAAGAACTTTGCCTATTTTCTTGGCACTTTACTCAAAGAGGATGTGTAAATATTTTTTTCAATGCATACATGACTGTAATTTCTGCAACAGATAAAACCTACAAATTTTGTGACAGGTAAAAACTTTCCAGTAAAGGCAGTGAAACATGTTTTATGTAGTGTTAGAAGAGTGGAACGTAGTGATTATTGATGGGAGTTGATGTGATTTGGAGCTGTTTCTTTATAGGCATTAAACAAAATGACATCAAGCCAAACAAAGCCTTGCCTTTTTAATTACCAACTTTTCCCCATTCCCTGCGTAAGTAGTGATGCATGAAAAAGCAGCATAAAATATGACAGAAGCAGAGTTCTTTATGGGTATGTAACTGTAAGAACAAAAGGAAGCTGTGTGAAGTGTGTGTAAGTACAACGTGGAGTATTTGTGGTAAATCAAAGGCCTGGTTGGGGAAAGGCTGAGGTAACAAACACTGCAATGTGTAAAACCCTAAATGCCTGTTTGGTTCATCCAGAGTAAGAATTAATAAATCATGGATACTTTTGATTTCATGCTCTGTTCTATGTTGTTCTTGCATGCATTCCCATCTGGGGCTATTCCTTCAGTGTTTAAAAATCTGTTGTTCTTCACCTCCCTAACTATGAAGCCTCATTTCCTAACAAGAACTCAATTGCAGACTTCCAGGAAAGAGAAAGAATTGTAGTTATAAATACACAAATTCTCTGTTGAGAACTCTTTCCTGGGTTTGGAAGCCCTAGTAGTAGCTTTATTGCTTGTTTTTGAAAGAATAAGAGCAGCTAAATCAGCTTAGAGCTGCAATTTCCAATCAGAGACCCAGTGAAGATGGAGCAATGGGATTCAAGATCTGTAAGAGTGTTAGCAGGGAACAAAAGCTGCAATGAATTGAAATATCAAGCAGAAAAGTGCAGAAGCACATAGCAGAGGTTAGTGAAATATACCCAAGTGTACACTCGAGGAGACAGAGCTGTGAAAATTCCCTCAGAGCAGAGGGTGAGGTGTGACAGCCTCACAAACATCGGCGTCGCACAAGAACCCTCCTTGTGCAGCCCCCAAAACACTCACCAAGGACTCACAGAGTTATCAGCTGCTCCTTATCAGTGCCAAGCATCCTTAACCCCCAGCTTCCTCCTGACTTTAAGGTATTTAGCAAAGTATTAATCACTTTTCTGGAGCAGGACTTAAAACTTGAGCCCGAAGTGGCTGCCAAATAAAAGTTGCTGCAACATAATCTACTACCAATCTCATTGCACAGTTAATTGAGCTGCATTGCATTGATTTTTGAGTGTTTATCTGTGTTGTCAAGGTATTTACATAAGTAATACAGACTATGTTCAAGGCTTAATGCAAAACTGCCAGATTTCTCAGCCCCTCCTCTCTGTATTTGCTACTGAACGTGTTGCTCCCTCAATAATAAATTCCGAGGGCTGACAGTGTCTAAGTCTGCTGCTCCTTTGCCCTCAATTTCAGTGAGATGGGCCATTGAAAACTCATTACAAGCTGTTTAGACTCTGACTTTGACTTTTGCTCAGCAGTGAACAAAATTAACAGCTCTTGGAGGTAGCAAAAGAGGCACTGAGCCAAAAAAAAAAAAAAAAAAAAAAAAAAGAAAAAAGAAAAAAAAAGATGAGAGAAGACATTCAATATTATCTCTATTAGTCATGCAAACAAGCTTAAGTCCAAAGTACATGTGTTCTGCACATGGCTGTAATTGTGCAGCCTTTGGTGCTTTCATCCTTTCTCCCACCTTTTAATACTGTGCAGAGCTTCACCTGCATGGCACACAGACACTTAGGAATTTGCTTGCATGCCAAGCAGCAAGCATCTGAGTGCAGCAGAATTGCTTCATAAATTTAACTATCACTTTCAAAATTCTTCTTTTTTTTTTTTTTTTCTAATTTAGTGCTTGATAGTTTTTTATGTGATAATTTTAAAACGCTGTTTATAGCAAAAGTTACCTTGATAGGTAGAATATTCAAGAAAAGAGGTCTGTGTACATCAATGTGTCTATCAGTAAGTAGTCAATACTAAAATTGCCTTTAAAAGCGAGTTATTCATCTACACTCAAAAGAAACCACTGGACTCTTTTCTGATGATGAAAATGAAATTCCTTTAGAATGAGAACGACAAAAGTATTTATTATCTGCCTTATAATGTCAGTCCACTTCTAAGCAAGTGACAGAGAATTATTTTGTATAATATAGACTCTGGTGATGAATTTTAGGTTCCAATCACATTAATTACTGGACATTTATGACACGTTCTAACAGTAGTGATGTCTCCTCCTGATCCCTCTTTTTCTTTTTTTTAATGTTATTTTGTGAGAATTTTGTTGGCAACCAAGTAACATTTGAAATAGATGCAGTAAAAACTTTAGGAAAGAAGTGAGTCAAAAAATTCAGGAGACAAAGTTCTCTTTAGCTGATGCACTGTGGTTCCAAGCTGATGAGCAGTTGAGAGAAAGGCATTATATATACTGGGAAATAGTGAAAATTAATGGGTACTTTATGTACCAAGTTAAGCTTCACTCACATGCTACATTTGCTTTAAATACAGTTGCTTTCTTCTCCCAGTTTTCCAGGTTGTGCAACTGAAGTAAAACCTGACCAAGCACCTTTTTAGTGTGGTCAGAAAGTCAGTTCCGAGAAAGAGGTTGGAATTTGAAACCTTTGAAGTTTCCAGATGTGTTTTTTTCTGATCCTTAAACAGAAAATTTGACCTTCATATCAGATAAGGTTAAAAATAAAATAATGGGAGTTTTGTTCTGTTTATCTGTCATTATTTCATTTAGTTTGGTATCCCATTGCTGTATCCAGTGATAACTGCACATATTTTAATTCCAGTGTAATCACAACTCCTGGCACCCATTATGATAACACTGCTGGATATTGTTGTTTTGGTTTTTTTCCCCATTTTGTTTGGGGGATTTTTTTATTAAATAGTAGTGATTACTTAATGTTGCTGGCCTTCCAGAAATGTACTCTGCATCCTTGATGTTGCTTCCAAACTGCAGCATTTTTGTTCTGCAAAGTCCCTGCCTCACAACTCCTCTAACCCTTTGCATTACACTTTACATCCATTAGTGCAGAGAGCAAAAAGTTGGCACTGAAAAAAAAAAGCCTAAATATTTCAAGTATTTTTCTGGTTTCATCAGTCAGTATTTGTGCATACAGACACAGGCTCTGTATTTTATACATCTCTTTTATTACTTTGTTTCCTTTTTTTCTGTGAATCGCAAGGTGTGGAGCTGGTGAAGGTCAGGCAGGGAACAGATTAGCAGCATCTTGTACCACAATGTCACAATACTAAAAAGTGTTTACAGTGCCCACTGACACACAATGAATTTAAGGCTGCCAGACTGAAGCAGAAATAAAACTATTCTTATTCTTCCAAACCTGAACAGGGGCCTCGGTGGTTTATGGTTGTTTTAAGGTCCATTAATCCTTGAATCATGAGGCCGTGTAAAAAGTGACAGCTTTAACATTCAGTCCCTGGGTTTATTTAAAATGTTTTTACTTCGACACTGTTTCTAATTAATAACAGTGACTATATGACCTGATTTAAATGTATCAAATACCAGGGATGTGGATTTACATTCTTTCCTAGGACATTTTATCATTTACGGCAGCAATGTGCAGCCTGAATTGAGCAGTGCCAACGCCTCCCAGGGAAGAGCTTGCTCTAACAGAGAGAAAATCAGATACTGGACTTTAATGTCTTTTACTCCTTCTGTTTATGGATTTATTTGGGGGTCTGGGTGGAAGGAATATAAAGAGCCAAGTGACAGAGCAATAATAGAAGTGTGTGTGCTCATACAGAATATGTGCACGCTCAAGTTTTCTTCCAGGGTTTTCCTTTCAAGCTGATCCCTGAAATGCAAATCCCTGGAAGGAAACAGCTAGGAAAGCATTGTGCAAAATAATACATGGAAAACTAAATTGAACTGACCAATTTTACAGCACATGGCAAATGTGTTCTTTAATGCAAGCTGGTAGGAATGCTTTTGAATAAAACTTTAGCAAAGGGGCATGTTATAACATCAGGATGAACATGACTGGAATCCACTGGCTTCTCTTTGACCCGTGGTTAAAATCAGCAGAACAATGTTGATAAAAGTTTTAGGTTTATCTAGTCATCATTATTCTTCAAAAATACCAGCTTATGTGACACACTGAAAAAGGAGATATTTTCTGTGCACCAGAGTAACTCTCTCTATCAGTGTTCTGCTCCTAAACAGATGTTCACAGGGGCAGATATGTAGTCTTAACCAGCAAATATTTTTAAAATAATCATTTGAAAGCTCTAAACTAAGCAGTGTTAAATTGGCAGGAACAGAACTAATATTTGGCACTGAGTAGCTCACAGTTCAACTTAAAGGTCTGGTGAAACCATTAAAAAAAGAAAATAAAAGAAAAAAAGAAGAAAAAAAGCCATCCAATCTCAGCAGGCTGGAAGGCATCTGATTTTTCAGTGTTATTGTATTGTGATGTAGATTCCTGTAGTTGCAATAGGCTCTGTTAGGAGAGGACACTGATCTGAGACCCCCAACAAGGTCATTCTCCCTTCTCTCAAACAGAGGACAAATGCAAGCAGCCCAAATAAAAAGACTGTGGAATATAATCCTGCATTTGGGCACAGGAAGATTTTATGTGAGGCTCAGACTAGATAAGGCCACATTACTAGAAATTTTGGGCAGGTTTGGGTTTGTAGATGCTTTTCAAATAGGAAGTAAATCTTGAGAGATTATTCTCAAAGATTACTCTTTATCTCCTTCTCTTTCATACCAAATCTGCAATGTCCTTTTCCCAGTATTTTTTTTTTTTGCCTTACCTCTTGCTCTTCTTGCCATTCAATATAGGAACCTCTTAGCTGCCTGGGAAGCATAAAAGTTTCTTTTATGCCAATAGAATGTTTTGATTTCTTCTAGCTGTATTCCAAAATGACAGAACCCACCGGTTTTGGTTTTCTAGTCCTCTTTTTAGGGCCCCATATAAACTATTTAGAACTGTTTACCGTGTCAGCTAACAGCACCAGTTACCAGAGTTATTGCTACATTCCTCTTATCTGGTGATGTCCTTTAGCTTCTATATTTAGGCATGTGGAAAAACCCTTTTCCTAGAACAGCTCGGTTTCAAAGATGACAAACAATAAATTTTTCACTAAGGTAGTTTCTCTGACATTACTGTCCTCTGGTATTGTATGATTGAATTCCAGACATTAATTTCTATATAGTCCTTATATTCTTGTCTGTTCTGTAAAAATGTATTTCTTGCAACTAAATTACTTAGCCACCTTTAGCCTCTACAAAATTGTTTGTATTAAAATATTCTTTTTGAGAAATGGGAATGAGAAAAAACAAGGTTGTGTGGGAGTTTCAAGTCATCTTTGCCCCTGGGATGCCACAAATCTGGGAATTAAAGATTCTGTTGAGAAAGGAAGTAGTTGGAAAGAAATAGAAATTATACTGGGTTGTGTGTATGAGTGAGTCTTTATATGATGAACTTCATGAAATTTCCATCTGAGATCTGGAAACTTTTTTAATCAATGGAGTTTATTTTTTTGGTGTAGTCAAAAAGCTGGTTAAGATACCATACTACTTTATATAGTCAAAAAGTTTATTTTTTTGGTGTAGTATAAAAGTTGGTTAAGATACCCTAAATCTTACTTGGGCAATATAAAAAAAATAAAGTCATCAGCTAAAATGAATTTGAGACAAAGTAAAGAATAAAATCAGACAGGTTGGGTAAGTCATAATATGAAAGACTGAAATACTTCTACTCTAAAATGACAGCCAGTGTTGCACTTGACCAAAGAGGTAATAGTACACTCTGCAAAATGATGGTTTTGCTTTGGCTGGGGTCCTTCTGTGCAAGCACCTGGCTGCTGCAAGAGGGGACACTCTGCTGGATCCTTGTTGCTGTGTGCATGGTCTCCTTCCACCATCGAAAATACCACAACATCTGTGTCATCTGGGCCTAAATGAGGCCATGGCACAGTTTCCATCAAACATTACATATATTGCAAGCTAAAGAAAGAAAAGCACGGGGGTATAATTGGCATTTTTCTCCAGAGCAACTGACAGTGCTTTACAACTTATTTTCAGCAAGTGTTATGTGGATACCTTTGTTTCTGGGAAGTGACAGTACCTCATAAAGGAGGACAGTGTAAAGTAGATTAGCTTTTCTAGCAGGAGTAATGCCATTATGACATTCTCTTGGACACTTTTCGTGGTATGCAGGAAAACCTGGGCCCATTTTTTTAAAGATAAATTACAGCACAAGAACAAAAAAAGACAAGTACTCTGTCATCTTGGCATAATGCTGGGGATTTGTGACTATCCATGCGTTCTGCCTACACCGTGCTGTACATTTACACCAAGAAGAAATATTACTGGTCTATGCTGCTGCACCTTGTTCAGGGTACCATAGTTAATGTGGTGTCCATTAAAGTGTCTTTATTTTCAGTGGCTTTATAACTCTGGTAAAAAGTCTTTATAAGCTTTAACAGCATAGCAGATCAGCCCGGCAGAGAGTTATTTCGCAAAAGCTTTAAAATGAAATTTCAGCTTAAAAACAAAATCCTCCTTTGGTACTGGGATAAAACATTTACACAAATTTTAGCATGTGTGTGTTGCTGACTCTTGCACACCTATTGAACCCTTTTGTTAATTATGGGAGGATAACAAAACCAGAATCCAAAAGTGGTTTTCCTCCATAAACCTTGACTGCATGACACATTTTAAACTTTCCACATCCTCATGATACTTACTCAGAAGCCAGCTATGTATTGTACTCCAGAAACTAAAAAGTTCTTGCAAGTATCCTAATTTCAGACAGGGATATCTTGATTAATTTTTCATATTTTCGCTTTAAAGAGGTGGAGCTCATTCAGGGAGAACTTTCTAGCCAGGTGAGCCTTCATGGCCGTGAAAGCTGCTGCAGCCTCTTTGCCATTGAAATGAGGGGTGGATTTATTGGTGTCAAATGGCCCAGCCCTGCTGAATTCACTGAGACCTCAAAATCTCACAGTGATGCTGAACTTGGGCTGGGATTGGAATGGAAAAGGGGGGAGTTTTTCTGTCTCTGATTTCTGCAGCTTTGCTGTAAAATCTCTGTACAGGACTGCAGCTATGTTGTGTTAGGGTAACTTCCCTTAAGGCTTAAATCAACAGCAGATTGTTTCGTTTTTCCCATTCCCAGGGCTTCCATTCCTTCCTGATTTGCCCTTTTTCCCTTGACTTTTAAGAAGAGACACTCCTCCTGCTTTTGTCCCATTTTTCACCTCCAGGAGGTGGTAATTCTATTGCTCAAATGGATTCCTGCTGGTTGCCAACACAACCATGTAATTCTGAGGGGAGAAAAATGCCTTATCTGCAGTTTTGATTTAAAGCAATTTCTTGAAAACATAATAAAGTTTCTCACCAATGGCATTAAAGTTAATAATCCTTAATGTTGAAAAGTGGTGGTTAAAAGAAATGAACGAGCACTTGAAGGTTGCACTCTTTTATTTTAGCAGATGGGGACTCACTTTGGGTTAGATTATAGCTGTACCTGGTGCTGGCATGAAGGAGGTGAAGGGAGAGAAGAATTTCTGGGCCATCCTGGTGCCCTTCTGAGCCGTGTCCCGTAGCTCAGGTGAAGGCAAGGTGGTGCCCAGGGAAACCCTGACAAGACTTTTGGTCCTAGAAAGAGATAGTGCCAAGAATGAGGGGAAGAAAAGAGATGTCTGGCCTCTCTCCTCCCCAGCATTAATCAGCAGTGCAAAGCACAGAGAGCTGCAACCTCCCTGAAGCACAGGAGCTCTCTGAGCTCCTCCCAGCACAACTGGACACTTCTGAGCTTTGCTTAATTACTATTCCATCTAATTTTTTACTTCTGCCTTTTGCATGAAAGAGCATATGACCTAGATTCAGTCACTAGAAATTACCTCTCTCCATGTCCTTGACAAGTGCTAAAGTGAGACTTCATTTGACTAAGGACAGATATTTTGTTCTTCGATATCCTTTATGTCAGAGTGTCTCAATTTATGTTAAATATGTATCTTCTTTAGCTTTTATTAATGTCCCTAATGTATTTTCTTAAAAAGGCAAGTGCAACTGGCTTCTTTTACTTTCAAGGTTTCTGTTGCATATGGGCGTGTATATATAGATATATATATGATCTTCAAATTCCCGTTTAAATATCTTCTTTCTAAGCCATGTGAACTTAGGTCCCATAAGCTCACACTTTTTAGTCCATGAATCAGTTTCTTTGCTTTTCCTAATGCCTTTTCAAGTGCTATATTAATATCATTTTATAAGGTGGTGACACGATATTCTGGCTGGGCTTTGCTGGAGAATTAAATAATCCTGTTCTAACTTCACTGAACATGCATTCCCCTTCTAAGCAACTGTGGGTATAAGCATGTGGAATAGAAAGCTCTCACTGTTGGCTCTCACTGTGTTTCCCTGTCACTTCACCTTTTGTTTTTAAGTGATGAGTTTTGCCATTATCCCAAGGTCCTTTTTGAATCCCTTCTGCTCTAAATCCATCAGATTTATCTGATATTTGTTTACTTCTGGCCAATGTGTAGTGGTTTACGTGTGTCAACATTAATTCCATGTGTCGTGTCAGCCAAGTCAGGGAGGAGGCCCAAACCCTGGCACTGGGTTTGGGTAGGTTTTGTTGTTTCTTCTTTTTTTCTGCCTCCACGTTTGGCTCTCCCTGCAGTTGTGCAATGTCAGCAAGTCCAGCCTGTTTACAGTTGCTGTTTCTGACTGGGTCATTTGTCTGGATTAGTTACTGCAGAGGTCTGGAGTGCAGCTTTGGAGCACAGCAGTTCCTAGAACCGTGTGAGCACTGCTTGTTCCATCTGTGTCACGGATGTGTGCATCCCAAAGTGTGCATCCCTGTCCTGTCCCTAATCCCAAAGCCTGGGCCAGCTCCGGGCTCACCTGCTGCTGGACCTGCTGCAGTCACTTTTAGTTTAAAACACTGCCTAATATGTTTGGTCAGGGCAAAAATTCTTATTTTGGGAAGAAATCCAGTAGGATATTTTAAGAATACCCATTTGCAGCAATAACCTTGAAGACTTCAGCACTGGGAGCTGCCACTGATGTGAGCGATGTGTTGGGAGCAGGGAGCTCCCTTGGGACGGTGCCTGCAGGTGTGAGCAGAGCTCTGGATGCACACATTCCTGCAGGGATAGATCCACACAAACCATTCCCCTGAAAACTGATAGTGAGGCCAAACTCCATCACTCCAGACTTGGGCTAAAAGCGTTCTGATATTCGGGGAAAATTATTCATCTGTGGAACAGACAATTTTGGCATCAACCTCCCAGTCCTGTTGGTCAGGCTGAGTTGGTTGGAGTCCTGTATCTCTTAAATTCTTCCCAGATGCTGTCTACCAGATTATTACTGCATTAATTCTCATATAGGCTGTCTGTAAAGAGAATAGAGATTATTTTAGATGTTAAGCATTAAGGTTTAAGTTGACAGATTTAACAGCTATTTATCTCTAGGGAAAGTGGTCTTTCTAACTTTTTGAGTTAGCAAATGCTCCCTGCTGATACCCATTGCTCTTTTACATGTGTGCCAGGCCCCCTGGAAATAATTAGCAGTAGGATAAATACCTGCAAGATTATAAGGTTTATATTTTATTAAGCATTTTTGAATTTCAATACCTTCCTTGTCATGAAAGCACTTCTGATAGTGAGCATACATCCTCTAATAATGACACAAATCATATTACTCTCAGCCATTTATCAGCATTCATAACATTTTGCTCCTGCAAAATTATTCTGTGATTTATTTTTAAAAGTAATAATCTGAAGGATGCAGCAGTACTTAACACAGCAGAGATAAGATGAGGCAAAATTAGTGAACAATTAATGTAAAAGGTTTTATTAGTTCTTCAGTTGAATTTGTGTAAAAATTATAAGAAGTAGTCATGTTAGAGTCTATTTTGCATAAAGTACAGATAATTAATCTGTGCCTCTGTATTTTGAGCAATGCTGCTGCTGAAGAGGTAGATGGGCAAGTTTCTAAAGATTGAGATTTACTATGTTGATCCTCACAAACTTAAATAAAAATCGAGTTTTATGTGAATTTACAGTAACCCACCCCATGCTTGTTATTCTTTATATTCTTCTTATTTACCCTTATATTGCCAAACCTTCTGGTAGGTGCTGGTGATTGTATTAAAGCCATTTCTGTTCTTTCTGCAGATGTCTGAAGGGACAGTTACCAGGGAGAGTGATGGCCTGGTTAGGTGCAGGAGGGGAGCAGAGTTTTACTGTTGCATGGGGTCATGTGAGAAACAGAGCAAAGCAAACGTGAAAAATACAATTTGTATTTACATCATAACAGTTAGTGTACACAAAGCTTGAGAATCCCAAAAGTCTGCACCAAGAGTTTCTAAATCTTAGGAAAACAAAAACCAGTTTTAGCCCCTGGGAGGATTTTTTTTCATATCCTACTTGATAGGGAACACTAAATGGAACATCACACATCGTGGTGTAAGTAACCTGCATGATTTACCTCCTGCTGGAATCTATTTGGTTTCTGTGACCTGTGATCTCTTACTTTAAATACTTCCAAGGACTGCTTGCTGGGATGGATGGAGTTCTTCTGAGGCAATCTGTTGATTTGACTCAACATTCTCTTACTTATATTTTATCTTACAGTATTTTGTGTATTTTATTTATTTTTCTTGTTGCTTAGAAAGATACTTCTGTGCAGATTAATCCATGCATTCTCCTCTTGGGCATTTGCCTTGTCCTGCCTGAAAAGTAGTTCAGAATTTATTAAACAAGCCAGAAAATTGCATGCT
The DNA here is from genome assembly GCF_021018805.1 of Prinia subflava. NCBI lineage: Eukaryota > Metazoa > Chordata > Aves > Passeriformes > Cisticolidae > Prinia > Prinia subflava. The sequence goes on from NC_086259.1 coordinate 15,520,115, forward strand.
ATCTCAAGAATGTGACTATTTGCTGTTCTCCCTGAGAGATGCCATATGCTTGGTTCTGTTGTCTCAGTAGAGGAAAGGTCTGCAGTTAATGATGGCATTAATGTTATCACCTAATTTTATTGGGTGATTCTCTTATCAGAAGGTATGAATGCATGTTGTGTTTGGTCAGTGCAAAATACTCTTGGTGGGGGGAGGAAAATTCATAGACCTCTATGAAGATAATGTATTATTTCTAATGTGGAAGTCAGTGTTTTGGGGTTGCTGATGGAACACAAAACATTCCATCGTTTTCCAGGGTTTCACAACAGCAGGGTGAGTTCTGCATCTGCTTAATTTTCACAGTTACAGTGCCTGAGACAAACCCAACACACAAGTCATGAGACAGTGTAGTTGAATGTAATATCAAAACGACTATTTTCAAAATAGTTCTGGTCATTGAACAGAAAAACACTTAAAATGTATTTGCCTGTCACTAATCACAAGGCAGATGCTGAAGCACATATTTTATAGAAGAGCTTAATGTTGTCAAAACATTGAAATCTGGCCTTTTCTCACGCAAATCCTGGAAATATGTACACAGTTACACACAATATTTTGCATAGGGGAATACATTTAATACATATACAAATACATGATTAAGGTATGTGCTGTACCTGGAAGTATCAAAAGAGTCTTGTTGCCTAAATTAAATGTTTTTTCTTGCTTGTTTTCTTTAGCTGTGCAGTGTTTCTGTGCCTTGTTGCTTGAGCCAGGGTTTATGTCAGGCATCTTTTCAGCAGCATTTGGGGGCAGATCTGTGGCAGGGATAAGAAAGTGGAAAATGAGATCTTACAAAGAAAGTCATTAACATTGCCATTTTCAAAATAACAGCAGAAAAGTGGGAGTAAAACTGGGATGTTTAGAAAGATTTTTCCACCTTGAAGGTTTTTCTGGGTTCGGTTTGTGTTTTATATGCAGGGTAAAAATGTTTATCTAGTTAAAAATAAAAAAGAAAAAAATTGTTGATTACAAACTGGCCTTTTCTCTGCTGCATGGAATGTGTTAATATTTGCAACAGTTGTAAGAGTGTTTTAGTAAAACCATTATGAACTACTGTGAGGAATAGAATCCCCCCATTATGTCACTGATAAAAGGGAAACAATTGAATATGACCCAAGGGTGGATTATTGTCACCAAGCAGTGTTAGAGAATGTGCATTACAGTTAGAGTAATTGCACAGCAAACTGATTTCTGTCCTTTTAAATTAAAATTGGACTATGAAACTACATTAGCTAATTTTGCTTACCAAGACATTTAGGGACTGTTGTCAAAGTAGAGCAGACTTGAAATAATGTGAAGAATTGGAGGGGAAAAAAAGTTTTTCTTGCATAAATTATTTTCTATGAGCAACTAAAAGTTCTGGACTGAAGAGTTCTGGCAAACTAGAACAAACTTTGCACAGAAGGCAAATAAGCATTCCTTGTCCCATGATCCAAACACAGTTATATAAAACTGCAGAAGTCAAATTGGTTACAATTTTTATCAACATTTAATGAATGCAAAGAAGAAAAGAAATTATATAAAATATAAAAAATGGTTTCTTTAGTTTTCTTACTTATATTTGGGGCAATTTTGTCTCTCTCTGGATATGGGAAAACTCAGGGGACAACAGATTCAAAGTCTTCTGCAGTGCTTATGCAGAAAGTCTGCTGTTAAGATAGCAGCAAGCCAAGACTCATTAATTAATCTTATTCCTGTATTTTTTCTCGTGAGTTTATAATCTCTATCTCCTCCTAGAGAGTTACATTTCCTCCAAAACATTTGTATACTTTAAAAGCCAGTAACATCTTAAAATACCAACTACCACAAAGCTGAAAAGCTACCAGAATATTTTGGCTCCTTTTTCCAAGTTGGGAAACACATAAGACACAAACAAAATAGATACAGAACTTGGCTGAAGTTTACTTGAATTTTGCCAATGAAAGCTTGCAAAATACAGCCAACTTGGCTATTAGAAAGATCCCTTGAGCCAGCACTAATTATGTCAACAAGTAGTTTGTGCTCAGCCCTCACAGAGTCCTGCACTTTTATAGGCTGGGAGGATGAATGTCATATATATGTAGGGAGCTGAGCAGCTGCTTCGTTTACCATTACTCCATTTAAGGGTGTGCTAACCTTGCAACAACCTAGTGACATCATCATTTTTCACCTTATTCCTTTCTCATGGGGTATGTCTTCACAATAAGCCCGAGGTGAAAAGGTTTCCTCGGCAGGCAGACAGGCTGCATGACAAATGTGCTGAGGAGTCAGAGAAAATTCTAACCTGCCCTACCTAGCTATAGTCACTTTTTGCACCTAGGAGCAAAGTGATAAATGTTTTTCTTCAAAAGCAGGGAGGGGTGTAAGGGAGAAGACATGGGAAAAGAAAAAGTGGGATATGCTGCATATGATATTGTGCTGAGTGGATCTGCGTGCCTGGTTTCGTTTTCCCCTCAGGTAAGCAAGCAGAGTGCCTGACCCCTGACATCTTGATGATGGGGTTCAGACAAGGGGATGCTCTTTGTCTGAAAAACCTGAGCAGTATTTCTGCACTGAACAGTGTTACACTCACCTTGATGAGCTGGGATTTGGGCTGCATTTTTACTCCATGTGTATCGTGGCCTAATCATTTAGAAAACATTCTCACACAGAACTAAAAAGTCACTGTAATTTTTATGAGTATTTGTTCTCACTCCAGCATAATGCCTGATTTTCCATAGGTGATTTCAAATCTCTTAATGTACATTGCTCTCTGTTCTGCTGTGTCCTAGGCTAAAGCCAGGTGTAAGTAAAGCTCATCACCCTTTCCAGTTGCTCATCTGCAAAATGCTTGGCTCAACAACAGTGATTCTGAATTATGATGTCAAATAAACTCTGAGGGCAGTGTAGACATATCTGTATCATTTCTGTACCTGCCTTTAGTTACGAAATAAGTAAAGATGTGATCCAGGAGTTTATAAAGCATTTTTCCATTGTGAACTCAGGGCTGGCAGGCCGGTGGCAAAGCAGTGAAGGATGAAATCTTCATCTTGCGCTGTTGTGCTGGGGCAGAGTCCGGCCAGAGCTCCTCTGAGCTGAGCCAGGCTTGCTGGTGGGAGGTGTTTGTGCCTGTTCCACGGCTGTGGGGTGATCCCTTTGATGGGGAGGGTGCCTGTCCCCAGAGCAGCAGTCCCATGGGGACGGGCGCTGTGCTGTCCCCGTGGCTCCAGCGGTGCTGGCTGCTGTGCCCACCCCACAGCCAGCCCAGAAACTGAGTCCTGTGTGCTCCCTGCATCACGAGAGAGAGCTGACAGAGCAGGCAGGGGAATCCAGACCTGCAGAGAAGAGGATGAACGGGTCAGGTTTAGGGTATCAGGATGAATCTCCAGGAGATGTGTCAGGACCAGGGAGCGGGAGACGCGGAGCTGCACTGGCAGGTCCTGGCACACAGCTCTGCACTCCCCTGCCTCTCTCCTTTGTAAAGCTTTGTGCACATTGTAATGTGCATAAAGTGTGTGTATTTGTACCTGCACAACGTGTCTGAACAGCCTGCACTCTAAAACCTACCAAAGAGCCAGATGGGGACAGGCCTTCCCCACTGCATCGTTTGTTATGCACCATACAGAAAAGACTTTTCAGATATTTTAATTGTCACGTTAAGATTTTCAGATGTAAAAACATCTTGATTGAGCAAAAAGGCTTTTAGCTAATTTAAGTTCGAATAAAAGTGAGCGTTTCAAAGCTGTGTGGTGGGAATAGCTCATAAATGAAGCATTTTTCCCCTTAGGGATATAATCAGAATGCAGAAAAATCCCAGTAGGAAAGACATTCATAAATTAGAAAAAAAATTGCTAAACAGAAGCATCATATTGCCAGATATTAAGCTGGAAGTATGCTAAAAGAACCCTGGCCTTGTTTGTAAAGTTGTGAATAAATCTGTTAAAAATAATTGAATTTATATTTAACTTGAAAAACAGGGTAAGATCTTTTATTCTGCACTTATAAGTTTGAATACACCTTCAGCTGCTCTTAGTTATCTCAAATTAAATCTTAAATTGAGCTTGTGGTTCTGTGAATTAATACTCTGGCCTTTCAGCTCTTTTGCTGAGGTCATTCAAATCTAATGGTAGAAATGGTCACAGGGTCAAGTCTGGGTATGTAGAGTATAGAAATGGTTTAATGATGCCAGCAGATGTTTGCATTCTGCATGTTGGAGTTGTAATGCACTGGTGGGCTCTGTGAAGGCACTCGATTATCACGTTATTATATCTTCATTCTATCTGAATGGTGAGGTAGGGAATAAGAATGCATTAAAATAAGGTGACAGTTCTGCCTTCAACCAACAAAAATAAGCAAAATCAGAGTTAATTTTCTCCCTACGCCCTTCTTAACTGTCCCTATTGTGCTTAGTCATTGTCAGGGCCCTGGGAGGTTAAACTTAAATAAATAGGCTGCAGTTGCCTAGGAAAATTGAGACACATAAGGATGACTGAAGTGCTTTGGGCTTACCCATTATAAGTCAGAACTTAAATACTATATGTATAGACTTTATCTCTGGTTCTCTATTAATGTAATAATTCTATAAGGGGTTGAAAATATCCATGAATATGAAAATGTTAATAACCAAGAAGCCAATAAAGAATTATGAGGTGTCAAGCAGGTTCTGTCATATGGACTCAATGCTGTTCATATAAATAAGTGCATATTTTGTTTAAATGTATTAGGAGAACAAGACATGCATTACACAGTAGCCAGTTTTAATAACTTTTGATTATAAAGATATTAAAAATCAAGTAAATGTACAGAATTGCAAACTGTACTGTTTGCATCTTCTAAATACAGACTTGCATTCTTAATGCTCCTTTATTCTTTTTTGTTTAAATTTGACCTCTATTCCACCTCCTTCTAAAACACATTGTTCCAAAAGCACTGGTGTTTTTTTCACTCAGAAACACAACCTAGCCAACATCGCTAAACAGAAAGGATCCCAGGACAGTTCCATTCCAGGAGTTCATGTTAATGACATTTTGCAAAGCTATATTCCTAGGCTAAAAGTCACATATGAAATTTCATCCTTTCACTTGTAAAAAAAAATTTAAATAATTTTATAGTAGTTTTAAAGGTGAGTAAATGAGACATGACCAAATGCTGACCAGCCTTTTGTTTGGCCATTGTGTGTTAACACCAGCATGGGATATTTACTGCTGTTGTGAGCTTTATTTGTCATCTCTCCTAGTTCCTCCCTGCCACCTTTCTCCTTGGTGTGCACAGATAATTACAGCCAGCCGTGGTGATTGTCATTAAGGCTGTGGCAATAACAACTCTTCACAAATACCCCGTGATTCAAACCTACTCCATCATAAGTTTATCCAGTAATAATGCATTTTGTGGCCTCAGAGGGGGGTGAATGTATGGCAGTGCATGTCTGCAAATGGCAATAACTCCTTAAGTCAACAAGGACTCAGTGTCCTGTCAGGTGAGGCACACCTTCCATGGGACACGTTTTTCAAAGGCTGCTTCCCAGCTGTCTGTCCTTTCTCCAGAGGTCTGTGCACAGCAGTGTTACCCAGGCTTGCTGCAGAGGGCAGAGCCTCTGTGCTGCCTCTTTGGAGCTAACAGAGCGTAGGAGAGGGGAATGATCAGCTGCCCTCCGGGTCTTCCATCACTATCATCACAAACAAATAAATAACCTAAACTCCGACTCCTGAGCCAAAAGCTACCTTCAGGTTCACCTCTGCAGTCTCGTTTCAAGCAATGTATGAACCAGCAGAGTCACCCCGTGGTGGCTTTTAATTCCCCTGTGCATTTTCTGTGCTGCCACGAGTGCTTGTGCAGTGTCCGTGGGGTGGGAGGGGAAGAGGGAGCTCAAAGGCAAAACCTGCACCAGAGCTGGAGCAGCACAAGCAGGGGAGGATCACTGGGGGGAAGCTGCACTCCAGCCTGCTGGGCTGTGAAGTTCTGCATTAGTGTGCAGGGCTGTGCTGGGTGTGATAAATTTGATTCCCTTGCACTGTATGATCACTGTTGCTGAAGTGGCCTCGTGAACCAGGCGACAGCGGTTCACAACTGATCTGAGTCCATCTGCAGCACGTTTTCCTCTGATGGGAAGTCTTGTTCCCATTTGTCAGCCTGGAGATGTATTTTGACAATTAAGAGATATTGTGCAGGTGGTTGAAATAATTTTGATGTGTTGATTTTTTTTTTGTTTGTTTGTTTCCAATGCATGCTGATTAATCCTAGGTTGTATATCACACCAAATTGGAAAACACTGCCTACCTGTGTGATGAATGTGCTTGGAAGGGTTTGAAGTTTCGCCTGCTGTAACATCAGTGCCCTTGAAGGCTGTGGGCTGACTGATCCAGGATTGAGAACACAACCCTCTCTCCCTCTCAGATGCCCCCTTCCTCCTGCCCTGCTCCCTCCTGTGAGGTTGAACCCCATGATGCACCAAAGGCTAAGTCTGTGTTAACCCAAAAGATCAACAGGAATTAGATTATTTTTTATTGCTGACTTTTCTGTTGGTGGACTCTGGGGGTTGGCTTGTTGTGCTGCTGGGAAAAGGCAGGAAGGTAATGATGAGCAACAGGAGGATGCCCATGGTTCAGGAGGAGTGGAGGGTGGTAACCCTAATCTTCACAGAGATAAATCTGTACCTGCAGCCTCAGCAGGAACATCTTCAGAACCTGCAGACATGACTCAAATGAAGCACAAGCATGCCTAAAGGTTCAGAGTAAAATCACACAGAAATTACCATTGCATCTATTTTATCTGTGGACTTGCTTGTCGAGTTTTTTTGTGTCTTTGTGCAGGGAAATGTGTTGGTGCCCGCAGATTTATTGGCATTGTCATAATTTATTGTTATCATAAAATTCTAAACGAGAGTTTCCCTTTCTGCCCCCCCCAGACTGAGTGCAGAGGAATCCCAAGCAGTGATCCTGGTCATTATAAGCAAGAAGGGCTGACTGGAACAAAGGCATCATGTTGTACAGGCTAGTTTTTATCCTCAGTCAGCTGGATTGCAAATAAAGAGATAAATATGCATTGCCAAAAAAAAATGGATTATTCTTTTCTTTTTCTTTAAATACTGTGGGGTCTCTCCCTTGTTCTACAAGACCTACAAGGTCGCCAAATTAAACCTTTGTACATTCCAAAAATTGAATTTTAGTACATCCATTTTCCTAACACAATTTCTGCAGCACCTATCGGTGCTGACAGTTTTGGTCACATATCTCTATTGTGCTGTTCAGTTTTATTTGACAGTGCAGGATGGCATCAGCATGTATTGGAGGTAACATCTGAGCTGTGGCTGCTCTCTTGGGACTGCTGTACTACTTTACCTCCTTGCCATCATAAATGGATGTTTCTGTCATTCCCTAAGATTTCCTCCTGGGTTAGGCATCTTTCTTTAATTATTAATCAAAAGCAATGTAACAATCATTGCAAACAAATGTATCACTGTACTGAAGCAAGTATGTTAGATGGGATGTTAGTACTATTAGTGGAACAGGGTTTGGATGTAAAGGTTGTGATCTTGTCTTTTGCACATCTGCTTGATACATAAATTATTGTGCTCATCTGAGTATTGTATTTCCCTGCTGCAAAAAGTGAAAAATGCAGTAGGCTGGCTTTTTTCTGCAGCCTGCAAACTGAACAAAGGCCAAGTGACTTATGCAAAGCCATTCCTGAAATCTGTGACATAGCTGGGACAAAAATGTCCCGAGTTTGAAAGCAACCATATGCTTAGCACAGGGATAAAAGAGAGCATGGCTGCAGAGAGGCAAAATCCCATTGCTTTTGTTCGAGTTGAGGCTGGTTCCTGAACTTCTATTGTCTGTGGAGCTGAGACCAGTGGATGAACTTTGTGTGTCCAGAGTTTTCACAAGGGTTTCACTTGCAACAGTCAGGCTTTCAGAAGGAAATCCACATTTGGTGTTTCTTGTTTTTCTAGGCACAAATCAGCGTGTCACTGCTTGGTCCCCAGTTTGCGTTCACTCTCACAGGTCTCACTTCAGACATGGGGTCCTTGGCAGTACCTGGGAGTCTCTGCTGTGAGTTAAATGCCAGAGGCTCACAACTTCCCACTGCCTGCCTGCCCTCCCTGCACGCCCAGCTTGCCAGTGCAGCCACAGGAGATGGGCTTTCATCACTCAAAACTGCTAGTCACTGTCTCAGAAACGGAATATCAATATAAAAGATTTGCACAGAAACAAAGCAAAGGGCTCATTCTGTTTCCATTCACAGCACCAGCTTAATCCTGCTGCTGAATACGCAGATGTACAAAGCTGGGGCTCTACCTAATAAAATATGTGTGATCAAATCTGAACTGCTTGTCTCCTTGAGACATTCATTTAATACATAAATTTAATATACCTTTTTTTGATAAAACTCTTATTAGGTTGAAGACATTGCCATCTTAAATATCAGACTAAGGATATTTATTGACTCCTGCAAATCAGTAGTTCTACTGAAGGTATTAAGCTCCAAAATAAATTATCCATATTTCATTGTGTGCAGTATGTAAGGGTACAATACATTGCATTGTAGTGTTTAATTTTTTTATTCTTGAATTTCTAACAGGTATCAGTCTTAATTCTAGTGAAGTCAGGCCATCTATTTTAATATTAGCATAACTGTAAAAACTGCCAAAAGGAATTGCCAGCTTATGAACATTCATTTCCATTTGTGTTCACTCAGATTTTCAGATTTTTGGTTGCATAAAACAAGAAAGATGTGAACAACCACAATTAGGTCCATGCAAAGGTTCAGTCAGCGTCCAAATTACAGGTGCTCTTAATAGGCCCTTCAAGTCTGAGATTCCCAAGACACTTTCCTATCTGATGTCATCAAAATCTATGCAGAAAATTACTGCATTTTCAGTAGCCTTGTGAGATTTTTTTAATGGGATGTATGGAAAGATGGATGCCATACAGATCAGAGATTGCTCTTACAAAAGTTATTAATCTCTGAGAATAATTTCTCCACAACATTTAAATACCTGGGGTGTAGTGGGAGAAGTGACTTAGTTGTGAAGGAAGAATTGTTCAGGAAGCCACTGATAGGAAGAGAATTGGGGCAGATGAAAATATTCCTAACAAATTCTGGGATTTGCCTGTGCTGTGGGGAGATTCCCTGCTCAGGAGTGAATTTAAACCTCAGCTTGCATGCTAAGAACCCAGTGAATTGCAGAATGTGTCCCTTTACTCTGAAAAAGAGAAAAGGAACACGAGCAGTCTTGGACTCTATGTAAATTGTTTCATTGTACCTGCTAAATATAACATAAAAAACTTGAGACTTGTAAAATGTCACCTGCTCTTATCGAGCTTTGAAGAGATTACCTCTTAACAGAAGTTTCATTTTCATTTTCTCCAACATTTACTGAAGTGAACGAGGGCCGTGACTCCTTTCTTTCCTAATCCTAGCCAGCAACTTGCTTTTTTCTGTTTTATGTCATTCCATATGACATTGCATCAAGGCAATTCAGTGCTGCATGCAGTTGAACCAAAAGCAATTTAAGTCAAAAAATGGACAAATATGGATGTCATTTATAAAGCTTGTTCAAAGGACTCTGGCACAGCTCAAAGCTGAGCACTTTGGAGGTGCAGCAAGGTTTTTCCTCCACTTATTTCTGAAGCCAAATTGTGGGAGTTTAATAGAGGTCTGCTGAGTGAGTAGCAGACAATACTTTGTACTTAGAACAATCCTTTCATAATCTGAAAGTGTTTTTGTTTTTATTATTTATAGAAACTTTTTTGAAGAAAAGTATAGGACCCAATATCAAAACAAGTGTAGTGGTGTCAGTGGAACAGCTTTGCAGACTAAACCCCAAACATCTTGTTGTACAGTTTGTTAAAATCTAAAATCTCTTCCAGCATAGAATTGGAGTATGAGGGGAAATAAAAGAAGGGATTTTTGATGGCTTCCCTGTTTTCACACCCATTTTAATTATATCCTGAATGCTGTGCAGTTTGTAAATAAATTTATTACAATTAATTATCATAAGTATCCTGTATTTCCAAAAAATACATTTGTCAAATATATTGCTGCTGGTAAAAATGAGTGTAAGGATTCTTGTCAGTAGGTTTGGCTGATTAATTAAGAAACTTATTTTAATAGCAGAAGAACATCATCATAGCTTCTTGAACCAATTAAAGTAATGAATTACTTGCATTCCCTTACATTTTATCTTCATTCCCTATCTTTTGCTACACTCTTTTCCAAATAGTAAATATATTCAGTAATTATATCTGATAACATGTAAGTACTTTATATTAGATAGTGAGATATATAATGCAGATAAAAATAGCCTAGATTACATCTAGTGTATATTACATTTATTTTATAAATGTATTATGTGATGCCTCATTGCTGCATGTTTCAAAAGAGTTCTGAAAGTTTGATAAACTGATAGGCACTTCATACAGAGGATTTTATTTCATACAAGTCCTTAGCTCTTGCAGTTACTTGTGGAACAAAACATGGTTTAGGAGTGCATGGTTTAAGAGCTAAACACTCAGGGAAAGATGGGAGCATCTGCAGTTCAAACTGCCTCTGGTATTTAAGGCATAGCCACTGTTTAATATTTTAATAACAGAACCCAGTAACATTTGTGGAGTGTTCGATTCTTAAAAACCCCTAAAATCAGCCTGCTGCTGTAGTATTTAAGACTTTAGCCCACACAGAAACAGACTGTAAATACTAAAGGAAATGCTCCTGCAGAATTGTCGCTATTTTTGGATGCTCTTGGGATTAAAGCAAAGATATCTAAAAAATGTTGCTGCCCTTAAGTAGAAGCTTCACCTTCATTTTGCCAGGGTGGCTGTACCAAGAGGTGTGGGATGCCTCAGGGAATGTGGAGTGACCCTGAGGGAGGGAGGGATTCCTGTGCTCTCCCCCTGCAGCCTCTGGGGACGGGGCTGATTTGGGTGGCAGAAGGATGGGACAGGGGTGCTCCCATCCTGCTGGCACTGCAGGGCTGACCCCAGTGACCCCCAGTGCCTCGTGACCCCCTCTGTGCCACGGTTCCTGTCCCCTCCAGAGGGCTGCAGGCTGCATTTGGGAGGTAACTTTTGTCTGTGTTTGACCTTCAGGGTGGAACCTGATTTGGAAAGCTCTCCTGAAGTGGCAGCAGAGGATTCCCTGGCAGATTGGGAGCACGGTCTAAGAGGAACCACCACCCCCAGGGCTGAGTGCAGCTGACCTCACCCTTGTCTTTCCATGAAGTTTTGGAGGGCAAAGCCCAGTGAAAGACTAAATGCCATATTATTAATTCATACTTTGGTGAAACATTCCTCAGCACTGAACAAACATTACAAGTAACGCATCTATTTAATGGAGTGTATTATTTTATTATAGCTGGTTGCTATAATGGGCAGTTAAAGCATGATAAAAGCAGCAGAGGTGTGATGTAGTAGATGATCTGATCTCTTTTCCTTATATCTGTTTTGTCAACTTGCATTCATCTGCTCTCTGTTTTCTTTGGTGGGCAGTCATCAAGGCGTGAAATAGCTGCCTTCCCACGTTACCAAGCCATGTAAATTTTGCTTTGGGAATGAGCTTATTGCAGACAGCATTCCTAATCATGGTGCCTGAGCACCGCTTGCATAGGGAGGAGCACACAAAGAAAATGTTTAAATTCTCAGAGAGGACGTAATTAAAGCAATTCTCTAATCTGTGGCCTGGATGAAGTTTAGCACATGAAATAATGATAAAAGGTCATAAATATGTTAGAAAGTTAGCATATCAAAGTAATTGAGAAAAAAAAATGGTGACACTCAGATTATTGATGCAAATGAGCATATCATTAAATGATGCTCTGAACAAAAAGACTGGAAAAATGCCTCTAAAACATGTATTTTTCTATTGTCAAGAGCAAAATGCCTTTTTTTTATGTTAGGTTTTAGTAATCTTCTTATGTTTTGTCTGTTTGTATGGGTTGACTGTAATTTTTTTTCATTTCAAGACCTGTATCCTATTGATGTTATTGCTGTCCACTACCCTCCTTCCTAATGGCAGAGTAACACTGAAAGCATAATTGCATTTCCTAATTATGTGTAATTAAGCAAAACCCAGATGATGTATTCAGTGAGCTCTTGGTATAGCCAAGGGTCAAGGACTTCTTGAATTTTGTAGCATTTCTCTAAATAAGCACATTATACTGTTAAAGCCAAGATACAGTTTTGTGCAGTCTGTTCTGTAAACCTGCTTAACAGCTAAAATTTATAGTATTCATTTATTTAGCTGAGTAAGGATATAGTTGAGATTTCCCCCCTCCCGTTTTTAGATTTGTCGTACTTAACCCAGGAAAGGGACTTTAAACTCAGCACCATAATGTTCTGCATGCTGACAAGCTAAGTGATATTTATTTTTTCAAACCTTAATCCTTTTGAAACATGGAGAAATAAATACATCCTCTTATCTAGCATATGCCTGAGACTGGAAATAAATTCTTATTTCCTTGTAGTCCTGTACCAATGGTCTACAATGAATAATTTGGGCAGTCTCACTGAATATAATAGGAAGAGCTTCTCTATTACCAGTGATAATTATAAGGCTCATAATGGGAAACCTCCAAAGCCCTACCATCAATCAAGGAAAATAAACAATAGAAAATGATAGGTATATAGAAGTGAAAATTGCAAAACCAAGTATGAAAATGCAGTATTTTCTGCGAGGTTATAAATCATGGGGGAGTCATAATTTTAAATGTAATTAATGTTCTCAGATTAAAACGTAACTTTTTAAAGGAATTTAGCAGACATTTTTAGAATCAGGAGCCGGATGAGTCAGAGCGTTAGTAATGGGATTAAGGAGACTTTCACTTCTAGATCATTAGGTCAAATATGACCCAAATCTGCTGTGCCTGAAAGTTATCATTTCACAGCTGTGCAGTGGCCTCTGTAAAAAGATTTGTTGGTTTTGGTCTAGACCACAGCAGGAAGGGTCTGCAGCCCAAAACCAGCCACCCTGTGAGCAGCTTTATTCTCAGCAAAAACAAAAGAAGTTGGCCTCCATCATCTCAAAACCTGCATTTTGGAGTATTAGAGCATCATTACAAATCCTATGACATGAATCCTTTCAGTTGCAGAAGCCAAGAACAAAATGGTCTTTGTGATGGAGCTCCCTGGAAGGGATTTCTGCAGGCAGGGGTGCAGATGAACGTTGTTTACTGGGATTTTTTTCTCTCCTTGTGTCATGAATGCTTATACTGGAAACCCAAGATAAAGAGGAGGCAAAGGCTTCCCACATGCCTAAAAAAATAGATTTTGATTTGAGTGATTGCGCCAAGGTCCAGTGCCATCAGTTTAGCCATCTCCACCATTTTGTTGGTAAAATTCTTGCTAAAGATTTGTAAATTGATGATAAGTTTGTTTTGCTATTGGATGTAAAAGGAGGGACTCACCAGGCGTAAAGTATTAGTATCCAAATTTTGAAACCCCTGTTTTTTTGTGTTTTTTAATACCTTTTTGGTAGATTTTGATCAGATGTGGTCTAATGTGGATGAACTTGGGGGCACATCCTGCATTATCTTAGGAGGGATTCAGGCAGGACCGGGATCTTCCAGGGCAGGGCACTATGAGGGAAGGTGTCTGGCTTATTCTCCCATCTCTCACCATGGCCCAAAGGGCTCTGGTGACCCCACTTGGCCCCACACATCAGTGCTGGAGGTGAGAGGCTTTGAAATGCTGTCCACTCACGCATAGTGCCCTTTCCCTACAAATTTAGTGACGTCCAGAGTTCATCTCTTTGTGCTGGTGGACTTCTCTGTCACTTGCTTTCCCTTTGCTGAGATCTGGAGACCTTCATGCCATGGAGTTTTTTGTGTTTCCTCTCTGTGGTGATTGCTGAACGGGCTCCTTGGGGAGGCAGGGAGGGAGGCAGGGTTTGCTCTGTGCTGTCTGTGTGGGTGAGGGTCCCAGGAGCCCCCTCACACGGGGATGGGTGATGAAGTCAGTCTGGATCACAAACCTCTGCCCTTCTGTGGCTGGTTTGTGCTGGTGCACAGAGGGAGGGTGCCCATGCTAACTAAAATGTTAGCTCACTAACATGTGCTTTATTACATTTTTTGTGACCAGTGCCATTGCCTCATCTCCCTTTGGGCTGTGATTTATTTACCCCTCTTGGGTCTAAGACACTTACAGAGATGCTGACTTGCAGTTTTTCATTCTTTTCTTCTTTTTTCCTGGCCAAAAGCAAACCCTGTTCCTTCCTTTCTTTCCATCCTTCTTTCCTGTCCCCTATGGCCCCCCAGCCCACTCTCTAGACAGAATTGTTTTTGGCAGTGCTTATACTGTGAAAATTCTGGAGGACCAAGGAAATGTCTGTTGCTCTAGTTCTAGTTATAATATGGTCATCACCAGTGGTTTATTCTGTGGCTAAATCAGTCAGTGCCTGAAGGATTCCACTTTTTAAATCCTTTGTCCTGTTTCCCCCATCTTCTTTTCCATAAACCTGATTAAAGGTAAGACTCTTCTTCAGGTGATTTCCATCAAACCCAAATATATTTTTGACACTGGAGGAGCTTGTCTACAGTCTGAATAAAGTTATTTGTAGTGTTGTCTATTCGTGCATGCACAATATTAAATATTTGCCAGAAATATTTGTTCCTGTGCTGGAAGGTTAAAAGGGGCAAGGACCAGTGAATCACTGTAACCTGGTGCAGCTCTAGCAATGCAGTTTGCTTGCAGGGCTTTGTTTCCTGTTGTGAATTTCATTTACTAGGTACCCATGGCACAAAGCTTTATTAATTGCATGGAGAAATGACACAACTATTATTCCCAGTAACAAATGAGTCACTAAGTTTGCAACAGCAAACAGAAGATAAATGCATGTGTGTGAGATCTGAAATAGTTATAGGAGCTCTTCCTAAAAATACATTTCAACTGATTTACAACATTCTTGAGTAGTTTAATGTGCTGTACTGTGGTGATATATTCAGATTTTCAGAGTCCCGATGCGTTTCTGAGAAGAATGTCCAGTGTTGTTGTAAGGATTAAATGTCCCACGGGGAATGAGAGCACCAGAGAGTGGAGGACAATGAAACATTAGATGTAAAAACAAACAGATGTAGCATAATAAGTAAAAGGTCAATATGTGCTGAGGACCAGCATCTGTAAAATCAGAATGGGGATTTCAAGTGGTCAGAGGCCTGCAGGGCAGCAGAGCTCCCTCCAGTCCCCCCAGACAGAGGAGCCATCAGACAGAGCTGAGCAGGGGCTGAGTGAAAGAGAAGTTCCCCTCTGATAGCTTTACTTTCCTACTAAAAAATTCATATGGTTAATATTTAAGTTTGAGAAACCTGTGGCCAGCAAGAGAAAGTTCTTCTAAATGACCCCATTTGTGCTAATGTAACAATCTAATGAAAACTTTAGTGCTTATCTTTGCATAATTTCCATTCATTTTTGCTGTTCTGATTATTAAAATTGCTCATTTAAGGACTATCTTTTGTTTTGTTTGATTTCAGCATTCCCTTTGGTAAGAATTGCAAAAATTGTGAGGAAGTGGATTTAATAGACACGGTCTCAGAAATGGTTAGTTAAATGATGCTGCAAATACTCCCAATTTTTCCCTTTGTTCTTCTACATATGTTTAAAGATATTTCTGTTAATTTACAATTTGAAAGGTGGGTGAGGAGCAGAGAGTTTGAAAAATAGATTACTGTCTTCATTAATACAGGTTTGACCTACAAAGTCTTCACGTACTTAATGATTAAAAACCAAAGTACTAAATAATAAATTATAAGAATTTATAGGAGTCATCATCTTGAAATTAGCTTACTGAATGTTCTTATCATAATAAATCTGAGTGGGTGTCTAATTTAGTGTTAGCTGACTAAAATTATATGTTGCAGTCAGATAAAAAAAAAAGAAAAAAAACTTTTGTTTCAAGACAAATGATATGAATTTAATCAGAAGTAACCTGAAAGGCTACCATATTTTGTTGTGTCTACTTTGCAGAAACTTTGGCAAAACTGGTAGTGGTAGAATAAAGATCGATTTCAATTTGTGAATCTGGCAGACAATAAAATTTCCTCTAGCAATTCAGAGATGTTTATGATAACGCTTCTCTCTCTGCTCTAGCCACTCAAAAACCCAGGGAATAAATGACAAAATATCTGCTGTATCCCTTATTCAATCTCAGTACAGCAGAATCGTTTGCCAAGATCTTTTTATATGACTGTAGAACAATCTCTCTCTTCCCTCTTTATCTCTCATCCTTATAAAAGATGTTTCTCAATTCAGTTAAAATGTATTTCTCCTTTCACATGAATATGAAATGTCACATAGAGACTGGAATGTTTTCAGAGCTGATGAGCTGGTTCTGAAATTCAGCTGCTGGGAATCCTTGAAGGAAAAGAAAGAAAACCAAACAATAATTAGGGAAGCACATTAAAAAGAGCCCAAATCAATATTTTGTCCCAATGCAAGCAGTAAAAGAAGGACTACCCTTGTTCAGGACAGTCATTCTGAGCCTTTCTACCCTGCCAGAACAAGTGGATCTGGCCAGTGCAGAGCCTGTGCTGCTCAGGCTCCACTGGGCCAAGGACTGGGCCCCCCTTTGTCAGCAGCTGCTCAAACCCCAGAAAAACACCTTTACAGGGGAAATTTCCCTCTGCAGCTCAGAAAGAACAGCCAGAGCTGCAGAGAGCAGTCAGGTTCTGCTTCATCCTTTCACTTTGCCTCAGTCCCTCACCCTCATTAATTAGAGGGAAATATGCCTTCCAGAGAAGAGGAAAATACCTCTGGGACTTTCATCAGGAAGTCACAGCTCTTGTGTTTAAAAGGGAAAATTGTTGTTGTTGTTTCAAGTGTTAAAATTTTAAAATGTGATTCGCCAGTACTTAATTTTTATCATTAGTGCCAATTCTGCAGTGCTAGATGCTGTTGATAATATTTAAGTTTCTTTATGTAAACATAATTTTTGATTGCAGATTCCTAATCAGAACTAGAAAACCCATGTGCCTCAATCATTTTTCCCAAAGAGCTCCTGGAGATCAGATTCATCTCTGAAAATGCTGATTAGTCAGGTTTCATTACATCCTTTCTGAGTATTCAAATGTGGAAAAGAGGCAAAACAAAGGTGGGAGTATAAAAATTAGATGCATTATCAAATTAAAAGAGCTTATATCTCTCATTTTCTAAAAAGCCTTTTCCTTGGCAAATGTCCTGCTGTTGGACTCGGCGTGATCCCACGCTGGAGCTGTGTGCAAATATGAGGCTCTTTTCCAGTTCTACCCACCACAGATGCCCTAAAATAGAGAATAGCCCAGGTAATTAACATGTAACACTGTAATCAGGTTAAATTGGAAAAGAAGATGCTTGTGAAATAATTTTTTATTTGTCTAATTGTTAGCAGTCTGATCCAAACTTCCATTGTTTTTTAGGAGTGAAGATGAGCCTCATTTTCCATCTTAACTTTATTTTCTGTCTTTTAGACCATGACCAGTGGTATTTCATTGTATAATGTAGTGAAAAAAGTGAAAGGTTCTGAGACTACAACTTGGGAAATCAGTCTCTACAGCTGTCAAATACAAATTCCAGGGCTCTTGGAGCCATGGGATGACTGAAAATATTAAAACAAGAGTAGGTGTGGCACTTCCCAATATAGTATTAGATCAATGATCACCCTTGGAGGTCTTTTGAAACCTTAATGATTCTGTGATTCTGTGGCTGTTTTGTGCTCTGCTCTTTCCCTTCGTGCCTGTGCAGGTTTAATCAGAGGATGTGGTGATGTTTCAGTGAGCAGTGAAAGATAAACCATACCCGAGGACAGAGCCACTTTCATGTTCAGTGAAAGAAAAACCCCTTTTGTAAGAGCTCTGGGGTTTGCAATGGAAGAGTTGTAATAATGCACTGATATTTTTTAGCACTTATTTTCAAGTATCATTAGCATTACTGATGCCTGTGTTGCTTTTACAGGCTTGACTCAGCCATTTCCACGTGTTACAGGTTTCTGCAGCTGTGCTGCTGTGTAACAATGCAAGGTCATTCTCATGTCACGTGTGTAGAAACAGCAGAAACTGGGTTCACTCTGGATTAACAGAAAGTCCCCTTAAGATTTCAGTGGGGAAAAACAAACAAACAAAGCTCAGTGTTTCACTAACATCAGGATTCAGGGGATAACCTCCAGCATGGGCTCTAGCAACTCTCAATTACAGACCGTGGTCGCTGAGAACTCTCTGCACTGCGATGCCATAACCTTTTGTCTCCAATCTTTTTGTCACAAATCAGTCATTTTATGCAAAGGAACAGAGAATTTGGGTTTTTTTTCTACTTCATTTTAGTAGGTCACGTTTTTAAGATAAAACTGGACACAGATGCCTCTGTGTGATACATGCAAGGATACAGGCAGGGAAAAGGAAACAACATTTGGCATTATCCAATTTCTCTGTATTGAAGTGATGCGTGCTTACTTTCTCCCTGCAACTTGTTGAAGTTCACATTTCCATGTAACATTATGTATTGCATAATTTTTCTTTGGATCCTGCTAAGAAGAGGTTGAGAAAGGAGAAAATGTGCATTTCCCAAATCCACTACACTTCATACCCTGGTCTGCAGTGCAAATCAGCGAATAATTCTGTGAAATTGGAGAAATTATGGGTTTTTTAATCTTTAAAAGAAATTAATGTGTGAGCAGATAAAATAGGGAAGGGAAGAGCTGTTGGTTTTCCAATTTAATAAAGGCTTGTGGTTCAAAAATACAAACACACAGCCTGGTGGCCAAGTAGCTTGTTGTTATGTTAGGATTTTTTTTTTCCACATGAGTGATATTCTTCAGTCCTGCAAGTTAGTAAAACCAAGACCACTTGCCATAGCTATAAGCTATCAATAAAAATTAATGTACCAGAGGGAATTGAAAGGAAAAAAATGTACTTAAGTGTTCAGGGCCATCGAGCCACCCATGCATCCTCTGCGAGTGTATTCCGGCGGTGGAGCTGTTATTGTTGCCATGGGCTGCCATTTAATGTTATTTTCCTAAGTAAATGCTTCTGTGCTCTGATCAAGGACATTGGCAGTAAACCAAGACACAATCTTCAGAAAAATATGGTGCTGAATGGTATTGAATACTGTTCAACCAGACCTGGTATCAGAGGATAACTAAAGCCCCTCTTTTTTGAAAGTCAGTTCAAACACAGGTTTAAAATCCTTTCAAGAAGGGAAGAATTCTCTTTTTCTCTTTTTATTTCTTTTTTTTTTTTTGTCTGAGATATTTTTTTTCTTTAAAGAATGACGAGAGGAATTAGAAATAAAAAAAAGAGGACTGGGATATATCCACTCTAAGATGATTTTAACTGAGGAGAATGGGAAGATCAACTGCAAAACCAAAATCCCCAAAGAAATATCTTTCTGGGATGGGTTTTTGTGTTTGTCTGCCTTTCCAAGTGGGTGTTTGTTGTTAAACTGAGGGTTTCCTGTTAACTACATCTCCAGAGTTCTGTGGGAGATAGTTTTGGCTCTGTGTCCTGCCCTGGATGCTGGTGGTGATGTTGTAGTTCTGTTCAAAAGGAAGGGACAAGACGTCACCCCCAGGATGGCTGTATTGAAGTAAAGGAGTTTCCACTGAGGAGGACTAGCATAGACACCATTATCTAATTTTTTTTTCTTAAAATGTTAACTGTGCTGTGTTTGTCAATCAAGAGAGTACATCTTGAACAAGGAGTGTTACTGTGTTGACCACTGCAACAGCTGAACTCACATTTGCTAAAAGAAAAGAGAAAAAAGATCTGAAAGAGGTTTCCATTTGCAATGATCTGTGTGCAGAGCTATAAAAATGCATAAAAAGGCAAGATGGGAGTGATCCCCCAGGTTAATGTTGCCATCAGGCCACAGTCTCCATTTTTTCCTCAGGATGATTATTGTATTGAATATTACATTTGATTCATTTGTAGTTAAGACATTAAACCTACATTTATTCCAATAAAGTGGAGAAGGCCAGGGTCTGTGCCCCAGGGGCCTGAAACCATCATTTTGGGCATGGGACACTCTGTGGTTGCAGCAGAGAATCCTTTGGGGTATGTGGTAGAGAAAAATGGGATTTTGCATCATAATTTTCCTGTAGGAAGGGTCTGTCCTAGGGAAACCCTGTGCTTTTTGCTGCAGGTGATAGAAAGCAGCCAGGTGCCATCCCTGGAGGGATTCTTATTTTTTTAAATCCAATTTTGTTGGCCCAGAGCTTGGTGAAAAAGAAAAGGAGGATATTATAAATCAAAAGGCTGACCTAGCTTTTTGGTATGTATTATTGATAAAATATAGACAGCCATGCTTATTTATAAATCTTCAGGCGAAAAGAACCTGTTTGAGCCATTCTTCAGGTTTATTCAGCATGTTTTGATTCTCACCCACGTTTCAATCCAATCCCTCCCATTTTCTTCTGGTGAAGCATTTCATGTGTGGCAGTTTTTCTTAAAAAATGCCCATACAGGGATAGATCAAATTTCAAACCATCTGAACGCACTTGCTCAAACAAATGGGAGGAGCAGAAGCAATAGAAAGAGACAGCAAACAGTAAAGAATTTTCCCCAAAACCCAATATCTCCCAGCCTGTAATACTTAACATTACTCAGTTAATTTTTGCCTTGTAAACTTTTCACATCCACAGTGTCTTGTAGGAGTGAGCCTAACAGCCTAACTTCATATTGCATGAAAAATTCAGTGCCTTTGACTTGTTTTGAGCTTGGAAGCTGCATCCAGCTCCTGTCTGTCCCTATTCCCCCTCTCCAAGCTGCTCACAGTTCTGAGGCCACGAGAACATCCCTGCTCAGCTGCCCCTGTGAGGAAGAAGATGCAGAAGTTAATTGTGCACAGAAGTTATTCCATAGCAATAATAATTTCTTTAGCCCTTCTCTGTAGTTTTCCACTGCTGTGACAGTTTTTTAAGATGAGGGTACCTGAACTTCTCACACTGTCCAAGCTGCAGACAACCTGCAATTTGTACAGTGGCAAAATTATGTCTTTTTATTTTCTTCTCTACTTTTTTCTTAATAAATCTCAGCTCCCTAGTTTATTTTTAATTGCAATGAATATTAAGCTGCTGTTCTCATATCACTGTGATACATCCCCAAGATCTTGCTCTTGCATTCTAAGTTTGGTACAGACATGAGATGTTGCATTTGGTTTTTTTCCCCCATGTGCATCATTCATCTACTTTTAATTTCATCTGCCATTTTATTGCCTGGTTGCTGAGCATCATAAGATCTTTCTGCAAGTCTTCCCAGTCAGCTTTCATCCTTGATAGTGTGAATGGCTACCCTTTTTTCCAGCATTGGTGAGGAAAGAGGGAAAAAAAGTGGGAAGGCAGCTGTAGATGATGGTGCACGGACACAAACTATTTAGAGTGAAATCCAGCCATCCCCACTAGAGGCAACGTGATTAATGGAACTAAAACCTCAAAAATGGTCTTGCAGCTACATTTTTAATGCATAATATTTGCCTGAGTTTGACATTCAGCAAAATGCTTTCTCTCATGCCTGGTTTGAAGTTAAAAATATCAATGGAATGCCCTAGATTTTATTTATGCATCTAGAGTTGTTAAGGAGGTAAAGGAGAACTGAGAGATAGGCAGCCCAGATTTCGTATCTCCAAAGTGCAGTCCCATCGTTCACAGGAACTTCTCCCCCTGTTGATTGAATCATTCAAAGTTGGGTTGGTTTTGGTAACTCAGAATTTTCTGTATTTTCATTGAATAAGCAGATGTTTGTGTTATTGTCCAAGGGAGAGGTCATAATGCTTGCAGTGTGATCTTGGAGAGATCAGCACAAAAACGTGTCCCTGTCATGCTCCTGCACAAATACTCACACTGCTGGCAATGGATTTCCTAGGAGCAATTTTAGCTAATGTTGCAGATTGTGAATAATTGAAAAATGTAGTGGAAATGCTTCATCTGAATTTTGTGTGAGCAACAGCTAATGAATATTTGGGAGAGTGTCTGGGCTGTTGCTTAAAGGCTTACCACGCTCCTCTGTGCACAAAACAAGACCTGCAGACAGCTTACAATGAGATTTTGAAAATCCTGGGGAGAGAAAAGTTTAAACAAAAGCTTTTCCAACTCTTTGGGTTCCCTCTTATTATTAAGTTAATAAATGAGAGCTTAATATCAATGAAAAGTAAATGTACATCTGTATTTCGAAATCTCAGCCTTCTGTGGCATTGTCAAATCTGATGTCTTCAGTGGAGTTTTTAAGGTATCTCTAAAACAGTCCATCAAAGATAAAGTATTGTTTCATTACATTTTATTTTAAGTGAGAGAAAGAGTAATTGCATTTGTAAAAACCCAAACAACACCTTTTTCTTGATTTTAAATTGAACAAGGTGGGTGAAGGCAACAGGATCAGAATCCTCAGGGTTTATACCATTTTCAGACTGTGAGGTACACGTAAATTTTGGGGTTTGTAATTTGGTACAGTGACAACAAATAAGCTTAACCAGTCTTTCCAGACTTTTATTATTCTCCCTAGAAGAAAATGTGTTCTTTGATTATCTCTAATTTAAAGTTCTTTATTTTTCAATTGTCTAATATTTTGTGTTGAATGAAAAGCAGCAAGACAAATTGAATTACCTGAAAAATATAAGATTTGGGTTTTGTTGGTGTGGGTAATTACCCCTTTCAAACCACCCCTCTTTTCTTTTTCTTTTCTCTCTTGATACTCAAATTTAGCTCGTTGGTCCGTCCTCATTGCTCTCACCTTTCATACATTAAATTTCATTGCTGGCACTCTAAAAATCCAAATAAATTATGCCATTTGCACTGCTATCGTCAACCTTCTCTGTAACCTCAGAAAAGTCAAGGAGAATAGTTAGGCAGATTTTTTTTTCTTCTTTTCTAAATCTCTACCAGTTACTTTCTATTATGTTACAAATATGTATTCTTTTCTACCTTGCCTGTCAGAATGGCTTTCAACTGTTTTCCTTGCTAATGTTGACAAGGTGATTGACTTGCAGATTTCTATAGCAGTTTTAGACCTTTGAAAAAAAAAAAAGAAAAAGGAAAGGAAGACTGCTCTTATATTCCACAATTCTTTTTTATTTTTTTAACTGCTTGAACTTCAATTATGATTTGTGGCCTACAGATCTTTGACAAGAATAAATCTTACAGTGTCTAGTCTGACAGACTCAATTTTTGTTTTGAATTGCCTCCTACTTTTCTAGTCGTAGGCACTGTGGTAATTATAGACATAGTCAGTGGATGACAGCCAGGATATTGTTATTGTAGTCTTTGGTTTAGAGAAAGTATTAATTTCATATTTCAGTTGTTTTACATGCTGTCAGGGTATAACTCTTTCCTTGATTCTAGAGTACTGAAAATTAAAAGTTCTGGGCAGTTCTGCTTCAATTCTTCAGCCACATCTGTTTTAATTGCTAGGTTTTATTTCTTTTTATTGGTCTGGCACATGTCTGTAGGGGCTTATCCTGCAGAAAAATTTTTAGTATGTACTTATATAATCAATTCTAGTGAAAATCAGCAGTTTGAATTGAATATAGTCAATGAATATTTTTATGTTTGTATTTAAAAAGGGGAAAAAAGCCTATGGGTGATAGTTCATTATTAGCTTATAAATATAGTATAACTTCCTGCATAATTACAGGTTTTTATAATTTTTATAATGCTTTTTGCTTATTTTCCTTTGGATAATTTTCAAAGTACTATTATTCCCTCAAGAGATCTCTAAGAGGCAGAATTTCTGGCTATTAAAGATTTGCCATCCCACAAGCAGCAGACTGAGAGTGCCTCCAGGTTATTTATAACTGGATTTTATCTCAGAAAATTAACTAAAGAAGATAAACCAAAATTCTAGGGGAAAATGCCTTAAACGTCTCATATATTATGCTGTGCTCAAACAGCTATTTTAATTTTAACAGCCTGGCAAGCCCAGTGGAGCTCTTTTTCTGGTTTTGGGCACAAAATAAGATAACACTTTTTGAATTCCTCCAGGAGATCATCTAAGTGCACTTAAAGTGGAGGCATAAAATATGAGTTTACAATGTGATATATTTAAGCCTCACATGTTAGTTTAATTGATTTTTTGTGTTTGCTAGTTCTGAGAGCCCCAGAACTCCTAATTTGCCCTTTAAAAAAACACCAGTACATTTTCAAAATGTTGCATTAGCGGGCGAGTTGCTCCATTCCACAGAAAGTTTTGTTGTGTTCTGGTTCCTATAACCCTTTCCTGACCACCAGCACTGAATGTTCTGCCAAGATTTCAGCAGACATATACATTTACATGCCTGCAAAACCCCCTTGGTTTTGGTGGGCCACTCACACGGGTTGGGTTACACATCTGACGTGTGTTCCTAAATCAGGGGTGGAGTTTGTCAGCTGGGATTTGGGGGTTGGAATTTGGGGGAAGCAAATGAGGGAAACCAGCGTGCCAAATGCAGAGCACCTCAGCTGGGCTGCCTGTGAAAATTTAGGTGTCTGATGTGATTAAACTTAAAATAACAAACTCATTTTCTGTCTGACATCCGTTATATTTGAACTTAGGTCTCGCGGGGTGAAAGGTTATTGCAATAATTTATTGTACCTTATAGTACAATCAGCGTTTAAAAAGGAATGGTGGCTGAAAGGCGTGTTCTATTCTTACTTCAAGAGAAAAATACTATCAGATTGCAAGGACTAAAATAGTTGCAGTTTCTAAGTTTGCCTTGTAAATAAAATTATGAGCAAGGGATTTTCAAGATGAGTTTTGGAAGGGAGAATGGGCTCCTTTTCTTCACGTTTATAATAATAATGCCTTGCATTTCTGATTATGTCATTGTGATTGCACAGTTGGGTGACCTTTGCAGTTGACAAAATGATTAACAATTTCCTCTGGCTTTTGCTTTTAATTATTCACCTGTGTGAAGCAGAGAATGGACTGTATGAGCTGGGGCACATAACGGTGATTGGCTCATATCAGTGTTAGCTCATGGCAGAAAGGTCAGAACAGCTGCCTTCAGTGTGCTTAGGCTTGGAGAGTACTCCTAAAGAAACTGGCTTTTTATTTATGGAATTGTATTATGGAATAATATAAATTGATGCACATATATATTACACATAAGCATACTATGTGTGTATATATATATATAAAATATACAGTATCAATAGGAAGATTTCCATAACATCTTGAAAAATTTTAGTCAAGGAAGAATAACAGCTCCCTGTTTCTATAAGGACTTATTTCTACAGCCCCAGCTGCATCACTCCTTCAAGGCACAAAAACCAAACTGATTTTTGAATTTCAGCTGAAAATTGCAAGAGGAAATTAAGGATCCCATTATCTGCCCACTTAGACTTCTTGTCTTTAATAAGTGAAAGCGTGGCTAAAAAATATGGCACAGTGTTATCTTCTGCCATATGTATTTTTTTTTCTAAATTATCTAATCTTATAAATATTTGAATAACTTTTGCTCAGAATAAACACTTTCCTCTCAGCTTAGCTCTTATGGCTATTGAAACCATAACAATTAGATAAATTAATATTGATTTGCTAAGAAAATGCTTCTTAATCTGTTAGAATATCTCCTACTGTAGTCTAGAACAAAACTTACAAATTCAAAAGGATGTAGATAGCTCTTGACCATTTTCCTGCTGAAAGTAATTCTGGGCAGCTCTGCACAAAGTTACTGGGCTGTACTTTCTAAATCATAGATCCCACAGAAAAAAATTCCCAAAGGTGCATGAAAGGGAAAGTCAGCTACACATACAGATTAAAACTGAACCCTAATATGTATATAACACCCTTTTTTTTTCAGAATTCATTAGATGTAGGGGCTTGGGTGGCTGGAGCAGTGTGATAGAGACTATTTGGAGATATCTGCTTAGTAGTAACAAGATTAATCTAAATATCAGAAATTTACAAGATTTCCAATTGCTACTAATTTTCCTATTAGAAAGGAAAAGAGCTACTTCTTCAAATTGCTAATTTGAATTATTGATATGACAAGGAGAGATTATTTTAAACAAATCACTGTGATTTTTTGGACAGGAGACAAAGATCTTGCACAAGCTCTGTCAGCTGCAGGTTGTGGGTTGCAGAGAGGTGCAGCAGAAGCCAAGGGACCCCAGCACATGTGTGGTGTCCACCCAGTCTGGGACAGGACATCTCCCAGCTCTGCTCATCGGGCCAGGGCAGAGCAGGGCTGTCCCTGCACACCTCTGCAGGACCTGTGTCTGGAGAGGGGTTGTTCATGGCCCTTGGGGAGGTTTGGCTCCTTCAGGAGCTGCAGTTCAGGAGGTGTTGGGCTCTGGGTGCACACAGACCCCCTGCTCTGGAGCAGGCTGATGCCTGGAAGTGATGCACAGGGAAGGGATCAGCCCAGGGGGAAGATGTCTCAGGTTTTCAGCTACCCAGCAGCCCAACTCCTGCTCCGGGTGAGCTGTCTGACAGCCTGAAGTCTGGAATGAGCAGGTAAATCATTTTCCACAATTCTTCCTGCTGAAGAGAATGCATACCTGTGGAGATCTGGTCATGGGGAACACCTCAGTCCAATTTCTTTAATGATAAAAATAAAGTATAGGGGACATAGATCATTGCATCCATGAATGCAGGCAGTTTTTCTGTGAGGTACAAAGAAAAGTTACCCCTTAGGGAGAGATTTGGCAGAACCTTTTGCTTTGCAGTGTGTTGGTCCATGATCCACCAGGCTCAGGGCTTCAGGCAGGTGCTCTCTTAGCTGGAGGTAAACTTGGAGAAAAAGACAAAAAGGGAATGAACAGGACTTCAGCAAATACAGAAACAGAGATAAGTGTTGTCAGCTTTACATGTACGTATCTTTTCAGCTAGTTAATACAAGTCTCTGTAAATTTATGCCATGCTTTTGTCCTTCTAGTTGTACACAAGTTCTCAGCATCTAGTATGTGCATTTGACTGAGAACTCTCAGACTTCATGATTTTCCATTTGTCCCTGAAAAAAAAAAGAAAAGAAAAAAGAGAAAAGAAGAGAAAAGGAAGAAGATGGAAGGCAGGAAGGAGCGCATAAACCAAAATAAAACTGATATTTCATTTGTGTTGTGCTGATAGATATTGAGCTCTTTCCATACACTTGAGCATTAAGGGTTTTGCTGAGTGAGCTAGGACACTGTCTCTTTAAGTGTTTAACAGTAATTGGTTCATGTCCTGGTGTTCATTGAAAATCCTAGACATTTCATGGAAAATCTTCTTAATGAGGGAATGAATTTTTCATTCACATTAGAAAGCTCACTCTGACAAACAATTTCTAAATAAAACTTTGGCGACATGACATCCCATATTGGACTTGACAAAGAGGACAGGTGCATTAGAATAAAACTGTATGGCGATCCTTCAAGCTGTCAGCCATGAATATTTTATTTCTTAATGAATCATCTTTGTGAAATGAACTTTCTTGTTGTAGTGTCAGTGCCATTTACAACAAAAAACCTGCTCCTTTTAAAAGGTGAACTCCTTAAAGATGCTGATGTCTGCATAAAATACTTAACCCTAGCCAAGGTATTCAGTAAATTTAATAGTGTATTTTTTTTTCCCAAACTGTTTGAAATGTAGTCTCATACTACCAGGTGTGACTGTCAAACACAACCTTTTGCAGTTGCAATTTTGTTAACAAAGCCATTATTCAAGGTAGATTAGCAATGGGGTTGATCCTTATTAGAAAACAGAGCATACTTGCCTAATTATTGTTTTGATGTTTCCTTTATTTTTAATGGTATATTACATTTATTTATTACTTGTGTGTAATAGTAGATTTATGTAAAAGACTTTATGTATGGAAATCATTTCTAGCACACAAGAGAAGCCTTCACCCTCTTGTATCCCTGTTCCTTATGATGTGCGCAGAATAAATCATAGGCAGTCCTTGTTGGCATTTTTGGGGTATTTTTTCCCCAAAGGTGTGAAATTAGTGGTGGTTGCAGTGGGTGTGAAGAGTGTTCAGAACCTCCTGCAGCTATGGCCTCCAGTACCCAGGTATCCTCAAACTCTCTTATTTCTTTATTCTAAGAGAATACAAATGTCAGATCAGTTTATTCTTCCTCACAGTTTGTTTGTCGTAGTAGATTTGAATGTACTGGTTCTGCTAAGAATTTTACATTCATTGAGTTATCTTAAAAGCATATATGTTTCAGCCTTTTCCTTTTGTTCTGAGAAAGCAGCTTGATTTGGATTCTCTGGGGAAAGCTCAATTTTTATTGATATTAAAAATACCCATTTGATTGCAAACCTCAAAGTGGACTAGATTCAATTTAATTTACATAATGGTGTCTTCAGGGACAAAGATTGCATGTCCTTTGTGGCATTAGTTGGTGGATGTTTGTTTCTAGCATGTGTCAAGTTCAAATTACAGGGTTTGTCATTTTACTTATAGGCTAAATGTTTTGACTCCAGGAGATGTGATTATACTCATTGTCTTTGCAGTCCCTGCCCTGTGTCCTTGCTGATACTGGATATGTGTGAGGAATTGTCAGCCTGATCTCCATGGAAAGGTTATAAAAGTCAGGAATGGATCCCTTTAGTGCTTCTCTTGCAACCTCCTCCTTGTGTTCCTGTTTTTTCCTTTCCATGGTGGACTTCTCTCCTTGTGTTAACTTTCCTTCCAAACATCTGTGCTTATTAAGGAGAATTTTCTCAGATTCTCCTCTTGTTGAAATCAGCAGCATCCTTTCCACTGCCTTTAACTGGAGAAAAGACCAGCTTTCAGAAAGGTTTTATCTCCCTTGGCATTGTCTGCTCACTTCTCTGTGTGGTCACAAGTAGGGTTTGTGAAATCCTTCATGGGAAAACCTGGGATTGGTTCTTCAGGTTTCACAAGAAAGTGCTCAGACTCCACCCTTGAAGGCTCTGTGTTTGCAGAATGCCTCTTGTAGATGAATCCTTCTCTCTGCATTAATTAGTGACATCAAAAGTGGGCTGCCTGAGCCAAATGAATTTGACTGAAGTCCCTGAACGGGATGTGTGCAGCAGGCTGAGTGTGCACTCAACCCTTTGAGGTGCTTTTGCTGCTTTATTATTGCTTGAGTTCCTGCAGCACCAAAGGGTCATTTTTGCTTTGAGCATCACAGAAATTCACACCTGGGGTACAAAGGCAGTTCCTGGCTGGAAGTTCACCATCCATGAGCAGCACAGGACACCACCAATGCACTGAGTGCACAGCAGAGCCTGAAGAAACAAGGACACCATGGTAGATAAATCAGAGTAGGCAGCAGGTTTCAACAAGCCCCAACAGCCTAAATATTCCTTTTGTTGGTGTGGAATTTTCAAAACGGGTTTAAGGTCGATGAGGGTAGTTCTGTGTGTGTTGGAGGAAGCACTTTTAAAACTTAGAGGCAGTCTGAAAAAGTAAAAAAAAAAAGTAAAAAAAGTCAAAGTGCCTCCTGTAGATGCTGGAATCTTCCACAGTGCGTGGGTGGAGGGAAGAATCAGTCTCTGCTGGGACTGATGTGGGAGGAGGAGGGGGACAGGCTGTGAAGGACTCCCCACTCTGCACTTGGAATGTTGTGTTGTTGTATTGAGTGTTGTATTTCCTTGGGCTGTTGGGAGGGTCTGGGCTGGCCACACTGAGAGCTGCAATTCACTGGAAATGCACTGATCTTCAAAATTTCTATTGATTTAAATGCAGTTAATGCATGTTTGTGATCAAGGGGCAATGATGATAACTCTCTCTTAATCTTCTTTCCCATATCTAATTAAGATCTTAAGGTTTTTTTAAGCATTCTTGCCTTTCTCTTGAAATTTTCAGTCTGTCTTTATCCTTCTTCAGTTTCTAATTTTACTTGCATTTAAATACTCTTTTTCAGTGGCCCAGCAAGTACTAATCAAATAAACTTTAAAAGATTGCTCCTGATTAAATTATTTTTTAATAATGAGTTCCTGTTACCAGGGAATACAGAGTTAAAAAGGTGATATCACTAAAATTAATTAGCATGAGACATGCTGGACTGGTAGAAGTGACTGGATCTTAATCAATAGCAATATGATTACACCCATGCAGAAATTATAAATTATTTAAAACAGTACCCCTAGGTTACTGACTAGTTGCCTTTAAATTAAATTCTCTGTCAATAATTGATGCAAAGAATTAATGTGAGAACACCTTCAGTTACTGAAACTTTTTTAAGGTGGCATAAAATATTGAACTGTTGCCTGTCATTAGCAGCCACCCTGTCTCTTTTGCACAGCATTGTTCTTTACTAAATTGGTGGAGAAGGACCTCCAGAGCATGAAAGATGACTAATGATCCTAATGCTGTGTTCACTCTTCTTCTAAGGACACTGACACTGAGAAATATAAATTTCGTGGCCAAGGGGAACTAAAAGCTGATGAGACCAGTAAAGCTCCTGGTCCATTTTGCTGCTGAAGCGGTGAAACGAAATATGTTCTTCCTTGGTTTTTAGATTATGTTAGATGAGGAAGATAAAAGGAAAACAGTCTGGAATTTGCTGATGTGTAAGTGGTGTTTAGCAGGCTGTTGATTTGTTGTGACTGGTAATTTCCTTCCCTAATGCCCAGTCATAAAGGAGTTAAAAGATTTCCTTCTGTCCCCATCCTTGGTATAAATTTTTGTTTTCTGTGGTTCAGTGTTTGGGAGCAGCTGGGGTGCATGTGATGTGACTTCTTTCAAGGAGCAGAAAGGAAATATGATAATTGCAATCTCAGTAACATCAGAGAGGGTGCCAGGCAGGTCCAGTGCATCTGTTGCTGCAATCAGCTGCAATTTCAGTGTGCACACATCCACGTGTGAGATTTTCATCAACGTTTCATCCCTTCTTTTACTACTGACCATTCTTTTTGCTGTATAAAAGCACTGATTTTTGAGTAAACTAGTAAGCATTTTCTAGGTTAAGGTGGCATAATTTAGGATAGCGTGTGTATACTTTGAGAGTCAAAAAGAGCTTATAAATACTAAAAAATAAAGAGATACTCATAGTGACATAATTACTATCAAAATTGTGCATTTGAAAATATTATTAAACCTCAAGGTCTTATATAAATCAGAATTATTACAGAGACTATTGACATAAACTCACAGAAGCCAGGAAGTTCATGGATGGAGCCTGGAGCTGGGAGGGGATGTTTGTTTCTGCTTTTTGGCTTTTGTTTGCTTGCCATGAGAAGCTGGCAAAGCTGCACTGACACGAGGACACAGTAGAAATTTAAAAAGACAGTCAATCTTATCTTTTGCACTTCCAGTTTGCTCTTTCTTTAAAAATTTTATTTTGTTTCCAGAATACTCATAATTTACATTTTTATTTTAAATTTGTCCCAGATTTATGTATTAACGCTCAAAAAATGACACTTTTGGAAATTTAGTAAATGAAGACACCAAAATTTTCTTCTTTTGTTTGTTACAGCTGTATAAATTGCATGTCAGTGAAGTTTGTTAGTAAAAGACTTTTGGTGTATGCCATGAGCAAGTACAGATTAGGGATGGGGAAAGTGTTAAGAAAAAGAAATTATTTATTTGCAGACTATTTTAATTGTGTAACAGAGATATGTTAAATATTTACTCATTATAAAATGGTAGCTCTCATTTTCTAACAAAAATTCTTTGACAAGGTTTGGGGTGAATAGAGTGAATTCAATATTTAGGTCAGCATTTCAGAAAAGGAAATCAAAGCCAAAATCCAGGTGTTGCAGACTCCAGGGGAAGGGGAAAGATACTTTTCACTGTTTGAAACCTTCAGTCTAAAACCCTTACCCTGCTTCAGCCCCTCTGCATCTTCACCATGGGGAAATGTGGGAATCACAAGGGTAAAGATGTTATGAAGTCTTGAGATTTACAATTTTATCCCTGGTGGAAATTTGCCTCCACAGAAATGCCATTTTTTAACATAATTGCCAGAATTTAGGAGCACAGGAACAGTTTAGCAACATCAGTGAGTCCCTCACCATGAGCAGCTGGACCAAGGACGAACACAGCAGGAAAAAGCAGTGGTGAGGTGGAGAAATCAGCAACTTCCAGTCCTCTGATCTCTCCAGGTTGCTGCATCCCCACACAGCAGCTCTGTCCCATTTCTGTGCCTTGCTTTCCTCATCCATGAACAGCAAATGGGGATGTGAGAGTTATTTAAGAGCTGGGTGGAGTTTTGAAGGTGTAAGACTAACTCTGTGACCTTGTCTATCACCCCTGGGTGGTACCTGTAGCGCATGGCTCACTGCAATACAGTGTGCAGTATATTTGCCTTTTTTGTATTACATTCTAGCAAAATTGAAATGGCATTTATATAATTGCAGACAGATCATAAAATGCCTTAAATAATGGAGGTTTAAACTCTCCATTAAAAAGTGCAAAACAAACCAAAAGATTCCTGGAAGCCACTGTTTGATCATTTACTGATTTTATCAAATGTTAAATAAACGGAACAACAAGGATCTGATTTACCCTGTAGTATTTATGACATTTGATAAGAGTTTGCATTTGAAGACATAGGAAGCTCAGCTGCTATTATGTGCTGACAGAATGTGTTTAGTCAGAGTTTCAGTCTAACTAAGCTGTTCTGTGTGCACAGGAAGACACTGTCTGTGTGTAGATCTCAGTAGCTAAAGTTTCTAATTCATAAAATAACTTCCACCCGTGTTTGTTAAAGTGCATACCAAGCCAACAGACTGTTTGACAGTGTAGCTTCAGCAGCTGATGCTCAGTCTCATGCAGCTCAACAGTAGCAGGATAAAAGTTTGTGGTCTGCCTGTAGAGCTGCTTATTCTTCTCTTTATCTGCACTTTCCTTTGCTGTTTTCTTTCTGTTCAAATTCGAACATCCTGTGTTGGTGTAAAGGCAGCAGAGGTTTCTCCTCACCACGGTGCAAGTGCAGTATCTCCCTACAGAAAAGGTTGTGACATCTCTGCAGTTTAGTGACTTGGAACCTTCTCTTCCCTCGTTCATTTTTACTCTTCAATCCTTTGGCACTTGCAGAGTGGGAAATTTAACAAATGGTTAGAGATCTTCAGTCGTGCGTTGGCCCTGACTCGTGTGCAGGAGATTTCACATATATAACTCTTAAGTTGGTGAGCAATTGCTCATTTTATGGTTTTTTAAGCAAGCATGGAAAATATTTCAGGTTGGATAAAAATTTTGCTCTTGACTGAAATATGAAAAATTTCACTACTTTCCTTCTTTCTCTTTGTATTTTCTTTCACTGCAACACATAAATTGCATTTACTTTGTGAAACTAAAATGAGTTTGAACTGGGAAGCCATATTTCAAAACATTAAATAAAAATATATTTGAACTAGAAAATAGAAACATTAAAGAATAAAAATTAAAAGCCCCATAAATCCCATTTCATCCTTGTCCACTCCTGCTGAGCAAAAGATGACCCCCAAAGAAATGCACCTACTGAAGCAAAACGGCTATTCATTTCACTGATGTGAAAATTTCCCAAGTGGAAAATAAAATCTTAGGAAATGTTTTGGTCTTATTTTTCCTGTTCTTATTTGGCTTCACCATACCTGGTAGCAGATAATACATGGTTTTGAGGGCAGCTTTCTATAATATAGTTTGGATTAAAGTTAAACACCCCAATCTGAACATTGTCCTTATTTTTTGGCTGCAAAATTGGTTAATGTGTCCAGGACAAGCACTGTGACCAGCTCAGCCATCATGCTTGCACAAGCTACTCAAGTGTTTCTTCTGCCTGACTGATTCTGTGGGAAGATCTGACGGAGGTGGAAAATGCCTTATTAAAGTGGGATGAAATGAAATTAGAAAACAGAACAAGAAGCCTGATTGAAACTGTGTATGACAAGTGTTGTTTCTGCTTTTAAGAAACTCAAGAAATCAACCTTTTAGACCTCAGAAAGATCTCCAACTTCCCATGCCAAAGATGTTTTGCGAAATTGATGACTAAATTTGCCCAGGATTTGTATTTTAATTCTCAGAATGTTCATTGACGATCTGATTAATGGGTTATTTCCGTTTATGGTCTGTCTTGAGCTGGTTTTACAGAACACAGAGAGAGCAGGTTGTTCTGAAACGGGGGCACATGACCAAGATGAAAGCACACATGAATGCAGAATCCTACGCCGCGGCTGCAGCCGCGTTCTTCCCGTAACCATGGGCCTGAGGTGATTTACCAGAACACATCTGCACACGTGTACACACGTGAGAACTCGTGTGTGCCATGCATCAGTGTCATTGCTGCTCACCAAAAACCAAAAAAACCTCAATATGCTTTGCTTGAGTTCTCTCCACAATGACCATAAATACTGGATCGGCGTTAGTGCGCAATATCCGGTTTGGAAAACCACACTTGGAGGTCTGATAAATTTGCCAGAGGTAAAAATGGGCTTAAAAGAGATATAAGTACTGCTACTGATAAAAGTAGTAAAAGAAGGCTGTAGAATGGCTATTACTATTTTTAATGCATAGTTTTTGAGCAAAAATTCAGTTGTGGGTTGGTCTGGTAGGTGACCTTTTGTAGAGTTTGAATCTTTACAAAGAGAGAGCAGTTTGCTGCTACCATTAATATTTTTATTTTCACTGCACCCCTCCATGGAAACAACTAATTATTGCCCTGAGAAGCAGGTGTTGGTGTTCCTTTTCACACAGGAAGAGCAAGTAACAAACAGAGAGCAAAGACTCTCTCAACACCAGCGTTTCACTCCTGGTGCTGCTGAGGTACTTGTGTCATTTCAGAAAGTGTTTCCAAACTCAGAGGTGGGTCAAATGTTTCCAGCAGCACTCCAAGGTACAAGAGTTTAGGGTGTCAAGGACACCAGGTGGTTGGCTTGGGAGGTACAAGGAGCTCTTGTCCTTGGAGATCCCAGCTGGGAGAACACTCCTCTGCCCATGGCTCCTCCAAGGTGGTGCAAGGGCTCCCAGGCACTTCTGGGGCAGGGGACAGTCCTCATGGGCAAGTGGAGGCTGACTTTGCTCTTCCTGAGGTCTGGTGTGGTGCTTTGGGCCACTGGAAAGCTGCAGGTGAGATGGAAAGGCCTTCCTCCACTTTGTCCTTAGAAGCCTTTCCAAGCCTAAGGACTGGAAGAGAGCAGAATTACCCCTCCATAATTACACCAGGCCAGCCCAGTCTGTTCTGGCTGGGTTTTGCTCTAAGCTGCACCTCACAGAGCCTCAGGAGCCTTGTCCTCACCCAGAAGGAGCCTCTGATAGCTGCAGGGTGGTGGGGTCTCCTACAAGGTAACACAAATCCCTCCCAGCCCTCACTGGGTCTGCTGCACTTCCCACTGAAAGCACCAAAACACGGCCCTGCAATGGCCCCTGCTCCCACAGCTGTGCAAACATCCTCTGTGACAGTGTCAGTCGAGCCATGGAAAGTGCTGATGGCTTGTACACCCCTGAAATGTGGCAAATGGGCTGTGGCAGGGGCTGGTCACTGCCAGGAAAAAAAGCAGGAAGGGAAGAAGCAGTAGAGTCAATATTTTAGGGAGGATTATAAAACAGGAAGGAAAAAAGATAACAAAAACTTAAAGAATTCTCTTGCCATTACACTAAAGAACACGGGGAGGAGGAGGCACAAACCAATCCACCCATTCCTGCTCAGCCAACATGTATGTCTCTAAATTAGCTTGGATTCCTGTGGATCATCCTGTAAATACTCTTACCTCTCCCTTGGGCAGCTGTAGAGACTCGGGCCTGGTGTCCTCACAGGAAATGATGGACAGGAAAACTGTTTGAGGCCTTTGGGCAGAGGCAAACCTTTATTAGGAGAGAAAAAAGGAGAAGTTTTCCCTGACCTTCTTCTGGGCAGCCCTGCTGACACAGTGTCCCCAGGCACGGGGCGTGCAGCCAAGCTGAGCTCCCGTGAGGGATCCTCCCAAGGTGGTGTGAGTGGCCAAGGACCACTGCAGGGCAGAAAAATCCCCCTGAGCACCGCCTTTCTGAGTTTAGTCAGGATGCTTGCAGTGCCAGAAGCGAAGATGAGCCAGGGTTGCTACAACAGAATTGCATCTTCAGTGGGAAAAACACAGGTTATTTATTCTGACCTAAACCTCCCAGCTCCAAGGTAGTTTACTGCACACAGGGAGAGGAACAGCACGGATATAGAATGTTCTGTACTCTGCTGGCACTCAGGAAGAGCTGGGGCTGGTGGCACCATATGGCCCATTCACAGCCTGGGCTCCCAGAGCTCTGGAGACCGTGAGAGGCCCCATTCCCCACTGGGCTCTGCTCTGAAAAGGTGCCCAGAGCCAGCTCAGATCGTGTCCACCAAGTGCCAGCAGGCAGGGGCAATACTGGCAGCACTGCAGTTATGGTGGGCAGCCTTTTTCTGTATAGAAAAGAATTGTATTTTGCATCAAAAACATGAGAAAATCTATGTTTGTGTTGTAGAAAGCATCAATGGTGTGGTGTGAGAGGTTTTAAAAACAGTATCTGCTCACAGGATGCTCAGGAAATGGCCACAGACCCTTTCTGGTTTGGTATTTTCTGCACTGACACCACTTTTTAAATTAACTTACTTTTTTTCCTCTTAGTGTTCAGCATCTCCAATTTTAAAGTTTAAATAGATCTGTACTTTCCCCAAGGACTTATGTGCAAACTAATATTAAGATTAAAATCTTTTATGTTTGTTCTGTAGCTTGAAACAAAAAACTAGTGCATAGTCTGTTTTATCCCACTGGCTCTCTAAGGTTCAGGTATTAACATAAATACAGCCCATTAACACTTGTTCCTCTCTGTCAGGACATAAATTAAGTCTGCAGGTGTTCCATGAAGCTTTACCCTTGGTACTAATTAAGCCTTGATAATTAGGTTTGTTAAATTCAGGCCTTTAAGCTTATATTCCCTCTTTGGGTTGCCAAAATGGGGATTTGCAATATACAGGGCCTGTTTTTGCTGGTTTTCTATTTTTTATTTTATTTTATTTTGTCTTATTTTGGTTTTGTTTTCAACAAAACTGCAGTTGTAATAAGCTGTCCTTTGCTTAGATGGTTAAAGATTCAAAACCTGTGAAGAACTTGGATATCAGCTTATATTTACATCAGAACATTTTCTTTTGCTGGCTTTTTTTGGCAGAACACGGTCATTGTAGTGGAAAGTTTCCAGTCCATATGTTAAACACACAGATGCTTCAACTAGATAAATGATTCCAGTTCCAAGTGAAATATCATTGAGAAATGTACAAGCAGAGATCCTAAAATGATAATATTAAAAAATATGTTGAAAACCAATAGCAGTTTAATTTAGCAAGCGTATCCCACATAGCAGTGAGATTTTCTTTACAGAGGAAACAGAATAGATAAAAGTTCTTATACCTTTGATATTTGTCAAGTGTTTTAAAAGGTTCTGTTCCCAGGTCATATGGTCTCAGTGCTAAATAAAAATAATAACTGAAGAAATCTGGTTCAAAGGAATCCTCCTGGGAGGAGGGTTATTTGTAACACATACACAGAACATTAAATAGTCTAATCAAAATGGATTTTCTTGCCAGTTAATCTCTTCTCTTTTGTTTCTCCATAAATATATACCCTATCAGATCAAATGTTTGATAAATGTCATTTTTCATCTAGAATAAATGAAACCACAGCTACAACTCTATTAGAGGCACTTTTCAAATTATTCATTGCAATCATGCTAACTTGATGCTAATGCCTCTTTTTTTTTTTAATCCATGGGATATTAAATAAAATAACACTTTTACTCAAAACATTAAAAAAAAAATCAAAATTAAATAAATTAATAAATGCCATTAGAGACTTTCACCCACATTGGATTCTCATCCTTCATTTTATTTAGTGTTTTATTGACCAGAAAGCCACAATTAATCATTTTTGGGCAAGAGCTTTGTTTTGGGTCAGCAGAAGCATTTTATTCAGATGTACTACTTAAACATGCACTCAGTGTAAGATGCCTAGAATTATTTGTAGACGTTATTGTTATTTTTAATAAGACATTGTTTGAAGTTTGGGAAAACCACTTTGGTTAACTTTCTTGGAAGAATAAAAAATTATTAGGGTGCTTATTTAGCCCCTGCTGCAAAAAGGATTTAATACAAAATGACAGGAAATAAGTATTAGGGTGTTAAAAGAATATTTTTCCAATATCCATTGTGGTATTCAGATTGTTGTTCCTTGGAATGGCTCAGCTATAAAAGAACCCTGCTGAAGGAGAGAAAAGGCAGAATATATAACGATTATCATTAAAAGGCGTCACTTCTTATTGCAGAAAATACTAATCTCACCTTGTAATTTACAGCATTTCTATATTTATAATGAGAAATAGCATGATACATAGCATATTTCATAGTAACAGTGTCCTAAATACTGAATTAATTGGCAGATTTTTAATGGTGGCCCCATTGAGGCGTATAACGATTGACAAAATACTGTAGGAGAGAGTATACTTGATAGATTCCACTTATTAATAGGTCAAAGTCATTAGGGAGATAATGTATGAGAGGAGCTCTGTTCAACCCCTTGATGTTTTGACTTTTTAGGAAAAAGGAAGCCTGAGAGCTGGGCTATTGGAGTCCAACCAGTAATAGAATGTGGAGATTTTAAAATTATTAATGCTTTTGGTTCTGCAGCGTTTTCCATGTCGAGGGGGGAGAAAGATTTTG
Organism: Prinia subflava; assembly: GCF_021018805.1. Taxonomy (NCBI): domain Eukaryota; kingdom Metazoa; phylum Chordata; class Aves; order Passeriformes; family Cisticolidae; genus Prinia; species Prinia subflava. The sequence goes on from NC_086259.1 coordinate 15,558,569, forward strand.
GTTTGGATATATAATTATTGCACTGTTTTTAGGGGTTTGGCCTCCAACTGCCAGATATAAATCTGAAAGTTGTTGGAAGCATAAAATGAATTTCTTCTTGCTTGTGTGCACCGGCTTGGCTTCAACATTCACATTTGTGCTTCTAAAGCTTCCTTTGTTAGGGATTCAGAAGGCTTTGTGTTTTAGTAGGAGGCTGCAATTTCTGCATTTACAGGAAAAAAGGTGCTTTCCCTTTTTCATGACCCCCATCCTGTGTTCTGGTTTGGAAAAACCTTGAAAACAGTCCCGAGACTCTGCAGAGACACGGCCTGTGCCTGAGTGAGGGACATTAGCCATGCACACACCCCCCTTCTGTACAATAACTGGCCTTTCCTGTTCTATTACTGAAAATGTTATTAACGAAGCCAGGAGTCATTGCCGATTAAAGCCCTCAAGGACAAAGACATGACAACTTTTTCCTTTGCAGTGGAGTCTTGCACTGCTCTGTGCAGCTCCACGTGGGAAGGGAGGCTGCTGCAAGGGCCAGGAGGTGGATGGGAAGCTGGGGGTTAAGGCATTTCAAAATGTCAGGCAGCTTGTTATATTGCAGTACATCATTCTGTCCCCCGAGACCGCTGCTGAGGCCTAGGCCAAAGCTATATAGAGAGCAGAAAATTTGACACGAGCTTCCAAATTTTCTCTTTAGCTCTCTTGGGCTGCAACCCATATGCCATGGTTAAACCATCAGGCTTTGCTCCACTGAGACCTTAGGACAAAGCAACTCAGTATTTCCTTTTCAGTGAAAGTGACTGCTTATTTCCCTAGCAGAAAGCTCTTTTCCCACCCACTGTCTTAGAATGAAAATAGCTTCTTTTTTTGCCCCCTAAGTAAGAGGTTGTCTTGAATTCCATGCCTCTTGTTTTCCTGTTCTTAACTTCTCAACACTAGTGGAATTCAACAATAGATTTTAGTGAATTATAAAAAGACATTGGTGTTTGGATTGTACATTTGTTGTGTTTTCCACATCTGAAGCAGAAGTAGCATTCATGGACATTCCTCCAAACCCCTCGTTGTCAGTGCCATTGCAATATATGCCTGAAATGTAGGAGAGTGATTCTAACTACAGATATCCAGGCTTTTCATCACAAAGCCCCCTCATTCAGAGCCCTCTTTACAAGGGCAATCACTTTTCCCATGGATTCTCAGCCTCACATGATCAGTAGTTCATTACTAAGCAATGTAAATAGATGGGATTCCAGCCTGGTGAAAGTACAATGAAATCACAGCCCACGTTTTTAGTCCTGCACATGGAACCAAACACATTTTGGTTTTGTTGTCATGTAATAGTGTAATTTATTATCCCCACTGCATGTATCAGTTCTGCAGAGAACCAGAACATGCCAAAATTGCTGTTTGTGAGAAATTGAGTTATGGCCAAGTGTAGTTAAACGCTGGGGCCAGAACCTCATCTCGCTTTCCATAAAGCTGTCCTGACAGCAGCTGAGGTTTTTCATAGTGTTAGAAAGTTTCAGATGCTCTGGAGCTGGCAGCCTGCTCCTGTAGCCCCCTGTGCACGCCTGGGTCAGGTACAGCACCTAAATACCTCCTCGAACATGCCTGGGACCCAGGCCAGGTGGAATGATGGAGAGGGCTGGGGGGGTACCTATGCCTCATAAATTCTTGCATCAAACCTACCTTGGCAAAAAACCTGAAGATCTGTGCTCTGCTAAACTGTTTTACTATCCTTATGTCTTCCAGCCTGGCTAAACTCAGCATATTTAGGTAATTTTTTTTATTTCTTTCTTTTCTCTAAAGGATATTTGCATGAGCATGTGTAAGAAAGAGAAAGACCAAATGGCTTACATGCTTGTTTTCTTCTCCAAGTTTATCCTTGCAGTATTATTATTACTGTTATTACCCCTATAAATTAAACATTATTTGACAAGTACTAGTGTTGGTGTTCGCATGTAAGGAGTTTGGGGATTTCAGAAAAGACCTATGAGAGCGATGAGAACTTTTATCCCCTAGCAGAAGAATAAAGCAGCCCTGTCTTTGTGGGGAAAAGATGAAGATATTCCTTGCTTGGAGAAAACTTCTGCTAGAAAATCTAGCAGGAGGGGATAAAGTGGCTGGCCTGAAACTACACAAATTGTAGTTGTAAAATTAAAAAAGAAAATAAGAAAAAAGGAACAGTGCAGTTAAGCGCTGTAACAACTTGCCAGGGAATGTAGTGACTTCTCCATCACTTGAAGTCTTTAAATCAAGATTGAATGTCTTTCTAAAAGATATTGGTTATAGCTCAACCAGAAGTTATGAGCCATGGGCTGGATGTGGGAATCCCTTGGCTAAATTCTGTTAAGCAGAAGGTCATAGTAGATGATCATAATGATCCCTTCTAGCCTTTAAATCTATTGCTCCATTAATCTACTCCAGCCATGAAAGTGTCATTTGCCCACACAAATTTCGGATCTTTTTGAGCTTGCACACATTTCAATGAACCAGCTGGGATGGAGGCTACTCTGAAATTGTGTGCACAGCTCCTTCTGCTGAGCTGCTGCTTTAACACCAAACTTTTCTGCTTAAAACTTCATTCCCCAGAGGAGTGGGCTGCCTATTTGGGTGGCACAAATGTGTGTTGTGTTTTCTTCTCAGGCACTGCAGCTGAGGTACATAAACCTGTAGAGTTTAAATCTCAGAAGGAGCCATTTATAATTCTTGTTCATTTTGTACACAAATCCATGTGATTCCATTAGATATGCAGTACAGCCTGTTATACAGTAGTGAATGGAGATCAAGCACTTCTGTTTACCTATGAAATTGCCTATTAAAATTACAATAACCACCATAAAAATGACTTTTTTATGTCTCTCCTTTGAGAGGAAGTTTCAATTTACTGGTTCATGTGAAAATATCTTGCAAGTAATTGTAAATATTTTAGGTAGATTTACTCTGATATTACTTGATGTGTCAAATTCATTGAAAAAAAAAATCTACTGAAATGTTAAAGAGACACAACCAAGTTGAAATCTATTCAATTATTTAAAAAGAGGGAATTCATTTAATATTCTGTACTAGTATAGAGCTCCTCCTTACAATTTGTTGTGTAAATCCAGGTTTGAAAGTTGCATGTTCCCTTTTACTTCTGTTTTTTCAAAAGAGCCCTTAAAAATAATGAAAATAGTGGAATAGATGGCATTATCAAGAAGAAGATCTCTTTGATTGGTTTGAACCAACATGATTCTTCAGCATTTGGGACTCCAGTCTAAGGCAGCCACAAATTAATCAAAGTTAAAGTCAAAGCCAAGCTGCAGGGAAGCTGTTTTCTCTTTCTACCAATGTGCCTTGTATTGCCTAAACCTTTCCATCAGGCTGTATAAAAGATCTCTCAGGTTAACTTTTGACCAATATTACAGGATTTGTGTGCAATTTTTACTTTCTGATCCAGATCACAAATCAGCTTTCCCTGCCCTGGGGAGAACCCAGTCCATGAGGCAGATCCAAACGAGCCAAGGTCACAGCAAAGCCAGCAGGGCTCACTCCTGGCTCATCCTTGAGCTCGATGCCTGGGGAGATGCAGGTGAATCCCACATTGGTTTTAGGGCTCTCAGATTTGCCAGCTTTTCTAGCTGCTTGGTTTTTTGACTGGTTTTTTTTTTTTTTTTTGTGGTAGCTGGAAAGAAAGCAGTTTCCAAAGATGAGCCAGTCCGAGGCTGCAGTGAGGTGGAAGTTTGGGGTGTGTTGCAGCAGTTTTGGGAACCTGCCCTCTGGTGAAGAGTCTTCTGTGGTTTGTTTAACCCTTTTCCCTCTGTTTTGGGCTGCCTCAGAGGATGACAACAGAGGTGGGCCTGTGTCTTTTCTAGAAAAGATGCTTGCAGGCTTGAATGTTGTTTTGAGGAGACACATTTCCTCTCTTTGTGTCAAATAAGGGCCTTTTGACTTGTGTTTTTTTATGGAAAGCAATTAGTCAAGGTACAGCCTAGGGGCCAGTTTTGTGAGGAACTGAATCATTCCTGCCTCATCTTGTGGGAAGTGGAGAAAGAGGAGTGAGGAGGGAGGTCTGCACCCCTTAGAGCAGGTCTATGTGCACCCAAGACATTGGGGTTTTTTGGCACCAACTCAGATGTAAGAAAGCCAATGCTCTGCTCTTTGTGGGTGCTCCTGGATGTTTTTCCTATGGGACCTACTGATCAAGCTTTTTTTAAAATTTTTCTGAAATTCAGCAATTTCCTAATCTGAACTTGTGTTTTGAGTGCTGTTCACTCAGCTCCTGGAGGATGTGAGGGTGTGTGGTCTCTTTTCTGAGGTGACTCAGTGCTGCTTGGTGCCCTCTTTAATGATGTGGGTGTTTGTGGACAGTGGTGAGGAAAGGACAGATGCTGCCACTAAAAATTGCATGGATAAAATTCAGATCCAGTTTCTTACAGAAGCCTCCCAGAGATGTGTGCTCACTGTTCAGCTGTTAAGATTGTTATTAAACTTTATGGACCATAAACCCCATGGAAACAAGGAAAGTGAACAACTATGCTATTACAATAGTGTCAAAATAGGAGACATATTTCATAGCCTCAAAACTGTGAGCCTGCCTCCATGAAGCATTTCAGCCCTGGTGGACTGCCTCAAACTAGTGTTTATTTAATCTCTAAATTAAATGCAATGTTGCTAATGCATAAAGCCTGGAAAAATATGTTCCTTTAAGTTTAAAGTTCAGTTTCATAAATCTAGCTTTGCAGACTGCCTTCTGAAATGGGAGTTGATTTTCTTTTTTTTTTTTTTAATTTAAATATTTGTCAGACATCCATCATCTCTTAATATTTCCTGTCATGGGGATCTACTTAATTCCAAACTAAATCCATCTTGATTTCCACTAAATACCTCGACTTGCTCAGTACAACAACAGCTTCCTGATTAGGGGAGACAGACAAACAAGGGGATGAAAACATCCTTGACACACTCTTGGGGGGTGGGAGGAGGGAAAGCAGAGATGCCAAATGCAGCCTGACTCAACAGGACAACGTATTTACTTTCAAATGTATTTATTTTGAGAAAGGAGCTGTCAAGCTCTGTGTGTAAGTGTGGTTTATTTAACATGTTAGCAGACCTGTCCCTTGTATGTGTACATTTGCCTTTCAGTGTCCTCCAGCAAATTGCTTTTGACTCAGCCAAGTTTCAACAGTTTAAATACCATCTTTCATGTAGGGACAGGAAATTTCCAACAACAGCACTTCAAAAAAAATCCCCCAAACTCATATTGCTATATTTTAAAGACCAGGGAGCATGTATATCTGTAGGGTTTTCTGTATTTTTTAACCCCTTTGGTGGTGGGAAAGCCATCCCTTCCCTTTTCCCAGAGATTATTAGCTGTGTCCTTTCTAATGGAATATTTTAAGGCAGGTGATATAATACCAAAAATACTGTCTAGTACTTTGATATTCTTGACCTAAAGAAAAAATGAAGATGCAGTGATGTTTGATTTTTTTTTTTAATATATTTTTGTTTCTATTAGAAGGTGAATTCTCCCAGATTGATTTTTTTTCTTCTAAAGAGAGGCTAATACAGCAAAGTAGGGCTGCAGTTGGAAACCAAAGAAAATAAAGGTGTTATAACTGAAACTGTGTCCTGGGGTAGAAATTACTTATTAGACGTTATGACATCATGTGATATTGTTGGTTTCTCTGTGATTTGTGGGTAACTACTCTGTTGAACAGTTTTTGTTTTGGTTTTTTTTAATATATTTGATGTTTGTTTGTTTTTTCACTCAATCATCTGAAAGAGATTTCAGGATCAGAAAACAGATAATCAAGTTTAAAAAATAATGACTAATACATTTCATAGGAACAGAAACTTAATATTTCTTCTTTCCCTTCCTATAATGATGATTAATAAAAAGGCAGCTTCAGTGTGACCTGTCCCTCCTCCTACACACTTGCTTTCCTTTTTTCTGCAGCCTGCTAATGACTATCACTGTAATTGTTAGGTGCTGTTGATCATAGGAAAGGAATGTATTTCATGCTGCTGTTTATTCTGGGTCTATAAAGCTGATATTCCTCTGATTCTCCTATCTGAGCTGATTAATTGCCACCAAATTAGGCACCGTGCTTTGAAGGAATTTAACCTTTTGTTTTCTCTTTGTGGCAAATGTGTTAATGCTGGCAAGGAAAGCTTTTCACCTTGTGTTATCCTGGCTTGTTGCTCCTCAAATGTGATCCCTTGACTAGGGTTTAAAATGTTATGAGCCTGCAAATGTTATTTTTCACGTGATTAGGAGGTTATTTTTCCTAAGCACCTTGCTAAGTGTACATTGATGGCATTGCATGTAAGCTGACCTATACAGTGCTTGCTTGCAATGATGTTATTTTATTTGAATTTATTGAGAGCTACTTTTGTAAAGAATACTATTATCCAGTGAATCATCTGTGAGAGAATTGTTTGTAAACATGTCAGGGGATATTAATGTAGAAAACACTTGTACCTTATTCATCTATGAAAATCAGGGAGAGAAGTAAGCTGAGTGATAGATCTATGTACATATATGTACACTTTTTAAACTAGCAAAAATATCAACAATTCATATGAAAATATCCATGCCAAGAGTTTCTGTGCCAGGAAGACTTGTGCTCTTCCCCAGAAGAATTGTGTTCTTCCCCAAGTGCTTCTATTGTAAAATGTCTTGTTCCTTAGGTGGGCATTATGTTACAGTATTTTATAGGTACCTTCCCCAAAGAAACTTAATTACATCGTCATTTTAGATGGTAAGAATAAGCTGCACAGTATACAGTTCCCAAAAAGTGAATTCATTTTTAATGTGCCATCTGTTGCTGCAGTACAATACGAAGATAAATAGTTGAAAAAGAGAAAGAGAATTGACACGAAAGAGAAATGGGTTTTGATTTGCCCTTTCATCGCACGCATAAAACAACACAAGCTCAATCAATGCACAGAAATGAAAGCTAATACATAATAGCCCTCGGTCCTGAATTTTCCCCACCTATTTTTTCAAGTCCTAATGAAGAAAGAGGAGATCTAAGAGGTGAGTTTGTGCAGTTTGTGCAGCTCCTGCTGGAGGTGGCTCTGTGCCTTGGCAGAGGGAGAACCCAAACTCCTCAAAGCCCCCCAGGAAGGTTCAGTCAGTGCTTTTCATGAAGGGGATGGTGATGGATAGTTTGGGATCCTTTGCCAGAGAGATCCCCCACTCCAATGTCATGCTTTCAGACAGCTTAAAGCTGTGATTAATATTTAGCAAAGTGATATGGGGAGGCTTGAAAAGTGAGGTTATTTACTATGTATAATTAGCTGGGGTTATTATTTGTAATATCATATTTGTGAAAGGCACTTTCTGGATTCTAGATGTAAGTACCAAAGCCCAGTGAGAGGGTTTTATTAGCTATAAAGATCAGTTAGTATCAAAAAGATGTTCTGTAAATCCCATTATGCAAAAGCTTGAAAAGAAATATTGAATGAAATTACAAGCATAGAGCCTTTCTTCTTCAGGAACACGTGTTTCTATGAAGATTTTCTGGTGAGATAAGATTGTCTATTCCTCCTCTTCCCTCCTTGTGCTCAAAATGAACTACATTTCAGAGGCAAGTGTGTGTAGACTCTCAAAGCTTTAAAGGAACAACAGGGTAAGGAAATGAGTGTTGTTAGCTCAGTGAAATAAATTCCACCTGACACTTTAGGGTGACATTGTCCTGTTTCAACAGGAGGAGATTAAAGAAAGAAATTCTGTCTTTCCTATGGTAAGAAATATCCCTTTATTATCCAGACCCAAAGTATATATTAAAAAATAACAATAAAAAACCCAAATTTGCCCCTCTTCCCAGGCTGCTGAAGAGCCATGAAGAAGTGGGAAAAATGGTTTAAATAAAGCACTTGCTATGTGAACATGTCCTCTCTTATCAGCACTTACTTTTTAGGGTGAAGTGATAAAAGAGTCAGATATATAGAATTTGGTTCTTTTGGAGGTTCCCCTCTTCCTCTGGGAGTTAAATATCCCAGACAGCTGGACACTCCACAAATAGATCAAGACAAGTTTGTGGTTTTTGTTTTACTGTAGCACAAAAAGCCCCAAACAAAAACCCAAGAAAGAGACAATCCCTGAGGTATTGTTAGGCCAACTATGTGTAGAGAGGGCAGCAGTTATTCTGCTGTGGCTTTTGTGGTAAAATTAGGTAATTGGAAGATTTTTTTGTGCCTGATTTGAAAAGATTTAGAGCAGTTCCCATCTCAGGTAGCTCTTAAAATCAAAAGAGCCTTTGGGCATCTGCTGCATAAGTAAATTTTAACTTGGCCCTGAGAAGCTCTATGTAAATTTCCGTGGAGCACTCTCAGCTTGTTGGTCTCTCCCATTTAGTGCATATCAACCACATTTTAAGAACTCAGTAAATCTAATAAACACAATGATATACATGATATAGATATGTATAAATAGCTGTATGATTTAAATTTACCCATGTGATAAAAGTCTTGGCTCCCATCTGAGCTCCATCCCACTAATCTTCATGATTCCTTCTTTGGAAGTTTGTTCTGGAAAGAAAATGAAGGAGAGATGGTGTTGGTGATGCTTTCCCTTGGCTTTATTACATCTGTAAATCCTGTGCTGATCATGACAGTAATTCCAAAGAGCACTTTCTGACTTTTGTACTGAAATATGTGTGGGAATAATGGAGTTCTGTTGTGTCTGATCTCAGGTTGGCTTTATTATGCAAAACCAGTGAGCAGCTTCCAGCGCTCAGAGAAATCCTGGTGGAACATATTGACAAAAGCTGGTACAATTACTCTTTACTGGCTGTCAAACGATGCTAGACTTGTCCTCAGTTACAGGGAACATGTTTGAGTTTTGTTTCATGTTGTTGTTATTTAATTGTGGGAAAAAGAAGTTTTGCTTCATACCTGCTCTCAGTCTCATTCCTATTCTCCTCCTTGTTTCCCTTTCCTTCTTTTTTTCCCTCTTTTGTTTTCATACAGATTTCTAAATCTGATTAGCAATCACTACAGCTTGAGGAACAGGCCATTGTTTCCACCCAAAATTTGCATTTTTCTCCTTTTTAGCAGAGGAGTAATAAAAGAAACCAATTCAATAATTTTGGAAGAATTATGCTCTCTTTTTATTTATTTTTTTTTAAACAAGGATTTATTTCTTTAAATTTTATAATGAGGATATTTAGGTCTGCAGGAAAAACACTGCTTTTTGAACAGACATCTTCAGAAATGTTCTGTATTAAAATGGTACATTCAGGAGGCAAAATAGCCTCATTTGCTTTACTGTTTTTCTTCAGTGATTAACACTGCTGCTGAAAGTTTTAGTTTAATTCTTGCTGTTTCAGAAGAGTTTGGAAGTATTTATCAAGGTTTAGACAAAACTTGAAGTTTGAGAAACTGCCTTCAGAAAATATTTACATAATTTATGAATTCTTTATTTTTTCACTGTGCAGACATCAATAGGCTGAACAAAATAAGTCTGTTTAGCATCAAATCATTCAGTCCAATTAAGGTACTATAAAGATTGTTTATGAAATGAGAACTAATGTTTGCAACTTGATTTGTGGTGGGTTTTTTTATCCCCTGCCCTTTCTTCTGGCAGGGGACAGCTGGCAGATATATTTTAATTTCAACTTTATGCCCTCAGTGGAGAGAGTATGACAATATCCAATGTTCACCTTTAGGGAGTGAGGAAAAGCCTGTGTGGCAAGTCTCTTTCAAAGACATAGGGACAGAAAAATATATGTGTTGGTTTGGGTTTTTTTTTTAAATCCCACCCCCTTTTATTTTAATTATTATTATTTTTTTGTTTGTTTCCAGAGGACTGCTTAGTACAGAGCCCTAGGTTTTAAAGGTGAAACTTTTGTGTTTATGTGGTTGTGCTTTTGCTCTAAGTTGTCTTAGAAGGCAAATCTGATAAAGGAAGAATAAACCTCTGTTCTGATCTCTCTGGGAGCAGCTTCCTGATCAGCAGCATTTGCAATGCTTGGTGCATATTCAGCCCTGTAAAACATCTCCTCAAACTGCTTTTTCTGCCATCCCCTTAGCAAAATCTTGTATTGTAAAAATCTGTTAACTATTTTTTTATAATCGTATAAAATCATTCCCTATCTTAGAGCCGTGAGCTGAGTTCTCAGGTTCTCCTGTGACACTTTTATTTGTCGGACCTTCCTGTCGATGCTGCGCTCCTGCTCTGAGTGAGAGCTCATGGTTGTGACAGATACAAAACAAGCCCAAACTGTTCAAAACAAGCCCAAACTGTTCAAAACAAGCCCAAACTGTTCCCTGGGACCTTTGCAGCTCCTCTGAATCGTGTTGCAGGTGCTGGGCCTCCATCCTGGTGTAGGACAGCTGCTTCTGTCCAGCACTGCTGAGCCTCTCCCAGGGCAGCGAGAGCCCAGAGGGGCAGCTGGCAGTTCTGGAAAGAATTCTCCAGGAGCACATCAGACTCTGCCACCTCCTTCACAGGAAAATGTTCCACCTTCCAGAGATGGGTTTTGTTTGGGACTATGCAAATAGTTCAAGTTCAGGTCTAAAAGAGCAGAGACATGCAAATAGCACAAGCCTGATGAGGAGTGGCTGAGGGAGCCGGGGGGGCTCAGCCTGGAGAAAAGGAGGGTCAGGGAACCTCACTCTGCAATTCCCTGACAGGAGGGTGGAGCTGGGGGAGTCAGTCCCTGTTCTCAGCGATGAAAATGCTGTAAATATATCATGGGATGTAAGGGGTATAAACATTGGAGGGGCAAATTATCATAGGTACAGGTGTGTTATTTTAATTATCCTATCTATTTCAGTATCTCAGACACCAGTTTATGAAGTGATCGGACTAGATAACAGTGTTTGAGTTGATGTTCAAGTTGTAAAAAGGCTACAGCAGATTATGAGATGCTATACCTTTGTGTGAATTTAGTTAGCAGTGTTCAGGTAAAACAATTTAGAATAAGAACCATATTGGCTTTTCTTGCACATCTGACAGCAGAACAGAGTCCAAGTAAGCTCAGTCATGAAACAAATGCTTTGAACTTCCAACAAATGTGTTTTTTCTAAGCCTCTGAGTGTTTATTCAATTTGTCACCTTTTTGTTGTTATATGTCCTCTTTTCCTCCAGTTTAACAGAACCTGTGGGCTATTTTGCCTTCAAATCAAAACACATTTCAGTCATCAATATAGCTCCAAGAGGAAGCTGTGGGTGTGAGACAGCTTGGGCAGACCAGAGAGACCAGGGAGATCGTGGCCCTGCTGGTGACAAACTGGGACAGAAATCCTGCAGGGTCACTAAAGGGAGGTGCCTGCTTTGTGCACACCAGACACAGCCAGCTGTCCCTTGTTCTCATGCTGCTAAAGGAAAATAAATGTAAACAAATTCCCTCACCTGAGCATCCCAAGCTCCCTGGCCACTGCAGCCTTGCTGGGAATGATGCTGTTCCTTGCTTGCAGAACTGTATTCTGCCACTTGGCCAGCATAAAGCTTTGACTCTCATAAAACCCTTTATGTAACAAACTTTCTTTGCTTTGTTTCATCTGTTTTAAAACACTTCAAAGTACAGTTTTGGGCTGGTACATTGAGGGGCTCTCAGTGATGGGAAGGACCAGTGGAACACGAGAGGTTTGGCTTCTTGAAGAGCTGAGAAATTTAAGAGCAGGAGGGGAAGGAGGAGGGAAAGGGGAGGATGCACATAAATGTTTGAGACATAAATTAGGGCTGCCACAGAGCTGTGATGACTTTAGTGTCTAATATCCAAGCTGATTTCTGTGGCCGTGCCCTTTGTGAGCTGCATTCCTTCAAACGTGGTTCTCTTTACAACACAACCCATTTTTTTTCCTCAAGTGCATTTGACCACCTTTTCCACTGAGCCTGCACTGCATGGGTGCAGTAGATGTTGATGTCTGTGTTTCCCTGAGTACTGCAAGGCATGGACTTCAGGGTGTTTTTGATATAACTCCTGCTTTCAAGAGATCAGGGGCATGTGCTTAAAACTGAGTCAATATTCAGACGTGGGTGAAGTAACGTAATGCACATTCTAGTTTGTGTTTTACACTAAAGCTCCAGTCAGGAATTGCAAAGAGAATGCTAATTGCTGTGGCCTCTGGTTATATAGTACACATGCCTACAAATGCATTTTGTCCTTTGTAAATACACATTTACATAAAATATTCTTTCTATTTGTGTTTCATTAAACGCAGAAGTTCAATAGCAGTGTCTCTGGCCCTCTGTTTCTGCCTGTCATTCCTTTCTGCCTGCAAAATCTTCTGGCTTTGAAGTAAATAACCGTTTTTGCTACAGATGTCTTAGTGCTATAGAGAGCTGTTAAAGTAATTGTACCTACTTCCAAAATGTATGAAAAATGAGAATTCCTGAGAAAAGGTTTTGACATCTTCTGAAAAGATAATAACAGTGTAGGCTAACAGGGAGAAAGCTGTACGCTTTACTTGCAGTTTGATCACTTATTTTATACCTGTGCATTACTGTTTCTTTAATGTTCACATATAAAATTCAGTTAAATGTTCCTAAAAGCTGCAGGCAAACTCCTCTGAAAATACCAAGATAATGAACTTGAACCTGAGCTTTCTCCATCAAAGAAATCATTATAGACAATGTGTTTTAGCTTTTGGCTTTATTCAGTTTAAATTCACATTTTCTCTTCCATGGGAAGAAGAAAGTGCATCTTTAAGAGGAGGTGTTTGTTAAATCAATATATACCTGTTGGTATTGCTAGGAATTGCCTTTCTGCTTTCAAATTGCTGTACAAAATACCTGAGTAGGCATAATGTCAAGAATGGAAATAATCAAAGTGTATTTAAAACTCACTTAAAAAATCCATTTAAAAAGTAGGAATGTGTTTTTCAGGCATTTTAAGACCATAAATTGAAACACAAGTATTTAAATTATTTTTCAAAGAGATTCAAAACTGGTGTATTTGCATAGCTACTGAGTGAACTTTTTTGTCCTCAGCATTTAAGTTTTCTAGCAGTTCTGTATTTTAGAAGACTCCAGTGCCCCATAAAAATCAAATACTCAATTTTTCAGTTTCTAGGCACTGAATATTTTCCCTTCTGCTGGATTTGTTTTTATAACAGTAATTTATTTTAAAAAGAAGAAGGAAGAGAAAGTGAGAAACTGAAGAAATGAATGGAAGATTTTGGAAAAGGTCATTAAACAAGCTCTCTAAAATCTGATAGATACTGTCAAATGTTAAAATAAATATACTGCCGTGGTAGAGAGGAGGTGAGTGGGGCCCTGAGCAGCAGGGCTGCACAGAGCCTGCACTTTGCTACCTAAACTTCACTGAAGCTCTGCCAGCTGATTCCATTGGCGAGGGGATTCAGAAGGTAAATGTTTGTGGTAAGGCTAACAAAACTGCTTCAATCCTTACCAGTCAACAGCTACAGGGGGCTCTCAAAGGCCACTCACAAAGGCTGGGGCTCCACTTTGGGCTTGCCAGCACAAGACGTTCCTATGGAATTTTATTTATCTGTTTATTTGTTATTCCTCCAGAATCACACAGTGTCCAGCAATCACTGCTCTTGAAAGAAAAACATTGAAGCTAAGTGGGATTCATCCTGAGCAACAGATCAAGTAGCCCTCAAAAAACAAGCCTTTAAAACGGAAGTTTTGTATATTTAGACTTGGGTGGGTTTGGTGGTTGGTTGTTGTTTCGGGTTTATTTTTAGTTTAGAATAACTGCAATGAACCCATCAAGAGGCACTTGAGCATGCTGCCAAGTATTCAAAAATGATGGAACAACAATGTGGTGCAAGTAACTCATCTTCTGCATCCTGGGGTGCCCAAGGCTGGAACACCCCGGGGAGATTCTGCCGCCGCCTCTCTGCCGGAGCCCGGGTGGAGCTCGCAGACAAAAGTGACATTTATGTCCATTCTAGCAAAACCTCGGCAGAAAAGGCAGGCAAACACCCTTGGCTTTCAAAATTAAGCTGGTTTCTACTCTCTCACATGGTCTATTAATGCTCCAGGCAATTAATGTCACCTCTATTTTGTTTGTATTGATCCTCAGCTTGCTCATTCTCTCTCGTGCCTTGTTCTGTGCCAAGTCGTGGGCTGGCCTTTCTTCGTCTTGACTCGGTCAAAAAGGAGACAGAGTGTTTTCTGGAGCACAGTAATTTGGGTGATGGAGAGTTATTTGTAGTGATAAACTACTGTCCTGTAGAATGTCCCTCTCTTTCCCACCATCATTCCTTGGGGCCATGCTCCTGTTGGAGGATATTCATCCTAATTCACATTAGGAAGAAGTGTGATCATTATGAGCATCAAATCGCTCTTTAGGACAGGGGATTTGTCAGTCAGGATGATAAAGGCAGTTTGTGTATCAAAGTCTGCTTGGTTTATGGAACATGGGCAAACTGGGAGCGGTGACCCATTAAAGCCTCCAACCCTACGGCAAGGAGGCAGCCTGTATTTCATGATGGGAGATTCTGTCTTGTAAAGTGAGGGCAAATAGATCTCCACTGGTGTCCACAGACTCCCAAGCTATTGCTCCTTCCTGCCTTCCACTGCTGGGGAAGGCATGAACGGTGTGCTGCAACTTCTTCCAGTAAGGTTTTCAAGATTTTGAACTCTCCTGTTCAGCAGAGTCCTTTCCTGAAGTCTCAAATGCTGGTAGTTTCACCTAGAAACAACAACAACAAAAGCCACCATGGTTCCTCCTGGAAAAGCAGGTTTTAACACAACAATAAAGATTTTGTGTTTAGGGCTTTTTTAGAGCAATCAAATTTACAGACCTCCATGCACACCACTGACTGGGTGATTTACATGCTGAACAAAGTCAAAGACCATATTTTTATATTTCTCTATAATCAGAGCATTATATGAAGGATCTTTGATGTAGTTTTTAAGTTGCAGGACAGTTTCTACAATTACATTTAATAGTGGCTCTATACTGTTGGTGCTCCAAGAAACATCAGCTATTTTTGTACGGCTTCATTTGAAAAATAAATTCAAAACTGAGCAGTTTTCAGAAGTCCCCTAAATACAGTATTCTTATCCCATATTGTACACATGGTCACCACCTTCAGAAAAACCCTAATGGTAAAATGGCATGGTAATGTAGCAGCAATTTTGCCTAGGGTTATGTGATCTTTTTCAGTTTGTCACCTCTCTCTGTGGAAAGCAATCTACTGTCCAAATTAATTAGTTTTGGTGTTCTTGTCTCCACTGTTTTAGCAGAGCTGCTTTTACAGCTCTGCTGTGTTTTAGAGTTCCAGTCCTGTAATCTGGAGCCTCAGGTGTGAAATAAAGGCTCATGACTGTAATGGGTTTGGGGTTTTTCCATTGCTGCCAGGAGTGGTACAGCTCTGAAAGGATGGAGATTCAACAGCCAAGGCAGCAATCCTGGAGATGATGGCTTGTGTTGATAAGGCAATACAGCCTGATTGCATTTCCAGAAAAATTCAGAATATTATCTAGTAACTCTTTGTAATAAGACTTTCACAATCTCTGATAAAATCTTATCTCTTTAGAGGGAGATGAAAACTGAAAACATGTGGTGGGGGGTTTTGTGTGTTGTTTTATGAGTTCTTATGTTTGGTGGTTCATTTTTTGTTTTCTTTGCATAATCTGTGCTGCAGGCACAGTTAGGGCTCCGCGTCTTGTGAGAGATTCTGCCTTCCACAAATTTGCAAGGACCGTAAATTTTAATTTTTTTTCTCCATCTTTCCCAACAGACTTCATCACAACCTTGTACCCCTAGAAATAAATATATATTATAGGGAGCAATGTTTCTTTGCTGTTACTCTGGAGGCAACCTGGTATTTGCAGAACGCCTTCCTGCTAGGTGTGGAAATGCACTGAGCACACCTATGAGTGACCTCTGATGTTTGTTTATCCTGATTTATGAGATCCCATGCATACTACAGGGAAGAAAAATAAATATGCAAAGTGCCAGTAGACTTTTAATGGAGTTACCCTGTTTTCTCCACAGAAGCTGACCTTGAAATTGCTTTTCATGCACAAGTCAAAATATGTAAATTAAGATCTCAAAGTGACAGTTCCATACATGTATATAGTTTGTAAAGTTCTTGCCAAAGCCATGGAAATTTCATGTTCTACAAAGGCCATTCATCTGCCTCTGAAACTGTAGCAAAGTGTAGAAAAATGGCATTGCTCAAGCACTCAGAGGGAAATTTAGTCAAAACACAATTTCACTTCAGCAGGATGAGAAGTCTGCCAAAATCTGCTCATGAAATCGGTGACCGTGCTGCCAGTGCAGTGTGGAGCTTCCAGCTCCCTAACAGTAGCAAAAACTAAGCTGGTACCTAAAACTGACTGATCCATGCCTGATTTTCTCTATTGACATTTGCTTTGCTACTGTTCAGAGTGTCAGAAAAGGCAAAACAAGCAGGACAACTCACTGCTCCAACATGAAATGAGAAACTTGTGGGGTTTCCATCTCCTCTTTCCCAAATAGTACAAATAACAGAAAACTCTTTTAAATGTTTCTGTTGGCTGCATTACACATCAAATGCTCCCAGAAACACTTTCATCTCATATTTTATCTCTTGATTTCCCTGTACTCTCATTCTCCAAGCATTGCTTCTAATGGTTTTCAGTCCCAGCTAAAAACTGCTCCATAACACTGAGGATATTAAGTACTTTCCTCTTTACCCTCTGCCGTTGTTTGAAACATGAAAAAATCAGTAAAATGAATTTCAGTTTCATTTATGATTAGTCCTTGTCTACAGCAAGCACCACATTTGGCATGGGAACATCTTCTGGAAGCAGCCTTGCAGAGAAAAATGCAGATATGCTGGGCTGGTGAGCAGATGAGTAGGAAATAGCTGCATTCCCAGTGACAAATCTGTTGCGGGCGTCATGAGAAAATTCAGGCAAAACATTTGGTCATGTGGTAGTGCAGAGGAATATTCAAACATTAATGCCACTAGTGCTAAAAGGACATCAGGGATGTGGGAGATGTGGGATGTGTTGGTTGTTTCTGCTGTCTGTTTCTCCTGTTTCCTCTCCCCTGCAGCTGTAGGGCTGTGCCAGGGAAAGCCCCCGAGAGCGAGCTTTAGCCGCTGCTCCTCTCTAACTGCATCATTACCTCACTCCAAACAAAGTCTTTTTTTTTTTTTTTTTTTTTTTTTTTTTTTTTTTTTTTTGTCAATAGAGGATGAAAACATTATTGGATTCAGGAGCTCATAGTAGTCCTGTACGCAGCTAGGGATGAAGAGGATAGATTTATGAAATGGACCATTTCAAATGGCATTATCTTCCCACAGTGAGGAACACCTTTCATAAATCATGGGAGAGCACTTGGAAAAGAAAGCATTTGTTATTCCTGCCATACATTGTTTTTGCATCCTCCACCATGTGTTCTTGGGATGGGGGAGAATCTTCTGTTCGCATTTTTTTTTCTTCCCTAATAATTAGTGCTTTTTATCTTGCAACTACAGGAGAATTCAGAACAAGCTTGACAATATGAATTTTTAGGTTACCTTTGTTTAGCTGCAGAGGCATACTAAGCCTCAGTTTTCTGGTTGGGGTATGAAGCAAACTATTTCTTACACACTTCCAATTTGTAGGGCATTTTCTGCCTCATTATGTAGCAGGAGGTCAGCTGGAAAGAGGAGTTAAAGTATAGACAAAAAAACTTGTTATTTTTTAAGGCTGGAAGGTTAGTGCTATTTTATGGGTATTTTTGCTTCTTAGACTCAAAGACCCTATTTTTGCTGCATTAATAAAGCTGTCTCTGATGCCTTTTGAACTCACCAACACCTATATGTTGTACTGGGTGGGAAGAGAGTTTTTTCTGTGTTGTCAGTATTTTTTCTGTATTTTTCACAACCCAGCATTGCAATAATTTTACCAGTGAGTCTGACACCACTTGGGATAAATGCAGGTCTCCATTAAACCTGTAACTAGCCTGATGTGAAAAGTCAACATTTATTACACAGTATTATTTGTGTGGATGCTTTGAAATTATCCCTTTGCTCCAGAGAGGAAACTTTTGAGAATGCTCCGAGATAGCAACTTGTCATTACCTGTAATGAGCCAAGGAGAAAGGCCTTGATTTTGGGAGACGTGTTTTGACCAGAACTGATGGAAAGATAAAGGTGATGGTAGTGAAGCAAAATTGCCTGTGTTTAAGAATAGAACAAAAGGAAGCATGAACTGAATATTGAAGTGTGCACTGAATTCAGATTATTAGCTGGAAATTAAAAAAATATTATAATAAATAATTTCTAGTTTGAACGCCCCCTGAACTCTGAATTTGGGAAAGGTCAGACTTTATGCTTGTCCATGCCACCTTAATTCTACCTCCTCATGGATCTCTGTAAAAATTAATTTTTTCTATTACACCCTTCCACACGTTTATACCCCAGTGAATCAGACTGAAAACAAAGGACAGACTGTAGCAAGACAAAGGGTGACATTTCTTGAACTTGAAATGTTTGTCTTGGCTACCTGGCATTTTTTTTTTAGACAAATGGATGTGGGAAAGGAGCAAGTGGCTCAGTGTTTTTAATACATATATTTTTACAGAGCCCATCTTAATATGACAAGAGTTTCATTCTTGTATTGATGTGTAATTCATAGAATACTGAATTAAATGTATTTATTTCCTCACAGACTTTATTTTTCTTCTGGATGTGCTTACAAAAGCCTCTATTAAGGTCAAAGCATAGATGAGAGAAGCCTATTGCTGCCAACATGAAGCTCAGAGCTTCCTCTGCAGTGGAAACTGAGAGATCAAGTCAAGGTCACACTCACTATTTATTCCTGAAATTTCTGCAGACACTGTTATTTAGGTGTAATGAGCCCTGCTTGGATCCGGTCTGGAAAGATACAAAAGCTTTGAACTTTGAAGTTTGGAGGCTCCAGTTACATACGTGGGTATCTGAACCCTGGATCTGAAGGCTTGGCATTTCAGATGTTGATTTTCCACAGGGTTTAGGAGAACTTGTTCCTGTGATTGTGAAAATGTTTTGCTGAGGGCTGAGGAACTCCTAGCAGGAGTATGAACGTCCCCTCTGCTGGGGCTTGGGCAGCTCTGTCCTCACCAAGCACGTGGATGTGCAAGGAGGGGGAGAAGCAGCACTTTAGCAGCCATGCCAAAAATGTGTATTAAAGCTGCAAGTGGCATTCGATTCAGCAATATGCCACACTGTATTTTTTCATGAGTAAACAGGAGGGTGGTGGCAGCTAAAAACAAACACTTCCCCATCACGTGTGGGAACCTTGTACAGGAGTTTGTTGGATACAGATAGCAGCAGATTCTTGTGGGAAATAGTGGAATCTTTTCTTCTTCGGATTTCTTAAAAGGCTTGATGTGTAATAATATTGCACATCATTGTTATGTCATTTGGGCAGAAGAATTGCTTTTCTAGCTGAGCTGGGGTATTGAACAGCACTGTGTGTAATGGATAAAAATGGTTCTCCTGGATAAGGAGAGACAAGTATTGTCACCCCTGTTTTGAGGTGTGTGTATGGTATATTTTTTTTCTTTCTGACAGCCATTATGAGGACACTGTGTGTGAATTTTTTTGCTGGTGTCAGGCTTGGAGGATCTTTACTCTGTAGCTGAGGTCAGGAATTCCCCATGTGCTGTTCTACCTCAGCACCAGTGAATGGCAGGTGCAGTTTTACCTCTGTTAGTGTATGGGTATCACCACTTTGTTTTAATGCTTCAGTGTTTAAAGCTGTTAAATAAAGCCAGGATTCCTCAAGAACTGTTTGAATAGAATTGTCAGGTAGCTGCAGTGCCCCTGATTTAAATGAGTAAGCAACACCTATGGGCAAATGATCTTTCTGCACACAGAAATTAATTACAATTCAGGACTGATGAACTTTTATGAGCTAGTTAATTTTTAAAAGATGCTGTGTATGGTTTATTGAAATTAAAAGAAAGTGACAGCTTTCTGCCCCTACCCTCATAAAATTCTGTCCTGCATATAATATTGACCTAATTTAGTTCAAAGGCCTGGATCTCTTCTTTAACACTTCATTGTGTAAAGGCCAGTTGAAGGTTTCAGTACTCCTCAAGTAAACAGAAAAGCTTCTTGCTGGTTATCCGTGTTGTGTTGGCTTTTATCAATAGACAAGCTCTGTACTCCTCCACCCTTTGTCCTTGATTAACCTCAAAATCATTTTTTAAAGAAAGTGCAGCTCAAATTCAGGATCAGGTTACAAAACAGCCATTTATAGGGTGTTATGAATGAATATTGATTATAAAACAGTGCACTGTATACCACAGGATTGCAGATATTTTTATGATGTGGATCTTCTCCTGGTGAAAAGATTTCATGGGCCACTGCCCTCTCTAATTATGACTGTAGGACACAGCTCACTTCCCATTCAAGCCAGGACCACATTGTCTTTTATTTGTATTCACATAACATTCTTGTGGGAAAGTAAAGAGCAGCTTATGGAAAAAGGTAATATTCTGAAGGCATTTTGGTTGGTGCTGTCCCAAGATTCTGGGTAAGGGCTGTTGCTGTTCAAGTCAGCTGTAAAAAGTTACTCTGAGCAATACCAAGCAGTGCTCAAAAATATCAGTGAGAATTTACTTATTTTCTCACTACTGCTACGAGTCCTCCTTCCCTCCAATGACCTTCACAAACCCACAGACCATAAATTTTCAAACCTCTATTTTATGGTCAAAATTCTGTCGAAACCGATTTTTTTTCATTGCGAAGCTGCATTTTTTTGCTGTGATACTTGACTTCCTTGGCCAGTGTCAGGGTTTATTTGTAGAAATTCGTGCCATGTCTGTGAAACCTGGCAGCCCAAACCATTGTTATGTGATTGGTGTTGGACTGGGCCAGTGCTACCCCTCAGCCAGTGTGGATCTGCAAGGAGAAGTCTTCTGGGGTTCAGTGTCCCCATAACATCTAATCACTTTTCTGAATTAACCTGTCCAATGGACAAAACAAGAAATTAACCTTCTCTTTAGTAATTAAAATGTCTAGAAAAGAAGTGCAAAAAGTCCAAAGACATTCAAAACTCTTTTCATATCTAGCAAATGATTTTGATAAACATTATATTTTCTGAAGCCACTTAAATTTTTACTTCTTGACTTTTTCTGAAGCAGTAAAGACAGAAACATTAATATTTCAAAGTTTAGGGGGGAAATGATTACAGGAAGTCTCCTGCATTTATGTCTATCTTATAGTTCAATTTCCACATCTGTTGTAGGACAGGTGCATTGAGGATTTTCAGTGTTAGCTCAGGTGAGAGTGAAAAGTTGTTTCCTTTTCTTATGGAAGGTTCTGTTAAGCAAACACTGAGCACAGCTGCTCCAACTGGACATTCGCATGAGGAATGTCAATTTTCATGCCTCAATACAGAAATCTCAAGTTTCCTGGGTGAATTAGCTGTTAATGGGTTTCTAAAATGTCCCATCAGTGGCGTGGGAGAATGTAGTCTGTGCTGAGGCCAGAGCACGGGCTGTAATCAGATAACCTGTTATTATAATAAAGCCAGAGGATAATACTTTGCATTGCTCACTGTAGTAATTGGTCTGCTCCCTATCCTACAGGCTTTGGTGCAATAAAAAGTGATGCTTTACCTATCAACTATTTATAACAGCTTTTACTTCCTGTGTATTCTAAATTGAAAATGTGATTTCAAACTATAAGAGTGAAGTGTACAAAGTGTCCCAAAATCTTAGGCTGCTCTCATAACCATTACAGGGCTTTTCTCTCTGGCAAAGTTCAAGTTGATTTGCCTCACAATAATGCTATTGACAAAACACTAGCAATTTAATAACTTTTATTCTTACATTACAGTTTTGTGACCAAGGACAGGCTGCAAGAAGTCAAAGAAATAAACAGTTTGCTATTTTTCAGAACATGGCAGGGAAAACGTGTAGACCCTTGAAAACTCACAAAATCAGAGTGTTTGTTAGGTTGTTTCATTTTTACAAAAAAATTATTCTCTATGTCAGTTATCGTCTTCCTATTTGTTGTCACTATGTATCCACTGCATTTTTTTTTTGGAATAGCCAATTTATTAGGCGTTTAAATGTGCACCATGTGCACACATGTGTGTTTTTTGGTCCCTAGCTATCCTACAAGTGCTTGTTTAGCTGAATGGTGCAAGGCTTGTGTGCACCTCTGACTGTACTTCAGCCTGGAACCTGCTGCTGTGGTGCTATTTTTATTAATATCTGTGCTTTTATGACAGCTGGTTTTGTGTTTTCATGCTCATTGTTTAGTTTTCTTACCTGTTTGTCAGTCAGTGCCTCCCACTAACTTCTGAACTCAAGACTTGTTTCAACCAAATGGGGCTGAAGTCTCCAGGTAGCTGCGTTCTTCCCAAACTGCAGAAAGCTGGCAGCTAAAGCAGCAGACCAGACTCAAATTAGTGCTCTTGCTGCAGGAAAGTAGGAAAAATTCAGCTTTTAGATCTGCTGAGTGGCTGCAGGCTGCCAGCTGGGACGTGTGAGTTCCAGGACTCAGCACCCTGTGCCTCCCGCCCAGCTCTTGGGACAGCACAGAGGGGACAACACGCAGGAGCTAAGGGCGTGGGGAGGTGGTTCTGTAGGGGCTCCAAGGAAAGGCAGTGCCTGGAAAGACACTGGAAGCCCTGCAGAGGGCCTTGAGGACACGGGGAGGGTGCTTGGGGATGGCTGGGTGGCCACTTTTGCTGTGAGGAGTCAACGCGATGGACACAAACCTCACATTTGTTCTGATTACAAGTGTGTTCGTGTTTTAGCTTTGCCTAATTACTGCTTTTGACTCAGCTCAACACATAATGTTGCACGTCATGCTGTCCTACTTTTAATTTCACAGCTGAACACATTTCTATTGTTCTAATCCCCTTTTCCAAGCCTTGCTTTCCTCCATCTGGAGGACATGCAAGGTGTTTGACCTGCGCTGCTGCCAGTGCCTCTGGATGATCCTTTGGGGAATATCGCTGGAAACACATAGACAAAATGCTTCTCCCTCGGGTGCTGACTGTTCAGCTTCTATAAAAAGTGGAGCTGGTGTTCCTGGGCTTTTCCTTGGCTGTCAGGTATTCACCAAAATGATGAGATAGGTCTGTTGGATGTGGTGAGGGCAGTACCAGCAGTTGCAGCTAAGAATGGAGCAGATGAAAGTCTGATAACTAAATCTGTAAGCAGAGAAACAGTTTAAATAGCTTAGTAATGGCTCAGATGGATTTTTTTCCTTTAATAATCTTTCAAATTCAAGATAATCCCCCTTTATTTACCTTGAAAATGTGGGTTTTCTTGGAAATTTTACATGATGCTCTGTTGGGTTTTCTAGTCATAAGGAGAATCCACTTCTGTAGCAATCCTGCAAAGTTATGTAATTTTCTCCTCAGCCTGTTTATTTGGCTTGTGATAGGTAATGGTCTGCTCTGGAGATGTGTTTCAAGAGGTACAAACATCTCTGGCAACATAACAAAATATTTTGATTCAATCTAGTGCAGATTTTTTCTTCATGACAAAGTAAGGTGAGCTTGTTCTCCCTTAAATGGATATCAATATCTTCTAAATCATGTTTCAGCATTTTTCACTTGTTTATGCTGATGACAATACTCCGCCTCTCTTTGTCAGTGGTCATTTGGGAGATGGATTTTTATGTTTAAAGAGTGGTTTATTTTAGACTATGGGTAGGTATAACAAAGTTTCTATGCATCCTCTACCATTGGCAGTTGAAATTATAACTGGATGTCATAACCCTACTGAGCTGGACAAGCAGTCATTAATTAAACACCCAGACCTGTGCTGTGGCTGCTGGAATGCTGGAGGGAGTGGAGACCCCTGTGGATGTGGAATTGGTAAATAGCAGTGGTGTGCCATTTTTTATCTTACTGCATTTAATTGTTTATATTCCTCGGTGAAGTAAGTCCAAAAGACCATGGTAATAATTCTGTTACTTCACTGGTTTTTTTTGACGTGTACTCATTGACCGAAAAGGAATGGCAAACTTAGGAGTTTACATAAAAGTTATGTTGTGCCTTAAAATCACCATGAAAATAAATACAGCATGTTCATATTTAACTTTTAAACCTGTCTTCTTAATGCACAGAAAATCCCATGTTTTAAATTTCTATTATAGTTTACTCATTAACGTGTTTAGTTTTAATACTGTCAAAATGATTTCACTGTTTCAATAAAAACGGTGGGAAATTCACTAAAGAGTTTTGTTTCTCATGTCATCCAAAATTATCCCACTCTAAAATTCTCAATTATACATCAGTAACTGTTGAAGAACAGAGACTGGAATCAAGCAATTTTGCTTATGGCTTGTATTCCAGCTAAGTTTATGAGGAATGTTATTCTCAATGATTCTAACAGAAACCCCTCGCCAACAACTTTATCACAGTGATAAGAATAAAAAATTTATGTTATTTACTTCATTGAGTGCCAGACAATACATATGTGCAAATATAATCTGCCTAATCTATATGCCAGACAGGTCTGTTTTAAAGCATACCCCTAGATTTACTGAATGGAACTGCTGCCAGTTTTTACATTTACTCTCTAATATTTTGGAAACATGGCATCAAATGTTTCACTTGAGATGGAACAGAGGGGAGCACATCCCTGGCAACAAATATCTAGAAATGGTCAAAGCCCATGGTTTTCAAGGTCTGTGGCAGAATGTCTTTACATACAATAATTGTTATGTAGTAGTGTAAGATTTATGATGTCCTTTACGATTCATGCCCTAAGAGTTTGTAAATTACAGAGATTTATAAATTACATGCCAATGTGTCAAAGAATACCTGTTCTGCTTTGCTTGGGGTTCTGTTGTTTGTGGGTTTGGGTTTTTTTGAGTGGGGTGTGTGTGGTGTTTGGTTGGGTTTGTTTTATTGTTGTTGAGGGTTTTTTGTGTGAATGTGTGGATTTTTTATAGTGGTGTATTTTTTTTTTGGTGGGTATAATGTAATGAACATGGACTACAATACAGCATTATCTCCTAAAAAGTCATTATTTTGAAATAATTATCTTGAAGTAGTATTCAAAACACTGCAAATGTTTTGTCTCTTTACAGCTGGTGACCCTTGGCAGTTTTTTGATAGACCCCTTTCCACTGAGGGTGGGGGCAAGGACAGCTATTTATAATTGTGTTTGTCATTTCTTGAATGGTTTCTCCCCCAACTCTCTTGAATCCTCTCATGGATGGCCCTGCTGACCTACAAATTTATAAAGACTTTTTTCAGAGAAGTGTTTTAAAGGTCTGTGTTCTCTTAGCTTGTGCTTCCTTTAAGCTTTTGTTTTAGGGTTTAATATGAATTAAATTGTATTTTTAGTAGGTGCTGCAGAAATGGTGAGGTTTCTGCTGATGTCCTGAGCGATAGCTTGACCTCCTGCCCCTTGCCAATGGACACCTGTCCACGATTAGTGTCATCTTTTAAAAATGGGGATTATGGAGGAAGTGAAAATTCAGGTTTATGAGTATCAGGGGAAGTCTCCAGAATAGAGAGACTTTGGTACTTTGCAGCAGGATTAATCTGTAACTGGGTTTAAGTGGTGTGACCTTGGAGCAAATGGAGTCACTGAGATGTTTCAGGGTGTTCACACCCATTGCCTGTGCACTTCATAAAGCACAAAGATTCTTCCTTGAGGTTACAGACAAAAGCAGCCCCAAATGCCTCCCTGGTAGCCACCACCAGCACCACCCTGGTGTGCCCCAAAGCTGTGGTTTCACAGAGCCCGTGGGTTTTCTGTGCAGAGCAGAGAAGCCACAGCTCCCCGTGACTGCAGGAGGGGCTCTGGCTGGGAGGAGGATGGGGCACAAGCCCTGCATGCCTTTAATCTGGTGTCTTTTTCCTGTGAAGCCTCTGTAATTCAGAACACAGCCACGTTATCCAGGAATGTTTCCTTGGACAGATTCTATCTCTGAGAGCTTAAGTCGAGGGATTTTCGAACAGTCGCTTGATTTGTGTTTGTGAACATGTAGCTTGTAAGAGGAGTTTATTTTACAACTTCTTTTGTACAATGAACTAGGAAACCTCCAGTGATTTTAATTCCTTAATGTTCTTTTTCTTCTGTTCTGTACCCTTCAGTCATGTATAAGTTGGTTTCTCATCACTTTTGAAATTTTGTAAAATTCCATGGTGAGGAAGGTGACTGATTCTTCCATCTTTGATTTTGCTCTTTGGTTCTGGTGGTTTATTGTCACTGTGCCAGTAGATGCAATTTCAATTCTCAATCCTGTCTTAGCTTCATTTGCTGCATATTTGTATATTTGCTGCTGTATGGACCTCTTCTGTGTGAATAGATTCAAGTTGTGTTCATATAAAAACACAAATTCTAAAACATTATTTTTTCATAGTTTGAAGATGTACCTTCCTGAAAGTCAAATGTCAGCTGAATTTATTTTTCATTTAGATGAGTGAAATATTGTGTTGTCTTTTTAAGTCTGGGACAGAGCAACGGAGTGTTCAACCACAGTTGCTTTTTGAGGTTTTGATTCCCATTGAAATGGTCCTTTTAATGTCATCTTTAATTTAATCAGATAATGTCATCAAAATAACATTTACCTTATTACTGCAAATTCACTGCATTATTAGCTAGTGTAACAGACAAAAAAGATAGTATGAACCCCCATGGAAATCTGTGCTTCCAGGAAAAATGGATACAGTTCATAGAAGCTGTATATTTAATTTGCAGTTTTAAACTACTCTCTATGGAAAGATTTTATGAGTCTGAAATAATTTAAAAACACGTTTGAATGGAACCCATAGCACCCACCAACTTAGTCTGATTTTTTCAAATTATCATTCCTTTGCCCCGTTTTAAAGTGAGCTGAACAAGACATTGGATGCAGTCACAGAAATATTCTTGTAAATCTACCACCCTTTAAAAGTGTGAGTCTTGGATGAATATTTGTATCCATGAATTAAAAATCAATTGACTTTAGTTTCTAGCATAGGTATGTTAAAAATTGATGCAATTTTATTTTTCATTTTAGAATCTTACACAAAGTTTGATGGGTTGCAACGTGTTTAAGATTTAGAATTATTTGAGGGTCCCTTTCTGTGACCTCTGCTGACAGCCTGAACTTCCATCATTGCCAGCATTCTTTCCTTGAGATAATTCTCATCAAAATCCTAGGGTTTTTTTCCTCTGTTTAAAACAATATGAATTATTCTTTATACAATATTCCATTACTGATGCAGAAATGTTTTGTGCAGTATGCTTTCTGTCATTCCTGACCAGAAATAGTTCTGATACTCAAAGAATTCCTGAAATGAGATGCAATCTGCTGAGTTTACTGGTAATTAGCAAAACTGAGGAGTGCAGAAGGGAACAGTGAGCAGGAGTAATCACTGTTGCTTAGGAAGGAAGGGAAAATTATTTTGCATTTAGTTGGAACAAACTTTTTAAAAGTAAATTTTCAGTTGGTGATGTTGAAAAGGCATCTTTAAGTTATTACATGTTTAAGCAATGTGTCTGTTTAGTTTGCACTAGAATAGTACTAGAAATGTAAAAATGCAACCAAAAAAGCACATCTGGTTATTTTAATCCTGTCTGGAAGAGATTATGAGAATTTACTAAAACCACAGCAAAAATTTCTGCCCCACTTCTTAGTGTTTGGTAGTTTTAAGGAAGTATCTGAGTATTTGACTTTCACAAGATTTCTCAGTATTTTTCCTTTATTTTTTTGTGTTTCTATTTATCTCCATATTAATAAATTAATAAACAAAGATCAGATCTTTGTTGATGAATTCAAGATTTCTTCTCATCCTTTGAAATTACTCAATCCTGACAATAAATCCACTATCTTTTGTGACCTTAGCAAGGAATTCAGTGTCCCAGGTTTTTCTTCAGGGCTGTGATGTTCCACTGTGTCAGCTCTTGATGGCTCTATGGATGCCTTTAATCTTTTTATCATGAGCTCAGAGGAACCATGGGTTTAGATTTGGGTTTGCATGGCCCTGAAAAATAAGATTTTATATGGGGCAAGGAGGAGTTTCTGTGATGAGAACAACCTTATTCCCTGTCATACCAGTATAGGCACTGTCAGCTCAATAGTCTCAGCTTCCACCTTTGAACACACAGAGAAGGATTCTGCAAAAGCCACCACAGAAAACACAACAGAGCATTTCTCAGCTCAAAACCAACACTTGGAATTACACCAGGAAACAAATTAAGAATGTCTCTGAGGTCCAGCTCCTCGGATGTGCTGTATCAGAAATGCCACTTAGCAGCAACAGAACTGACATTTCCATGTGGTTTCGTCAGATAACTTGATGGAAAGCTTGTTGTGGCAGCAATCCATTACAGAGGTGAGCATTTGTACTCTTAAAGAAAGAAAAAAAAACCCTAAAAATCTCTTTTCACCCCAGAAAAACCTATTGCAGTTCATGTGTTCAGGCTGAGCATAGGAATTGTGTCATGTGAAATTGTTCCATGAGAACAGCAGCACACAGGCTCTATCCACCAACCACCTTGTTACTGCAGTGTCTTCTCAGCTGGAATGTTTTTGTTGATGTTATTTCTCTCCACCTTTAAAATTGTACACAAATGTGAGGATATAAACAGGCAGAAAATTCAGTTGCTCAGAAAGGAAAGTTATCTAACCATCTATGAAATCCTGTCACCTCAGCTGTCAGGTTAGGAGGGGCTTTCCTGCCAAAGTTACTGAGGATCATCTCTATGTACAATGAGATGAACCTGATCCCAAAGCAAGCTGGTATAAAATGATTGTTATACCTCAAGGAAAACAATAAATGTTTGTGGTTTGGAGGCCAGTGTCAGTTATGAATTCCTCAGCAGTGCAAAACCTTTTTTTATCTGTTCACATTCAAACCAGCATCAGTTTAATCCATTCTCTGCATATGATGAAACTTAAGCACGCTCTGAAACTAAGAAACCCCACAACATACAGTTCAGACATTACATTTTTACTAGGTGTGTGCTTCAAATGTTTGTATCTATGACAGACAAATTTTTATTGTGCCTTGGTAAAATTCACTTTTTAATATTTGTGGTTCTGATTAGCACACAACAGGCATGCAGATTTTCCCCTGGCATGGAAATTCTCCCATCTTTCTTCCTATCTCTCTTTTTTAATCTTCTGTTGGTCCAAAGAGTGAAAATTCTATTTCTTGATTCCTCTGCATGGTGGTGAACTTTATCACTTCTTTTCTGGTTACTGAACCAGCAGATCACATAAACTCAAAATTAGCCCAAATATTTCCCTGTTGGCATCACACAGTCAGAGGGACAGATCGGGCACCTCAAGTTGCACATGTATTTGGTGGGTTTGTTGATTTTGGGTTTATGTGGCTAAACATTCTTTAGGTGTCCTTTTATACAACCTATCCTGGTGTTCATACAGTTTCTTACAACCTTAGTGATGGATTAATTATTTTATCCTCTTGTGGCTGAAAACTAATGGTTTTGCTCATAGCATTTGCCAGAAAAATGTGTTTTATTTTAGCTATCTTTTTAGGAAAAGTTGATCTAATTTACTCCATCTTTTCAGCAAATAAGTGCCAGGGAGTACAGGCATAATATTTCTTTGTTCCATTTGCAGAGTCTAAACAGAAGAAAAACATATACTGTGTACTTAGTATTTGGGTATTTCATCAAGTACAAATATGCTTTTCTGGCATATTTAATAATATAAAATTATATGATACAGTGCAATGCAACCCATATTGCATAATGCCTGAAACCTGTCACATAACTCACTTCATCTTTTCAACTCCAATATTTTAGTTTATCAGAAAGGAAATGGAGGAACACTGGGAGATGAGAATAAGCAGCTTTTGCCTATTGCTGCATTAGTACAAATATACCAGAAATTTTTGGAAGCAGCTGGTGCAAAGGGGAAATAAAAAGAAAGAAAAAAAATATTCCTGAGTGTGCAGAGAGGAGCCAAGCCATTTTACTGTCCTTGCTTGGGTAAGAGAAGTCACTTCTTTATTTAACTATTATTTCTCTTTTCCAAATAAATATGAGCTGCTTCTAAATAGGGTGATGATAGCAGGTGGTCTCTCAAGCAGAAATTATTTTCAAGCTGACAAGTATACTGAGCACAGTATAACTACATGTATTTCAGGAAAACATCATGCACGTCTGTTTAAGGATTCATTAACATGGTATAGATTAAACCCATTGAAGATGGCACAGATTGTTTCATTTTATTACATTCAATTGGATTGGATGTGTGCCATTTGCAAAGAGCAATATTACCACAAAAAAAAAAAAAAAAGAAAAGAAAAAAGGGAGTCTGGCACATTTGTCACATAATATTCCCCTATTGAGAATGAGCTGTTTCCGAACATCAAAAGGTAAAAATCTGTTTTTCCCTCTCCCTCTGCCATATTAACCATGAGGAAATACGACTGCCTGTCTTGTTTGAGCAGCACATCCGCCGTGCCTGGAGCTGCCTCTCTGGGGGTGATGGGGAGATTTTGTGTTCCCCCTGGTGCTGGGGCTGGAGCTCAGCCTGCTGCCAGCTGCCTCCCCCAGAGCCAGGGCTGGTCCAGCTCCTGCTGCCACCCCTGCACATCCCCAGAGCCTCGCTGGGATCAGGGATGGGGCGTGGGAGGAGAGGGGTGGCCCCGTCCCCTGCAGAGGCAGCTCCCAGATGAGGGGGAACAGCTGCTGTTAGAGAGAGGATGGTCAGACAAAGAGAGAGATTCGAATTCGTATTATGTTGCTGTTTATAACGTGAATACTTTGGACATCTGTTTAAAGTCTAGTGTTCTAAATGGATGGGAGCCTTCCCAAGGCAGGGCTTAGAAAGCTTTATCTGTTAAACGAGGGCTGCAGATTGTAAAGATATGTCTTAATCAGCTCTGGCTTGGCTCTTTTAATATTTGAGTCAGTAGCAAAACTCAAAAAGACCCATGTACATGGCAAATGATGGCATAACCAATGAAAAAACAGATGGATTAAAGAAGTGTGGGTATATATCCTAAATATACATAGTATAAGTACTCCTTTTCATTCTGTACCCTTAAAAAGTCCTTGGTGTGTGTGTGGAAGGGAGGGACAGAACAAAACCAGATTTGCTGTCATTGGCTTATATCTAAACATTCTGTTTAAATTGGACAGTGACAGAGTTGCAGCATAACCCATGTTGTATTTTCTACTTCTTCTGGAGGTTCAATTTTACATGTGTTTTTATACCATCCCTTTTGGATTAATCTACATTCTTTTTCTGAACTCAGCTTCACCTGTATTTATAGTTTATATTATTATCATTACTATTTGTTGTGTTGGTTGATTTCGCATTCTGTTTGAAGGGGAATTAAATTTTAATTAATGGTTAATTTAGAAGAGGACCTTTTTAATAAATGCGTTTTTGGAACTAAAGTTGAGCAGTCAGGATGGAGTAGCTTTTATTTTTGTTATCAGTCAAGGTTGCTGATACTCTAACTAAGGAATTGACAAACACTGTAGGTTTGTCAATTTATCAATTTGTAGGATGTGATTTGATTCATAGCGTACCTCCAGTGAGATACACTGAAGAGTTAATTTTTTTTTAATTTAATTTTTTTAAAATATTTTTTTTGGTGGTGGTGGTGCAGTTGGGACTCAGCTGTTGTTTCCTCTGGGATTAAACAGCTGTCAGCATTGTTAATGACATCAAATTCATGCATTAAAATTCTCTCATTCCTCTCTGTATAAAACGTGGATGTGGAAAGCGCTGCCATATCCCCCTTTGTGAAGGAATGAAAATCCAAGGAAAGATAACAGCACTTATTACAAAACCACAGACCGGAGCTTCTGTTGATGGAATCTCGTAATGAGTAATTAAGCTACTTTGCAGAAGTCAGCGCTGTCACGTTTGCAATTGGGTATTTCCATTCCCCTGTGGATACAGCTGGGAAAAGACTACTAAGGTGATAAAAAAAGAAAAATAGAATTGTTCTAGAAATATCATCTTCATGAAGCCGGAGGTTTCAATGCAAAGTGGCTATGAAAAATTAGCCTACAGAAATAACCTGTCTGGTGTAAAAGACATTCCTTTAAAAATTCATAACTTATATCATCTGATAAACAAAAAACCATGAGGTTTTATTATCCCGCAGTCTCACAAGGATATGACAATGGCAGGTTTATTTCTGCAGTGGGGTGTTGGATTTTCTTTTCTTTTTAATTTTTTTTTTCTTGAGCCTTTTGCTCTATAAATGAAAGTTTTCAATTCTGAGTGTTCAGTTCTGTAGTTCTGAAAACATGTTATGGGAAGCTTGTGGCCTTTGAGAGGAAATTATCTTTTCAGGGGAGAAAAGAATTGAAAGAGATTATTTTTTTTGTGCTGTAATGTTCAAAACATTACTTATGCTTTTAAACTGATATATAATTCTTATGCCCCTAAGAACTCCAATTATTAAAAATAGTCCTGAATTTTCACCAGTTTGAGTGTCCCTATTCTCTTTTTAGTTCTTTTCTATGTTTTTTTATGGTTTGTTAAGCAATTAACTTACTCTTAACTTTCTTCTTTCAAGTAGCTTTGTTTTTTTAGAGGCAAAAATATTAGGCAGAAAGCATAGTTCTCTGAATGTCTTTATCCTTCTTCCAAGAAGTTGCTTTTGTGCAGAAGTACCCTAGTTTTTTTTTTGATATCCCCATATGTCAGCTGTTACAGTGAAATCAAATTAAATTAAGCCCAATGAAGAAACCAGCCTGTTAACAAAATGAATTGATAAAGTAGTCATATATTGAATTCAGTAAAATGTACTGAAATATATAGGGATAAACCAGTTAATTGATTAACCAGCTTCCAGATCAGATGGTGAAATACGAGTATCTGATGAGTCAAATTAGTACGTGTTAAGTGACTGATAGCTGGAATCTCTAAAACCTGCTATGCCTTCTTAAAAACTGCTTCTCTGAAAAGCTGGAGAGTTTATTGTTTCAAGGCCATGCATTTGGGAAAAACTCCAGTTTATTGGCAGAGCCATGGATGGAGGTGAAGGCACAATTTGTTTTGTTTTGTTGAAACATTAACAATGGAATAAGCACCCCGCTGTATTAAATAATACACCTGAACGTGGTCACTGTTGTAAGATGGATTTATTTAGCATCCTGGTTTTCAGTGAGATCCCTACATGACACCCAAATTCACACAAGTGTGGCACTGGTTGTGTCAAGTGTCTTTTTGTAGTTAATTTAATCATGGTTGGCCCAGAAATGGACCTGTGGAGTTCTGTAATGTTAATTTATACATTGTTCTTCATCATTACAGAAAATGTGCCCTTCTGGAACTAATGCTCACTAGTTTTATCATTAATGTGCATTAATAACGTGTAAAAATATGTTTTCCATTAGCTTATATTTTCAGAAGAGGAAAAAAAAAAAGACAAATTGGAAAGATACTTCTATGTTTACCAGAACTGCAAGCAGGATTTATAGGTTCTGAGGTGTGTTGTTCTCCAGGAGATGAAAGAGTGAAGTTGTGAGTGACACTCAGTCCTTTGTATAATTAACTTGGAAAAGGAAGGGCTTGAAGGGACAGTGGGAATGGTGTCAGAAAGAAGTGCTTTAGTTCTGGGAGCAGAGAGCTGATCCTTCCCTATAGTCCCTGTAGCTCTCCCTCCACGTGTCCCAGTGTCACCTCTGTAAATCCTGGGTGAGTTAAGACAAGCTGAGAGGGTGTGGTGGGAAAATTTGACAGAACCATCTCCAACCAAGAAACCATAAAGGATTGTAACCCAGGGGGTGCAGGAGAGGTTGTGTTTCCTTTCCCCAACACAGTTGCAGGAGTTTTCTGTCCAAGTTTTACTGCCTCTCAAAGCTGCCAGTTACCAAAGGCGTTGGCAGCACAGTGGGAATGCTGTCCTGGTCCAAGCTCTGGATGTTGTAGTGTCACACACCCTGTGTGACACAGGAGTGCAAGCCCACGCTGGCCAGTGCTAGTAAGGGTGCAGATGGGTTTTGCCTCCCCCATGATTAAAATTTTCTGTAAGCTGCTGTCTTTCCCTGAGTGGCACAAGTGTTAAAGCCTCTCCATCAAAATGGTTTTGAGTCATGACTTGGTGTCCTGGTTTTATTTCTTCCCAGTAGCTGTTACAGTGCTGTGTTTTGGATTCAGAATTCAGCATCTCTGGAAATCATTCAATTTCTTTATTGTCTTGAGGGGAGAGAGAAGAGAAAGTCAAATGTGTCTTGATTGTCTAAATTGATGAGAAACTTTAGGAAATGCTGAGTCGATATTTGCTTCAGCAATAGAAAGACCTAGAACCCATTCTGCTGTGCAGACAAGTAAAACATGAGTTTTACTCCTAGTCTTTGTGACATATATGTGATGAGACAGTTTCAGCCTTTTAAAAGTTGTTGATTTGAAGCCAAAGAGGTGCAAAATGAGTAATTTGGGATTGGGTATGCCATGTCAGGTGTAAGGAAATGATTTCCAAAAGCGTTCACATCGAGCCACTAAGCCCACAGGATAAAGTCTCTAAAAA
Source organism: Prinia subflava (assembly GCF_021018805.1). Taxonomy (NCBI): domain Eukaryota; kingdom Metazoa; phylum Chordata; class Aves; order Passeriformes; family Cisticolidae; genus Prinia; species Prinia subflava. The sequence continues at coordinate 15,592,863 of NC_086259.1, forward strand.
TCACACTTTATCAGACATGCTCTATTAATTAGGGGAATAAGTCTAGGTAAAAAATATTCACAAATACTTGAATAACTGTCAATTATTTTTTCTTCATACTTAGCAGGGACCTAGGCATGGGAGCATTCCCAATTTGAGTCTGCGTATTTCTTCTCGGCGGATAATACAGTAGTTGCAAATCTTTCATTATCTCAAAGACCTGCATTGCTCTGAAAGATGTATATTTAAAAAGATGCTGGCAGTAAGTGCTGCTGACAACCAGCCCTGTTTGAAACAGGCTCCCTCCGTGGCGCTGTGTGGGGAAGGCTCCATACATTGATCTATGGATTTTTCATTTGCCTTCAAATAGTCCTGCTCGTGCGTCTGCGAGGAGTGAATAAGCAAAGTTTGAATCAGTTTGACTTTGGAGGCATGATTCTGAGCAATTACCTTGGGAAAATACACCTCCTCCTGACTAAATAGATCTGTCAGGAGGAGCCGGGGAGCGGCGCGCAGCCCCTGGAATACACGCGTGCGCTGGTAAACCGAGCCCAGCCAATTAAACATCAAAATGTTGGCTGCAGTCACTTCACAGGAAGACTTATGTAAGTTCATTTTCATAGCGTGCCTGTGTGTCTTTAGACTCTAACTGACAGATTCCCACCGTGAATAGGCTGGGGAGATATCAATTATCTGGTTAGCTGTGCGCTGCCATTCTATGCTCCGTGGCTTCCTGACAGAAGCAGGCAGAAAGTGAGAGAAGCAGAATAATTCTGGTTCAGCAAGGTTGTTAATATTTCAGTCTAGGAAGCTCAAATCGTTGTGAATAGATGGAGAAAATGGTCATTTTAAGCTTGACCGCTGCAATTTCTTTCATTAAGGGCGTGTGAAGTGCTAATGACTGTTTCACCCCCAAGTAGGAACCACAGGATACCAAGACTGGGCATTGGGGGTTCAGTAATTTGTAGTCTAATATTACTTTGAATCACTCACCTCTAATGGTATCAAATAACTTTTATCTAATTATCTCAATGTATTTTACAGAGCAGTCAGTCGTATATACAAATCCAAGTGATTTGTTAGAAAAAAAGAAATGCTGTATGCATTGTCTTAAATCGTGTGCATGCTCCAAGCATAGCCTTGAGTTGTTATGTGTGAGTCTGAGCGACTTTTATTGCTGCTGTTTTCCATCCTCGTGTATGTCTATTTGGTAGGACGTTTATGTTCATTAAATGTTTGCAATTCCCACAGCAGCATGTCATGGTCGTGTCACCGAGGTGGTGCTGTGCTCCTCACAAGGAACCCACGTCTAATCTTGTCAGGGTGGCCATCACAGCCATCACACTTGTTAAGCAAACTAGGCAAGGACCCAGAGCACCAATTTCTAATGGGCAGTTCCTGTATCTGTCACATCATCTTTCCTCTCACTGTGGGCAACTCTGAGAATTCAAGGAAGATCAGTAAATATGCCAAATATGAGCAGGCTGCTGCTACACAGAAGTGTAATGAGAAGGTTTGGAATGAGATGTTCTTTTGCACAGTGCCCTGTCTTCAACCAGGTCCCTCTGAAATGCTTAAAGACTCCTTGTCTTTTAAAAGACACACTGGAGTTTGGTTTTCTTGGTGGACTTGTGGATACACGTAAATTGATTCATTTCCATTTTCAGTTTAAGTTTTTCTATAGCTTTTTTGCTATCTGTTTTTGCTTTTTTTTTTTTAGCTGAGAGTAAAATCAGCCTAGATATGAAGTTTCTGTGGCAAAAAACTACAGGTTAGGCAAATTCCAAGATTTCCAGGAATTCTGCTGTACTTTTTTGCTAGAGCACTGTATGCCATTATGGCTGTAGGAATGAACATATAATATAACATATAATAGCATATAACATATAATAATGCTTCGTACCATTATTGTAGAGGCTGGAATATTAAGTATGGTGTGTAAATGTAAAATGGAGTGCTGTTATTAGAGACTGTCTTGTGTATCTCAGATTAAAGATTGTTCACGTTTTTGGTTCTCCACATCACAGTGTTTAGGATTCCCAACTATTCTGGGGAATCTCATGGCTTCTGTAACCTCCACAGCTCACAGCTGATAGTGAGAGCAAGGGGGAATAAATCTTTGGCTTCACAGCCCTCCATCTGGAGACCAATGAATAGGCTGGATGTACCACAGCCCCTCACATATCTCTAATTTTTAGTTTATGCAAGACCTTTCCTCTCAATAAGAGGCACATCTCCCAAGAGCCACCCAGTGAAAGCCTCGCTCACCCCCCATTTGCTCAGGACTTTTTCTCTCCTTGCTCCTCTTCCTAATTTCTTAATATAAATGCACATTTTCCCCTTTTTGGGGGGGCAGCAATGTAACTTTTGTAGGAGAGCGACGCCTGTTCAAATGGCACACATTTTCCAGGCGTTCCATTTGATAATTTCCCCGAGATACCGGAGTTCCCTCCCAGCAATGAGTTGAGGTGACAAAGGAGCCGGGTTTGTTTGCAGGAAGCGAAGGATAACGGCGCCTAAACTTTACTGCGGGAGGGGGCGAGCGGGAGGCCCGGAAAATTGCTTTTTATAATTAAAAAGGGAATCTCAGATGTTTTATATCTTGAATATTTACAATAAAACCTTCAAGTGCTTGTCAAGAGGGTAATGTGTCATTAGCAGGAGCCTTTGCCTCTCTTCTCCTCTCGGACATGACAGTGCAGCCGGATAAGAGAAGAGTAATTATAGTTCAGCAGGGCTGCCAGGTGTGATAAATGGGTAATCAGCACACAGGAGCCCCGGTCCTCAAAGGAGGACTATTACAGCGTTATCAGCTGCGGGCCCGCGTGTGCGGCAGCGCCGTGAGCCGGCCCGGGGCCGCTCCGTGCGGCTGCGGCTGCCAGCGCTGCGCGCTTTGTGCGCTGCCACCGCGCCCGCAGCGCGGAAAAGGCTCCGGGATCCTTCCCTCGCTCCTTGCTGGCGTTTATACAAAGCATGCCCCGCTGTCCGGGTGCGCTGCTTTGTGCGCTGCCACCGAAAAGGCTCCGGGCTCCTTCCATCGCTCCCTGCTGGCGCTTACATCAAGCCTGCCCCGCTCTCGGGTGCGCTGGTGCCGCCGTGCCGAGGTGATGCGCGGAGCCGGGCTCCGCTCCAGGCTGCTTTATCCCCGTTCCCGAGCATTTGTTTGACCTCTGTGCGCTTCTCCTGCCGCCTCTTTGGGTTTAGCTCCGCTGCGCTGGGGCAGAGCGTTGTCTCGCAGACAAACTTGGAGATAATCACCCCTGCCTGGCAGTGCTGGAGCACACGGGCTGGGCTGCGGCTCTGTCCGAGCCCTCCCCGCGCTGCTCGCTCAGCGGGCGCTGGTGACGGGATTTGTCTGTTTGTCATTGCTGGCAACGGTGGCACAGAATTAAATTACCTCAGAACCGAGTGAAACGTTTGGTTAGAATTAACCAAAACACAGTCCAACCAATAAGTGCAACGCTGATCCCCTCCACTCATTTATTTCAAGTTCAGCGCTACCAGAATAGGAATATTTTAAACTAATTCTTAAAAAATAATTCTTGTGAAAAAGTGAAGATGCTCTGACTACAATACATTGTTGTTAAGGGAAAGGACATAACGTGCCTTGGAAAAACTGGAGGGCCAACACTTCTGATGCAAGGTTATTTTTACAATACTTGCATTTTTATCGGTTGATGTATTTTAACTGGAGCCCTGACAATAGTCACAAAAAATTATTACTCTGGCATGGAGCTACTTATCTGACAAATGCAATGCGAATGGTCTTGTTCTTATCAATGAGATCAGATTTCAAAAAAAATGAGCACGAGGAACGAGGCGTTGCTTTGTGAACAGATAACCTTGCAGGCAAACTCGCAAACCTGAATAAAAGGATGTCTCTATGAAATAATCTGTGCATAAGTGCAATCAGGTCAGACTGTAATAGACAGCGAGGGGGGTGGAATCAAAAGGGGGAAAAACTCATTTCATCACAGTTAATGGCAAGGAAAAGAAGGCAAGGAAGGACTTTCTTTGGAGCGGAGCTGTTGCGACAAAGACCAGGGCTTCAGCGTGTCATGCACCATTTGCTGGTGCACTAGCGCTCTTTTCAAGAGCTGTGAAGCCATTATTGTAATGTGAAAAAAGTAGAAAGAAATACTCCCTCCTGGTCACTGGAAGGGCAAATGAGGTGCAGGCTTTTCTTTTTTTTTTTTCCCTTCCTTGTTTTTTTTTTTTTTTTTTTTTTTTTTTTTTTTTTTTTTTTTTTTCCCCCCCTACACTGTTTGTGCAGGGAGGTTTCTAGATTCCCCCTGGTAAAGCTCCACTGGGATGCAGGAAAGATCACAGTGCCCTTATAAACAACACTTCTTGGCACTGTTTACCTTCTTTTGTGACTTTGTTGCCTGTGAAGGAGGAGAGGAGTATCAGAGGTCCAATTGCAATGAACATTTTCCCTTTTGTCTTTGGAGGAGCAGATCCTCGGAATATTCTCTAGCTGAAGTTTCACAGTGCATTTCTGTGGTTAAGGTTTTGAATTATAAAAAAAAAAAAAAAAAAAAAAAAATCAGTACATTCCTGTATGGTAAAGTTATCTAGTGGTGATAATAAATCCAATATTCTGTGGATTTTGTGTGTTTTATTAAAAAGAGAAGAGAAAGAATCCTTTGTTCATTGGCATAATGCAATCCTGTCTCTGAACAGTTCTAATTTGCAAACCAAGTACTTTGTAAATTGTGAAAACCTGGTTATAACTTGAAGGCTGAATAAAATGGGTCATCTTATAACTGAAAGATAAATACAGATGTAAAATAGTGCCACCAATGTCTTTTAAGCAAGAAAAAATAAATAAATAATAGGTTTCAGAACTGCCTTGTTCTTGTATAGTTTATGGGTAAAGCAAGATTACGCATACAGCCCTGCAGCCGATTCCCAGGACTGCTAAAGTGTGAAGAACAGGAGTGACATTCTAGTCTTCAATAAATCACTATAAAAATGTTTATGAACCCTGCAATTTACTGTCTTTTAAATGCAAATTGAAAGGGGCATCGTCACAAGTGTAAAGGAGACCTGCAGTGGCCTAAAGGAATTATAAAATGTTGCAAAAGGCTTCTGAAATTGTGTGATCTTAAATGGTTCTATTTTAAAAAATGATTTCCCATTTATACTTCTGTGACAGCTTTGTTAATTTATTAAAGAGATCTCTGTGAATTGCAGGAAGGTGTTTATGAGCACTGTGCTTCACAGGAGCTGTTCACAGGGGCTCTCAAGGAGCTGCAGTTTAATTTGGCAGGCACTGGGGGCAAGTTGGCTGTTCACCTACAAGTATGCTGGAAGGCTGTGGGGCTTCAAAAATGTACAAAGCAGTGGTCTTGTCTGACAGATTAATGGTAAAGGAGCAGAGATTTCCTTTCCTCTTCCCAGCTCCTCCATGCAGTCACCTGCTGTGAAACTCCTCAGTGGCAAAAATGTGCTGGAAGGACAGATCAGCGTCTCTCAGTCCTCAGGGAGGAAGGCAGAGCCTTGAGGATGTGGCTCAGGGGTGAACGTGGTCCTGGCTTCATGGTTGGACTTGATGATGTTAAAAGTCTTTTCCAGCCTTACTGATTCTGTGATTCCAAGTCCAAACTGAGTGAAGAGTGAATCATCTTTCTGTGCTTTAGCTATGCGTTCTCCAATGGAAATGAACTCATTTCCATTTAGACACTGATCATTTTATCTAGAAAATAAAATCTGCTCTTTGTGGAAGCAGATTTAGTTCCTGTAAGTTGGGCATTAGAGAAGTTTTCATCAGTTGGATTGGTTGCTTTCTTCTTTTGTTCCATTGATTAGTAAATTTTTAGAGTGTCTTTTCTTGTCTTTTTTTAGTTTTTTTTTCTGAGAGCCATGCTTTTCTGCACTTGGGCGATGTAATTGACACCAAGTCTGATTTTTTTTTTTAATTATTCCTTGAGACAGTATGGGATATGAGTGTGTGCAGTTGGAACACTGTAATTGTTTGCATAGCTTAGAATTCTCCACAGCCTACTTCATCACTTCTGTCTAATTTAATGACAAATAACCACGATGGACTCACATGACGTTCATGCTGTGTACGAGGAGGATGTAAGTGTATCTGGCAGTGGATGATGCTACTCCTGGTTTTCATATCCTTGTACTTCTGAAGAAAAAAGGCATGGGTGTCTGATTTCTGGCAACCCTTAAGTTAAATATGCTGCTTTGGCACTGACTGATTGTTTAGCTGTCAGAAATGGTTGGAGAATGGGCTGTCAGGATCCAAGGTCTGTAGAACATCTGCTTGTCTGGCCTGGGCAGCTTCTCAGCATACACATGGTGGAGGATCTTTGGAAACAAAACGATGCAAATAAATTAATTTGGAGGGTGTGTGCATGACTCTACCCATGGAAAAATGATATTGCTTGGCTCTATCACACTGCAGGCTTTCTAACCCCTAAATAGAGCTGTAATAGTTTACACCTCAATAGCACTCTGAATGTACTGCTGTTCATTTTGTCGTCATGCAGAACTGCTGAAGGACTCTGCCTCTTCCTGCAGCCCTATGTCTGCCTGGAAATTGTCTTTGTAGCAGAGTTTAATATGTAGGTATCTGCTTGTCAGGATTAAAAGTGTTGTAATGCAGTGTTTTCAGAAACATGAGCTCCTGTGCTGTTTCAGACCTGCTTGAGCCATGGGCTTACAGCAGTCAGGACCTTGTCTGGAGTCACTCTGACCCATGGCCAACCCTCTGTGTCCCTGTGACCAAGGTTTATCCTTGTGTGTCTGTAAAAGATTTCATGCTCATTTTCATCTGGCACTATCAGCTCATGGTTTGGAGCGGGCTTTGGAGGAGCTGGGCTCCTCCCCAGGAAAATGACTCAGCTCCCCACCTTTGCAGTGCCAACACCCCCATTATCAATGCCATCCTGGCAGCACGTGGAGACTTTCAGGAACTGTACTGTACACACATAATCCCACAAGCTTGAAACTTATGTAAAGCTCTCAGAGATCACATCTGGGCTCCTTCAGCACTGGGAAGGATCAAAGACTCACCTCTGCACAAAGACTCTCAGTAGCACTGGATCAAGTGACTTGTCACTGGCTGTGCAGCTGCAGGCACCAGGGAGAGTCAGATGGGACAAGGATTTGCCAAGGAGGAGCATTAATGTGACCTCCTAAATTCTCTTTCTAGGATAAGACCTTGTTTCTGCACTTTAAGTGAAAGTAGTGTGCTGCTCATCAGTGCAGGGAGAGGAATGGTGCATCTCTGGTGGTGGCTGAAGGCAAGGGCAGATAACCAAGCCATGCCAAGTCTTGGCACGTTGTTCTGCAGCCTGGGAGAGTGGGAGTGCTTATGCACAACAGCTAAGGTTGATTTTCAGGTTAATAACACACATGGAAGAGGGCAGAAGACTTTGCATTGTGAGTTCATGAGTTAAGAGTCAATTGCCTGATGTGGTGTCCCACCATGAGAGTGCAGAAAAGGATCCATTTTTAGGGGAGGTGGGAAATGCTTCCTTTGTTCATCTAGCCTAAAGGTATGCTTAATGGCTGTGATTCAGAGCTATCCAACGTGGTTTATTTCAGAACCTATTAGTCCAGATTTACCAATACCCTGTGTAGTTCCAGGTGGAGAGAATCCAAGAAGCTGCATCTGGCCTCTCTAGTGAGAAGAAGATGCTCTAATCACTTGTACACATCACTTATGTCCTGTATATATTTCCTAGCTGAGCACTGGCAATGAGCAAGGAGACTGGAGATCTGTTAAAAGTCTCATGCCCAAAAGCAAACAGAAGGAAGCTTCAGAGCACAGGCTGTCCTGTTTCCTCTCATTCTCCCCCTAGGATGAGCAAAGGTTGCTTAAACAATGCTGATAATGAGGTTTGACCCTCTCATTACCCTCAACCTCTTCCTACAAACCATCTGCACTGAAAATTCCTGAGCTCCACCCAAGGGGTTTGAACTTGGAAACTGTTAACCTTCCAAATGTGATGTAGTTTCTGGCTTTATTTGCTTCCTAACCCTTATAATACTGTGATCTTTTAATGTGCAATGGCATTCAGTCTCAAACACAGCACTCTACCAGCACCAAGCCATCCTTCCTTCCTTCTGGATTCCCCTTCCTCCCCTGGCTGCCCAGGGGTAGCAGCAGGCAGCCCCCAGTGCATTTCTGGATGGGCTCTGCTTTGGCAGTGTTGAGCAGTAAATAAATGACACGTGGGCTGACCTGGGATAGCTGGGAGCAGCCAGGGCTGCCCTGACAGCAGAGTCAGTGTGTGATGGAATGATCCAAGCACAGTCCTCAAGTCAGTGGCTGTTTCAGGAATCCATTCCCTGTTCTGGTATTCCTACCAGGAGAATATTTTTACTTTGTTAAGCTACTCCAGGTCTTCACGACACTGTGTTCAAAACCTGTCCAGGATATTCTCTGCCTATGAAGGTGCTCAAGCTCATTTCTGCAGGTGCAGATTGAAACCACGCTTCTGTTTGCTGTCTGTGTGTGTGTGTGAGTTCCTGGCATTCGTTGTCAGGATAGGGATTTGCCCCTCTGTCCTTGGGCAGGATTTTCCCTCCTGCTATAAATTTGCAGAGTCCTGTGTATCATTTCCCTCCTGGCTGCCACCCTGTGCCTCATAAGTGATTGTACTCCAGTGGGGAAGTGATTTGTATGTATATTTTTATAAAACACTTTGGGATCCTTGGGGAAGAAACTTGTTATATAAATGTATTTCCCAGGGGAAAGTAGTGGAAATCTCATTACTTGGAACATACAGCGTATTTAAAAGTAGGTTTGACAAAACACTAGAAAATAAAGGAAAAAAATTCTGAACTGGCACTGGGATGGTCTAAATGATCTAGCAGATATTTTCCATCTCTGAGGTTTGTCTCATGATTTTATTTAGTGCATTGGAAAAAGGGCATGAGGAATGCTAAAGCCATGCACATATAAAATCTCTTTCAGGAACACTGTGGCTTATTTTAATATAACCTTTAGCAAAATACTGTGGTTTGCTTACTTGCTGATTTATTTTAGGTAGTTCAAAATTTTTCTATTAGTGATCTCTTTGAAATACTTTAGGTGGTGCAATGGATTTGTAGCAAAACACAGCATGTAACTTGAGTGTACTCTCTGTAGCCAGGTGTCTGGTGCCAAGCAAAATTTGTATGTGTAGCTTCTGTTTTAAGCAATTACATGGTGTGTAATACACAGCAGAGAAATTAGGTGGAGGTACATTTTGCCCTGAGGGAATACTGTAGCTGTTGGATTTCTTTTAGACAAGTTTTGCCCCTCATACAGTCAGGTTGCTGTAATGAGTCACTTATGTAATCATCTACAGTACATTAACAAAAATAATAAAGAAAATACAAACAAAAAAGGAAGAAGGCAAATGTCAACTGGAAATAAATGGTAAAGGTTTGCTATAGCAAGAGAGCACACTCACCTGTTTGGAGGGAAGAGGTTAAAGAGGAGCTGAGGAGTCAAGCAGAGGCTGCTCTGTGGCTGGGCACAGTGCAATGAATTCACTGCAGCAAACTGCTTATGTAATAAACTGCATGGGTGTCACTGGAGAGTAACCAAACCCATCATCTGAACTGCTCCTCAGCTCACTTAAATTAATGTGATCTTCCCTCTGAAGGGAAAAATTGAAAAAATACATCAAGAAAAGCCATGCAGAGATGTTATGAAATAAAACTGGTGAGGTCATTAAAGATAAGCCTTTCTTGAGCACGGAGGAAGGCTCGAGTTGTGATACTCCAGCCTTCAGGAGCTGGTTATCAGTCTTCAGCCAAGTTATTCTAGCTGCTATTTACTAGTTAGAAAGGAAGTGTACAGTGAATAAGAGTATCACCTAATTGACATATAAATTGGCCAAATGGTTTTCAAGACCATTTATTTTTAAGAAGTCTTGTTTTGGCTGCCATAGCTAAGATAGAGTTTTGTATTCCTTTGTAAGATACAGAAAAATGACAGCTACAACCAATCAAGCTGCATTTCTGTGCAATATGTCAGCTCCTTTCAACAGACCTGATTTCCAGAATAACCTTTTCCCCCAGACATTTGTTTTCCTTTGATTCCAGTGATGAGACCCAAAGGGATTTCATTCAGAATGTTTGTGAATTCCAGCTTTGGGAAGCCATAGAAAGGGAGAAAGGCTGGCAAATCTCAGAAACAAATTAAATTAAAATGCAAATTCCTATTGATCATTTGCAAACTCTTTTAAGAACTGGCAGGAAATTTTCAAAGAAGAATTCAACAGTTAGGAGAACATGGTGATTTCCAGTAGTGCCTTTTGTACATCAGATAATTTATTACTTCTTCATGAATGCCCTGTTTTTCCACTCCATCATCTAATATCTGCTCATGCCCAATATGCAGAAGGATAATTTACCACTGAGCCTCTTGCAGGATGTCAGCTTTGCCTACAGATAGGTTCTTCCTTATTCCCTTGCTCTCTGTGGCTCTTTGTTTGTCATGTGAGATTTAGAGAGTTTGTTAATCTCATCTTTCACCCTTATTTCCCTAGTTAAGCACACAAATAAACAAAAAACTCCCCCCCCCAAAAAAAATAAAACCTATCAGCCAACCAAAAAAAATCCAAACTCAACAAAAGTTCCCTGACAAAACCAATAAGTTCACTTTAAATATCTGTTAATATTTACATACTAGCATTTATAAAACACTTCCAGACCTGTGCTGGCAAAGCCCCACCAGTGAGGGTTCAGCTGCCCAGTTGTTACAGGTTTTGTAGTAGTTAGAGCTTGCTCTGTGAAATAAAAATTGGCTGTAACGTGGGATCAGCCTTAAAATTATAGTCCCTGGTTTGCTCCCATGCTCACTGAGCACCTGGGAGTTCAGTCCTTTCCACAACTGGTTGTTTCCCATCAGGGAGACCTCTGCACCACCTCCTGTTCCTTCTGTAATCTCAGGCAGCCTTCCTCTCATTCACTTCTTTTACACTGGAAGAAAAATATGCAATAAAAAAAGAAAATGTTGATCTCCACAGATCTCAACAGATGTGTTTCAGAAGATTTAAAGAAGCCTTTTCAGTGATATGCTTTAGGTATATATATTTTCTTTTTGTCAGAGCTTATTGCTTTTAGACCTTTATTTTTTTGTGCTCTAAACATAGACAAACAGATTGCTTACTTCTTTATATGTTTACTGGGGCTCAAATTGCTGCTTTTAGGATTTTAGAGAAGTGCTAGTGATAAGTTATATGTTTTTAGTTGTAGTCTCCTCTTGTTCTTATCGTTTTGGTTTGAGTAATTCTTTTTTCTTCTAACAGATGGTTTGGATGTGGTCATTATTTTCTGTAAGTCAGTTCTTTTTCTCCAGTGCTCTTGGTTGAAAAATTCATATTTGTGGTATGAGGTACAAGTGACACTTGATGATGAGTGCAGAAGAGACTCAGGGATTTTTAAGCACTTGGGTAAGGAGGAAGACTTGCAGAGAAGAATTGAATTTAGTGGTAATGAAACAAAACACTTGCATCATTTAGAATTAATTTTATTATGTATGCTACAAATAGAGTGTGTAAAATCATTCTAATGTAGAATTTAATCTTTGTGTTTTCTAGTTTCTGTGGAGTATATCTGCTATCATCTGCTCCTCTTTTGCTCTGTTGTGGGAGACACCCATAACTTGGCAGTAAAATAGTGTCCTAGGCAAACTGTCTTTCAAAAAATGTTTTTTGAAAAATTTAAATAAAAATGAATGAGTGAGAGATACTATTCCTTTAGCTGTCTTTTCCCTCTGATCTTTTTCATAAGCTGTGCTTCCCTACACCAAAAGCTCTTTTTTCCTAAGGCTGTGGTCTGTATCCCAGACCTGCTGCACTGCAGGCCAAGCAGAGCATCCCCTAACCCTTACCCAGTCTTTACTCATGCATTGCATACAGAATGTGAACACCTTTTTCAGGTTATTTTTTTTTTTTTTAAAAGAACACATAAAAGCTGTAACACCCATGCAATCCAGTAGTGACAAAACTGGAGAGCGCCTGTGCCAGCCTCCGTGCTGAGGGATGAACACACGTGGTGAATATGGATCACACACATTGGACCAGTCATCCTTGGATCTTTTAATGGGCAAAGAGTGATTGTCTGGGACACAAAATGCAAATCTTCCTCATGCTGAAGGGAAATTCACACTCCCCACACCTCAGGGGAGCAACAGTGGATGAGAACATCCTTATTTTATTTCTAGGAAGTCTCTTTCCAGTACTCAAACATCCCTCTTCAGTTTGTGAGGTTTCAGTAATTAACTGTATCATGAAACAAGGAACAAATCAATTGGCAAGTCCTCCTTTATCTGAGTTAGGAAGAGAAGGTCTGGAATATCATTGCCTTTCCCTTGGAAGATATTTCAGCTGCCTTCCCTGTTTGTCCTCTACTCTGTAAAACTCAATCCCCTGTGAGAAATTCAAATCTATGAGCATGGCAAGGACATTATGGAGACCAGGCAGCACGTTTGCATATTCTCATAACCATAAACATATATTTTTTCCATTTGTGCCTTGATGTTCTCCATTCATATTCTAAGTGGCAAAAGCTTTTAGTTGTGATTGGGCCCAGTCCTCAGTGGACAGGAACCGAGTGTATCATACAGCATTTATTAATCTCAAAAAGTTGTCTTTCAAGACATGTCTAAAAACATATGGGAGTTATGTGAAGCAAAGCAATTGCAAGTTCATTTGTTATTTCAAACAGCTCATTTCTTATGATTTCAGTTGTATAATAGATGGGGAGCTGTTTGCAGGTTGTTTGTTGTCACATATTTTTCATTTGGTTCCTTGGGTTAAGGAGGTGAAAGGCTGAACTGAGGAGTGGGTGGTGTTACACAATCTGGAGGGGTTTTGCCTTCCCTTCTCTTTTTTTGTCAGATGGCACCTGAAGTGCTTTTCAGGCAGTAGTTTAGAGGCTGTGAGTCCTGCAGGGGTCACTGGGGGTGAAGCCATCACCTGATGTGGTGCTCTTGGCATTTGGGCCCCAGGCTGCCAAAGGTGTATTTGTGTCTGGGAAATCATTTGTTGGGTTTGTGAATCACTGGGCCATGTCCAGCAGGAGAGATTTCCAGCAGCTTCCTCACTAATCTTTTACTTGTGATTGCCCTGTGATGGCTCATTGTGTTAGTTACTCCTACAATGGATTTATGAAGTATTTTTTGTACACAAGAAGATATTTATTCTGCAACAGTGGAATAAAAGCATTTCTCCAAAGCCCATTGTCTCTTATATCAGTGCTCCCCAAGGAGGGAAGATACATCACATATTTGCTGCCTGTCATTTTTAGTTTTGTTTTTGTCTTGTACATTTTGTTTATGTGCTATCAACAACCTTTTCCACGTTGAACAGAATGAGTAGTTTGGTGAGCTGAGCACAAACCTATGGTTTGTACTCCTCTCCTACCTACAACAGAATATTCCTACCTGATGAGAGAGGTCCTCTTCCTAATCCTGAGTGTCATGAGGTAAAAAATAGATGTTATTTTTAAAACAATTAGAGATATGATTGACTTGGTAGCTGTTTAAAAGATGACAACACTGTTGCAGACCTTTGAGACCTGTTAGTACCAGGCACCAGAAGTCTGGCACAGAAGAAAACATTTGACCTTCATGATGTACCTAGTGATGATTGGGCCATGGCATGGCTGTATTTTAATGTAATTTTTATCTATACGACCAAAAAGAAATGGTACAGAGATATTCAGTACATATATTTTAACCTTATAATCCTTTTCTCATTGCTGCCATTAACTTTAATTTAAAACAATGCAGGTCAATATGATGGATTGAGCAGCTTATTAATTATATTCTTTGCACCAGGAAAGAACTTGGGAGGTCAGGCTTATTAAATGGGTAGAGAATGAAAGAAGCTCACCTGGGGCTGGTTCTGAAAAGGGATTTGAGTGGGCTGTGTATTGGTACAAATGGGTACAGGGGAGAAATGAATTTTCTGCATTTGGCACTTCCACCAGAGCTGGTGTGGCACAGGCACATCCATGAGCCCCACGAGGCTCCATGTGTTAGGAATGGTGAATTGCTCCTCCAGCTCGTGTAATAACTGCAGAATCATCACACAACAGCTCTATGGGTTGAAGTGGAAGTGTACATATTTTTTCCTTTCCTCAAGACATCCTATTTAGCTGGATTTTGGGTAGGAGGGACGTAATTGTCAGGACTATTTTTACTTTCTCAGTTGTGTCTCTCAGAAAAATAAGAATAGGATAAAATGGTAACTTAACAGTTTATACCCTGGTTTATAGTGGTTGAGTTTTGAGTAAATATTTTGGATTTAGGCTTTTTTTTACTGCAAGGAAGAGTGTGCCATGCATCATTCTTGTCTGACATGCTTTGCTGTAGGCAGTGAAGTTGAGCTGACAGTTCAGTGGCTTTTGTGAAGAATACCTGTTCAGAAATACCTACTGCATGCTCTATGATGGCTGCTTTTTAAAAAGACTAAATATGAAAAAAAAGTAGCTTGATACATCATATTCTCACCAGCCCATCTGACATGCCATTGTGTTGACTTTGCTGGGAGATATCCCATGTTTCATCCCCTTGCAACCTTCAGAGCTGTGTTTGAGGCAGCTCAGATGTTTCACTGCCTTTTTATTTATTTTTAAAGGGTGTCAAGAATCCCTCATTTTTCTCACGTATTTCTTTTCCCTTTTAAAAGAGTGTCAGAAATACCACATTTCCCACACATGCTCTAAACCTGAGGCCCAGGGTGGCCTCCCATATCTCTGTGCTTTATCTGCCAGCTCTGCTGGAGCTGGAGTGATGTACACTGGTAATGTGGGTGAAGAACAGCCACCCTTTAATTAAAGGGGAGCATTTTCAGTCATGCTCTGTGCCAGACCAAGATCAAAATGAAGCTTGGGAACAGCTGGAGGAAACTTTGGGAGCTAAATGCCCAAACAGCAGGTGTTGTGAAGCAGCAAACAAGCTCACAGCCCAGTTCTTCAAAAGTTGTCCAGGGAGTCCCGTTTCACTACTTCATGGATAAACGTGTAAAATGTGGAGAGAACAGCAGCTGTGCAAAGAAAAATAACAACCTGGTAATCAGGCTCCTGTTGGCATTAAATAGTTGTGAGAGGCCAGTGATCCAGGGTATCATAACTATTGTGTAGAACGAAATATCCCCCAGGGGCAACATAAAATTCCTCCCCTCCTTAGGAAGGTCATAGGGGAGAGCTCTCCTGATCTTCTGATGATATCCAGTACCATTATTTTCTTTCTTAATCCTAATCCAGACAGAGCTATACACTCCTGTATTACTTAGACATCTGTGTCTACATGGCTAAATTAGTTCCTAAGAGTTTGGTTGCCATGTATATACAATATTTACCTACATAGCTGAGCATTTATGACAACAAAGCAGTTAAGAGACTGACATTCTTACAAAGCCTTTATCAACCAATATATCATCTGTTCTGTCTTGACAGAGGGCAGGCTTCCTAGTGGTGCTCACAGCAAAATTATTCTGGAAGGACACAGCTTAAAATTGCCTCATCGCTGATACTTTAATTTTTGTTTTCTCTTTGTTTTTCTATCCTGAAATATATAATTTATAAAACAGGCTGTGAGCAATCTAGATACTTGTGGAAAGTATTATCTGTAACTATCTTTGAGCTGGGATTGCCTTATTTCTTCTCACATTATCCAGAAATGTGGTCTCCAATGCAAAATAAGTATTACAACAATATAAAAGGAATGGAAGATTAAAAATGCTTTTGGACTGAAGTCTCCAACTGGATCAGTCCCAGGACTCTGGCAAAAAGCATGGGCAGGTTTAATGAGTCAGTAATCATATGAGGAGAAATATCTCAGCTTTGGGCTGTATAGAGTTGGAAGGGCCCTGTTCTGTCTTGCTGCAGTTCTGTCATGTGAATATCTCTATTTTCCTTCACTTGCCTCACTCTGTCAGGCTCTTGAGTTACAAAGCAATGAAACTGCCTAAGAGAGGCTTGGAATCACTTCTTCCAAATGATACAAAACTGATCTTTAAATCTACCAGGATTTTTTATTTTCTTGTATTTTTAGCTGCTAAATTCCTGTCACAGTGGAACTGAGGAAGAAAAAGCGGGATGGTTATCAAAATTGTGTGATATTAACTTCCATTACTGCACGACCTGCTGTGAGCAGAAATGCTTAGATGTAAAAGCAAACAGAAATCCCTGCCAAGAGGGAAGGTGTTCCAAATACAAGGGGTGGGGTTAGCATCAAGAAAAAGTGCCAGTTTGGAGAGGGGGAACTGTGCATAGGCTGTGCCATAATGAATGGTTATTTTTCTGCAAGCCACTTTGTGCAAAATGAAAATATTTTCTATCTAAAAATGATTGCAAAAAACAAACCCCAAAACAACCCAAACCCTGATTCTCTTCCTTACCACTTGAAGTTCAATATTTTTATCAAGTGAGCATATTCTGGAAAACACAACTTGAAAGTCAAAGGTACCGAGCACCTATTGTCTTGAAAATATTGAAATGAAGTGCAGTTATTCAGAACTATTGAAAACAGTGTCCGTGATCATTCAGTAGGCAACATGATAGATTTCTCTGTTTGTTTCAAGAGAAAGCATTCAGGAGAGCTCATGGGACATGTGTGCAGGTATAGGCCTCATACAGAACTCATGGGAAGTGTTCCAGCCAAAGAGGAAAGATTTCCTTCCATTGGCAGCTGGGCCAACACAACCGTGGCTCTTTGGACTTTTGTGTCAGGGCTGGAGGCTTCCTCCTCCTTAACTAAAAACTGGGCTTAAAACTGGAGAAGAGCCAAGCTGAGAATATTAGAAGATAGGGAAAAAAATTAATGATAAAAGAGAAGGGAAAACGCCAGCCCTATAAGTAAATGCCGCTTGCTCTGCACGGAAGACACTATTAACTTTGAGAAGTTGGAGGAGTGAATTTTTTAACCATTTAACTCAGGAGATATTATATTATATTGTATTCTAAAAGGTACTTATTAATACTGAAAGGAAAAGATAAAAAACTGGTGCAAAAAAAGGTGATATAGAATGCTGCTTAAAAATGTATTGTGTTACACTGCCATATAAATGTTATACTGGAAAATCTTTGAGAGACGTAGCCTGCCCTTTAAACCTTTAGGCATTTATGGCCTTAATTATGCTTTTCACCAAGATTTTGCATATTTAATATTTCCTTTTAGAGCTTTCAAGAGTCTCAGTTATTAATTCCACTGAGGATTTATAGGTCTTCTGAATATCCCTTAAGTATAAAGATTGTAGACTCATCAAATACTGTTTTCTTCCTTTAAATTTTTATGATTTCTATATCAAACAGGCAACTGCAGTTTTAGAGTTGAAAATACAATATTTATTGCTTGAGGTTCCCCCTACCTTTCCAAACAGAAGCAATTCCCCCATTTCTGTAGTGAAATCTGTGTCTTCAGGTGTGGTTACAGAGTGGAGACAAAAATCTCTAATTCACAAGAACAGGCATTTACTTTTCATACTGCATGGCCAAAACAATAACATCTCACCTAAAGATGCTATTTATAAAGTGAACCACCTGCAATGGAGAGCAGTGTTAACCAGAAGCCTATGAATAAATCATGGAGCCTAATTTTCTGTTATTATAGCCATTGTTTAAAAATGTATGTCTAGTCAGGACTTTGTAATGATTTTGTATTGCTTAAAAAAACTTGTACAGTTTTTTTCCCCTCAATTATTTCATTATTTCTTCATTATCTTTGTTCTCCTGCAGTGTTTGTAGAGCTTTTGAAAACTGGTCTGACAAAAAAAAATTTTAAAAAAAAAGAAATAGGAGAAAAGGATTTTTTTTTTTCATTGCCCCTGAGACTATCAATGCTTTAGATATTTTTATGCTTCTTTCTTCAAATGCTTTCACCATGTTATGCCTTGGCATCTGTAGCAAAACCCATTAGCTGTGACAGGTTAAGATGCCTCTGCAGGCTTCACCACAAAGGAGCTGAGTGAGTGCCAGCCATGATTCCCCAGCACGTGCCACAGCAGCTCCCTGAAGAAGACAAATCCACCTCTCTGCTCTTCACTCCTCCTGTGGGGAGGCTGCTCTGAGGAGCTCAGTTGCTGCTGGTAGGGGATTTTTCACTGCTGGCTGCACCATGGTCTTGGTTCATTAACCCGCAGGCAACAAGGACATTCCTCACTCACTCCATCTTTTGCAGCACTTATGTAATTTTTTTAGGCTGAGAGAGTGCTGCGGGTGGAAGACATGATATACGAATTAATTTGAATTTCACTGACTGTGGAAACTCCACCACCAGTATGAGCCAACCTGTACCTTCTGCATATCATTGTATTACTGACCAGGAGCTAAACCAACCCTCTCCAGCGTTTCTAAGTGGGCCCCAAACTTATTTGAGCTCTTGCCAGCTGTTTCCACATAATGTGTGGTGGGATTCATATTCCAGATCCTGCAGGAGGATTATTCCTGAGCTGTCCCCATGAACATCACTGAGGACAAACCTCACAGATCCTCACGGTGGAGTGGTTGTAAATAGGTGTGGATTATTCATTGTGTATTAAATCTCCAGAATCCCCTCCCATTTAGAGATGGGTCACATGTTCTTGTGTTAGAGGCTGTGTTTGACACGTTTTTGATGCTCATAGAGAGGAGCAGTGAGGAATTAATGGCATGATCCAGGCTGGAAGGAAACAGTAACTTTGTAATTCCCACACTGACAGCTTCATTTAGTTGAAGCTGTGATTGAAAAAGCCATAAGCAGACTCTAGGCAACCTTGCTGAGGTTAGGAAAATTAATATATTGAAAGCACAGGAAATAGGTTTTGGTATTGCTGATACAAATTGACCAGGTTACCTTCATTCTGTTCCCATCCTGCCATTCCAACTTAATAATCGTAATTTTTTGGGGTTTTTTGTTTGTTTGTTTGTTTGTTTATGGGAGTTTTATTTTTTAAATTTTTTTATTATGTATGTGTGTAGGGTTTTTTGTTTGTTTGTTTTTGGGTTTTTGGGGGTTTTTTTTGTTATTTTTCCTGGTAACAGAGTTTTGCAGTGTCCTGCTGTTTTGGTTCCACATGAAAGATCGAGCTAGTCTTTCAATATAAGGCCAATATTTCCTTTTGAATTTGAGGGTGCATGATCTGTGTCCCAGAAGAACCAGCTGCAAGCAAAGGCAATGCATAGCTGGCAAGACAATACCCAGCCCTTTGGTAAGGTTTCTTCCCTGTAAATCTCAAATAACTTGAAAAAGTGGCATGAATATTGTTATCCTCACTTCAAAGAGGGATCAGATGAGACACAGGAAAACCCAGGGGTTGTAGAGGAAACAGAGAGAGCTGGAAATGGAACAGGTTCAGCCCTCCTGGATCCCCACTCAGTTCCCTCTCCCAACATCGTTCTCAGGCTTCTTGTTTTGAGTGCCTCCTATCAGAGGGGTTTGGAAAATTTCCTTACAGTGCATGTTGATGTTGGGAATTGCTGATTGCAGAGCCTTGGTTCCCACTCCTGTGGTTCCTTCTTGCAGCACTGAACATCTGCTTGCAGAGGCCTCTGCTGCTCCTCTGCACTGAGCCAAGAGCTCTGGGTGGGAAATTCGGCACAGCCACGTCCCACTCTGGTTGTCAGTGCCCACGGAGGTGCCAGTGGGGGCTGAAATGATGTGATCCTAAGTCTAGAAAGCACCAAATGTGCCACTTTTCCCTAGTGTGCTCTGCTCCCTGTTTAAAAGGGAAGCTAATGAACCTGAGATGGCAAATGAATTGCAGGATCTGCCATTTCAGAGGTGTTGGTTCCTCTTTAGCATTCTCTTTGCTTCCACCCACCACGATAAATTCAGATTAGGTATTGAAACATCCAGTTGAAAAATATGCTTAGTGTTGCATAACTTACATTCTGACACATCATCTAAGATTCTGGTACAGGGCACCCCACAAAGTGCTGCGGAAATATAAAAAGAGCTGGAATTAGGTTGTGATCTCACTTGTCCAATCCAAAATTTTGACAAAAGTGTAATAGATGGGATTGCCTCTTTTGGGAAGGTAATTTTTAATTATCCACCCTACTAATGTACTTAACTGCCTTCACAACTCTAATTCTAACATCTTCACATTGCTAAAAATCCAGTTAATTTTAATTCCATTTTCCAAGCCCAACAGTGCTCTGTTACCTGCCATAAAGGGATTATTTAGCAGCTTTAAAATTATATTGCAGGTATTAAGTCCCTGGATGTAGGCCCTGGAGTTTTGACATAGACAAGCCAAGCTGAAATTCATTAAGATTTTGAGAATGAATAATTGTAAAACAAATTTTAAAATGCCACTTTGTTTTCAGAAACAACCTTTTTTTTCTTTGTATTTTTTTTAGCTACAGCTTTTACCCAAGCCTGATAAATATCTGCAAAGAAAGGGTGAGCTGTGCTAAGAGGATGAGGAATGAAAAACTGTTTCCACAGGCTGTTGTGGAGTTGAGAGTCTGGGAGGAACGATACCTTGACTCTCCAAATGAGTATCACAAAGAATTGTTACACAGAAATGAAATCTATCATCTCTTTGTGAAACTTCACCCAGCCCAAGAGGTATTTTGCAGGTCTTGAACCACTGCTTGTACAACATTGCCATTATTTCGAGGCTTTTTTTCTTAGAAGTCATTGTGCAAAATTGTGGCTCCATCAGTGTGGGCTCCCAGTGGTCTTATTTTCATGGTAAAATAAAATTATTGTTCCTCCTCCTTCAGTGGATGTAGGACAGACAACACCTCTGAGAGACTGGGGAGGGTTTCTTCTTCCCCAAACCATGGTCAGCAGAGTAACCAAAGCCCCTGACAGCTGTTCCCATTTGTGTCCATGGAGGACAGAGAGATGAACACTACACCTGCAGGATCTTTTATTGCAGCTGGAGAGAATAGAAGAAAACAAACAAAAAACAGAAGTTTGATGTTCTGGTTGAATTTCTAGGCTAGCGAGGGTAAACCAGCTTCTATTAGAAATGTTTGAATTGAAGAAATATGATAGAGGAATCAGTGAGAAGAGGAATGAGCAGTGCAGGAAGGACATTTCTTCAGATTAACATGTGAGGGAAAGTCTGCACTTCAGAGGTGTTTTGGGAGGAATTCTTTGTCTACAGTCTGGGCAATCCCATTGCTTGAGCACTGCTTCTGAGGGGTGCTTTACTCTGGGATGTTCTTTGGTGCCTTACCCCAAGCAAACCATGCAGTTTCCCTGCTTTTTTTATTTTTTTTTTTTTTCCCCTGGAATTCCTGAGTCCAGGCTCGGGCTGATGGTTTGGTGTTCACTGGAACCTCCCCAGCAGTGGGGTCAGCACAGCTGAGGCAGGAGGGTGCCAAGGAGAAGGTGTGGGTGAGCCTGAGAGCAGCCCCAGGCACCAGAGATAATCCCATGGGTTCCCCAGGAGGGTTTGGCAGCGCGGGGCCAGGGGAATGTGGGGAAGGACAAGGAGCAGGAAAGGCTTTGTGAGGATCCACAGGGTCTGGGCTGGGGGGCAGGCAGGGCCCTGCTGAGACTGAACTTGCACGTCAGTATGGATACATCCCATGGCTTTGGGTGATCCCACTCTGACCTGGCCTGGGAGAACATGGGCTCTAGCAAGTCAGATTAATTATCCATATCTATGTTTACAGATAGAAGAGAGATATCAGAAACAGAGCATGCATCCTGTGAATCACCAGGGGATCAATTAATTATTTTTAATAAAACGTGAGTTTATTCTAGATTAGAAATTCCTTTTTTTATCCTAGTATTTTTCATTTAATGTTTAAAATCTGTTAAATAATTAAAAAAAAAAAAGGATATGCTTAAGTGTGTTCTGCTGACAGTGCACTGAGTCAGTAGATATTTCCCAGCCAATATTATGGCTTGAATGCAGATGATTCATTCATACTTCAGGCACACTTGGTCCATGAGTCCTTAAAAATATCGAGTCCGTTTTGGCTCAGCAGTGCCATCTAAAAGTTTACAAGGTGCGAAGTGTTTCTCAAACCGTGTGAATGGAGAATTACCCTTTGAGATAGAAGTGGCTGCTCTGGGCCTTGGAGAAGCCCTGCAGGTGGATGAGGCAGGGAGAGGAGGGATGCAGGCACCTTTGGAGCAGACAGGGCCAGGGGAGCCCTGCTCTCCCGTCTCATGTTCCAAACAGGCGTGGCCGGATCCCAGTGGCCAAATTCTGCTGTTTCAAGCAAGACTTGGCTGCAGCTCTTGGTCACTTTGGGCTGGCTGCTGGTGGATCCAGTCTGATTCTGTTTGCTAGATCTCACACTTCATTTGCTCAGGGTTTTTTTTTTTCCCATTAGTTTGAAATCAGGGCTGAAGCAATGAGCCTGCCCTCCTCTGCTGCCAGGTGGAATCCTTGTTTGATTCCAGCCTTTTTCTGCTTGGGAAACATCAGCAGAGCTTTCAGCACAGGCTGTCCTGCTCCCTGTCCTTTCCTCTAGGGCAGTAGAGGCTGCACAAAGCTGTTCTCTTTCCATCTGGTGTGGGCTTCTAGAGAAAAATCAATGTGTGGAAACCAAACTGGCCATTCAAAGAGTGCTATCAGTATTTAATACTTTGTTAAAGCTGGGAGTTAGCTGGGTCAGGCTCTCCTGAAGGTGCTAGAAGAGATTTTGTCTAGAGAGACCTAAAGAAGTAGAAGTCTCAAAGTGTCTTGTTTCAGCATAGAATCACCACAGAATTGTTTAGATTGGAAGGGACCTTAAAGAACATTTAGTGCCAACGCTCCTGCCATGGGAGGGAACACCACGCATTAAATCATCCTTGAGCCTCTTTTATATTTTCTCCTTTTTGCTCAATATTCATCTCTTTAGTGTCCCTTTCTGAGAGAGTATCTCGTTGCTTCAACGAAGGGAATTTTCAATGTTTAACAAAACACTTTCCTGAGAAGCACAGGCGACAAAGCTGGGCTGTTTTTATTCCAAGATTTAATGGATTCTGATGTGCTAGGCTTGTCAGTACAGAATCACTGCAGGACATGACACTACATTTGCATACAGGAAATAAGTAGCATTTAAATGAAAAAAAAAATTTAAAAGAGTATTTTGAGAACAGTCTGGTTAAGATGTGTAAGAAAGTGGAATATATTGTGATCCATTTCCAGGTTTTCTATTTAAACATGAAGAATCTGACTGGCCTGCTGGCCATAAAAGACTGTGAGTTAAAGAGTCATTTGGCTACACTTAATCCATGCCCTGGAAACAATCAAGAATTATTCCCCACAGTATATTTTGTAGTATTTTTGTCTTGTGATTGAGGGTAGGCTGCAGTCATGAGATAACTGGGTGCAAGTTCAATTCACATGCTAACTCTTATTCCCAGAAGAGGACTGTGGAGACATTATATTAAAACTTTCTGCTCTGTCTATACCTCCGAGCATTATTAGCAGGCTCTGGAGATGTGAATGTACAGCTGCCTTCTGCTGGGGTCCGTGTCTGAGGCTCATATAGCCAAGAAGGAAAGATTAATCCAAGAATTTTTTCCTCTGTTTCCCTTTGTTCTCTAAAAATTCCTTATATTCTTTATATTAAACAAAACTTCATTCAAAATTCTCAAAGTACCTTGCAAGTCCCACTGCCACAGGCAAGTTCTCATCATTTCAGTGCACTAATCATTCCTGAAGCTGCTAAATGTAGTTTAGGTATTTCTATTTTTAACTATTCTTTACAGCAATTAATTACAAATGTGCTAGATAGGCTTTTTAATTAATGAACTTCCAGTGTTTTCTAAAGTTAAAAATAAATGCTTCAATCAAAACTAAAAATTCCTGTGAAAGAAAAGCAAACAGAAGCATCTATTTTAGTTCCAGAGCAGCCGTCTCAGACAGCACGTGATGGCAATCTTGTTTACATGATTTTAGAAGATAGCTTTGACCACAGGCTGAAGCATGACTGGTTTTGACAAAGTTTTGTCTGTGTTTGGCTTGGTTTCCTCTTTTATTGGCTGCATGATGTGTTATCTGTCTTCATTATTCCTTAAAGGCGTGCCTCGCCTGTCGGGACAAAATGCAAGTTCACCTCAGCCCGTGCAGTCAGGTGACAAAAATCACTTCTGCAGTTTGGGCAGAAACTTCCTTCCACATCTGACCTTGTACTCCTGAGCAGGGAAGTTTATTGACTCTTTTGCCAGCAGTAGAAAGTAGCAGGGCCTTCTTTCCACCAATCAATCCATATAATTTTGTGAAGAAGCAGAGCGTGCTGGTGGTGTGATTGATTTACACGTTATTTATCTTTTTCTGCCCAGTTTAAATTGGTCAGCCTGATCCTATTCACACGATAAAAATCATCATGTCTCAAATTACTTACTCAATAAACTGTGGGTTTGTCTATTATTAGTGATCATTAGTGTTATAATACAGCATGGAAATTTAGAGCAAATTAACTACACATGCAAGCTGCTGGGCTCATCTGCAGTTAATCATGAGCATACTGTTCAAGTGGGCAGAGGATTTTGCAAGAATATTTCCAGGAAGAATTTGTGGGAGGAGAGCTAAATATCCTTGGGTTGTTATATATTTTTTTTTTCCATGCCGTAATCTTGGCCTCCTGAATGAATGTTTATCTGAAACATGGTCAATGGCTGAAAGTACAAAAGAGAATTATAGCTCAGATTAAAAGAGCTTCTCGTGCTGCCAATTCCAAGGCCCCCAATTTTTATAACCATAAATAATGAATGGAAATCCACGTTGGTACAGCCCCCACAGCCTCCCCTGCCTGGTTCAGCTGCTCCCCTTTAACAGAGGCCATTGTGGCCCTACAACAGGGAGGTGTGGTGGGATGTACAGCCTTGCATGTTATCTGATGGTGACACACACACTGAGCACCGTGAGTTATCACTTCCAGTCACTATTATTTCCTATGAAAATAATAGCTTCCAGTCACCGTGGGTTGCTCTGAGATTGCCTTCATACTGATGTAGATTAAAAGTGAAGGGATTTCCTGGTAATTACTGGTTTGTCTGGCACAAGGCGGCACAGATGGAGGGAGGTTTAATGTTTAAAAAAAAAAAATCATTAGAAAACAGGCCTGGGCTTTCTGCAGGTTGCAATGCCCATTCCTCATCCTTAAGTACCACTGCAAGCTTCAGATGGGATCTGGTGGCTGGGGCTGCTCATCCTGGGGACCTGTTAAAACATAATACAGCAAGGAAGCAACAAATGTCCATGAAGTCAAAGAGTTCACACACTTTAGAGGGCCTTCCTCAGGTCCAGCTCCATGAGCATGGCCTGGGATCACCCAAGGGATGCCTCTGGGACCCTCCGATAGCCAAAAGATAACAGAAAGAGCCAGGCCCTACACCAGGGACTCTTTCTAGAGATAAAGGCCCATTTTGGTTTTGCTTTGCATTTTGCTGGTGAGGTGAGTGAGTGAATCTGGCAGGGAAAAAACACACCCTGGGCTTGCCAGGCTTGCTGTGCATGCATGGCAGCTCTGCACACTCTTGCCTTTTTTAGCAAAACCTGCCAGGAATCCACCACAGTGCTGCAGCTGGAGAGGGCCTCTCTGAGAACACGAAGAATATCTCACATGCAGTGCTGTCAGGAGCTGTTTTGTGAGCTTCTGCTGAAACTTGCAGGATGCAAAATCTACTTGTGTGAGCACTTGGTTGGAGATGCAAGCATTTCCAAAGCGTTTATTATTTCCCACATTTTTAATGCAGCAGGGTTAGGGGCTTGACTGTGCAGTGATGTGTCCTGGTGCAGGGTACCTGCAGGTGCAGTGCTTCTCTGAGTGGCACCTACCAGCTTCTTTTGTTGGTGGAGCTCAGAGTGAGATTCAAACTCCTGTTTTGAAGGCTCCAGGAGGTGTTTTAACTTCTCTGCCACCCTGCCCCAAAAGAGAGCAATAGGCACTTGTTAAAATATCATGTTCCAATAAGTGTTTTTGTCTAAAAGCATTTTCAGACGTCTTTGTAAGACACTTGACTAGGCAAGACAGCTTCTCCCATCCATCCATCCATCCATCCATCCATCCATCCATCCATCCATCCATCCATCCATCCATCCATCCATCCATCCATCCATCCATCCCCTATGTACCTTCAGCATCCCTCTTGCTGGCAGTCCCAGCAGCTAGATTTCCCTTTCTCCATCCCGTCAGTGGCCTCCTAAAGAAATCCTGTTTTCTCCAGGGGGGAGCCCATGCCCTCACCAATCACTGCTGGCAGCACCTTGCCCGTGCCTGGTTCCTTCTGCTCCCAGGGAGCCACATCTGAAATATTTCCCTGTTGGTGGAGTAGGGAGTGTTCTGATGGCAGAACACCAAGTCAGGGAGCTTTATCTCCCAGCTCCACACACACCAGCACAGTTCTCACCCACAGACACTATTCCTTTTCCCACAATCATCCTGCTCCACCATCTTATCCAGCTGCTGGCTGGAGCCTGGGCAGGGGGTGCAGGGGGAGGCAGGGGTGGCTCTTTGGCCTTTTCTCTGTTTCTCCCTGGCTGAGGGGAGCTCTCAGCTGTGCTGCTGGCTCTGCAGGGCAGATGGGAGTGCTGGGTCCGAGGCCCTGCTGCCAGCCCCCGCACATGCTGGCGCACCTGGATCACAGCTCTACCTGTTTACAAATTACCCCAATTTTCTGCTTGATTCAGCAGTAACTGCTTACCCTCCCCCGTGATGTAATTAGGCCTTCAGAGTTCATGCGTGCCTATTATGATCTCTCTTGTGTTTTGTCTTTTTTTTCTGTAGCCGTAATCATATATATATATATATTAAAATTTCTTATCAATTGTTCAGCTAAATTATGCACAGTGGGCCACGCTAGCCCTCCATTAACATAAAGTATGCTAAACAACGTGTTTTCTTTCTGATAATTATGCTCTAAAGTACCAACTGCTTATTCTAGTGAATTTACCTTCCTTCCAGTTTTTCTTATTTCTTCAAACTTTTAGCTGTCTTCATGGCAGGGCAAGTGCTCCTTCTGCTGTCAGTGAACCAGCCTAATTATCTTTCCTATTATCATCAGAACTTCCAGATGCCTAATAGCCGGGCACTCCATGTTGAAATGAACTATTAGAGCCCATCCAAGATGACTGCTGCCTGAGCATGTAAAGATCTTTCCATCAGGAACAAAATATTGCTTCCTGATCCCATCAAGGAGTTAATTGCATGATGCATGGAATGGGGCTGTGGAAAAGCTTTTGGAAAAGCCTGCTTGTTTTTGCTGGTGTGCCATTGGTGTCCAGCCTGGCTGCAGCTCTGAACTTTGCTGTGCCAGAGCGGGGTCACACTTGGAGACAAAAGCAAAAAAATCTTCCACAAAACCAAAGTGTGGGAGCAGAACTCTCCCAGCCCAGAGCCCCCTCCTTTATCAGCTCCTGGAAAGCAGCTACCCCACTCTGCAGACCTTAACAGGATCAGCTGTTTGAAAGCATGAAACAACAGGGTTTAAGTCCAGGGAATGTTTCTAAGCCTCATTTTACAGAGAGTTTAGTTTTGAAAAATTTGGCTTTTGTCTTCGGGTAACGCTGGACACCTCAGACGTGAATATCCTATTTAGGGTTTTCTAAAGGTAATTTGCTTAACTTCCTACAGGCCTTGGTGTGGTGGAAAAGTGCTCTTTGATACAGTGCCCTCAGCTTTTGAAGTGTTACATAGCTTATGTGGCTAAAAATAGGCAAAGCAATTCTTTGGAAAACTGTTAAAAGCAATGGGTTTCATTGTGTCTTAGATAAGGGTGAGTAACAACCCTAAGAAACTAGAACAATCTGTTTCTTTGCCCAGAAGATCAAACCAGACATTATCTTCAAGATATGAGTTGTTGTTGCGGTTCTTTTTCAGTGGTGAATGAGCCAATGGAAATATTTTTATTATTATTCTTTTCCTTTTTTTTTTCTCTACCAAGAACAGGAATATCTGACCGTAGAGAGTGTTAGTGATATTTAAGGGTACTGATTACGTCCTAGAAACTGCCCTACAGCATCATCTCAGCAAAAATGCAGTCTAGGAAAATCCTTTTTTGGTTCTTGTTGTACTCTGAAATCTCTTTTTATTCAGAAAAGAACAATTTTCAAAGAAGAGAGGTAGAGTTGTTTATAGTACACAGCCTTGGACTTTTAATGAACAACCCCATGATTTGAGATGAGGAGAAAATAGTGTGCAGCACCCTGGAAATCACATGCACTTTCAGAATAAAGACATCTAGATCAGAAAGAAGCATCAAAAAAGCAACCAAAACAATCTTTAGATTCTCATAAAGAATTATTTCAGACTATTTCAACAGTACCAGTGTAAGATTTATAATGAGGCTCTGTTGGACTTTTCATGCAGTTGACTGAAACATTTTTAGCTTTTTAGAAATTTAGGTCAAGATTTAATTTTCACCAGTTAGAACAAAAGCAGAGCTGTTCTAGCACAATGGCAGTTGCAGAGGCAGGAGGCTGAGTCGTACTAGAAACATGAGAAAAGAATATGGGTGTCAGTTTTGAATATGTAAAGTTGTGTCAGCGTGTGAATGAAGATCCAATTCATTTTCGTGAAACTTTAGACTAATTAGTTTTATAATTTGCACAGTAAGGTAATGTAAATGTATTGCTGCTGCTTGACTTTTTTCTTAATCCTTTGAGTGAATATTTAATCTTTTTTTATATATTAGAATTAAAGCAACTTGGAAGATATGAATAATTAATCTAATTATATGCCGATCACTTTAATTTCTTTAATGTTTTAGATTAAAAAAAAAAGAAAAACAACTTTACAAATTGGTTTAGGTTGGAAAACCCTTTTAGAGGATTTTGTATTTCATCAGTAAGTGCAATTTAGAGGATACAAGCTCTGGAAGTGCGACATTGAGTTTAGAGTTATGCAAATGGCACAGCTAATCCGGTGACCAGCTTCTCAAGGTGTGCTCTCTGAATTCACAGCCTGAATCTCAGAAGTGGAATTTGCCAGTGAAGGAAAGCAAGCAACCAAAGAGCTTTAAAACACCGGCACCCAGCAAAGGGAAATGTTGTAAAGAACCAGTAATCTGCTTATCTATGGTGTGGGCTGAAGGACAACAAAAATTGGAGGGGTGAATCTTGTGTTGTTTACTTGTGGCAGGGGCTGTGTTTTGTGGGGTGGGGGACAGAAACCCAGTGTCTCTGCAGTGATGCCTCAGTGTAACTCTAATTATATACAGTATGAACGTGCAGTTATGGATAAACTGAGAGCTATCTAGTTTGCATACATCTGAGCATGGCATGCATATGGAGTGCTGACTGCTTAACTTGTGGAAAATGTAAACCCTGCACAGATCATCACAAGTGTAGGAGTTTGTATCTGTCCTATTACGGTCTGCTATTTTTGGTGACATCCACAATCACTTCAAA
Source organism: Prinia subflava (assembly GCF_021018805.1). NCBI lineage: Eukaryota > Metazoa > Chordata > Aves > Passeriformes > Cisticolidae > Prinia > Prinia subflava. Next base: position 15,622,097 of record NC_086259.1, read on the forward strand.
TTCCTTCATGATTTGAAAAATTCTCCTTTTTTTTTTTTTTTTTTTTTTTTTTTTTTTTTTTTTTTTTTTCCCCTTTAATGTGTGCATCATCCTCTGTTTGTACAATTAGCAGCTTGTAGCTAACTCCTTGGCTCTTTCCCTGCAGCCTGCTATTCCCTATTTTATGACTCTATCTTCTGGGGTTTTTTTGTTGGTTTGCTGAGGGAAATGAAAGTACTGATCATTACTGTGGAATTAAAAATAGCTTCTAACAGCTTAGCCCGAGATCCAAAAATAGGCTCTCTTCCGGCTTATCCTGTCAAATATAGTGGGAACCCTAGTAAGGTAACATCTGTGAAAACCTCACTCTGGGTTTGTACCTGCTTTTTTCAGAATCTTTCCCTTGTGTCTGCATAACTCAGTAATTTCAGTCAGATTGTTGATTTTTCTTGTTTCAGATAGTTTGCCATTGAGCTTCCAGGAAAGGTCATTGGTCTTAGAGACTCATTTTCCCTTCTGATGTTTCACTGTTTTATGATGTATTTTTATGTCACTGCTGAGGAAAAAGGACAGAATAGCTATAGAAAATCTGTAGAAAAATGCATACAAATACAAATGTTGATCTTCCTGTGCATGAGATTTCCATATGTCTTACCTAGTTTGGTGTCCTAGGGCCCAGGGATTCGTCATTCACAAGGACAAATGTAGACTTTCCATCCTGTGCTATTAATGCTGAGCCACCATGCTTGACTAGTGGAGAAGTGCAAAATGTATTGTGGTGGCCAACCCAGCTGGACAGGCTGTGAAAGCAAATAAATACTTCTCCAACAGGAATGCCTTTTTCTCACCCCACTTCCCTGGTAATGGCTGTGACATCAGGCAGAAAGGGAGAGGTGGGCACCAGCCTAAGTTCAGAGGCCTGGGAATGCACATCCTGAAGCTGTACAAATATTTTGGTGGGAATTGGCTGGGAGGGAGAAGTGGGTGTCTGAGGACCTGCCAGAGCACAGGCCCATGGTGACACGGAAGTTTTCTGCACAAACATTGATTCTGAAACTTCTTATAGAAACTCTGGTTAGTTCTGTGGTTTTGTCCATGAGGGGACTGAACTTAACAAATATTTACCCAAAATGTTAGAAGCACTGCTGGAAGTTCTAGTACTTCCTCTCTCCCACAGGTCTTTATTTTTTCTAGAGTTTGACAATTTTTCTTTTGTAGTTTATCTCTGTTAGTACAACATATAAATAAGATGAGCTTTGCAGAGGGCTCTAAGACACAATTGCTGTTTATTTTTAATGGTGAGATACACAGATATAGACAAAAATGAATTCTGTGCTTATTTACTTTATTTTTCTCATCACTCAAGCATTTCTTAAATGTTAGAGCTAAGGTCAGCTGGGCCAGGGTTCTTCTGTAACTCACTGCTTGCCATGTGAACCTGGTGTTCTCCCAGTTTTACTGGCCATTGAGACCAGCTGATGCCGTGACTGGGATTGTTCTCTAACCCTTCCTGTCAATTGTGGTCTTCTCCCAGTTTGGCAGGTTCCTCTTTCACCTCCCACATCTTCACTTGCCTCTCTCTTCAAACACCTGGCGTCATTGTTTGGTGCCTGGGAAGTTCTCACTCCCCAAATGAAGTTCCCTGCAGAGAAGAATGGTTCTTAGCTTCATCAGTCAGTCAAAGTGTTAGTTCAGATTAATGCTGTTACTGTCTCTGCCCTGGTAAGTGGATGGTAAAGGCCTTATCAGCAACAGCAGGTATGCAGAACAGAGGCAGGTCATTTTGTAAAGTGACAGCTCTCAGATATCAAGAAATTCTCTGTGTTATCTTTTTAGATGAATGTATCAGAATTCCATTGAAAGCTCAAGAGAACAGTAACTTATATGGCTGATGTGACTTGTGATTCAATCCTATGGCTCTCTAAAGGAGCATCTGTAGAACTGTTAGAGTCCACTCCTTTTAAATTCCACAGGATTTTTCTAAGAGGGAAGTGTTTGTAATAGGTCTCCCCATAGCAGGTTAATGTCTGTGTATTGTCACCCTGACTAACCCAGCATGGGAGCTGAAGTGGAGCACAAATCAATGAAATAGCATTAGGATGCAATTGTCGCAAATTATCAGAGAAGGAGGAAGACAACTGTAATTCTCGAGCAGTAACACTTTACCAACTGCTCTCACTAAGCATTAGTTTGGTGTGTTTTCAATTTCAAGGCACTTTCTCTGGAAAATGCCTGCTCCATAATGACCATTATTATCACCATCCTAAAATCTGTGGAATTTAACCTAAACAAATTCCTCAAAGCTTGCACTTACTACTGATGTGCTCCATCCCATTTATCTGCAGCCTCAGTGGCAGCTATGGGAATCATGCTTTGTGTTATGAGCACTGTACCATTCCCAAGGAAAGCTGCTGTGAGCTGCTGAACAAACACCCTGCTTCAAGCAGTCGGTGTCTCTGGGTGTCCTGTTTTCCCCAGCAGGACAAGGTCACTGCAGAATTTCTGTGGTGGACAGTTCCCTTCTGTTCTGTTGGCAGTCATCCCACCCGAGATCTTGTTACACCCCTGTGACACCCATAATTGTGTGGTCACAATCCCTCTGGCCATCCAGCACTCCTTTTCACTACCAGCATCTTAGATTTTACCCTTTCTTCATCCTGTTCACTGGCAGGCAAATTCTAAATAATTGTAGAATGCAATATCATTGCTAAAACCTGACAAATACCACCTAACTGGAAAAGGCATTTTCCCCCATGCATACTGGATATATGTCTACAGGTTACACTGATAATTGTCTCTCTGATGCAATGCAGTATTTGCATTTTGTCATTCATCAATTTTATATTTTTTTTCCAAGGGGTAGGATCACTCAAGGGGCTGGTTATGTCTTTCATTTCCTGGTTATCCAGTCAGCTCCTGCTCACGCCAGCAGGAATTGAAAGCTATTATCAATATTGAGAGCAGGATTTATGTGAGACGAGGATGGGATGTCAGTCAATCTCCTAATAGCAAAGCATTCGTATCCCAGTAACAACCTCACAACTATCAGTTTGTCCTGGGGCTCAATAGGGGATCAAAGGCTAAATCATCACCAAAGCAAAATTAATCTCCATGCCAGGTCAGGATGGAAACCCTTGAGGAATGTGCCCATGTGCAAGGGAATGTCTGAATAAGTGTGAAGGTTTTCTTTGAGCGTGCTTTTGTCACAGCTCTGCCCTATACAGGACACCCGAATCAGTAGGGTTTGCCAAACTGCACTGAAAGGGCATTTATTTATGAAAGAATTTCTAAGGTGATAAACAGATTGGGTTGTATCTGATTTCAAGCTCTCCCTGCACAGGAATGAGGTGAAGCCTTCTGCTCTATCAGGCAGGCAGGGGTGAAGTCTGGTTCAGCGATCACGTTACAAAACTCTGAGGCTGAGGACTGTAAAAACAGGGGTCAAGCAGTAAAGTTTTGGTTATTTACAGTGTAAGAAGTATAAGAATCATTGGCCAGGGAGAAAAGAAAGAGATTTGAGATTTGAAGGATTAGCGTGATAGGTAGGACTAAAGAAACCAAGGAGCAGCCCAGACTGATGTGTGGGGGTGATAAAGGAGCTTATGTGGAAATGTCATTGCCTCCCAGCTCCCTTGCTAGGCTGCTGCATTTATGTCTGGTCACACCTATCATCCCTCTCCCCTGGTGTGAACAGGTATGGGTCAGTCTTTGATATCTCTGCCTTCCTATGTGGACACTGAATCTCATCTTATTTTTTTTTGTTTTAGGATTTCTCCCCTTCCATCTCTCTCTCTAAAAATCATTTGAAGTGTCTACTACCACCTCAAAGGTCCTTCAACTGCAACTTTTCTCCCTTAAGACTTGTGATATTTGAAGAAGATAGAACCTTGCCAAAATGAATCACCTTCATTTTAGGTAGTGCATGTCTGTGCATTACAAAATGCCTGTGCAGCATCTCTGCACCACTTTCCACGCATAGTGTGGATTTTTTTTTTTTTGTGAGGATCTGGTCACAGACCATTTGATTTAGGTTCTCTTTTTGAATATATAGCTTCTTTTATGAATTCTCCTGTTTCCCATCACTTTCAGCCAGGTTTCTTGTGGTTGTCCTTTATAACTGCTTTGATGTGTGCTTGTTCTTGCCTTCCTCTTGCCACTTCCTCTGTTTCTGCAATGCCTCCAGAGCTTTTGTTTGTAGTTTCTCTATTTGTATTGCAGAAGGCTTTATTCCTGAAAATCTGAAATTTGATCCACTTCAGGATAAATATCACTTTTCTAGGAAGCAATTGTCCTGAGTTAAAAAGGGTAAGCCTTTAACATAGGTGTGTTGGTGTCACCTTAGCACAAGCAGTGCAATGCAGAGCACTACAAGGGGGTCAGGAGGTATGAAAATTCAGACAGTTCATAAAGTAGGGCTATAATTCTGTGCTTGAACATGGAAAGTTCCTGAAATGATGACAGAGGTGAGGAAAGGAGTCAAAGAAATTTGACTGGTTGAGAAATGTAGGAAATGTATTGAGAGGGAAGGAGAAGTATGGCAGTATGCAAGGAAGTGAAGTACATCTACCTACAAGTTTCTGGCTAAAACCAGAATGAGTCTGTGAAAGCTCTTGAAAGTGGAGTCCAGATTTGTTTTAGACCCTGCAGAGGACATGGGATGAGGGCTGTATGTTACACAACAGAGAGGACTCAGCTGGAGGCATGACAAAGTCAAAGAAAGTCCAAATAGACACATGAAGTTTGCAGAGAGAAACACTGAAGATTGATTTAGTAACAGATGTGTTCAGGAAGAAGATTAGAGAGAAGCAAATTTAGGAAGAAAATCCAAATATCAATATGCCTGCAGCTCTAGGAGTTTATATTAGGCTACTGAGAAGATTAATCAGATTTCAAAAACCCAAACGGAGTAATGCACGTCAGATTGTGCTGCTCAGCATACAAACCATGTGCACAATTTGCCATTATTTTTGTAAAAAGCATGGCTATATATGCAAGTAATTTCCATTTTTCTGCTGCCTTATTTTTAACCCATTTAACAACCTTTATAATCACAGTTCAGTCAAGTAGCAGCAACCGTGCCAATAACAGCATTCCAGCTGGGTTAATGAATACACACATGATTTCATGAAGGAATATATCTTTTTTGACCCAATTTCAACCTTTCCTATTTCAAGCTGTTTAATTATAAGATAAATTGGTTGGAAACAAACACCCATTTATGCAACATTAAAAGTTAAAACAAATTCCAGATGCAATTATTTTAGGCAGCGAGCGCATGTGATTGGGATGTGTAGGTAACAAATTAGTGGCACAGTTGATAAATGCCTTTCACAGAACAGATGCAAATAACCAGACTTCTGTGTTCCTTGAGTCTGCATGATAATAGGTTCTTTAAGCACCCTGCTAAGAATTAGGAAATTAGTCAAATGGGATCATATTTAGGTTGAGCTAATACTGCACAGCTGAATTTACCCACCATTATCTGTGGGCATAATTGGAGACAACTGTTTTTTGGACCAGCTGTGCAGGTCACAAAAGGATAATAATGGGGGCCCAGCCTTGCCATGTCAGATTGATAAATGTTTATAGCATAGTGAACAATTTAGGATTTTTTTTTAAGACTCCTAGAATTGAATATGCCAAATTAAACTGCTCATCAATTCTATATAGTGTGAGTTGGTGGAATTCACAGGGAGAAGAGAGAAAAGGTGTGCTAAGAGGAAAAGCATCTGAGAGGTGTCAGATAAAACTTTCCCACCACACATAATCTTTTTTACACCTTTCTGTTAGTTGTTTTTCCTGCTATTTTCTCACCTTTCCTTTCCCTGGGTGGGTAGATTTACAGCAGTTTACGCTGATATTGTGGAATTTAAAGTGCCACTCGTGCACTTCTGGATTTGTCACTGGCTCTTTTTAGCATTTAGGCTTAATTTGTTTGAATAGCTTTTTCTGGTATTCTGACAAATATTTCTTTTAAATGTTCCATCCAAGTACAGGTCTTTACTACTCCTAACCTATAAATATGTTAACAGCTACACTATGTTTAGAAAATACAATGTGATATTAATGTGAAATGTACCTTAGCTGAATCCATTAGTCTCAAGCAGATAAATAGAAAAGCACATTCCGATTTTAATTGCCAGGAATGTCTTTCATACTAAAGGTCTGTCCTATTTTTTACTCTCTTTAAATGTGCTGTTAGGATTTACTTTAGTATGTCCTGAGTATATACTCCAAATTAAACTTTCTTTAACTGAATTCATTATTTACAATGAAAAATAGAGAACCTTAATTAACTTAACTAGGTGACACTAAGGTTTAAATTACTGAAAATAAAATGCAGCTTCTGCTGAGTACTCTCCTTGTACTCTCCTTGCAGCATCAACTTCGATTTAGCTGCTATCATAACAGAAAGGGGAGAGGTTAGAGATCTAAAAGGTTTAATTTTATTTTAAAATAGCCATCTAAATGGTGCTCCTGCTAATTTTCCTGAACTTCAGAGGATTACATCTGCAGTAATGGCCAAAAATAGCTCTGGAGCCCACAGGAGCCTGCAAGGTGACTGCCAGCAGCTGGACTTTTGCTGGCTCTTGCTCCCCAAGCCCTGAAAACACAGGGGGATTTAACAGATGAGGGAAATCTCTATCTAATGATGGAATAGTCAGGCTGGGAGAACTTTCTGCTCGTGGGGGCAGCTGTGGCCTCTCCTAAAAACCCATCAGTGGCAGAGGGAGGCTGCTGCTGCCTCTGGCTTCTCCCGCACAGCTGGATGGTTCTGGGGCCCTGGAGCAGCCAAGGCAGGGGCTGTGCCCCAGTGCAGGTTCCACAGAGGGTGAGAGGGGACAGCCCATCCCTGTGAGAGCAGCTGCAGGGTCCTGGAGCCTGGCCCTGCTCCTCAGCTGGGCTGCAGTGCCTGTGGCTCCTTGGGGACTCCCTGTGAGGAGTGTTCATCTCCAGCTCGTTATTGGCACGCTCCGCACACAAACCGCCTGGAGAGGATAAATGGATCGACTGAAGAGTGGTTTATTATCGGAGTAATTGCTGTATTTTCTAGATTAACATTTGTTAGTGGAGTAGACTGAAATCATCGCTGGTTATCTTATCTGTGAGGGGAATTTTATCTTTCTCAGGTCTCCGATATTCCTGAGTGCAGCAGATGCTGATAACACCAGCTATCCCCAGGTTTTGGGTCTCCAGAGCAAAATGATCTTCCTTTCTCTGCTCCAGTCGGCGTAGTAGAACTTCCTCTGGGATCTGACTTTTATGAGAGACATCAGAAAAGATCCTCTGGAGTCAGAATTAGTATTTCTACCAAAATCCAAATCGGATTTCCAGTCTGTTCCTTTCCGAATTAGAGAGGTTTCTTGGTGCTGTGGCAAGGGGGAAGGGAAAAGAGCACTTGTAAAATGTTTTTATTGAAACTTAAAGGCAATTATTTCTGAATTCCCATTTTCTTAATTAAAAGTGTCACCGATTTGGATTTAATCAGCACTTAACAAGCCTTATTGTGAAGAGAAAGAGCTAAACAATGTCTGTAATAGGCTGGGAGGGTTAGCTGAACTTTGTTTAAATATAAAGGGAGTAGTGCATCTGCTGAAGAACTAAGCCCTTTCAAAGTTTAGGACACTCACCAGCGCCATAGAGCATAAATCACAGTGCAAACTGTGTGATTATACCCTGCAGGGAAATAGACTGTGTGTTTATGGGGCTCTTCACCAAGCACTTAGGAATAATCTGATATAAAGCAGCAGGGGAGGAGAGTAATGACAACTTCAAATTAGTTTAATGAATGTTTACATTAAAAAAGGCTTTTCTACAAACCTGAAAACACAAAGTGACAGTTTCCTCTCCAGACAAAAGAAACCCCCTCTACTTTTCCTTAAAGGACTGGCAGTGGGGGAAGACATTGTCAATTTAACTCTTTCAGTGTGGTGGATCATTGTATCTTTATGTGCAGTGTTTTGCTGTCATTACAGTGACATTTGCTGGGAATCCAATTGTAAACATCAGGGTCTGGTTGGTGGCTCATTTATTTTAAATCACACTGATCTCAGAAAAAAAATTAGTTTAGAATTTAATTCTCATAAAAGAAAAAATATCTCTTTAAAATTAACTTGGTCGGGCTGGTGTGGAACAAATGCTTAATAGTTTTTTGGCCATACTCGTCCAGTAGGCTGCTGTGGGGTTTTGAGAGTTCCTTTTCACTTCAAGCAATAGATAACAAGTTTATATTATGAAAAAAGGATGGGCTGTTCAAAAAAAGTAGAAATTATGCAGTACTTCTAGTTTTCTTCTTAAACTGGAGGTAAATGATCTATCAAAATTAATACATGTGCAAAATATGTTATTGTATGTATTGAATGGGTCTGAGAAATGGGTCTGTGCATTTCAGCACTGGCAGTGCAGCATTTTTCATTGCAGCAACATGAATTCACATCACATTTTTGAACCTAGTTTTGTGAAGCATTTCGAATTGCATCAGGAGGAAATTTGGTTTTCTTCTTGCCAGAATAGATACAAAATTTTCCACTAAGAATTCTGCAAATGAGTAAGTATGTTTAAAAAGGAAAAAAAAAAAAAAAAAAAGACAACAGCTTTTATAGCTGAGATATGGGTTAGAAATAGAAGTTTGGACGTAGGTTAGAAGATAATTTCCAGTGTTTTGAAACTTCCTCAGCAATTATCTGCGTGTGAAATAGTTCTGGCTATGACTATTACCATACTCAGTGAAATATTTTTGGCTTTTGTCCAAGGATGTGAAAAATTAATAACAAATCAAGTACCCGTTTTCATTAAGGAAAATGTGTGTTTCTTAAGCAGCCATGGGAAGCCCCTATTCCAGACATTAATTTGTCAAGTGCTGTGTGTGCTCAGGGCTTTCCTTAATCCAGCGTGCAACACACAACAATGCTTGTTCTGTGAAGCTTGCATATAGAATAAAATTAAGGGTTTTTTGTGTTGATGTCACTCCCACATAATAAATCATCTGTGATCTGAATGTTTTATGGTTCTTGCAAATGCCCTTGAGATAGGGATGGACTTTGCAGTGTCACACGGTGGAAGGAAGAGCCTGTGTTCTTCTTGAGAAAGGAGCAGAACCCCACAGCAGCTGTTGTGATTCTCATCTGCACAATGTGATGTGGGATCTCTTCAAAGTAGACCAAGTGCAGTGCAAGGGAGGAAATCAATAGAGCTTGTGCAGTGGGTGTGATTGACATTTGTGAAGTTGTTAGAAAATGCTGCAAACCATTAGGAAAAAAGTGTCAATAACGAGTGTCATTTCAAAGGAAGGATTAAAAGGAAATGATTGAGGCTGGGTGATGCTAACCAGGAGGCTGGGGAGCCCCTCAGGTTGCAGAGTGCTGGCTGTGGGATACAGCCAATGGAATGACAACAGATTCTGCATGGGCGGGAGGTGCCATGAAATAATTTTTTCTTGTGTTCCTCCTTAACCACATTTTTAGCTTTGTCCATACTGTTGTGTGCTACAGCCTGCCCTGACCAGCCTCAGCATGAGGATTTACCTGGGGGGCTCCAGACAGCCAGGGGAGGTGACAATGGCTGTGCTGTGGCATCCAGAGCAAAGGGATGCTGCTGGCAGGGCCTGTGCCCTGACAGAGATGACAGCAGTAGATTGTCTCAATGCTGAGCTCTGCTTTTCCCACCTTCTCCTGGCAAATTTGATTTTAGGATTCTCTCCAGAAAGGGAAAACCCTACTCAGCAATAATCAATCAATTTACTATGCAAGGCCAAGGCTAAAACTTCATGAAATAAAGTTTGGTTTAAACCCCTTTTTAGCCCAACATCTCTGTTCAGGTGTCTTGGTCCTGCTGAAACAATACCAAGAGCAGAAAAGCTCATATAAAGGAGTAGATAGACATAGAAAATCCCTGATTCTTCAATCCACTGTGTTTCCAATAAGGAGGACAAAGTTTTCCAGGAATACGGGGCTCACAGAGGAGTCACTGGGAAAAATTAATGTTTAATTATAGCTGCATTTGGATAGTGATAGAAAAACTATGTTTACTACACATCTCCATTTTATAATTTTGCTGCAAAATTATCACAACACCCTCCTGTGGTTTCCCAGCTGTATATGTGTGACCCTGCAAAGCCAAATCCAAAGACATCATGTAAAGCTGAGCCTGTGACCAGGCTTGGAAGATGTGCAGTTTGTGCTGCTCTTTGCTCTGCTGTTTCCAGCACCAAGAAGAGCTGATTGCCTCTCTAATATTTTTCTTGGCTCTCCCCCTGCTTTGTCATTGATAAAGGTGTATCAGGCTATTTCTTACTGCTCAAAAAATGCACCGTTTTCTCCTTTAAACAAGTTAAATAAATGAAGTGGGATTCTCTCCTTTAACTGATGTGCTTCAGCCTGCATACCTCCACTTCAATATTAGGTAACAATGAACCTCAGGTAAGAGCTGGGATTCTTGGCACCCTCTGCCAAGGTAAAGTGCTGCCAGCACCCCATAAAATGAGAATTTCCCACTAGAGGAATCTCTTTCTTTTTTCCACTGGGGGCCTCACAGATATGCAGGGTCTGAAACCAGGCATTCCTGGCAGATGCTAAAGTTAGATGGGACAAGTCATAGCCTTTACACATAATTTAATTTGCTATGGACTTGATTGGCTTGAGGATTTCATTCCATGTGTCAGGCTTTTCATGTTTCACATTGATTTTTATTTATAGTTTTGTTTTAACAGATGAAACTTATGGCAGGATAAATAGGCACCCTAGGAATTTTGTTAGTGGTACTTTGAGATTCTTAATAGGGACAAGAGCTATTGCATTAAGGACTGAAAAGTTTGATATTCAAATAGTGTCCAAATTAAGTAGTTTTTCACTGCACTATTTCTTGTCTGAGTGAAGTGCCTGAAGTAAGCAATGAATATTTGAAATGCAGGCACAAGCAACTGATAAGAAAAATACAATTACAGCTAGCCCTAAAGATACTGCACTTAAAGGGGGATCACACTTATGTGCATTTAGAAGACAATATTAATAAAACACTTAAAATAACTTCATATTAGGGAATTAGGCAGTTATTTTTTAATGAAACTCTGGGGCCATTTTATCCAGACAGTGTTAGGTTTTATTCCTATAATAGCAGTCCAGATAAAACAATCACATTTCTTTAGTAACTGGAAGCTGTGAATTTTAACAATCACGTTAATGCTTTTAGATAACTGAAAGAGTAGATTTAATAAAGTGTAAAACTTTCCATTTAGGAGCTAGAAAGCCCCCTAGTTCAGAGTCCCCCCTCTCCCTGTGTCAGCACCATCTTGGGACAGCTGTGCTCAACAAATGTGAGCCTGCCCCTCTGAGCCTGGCCCTCCTCACCAAATCCCATTCCCAATCCATCCCCACCTCTGAGCCTGGCCCTCCTCACCAAACCCCATTCCCAATCCATCCCCACCTCTGAGCCTGGCCCTCCTCACCAAACCCCATTCCCAATCCATCCCCACCTCTGAGCCTGGCCCTCCTCACCAAATCCCATTCCCAATCCATCCCCACTTCTGAGCCTGGCCCTCCTCACCAAATCCCATTCCAAATCCATCCCCATCTCTGTCCTGCCCCTCTGAGCCTGGTTCTCCTCACCAAATCCCATTCCCAATCCATCCCCACGTCTGAGCCTGGCCCTCCTCACCAAACCCCATTCCCAATCCATCCCCATCTCTGTCCTGCCCCACAGAGGACTGACCCCGCTGTGTTGATGGGATGGGGAAGGATGTGTCTGCTCTCTCCCAGCTTGAGCAGGATGTGGGGCTGAACTTGCAATGCCAACAGCCCACTCCTGTTTCTCCCTAGATTTGCAATTTTCCCTCTTTGCTGCATTTTTCTTGGCCATTATTTTCCAACCCCTCAGCAGGAATCTCATTGCCATGGGGCTACAGTCTGCCCTCAGCTCTCTCTGGGCTTTAACATCCATTCATGTGACCAAATCTCAGAGCACTTCTTTTTTTATTCAACTGTTTGGTTGCATTTTATTCCCATTTCTGGATGTTTGGAGCAATGTTTGACCCTGTTTTCTCACTTGTTTTCCACCAACCCTTTCTTGTGTGGAAGTGCCCGAGAGCTCTGCAGGTACTACCATAGCACCACTCTTGTGCAAAGGAATTTAGATGCCCTTTTCTTTGTTGCCATGGCATGAACAAGTCTGATCAAGAAGTTTAATCAGATTTTCAAACTCTTTCAGCTGAGAAATTAATTAAAAGAAAAAAATGCGTAGCTTAGAGTTCCCCCAAATCATTCAATGTTGATTGGAGATACTGCTCAGAACTTAAAGGTTATGCTTGACTTCATTGAAAACAATACTTGATGTCACTTTACTCAGTGTCCCTGTGAAAACCACAGTCATTGTAGAAGGAAAATGCATCAGTATTTGGTCTTTGGGGTTTTTCAAAGTTTCTGTGCAGTGGGTTGGACAGCTGCTGCTTGCCTTATACATTTATTTAAATTTGTGATTATTGCAAATTATGTCTTTTTTCTTCTTTAAGAATAAGTATAGGAATATAAAACTTCTTCGTGGATAAGTTTTGGAAGTGCAGTAAGAATATTGCTAAAAGGACTGTTATTTGTTCACCAACACTGAGGTTTTGCTGCTCTTTTGTATATACATCCCCAATGTTTCCTTTCATTTTTTGTGTAAACTGCCAGTAAATATCTTCTATACAGAAATTGGGTGGGTTTCAGTTGCTTTTGATTTGCATTTTTATTTTCATAGAAAGAAGCACTAACCCCTAAGTAAGCCCCACCCGGGAGCCCACCCTTGCTCTCTCTGTGTGGGATTTACATTGGTTAACCACTCGCTGCTGTTAGAAAACACCACATCTACAACATCATCATTTGTGAGCTACTTTGTGGTGGGAGAACGTGAGAGAAGCCCAGGGAGGGATTGTAAAACGTGGATGTAGAAAGATGTCATGTCATTGTTCTCCTGCCCTGGAAATCCTGCACCCTCATTTTTCTTCACAGCGTGACAAATAACGCTCCCATCGGAACAGTGGGCAGTGCACTCCTGAGTTTACAGTCCTTGTGTGGGGCAGGAGAATTGTGTTTTTACCCACCTCTAATTTTGTATCAGCACCTTGCAAATCAGGGGGTTAAGCCCCTGCATTTATACGCTGCGACAAAAATTTAGAAGCTGAGCATTGACAGCACAACCACTATTGCCTCCAGAGGAATGTTTCTAGCTGATTTCATTTAAAGTTATATTTTCCTTTTTTTCCTTTATTTTTTTTCTCTGGAGCCTTCAAAGATTTGCTGTGAGTGTGGCCACTGAGGTAAGGGTGCCCCAAACATTAGTTCTAACATAAACAGGAGAGAAGCAGCTTCTCAGAGGAAGTGGTTGTGTGTTCTTGGCCCTGTGCTGAGGGTTTCTTCTTTTTCCATGGCTGAGCAATTCTGTTTCATTTCCTACTCTGTGTTGGCATTTGCTGCAGTTGCCAACATCTATATCTCGAGGCTGATGACATCCACAGACCTGCCTGCACCACCCAGCAGAACTGCATTTGAAAACCCTTTCTGAACCTGCTTCCAGTGACACTGGGAAAAGAAATTTGTGGGAGGGTGGAGAGAGAATGAGAGATTTCTGCTGAGGGTAGTTCTATCCTTTTATTTTCTTCTTTTTTTTTTTTCCATTTTGGGTCTGACATATCTCTTTGCCAAGACCACAGTTACTTGTTTGTGTAAGAAATAACATCTAAATTGAGCAATTGATTTGTGGATATCATACAAATTTGTTTTATGGTATTACAAATGACTTTAGGGCCATCAACACAGTAAGTGCTATATTAGCAGCTTTAGCTGCTTGCCAAAACCTGCTACAAAATTTGAATGGAGGCAATAAATTGATACTCCTTGCTAGTTTTTGCTGTGGTCTATGGTGTAGCTGTCCAGTGGATAAGTGAATAACATATTGTTAATCTAGGTACATCAGGAAGACAAAATATTGGGTTTTTTTACCCAGCATCCTATTTATCCATCCCTGCCTCTCACTTCCTACCTGCCATCTCTAACACAAGGTGCAGCACTACACCACTCCTCAGCTATAAGCAATAAGATTTGCCCAGTGTCCAGAATCCTGGGTTGCTGAACTTCAGCCATCCTGGACAATGTAGGAACAGAGCAGCTCCATTTTGCCATTTCCTGTGGCATACAGTTTATTTGTGCTCAAGTTCAACAAAAATCAGAATTAAAAGCCTCATTTGGCCTGAGACTAGAAAGACATAAGCTCTAGGGGATTTTTTAATAATTTTTTTGTTTTGTTTTGTGATGGTGGGAAAAGGAATTTGTAGGAGATTTTCAGCTGCAATAATTTGTCTGCCCTGATTCCAGAAGTTTTTGGGTCAGTCTCCTGACAGGGTAGCCCCAGAGGTGCAGGAGGGAGTTAAAGCACCTGAGAGACACCCAGCCTCTCTCTGCACTCAGTTAATACTCTGGAATTGCCAGGGTCCAAAGGCTGAATTTCCCAACTGTGTTTTTTGTCTATGCTCCCTGTCCCAGCTGCTCCTGTGGGATGCAGCTCCTGGGCAGCTTTTGGCATGGCAGGAACCAGCAGGAGGGATGCATTTGCCCCTCAAAGGTGGAGTTTCTGACTTTAGGCAAACAGTGGTTAATCTTTCCAAAAGGGTAGATTTATAGCCTGGCTTCCAAGCATTTGAATTCATTGTTACAGCTAATGGACATCTCATATTGTCTTAAATCACTGGCTCCTCAGTGAGCCAAATAGTAATAGGAACCTTAGAGCTACCCTAATTTGGCACCTATGTTTCAAATCACTTGCCAAAGGAGCTTGGAGCTGGGAGGAAAGATCAATTGAAATGTTTTTCTGAGTGCTTTCCCTGTGAAACGCTTTGCAGGGCTTGAACTCCTGGATATCGTATGCAGACTTAATATTAGGTTCCTGCTTCATGCTACATGGTTACTTTTCCATGTTAAATAAATTTGTCTAATTTACCACAGAGGGAGATAAATATTGATTTGGTAAGCAAATGAAAAAATATGTTATGGGCAGGCTGAATTTCTTTCAGTGTGACAGCAGTGTTATGCTGTGTGTAATGCAATAGTTGACTCTGTTAATGATCTCCTGTAGGAGTTATTGCTGTGTAAGGTATGGCCAGTGACTTTACATGGTGTGATTTATGGATCTATCTTTGCATTTACATAAGCAGCCTCCTCCTCCTGCCACGTGCCAGTGGCATATCTCACTGTATCTCATTTCCTCTTGTGGGAGGAATTATTGTGTAAGGAATTAACCCCTGTGAGAGCTGGCACCTCCACGCTTGGCTGCTGCCTGGGCACACACACACCTTGGTGGAACCAAGAGAGAAAATCCTGTGGCTTTGGTTTCCAAATGCTGAAACCTCCTGAAACCTCCTGATCCTGTCCAGGACCACCTTGCTTTGAGGCAGCTGCTCCAGGGAAGGGTGGGAGGGCTCTGCCTTCCCTCTGGGGGGTTTATTCATTCAGCACCTGCCTCACACCAGTGCCTCTCCCATGACACACAATCACAAGTCTCGGCCTGTTTCATGATAGCACAGGGATTTTAATGCTGAAAGAAAGGTCTGAAGAATTTGGGCTCTAAAGAGATAACCTGAGAAATTTTGCAGGAAACCCATGGTTATCTTGCCCTGCACTCATTCTTTGATGGCACAGACTTTTTCCTATTTAAGAAAGACCTTTTCTTTGTTCTAGGAAAATACCAAGGTGATCATTGCACTGCATAGCAGATTTTTCTCTTGGAAAAACTGTCTTGCACATGATTAACTTTATGGTACATAATAGAGAGAAAGCTGCAAGGTGATGGTTAATGGCATTTGAAAAGCCATTGTTAACCTCAGCTTATAGAGATTTACAGGGATTGCTTAATATAATCAATATGCTGATTACATTGTAATAAATAAGTGGTTATGAATATCAGTTCTTCAGAGGAATAGGGAAATATTTAATATATGTATCTGAAAACGTTCCACCTCCCTCTTCCATGTTTATAAAAATGAGTTCATTTAGCAAGTAATTTTTCTACTGAAAAGGAGATTTTTTCCCCCTTTGAATAAAAGCTTTCCCAGTGTAGTTTGTGTGTACAGATCTATATATACACACAGGGATATGTGTTTGTATATGTCTATATATTTTTGTGTATATAGTTCATTTCCCACACCATTTTAAGGGGTGTGCGGGTGGCTGAAGAGAGCAGAGATGAATGATAAAGCAATGTGGGAAAAAAGCAAGTGTGACACACTGGGGAAAACAATGAAAGGACATGAACACTGGAAAAAAAAAAAAGAAAAAAAAAATTAAAAAAGCAGCAGAAGCACCAGGAGTGAAGTGGTTAAGGAGGCTGCCACAGCAGGAAGCGGGTATAGCTCTGTTTGCAGTGTGCTCATGGGAACCGGGTAGGAAAGTGTTGTGGTAAAAGTGTGTGGAAAAAAAAAATAAAAAAAATAAAAGAGAAACATGAATTGAGCTATAAATATCTGGTTTTCTTTGAAGTTTTGTGACCAACAATTAATGTTACTGGAAATCTCATAAAAAGTTGTTGTTTTATAAACTCTGGTTTGGCTGAATGAGGCAAAGTAGAGAGGATATTAGCTCATCTCCAAAGGCAGCATCTGTACACTGAGTTTTAGCTCCTGTGGCAGGTACAGGCTAAGTGCAGAATGAAGCCTTGTGTTCCCTTCCTCTGCTGAGGTTGCTGGCTGCAGAAGTGTATTTAAAATGACATAAAGTAAAGAAAGGTTTATCTGCAAGGACAGTGTCTGTATGTCACATGTCCTTTAGTGAAAATGAGTGGAACATCTACATTCTAGTTTTGTCTACACTCCTTAAAATCAGACCTCTTACAAGAAATTAACTCTAAAACAACAGGCTGTAGTCTAACCTATTTTTCTTTTCCTCAGATTAAAAATCCAATAATGAGCAGTAGACCAATAAATGGATCTGAAGGTCACAAATTATTTTTGGGGATTTATCTGTAAATAAAGTGATTATTATTTTCTCTAAAAAAAGCCCACTCTAGTGTTTTTTTCTTCCCCTCCAGTAAATCCCTAGCTGTTACATTCCAGTTAGTTGCCACATTTCCTCTGGAAGGGAGAGATGCCATTACCAGTGAATATGATAATATTAAAAGCCTGTTTGAAGCTGGTAATGATAGTGAAAACTGGAGATTCCAAAGAAATCATATCTATCCTCTGCACATCAAGCAATTTATGTGGGTCTGTTTCAACAGCTGTAGTTGGTCATTTTGGTGGCTTCCATTTATTGAGCAGGTTTTGCCTCAAGTTGTTTTACAAACTTCAGGATGCTCATTCTAAAGCTGTGCTAGGTTTTGTGTTCAACTCGTGAGTGCCATTGGCACAGTGCAGCTCTCAGGGCTGGGATCTCAAATACCACCATGAGCAGTGGTGTGTTTCCAGCACCTCTTTTAGCTTGATACGTGTCCATCCCAGATTTCCTGGAAAGGAGGACAGACTGTATTGCTGGTGGGATGAAGCATCATGATCTTGGTCCCTTCTGGAAGTTTTTCCCCACCTGTGGAAGCTCCTGTGTAAGGAAATGTGGGCAGGAGGTGTGGAGAATAAAAACATCCTGGCATCCCTGAGGGGAAACCAGCATCCCTGGGACAAACTGTGGCCACTTGCACAGCTCCTGTACTGGAAACAAATTTACAAAGTCTTTGTAGGCACATCCTCAACAGATCCTACAGAGCAGGCAGGATGTGCGGGCTGGACGTATTCACACCAGCCCAGTGCCTTGAGGGAGCCATGCAGAACCTGGCTTAGGAAAGTGGCAGAACTGCCCTGCTCCTCCTCTGGCCTGGCAGGAAGATCCACGGCCTTGCCCTGTGCTAACACACCCTCTCTGGCAGGGTGAGCTGTGGTTCAGGGGGTGAAACCCCTCGGATCAGGCGCTCTCTGTTTGTTGGTGCTCTGGTGCGCAGCTCCAGCCGAGGCTGGCGCTCTTGTGCAATCTCTTTGAGTTGGCTGCACAACTGTCAGCATCGTGTCCGTGTGAGTTTC
This sequence comes from Prinia subflava, assembly GCF_021018805.1. Classification (NCBI taxonomy): domain Eukaryota; kingdom Metazoa; phylum Chordata; class Aves; order Passeriformes; family Cisticolidae; genus Prinia; species Prinia subflava. The sequence continues at coordinate 15,640,101 of NC_086259.1, forward strand.
TTCCTCCAGTGCTCGTATTATTTGCTCTGGGGGCCCTTGTCAGCTCACATTCAGCTTGTTTGCAGACAAAAACTACCAGCAGGGAATGAAGTGTGATTGAAATTGAGATGCCGAGCTACTGTACAGGCTCTCAGCGAGACACGGCTGCTTTGTATACAAGTGTCTGAGCTCTCTGGGACTGACTTTACTGTTGTTTGAATAAAACCCACTTCTGATTGGTTTACTGAAAAGCTCAGCCTACCCTCAAGGCCCTGTTTTGCACTCAGATTATTAAAAAATTAGCTGGAGGCTGTGTTTGGAGTTTAATTCACTCCATCACTTTGCTTCATATATAGACGTATTTCTCCCTACAGCTGCAATCTGCAAGAAGCAGCTTCAGAGCTGAGACATGCCATGGTCTCACCGAATCAGCCTGAAATACATGAAGACTGTAAATTTGAATCAAATTTCAGGAGAGAAGGAGAACTCCTCGAATCAATTTTTAGGTTCATTTTTCAGTAGGTTCAGTGCTGAAAGACAGAACTGAGGGAAGGAGAGTCAGTCTGGGACTTTCTTCTAAACACAACTGTCCTGTGGCACGTTATTAAACACAGTAATTCTTCTATTGCTTTCTGCTTTTAGCAAAAGAAATCTTCAGAAGTCTGAGAGAGAGGAATTTGTATGGATTTGTGTGGATTAAAGCCTCTGGGACCATCACAGTTGCCTTCTTTATGCCCAGATTTCTACCCTCAGTTATTTTTTTTCTTGTGTTTTATTTTTTACCGCATCACTTCTACCACAACATTGTTCTGCTGACTTGTAAATGAAATGTATATTAGAATGAATCATCACCACAGAAAAGTCCTAGGCTTTTTTGAATGCACCACTAAGCACCTTATCTGCATCTAAATATCTTTACAAATCTGAGTCTTAGTGAGAACCTTAATGCTGCTTTATTCTGGCAAGCCAAGGATATAAATGCCCAGCACTCAAACTTTACTTTTGATTGAGTTTTCACACTCATGCCAATGCCTTACACTACCCTTAGGAAAGTGCTAATTTGATTTTCAGACAATAGATGGTTCAGCTTCAGTGTTGGTTTGAGAAGCAGCAGTGTTGAAAGAGGAAGAGGGCTTCAGTGCCACATCAGCGTCCCAGTAAGGCCATCCAGAACAATAAAGTTCACATTAAATGCAATATTATTTTTTTAAATTGATAAAATGAAGCCAAGTCAGCCATTTAGAGGGGGATTTTATGTAGTTGTTCAGTTCTCTGCAATGTTTTGGCCGTTTTGGTATGACATTGACAAAAAGAAGGCTTTGTGGATCTACAAACATTGTTTCAGAAAGAAACAAAGACATTTCTTCCCAGAAATCCTGTGGTACGATGACTGCAAATTTCATATGAAACAGAATTTGCATCAAGGAAATTTTGCTGTTTTTTCTGTCCACATGGCTGATGCTATCATGCTGAAAACATCATTGTAGAAATGACTGCAGATTATGATAAGCTTGATATGTTTGTGAAAAGTCTTATATGATGTGGTGTCTTCCATAACACAGATGTGATGAGATTGATGGTCCAGGAAGTCTCCCTCACTCCGCATTTCCATGTCTTCAGCACAGAAAGAAGAGAGGTGTTTGTTTTGTTAATCGTTAGGTAGCTAATCCAACTCAGATTTTGATTTCTAATCCTATCAGAGACAATGCCCTCTTTACTCTGGAAAACAAATCTCACTCAATAGAAAATGCACCTCATTTGGCACTGAAAACAAGGCTTCAGACTAATTGAATTCCAAGAAATGTTAATACTATTTTTCTTCTGTTCTTGCAGAACAATATCTGAATTCTTGCTGCTTGTCGTTGGTTCACTCTCTGTGGCTAATGCTGAGCTAATGGTAGATTTGATGGAATAACAGCAGTGATCCTTTATGACAGATCTGGTTTGTATCTGGCCCTAAAGCTGGTCTTTCTCTGCATGTGCCACTGCACCCAAAGGCAGAAGGGCCCAGCAATTAGTACTTTTCCTAAGTAATAAATTAGTTCATCCAGTTCTGTGCATGATACAGTCATTATGTGGTGGAAAATCGAATCCATACTTTTGTTTCTGGTGGGCTGCAGTGGTATAATGAGCACTACGGGTGTTTTAATACCCTTTGTTTGCACTTGGAAAAACATAACACTCTCCCACTGAGAGCCAGAAATCCTCCCGTGTTCTTGTGAACATGACATTCAAAAATGCAGCGTGAAGAGATTTTGATGTTGGCAAGGAACATGGAAGAGGCATTTCACAACGTGCCACCACTATCCCAAGAAGAAAGGAACAGTGCTAATGCTGAAAACTTGCTCAGAAGTGTTTAAATCTATTCGAAGGCGTTTTCTGAGTACGAGGTAATCGAGGTGTGCTTTGCCTTTTAGAAACTTTGGGCAGTTTGGCCATTTGTAAATGCCCATTGTGCCACTTGTCCTCAGTGCAGGAGAATAAAACCCTTTCAGACTTGATAAATGGAGAGCAGTGGGGCTCTCCCAGACCTGGCTGTGTGATTGAGATCATGACAGAGGGTGCAGTGCCCATATCTCATATCTCATGTATCTCATACCCTTCAGATATCCAGGTAAGTGGCAGGCTAGGGAATTGTGGTGAACTGAATGCCAAGAGAATATCAAAGTGGCTTAATGATTGACTCTGGTGAAGCTGCAGAGATGGAGAGGGGGAGGTGCAGTGAGGTCCTCAGAGCTTCTTCTCTCCTTCTCCTGTGTGTGTGTGTGTGACAGAAGGTGTTAAATTTGTGGGCCAAAGGAACAGAGCCACGGGGAGTGCTGGGGGGAATACGTGGGCTGAGCTGCTTAATGTACACCTGGATTGTCACCCTCAGCTTCTTTAATTAAAGTTAATGAAGATTGTCCTTTAATTCCCAGATGGCAAGAAGGGAATAAGAGCTCATGATGGTGCATCTTTGCATGGCCAACTCTATTTAGTTACAAACACAGCTTAGAGAAAGCGTTTGTGACCTGGCCTGAACCACAGCTCCTGCAGGCTGTGTGCTGTGTTCTGTACCAGGAGTAGTATGGATTTTATCCCAAAGGAGCTACAGAAATGAACCCTTCAGCCCAGAGAGCATTGCAGTTGTAAAGCCCTTATAGCAGCAAAGGTTTCAGTTTCTTTAAGAGAACATTCGCACTTTTAATTGTTTTAGAAATATAGGTAATAACTACATATCATATATGGGAAAAATAATTACTGAACAGTTCTCATGAAATCCATGTGATATCTCACATAATACAGCCAGCTGAATACAGTGACCTGGTTTTAATAAAATAAATACAGGTTATTCAATATGTAAATTAGCTAGTTAAAAATGTACACTAATGGATCATTAACCTCTCTTGAACTTGTGTTCTTAGTGAAAACCCCGTTAAGTGAGTGTAGGATTATGGCAATGGAGACCTGTTAAGGAAGAATCCCAGTAAGCACACTGAGCTGGGAGATACTGCAGCAGAGAAGGCAGGTGGGACACGCAGCACTTCTCAAAGCTCTTTAGACTGGAAAACTGGGGTGCAGCTCCATCTGGGCAGAGACTGTTGGAATGGTCACTGACAGGGACAAGCACCTACAATGAAAAAAATTCATTTTTTTCTCGTTTTCTCGTTTTTCTCGTTTTCCCTATCTCTGCTTCCCTGCTGTGCTAAAAAAGTTGGCTTTGGCAAACACAAAAGTGTTCTCCTTCTCTGTGTACATTGCTGCTCTGCAGCCTCTGGAAGGGCTGTGCTCGGCTCCTCAAGGATGGGAGGGCTGAGAAGTTGGGTTTCTAAAAATCCCACAGGCCGGTGTATTCGGCCTTTAGCCAGCCTGCCAAGCACAAACCATTTATCCCTTCCACCTGGCCTTCAGCTCTGTGTGCCCCTCTGCAGGAGGAGCTCCCATTCCAAAATCCAGCTGCCTTTACCGTCCCCAGAGAGAACCAGAGCGTTGTGGGGAGCAGTGGGAGCCCACGCAGGGGTGTTGAGCTGGAGGTGTTTGCATGGCACCTGCCCACGCCCTGGCTCCAGCCATTGCTGTCTGCCTTTCAGTTTCACAAGAACAGGATTTAGATACTCCTAAAAATAGCTGCAAGGGAGCCGTGCAGAGCCACAGCAAATAGGACTTCTTCAGATGGCTTTGATCGCTATCTGCACTTGCGTGGGTTTAGAAGTTACAAAGTAGATTTTGGTATCAAACACACCTTGGGCTTTGGTAAGTGACTCTGGAAGGAAACTGCCACGTGTCAAGAAGAGAGGATGCTAAACCTGGGCCACATTGCCAGCTGTATGTCAGTCCTTTGCAGCTAAGATATAATTGAATTCAAAATCATCTGGGTAAGGCATCCAAAATGTAGTTATTTTTAACTAGAACAGTGTATTGTAAAACTGTGGCCCACTCTGCATTTAATTTTTCATATTTTTAAATACCCAATTCTTTTTATAATTTTTCCTCTCTTTTAAAAGCAGAGCTTGGGATGGAATAGTGCCCCCTCAGCCATTTAGAACTGAAGCAGTGGGGACCACTAACTGTGGCTGGCTTTGCAGCTTTAACTGGCCTTTATTACCATAGCCATAAATAGCAAACCGCCCCAAATATTACAGGAGTTTTGTTGGCTTTAACCAATGAAGTAGAACAAGACCTCTGAATACCCCATTAGTTCCAGTGCTGTGCTTTGACGACTTTGCATTGGCAGCTCTTTTTCTATACAAGTCACTGGCCTCACCCGTGTCTCTTAACAAATACCGTTGACAGGCACCATTGCAATTTTTCTGCATGTTCTGACAGTTTAATTCAGTACCTCCTGGCTAAGCAGCCAGAGCCTGAGGGGGTAATTCAGCACCTTGGCATCACACTGCTGCAATTAAAATAATTAAGGGAGTTGGGATGGGCTTACAGAGCTTTCCGTCTTCTGCAGCCTTGTACAGAGAGTGCACTTTCCTATTCCCTCATGGAATGAATACAGGAGCTTCCTTTACAATATGCTGCAGTGACTTTTTTTTTTTAAGAAGATACTTATTTCCAGCCTCTATTTGCAAAGCTGTTTGCATTTATGCCTAACAACTTTTCTTTCTCCTCTTTTATAAAACCCAATTTCCTCCCCTCCCCCTCCTAAATACAAGGGGCCAAATACTTTATATTCCAGCTATGTTTTCTTTTGATTAGAGAGGTGCATAACCCCTTGGCTGCATAATCTTAGTCAAATCATTCATTTTGGTGCTTAGTAAGGACAACTAAGCATAGCTGTCTAAATTGGTGGTTCTCATTTCTCTTACTGAGAAGGAAGGAGTAATAGGAAAGGTGAAAGCTATTTTGCTTTACCTTTAGTGTTAAAGGCAAATAAAGGAGTCAAGGCAGGGTTTTGTGTGTCTGTGCATGTGTATATATATTTATAGATATAAAAGAGATATATATGCATCGATATATAATGTGTGTATGCATAAAGAAAAGGGTTTGTTGTTTTCCTTTGTTTATGTAGCTCATACTAAGTGCATTTATACCACTTGCAGATATAAGAGTCCTGCCGAAACACATTTTGCTGAGCTGTGTATCCCCTATCTCTCTAAACCAGGTGATATCCTGGTTTTACTGAATGGAAACCTCCCCTAACACATCTGGGCCCTCGTTCCACCTGGGAGTTCACCTTGTTCATGCCATAAGTGAACTCCAAAGGATGGAGATAAGCATTTGAAAGGAGCTGTGATAAATATCAGCTGTGTGAAGTGAGCAGAAGTGCTCCGTGTCATGTTCAGCTCATCTGGTGCACGCAGGTCTATCACACGCTGATCTGAGCCCCCTTATCTGCTCCTGCTGCGTGTGTGCCTGCTGCAGCCTTTCCCTGGATAACTGATATCAAGCTCAAAAAATGCTGCCCCTGTATTTTGTCAGACCCTGAAACATTAATCATGAGGAGGAAAAAATAGTCTCAGTCAACAGTATTGTGAGAGATTTGTTCTGCAGGTTCAGGTCACGGGTTTTCCTCAGCTTGGGAGATCTGTGTGGTGTGAACAGAGTAAAACCTGTGGGGTAACCTGTTCACATCAGGGCTGCTGAGCAGAGCCAGGCTCTGGCTTTGGGGCTCACCACCCTTAGCTGGCCCTAAACCCACCCTCAGAGGCGTGGGCTGTCAGAGGTGTCCATTGCAATCCTCTCTGCTCACTCAGTGATTCTGCTGTTCTGTTGGTTTCTGGGGCCAGGAAGGAAAGTGTGGTGGATACCAGCTCCAGCTGCCAGAGAGGGAGAAGGGCCATTTCCACTGACCACCTGGGAATTTGGCCAGCCAAAGCCTCGATGCCACGTGAATGCCCCTTACAGGTTCCTGATATTAGGACGGGCAGCAGATTGTGGCTGCATCAGGAGATGTCCTCTGGTGATGATGCAAGAAAAGTCTTTTTGTAATGCTCTTGCTCAGGTAGAGGGGAGCAAAGTGATTGCTCCTCCTGTGGGGCTGTTCTGTTTCATGGAATGGTTTGGGTCAGAAGGAATATTGAAGATGACCTTGTTCCATCCCTGTGCCATGGAGCAGGTTGCTCAGAGCCCCATCCAGTCGGGCTCTGAACACTCCCAGCATTTGGGTAACCACAGCTTCTCTGGGCAAACTGTGCCAGGGCCTCATCACCCTCAGGTGTAGGCTTGTATTTAGTATTTTTCTGCCTTTGACAACTCTGCTTTCCTGGGTTGGAAATGTGCTTATTCACTCCACAGGGGTGACTTGATGGCTTTGGGCTCTTTGGACAGGATTGCAGCTCCTGTGTGTGCTGTAGGTGCAGCCACGTGGCTTTGGCTCTGCTCCATAATCCCTGCTCCCTGTGTGCAGCACTGCTATGGTGACAATAAAGGATTGGTGTCTTCAAAAGCTCCTAAACCCTTTCAAGCAATAAATAAAAAAAAAAATTGAGCACTTAAGATAAATTTTCATGCCTGTTAAAGATTTTCTTTGGGTGCCTCACGTGGTGATCTGACCCTTGCAGGGCAGTCTTGTACCAAAAACAAACCCTGGCAGAAACTTCTCTTTTTGCTTTTTACCTAATATATGGAACTAGCAGGTATTTCAGTTTGAAATGTCCTTTTGGAAGACAAGATGTGCCTGGCAGTGCGTTGGTGTGGGCTGGTTGTGCCAGCTGCAGCAGCAGCACCAGCCCCTCTCAGCACTGCCTGAGCGTTCAGGTGGGACTGATGGGTTTCAGCTCTCGGCCTTTCACATCTGTCATGCAAATCTTTCAGGAGCGAGGGGGAAGGAAGTGGGTTTTCAAGTTGGTATTTGTGAGGAAGTTCCTGATTACATGTACAAATGGGTTGTGCGTTGCTGCCAAAGCACCTTAAATTGTTTGGGATAATGAGCACCAGTGCAACGCCCTGGCTGATTTACAGCTCTGTGCGGATGTTGCTTGTTTTGCCCTCAGCTGATGCTTAAGGATATTAAACTGCAGGGAAAGGGAGATTTCCCCATCCCAGAGCATCTGCTCCACCCGCAGCACATCCTTCCTGCTACCCAGTGAAACGTGGCCACTCCAGTTAGATTTTCCTTTTATCTTGGCAAAGGTGGTCTTCGGCAGTGATCCCTCTATGCCTCACCTGTTTTACTGGGAAGATCTTTCGTTTCCTGCATGCTGAGAAGCCTCCCTGATGTCAGCTGGTGATGCAGTGGAAAGAGCAAGAGTCATCTTCCCATGTTCAGCCTGGGCCTTTCCTGTGCACGCTCTCTCTCACTTCCAGGAAGGCTGCTGTGGCTTTAAAACAGATTTTGCAAAGCCTCTGCCTCCAGTAGCTCAGCTGAAATAAGAGTGTCTCATGAGTTTAATGGATCAAACAGCGGTGATGGGTTTTATGGCTCTTTTTCACTTTAGGGCTAAGGGAAGAGAGAGCAGGCCAGGTTGGTTTTAAACTCAAGGATTTATGTTGTTAATCCTCCTGGCTAATTATAATTTATGGGATCCTGATAAATTAATATGCAGTTGCTATTAAAACACAGAGAATGGTGTAGGGCAGGCATAAACAAGTCTTGTTCATTCTTAATTTATTTTCACCAATGGAGAATGTTAAATAAAATGAACACTGGGGCATTTCAGGGGAAGTTTCATTTTCATTATTCATCTTCAGATTTATGGACTTCATATAACAATTTTCCAAACATTTTGCCCTCTAATGAAAATCACGTTGAGAGTTTGAGGGTTCTGAACACCTTGCAGAAGCAATAGTTGTAGTGTTCTTTTTTAACACAGATTTCAGGCTCACTCTTAGAGTGGGGATGGCAAAGAAAACCCCTTGATTGGTTATTTTTAATGCTGTGAATTTAAGCATGTATTAAACTGAGAGGCTGACATCAATAGCATTGTGTGCATTTCTCTTTGAAGCTCTTGAGTGTGTTTAAGCCCTGCTTGGCACTTTACCAGCCCTGGGCTCTCTCTGGCAGAAATTGCAACAATCATGAAGAGGGTGAGTGTTTGTAAAATTATTTTTGTAGAGTGACAAAATCACGGAGTTCTGAGATGGTTCTGGAGCACACACATTACCAGAAATCCAGGAACGTGAGCACTGCACAAATAAACAGCACCTGTACTTGCTGTAGTTACAAGGTCAGGCAAAGCAGAGTCTAAACCACGGACAAATACATCAGATTGGATAAATAACATTTATTGTATAAGGGGAAAATGATGATGAAGCAGCATCTTCCCTTCAGGATACAGAGAGAAACACCTGAGTCAGGGCTGTGCACAGGCTCCTCACAGCTCCCTGCTGCTGTGCCTGCCCCACCCAGGGCAGGTACAGAGCTTTTGGGAGATCCAGCACTTGCTGGAAAGCTGTTGGCAAATGAATAACACCCAGGGCACGGGGCTCTGCCACTGATTTTAACCCAAAAGTTAAATCTTCACGCTGTCAGTCTTTTCCAGCCTTTTTTTTTTTTTTTCTTTTTTTTCTTTTTTTTTCTTTTTTCTTCTTTTTTCTTCTTTTTTCTATTTTCTTCTTTTTTCTTCTTTTTTCCCCATAAAGCTCTGGCTTGAAGCAGCGTCTTCATTAACACTGAGTAAACCTGACCATGACTAGTCCCAGAATAAATGTGTTTTCTCATCAAGAGTGACTCTATCTTCTGCCAAATAGAAAATGGAGACTGCTGGACTATTAATAAAATTGTTGTTAATTTTAAGTAGTAAAAAAGTGTAATAAATGCCTTGGAGATTAGACTGGGAACTGTGGAAAAATTGTGGTTTGGCCTTTTAAAATCTTTGACTTCTCTTAGGCATTGTGGAGCTCACTTGGTTCTGTTGGATCTTCCCTGGAGGGAAACAAATAATATGTATATTTCTGGATCTTTTGGGTTTTTGAAAGCATTTTATTAAGCAATTTGCATTCATCTTGCTCTTCGGTAAAATATCTTAAAGCACAAAAATAACTTATTTTCAAGTGTGACTTAGACAAATATTAGGCTGTTGAGCTGTAATAATTTACAGGTCTTTAGATACAGTGTCTAATGATAAAAAAAAAGAACTTTAAGGAGTTCCTTTACTCTGCAAGCATTTTTCCCCAGGATGTTTGTACATATTGGCATTTTTGATTGTAGAGATATGTTGAAAGAATGATGTCCAAAGACAATTTTGTTACCCTGACATAAATTCCCAGTGCAGGGCTATTTTAATGCCTTGAGGACCAGGGTTCTTATTTTTAGTAGCAAGATATAGGCTCCTACATCATTTTAGTACTTTTGAAAACATTGCTTCTTGTGTAATCTATTCCCAGAGTTCTGAGATGTAGTTTTACTTCTCAACTTACCATCTAATTACTTCTCAATTCTCCATCTAATTACTGATATCTTAAAAAAAAAAAAAAAAAAGTTTTCTAAATTCATAACCTGACTTCCAGCTTGGCAAATTTACCAGTTCCCAAGATCTCTGCAATTTTATTTTCCATAGGGAAAAGCTGGCAGTGCAGCAAATAGTGTTTTGCAATTAGTCTGCTTCATCCAACATTTTTCAGGCAGCAGAGGCTTCTGTCCAAGTATTAGATGACCATATAATGGCATCAGAGGCTTCTGGTTTACAAACGTCCTGGTAATCAGTTCTAATTTTACATTTCCTGGGTATGTTTGGCAGTGCCAGATTCAGCATCTCTTGAGGGTTTTGATTAGAGTCATAGAAAAATTCAGACTGGAGGGGACCTCTGGAGGTCACCTCGTCCCCCCTCCAGCTCCCTCCCTGAGCATCCCAACAGCAGCCAGGAAAGAAGTGGAAGAAAAAGAACCCACAAACACCTCCCCATTATATTTCAGAATCTAGAAAAAGGGGAATGCTTTGTTTGTGCTTCTGTTCACCCCTTGTCCCCATCCCCAGTCGTCAGCACTTAAAATTACACTCAGCCAGTCCCAACCTCTGCCCATCAGTTTTTGTTTCCTGCTAACAGAGAGGGAATTACCTCTTAGGACAAGCAGTGCCCTTTGGCTCCAAAACCAAAGTTGTGCAACGGTGCATTTGCTTTTCTGATTTAAATGAATCTCCTTTTTTTTTCTCCACTAGCTTGGTTTGTGTGGGCAGCAATACCTGCATGTGTTTCCATTTTTGCTAAGCCTGTGCTACAGGTTGAGTGTGAGGTGTGGATTTGCCCATTGCATAAATCAGGCTGATGATGATTTCTCAGTGAGTTAGATAGTGGCATATGAACTTGTTCAGCTCCATTAAAATCAGGGTGACAGGAGCTAACTGAGGCACAAATTAACACACAATCTCTCATGCCCTCGCTTCAAAACCATCTTAGGATAGTAAAAAATAACAATTATATTTAAAAACATATATTCAACGCCTCTGTAAGAAGGGGTAAATCCCAAAAAAAGGTGCTGTGGGATCCTGAGCAGTTGAGTGGATTTTTCCTGGGGGCTGTTCCTGAGGTGAGGGGGAGTGAGAAATTCTGAGTCAGGAAGGCTGCTCTGCCAGCTTGGGCTGGAGCAACAAGATTTGCCTTTCCCCCCTCTTCCCTGTTAAAATATATAATATGCATACTATTCAGGCAGAGCGTGGTAAGTCTCAAAATAGGTATTTAATTTAATGTATTTCATTAAGTACTTAGGGTTTTTAGGCTACAGTCACTACAAATATATTGTGCACTATGACAGAAGTAGAAAAATCTGCTTGGAAGAACAACTGAGCAAAGGTGCTAAAGATATTGAGCACAGAAAGCCAAAAATGCAATTAGTCTTGTGCTGCAGCCTGTCTGCATCAGGAGGAAGGTACCCAACACAGATAAATGGGACCAGAAGGCTGCTGAGGTTCACAATTACAAGAAAAATTAGTCCAAGAGTGGCTGTGACCAACATGGCTTTGGCTTCAGAGCCATTTTGCTGCTGAGCAATTCCAGCTCAGTAGAAGAAGGTTAAGCAACTGAATTATGAGATACAAATGGACTGTGTTGTAGATATCATTGGGAAAATTATTCCTAAGGCAAAATGTACCAGTTTTGGATGCTGTACTTATTTGCTCAATTTTCAGACTAAGTTTTCAAATTAAGTAAATATGCATTGAGAAATCTGGGATGGTATTTACCCAAGGGTTTGGAGAATAAATATTTCTGTTCCAATTCTTGGATAGATGGTGTATTACAAGACAAAAACCTGTCATACTTACCATGTCTCTAACCAAGGTTTAATACTATGTCTTTTTGGCTCTACAGAATAATGCAGAAAGTACTAGCTGTGTATTTTTCCATTTCTTATTAGTTGGTCTGCCAAATTTTGGGATAAATTGTGGGTTCAGAGACACTCATAAAGCTGAGTTCTAGTGCACTCCAGAATATCAGCAGTAGTGTCAGGCCTCTGTGGCTTGACCTCAGAAGTGTTCACTCAGGTGTCTGACTTTTGGGAAACGTCTGTGTTTTAATAAATTAATACTAGGGCTGATTTTCCTCCTCTTCTTTTCAGTTTTCTTCTCTAGTCCAACCATCATAATGGGTAAGATTTATGTTGCTGAATTGCATTATAAGTTACACAAAATGGGCAAATCTAATATGATTCCTCCCCTGTAGAATTCACATGAAAATCTATCGTAAATGGTTAATGTGGCATAACTCATGCATGAATAGAGTTCTGTGCTGTCTGAACTCTGTAAGCAAATACTGCTGTTAGAATTGAATGACATTTAAATAATATCCCATTTTTAAAGGATTATTTTTTTTAATCTTCAAGCGTGAGTAGTGTACACTGAGAAAATGGTGATGGGGGAGGAACTATGGGGGCTTCTTTCCAGCAAGTGTTGGAACTGTAAGGTAGAGTTCAGTGGGGAAAAGTAGGTTAAAGCCTGAGAAAGCCAGTTCCTCACCAAAGCAGCCCTCGACTTTAATAATAAATAATATTGAATGTTGGGATATTAAAACAATTCATTCTTGGCAAAGCGCGGGGAGGTTTTATTCCCCCCAGTAACTCCGGCTCGAACAAAAATACTACTTATAAGCTGCAGATTTTAATATAGCATCGTGTTCCTGCAGGTATAATAAAATAAAAACGTTAAGAGTATTAATTCCTTTAACAGGGGTGATTAATCCCAGATGTGGAGCGCGGGGAGCGGGTGCAGGTGCTGACGGGGCTCTCGCACATGTTCCCGGAACGCAGCTGCTCTGCAAACCCTCTGCCAGTTGCTCCAAACCCTCTCTGAAGTTGTACTGCCTCTGGGCACAATTAAAAGCTGTATACTACGTTTCATGAGGTAGTGTTAGAAATTTAGGCCGAGCCAAAAAAGGAGAGGGAGTGGGGGAAAGGGAAAAAGGGGGAGAGCCCCTTGTTAAAGAGGAATTAACCTCTTTAGCTTTGCTGTTGAAACAATAAAGCTTCTAAGTGACACATAAAGCTGTGGTATTGAGATAAAAGATGCCACTTGAAGCTACAAAACAAATACTGTTTTTATTTAATATTGATTTTCAGTAATTCATTAACTAATACTAATATTTAATGTTGGGGTAAAGTCTGCCCAGCCTCCTCCCACCCCCTGTTTCTTGTGTTTTCTTCAAAAACATATTTGCTGGTGTATGTGAAAAATAGCTCTGACACAGGGCTATGCGTGTTTTAAAAAGTGCTAAAAGTGCAAAATATTCTGAAGCTAAAATGTATGGTTAAATAGTTCGAATTTCTGCTGCTTTTCCCCTTATTAGAGCCTCATAAAAAAGACCAATTGGGTATGTGACCCAAAAATGTTCTGAAAATGTTTAACTATTTTTTCATATTTGGGTGCTAAATACTAGCAACTGCTTAAACAATTGTACAGAGCCCATCTTGGGAAATCCTTTTGGCATTAGTCCCATGGATGTTGTCACACAGTTGTCCAACACTGCAGATTTGGAAAGGACTTGTGGCTCAAAGGACACCACCCCTGTCTCACTGCTGCTGTCTCCTGCTCGGTGCACGGTGAGCTCTGAGCTTGGATTTAGGATCCAGAGCAGACTCCGGCTTAGCTAGCTGCAGTACTCCAGAGATTATCACTGAATACTGGAAAGAAAGGGGAAGAAATGTTTTAAGAAGTGTGTTTTCATGTCTTACAGCTGTATCTAAACGTGCCTCGGTCAGCAGGAATTTCTCCAGTAGTTTCTGTGTGATATGTGTCAACCCCAGTGTGCACGAGTGTCCTTCTAAAGTGAACTGATGTCATTACAGGAAAAGAAAGGATATTCTGTAATGAAAAGAATTAAGGAAAAAACCCTCTGTCTAGACAAACTTAATGGCAGTTGTAAAGGTTTTCTGATCCTGCAGCATAGTGCTAGTTAGGTAGGGTAATAAAACATAAAATGAATGTTGTGATATATAACTATAGGCTATTGACAAGATAAAACAGTAGGAAAGGCTGGAGCAGAAGTGAAGCAATAACATAATCTGCCACCCTTTGCCATGGGTGATGGGCACAAAGGATTTGTGCCCAGGGAAATGACAAGATTTCACTGAAAGAACTTTAAATAGTTGAAGTGACATTGGGGACTTGGCATCATTCAGTGTGTATGTCCTTGGGCTCTGGTTCAGGAGTGTGCTTACCTTTAATCCATCCAGAACCTAAACTTGTATTTAAATCCCACTGAAATCAATGGGTCTTGATAGGATTTTTTTCATTTTGATGACTGGGGATGGCTTACTTCCATACCCGTGGTTGAACTTGACTGAATCACAGCTTTATTGGCATGGCCAGAGCTCAGAACGTTACTATTTATTGTGTTATGTGTTTATTATCCCTTTAAATTACTGTACTATGATTTTTCAGTGAATAATACTAGCCAGTTGGATTAGAAATCAGAGCTATGAGGGAATATAAATGCTTCAGAGTTAAAATAATGCATATGCATTTAGTTTGTTGGGTTCCTGTAAAATCTATATCCATTTGTCCAGTCCAAAGAATTCAGATACTCTTTGATTAGGGAAGTAAGTAAAGTGCAATTGATATAGTGCCACACAAGTAATGAACCAAGCACTCTGAAAGTGTTTGATTAAACTAATGTAAGTGTTGCATCAAATTGTGAAAATATGTATGCCATAAATTATAGGGAGATGTGACTCTGAAAACCAGAGGTGAATAAACTCTTGTAGCTAAGATTGTCCTGTTAGATTACTTATCTGTCACTTAATTTCACATTTAATGTCTTGCAGTTATGAGATGCTTCAGTCTCAGCTTGATTTTATCAACTTTGGCTAGAAAACTAAGTAGGGCAGTTTTGTAGCCTGTAGGACAGCCACTTTTCTGTTTTTGATCTCAACTATTGTGAATCAAAAACTTTAACCAGAATTATACCGGAAAGAAAAAAACAAAACAACAATGAAATATCAGAATAAATTTGTTATTCAGTTGTTAGAATACATCTCTTCCCAGGAGAGGTCAGAGAGGAAAGAAACTAAGAACAGACAGCTGACTTCTGTTTCCACCTGCTCAATAAAATGTTAACTTTAATAAGCCACAGCAGTCCTTGTTTCTTTTCCAGTCTATACCGAGTTTGTTGAAAGTTATGGCAAAGTCATTTTTTAAAGATAATTATGCTTTGTAAATGCTAACTTGATTTCGTAGCAGTAAACACACCTTCTGGTGATGCAGGAAACAAATTAGGAACATATGTCATCCACCCAAAGCCAGCTCTGCTGCGTGTGGCGGCTGCATTGATTACAGAGAGCTCCTGCTCGTGCTGAAAGGGCTGGGAAATGCCTGTTTCTGCCTGCTCCTGTTCAATGAGATGTGTAGGAAATCCTCCCTCCTGCTTTTTTGTTGGTGTCAGTTCTGAAATGTCTGTCACAGCCTGGCTGGATGTGGGGGATCTGGCACTGTACCTTCGGGAGTGACTCTGCTGTTCAGGGTAGAACTTGCAGTACTGGTTTTCTTCTCCATGGCCCCTGGCACTTTTTGTGGCAATCTTGGACATATTTGATACTTTTCAACTGCTATTTTTTGGAGAAAGGCCTTATTTAAATACAATGATATGTTTGTTGTTTATTAGACTTTTGCTAGTTTGGGGGAAAATTCACTCTTCTACTCATATTACTGATCTAGTGAGTGGCATCCCTGGTTTGGAACGAGATGATCTTCAAACCAAACCATTCTATGATTCTGTCTCCATTCTTTCTCTCCCCTGTTGTTATTTATATCAGAAACCAGTGATTTAAGCTGATTTGGGGACTATGGGCTTTTCCTTAAAGCCTTAGCTGTAGTTATAAAAATGAAAAAGTGTGTCTATGGACATACACTTACCCTTGGCCTGTAAACCCAAGACAACCATTGACTTTTACAAAGTGCTTCTGGTGTCAGTTTTCTGACCAGTACATGGTCTCAGGTCTCACTAATTGCCTTGTTGTTGTCAAACACTATAATAAAACTTTAAAATGTTTCAAGACATTTAATAATGTCATACAAAGGCCTGTATATAGGGGCATTTATGGGTTATAGTGCAGCCAGTCAGTTATTCCAGCATGTTTTGAAATGAATGAGTCTTCTGCAAGCTGAAAGACCAATACCCAGGGAAAAGCTACATCTTTGGTGCTGTTTTCTATATTTGTACATGATCCAGGACTTATGACATTAGATTTGTACAACATTATAGCCAGAGCATCAAATGCGTGAACTGTTAGTGAGTTTCCTCATAATCAGTCTGACAATATTTCCTCTTTGCAGTTGGAAAGTCAAAAGATTAGCTTTGAAGGAAAAAAAATCAATATGTGGCAAGTGTATATTGAATGCAAAGGCTGGAACAAATTCTCCAATGGCAACTATATAGAGTTTGTGGTTCTTCAGAAGTCATAGTTTCACAGTTTAGCAAAGATGTAGCTGCCTGCCTGGCTTTTGGTTCAGGAGTTTATTTTGTGAACAGAATTTTTTATTTTTTGCCTGGAGATGACTGGTTTCATGTCCTGTGGCATTTTATATATTCAAGTGACTGATCTTTTTTCATGCAGTCCCCAAGCCGAATGTGTTGATCAGATGCAGAAATACAAGGATGGAAGACATCAGGCTCTAGTTAGAGCTGGTTAGAGCTGCATCCACTTGCTGGAGTGCTTTGTTATTCTGAACTCCATGAAACAAGCAGCCCAGTGCTTTGCTGTTATCAAAGCAGCATTAAGAGTGCTGGAATAAGACTGTCTGTGAGAGAGGTTAAAACTTCCCTGCAGTAAAACTCTAAAACTACTTGGAATTCAATAGGGTTAAGTCCTAGGCAAATACTTGCATAGCAAGCTGAGATAGAATAAATGGCTGTTATCAGTCATTGCCTGTGTGCTTTGCTGAGAAAACCAAATGTACACAGTTTCTTCTGGCATTAGAAGCCAAGCATAGACTTGAATTTAAACTTGAGTCCCTTCCCTTGACTGATGTTTATTAAACTGGTTAATTACTTATAAATGTAATTCCTTTCCCCGTCTCACTGTTACAGATATAAATATCAAGCACATGCAACATAAGGACCGACCTAGCATAATGTTGATTTAAATTTGCCTGCAAGTCCAGAGCAGGAATGCTATTTATAGTTTTATTTAATTAAAAAACAATCTTACTGAAGTTATGTGCCCTACCTGAGGCCATTTGAAGAGCCATGCCTGGAAACTCAATGGTTACACTTAGAAGCCAGCACAGGGAAAAACAGAATGCTGCTAAGGGACTGTCAAATTGAAGCTAAGGCAGAGTAGCAATGATCTGTTTTTATATCAGGCTATAAGGAAGTTTTAACTGAAAAGATGAGATTATTTATATTTTTTGTTTAAAACCATCTGTTACACGGCCAGGCTTAGTTCCCCCACAATGAGCAATGGTTTTGACTGTTGTGATTTTTCATTCATTTGAACCTGAAGTTCAAAGTGAGCTTGTGGGGTCGAGGTGTGAAACCACATGGGGCTGAAACTGAAAGGAGTGGTTGCCAGGAGCCCCCAAAGCCACCGTGGCCAGGCTGAGCCCTGCTTGCCAAGGCTCCTACCCGAGCTGCCCCGGGCACGCTCACGGTGCCACTCCTGGGCAAGCAAGCAGCCCCCCAGGGGAAAAAAAAAAGGGAAAAAACCCAGAGATTGTGTGTTAGGTGCTCAGATTTACAGCTTGGGCCCTGGAATGCTCGTGCAGCAGTGTTTTCTATTGATTTCATAGGTATTTAGCTCATTTCAGGAACAAATCTGTAATATTCACCCTGCTCTTGTGTGTTATCATCTTTCCTGTGTCGTGGCCTGTGCAGTTCAGAGCCACTGCTTCAGCTGTTTGTAAATGCCAGTTAAATGCCCATCAGGCCTTCACCTGAATAAAAGTTAGAAAATTATTATTCTAATATATTTTTTCAGATGTTAGAAGGTTTGTAACCTTTACTTTCTGTAGTTTGAATGTGGGCACAGAAATACTTAGGATGTTGAGTATAGCTGGTTTTTCTTGCAGGGTGCACAAAAAGGCAATTCAGTGAAAGCTTTTAAAGCTGTATCCTTCACTTTGTGTCAGCAGAACTGCACTTTTTTTCTGGAGTTTTCCTCCCTGTGTAGTCTAAAGAAACCTTTCCAAAATGAGTGATAATGAGGATCAGTTAACAGAGAGAAGAAGCAATGGAAAAGTTCTGGCATTTTATATATTTTGTTTTAGAATGCGAACTGGATAAGCCAGAAAGGATGAAGGTTATTATTAAATTGCCAGGGCAGTAAATCCTGACTCCCATGGCCTTACACGGGCTGCACAAAGGAGCATTGTTATGCTGCATGGGGAGAGCTGAGGTTCCACACAGAGCTCAGAGTGACTCTGCTGGGTGGGGAATGGTGTTTTGCACTCCCAGATAAACAAGGTGGAACATCTCAGTGGCCTGACAGAGCAACCCTCACACGTGTTACACCAAAATGGGTGAGGGTCCCGTGCTTGTGAAGCACTGGTGATGTTCTGTGTTTTAGCAGTGATTGCTGTCCCAAGATTTAACCTTCTGATGTGGCGAGAGGATTCTTGGCAGAACTAATGCAGTATAAAGCAGGGATTTTTGTTTTGCTGTTGTTCTGACTTGCACTTGTAGTATGAGGTTCTCTTGATTATAAACTCTGCAAGCAGTGAGTGGAGTGTGGGATCTACAATGAGAAAGCTTGTTGTTAAACCTCTGAGCTCTGGTACTCATATAAATATGCTTTGCATGCATTCATTAAAATAAGAAAGTAGTGCCACTTAGTAAACTCAGCTTTCTTTGAGTGTAGGAGTTGAAGAGAGGGAGAATGGTATTAAGAGGAGAATATTTCAGTCTACGCCAGCTCAGGGATATTGCCACTAGCAGAAAATCCACAAGGGGTAGGGTTGTAATGATGCAAAGCTGCTGCTATTTTCATTTTCTTATGTCTTGCTGATTCAGAGCATCCCAACATGAATTACTATTAACATGGTCTTCTCAGTGCCTTGAGGGCGACCATTAGCAAAGGCAGGTATTGCTACGTGTTGTGATGTGGGGCAGCAAAACCTACTTTTGGTGGGTACCTGTGTGAGCCTGGGCTTGTGCTGCCTCGGGGTGCTCAGAGAGAGAAGCCAGGGTTGGTAAGGACAGATCAGGGTGGGGTGAACACCAGGGAGGGAGTTCTGCACCCCTGTGTCACGCCGAGCAGGGAGTGCCTCTTCTGTCCTGTCACTGCTGTGTCCCCGTCCAGGCAGGAGAGGATCTGGGGTGGCTTCCCTGAAAGAGCTTTCCTGGCCCAAACCTTCCTCATGGGGAAACAGAGCCAGATGACACTGCAAAAGTGAAAACCTGCTCTACTGCCAGTCTAAAAAGTGAAGGTTTTCCTTTTTTTTTCCTTACTTTCCTTTTATTAAGACACATCCCTCCCAATTGTGTACAAGGTTAACCCTAATAAATCAGCCTGAAATTGTTTCCAGATCTGTTTGAATATTCAGCCACTGCTGCATCAACCCAAGAGAGCTTCTTCTTTATGATTTGGGCTACATGACCTTGAAAATTAAAAATATTGGAATCATGGACATCTCCTTTCCTATCTAAAGCTGATGACAGATTAGAATGTTATTTGGGGGGAAAAAAAAGAAACAAAGAAATAAAGAGAAAAATGTGTGGTTTTGTGTGAGGATATATATGCAGACTGAAACAGCAGTCAGGGGAACCTTTCGAAACATTCTCTTAATTGGAAATAATAATTCCAATTCCAGCAATAATTCTCAGTTTTTAGGGATGTCACATCACTTCATCACAAACCTAGTGAATTCTGAGGGGAGCCTGCTACTGGGGTGAGCACATGGTGTCAATATTGAAGTGAAATGCTATTTCACTGTCACGAGGTGGTGATAGTTTGATGAACAAAAGTTAAAATGGCAAAAGCTACTTTTTCCATCTTCTTCTATTTATTTATTTATTTGTTTGATTATTTAATTAAATTATTATTATTATTATTATTATTATTATTATTATTATTATTATTATTATTATTATTTTATTTTAACCTTTAAGCCCTAAAACAGAGATTGCAGAAACAGGTCAGTGAAACACAGATCTGTAGAGAACTGAACTTATGGAGGAGGATAAATTTGAAGTCATTTTACTGGGAGTAGCACTGTGAAGTTTTTCTGCTTGAGAAATTTTAAGGATTCGTTTCCAGTGTTGTCCAAGCAAATTGCAAACTATTGGGAAGGAGAGCCCCACCCCCTCCTCCAAGGGCATGGATCAATTCTTCAGTGGTGGTGTGTTCAATGATAACCTTGCCACGTTTAATGTCACAGCAGAAGGAGCTGCAGAGGCTCTGTTCCTCCCAGCTGTGTCTGTGCAGGTGAATTAACAGAGAGAACGTGAATCTGAACTTGCATAAAGCTGATGAGAGTCATCCTGCAAAACCTGGCACTGTCATGTTTTCCTCTGCTGCTGTCTCCTGAGATGTCACCATCCCAGCTGAGGCACACTTTCCCCCCTAGATTTTGTCATCCCTGCTGATATGGTTTAAGTAAATGATAGCTTTTTCAGTCACTTTGTTTGGGAGTGGACTTTCTTTATAAATGGAATAATGGAGTCTTTTATGAAGAAATGGGGGTTTTTTTCCCCTTCAGTAAAATAGTCCATGCTACACTGCTCTTTTTGAGATCATTTTAAATCAGACTTTCTCTGACTTGTATGGGAACAGGACTGATCCCTGTAAGGCTTATATTTCCTTGAGAAGCCTGGCTTTGAGAAAAGCTGCTCTTAAGCTCTGAAAGAGTTAAGCAAACTCAAGGCTCTGCGAGCCAAAACTCACTTTTCAATGCGCTTGTTGTACTTAAACGTCAATCTATTTGAAAAGGAGAGTGTCCCAATTATTGAGACGGCCAAAAGAAACAGCTTCAATTCTTTATCACATAAATACACTTAAAAGCATGATTTAAAACAGATGAAGAGAGGGCTGAATGAGTGTTTTGGTTACTCAGTGCAGGGCTCCTTGGCACCGGCTGCTCCCGCTCGGAGCTGTGGTCCCGGAGCAGCACCGAGCCCTTGGAAGGCAGAGGAGAGCCCTGGCAGCTGCTCAGCTCCTGGCTCTCCCCTCCACGCTGCCCTTGGAGAGGGATGTGCAGGATGGAGCCCTGTGAGCCAGGGCAGGGCTGCTGCACCCCGGCACTGAGCTGGGATGGCGAGCTCTGAAGCTCCTTTCCAGCTAATTTGTCCGTGTAATTAAGTTAGCGAAATCGTATGTTTTATTAATTTAATAAAACGCGTTTCATGGTTTAGACTGTCTTTAATCCTTTGACCTTTGAAGTCACTCTTTATAGTCTTCAGATTGCAGTAATTTATTTTGGTTGTTTCTGTTGGGAAAACCATTTAACAATCTGCTTTCGTTCCAGTTTTACATTTTTTTCCCTTAAAGGTAAATGGGATTAGTAAACATCTGCTTCTTTTGAATATTTACAAACTTCACAATCAAGATTTAACAATGCCAACAACATTAGTAGTTTAAATGCTTATAAATATTCACAGACAAATAAATATAGCATTGAGGCACACTGGGCAGGTGTTTCTAATTTCCAAGAGTTTAAGAGTTAGCTGTTAGAACATGGCACATCTTTTATGCAGCTCAGAATATATTTGGTGACATGCTACATGTGCTTTTCACATTGTAAGTAACTCAGTTAACCTACTCTGCCTCCCAGGGCACTTTCAGGGGGAAAACATTTGCTCAATTGTATTAAATGCTACAGAGAGTTTTGCCTGTCAGTATAATTTAACTAAAACACACTAGCTCGCTAACTCTGTGTGTAATTAAGTATATGGAGTTAAAGATGAAGTGATGTGAGTTTATATTTGCCTGGCTTATGACAAAGGTTTGTCTGACGCCAGGCCTGGGAAAGCAGGAGTCAAGGCAGGAGCCTGTTACTTGCTTAAAAGCTTTTCAGCCCCTTAAGACCACTGGATAAATCTAGCGCAGTTGTTTCCAGTATTCCTTGTTCCAGAGGTCAGTGTTAAACACAGGGGGATTTGCTCCTGATACCTTTCAAAGATTTCACTTTTAAAGCATCTTTTGCTTGCTAAACCTGTGTAAAACTCCTCTGTGCTCAGGCTGTCCTCTGGAACAGCAGCTTTTCTCAAAATCTAAATCCTGATTTAAGATGGGAGCAATACAAAACCTGCACTGCTCCAAGCAGTGGAAATCGATGGTGACTCATCAGAGGAGTCCTTTGACCCCTCTCCCCTGCCCTCAGCATGAGCTTCACCTCCTGCCCAAACAGGTGGCTTTGCTCTTTTTGGCCACACTTTGGGTGTTAGGAGAGCCCTCAGCCCCTCTGTGAACCCTCCTTGCTCTGTGTTCTCAGTACTCCCCATGGGAAGGAAACACTTCCCTCTGCAACACTTTGCACTCGTGCTGGGTGCCCAGACAAGGTGCTATGTGTCAGCAGGGTTATGTGCTGCAAAGAGGAAATTCACAAAAATGAATGGAGTTTCACAGGGCACATCATTTGTGTGCGTGTGTGGAGCAGCAAAGAAAATGCTCTCTTCCTCTCTTAATTTTCAGAGTCTTTGTAAAACTTCAGGATTGAAATCCCTTTGCATTTCCCATTTATTTACACTTCCAAGGCACAACAGTATCAGTGGCAATCTTGATTTGTCTCTTTGCCTTACAAAGAGTTCTGCTCTGGTTCATCCTTTACCACTTTTTCACAGTGCTGCCAGCAGTGGCTGCATATGGTCTTAGCCCTGAAACTTGTGCCTTTAACAGTTCTTCAAGTTATAATAATAATAATGAAATCATTCTTAAGAGGCAAATATTCCTCTCTCACCCCATTCAGCCACCTGGCTTTGCTGGGGAAGAATTACTCCCAGCAAATCTACCCTGTTACCAGGCTGAAGGTACAGGATTTATTTAGCCTTTTCTTCTTGTTGTTTAAACTGAAAAAGGTGTTACCCCAACAAGCTGAAACCCTGCAAAGCTCCCAGAGATGGGTGGGATGTGAGGATCCATGAAAGCCCTGCAGCCAGGCAGAGGGGAGAGCCTGTGGGGCTGCCTCACTGTTTTCTGAAGGAAAACAGCAAAACCACATTTAGCTTTGCACCTGGACAAACAGAGTTTATCACAGTGTCCCCCACGTGCCTCTGAGTGCCACAAGTCTGTCACTGTTGAGCTGGAAGTGACCTGGGAGCAGTGGCCAGACAGACACTGAGAGCCCAGACTTGTTTTTACCCCAATTTGCTGTTCTGGGGCAGAGATCAGAGCCTGTGGAAGAGAATGGATGGGCAGGTTCTACCCATGGGGAGGGGGAGACAAGCCCCTCTACCCTCCTGTGGGGAAAGCCATGAGCTGGGGTGTTTGTGACACCGTTCACAGCTCTGGGGTGAACCTGAGAGGATGCTGAATCAACCTTTGTTTTTCTCTGAGACATTGTGCCCTTCAACCAGCTTGATGTTCCAAACTTCTCCAAATGTTTTTCTTTGCCCTCTGTGACAAGGATGGTCTCCCACCTCAGTCAGAGGCTTGGGTTTAGTTCCATGAGCATGAGTTGCAGGTTAGATAATTAAGAAGTTTTTCACACGCTGTGGCAGGGCCATACCAGCCCTGTGGGCACCTGCTCAGAACTCAAGTGTTTGAAGAAGAAACAAAGGGCTGCTTGCTCTGTGAATGGAGAAATCAGTATTTCATGCTAAAAAAAGGAATCAAGTTGTTCATATAAAAACCACACGTTAGTCAAACGTGGCAGCAGTGCTGTGGTGCTTCTTGTTAAAAGCAGTATGATTTCCAAAAAAAGATGCTGTCTTGCAAGTACTGAAGTTGAGCTCAGCAGCCATCTCTTCTTTTCTTTACTACACAGTGTTGGGGGACTATGCCTGGCTTGAAACAAGATACACAGAATAAGAAAGGCAAATTTTGCAGACTTATGTATGTAAGCTAGAAAGGGTGAACAAAGCATTTTGTGGCAAAGCCAATGTAAAGCCAAAAAGAAAAAAAAGAGAATAGTTAGAAAACTAACACATCTGAAGTGAAATTGTTGTGTTTTGCCTTTTCAGTTATCTACTCATCACACAAAAATAGCAACAATTTTAGCTCCCATTCTGTTTTCTCAAGACAGCCTGCCCACAGATTTTCTAGAAAATGTGGTTACCAGCTGGTATGGCAGTTCACAGTGCAATTTCTGTTTTACTTCCAACAATCTGGCATCTCGTATCTATATCAAGTCACAATTTACCAGGAAATATATATATATATATCTGTATGTATGTATGTATGTATGTATGTAAAAAGAAGTTCTAAATCATAGTAACTTTTTTTTAAAACAAAAGATTTTAAAACAAGATATCCAAACAAGAAATCCAAACAAGCCATGGAGTTGAGCCCAGGTTTGAAAAGAATGACACTATGGAGGAATAAATAATTGAATTCAAATAAAGATTTTTGAACATGATCAAGAAAAGGAAACATATCCCTGTGCATTTTAAATATCTGCTTGCTTAAACATACCTGAAATCTTTCAGTTCTTTGGGAACTTTCTGATTCTTTATGAGGTTTCTGTCTTTATCTCAGCCTGACCTAATTGGTCTCTGACCCTACCCTGGAGCAGTACTGCAGAGTTCTTTATAATGTGTTTGTTTGCAGTTTGAATTCTTATTTTGAACACCTCTGGCTCAAGGTTACCCTAATAAAAACAGGGTGTCAACGCTGAGAAGGAGGAGGATGGAGTCTTCCACACCCCTCCTTGCCAGGAGATTTGAAGCTCAGATCTTAATGGCTTCCAGGTGTACCTCGATGTTGCACATATTTGGCTGTAATCCTGTAGAGACTGCGGCTTTTGCCTTTAAAAATACAGCAGAAAACAAACTTTGAAGTTTCAAAGATTAAATTGGTAAAAATAAACTTTAAATAAGTTGGCTCTTCTTGTGTTCCAAGAAGGGGAAATGGTTTCGGCAGGCTGTTTCTGTGGACTCTCTATTAGTGTTGGAAAAGTGTGAGTGCCACCAAATATTCTGCTGGAAAACTGAAGGCACATATTTCTCTCAACCTGATAAATTTTGCAGCTAGAATCACAACCTGAATGAATTCCTTAGCAGCATTACAAGCATCTTCAGATACTCCAGAATTGTTTTTCTTGGATGCCTCACATTTTAAAAGCCGTAGGTTGCTTTCAAAGAGTCAGTTAAAGTCCATAAAATTTGATTGCATAATGACTGTGGGCTCTATTCATAACATGTGACCTGGGAGCTGCAAGGTCTGCCTCTCATATTTTACAAGCCTACAAAGGTTTCCTGATTGCTCCTGAGCCCCACCTTTCCAACGCATGAGGGGATTTTTCTCACCCCATGGTTATAAGCCCCAAAATGAATAGGGACATGAATTAGTGCTTTGAAGGGCAAGGAGGGTGGATGGCAATCCAATCAGCTCAGGCATCTGATTTTCTCCCACTCAGTGAGTTGCTGCACTGTGGCTGTAAGTGGGTGATGTCTTGGGTAGATCTGAATTGGAAATAGGCAATGACTTCTCAGTGTGGTGTTACAGTTAATAAAATATTGTCTGAACAGCTGTAAAACAGCCCTATTGGACTGCACAGATGCACAAATTATCACTGAATCACAAAATACCTTAGGCTGGAAGGATGTGGAGTCGCTAGCTGAGGGCTCATGTGCCTTTTTTGAGTGTCTGCATGTGTTCCCTAATGGCTCTGCTGCCTTTTCCTGGTCACAAGCTGCACTGATGACCTACAGCCTCACCCACACAGGCTCCCTCATCCCCTTGACCTCCTCGTGTTAGCAGTGTGACTGCTAAGACAACATTTCCAAGAAATATCTTGTATCTCTTCTAATCTTCCACTGATCAGGTGGATATGGTGTTCTTATGTCTGCTTGCTGTAACTCCTGTCTCCTGTTCCTGCTTGCTGTCTTTGAAAACAACATTTTGGACACAAGGGTCCAGATTACTGCACCTGATCTGCTCTGCACCACTCTGCTGGAGGAAAAGAGGTGCAAATCCACCTCAGCTGGCTATTTGCACTGGGTTTTTTTCTTCAGAGCAATGCAGAAAGGCTGTGGCGTGCTGATGTGTCCACTCTGAGAATGGGTGAGCAGCAGAGCTGGATGCTGCTGCAAGCAGCTGGATGCACCTGGTTTGGTGGAGGACCACAGAGTCCTGCCAGGCCAAGCCTTGCTGCCACACTGGCAGTGCCAGTGGGACAGGGCAGGATGTCACTCTTCCAATGACAAATCCATGCCCACATAGTGTTGCTCGTTCCTTGATTTAGGAGTGAGAGCCAGGTTTCTACATTTCCTTCTTGCATCTCCATTTTGAGGCTGCCAAAGCGCCTTTGTCTCCCCTTTGCTATCCCACTCTTAGTTAATCTCAGATTACCAGCTCCTGTACTGGTGTAAGGAAGATTAAGAGGGTCCACTCTAATGACAGGATGGAATAACCATGTGTATTTATTAACAGAGGCTAGAACTATCTGTATTTCCATGTTTTGATCAAAAATCCCCACTGTTGCCATCACAGCTGGGGACAGCTCTTTTGTCCCTGAGGAGCTGCAGTCAGAAGGTGACACAGGGGAGAAGGCAAGAGGGTCAAATAATCAACAGTGAGCCAAAGGAGAAGTTTTTGGCAGAGGCAGAGCTGTGAGTGCCACTGAAATGGGGAGCAGCCGACAGTCAGGAGGGAGATAAAGCCAGTGGACAGTTTCACTGCTGGATGATGAGCAGTGAGTTTTCCTCTTTACTTCCCCCGATTAAAAATTTGTGGCCGGCTTTTAACACTGAGTGGAGCTGCCTAGGATTTTATTTGCTTCCCATCAGTCAACATCAGGCTTGCTTCTTTATACTTCTCAATGGAAAATAATAAAAAAATCCCCCTTCTTGGTTTCCAATTGCAGCTTTTTATCACAGGCCAAGAGGAGAAATGAAAAATCATCTTAATTAAAAACACTAAAGTCTCATAAAATACATGGTTCTTGTTTTTGAACTGCTTTGTCAGGAACTGTCCACAGCCATTATTTTTAATTAGCTTATCTTTTAAATTAAAAATGGGTTATTTGCATTTTTTTAATGGGGAGTTTCTTGATCATTCAGTTCCCCTGTATTCTCATGTTCTAAGACAGCAAGTAATGTAGAAAGAGAACCCAGGCAATTTGATTAAAAATACATGGTATCTTTTTATTCTTCTTTTTTACTTCTTTATAAAAATTATGCAAACTTATACAGCTATAATTCTCCAAAAGAGTCTCTAAGCATTTTACAGACACTGAGAGAAGACAGAAAAAAATTAAGTCCTTTAAGTAATGTGGTCATTTAAAAAATAGCTTCCCTTTCAAATCATAATTAGAGGTCAAAAGGCTAGAACAGAAGAAAAAAAAGATCTACAAGCTTGAAATTGAAAAATTTTGAAAGACCCTTATTTTCACTCCAAGCTATATAAAGTAATACCCCTTCTCTGTAACAAATCAGTATTTCTTACAGAAAATGAATATTAAAGTCAAAACTTAAAAATTAATATTTTTTAAACAGTAATTATAAAAGGGGTTGGCTTTCACTAAATTGTACTTTGTAACAGTGAAATCTTCCTTTTTATTTAAAGAAGTTCTCTTAAATGGTTTGGTTTGCAGAGGTGCTGGACCCCAGAAAGCCCCACTGGCTTCAGCCTGGACTCTGTGAAACCCAGGCAGCACCATGACAGCCCAAACGCCCTGTGAATGCCCTGGGATAAAGTCACTCCCACCAACAATGGAGAACATCCACATCTACCCTGAAAAGAGTGAATTAGCAGTGCAGAACAGCTCTCCCGAGCAGAACCACATGCACTGGAAACATCCAGACCTGGGAGGGGTTTCTGAGCTGGACTTTCCCCAGGACAAAAGTGTTTGCACCCTTTTGCTTAAGAAATTTACCTTGAGACTCTTAACAACCACCAGGGATTATTGCTCTCTGTTTGTCTTGAGGTGATGGGTACTTCCAGCTGTACATGGCTTATCAAATTCTTCTTTCTTTTCTGAATTCTACGTGGTTATTTACACTAGGTAAGGAAATATCATTCCCAAGTTACTACTGAGGTCTGACTTTAACACTAAAGTAAAACCATAATGTGAAGGTAGATCATAGCATTTACTTACATTGTTTTGGCTTTTCTTTCCTTTTTGTAATAGCACACGATCATGCCAACAGCTGTTTGTGGATTTGCAGCCTTTCTGCCACATTTTCTTATAATTATGTTGAAGTTTAGTTCATAATTCATTGTATCTATGTGCTCTCTTTACACTGAACTCAATTTGGGTTAAATTAAAATGCTCATATCTTTCTCAACTGTGATCCTTCAGCTAGAAATCTACAAGTGACAGAAAACACTTCTTGGATTCTGCTTATGTTAGAGAAGTAAAAAGGAGTTAGGAATATAATTTGGATTATGGGGTGAAAAGAAAATATTGGTGAACAAGTACAGAAATATGTAACAAATATTGTCAAATGTTGTGTTGCATTCCAGTAGTTCCAGGCTATGCCTGCTCATCTTCATGATAGCAATGCCAGGACTCACCTCAAAGGGACACTTAGACCAAATTCAGGCTTCTAATTTCATTGTTTGGGTGTGAATGATTTAGGGAAAAAAGAAAAGTGAATATACATAACACAAGTATTTTATTGTTGTTTTAAGTGATAAAACAAATGCTCAAACAAGCTTTATCTCCATAATAGCCTCGAGCCAACCTTCCTGTTTCTTCCTTTTTGCTGACAAGTTGCATCACGAGGTAACATGTCATGAACTCACCATTCATTATTGTTATTGTTTTTGGAGAGACAGAGACCGGGGTTGTGGTTGTGGTAGGAGGAGAAGTACATTATTGAAATCACTTACAGTAAAACCCCAGTTTTGAATATCATTTCACTTCCTAAACAGGAAGTGTCCTACGAAAAACAACAACACAAGAAAACGCAAGTGGAAAACGATCTCAACCCGTCAACTTTTGAATAAGGGCCATTGCAGAGAACTAGGTTTCTACACAAGATTGCTTTTCAGCCTGAATTGGGCAGACCTATTTAAATTTCTTTTCAGCAGCTTTATAAGGATGTCTCCTACTTAGCTATCAATGGAATATCAGCTGCATTCAGCAGCTCTTCGCTTGTGTCTGCCTTGGCAATAAAAACCCTCCAGTCCTGAGCACGTCTTAGGACTTTGAACTCAATTTTCTAGCGTGAAGTTAATCAGTTCCTGCCTTTTCACCCTTCATATATAAGTCTTTGTGGCCATCTAACTATTTCTATTCAGGATTCTGATAGTAATTTTGGTAATTATATTATTGATGATTTTTCAAATGTAGGGTCAGCCCATAATCTGACCAGCAACTTTCCACATTGCAGTGATCCAGATTCAATTCTAACTGAATGCTGGAGTATTGTAATTTGTAACTCAGAATGGATTAAGCCTACAGGGTTAGGCAAACATCCTAAAGATTCAAATCTCATCTTGATGACTAAGAATAACCAGCTTCTGGCTCTTAGAAGGTTTTACATATCAACAAAGCTGTGCATTTGCATTAACGGCTATCACACCACAGGGGCCTGCTCGTGTTTATCTTGGGAACAACCAGAAGCTGAACATTTAGTTTAAATTTGTTTAAAAGTGACTCCTGTTGAAATCAGTGGCAAGCTGTGTGCACATATGTGAGCTAGAACGGTGCCTAAGGACTGCATTTCCACTAGTTTTTCACATCAAAAGCTGTGTCTCAGAGAAATATCACGTGATAGATCAGAAAACTGCACATATTAGTATCAAAAATGCAATTGAAACATACATTTGTGGGTCTCTGCTATCTAGTATGAGTGGCAGGCACAGTTACCATTTTGTGTCAACTTGTGGCTGTGTCTAAAGGCTGCTTTCCAGCAGAGACTGGTGGTTTAAAAAGTGTGCTTGTGAGCACTTCTTTTTGCCCTTTTTACAACCCACAACTCAAATCGGAAAAGATGGTTGAGTGGGAATGCCTCAGTTTTTGAAATGGTCAAAATGATTTAGACTTTAACATCTGAGTTTTTAATTTATTTTTTGCTGCCTTCTTGTGTTGGGACATTCTATTTTGGCGTCATCTTAATTTTTACATTTGCATTCCATGGGTGAACAGGTTGCCAGTTACATTAGAAAAACAAATCTCTCTTAACCAGCTGAAAAGCAAAGTTAAGAGATAGAATTACTAAAACTGTGGGGCTTCCAAAAGAAGTTTCTTCTTAAAACAGTTTCTGAGGGTGCAGTTGGACCAGCTGCACCAAACCCAGGCCGTCAATTTACCTTCTCTATTTGGGGTTCAATTTTGTCCGCCCAGGAAGTTATTCTGTAAAATCACACCCTCCCTTTCATTACCACCAATCAGTACCGTGGGTCTTTTGGGGAAATGGGGGAAATGGCTTTAAACTAAAAGAAATTAAATTTAAATTATGTATTAGGAAGAAATGCTTTGCTGTGAGGCTGGGGAGGCCCTGGCACAGGTTGTCCAGAGCAGCTGTGGCTGCCCCATCCCTGGAAGTGCCCAAGGCTGGGTTGGACAGGGCTTGGAGCAGCCTGGGACAGTGGAAGGTGTCCCTGCCATGGCAGGGCCGTGGAACAGGATGAGCTTTAAGATCCTTTCCAACCCAAACCATTCTGTGATTCCTGCAAATGTATCACTCACTTTAATACGTGATGCACAATATTTATCCTGTGTTTGTTGCTCAGTTTCTCTTTGATGCAAAGGAATTTCCACGTCTTACCTTCTGTTTACAGAAATGACGATGAATCCCTCAAGCAAAAACAGAGTGATTGTGTATATTTTTCCACTATGTTAGTAACTGGAGGAAGTGGGAAGGTGTTTTGAATTTACTTTAAATACCTGGTTTAGTTTTTCAATAAAAACATTATACATGTGACTACCTTGACAGCTAAAGCAGGAACAGTCTTTGCTTTGTTTGTTTGTGAGTCTTGCGATTTCTTCCGTTCAGCCTTTCAAAATATTGAGAGTTCATTGTCCCAGAGATAAATAAGAAATACTGAGGCACGAAAATACATTTAGCTTTGCAGTTCTGGTACTGAAACTTCACTGAATGAGGAGCAATGTCTTTATTTTGAAGAGTACTGTTAATATAAGTACAAAAACCTGTTTTGACCAATTTTCTTTGAGTTGCCCCTGGATCTACTTGACAATCCTGCTCCAGACATGCAAACCAGTCCTGAGAGTTTGGCCTGTCTTCTTTAGCCTTCATGTATTTCTTACCTCACCCCTTACATCTTTAACTTGGGCATCAAAATGTTTTATTGTTTTGCCTCAGCAAGTGGAGGAATCAGCTTCCCCTGTGGAGCTGGCAGCTTTGGTCCCGTGTGTCTGCAGTCCCTTTTGTCTGTTTGGGCTGTGCCTCTGCTTGCCTTTGTTGTTTGTTTTGGTGGGTTTTTTTCCTAACCATTAAATATTGAGATAAAATGACCGAATCAAAGCAGGAGTCTTTAAGGGCAATACCCAATAAAACATCTACATTATAGGAAAGCCCTTGAAGGACCTGCCAACTTATTAATCATAAAGGGGAAGACTCAGAGTGCAGCTCCTCCTCATTTACGGACGTTTGCTCTCTAATAGCATTTAGGAGTTTGTTTTACCCTGTCTCGGCGAGAAGAAAAGGCAGCTTTAACAATTCTGTCTCCCTCAGCAGCGCATTTGAATTTTTGTTGCCTGGTCAGAGGTCGGGGAGGGCAGGATTAGCTGACCCGCGCTGACAGAGCGGGTGATGGATGAGCAGAGCACAACGCTCGGCCTGTTGGCACACGGCGGCTGCACACCTGCACAGGGGGAGCATCTCCTGCCTGCCTCGCCTGTTCCAGACAGCGAGGAAGGGGCTGGCACTTTGCTTTTTATTAACAGGGTTTGGGGAACACCGAGCCTTAGTGCAGCGAGGTCAAACAGTTCAGATCCTGAGTGATTGCGGCGGACGGCGCTGAACAATGCTGGGGCTGTGCGAAGGAGCGCGGCTTGCGTGAAGGGTTGGGCTTTGCACACGCCAAAACTCACACCCGTGATTATTCCTCTTCTGATTTTAGTGATTTCCTTCATTCTGGTGACACTTTATTCAGGGGTAGCAGAGGGAGCCATGGAGATCCCCTTCTGGGACTGATGAAGTAAAGATGCTCTCCTGTACACAGTTTCTTTTCAACTGCAAAAAAACACTAAAAAAAATCAGTTTGGTGGTCAAAAGGGACCCAGAAGCAGAGATCCAGGCTTTGTGATAAACCCATGTTTTGGAGAGGCTACATGACCACTAATCCATCTCCAGTTCAGCCCTCTTTTCAAGTGGATAGGCACCAGCTGTCAGTCAGGACAGGCTTTTGGAAAGGAACCAGCACACACTCAGTTTTTCTCATCCTCATTAGCAGTGAAAATCATCCATCATAACCAGGAGCGTGGAACCAGTGGTGGTGGCAGACCTTGAGGGAGTGTCTGCACACTCTGAATGGTGCAGCCATGTTACACACTGAGTCAAGGATGGGCTGAGCTTGAGCCAGCAGAGGCATCCAGTGTGGAAATGTGGGTTTATTCAGGACCACTGGCCACTGACCACTGGCTTGGGGCTTCCCTGCAGCTTCAGCCTTGATTAGAGCCCCTTAGTGAGAGCAGAGTCATAGCCCAGTGTCAGGCTGGGGTAAAGTCAGTCCTGGCAGAGCTCAGTGCAGTCAGGCTTGCTGGGTTGATCCCAGTGGTTTACAAGGCAAGGATTTGACGCTGATGGCACAAAAATTAACTTGGGAATCAATATTCCAATTACAATTAAACAACCTCAGAAATTAAGGCAGCTAAATTCACGTGACTGTGAGCTGTGAGACTTGCTTGGGTTCCCCAAATGGGGTTTGTTTCTTTACTTTTAATGACATTATTTATTGCATGTATCCAACAGTTTTCCTGAGATAGTGATTCCTGATGCATTCAAGGGCTCTCTTTGGGGGAGGGGGAAGCAGCAGTGATACCTCCATGGATAGAGTGAGCCTGGCATTAACTTTATGGACACACAAATATAGCAGTGTGCAAAAATATCCCAAACATGTCTTCATGTACAGTAGGGCTGGGATGTCAAGGCTGCTCTTGTGGTTGAGAATCAGTTCAGCCAACACATGGATTCCTCCTAGAGCTTCAGGAATGTCCAGAGACAGCACCAGACGGCCACGCAAAGCTGCCAATCTGCTGTGGACACCAGCAACTAACCCAGGACCATATTTAGGGCTGCTTTCTGCTTGTCATAGTTGTGTCTGTTGTATTGACTTTTGCTAAATATGTCCCGTATTCAACAGCCAGAATGTCAGATCATGTTCATTGTGAATCTGACATCTCTGAGCTGCTAAATCATCCTTAGAAATGAAACTCAAGGTTTTCAGTCCAACTGCTGACAATGCTTTGCTTTGCCACCTCTTGGTAACTGAGATGTCACCAAGCTTTCTCAAGTGTGAAAAATAACAGCTGATTTGTCACTACCAGTTAAATACTGATGGGGATGGAGCAGTACAGGGATTACTTTTCAAAAATACCATTTATGCTTCTATATACATGTTATTTTGTGTGAGAACATGGAATTAAATTAGATGATGTTAGGAAACAGGAAAAGTGTTGTGGTGGGGTCTGTGGAAAAGGAACACTGGCCTGGCAAGTATCTGGGGAAGAGCCGTTTCCAAACTCCAACACAATTTACACAGCTACTTTTCCAAGTCAAGGGTCTATAATCAAAACTTTCTTGACAGTGATACTCACACTCTGTAATTTAGACAACGGCTCCACATATCTAATTTAGATGCAATTCAGAAGACTAAAGTGAGTATAACATCAGTTAATCCACCTTGGTGTTGGTTTGGTTGCTTTTTCTGGGGGTTGCCCTGAATGAGTTCCATCAGCCAAAGCTCTGCAAGAGATGATTATTTTCTTTAACATGTCACAGTCACACGGCTGCTGCCCTGGGAGAGCCTGCACGTGGTGGGACTGGTGGCTCACCTGGAGTCAGGACAGGAGATGTGCAGGGCTCTCAGCCATGAAACCTTTGTAGCAATTGACCTGTTGCTGACAATGGAGAATTAATGTGGCTTTAACAGTTTTCAGAAGAAAATTATTTCCCACTAACGCTTTTGATCTTGTCCTGGGAACCTGATATGACTTTGACCCCCATCATTCTTGCCCCTGGTGATGCCACAGTCTTATCACTGTGGGTATACTTATTTTAGATATGTAATGATCGTAAGATGTAATGATTTCAGATATGTAATGTATGTAAGAAAGGTGATTGCTGCCCAGCTCATATGTAGACCTTTCATACCCCATTTGAATATTTTAAAGGCTCCATTTTCTACTTGGCAATAAGGAATATTGAATCCTAGGCTGCAGAGCCTGGATGTATGTACAGGTAAGTGCATACACAGCTGCACATTCACCTTGGGTGAAATCGTAGCTTCACACGAGCAAATTCATATTGCCTTTACTGAAGCCCAGATTTCACCTTTTATAGGAGGTAATTAAAACCAAAGGTCTCTTACTGAAACACAAGCTTGACCTTACACAGTTTCCCAGTGCGAATGATAAGAAACAATGACCACAGTTCCACTTGAGTGCACATTATTAGAGCTCACAGGGGCTGCTCTGCAGGTGTATTTAAGTTAAAACTGAATATGGATGCTAAATTAACTGCATGCAAAGGTGGGCATTACATAGTCAGAAATGGACAAAACTACTCAAGTTTAAAAGATCACAGTGTTTATTCTAATAATTACTATTTTCACTCCTGGAGATTATAGTACTGTCATATCCTCAAGAGATCTAACTTTTTTTACCAGAAATGAAAAAAAAAAAGTTGTAAAAATAATAAATAAGTGAATCTTCTCAAGATTTGTTAATTATTTTTCATAGACCTAATTCCTTCTTAATAGGAGTTCTGCCTTTTTGTTAAGTCTTATCTGTTTTTTGCAACAGGTTGTTTATTGTTTTTTATAGGTTACCTCTCATTTAATAAAACCTGTAGTGGATCTCATTGGAAGGAATATGATTTATGATTCAGGGAGACACTAGGAGACATAAGTTCCTGGAAAAATTGGATGGGTTTTCCTGCTTCTTACAGTTGTGAGTGGATAATGGCTATTTAAATTCTGCCTTGTCTGTAGTTGCCAGCATAAATAATCTTTGTTTCCAAGAAGTAAATTTCACATTACATTTCTGTCTTTAGTGAGCCCAGTGTGTAAGTTGCATTTTTTAGAGGCAGAGCTCCTGTTATCCATATATCACTGTTTTTAGAGAAAACAGAATTCCCTCTGACATTTGTAAGATATCATCATGTCATCAGCTCATCAGCTTCATATATTATTTTCCCTGGCAAAAATAATATATCCAATAATATATCCATCCAAGTGCCAGTGACCACTCCCATAAGAAAAATAAATAAAAATAAATGCCAGAACTGACCATTCCTGGGAAAGTCTGGGGTATAAGAACCAGTTTTCAAAGCTGTTAAGTCTGCGAATACACTGAATATCATGCATTCGTCATGGGGGCATTTTAGCAGCTTTACATCCTACACAAAGTTCAAGAGAAAGCTTAGTTCTGGAGGCCTGAGAGTGGATTTATTATTTTTCAGAACATGTCAAGAACTTGCATCTTAGTGGCAGGACGTTTTTCATAAAACTACTGGGTTTTGCTGTCTGAGGAGAAATGGTGGTGCTTCTGTGCCACAGCTTATCTCACCCTGGGGTAAATGGCTAAATTAGGTCTGATGAAGATTTCTCAGGAAGTGCCTTTTCCTTCATTGGTGGTAAAGGAAGTCTAGGAACTGAATTATAGACACCTACATTAGTCTCATCTGATAATAGGGAAGAGGATGCTTATCCCACATTACTGGTCCCTCAGGACCATGAGCATGGCATTTCCTGCCCTCAGAAAATAGCTCCACATTTAGGGGTGGAAATGGGGTCCCTCTGGAGCCGGGTGGGTTTTAGCCACTGAGTCCAAATAATGAAATTTATTCCAACATATCAAGGCAGTCGATGTTCCTCTGCACGCTGTTGATGATCCTGCTATTCCTCGCATCTGTGGTGATGGTATGGTTTGGAAATCCAGCTGTAATTTTCCCTTCCAATTATCACAGTAAATATCTGTTATGATTATCACCTGTAATTTGTTTGGCCTTTTTTTTTTTTTTTCCCCTTCAAGATGAAATTGTTGCTGTGGTTGCTATATTTAAGGCATTTGCTGATAATAGTTTGTTTCTCCCACATGTTGGGCCCATCTGTGGTGGAATTTTATTTCACCAGAGTGTGTGAGCAGAACCCTGACTTCCTCATGTCAGATCCCATTTCCAGCGCATCGTTTCACTTCAGCCACCATGGATTTTATAGCTATATTGTATTTACAGTCTATGAAGTATTTTATCCCTTTCTTGAGTGATCAGGACTTCAGGAAAAAGTCAACCTGTTCTGAATTCTTTTCCAACATACTTTCTGAAATGATGTACTGTGTGATTCAGAGAGGAATCAGTTTCCAGTAATGATATGCATTTTGATTCCTTTATTTTCTACATTATAAACACACATCTGTTCAGAAGGGAAACACATTAAACATCCCTCCTAGCATTAGACAGATTGATTGAAAATTTGTTCTGAGTTGGCTTAAGTGTCAGTAATCTTGACAAGTTTTCCAAGAACTGATAAAATGAGTCCTTGTACTGCTGAAATGAATTTTGTGTGGATAGATGTTTATGCTTTTAACATTAAGATAGCTCCGAGCTTTGCCTGAATAAACAAAGGTTATTGCTTGCAGGGATTTTTATTTTATTTGGCTATTGGAACTACCTGAGTATTAACCTTCTGACCTGTGCTGGCTACCTAAGACAGTGCCCGTAATTGTTATATGGAAAAGAGATTGTAGGAATAAATCACAACAAAATTGTGAAGTGTTTATCTTTCTTTGATGCAATGTGCCAAACTGGGGCCTGCCACACATCAGGAGCAACCTCGAACTCTGACCATAAGCTGGGAGGAACCAGAGAGCTGTCACTTCCCTCAGGGTCCCCACCTGCTCCTCAGAGGCTGAGTCTAAGCACTGATCACACAGAGAATTAAACAGCAAATCGGGATGCTCCAAACGAATGGCGTCGTTTTGTCTAAAGTTGTGTGTGAGGATGAAGGAACACAAAGTGGGGGGATTTGTGTAACATAAAGGTAGCCCCTGTTCACAGCTGACTACGGCCACAGCATCCTGAATGTTCAGCTGACTCTGCTAGAACACAGAGATTCACCATTGAACTCCAGCTCCCGAGGCAGTTTCCAGATGAAGCTACAGTAAACGTGTACAAATACATAGGTACATTGAGGTTGTGGCTTTTTTGTATGCACCAACCCTCCTGCTCCAATCCCATCATTGTGATGCTGGATGCATTTGAGTTTGCAGCCTTTGGGGGTGTTGTTTCTGTTTTGGTAATAAAGGGAGTTTGTTTCAGGGTGTGCAGTGGTGGTACTCAGCTGCCAAATTAAAGCAGGAATTCACAATAGGCTGCAAAATGAGGATAAAAGAACATAAAGAGAATGAATGCTTCTTAGCTTGGTATTTCTTTAATTTCACGTGAATTTCACTAAGTAAATATGCCTTAAAAGTGAATAAAATTTTATTTCACTTTAACAAGAGAGTATAAAAGTTAAAAAGGTCACTGTAGTAATAGACTAATCTCAATTACCAGGGCAGCCGGTGAAACCCACAACTCCCACCTAATCTCATTCGGTGCACACGCAGTGCACCGTTTGATTTCCAACACGGCTAAATGAAATTATAAAGCAGTGTTAAATTTATTAATCATTTAATTAGCTAAATGTTCCTGCAACTACTCGTGAGATGAATGGCGTGTCATTTTCTAATGCAATTTGCCTCTCAGCCAGGCAGGGTCAGGAGGGAAGCTACTGGCATCTTAAATGATCTTTTTTATATTGCACCTTCTATTAAGGGACAGTGTGATATCGCTGATTATATTTGAGTCTTGTACACAAGGCCGGGGAGTTTTCTTGTTATAATAACAAGTTATATTTAAAACAAAATAAAAATGGTAAGATCTGAGGAGCGAACAATTAACCCATCTGTGACTGTATTTCTCACTTTGGCTTTGCAAGGCAAATCTTTTTCATATTTAACAAGCCAGTGAACAGTGTGGGAAACGACACCAGCAGGTATTAAAGCAATGCTCAATCTAGTTTTATTTCTTTAAATTTACTCAGTTGTGAAGGAATTTGTGGACTGAAAATTCTCCCAATGCCAGGTTAGTGTAAGCTGTCTCATTGACTTAGAATTTATTTGCACTTTCCCTACTATTTTAGGGGAATCAAAGCCTTTCCTGGTCTGTGCATTCAACAATTGCTCATTTTGTGTGTTGCTCAGCTGGGATTTTTGGCATGTTCATGTGTGCATGTCACACCAGGTTGATAGGATTATATTTTTTTTCCTGATGTTTTGTTCTATAATTATTTTTCCACTGCAAAAATTAGTGACAAGTAGGATTCAGCAAATCTGTTTGGATTGACACCAGGAGGTGAACCATGCTGCTTGGAGGGAAATATTCCCCAGAAACCTGCAAGTGGATTGTGCTGGTGTGAAGCTGCCCATTCAAAACCCATAGAAAGCAATGATGTTTTAAGGCACTTATTTCCCCAGGTTTAAAATAGAATATAAATACATTTTCTTTATGCATTAGGGGTTTAATTTTGGATCCTGGAGCATGTCCTCTGCATATTAAACATCTGTGGTGAGCTCCAAGCCAAAGAGAAGATGCACTCGGCTTTGTACATGCTGAGATCAAAATGCCAGCAATGTGTCAAAATATTTGCCTCTACCACAGTTAAATGACACAGCCAAAAATAAAGCAAGAGGACCTAAAGCAGGAAGCAGCAGGAGATAATCTTAGCATAAGTGGTAAAAAAAGGCCATCAGCTATTATTTATAGTACAGAAACATGTGTAGACCTCTTGGAAGCCAGGCCCTGTTGGCTTTGTGCTGCGTGTGCAGCTGATAAATGACTGTCCAAACCCAGATCCACACAGCTTAATCAAGGCTTCTAAAGTACAAATTGTCACCCTGGGCGTTGTACACAAACCCAGTGCAGTGGCCACCACCAAAGGGTCGTTCCACTCAACCTCCAGCTCAGCCTCTGAAAGAGTTGGCTGATTCCACTGTAAAAGGAGGACAAGAGCAGCCACCTTTACTCAGAGGTTGTTTTTCAGGTGCCTGGTGCTGGGTGGGGGATGTATGTTGTTAGAAATTGAGGTATGTGTAAGACAATCATGTGATTCAGAAGGAAATGTTTAATTTTTGGTAGGAAGTGCTGATCTCATATTTAATACAGCCAATGAGTGAGATACTTAAAGTTTTATTAATAGAAATGGAGAGGTTTTAAACGTGAAGTGCCATAGCACAACCCAGCACGTTTGGGAAAACTGTGAAACTTGAGTGGACTCTGCCCCTTTTTCAGAGCCCTGTGTACTTTTTTTCTGCTGGCTTTGAGGATAGTGATTCATTTGTGCATCATTTGGGAGATACAAAGTGAACCCCCTTGCAGGGAAGGAGCAAATCACCAAATGTTGAGGTATAACTTGGGCAGGAGGACGTGCTGGAGAGCTGCTCTGCACAGCATTTCCCCTGGTACCCTGCACCTGCTCTTCATTAGTGCTAATGAATCCAGAAAGTAAAACATTTTGTACTGGTGAGTCATATTGTTCTCTCTTGGCTGTGGCTTCACTGTGGATCAAATTAAGTGAAAAAAACTATTTTTACTAAAGCTTTAATTTCTTTTCCTGGGACACTTTGTGTCTTGGGATAGGTCACTTAGCACCTACGGGATGTAGGATTGTATCCCATTAACTTCTCTCTCATTAGCAAATCTTCTTTTGATTTAAGCTGGGAGGTGTGGGGCTTCCCTGAGAGCTTTAATTCCCAGTCCACATGCAATTTATGTGTTTTTCACTTCCCCATTTGTAGAAGATGTATAATCATACTGGGGAAAATCCTGAGTAGCTAAATCTCCAGTGCTTGTGTAGCACCATAGAAACCCAGGGTAGGAATAGAGCTTGTAAGTCAAAATTGTTATTAACATTACTTAGAAATTAGAAATGTTGTCACACAGAAAAAAAGATTTGAAATATTTGAAATATTTGTAGGTTTTGTGGATTGTTTTGGGTTTTGGGGGTTTGTTGGTTGGTTGGTTGGGGGGTTTTTCTTGTTTTTCGTTTTCTGCTGATTTAGATCCACTGCACTCTTGCTTACAAATTTTTGGGCTGTCCATGGCAAACTTCTATTTTGTCACAGATGCACACTACAAAAATCAAAAGTTTTGGAAGCAGGGATCTGCAGGTGTGACGATTTAATTGAGAGTTAGCCACATATTTTAAAATAGTTTTTGTTTTCATGAAAGCAAGATTCCTTCTGGCCAGCACTTCAGCACAAGGGTTGTTTCATGTGCTGTATGTGTGTGTGTGAGAGAGAGCTGTGAGTACACACAGCAGCTTTGCTTTGGAGCATCTTAGAAAGCACCTCTGATCCATACACTGTGCAGGTTGCAGTGTGTGGACATTGCCTACTACACATTATGTGTTCATAAAGGATTTTATTTTCTAAACATTCGGCAAAAAGGTCTAGTTAGATAACTGCTGGCAGAAAAGCACAAAGCAATATTCCTCTCCTTGTCTGAGTTCAGTGCAGATAAACACAGACCACTGGGGCTTCACCCACTGGGTTTCCATTCACATTTTTTAACGTGTTAAATATTTCTGGTTAACCAGTTAAAGCGGTGAGATGAACATGATTGCTTTTAGATTGCAGCTATAACATCGAGTGAATTTTATAAGAAGCTTTTTTTTTTTTTTTTTCCTTTTTTTCCCTGCCGAGCTGCCCTTGTGGCTGCCAGCCTGACTTTGAGGTCCTCATTATTGTGGGTTTAAATGAAGGATGTTCATCCAGGCAGGGCGGGGGAGGCCAATAGACATCGGTGCCGTTATCTGGTCCTTCTATCAGGCCAAGTGACAGGCTTCTCAGGGAAGAATGCAAAGCTCATGGTGGAGACCTCAGCCTGACACAGAAGGTGACTCCCCTGACTCTAACCTTGAAAGGAAAAAGTTCCCACTTTATTAAAATGAATTTCGAAAGGGCCGCTCTGACAGCTGCATAATTAAATATTGGAGTGTCAGCGATAATTTATTCTGCTCGCATTTGGTGGTCAGAGCCTGCTCACTGTAGGGTCAGCAAGCACAGTGACAGAGCCAAGGATACACTGGATTACGGGGCCCTTTAGCCGTGCCACTGAAAGGAGAGACTGTAATTTTTATTTAAATAGAGAAAACAAAGCAGCAAGGAGGTGAGCAGGCTGTGAAATGCTCTCAGGAGCTGCCTGACAAAAATTGTGAGGGATAACGTTGGAACTTGTGCTGAAACTCTGCTTTGTCTGGCTCCAGGCACTGCGATTTTTTCCAGCCTTGCCTCTTTTGGGATCCAGCTCGCCTGCTAGGACCAGCTCCTGCTTTCCTCTGTAACAAACACTCTAGGAATTAACCCAGCAACAGTCCATACAGTGTGCACCCCCACTCATAAACAGCTTGCTGTAAAATGATGTAAATGGCCTTGAATATGTATGAAACAAGTGGAGATAGAGAGTGTAGAGAGTTCAAACTGATCCCGTTAGCATTCCAAGGGAAACACCAGCCATGAATATTCTTTTCAGAGGGCAGTGGCTGCTGGAAATCAACATCTAACAAGCAGTTTTCCCAGAAGAAGTTCAAATAAAATGGCTATGTGCCCTTATGCCCAGTCAGAAGGCAGGAAAGGTCACGCTGGGAGCAGGGCTTTCAGCTGATGGGCATCTCCTTTGGAGGAGGTTGTTGGGACAAGGCTGTCGCTTTTCACTCTGAGGTTGCTGATAATTGAAGCTGACATACCAAAAATATACCCTTTTTGCACACAAACCAGTCTTTCAGCAAAAGCACATTGCTCACACAAACAAAATAATTTGCAAAGGCATTTTGTTTTCCTCTTTCTTGCCTCAGCTATGAGACACTTATTCCCCACATTTTCTTTGGAACCTGCTTGAGTGGATGTGTTACTAGAGCTCAGGTTTACTAGCTTTCATCTTAATATCATGTAGCTTTTGTAGAATTTACTAAATTCCTTCAGCACCTTCCCAGTTACTGAATGAAAAGCTGAACTTATTATGAAGGATGAATTCTGGTTTTGTGGCTCAAACACTGGATGTGAACACAGTGTCCTCAGCTCAGTTTTTAAACTACCTTTAAACTATGAGCCAGAAGGTCTCTCTGTGACTCAGTTCCTCTTCTGTAAAATGGGAATAACAGTGCATTTCATGGGATTGCTGTGAAAATAAATACTTCAGTGTTTATACTCAGTTTTTATCTTGCTGAGCATAAAAGAAAATCCCTACTTGTGTTTCTGCCTTCTTGCTTGAAGAAAGACCATGAAAGCATCTTTGTCTGCTTGATGTCAAGATACAGACTCTTAAAATGACACTTGAGCATCTTTAATGTAATTCTTTGGACTCCAGACAGGCATAGTTCTGTTGCTTAGATCTCCGTACCCGCCTATGCCTCTCCTGGTTACATTTGCTGCATGTTTGTAATGCAGAATGTTCTCTCTCCACATGGGAAAGATGTGTTGGTTGTATGACATTTTTCTCCCATTGAACAGGCATGTTCAAATATGTTCTGAAACGTTTTGGGTTTTTTTTTCCTAAATTTGATGGTCAGGTGGAGAGGGAGAAGGAGCTTTTAGTGTTCCTATTTAGAAGCAGCAAACAAATATCCATGCTGTCCTGTGAAGACAGACATATAGTTGTGCCTGGTGTTAGATTTCTGTTTTCCTATTTTTTTGGCTTGTCTGGAAATCTCTAATTCTGCCAGAGTGGCTGCAGTGCACGCTGCAATCACACGGAGCTATCTTTGAAAAACCAGATTTTTAAAAATTTCTCTTTTTTGTTCAAGTAATTGCTGCTGCGCAGGGTTTTGCACCAGTACAGCTGGAGCCATTTGTGGGTGGGTGTCAGAGTGCCCAGCTGGCCCAGCTGTGGGCACTGGGGTGTAGCTGGTCCCAGTGTGGGGAAGAGCTGCAGCAGGGATGAGAAATCAGCGCGCGAGGCCTGGGGAACGCGCCGGGCATCCGTCATTGTCAGTCCAGTCAGGCTGGGGACAGGGCTGTGGTTTAAAAATGATAACCAAGCTTCATAAATCAGAATGCTACCGCTGCAGTCAAACTTCCTTGGAAAGTCTTTGAATTTGGGTAGTGCATACTAATAAATGAGCGCTGGCTGCCTGCACCAGGCAAGGCTGCTCCTCAAGGATGGAGGAGCAGCTTCCGTCGGCAGCAGGGACACGCTGGTGGTGACTAAAACAAGCTGTCCCTCCAGAAAGGGGGAAGGCAGAGGGATTAGAAGTTGACCTAATATTTTTTGGCTTTCAAGATAAACTTCATGGGCCTGATTATGCAGAAAGTATTAGGCCGTGGCAGGGAGCCAGGGGGTGAAGTCCTGGTGCGGCCGGAGTCAGTGGCAAGACTCCCATCAGTTCTGCAGGATGAGGATTTCATCCAAAGTTCACAGTGGGATAATTAGTGTCAGCTCAGTACTAGTAAAACACAAGTAAATCTGTCCTGCTTTTAGCTCACAAACTTTTACAAACAGCTAAAGGCTTAGCTGGAGTTGTTTTTATTTCACTTTGAGATACAAACCCTCAGCAGCAGAACTTTAAAATGAGAGCCCGTAATTACTTTCATACCATGCTCATTGCTCTGAGAGTGGGAAATTTCCTCTGGATCCACTGACCTTCAAAACAACGGGAGGAATGATATTAAAAACGTGGTGTTAAAGATGGTAACTGTGAATTAACATCCCAAACTCCATTTCAGCATTGCTGTTTTGAGCTTTGTGTGGCAGGCAGGCGGCTGCTCGGCTCACACAATATCCCAGGGATTTCCCTGGGACTCTGCATGTCAACAGTAATCTATCTTCATGCTACATGATTCAGGATCAGGTCATTAGTTTATACTTAGAATTAAATATTCAGTTTGATTTTAGCTCTGTGAAATGAGAGCCGAATATATAACACCTGATTTCAGAGAGCCTTGTAGTTTTGCAAGGCTCTAAAATCCATGGACACACAGAAACTGCTTTTACTTCTCTGCCCCTGAAATGATTATAGCTGGAATGTTATAGAGATTACAGTTTTCTTTAGATGTCTTGGATTATTTTCTAAATCCATTTCTAACCCCATTTCTCTGTGGCACTTAAATAAATGAGAAGAAATGAAAGATTTCTAATTTCTAAGAGAAAATGCAAAATTATTTCCTAAGCGCCTCCTTTCATCCTCTCAGATTTCCTCAGAAAAA
Source organism: Prinia subflava (assembly GCF_021018805.1). Lineage (NCBI taxonomy): Eukaryota > Metazoa > Chordata > Aves > Passeriformes > Cisticolidae > Prinia > Prinia subflava. Next base: position 15,684,338 of record NC_086259.1, read on the forward strand.
GAATATGATGACATCCTGATAGCTATGAAACCAAAAGAGAGCTGATTTGTACTTTGTAGGGAAATATGGCCTGAAATTACATGTCTAATGTGTGGCAATTTTTAGCTGAATATCTGTGCCTGGTTTCCTAGTAGAGCAGACTTTGTGTTGGACACACACAGACTGAACTGAGTAATTTTAATTTAATTGAATCTTTTATGTAGGCATTTTCCTTCTAGGGAACCTTGGCTAGTTATTCGTTTGTGAAACTTGCAATAAAATAGGAAGACAGCTCGTCAGGGATGGAAGGAAGGGGTAATATTTAAATTATGCTGACTTTGAAGACATTGCTTTTGATCCAGTCCTCGATTTAAATATATATATATATACAGGTGTTTAGTATTTAAAGATTCCTTTCTGTCACTACTTTTTTCCCCAAAACACTTATTCTGTAGATGCCTGAGAGATAATTATGTCTCATCCAGGTTACTGGTGGGGACAAGGATGCACAGTTCAGCATTGTATTTCCTCACCTTCTTTGTTTAATTTGTCTAATTGCTTTGGATGCCTTTTTTTTCCCTTTAAAGGAAGGCCACCTAAAATATCTTTAAATAATCACGGTTAATCTAGTGCAAGAAAGGCAATCACAGCACTTGTGCATTCAGGCCTTTAGCTGAATCAGTTCCTGAACAAATAAAGCCCCATTCTGCGAGACAAACCTTGGCTTTTTAAAGCCTTTCTGGAGTTATCACAGGGTGGAAATGTGATGAGTTAAAAAGCAACACCAGAACTACGCGGTTGGGTGAGCAGGTAAATCAAGATAGGTTTTGTCTGGAGTCTAATTCAAAGGGAGGTAGATTCCCTGCTGTGAAACTGGAAAGTTTCCGTTCTTAAAGTTTTTGTGAATTGCTTTTAATTTCCCTAATTTTAGAAGAAACCTTTAACAGAAAGTGTCTGCCAGCAGAAAATTACCATATTGAGCTGGGGGAAGCACAGAGTTCATCCTCCCTGGGCTGACCCTGCTCTGTTTACTCTGCTGGGGTAGGAGCAGTGGCTGGCCAAGCTCTGCTAGGCAGAGTGTATTACCCTGTCAGGGAGAGGCCAGGCTGCTGGATTCACCCTGAACAAATTACATACCTCACTACATCTCCGAGCAAGGTAGCAGGGTGATAACTCAGTCTAAGCACCATTCACTCTTCTATTACCTTCATAACCAAGGTCATACTAATCAACTCAATTACCAGTCCTCTTGGACATTTTCATAATGTTTTCTGCTAGTTGCTCTCCTGTGAAAATCTCCCGGTCTAAGCAAATTAATGCCATTTTTATAACTATCTGCATTTCAGGTACAGTGATCATCTTTCAAAAGGCTGCTTCATGGCAACAAATACCAGCCAAATGTTAGAAAAACAAGGATAGTCAGCTGTGCTCTTATCTTGACCTCCTTTATTGTGAAAGCTAGTTTAAATATACCTTAAAACAAAGACATTGTGTCAGAAATGAAGGATGTGTGTTACTGCAGCTTTTAAGAATCTTCAGGTCATACAGGAGGGCTGATCAGGAAGCCTGGTTTTATGTGTTGTTTAATTTTTGGAAAATTCTTTAAATGTCACATTCCATGTTCCAAATGCAAAGGTAGTCTTAGATTATCTTTCTTTAAAACTTTTCACAAATTTAATCTATCTCCCTAATATTTATTATTTCTCTGAATGTTATTATCAAAACTTCTCTCTACGCAGGATTTTAATATAAATACTAATGCCTAAATATTTAATTTGGAAATTTCTAATATTTGCACAGCCACATCTTTTAAAGTCTCCACAAAGTATTATGGCACAGGGAAAAACAATCAGGGGAAACTAATTCCTTGTTAATTTAGATTTCTTCAGGGCTAAATTGTTCCCTAAGGCAGATTTTCCCAGTGGAGAAATTAATTTGGTTCCTCTGTGGGACTTTAGTGTTCAGAGGAATAAACACTTTTTATTCCTCCTAATTCTCTGTGGGAGCTGTTGAGACACAGCTCTGGAGCCTTGCCCTTGATTCCTTTGGGTACAGATATTTCATTTCCCATAGACCCAAGTCTCCTGTAACCCCCCACAAAAAATGCTTTCAGTTGAGTCTGGTTCCTACTAACTTATTTTGAAACGGGCTCAGTGAATTTACAGGGGGTGTATGTTACTCTTGTCAGGCTGGACCCAGTTTTGTGTAAAGTGGTTTAGCTCATCCCTACACCCTCAAAGTTCAAGGCAGCAAACGAATTCACTCTGCTCCAGGATCCTCTCAAAAATTTGTCACCTCTATAAAACAAGACCTGCCTTAAAAATTAAAGTGTTTAAAAAGCAGCATTTCTAAACCCCTACTGAAAGCAGCCCTTCTGCAGAGGCATGAAAAAATTCATCATTTTTGCAATGAGGAGAAGGTGAGAGACTGCCAGGCAGTTTGTGTAACGTGGCTACCCTGGCCCAACAGCCTGGAGAGTTTTAGCTACTTAATGTTTTATTGTATATATGATGTCCCATACACTGAACTGTGAAGCTCAGTGGTTCCTGGAATATTAAATTGATATTGTAGCAGCTTGAAAACTGACCTGCAGTAAATATGTTTTTGTTCTGCGTTTGCGCTGTGGCTGTCAGCATTTAGCAAGGTGACAGGCTCCAGGAAAATGGAAAATTTCTTTCCTGGAAAGCAGCGTGGAACTAGAAATGTTGTCAAGAAGGGTTTAAAAGATGAACTCCTAGATGCCTGTATTAATCAAGGCTCCTCTGGACACAGGTAACTTTTATTCACCTGGTTCTGGATGCACAAGGGTTTGATGGATGCTTTGTGGAAGGGGCTGGGATTGGTTCCAGGGTTTTTTGGGTGCTTTACTGAAAGTTTGGTATAAAAAATAACATTAAAGCAAAACTTATTCTGTGCTAGGTCTTGAGGTGTGATAATAATATGGACAAAACCAAGGATGTTGCAATCCCCTGATTTACTCTTTCACATACTAGTCATGCGTTTGTCCCCCTTAAATGGACTCTGTTTTTCTGCCTCACTTTTTTGTCTCTGTTCAGCAGTGTCTGTGCTTTAATTCAAATGTGAACTTTCATTACTGTCTGTGCCCCAAAGGAGGTGTTCGCTGTTGTTAATAATGCAGAAGATTTTAATTTATGCTGCATCCAATGTAAAAATCACAGTACCCCTGCTGCTAGGAGCACATTTCCGTCCCCTCATACAAACTGGTTGTTCTGTGTTTAATTCTGCTAACACTCTGCCAGCTTTTCTTAGTTTTTTGATAAAGTTGACCAGAAGTCATTTTACTTTTGTAGCCTTTATGCTGATGTATAATTCTCTTTTATTGATCAGTCCTCAGCATATGACTATAATCATTTTGAGTGCAATAAGCAATGTTATGAAGGATTTTGCTTCTTCATTCTGTTTGTTTGAAGTCTCAACTGTAGGGCCAATTTTCACATTCCTTAAAGAAAGAATTGCTAAAATAAATTCAATCACAGAAGCTTTTAAAATTTGAAATCCCAGGAAGCTAATTAGCATTTCCTTTTAAGACTGCTTCCTGCTTTTTTATGTACATATAGATTTGGACCTCAGATGGGCTTGGCACCTTTCCAACATCAAGATAGGTAATTTCTTTCTGATTTTTTTTTATTTTGCCCTGCAGAGCATTAAGTATTTGCAGAACATTATGGCAACTAAAAAAACAAACAACAACAACAACAACAAAAGGGCAAAAAGTCCATCATTGTTCCCTTTTTTCCCCCTACTATGCAGCAATTATTTATTAACATGGTACTTTAAAATTTGTGGATGTGTTGTTTTGCTTCATAGTCAGGTGATAAAGCCATACAAAAGTACAGTGATATTGTGCAATCTGCCTGTTTTCCAGCAATAAATGCAGCATTTGGAAATGAAATATTTTTATAATCCATGCATATTATAGTGCAGCAAGCTGCTCATTTGTTCCTGGGCTGGCTGGCAAACATTGCAATTGTGTGAGATACAGCATAAAATGCTGGCTACAACAGCTACACGATTAAATCTACACAGGAGCAGTATGATCTCTCAATAAATCACTGCACATCACATCCACTTTATAACCTTAAAGAGGTGCCAAGTAAAATGGAGACTTTGGTCACATAAATAATGAGAGATCCACGTTTCCTTCTCAAATCTGTATACTCAAACAAAGGCCCAGGTTGAATGTTAATATCAGACTCTGGGTTTTTTTCTGGCTCTCACTCCCAGTGTAAAGTTGGTTTGCACAGTGTTTTTGCTTCCTTTAGGGTATGATCCACCTTAGGCTCTGCATCGAGCTTTTGCACCCGTGTGCACATTTTTATTTTTAAAGGAAGCATAGAGGCCTGTGAGCTGATGCAGAGCAGGGGGGGATAAGGGAATAATGAGGCAGGTTTTAATAAAGAAATCCTTCCCATGAGGGAGGAGAGGAGAGGACTGTGGCTTTAATAAAAGAAAGAAAAAATCTGCCAGCATCAAGAAAACAAACAAACAAACAAACAAATTTGAAGTTCAACTTGTACGCTTGAGATGCTTCCAAAGAGAAGTGTTTACAACCTTTGAAGAAAATTGGGATTTTTGGTATTGACTGAAGGTCCTTGGAGTAAAGAAAGGGGGCTCCATTTAGTAGGATTCCCTGGAGTTGCTCTGTGGGACAGGAACGTAAACCAGCAAGTTCCTGCATCGTGTCATAGTTTAAAGTTTGAATAGGATAAACTTCAATACCAGCAGCCAGGCAAAGGATCTGTCCTGCACACGATTCACAGTTATTTTTAAAAGTATCTATGACAGAATGCTGATAAATATCTGTATTATTAATGAGTCATGGTTCATGTTAACCAGATCTTTAGTGATATTTTCACTTCATAGATATTCAAGTACTGGTGGGAAAATAGCTGATGATTGTCAGGTTTAGGTACACTTTCCATTTGCCTCACTGCTCTAAATCATTAGTCAAGTAGTATTTATAAACCTGTGCTCAGTAATTACAGTACTTTTCTTGAGATGGACCTTTCATCTGATATTCCCCAAGTCAGGGCACTCTCCTGACTCTGTGTTTTGTCATTTCTCACTCTTGCTGAAGGCAAGGCAAAAGGGCTTGGATGATATAAAACCTGCAGCACCAATACCTCCACATGTGAACGTTACCCAGCTCAGAGAACATTCCTGTGGTGGATTCACATGTGTGGTGCCATAACAGTAAATCACACTGTGGCTACATTGGAGGGGAAGAATTATTTTAAGGATTTCAGAATTTTTAATCTCAACCCATTTTTCTTTCAATAGCAAGTTGTGGTAGCTGGTATCCATGTCAGTACCCAAGCTGGGGTAGCTGCTGCATGTGACAGCTGCTGATGCTTCTTTTTCTGCCCTCACCCAAAGGAAAATAAAGCACCTGTAAGAAAAACCAGACATTGCTCTGCCATCCCAGAAAAGTTGTTTCATTCTACTTTTCCACAGCTAGACAAACATCTCTATGCTATGATGGTAGGCTTCACCAAACTCATACCTGACTCAGGGCTCTGTAGGAGAGCAAAGGACTGCACATTTTAATGTCTTTTGGACCTTCTTGTTCCCTATGCCCCTTTCTTTTCCTTTTATTTTCACTCTTAATGGATTTTCACAGTATTTCTTTCATGAACGTAGAGAGTTGTGACAGGTTGATAACCCTGCATTGAGATTTTGGGTGCTGTAGATGCTCTGCAACTGGTCACTTTGACTCTGTGTCCCTTGTTTTAAGATTTTTAAGAACTGAAAAAAAAAATCCTGCTGCAGATGTGGCATTTTTGTTCGCAGTTTATCTTTCTGCCATGACTGTGGTTTCAGGTGGAGCCCTCTGACACTGCCTGCTTGGCAAGGGAATAAAAGGAGAGTTTCTGAGTGATGTTTCTCACATGCAGTATCTGCCTTTGGCATGCCTGCCCACGTGGGACTGATCTGGATTAAAGCCCTCCACAACTCTTGTTTGCTGTGTAGATCAGATTTTTTAGGTGACACGTTATCAGTTATGCATGAAGTGATGGATTCCTGCTTAATTCTGGTGGCTCCCAGCAGCAGAGTCCCTTGGTGCCCTTCATTTGCCTCAACGAGGGGAGTCACTGCGGTCATATGCAAATCCTGCCATAATTACCCACGACTTTCTTCCTTCCACACTGACTGGTCTCCAGGAAACTTCACCCATGAGCTTATCCCCGACCCAGAAGTGTTTCCTTTGCTCTCCAGAATCAGCACTGATTTTGTTCCAAAGCAGCTCTAAGCCCTGGTTTGGTCTGACAGCACAAAATCTTCTTCCTTTTGCAAACTACAGCCCAGCCCAAGCTGGTTTTCTAGGGCTGGTAATTTTATTTTCAATAATACAAGTCTAGAGGATCTCAGGCCACCAGGACAACAGCACATCTCTACCCAAAGCAGAGGGGTAAATTTGGGATGGAGTAACCTTTATGTCTTGGTGAAGGGGTGAGTGTGTGAGGTTTGTGTCAGACTGGAAATGTGCCTGCAAATGGATGTTTCTGATGGGTAATAAAGTCACTTGAATGTACACTCACCCAAACTGGACACCATAAGTCAAAAGCGATGCTGTTTTAATGAGAGCTTTATAATTAGGTTGTTCATTTGCTGGGTGAAATTGTCATTAGTAAAGGAAGGTTTTATTAATTCACCTTTTTATATAAAGAATATAATGAATCACTAGTATTCTTATAGATACAGACCATGATTATTTCTGCTTCCTGCCTTCCAAACATCTTGTTTCAAATTAGGTGTATCTGCTGTCTAAAACTAAATACAATGAATAGATGTATAATAAAATCTTTTAATTGTCTTAGCATATGTTGCTTTTATTAGGTGAGAATAATTGCATTCATGGGATCACCTACAAAGTCCTTTAGAATATAAAATTGAAATGGCTTCACACTGAGTGCACAAGTCCTTCTGAGCCGTGCCATTTTCCCCTTCACTGCCTCTTGTCCCCCTTTCGCTGTAAAGTTCACATTGAAGTGTGACAAGAGACACTTGACAACTGACACATGCTGGATCTTATCAGCAGTGAGTGCAGTCATGGGCCCTGACTGAAGAGCGATTGTCATTTCTACACCATTTATTCCTCTCCTAGCCTCATTGCTTGCTTCCTTTCTGAGGAAATTTTCCCTGTTAAAGTACTGTACTTGTCGTTCTTTTTTGGTGCGTGTCTGTGGGGGTTTTTACTTTTTTTTTTCCCCCTCATGAAAGGATTTTGTTATGCATTCATCCTGTAGGCAAGCCTCTAACAGACTTCCCCTAACCTCTTAGTGTCAGGACTGCTCTAAGCTGATTCAGGCTAATAAAAGCAACCCAACAAAGCTTTGATGGTGTCATTACATCTTCCTTAAATCCCCTTCCTTGCTAACATCCAATAATTCTATTACCTCTAATCAATTCACAGGCTATTTTATTTGAAAGGAAGAGAAATCAACTTCAAACCATGCCGGTGCAGTTTGCCCAGCATTCACAGAAGGTGATGATGTTTCTGCCATGGCTTCAATTGACTCTTTAAGTGAGTTCTGGGCTATTGAGCAGTCCGAACTTTTATCTGTGCTCTGCCAGCCCAAGCCAACAACAGCAGAAAACAGACTGTTATTGCCTCTTGGAAGGTCTTCCACTTCTACATAACACTGTGTGTCATTTCTGTAGCTTAGATATTATAAGCAATAGATTATTTGAAAGTATTGAGTATAAAGCAAGGACTTTGCAGGAGTTTGACCATTCTGTTTTAAATTAATTGTCCCTGCAATGCTTTGTATCGGAGCTCCCTTATTTCTCCTTTTTTGAATCCTTCCCCTATTGTTTCAACTTCCCAGAGCTTTCACGCGTGCTCAGTCCCACCAGGGTGATTGCTGGGGTTTGTCATTAATACCACAGAGACATCTGAGCAGGCTCTGAGGCCATGTTCATGCATCGTTGTCTGGCGGGGGTTGTGTCTGCCAAAGATCCTCTGGCCCCCGGCTCGCGTCAAGCGGCGCGTCACGATCGCTGTGACAGCGCTGCTGCCACCGCTGCCCAGCACAGCTCTGGCAAAATAAGCTGGGTGTCTTCAGCAGCCTAAATAATGAGGCTCTCTGCTAAGGCAGCCTCCAACTGAATCACCTGAGTGATCAGGGGAGCGGCTGGGGCTGCAGGCAGTGCAGGGTGGTACCTGCTGGCAGGCAGGGGGTGCTGAGCAGCAAGGTGTGGGGCAGAGGTTCTGACATCTTGGATGGACAGGGAAGGAACCAGCAAAGGATTTCAGAACATACTCTACATAATCCACCTTGGCTCCCCAAAGAAATTCCAGCCACATCATCTACCTACGGAAATGTACCCTCCTTGGCTGGTAATTACTCCTGGTTCTGTGGTAGCATGGAAGATAAATGTGCATTAGGCATCAAGATGTCCCAGGAACTTGACACTTAGCAGATGCATGACACCCAGGCCCTTACCCCAACAAAACTAGGGTGTAGTTAGAATACACTGTCCATAACTTGCTGAAGGGAAAAATCTTCATGTTCAGAACTAGATACATTTTATCTGGGTTAAGTCTCTGTCTTGTTTCTAACAGATCTTTAAGAGTCTTGCTATTATCCCTTTTCTTAATGAAAAACATGCATCATCTCTTCACGCAGTGGTTTCCTCCTTTATCTCTTCTGCTGTACCAAAGGCAGAGTGGTGGGCATCCTGTTTTCTCCCACGCTGTCGTAGTTGTTGCTTTCAGAATAAGCTGGGTTTAAGCTCTGAACTGAGGAGGAATTCATTGCTGTCCTGGTGTTGGTTAGCAGTTACTCACGCAGAGCCCCTGGGATGACTCAGCTGAGCGTGGGTGGCAAACCAACACAGGTCAGGATTGCCTGCGCTCTGCACCCGACTTAAACCATGGCCTGCATCCTTTGGAAACACGAGGACTTTGCTTTCCACCTTGTGTGTTCATATCCCAAGAATGGAGCACATCTTTTCTGTAAACATCTGTCAATCAGACAAAACTTACAGAAGCCTCTCAGAGCACAGCTTGGCGCTTGTAATTTCAGTTGTCACACGCAGCACACCTCGTACAGCAGGATTTCATTGCTCTCGATTGCCAGGGGAGAGCTCTGCGTGTACGTGACATGTAAATGACACTGGTGTCACTGCACATAGGCCTGTGGTTGTGCTCGTGCCTGTTCCCACAGGTGCTGCCTCTGAACCTGCACGTCGCAGGCTCCCCTGCCCTGTCTGGGGTCAGAGGCTGAGCGATTCCCCTGCAGCAGGGTCTGATGGAGGGGTGCTGGCACAGCCCTGGGGCCACAGCAGCAGCACCCCAGGCTGATGTTCCTTCCCCAGCGCCCAGTGAGAGGCCAGGGATGGAATAATCGATTCTGATTGGAGTGAAATGGAAATTTAGGACCTGGGTAGCAGCGGTGATTTACAGCACTGTAACTGAACTGTAGGCTTTAATAATGTATTTTTGCTCCTACAAAGGTGGAAGAAATGTACCAAATTCTATTAGCCTGAAAAAGAGAGGGAGCTTTGCATGGAGGTCCTTGTTCCAAAAGGCAAAGTTCATCTGAATTTCTTTGTCTGATCATCTCAGGAAACAAGAAATGTTTAAATGTACTTTTTGTGCATGCAAATGACCATCCTGATTCTGGGCATGAGAATCTAAGTTCGGTTTTTCACATTACCAATATTTTTAACTTCTCCAGTACACCAAAAGTACCTAGAGAAAATATTTAAAGTCATTCAGGATATAAATTTTTAGTCTGTCAAACTAAATTCTATGTATCAGAGTCTCTGGACTTCCAGTCAAATATTCTTTTTATATTATGATTGATGACCTGAATCATAACAAAAAATTCTGCCCTACTGTGTCAACACTCAAGGAGAGAAGAGGTAGACAGGTAATTTACAGGTTAATATTTTCTTTAGGTCCACATACCACTTGTTTATTTAGAGATAATTTGATTGAACAGGCAAAGATCATGTGAGAAGGGGTTTTGTTAGTAGTGTGTTTCTAGATCAATCATAGTTTGATTACTGGAAGTCCATCCTGTTATCAAATGTATTTCTCATCAGATATTAATTAGACATGTGGACAATAATATGGAACGTCATCACTTTGTCACAATGTTTGTCAACCAAATGTCATTTTCTTTGCATTTTAAAATAGATTTTTGGTTTATTGAATTAAAGTGTTGGAGTTTTCTATCTTTAAAATAAATTTTAAAATCGTTTTTCTTGTACCAAAACATTGAAAACAGACCCTGACTTCTGGATTTTGTAGTCAAAAGCTGGAGAAATAGAAACCATGAGTCCAGTTCTGGTGTTAGGCTTGGTGGGTTCGTGGGAGAGAGGAAACTGTAAGACTGTAGAAAAAATGGAAACAGGAAAGAAAATTATAAGGCAAGCTTGACAAAGTGGATTTCTCAATTAGTTAAATCACCTGTGGGATCAGAAACTGGAGCTGCCCATGGCCTGCAGTCAATAAAGGGGTTCTCCCACCTTTCTCAGTCTCTGATGGCAACACCAGGTATAACAGAGAAAAACATTTTGATATAAAATTTAAAAATCTTGCCTAGCCAGGATGAGGTGGATTTAAACAACCATGGTAATTCCTAAACCAATTTAATTTCCAGATTCTCCATGATGTGATATCAGGGAATCCCAAGCAGAGAAGTGGTTGGTTTGGAACAGATGAACTGGAAGGAAAGGAGATATAAGCAAGGGAATTCATGGGAAGAGAAAAAGAGTGAAGATCAGGAGGAAAGAGTTATGAGAAACTTCTGTATTAGAATGTAAGAGGTATGATAATTTATTTTGTTCCTGGCACAATGAAACTGCTCAAAGGGAAAAGTTATTAGCTCTCCTTGATCATTAAAGCAAATGGAGAATTTGGAATGCAGACAGCAGGGAAAACAGAGGTTTTGAGGAAGAAGATGACTTATTCTTTTATTAGAACTATGTGCACCCGGTGTAATTGCCATCTCAGTTCTGGAATAGCAAGTTATGGCTTTTCAGCAGCAAGGAGTGTAAAATGGTTAGCTGGCCTTGGGAGTGGTGAAGTGTAAGTGCAGCAGAGGCAGCAGTTGTGGTTGTGTCTGCTGTGGAGCCTCTGAGGAGGATGTCGTGCAGACTGACACCGACAGCAAGGCAGTTTCACGGGGCAGGTTTGACACTGCTGTGGCACTCACTGCTAGAATCGTTTGGGGTCTGGTTGCTCACCAGGAAAGGCAGAAGAAGTGTCACTGTTTTGAGAAATGCTGAGGACAGATTGCTTTGACATTCAGTAAATCAGGATAAAACCCTGTGCCCATAATCAGCCTCCTGTTTTGCCTGTTATTTCTTTGCAAAATGATAGAAAACATTCGTCTGAGACACATGTCTAAGCATTAATCAGGCCAAACCCATCAATTCAACAGTGATACTCTTATTGTGTCCAGACTGTACTCTGTAGCAAGAAGCCACATTATTTCTGCATAAATTCTTCTCCCTTTTCCTGTATATTTTTGCCTTTCCGCCTCTGACTGGTATTTGTTGAAGATATCTATGCACAAAGAGCCTTTTTCTCTTGTGCCCTTCCTGCCCACATATTACAATTGAGCCCAAGTAACACGACAAGCGGTTGCTGTAGAAGTTACTGAGATATAAACAGAGAGACACAGCCTTTGTTATCTAGACATGAAGGAGGAAATGGAGAGCGGGGAGGGGTGGGGAGATTTTTTTATTAACTTGCAGTTAGAATGGATTTGAGCTGCAGCATCAGTGGAAAGGTGTATATTTACCTTTAAGTGCCTCACTTGGTTCTGTGTGTTCATACAAGCTCCCTTTTTACGGCGTGCAATTTCTCTCAGAGGTTCCAGAAACCCCCTCTCCAATGGACTCTTGCAAGACAGCAGAGCTAGGCCATCTTAGCAGAGAAAATTACAAATTACTAATTTAAGTGCTTCTTAGAATCATTTCCTTTTTGTTTTGTATAATTTCCACACTTATAAAATCAAACTCTCAGTTAAATGTTTATACAGTAATTCAGCCGGTTTAAGCCATCTGCTAGCGTGGCATCTGCAGAGCTGTTTTGTTGCATCCTCAGTATTGTTTCCTTCACACATCTTTGTAGCCTGGTATTTTGGTTGCAAAAGAATCATTTTATTTTTCAACACAAAAGAAGTGCTGTTTATATCTCTGGATCTAATTGTCAGCTTTATTTCCAAACTCTACCTCAAATCAAGTTCTTTCGCCTCTAAAAACCTTATTCTGATTGACATTTACTTTTCAAAACCTATATTCAGTCTTATCTTGCTCTTTCATTATACCTGCCTCTGTATCAGTATTCGAAAAAATCCTTATCATTTGTGAGGAGTATAGGTGGGCTTGGAGCATTAGTATTCATACTTGCATGTTAACAACTGTTATAACGTGTACCAGAGGGAAAATATTATTTCTTGTAAATGCTCAATAATTACAGTCTTTATTGCATCAAAACCTGTGTTTTGACAGATAGTGGAAAGCTTTCAAAGTTTGTGTGGGATGGATGACAGATAGCTGCAGGTGGAAAATATTTTTTTTAGGTATTGGGTTTTCAATCCCTGATACTGTAAATATTCTTCCAAAATAACATTAACCTTCCACACAGGGTTGGTAGTGTTCAATGATAATACATGTATTAGCAAAAGATACCTGGGAAATAATTCTTAATGATTGCATCTAATTAATCTATGGTTGGGACATTAACGTCTCTTTTCATTAAGTTGGGAAGTATGAAAGACTAGAAAATTACTGCTGTGCTGGATTTAGTGCTTTAGGTATAATTTGAATGGATGTGCTAAATTCTTGGTCGTAACTTGCACTAACACCTAGTCTAAGACAAATTAAAAGGGGAGCTTATCTGCTATTGCACTTTCCAAGAATACTTTGGATGCTTTTAAGCCATTTGCAGCGTATGACTTTGTGAAAGGATTTTTTTTAATATATACATCCTGTGAGACATTGTCCAATAATTTCCAGTACACGTGGTATCTCAGTTTTGTGAAGACTGAGACACAAAATGAGCCTGGATGTTCTTTTTCTGTTTTGCTTTTCTTTTGGTGTATTTTTTTATGTGTGCTGTCTTACTGGATAAACATTTGCATTTGCAAGGAAGTCGTACCAACCAGTAGCCTGCTGCAAAGGAGGTCATGAGAAGTCTGAGAAAGTTCATCTGAACTTGCAATTCTTTTGTTTGGGGTGTAGATGTTCTGATCAAGTCTGTGCTACAGTCAACTGCACCTAACACCATGATTTGTGCTGAAAGCTTAACTCATGTTTTGGGAGTTTAGCAAGCACAATAGTGATGCTGCCTCCTCGTTTGGACACATCCTGGGTTTTGTGTGAAATGCCTGAGCCTCTGGAGTCTCAAGTGTCTCTTGAGTGTCAGGACACCTCAATAACCTAATGGGATTTTAGGTTTTCAATGAGTTTGAGAGTTATCCAGTTGTGTTTATTCCATCTTGAACACTATGTTTGCAGTGTTTGGTCTATTGAAGTCAATGACAAGGCTCCCACTGACTTTAATGGGATCAGAATTGCCAACCTAGAGAGAAAAGGCAGCGGGATGTAAGATTTCTGTCAACTGCCTTTAATATTGCATCCAAATTGAGAAGGCCACTTCTCTTACTTGGAGGTTGTGGGGATGCTAAAGTGTACTTGACAGATGTCTTGCCAAGGGTTCAAGCTGATTGCTGAGAAGTAGCTCTCAGCAGCCTCTCGCAGACCGAGAGTGAATGCAAGTTGGGCTTGAGCATCACTCCATTCAGAGTGATTAAACAAGGCAGAGACAAACTATCTGACATCAAGTGCTGCCACGTTTTATTAGCCCCTTGCATCACACAGAAGGCCAGAAGGCACCAGCCAGATATGTGGGCAGATATAAGATGTTCAGATTCCAGCTGTGCTTAACTGATAATACTCCTGAAAAAGAAATTGTGTCTGGCTGCTGCAAGGGTTCAAATCTGACCCTTTATATTTTTTTTAATGATTAGATGGACCAGCCAAAACTGTAGACCTCACCACCATCTCAGATTGCCAGTAACTTTCTGAGGATTTTTTTCCCAAGAAAGGGTCCAAGGAGCTGAGACAAAGGGTTTGATTTTGTACCTGATCCGTTTGTTTCACAGATGAGTTTCCCTATGGAATGCCATTCCTTGAGAAGTCAGCAGGGGTCACTTAAGTTCATTAGTTTGCAGCAAATTCACTTTTGGACTTGTCAGTAAGTAAGCTAAATATCCTTTAGGTATTTATCATTTATGCCACTGAGTGATTTTCCCTTCTGTAATCTAACTGGGCTGAAAAAAAGTGTTCAAAAGTATGTAAGGAGAGTTAGATAGCACAGTTCCAATACAGCAGTTGGACAGAACATCTATTTCACATGTTGCCAAATGAAAAAGATTGTCCCACTTAAGAGCATATTGCATCTTAATAGAAATTTATTGTCAAAAGTGTATCCTCCTAGCAGGAGATGGCATTGTGGCAAAATGGAGGATAGAGATCTCGTTGGACAGCATCATTTTTACTTGTATGCAGCAAATAGAAAAATACTGAGAGTCAACTGACTGGCACCAATGGGAAAGGATCTTCTGTGTGTTTGCTGGGAAGCCAAGCACATTTCCATTCCTCCTATTGGAGGAAGAAGAAGAGGTGTGTATCCCATCAAAAGGAAACATTTCTCTCTTTCAGTGACAGCACATTGCACACTCACACTGTGGAGGTTACTGCAGCTCCAGCTTCCCATCCCAGGTGCTCCTCAGGCTCAGGGAATTGTCCCCCTTTCCTCCCACCACTGCTGTGCTCAGCCCCCTCCTCTGCCCTGATATTCCAGATGGAATATCTTGGGTTTTCCATCAGCAAAGCTTTGGCTGCATTTTGGGAAAGGGATATAGATCGAAATATTGAGAAAGTTAATTTTCCAGTCTTGGTTGCTTCTTAAAGATCTATTTGATGAGATCATTTAAAAGGAAGGCCTCTGAAATCCATGTGGCCTCCAGCACAAATCCTGGAGTTTTCTATACATTTTTTTTTGGTATTTCAAAATTTTTCATGTAAGACAAACAATTTACTGAAGTTGCAGTGGAATTCCCCAGTTTTCAAGAGGGGCTCATCAGAGTCCACCTTGAACATGGACCAGAGGAGTAGCTCAAAAACACCCCCATCTTTCCCCTTCGTGGTAAGCAGGATGTTTCCTTGTTTATGAGAACATCATGCTGTTGTCAAGACAAATGAGGATGTAAAAAAACTGGGATGGGAAGAACCTCAATTTTTTTTGAGGCACTGAGTGTCATGTGTTGTCTTGGAGCCGGAGCTCCTTTAATCCTGGGTTGATGCCAGCTAAAAAAACTTACCGGCTTATAAATATCACACCGAAATCAGAATTGCTTGGTACATGATCCAGAAGACCTCTGCATCCATCTGTTTTATACCAGAGCAGTTTGGAGTTGTTTTAACGACCTGCCTGACTCAATCAGGACATGCTGTGTTCTTGGGGAGCCTTGGCATTGCAGGTTCCTGCTTTTCTGTTGGTGCCAGGACAAGGAGCAGCAGGGCTCTCTGAGCCCCCAGCCTCCTCCTCCCTTGCACTGCAGTTTTTGTGGCTAGATTGAGTGAGAGCTACAACAAAAGGAAGCTAATGGTTCTCCCAAATTAGACTGTCTTTTGCCAGGGGAGTTTAAGAGGTGCAATGGCTTAGTATAGCAGCTTTGGCATCGTTAGTGCTGCAGCAGAGAAGGCTGTCCAAGAAGCCTGGCTGAGGCTGGAAGGAGGTGCTACAGACAAATGAAGAGGACACCATAAAGCCTCTAATCCTGCCAGAGATAAAGCTCCACTGAGGGAGCTAATCAGGGACACATAAATTATCAGCATAGCAGATGTAAGGAGGAGCATTGCACAGAGGGCAAAATAGAGTTCAGCAGAACATAGGTCTGACCAGATGTGCAAACACACACCTAAGCTGATAGAAATAGGAACAAGGAGTGCGCAGTCTTCAGCAAAATTTAGGATGACCCAGTAATGTCATTCCTGACCTTACCTCTGCTGTGGAACTCAGACCTGACTTTCTTCACTCTCTTTGTTCTCCTATTGATTAACCTGGGTATGAATGTTCTCTTTTTACATTTCTTTTTCCTTGCTTGGTTTGGTGCAGTTTATGCATTGTTTGAGTGTCCTAAAAGAGCAAAGGGACTTCAACATAGAAACTGAAAGCACAGAGATGCAAAGGTGCTTCATAGTCTGACAAGGTCAAGAATTATCAATAGCTCAATGCACAAAACTCTGCTACTAGATGTGAATATGCTGTGTGTGTGCAGATATTCACAAGCAATACCAAACAATTGCATTAAAAGTGGCTGTAGGAACTCAGATACTTTGTAAGTGTTCATTTGACATTTTAAATGAACAAATAATATAAGTATGTAAATATACACATGCACCTTTGAATTTCAGCATTGGGGAAAGATAAACTGCTGCTGGGCAATATCAGTTCCTGCATCTGTAGAACTGCTGCTGGACATGTGATGATTTCCTAATAATAGTCAAAGTGATCATTCAACCTACATTTAGCATGCTGGGATTTAAAATGCAAAACAGCAACACACTTCATGCAAATGTCAACTCTGCCTATGTTATAGGGTGCATGTCCAGAGGAGGAAACAATAAGTTTATTCTTCTCCCCAATTAGACTTTTGTGAAAGGCTCAGTTATGTCTCCAACTATCACATTGAACACGCACTAAAGCAGCACATTAATGTGCCTTTTAATGCTTCTTAGGAGTAGATCAAAAGAAGTGTCAGGTGCACTTTACATTCCTCCTGTGATGTGTCTGAGGCTGTTAGTGCATCACCTCTGCAGGGGCCGTTGTTCCCAGCCTGCCGTGCCCGGGCTGCGGGCGCTCTGCTGGGACTCTGCCCCCCAAAAATTCTCAGGGATTTACCTCCATCCCACTGCACCTTGTGTCTTGGCTCCACAGCTGGAGGAAGGCAGTGGAGCCACGCTGCTGTCACCAAAAGCAGGGTTCAGCCTTTGCTTTGCAGTGGGAGAAAGAGCTGTTGAGATCAGTCCTGGAGAAAACATCTTAAAACTCAAGATGCTGGAAAATGGAACTTAATTAATGGGAGCAAACTTGCAAACCTCCACGGCAAACTGTTATTATTTTGCTTGCTTGCTTGAGGGAATATGTCAGAGCAGTGTTTACCTTTTCTTAGTACAAGCTTGGCTGTTCTACCCATCATTTACTTTTACGTGATTAGCAGGTGAACTTGTAGCTCTGTCACTCTAAACACAGGGTGCTTAAAATGTGCAAGAGACAACTTTCCTTAACCAGGACAGCATTGTCATTGCTCTGGCCCTGGGTCCCTTGGCTCCACAACAGAGTGGTGACTGATGCAGCTCACTGTCAGCACGTGGCTCTTGTTGGAGTGTGGGACTGATGTTGGCCAAAAGATTGCAGAGTGCTTTTGGCATGTGAGACACAGCCGGGATATCGCGGGCACCCTCTGCTGCACCAGATACTGAGAATAGAGCTGGGCCTCTGAGATCTGCAGAGCTGAGTATGGCTTAAAAATGGAGGATAAACAGAAAAGAAAATGTACCTGGTGTCAGCTATAGGGGTGAAACTGCAAAGCAGGAGACAAGGCTGAGGAAAGTATGTGAGGAGCAAGAGAACAGAAACGCTGCAGTGTGCAGGATGACACGGACGAGGACAAGAAGCTGGAATTGATGCAAAAGTGGGGATGCAGCAGTGAGAAGGGTTCAAGTTTTGTAACAAAGTTCATTTCTATATGTTTTCCTCTTTCAAATGGATGCTTTGAATAAATAGTGCTTTCATTTCCCGTGAGGCAGAGGTGAATAATAAGTGCCTCATCTGGGGACGCCGATCTCCCCAACATCAGTCATCTGCTTGCAGCCCTGCACTCCGGCAGTGCTTTGGCTGAGCAAATTAGCCTGAAGTGTTGTGCCCTTGGCTGGCAAATCCTTTCAACCCGGTTGAACGGACAAAATGAATACCCAGATTGTTCCTACGTCTGTTATTCTCTCGTGTTTATCTGGCTGAGCTGTCAGTCAGGCCATTATAACCGTGGTGCACACTCAAATGACTTGTCCACTCACAAAAGCAGAGTCTGTTGATGATAAGCTAAACAAAACTGGAGAGCGACTGTTGACAGAGTTGGGGATCTTGCAAATGTCTCAGGTAACAGCAGAAATGCAGTTTGGAAGGTACAGACCAAGCTTTTCTTAGGCGTGTGTAGTTCTAAAGAGTTCACTGGGATTTGTCAGCAGACGATAAACGGGCGTTGGTAATGAACTGGGTTCCTCTCTACTTTAAACAAATTAAGCGGCACGAAGAAGATTTCTGAAACTCGAATGTAAGGGTGTATTGCACTTCCAAGAACTAATTAGCCTGAAAAGACATAATTGACTCAAGCAGGCTGTGCCAGGGCAGAGCGTGGCTGCCCCAGCCATGTGCTGGGAGGAGGGAGAGACACCCACAGTGCCTGTGGAGAATGGCCCAGCCCTCCCAAAGGGCTCTGCACAGCCAGCCCGGGGCTTTGGCTGCCCTCGTGCTGCTTTGCAGGACCTGAGGGTTTGGGCTTGCTCCTTCCCAGGCAGGGAGGATGTTTGCATGATGGGAGCTTATCAGTTATACTCATGAGAAGAATTGGTTTTCTTGGATGTCCAGCAAAGCAGTGAATGACACAAGTGGAGTGCTGTGTGATTCATTTTCTGAGTTTTTCCATGGGGACACTGAGTCAGGGCTCTCCTGAAACTCATTTGACTGCATGATATTAAATAATGCAGTGCCTTTGTGCTGAAAGTGACTATAGCCAAAACCACTTCGGTCATTTAGTCTGATGTTTGTGGCAAAAATTACCAATTTCAGATTGTGAGTGTGAACAGGCTCAGGTGTCTGAGCAGTGCTGAGCCATATAACAGAAAGTGTCTCCTCCATCTCCTTCCCAGACAGGCAAAGCCAGCATCTTACTTTCTGCAGTGAAGAGAAAAGACAGGACTGAGTAAGACTGCAACGGTTTAAATCCTCATAAGTGTCATGAAGAAGCAGAGGAGAACTTAAGCAAAGAAGGTCCTGTGTCTTGCTGAGAGTTTGTTAAGATGCACAGTTAGGGAGGGAGATGCTGCTGAGAGCGTGGCACAGCGCAGCAACAACTCTTTTATCAGCAGCTGGTGCCTTCAAAATCCCAACCCCAGTAGCCTTGTTGGTGGTGATGATAACTGTAACGGATGGAACAGCTATTTTTCATCAAATGCTTGTTAGTCAATTTATTAGACCCCTAATATACTAATGCACTCATTTGGCAGCATCTCAGCAAACGAGGCTCGCCGTGGAGTGCACTCACTCAAAGTCACGGTAACTCGCAGGTTGCTGATTTCTCATCAGCACTCAGAAGATAATTTGCAAATGTGCCATTTATCATTATGCTCTTTGTAGAAGCAGGTCTCATGAATGGGATAAACAGATAAGAGAGTCGAATAATGAACATTTCCCTCCCCAAAAACACTGCCAGCTTCTAGAGGATTGTGTTTTATATACCTTGCAGATGCTGCACCTCTGTGTGCTCTGGAGTTTGCCTGTACTGGTGAAATAGCTGGGCACACAGTTTCTTAAGGATGGCTGCTAATGCACTTATCAATCTTTATGCTCAAGGAACACTGAGTTGAACCAGGTTAAACATTGTCTTCTGGAAGACATAAGATTTCCATTTGTTGCAGTTTAAAAGCAATGGGGATGTGTGGACTTCACCATGAAAAGCCACCACTTACCTTCCAGCTTTCCTTTTCTCTCTGGAAACATGAGCATCTGTGAAAGCCACTGTTAAAGCCAGCAAAAGGATTATTCAGAGGCAGGATGGTGAGGATTACATGGTGGAGGTTGCTGAAGGAGCACTTTTTTCCACACCAAAGACAACAGGCTTTATGGATGCTCTGACCTGCACTGCTGTTCACCACTCTGTTTGAGCCTGCATCGCTGGCTGCTTTTTATTTGCTTGTTCACTTTTTACTGGGAAGGAGTGGAAAGTAACAGAAGCTCAGTGATCGGTCTGCAGATGTGATTCCCATCTCCCTTTGTGACATTCAGGGTGGAAGCCCTGCATACAAATCATTACTTCTTATTTTTGCTTCTGCAGATGTGATTTTATTAAATGAAAGGTGTAACAAGAAGCCCAGCATAGGCAGGAGCCCTTTTGCCAAATAGCTCTGTGTGTTTAGCTCTGTGACTGCTCTCCAGCAGAGCTGGGAAACCATGCAAAGATATTGATAATTGATTCAGTTTTATATAAGTTAAAAACTAGCTCTTCCCTCCTAGTGTGAAGGTAATGGGTTTTGTCTGTAGAAAGATAATAATTCTATGAACCATTTCTACGCCCTCTACTAAAGAATAGTAGAGCTTGCACTTGAACGTAATGCCCGTGTCAGCTCAGCTTTTTAAACATTCATCTTAAAAGAGTCTTCAAGGACTGGAAAGAGATCTTCCCCAGACGCCACGCTAAGTTTGAGGAACTTAAAAAGTCATGAGGATCCTGTCAATTAATGTGTTTATTCTCATATGCCTGCTCTGGAAAAAAACATCTACAGACATGAAAGCTGTTTTCTTTCAATTAAAAAGTTGTCATTGCATTTAGTTTTCATAGATAATGGAGAGGGGATTTTTTTTTTTCTTCCCTTTACTGTACTGGGGGATAAATGAACATTTTTTTACTTTTTACCTTTTTCCTCAGAGTAATCTTCATTTACTGCATGAACAAAAAAAAAAAAAAAGAAGGAAGAAGAGAGCTAAATTGAAACCTTGTCTCCAAATCTGTATGCAGGAGGTGACTTGATTTAGAAGCTTTAGGTAATTTCTTTTTTGTTCACAGTCCTTCAGTTGAAAGGCTTCCACAAACAGTGTTACAGCACGGAAGGGAGGAGATGGAGAAATTTATCAAGCTATTTATCAAATTATTTTCACAGTCTGTCAAAGTCATAAGCATGCTGGAAAAGAAACATAAAGAGCGTGTTGGAACAGAGGAGCACGTCTGAGTGAGCAGCAGGACTGCAGCACAACCAGAGACAGGGGACTGCTCCTGGCTGTGGCTGCATCTGCCCTCAAACCCAGCCCCGGCACTTGTGGCATTAAATCCAGGTTTGACAGATTATGGACTGAGAAAATGGAATAGAAAACATCAAAACTGGCGCAGTGGAAGGGGTGGAACGGGGCACTGGACCTAGAGGATCTTTAAGGTCCCTTCCAAAACAAACCATTCCACGGTTCTGTGCCTCTGTGATCGTTAAGGAGAGGTCAGAGAGAAGGGGACAGACATCCCCTCTCTGAGACTGCTGAGATTTACAGCTGGGGATGGTGTTGGATCTAAATGTGCCCATCCTGGGGTGGGGAGTGAATCACATCCTGAGATGGGACCCCGCGCTCTGGAGGAAACAGCCCTGGAATGTGCATCCTTGGTGAGACAGCACTGGCAAAACAGAAGGAAAAATAAACAAAAAAACAACTGAGAGTGAAGGAACCAGTCTAGTAAGAAATCTTTAATTTCTAATGAGCTTTAAAGGATTTGAGAGTCGATTTTTTTTTTTAACAAACCAGTTCAAGTACATGCCTTCAGATTATAAAAGTACCTGAAATTGCCTAGAATATCAGCATGCATAGCTTGTTAATATTTACATATATTTACATGGGAAAACAAGAGAAAGATCTACAGTTATTTACAGTCTACATAGGAGAAGAGAAAGGCAGCATAATTGTATTTTCTAAAATACAGTAGTTGAATAGTCAGCACATGCATATTAAGATATATTTGCATGATAGAACGCAAATGTTTTAAGACATACCTTTTAAACTCCCTATGCTAAGGTATAGCATAATAAAGGTAATTTTTTTGTGTTTTGTTTCTAATCTATTTGCATCAAGTGCTTTAAAATGTTCACTAACACAGCGGCAGCATTATTTACCCTGGCAATTAAAGCAACAGTACACACGATAATTTCCTACTAACTAGCAACAAGCTGCTGGTGAATGAAATATCTATTGTTTCTCATTATCCATCGACCAACATACAGGGATCTCTCCTTGTAAAGGCAGTGCCTAAGCTATCACCATTAATTATAGAAGTAATATAAATGAGACTCTACAGTATGTACTAAATGAAATATTAACAAGACCAGTGTCTTTGAGCCTGAAAGATGCACTAACAGGGCACACTTTACAGCAGGCTATCTATGAAAAATCACACATACATAATACAGGAGTGCCTGGCTTACAGCTCTAAGCCTAGACTTTAGAGGCCTGTTTGCTAGATCTGTATTATTGCAAAATACATTCCCTTAATTAGTTTCTGGAAGACAGAGTTGGTAGTTACTTTCTTACCATGATACTTCCCCATCATAACACCCTGTGGTTTTTCGATGCATTGTGTTATTGAACTGTGTGTGTCTGTGTGTGTATGTGCATATGTGTGCGTGTGTATCAACAGATGAAAAATAGACTTTATCCTTAAAACCTAAACAAACAGCTCATTAAATATCTGTCCCAAAAGGTCACTTCCTTAAAAAGCAGTGTGTTGTGTGGCTTTTCTTTTTTTTTTTCACTCACGTCTGAAATAAAATTCAGTCTAAAAAATTATCTGTGCAATGAAGGAAGAAGCCAAATATCAGCATTGCAATGCTATTCTTTGCAATAATACATATGAAAAAGTCTAAATTTGGACTAGTAATAGTATTAAAAAGCTATATAAATATATACAGCATATACAGTACTGTATGTATACATACATTTATATAAAGTATATATATAATTAAAATACAGCAAAACCATAAAACATTTCAATTCAGCACAAGTTAATAACAGAAGTGATTTCAATTTCTGTGTATGCCCAAACACCAGTCAGACTAGTTCTGATGATTTAGTTGCAGCAGTGTATTTAATCTCTCGTTTTTGGCAGGATATGTTTAGTGTCAACAACCTGTTTGCTGAACTCTTTAAATTGCCCTTGCCCAGAAGAATCCACCTTTTGCTGGCAGGTTTTGTGTCTCAGGAGGATTTCCAGTCCTCCACAGGATTTCCAGTTTGACTGTGGCCAACAAGTTGTGATAGAATTCGTATTTGTGATCGTGTTTGTATAAATGTGCAGCACAGAAGCTGAGCTGCCACGGATGTTGAGGTGTGAGCAGCCCCCAGCAGTGCTGAGATGTCCAGGGACTGCCCTGTAACTCTCTGAAATGAAAATCCACAATCTTCCCCGGGGATTTTTCCCAAACCTAGAAATGAGCAGAAGAGTGCTGCATCACTCCACTGCTCCACACCAGCCTGTGAGAAGAAAAGATCATAGACATTTGCATGCAGTGTTCAAAACTGCCATTTCAGTGGAGCAATGATGTCTTAAAAGTGTAAATCAGGTGTGAACAGAGGTTCAGTGGGCAGGAGAAGGAATTGCAGCACTGATGTGCCTGGAGATGTGATGTTGATAAAGAGGCTTGTGAGGAGTGCTGCTGCTCCTGCCCTGAGATGCTGGTGGAGCAAGGTAAAGCCACAGGCTTCATGACAGTTTTTAGAGCTTAAGGTGGCTCTCTGTCAGCCTTGAAACATTTTTCAGAAGCTGATTGTGGACTTTAATAAGATTCTGGAAAAGAAAGAAGTATGGTGCTGCCTGTGGGAACCAGCTCCCTCCAAGGTGCTGTGGCAAAAGCATTTAAATTGCACAGTCTGGTGTTGTCTTAACCATTGTGTGGTTTTAGCTGAGATCTCCCTGAGGGGCTGGCAGATACAATACCAGACCTATGGGAAATATGTGCCCTTCTGAAAGACAGCTGTGGAGCACGTGGGATATCTTGAGGCAGCTCAGATGTCTCAAGATCCATCTTAGGCAACTGAATCCCACCCCTGGTATGCCCTGATGGCTCTGCCTGGCATGTGCCAAGGGTGGGAGAGATGAATGCATGGATCACCCTTTTAGGGACTGTTTCTCTATAAAACAGCCATTTTTAAATAACTTTACTAGTTATAACATAACTAGTTTTGGCTAGTAAGAGTTTTACCAAGTTCTCTGTGAGCCTGGCAAAAAAAAAAAAAAAAATGGATGAGAGAGGGAAGACACTGGAACAGGACCCAGAGTAGCAGACAGCTTCACAGGTTAAAGCATTAAGTTTATACAATAGAGAAAAATAGGCATGATTTTAAAAGATAAATACATTTTTGTCAGCTACTTTGCCAACCTTGTTCTACATCCTCTACACATCTTAACAATGGTTTATAATATAACCCTTTATACTTACACAGTGCTTTTCCAAATTAAGTGCGAAAGCACTCCATAAATCTGAACAGCTCCTCACAACACCCCTGTGAGGTGGGTAAATAAGAGTACTCTCCCCATTTTTTAGCTGGGAAAAGTGAGGTACATGGAGTTGAAGTGACTTGTCCAAGCTTCCTAGGCAAGGAAAAGCCAAAAAGAGGAAAACAACCCAGTTCTCCTGACTTGATGTCCTGTACTGCATTTTTTTTTCCTGTGGAATAATTGCAGAAAATCTGTTTGATACCGGATGTTGGAGGTTGGAAGTTTTCAAGTGCTATCATTGCTGTAATTGAGAACATACAGGGGGGCTGCATAACACAAACAACATGGTGCATAATCAAAACACATTTATTACAATGGACACGGTTTCTTTTGTAAAGTTAAAACCCAGAATATAAGTTAAATATAGCTGCATATACTGAACAGTTGAAATAATCACTAGGTCTTAATGCCTCAGCAGTTGAAAACAAATCCTCTTTCGTGAACTACTGCAGTTTCCTTACTCAAAGAACATGGCACACTTATCTCCTATAATGTATGTAAAGAATACTGTAAATGTGTAAGGGTCTTAATGACACTAAGAAAAGTTACAGCTTGAAACCAACTATGCTTTGCAAGTAGAGAAGCTGATGGAGTTTTGAGTCTTTGTAGTTGGGAATTAGTTGAAAAAGGAATACATCAGAGGGGAAAAAAGCAGACCTTATAGATTTTGGTTTATCCGTTGTATTATCTTCTAAGAGATGCTTTGCTGGTTTAATTGTGGTGATGGGGGAAGGGGAGGTGGTTGAGAACCTCTGGTTTAGATGTGGTTCTGTGAGAGCTTTGAAAAGAGTGTAAATACAGTGTCAGTTCAGGTCACGTTTTCCTGCTGGCACTTGGGTGGAAATAGGACCTGAAGTCAACTGAGCCCAATTTGGAGTTTAGATCATATTTGGCAGCTCCAAAGTTTTATTTTTTTAGCTGCAGATATGATTTCAGTTTCACGCTCTCCCAAAATAGCAAAGGCGGGTCTCAATTTCATAATTCCTTGCTGAAAAAGCAATCAAGGAATCCTGTTTTCTTACAGGGCATTAATACATACATATTGTGAGCATTATTCATGAGATAACTGTGCATCTGGGGTCCTCTGAGTAAGAGGACTGCAGCAGGAACTGAACAGTTCTCCTATTCTCTCACAGGCAAGACTAAAACTTGCTCACTGCACTGTTGGAAAAGCTGTTCCTCACAGCTCTGAGTTATCCCAGAAGGAAAAGAAGCAGAGTAACACCTGACATTGAGGAGTGGCTCCCTCAGCTACAACTGGCCTCAGCCATGGGTGATCTCACCAAACAGCTCATAAGATTGCTCCTAAGAACACTGCAGAGGCTGAGGAATCCTGGGGGCTGAGTGAGGACATGAGGATTTTAGATGTGCTCGTGTTTTTCAGAAGAGGTCATTTTGCTCCATGTTGTTCACAAAGACTTGGGCTTGATAGGAGAAAGGAATAGGTGTAGTTTGAGAAAGGCCTGCACCACAATCCCAGCTTGGGGGTTGTAGCAGTACCAGAAGGAGATAAATCCATTCTGAGGGCAGTTTTCTCCCACAAACCCCACTGTGCCCACCCCGAGCATCAGCATCAGGGTCACAACCAACAATGGGGCAGATCCTCAGCCCCTGCTCCAGTCTGTGGAGCCTCTGAGAAGGCAGCAAACCTGTGCTAATTCCCACCAGGTGGAGGTGAGGCTCGAGGAATGTAAAGCTGCAGCTGTCACTTTAGGGTTTGGTTTGGATAATACGGAACTCATCGTTGTGGAAACAGATTCTGTATCATTTTGTTTGTTATTCCAAGGAGATTCTATATTTTACATCAAATCAGGAAAATGCCACTGCTGAAGCCAGGTGGTGAGGAGGTTTTTCCTCTAAAAGAATGAACTCCTCAGGGTGCTTATCAGAGGCACAGAGAAGGTACAGAACACCCCATTGGTTCCATATCTGGAATATGTTCAAACTGCCTTGGTTGCTAGGTTAGGTCAGTGGTTGGACTCGGTGATCTTCCCCAACCTTAATGACTCCATGGTTCTACCTCACACTGCTGTGTAATGAATTATTCAGCTGTAAATGGTGTGCTCACAGTGCCTTTGTGTGGGGCTGATATTTTACTGTTAGGGATATGTTGGCTTTGTCTAATAGTCCTGATATGAATAACAGGAACAGCCTGAAGAGTTTTAAGGACTTGCCTTTTTATTTCACTTGAGCTGCTTGCACTGAATCTGGCCCTTGTCACAAATACTCTCCTCTCATGTCATTTTGAATTCACCTCTTTCCACTGGCCATCTTTTAAAATGCTCTGTGCTGAACTTAACCTCAGGCTACCAAGATAACTGGCCTTTATCCTTAATTTTTCATAAGAAAATAAACCCCTCCTTTTCAAATAAGCTGATCCCATCTCCTTGGCAGACAATGTTGAGTGCTCTGTGCTCTTAACAGAGTTTAGAGTAGATCCTATTCATTCATAGTTGATAAATATACAGATAAGATATGGCTTTGTTTCTATTATTTATATGCTTGAAATGTAAACTTGCTTCAGAACAAAAGTCTAATTTTAGAAAATAAACATGCATGTGAAGGTAGACAAATCTAAAAACTAAACATTAACTGTGTAATATGTTTTCTTATCGGGAACATAAATGGTATCTCAGCATAGTAACAGATGCATTACATATATTAATGAGGGTTTTTACCATGTGCTGTATGTCAAGAACCCCTTTTCTTCTCCTGTTAAGATATTCAATATTAATTTGCATTCAGTGCCATCAGTTACAAATTGACTGCTAGCAGTTATGAAATAAATGCCTATGAACTAGTAGCTACGTAGTATTTTCAACTCAACAAAGGATTTTAGAAGGATGGATAATTTAGATCTTTGAGCCTCAACTATAAATAAACAGCAACTGCTGTATAAATCCCACCCTGC
This sequence comes from Prinia subflava, assembly GCF_021018805.1. Lineage (NCBI taxonomy): Eukaryota > Metazoa > Chordata > Aves > Passeriformes > Cisticolidae > Prinia > Prinia subflava. Next base: position 15,711,584 of record NC_086259.1, read on the forward strand.
TGCAGAGGAAGATTGTATTACAAAACTGACAAATGATTTGCGGAAGAGAATGATGAACCCTTATTACTAAGACACTCTTCAACTTAATCCAAAACAAGATTCCCGGGTAATTTTACGTGCACTGGGAAGATTGATAGCGTGGTGCTTGCCCAGCAGCTTTCAAATGTTTGACTGGATCGGAAATGGCATTGAGGCATGATTAAAGATTCAGTTGGGCTTCTCACAAATTCCTTATCCTGTGTATTCATTATTGCAACCCGCTGCCTTTGTTGCAGGTTAAAGAAGGCTGACCCCAGCTCTGGTGATTAGCACCCTGTACAACTGATGGACCTATGGAAAAAAAATGTTTAGGTTGCCCGACGCTTTTAGCATTGTTTATCAGCTGAAATTGTTGGGAGGGGGGGCCTTAATCACAATGGATCAGGGAGAGCCTGTGACAACTGACAAGCTCATTGTTTAAGACATTTTTTAACGAAGTTGTTAACATTAATTCTTTTATATAGTACTCTAATCTTCTTCAAATTATGTTCAGACATGGCACAAACCGCTTGGCATTGAAAGTCATTCAACAGTGATTAAAGTGCTCTTTTTATTGGTTTAAGAATGTTTCATCTTGTATCAGCAGTATGGAATTGTTTACTAATTAGATTCCCTAACATCCTCTGCTGTTGTATGCTGATGATATGTGAACAGGAAAGCTGATGAGGAAAAAATTAAAACTTGTTACTGAACTGTCATAAGGCCCAGCATATAAAGATATCATTCAAAGGACTGTGTTGATAAGGGATAAACAATATTTGCTCAGAAACAGAGCGATCTCTGGCTAGCAGTGCAGGCAGTTAGCATTGATCTGCAGCACTGGCTCTTCACAGAGGTTTGTGGGATCATAGATGCAAAGGAGGAGTTTATGCCTTGGGGGCCTTCCCCTTCAGCATGGCAAAAATGAGGCTTCTAGGCATCCCACTTTGGGCAGGAGGTTGGGATGGAGGCCTCTCGATATCCCTCCCAACCCAAAATGGGATTTCATTCCTGTGACTCTGATGCTCACTCCTCTCTGTCCTCGGACAAGTCACTGAGGCAGATCCTCAAGTGTCTGAGTACAACCAGCTCACAAGGGAAATTAGGTGCTTAAATGGCTCTGAGAATCTGGGATTTACCTTCTGTTACATAGTTTTGCTGTCTGAAGCATTCCCCTAGGCTTGTTGAGTTCATGTTTGTCCATAATTGTGAGATACTAAAGCTTTACCCTCTGTCAACCAAGGGATAAATACAACTGCATTTCTCTTAATAAGAAAGGTACTTTTCTTTCAATGATAGAACCATTGAATTTTCTTCTTCCAAAACAGCCAACATGATTGAAACATTTAGAAAGAAGTAAGGATACACACAGCCAAAAAAGCAAATGGCACGTTGCTTACATCCAGTTCTCAGCAAAACACTGGAGGCATCGCAAGATAAAGTGCTTTGGGCTTCCAGCCACATAATCTTTTATCACTTAAAGTAAATATCCTATGCTCACACAGGGAAAACTATTCTCTTCTCCTGGAGTCTAGCTTGTGTCAATGCTCAAGGTATAAAGCACTGCTGTTGTGCTCTGGGACGTTTTTCTGCCTGCTGAGAATTTTGTTTAAACATCGTCAAATTTGACTCATTTGAAAAGATAAATTATTGTTTGGGTTGGATTTTAAACTGGCTCTGATAAACTTCCATGTTATGAATTAGTTGAATTCTATTAGAGATAGCCTGAGTTTAGCTTGGCTGGACGGATGCTTTTCAGCAATAGCTTGAGGACTCTCGCTCTGCACTGAGCAATTCAGGTTAATTTTACCTTTCTAATGAAAGTCCAGTTAAATTGCTTGCAAAAAACTAATAACAATCTTTAGGGGCTTTGAGACATTCTAAACAGCTGAATACAGTGATCATACCTGTACTGTGGAGCTTTATAGGATAGTTGAAATGAGCACAGGAATTTTATTGTTCTCTATTAATATTATTTCTAGTAGAACTCTTTTCTGTTTCTGCTACCACCTTTAAGATACTTTCTCTTTTTTTAAAAAAGATACTGGTATAATAAGAGGATTACTATGTATTATACTAACTTTAAAAAACATTTTGGTCTGTTGATAAATATATGCCTTTCAAAATACTTAATACAGACAGTTTTGGTTTACCTTGTGATGGGACATCATTTCTAAGAGATGGAGTCATCATTATCAGGTTAATCCCATCTGCTGAGGAAAATGCATGTCTTGCAAACAAATATGCACTTCTTTGCTGCCACCAAGTTGAGATGCCTCAAATAAGGAGAACTGGGGCTTTTTAAACTGCTTCCTGTCCTTGAAGGATGAGAATGCAAAGTAGAGGTCTTCTGCAGGTTGACCTCCCTAGCAGCACCCTGAGTTTCCTTGGTTGTGACAATGAAAGTCCAAAAAAAAACAAAAAAAAAAAGGAGTGGAGGAAAATCACAAGAGATTGAAGCCTATTCTCTTTTCCCATTAAATTATCTTAATGCGGCAACAACTAATTTCTCTTCATTTACTTTTTCAATTGCACTTGGCAGCCTCTTTATTCTGATTCCTATCAGCTCGTAATTAGTTACCACAGAAAGGACTAAGATGTACATAAATAATCATAAGATGCCAGATAAACTCTATCGGTTTTAAATTAGTGTTGTGTTTTGCTAATGCGCTCTCACCTATTATTTTTAATTATAGTTTACCAAGCAGAATAGCTTCTTGCCCTCTCCCCAGCTGTTCTGGCACTGTGCTTTTTGTCTGTGCCAGGGAATAGCCCATTGCCCATGCCAGGGTTCTTGCCTCAACCCTGTGTCCTCCACCTGCAAGTTTTTGTTGGGATAATTCTGAGAAACTCATTCTTCCTGTTTGATCATAAGTTCACTTGGTATTTAAATTAAAAAAAAAAAATGAGAGAAAGGGAAAGGAAAAAGAAGAGAAAGCAAGAAAAATTCAAAAATCCCTTTTGATCCACAAAAACCTCTAATCTATCCACTCAATTTCTTAAAGCATTACAAGACATGAGAAATAGTTGTTAAAGGACAAAACTCCCCTGGAAAGCCTCGTGTCTCTGCAGAGCCAGCCCTGTCTCTGCCTGCAGCAAATGCTCTCACAGTGACAACTGCCATGGGGAGACTGTTGATCCAAGATCCATGGGCAACTTTGGCACCAGTCCCGACTGCACTTTACATGATAGGTCTTAATTGGAGTGCCCAGGTTAATTTTGCACAAGAGGTTTTAAAAAACCCAAACAAACCAAATCCATCTCTCAGGCTGTGTTGCAGGTCAGGGTGCCTGGGCGTGTGGTCAATGATTTCTGTGATGCAAAGGGAGGTTTTGAGGCGCTGCTTTTAAACCTGGCTCAACTGTTCTTGTGCCAAACACCACCTGGGCAGCCCCTGCCACCAATCCGGGCGTTTACCGAAAAGGGGCAAAACACCTGAGCCTGGGGCTGTGGTTCAGGATTCTCTCTTTCTTTTCTTTTGCTCTTAGAGGGAAAGAAAAGAAAAAAGTCCTCATTGAAGTGGTTTGTAAATAAGTGTCCAAAGAGCCCTTCAGGGCTGCAGCCTTGTCACCAGGCGGGTTATGCTGCTTTCAACAGCGCTTGTGCGAGACACGGCTCCAAGGGTCACCAATAAACGATAAAATATCTCTCTACACATTTATAGAGTTTTGCTTATTTCCCCTCTCTGAATTTCATTTGTTTTCCTTTTTAATTGCAGCAACAAGGAGCTGCCACGACGGTGTACTGCGCCACAGCGGCGGAGCTGGAGGGCCTGGGCGGGATGTACTTCAACAACTGCTGCCGCTGCCTGCCGTCGCAGCAGGCGCAGGGCGACGCCACGGCCGCTGCCCTCTGGGAGCTGAGCCACAGGCTGATCCAAGAACGCCTTGGCAGCCAGGCCAAATAGCAGGGAGCTCCTGGAAGGATCGAAACACGCGAGCGTGTGCGCGCCCGGAAGCTGCCAGCACTGGAACCTGTCCAATCTTATCATCTAGAGGGTTTCCGTGTACCTCAGATACAGATTAACCGGTGTTAAATGAAATAATAGCAGTCACAACATAGTGAAAAATGTTAAGTACTGGTGGGAGGTGGGGAATACCGCGGGTTAAAGGGACAATGCGGCTTCCTGGGGCTTAGTTAGTCTCGGTTCTCTTTCTTTTGATTATAGCCTGTTCAAAGTGTAACCCAAGGAGGCATCTTTTGTCTTATTTTAGCAAAGCAATCCTGCAGATAATTTCTGTTGTTTTGATTAATGGGTAGGTACGTAGCCCAATATGGGATTTCCTCCTTATTTTGATAATTACTGTCTGTTAGGCTTTAGGTATTGATTGGGAGATGGTCGTTGTGCTGATTCTTTTTCCCTACAAGGATTTTATTGGGTGTTGGCAAATCAAAAGATTATTGAGGAAAGAAATCTTTTCTGCCCTTGACTGTTGGCTGAAAATACATCTGCACTGTGTAGAAAAAGAAGGTGCAGGAAGACATCTGAACAGTAATGGTAAAGTCACAGCTAATTAAATATTTCTGGGTTTTTTTCTTAAAAGATTACAATAAAAGATATGTTGTAAACCATTCCCTATGTACTGTCGAGTTAGCGAAAATTATGATGTCTCCTTAAGAACACACAGAGTGTAATCAGGGGTTCAAATGGTATTTCCATCCATTTCTCAGTTCACAGTTTTAAGGAGTTTTTTTTTTCCTTGAAAGTTCACAGTTTCTCAGTTCTCCTGATACTGTATCCCATTCCAAATCTGTCTTTTCTTTCCATTTAAATTCAATAAAACAACATGCTTGCTTGAATATTGTCACCTGAAGAGAAAGTTTGTCTCATTTCTGCAAATGTCTTAGTTCCAGTTTTTTAGAAAAGAAAACTTGAAGAAAAATAAAGAGCTTCTTGTTGATGCCAAGAAAACGCTGTTTATTTCTTGTTTCTTTCTGAGTTCATTTTTTGTATTTTGTGCTTTGTAGCTGTCTTCGTGCCAGAAGGTTGTTCTAAGCCATCCTCAGTCCAGCATCACATTTTCTGTAGACAGAATATAAACAAATAAATAGAAGGACACATTGTTAATAGAAGTTCATTTGATCCCCTTATTATTTCTGCTTTATTGTTAACAGTCTGCCTCCCATGATTTTTCTTGTCTGCAATCACAGTGCATTGGATTAGTTATTGAACAGGAGTTAAAGTCAAGACTTCTACCCAAGTGCAGCCTCAGCTGCTCCTTCCTTCTCTACTTCCTTACCTGATGCCACAATCTTTCCCAAAGCAGTAGTGAAGAATATAAGGTCTTTTTTTATCCCTGCTGTGCCACCTCTGTAGCAACAGCTTCAGGAGACAACAAATCCTGCCCACTCATCTTCCTCAGCTCTCTGCAGCCCCTTCCCCAAGGGCAGCACATCCTGCATTGAAACATTTGGTGGAATAAAGAAATAAAAAGGGCTATTCCAGAAAGAACAGCATCTCTTTTCAGCCTTTTGCAGAGTAAAAGGTTTCTTCCTCTTAGAGGTTTTCTCCAGTCTGTGCTACACAGACCAGATGCTGGTGTAGTGCAGTGTCTGAAAATTCATGGCCTGGGTTGAAGGCTCTGCAAGTTGAGGTGATGGTTACAACCAAATTCCTTGTATTGTCTGCAGTTTAACTGGGGAGAAAAAGTGACTAACTCCTGTCACCTGTGCTACAGCCCTCACACACGTATTATTTTTCCCTTTCCCAGCCAGACAGAATCCCTCTGGTGTGACACGGGCAGTGTACAAGAGCAGAGCTTTGCTCTGGAGCTGGGCACTGCTGGGTCCAGAAGAGGCACTAATTAAGTGATGCTGGGAGCTCTGCACTCCCCTCAAGGCCTGGGCCTCCTGCTCCATTTAGGCAAACATTAATAACTTATAATGAACCCCCTGTCATTCCTTATTGCTGAAATATTGTTCTCTTCTGTGAGAATTCAGTACTTAGGGGTATTTCCTGCTTTTCTTCAAAGAATATCTGTGATTCTCCTCTGTATCCCACTCTCTATTTCAGTGTTACAAGGTAAGGGCACTTTAATGTTAGCATAGTTTTAGTTTTGTATTAGTAAGCTAACCCCTAACTTCACTGAGTTGTTTGGTTTCCTCTGGTTCTTATTTCTTCTTATTATTTTTTGATACTAGTGTATTGCCCTGTCTAGAATTTCACTGTCATAATTTTTTCCAGTGCAGATAAAATTACTTGCTCCCTGTTTCTTTCTTTCTTACTTTTTATTTCAGTCTGTCATTGTCAGTTTCTCTTTTTCCTTTCCTTCATTTTTTCTCTCTCCATTTTTCTTCTTCCACTCCCTGTTCTCCTCTTTGTCTCTGACTCTCCTCTGTGGAGATAGCCAGTATAAAAAAAGGCCTTTTCCAAACGAAAAAACAAGACACCAAGATGTAGAGCCCTCGTTTCTATTAGAAACACTTGTGAAAATAATTTTTCTTGCAATCTCACTTTGGTTTCAGCTCAGGAGGGATGTGCAGGGAACATTAAAAAAGGAAAAGCAATTGAAAAGAAACAGACTCCAACCCCTCCATTTTAATATCCTAGATGTGCCTAAGTCATTGGCTTTCAAATATATTTTGGTGTAAAATTTGGCACATTTACAGCCGGCCAGATTTATTTATTTGACTGGCTTACATTTTTCCAGTTGATTTACCTGAGGCAATGTCTGTGTGAATTACTCCACAATGCATTGACTCCAGTGTTCATTAAAGGTAGTTAAGTGATCCTGTGTCTAATATTAAAGCAAACCCCATTAACCTTAACTAGTATCATATCAGCAAAACAAAAAGAACTGAATAAAGCAAAATAGATCGGGTATTTATAGTTCTTGGAAAAGATCCAGCGAATTCACATCAAGCTCCTAATAGTCCTAATAAGCACTTGCTGGTTATCCCCATGAAGAAGGAGGAGGCTGGGTTAGGGCTGTGTCTGCAGCAGGGCTCAGGCCCCGTGGGGCTTTGGCAAGGGGAGGTGCTGGCAGGCACACTGCAGGGCGTTGTCCGACCCTTTTTCCCCTGCTTTCCTTTCAAATTTAACATTTCCCATTTTAATGGTGATTTTTCACCCTCTGTTGTTGCCCGTGTAGGTGAGCGAGCAAACCCCCTTGCTGGGACTGAAGAGCCAGAAGCTTTTAGGGGAATGGAGTTGCCTTTTCAACCAGTGTCAGCTTCCACTGCTGCCCATTGTTCTGCCAGACAGTCACTGACTGCTGGGACCTCTACTTGCCAAATCAGATAGAGGTGAACCAGCAGAAACCCATGCCAGATCTTGGCTTCTTTCATTTTTCCTCCCTGCTTTTTCTTTTGACATCTGGGAGACAAACCTCAGATATTCTCAGACCTCAGGTAGGGCTTTTTATTAAAGAAGTCTTTCCAGCAGCACTGCAATAATTTGACTTATATCAAGGTTGAATGACTCCTTGTCAGGTGTTAAGCTCATGACCTTTCAAGCCAAACACACTTATACTAACCAGTTTACCATTGGAATGATCAATATCTTGTAAGTGAGAAAGTCTAGACAGATCTTATTTTGTCCTTTGGTATCACTTGTGGCTTTGGGATTGATCATTATATGTGGCTGGGGAAAAATTGCCTATACATTTCATGCTCTGCATTTATCTTGACAAGGTTCTCTAGGATTATATTTTCATAATCTGAATGGCAGTGGAACAGCTGCTCAGACTGTGCAAGCCCTTCTTATCGGGCTGAATTTAAGCTACGGTAATTACTCTTTCTCCTTATGTATTTCTTTTTTAAACAAGCGTGTACTATACATTAAAATGTATGGTTGGGGCGGCAGGGGCCATGCTGAGAAGCTTGGAAAATGCTGCTAAAGTCTATTTCCTTCCACAAAGTAGCTGATGTGGGTTTGTATTTTATTCTAAATGTAAGCCCATGTCTGAGCACGGGTGGGCTGTGAAGCAGGGTCCCGGCCTACGGAGGGAAAATGTTGTTTTATTAACAAACCTTAGAGTTAAGATTCCCTGAGTCTGGAGGCAGTTTAGGAAAGCTAGAAGAGCCAATAGCAATAGCCAGTAGTAAAGGACTGACTGAAGCCTTCAACTGGTCCCTTTGCAGAGAGTCCTTGGTGAAACCCCTGCCCAGGGAAGCAGCTGAAGCATCCCCAGGGCCACGGGGCCCTGCCCAGGCTGGTGCCAGGCTTGGGAGGTGCCTGAGTGACACGGGGATGGAAGCACTGAAATACAGCAGGCAGATGGGTGGCTGTTTGCTGGTGCCCTTTACTGTGGGACAGAGGAAATGGGACAATAGAGAGGTATCTTGGAGAGAAAGAATGTGGAGCTTTTCTCTTGAGTTTTTCTTTTTTTTTTTTTTTCCCTACACTGCTAACTGCGGTATTTACTGGATGCCTTTTCTGGGCTGTGCTTTTTCTTCTCTCCCCCACCCCTGTTGCATTCGCAGAGTGCTTTCCAAGGGGTGTTTTGTGAATTAGCTTCATGCTTTAAAAGAGAAGATTGCTCTGGCAGAGAACAGCATAGTTGTAAAAGTGTCAAGGTGTTATGAATGTCCGGATGATAGAGCCCAGTTGTTATCTGCTGGGTAGTGAGGGAGGATGGCTAATGATGTGCAGCATGTAAACCGTTTGTTGCTCTAATCCATCTGTGTGGAGAGGAGTGAAAAAGAGGGGCGAAATCCTGGGAAAATTACTTGGACAGCTGGAGATAAAGTGTGTACTGATGGAGTCATCCAGAGGTAGCTGTCAACATGAGCTGTGTTTGCATATAATCCATGCGATGCACAATGATTCCTTTTGGTACCGTTTTTTTTATGGGGGTTCATGTGTCTGTGCACAGACCTTAATTACTATCCAGTATCTCTTACCAACTGGGCTCCAGTTTTAAGTGAGGAATGTGATTTTAATCAATTCGTGGCTGGGTGGTGGAGAGAAGTACTACAAACAGACCAAAGCAAGACATATGGATCCCTTTGGAGGACCTGAATTAAATGAGAAGCAGTCATTTTATTAATTCTGCTGTGTTTTATAGACCTTTTATATGGAACATTAGCCATACAACTTCACTAGCTAATTAAAAAGGGCTCTTATCAATTTGCTGGGCAGTTGCTTATGCAGGGGCGAAAGAAAAAAATGAAGAAGAAATAATATATTTTTTTTTAAGTTCCAGAAAATCACTAACCTTAAGGGGGTACAGAACAGATCACCAAATGCCTGGTGAGACTATTTGGACTGCTTATCTTCACTCTTCCAAAAGAACTGTTGTAAAAAGTGAGCATTACACAACACTTTGAGGCTGATCTGCACCGTGCGTGGTGTTCATATGGAAACCTTACACGGGTCTGGTGCAGTGCCTGCAGATATGTGAGCACAGGCTGAATTGGGGGCTTTGTACACTGGATTTCTATGATCCCTCCTGGCACAGAAGGCACCCTTTTCCTTGGGCTGGCTTTAGCCTTCAACAGCAGCAGTTTGAGTGGCTTTGTTCCTAGCCAGGACTGAGGAGTGCGTGATGCTGGCGGGCGTGGAACGTGGAATCTTTTTGCAGAGGGAGGGGAGAGAGAAACAAGGGCGTGGGAGCCTCCCTGGTCCCGACTGATCATCACATCAGCACAGAACTGATGGCTTTGAAATGGACTTTGCCTTCTGCAGGCAGCGTGAGAGGAAGGGCAGGACACACGGGGCAAGGGTATAGAAATGGGCAGTGCCTCTCTGAGTGCGGGATGGGGCCAGGCTGGAGCCGTCCCAGCACCTGAAAACCAACATCACAAAAAACCAATCAGTATGGATGGAGAAAAGTCTTCTAAACCCCAGCACCTGAAAGGCAGCATCACAAAAAAGCAATCAGCAGGGACGGAGAAAAGTCTTCTAAACCCCTTGCACCTCCATAAGCCCTTCCTTTACGTGGCGTATTGGATTTTACAGGCACGGGGTCTGCTGGGAGCTGTCTGCCGAGCACACAGTTAGCAGTGATTGAACACCGGCGTTTTTAGCATTTTGACTGAAATCCAGTGTAAACTCGTGAGTGAACTGCTGGCCTGGGCTGGGTCTCTGGTGGACAGCAGCCAGCCGTGCATCGCAGGCCGCGCAGCCACGCAGAGCCCGGACCTGGCTGCGGGTCACAGCTCAAAGGAAGCCTGAAATTTCACTTCAATGGGTCCTGAATTACCTCTCATCCTGGGGAAAGCTTTATTTCTCTTCCTCTCTTTTCTCCCAGCATAGAGCCAGCGTGGCTGGAGAAGAGAGGAGAAAGGGAGCCGGTGCTGCGACCATCTCAAATGTACCTGGACTACAAACAAACCAGTATTTTCCTTCCAGCAAAGCTGTTCCTTTAATCTTTATGAGCAGGAGAAATTCATGCATTACAGAGGCACAAAAAAACGAGAACGGAAAGGCGGGTGGGAATAGTTGCATTAGAATTAAGCCCTGTTTTTAATATGACACCTGTCAGACTTATTGTTAAAAATATGGAGAAAGGCTCCCTTCAGAAATAATAACATTGCAGCAAGGTTAGTTACACACAGTGAGTCCTGTCAGCAGCTGCAATTAGAAGTTGTTTACCACCGAGCCAAGCAGCTCGGCAGCATCAGGGCTGCACGGACCTTCCACGGGGCTCTCGGATAATCCTGCCTTGCCTTGCCTTGCCTAGCCTAGCCTAGCCTTGCCTTGCCTTGCCTTGCCTAACCTAGCCTAGCCTAGCCTAGCCTTGCCTTGCCTTGCCTTGCCTTGCCTTGCCTAGCCTAGCCTAGCCTTGCCTTGCCTTGCCTTGCCTAGCCTAGCCTAGCCTAGCCTAGCCTTGCCTTGCCTTGCCTTGCCTAGCCTTGCCTTGCCTTGCCTTGCCTTGCCTTGCCTTGCCTTGCCTTGCCTAGCCTTGCCTTGCCTTGCCTTGCCTTGCCTTGCCTTGCCTTGCCTAGCCTAGCCTTGCCTTGCCTTGCCTTGCCTTGCCTTGCCTTGCCTTGCCTTGCCTAGCCTAGCCTAGCCTAGCCTAGCCCAGCCTTGCCTTGCCTTGCCTTGCCTTGCCTAGCCTTGCCTTGCCTTGCCTTGCCTTCCCAATGACGCTATCACCCAGCCCGGGATTAAGCGCTGCTTTAGTCAGGGCCAGCTTTAGGCTGCCGGGCAATTAAAGGATCAGGGTGGGGTGGAGGGCAGGGGATGTGTGGCAAGGAGAGCCCCTGACAAACAGGAGCTGTCAGAGAGCCCTGCCCTGCAGGGACACTCCTGTTCAAAGCCATTCCTTGCCCAGGCAAAGCCCCTCGGCCGCGGCCACCTGAAGAAATCACCCGGCACCGCGGCAGACTGCAGGATTAATTCCATTTGTGCCTTCAGCCAGATTTCAAAGTGAGGCTCTGGAGACATGGGAGAAATTAATTTATTAAAAAGCAATAGCTTGATAATGCACATGATGATAGAATAAATGAATCTGTTCAATATCTTATAAAACAGTTGGCAATCACATAATAGAGCGTTCATTGTCAATTTAGTAGCTTGTCTCATTATACTCTGCAAATAGTAGTAAAATGGTGTATTATTCATGAACCAACATGCTTTAATTACTTTTAGTGCACATTTATTTTTTCAAATGTAATATGAGTTAGATTCAGCCATAACTGTAACTCAGCTGATGAATCTTGAAGCAGTAACACAAACTGGAAGAGAAATTTTATGAGCACAAGGATCGGTTTCTGGGAAGTTTGTAGCATTTCTACATGCTATGAAAGCAGTCCTAAAATGCCAGTCTCAGGTGTTGTCCCAAATTTGGATTGTAGCTGGTAATAGTTCGGTAAATATAAATTATTAATTGATAATGCAATCAGGTGAAATTTCAAATTTCATCATTTGCTAGGGTTGTTGGTTTTTTGGGGATTTTTTTCCCTGCTATAAAGCAAACCCCTGTATCTAATACAGTTTATTTGTTGGCTTTACACAGAGAAATTGTCTTGTTAACACTCCCTCCCTGCTTGGCTTCTCACACACACTTTTCACCAGTTTAATTTGCTATGAAGGTCTCACACACATGCAGCCAAGGTCAGTGAAAGTCCACTGCTCATTTCAATTAAAATGTTTGCAAGGATTTATACATAATAAACTGATCTTGCCTATAATAATAGGTTTCCTTAAGTCAGTCTGCTGCTACTAAGTATAATGTTGCAGCACACAACAATTCTATTTCTATGTACACAGAAAAAAGAGCACAGTAAAATAAGATGACTTGAAAATGCAATTAAAGTGTAAATCTTTTCACCCATTAACATTTAGGGTCCATTAGATTGCTTTGTCTTTTACAATATTAAATGCTAAAATGTTTTGCTTTTATTCTGTAACAGTATATTCTAGTTCTATTTATAATACAAATGTAATTTAGCTCCTAATAAATCTTGGCTTTAATTGGTTATTAAGTATGTGCTACTCTGTCATAAATTTAATCCACAGAATTTCTTTTTTTTCCCCCCCCATTCATCTCCCTGGCTTTGCATTCTGGGGTCAGGAACAGGTTTTGGTGCCACCATCAGCACTCAGCCCGTGTGAGCATCCCCCAGGGGTGTGAGTTGGGGTGGTTGCCCTCACTCTGAGCCTTTCAGGAGGAGATGGAGCCCTGCAGGCTGGAGGCTGAACCCACACACGGGCTCCTCGTGCCTCTGTCCAGAGAGAAATGCTCTTGCAAGGTGTTTGCTCTCTCCTCAGGGACTCGAGGTACCAGTGGCTGGCTCTGTCTGACTCTCCCAGATGGAGCTGTGGCCAGTGCTGGAGCTTTGGCCCTAATAAAGGTTGTGGGGGTTATGAATCAGGGCTGAATTTCACTCTTTTGCCCTTGATGTTATCTTCTGCCTTGAAAGGTGTCCAAACTGTGGCTGCACAATTATGACTCTTTTCCTCAGGCCTCAGTAAGCACAATTTAGACTAGTTTTTATTGGTCACTGAGGATGAGTTTCTAAGGTTTTTTAGATTCAAGAACTGGGGTAATAGCATTGTGAGGGCATGGCCCAGTTTCCTTTGTAATCCTGATTTCAGTTCCCACTAGTAACCTGAAGCCATGACTGTTTAATCCTTAATTCCTGCCACAATTAACATCTCATATTCAGGAGTACTTCTCAGTGATTTGGAAGGAAATCTGTCCCCAGCTAGGTCAGCCCTAGCCAGTCTCTTCACTAAGTGGGAAGGGATCCTTCTCAGCTCGAGTCAAACACAGTAACACCTCATTTAATGGTGCAATAGAGCAGAGAATCTGTTCACTGGATGCAGCAGGAATCAACATCCTTGCAATTAGAGCTAGTGAGCAATGCAGGCACACAAACTCATAAGCTACTAATGAACTATTTGAGCAATTCTACAGGTATTTATATAAGGCTGAGACAGCATCCGCTGCTGAAGAGCTCCCCCCACCTCCCACGTATTCCCAGGGAAGCTTTAACTGAAGTGAAATTTCTTTATGTAAATACAGGCAATGCAGAGAGCCCCGTGTGCTCTGCCACTGCCTCTGCACCCGTGGCTTTGGTTTGTGCTGGTGAACAAGCAGGGCTGCTCTGCTGGCACTTTGCTACATGTCAGTGCCCACAAAGGTCAGTCTGCTTCCCCTCACCGACATTTTCACACTCGTGAATGCATCATCACACCATGGCAGATGAACCAGAGGACAGATTTTTATTATTCCTTTTCCAGCACCTTTATATCATCCTGCCTGGTTCACACTTACCCTGGGTTTCTCACCTTCATTTGCACAAGTAAAGGCTGAATCCTGGCCGTTCCCCTGTCGGATAATCTCAAAGAGCACCTCACTGAGGATGTCATCCCTTGCTGTGGGTCACAGCAGGCAGTGTCCAGGGCAAGCCCCTCCTCACCCAGAGCCAAAGCACACCAGGCAGTGTCCCAGGGTGGCTGAGCTACAGCAGGAACCCCTAAGGCAGCATTTCCCCTGGACTTCTCCAGGTCAGCAGAGCGAGGGGTGAGGACAAAGCTGTGGGTTACACCTCCCCTTCCCTGGCCTGGTGCCCAGATATTCTTGGGAGCAGCTCTCTATGAACTCTTGCCTTACTCTCATCAGTGCCTGCTCTGAACGAGGCTGGCAAACCCCACCAAAAGTCAAAACAGAGATGGTGACCTGTTTGCAGAAGTACAAAAAGAGCCTAAGTGCCACAAAAGCAGAGCTAAAAATGCCATTGCACGGACTTGTGCTCACACTCAAGCCCTGAAGAGCCATTTGAAGGGACCAACCACGCTCATCCCAGAGCTCTTGCACCTCTGGAATGAGTGACACACCACAGGGAGAGCTCAGCAGAGCTTAGAACATTATATAAGTCACTGCAAGAGCTTATTATTTCACTGTGTAAATTGCATATGGAACGCTTGGAATGGGCAGGCTTTAACAAACAGAGAAAATAACTACAGCAATTTGTCTTCAAAATAAATAAGGGAGTAAAAATCCCATCCATGATGATCAATTGAATTGTACTTCAAAATTTTACTGGCAAATTGGTGAGTCAGTCAGCTAAATATTTGTTTTATGTCCATGAACAAGTAGAAATTACAAAAAAATTATAAGAAATCATTTTTTTCCAGAGCACGAGCCAGTCTTTGCCTCACTGGTCTTATTTGCTTAGTAATCCATATATTTACTGCACTTAGAATGAAATACAACAGTTCCATCTGAATAATCTGATTACTTTTAGTTTCCTAATTTTTATATCAGTCCCCTAGTTTTTGAAACCTTTCTAATTTTTATATCAGTCCTCTGGTTTGGCACTTTATAATAATCCAATATTTTCTCAACACCAAATTGATTGTTCACATGGATCCCCTTATACCTGAATGTGAAGTTAATGACATCTTTTGTATGGACCTGTGTTCCCAGACACACTCCATGAACCTATGGATTTACATGTGCAAATAATTGTTTACATTGTCTCACACATATATAAAATATAGGCAGAAATTCCTATACAATACCAACCATCTGAAAAATAAATTTTCTGGTTTTGTTGATTGCCCTAAGTTAAGAATCTATTACTTTAGCATTCTAAATTTTGGAAATATGAATGCCTCTGCAAAAGACAGTAGGTGAAATAAACAGGCAAAAAGCTCCATAATGCTAGAAACTGCTTTAAAATCTTGACTGAACTTACAGGAATATCTTCCAGCCCTCCTTAAAATGAGTTCTTGGCTCCTGATATCTGTTAACATTTGATATGCTTTCTGTGATGACCCTGGATGCGTCTGGAGGTCAGTGCTCCAGAGTTCCTGGCTATCTTTATTGTCCCTAACTTGCTTTCTCTCCAAGACTCTTCCCCCTTGCCAAGAAAAATATTTCCAGTTGTTGTATCTTCAGCAGCCTCTCTATCAATGCACAACAGATGGATGGTTTTTGTGCTGAAAAGCAGGACCAAGGGCTTTTGCTGCCTGACCATGGGCTGGGTGCTGAAGTGACTTCAAACCAGGAGAAGAAAAAGGGCTGCAGAGAACTGGAGAGCATCTTAAAACTGTTCATGACAAGGGTTTGCAAGGTGTTTTAATAAAAGAACCATGCAGGTAAACATTTACACTTGACAAACCCCTCACCCCGTGGGATACTGAGAGTGTTTGGTGAGGTGAGGTTTTTGTTTGAGTTTTGCAGGCACTGCTGAGCCCCTTCCTCACCATTTCCCACCAGCAGCACATCCTAAACTCCAACAGAGCTTCTCTTGCTCTTGCTTGTTCTTGAAATTTCACTCCTTGACATCTGTGGCTGCAATCTCATCCAACTTTGCTCTTAGAGGCCACGGAGCCACCTCCTGTCCCTGGGGAGGGGCCTCTGTTTAGCAGCGCAGGCCCCAGGACATGGCACTGACCACCAGCTCCTTCCTTCCCCCCTCCTGTCCCTGCCTCCAGAGCTGCCACTTACCTCTAAACCCAGCATATGCCATCAATGACCCTCTCATATTCATTGATCTTCCCGAGCACATCAACCTGTCTCTCTAAATCTGCACTCTGATTTTTCAAGTAATAGAAAGAATCCCTCTGGATAACCACATAATCATCTCCTTTTGGCTCCTGGTCAGGCTGCCTCGCTCTTTCTTGCTCTCTCTCTCTTTTTCTGAATGAGGAAGGTGATAAAAATGCTGCCTTCCCATTTCAGTCTTCTGCAAGGCTTCCTGGGTGCCCCACCAGACTCTCTGCTTCCAGCTCTTTGAAGATGAATGAATAATATCCCTCTGTGTTTCTATTATCTGCAAACTACCAATTAAACAGAACCAGCAACCAGAGATAAAAGTAGAGCCTTGGCAAAATCCACAGCAAAATGGACACAAAAATTCAGGATATTTTTACACATGCAACCACAGGAAAGTTAGAGATGCAGAGTGGGAGGCAGGAGGCAATGCCAGGTATCACCATCCCTGTCAGGGCTCAGACACCCATGGAATCACTCTGTAATTGCTGTGGGACTACAAGCTAATTATTATATAATTATATAATTATATGTAGCTATTTATATGAGGGGAAGAGATCAAATTTAACACATTACCATAAATTCACAAATCAGGAGCTTTATTTTAAAATCTTTGACTGCGTGGCCTTTCATCTTTGAACTGTTTGGTAACTTCAAGCATCATTACCCCATAATGTGCTAGAATGTGCAATTAGTGTGAGTACAATGACAAACAGTCTGATATTTGTATTGTGTTTAATACAACAGGCCTGTGAATTTGTATGCTCTGAATAATAATGAAATCTGGGTTTAATTATTGATCTTTAAAAAATGATTTTAATAACCCGTTTAATAATTTTAAATATCAAACAGGGTAAATATAACATGAAACTGTACAGCTGTTAGGCTAAAATGGGATATTATCCATCCATCTTTGCTTTTTTTTCCATGGCACCTACCAAAGTAGCATATAAAGGATATGATTTATTTATTTTATTTGGAGTTATGTAATAATAAAAAGACTCCTGCACAAGGCTCAGTAAACTCTGCCACGACCTTAATGGAGCAGTGTGATCCCAGCCACATTAGTCCAACCCTTCTGCAGGAATTCAGCCAAGGAGTCACCTCCCAGAGTCCCTTCCCAGCCCTTGGCTGGGCTGGGAGCAGCCCCACAGCCCTCTCCAAGGCAGATGCCCTTTGCAGCAGGGCTGGGAGCTGCTCAGGAGTGGGATATTTGTGCCCCAGACCCAGTTCCCACCCTTGGAGGGGGTTGCTGCAGCCGCCCTCTGCTTGCCCCAGCAGCAGGGACCAGGCTGGGCACTGCAGCTCATGGATGATCCAGATTTCAGATCCAGCCTCCAGATTCCAAAGGAGTGGGGTGCAGGACTGCAAACCATCTGCTGACACTGCAGAGCAAAGTGTTTAACCACGGGTGTGCGAGGGTAGGCTCTGACTGGGGTTATTCATGTGCTGAGCACGTGGGAAGCTGCTTCTCCAGGCTACTGCCACAGTGTTCATCATGGTCTTACACTGAATTTGGTGGATGCCTTTATTTTTATCTCTTTGTCTAGCTATAAAATTGTCATTAACTTATTTTTTCTCTCTTTTTTTTTCCCCCCTTTGGTATTTTGCTGTTTGTCACAGCCAGCAAGATAACTGTACAGATAACTTCTTCTTCTCAAGTGAAAGGAAATGGAAATAGCATCTGTCTACAAAAATCAATTTAGAAACCACCTATATATTTTTGGGCTCAGACAATGGGTGTTTCCAAAGCCATGCCTTCTAAAACTCTTTGAGTGTAAAAAGAAGAAAAAAAAAAAAAATACCTGGATGTGAGCTATCATCCATTAACCAGGAAAACTCACTCATATACTCAGATGCATGAGCCAAAATGAACTTCAGATGGAAATGGATGGGAGACAGGCTACGTTGTCTGATTTGCTTGGGTTATTCCATTATTAATCTCTTTGCTTCCATTTATTTTAATGACCATAGCCAAAAAAGTTTCATTTGTGAAGAACATTTTTCTTAAGGGCTTCTTTACACGTAGTTGACTGTGCTCTATTTTGTCACAAGTGCCAAGAGCAGGGCTGCCTTCCTTAAATCTGCTCCAATTGTGTCTAAAATGTGTTGGTGCCTTGACCTGGAGAGAGTCAAGGCCTTGGCCCCACAGGATTTGCATTCAGGAGCCCAGTGCAGGGCCCTGATCACACACCCCTCTCCCAAGGAGGTTTCTCTCTAGCAGACAGTGAAAAACTCTGAGATGGAGAAGGAAAAAGACAAAAAAACCAGAGTCTATTAGAAGAGGTGCTAATGGGTCTGGCCTGCATGTGTGGGACAGAGGATGAGATTTTCTCCAAACTCACTGGGTCTCTGCTCTTGCAGCTCCTCCAGCACAGCCACCACCTTTTCCTTCTCTCCTGTCCTGTCCCCCCCAAAACAAAACCCAGGCAGCTGAGTGGGTTTTCCTAAATGAGATACACCTAATTAGTAGCTAGTTGTATTCTTGCTGATCACACACATTTTCAGCTCTTTGTTTATAACCCAGCATATGCATCCGTAGAGCATTTTTACAAGTAAATGTACACATTTCATTAAAAGTACCGTCTTGGCTGCTTCCATAGCTTTGTTCTATAAAAGAGTCTTGTAGGAGAGTTGTTTATTCCCTCAGCCCAAAGGAAAAGAGAAAAAATCACTTCCATTACGATATTAATGCAATTTCAACTAATTAATGTATGATTTTCCAGGGCTATATTTATAAATCAAATCTGGTGATGAAGCCCTTGTCCCTGCCAGCTCACCTGGGTCCTGTGGCTCTCACTTTGCAGTCCCACAAGCTGAATGCCCACAGAAAGGCAAGGTAAACTCTGCTCAGAGTCACACCATAATTCACTAGCAAGACCAGGATTAAACCCCTGGAGATTTTTGTCCCAGTCTCTTACTTCAAATGCCAGAAATACTTCACTACAGCAGCAATATTTTGAGGTCTTGCAGGGCTCTGATGCGTGCAGATATCTCAGTCCAACTGCAGCTCTGTGTGTCTTCAGAGTCTGCAAAAACGGGAATACATAAACATTGCTAATGCCTCTCTGAGGGGCAGGGGGTCCTTGCACTTCCTTATACCTGCCCTCAAATTTGGTAGCTCAAGTTTAGAAGTTTAGAACATTTTCTTTCTCTCACCTGGCAGGTCCCACAGCTTTCCTTTTTGTGACTGTAAAATCTGTTCAATCCCTTAAGGATAACTGTTGAAGAAACCTCTAACAAATCCACACCATGTCCAGAAAGAAAGACCAGACATGCAGGGTGCAGAGCAGTGGCTGATCTGAATAAAGTTGGTTTGATAAGAGACAGGGGACAGTCCCAACACTGCCAGCTCAATGGCTGGAGGCACCAAACCTCTTCTGGTGAGCTTTCATTCACCCAAGGCATCAAAAAGCCTCTTCACAAGGATAGACCAGGTTATGCTTCCCCTCTTGTACTCAGGTCTGCAGCCAGAGCAAAAGAAAGGGGAAAATGTTGTCAATTCAGTGCAAACTGGGTTAGGGAAAGGAAACAGCAGCAAGTTACACTTCTGTATGGTTTTATAATCTATGGTTATAAAATTCAGAGTAAAATGATGCTTGTAGAGACAGGAGTGTGAGTTTCCTTAAACAGCAAAATCTGGAGAAAGTGCATCACTGTGATTCAGCCCTGTCACGGAGAGCTTTGTGGATGTGCTGCCCCTCCCTCCCAGAACACCATGGGCAGGATTTGGGCAGCCAGGGGAGCTCCTGCTGAGCCCTTGGTGTGGTCACTGAAGCCCTCATGGTGGGGACAGCCACGCCTGACCTGGGCAGGTAAGGAAAATAAGCTTGGTTCTGGGAACAGTTGCAACACAGAGGGAATTGGTGGGGCAGGGCTCATCAGCAATGGGAATTTTCTGCCTTCGGGGATGGAGGGCTCCTGTCATCTTGCTGGGATGAAAAGGAAGGAGCAGATTTATGGGTGGCTGTTGAAAGGCACAACAAAGCAGCTCCCATAGGGACAAGCAGGACAGGAGAGGTAGTCCCAGAGCGATGGATCACCGCGTGCAGGGCAAAGGACATGGCCAACATAAGGGTGAAACAGCCAAAGGTGAAGAGTAAATGCAATTTATCACATGCTCTAGCCATTAGTTTTTCAGCTGATCATGTGGCTGTAATGCCTGCATTTCTGCATGGATAAAGGAGATGCTGAAAGTTTGACCAAATTCCAAACTATTTAAAAAATCAAGACTTGGTCAGGTTCAGTTATGGCAGATATAAACACTTTGCTGAATGGTTTAGTTACTTTACAGACTGGTCTTTCATTCTTCTTTTTTACTACTTAACAGTCATCTCATCATTGTCCCCCCCCCCCCATTTTTCTTTTTTGTTTTCCTGGGTATATCATGGGTTTGACAAAGCCTTGCAACACAGCCCTCATCCAAGAATATGAACAGCCTGCCTAACATATCTCAGATACACTGCACAGAGTCTTGCAACACAAGATTTACAAGCTCCCAGAAAGGCAGGGGCTCATTTAAGAACAGGCCATTGCCCACAAACATCAGGAAAAGCTGGTGGAAGAGGAGAAATAGATTGTTTTAAGTATTGCTAAGCACCATCCGTGATTATGAAGGAAGTACCTAGGAGCTGGCAGCTGAAATTGCAGCTCCACCATTTGGTGCTCAGTTTTGTGGATTTTAACTGAGCGTTAACAATCATTGTGTAATTGAACACCTCATTCAGTTCATTAGCTGATGGCTGTGCAGCAAAGTGCAAGCCAGGTGCTAAGTATTGCAATTATTTGTTTTCTCAGCATTTAAACAGTTTTGATTCCTCACTGCTGAAGATGGAAGAAGTTTGCTCTGCATGTGGATGTTGAGCACAAGAGGAGCACCACACGTAGCCCAGACTGTCATTCCTCACTGCTGGCCAATGTGGTTGGGGCTCTTTGCCCTCCTCCAAGAGAAAGGACTGCAACTCTTGCCTGGTGCTGCTTGTCCCCATCTCCTCATGGCAGCTTTCTAGATGGAAATCCCAGTCAACAGCACTGGTTTTGCACTCCCCAGCCCACCCTGTGTCTCCTGTGGTAGGAGCTCATGTTTGGTGCAGTATGACCCTCCTGGACCTCTCTCACTGAGAGCTTGGCAGGCTGAGACCTTGAGGAAGCTCAGAGCAGAAACCCAGGAGGGTCAGCTGGGAGAAAGATGCTGGGTACAAGAGAAAAGTTTATCCAGCCTGGGCTGGGGCCTGTCCTGTGAGCAGCTGAGGATCTCACTGAGCACAGGGAAGGTCACTTTTCCCTCCTGGAAATGCCACTGCTGCAGAGTGGTGCCCTTCTTGTCCTGTCCTTCATTTCCCACACACACCTGCAGGTGCAGTGGAAGGTGTGAAATCTCTGCCCTGCTCTTCTCCAGATCAGCTTGGTACAGATCAGAGCTTCAAAGGCTCCAGCTGTAGGCAGCTGATGTTTGAGTCATTTTGAGGCCCTGATTGTCAGAGTTGGAAACTCCTCCCTGTCCTGTCCCCACTGCCTGGCTGCTGCTCACCCAGCCTGGTGGCACAGGCCAGGCCAGCCTGGTGCTGATGGTGCTGCCTGGTGACCATTCACCTTTGCAGGGAGCATCCAAAATCTGCAGACCTTGGAGCTCTCCTCTAGGTCTTTTGCAAACCCAGCTGCTGACCCACAGAATGCTAATCAGCTAGATCCGAAACCAAGCTTAAAAAATGATAATGAGTTTACTGATTATCAGATATGAAAATAAGGTCAGTCAAAAACATATCAGTGCTTTAATTAAGCTTCACTGAGCGAGGTGGAATGACTATTAATGACTCCTGTTTTTGCTAAACTTCCCTTCTGTGGCCTGGTGCTTCAAGGTAGGGACTGTCCCCATTTGTCACGCTTCCGCTCATGTAAATTGCCTGGCCAAGACAAGCACTTGCTCACCTAAAAACCTCTGCAGGAGGCAGGGAAGGTGATATGCATGTTCCTGGTGTCTTTGGACAGACTGCTCCTTATTTCAGGCAAACTTCTGTCAGTCTGCTGCGTCTTTGATTTTGTAGCTTCTGCACACTGATTTATTTTGCATATATGAGGTCTTGTTCCACGTGGCTTATTTGTATTTTTGCCCAAGCTGCAACTGGCATTATCCAACTGATGTTTTGGCAGGCAAATTTAAGACCAGGGCAACTGCAAGAGTGGATCAGACTCATCCAGTCTGGCTCTGGTTTTCTGACTGGCCATGTGCAAGTCCCTGGGAGGATGTGGAAGGAGGAGGGACAAGGAACAGTGCTTTTCCTCAAAAGAATGGGCACCACAAACACTGCATCTAACATCCTGAGTGAATTTCATTCATTTTTGAACTTCTATATACTTCTGGCTTTCATGACTGCCTTTGCCAGGGCAGAGGACAAATATATATAAATACATATATATATATATATATATATATATATATACACTTTTTTTTTTTTTTTTTTAAACAGGAACCCAACATATACATCAGAAATAAACCAAATGAGCTTGGGGGTTTTGTTTGGTTTTGTTTTGCTTTCAGTTCCTCTCCTAACAACTCTGTAGATCCAGTGGAAGGTCTGGCAGGTTGTGGTTTTCTTCTAAGCTTAGAGACAGGGGCAGGAAGAGAGGGAATAGATTCAAACTGAAAGAGAGCAGGTTTAGATTAGATATTAAGATGAAATTCTTTACTGTGAGGGTGGGGAGGCCCTGGCACAGGTTGTCCAGAGAATCTGTGGCTGTCACATCCCTGGAAGTGTCCAAGGCCAGGCTGGGTGAAGCTCTGAGTAACCTGGTCTAGTGAAAGGTGTGTGTATGAAAGTAACCTATGCCTGAGGGGCTGGAATGAGATAATATTTAAGGTCCCTTCCAACTCAAACTATTCTGTG
Organism: Prinia subflava; assembly: GCF_021018805.1. NCBI lineage: Eukaryota > Metazoa > Chordata > Aves > Passeriformes > Cisticolidae > Prinia > Prinia subflava. The sequence continues at coordinate 15,734,379 of NC_086259.1, forward strand.
ATTCTGTGAGAGGAGAGCTCCCTGCTGAACAAGCCCTCTGCCCAGTGTGGTCCCTGGACCATCCTTGGGTATTCCTAAGTGTCTGACATTTGTCCTGCCTTCTGCCTTCTGTCCTTCATGATGACACACCAGCAATCTGTAATTTGCCATGTAAAGGTTTAAGGAACTGTGCTTGCTATGCCAGGTGGACACAGCAGGGGTATTTTGGTGGTGCTGTGGCATTTTGCAGCTCTTTTCCTGCTGTGTGTGGTGATTCTCAAGGGACAATGCCCCTGTGGAGGGTGGGATCAGCCAAGCCCAGCTCCCAGGCCCTGGGGACACGAGGCAGGAGCCCACCAGGGACACCCTGCCCTTTGCCACCTGCAAAGGTGATGCTGAGCTCTGAGAAACGACAGAGATGTCTCAAACTGGGCACCAAAAGCAAGTGGAAACTTTCGACCTTCACTGCTCTGTGCCTCATTTCCTCATCTCTACAGGCTTCCTCCTCTTGCAGAACGTGAAATGTGTTCAGCAGTGACTGTGGAGCCCGTGTGTGATGGGGACAGGGCAGGGCAGGAAAGGAAACACAACGTGCAGGGAGCACTGCAGCATCTGGAGCCTTTCAGAGTCAGCTCTGTGCCTACCTGTTGAGGGATTAGGATGGAAAATGAGTGGCTGCATCTGCCCTGCATGAAATACAGAACCCGTGGCTGGTGATGAGGCAAACACTGGCTGACCCACACAGGATAGACAATTTACAGTCCTGCAGCAAAACAAAGCTGAGGCATTTCAGCCTTTCAGTTTGCAACACTGATGTCCTTTTGAAATACTTGCATTTGGGTTTTTATTAGTTTGGATACTCAATCACACATATTGGAGGATTTGTTTGGATACTCAGTCTGGAGGATTCCAGACCAAAGACTTTGGCTTTGCAATTCCTGTGTGCAATCCACAAAGTTTTCACAACCTGTAGCTCTTTTGATTGTGTGAAAATAAGATAGAGTGCTTGTACGTTCTTTACAGGATGGGAGAGCCCATCCTTTGGTAACTTAACCCACGGGAGAGTGGCTTCTTTATTAAAAACCTTCTTGTTTTTATTGTGAACTTGCCTACCTTCCCTTTGTCAGCTAAACCAAAGGGTCTCAGATCTCCTGGCAGCTGTAATGGGTGAACATGCTCAGGGTAACCTTTCCAGAGGGTGGGACTGAGCCTGTGAAGTATTAAGAGCCTTCAAGGTCCACTAAAATCAATGGGATTGAAGAATGCCATACCCTTGAAGGGCTGAGCCCCAAGGGATGGCTTCTTCTGGGATACACTGATTCTGAAGACAGGCAAAATAAAATATTTAAAGCAGCCTGACAGGCACAGGCTAAATTCTTTTCCTTTTGTGCTGAAACATAATTTTTTTAATATGCCCTGAGCATGCTGTGAAAGCAATCTTTCTACATGTTTCCTTGCTGGGGAGTGCTTGCTCTGTGTGCTCATCAGTCACAAAATCTGTGACTGATACGGCCCCAAAGCATCAGGAAAGTTTAAGCTCTACAATGTAGCATTTTTTAAAATAAGACATAATTGTTTGTGGAAGAAGAGTCTATCAAGCAGCTAAGCTGGGAAAGGGTTACTGCAGGGACATACATCAGCAGTATGTACTTTACATTCTTAGTCCATTGGTTTCCAGAGCAGTTCTTGTTCACAGTAATGTGAGGCAGTTAATATGGGATCTGAACACCACTGGACTGATAAGCCTTCATACTGACTTGAAAAAGTAATTTTCAGTAATCTTTGAGGGGAAAAATTGCATTTAGTGGGGAAAAAAAAAAAGAAAAAAAAAGGCTAAGCCATTCGTGCATCCTATTTTATTGAGTATGCAAGTAATAGACTATGTAGAAATTGAACTTTTGATCCATTAGGCTGTGCACGGGGACAAACCACTGCTGAGTTACTGTTAGAAAGTTACGCTTCCAAACAGAAAAGTTTCATAGTATTTTTCCAGAATCTTGTTTGAAAATGAGATGCCAGTATTACTGCTAGAATTCAAATTTCCATCAGAAAGGACTGGAACAATGTCCCCAGTCCAAGGCTCTGCTTTCATGTATCACATTCCCACTGCTGCAATTAGTCATTCCTAAACCAACTTTTTTTTTATCTTGTGGCTGGTGTGCAAGGCAGGGGTAACATCCTCTCCTAAATGTTTCATGAACACAACTATCTGTGCCTGTTTTGCTCCAACAATTGCTTCATACCCTGAGCAGGCCAGGCACAATAGATAACTTCCAAACCATCTTAATTTTCTTGCCACAAAGATGGCTCAATTCTCAGCCAGGACTAATCACCATGTATTTTCTCTAAATTCCCAAAGATCACGAGTCCAGTACAGCCACATATGAGTATTTGTGGCTGTTAATTGCCACAGCCTTTCACCAAACAAGAGTTTCTCAGATTTGGATGAGCACTGTGGTAAGAATTTTCCTTTTACTGGAGGAAACACCGTCAAGAGAGGCAGGAGGGGAGATCATTGGTTCTGTGTGTGCTGAAGTCAGACTGAGACATGGGCCACAGCTGCAGAGATTGCACCCCCTGTAGCAAACACCAACCTGAAACAGGAATGGATCTGAAACAAACGAAAAGCCCTGGCTTTGCATATTTGAAATAAGTCATTATTTAGGCTTTCCAGCTCCCAATCTCTCAGAATTCTGCTCAATGAAAAACCTTCGCATTAATCCCCCTCCTCCATCATTATGCAATATTGCTTAGGGTAAGGGAAGTTTCCTTGCTCTTTTCTAAATATAAATTTCTGCGGTCAGAAAATTAGAGAAATGACACGGCCGACCTTCCTAAATGTGAAGAGCTTCTTTGGGGAAGCACACAAGTCATCTGCTGCAGCAGCCTCTTATCACTTTGTGGTAGGTGATTGCAAAATGCCTCTCTTACCCAGAGTCACATTGGGTTTAAATTGAGCTAGACAAGGGAACCACAAAAAGGGCTTGTGGGCAGCTGGACTGCTAAAAGCATGGGGCCTGGCACTGGAGGAATGTTGGTTAAAACAGCAATTTGTCATGGAAAAAGGAGTGGAGCAGCCTGCAATGCCAATGCCACGTGTGGCTTTCCAAGCACGAGGCTTTGTGATGAAGATGAAGAAAACACTCAGTGAGCATTTTAAACCCAGCAACCACTCCCAGTACAGCAGGAGTTAATGCAGTGTCAGACTTTCCATTAGTGCCTCTGTTTTTGCAGGGGCTGTGAAAATATGCTTGAGGCAAAACCTTGTGATTCAGCAGCTCAGCTGAAGAGTTAACTTTTCTTTTTATACGCATCCATTTTCAGAGCAGCGATTTATAGTAATATTCATTCAGATCTATAAATGGTTCTGCTGTGGTGATAGAGGGAAAAGAGCAGGGAGCTGTGCAAAGCCTTCTGCCCTGCTGCCTGGCATTTCTGTCTGAGAGAGGCTGGGCAAGGGTTTGGGGTCTGCACATGGCTGGTGTAAGGGGAACTAAGCATGCTCAGGGCCAGGGACACTTACCTAGCAGAAAAGAGGCCAACATGGGCTTCTTTTCTGCTCAGATGGCAGCCTAAAAAAGGATAAAAAGGGTGAAAAGATAAAAACCTGCATGAGGAGTCAAGGCATGCTCTCCTTTCGCCCACCTTCCTACAGCCAATGCCTGCTGTCCTCTTGTAGTAGAGGGACAAAAATGGCTAAAGTAACTTCCCCAACAGATTTCTCTCCTGGTTTGCACCTGCCTGTTTTTTCTGTAGTTGCCATTCCTAACTCTAAGAGGGAACCCTTCAGGCAGGGCCATGCCCAAATTCTCCATAACAAACCCTTGGAGGTAAATGGTGAGTGTTGAAACAAGAGATCACACAAAGGACCAGCTCCTGGCCTTGCAGTGTCCAATTAACAGAAGCTCAGTCAGCCCTGCCATCCTGAGTGTAACCAGTTGAGACCCCCATACCTCAGGTGGGACAGCTGGGCAATGGGCTTGTCACTCCTCCTGGTACCCCTTGGACTATGGGGTTACTGCTGGGAGAATTTGTCTCTGATTCTGGCAAATCCCTGACTCTCTGCACAGCCCATCTGGGCCACAGGTAGCCCAGGACACCTCCAAAGCAGCTTGGTGCTGCTTAATATAGTTTCCTCTGAAAGATCATACTGTTTTTTACAACAGCTCCACTAATTACTGCAGCCAAGTGCCAGCAACCAGACAGATTTACAAGGACACAGTATTGCCACTCTCCTCCCTTGTCCGTGTCTTAGAAGTTGAATCTCGTGTCCTTTCCCTAAATAGCACCTTAGCCCATGTTGTCCCACATTATCTGAGGTTATTTTCCCTCAAAATATTTTCCATACGAACTAAAATACAGTTATTTCTACCCATTTTTCAGAAAAGGTTTCCTTTCTTCTTTGCTCTTTCAAGAAAATAGGCTCCTAGCAGGTATTTATCATGATAGCTAAATTAGCTGGTACCCATAATACTTGCAGCACAGAAAAATCACTTCATCAGCTCTACAATTTGAGCTTACTGGAGAAGACTTTTAAGAAAGAATGAGAATGAAGCCTAGAATAACCATTTCTTTCCCCTTGTCCCTTCGAGGCACCAAAGTTCAAGGTGTTTTTTCCTTTCCTTGTATACCCAGAAATCTCTCATGGTGGTTAATTGAGCACTAAAAGCTCATGCCACTGCAGTTTCACTAAGATGATGCATGATTTTTTTTTTTCCTTCTAATCCTAAACTGCTACCAGGCAAAACAGGACAGAAACAACTGTACTTTGGTGATGGGAAAGAGAATTCAGTTTTGAATTGAAAGAAGCAGTGCTGATAGTAAAGTGGAGTATGATCACAGAGTCAGGCTTCTGCTACGTGCCAAAATTATTCAGCAGGGCTGAGGAAGACCCTCAAGGGTCATCATAAAGGCCTACCCTGCAAGGCCATCATAAAGAGGTGTGTGTTGACTTTCTTGGGTGAGCATTACCAGGAGGAGGAGCTGGGAGGTGCCTCTGTACCTCCTCAGATTTTGCCTTTGGAGGAGAAGACAGGCAGCCCTCAGCAGCTTCTCAGATCTGCTCTGCAGCCCCAAAACCTCAGGCAGAAAGGCAGCATCCATGAAACCACACTGACACCAACACCAGGGCAGGCTCTCCCTGATGCCCATCCAGGATGTGAGCCAGTCAGGGAGGGAATGCTCTCAGAAAGGGTGGAGGTGACAGCTGGACACGTGCAGCTGCAAGGGTGAATATGGCCAAGACACAGATGTCTCTCCATGGCAAACCTCTCAGTGAAGCCACCAGTGAAAAACTGAAAATCTTGTTATCCCTCTGGTTTAAAGACAAAAGTACCCATGTAGTGGCAAACACTCTCTGTGGAAGTTCCTTGCAAAAGAGTGTTTGGTTTCCTTGGGAAGATGAACTTACTTGCAGCTTAAAAATATTTGTTAGGATGAAAGTTGTTTCCATTTTTAAGATGCTTTTTGCTGCCGTCTTCCATAAAACCAACATGGATACAAATTCAAATGTTCCCATGCATGAACTGTGCATGGTCAATCAGTTATAGGTCAAGATGGCAGGCATTAGTGAAATACTAATTAATTAATAAGTAATGAAAATGTTTTCAAAACCTTTTCTCCCTTCCAATTTTTCATCTGCCTTTCTTACAAATAAGTCAGTAGTTGAGCACTGTAAAAATGATTTTTTTCTTCCAGGATCTCTGATTACCTGCTTTGTGTTTTTCCAGCAGGTTGATGTAAGTGACTCTTGCTCTAGAAGACAGCAAAGCCTTTGATCATCTCAGTTTCCTCATTATTACCTGAGGGAGCCATCAGAAACTTTCTCTCATATCCAAAAATTATCCAGCCCATCTTCTTGGATTATTTTATTCAGTGAATTAGTTTTCAGAATTATTCATGTTTGTTAAGAAGGATCGCTGGCACTCCATGGTTAGGTTTCCCCTGAGCTATGTCAGCTCACAACACTGCAAGGTGCTCGAATGTTCATCTCCTCTGTGTTACACATCAGAGATGAGGGGCCCTGCTGCCCCTTGCGCTTGGAGACAATCACTGAACAACCCAAATTGGTGAACTTCAGTTCTTGGGTAATGGCCAAGCACGGCCAGATAAGATATTTGGCTCCTCTATCCCTTCAACTTGTCATGGGGAGACCCTACCTAAAGGGTTTTATAAAAAATAGAGTCACTTTTTCATGGGCAGAGAGTGACAGGATAAGGATAAGTTGCTACAAACTAATAGAGGGAAAATTTAGATTATAATGAGGCACAGGCACATGCTGGCCAGAGAAGCCGTAGATGCCCCAGCCCTGAAAGTCCAAGGCCAGGCTGGGCAGGGCTTGGGGCCATCTGCTCTCGTGGATAACATCCCTGGTCATGGCAGAGCACTTGGAACCGGGTGATCTTTAGGGTTCCTTCCATCCCAAGCCTTTCTATCATTCCATGACTCTGTGATTATTGGATATTCTATTGCCCATAAACATCCATACTGCCCATAAACGACGGCCAGATACTTCCATGTTCTTATTTCAAAAAAACAAAAGCCACAAAGTGTGACGTCCTTAGCTTCAGTTTAAGGTTTGGAGGACAGTTTCAGGTTTGAGTTCTTGCCATCCAGCTGTGCATTCCCAGACTCTAGGCTGCTGCTTTGCACTCACCCACCCCTTCCCAGTGCCAGGAGGCACGAGCTGCACCTTCAGCGTGGTTCATTGAGCTGCCAAGGCCTGGAGGCTTTTCACCAAAGCCTTTCTCCTCAGAAATCCATGTTGTCTCACTGGCTCACATCAAAACTGTGCTGCTTCCCAGGTGGGCTGGCTGTAACAACACTTGTCTCTACCTGGCCTGCTGCTCTAACATCCACACCTCTTCTCTTGAGCACCTGGGTTCAAAAGTCACTCTCAACAGGGACCTGTGTTTGTTTCCCAACCCTAACAGACATCCTGTTTGCCCTTGGGTCGTGCAGCCACTCTCACCTTCCTCCTCTTTACAACAGCATAATACACAACCTGCTCCACTTTCCTGCTGCACCACAACCTCTCTGTCTCTCCTTGATCTCCTTCTCTCAATTTCCCTCTCTCCTTTGTAACCTGACTTCCATGCATCTGAGTAACTGCAAGGATTTGGGCTTCCTGAAGCTCCTGAGATACAAATAAATAAAACAAAAAAAAGGACAATGAGTTGGTTTGTGCCTAAGAAAAGGCAGTTTTGCTTCTCAGCAGGTTTGTGTGAGCTGTTTCTGGTTTCAGTTCACATGGGTTATTTCACCTTCTGAGTTTCTCTTTGACATTCAGGTTTCTGCCTTTTTTTTTCCACCTGAAGCCGAAGGAAAAAAAAAAAAGGCACCAGGTTTGATTAAAACCCATACCAATTTTTTAAAAGGTAGAAGTCTTGTAATTCTAGAATGGGAACTTTTTCTAACTTGGCAGTTTCTTGTTTGTCCAGAACTCCATATCCTGATGGTGGGATGCTCCTATTAAAAGCAGTTTTGCTCAGAGCACAAGGATGTTAGTGCACGTACCTGCCTGTCATCAACCATCCTGGCTCATGACTAAAACCAGAACATGTACAAAAATAGAAGCACCAAAATTCATCCTCAAAATGAAACAATTACAGAGGACAGCTCATAACTTCGTGCTGAGGTTCCTCTAGCCCTTCCACGGGATAGATTTTGTTATCCTGGTAAACAGGGGCCTGACATCAGTACAGAACACTCCATTCAAGTTTGGCACAACCACTCTCTTTGCTGGGGTTTCATTTTATTTGATTTCCTACCAATGTTTAATGCAGCTTCTATTGCTCTGCACATAGTTAAGTGTAGGTACAAATTGCAAAGAATAATTAATTGCCCATTAATGAGTTTTTGCAGAGGATTGGACTCTAAATGCTAATCGGTGTCTCAGAAAGAATGCCAAATGATATCCACACTGCCTACCTGCTTCTCCCTGATTTCTGTTTAGCATGCAATTGGAAGAATTTGGCTTTAATGTTAATTAATGCTTTCAATTAGAACCCACAACATATATTAAGCCCCGGTCATTTCAATCTCACGATGAACCCATACATAAAATCTGCTGATTCTACAGCTGGTGAGAACAATCTGCATAAACCAAATTTCCTTTTATTTTCCAGACTAAAATACACCTGTTCCCAGAACTGACTCTTCTAAACCCTGACATCTACATGGCTGCTGCATCTTTCTGTCGTCTTTTCCGATCAGCAGAGCAACAAAACAGCAACCCAAGGCCCCAGCGCGCAGCGCTCCGGAGAGCAGAGGTGTGAAACCGCAGGAGGAAACGGGCAGAGACACCCCTGGGGAGGAGATGCTGGGGATGTTTCCCCCTCTCCCTTTGGTGCAGCGATGGTGGAGGGACCTGCCCTTGGGTGGACAGGCAGAGCGAGGCTGCAAAGCGCAGAACTGAACAAATTTGGGCAAGGCACCTGTTGTAAAAGGGGCTTTTGCCTATTCTGCTCTGGTTGGGTGAGAGATGCTGCACAGACCTGAGCCATCCTGCTGATAAAGGCCTGCCTACATGACAAGGCCCTTGTGCTGAGGAGTTTGTGCTCAGGGCTGAGCCAGGCACAGAAGGGAAACACCAAAAGTGGACCAAGTCCTTTGGCCACCATCTTATTTTTTCCCAAGGGACACTTCCTCAGTCCCTCGCTGCCCTCACCCTCAGCCATGCCACTGGGACCACCTTTCCTCATCTTTTTGGGAGGAGCATTTGCCTGTCAGAGGCAGCATTTGCAGACCAGTCCCCACAGCCCAGGTTCTGCCCTGCTCCAGCAGCCGTGGGAGGGGTGGACCAAGCTGTGGGCTCAGAGCCCCTTTGTCAGGACACTTTGTGCACGTTCCCAGCTGGTGCCCAGCACTGCTACCTCGGGCTCTTCTTGCAAATCATCTTCTCACTTGATGGGGAGTGCTGTTGGCTGGGAACTTTACAATCTGAGAGTCTAGGCCTATCAGCAGAGCATTTTGCCAAATTATTTATTTTTCTTGTGTTTGGTTTGGCTCTCCTCCCCCGGTGAGATCAGAGATAAAGCTTATTTACTAGTTGCTGCTTGCCCTGGACAGCTGAGGAGCTGGGCTGGAGTGAAAGCAGCTGTTCCTGGTCAACGTGCGTGGCTTGTGCTCATTCTCAATTCCCAGTGAGCAGGATCCTTCAGCAGTGATGGAGTAGCTCTGGGTTTCAGTCTATCTGTCACTGCTCGACTGTTTTACTGTGCACACAATGCTCTGATGGGCGACATCACTCAACTGCAACAAGTCCAACTACAAAAGCAAGTAGCAGCAATTTGTAGCCTCAATGCAGCCATTTAATCATTCCCAACACTTCCCTGGTTGCCACTTTGGATAAACTAACTTGAGAATTAAGAACAAATATTTGACTCTCCCCCCCTCCCCATAATTTTACGCAGCCCTGTTTAGACTGTATGGTACTTAACAGGAGACCTTTGCCCTCTAGTTAAAAGCTGTGACCAGGAAATCCCACCTCCTCTTAATGAGCTTTTTTGTTCAGCTTACAGGGAGGGATTTGCACTCCACTCTTGCACTACAAATGCTTTGTCTGCTTGGCTTTTTTTATTCAGCTGATGAATAAAAAAGCAAACGTCAAACCCTACACGTTTCAGTCTCCATTAAGACCACAAAGAGCTCTAAATGCATGTCCTAGCAATGGCAATAATTTTTTTTAAAGAGTGAGAAGAAAGAATACATGAACATTTAAGCTGTGGTACTTTCCCTAGCTATTCCTTAATTCCTATATACTTCTGACTACCAAAACACACAGTAGGTAAAAGGACAGATAGTGTTTTGGGAATCAATATTATGTTCTTTCTACTGAGAAACAATCACACGAGCAGCCCAAGCAGTGGCCTTTGTCAAACTTTTCCCTTGCTTATGTCTTTCGACCACATGCTGAGACCTCTCATACTCCAGTGGCCTTGAAAGTGTTTTCCCCTTTTTTTTTTTTTTTTTCTCTCTGTATGCTTCAGATAGCTCTTGGTTTCCTCTAATCTCTTGTTCTCTCCTTCTAATCACTACACGCCCTGCATGACGATAGACTGCAGACTCCAGCACCAAATTATGAACGGCAGAAACGCCGAGGGTTTAACGCAGCCACAACAAGAGACAGTTCTGCAGGGACCCCCAGATACTCGAAGAAGATGGAACAAAACATGTCCCAGTGGGGAGAGCCTCAGTTTTCAGAGGGTGAGGCTAAACCCTGCACATGCCTCTCTCCAGGAGTGGGGTGGGAATGATTCTCCAGCCCATTGCACAGCCACGTGCTGGCTGTGCACTGCTGTCTTGTTAGGCTTGTTTAAATGAGTCTGGCAGAATGGACAGGGACACTTGGATATCAGGGAATGTATAAAAGAGTCTATTAAGCAAAACTCCACTGCAGGAGAGGGATAATGGACCCTTTCCATGCTGAGCCTTCTTCTAAAAGTGCAGAGGTTGCCACCTTGGAGAAATCTGCCAGCTGGAAAATTCCTGATTGTAATAATCCCCAAGCTTTTTGGACTAGTTAGTGACTAGTCAACCCTAAATGCCTCTTATGGGCCACCAAGAATCCATAGTGAATTCCTTCTCATGTGAAAGCCTCAGCAAATCAGTGCCAGTCATGGTATCACAGGATATCCAGAGTTGGAAGGACATGTTCCCACAGGGAACATTGAGACCAGCTGAGCTGGCAGATCCCCTGGCACCAGTGCTCAGAGTGTGTGAGGGTGGGGGATCCAAAGGAAGCCCTGTCCTAATCTGGAGTGTCTGGGATGCAGGCAGCAGCTCGTGGGATCATCCCAGATTGCACAGAAAAACCTGTGAGGGTGCAGACTGCCAGCACCCCTGAGATCAGTGCAAGGAGCTCATGTTAAAATGTGGTGAACTAAACTGCAGAAAAAGAAACTGTTTTAGAAAATTGTAAGGCAGAAACAAGTTTTTTTGAGTCATTATAGGTGCCAGATGTGCCTGTGTGGTAAATGTAAGCTATTCTGCAGAAGGGCTCGTCTGTATGTTTTAGATACCAACAGATCTTTTCCCAGATGTGTTCTCCTAAAATTATTTCAGATTCAAAATTAGTTTTTCTTGTTGCATTTCCTGCAGTGCCAATCCAGATCTTCAAATATTAATCTAACATAACTGACCTGACATCAAAATAAGCAAATCCGAAGGATTTTAGAGTGCTCCACATCAGCATCTTTATATAAAAAAGAAAATCAAGAAATTGTTTCTTCACTGTGCCTAGGCAAACCAGGATGAAAACCTACCATTTATTTTAATAAGGGATTTCTGGCTGCAGGTGTTATTTCAGGGTCCTGAACAGTATTTGCTCTGTGTATGTGATCAGAGCTGCTAAAGAAGGAAATCTTCAGGGAGGATGGGTGAGAGAAGGATATAAATATTTCAGTAGTAAAGTTTTCCCCCAACACATTTTGCCTTGCTTCTGAACTGGTGGCTGTTTGCAGTTGCCAAAACCTTTGAACATCTTGTGGGAGAAGGGGACCATTCCAGCAGGAATGCTGAGGGGTGTCATGGGTGTGCTTTGCCTGTCCCTGTACTACCAAGTCCCTGGAGACTCTCCTTGTCACCCTCAGGCTGCAGAAAATCATTGACCTTGGGCTAAATAAAAAAAGAAAGAAGAAAATGATGAGGAGGCTCAGTGCTGCACATTGTCATGTCTAGCCTGTACTCCCTGCAATCAGAGGCTGCAGTCAAGCCCCAAGGCTCTCACACAGAGCCTTGGCAGACCTGGGATCCAAACCTGCCCTGTGCCAGCAGCCCCCCAAGAGTAGCTGGGGACTGCTTTGCCTCGTGCATTTTGATTTTAGTTGGTTGGGCTGGACTTTTTCAGCTCGGGCTTCATATCCCCAACCACCACTGCAAGGTGAGGACCCACGGTGGTGTCTTCAGACAGTGTTAAAAAACAGCAGGAGAAGCTGCTCCCCTGCTTTGATGTGATGGTGAGAGGAACCTGTGCTGGGTTTGGGTGTCTTTTCTGCTACTGGGCAGAAAATAAAGTGTCTCTGATTGAAGGAGGACTTGACTTAAAAGCAAAAAGACTTAAAATTCACATTGTAATTGGACCTACATCTTCCCTGCCAAATGCTCCAGGCACCAGGATTAGCTTTATACTGCTCACATTTTACTGTCTCGTGAATCTCTCATACATCTGGACAGAGCTAAATCTTGCTGATAAGGGATGGATGTTGCTCCCAGTTGAAAGCATCCTACAGCTTCCCCAGGGGTTCCTATCACCAGGTGTAGTGTATGCCAGGGGAGGCAATAGCCCCATCCCTCTTTTTCAAAAGAAAATGCAGATTGCCACTGCATTTCTAGCAGGAGGCCAGCTGTGGATAGCTGGTAAATGCCAGCCTCTACTGCTGTATTTTGGTTCTACATTGCTGCAAGATAAACAACACTTGGCAGCTCCCAAGATCAGCACTTTGCTCATCTGCAGGGCCAAATCACAACTCTCCTGAGAAACTGAGGACCCAAACCTGCCCCAGCTGCCTTCAGGATAAGGGGTTTTCAACAAATTTGACCCCATGTGCATTTGACCATCATTTTCCTCACCCAACCACCCCCAAGGGGAGAAGCATTTATGTGCCACAATGGTTTCAGGCAAGATATTCCAGGAATCTGAGCAATAATTAATTTATAAACTCCAATGGCTGCAGATCACGAGCTCCAGCACTTACTGGCAGTGGTGTGGGAAAGCATGGGCAGAACAGGGGTGATCACCCAGAAAATACTCAGGGTTGTTCTTTCAAGATCTGACAGCAGTTGAGCACTTTTCCAGATAAGAGATTGAAAGATTGAACTTCACATAATGCTTTTGGTACCCCTCAATTAGGAACACTTTCTCACATACCTACTTTCATAAAATCACCAGCATCCGCATCTCTTGCAGAAAGTTTTGTAATGAAATTTTTTTTAATATATTTTCAGCTGTAAACAGCAGAAAACCCCCTTCAGGCACTTCACTAGACCTTTTATCCGCACGCAGGAAAAAGAATTGATTGATTTTGAAGTTAAACGTTGGCATCTGCTGTTATTCAAAACCAGGACCTTGGATACACTCATCCGCCATGCTTTCAGCTCAGCCACCAGTGTGCTGCAAATGAAGACAAGCTGTTGTCAAATGAGAAATGCAAAATAGTCAATCTGTTTGTCTGTTTAATGTAACTGGGAACATAAGCTGCTAAAAATGCTACCATTCTGCACTGTCAGATGGGAGACACTCTCCAACAAACGAAAGCCTAATGACCCATTTTACTCAGGCGCTCTGGAGTTCCTCCTAATGGTATTTTCCATATGCACTTCAACATGCTTTTAACTGAAACTGCAAATGGTACTATTTTCTATCTAACACAAGCGTGTAATCTGTGTAGCATATTTTTTTTTTCCTCTGGCACCATGAAGGAATGCTGATGTTCAAGGCGTCTTGAAACAGTGAGCATATTGCTCAAGCATCTGATGCTCATCTTCTCTTTACACCTGTCATTGTACTGTATTAAAGGAAAAAAATCAAGTCATTAACCATGATAGATATGTTTTTAATAAGAAAGTGTTGCGCCTCACCAGGCAGATAAATAGCAAGTCTTAAGATATCTTCAGAGCCCAAGCACACAATTACAGAATAAAGTTAAATATGCTGGGGACTCTTCAAAGACTGCTATAACTTGTAAAGATTAGGTCTCTATCAATTACCCAAGCTGCTTTCCTTCAAGAATTTTCCAGCATTAAAATAGCTAATTTCACTTTTCCTCGGAAAGTTCCCTATTCCCCACAGATAATTATGTGTGAAATGTTGCCTAAACAAAACTGTGATTTGGCCAAGGAAAGAAGCGTGGTCCATTTTCAAGTAAAAAAAACCCAAAAAACAAAAAAAAACACGAAAATAATGCTGCCGTTGCCAGAGCAGGGCAGGAAGAAACTCTGGATATCATGATTATTTTGTTAAATATTCTTGGGGTTTGTAGAGTAGGATTTTCATGGCTCTGCTTTCAAATCCCACAGAACTAGGGTTTTGTGGTTTTTTTTGCAAAAAGCTGTAGCATTTAGCTTCTCTTCTGAGGCAGGCAAACACCAGTGCTTGATTTGCTTTCTCCTGACAAGCACCAGCGTGTTGGCATTCTTGCAGGGTGTGCTCCTTTAAGCCATTACAGTCTTAGACCCAGCTCTATCTCCACCCCTGCCGTTATCACATTGATATGTTTGTTAATTATTGACACAAGAAATGCTCAGTCATAGGCTGCAGGTGCCTGGAAAAGCCCTGCTGTGCTGAGCTGAGCTGAGCAGCAGTGCCACCAGCCTGCTCCCTCCTGGCTCCCTTGCCCTCAGGGTGCTGCCATCACTGATTAGCAAACCCCCCAAAAGCACGGAATATCTTCAGGCACTCCCTTTTTCCCCACAGGAAAAAAAAAGATCCTACTCATCCAGATTCCTCTCCAAGCCCCAAAATAAACATTATCCTGTCCCCCTCGGGTTGTTCACAGCCTGTTTGCAGGTGGGGCAAAGCAAAGGGACCAGAGCATCCCTGGGGAGGTTTGGCAGGGGGAGACACTGCAGAAGTGCCCTGACCATAAGGGGTCAGCCCTGGCTTCATAGGGTGGCACCTGACTGGGCTGCACAATAAATTCAGCACTGCTTCACCTTTTGGGCATGTGTTAAAAACATAAAAAAGATCATTAGAGTTTAAAGTAGTGGGGAGCAGCAATCTGCACCGGCGTGTCAATGCTTGGGATTTGTGTGCTCAGGAGAGACAGAGAGAAAGAACAGAGAAGAGGCAGGTGAAGAAGTGAAAGACAGAGGAGAAGAGTATTTAATGCAAGGGGGTTAATGCAGTGGCCAGTCATCTCCAGGATTATAGAGAAATTTAATATGATCTTGTAATTATCCACTCAGTAACCAAGCAGATATTAGTACATCCAAAGAACCAGGTTTGCTTTATTGTAAAAAGTCTGGTACCTAAGAGAGACATTCAGGCTAGAAGGGGAAAAAATCTGTTCCTCTTTGCTTGCTGTGTGCCTCCCCCCTGCATAAATAACTCCCCCAAACCTAACATAAAACCAAACCCAGGCCTTTCCATCACAGATCAAAAGTCAAGCAAGTAGTGTTGCATTGCAGCTGCCTGAATTATACTTGGCCTCTGAATAATAAATAGGGAATTTCTCGAACCACAGGCTCATTAACGAGCACTAATTCAGAACTGATGGCACAATGTTCAGTAATTTAAGCAATGTAGACAATGAAGGTTCTCAACTCTGGTACAAAGAGTGACCTACAGAATCTTGCGGAATGAGTAATTACAGCTAATATCCATTTCAGCTTCTATTAGAACATCCAATAAAACAAGGTCATGACAACAGGCAAGGATCACATCCCAGCAAGCATCGCAGTGGGGAGGGATGGAGTCACCCTGGAGCAGGTGGATGGCTCCTATTAGTTGGGCTCCAGGATGAATAAGGCTGCTGACAGCTCCCAGAGGATGGCTGCGGCAGCGGCTGCGGAGCCAGCTCAGGGAATTTGGGAATGGATTTCAAGAGCACAGAGGTTAGCTTGGGATGGGGTTTGTTTTTGCCCATAACTAACAAAGGCTTGAAGGACAGACCATGAGCTACTGGCTTTTTTTTTTTTTTTTCCCCAGCCTTTCAAATAGTTTGGTAATAATGTATAGAGGGAATGATTCAGTGATTTAATAAGTGAGGGTGGGCCCTCAACAAGTTGTGGCAGAGGAAAAAGTTGATAGATGGAAGCAGGATGGCAATGGGCACCTGTGGTGTGAAAACCACACTGACTGAGCAGCAGCAGAGCAGAATGAGCTGCCTGGAGAGCTTTCTACTTTGGGCAGATGGGCCTTATTAATTCCTAAGAGAGGATGGAGAACATGGTCAAGTGAGGAATAAAGAAATTATCTGCTTTTTTTTTTGGTACCATAAGTGGGCAGTTCCCTGGTTGTTAAAAACAGCTTCTGACAATACTTCCAAGACTTGGTGCTTCCAAAAAACCACTGGATGAATTAATTTCATCCCCTCAAATGAGCTAAAATCTCACTTGGAAATGCAAGAAATTTTTCAGAGATACTATTTGGCTTTCTAAACAAACATTCAGACAACCCAGGGTATTCAAAGTGATTCCCTCCCAAAAAATTCATAGGCTGGAATTTTTTTCTACAACCAATTCATCTACTGCAACCCAAACTGATTGCATGATGAATACAGTTCACAACAAATATTTTGATGGATTCAAAAAAAACAACTCTGCTGGCTAAATCTTTGACCCTCATAGAGTTCACTGTGTAGCAGTGTGGGCGTGCTGAGAGCTCTGCTGTGAGGGGAATGTGTCCTCAACTCTGAGAAACAGTCTGGTGAGAAAAGCTGGTGCAGAAACAGCAGGGCTGTTCTGGGTCTGGGTCTCTATTGACCAGCAGGGCTGAGTCTCTGCTGGTCAATAGAGCTGCAGACACAAAACAATCAACATGGTCCTTAAAGGTCTGAGATGGCAATGTAGGCATCACTGTGGCAGATTTGGGTACCTGTCCCTACCCTTCCCTTCAAGCTTTCATGTGTCCTGCTCTGGGGGTTTGGAGCTGCAGAGAATTCCCGTGGAAGAGGCCAGGACTTGGTGAGGGCTGATGGGTGTGAGATGCCTTGAGACAGGCAGGGCTGAGCTCAGTCCCCACAGGGACCCCAAGGCCTGTGACAAAACAAGAGAAAAGGGAGTATTTCCCCCAAAGAATTAGGAGTCATGAATCCCTTCAGTAGATGAAAGAAAGTTTTTTTCATTAAACCAGAACAGAAGAGAGTTTTCCATTGTTTTACACCGCGCCTACCTAACGATGCTCCTCTGGTAGAAGCAGGGATGGACAAAAACCTGAACTCCCTCAAGGACTGAGTTAAATGCTGGGTTTGAGCAGCTTAAGGCACACTGTGGTGCTGAGGTCCCTGTAAGGGCTGACCACAAACACTTCTTGCACTACATAAACCCCAGCTATAAAATCCACTTAAAGAATGAACTCCCACACACCCACTCGTGTCCGTGTGTCCCAGACACAGTTTTCATCTAAATACCATTTCATCCCAGCTGTGAAACAGCTGCCCCACCTTCCCGGTGGGTACAGCCCGGGAACAACCCTGGAACTTCCTGGAAAAACCCTTCTGTCCTGACATTTTTCCTCCTGTGAGAATCCTTTCTCCTGGAAAGCTGCTGGAGGACACAGCACGTGAGCAAACGATTAGACTTTAGGAGGAGGAGTAAAACACTTTTAACACATCTGAAAGCAGGAGGAGCAGAAGGGCCAGGACAGGACCTGGCCCGGGGTGGAGGCAGCAGCCCCCAGCTGCCACGCTGTGCCATCCTGCTGCTGCTCCTGTGTTGAATTCTGTTGACTTTAGTAATATTAATTGAAGTAGGGTTCCCAGGATTGGTCCCAGGGTTGCTGTAGCATCAAATGAATGCCAAAAATTTAGATTACCTGCAGCTATATTAATTTCCATACTGGCTCGAGGAATTTTTCCTGCATCACTTGAGAAAAGAATCTTTAAAAGCTGTGCTTTTTTTTTTTTTTTTTTTTTTTTTTTTTTTTTTTTTTTTTTTGTATACTATCTAGTAAAGACTTCTGCTTTCTATTAAAATGTGCTGATAGATATTTCTTTTCTGTTTAACTTTAAGGGACCTTGGTGAATACTTTAAGGTTTGCAGCTCAAATGATTGTTTAGTGAGTAAACCTTTTCTCCTCCAGATTTTGGTAAAATACTACGGAGTTAAAATATTTTATTTGGATTCATACCTCATTTCAAAGTGTTGCTTATAATACCTGACAGGAGCTGAACTTTAGTTAGTTATTTCTCCTTTTTTCCCCTTCTTTTTGGAGGAAAACAAGCAGTCAAACATAGCTTCTGACACATTAAGCATGACTACTGGGAAATTAAAACAAATGCTGGTACAATTCACAGGGGAAAAAGAACTTAAAGTTTGTTTATAAATTCGTTCCCAGCTCCAAATGCATGTCATAAATTAATAGGTCATCAACATACTGTATTTAGCTGGCAGCAAGTAATTTTCTGTGAAGAAATAAGACAGAATATAGCCAGAGTAGCAAATTGGCTGAAAGCGAAGCCTTTTGAGTGCTTTGGAAAATCCATAACAGGGAAGTTGAAGCTCCAGCAAAATGGAAAATCTTTTCTTGTCTCCATACTCAGCTCCAAGGATTTAGAAAACTGACTGATCATGCAGCCAGCCCGAGGTCAGTAGCCTGGTGGCACAGCTGGAACACAGAGCCAGCTCCCAGGAGATCCATCACGCCTGCACCGGACACTGCGGAGCGTGGGGATGTGGATGTGATGCCCCAAACACCATCAGCCTCACACACTCAAACCAGGAAAATGAGCTCCTAAGCAATCAAAATCATCACCTCACAGTGGTGTCTGGGCTGGTTCCTGCCAGATGAGACCGATCCTTTCATTATTGGGTCAGGAATGCTCTGCAGTGCCAAGGTGTGTCTCACCTTGGGACAGTCAGGATTCAGCTGGGTGGGAAGGGGATCAGGCCCCTGCAGCCTCAGCACAAAGCCCAACTCTCATGTTTGGAGAGAGATTTTCTCCAAGATTCAGGTAACTAATCACCTCCTTTTCAATACAAAGGGAAATTTCAATATTACTCTCTGTAAATATGTCCATAAACAGTGAAAACTCAGAGCAAAGTCACCTTTGGCATACACCAATACCTGGTGTTAGAATTAACTGCATTTCTCTGGTTTCTGGTCTGGAATTGCATTTTTCAGCCTGTAAGATGCAGGTGACCTGGCGGTGCAGCTCAAGGCACAGAGCAACCTCCATCCTGGGATCTTCTTCCCAAGGTGATGTTGGAATGGATTAATGAGGAATTAAAGCAAGACAGGGCCTAGTGAGCCTTTGGCTTGGCTCTGAAGACAAAAAGCCTCAGCCTCCACAGTAACAGCTCCTTTTCTGCTGTCCTTGAAGGAGGACAGAGGAGAGAACAGCTCCAAGGCCAGGCAGGTGGAGGGGGGTATCAGCAGACCACTCTGAGCTTCACTATCAGCCTCTCATTTCCCACAATGTAAAAATCCAACATTTAATATCTATCTCTCTCTATATATGTACTCATGCCTTAAAATTCTTTCAGAGATGGGACGAGACAATATTATCTTTGAGAAAACGCAGATCCTAACTTAGTCTCCCAAAAGGAAAATTACTGACTTGAGCAATTCCTGGTAGTTATCCAAATAGCCTTGTCAAATAATTTAAATACCGCATTGTGATATTATTGAAGTTGGTACCAAGTTACTCTTGGCAGAAGCAAGTGTTCACTGGCAGGTGCTGAGTAGATGAGCTGTTACTGCTCCAGCTCTCTGTGTCAGCAGCACGGTTGGCTGCTGCCAGGGATTTTAACCAGGGAGCTCAGCAAAATACCCTCCAAAGGGGTTCTTTTCCCCAGGGGGCTCTGGAGGGGTTTGCTTTCACCTTCTCAGAGCCTGGTTGCTTATCTGCTGTCACACTGGAGCTGTGGAGAGGGTTTTGAGGGGTGGATGGGAGGGGAGAGTTGTATCACTGCATTCAGCACAAAACCCACACACTCCAGAACAGCCCTCTCTTCTGTCTTTAAAAAAAAAATCAGTATGTAAATCTCCAGGGAAGAAAATGGAATTTAGGAATTTACCTGATCTGTATTAAAAGGCAGGGGAAAAAAGACTTAGGCTTATGCATTTTTCATTATTCAGGACCCACTCTACCTATATATGCTCAATGTTTTGTCTCTGCTGTAATTTCAGTTGGGAAGTTGTTTAAAATGCAAGAGTCTGGCAGTGATTCACTTCTGCTGCTTCAGAGAAAAAGGGTTCACAGCTAAGGATAAGCAAACTCTGTCTGTCCAGCCACAGTGTGAGGAGGGACAGGGGGAGGAGGAAGTACAGCAATAGCAGAAGCTTGTCAGGTTCCTGTCTTAGATTTTAAAATCCATCTCAGCTCAGGAAGATCCCAGATTTCCTGCATGGTGTGGGGGTATCCACCTTTCCCACCCCAGGGCAGCAATCCCTGGAGCTTCTCTGTCTCCCCACTCCCACAGAAAGTGGGGGGAGCTGTGTAAATCCAGGGGTTACACACTGAACTCCTGCTTCCACAGCATCCACAAGCAGCACCCAGACAATTTTAGGAACAACCTCCTGGTGTGGCAAAGAGGGCGAGAGGCTCTGAGCACAGCCTGGGTGTGCAGGTACAAGGCTGGCTCTGAGAGCCTGGCCAGGTCCCTGTGAGGACCTGTTAGATCATTCAGCCCCCACATCCTTGGAGAAAACTTTCACCTCCCTCCAATATATTTTGAAAGATTTTGCCCAGTTTGGCTGGAAGTTCTCTCAAGTGATTTTTTTTCCAAGACTTCCCTTGGGAAGCTGCAGCATCCTGTGAGAGCCCTCAGCCCCAGACCCTCTCCTGCCCTTCAGCATTTGCTTTGGTTCAGTCCCACTCTCTTGTATTTTCACATACCACACTGAAAAGCTCAACGCCATCCAAAAATTTTTGAGAGTTAAAATTTGTATTACCAAGACAAGAAAAAGGAAGTAAACAGAAGATAATTTTTTCAGGGGATATTGCTTTCTTTGGAGAAATCTCTGCAGAACAAAGCCACGTTCAAGGAAGGAATTAGTAAACAGATGAGATGAAATGACAACGTTGTCATTTTCAGTTAAAGTGGGATGACAAGATTGTCACTTTTCTTCTGTCCACCTTTACCCTTAGGATATTTATTTTAGTATTGCTGTGCAATACATTTCACTTTAGGATCCTGGAAAACTGCTACAGCACGAATTCTCTGCTGGAACAAATGGCTACAATTCCATCGACTTCTGCATTTTCTAGCCAAGAATTTTCCTCTCCATTTCTATCCAGGGATGCCTGCTAGGTTACAGGAGACAGAACCTCTGCTGTGTTGGAGCCATGTACCAGCTCCCAGTTCCAGGGCTTCGTCTTGTCATGCAAATTGATTATTTCCACCCTTCAAAGTCTGCAAGTCTGAAATCCATATTATGTGTTTAAGTGCAGTTCTACTGAAAGGGTCCAAATCTCTCTGCCAGAAAATCTTTTTCTTTCTCCAGAACCTCACAGAGAACATGCCTAGATAGTGCTTTAGTGAGGT
This sequence comes from Prinia subflava, assembly GCF_021018805.1. Lineage (NCBI taxonomy): Eukaryota > Metazoa > Chordata > Aves > Passeriformes > Cisticolidae > Prinia > Prinia subflava. The sequence continues at coordinate 15,755,505 of NC_086259.1, forward strand.
AAATGCAGAGACAGACTTAAATTAATATGTCTGGGAATAAATTATTTCTAGAGTGTCTTGAGCCAGCATCACATGAATATATTATCAAGAAGCACTATGGGAAGAAAAAATTCATCTGAAAATCATAGTTTAAAACAGGAAAAAACCCCTATGAAAGCCAAGGTTAACTATCCAGCTTCTTATTGCCAGTGGTAGCAAGTGCTTTGCAATCTTTAAAGTACCTCAGAAGCTTTGTGGCCCACGGCCTTCACAAAATCCTGGTTTATTTGGTGAGTAAAACTGGTAACTCAGCACCTCAGCAGCCAGAAAACACCCCCCAGCAGGCTGGTAGGGCCAGAAACATCCATAACTCTTCCCCATGCTGAGGAAAACTGGGGGTACCCCACACCAGCTCTAATTCCAGCACTAGGAATGGAAAATCATATTGCAGTTTGTTCTTCAATGGCCAAGCCCAGCTTTCCCAGGTTGGGTCTTCCCCCAGGGCTTGGGCAGAGCCCGGGAGGTGTGAGCTGTGCTGCCTCTGGATTCACAGGGTGAAACTGCACCTGCTGTACCCTTTTCCATCTTTCTTGGCCTTTGTTGGGAAACAGCAGGGTCTGTGCCACCCCCACTTCTCTTTGTAATGTATGCCAAGCTCCACTAAACCAGCTCAGATATTTTAACCACGGTCAAGAGACTTTTCAGATTGTATAATGGGGGCAGATAAAACACTTAGGTTTCATTTCTGCCACCTTAATACCATTTTTATTTAAGAAACTATTACATGACTTTTGTCACTAAATAAAACACATAATTTTCTTCTGATTCAACATAAAAAACTAAAGAGCTAAATGCATCATGGTGAGAGAAATGGTAATTCTCTGCTGATCAAAGGAGAAAGGCACTCTCAGCCCATCCCTTGCCTTACATTTTCCTACTCAAAAGCTCATAACTGAGACTACAGAGGGATCTCACACTGTACATCAGTCCAGAGGTTTCATATTTAGCATTCTGTGCTGTCATACTGCTATACATCTGTACAAGCCTATTTCAACTCTAGAAGAAAAATGAATACATTATGGTTAGGTTTGCACCTTCACCATACTTACTTGTATGGTCACTGTGTGGTCAGAGTGGTTGGTTTATAGTCAGTGTGGTCAGTGTGGTCAGTGTGGTCACTGTGGTCAGTATGGTCAGTGTGGTTGCTGTGGTCAGTGTGGTCAGTGTGGTCAGTGTGGTCAGTGTGGTTGCTGTGGTCAGTGTGGTCAGTGTGGTCAGTGTGGTCAGTGTGGTTGCTGTGGTCAGTGTGGTCACTGTGGTCAGTGTGGTCACTGTGGTCAGTGTGGTCAGTGTGGTTGCTGTGGTCAGTGTGGTCACTGTGGTCAGTGTGGTCGCTGTGGTCACTGTGGTCACTGTGGTCAGTGTGGTCGCTGTGGTCGCTGTGGTCGCTGTGGTCGCTGTGGTCACTGTGGTCAGTGTGGTCGCTGTGGTCGCTGTGGTCGCTGTGGTCAGTGTGGTCAGTGTGGTCGCTGTGGTCAGTGTGGTCAGTGTGGTCACTGTGGTCTGTGTGGTCAGTGTGGTCAGTGTGGTCAGTGTGGTCAGTGTGGTCGCTGTGGTCACTGTGGTCGCTGTGGTCAGTGTGGTCAGTGTGGTCAGTGTGGTCAGTGTGGTCACTGTGGTCGCTGTGGTCAGTGTGGTCAGTGTGGTCAGTGTGGTTGCTGTGGTCACTGTGGTCAGTGTGGTCGCTGTGGTCGCTGTGGTCAGTGTGGTCAGTGTGGTCACTGTGGTTGCTGTGGTCAGTGAGGTCACTGTGGTTGTTGTGGTCACTGTGGCTGCTGTGCCCAGCCTGTGGCTGCCCTGGCCAGAGCAGCCCGGGGGCAGCGCTGGTGGCCGGGGGCAGCGCTGGTGGCCCCGCGGTCCCTCCCCGGGGCAGGGCAGGGCTGGCACAGGGCGCTGCCCGGCCCCGGAGGATCAGTGAGCTCCCGGTGCCTGTCCCCAGCTCTCGGTGCCCGTCCCGAGCTCCCGGTGCCTGTCCCGAGCTCCCGGTGCCTGTCCTGATCTCCCGGTGCCCGTCCCGAGCTCCCGGTGCCTGTCCTGATCTCCCGGTGCCCGTCCCGAGGGCTCCGGGAGCCGGCGCGGAGCAGCGCGGGTGGCGGGACCGCAGGACCCCAGGCAGGGACAGCCGCGCTCTGCGGAGCCCCAGCGCCGTCCCCCTGCTGCCAGCCCGGGCCGGAGCTCCTGTCACCGCTCCTGGGTGTGACCGCAGCCCGAACCGGGCCCCAGAGCGATCCCAGGTGGGGACAGGGCCACCCTGTCCGCAGCACAGACACGCACACGGAAAAGCCCCGGCTGGTCTCATTCTGTCATCCCGAATCTGACCCTCTCCCGGCAGCCAGACCTGACAAAACCGAACCTGACTGAGGTACCTGTGTGCAGAGCTCAGTTTGACACCTCAATTCCTCTGAGATACAGAACTCAGGTACTTGGAAACGAGCCTAGGAAAATCAGCTGCTTTCTCCTAAGTGCCTACCAGGCACTAAGGAAATACTTTCCTTGTATCTAAGGAAAAGATACAAAATTCATGTTGAAAACAAGTTATGCCAAAAAAAAAAAAAAAAAAAAAAAAAAAAAAAAAGGAATATCTCCAAACCCAAAACTCTAGCTTTTCTCACACAGTGCACTAAGCCAGCAGGTCACTTCACACACCTGCAGACCACGTCCAGCTCTGTGGCAGTGTCTAGAATGCTTCTAGATCTGCAAAAGCCACTTAGTCTTTTAAACTTCTTCAGTGCTTTTGGAAAGCCATCTGTGCATCCACTTGCATTAAGTACTCTGACACTTGGACAAATCCAAAGGCCCTGGTGCTGCTGCACTTGTTGTAACAGTGGTGCTTTTCATTTATTCATACAAAATCCTAATATTTTCTGTAAAATCCAGTACTACAGTTGCCTGGAAATCATTCAAGATCATCCTAGGGAAGATAAAATGCCATATGTTGCATAAATGCCTGTGCTTTGTCACAGAAAATGTTTTCATACACTACTCTTATAGGGTTTCAGCTAATTTTCCCTACTCAGCAAAAATAAATTTAAAAAAACCATGATAACATCTCATACAGGTCTCACACAGACCTTGTACAACTTCAGTCTGAAGCATTTTTCCCACTAAAAATTTCCTATTTTGTTTCTATTCCTACTTAAGGACATAGGGCGTGTTTTGATATAACATAAAGAACCGAGTAACTGCTCAGTTATGGCAACAAGAAATTAGGAGGAGGTACATATTTCCAAAAAGATAATAGCTGACTATCAAACCAGTCCCAGAAATTAGTTGTGAAATGAAGTGGAATATGTGAATGGTTATGAAAAACAACTAAATTAATTTACACGGGGAAAAATAAATGGTACATGAGAGACAACTGCCACAGCAGAGTTATTCTCCTTATTCAGAATAAATGGGATTGGATATGCACATGCATGTGTGCATTTATGGGTATCTCTGTGAGAGAGATTTATTAAAGTGTTTAATGGCATTGCCGTGGTTGTATCGAGTCACACTCTGTGGTTTGCAGGCCTAATCCTGCTCATGTTAAGGCAGTGGAAACAGGGACAGCTGACTAATTATCCCTTTGGAAGGCTCCAGAAAATCCACGTTGAATTCTAACAAATTACTAGAACCTCAGGGAAAGAAACAATGCTAATTGAGATGAACTTTAGGTGTAGGACCTAATTAATATGATCTTTTCGTGAAACTTGTTCCAAATGAAGCAACTTTAAAAGTTATACCAATAAATGCCTTGGGCTGTATAGCACTGAATAAGTCAAAAAATAAACAAACATGTTCCTTAAAATCAGCAAGCAACAAATCAAGATATTAGCATGGGTGTTATGTGACTGCAAGACTTTTCTTCAGCAAAGATTTTGATTTGCTTTAGCTCTGAACACCACTGTGGGTGAAATGATAAATGCAGGGCTGCTTTCTGTTTCTGACTGGAAACACAGACATGCTGGGGGGGAAGAAAAAATACAGCAAGAATACACAAGTGACTCTGTTTGGGGAGAAATATTGATTTCGAGATCTTGTCAAAAATGATGTGTCAGTCTATTAAAACAAGAACTTAAAACTACGTCTCTAGGAAACTTAAAAGATTTTTCTTTCTGATTCAGGGAAGGCAGTTGGATGCCCAAGCAGGAGAAATTTGGGCAGCAAGTCAATTAAAGAAGGTCTAAAGGTCCCTGTGTTGGTAGAGCTCCTGCCTGTGCAGCCATGTGGACACATCTGTTTGCCTCAGGCACACCAAGGCAGGGTACACAGCCATATTCTGGAAACTTCCAACCCAGAACACTCCATGATTCCACAGGAATTATTTCCCTCACACAACAGGACAAACCCTCATTTCCTACAGTCCTGCAGCATTCCAGATCTGGGGCTAAAAGCTGAAGCTGTTGTGATGATCAGAGCTGAGCTCTGGACATCTCCTAGAGCACCTTCAGGTGGGATGGACCCGATTCCCTGGCTGGAATCCAGAACTGAGGGGGAATCCCCATCCCATCAAAACCCCTGGCAAGAGTCCCACTGCTTCTAGTAAGGTCACACTCTGCTTTTTGCTCCAGCAGAGCTTTTGGGACATCCTTCCATACAGGCTTTATTGTTTTTTTTTTCCTGAATGAAACTGAGTTGAGAGAGTACTGACTCGTTCAAATTGAAACAAAAACGGCAGCAATGAAAAAAAAATAAATAGCCTATGGAAAACCAAAATAACAGGTTATAATTACTCTGTTCTGAGCAGATATAATAAAATATCAGATTCAAAATATGAGCATACATTATTGTTTTGGCTTTGTCTGCTACAGTGGAATTCCTCACATGCTGACCTCTTGCCCTCCTCCTACTTCTATTTTTCTCTCTCACCACTCCATGAGAAAAAAAAGGGGTAGAGGAGAAAGAGAGAGAGAGGAAAGAAAGGAAGGGGAAGAGAAAGCATGAGAAATAAGTAAAGACAGTGGATGAAAGAGAAAGAATGAAAAAAGAGTGAAAGAGGAACAGAACAAAAGCTAACAAGTGAACAGGCAAAAGAAAAAAAAATCAAGAGGGAAGTAAATGCACTGCCAGTTGTTTTTTTAGGGCTTGTGAAAGTTATGGGGCCCTACATGAAGAAGGCATTACATTTTTTGATCTGCAGCCAGATTCTTAATGAAATAGGAGGGCAGGAAGGAGGCTAATGTGATTCAGCATCTAAAAGCAAGCAGTTGCATCAATAATCTTTAGTACTGGCACTTGTGCTAAGACAAAACATAACAGAGTTTAGAAGACAAGTTGTCAGTGTGATTTGGGGCCTTTCAGTTATTCAATACAACTCCATTAGGTTTTGGAAGCATAAACAGGTAGCAGGGTTTTGTGCTAGTAATACTCTTAAACCAGTATGTAATTAAAATTGAGCTCTGCGGAGAATAATTCCACTACATATTACTGGAGGTGACCTCTCTCTTATCAATCTCCAGTGAATACCAGTGTTTGCTTTAGCTTTACCCACGTTCAGTCCAACAAACTCAACCACAAAGCAACAGCCTGAGGAACTGAGCAGGGCACACTTGAGCTGGGCTGGCTGTGCCCTGTGCCAAGCTGCCACCTCTTTTCCCCTGGCGCCCAACTTGTGCCTCTGTTCCCTGCAGAAGTTATTTTTTAAATTAAAAATGTTTATGCAGAAGTTTCTTTACTTTTTTTTTAATGTAAAAACTTTGCAGTAAACTAGGTTAAAGCAGAGCTTTCCTTCCTCCCTTCAGCTAGAATATACACAAAAATTAGACTGACCTTTCATGCTAAGTTTTGCAAATCTGCCAGTGCAAGGAATTTGGGTAGGATGGAATTCCCACCAATGAAGACATCCCACTTCAAGTTAGTCTGTGCATGGCTTGACTCCCCCTTCCATCCCTCACACAGAGCTCAAGCTCACTGCAGTTGCTCACAGGGCCTTGTGAGGGTCTCCTGCAGGAGAGAAGCTCACTCTGAATGATGCAGGACACTGAAAGAAGAGGTCAAAACCTTCAAGATGGTGATGAACAGTACAAACTGTCAGACCCACCAGCCCAATAATACTGGTTTTGCAAAAATCTTTCACATTAGATGCTGAACTTAAAGACCTATGATTGCTGGTCACTGGTAGAAATGGGCTTTCCAACAAGAGCATCCAGAAAACCTCATCTGTTCTTACAGGAGCACCTTCTCACTGCAGAAAATCTAAGGTATGAAGAGAACCCAGCCCATAAACTCCAGAACATGAGTGGGAAAATTATCCCCAGCTGGGCAAACGTTCCTCAAAGAGCTCAGCAAAGGCAGGGTCACTCTTGAACAAGTTGAGTTATTCAGATGGAAGATGCCAGCAGAAGAACAAATGCTGGAGTCACAGCATTGTCAGTCTTGGTTTCCCACTTAACCCCAGGGGATGTTAAAAGCCAGGGCAGTCCCTTGAAAATGAGCTCCCACCACTCATCCTCAGCCAGCACTGCCACAGGCCCCTCTCAAACACACAGCTAAACCCTGAGAGGGATAACTTTGTTTTTATTTTACCTCTTCAGATCTCAGGATGTTTACTCGTTCATGTTGTAAACCACCTATATCTAAAAGCAACTCTGTGGTTAAGACAATAACTAATTTTGCTGAATTCATGCAGAAATATCTGGGAAAGGGAATGGTGAGAACCACCAGCAAAAGCTGATTTTGCAACACTATTTATTTTCCCCATTTGTCATAAATACAGCCTCTTGTTGACTGTTCTACATCTATATTGATACTAAAATAACGTAATGAGCAGATCCCAAATTAAAGGGGGAAAGAATCAGGTGGTGAGATAGTGAAAGACAGTGTGGATTAGTTTAAAATGCAAGCATGCAAGCCCCTTCACTTTTACCCCTTACTTCTATCCTTCTATCCGTTATTTATGATTATTTCTTGCCCTTAATGTAATTTGAATTGTCTCCTGGTCCCCTAACACAGAACTGTTGTCTGCCTTCTTCATTAATCTTCATAAATTTCAAGTATTACAATGGCCTGGCCTCCACCCTCCAGGCAGGGGAAATTTAAGAGTGTAAATGTTTTGGGTTGTCAGTTTGAGTGCCTGACCCGTGTCCTACTGCACTATGGTGGAGCCCAGGGTGGGAGGGCAGGTGGGTTTAACCTTCCTTGCTGATTTGCCTTTTTATCTTTTGCTATTTTTTCCAAGTGCTTTTAAGTTCCCAAGGATGTCTTAAGAATTCTGGCTGTGCAAGGGAAAAGGATGCAAGGATTCATGCACAATATTTGGATGATACTTGGATAGGGAATGGTATCACCACTGGATATTGTCTGCATCTATTTGATGCAATGCACCTGCACCTCAATCCCTCTTCAAGTTCCTGGACAAGGGTGCGAGGAAAACACTGCAAAACCTTTCAGACATCTTCAGACTTTGCAATCTGAGGCTTTTGTCTTATTAAAAAAAAAAAAAAAAAAAAAAAAAAAAAAAAAAAAAAAAAAAAAAAAGAGAGAGAGAGAAAAGAAAGAAAAAAGGCACACCTTGCAACTTGGTACTACTGCAGAAAATTATATGGCAATTAATGACAATTTACAAGGTGGCACAACATGTGCTAATAGGTATAAGTAGCAGGGTAAACAAGTGTGGAAATCATCACATAGCAAGCAAAACTTCCCTAGTGCACTGTTGAATGTCCCTAGAGAAAGACCTATCTTCCATATTTTATCTGGAAAAATATCCTTCCATAAACAAAAACCATCTCAGTTGAGGTGTGGAGTTCAAGACCTAAACAGAAAATAACTAAATTCTGTTCCCATGTTTATTGAGTCTGGATTTGGGGGTCTCTTCCCTGAGCATTGGATAAAGTTTCCTTCTGGACCACTTTTTTCTATTTGAGCGATGCCACTCAGTATAAGGAAAACAAAGAGAACTGAGTTTAAGCTTGTGGAAAGCTGACTCTCTTTGGAGGGAGCCAAAGTGGTAATAAAAACTGTTCTAATGATTTGATCAGCAAAACGAACTAAAAGCAAAGTTTGGAATTAATGAGAGCTCTAGATCAAAACTGCGGATGATTTTCCTCTCATTAGTGGTTTTTATCATCAGATGTTAGCATTGTTTGAATGAAATTCATTCAAAGACCTCAAATAAAAGCAGTATTTGGTAAAAGAAACTGTGATTTGGGTCTATTAACAAACAGAACATCTTGCTAAATAATTCCTTTATGCACTATTCAGTAATGATGTAAAGCTGGTGCCTTTCTGCTGCCTCAGTGAAACAGTCTTCAGAAAGATCATTAAACCAGCTTTTTGTGAGAGGAGCTAAAGAGAGCGACTGGAGCGTCTGTTATAAGTTTATATTTGTATCCAACTCAATTAGGCCCTGGGACACAGATGAAAGCGCAGCGCAGCTCCCTCCCAGGCCCTTCCCAGCTCTCTAAAGAAGCTGCTCGGGGGCTGCTCCGGCCGGAGCTTTCCGAGCAGCGCGGCCGGGACGGGAGCGAGCCCGGGCGGGGAGCGGCTCCCGAGCATCCCCGGCGGCCGATCCGCCCGGAGCGCGGCCGGGGAAGGAATTCCGGCACAAACGAAGCCACTGCAAATAACAACAAGCCCTCCTCCCGCTCCTCTGTCCTTTCCGCAGCTCGGGATCCTCCTCCCGGCGTTGTTGTTCCGCCCTGCAGCGGGCCCGGGCCCAGCTGGCTGCGGAGGGACGGACGCGCTCCCGCTGCCGGGGCCGGCAGCAGCCCCGGAGCCTCTGTCCCTGCCCCGTTCCTCCTTCCCGGGGAGATGAGCCTGGCAGAGGGTCTGTCTCTACACCTGCTCCTCGGGCTGGGGCCGGGAGGGCTTTTCTCTCTCCGGATGGAGCTGGGGAAGGTGCACCGGGCTGTGGAGGAGCCCCGGCTGGCTGGGCATCCCCGGCATTGCAGAGCCTTACCAAGGGGCTCCATCCACAGCTACTCCAACAATCGGCCCGTCATTCCAGCCCCACAGCTGGCACCACCAAAAGACTTTTTTTTTTTTTTTTTTTTTTTTTTTTTTTAATCCCAGAAAAGCCTGGCTAGCTTCACGCTGGAGACCCCCCCAGACTGATCCAGTTCAAGTGGACCAGCCTCTTCCAAGAGAAACATGTTCTTTCAGAAAGGTTTCACCTGCTCACTAAGTACATTCACTACACAGAGCCTTTTTATAATGTGCTAATTTATTTTTAGAACCGGTTTTATATCGCAGAGCACCCTGAGTGCCTTTGGCAACTTCAGGTACTTCAGAAATAAATGTATTATTATTCCTCTTTAGAGATTTAAACTGTATGTTAAGTGGTTAAAAGTAGCCATTACATGGTTGGTGGCTTTTTCTTTTATTGGTTTTCCCAATGGCAATTTTAATACTGAAATTTATTATTTTTAAAAATTAATTTTATTATTTATTTATATTACGGCACTTTGACTCCTAATTTAGGAAGAATCATTCCCAAAAAGAGGAGCTGGGTGCCTGACTGGCAAATGAAGTGCCTAAGGCCAAAGCTGTGAGCCTGAAAGCTCCTGAGCTCTCAAGGCATTAAAATAATTTTCTGATCTAACTCTTCCTAGTCCAGTTCTGCTCTTTCTCCTTCCTGGAAGACTGAGCAGAAACAGAATATCCCATTGCCTGGATTTCTGAGGAGCTTAATGGGACTGTCATTTTTCAAATTGGGCTTGACATACCCACCAAGTCACAAACAAACTGCTGTTTCCCTCTCTTCAGAGAAGAGCTCCTCAGTACACGCTGTACCAAGCTGTGGTTGAAAGTCTCATCTGGTGTGTAGGCAGGCCAGATTCATCACCCTGCTCCGCATCTCGAGGAGGCAACTTTTACACCACATCCTGCACTAGTCCACCACACAGGGGCTTTGCTAGGTGGCTTCTCTGTGCAGAAAAATTCATGAATCATTACCCAAAATCAAACCCCTGGAAACAACCTGTCCTGCAGGCTGAAAAGGGAAAACCAAGGAATAGGATATGGGATCAAATGTCTTCACATTCTGGGGAAAGACACAAACTGCTTGTCAACACTGAGGACAAAGAGCATCCCTGAAACTCTCAGTGCTCTGCACCTCTCTCTGCACCTTAGAGACATCAAGGGCTGAAAACCTACTCTATTTTTATTATGTTCTTCTAGGTGAAACTCCAGCTAACTGCTCATGGTGCCTTCAAGCAACTCCTCCTCTGCATGCACCTAGGCTCAGATCTCATCTGCTCCTTGCCCTTTTGTGCTAAGCCAACCCAACTTCAGAATTTCAGTTTCGTTCCCAGGAGCCAGCCATTCAAAATGTGTATCTCACAATATTTAGCTTTGTGGACCAAAGAAGTTTTCATAAAGTTTGAAAGGCAGTCTGGAAAAGTTTTCTGTCTGGAAAGGACTGAGCAAACTTTCTCCACTTAGGCACCTGGAACTGAATTTTGCATCTCCTGAGTCTGTCGGGTCACTCAAGCCCAATAACAAAACAAAGGTTACATGGCAACTCAGAACCTGCTCTGCTGGGACTGCTGTGATGGTTCAGGTGAAAGCAAGAATTCCTCATGTGTCTTCAGAGCAGAGAATGACTCAGATTGTGAAGAGCCACCATCATGCCAGTTCTGCATGCAGGAAAGCAATCCCCTCTCTTGAGGCCAAGATCCAACTGCTGCTACTCAACCTGTTCTTCAGTTTTAAAATCTACCATCCACTAACCTTCCCCATGAAAGCAGCAGCCAGTGTGCCTGGGAAAGAGCCAGCACAGGATCTTTTCCAGGCTGGAATCTGATGGGCTGCTGCACGGAGATCAACTCTGTGTCACTGAAATGCCTGTTCATCCAATCAACCAAATTACCAGGAGAACTCCAGCCAAGAGCAAGGCGTAGTGGGCTGCTGCTGCCAGGAGGTCACTGAGCCACAGAAAGAGACTTTGCAAAGCTGGGAGTTTCTGCTGAGCCTCTTGGAAGAGTGTGGAGTTGTTTTGTGAAGAGATGTATTTCCTACCTGCTCACCTACTCACCCTGATTTCAGTACATGTAGGTAAAAGGTTGGTTGCAAGGATATGCCTGAACGGATCCTTGTTCATTAAAGAAATTCAGGCAGCTGTCTAAAATTAGGTAAGATTTAAAATTTCACTACAAGATATATATGCAGGTTTTTATCTGCAGTCACTTTTTAACTGCAAATAAGGCTGACGAGCAAACCCTGTTATATTTATCATTATATAATTATAAGTAAACTGTTATAATCGCACTAGTATAATTAAAGGTTAAATGACAAAGTTCATGAGAAGAAAAACAGTCAGAAACAGAAGAAACCTTCTCAAAATCATGGTCAGCTGCTGACAAAGCCCCAAGCACTGTCAGGAGAGGCAAGGAGCCATCAGATCCACCAAACAGGGAGCAGGGAACAAAAAGGTCTCAAGATTGGCCTCATCAGTGCTTATAAAAATCAGCAGTAGCCTCTCCACTGGTTTTGACAGGTGCTGGCTGAGATGCTGTATGTAAAGTCCCTGGCACTCTGTTAAGACAAAAACTTCATTCCATTCAAAGCTTTATTAGCATCAAAATTTCATAAAGACTACAGAATTGGATCTGAAAAGTTTAATTTGTTGAAAATCTGGCAGCCTGGATAGAAATTCTAGGCACCTGGCTTGAGCATTGCTCATTTTTCTCCAGTTTCATCCACGGTGCCATTATTTATTTAGTTCTGCAAGTTTTGAGAGGAATGCTGCAATGTGAAACATATCACTTGCAGAGAGCCACAGTTTTGGCAGCCCTAACAAAACTAATGCCAACTCAATGCAAATCTCTTTCTGCTTTTTTGCATGTATTATAACAGCAAGAAATACTTTTTCTTAGCCTCATTTTTTCCCTCATATTTGTTCAGATAAGTCAATTATTTGTAAAGTCACTGTCAATACTGTGTACTCAAAGTGGTACCAGCAATGTTGAGTTATCCAGCAGGAATTATCTGCTTGATTTTTTAAATGTCATTACACATATGCCCTCCATTGTTTTTGATGTGTTCTTAGAATTCTGAAAAACATTTTTTAAGATACTGACTTGTATAAGAAAGCAAAGAGTGCATCATTGCATGGCTTTAACAACTTGAAGATGCATTTTTGAAGCTGCCCTGTACACGACGAAAGAGGACTGGGGTAGTCCTGCAGCAGAGGAATTCTCACAGCCCTGCAAGCTGTCAAATCTTTGAAAGGATCCAGGTTCTCCAGCAGGTTTCTACATCTGGCGTGGCTTTGTTTTTATTAACCACCAGCTCAGCTAAACAACAGTGTCCCCTCAAGGCCTGGGTCGGATGTAGCTCAGCGTGGGGCTCCGGCCGTGCCCTGCAGGGAGCCGTGGCCTCAGCCAGCCGAGCAGGTGGACACGCCAAGGTTTAAGCTTTACAAACAGCTGAATTTTGGAGAGGAGAGTAAAAATGCAAACTCATGCCTGAGAGCTCAGGAAGGCACCAGTTCCACCAGGGATTGACTGCCAGATCCAGCCATCCCAGGACTGAATGGCATTCAATTATTGTGGCTTGGGGTCGCCCTACAGCTACATCTGGTGCTAAATGTGTGCTCGTAATACTCATGGGTTTCTCTGGTCTAGATAAAAACAGAACGTTGACATGCTCTTGACTACTCTGTACAACAGCATTAATGTTATTAAACACCATGTCTTATCCTATAAACAGTAGGGATTAATTTATTTTATATCCCCTGAGTGTTTATTAAATTTATCTGTCTCCAAAGCACAGCCACTTATCACAAATCACCACAGCCATGCAACAAATTCCAGCTCTTCTCCCAACATTCATTTTCTCATTTTCCTGAACATCCCTGCAAACCAAGTGTTGCCAGCATGCAGTTGAGGTACATCAAAGGTAAGCAGTACAAATTTGCAAACCAAGATCAAGAGTAGGTGCCAGTCCCTGAGAATGCATTCCCTAAGCAAACACCTTCGCATTTATTGAGTCAGTGAGAATGTAGATATTTTGGGAAGGTGGCTCCTCTTTGGAGGACATTACCTTTTCACCTGCACCATAAGCTGCTGGATGAACGCCAGGATATGAAGAGAATATTGAAATCAGAACAGGAATCTCAGCTTCACTGATCACAAGCACTTTTTGCATTTTTTTTTTTCTTTTTTCAGGTTTTCAGTTTACCTCAAGACACAAACAAACCTACAGGCAACTCTGGTAATGATGGTTTGAGGTTCTGCTCTTGACTCAATTAGTGACTCATGGAGCATCCCTCCACGTCAGCTTACGCCTCTCCAAACTGTGCTAAAGCAGACAGGGCTATTTTCAGGGCTATTAAGACAATTAATTTATATTTCTAAGGTTAAAACAAACATTTATGCAATTTTCTTGGTTTCACTGATGCATCATACACTCAGACATTGTGTAAAATCAATTAAAAGGTTTCTCACCTTGTCTCTCTTTCACATCTACTTAAAAAAAAATCAAGCAAAATGGCTGCTTGATATTTAAACAGAAAGAAAAAATTCTCTCATTTTTTCTCCTCTAAATATGACCCTGGTTAATTCCCAGTTTGCCTGAAATCCCCTGTGAAGTCTGATCCTTAAAGCAAAAGGGAGCACTGCCACCCACTCCAGCACGAGCAAGAGACCACCTTGTGTTTCTGCAGGAGATCTGAGGAGCACCAGACCCTGCAAACCCCAAGGGAAAGAGATTTCTTGCCCAGATTCCTGTGACCAGGACCAAAGCTGGTTGTTCCCTGAGGAGAGGGCTGGAAGAGAGACACGCAGGTACCCAAACAAGGGGAAGGTGCAGGTGGGAAAAAACAGCTGCTCTGTGGCTCTGCTGGGAAAGGGGAGGGCAGAGAAGGGAATTGTGCTGTCTCCCTGCCCAGTGCTGTTATCTGTGAGTGTACACTGCTCTCTGGAAGCCAGCAGAGCTGGATTTCCCCACTCCTGGGGAGCCACCATCCCTCCCCACGCTCCCACCCTGCCCAAGTGGTGCTCCCTGTGCTTCCCCACGAGCCCTTGTCTCACCCAACACCACAAACTGCCCTCCTGCAGGGGCTTTTCTCCCAGGGACAGCCCAGGGGGGATCCCTGTCCCCCTACAAAAATGCAGAGTCCATGTGGAGGGCTGCAGAGTTACACACACGCCCAGACAGCAGCGCCAAACGCTGTCAGAAAGAGAATTACTTTTGATTAATGGGAAAGGAAAGTTAATTGTCATTCGGTATAAATGTCAGAGTGGAAACTCAGCGAAGATAAAACATCACTTTTCAACAAAAAGGAAGGGATGATTTCCATGGTGCAGCCTAAGCCTAGTGCTTAATGGGGATGAAAAAAAATACTATTCAGATCAGCTCCTTGGGAGATCAGGATATTTTAGCTTTTACTATCTCAGGGACTCGCTGTGTAACTCCCTGATGCTCAGAGCTCACTGAGTTGCTCACATTTCTCTGGGCTGGATCTGCAGCTGGTGTAAATCACTGCCACAGCTCTGACTTTGGTGGCATCCTGCCAACTTACTCCAGTGAAGGATTTGGTGCAGAAATGTTTCCCAGTGTATAAACTTCTGGTTATGATAGACAGTTTCTGGGCTCCAGCAGGGATTGGTGATCTGAAAAGGGGGTTATGGGAATTGGCAAGATATGAAATGGTGTGGGAGAGCTGCAAATATTTAATTTCCTGTGAAATAATTCTCTGGTGACTATATATATAAATACACACACATGCACATACACACACACGTATGTGTGCATGTGTGCTGTTCAGCAAGTTACAGTCTAAAATTAACAGATTTCTTATCCCCCGTGAACCTCTCCTGGCAACAATGCTCTGCCCAGGAGTGTCAGCTGGAGCTCTGCTCTCTGTGCCCCAATACCACACCTTCAAGGCCAAACAGAGATGGTTTCCAGCTCCCTGGCTGCAAAGCCAGCTATGTGTTTAAGGAGGAAATATTCTGGGGAGGAGCTGGACCACTTCAATGCCTGCAGAGAGATTCCAGACTCGTGCACCTGCCTCTCCCCATGCCCGCAGCCAAATTTAAATGCTACGGCCCCTGCGTGGAGGAAGGGGCACAAGTTGGGGCCACGGCTGTTCCCGGGCTGTAAAAATAGAGACAGATGCTTGCCTGCCATGAGGAAGAATGTGAGGCTTCTTTGAAAGCTGAGTGTGAGCAAGCCCTGACACCTCCCGGCTCTTCACCTCGCTGGAAAAAGTTCCCGTGCTTTTGGCATGCGGGGACACACACAGCCGGCACGGAAAAACAAAAGCTGCCGGGACAGCGACAGAGAGATGCTTCCAGCAGGGCTCAGAGAGCGGGGAAAGCCTGCAGTCAGCGTTGTTTGTTTTCAGCCCAGCCTGCTTAAAAACCCCCAAACCAACCATCCAAAACAAACCCCACCCGCGGCTCCTCTCCGGAATCAACGGGAGCAAGAGGAAAACCTCGTTCCGTGCTCGCTGTCCCCTCGGCCCGGCCGGGTGGGGATCTGTCCGGCTGCCACCCAGCTGGACAGACACACAGACAGGCTGGGGTGAATGAAATTTGCTGTTTCAGAGGAAAGCGAGGTCCAAAAACGGAGTGAAAGTGCCAGGCCAGAGGGAGCCCTCCCTCCCCTCCACCGGGCAGTGCCCACTTCCACACCCCTCCCCTCGCAGCCCGAATGAAGAAATGAAGGAAAATACGGTATTTTTATATTGTCCTTTCAAGGAGAGCTCTGTTTGCATAGTTGGATCCCCCTTCCTCCACACAGCACTAACATTAGTGTGACCTTTTCCTGCTAATTGGAAAATCTTACGGAAATAAAGCCTGTCAGAAAATGAGAAGTGTCTCCCCTTTAGGCTGGCCAAACGACCTCAGAGGGGGAAAAGAAGTTCTGAATTTCTGCTCCTTCTGCACACACTGCAAAATCTTTATTACTTCAGAGAGCCTTGAAACCCAGTAATGCCCCTCCAGTGCAAAGAGAAGTAAATAAATTTCTTCTTATGACCACTTTGGAGAAACACACAACCAGATTTACTCAGCAGGGATAGATACTGGACAAGATAATGAAGAGAGAATAAGAATATGATAGGGGTTTACAGCCTCTTCTGTCTCTTTAAAGTGTTTTAATCCTTCAGAAACAGGATATCGGGTCCATTTCCTTAAAGATACAGTATCCCTTCTGGGACAAGTAATGTTATAAAAACCTAAGATGTAACATCTATCTCACAATATTGATTGGCACTTTAGTGTGATAAAAGGGGTTGAACCTGAAGGGGAAAAAAAAAGAAAAGAATAGAAAAAAGGGTAAACTGGGATTACTCTTAGAAGAATTGAAAAAAAAAAAAAAGTCTCTATAGCACCAGGTCAAACTTCCAAAATATTTTTTTTAACATGGAATTGAACCAAATGCCATTTCAATGATTGTCTAGGCAATTCTCTTGATTTTTAAAGTGTATAGATCCATGTTTGTAGCTTTATGACCAGCTCGTGCTGGAGCTACCTCCAGCCCCAGCCTCGGCACAAAGCCCTGTGAATCCTTTCTGTGCTCCAGCAGGGGGAAAAAATAAAAAAAAAATAAAAAAAAAAAAAAAAAAAGGGAGGGGAGAAATTTCAAATAAAGAGATAAGCTTTTGTTGTTAACAACAAACAAAGGAAACCCAATTTCAAATGGCTGTCTGGTTCCTTTATAAAATGCCCTTTTTAGACAGCATCACCTGTTTTCCGGAAGAGCTTTGAATGAAAACATTGAAACAACTGTCATCATATGGATACATCTACAGTCATTCCTGAATTACTCAAAGTTAAAATAACAGAGACACAAAGACTGCTAACAATTACTCATTTAAGTAGCTCTTACTCATAGGAATAGTCTCATTGAAGTCTGTAGATCTATTTCCATGCATTGTTGGGCTGAGCTTGTATCGTACACTGAACTAGAAAAGCCTGAAGCGGACACAGGAAAGCCTCTCACCAGCCACAGCCACCAAAGAAAGGTAAAGCACTGACACATTTCCCCTCTGCCTGTGACAGCACAGGCCTGGTTCACCTTCAAACACGTCCTAACCCACAGCTTTGTCACCAGCTGCTCTCCCAAATGCTGGATCTGCAGGCTGAGCCCCACCTGCACGGGATAACCAAGCAGAGATGCTGCACCTCAGGCGAGGAGTGTTCCTGCAGGACAAGGCATGGTGCCCGTAAAACTTACAAGCCTGTCCTAACCAGTGATTTTTTTTCTCCAGTTTTTTAGAAATCTTTGGAGCAGGCACAGGCTGCTGTGAAGATCTTCCAGCTCGGGAGGCAGCATCCTCTTTGCCTGTCTGGCCCCAGGATCTCCACCTTCTCCCTGTCTGTGCAGAAGTGCATTTGGCAGCTGCCTGAACTCCAGGGTGGCCCAAGGGCTCAGCACCACTGGGAGAGGCGTGACCCAGTGCAGGAGCCCCAGTTAGGAGTTATACAATAATGTAGGGTGGCTTTGGTGTCACCCAGATCTGTTGGAGGTTTAAGTCCTGGCCTGTAACTCCCTAAAGTCAACAGTCTTTACTTAAGTGGATGAAGGGACAGGCTCTTCCAAAACTCATATGCTCCATCTCAAGGATATTTTAAGTCTGGATTTTAGTATAGAGCTCAAAATACCCCCTGCAGTCATTGCTGTGCTCGTTTCAAAGGGACATGGTGACACCAGGCAGAACATCCCACCCATTAACGCATGCTCTGAATACAAATTAAAAACTAACTCTGGAATTATCCTGTTGCACCTTGGGGATGTGTTTTTGTTGGGACCACGAAAAACATGTCCTGCATCCTGAAGTTCCTTAAAGCAGAACAGTCTGGCCCTCACTGGAGCTGCTGCTCCAGCCAAAGGATGCTCAGCAGAGATGGGACACTGTGTGAACTGCAGAGATCACAACAGCTGCACAAGTTGGATGAAAAAACTGCACACGGGTTTCTGCCAACAAAACAAACTCTCCTTCTCTCCTGTCACTCTCTTTGGCCAACCCACTTTACCCTAGAACTCCTCATGTAAGATCATAAAGCAGAGATATACAGCTCCCAGACAACTTGTGTGAGCAGCACCATCCCCGTTTGTCAGGGACATATGGACACCCTGCCCACGTGAACTAGGTACTTGCCCAGAGGGCCTCAACTTTAGTGAAATCTTTATGGGGCTTGAATTATTCAAGCCCTGACCTTTAGCAAATTTCCCAGTCAATGCTAGTTAATGTCCTTTAAAGTCATTGACCCCGGGTCAGGGACCAAGGGGGTGCTTCATCAATGGAGACACACAGGTTCAAAACCAAGGGAGGTTGTGTGGTGTATTTTTAAGCACCCTGGAAGAGGATGGCTGCCCACACACAGAAGGGTCACCAGTGCCACAGGATGAAGCAGCACAGGCAGGAGGATCCCAGCTGCTGTCTGTGGGATCCAGCCAGAATTTGGGCTCCTCTGAACATCAGGTTCTGCATTTGGGATCTGTCTGGACCAGAAACTCTGGTTCAGTACAGCAAGGATGAAGGTCACTCACAGCATCTGCAAAACCCCGGGAAAGGGGGGCAGAGTGTGGGGGAAACAGCTCTGCCAATGCCTCAATGTCTTCAAGAGACCAATGGGTGATGGTATGTTGTACCAGGATCAGCAAACAGATTTTGCAGGGAATTGCTGTGCATATGTGCAAAACCTTTTGGAGCAACTTTCACCTCCGAAAAGAAGAGACTGGTTGCTTGTCTCTAAGAACTTGAAGCTGGATTGGGAATAAAAGATTTCTGCCCCCTCCTTCACTCTTGATAAGATTACTTCTTACAAATTTATTTCAACATCATTTAGAAAGTTTTATAACAAGCCTGTCCTGGATGGATGGGTTTTTAGATGTGTGTTCCCAATATGCTTTTCTGATTATTTCACATTACCCATTAACAATAAGGTTGTCCCCACTGCCATAAACAGCAAAAGTTCTGGTTCAAATCTTCATACAAGCTCAAAACTTTTAATCTTGGACTTGAAATGGATTCATGGGACTAGGTGAAAAGCCAGTTTGGGGGAGTTTTCTGCTTTCTTTAAATTGTAAAAATGTCAGTGGGAGTCATGAGGTTAGACTTATTGGGCAGGCTTCTGCCCTGATTCTAGCTAGGGGAATTATACATAATGAATTAACCACATGACTAATTTTACCTCATTTTCTGTTCTTGAAGTGTCTGCAAGCAAATTAAAATACCCTGAAATTATTCATTACTTAAAAGTACTTTCAGTGAGAGGGATTTATTTCACGTTCCTTTAGTCACCTAAAAGTTGGGTGTTTACCTGAACTGCTTTCGCAGGTTTTCTTATTATTAGGGCAGCAAGAAGACAATTCACCCAATGCCAAAGGTAGATGTTGAAATTCAGTGGGTTGATTCATCTTGGCTGTAGAGATAGCCGAGATGAGTAGCTTAAATGGGACATTTGATTTTTCCATGGCCAAAATTAGTTGAAATTAATCCTAACCCACATCATTGATCACAATGTAAGTGCAGAGGTAAGCTTTTCCACAAAAGTTTGCTTGAATGTTCCAGAGCAAGCAGTTTTTCACGGACCAGGCAGATCCTGCTTTTGAAAGTGCCTGAACACCTAGCAGATACTGGAAACATTAATAGTTAAGGACCTAAATACCTTAAAAGATGGGCCCACATGTCTTATTGAATGCTTCTGTTCCCTGAATGGATGAGTTCAATTCACTGAATCAGGCTTTGGGGACAGATCATCACCACTGGTGACTGCTCTTGTGTTTCGCTTCCTCCGTCAAACTCCTCGGGTTAGGCACTGGCAGAAAATGAATGGCAAAGGGCTATGATGGATACAGCTGTAATGGCACAAATTTGTTTCTCAGCAGAGGAGGAAAAGCCAAGCTTTTCAACAATTGAAATGTTGAGTTAGAGTTCTGCATTTGGCCTGGCTTTCAGGGGTGAGGAGCAGTCTCTGTGTCAAATGGGTACCTGCAAGGGACTACTCTAAGTCTGAAAAGCTAGAAAATCAAATTGTTCAATTCAGGAGCCAATGGTGCCTTCATCACAGGACTCAGGGATCCCTAAAAGAGCTGCAGCCTCTGTAGCTCCCCTGGAGAGCCTGCCCTGTGCACTGGTGGCAGAGCAGCCTCGGGGTCACCCCCAGCACCTGCAGGAGAGGCATTTCCTCACCTTTAGGGGTGACACCTTCAAACCATCCCCATTTTTAACTGTGACAGGGTGTGAGGGCTCTGCCTGCTCACAGGACTCACATGGCCAAGGCACTCTCATCTTGCTTCAAGCACAGGAGGGCAGCTCCTGAGACTGAATTTGGAGATATGAACCCTGCAAAGCTCAAAAAGGCGGGGAAAGGCTCTAACAATGAGACTGGAGATACATTTTTAATCCCAGCTCCGGCTCTGCTCTGCCGGTATCACCAAGAGAGACAGATTCACCTCCCCACCACGGCTTTACAAGCCCCAAATGCAGGTTTTTCCCAACCAAAAAGACCTCTTTCTTGTACCAAAGCTTTGGGAAGAGCAGAGCAAGGCTCCATCCCCTCCCGCGGCATTCCGCAGCTCCTTCTCTGCCCAGGTTCACAGGGGGTGCCTGAGGCACTCAGAGACGATGCTGTTCCATAGGTTCTATGAATATTTCGCTGAGACCCCGTGAGCTGAGGGACAGAGCCCGCTCTGGGTGTCGCTGGGGCTGGCCGGAGCCGCTCTCCCGGCGGGGAAATTCCTGCGCTGCCGCAGCCGGCGGGACGCGCTGGGAGCCAGCGCAGCAGAGCCTGCACACACCACATCAGGGAACGCCAATTGTCAATTTGTTGACAGTGTCATGTTGCCGCTACCAGCTTTCCCCGCGTTATTTGGAAGGAGCTCAAGTCAGTCCATTTCCCAGGCTGAGCTTGCTCACGTTACAGCTCCGCACGCCCAGAAAAGAGGCGCTACCAGAGCGGAGTTTGCTTCGCAGCAGAGAGAGAAGCTGCTACTTTTAAAAATACTGTCGCTGTTGTCAGGGCTGGGAAGACTGAGGGAAACCTAACCCAGGAGTGAGCATCCCCCAGAGGTTGCTGTTCCCTCTTTCCCCAGCACCACTAAGCTCAGGTGAAGTCAAAGAGAATCTCATCTTTTGATAATTTTCCACCTGCCCCTGCTGTGATGTCCAAGCAGGGTCAGGAAATCACAGAGGTGTGAGGCTGGGATAATTTCCCCTCCCATATGATGAATTCCACTCCGGCTGGGAGTATTCACTGTCAACCTTCCCTGTGAGCTGCAGTACCCACCTGGCTGGTAAAGCTCAGTAAGGAGCAGGATTTCAAAGCACTATGTCTGTACTCACACACAAATACACATGGATGTGCTTGCAGGCGCTTCTGGGGGAAAACTGAGTCCAGACATGGAGCTGACAAACAGATTTATGTGCTGTGTACAAGCACCCACCCTGTGAATCCTCCAAGCTGAGGGCTGCTGTCTGGAACAGCTCCAAAAGCCACTTTGGGAGAGGAAAATCAGGGCTGGGAGGTGGGCAGTGGTGGCAGGAGCCAGGGTCTTCCTCCTGCCTGGTAATGCATAGCAGGAGATAAGGAGTTTGCAGAGAGAAAATTTCTAGGTGGCAACATAATCAAGATAATCTCATTCTGCTTTCTGAACTCCAAGGCTGATTAAAAAAGATTAAACCATTTAGCAATGAGAACATATTTTAGCTCCTCCCTGTCAGAAGCACAGGGCACCATGCAGCTCATGCAGCCCAACCTGGCTGCCCTGGACTGGCTGCTGGTACAAATTTCCAGGCTGCTAAGGAGATTCCCAGGTGCTGGATGGATGCTGGAGCATGTTTCAGGCCTCTGTTACACCACACACTTGCAGACTGCCTGCAGTCAGTGCTCTGCTCAGGGACTGGGCTCTGGAGCCCTTCCACAATCAGCATCTCCAGCTACAAGGGGTTTTACAGCCTCTTAAATTACTGACTTCAGCTCTCCAGAGACTGCCAATACAGAATGTATTCTAGATTTCAAATAAAAACAAAAAATATACTATATAATTAAATTCTAAAATGCTGAGAGATCCTTGGCTTGTATATGTGTTGTTTCTTTTCATTGCTTTTGCTGTGAGAGCAGAAGGAGGAGAACCACTCCACAAAACTACTGTTTCTCCTGTGCATAACAAGCTGCCATTTCAGGACCAATATTGCTAACATTCCTTCTGCTGAGTCCCACTAATTTCTCAGTGGCATTGTCAATATAATGGGACTTGCACTTACTGGAAGAGAAATGGCTGTCCTTGCTTGGAAATACAAACTCTACTTGATTATATTCCCATCCCTTTTTTAATCTTTAAATTAAATAGAAAGAAAAAATCTGAGAAACCTAAGCAGAAATGAGGTGGGTGTTGTTGTTAACTACAAAAGCCAAAGCTCTCTGCTTCAGCCCCCACCAGAGACAGCCTTTGGATTGATGCACGTGCAGGTCAGAAGTGACAACAGCAGATGGATGGCATGGCACAGTCACAGAGTGAGCACCCAGGTTTCTGTGGAGTTACAAGGTGTCTCTAAAGCCTCTGCATTTTTTAAGGAATTAAATGGGAATTGCCCCAGTGCCTCCTGCTCACCACCCTGGGAATGCAGTGGAGAGAGTTCACTTGAAACCCCTTTTAATCCAGAGTCCCCCTCCCACAGACATGCATCAAGCTGATGGGGCACATTTGTAAGAAACTGCTTTACACCTTGAAGACTGAAAAAATAAATCTCTCTAATAAGCTCTTAGGTTTTCCTAGTGATGTAGATTGAAGTAATATTATAGAAATGTGTATAGTTGTCAGTAATTTTACAGGAATGAATAGAAAATGCCAGAAGGACTCGTTTGTGAAATGGGAACATTTTGTATGATTTTGGTGGGTTTTGTTTTGTTTTGGTTTGGTTTTTTTTGTGTCAAAAGATTCTTGCAAGGACAAAGAAGCTGCATTTCTATCACACCAATCTGTGCAATAATTGCAGACTCCCCAGGATTTCCTTCAGCATAACCCAGCTAGGCTGCTCTTTGCATCTCATACATGCATGGGATATCATAGTGATGGAATTAGCACTGGAGCAATCAGCTATAGGAACTATACTTACAGAGCTGGAGAAGAACACTGCTTTTTGTGAGCAAAAATCTCCAAAATGCAGACCCTCTCCAAAAAAGTCACTTTAAACTTAGAAAACTGGGAAGGAACCTTATTAAATAAATAAATCAAATGTTTATGCCAAAGGTACTGCAACCATATCTGGGACAAAATTCCCATTTATTGGTGGCAGAAAACCCTAGGCTGTTTATCATGTCAGTGTGACTGCAAATAAAAAAGACATCATCATTGTCTCTTTTTAAGAGCAGTGTTTTTTGGAGATGCAGTAGCAGCAGGAGTGCCTGGCTTGACTAATGCTGTGGGTATCTGCCCCTGGGGAGTGCAGATGCCAGGAAATAGCTTTGGAGGGCTGTGACTAGTAATGATCACATTGGATATTTTAGGCATATTGGTGGGCACTGCTCAGTGTAATTCTGGGTTAACTCTTTTACTTACCATTAGTATAAATTAGAGCATCGCTGGAATTTATGTCCCTGTGTTAAATATAATGACACTCTGCCTAATGCTGGTTGGAAAATTGACTGATAATAAATACAAACAGATCTGTTAGATGGCCTGAGCACAGTACAGAAAACTGTTCCTGCAAGCAGCACATCTCACAGGCTCAGAGGGAGCAACTGAAGCAGTGCTGACAGCTCTGCGTGTCCCTTTTCTTATGTAAAACTAACCTGGAAACTTGACCTGTCTTCTTCAAATGGAGCATTTGGTGGGAAATCACAGCAGAATTTGGCACTCAGACCTCTCTGGTGTTTATGGTATCATATACATAGAAGCAACATCCCCATAAATAAATCAAAGCATTTTTGTCCATAGTGAATTTTTGAAAGTATTTAAAAAGTCTGACTAACTTAAGCTCTTTTCTCAATTCTGCCTGAACAGCTTCCAGAGCATTCAAAATCAAGTTTCTCAGCTGAATTCTTTTACAGAAAGGAAAAATTTCTTCTGAGACCTGTCCCAGTGCCCACTGTCAGAGGAGGCCACAATTGAAAATCATGCTCCTTACCCTGACTTTCCCTTGTTGGACTTGACCATCAGTCAGATTTGCCTGACAAATCTGAGAGATTTCAAAAACCATCAGGGAAGAGAGGATCTGGTGGAGAGCACAGCCACCTGAGCCTCATTTCATTAGGAAACCAGGTTAAAAATGTGCTGATGGAGGCTGGGACAGAAGTAGGCGCAGTGTCAGGATCTGTAGTGGCTCGATTTTGATATGCAGGAGGTGTCTGTCCAGGGTAGTTTGTACAAACGATCACTGTTCCACTCCATTAAGTCCTCATTAGAGCAGCATACTGCACCTTAAAAGTATCTTAACCTTAAATTATCAGTATCCAAGCAAAAGAAAGAAAAAATAGCACACCAGAACCTAGTCAGAAAGATCCAGCACTTGTCAATTAAGACGACAGCCAGCATGTTTCAAACCACAGCTTCTCAGAAGAGCATCAATGTGTACCAGGATGCTGGAGCTTTAATAATTCACCATTTCCTTATTGAGGTCTGATGATGCTAAAATAAGGTGTTGAAGCTTGATTAGTAGTAGGAACATAGCAGCTTAACCTCTAACATTTAGCCTTCTCCTCTGGATCGAATTACTGATCTTTATCTTGTTGAGCTGTGCTAGCAGTTGGCTTGGGAACATTACACCTTTCTAAAAGCTGTCAATCTTTGTCAGTGTCTTTGCACAATGGATTGGAAGAGCTATTTTTAAAGGACTATGTCACCTTTTTGTAGGGATGGGGTTTTTATAGTATACCAAGGGTTTTTTTAATACACATTGCCACATGCTCAATATCACCTATAGGCCTGACTAAGAATAACTTTTATGAATTTTATTATGATTTCTAGTGAATGGGTCTGAAGAGGTGCAAAGTCATTAGAGGGAGGGAGAAGAAAATGCAACCTAAATTATTCATTAAGGTGCTGATTTTTGCTTTCATTTAAATTTATTTTCTGTCAAAGGGTCTGTTCATTTTTTTCATGTACATTGTATTTCTTCAACACAAGATTCAGATATATTTCCCCAGCATTCTATCATTAACAGTCTTATTTTAATGCACTGATTTACCTAAGAGTACTAACAAAGTAGTGCAAATATAAAACAGGGAAAAATTATTAAGATTTGCTTAAGTTTTCTATAGAAATAATGAAAGACATCATTATTAGAGAAACGCCTTTGCAAAGGATGCAAATATTCTTCTCTTGCCTTTACAAAACTGATCCCTGTCTCTTTGCAAGGATGACAAGAGCTTCACAAGGAGGGTTTTCCCAGCACAGGCAGAAATCCATGTAGAGACTTCTGGCTAGACATGAAAGAGCACCAGCCTGTCCTTTAAAATCAGTTTGCAATGGACAATAAGAGCACTTGTACAAGGCACATCAGCTCCTCCACAAACAGCCCCATCTAAGACAGGGTGTGGAGACAGACCCGGTTTGTGCACTCTCCTCCCAGGGGGTGGTGGTGTAGATGTGCTCAATCCATCGGTATTTCTCCTATTAAATTTGTCTTACACTGCTAAGCCTTTTACAGAGTGGCAAACAAGACTTTGAGGTGTTTGCCTGTAGCTGCAGCAACACTGGAGAAGGACAAACTGCTTTCAAATCAACTTTGAAATCCAAGAGCTGCTTCACTCCTACTCAGATATGAAACCAGCCATAACATCATTCAAAGGGCTGTAATTTAATCTAAAAAAAAAAAGGGGGACTTGTCTCCAAGTTAAACATTCTCACTCCATGTTTACATCATACAGAATTTGGTGCAGGAAGTTCATTTGAAAACATGTATTTATTCCCATCTGTTTCTGCTGCTCCTGTTAATATATATGCTTGCCATGAAAAGTACTTTAAAACTCAATAAACCATCATACTAAAACAGGATAAAATGTTTTTATAGTAACAATATCTCTCACTACTATGGGACCTTTCATGCTGAAGTACCCTAAAGCTCTTTATAAAAGAAGCAAACTGATATTCACATGCTCCATCTACAGAGATCATTTCACCCACACTGAATGCTGGGGACATGCAATAGCTTTTTTCACAGCTGGCAGCACCTTAAGGTAGCTGCCAAAACAAATCACAGGTTACACAGGTACAAAATAAGAGTGTTTCTGTTAGTGGAAAACATTCACTTCTCCATTGAATAAAGATGGTCATTCTTTTAAGCAGTTTATAGAGCTTAAATTATATAATTGCAATCATTTGGCTCCATATAAATTCTTGAGCTACATCTCTTTATTCCAAAAATAGACAACCCTTCCTGTTGGACAAACATCAATGTGCAGTCATGGAAAAGGACACCAAAGGTGGTGGATGAAACCCTGGTGTGCCTCATATGCAGTCAGATACCCAAACTGTGGTGCCTCCAGGACTGTCTAAACCCCACAAATGCTCTGTGACTTCTTTTTTGCCCTGGTAAACAAGAAGTGAAGACCCCTCAGAGCTGCTGAAGCCAAAATTAAGGTGTTTTGTTTTAATGCTGTGTCCCTGTGGAGTGTCCCATCTCCCTACCAAGCTGCCTGCACTGCTCTCAGTCTGCTCCCCCTCCTGTCAAGCCTCCTCCTTATTAATGGATTTTTGTGAGTGTTCCCTGACAGGGACACAGTCCCAATAAACCACCAATAAATGGGATAGGGTGCTGGAAGCACAGCAGGGCTGTGCCATGAGGGAACATTCATGACCATGAGCCCCCACACTCCTCCCTGCTGCCAGAGACCCCAGCCCTCTGCACCTTCCCCACTTTATTCCAAGACAGAGGCACACAGAGAGGCAAACAGCCTGGAGGGTGGTGGAGCAGCTTGTCCCAGCCCTGCACACTCCTGCCAGGCCAGCAAAGCACAGAGTGGAGCCTGAATCAGAGCATTTTCCCAACGTGTGATCTGCCCTTCCAGGAGCACTGGTGCTAAACAACTTTGTGGTGCCTCACGGTGAGAATGAAGGGCACAATGGCTCTCTGCTAATCTGTGGTGTGATGATCTCCTGGTTCAACAGCTGATCAAATGCTCTGGGAATGGGGTTTCAAAGCTTTTCATAGCTGCCTTTGTGTGTTTGGGGGTTTATCTCATGTTTTGTTGCTTTTCAGTGCAATGCTGATAAGGGAGGGAGACATTTCTGAACTGGATTTCTTCCCAAGGGTTATGAGCAGGCAGGATCTGTCCCACATTTGGACTATTTCCTTGTGCAAGGATGAGGGGCACATTTACAGGAGTGTCAGGCAGTTGAAGTTCTCTCAGCTCAGAAACCCCAAAAACGCCCTCATAAAACTCACAGTTGTCTTATCATTTTTTTCCCCTGAGAATGCAGGACTTCTCTTGATCTTTTGGCTGCAATGGGAAAAGGAAATAAGGTTCCTCAAAGAAGACCAGAAATCCCAGCATAAACTGGGATCCAGGTATGTGACTCCCAATCACCCACCATTATTCCTGAGATTAACAATACCTCATGATGGCATTTACAGCAAACAAAAAAGAAGGGTTGCATGGAGTACCTGCCTACCAGGGGGTGTCTCCCTTTAAAAGAGCTCATCATCTCTCAGTCCTGTTTCTCTCCTGTCCCTGTTCTGCAGGGAGCAGCCCTGGCTGAGGTCCTGGGCACCACCAGCTGCACGCAGTGTTTACAGCAGCCCTGACCTGGCATGCCCTGCTTCTCACTGCTCCACGAAATCCCCAAGAGAAACACGACCACTGCACTGTGCAGCAGAGGTGGCTCATTCTCATTTAATGATGTGGCTTCTTTTAAATATAGAAGTATCAATGGAGACAAAAAAAAAAAAAAAGGTCCCAGAGAGAGAATTTCTGCTTGCTTTGTTGTTCTCGTGAAAGACAGCGCTGTGATATCATGGCATTGACTGCCAAGACAACTGCTGGATTGACTAGTAAATATGTATTTTAGTGGAGCTCAGCAGAACAATATCCCCTGCAATGTAAGTCATTCCATTAGGAAGACAGAGGTACTCGAGAATGTTATATCATCTTTATTCCTTCTGGAAGGGCTTCACTACCATTACTATAAAAAAAGCGCTTCAGAGATTGTAAATACATTTAAGTAACTCTGACAAAACAATAGGATCTGACTAAAATGTGGGGTGTTTATCTCATCTGTCAGTCTGATATGGGATAAAAGCCACAGCAGCTATGACAGGCTCAAAAGCACCTCTCCCTGATAGTTTTTTCCCTCTGCTACAATGGTTTTTCTACTTACAGGGTATGCTGCACCATTCAAACTATATTTATTCTTCTTTTTAAATAGTGAAAAGTTAATTACAGCAGCTGATTCTGCCTCTCTCATTAATCCAGCATGTCTGAAGTATTGCTGAACCCAAATGGTCAGAGTATGAACCAGGCCTCATATCTCTCTCCCACAAAAAAACAAACAAAAACAAGACAGATTACAATATTGTGAGATGTTTTAAAATTAAATCATAATTATAAAAAATACCCCAACCCCTTCCCACCAAAATAACCCTAAAACAAACCAACACCAACAAAAGTTGTCTTTTTATTTGCCTGTTTATATGTTACTGGCACTGGGAGCAGAGGTGTGCAGGCAGCATGGAGATACACATGTAAATAAATACATTTTACATCACCCTCATTTCAGGACTTAAGTGAGTTTAGCTATGATGTTTTATTAAGAGAATATCAATAGGAATTTAAATCAATTTAATCTTAGCTAAAAATGAAGCTTTTTCACCGCAGTGAGAGACAAATGGTTTCTCCTTGCTCTGATCCCTTCACCTGCTGTGGAAGTGCAGATTTTCTTTAGGATGGAGTGCACACTGATACCACAAATGCATTTAAGAACTGTGTAAAAGACTGGTATAAATTCAGGTTTCTCAAGAAAATAATACTAAAATGGAAAGGAAGACACTCAAACTTTGTCTTTCCTTCAAGGACCTGTTTTGGTGGGGTCCCATTCCACACAATTCACGCAATACCCAGGTCCCAGAAGTAATCAGAGCATTCCCATTCAGGCCTTTAAGCTTTGCTGAGTCCACGTTTGTGCTATGAGTACCATGGCAGTGGCAAAAGTCTGAGGGTTTTGTTAATGGTGACCTGTCACAGAACAATCCCAGCTTTCTCCCCTGTGTGGGGCAGGGTCAGAGAGCTCCTCACAGCAGCTGGAGGAGCTCTCCTTGTCACCTACAGCCCATGGTGCCTGCACTGTGTTACCTACCAGATGTGATGAAACAAGCAGGCCTCAACATCTGCCTATGCCACCAGCATTTGTGGCATTTCTAGTGGTCAGGACACTTATTTTTTCTCACCTTCTCTGAGTAGTAAATACTGAAAATATTTGGCCAGTATTTTAATACATGTAACAGAAAAAGTCATCCCTTTTTTCTCTTAGGGAAATAAGTGCAGCCACACCTTCATCCTTTTTTTATGTCCAATCCAAGCTTAGAGATTTCAATCAACCTTATAAAAGACTGAAAAGATATTATTTTAAATCCCTTGAACATTATTAACAGCCAGTTAGTTAATTTATCTATATGGGAATGTCTAAGGATTCATCAGGAGTAATACATCCCACATTTCTGATTAGTGGAAAGGAGAAATACTGTACCAATCACCCAGTTAATTCACTGAGGTGCTTTATTATTCGTGCAGATATTTGGTATCGAGATGTCATATTCCCATAATGAACACAATAAAGGATGAATGACTGGTAAAGCTTTCAGCTCGCACCACCTATAAAACCTAAGTGTTCACAAGGTGTTATATACAGATTAATTTATAGATTTTTATTAACATGCTGCGTGCTCTCTTTGTGTGGTACAACTTCTCAGCTGTGGAAGATAACTTGGGCCACGTAACATCTGAGAGATGTGGGGTGGGTGGCTCCCAAATGGGAACCCCATGTGGGGCAGGCTCATGAAAATGAACAACAGAGGCTCTGCAGGTGTGGATTACACAAAATAAAGCAAGCAGCCCTCTTGTTAATAGAGACCTGCCAGCTTGGCTTGGGATCTGGAGTTAACATATCCTTGAGGGCTGCAGACAGACACCCACAGTCAGGCTGCTTTTGGTTTAGAGCAAAGCCTGGGTTTGGAGCTAAAAAAGCAAATTGTGGTCTTAATCACAATCTTTCTTTTAAGGGGGGAAAAAAATGAGTAGTTTTATACTGGTCATGAAATTAATCCAACCTAACATCAGAACAAATAACTGACAGAGATTTTTTTGGTAATAATAGATGCTAAAACATGAGTCCAAACAAAGGGAACATACCTACAGAAGGACTGCTCTGGAGTGTAATGTGTATCACCAACCATTACACGTGTCTGTTCCAAGAGCAGAATTACAAAAGGCCGAATTTTCTTAAAAGCATGTTAAAATATTAATAGATATCTGAAACAGTTTTATTGCATGGGCTGTCAGTCTCATGAACGATTGCATCACACAGGGATGGAGGGTAGGAGAAACCACCCAGACACTGGTGACCTCCTGCACTGAGCAGCATCACGAAGATCTAATGGCAGACAGTGAGACTGAGCATCAGCTGGCAGCAAAACACGAGTGGGAGTGAAGGGGTTTCACTGGGAGTGCTGGCAATAAACTTGATGACATCAAACATGCTAATTGTGTAAGTCTAAGGAGGATGTAGGTGCAGTCCTACACATTTGTAGACTCCAAACAACAGCACAGTGGAGTCACAGCAGGGGCAAAAAGATCTGTTATCCTTTTTTTTTTTTTTTTTTTTTTTTTTTTTTGGTCATAATTGTCATGAAATGTCTTTATCCCTTATAAAGTCAAGCCACACTGAAGTTAGCTCAGAAGTCAGTCTCTTTCTCGAAATTACCCTTCTCCCCCTGCTCACCCTCACCATGTTGTTTTTGTGTGGTTACTTGTGAGTGCTAAGGCTGCTTTCATTAATTTTTAACTTGAATCAGTAAAGCCTCAAAGTATCTATTTGGGGGAGAGGAGATGCAACATATTACAGTTGGGAGGAGTAAAATGCGGTAGCGGGTTTGATCCTGTGCCCGTGAGTTCCATTCAAAGGTTAGTCAATGACAACAGGGATGGGAATATAGGAACATTTTGGGTGGACTTGGGCAAATCTAGCTACAGACTTGATCCCAAGTCCACTCACATATATTAATTAAGTTCTGATTAAATATAAAAATGCTCTATATCCTGATTTTGTTACACTTGAACAGTTTTACTCTTGTATTTAAGAGAGCCAGCCTCTCAAACTGCACACACCCTGAGGAGACAGTCAAAGAAATTTCAATCAGTTTTTGAAACAGTTCTGCAAACTGAGTTGGAAATGCTGCTGGCATGACTATGGATTTACATTCCACCTGAAAGTATTCTGGAAAAATATCTGAGTTGAGGCTGGAGTCCTGAGGTACCTTGCACTCTCAGCCAGCCCTTGTGACTAAGACAGAGAACCAAATTTAAGTACTGTTCAAAAGGAAATATCCTATTATGCCTTCATTTTCTGCATTGCAGAAAAGCAAATGGATCTGCCACCTCACCTTGGTTTTGCAGAGGATTGTCTGCAGACAAATGGCAGTGCCAGAGGAACAGCAGTAACCTTCCCCTGGCACTGCTCACCAAAAACCTCTCAGCCAAAAATGTCTCACCCAAACGAGCCAAGTTTAGACAGGAGTGTTTTAAAGCAGAGAAAACTAGTCCTGCATTGTTTATGCACTGCTTCTTTCCTCTGTTGGGTGAAGTCATTCCAAGTCTGGGTACATATAAGAACAAATAACCTGTGCAGGCTTTCCAGCACTCATCTGCTTGAAGACAGTGATAAAACAATTCCAAGAGAAAAGCACAGGGCTCAGAGGTACGAGACAGAGCTGATTTTGAAAGCATATGGCAAGGTAGCAGGGAGCTCTCACACTGCGCCTGCCTAGGGAAAGGTTTGGGATTATGAATACCCAGCTGTAAGAATACCTTGAGCAGGAACTCATGTTGGATTAGACACCAGTTATAAGACACACAGCAACCATTCCGCTCCTTCCTGAATTTGCTGTCACAACAGCTTACAGCTGTAGAGACTGAAGAAGGCTGAGGAACCTGCCCAGGGCACAGCTGAGATGCTCTGGTGATGAACACCCTGCCAAGACTGATGCTCTCCCAATGGAGGCGTCTCTGTGCTGACCCCTTCTAATTTTGGGGGGCATGGTGATGGATAACTCAAGAGCACAAGTGAAGAGTGTGCCTCAAGCTGCAGTATTTGTGTCATTTCCCTTGTGTTCCTCTCCCCAGCAGGAGTAGGTCTCAACTTACTTTTTAAAATAATTAATATTTTTGTGTGAAAACACTTCATCTCAGCAATTGCACTGTAGCTGTTATTTTGTTTGTAGACTAATAATAATAATAGTAATAAAAATCAGTTCTAGTACTCCCTGGTGACACTTTAACCAATTCCAGTACTGTATGTGCTAAAAGGAGTCATTTGCTTTGGGCTGTGGCTCTGTTTCCAAGTTCAATAAGTGAGAGCTGCCCTGTGACTTCGTGTTGGATGGGCTGGGACACTGAAGCTGTCAGCAGTAAAACCTCTGTGGTCTCCCTGGGTATGGGACACCCTGGAAAATAGGGAAGCTTCTAAAATCATTACATTCCACAGGCAGTCTGCAGCTAATTCCCAGCACTGGCATGTTGGGCAAGTCAAAATTTCAAGAGGATTGCACAGGAGAGAGAGAGCAGGGTCAGCAATGTCCCAGTCTGCCTGGGAGGGGAGAGTGAGGTAGGGACCCCACACTCGAGTGCCAATCCAGGCACTTGATGACCCACCCAAGAGGCTCCAAGACACTTTATGAACAAAGAGCATGGAAAAAAATATTCATATTTTCTCCAAGTGTGAAGTGAAAATTCATTTTTAGTGGCTGAAAGAGATTGGAAGATGAAAAATGCCCTAAGAACATCAATCTGTTCATCGCTCTCTTCACTGCCGTGCCCGCAGGTGGCAAGGGGAAGCAGGAGAGATCCGTGTACCTTTGTGCTATGAGCAGGTTATGGATGAGCCACGTGATTTCCTATTTTATCCATCCTTATTGGGCTCATGTTTCCTGTAAAGGGTTTTGACTAATTGTGGTTTTGACAAGAACGGCATCATGTGCCTCTTTGTGAGCGAACAAGCTCAGGTCAGTAAGCCAGACGGTCAGTCTGGAAAACGGATCCATACTCCTAATCCCTAAGGCTGATATAAAGAACAGATAAGTGTGTTTGTGATGTGGAGGTTACCCTGAGTAAATATTGTTTGAGAGAACAGAACTGTCTCAAGAACTCTTGAGATAGAAAAACTGGAAACAAGATGTCCTAGTAACAAGGGGTTTTAAGAAGTGGATCACCTGATTTTTTTTTCCTTCTTCTTGTATACTTTCAGACTTGAAAGCAGCTATTTCACCTTTCAATTTCTGCTCAGATTTATGGCCTTTGAGTTCCAAGTGGGATTTTTTTCTTTATTTACTCTTCTGACCATTTCTCCACAGAAAGCTGGAACTGAATAAGTTTCTAGCAGGAACCACAAAAAGATTTGATTATCTGATGCTTTACTTGCCCAGCCTGTGAAAAGCCTCCAACCAAAGCAGAAGAGCCTCCTGCCTTAGAAGAAATATCTTTCCAGTTCAGCTTGTTATTCAAGCACAGAGTGGATAAGCTGTGTTTGAACCTGGAAACACCTGAGCCTGAGCTAAGCTTAGGAAGTTGCAAAGAGCTTGCATCTCACTAGTGTAACTCATTTTTGGCTCAGATATTTTCCAGTTAAGGCATCAAATATCATATGACAACATATAATCTATCTTTCAGGCATCTTCAGCAGCAGCACTCGCTCGTTCCTCTGCTTCCTCTGGTCATTTTAGACTTTAAGTACATCTTTCATCAAAGCACTTAATGGCAGAGAGATTTTCCAATAACTCACAACATGCAAACTCAAGGCTCTTGTTCAAACAACTGCAGGCAGTTACAGCAGCCCTGTGATCATTCTGCAGCTATTAAACTTTAGGCCTGATTAGCAGCAGAGGTATTTTGTCTCTGTTTTTATTTTCCTCATTTTCCCCTCCGAATAAAACAAACATCCTGCTCAGCCACTCAGCTTCATTATTAATATTGATCAGCTATAGGAAAGATTTGTTTTATTAATTTAAGTGCAGCTGGTCCTTCTTGCTCCCACCCACCAGTCTGGGGTGTTGTAAAAGCTCTCCACAGCACACATCTCACCCTAGCAAGAGCCCCAGAAAATCTGTACTGTTGTTTTCATGGGAAAAAACCCAGCTCTCATATGAAAAAGATGCTAAGGAATTATGTAAGAGGAAAACAAAGAGTCCACAGTGAGCTGTTTTGCAGCCAGCTTTGGTAATTTTGCTGTTCATAGCTACAGCAGTTCTGCCACTTTAATTCTTCCTCATAACAAATCAAACAGACCTAGAGAAAAGTCCACCAGACTGAGTCAGCAAACCAGATTTCTTGAGGGATCCATCTCTGCAACTAATTGAGCTCCCTAACTAACCCAAAGGGTCAGGCGGATCCACATTTCAGCACGGCTTTGGAGATAGCCACAGGTGCTGCCCCCAGGTTGGGGCACCTGGATGCTGCTCTGGGAAGTGCTGGAAGTGCAAACCACAGGGAAAATTAGTTGAAAGTAGTTGACAAAATAAAAGAAGAAAATAAATTGCACAGATCACATCCAAAGCACACAGGGTGTTACAGACCTATTTGTACATGACTTGGGGGTGCAGAGTCACAAAAGCCTGTGCAGGACTCAGTCCCCCCTGACAGTTCAGAGGAGCCCTACAGAGGATCAGTCTTTGCCCTTGGAAACTTAAATATTCATTTCAGAAACACAAATTTGGCTTGGATGCCTACAAACACCCAGCTCTGGCTTTGCAGGTGCTGCTCAGCCCCTCCTGCCTCTGCCACCCATCACACTCCCTGCAGTCACGGTGTCACTTGCCATCAGACAGCTTCTCTAGAGGATCAGTGATGTAAACCCCAAACCTTCCCTTTATTTTGACAGTTTGAATCCAAGAATTGCAGACACTCAGTGTTTGTTTCTAGGTAACTCAAGTT
Organism: Prinia subflava; assembly: GCF_021018805.1. Lineage (NCBI taxonomy): Eukaryota > Metazoa > Chordata > Aves > Passeriformes > Cisticolidae > Prinia > Prinia subflava. The sequence continues at coordinate 15,790,559 of NC_086259.1, forward strand.
TAATTACTAAATGAGTCTTCAGCCTGCAGATTTGGTTCTCATGCAGAACACCACCTCCCTACAGCTGTTTTAACTTTTTTTTTGTGAGGCAACAACTAACTGCAGATGTATAATTTATTAATAAGTGCTTTTCTTACCAGGGAGAGGTAATCCAGGTAATCAAGGCTCTCCCATGGAAGAGCTCAAAAAGAGGCACTTCCAAGCCCCATTTATGTAAAGCATCACACAATATTATTTTATACTTCCAGTTTTGGAAGGCTGTGTACGTTTTCCCATTAGACTAACAAATTACAGCAATTGTGGTCAGCAGTGTGGAGGTTTCTCTGCAGAGCATTTGCCCCCTGGGAGGAAGGAAATCAGAGGGGTGTTAAAGCAATATTGTGCCTTCCACTCTGAGCATGGAGTGGCCTGATAATGGTTAGCTAAGGCAAGCTGTAAAACTGCCATTACTGCCACCACTGGATCTTACTGTGTCTCAGTAACCCTCCTGCAATGGGACACAAAAAAAAGAAAATCAGAACAGCAAAAAAGAATTAAGCTAATAGATAGGGGGTATTTAACAACCTGAACTTGCTGTTCCTATGGATGTTTTTAGAAATACGTTGCTTTGACATTAAATTCAGATGCTGTTGAATCCAGTCAGGAGGAAACATTTCCCCAGGGTCTTCCCCACTGAGGTCCCAAGCAGATCCCAACCCTTCTGAAGAGGCTGTGGGGCCTCTTGTACTTTGATTTTTGTCTGGATTATAGTGCAAGAGACAAAAAAGGATCAAGGGGCTGCTCTTGATTTTCCCAGGAATCACTAAGAGCAAGTAGCCAGAAGCAGATGAGAATGCCTGTTCTGACAAGACTGCTGGTTCCCTTCTCCAGATTCATGGTGCAGGTTGAATAGCTTAGATATTAGAATACCACCCAAAATATTTTGTGTTGGTCCTAAGGTTCAGTATGGAGCCCCTCATGTGTTTTGCAATACAGGGCCTTTGTTTTTACACCTTTCTGTCACAAAACAGAAAAGCCTGGAATTCCCTACTGGACAGCACAGAGATAAATGCACATGATACACAACATTTGCTCAGTGTTATGTATGGGACACAGCCTACAACACACACATATTGTACACGAACACAGAATTGGTTATAGCAGGTACCTGAATGTCTCAAGGACAGCAGCTGGAGAGCATCTGTCTAAGCACTAAACAGGTTCAATTCCAAAGTGCTGCAGGTCTCAGGTGTATGCAGATGTGTGGCTTCTCTTCTGCTGGATCTCATTGCAAAGGCAACGTTACAGAACAGGTGTGAATCAATAATGTTATTGAATTGCCTCAAGTATTAGAAAATGAGAGCATGCAGAATGACAGAAGCAAACGGGACATTTTCATTACATGCCTCACTACGTGTTCCCTTGTTGAGCTATAAATTAAACTTCGTAAACTTTTGTGTTGGGATTTGGTGTTTTGTTTTTAAGTACACTGAATATGTAAAAAAAGTGCCTGCAGCAGTGAACCTTTGCAGCCTCACATGTAAATGAGAGAACATGTTTTGAACATGTAAATTATCCAGCTATAATCCATATTTATCAGAGCTGTGCCAGGATTTTACATGAAATATGCATTATGAGTTCTTGTGAACACTTGCCCTTTAAAACATATCAAAGCATCATTTAACCACAGAAAGTTTCTTTTGAACAAAAAAATGTACTAAAATATACTTAACAGACTACACCAAAATATACTGGCATATACTCCATAACATATGCACAACACAGGCAAACACATTCAACATATCCCACAAACACACAGAAAATGTCTTGCACACTGACTATTCCATGTCAAAAATGTTGACAGGACAAGCTTACTCACAAGAATAACTTATAATGAAACTCACAAAGGAGAGGCTGCCTTTGGATAATGTGGATAACTTTAGGAGTCTAATAAGCCAGGAAAGGTCAGAAGCTACAAACTTTGTTAGTCTGGGTGCTGCATGCACACAGTGCAACCTCCCCTGGACCACTGCCTGCAGCCAAGACAGGTAAAGAAAAGACATCTCCTGTTGTATTCCCTGAGTCCCTGGTCCCAGGAATTCAAACAACAACCCCAGTCTAACCCAAGGTACCTGAGATGCAGCCAGGAGCTAAACACAGCTTTGCTGAACCCAGTCCAGCAGTGACTGAGCTAAACACAGACTCAGGTTCTGCTGCTGCTCTCAAAGCCCTTGCACAGACATCAGGAAAATCATGACTTTACCCATCACCTACAGGTGGTGCCAGCTCTAAAAAAGCAAATCTAGGCTCTTCCTCTCGTTTCAGTGCCACCCAGCAGATATACTGGCCGGGCAGGGGGGATTCCCTCAGCCTGCTGACAGCAGAAGTGCTTTGCAAATCTGCCTGCTGCTTCATGAAATTTGCATTATATCCACATTTATTATTTGGCCCCATTTTGGCATCTCTAAAATTCTGAAGTTAAAGATTGCTTTTCATTACGCAGTGCTCACAACGTGAAATGCCATTCCTTACCTTACAGCCTTTTTAACATGATCGGCTCGATCTGTTCTTTCTTTTTAAATCTGAACATAATGAAAAGCAGTATTTTAAAGAATGTGTCCAAACAGTGTGGTAAAATTGCCAAAGTCACAATATTTTAATGGACTGGGAATCTGAATGTCTGTACTTGAAAGCCTGGTTTATTTTGACAATATTGCTTTTCCTCCATAGTTACCTCTGACCTCCAGTATTACTCTCAGTGGATTATTTTTTCACTGAGGGAGATGCTTAAGCATGGACCAGAGTAGATAAGTGATATGGTCAAATTGCTACTGGCAAACCCTGGAATTACTGACCACTTTAATAGCTCCTGCTGACCTTCAGATGAAACTTCACCTTTGGTTATTAACATGCCTCTCCACTTTTATGATTTTTTTGGAACATAATTTGTCACAGTTTTTATCTGCACATAGCAAGCGTTAGGCTTTTAAAAAATGTGAGTTATCTTTTTACAACTGCTAACAATTACACATCGCAGAACAGACCAGCCCAAAAACCAATTATGAAAAGACCTGCATGGGAAATGTGTTCCCTCTTGAAGTTTGAATTACAGATTTCTGAACTAGAACCATGCCCCAGCCCACATGCAGGAGCTGGAAACGAGGAACCTTGAAATGGCTTGTAAGATGGGCAAGATACAATAAAAAATTAATTGCTGTTTATGGTAGCCCCTGGACCAGTCACAGAGCAGCTCTGGTTTCCTTGGAAAGTTGACAGTGTGCAAATTGATTCTAAGTTTTACATGCTCCCACAGAAGGTCTCTCTAAGAGACTTCCCTGTAGCTCATGGCAAGCAAGAAACTGCCCAGTCCCATGAGCCTTTGCAGGTATGCTAATCTTTTGTTTGTGATTGGTCATTACCCTGGTTCCTGGTTTTTGCCATCCCTCAATTGGACAATTTTGGATCCCTTCCCTGATTGGTTGTTTCCCCCATCCTTTCCCTCATTGGTTCAAGTTGCTGACCCTGCCCACTCCAAACCCTATAAAAGTCTGTGATTCTAGGACTTCGGGGTCTTTTACTGGTTTGTGTTTGAATAAAGAAGCCCCTGACACTGGAAGATTGCCTCCTGCTCCATCCACCCTGTGTTGTCTGAGAGGAGCTTTGCTGCTCTGCGGCTCCTGCAGCCTCCCAACCGTGCAGTGTCACTGTGGTGTGCCTGTGTGCCCAACACTGGGAGTGTTTTTATAAAGACGCTTCACCTGGAAGGTCGCGGCACCCAGAAGAGCCTGGCTCTGCCACAAATCCCTTTTTTTGTATTAAAATCTGATAGAGGGCTGGCAGGGATGCTCAGGATCAGAGCAGGCAGGCAAAGTGCATCTTGTGTCACCTGCTGAGGTTTGCCACAGTGCGGGCACCGTCTGTGCGTGCTTGCTTGGGTTATGTAACCAAAAAAAAATTTGTACTCTATTTCATCTATAGAAAGCAGTTGGGAGATGGTTTCTTTTTTTCTTTAACTCTTGTAACTCCAGTGGGGAGGAGGGCGGATGCCTTCTGATAACAGCCCAGCTGTTAAACCAGGGGGGGCAGGGTTTGTTATCTCTTTCATCAACTTTGTGCACCCTCCAGGGGGTATCTTCTGTTAATGGGCCATTGAGGCTCACCAGTGATGTGACACATTCCATCATCCCATTGTGGGGAGGAGCCAACCATTCCCTACCCAGATAAAAATGGGGACACAGGGACCCCAGACATTCCTCTTTTCCACTGGATTCCCAGAGGAAGACTGGACTGATCTCACCACCACTGAATCTGTCTGCAGGATCATCTCTACTCCAACAGAGCCACATCTGTCACCGCAGGAGGACTTATTTGGACTGCTTCCAACATCCTGACAAAGGGTCTCAGGTCGTATCCCTGACTCCATCAGGGTTTTTTAGGACTTTTGTTTGTTTGCTTGCTTGTTTTTTTGTACTACTGCATTTGTACTTTTAATATTAAAATACTAAAGAACTGTTACTCCTACACTACTAAAGAACTGTTACTCTTATTCCCATATTTTTGCCTGAAAGCTCCTAATTGCAAAATTGTAATAATTTGGAGGGAGGGGGTTCTCACATTCTCCATTCCAAGGGAAACTCCAGTTTTCCCTGACAGATACCTGTCCTTCCAAACCAAGACAGTGCTGCAGCCTGCGGGGCAGCATCCTGCACAGCCAGCCCAGCCTGGCTCCTCTCGGGCTTGGCGCTGGCCCCGGTGATTCAGAGCCGTGACATTTTGCGAGCAGATTGTACAAGCAGGAGCAGCAAACCTGAGCTGGGGAAACGGTGCCAAGAGGCTTTCAGATGATCAGAGCAATATGCCAGTCGCTTAGAGGTCGATTGACCAATTAGCGATTAGATTTGGAGAGCAGGCATGTCATTTCAGATCGTTATTTGCCAAAAGATCAACTATGTGGAAAGTTTTAATTTAAAAGCAGTATTTTTTTTTCTTTTTTTTTATACATCCTGGGTTTTCTAACCCCAGCTTCATACGGTGAGGTGCTGGCAGCAGGTCACAGCCCTGGGGACCGATTGCAGCTGGCAGAGTGACAACTGCACTTCAACAAAGCCTCCAGGAAATCAGCCCGGGCTTCCAGTTTCATCTGAACACCACTCGTGCTGAGCCAAAGGCATGAGAGCAAAACAGGAGCAGAGAAAGGTTTTGCAAAGGGGTTGGGCATGAAGACTTACAAAGGGAGAACTTATCTGCAGCTAGAGCAGGGTGTCTTTTCTAGTGATGCAAGGTTCAAAGCAGATGGTGGGAATTTCCAACCTGGTCTGTGTCTAATTATAACCAATCGGAAAAGAACTAAAATATCTCAAGTCAGGCCCTGGAGACCTGCACTTGTTCAGTCTCCTGTAGCAGTATTGTTGGACTGAACTCCCAAGTGGGGCTTCTCGAGGCAGGAAAAGCCATCTCACCTGCCCTGCTGGACAGATGGAGGAGGATGGGACTGGCACCAGCTCAAGGTTCCTTCACAACAAACCCTGGCTGCAGAGCTGCCGTGAGCCTTTCCCAAGGGCTTGGGTAACTCTCTGTGTCTTCATGTATGGTAAAAAACCAGTGCTTTGTTCACTGTAAAAAAATAAAAATACAGTAAAAACAGGTTTATTAGGACTAGAGGTATTGATTTTATGGCAAACTTGCCCTGAGTTACTTTATTTGGGGCCAGGAAGTTCTCTGGGAGCAAAGTGCCCTTAGGGTTCAAGGCCATACAAATTAAGGGGAGCATGGGAAAGATATCTGGTCACATCTACAGTGGGAAAGGAATTCTTCTCTGCTTAGAAATGGTATTTTATGGTCTGCATGTGTACTGCAAAGGCACCTCAAGTGATGCTGTGGAGAAACAGGAAACAAATGGTGCTACGTGCAGTAACTCATAGCTGTAGCAGCTTTGTATTTTTTCCAAAATTGTACTGATTCAGAACTGCAGACATTTCAGGAGAAACAGAGGGGAAAAAGGCAAATGAAATAAACACTCATGAAAGCAGTTCACGTTTGAAACTGAATTTTGTAACATCCTTTGAAAATCTCTGATGGTGTTATAACAGTCCTGGAACAGTGAAAGAACACAACCTGAACTCTGAAAAATCAGAGTTGTTTTTGGATATCTGTTCTTCCTCCAGCTCAAACCCACCCCCAGCAAGGACAGCAGACTGGACCCTTCGGAGTATCAGGGCATCTTACTGTCCTAAAGGTGCAGATCTCAGGGCTGCCAAAACAAGGCATTTCCCAAGGAAACTTTGCACCTGGCCTTGCATCACTCCCTGCAGCAGAGCCCGGCCACAGTGAACCAGATAACAGAAGTCTTACCAACAGTCTGGCCCTGCACACTGAATACATTTTACCTGTTTTACAGGCCAGGAAAAGAATTAATAGAAAAACCTCCATGAGAAGCTACTGAACATAATGGAACCAGCAATTTGCTTGAGAATATTTTAATTGCCCTGTTTACCCAAAACTCCCTGACTTCAGCCTGAACTTTGCTTCTTCCAGAAAATTAGGAACAGCCCTTCTGTGAAACAATTACACAACATGTTTATAGAGAATAATTTCTAGGAATTATATTAAATCATAATAAATCACAGCAGGTTGTGACAGGCTACACTTGTCAGTGCCTGCACGCGATGCATCCTGGACATTCACAGTCTCACAGACGAGGTCTCACTAAGCCACCCTGAGGCAATAACCCCACCACACTGCTCCAGGAGGCAGAGTGTCAGCGTTACACAGAATATTTGAGGCTGGTGCACGTGCTGCAGCACTGCCTTTGCCAGCAGTGTGTGCTGGCACAAGCGTGGCCAGGGGCAGGAGCCCAGGAAATGTCACTGTGCTCGAGTAGGTGGCACTCTTCATCTGAGTCAACACTGAAACCCTGGTGCGCTCAACACTTCTGGAGGTGTCGTCTTGTGGATACAGAAGTGACATCCTGACCAGCTCTAATCCTGACAGGTTTCAGGTGGGAGGCTTTTCTCTTGTTCCCTTCAAATATACAGCTGCTTAACACGTGTGTTCCAGTGCAGTTCTGAGCTGGAGGGCAGCACTTTCTCCATGGCTCTTCCTACCACGATGTTGGATCTACAGGGTACAGTTGGTGTTGGTCCAGTGGGGCCTTGATTCTCTGTCCTGCCACATTGTCTTACCCTGGACAGGTTTGCACTCAGGTGTGAAGGACCATGACTCCTGATCCCCTTCCAGCAGCTCAAATGCTTATCACAGACATTTTTATTGCCCTGAGGGTAGATGCTGTCCCTTAACCCAAGCCAAGAGAATTGACATTTATGTGAGCAATTTCTGATTTGCTGGGAAGCACCTTTATTAACCAGGGTAGCCTCAAGGTTTCATCAACTCACAAAGCCCTCCAAAAACTTCTTCCCCAGGCAGTCCCTGCCACCAAGCCTCAGCAGCCTCCCACAAACATTCAGGAGTTTCAGTGCCCAGTGTCCTCTGCATCACTTCTGTCAGACCTCTAAAGCACACTCTTGGTTTCTTTTGCAGAATAGCAATGGGACAAGGCAGGAAACAAGACAGAGGAACCGAGTAGGGGTGCTGAGAGAAAATGATTGAAAAAATACAGGCAGATTAAATTTCATTTTCCTTAGCAGGCAAGTGAAGCTAGAAAGTGAGGATTATTTAACCAATACATTTCTGTCTAACTGTTGATGTCTCTCCAAGTCATTCTGAACTGGAAATCTTTGAGAAGCTGTGCTGCTCATGTTCACTTCTGAAAAACTTCACATTTTTATGAGGTACCCTTGGCTTTTGAGAGAAAAAAAATAAACTTAGAGAACTGAACTGTCTGGTACTGCCATACGTAGATACAAGAATGATGTTACTCTGACATCAACAGCATGACCAGAAACTTCTCAGCAAGCTCATAGGAGCAGAGATATCCCCCTGAGCCCTTGTCCCAGCCAGTCTGGGCTGAAAACAGCCTCCCATGCTGGAGCAGGGGGCTCTGCCCAGTGGCAGGCAGCAGCACCCACCTGAGGCCAGGATCTGATCTCCTTTGCAGCTCCATAAATCAATGGGAGCTCCATCCACTTCAGTGGAGGCCCTCTGGATTTACGCCAGAGCAACTGAAATTAGAAGCTTGCCCTAAGTGGGCGGGAGCTCATTATAAGACTAAATAAGGAGTGAGTCATTTTCAGAATTTTAAACTGAAAGGAGCTGCATTTGGCTGACCTCCTTTTTTTTTTTCCACGCTGACGGCTTATTAGATTACAGCAGATAAGAACTGTGCTCTCCTATTGGCTTTTCATGGCAACGTGTCTGTGGCACTGACAAAGGTGGAAACGCCGGTTCAAAAAGGAAAAAAAAAAAAAGCAAAGCAATATGTTTGAACAGCACAGTGTTTTTAACTGGGAGTCAATTTTGATATGTGAGGAGACAAACACTGGCTCAAGTTACTTATAAGTATTCCCATTTCATGCAGAATACATCAAGGGCCAAGTGACCTGAGAGGAACCGAGCATGAAGAGACAGGAAATCTCTGAGTGGATTGAGAGAAGCTGGTTGCTCATTGGAGGAATGATTGCCAGTCTTAATTATCAAGTTTGATAATAATTTCTTGTTAGTACCTCAATTAGGAAGACATTTGACTAAAAATAAAGTTTAAAACAAATATGAACACAGAAGAACTACTCACCCTGCCCAGTTCCAAAGCCCCATTCTGAGCCTATTCTGGCCTCTCAGATCTTAAATCCTTCCATCTTCATCTTGCAACCCTTTCAAGGAGAATTTTTAGGCTCCTACTGCCCAGGTATTTTAAAAAGAGGACTTTCACTGGTAAGATTAGGCCTGAGTGTGAGATAGCCTCCTAAATCACTTTTGGCCTTGCATCACTCAGCAAAGCAGACAACAAAACTTCCATGCAGAAAATGTTCCTGGGGTAACAATTCTGAGGCTGCCTCATTTGAGATTCCAGATCTGCTAAACCTTGTGATCTCTGTTTGAATACTCATTCACCCAGAGTGAGATTGTATTCAAAACAGTGGTGAATGGAACAGGTAATTACAGCTTACCACAAACAGAAACACCAGAGGCACATGAAGGAAGAGGGAAAGGACAGGAAATTTCTCTTCATCAGATCAGAAGGAGGAGAGAACAGGGTATATAAAGTTTGTTGGGCTCTCTGAATCTTCTAGTACATTTTTATCCAAAGTGTGGAGATCAGTCATGATACAGAAAGCTGCTGCATGGGATTGCTCTGTGTCAGGGGCCCATTTCCTGCAGTTGTGATTGACATAACCTGGTATTGGCTCTGAGCTGACCACAACCACAACCTGGGGAGGCACTGAGGACAACGGGGCTGTTCTCATTCACTCCCACAACCACAGTGCTAAACACTCATTCGATCTGTCACAGGCACCTTCTCACAGATCAGAGATTGTCCTGTAGACCTGAAAGCCTCACTCTAGTCATGTAGCTCAGAGTTTAGGAGGCAATTTCTTGATGACCTACGAGGACTTCCTTGGGGTGACATTACTGATGCCCGAGAAACAAAAGCAGAAAACACCCTGTGGGGCCAAATTCAGGTAGATTAGAAGGAAATGAAGTGTTTAACTCAGTAGGACTAGAAACCTGCCTGGAATATCTTCTCTGCTGAACCAGAAGGTTGAGGCCATGTGGCATTACTCAGTGTCACTTTTATGCAAGAACAGCCCAAGGTCCCCAGGGAGAGCCAGGCCCTGGTGCTGTCCTTGGGGAAGCTGCACCTGGCTGGGTGTGCAGGGGAGCTCCATGGCCCTCCTGGCTGCCTGCAGAAACACCACAGGGGCCAAGAGCAAATCCCAGGATCCCAGCATTTTGTCAGCCAGCAGGAATTCCCCCAACACCATGTTCAGCTTCCTCATGGGAAGTTTGGGGTGTACCTGTAGAGGACATTCCAGTCAATTCCTAAAACACCCAGAGGTGGGTGGTTTAGGAATCTCCTCCTGGTTTCTATATTTAACTGGTGGTGCAAGCATTGCCCAAATCCTGGGCTGGGGAAGAGGGAGCGGTGTAGGTGGGAAGAGCCATTCCTGGAGAGCTGGATTCCTTACAGCTGGCACTTTCCAGTGAGCCCGGGGCTTTTTGGGGTGCACATGTGAGGGAGAATGATGAGAATGATTTCATCTTGACCCCCCCAGCCCTTCATGGGTGAGCCCACCTCTGCACGGCCATGGGGCTGCTCCAGAGGGATCCTTGGGTTTGTCCAAGTGATCAGTAGATTTTGCCAGGGTATCAGGCAGCATCACAGAGGATCTTTGCCCTCTGCTCCTTTTCCAGTCTGCTTTTTACTAATTATATGACACAGGTCTGTAGACAGCATTTCTTCCTCCTGCCACCTGTGCCAAAGTGTTTTGGGGGCTCTCATTTTCTTGCAGGTTATAAGTCCACAATTTTCTCTCTCTCGTTCTAAATGGGAATTTCCCTTTGAGGACAGGAAGCCAGCATACTCCATGTATGTCTTCTTGCTATGGTACCTAAATCTCTTCATTCCTCTTGCTCTTGACAAGTCCACTCCCCCCATTTTTGCAGGACCCTATTCCAGGCACAGCAGAGCTCCTGTCCTGGCAGAGGCAGCGTGCTGGGCGCTGCCCACCGGCCACCTCCATCCAGGGACACTCTGGTCCTTCCCACAGTGGCTCTTCCCAAGCCAGGAGCTCTGGGCTCAGCCCTGCCCTGCCCCAGGAACCTGCACAACTCGCTGGGCTGCCAGAGGAGCAGCTGGAGACAAACTTTTTACCCCACGGCGTTGCTGCTTTTGGCTGGGGTTGGTTTTGTGAGGAGCTTTGCTGCTGACTAATAGCCCCGGGCAATTGGCAGGGGAAATGAGACCTCAGTGAATGGCAAGGTATGGTGAACCAAAATGACAAGATTATACTAGCAGTTCATTAAAGCAGATGGGAGAGATTAGAATGCTTGTTACTATGATAAAGCAAAATTGCATGTGTATGAAACATGCCTAGACAGAAGTTTTGAAAAAATTAACATCACAAAACGCTAGCTTTTCAATTGAAAAAAAGAATTCTGTGCTGGTAGACATGATTTTGTCAAAGGAGAGGATTTTGGTGTGAAATACACCTGGAAAATATGACAAATTATAAAGCATATTTCCCTTTCAGTTTATGCTACTTCTCTGGAAAAAAAAAACACCAACAAAAGCCCTGGATGGGACAAGCAAACTGGTTCTGCTCTCCCCTCTTTATTTTCTGATAACCTATGTCTTATTTCAAAGAAGCAGCATAAGAGAAGTCCACCCTAAGCGGACTGAAACATAAAGAAAAATTCCTTATAATATTCTGAAACATCCCATTGCTTTCACTTACAGGAAAAGTGTGTCAAAGATGGCCAACACAACCATTTCCCAACAGACAGACATCCAGTGGCCACTTGTTGGGTCTGAAATCCCAGCCAAAGGTTCTGACCTCTCCTCGTTGTGACACAACGCTGGCTCAAATTTTCTGGAGTTTAAGGGGCTTTAAAAATTGGCTCAAATCTGTATCTGATCTTTGCCATGTGAACTGTCCTTCTTGTAGCATGAGGCAAACTGTAAAGCACAACCATGCTTTGGGGAAGTTTGAACAGAGACTTGATTTCAGATCTGAACTTTGTCATTCAGGCCTATCTCTTCCCTTTCTTCTTTCCCTTTGTGCTAGCAACACGCTCTGACTTTGTAGATCAATGCAGAAGGCTGTAAATGATGCATGAAATGAAAAATCCCTGTCCAGCCAGAGCACAGAGAGAATACAGACAGTGCTATACTGTCATTGCTGTGGTATTTGCTGCAATATTCACAGCTAGAAAAGCCCTCTAAGTCCCAGAACAATGCTGGACTATTTTAAAGTCTCAAGCTCTTTTTGGAGAGAGGGGAAAGAGGAAAGGAAAAATTAACTCCCCCTTACACCCACCTTCTTTCTTCCTTTGTTTCAGAGTTTTCACAAGAGCAAACTCTGCCCTGCCATATGAATCTTTCATTATTCCTCAACCCCCAAAAAATTCCTTCCTGTTCTCAAATGGGGGTGGCAGCAGATGAGAAAAGATGAAAATAAAGAGATTATATCAAATAAACAAATGCTCTAATTGAGCCAGCTCAGAATGAATCATCAGCTGTGCTGCACTGAGGCTGGGGCTTGTCCCCCTCCAGCAAAACCCCTGAGCCCAGGCAGGGGCCACCAGCCAAACAGCCCCAGCAGCCAGTCCCAGCCCCTGGGCCTGAGCACCACTGGTCTCTGGACTCTGATGCAGAGCTGGACTCTGATCTTTCCCAGCCTGAGTGATTCTGGTTGTGTGAAGGAGGATGACCACGCTCAGAGGTGCTTGAGCCCTCCCCGAGCGCGCCCGGCCCATTCCTCGCCCCTCTAATGTCCTGTGCTGGCACTGGGGATGATGAGTGCTTGGCAGCACTATTCTTCATATGGAACATTAAGCTGAGGTCTTGCACACTCCTGAACATTAAATATCCCATGATAGTCATGAAGAAGAGCTACGGGTTTTATTAACCTCAGTGTCCTGGACACATTGCACTAGGAAAGTCATCATTAACCTACCTTAAGAATACAGGCAGGGGCCCTCTTTGCAAACTAATGCTCCAAGAGCTACAGCCCTATGAAATGCCTTTAATAATTTAAAGCAACTACCAAATGTTGCTATAAAGGATATAACCTCACCTCGACAAAGAAAATCTGTAAAGGTTTTGACACAGTAAAGTGCTCACAGGTCCAAGTCTTGATTCTTTTGCTAGTCAATGCTCAACCATTGCATCCAAATACTCATTCTTCCCTTCTCTCCCACCCTCTGCCAAAAGCTGGTTCATCTGGGCTTGCAGCTATTTTTAAGATCTAACTTTCATTGCAAACTGGGGTAAAAACCATTAACAACACTTCAGCACATGTTGAGAACTCTTCTGAGAAGGCTTAGGACAAAATCAGATGATCCCCCAAAAGATAAATAAATATCATTCTTTAAAAAGGTCAGACAAGGGTTTGTTTGGTTTTGGGGTTTTTTTTTTATAAAAAGAGCAAGGAAGAATTAGGTTTACTTGCTTGTGCAATATTAAATACAACCTGATTTAACCCAGCAACAAATAATACTTGAGTGATAACAGATTTCACTTGACAAATGTTAGAGTCACTGCTACATTGGTTGATATATTTCTAATTTGTGCCTCTAACACCCAACTCCAATTTGCTGTCAGTGCACAGGGGAAATACAATTACTGGAGGAAGTGGAAGGAGGGAGAAAATAAGAGGCTGGTGCAGCAGCAGCACTCTGATACATCGGCTCAGTATTGTTTTCTCTGTGAACCAGCTTCTGCAAAGGAAAGTTTCAAAGAACAAAGATGAGTGCTGCTTGCCTTGCCTGAGCTGTGGTGAGCACAGAGTGTCAGCACAGCCCAGAGTGTTTTCCCCATGACCCCTCCACCAACCTCTGCAGGTGTGCACCCTCCAATTTCCCTAATCCTTCTCTCTTCACTGAAAAAAATTATTAAAAACGTTCTTTTTGGCACTGAAGTCAGCAAATGTGACTGAGGAGAAAAGGCAGCAGAAGTGGTGAGAGAGGAGGTTCCTTTGCAGAGGTTCCCACTGCAGCACACCACACTTCCAAGGGCCATATTGGGTTTTTTGCTTGTCCTGCAGCAGACAGTGAGGGTTTAACACCCAGTGGCCACACACAGGTACCAGCTGGTCAGGGAGGCCCCTCTTATCCCTGTGCTCCAAACTGAGCCCACCCAGGGACAGCAGGGCTTCAGCTTCACATCCCATTGGCCATCAGAGGAGTCAGACACCAAGGAAACACATTTGGATTTAGTCAGCCTTAAAATTTGCACTTCCAGGGGCACACCAAAGCAGAATTTGCCTTTTCCACTTTTGCAAAGTGCAAAGGAGTGATTTGTATGTTTACCAAGATCAGGAAATTTTTCCACTCTCCTGCATTAATTTACTGTTGCCCAGAGTGAAAGGGGGAATCTCTGATCTCTTACAGCAGCAAAGCGTCCTCTGAACTCAGGGATGCAGGAGGGAGACCCACATGAGCTCTGGGTCCTTGGACAGGTCATTCCCTCACCAGCACAGCCAGATGAAGCAGCGAGGGGATGAGCAAAAACCTGAGAGCAAAGGAAATTGCATCCCTGGGCTTAGAGGGTAGGCAGCAAGCAGAAGAAAACACAACCTGCAGACCCCATTCTCCACCCCTGTCTCTCCCCACAGCAGCCGTGGGCTCCCTGCAGCCCCCAGCAGGGCTGATGAGGAGGGAGGGTCCCTCTGCAGGCACCAGGGGAGGGTGGTTCCAGCCTGAGTGCAGGCAGGGACAACATCCTCTCTGTGATAAAGCTTCAGCGTTTCAGCCTGGAAGCATTGGCACTTTGAAATGGTAAATCACAGAGTGCTTCTGTTCAGTCCTTACCCCACAGAGAATTATTGTAAAGTGTTGGCTGAATTTACTTTTTTAAAAAATTTTTTTCTTTTTGTGGACAGAGTCACAAAGGGAAGAGAATGACAGTAAAAACAAAGATACATCATAGGGGGAAAACAATCCCAGCCTCAACCACTACATGCAAATGCAGAGCAAAGCCTGCTAACTTCACGTGGGTTTTGCTTGCTGCTGCTGGAACACTTCAGTTCCATTCATGAACAGAGATCTAAAACCTGGCAGATTATTAGACAATAAGACTCCTTCCTGTGTCTCCTTTAATTTGCCTTGATAGATATGCAAAGCAGGGGAGGAAATAGCTAGCCAGGTCTCTCTTACTGACAGAAGACAATTTCCAGACCATAACCTACTTGCCTTTCTTTTAAGCTGCCTGGGAGAAAATCACTAATGCTGGGTTTGGGGGTGGGAGGAGGGATGCTGGGTGGGGGAGATGGATGAAACTTGGGAGTACCTGGAGGTCTCCTTGCAGCCTGCCAGCCTGTTGTCCTGCTGCAGCTGATGCAAGGGAGAAGTTAACAAATGAGAGTGCTTTTTAATTAGTGCATGGGGAATTCTCACCATGCAATAGACATGTCAATGTAACTCCAAGGTACTAAAGAAAAGAAAAAAAGGGAAGAGTAATACCACCAGCCCCAGCCCTCCCAAGACACAGCTTCAACTCCAGGCAATGTAAACAGTGGGAGAAGTTTTTCAACTGATTTTTTTTGTTTCTGGGGCTGTTGTTCACATCTGGTGAAGCTGTCCCTGGGCTACTGCCATATGTAAGGACACAAGGTTTTATGACTTATTGTCTGTAAGATTTATGGAGATGATCTACGATCAGCAATTTTTCATATTCTTATATCCCAAGCAAACACACAGAGGGCCATTCCCTGCAGAATAAGAAGGTGTAAACAGACACTCTCTCAGCACAGGAGGCCACCAGCACAGACACCAAGCTCAGGGGCTGTGGTAGCAGCAGGGATGGGCCAAGGCATACAGGGAAATTCATGGTTTCCATTCCCTTCCCAAGACAAACAAGGGGCAAGAAGAGAAGCAGGAAATTAAAGAATTAAGATGAGCTACTTCAGCTCTTTTGTGATACGTTAATGAAACTGTATTATCTGCATTTATTAAGTTAAATTCCAGAGCATCCACAGCATTTCTCCAGGAAACACATAAGCTTTGGTGCTAACAAAAAGCCCAACAACCCCAGGTGGCTTCTGCACATTTCCAGGGGAATCCCTGCAGGTTGGGGGAAGCAGAACTGCCCAGCCCCGGGCTCTGGAGATAGCCCTGCCCGAGCCTTTGTGCATTTTAAAGGAAGGAAATGCCTTATCACAACGTTTCGCTGATACACTGCCGGTTTCCAGTGTCACAAACCTTCACCTTTCACTCACATCGGGACCACCACGGGTAAGGAGATTTAGTGAAAACAACAAACAAGAGGAAGTGTAAAATCTGCCAAGAGTTTGGGTTGGGTAGAAGCAGTGGATGTTGCCTTTGACAAGAAGTTTTGAGTGTTAATGAAGGACAAGGCCTTGTCACCATTAGCAGGACATCATGGGAAGGAAATAATCCTCTTCACTGACTGCTGTGATCGTGCTCAGCACCTCTGTGCTCAGCTTTTCCCCTCCAAGAGGTATTTTCCTCCACACACACATTGCCTTTCCAGTTGGCAATATTTTACTTTGCAGGGAAAAAACAGCTCCTCACCAACTCTCCCAGTCACCAATGTCAGCTCAAACCATCCAACTCCTTGGGACAGGAAGGGGATAGCTACAAGCACAAGTAATAATAATAATAATAGTAATAAATCTTCAGATTCTTGCAAAGTAAAATATGAGCCTTAAGTCTGTAGTCTCCACAGAACAAGGTACAGAACTGGTAAAGTGCTGAAAACAACTTTATTCCACCCATCATTGACAGAACGTTGATATAAATTGCCCAGTTGAGCTGTAACTTGACAGTGTCATTCACAGATCCTTCTGTTCTAAAAGCCACTGAATCCACCACTGAATCACACCTGACTACAGCCCACCCCTTGACTTAGACACTGAACAACTGCTTTAAAAGATCATGTTACACAGACTTCTGTTGTGTACAAACAAATCAGTCTGTTTGACAGATAAAATCAATTCTTTGCTATCTAAACACATTTGTTCCTTTTCCTAAAAAAAGTAAAATAAATGCAGATGACACCATTAAAAATCAAAAAATAAGGAGACAGGAAGAGATACCAAAAGAATATATTATCCAGTAGTGTACCTGCAGGTTTGGAAAACAGTCTAGCACTGTGTGATCATTTTGACAGAGGCAATTGAAAGAAATCAATAAAATTGATCAGCCAGCTGTAGCATCTATAGATGTGGATCAGAGTTCTGGGATGGCTGGCAGTGTTATTTTTACATAAAAGTATGTGAAAAATAAAAATGTCACAAGGGGACACAGAGTGCACTTGGGAAGGTGGGGATAAGCAGCAGGATGTGCCAGCCAGCCACGGGAGCATGGCACTACAGCAAGAAAGAAATGGGCAAGGAAATGGACACTGCTCCTGCCAGGGAGCTCTTGGTGTGAAAAGCTGTGTCCAGCCCTGGCAGTAAAAACCCTGAGCAGAAGTGTTAAACTCAACAGATTAAGAGGAAACTCAAGGTCTGGGTCCTTTAACAAATGTAGGAATTGATACTCAACTCTCAGAGGAGGCTCTTTCAGAAAGTTCTCAACCTAACCTTTGTTGAAACCAGGGTATTTAGCTGATATGAACTGATACACTGCCTTTGGGATGAGTTAAGCCAGCCTGGACCCACTGAGGGTCTTACACACCTTTTTTAGTATTATATTTTATCCCTAATGTATCAAGGCAGAAATTGTCCAACCTTTCCCATAAAAGATCTTAAATTCTCGACATAGTGAAATGATGCAGTTTCTGGGTGACTTCTCAATTTATCTTTAGTCAAACCACTCAAAAAGCTGTATTTTAGTAAGTAATATTGCTGGTCACCCACATGGCCTCAACTGTGTTTCCTTTCAGGTCTGGGAATCAGAGGGATTTGAATGAAAACAGAGAAACTCAGAAGTACCAACCCTGTCACCCTCTACACAGGACAGTCACAAATAATCCCTCCATCATGTTTGCTCACTCTGTATCATCACAAAGCACTGCAATAGCTCCTCTGTTCGTGTGCATCTGTTCTCTCCTCTCCAGTCACTGCATTGTGCACTTCATGGGCTCCCTGCTCTTTGTCAGCACTGAGGACTCTACATTTGCCATCGACAACAGCAACGTTTAATGCAGCAGTGCCCCATTCTAATGCTATGAAAGATTGTATCTGAACAGAAAATGCACATTTGAAGCACAGCTCACTTCATTCACTCTGGGTAACTGCCTACTACAATTATCAGGAAATGAAAAATATCACTTCACAGCCTGCTCTTTTCACGTGTTGAAAAAACATATAAAGATCAGCACAAACACTACAGGGTCATTCATGCACGAGGCAATGGTTTGCTCTGTTTCCATGATATATCACTAAACAGACAAAAGTCTGGGGCTTTACAAACGTAGGAGAGAATTTCTAATAATCACACATTGTGCATACATGTCCGCACACCCTTTCAAAGCAAACAGAGTGAACATAAAATCTATAACAGTAATAGACTATCTTCACTTTATGGCAGAGCTCTGGAAAGTTTGAAGCAGATACTGTCACCAAGTTGCTGTTTTAAGATGCGACATGCAGAAAAATAAGAAAAATCATTACCTCTGCTGCGGATTCTTTTGGAATGAAAAAATTATAATTGTGGGAGTCAATGCATTTACAAGTGCTCAAGGGGGACTGTACAGTGGATATACAGTGACCCACAAAGTGGGAGCACAGATACTAAAAGAGGAGTGTAAAACAGAATTATAACAGGGGAGTATAAATAACCCACAATGTAATAACCAAGGACTCAATTCTAGGGAGTCTATATATAATCCTCATTTCCCTCCCTCCCTCTTACAATGGTTTTAACATTGCTTCGACTTCAACCTTCCTGGATAGACACTTAAACAGGAGAGGCTTCAGGTTTATTAAGCAGAAGTATTGAAATTGGCAAAATATCTGATTTGGTTCACATTACATGCTTTATAATATCGTTAAGCTTAATTAGGATGCTGCAGCACTCGAAAAAAAATGAACACATAGTTATTATTTCATAGGCTGCTACCCATTAAAACTAATACTTCCTCTGCTAAGAGGTGCAGACAGCAAAATCCACGATGCTCAGCCTTTCTACCAGAGATATTGTGTGAAACAGCTGGACACCAGACCTACAGCCACCAAATTCCTGGAAAGATCTCCATTTTACACAGGGAATGAGAAAAACACACCAAGCCACTAAGCGAGGTCAGGCTTGAATTTACACTGCTGTAAATTAAAATAACACCGAGGTGAAGGGAATCCCATCAGCACAAAGCTGCTGCAGGATCCAGCCCAGACCGTGTCAGTCACACCACTGCAGTGACACCCACATGGGCTGTGCCCTGGAGACCCCTTGGCACAGCCACAACACCATTTTGCAAAGCTTGTCACAGTACAAAGCAGTCCAGTTGTCTTCATCCTCTTACAGCAAAAGAAGCAGCCAAAAATTGGTTTTACCCAGCAGTCTCCTGGCAGAGAGCAGGTAGGAACCTGGCCACCAGAGCAGCTCTGGAGACCTGCCCTGCCACACACAGCACCTGCTTTGGGAACACCAGCCCTGCCTCTACAGCCCTGCCAGGCCTGCTGCAGTGTGTCACGCTCCACTGGGAACCAACAAAGCCTTTCTACCAAGGAGCTGTTGGGGAGCCACCTTCCTCTGGTTTGCATTTGGGACCTTTCTCTAAGAGTCTGGTAGTGCAGGTTTCATGTGTCAGAACATTGGTTTGGTATTCCCACAGCCTCCTACCTTAGAGGTGTGATTCCTGATGCTGTCTGTCCTTCCTGGGCCAGCTGGGCTGGGAAGCTGCTGATCCTGGAGCTGCAGGGGAGCCCCACAATGTCCTGTGCTGAGCACACCTCGGGCCTCCCCACAGAGATGGAATGGAAACTTTGAGTGCTCTTCACACAACATTAAAATGCAGAAGTATTGCTGTCCTGTTTGCCACTGGGGAGCTACAGACTTCTCCCAGTCCTTCAAGCTGATGACATTAAGATACTAAAGGCATTGTGTGCCAAGGCTCAGCTGCCACCCAAACTCAAGAAAGCCCAGAGCCCTCAAAATCAGGTATAAATAGGGAGAGCACCCATCAGACCTCCCTACAGGAGTCTGATGGAGAAGAGGCAGCACCTGCACCCAACCACCCTTCCCACTCATACCAGTTCCCTGCCTTAATGAAACACTTTCTTAATTGATGCAAAATGCCATCAGTTTACACTGGACTTTAGCTGAACACAGCAAACCCCACTCCAACCCGCAGTGACTTAAATTTTCTCTATTCACTGTCCTTTTCCGGCCTGCTACAGGAAAAATGTGGCCTTGCTGCAATTGACTTAAATTTAAAACCATTGACATATTATCTAACTCAATAAAAATCTTGCTAAAAAAAGGTGCATTGTACTCATTCTCCTCATACACGGTAGGGAGGAAAATGGGTATGGATTTCTTCTATGGCTTTTAGTTAATTTGCTATCAATGCCCAGCTGCTTTAGAATAAATACAGGAACAGGGTGTCATATGGGTATCCTGAAGCAAAAGAAGAGAGGTTTCCTATTTCTTTGTTAGCCAGCAAAGATGGTATGCATGTTATCCAAAGATAATACAGGGGAAGAAATCAATTCTCTGTGTTGTTACACATCCTTGCGTGCAAATGTAAACTTGGGGGGAAAAAAAAAAAAAGTCCTATTCTATTATGCTGAGGCCATATGAAATCATTAGTGCAGCCTGCTATGAACATCAGGAAAAAATAATAAATAAATAATGCTTCTCCATGTGAGGAAAAGTGCTTCAGATAGAAGTTTTGGAGGAGTGAGGAGCTTGCTCTGCTCAGCCCTAGACTGGGTGGGATATCTGGGGATGAAGCAGTTGCTGTTGGCGGCAGATTTCAGACAAAATTCGGGGTTTGAGCGCTAAATCCGCCGATGCTCCTGGCCGAGCCGGGCTGGAGCGGGGGAGCGCGGTGCCGACATTCCTCGGGAACGCCGAGAGGAGGGACAGCCCTCGGCCGCCGCAGCCCGGCACCCGGCGGCTCCCTGCCCAGGAAATCGGGATTATTACACAACGAGCCAACACGGCTGCCAGGGTGGCAGCCGCGGTCCCTGCCGGCAGGGCAGGACTGCGATCCGCGGCTGGCCCAGAGGGGACCGATGGAGGGGATTGAGGATGGAGCGGGGATTGAGGATGGAGAGGGGATGGAGGATGGAGCAGGGGTTGATGATGGAGCGGGGATTGAGGATGGAGCATGGATTGATGATGAAACAGGGGTTGATGATGAAGCGGGGATTGATGATGGAGCACAGGTTGATGATGGAGCGGGGGTTGATGGAGCAGGGATTGATGATGGAGCAGGGTTGATGATGGAGCAGGGATTGGTGATAGAGCAGGGATTGATGATGGAGCACAGGTTGATGATGCAGAGGGGATTGATGATGGAGCAGGGATTGATGATGGAGCAGGGGTTGGTGATGGAGCAGGGGTTGGTGATGGACCAGGGTTGATGATGGAGCAGGGATCGATGATGGAGCAGGGGTTGATGATGGAGCAGGGATTGATGATGGAGCGGGGGTTGATGATGGACCAGGGTTGATGATGGAGCAGGGGTTGGTGATGGAGAGGGGATTGATGATGGAGCGGGGGTTGATGATGGAGCAGGGGTTGATGATGGAGCAGGGGTTGGTGATGGAGAGGGGATTGATGATGGAGCACAGGTTGATGATGGAGCAGGGGTTGATGATGGAGCAGGGATTGATGATGGAGCAGGGGTTGGTGATGGACCAGGGTTGATGATGGAGCAGGGGTCGATGATGGAGCAGGGGTTGGTGATGGACCAGGGTTGATGATGGAGCAGGGGTTGATGATGGAGCAGGGATCGATGATGGAGCAGGAGTTGATGATGGAGCAGGGATTGATGATGGAGCAGGGGTTGATGATGGAGCAGGGGTTGATGATGGAGCAGGGATCGATGATGTAGCAGGGGTTGATGATGGAGCAGGGTTGATGATGGAGCAGGGGTTGATGATGGAGCGGGGGTTGAAGGAGCAGCGCTCGCTCGGCTCCACCGCCCGCGGGGGTCCCGCGCTGCCGGGCCCTGCACAGGAGGCATCCGCTCTGAGGAGAGCCTCCCTTCCTGATGCAATGAGATTAAACAATTTTCTTTTAATTAGCACCGCAGTCTTTTCCAAACTAAGCGGTGGAAAGAATAGGAAGCAGGCTGTCTCTTTAAAGTTTAAGTGGATTCAGCGCACACAGTGGATTGAGAGCCTGCTGTTGGAAAAGTTCAGCTTTCTGTCACCGGTACTGTGCTCTCTGCTAATTTTTACAAGAGTTCAAGTTGTATGCACCAGTTAGCAGAGACATTGCAGGGGGTACAATGAGAATAGAAAGCGTGACCCCTTGCTGCCTCTGTTTATAGTGCCTAAATTATATCCAGACAATGCTCCTGGTCCCCTCCCTGGCTCTGCCGGGGCCCCCTGTGCAAAGCCGTGAGCTGTTCCCCTCTGCTGCTGCCCGGGAAAAGGGGCCTTTGTGAGCACCCACCCGGGAATTCCCTGCGAGGGACTCTGGTGTGAGCAGAGGGAGAAAGGTTTCTGGTGGAGAAATGCAAATGCAATGGAAGAATGTGAAGAGTGAGGACACTGATAGGAATTAAGGATCCAAAATTTGGATGCCACAGTTTCAACATCCTTTTTGTCCAAGAGAATCCCAGCATAGAACAGCAGCCAGGGCACTCCCAGCTCCCGACCTCACACTGCAGACTCCTGGTGTGCACTGGCAGGAGGGAAGGAGGGAGGGAAGGAAGGAGGAGATGCAGCTTCATCTGCAAACCAGCTAACACATATGAATAATTGAATACAAAATAAAACCCCTTCCTAGCCAGGAGATGTACTTTTGACCACTGTTTTCCACTCCAAAGAACCTCCCTCCTGATGAACAGCTACCCTTCAGTCTCTAAAGAGACAGCCTGATTACCCTGCTCCTTTGTCCCTGTCTCTGCAACATTAGCATTGCTTCTTTCCAAACATGCTCTAGCAAGAGCCCTCTAAACAGAGTGGAAGGAACAACAGTCCATCCAAACTCCTGCTCTGTCTGTCCCACTGCCAGCCTCTGCCCTTCCCCTGGGCAGCAAACCATTTATAGGCACAGGAGCCACAGGGCTCACATCAGCCTGCCAGAGCCAGGGCTTGTGTGGCCCAAGCATCTCGCAAAGAAAATGGGATTTTACTGCACATTTGTCAACAATGACGAGGGTGGGAGGAAACCCCATGGCCAGGACTGGTGCTGTCTGGATGATTAGTATCTGGCATTCCTCTACCTTCAGCCACAGCTGGTTTACATTTGAGCTACTGGTTCATTTGGATTTATGCCGTTGGTTCAATAAACAAACACAGTACATACTCCATCACGCTAACTGTATAATAAAGCTGCTTACCTACTTCCAAACAAGTGGCTTTTATTCATCTGTTCCTCTTTCATTTCCCTCTTTCCCTCTTTTCTCCCTCGTATCAAACCCAAGAAGAGCATTTGCTTTCTTTCCAAAACCAGACACTATCAAAGATCCAATAATGTCTGAAGCCTCTCCAACAGCCCTTCAAACTACACATTGCTGGAGAATACTTGCAGAAGTTGTCTGAGAAATTACTGCAAATACTTCACCTTCCCAAAGGAAGCCAGGTTATATTCCTACCCCAGGGCTCCCTGTAGAAAAGCCCCAGATTCCTCCCCCAGCTGCTCGGCTTTTGTGAAAGGCCATCCAAGCTGGAGATCTGGGGGTTTTCAGGATCACTGGGGCACAACAAGAGGCCAGTTTCTTCTCATTCTCACTTGTTGGAAGGAATAACCACGAGGCTGGGAAACAGTTAACCTGCACACAAACCTTGATTTCAAGACTTGCCGTTGTCTGCCAGCACCATCCACAAAGTCTCCGCTTTCATCCAGAACAAAAAACACCCTGGGATTTTTGCAAAATCCTTTTAAGTTGTTCTAATGGTAGCAGCTCTGGATCTGGTGAACTGCTTTGTTATCAGTGCCGTGCAAATTGTTCATCTCTTTCTCTCTTACGCTGTTTGCCTCCACTCACTCGCCTCTCTAATAAATTCGTCTGACCGCAAAGGGTGCTTTATGACTCTTGTTTAAAACAGCTTCCTAATGATGCTTGACAACATCTCCTGCCTTTGAAAGAGCCTGGCTATGCTAGGCTCTAATCCCACAAAAGGAGGGATTCTTGTTAACCTGTGCCTCAGTCCTTTCTGTTGAGTCACCACCTTTAATGAAGCACTGAAGAGGAACCAAAATGCAGCTGGGAAATTATGGCTTTACATGATCATCTCTTGCTACAAGAGAATTATTGCCCAAGTCTTAATCTCGTGACTCAGCTCTCTCCTTGGACCTTCTTTAATTGTCAGAACCTGAGGAAATCCGGGCCGAGGTAAATAACACTTCAGCAGCAACAGAATAGATTCACTTTAGGCAATGAATTTTTAATGAGCTGAGACTGCAGAGGGAGCAGGGCCGAGATCTGTGCTGCTTATCTGATGGGGAAGGTCAGGGTCTGAACGGAGGGAGGGCATGGATGAGAGAACAGATCTGACAGGGCTCTTCAGCTGAGATTTCAGCTTGTCACAGCCTGGCATACCTTAACATATTAGGACCTTCTCTTCAAAGGAGCAACTTACACATGCCCATGCTAACAGAAACGGCACAGTATTTTCCCCTGGTAAAGGCAACCCAAGGGTTGTACTCCTGTTTCCTTAAAAAAAAAAAAAAAAAAAAAAAGCATACAGAGTAAAAATAAAAAGAAACCAAACCAAGAAAGATCCATGCAGACTGGTCATGCTCTTCACAGAAAATCAGGTAACTCTACAGACAACCTGCAAACAGAAACAGGAGTAAGACTCTGAGCAGTCCACTGGCATAACTTCATGTCTTCATTAGGTCAGCAGGCCCTGCTGAAGTCCTCATCAACATAACCATCAACATAACCAACTGGTTCAATAAATCTCAGCCATGGGAACTTCTATTTACTGAGTGTTTGGACTTCATACAACTCCCATCCAGCTCGGCTCTAGCTCTACCCTCCAACAGCTGTGACATTGCTCAAGAGCAACACCTACCTCTGCTGTTGGGCCTGACTGATCCTAGGTGCTTCTTTTGTCTTTGGAAACTCACAAAAAGGACTAAAATGTATCCAAATCCAGGAATGGGTTTAACAGTGCTGTAACTCAGAGCTCTGAGTCCTGGCAGCTGCAGGGGTGGTGTGGGTTGCCCACCTGGGCTCAGCCCACCCAGCATGGCCTCACCCCTGTCCCCTGCAATCCCCACACCCCTGGGTGGTCACACTGTTGGGTGGCCACAGAGCCAAACACTCCACTTCTGCCAAAGACTCTGCCCAGCAGGGCACGGAGGAGGGTCAATGTCCCTGGAGCCCACCTCCAAGTAAACCTGAGGCTTGGGCAAGGATGGTAACAGCAAACCTTTGAGCCAGAGATGTTACTGCTAAGAAATCTTGAGTCAGATCAGCACTTCTGAGATTTCCTCTAAGTAATTATTATTTACAAAGAGCATCTTTCTTGCACACCTAAAAATTTTTTTAGGGTTTGTCAGAAACAAAACCCACCAGGATATTTCTACTCTCAGATCAGTCTTTTTCACTTGCTCAGATTCCTGTTTCTGATGGAAAAAGAAAGTGTATAAACTCTTCTCTGGGGAAAGACTTCTTTTGTGTGAGTGTGGAAAAAAATAAATAAAAATTGAGCAGAAAGTACCTGAGCAGTCCAAGCCTGTATGAGACATTATAGAAGTAAAACTGCTGGGGGGGAGACTGATCACACTGCCATGCTCAGGAGGAAGGAAAAACTGACAGTCATTCCAAAACATCCCCCCAGCTTGTCATCTCCCTGATGTTTTGACCTGGATAAAGTGGGAAGGGGCCTGCTCTCACCCCAGGCTGCTTGCCCTCAGGTGTGTCCACCACATCATGGCCCTGTGACATGTGAACCAGGACACTTAAAGGACGTACCAGCAGGAGACAGGATAATTTATGGGGAGCCAGGTCAATGCAAATTTATTGTGAGTAATGGACAATGGAAGGGGGGAAAAAAATCTCCCATAGGAACAAAGGCAAAAGGGTGCCAGCTCTCTGCTCTCACAGACATCCACTGTGCTAATAAAAACCTTGGTGGACAAGGAAAAGCAAATACCCATTCTGGCGAGCAGATTCACCGCAGTGGTGGAACAGGTCAGTGCAGAGGGAAGTGGTTTGATCAGAAAGTCGATGAAATTCTGATGATAATTATGCTCAGCAAGAGGCAAAATCATCTTTTCATTTGCTGGAAGGTTTCAGTCATGCACTTTGACCTTCATCCTGGTGTTTCATTAATAGTTTATATTAACAATTAATGGTTACTTTCACTGGTGTTGTGTGCAACTCGCATTAGAGTTAATTTTCAAGTTGGATATAATAATACATAAGTCTCATAGGCTACTCCTATCATGTGGCAGCACATTTATTTCAACCAGGAGACAGGAGATGAAAATCAGGCCAAACACGAGTCTCGGGTGTTTATTACTTGTGTCCAGTCATCCCACAGAGAAGTGAGATGTTGCAGCAGCTTTCTCTGTAAGGCCCTGATGGAAAACTGCCCAGAACAACTGAAGTCCCTTGATCGTAAAGATAATTTGCCTTTGGGATGACTTTCAATGCATGGTTGGTCTGGTTTACTGAAGAATCATAAAAAAGCCTCTCAGCTTCACTGTGGCAGTTACTCGCAGAGGCCCCATAGCTGTGCTAATTTTGGCTTTGACAACACTTGCTGGAATTATTCTAAAGAAAAGCTCGACCTAAGAGTCACAGCTCAGGTTTAGGGTTATAGTCACAGTCCCACTGCTGTGGGAAGGGCCATAAAGAAATATTACATCCAGGGCACACCAAGGACCTCAGCACAGGGCTCTTGCTGAGGCAGTCACACTGATATTTGTGGAGGGTTGGTTTTAATCACCTGATTTCTCTGTGTAATTTGGTTTGGTGTAGGTTGGAGTGCTGGCTCTGAAGAAGATGTTTTACTTGAGAAACCTGGTCTAGTAGAAGGTGTCCCTGCCTGTGGCAGGGAGCTGGAACTGGATGATCTTTGAGGTCCTTTCAAACCCAAACTAGGCTATAATTCCACTTAGGCTTGTTGCCTTCTGCACATCCATCACCTGCTCTGCAAGAGCGACTGGAGGACAGGCTGGGCTGAGGGCTACACACAGCCCTGGCTGCAAAGTCCAGTTGAACTTAGGCCTAAAACTTCCAGACATCCCCCTCATATATTTGCCTGTAAGTGAGGTACACATCCTGTTATAGTTTTAAGTATAGATTTAATGTTGTCCTTCTCATTCCCCCATAAATGTATACCACTGAAGCATTGTGATTGTACTATTTTTAAACTTGACACAAAGCAAGAATTAGGTCCATAATATTTGGCCTGAAAATTCAGTTCTTTGTTTTAGAAGTATTTGGAGGGAATGCACACTGTTTTGTATAAAAGTACATTTAAAAATAAATCATGAAATCAAAACTCAATCTTAATTGAATATTCTTCACACCACAGTTTGATGATACTAATATTACTGTGGCAGGAAAATATTAGGCAGTTCACTATGACAAAGTTTCTGGAGACAGTATGTATTTATTCCTATTTAAGGGACCTTAGATTTCGTGGTAGTTAAACATTGAGGAAATAGGTGTTCAGCTCCCTTGAGCCCTCCCCTGCAAACAGCTCAATTAAGGGGCTAATTGAAGTGTAGAAATGTCCCCCGCAGGGTTGAAAATGCCTGTCTGGCATGGGATTGTCGTCCCTGGGAGTTTCCTTCACCACAGACATCATTTCTGGAGAAGACCGGGACAAAAGCAGGGATGCAGCCCGTCCTGCAGAGCATCCCCGGGCTCCCCTGCCCGGCTGCTGGCGCTGCTCTTGCACCTGGCAGTGCCCGCCTGAGGTAACTTTACAGAGCGGCGATGAATCAAGTCATCAATCACTGTCACCTCCGGTGGCTGCAGCGGAGCCCGGGGAAGCCTGTGCATGCTCAGGATTAGGTTGCAAGTAAACTCGGCAGCGCTAAAATTCTTCCCTAAGTAAGTACTGGCAAAGTCCCTGCGGAAACGCGTCCGAGTTTGTGCACCCACACGGGCAGGGCTCGAATCGGGCGCTGTGACTTCAGGTCTGCTGACACTTTAGTGCACAGCTCCTGCCAGCAGAAATACTCCTGGCGGTGAAGTTATCCATGTGCATAAGTATTTGCCGGATCAGGGCATAGCTGCATCATCCTTTGTTCCTTTCATCGCGCTTGCGATGCTGAATTAAGCCTTCAGCTTTGTCTTTGTCTTGTACACAAGCCCTGTCGTATAGTTACATCACTATGATGAAAGAGAGGACCTGTATAGCACAGGGAATATGATGGAAATAATTATGACAATAAAATGTTAATTAGTGCCTTTTCTTGAACAATCTTCTTTCTGATTGCAACATGATTCTGCTGAAGAACTGGGAAAAAAAGTAAAAAAAACCAAACCCAACAAATGGAACAGTTTATTAAGTCTTAAGGCTGTATGGGGCTTAGGAGTTTTTCTTTTTGTGAAAAAGCCTTAAAACCTGGCAAGAAAGCAAAAAAATTATCCATCAGAAATGTAAATAGCATGAAGTTTTTGACCAACCCAAATCACCACGGAGCAGGGGAAAGAGCATTAGGAGAACAAAGGTGTGGTTTCGTTCTCACACTTGCAGCTCATTCCTACCTCTCTTTGTGCCAACTCTTTCTTTTAAATATATATTAAAAACTCACTTTTCTGCCCAAGCACCACTGCCGAGCCCTCTGCTCGACACTGGCCCAGGGGTTTTGAGGAGGGAGGAACTGCCCTGCTGAGAGCTGGCCAAGCTCCAGGTGTGCCCCTCTCCTCCCTCTCCCCACAGCCCTCACCCTGCTTTGGGGCTGCCAGATGTGCACATCTGGACTGGGTGTGGGGTGGGGCAGATCTCCCTGTGTCCTCCTCCTGTTCTGCCACTTCCCTTCTCCCCCCTTAACCTGAGATTAAGAGACGACAATAGAGACTGGAACCTGGGCTGCTTAGAACACATAAATGTGTATGTGTGTGCAACTAGACATTTTTCACACTACAGTTGAGTGAATCTGCTTCAGAAAGAAAATTCTGCAAATTCAGGTTTCCCTGAGCACACGAGCCCATCGAATACCCTTTTGCATGCCCCATGCAGCTTCAGAAGCACATCTCTGCAGAGGGAGAGAAAGCCTGCTCCGATATTGGAGTCGTGACACACAGAGGATTTGAAATTGCTCATCTGCCTGTACCATTTGCATTTCATCACCTAGTGCTGGAACAAATAAAACCAAATGAGTAATGATCTGAGTCTGTGGCCTCACTGTTGCTGCTTTGCCAGGAATTATCCTGGCTCAGTGGATACAGTCCTGGGCAGACGAGCGTAGTCTGTTTTTGTCTCTGCCACTTACCTGCTGGATGGCCTTAGGCAAGTCATTTAACTCTCACTGCTTCCCTTCCTAGGCTCCATCCACCACCTCTGACTTTCTTTGTAAGAGTTTTGAGTTGTGTTAATGGCAAAGGAGATTTTAGTGCTATTCTGAGAGAAGAATGGCTGAGCTGTGGTCCCACAGTATTTAAAGTCTCCCTAAGAAAATTATTACATGTTTCTGAGGTCTGTGGCAGCCTGTATGGGTGACTCTCTGCTTGGGGTGCCTTCCATTTGCAGAGGAAAAAAAGGTAAAATCACCGAGTTCCTCAGAAGCAAACTGGAGCAACGAGTGCATGTGAGAATAGTGCCATTTGCTCATGAGCAAACAGCAGCGAGAAAGAAATAAAAGTCAATATAAGAGGCACCAGTGCCTATTCACCCAGCCCTCGTTTACATACACAGCAACTGTACTCAGGAAATGAGTGCAGCACTTGGAAACAGCGATCTCTGTCAGGCAGGGGTGGAGGAGCCTGTTTCTGATGGAGGCCGATCTCTGAGGAAGTCATAAAAGCTATCGGAGGGACAGGAGATGCAGCTGACATGGGTGAGAAGGCAAAGATTAAGGGGATGGAAGAGATTATAAAGCAAAGCTGAAAAGATGTAAAAAGCTGATGAGGAAATCAAATATGACAAAGAGAGCAGAATGGCCCGTAGAAGAATCACCCAAGAATGAGGGTGAATAAAAACAATAAAAGATTTCTTTTTAACAGGTAAAGGAAACAAGATTAACGGGGAGGCCTCGAGACCACTGAGAGGTGGTCAAGAGAGGTTCATGACACAGGGAGAGGGACTGAGAAGCAAAGTTTCATGTGACAGCCGAGCAGGGAAATGCTGAGAGCATGAATAATCACCAGAGCAAACTCACACCGTGGGGAAGGAGGCAGGGCTGAGTGCAGGGTGTACTTTTAGCCCACACTGCTAAATGGAACAGCAGGAGACATTAAGTGCCCAGTAACAAGGGGTTTGAGTCATTTTTAGGAGTTAAAAAGTGATAAAGAGGAACTGATAAAAAGTAAAGATCTTTGAGCATCTATGAGAAGAGATACCAAGACATATTTGCAAAAGATATCAGCCAGTACAGATGCTCACAAAATCTGAGGCACACACACACAGACTCACTCCCACCAGCTGAAAGTCTGGCCCCAAACCTTCAGAATGTGATTTTTTTTTTCTTTAATCAGAGGCAGGGTTTTAGAGATGTTAACAGGAATGAGATCACCCAACATCTGGAGAAATATGAACTGATAAAAATGTATCTGCCCAGCTCCATAAAGGGTAAATCTTGTCAGACAAATCTGGCAGAATTTGTTTTAGGAGCTAAGGTGGAAAACATGCAGGATTGAAGCAGTGGAGCTAATCCACATAGATTTCAGAAAAGTCATTTAAAGGCAGCCCAGGATGGTAGACTAATACGTAAGGTTAGCAAGTATGGCATAAAAACCATTGTCCTTGAAAGACTAAGGAAATGGTTAGGTGATTAAGGGCAGGTTGTAATGGTAAAACTTTATGGGTCAGAGAGGAGGACGGTGATGTGGTGAAGACAGCTATATTTGAGGTTATTATGATGACAGTTCAAGGCATCAGATGGAGACATACTTTTTACTCCGTAGAAAAACTGTTCTGAGGAAAGTGCTACTCTGGGCAGTTCTAATCCAAAAATCACAGTGAAACCAAGATCAGTTCATCTTCTGGGGGGCATTTGCCTTTGTGGAACATCAAATCTTCCTGGGTCAGCAAAGCATTCAGTGCACAGGAATGAAATCAGGCCCAATGAGCCCAATAAATGAGAAAAAAGCACCCCACCCTAGGCCAGGGTAAGGTCAGGTTGTCCAGAGGGATTTATATTACAGCAAAAGGGTTTGCTGAGCTAAAAGATCACAGAACAGGAAAAGAACTTCAGGCAGACCTCGAGTGGGACTGTCAACACTTGGCATCCCTGGGTGCTCCTGGATTATACTCCCATTTCATCTCAGCATATGTGCAGTTGGATCCTGGTTCTCCAGGGTGATGGTGAACGAGGTGCAAGACAGGAGAACTCTCCCAATAGCAGGAAGAAAGCAGAGGAAAGGAAGGCTAGGATGGGGATGATCCAGAATATATCACTGAACAGGGTGAGGTGCTTCAGAGGGCACTCAGGCTTCAGCTGTGCCACCCTGGTCATGCCACAATTACTGAAGAGCAGAGCATCAGCTATCACAGTGCTGGAAGGAACCCTGTGCATGCTGGAGATCGTGGTAAAGTCCCTCATACAGCCCCTGTAAACTCTGCACCCTCTGAAAATGCCCATCCTGTGCTGGAGGCTCCTGTACCAGCACTAGTTCAAATTCCTGCCCTCAGCCAGGGCACAGCCCAGGGTCCTGCTGTGCTGCTCTGCCAGGTCCTCATCTCCTGCCACCAGGAAATGCAAAGTCTCAAGCCTGGCAATTTAGCACAGTGACATGTAATTACTTTGCCTGTAATACCCACGGTCATACCCTTCCCTCTGCCCACAAATAAGGGCCCCAGGCCGTGGGAACGCCCAAAGGTGCTCAATCCCTCATGAAACACGATCCAGCTCCCCACCCTCTGTGATTTTCAGCAACAGTTCAGGAGCTTTAAAAAGTTATTGAGTCCCTGAGCAGAGGGCTGGGATTTTGTCTGCTGCCCACTCAGCAAGTCTGGCATTTCTGAAAGAACTTATTTCTACCTGAACTTCACACGACTTGCATCCTTTGAACCATCAAAATCGAGTTGGGAATGCCACCAAAAGCCTGCCATAAAGAGTTCACCCACTTCTGGCAACTCTTTCCTGCCGTGTCCCCTCCAGGCACAGGGAAAATGAGACACTGCCTGGAGCATGACTGCTGAGGGGACCACTACAGCCCCAGCCCCACCAGTCCATTTGCCCAGGGGGCTCCCTGGGGCCACCACACCCACCTAGGGACACCCTCCTGTCCCCAGCCCTGTTGCAAGGCACTGCCATCACGACTCTTTAGGGGACAAGGACAGCAATGCCCCATTCCAGGGGGTTGGCTGTGCTCTCTGGGCACTTTGCACTGTGAGGTCACCCATGGGTGGCTGCAGACCCCAACTGGGGTCAGGGGGTGCCCCTGCAGTGGGGAGTGGGGAGAGGTTTGGGGGTTTCTGCTCCCAGGGTCCCCTCCGAGCGCGGCTGTTTGCGCTACAGATAGGAATCGCAGATTGATTAATTGATTAATCACACCTGCTAATTACATTGAACAAATAGGCAAAATTAATATTTGATGTGGGTCTCCGAAGGGACTGTATGGATCAATTTTCCACAGATAAGGCAGGAAAGCTCCTGCAGATAGCACACAAACCCTCCTGACTACAGATGACTCTGTCAGGCTGGGGCCGGCGCAGTGACGCCACCCCACCAAGAGCTGCTCGTTTCTTGCACCCCATTATTCAGAGCCCTGCCTGGAACATCACACAGGAGTCGTGTTTGCTAAGGCATGCACACATGCACACGTTCAAAGCTGGTTTCATTGCCACTCGGCTGCTGTTCTTCAGGAAACTGAACATCAAAAACACATCAAGATAATAAAAATAACAGATCAGCCGCATTTAATACATAAATCATTATTATAAGCACTGCTCTGCGACTCAAGCTGACTTCAAGTCAAGCTTCCATTAACATTTAGCAAAAAATATTGGTGTTTTTCAAAGGGCTGTAAAAATCCCCTTTGCAAAATGACTCTGATTGTGCACCCAAAGCCAGGGCAGCCTCCTGCAGCAGGACAGCCACCGGCTGAAGCAGCACCTCCATCCTGTTTATGACCTTAAAAGGGGAAGCTGCTCTCTTTTTGTTGTTCAGCCCTTTGCAAAAAGAGGCAAAGTTCAGCCCTCACTCACGTAGGTGCTGACCACAGGCACAACAGCTCAACTGGAAGCATAACTCAGATTTCCTGCCATGAGGGTGTCTTTGGGATGAAGGAAAGTTCCAGTGACCTTGTGAGGGCTGCTCCAGAACCCCTGTGACACCCCCTGGGATCACCCCAGAGCCACCTCCCACACTGGTGCTTCCCTAGGTTCTGGAGTCCTTGGGGTGAAAGTTGCTACATAAATATACATTATTGTTATATACTTGTCACTGGGTTTCTGCAGTGATTTGATTGCTTCAAAAATGGATTTTAGAATGGATTTATTATTGTGACAGTGAATTTCTTTTGTCTTGGTTTAATGTCCATTATCTAGTATAAATAACAGACTTTCTGCAAATCTAATTCCAGGTTTTTGCTTCCTATACCTTTACTAATCTAGAAAATCTGCTTGTATTAAGAAACTGCATCAGAAAGGAGTTAAACCAGCATATCCTCATAAAGCTGCAATAGACAGGAAATGTAATGAGAAATCCTGCTGCAAACAGAGTTTTCAGTCTTGAGTCTTTATTTATTAAACCTACTTTAGGAAATTCAAGCAATCTACAAACAC
The DNA here is from genome assembly GCF_021018805.1 of Prinia subflava. Lineage (NCBI taxonomy): Eukaryota > Metazoa > Chordata > Aves > Passeriformes > Cisticolidae > Prinia > Prinia subflava. The sequence goes on from NC_086259.1 coordinate 15,824,101, forward strand.
TTTGGGGCCTGATGTGTTGTAACCTTATAAAGTAATCTCTGGACAACAAGGAATACCTTGTGTTTTTGTAGCAAATATTTCCCAAATTTTTCCCAATATTTCTTTAAAAAGAAAGAAATATAAAGAAATATAAAGAAATATAAAGAAAGATGCATAAAAACCCCAAACTGCCATTATTTTCAGGAGAGATGACAGCACTGGGAGGGCCTGGTAGCAGACCAGCCAGCAGATGCATAAAGGAAGAGTGAAATTGGGTGGTGGTGGAATCAGATTTTGGGTTAGGCAGAGATTTCCCAGGACCCTTTGAAAACTGGACCTTACCCTCTGGAAGATGAAATCGATGTATTTAAGGTGCTCCCATGGTCCTGGAGCTGAAGTGCCCCAGTTTCAGGGCTCTTTGTCTCCTCAGAATGCCCCTGAGGCAGGCAGTGCCACTGGTGCTGGCACTGACACAGCCCCGGGCACGGGCTGGTAAGAGGATGGACGTGCCCGCTGTGGGAACAGGGAGGAATAAAGGTGCCTGACTTCCAAATTGAAATCCAGAAAACTTCTGTTCAGCTGCCAGCAGCTGTGAATCACCTACTGTCCAGACACATTTCCCATTTCCTCTGAGTGTCCTGGGAGCCTCGGTCCAGCTGCATTACCCATCAGCAGCTCGGTGCCAGCAGCAAAGGGCTCAGCAGGGAGTGGGGCTGCTGACTCAGTCCTGTCTCCAAACTGGGACCAGTTTTACCTGACCAGACCCTGTTGAGAAGATCTAACTCCACTTCTGCAGAGCATTTCTTTTGGTGCAGGGTTGCACTGAGTGCTCTGGGTGGGACAGGAGTCCCCAGATCTGTCCAGAGCTCTGCTCAATGGCTCCTCTCCAATGTGCAAGTCAGAACCTGTGGGACTAAAATATCTGAAGCTGCATTTTTTCAGGGGAAGTTTAAAGGCATTTTCTCACCTAATGATCAATTCACAAACTGTTATGATCACCTGAATCACTGCTGTACCCAAGGGTGAAATGCCACTTGGTCCCCTCTCAGAGCAGATATAGACAAACCCACTGAAGAAACCCTCTCTAATGGCTCTGCCCACTGGACACAAAGCACACCTGGCTCCGAGCAGAGCAAGCCAAATGAAAGGCCACATTTAGGAAATAAAGTCATGCCTAAATTCCCAGGCACCCCACTGAAAATCATCCTCAGATGGAGGGATCTTGGCCACACTCAGCACTTGCAGCTTGGGTCAAGCTCAGAAGCTCTGCCCCTCTGGCTGCCCAGGCAGAGCACAAGGGAGCAGGGCTGGTGTCTGCTGCAGCATCGGGGCAGTTTGTGTGCAAGGGTGCAATCGTCCCAGGAATGCAAACTTCTTGTGGATAGGAAATTCCTGGAATTCATGCTCTTATGATGCAAGGAGGAATGTGCCTTTAAAAATTCTCAGAGTCACTTTATTTTCATAGCCTGGCAAGGAGTTTCATACGCTAATCGGGAAGGGAAGCACAGCACACCTTTAAATGAATATGGATAATATTTTTCTATTACCCTGATGATTATCACCTAAATTGCCTTATAAAATGTTTAACACTTTATCCTGGCAGTGTTTAACACCGGAGAACTTTTTCCACCAGGGCCAAGTGAAGGGATGACCTGGCAGCAAAGCAGTCGGTACCAGAGAATGGTGGGTCACAGTGGAGCTGCTGGATCACACCAATCCCAGACCTCATCCCAGGGCTTGTGTGCAAGCTGAAGGATTTGACAGCAGGCCTAGAGCTTTATCAGAAGGTGGCTCACAGCTGGTGCTTGTTCCTGGCCCTGTTGTGTGACACATCCCCTTGTGGGACCCCATCAGCTGCCCACACCAGCGGGTCCAAAGGCAGATGCCACATCCTCGTACCAAGGTAAGTGAAAAGGACACTGCAGCTGCTCAGCTGCACACAGTCATGGCACATGGGACTGGGGGATTTTATTTATCATCAGGGCATCCTTTGCCAGTCAGCTCCTATAAACCTTACAGTGACACGAGATTCTTACTGGCAGGCAAAATAGTGAGGTGTATACACAGTTCTCGGGGGAATAATGCGATTTCTTGTTCTTTTTGCCAGCATTGTTTAACCAGGTCTGACACGCGTGTTTCTGAGAGAATGGAGTGCAGCTGGGTCGAGCAGAAGTGCTCGCCTGAGCAGGCACCTGCATCGTGCACTGGCTGGGTGTACATCCCTGCCTGCAGATGCTGCTGCCTCCCAGGATTTCCTACAAAGTGTCTAAAAAACACCAATCGGTGTTAGGGTTAAATGACATTTTGCTCATCTGAGATTTCTCTCTGTAACTGGCACAGAGAGCAAGAAAGAGAGAGAAAACCTGAATAATTGAAAGGGGAGGATGGAGAAAGATTTTTTTTTTTAAAGAACAGATCAGTTCTCAGTTGGCAAGAGGAAATCCTACCAAGAATATAAGGAGATAATACTGAGCTGCTATTATACCATTGCATCCCTCTGAGGAAAAAGTTATCCCTCGATGGATCTGAAAGGATGTTTTAAGTGAATCAGTAAATGAACTAGTCTGGGGACATGAACAAAATATGTGTGTTTTCCAGTCTCTGAATATAAACAAACAAAGCATAAATATTCAGAAATTACTCCAGTTAGTCCTCTCAAAAACTCTTTGAGCAGTGAGATAAATAATGCGGGTGTTTGCAGTTCAGAGCAGATGATCTCTGTGGGGGAAAAGGCAAGAGAGGAAGGAGCTGTACTCCTCCTGTCCCAATCTTTGGTGATTTACTCACCCATCACAGCAGCCCGGCACAGAGCAGTGTCCACACCACATAAAGCTCAGTGCTAACATACGACACACATAATGGACCTGCTTGGAAGTCTTCACTTGAGGATTTATGAAGAACAATCTAATTATTCAACTCAGTGCTGCTCACTACCATTATTGCTCCTATTTAAAGCCTCCATGGAACAGGCCGTTTGTCTCAGGGGACAGACCTTGTCATAGCGGGTTTCATTGATAGAAATACACTCCTCGCTTTTGATAGCAACCCAGCTAATCCTGGAGAGACTTGGTAAACATATCTCACACTTGATAGGCCCAAGGAATTAGGCCTTGACAGCCCCGATTTCCCAGGAACAGAAAAATGGGGTTGCTTTACCAATAAACTCTAATTAAAGAGGAGCCAAGACCGACCCAAAGCCTCTGTTTGCTGCAACAACACAAGGGCTCCGTGGCTTCCTCTGCCTGTAATTGCTTCAGCATCCCGAAGGAGGGAGGGGGGTTGTCAGCATCCCCCCATCAAACAGAGGTTGCTCTGTTATTTATAACCCTGGGATATGTAACAGACGAGAGGAGTCACCTTGGCTAAGCAAGCCTAACCTTGGGTGAGCAGCAGCAAGAGGAGCACGTGAGGTGGTGCCAGCGTGGCAGGAGGCAAAGGGAGGCACAGCCACAATTCCCATTCAGACCCAACCACGTGGCAAGGCCTCAGCAGAGTCCCTCATCTTCACTGGAAACAGTTTTCCTTTTTTTTAAAATTTGCCTGAATATTTATGGGTTCTATTTGTATGCAGAAGAATAAGGTAAACAGCCTTTGTTCCTCCTCTCCTACCAAGAGTTAGTGAAGGTCTGTATTTTCCCTGTAAATTATTTAAAAGTGGGGGTAATTAATATTTCTTGAAAAGTATCTGGGGGCAGCCACCAAATCCCTGTCACTGGCTGCTGGTACCCAGTCCCACAGTGCCTGCCACCAAAGAGATGCTGGAGGATAAGAGTGTGTCACTCTTGTCATCAGACAACCTTAAATGAACATTTTTTCAGCCCTTCACATTACAAACCAAATGCTGTTCTGAGTGCACCCCTCTGCTTTGCACAGACTCAGCAATGCCAGCACATCCTCCAGGATTTAAGGTTTTGATATTCAGGTGGGGCCTCAGGGAACAACTGATCAGGTTTTTAAAGGTATTTAGATACCAAACTCCCATTGATTTTGAGACTGGCTACATGTGTGGAAATCTTGCTATTGCTTTGCTGTTTTATCTTACTTTGCTCAAGGCAGTGCTAAGAATGATAGATGTGCCATAATTAAAAATGTACATGGAAAGCTCAACCCACACATATCTGGTCTTTATTTCTCTTCCACCAGGGAAGTCCAGACCTCTTGCCTCAGTGTTGAAACTGGACCATTTCTTTCCCTTGGAGAAATTAGCTATTTTATTCCAACATTCACACCACTTTTGAGGTTCCTGATCTGAACTTAATCCCTCAGTTTTTTCTTTTGAGTATGAGACTTGAAGCCCACTCTGCTGGGGCTTTCTCTGCAGCTTCATTTTTGCTTTTATCTCTCCCAGTTATGAAGGCAAAACGAGCAAAACCTGCTCAGAGCCCAATGCAAGTCTTGGCAGGCAGCTCAGAGGTGCCAGCATGGTTTACACGACAGTGGAGGGCACACAACTCCTCAAAACTTTATTTTTGAGGGTATAATCACAAAGCCAATGACTTTCACGGCAAAACTGGCAACTCCTGAACATACAGGCTAAATTCATGGGGTTTTCCTGCAGAGAGGAGAGATGCTTGCAAAGGGTTTTAACCTGCTTTTCTTTACTCATGATGCAGATCCCAAATACCTTGGCTACTCTGCCAGCATTCAAGAGCTAAATGTTGCTGTATGCTCCCACACAGATGCTGTGGCCTGAGAGAGCACAGGAAAATAGTGGTATAAATGTAATAATCTGGATTCTAATTGTTGACTGGCACATGAAAGTTTGAACTGGAGAAGGTCCTTTGTCATGGTGAATATGGTAAAGGGTACAGGAGCTTTCTTCCTCTAAGGGTGAGAAAGACTCAGTTTGAACAGAAACTTGTAGCCAAGGCTTGCTCAGCATCCCTGAGGAATGCTTTATAAGGGAAAAGGGGCCTGATTCTGCCCTGATACAAGAGTGGCACTAGCATGTGCTTCAGTAATTTTGCATTTGCATCATTCTTGTGGGAGGCTTGGGGCTGCGTTTCTGTGGTTTTGGTTATTTGTGGAAAACGTGTGACGAGATCCACAACCAGCCACCTGTTTAGCCCATTTCCACGCTGGAGCTGATAGCCAACAACACTCAGTGCCTGAGGAAGAGTCAGGTGGGAGCCCCTGAAGGGAAGGGAGCAGGAAAACTGTGATGGTTACAACACAACACACTTGTGAGGACATTTATTGATTATCTAAAGATTAAGCACCAAGTCCAACTCCACCTGCAGTTAGCAAGAAGAACAAACTGCCTCAAAAGGGTAACTCAGCACCCAAAGATGGAGGGATCCTGGATGACCTGGATGCAGGAGATTGCTGATTTCTGGACAGGTCTCAGGCAGGGTGCCCAAGCTATGCTAGAAGCCACCCTGATCCTACTCGTGCATAAATTACTGGAGGCTCATGCAGTCGCTGAAATAACGTGGCTTGACTGTAAACACTGCAAGTAGAAATCGGTGATTTCTTTTCAAACACACTGCATGGAAACAAGATGAATGCAAGCCAAAAACTCATGTGGCTCCGTGATAGATCACAGTGTATCACAGCTAGGAAGAAAAGGCTCGTTCTTGGCTTCAGCACGGGTGCTTGCTGCTGAAGGTAGTAAAAGTCCAGCAAAAGTTATTTTACTAGCTTGTAAGTAACAGCCCTCCCAGATCATAAATTACTTTCCTATAGGAATTTACTGTTCAGGGTAAGATGAACAACTCTAAGAAGTAGCCTGATGATGCTGTCTAAATGAATTTCATTGCAGGATGAGGATTGTGGGATTTACGGTGTGGCTTTGTTTTGTACTGCCACATTCCTGACAGGGTAAATCACCAAAGTAGCCAACTGGCCAGAGCCTGCTCCAGCCTGCTCTGGTGAGCAAGGTGGTGTGGAGAACAATAATGGGAATTCTAGCTCCCAAACACTCAGTGGCTGAAAGTGGCAAAAGCTTGGGCTGCTCTTTGGGACATCATTTTCTCAGGGCTCGTCATGTTTTTGGATTGTGAAACAGCTTAGCTGGGCCCAGCAAAGACATGAGCTGGCAGGGCTTGGACCTGGGAGGTGGAGGGAGCAGCCCTGGCTACTTCAGCCAAAACTGCTGCATTAAACCCCCTTCTTTTAATGAGGAGGGCACAGCAAACCCCAAACAGCCAGGAGTGCCCATTCTAACAATGGGCTTTTCTCTGTGCAGGTGATTGCTAGGGAGGGGAAGGGAGGGAGGGAGGGAGGGAGGAAGGGAGGAAGGAAGGAAGGGAGGAAGGAAGGAAGGAAGGGAGGAAGGAAGGGAGGAAGGAAGGAAGGAAGGAAGGAAGGAAGGAAGGAAGGAAGGAAGGAAGGAAGGAAGGAAGGAAGGAAGGAAGGAAGGAAGGAAGGAAGGAAGGAAGGAAGGAAGGAAGGAAGGAAGGAAGGAAGGAAGGAAGGAAGGAAGGAAGGAAGGAAGGAAGGAAGGAAGGAAGGAAGGAAGGAAGGAAGGAAGGAAGGAAGGAAGGAAGGAAGGAAGGAAGGAAGGAAGGAAGGAAGGAAGGAAGGAAGGAAGGAAGGAAGGAAGGAAGGAAGGAAGGAAGGAAGGAAGGAAGGAAGGAAGGAAGGAAGGAAGGAAGGAAGGAAGGAAGGAAGGAAGGAAGGAAGGAAGGAAGGAAGGAAGGAAGGAAGGAAGGAAGGAAGGAAGGAAGGAAGGAAGGAAGGAAGGAAGGATCAGTAATCAAGGTGAATCAGCTTACAGCAGTCCTACCTATGAAAGCCACTCTTGAAGAACATGTTATATTAGGGACTGAGCATAAAAATGTTTATCTACTACAAAATTCCCTGGTTGAGCAGTAGATAATTTCCCTCCCTTCCAAGGAACAAATTCTCCTTTTTCCTTGGCCTTCCCCACACTCCTGCACACCCAGAGACACTGACATTCTCCTACCCTTCAACCATCCCCAACCCAAGGTGGGTACCTGCACACTCTGCCCTTTCCCCTGGAGTGGTGGGGGTCTGGGGGAGTTGACAACAGAGGGCAAAACAAAACCCGCTGCACACAGTAGATTTCAGTGGAAGAAACTCTTGCACTGAAGAGTATTTTGATAGTGAGGCATAAATATGTGAAGCCTTCCCTTAGGAAAAAAAAAAATTAGTTTCATTGCGTCCTCCAGCCTGCCTAAATCTTTTGGCACATTTCTGAATATTGCTAATGAGGTAAGGAGCAGCCGACGTCCAAATAAATTCCAGCAAGAAGTTCCAGTTTACTTTAAAGTCATTGACTCTCTTAGGAGGAGGTCAAGGCAAAGTTATTTGGTCGTGGTTTTTCTTTTGCTTCCTGTTTTAAGTTACCAAGTTCTTGTACTGTCAAAAAAACTGCTGACTTCTACCCCTCAGGTGTCTGTGCTAAAGTGGAAAATGAGCTGCTCCTTCTTTCCCCTTCTTCCTCTCTGTCTCTCTCTCTGTCTTCCTCCCTCTGTGTGTTGCTGTGGGGTTGTCTGAGGGACAGGTACAAAGCAAACAGCCCCCAGAACATCCTTAAGAGACAGAATATATAGATTTTACAGATTATAAAATACATTTACGCAAGAAATTTGCCCTTTTAAGGCTTGCCTGAATAGAACAAGAATACAACCACCCCAAATAGCACAGAGCCAGCTCTGGAGATGGACCTGGGGACCAGAGATGGACACTGGAGCCTTCAGACCTCAGCAAGGTGGGATTTCTCACTGTCTAATTTTTGACAGTGTCAAGGTCTGACAAATTACTTTGACTTATTGAGACTACAGCCATGTCTGAGACTCAGATGAAATTTGGGTTCACATTTTTACAAGTGTGAATATGTGGATTACTTTTTTTTCTTGAGTCATAAGTTTTTAAAGGACTGTCTAAGACTCCAAGGCCTCATGGAAAAGTCAGTGCATAATAACTCCCCTGAATAAGTTAAAGAGTCTCCTGACCTCACTACTAAAGTATTTGAGGCACTAAATCAAACAAGGCATAGGAGAAAAAAAAAAAAAAAAAGGGTTCTGTGGACATGCTACAGCATCTCTTTTTCTTCACAGCCTGAAGAGGGTGGAGCACAATTAGCTCATCTGTGAGAAATTTGGGCAGGCAAGAAGCTTCAAGAAGTATTAAATTCAGCTCCAGACCAGGATCCTGCTGTCCCATGGGTGGCAGCTTAGAAAGCAGCAGCTGAGCTGGGGAGCTCATTGCCACGGGGGGCTGTGGTGGCCAGAGAAATGAGTGGGATCCAGAGGGGGTGAAGGACACGTGGAGAAGAGATGCCCTGGTGGTGATGAGGTTCAAATCCCCAGGTGCAGCCTCTGCACTGACAGCTTCCTGAAGAAGGAGCAGGTAGCAAAGAGAACTGTCACACCTGCAATGCCCCATTCTTCAAACTTTCTCATACACTGAGCAGCAGAGGGAAAATATACAGAGCCACACAGGTTTTGCACAAGCCCAGGTTTTAGCTGCCTGCAAGTCTGTCTCTCCAAGAAGTGACACTGCTCCTGAATGACTCCCTCGCCCTCTGCTAGAACGGGGCAAAACTCCCAGCCTTGGTGCAGGTTCATGGCAAGCCTCAGGGTACATTCTCACCTAAACCAGGTTTTCTGAGGAATGTGAGCAGAAAAAGATATTCCCAGGCATCTGCATGTGAGAGTATTTCAATATCCGCTCATCCAAGCTTTAATCTCTAAATTGCAAAAACATTAACATTATTGATTGATCAGACATCAATCCAAGAGGAAATTTAATTAAATTAAAATGTGTCACTGAGCAGTCCTCACACTGTCACGTATAAATCTTTGGAAATAAGTGGACAAAGACAGAAGCCATTGGTAGCATATTCCCAGTTCAATTTATCCCCCACCATTTTATTTTCCCAGTGATCCTGGGTGTGCTCACAAACTCACAGGGGGACAGCCTCATCTGCAGGGTGTCCATCTGAGGCACTCCAGCACCAGAGCCCTCCATGTCCACCACATGTGGGTTATTTACAGCTGAATAGGCTCAAGCCAGATGGCTCTGGGGAAACAACCTTATTTCAAGGCACTGTTATGGGGCTGCCCTTAAATCTGTACTGCTCCTCCTTGTAGGAGATTTGTCTCCATAGGCTGGAGGGTCCCAGAGAAAGGCTGAAAGGTCCCTTGCATTAAATCAGTTTATTCCTGGGCTGGGCATTTTGCAGCATCCAGCACTGCCAGAGTCCCCAGCAAAGCACAGACATGTGTGGGTAATAGCAAGGTGCTGAAATGGATGGATGATTACAAAATAACTCTGTACCACAACTTCTTTGGAGTATTATAAATCATTACAGCTGACTGAATAACACAAATAGAGATCAAGAAATATTTTCTCCAATTCATTTCTGAACAGCAGTGGGTTTGGTTTTCTGTCTCTTATGGCAGGATGATATTTACTGTAATTTATTATTACCATTGCCGCTATTCCAGCGGCCACTGGCTACTCATGAGAAAGTTTGAGAAGCTGGGGAGTTCATATAGTTTGAGTTTTTTTCTAAAGTGTTTTTCTACCTGACAGGGTGTTGTTTTTTCCCCAACATCTGTTATTTTCCTTCCCAAGTGCCAGTGTCCTGAGGGGAAACCGAGGGGCCGCACGCCCTGGGGCACGGGGAAGGGCAGAAGGGAAGGAGTCAGCAAATGGTGCTGGGTGAGATGTCTTTGCTCTCAGTGGAGCGTGGAGAGGGAAGGAAGGGAAAGACAAATCAGTATTTATAGATGTAAAAATCCAGCACTAAGCATTTTGCAGAGAGAAGGAAAACAAATATTTGGTTATCCAGGTGAGTGGTGGCCACCACGTTCACCACGGAGTGTGCAGACCCCTGTAGACTCTGCCTCTCCCTGCCCAGCACCAAGCTACGTGTGAGTGGTGCTGCCTTCAGAAACCATTCAAATTATTTCAGGGTTTACTTCCTCTAATCTTACCAAATCCAAACTCCAATTCCATTTCTTGAGAGCCGTCCTCAAAACAAATACTGAGGTAATACCAATGGGCTTGTGACTAGATGTGAAAATAGAGCTGTCTCAGCACGGAGTCCCACAGACAGGGCACAGATTTCCTCCCACTTGCAGCACAAGTACAATTTTCATGCCTCTGTCAGAAGTGCCAACCTGGGGAAGTTGCAATGAGCAAGCAAGGAGAGGAGCGATGAATTAACTTGACAACAGGAATTGCTGCTGATAAATCTCTCAGGAATTTGATCCATAAAGGTTTACTGCTCTGTGGTCCATGATAGGGGTGGTGGTTTTTGGGGTCTCCAGCAGCACGTGGTGTGTGTTTCAGCTCAGATGCATATCTGCTTTGCAAAAGGAAATCCCCACTGCACAGAACAGACAAAATGAGCTCAGCTGCATGGGGAAATGGATCTGGAACTGCATTTAGAGGCAGTGATTTATATATAAATTATAAAGTGTGTCAATTCCGGACACCCATTTATATGGAGCTTGTCAGATCCAGCTCTGGAACGTGTATTGCCTGCAGAAACCGTCCGGAAAACCTAAGAGGTGGCTTTAAACCCCAGTGTGTGAAAGGCCCCAAACCAGGATTTAATGGATTAGGAAGGCTGAAAAGGACCATCACAGTCATCTGGTTTTGCTTCCTATGTAGCACAGCTGAAGAACTTCACCCACTCATTTCAGCATCAAAGCCATAACTTCTGCTGAAGCTATTGCATAGCTTTAGAAAGACACTCACTCTTGATTTAGAGACTGAAAGCAATGCTCAATCCACCACATTCCTAAGCCAAATGTTCCAGCCATTAACTACTCTTGCTATTAAAAAAGCACACTTTCAGGGCAATTTTATCTAGCACCAGCTTCATGCAGTCAGATCCTGCTCCATCCTTCCTTGCTGTATTAAAGAGCAGGTTACAGTCAGTTTTAAGTTGTGTGGACTGTCCTATGAAGCACTGCAGGTTTTCTCAGGCAGTCCTGGAAATACACCACCTGAGACAATTTATGACAATTTATGAATGTACAAATTAATTGAAAATATCACTTGCAAGAGAATAACCAGAATAACCCCCTCTCTTCTGATGAAAAAAATCTGCACATTTTGGTGTGTATATCTGTGTTTTATTTTGTGTTTAATCTGATGACTCTGAGATGATATGGACAAGGAGATACAGGTAAATACGTGTCACACAGATCTCTCCCCCAGAACATTAGTAGAGGCATAATTCTGTGCATCAAAGCACAGTCTGTGTCACATCCAGCACAGACACTGAACAATGTCCCTTTAGAAAGGGCAGAGGGTGAGAGTAGCTTTATGACACTATTGATTTATTCTGTGCCTGCAGTTAAAAACTATACCCAGACAGACAATAAAAATAACTGCTCTAACCATATAACAGCTTCCTGCTACTAAAATGGATTTTACACTTAAAGGCATGGAGGGCTTTTCTTTTTTTCCTTAAGTCTCAATTATGACTTTTTTCTGAATAAATGGAAATGAGAAATTGTCAGAACTGGTTTAATCCTGATGTTGTGCTTTTTTTTCTGCTCTTCTCTGTGTTTGAAAAGGCCAGGATTATTTTCCCATTGCAAAGTTGTGCTGTAAGTTCACCAGTAGGCACAGTAACCTGATATTAATCAGAGCAGATAATTTAGTGCATAACTTCTACATGAAGAAATGGGCAATGGGAGTGGTAGTTTGGAATGGATTTATCATAAGAAATAAAATTGATTATGGTCTTTGTGGTCAACTGGATGAGCCAGGATTGAGATTGTGACCTTGGATTTGAATGTTAAAATAATATCTAGAGCAGCACAATCATCTCCTAGAGAACCTATTTTCATCCCTAAGGGCTCCATAGCTTTGCACACCAAGATTTGGGCAAGCTCCAAGTGCTTTGCTACACCAACACTGGTGTCTTAAGCAGGTTCCTAATAGCCTTCTATTGTAATTAGCCAGTTTCCATGATAATAGGGAAGGAATCTGAAAAATGGAAGCCTAGGACTGTGTGGACATGAATGGATCAATGAAATATTTTAAGACCATATAAGCCTCCCTTGAGGTCGTTATCCCTGAAACTGCTGAAAGAAATGAAGATGGCAGGAGAATGGGTCTGTGAGTTGGCACCAGAGGCAGCTGGAGAGGTCCTGTCTCTCTGTACTTGTCCTGTTAGGACAATTTTGGCTAGAAATGAAATGATTCAGACCAGGGGATTTATTGATCTGAAACTTGGGCTTTTTTCAGATTTTTGTCAGCAGAGCCAGTTCTCTGCTCCACTTCATCAGTTCACAAAGCAGAACCCATAGACACAAAACACCGACAGGGAGGTGACACAAATGAAAGCCCAGAAGAGAAGGGAAAATCCCAAACTTTATGAAAGACAGTGTGAGACAGGATGAGGTGGTCAGGTAGAGCAAGGAGAGATGTGCACCACAGCCTGTTTCTCTGCAGGATGGAGATGGGCAGCCTGGGTGCATGAGGTCAGACAGTATAAGGATGAAAGCATTGGGAAGGGAAAAAAATGCTCAGAAAAGGGAAAAAGAAAAGGAGGAGGAATCTGCTATTCAAGTGTCATTCCCCTTCTATAGGTTTTATGATTTGGGAGATATTGCCTGAATGACACATAATGTGAGATATTGTAATGTATTCTCCTGTCCCTGGAGATACTCTCAGAAATTAGATTATTACATGAGCATGGCTTTTATAAAAGTGAGCAAACATTGTAAGAAATGAACTCAAAGAGTGAGAAAATCAAGATCAGACTCTTCACATTTGGCTGGGGGATTTTTTCCACTTACTTATGCTCTGTGATAAACCTTAGGGACATTAATTAATTTGTTTTAAAATTGACTTATTGAATATGTTGGAAGATATATTTTTGTTTTAATCTGTAAAACATATAAATAGGAATGTTTACACAGAAAATGATCCTGTGGAAATTGTACACTTCCGCCTCAGAGAGAGAAGACTTTTTTCAGCTTTGTTTTCCTGTGTCCTTTTGGTGGTTCTGGCATTGGAAACTTCATTTTTTGCAGTGGGGTTCATTGTCTGCTGAAAGACTCATGGACATGACACTGAAAACAGGGGTCTGATTTCTCTGATTTTCATATAATGGTCAACATAAAATATCTAAGAGGGAAGTTAAAATTTTCCTTTCAGCTACAGGGTCTGTTGTTAATCTTCACTGGATCTTCAACTCCTCTGGACAAGCCAGGATCTGGCCCTTGAACGCTTACACACAGCTCCTCCCTCACCCAGGGATTGTCACACAATTTCAAGAGTACAATTTCCCGATGAATCACTCCTCTCTGCTCCTTACACCTCACTTTCATTTTTATTACTTTTTGGGCGCATGATTGTTTTACAGCCTTTCAATCATCAAGCCTCTTCTGAGGGCTCCAAATGTTTAAGCAATTTCGATCCCACGTGGTTTTGGCGCTCAGCTCTCAGACCAGGGTGCAGTTTTTCCACACAGTGCTGTGGGACCCCTGTGCAAAGACATCAGGGATAGCTCCCAAATCCCAGCTGCATGGGTGGCTGCTCTCCACCTCCCTCCCTGCCTGCATGGCTCAAGAGCAGCTCAGACAGGACCCAGCTTTAAATGGGGTTCATGGCCCCGTGCAGAAGGTTGCACCAGATCTTTTTCAGCCTGTGGTAAAATCTTCGCCCCTCTGGCTGGGATCCTTAACTGGGAGAAGAATTTCTGTCTGAAAGTCCCAACAGCTCTGCAATGTTGGAAAAAAAATCTTTATGGGGGAGTGATCCCTTCTGGTGCTTTTCAAAGCCTGCTCTTCAGAGTAGCAGATATATTTATATTGGAGGTGGGTTGCTAAGTACAGTAACTACTCCACAGGAGCCAGGCACAACAAACCAGCTCCTCAGGTCTGAGGCTGTGCTTGAGCACAGCTCCATGTGTGCTGATGGCTCCACAGCTCAATAATTGTGACAAAACATAAATCCTGAGTAGGGGATTGTTTAAGGTAGCTGTGGCACCTGGGGGTTTGTGCAGTGAAGATGCTCTGCAGGAGCTGATCTCTCCCAGAAGTAACAAATAGAGTGATGAGTTTTATCAGGGTGGGGAACCATTCTTGATGTCTGCTGGTACAGGTCAGAACACCGGGTATGTCTTGGTGACAAAATAGATAATGAGTCATGGGATAATGAGTCACGGCCTAATCAAAAGGGAAAAGGGCACATCTTACCTGGTGTGGCTCCACATCATAGATTTACTACACTTATGCAATGTGAGCACTCCAAACACTTGTGCCAGAACCAAATCCTAGAATTTGTCTGGTTCTGGGATTTTTTTGCTACATCTAGGAGCTTGATTCAGCATAGCTTTTTGGGGGATGAAGCAAATGCATTCTGCCTCATCCATTCCCCCTAAAACATCAGCAAAAGACAAGCAGATATGTTGCATTTTTCTGCACTTCCAGCCAAAAGTTTCATTTGGGAAAGAAAGGCTGAACAGAAAAAATAGGAGGTAAAGCTGAGAGATCTGAGTGGCTGTGACTGTTTGTAACTTAGCGAGCTGGTCTTGGAGAAGTACTCTGTCCACTAGCTGGATGCCAATTGCCAAGAGATGCTATCAGTTGATTAAAACACAGCCTGCCAGCTTCCTGCTTGATAAAACTAAGTACAATCTGATTGGGAATTCTCAAATCCATTACAGAATGGCTAGTCCATCACTTAAATCAGCATACACCACTTCCCCATGAATCATCAACATACTTTGGTAATATATTTGCAGCAGCTAAACCCTGACAAAAACACTGACAGTTTGTCAAGAAGGTCCCTGAGCTCCGGATCCCGGGGGTGGGAAATGGCAGGACCGTGAGGGTTTCCTGTTGTTCCCTGCTCAGCTGGGTGAAGGTCATTTCCTCTCCTCTCTCACGCAGAAGAAGCTGAACCCTCAACCTCTGAAGGTGTGTCTGTGAGCTCCCAGAAACAGCAGCCAGCCCATGCAAGGAGCCCACGCTGACAAAGGCAGGGTCACTCCCCAAAGAGGAGTGCTGGTCACTATATTTGCCTCCTGGCAAGTAAATCACTTAATCCCAGGCTGCAGAGGGAAAAAAAAGTCATGAACTATCACAAATCAGTCTTACACTTTATTTTTTCTGCATGCTGTAACAGAAAAAACAAACCCAACAAAAGCACCCAGACCCAGGGCTGCAGAGCCAGGCCAGCATTCCTGCAGAGGAAGGGAGGGGCATGCTGCCAACCCATTAAGGATAATCCACTAGCGGGTTGCAGTGTTTAAAAAAAGCCATCTTTTGCTGGCTTTTTGAAGGGTTTTGTATCTGCTGAGTTGGAAGCGGGTGCTCAACCCCAGATGCACATCAGAGTTTGAACATCAGCTGCCATGTATCCTTGATCATCCCAATGTGATAGACGGAAGTGTTATCCAAGGAATTGCTGTGGGACCTGCTAGTTAAATAACAACACTGAAATATCAGAGGAACAAGTCAGCCCCAGCAAAACCATAAAATCTTCATTCCTTCACAGAAATAAGATCTTAGGAGGGGAAAAAAACAACATAAAATCTAAAGAAAGTGAGCATATGCAATAAAATTTGGAGGCCATTTATTACTTATCAGTTAAACAGCAGATCATAATGAAATAATGAAGCCAGAAAGATAAGTCCTAATCACACAAATTCTCAGATAATGCCTTGATAGGTGCTGTTATCCTCCAACTCCAACACTTCCCATCCATGTCCTTTTGCATTCTCTCTCCATGTCCCTCCCTTGATTCCTTCCACTTCTTTTTCTTGTTATAATTAAACATTGTAAGATCTACTTGTGCAATGTATGGATAATACAACGCTTCCTTGTAAAATGACAATACATTATCTGGTGTAAAGTCAGTGTAACTCATCTCTAGTCTCAATACATTTTATTTACAAGAAAATGCATAAGCAGGAGACAAATATCTACTGTTTTCACAGTTTCAAAAACATAAACTATAACATAAGGGGTTGCTTGTGCTGTCCCTTAAACTCCTGGGAGTCAGGGAAGTCTCTCCAGAACTGAGACTCACTTGGAATAGGTAAAGTAAAGCAGAGATTCACAGGCACAGTTTCCTCATTTAAATTAACACAAAGTGAGAGGACAAAGAGGCTCCCAAAATTCTGTTCTTGCGGTTCAAATTTGAATATATGTTTTTAAAGCTGGCCAAGTAACTGAAATTAAACCTCACGTAATTAAGTTCCAGTAATTTGAGCAGAAAGTAGTCCTGGGAAAGTTAGCAGGCTGGAAACATTATGGCGAAGAAGATATATTGGATTTTTTTGTGCCATTCCTATCACATCAGAAGTCCACAAAGAAGAAATTTAGGGTAAGTCAAGAGTTTTCAGTCTCTGGTGTGCAGACCCCAAAGGTCCATGGACCAAACCACACAAGCAGCTGGTTGGGCGGTGTGCTCCCACCTGAAGTTTTCAGTGTCTCTTCAAGTTTTCTGTACAGGACCGTGACGCTGCCCCAAAGCCATCCTCAGGGGTGCTGCTGCCTTCTTCTCAAACTCACGTGGCTCTGCTCTCTGCTCCTTACACTCACCAGCAGTCCTGGCTTACCTCCTGCTGCTGCAGAAACTTTTGGCCTCCTCATGGTGCAGATTTATAAGCAGTGTGATCTCCTCTGCATCCAGGCGTCACCACTCCGGGTCTTCTGAGAGACTAAGGTTGGAAATTGGAAAAGGGATCACAAAAAGTGATAAAAGTAGAAGGAAAGAGATCAGCAGCAAGGAGGAACAGCTAGAGAGGACCAGGCAGTTACTAAACAAAAAGAATAATGAGCCAGGAGAAATCTTGGTGGAAGAAAGAGGAGTAGTGCTTCAAGAGCTGCCAGTTATCACCAAAAAGGGTGTCACATAAAGCAGATGACCCTCTCTAAAGTATAAGCTCCCCTCCAGGCTGCCATGGGAGCTCTGGGAAGTTTGACATCCTTCCTCTTGCAAAGCAGGGTGACAGACACCCTGAAGGACTTTGTGGTGGTGTGGCTGCCCCTGGGATCAGAGCAGTGTGTCCCACCAAGCCCTGGCTTGCCTTTGGAGACAACTCTCCACTGGCTCTCCTCTGGAAGGAGTATGTCTGCATTGGAGCTGTTCTGGACCAGCTCCCAAAAACTGGAGACAGCCAGGGGATTACTGCAAAACCACCCCAAAGGGAGACACAAATGGAGACAGAGCTGAAGCATAACCCTAGAGAAGCAAGGCTACTGTCAGTGGCCTTAAATTTGCTTGATATACCTGGGGAAAAACTGTTGGGATTTAAAACACAAAAATGTTGAAAAATATTAGAACTTTTTTGTAACAGGCTGCTGTTTCAGGTCACATTGTAGGTTCAACATGTGCACACACTTCAGCTAATATCAGTGTGATCTGTACTTAACAAAGAGTGAAACACACAGTGTGCCCAATGAAGACTGAATTACTCAGGAGGAACTACAATTGATAAGACAATGATTTATGGAGCTATTGTTTTCTAGGTTCTTGTAAATAATCCTAATTGGTGTTAATCATCCACCCTCTGCTTTGTGTTATCACCAAGCAAAGTACACTTCCTAAAGAAGCTATTTAGGGGCATAATCCTTCTGAAAGGCAAGACAGCTATTGACTTCCACAGGACCTGCAGTGAGGTGCTCAACCAGGGAAAACAACTCTGGAATATGAGCAAAACACATCACACTATGTTTCCATTCTTGCATTGAAAAGTTTCCAGTAAACTCACGGTAAGTTCAGTGTGTCCCAATAATCCCTTCCACGTGGGCTTCATGCAGAGGCTCTCCAGCCTTTCTCCCAGCTCAGAAATGCACCACACAGGATCTTCATTTGCTGATGTTTATTTATTGCCAGAGTGCAGCTCCTGCCTGCATCCCCTTGCCACGGGCTGGCTGTGTCAAACCTGACAAAGGCTGCTTTGGAAGAGCAGACACCTGCACCAGGACCTGGTGTTTTTCTGTCTCTGATTTTATTGTTGTGCCTGAAAAGGTGCTTTGATCTTTTGGTGCTTCACTGTTTGTCACACCATGCCCCTGTCACGAGGGAGCCATGGGACTCGAGACCCCCTTGTCTGCTGGTTTTAGGTGTAATCTTTGGTGGGCTCAGTTTTAGCCCACAGATGAGCTTGCTTGACCTTATCAGGTCTGCACTTTAAGTAACACTTAAATAGCATTCTAGAGGGTTCAGTCACACACTGCTTGCTTACGGAAACTACAAGGAAACCAGACAGCTTTTCAATTTGTGTATCAAAGAGAAGGAGATTTACACATAAAAGGGTGAATTATTTTGATTTGTAGTTTTCAAGCCACTATACACTCTCCAACATAAATGCTCCCTTGTCTCTGCTTTCTGATAGTTCATATCGGGTTCAGTGGCCTAGATTTTCAAAAGTGGTAATTTTGGAGGCCAATATTCCTCAATGCCAATGAATGGTGCCTTAAAGAGACCAGATATTGTGAAGATACTCTGTATCTTTGGCAAATAGGGCCATTTTAGCACCTCTCAATTGTGATACCCCAAAGTGACAGTGTGAACAATCCTCAGGGGTGGGTTGGCCAGAGGAATAAAGCTTTCCCCCACCACAGCATCCCTTCCACTGACACCAGTGCTCACAGCATCATACCCCCACCACCATTAAAGATTCCTGCAGAGTCAACATCACCAGTCCTTTTTGACATTCTCAACCACCAAACATCCTAAATAACCTACAAAAAGAGCTCATTTCCTCAGCTATTTCATCTTTTTAAGTAGCTATCAGAGAAAAGTCTTCTAAGGCACGAGGCTGGATAGCCAAAATCTAGCTATATGGTATTTGAGGGAGAGGAGGGGAGAAACCCTATCCCATTATCTGCATTATCCCGTTACCCTTGGATGTCTTCCATGTACTTGGAAGAGCAATGCCCCATTCTTGAGGCTTCACATTGCAGCCACTGCCTTTTTGGCAGAAGAAGGGTGGATGTGGCTCCCTTCAAAGTCAATCAATGTCACATCTTTAATCAATCTAGAAGGTCACCACTGCACTTCCATCAAAAAAGGTTGGGTACAATTCTCGCTGAGTCCTGATTGTTTGTGGGGGACTCAGGTTGCAGTGGGTGTTGGAAAAAGTCTTTTCTGGCCCTTACCTCAGCACATCTTCTACTGCAAGGCTCTTTGTAAGAGTTTAAGATCAAATGAGAATTACACCCAGGACTCTGAGATACGGTGGTACAGGAGGACGTGTAGTGAAACCCCAAAATACACCAAAGCAACTCAGCTTTGTGTTTCTTTATGGCTGTGAACACATCCAGTTTTGCTGTGAGATTCAGAAAGCTTAGGGAGCCTTTGTGTGAAGGCAGGTCTCATTTTGAGCAAGCTTACAATGATTTTGAGTTTCACCTTACAATCATCTATGAAATGTCATTGTTCATCTGGGATGTCTGTGAGTGGTCACAAAACAGAAGCCTATTGCATTTCAGGGAACTGTGACTAGAAGGGAGGATCATGGCACGGCATGTGTCAAAAACACTCAAACTTGAAGTCAGGACCCCTTACACAAACACACCCATCAATATCAAACACTGAATCTGTTAAGCGAGAAAATTCTTCCCCCGAGCGGGAGCAATTTCATTTTCATGCTGGCACAACTGGAGCAGGATCCAAAGCCCAGTAAAGTCAAGGATAGAATTTCCATTGATTTCCAAGGAGCCTGGATCGGATCCTAGATCACATTGTCACACTGCAGCAAAACCCAGCCGTGTTGCAGTGCACCCACCTGCTCTCCAGCGTCTCAGCCCTGGCCGTTCAAAGCCATTGCAGGTACAATCTAGGTTATTCCAGCATTGACTTGGTGCAAGGCTAAATAAATACTGTTTTATCAAAATCAGCAATACTGCTCCTCGTTAGTAAATTAGGCCAACTAATGCATACCTTTTATTAGGACAACTTTTGTCCTTAAGTCAAAACCAAGTGTCAAAATCCCTATTCTATCAATCAGACTGGTGTCCTCCTGTACCAGTTGTGAACTAGGGCTGGCTAAAGACACACAGGAAAAGTGAGTGAAGACCTTACAAGGTTTTTAATGAGATAATTAGGCTTCTTTGACAATAATTCAACAAAATCTGGCTAGGTAAGGGATCAACAGCTTTTATGTACATAAGAAAGAAAGAAGGGAAGAAGGAAAGCAAAAAGGAAGGCAGGCAAGAAGGAAGGGAGGAAGGAAGGAAGAAAGGAGGGGAGGAAGACCCTCTTTCATTTATTAATACTTCATACTGACAAGTCACAAAACCACAAAAGCACAAAAACCTTCTTTAACTTTTGCCTGTTCTCAACAAAATCACCCACCTACAAATTAAAATCCCCTCCAGACATTGCTGAAATTACTTTCTTAGGCAGTTCTGTAATGTAAATTGTTCTGCACACTAAGAACTTCAAAAATAAGATGCACAGATCTTTTCCTTGTGTGCGAATCATGCCAGAGGTCTATATCTGAGAGGAATTTCTGGGAAGAACAAATAATCTTCTGTAGCCAGTGCTAGAGTAGGTGCCCTAAACAAACCTCCAGAAGGAGCATAATGAGGCAATGATTTATTGCGTGCTATGCAAGTCTCACTGCTGTGAGTGTGTTGTAAGAACCAGAGAAAGGGAACAGCAGTAATCATCCACCCTCCTCCTCCTCCTCGTGTGTTTCTGGATATTACCTGCTCAGGATATGAGTGTGACACCGAGACAGGGGTGCAGCCCCCCTGAGCAGCAGGATTGGCAAATAATCTTTGTGCTGCAACGTTTTGCCTCGTATTTAAGGCACCAACTCCCACTGCCTAAAAATAAATTTAAAAATCTGCATATAGATATTCTGAAACTTTGCACAAATATAAAATGTCATTAGTGTTGGACAAGTTGTTGCTCTGTGTGCACCAGAAAGGAATGTTGCCATCAGCAGGTAGAATCTTGGATATTTCAGAATGAAGGGTAAAACTTCCCTTGGCTGCAAGTGGCACAACATTTCACCTATGAATTAGGGACTAAATACAGACAATGAATTCTGCCCACAGAAATATTTGTAAGAAAATCTTGGTCCTGAAGAACTAGAATCAATTAAATTTGGAGGAGCAGAAATATGCAGTGTAACCAGCACTGCACCAATCAATACAAATCAACATAAGCCTGACCCTGTATGTGTTGTATTTGCAATTAGCTGGGCTTTTTTTACAATTTAAAATTCATTTGGGTTCTTGTACTGACTGGCAGGTTGCTAGCATTTGTGCCCATATTCCTTCTAAATTCTCCAATTTAAAATACAAAAAAATCCCCACAACTAAGAATTAGTCTTCAAATGTGTTTGGTGAGTTATTTATCATAAATAAACATGGAAAAAATTACCTGCAGACTACTTGTGCTCAACTTCCCCCCTACCTCCCCCCACCCCAAAAGGCTAAATCAGTGAAATAAATTAATTGTTATGAATTATTCAGCTCTACCTGTGGCAATGAAAAATAGCAAGAGCATTAGGATTCTTCTTTGTGTACTAAGCCTCTAATTTATAGAGAATGCATATTAATAAAACACAGGATATTCATCAATATTCAAGTCACTGACTGCCTGACTATTTAATCTAAAATTACCAGCCAGCTCAAAACTCTTACTAGTTAATCATGTAATCTAAGCCATTCTGATATTGATGGTTAACATTTATTGCCCAAGTGCCATTTATAAAAACCTCTCCTACATCTTCCCTTTGCCTGGCAGAGAACCTTTGACACGTTTAACTTTTCAGACAAGCCGGAGTAGGTCAGCTCATCCAGCCTGTTCTCCAGCCCAGAATGTTTGTTTGCTTCATTCTCATGAAAGGGAAATTGCCTCCTGTTGTGGTTTTGCTTTTGAACATGAACAATAAAAACTGTCCTTCATTATAAGGATCTTTGATACTTTCCCCTCCTTCTGCAGATGTTCTGCAGGTGGAGAGAAGAACCAGCTGGATTTTGTAGCCTGCACAGATTGTGTCATCCTTTACAATGGAAACAAAAATGTTCAGATCAGGAAGGCCAAAACAGCCTCATCTGCCAGCTACACACTCCAAAAAAGCCACCAACCACAGATTTCCTCCCCCAAGCCTGACTGCACACTCCAAAGGGGATGGCTGGCAAAGAGCAGTGACACCTTTAGACATTGCCAACTCCTGCTGCACGACCTTCTCTGCACAAATCAAGGTGAAATGTAAGAATTGGGGGAAAATTCTCATGTCATAAAACTTAGCCAAAGTTTAGGCTCAAACTCCCAAAGTATATCATACCAGGAAGATGTGCTGATGAAGGGGATGGCAGTGACATCTTCCTAAAGCAATGCACCTGAGCTGGTCTTGGTATTTATCATCCAGATTTTTTTCTGTTCTTTTTTCTTTTTATTAATTTTAACAAATTAAAGTTAAAAAAAAACCAGAAAAAAACCCCCACAAGCAAACAGAAACTTTTCAGTTATTCTAATCAAAAAGTTAGGGTCTTGGAAGTTAACTGCAAATCAGCAAACGTGCAAAAAACTCACTGTAGCAGAAGCTTCAAATTGCAAATATATAAGAGTCATATAGGTGCTAAGATATAATCAAAAAGGGATTTTTGAAAACAACATTCTTACCCCTTTCAAATGACAGCCTCAGGTCATTTGAACTAAAATTTAAGTATCACAGAAAAATTTTGCAAAAAATGGGGGAGGTTTTTGAGCAAAGAATGTAATTTTCGCTGGATATAGTAATTTTTTGGATTGAAAGGAATTGCTTCCATTTGATGATTTTGCCCCTCTGGAATCCAGGCTACAAAGAAGTTAACAAGTGTGTGTTCCCATGGAGGGAGGGCTGCCGAGCAAGGCCTGGTCAGATAAGACATGAAATAAAATCTCCCTCCTGGCCTTGGCACTTACGTAAGGGCCCCCGGCACCCGTGGCAGCCGTGGGATCAGAACTTGACCGTGGGTGTTTGCAGAAGGCCAGCGAGCAGTGGCAGTGTCTCCCAGCCCGTTTCAAAACTCCAGTAAATAAATATTTGCGGAGGACATTTCACAGCCCTCGCGCAGGTCCCGCTTTACCACGGCCAGCCCCGAGCTGCCGAGGGGTAACAGCGTGCTGAGAGCAAGGAGAAGAGGATGGCTGCACCCTGAAACATGGCCTCAGAACAAGCAAAGGCTACGTAAACTCTCAGCATACCTCGGTAATTCTTTGTGGCACAAAAAGTGGCTTGGGCCTTGTCTGAACTGGGCTCTTACCTAAGTTGGAAAACCATGTTTAAATTAAATTTAAAGACCATTCTTCTTAAAAGCACTTCTACAATGCTTTGGCTGGACAGTGTGTTTTTCTAACCAATGTTTACATAGTTTGACCCATTTTCACTTCTTTGCTTTAACTGAAACTATTAATTAAGCTATTTAAAAATTAAATTGAGTATATGACTGCTTTGGACTGGATCTCAGGCTTCATTTAATTGTTGGTTCTTGTCCTCAGTTTGGCTGTGAGGGTGTGTGAATCTGTCTCCATTTGGAAATGAACACAAAATTAAAAATATATTTCATACAGACTACGAGATTGAGTAAAACACTGAAGACATGCCTTGTTTTAATTGTTTTAATTGTTTGGAATATATCCCCATGATACTGAAAAATTACTTCTGCAAGAAACATGGTGACATGAGTCCAGTGTGGCTCACTGTGGAAAACTGCACTTTTAAACAGCTGAGCTGGTATATAAACCAAAGTTCGATTTTAGTGAGCACAAAAACAGTCATACATCGCATTTCTTGTGATTTATATGCCACAGTCATGCTGGATTTTCAAGTGGAAAAGATGCCTAGAAATTAATGAAAAGGGGTCATATCTATTTTTCTATTTGTAACTAAAATAATGCAGGGCTTTCTCTCGCAGAGGGGCCAATGTGCAGACAAAGTCTGATTTAGATTTTCCCATTGAATGGTTTTTCTGTACAGAAATCTCATGAAGACACACTGATTCTTTAAACTCCACTGTTGATGCTGAAATTATGCTGTGTGTCAAAATTACATCAAACAACTGCACTTATTTCCACCAGAAAAATTTGATTATTTCACTCTCATTTACAATACATTTTTTCCCCACTATAATGCTGACTTGGTAATTCCCTTAGGTCTGGACACCTCCAAGTAGACTTTTTCAGTAGAAAGAAAACTTTCATTATATTTCATTTTTTTTCCTTGATTTGAATGTTATAATTGGATTGGAGAGATATTTGTTGCGAGCTTCATGTTTTGCCAGGCTCCACAAGCAACATCTTTTAATTTCTCTCTTTTCAATGAACCTTTTGACTTGATAAAAGTGGCTCTAAGGTATTTTTACAAAAGAGGCCAACGAAGCCAGTTCATTTTAAATCCTTCTCTTTAAAGTATCTCATTTCCTTACTATTTCTTAATAGAGGCACTATCCTGCAATGTCATAAAGCATGCTGCAATTGACTTCAGTGGGATCAGGATCACTCTGTACTGTAATTAGTTCTATATTTCAAAATATTAGAGGTCATTTTCTTCTTTTTTTTTAATCTGAGAAAAGAAAACATTTGAAAAAAAAAAGGCTTTCAAGTGTGATTGTCAGTAGAATACTAAAAATAAGTTGCAGGCATTCCAGTTGTGACAATTTATGTTTCTAATGAAATTTTCCTCTTCTCATTTACTGCAAATTTTTTATGTAAGCTTTTACAGCCCTTGATTCAGTATCTTTAATCTTCTGCCAATATTAGATAGAAATGGAACTAACTAGGGAAAATCTATCTGGTTATAAAGCACAGTGTCTATAAAGTTTTTCAGTTCATCCAAAACTGCCTTTTTTTTTTTTCCCAGAAGATTGGATAGGATAAAATTATATTTTGAAATACTGTTAACACTATTCAGAGATTAATACACTTGTAATTAATAATAAGTTTAAAATATTATGATGCCTCTGGAGAAATCAAAGGATTCAGTGTCGATCACCCTGACTACCAGCACTGGGCAAGATCTCACAGTGCCAGGTTCTGGTTCTTTTAATTGCACTCAGTAGCAAAAGCTTCTCCCCGAGACTGCTGGCAAAATTCAGCTCCAGCCCAGACCAGGGAAGGAGCCCGTAATTTCCAACTACTTATTTAGATGGGATCTGTCAGGGTTTGCATGAGCAAAGGCCTGGGAGCCAGTCTCACAGGGAGATTTTCTCAGCTGAGCACCCACACCCCGGGTCGTGGCCTCTCCGTCCTTCCCTGTGCCGAGGGCTTGCCGCAGGCTCTGCCAGCACCACGCTCCCTGCCTTGCAAAGAGGCTGTGCTGCTTCACTGAGAGCTGTCAGGCTCCATCCCCTGCCCCAAGCGCCTCTCCCAGCCCCATAAACACCCCGGAGCAGACACCCTTTGTCCACAGAGTCTATTTATAAAACCACACTTCCAACATGTTTCGGCTGGTGTAGGTCAGCTCCACGGCTCCAATTATGGCAGCCAGGCTGTGCAGCAGGAAGGTGCAGCACCCCAAGAAATGGTTCAGGGCCAGAAACAACTTGACCCCGAGCAGCCCCAGCTGAGCAGCATGTCTGACCATGCCCTTCGAGCGGGGCAAAAACGTGTTCCTCCCTCATCTGATCATCCTGTCAGTGCTAAAAATATAAAGCACTTGGACCCTGCAAAGAGCTCGAGTGTGCCTTATGGACAGTCCCTTTAAAATCCACAGGTCTGTAAGGCAGAATCAAATCCCACACCCAACTGAAGTGAATGGAAAAACTCTCCTGCCCTGCAGGGTGCCAGGAGTTGCTTCCCAGGGCAGGAAAGTTAAGAACGTGCAAGACATTGCCAGGACAAGAAATCTATTTTTGGACACTGCTTATTCTAGGTATTTCTACCGTTCCCATTAACACTGTCCCAGAACACACAGGAATCATTCATGCATTTGCTAATCTCAAAATGAGAAATGAAGGTTGCCCAAATTCCCTGGATGAGGAGCAGCAGCAGAGGAGGGTCTGTCTGCTTGAGGGCTGCTCCCAGCCTGGCTGGGACATGGATGCACCGTGCAGCCCACAGCAGCAGGGCGTGGGGATACAGGCTCTGGACACCTCCTCTGCCATAAATGTCCATGTATTTACCCTTCCCACACCCTCTGCACAGGCAGTAACTGGTGAACCCCATTAAACACCCAGTGGTGTCTCTGAAGCTGCCATGCATGGATAGGCACTTGCACATCCCTGTAAGAAAGCAGTGTGCCTCCCTTCTTTGCTGCTGAGACCTGACCTGTGTGCTCCCCACTCCACTTACTTCTCTTCATGCACAATTTCATGGCTGGGATACACAGGAGGGTCCTGCCAGGATACAACGGGTTAGTTCACACATCTTCAGGGCTTTATCCAGCAGCACATGCCAGTCTCTGGACAGAAAGGTCTCTGCTGTTTCCAACAATGGATTAAAGTGTTCCTCTGCACTGGCCAGCATGGTCCAGAGCAGTGGAGAGCCTGCGGCCATGGCCATGACTTGGCACACAAAGCACCCCAGACATGCACAGCCATCCTCATCACCTGCTCTGGGCACGGGGGAGACTTAGGGGCTACATGCACGTGCACGTGCATCTTTTCTTCTCCATCTCATCTATATCTGGCACAGGGAAGGGGTGTGATCTCCTGACAGTGTGAGAAAAAGTCTCTATTTATTCTGTCTGGAAGGGCGTTGTGTGCAGTGCGAGCATCTCAGCTCACGTGTGTGCTCACAGGAGACAGCATTTGGGGTGCTGACAGAGGAGCCCTGCTGCATCTCCCCAGCCATGGGGGGTTACCCGCAGACCACAGCCAGCAGAAGGAGGAATTACTTCAAAACCACTCTTTCAGCACCCTAATACTGTCCAGAAGAGCCAGGGCTGGGTTTCAGTGGGCTGGAGGTGTGGGCACAGGCTCCCTTCTGCTGACTCGACTGAGCCCCGGGGCCCCTCGGGGCTGGCGGCGACGGGGGCACTTCTGTCAGCACTCTGCAGAAACAAGCTAATTGACATATGCTAACACACTGTTAAACATAACACTGTCGTGTTTAAAAATATACTAGCTGGTTGGATCAAATGCATTTTAAAACATGCCTGCTTTTTTAATTTTATTTTTCTGAAAAGGATGAGGTTTTGGTTAACATGTGCTAGTAATAACATTTTTGAACATGGTTGAGATGCGGGAGATGTGAGAGCAAGAGCAAGTGTCCTTTGGCCGAGTATAGTCCACAGGGAAAGTTAACTTAAAAAACAGGTTTTCCCTGATAATGTTAATTTGTTTACATTGTCCAGTTCACAGGATTTCAACATGAACATGCAGCAAAATGTCTGTGTGCAGCATAATACCCATGTAATCCATCCTCAGAGTTTGTAAATTCAGCCCTAAGGCACCACCGCAATAAACACCATAATCGTGTAATACGATAATAACAACTCCCCAAAAGCATTACAACTCTTCCTGTCAATACAGGTATCTCTTTAATGACATGTTAAAACTGAAACCAGAATTAAAATCAAGATGTTGTTTTGAGTCTTTAGCTACAGTTGTAATATACATCCAGGGAGAGAGCTATTCCCTCCGACTGAAAGGAAGCCAATTTCTGACTCTGTCCAGTTTTCTTTCTGTAAATTGCTACTGCTGGAAAACACACAAACCATTCCTCTTTGCATGTTCTCCTGCTGCGGGCTGGTCCTCCAGCACTCTTCAGCCCAAGGATTCTACAAAGATAAAAGCTGCAATAGCTTTTTACTTCTAGTTTAAAGCCAAGATCCTCAGCCACACAATCACTTCCAGTGAAGCTCTTCACACCATCACAGGGCAGTGAGTGTGATTTTGGGTGGTGGATGAAATAGCAAGTACAAGAGAACACTAAGAGACAAAAGACTTTCTTTCCATGCAAATGTACTGTGGGACAGCAAATGGAAAATGAAATAGAAAAATCTAGGTCAGTGAAAAGCTTATGGTATGAAGAGACAATAAGCCGAATTGCCTCTAAATATAACAAATACTTACTCAGGTTTTTACCAAAAGCATTGAGAGTTCTTTAAACAATAATGCTGGGGCCTGATTAATAAATCTGCATGTTCAAATATTGTGGTGCAAAATGAAGTCAAGATTCAAAAATGAAACCATACATCAGATGCCTGGCACTGAATGTACACGAATACACTCTGTGATCACCCATCATCTGTGCCCAAGTCAGGGGAATTGCAGAGCTGTTCCAGGGGTTCTCATCAGGCTTTGGGGATGAAGTGGGGAACTGAAACCCATCTCTGCACTGAAATCACAGGGGCTACAGAGAATTTGCACCAATACTGCTCAGACATGACACTTCTGTTAGAATAAGTGAGGGTGTTTTGAGGTTTACGTTGCATTTTATGCGCAGGGATTAAAGTATAGGAGAAATTAAGACAAAGATGCCTGAGGAGATAAAAGGAACCTGTGGGGCACTTAAAAGTAAACCTGTCATTACAGAGATGCCCCGGCCAGGGTGTCCCCAGCTCCAAGCACTGCTGCCAGAGGCAATGGCAACCTCTGTGCTCAGGAATGTCTTGTCCTGGCACAGCAGAGATGGGCATTTCATCCCAGAGCTGGGGCCAAGATGACCCTGCTCATTTGAGCTTGGACTTGATGATGTGAGAGGTCTTTTTTGACCTAAATGATTCTGTTACTCTGTGTGCTGCAGCCCAATACCTTGGCCCTGTATATCCATGAGATGTGAAAGGGAAAGGTAAACTGAGGTTGGATCTTTGAGAAGGTGAAACACATTCTCCTATCAGTAGCTGCTACCAGAAAGAGAAAGGAGAAAAAAGAAAGGAAAAAGCTGAGGCTGAACACTTATTCCAGGCTTCTGCCCTTACCACACTGTGCATAAGAGATCACAGGGCTGTCCTGCCTCTGCCCTGGGGCAAATGCTCCTGGTGAGAGGATCTGGTGAAAATTTGTAAAGTCCTCTGGCTATGCTGTTCTCCAGAGGAGATGATATTGTAAGATTTTTTTAAAAGAGTAAGCAAGAAAAAAGCCTGCAAGCTTATGAACTTCCTTGATCTGAAGCTCCACAAATTCTTTCCATGGTTTTGGTACAGCACCTTATGTGCAGGGTGGAAGGGGAAGCTATTGAGTGTTGAATTACAGAGGGGGAAAAACATTTCAAATTCCTTACTATTTATACCCACAACTTTCCCAAATCATTATACACAAATCCCCTAGCCTCAGCTGAACTGCTCACGGGTTACAGGGCCAGGAAAGAGGTGGAGCCTTCATGGCTCTCTCTAAACCTTTCAGAAACTTGAAGTTCCTGAAAAAATGAAAGCAATGAAAGTTACCATGCCAGGCAGAGAAAATTCAACCTCTACAGCGCCCCACAAGAACAGAATTAATATACAAGACAGTAGGAGGTTGCTTTCATAACAGGGAGCACAGGTTGCTTATTTGTGAGAAGTTTTCTGGGTCTACCTTCATTGTTAAGATGAGGCTGACACTGGGTACAGAGAGACAGAAATTTGACAAAAGCATTGAGCGATTGGGGGTATTTGAGAAAAAAATCTATTCTGGTAGCCCAGACACTAGGCTGGGACTTGTTAAGTTGTGAACTTGTTAAATTCCGGCTCCACCAACGGCTTCCTGCATGACAAGAAACCCAGAGCCTATTTCTGCTGGTACAAATTCTCCTTGACTTTCAGAGACACCGTGGCCTTCATGTGGCAGCTCCTCACCCGCAGAGCTGTTTGAGGATCTGCTTCCCCTCCTGCACTCGAGCTCCACCAAACACCCCTGGGAGGTATCAGCAAACCAGGGGGCAGAGAGGGGCTTTAACCTGATGGGACAGGTCCAGGGACAAGCCCTGCAGGGCTCCTCTTTGCACAGTGCTTCTCCACCTCCTCACACAAGCTTGCTTTTGGGATGGCTTAAAGCCTTATTTGACTTTTCTAAATTCCTTTTGCCTCTCCTACAACCAGTGAAGTGGATGGATTTCAGATTTTAGTTTCCTTGTCATTATTTATGGCGTTTCCTTGTTTTGCCAGTTTCATTCATTGTTCTTAGCCCAAATAGTGAATTAAATTAGGAACACAAATTTTGACTTTTTTTTCTGGACTATTTTCACTTCATGGCTTTCAAGTTTTAGCAAGTGCTCTTATTTTTGGATTTTCAACATTGAACAGGGCAATAGAGACATTAAAGTAAGAAATATGCTAATTGGACTACATAATAAATGTAAAAGTTATGAGAACTCTCTAATCGCATGAGATTTGGAGGCTTCCACTTCTACCCTAATTAAAAATCTCAGTCCTATATGATTTAGCATGAGGTTCACCAATACTGCTCACAAGTACCATGTGCAAGAATTAAGCACCCCATGGGTTCCTTCAGAGGGACAAATGGCATCTTCCATGAGCAAATTTAAAGTCCTAAATTGCAACCATTTTACAAGAAGGAGCCAGGAAACTCCACCAAGAGAAACAGGGATGTGGACTCCAGGATTGTATTTCGATCCCTAGGAGGACACATGAGATCCTCAAGAGGATTTAAAGAAAACACCCCATGGAGTGACCCAGTAGGGTGGTTTCTGTCCTCCTTTCTCTCTGAGGGAATTCCTGCAGAGTAATGCACAGGTCCTACAGCCCAAACTCTTCACAGACTATCTACCAACCAAAAGTCTGCAGCCAAGAAGAGCACTGATGGCCGGGGAGATAGCTGCTCTCCCACCTTCTCCATGCAGGGATGAACCTGAGCTCACAGCTTTGCTGCCATGACCAAGGTGCCAGTGGAGCCAGCAGGGCTCAATGAAAAACGCACCCATTGAACTCTGTTATGTTTATCCACACCCAAGTGCTTTTTAAACACGGACTGTTGAATTACCCAAAAAGCATCTTAGCCAACACGCTCTCAGATTTCCAGCTGATAGCCCTTAAAAATAGAGTTTCTCCCCTGTTAAACAAGCAACTATAACATTACTAGAGGTCTGGAACCTTTTGTGCTGAGCTTCGACCTACAGCAGTATTTCCCTGATAGAAAAAAGCAGGCTGGAGTTGGTGACATAACACCAAATATACAGATGGGACCACACTATAATTAGCAAGGGAATGTCATTCCTGCCATCTTTGCTTCGTTTGTAACTGTGCCTGTAAGCTCTGGGGAATGGTGTGCATTTCACACAGTCTGCACAGGAACGAGGGTTGCCAACTGTCCCAGTTCTGGTGGGATACCCTTGGTCCTCTGACCCGAGGCTTGCAGAGATGCCAGCAGTGCCTGCAGAGAGCTGTGCCCCTCGCCAGGCCACTGCCATGACCCCTGGTCCCAGGGCAGAGGGGAGGGATTTCTCTGCATGGCACCAACTCCTCAGCTCCCTCTAAAACACCACACACTCCCATCCAGAGGAGCACTGCCCACTGCTCCTTGTCAGGCTCCTTCACATGGACCCAAAAACATCCTTTTGCCCATCACCAAGCTGAATGAACAGCCTGGGCCTAACAAGAGAGGCCAATAACTCTGTTCCCCTCCACACTCAGCCTGCTCCCAGGAGGGAGAGGATTTATTCAGAGCAAATATGGGGATTTTCACTGGAGCTGTGTTTTTCAGCATCTAACCACTATTTTTAAATCTCTCTATTTGTTCCAGTGAAACACCAAATCAATGTTTAAGGTTTTACTGCTTACTTTAAACATTCCCAATAATTTTAAGTCCAGTTGTCTTTTGAACACTTTGTCATCCTCTGCAGGCACTTAGGTGAAAAACTTACTGTCAGCTTTGCTCTGTCTGTGCAGTCAGGTGAATTTGTTTGGTTTTTCACCAGGCTGCACAAACTGGTGAAACCAGCCAGGGGAGCAAACAAATCCATAACGTAACATGTTCCTTGTCTTACGCACAAAATTCAGCTCACCTTACTCGAGAGGGCCAATTCATCCTACTGAGTCCAAAGGGACCTTGCCTCTGAAGGTCTTAAAGCATGGTAGAAACATTAAATTGTACAGATTTTTAACTTTGGGGATTTTAAAAAGAACAGACCACTGCCATCATCTCATCAGAGCCTTCTTTGTGCCACATAAATGATTTCCCTGTGTATTTCTTGCACAAACCCTGAATTTTGTAATAAAGTAGAGCACGAGGACTTCAGCCTTGATGAAAAACTTCAAATGATGCTCAAAGCACCACAATCTTGTGTAGGATTTCCTGATTTTTTTTTTTTTTACTTTTGTCACCACCACAAGTTCTCCCACAATGCCACCATACTAACTGTAGAGGTGGGTAAACTGAGGCATGGAGGAGTCAGGACTTCCCCAAGGTTACAACAACATCCAAATGTATTTTCCCACTGTTCTTTTCAACTCGTTTGGGTTCAGGTTGCTGCTGAAAGAGCTGTCTGGTGTGAGCTGCCTGTCCCTGCTGCCCCCAGCCCCCTGCTCCCCGCACAGCCCCAGGTGAGGGAGGCACCCCAGAGCCCTCAGCACCCACCTGCACCCCCTGCTCCAGGAGCCCCTAAATCCCTCCCTCCCTGTCCTTGTGCCAGAGGAATCAGGCAGCTCCTGTGTGAGCTGGAGTCACAGGATACTGGAGACCTGGGGTCTGCTCACAGCCCCGCCACTGAATTTTTGCGGATCTGTAGGGAAATCACTTCTTTCCCTGGGATTTCCCCATAAATTTGACAGAGTGCCTTGAGATTCCCCAAGGAAAGGCACTGTTCAAGTACAAAGCTTAATTATGATTGTTATAATATAGTCATGCCACTAATTCCCACTAAGAACTGCAAATCGCTCCCATTCCGCTCCTCCATCCCCCATGCTTGTCAGTGCTGGTGGACAATTAATTCCTCAAAAAGGAATATATTAAACACATGTGAAATCTTTTCTATTCGCAGGACATCTCCGAGCAGATTGCAGCTCCCCTCAAACATATTTGTGATTTGAATGCGTCAAGTGATGCATTTCCATATTTTTTTTTTAACAGCTTGACAGAATTTATTCAAAATTCAAGTTGTGACTGGCCAAATAAATCTTGCAGCATCCTTCCTATGCCTGTGATCAACCAAATTCTTATGCCATGTAGAGATTTAAAATTAATTTTCCATAAAGCTTGCATAGTTGTCTTTAGAAATCATATTGAATGAGCTGCTTTCTCTCCCCCCACCCAGTTAAATTTAGTCATTTTAAAATCCACAGGAAGCAGTCTCAGGAGGAGTTTAGAAGGCTGAGGTGAGTTCATTGAAAACCTCAAATGAATTAAAATACATTAAAAATACCTTGCATTTTTGCCCTGCAACAAGCAACAAAGCTGCCACAAGAAATGCATCAGCCAGGCTGAGCCACAACTACTGTGAATTTTCTTAAGCTGGGGGGTTAATGAAAGCCCTGCCACAAGGGTTAAAGGATAAATTCAGCTCTATGGCCATTGCTTAGGGAACATTTGAAGGGCAGTTCAATATCCCACCTACAAAAATCAACCCCTCTGCTGTCAGACCTGCAACCTGAACAAGGAGCTCTGAGATCTATTTGTGTAATATTAGACCTGAAAAAAATTACAAGTTGTGATGAAATTAAAGACATCCAAATTTTTAGCCATTCTCTGCTGATAAAGGCTCTATTATTACCATTTACAAAGGGGAAACACAGCCAATTATAAGCTACTTCTGGCACATGCCAGGCCTCGAGTAGAAGATAAGCCAACACAGCAGAGCTTGCAGCTGGAAGCCCAGAAACATGAAAATGAGCTGACTCATGGAAATATCCTCATATAAAATATCGGTTGGTTATTTTTCTCTGCCTCCTTTCTGTGTGTCTTAGGAATGATATATGAATTGCCTTATTTACTTTGTCCCATAAAACTTACATTTTTTTATTAATGTGCTGCCAGCTCCAAGAGCAGTCGGTGTGGGAGCAGATGGAGGGAGGGAAGCACGGGGGAGAATTGTTTTTTTGGGGGCACAGCAGGGGAAAGGTCTCCTGCAACACTGCAGGTCCAAAAGAACAGTGGCCAACTTTCGCTGAGCTTTGTCCTGGTCCCAGAAAGCAAACCAGCTCCTCACTCTGCCCTGATTTCACCAAAACCAGCAGGCTGCCTGCACCGACATTACCCCAGGGAGAATTAGTGTAAAATGAGCCTCCCAGAATTTCTGCTCCTACTCAAAACCAAATTGTGAGCAAAAGCGATTTCCTCTGGTTTTTCCCAGTGTTGCACATCCCAAAGTTCACCCCAGCAGCAAGCCTGCTGCCCAGCTCTTCCAGCCCTGCTGCTCCCCAGCAGGCAGGGGATGTCACTGGCCATGGGCTGCCGCCAGCAGGGATGGTGACTGAACTTACCTGCCTGGCACACCAGTGTGGAGCTTTTCCTTGCACTCACCCCTATTTCCACGAGGAAATGTAACCTTTGAGATCTCTGTCCCCCCTCAAGCTCGCTCAGAAAGCATTCATACACTGTTAGGAGAGGCCTGGGTCCAGGTGGGTGGGTGGTGGGATGCTGTATGCCTCATTTCCTTAGGAAATGAGGTTAAACAACCCTGCCCTCCCCCGTTATACTGCACTATTGAATTAAGGATGGTGAATGCTCATTATGAATATAATTAAAAGCAACAGCCTCATCTAACAATCTATTTTTATCCGTTCCTCACCTAGACAAGCAGCAGAAGGAATTAAAATCTGAAAGAGCCACAGTCAGGTAGACGTTTGCTCTCCACTGGCTGGAACTGTGTTGAAAAACAATGTCAGTAACACAACCTTCCTTAAAAACTACTGTCCAAAAAAAAAAAAAAAAGCTTTGGATGCTTCTTTTTCCCTTGGAAACCCATGTTTAACAACTGCAAGGGCACAGATTGGGAAGATATTTCCATTTTACGAGGGAAGAAGGCATGAGCTTTGCAGCATTTCTTGCACCAGCTGCCGGCCCCTGTGGCGGCAGGGTAGGTAATTAAAAAGGACATCGTGTAACAGATAAATGCAGGATAGTAAGTAGTCATTACTTGATATATAGTATATCATCTATTATTAGAGGCTAATAATTCTCTAACCTATTCATGTTAGTCTTTTGTCCGAGGAGCTGGCCGCTTGGCACACTCTAAATTTCTCAGCATAAAATTTACTCGATGTTACAACTCATATCTAATCCCAAATTTCTGTGCATTTCACTGCAGTATATCATGTAGCGAGGTAAAAGCTCAGCACTAAATTATTTGCAAAAGGAAGAATGAGCCAACAAAACTCCATGTTTTCACTTTCCTGCCAGAAAAAGAAATGGTACTTTGAATATTTTTCTTAGTTGTAATTTTATTTCCTCCTTTAGCATACTGCAATTCTAGACATGCTCAACTGTATTTTACACAGCACTCAATAATGCACTTTTTGCCTGATTTTTTTATATTTGTGGAAATACCCTGCATTTTAAATACATTTCTACATACATTTAAATACATTTTTTAAAATGCATTCTAAAGTGAACCAAAGGAAGTGCTATTGTGTTTAATCACAAGGAGCAAAATCCTCAAGTCATGTAAATCACCATTTCACAATCTGCTCTGCAGTATCCTAATTTGGAAAGTGTATCACAGCAAACCAAGCTGAATTTATAAAGGATTCTTTACACGTTCAAAACATTCATGTAACTTAAGAGTGTCAATCTCCATCAGCTGTCCTAGATCGCTCCAAGAAACAGAAGAAGAATTTATTTATTTGGAATGTAACTTCTTTTCTTTTAACTACAGATGCTTACTTTTCTTTTTCATTTTATTTTATTTCACTTTCTTTAATTTTAGTTCCTTTCCTTTCCTTTCCTTTCCTTTCCTTTCCTTTCCTTTCCTTTCCTTTCCTTTCCTTCCTTTCCTTTCCTTTCCTTTCCTTTCCTTTCCTTTCCTTTCCTTTCCTTTCCTTTCCTTTCCTTTCCTTTCCTTTCCTTTCCTTTCCTTTCCTTTCCTTTCCTTTCCTTTCCTTCCTTTCCTTTCCTTTCCTTTCCTTTCTTTCCTTTCCTTTCCTTTCCTTTCCTTTCCTTTCCTTTCCTTTCCTTTCCTTTCCTTGGTTTTATTTTGCTTTCTTTTGTTTTCTTTTGCTTTCTTTTATTTAATTTCTAAAGCCCAAGTCTAAAAACTTAACTTACTCTATAAAATGAGCCAAGCCACCCCAAAGTACCCAATTACAGCATCTCCAGAAGGGTTTAGAAGCCAGAACAGCACTGATAAAAAAAAGCCACATGGGACGAAGCAATAACGCTGCGTTCGCCCGCAGGATCTCTGCTGATGAGCAGCTCTACAAGGACTCCACTGATAAGGGCTCACAGCAAGAAACCGTAGTAGCTGCACCAAAAATGACACCAGATCTCTGCTCCTGTCTTCTGCAAATTGTTTTCCAGCTCAGCTCTCTCCTGGGAGACGGAAAACACTTGCTGCAGGTTATCGAAACCTCACATTTTCAGTTAACCTGGCCCTGCCACCAGCCAAGAGCCGGAGATGCAGCAGGAGGACAAAGTCTGCAAACTGCCGGGAGAGGCTGGAGCAGCCCTTGGGAAAGGAGCAATGGGACCCTCCCAGCAGCTTCACATGCAAATCGCCCCAAGGAGCTCTGGATTATGGCTGGACCCAGCTCCAGATGAAAAGGAGAGTTGAGTAGTGGAGTTAAGAAGTGAGACAGATGGGGAAAATACTCCCCTAGGGATTAGGAAGCATGTGGCACTCAAAATGTGTGATATAATTTTTATGTTGTTTTCCTTGTTTAGGTATCCTTCCTAGAAAAGCAGTATTTTGTCCACCAAAGGCTACTAAAACCTACGTGCATTTTTGCAGTACTGTGCTGTTCGTTTTTGTCCGTGAGCAACATCGCATCTGTGCTCATTTGAATCCCATTCCCCACAGTTTTGCCTGGAATTGGCACCAGCCTCCCTCTCCTACAGAGGGATTCTGTATGCTGCACTGTAGCTGTTATACTCCACCCCAGAGATTGCTGCAGTTCGGCTCAGCAGGATTTGCTTTCAGGCTCCCTGTAAGAGTACAAGCATTCGGGGTCTTTTCTGTGTTTTAGAGAGGGAATAAACACCCTTTGTTAGGACTCAGAGCAGAAATACAAAGGTTCCCATATCGAGAGGCTCTTGGAAATATGCAGGGAAGGTTGAGCACAGGCGAGTGACCGGCTCACCCGGAGCACGCAGCACTAGTGCAATTACAAAAGGCTCATATCTAGAAAGGAAAAGTTTGTGCTGATATCACAGTGATAGCAAAGGAGGAAAAAGCCCTCTCAAGTGTCTTAAAAACACTTGACCCACTTCTATGTAAACTGAAAACCCCTCGCTTTTTCCCCTAAGATCAGCAGCCTCCACTCCACCTCGCTTGCGGTCTCTGAGGACTTTCAGTAACTTTCTTGCTGTTGTGTTTAGGAGGTGGGAAATATTTTCCTGTGGTTCAAATCTCCGTTAGACCAACTGAATTACAGGGACAAAAAAAAAAAAAAAAAAATTACTTCAGTTTCTAACAGATGCACGAGTGCACCTTGGGATGAATGTGTTACAGAGTCCAAGCTATTGCCACCTGCCTCCCAATTACATTTGCTGCATTGTCCCTGGTGGTGTGCACCTGTGACATGCTGGCACGGAGCGGGGACGACTGGAGTGTGCAGGCGTGGACAGAGCCACACAGGATTTTGTTTTGCAAAAGTCTCCCAGCAATTAGTGCCGTGCTTTCTTAAAGCATAAGGGGGATTCTGCGGCAGCTGACTTTCTTTCCTCCTCTCGATATGGTGAATTAACACAGAGAAATTGTTGTCTTGTAAAGGGGCAAAGCCGTGAAACTATAATTTAAAAAACTCCTCACCTTAGGATACCAAACGTCCAGCTGGCCAGGGAGCAATCTAACAAGGGAAAAGGTCATTTATGGGCTCCCTGCTACCTCTCCTCACATATACACCTAGTCAGCCAATTAACTGCCTCTAGAAATAATTCCTATCAAATTTCAATATAATTTTTACAGCTGAAATAATAGAGAAATCCACAAGGCTGTGACTGTTTGCAGCAAGAATGATGAACAAAGGAAGGCTTCCAAGGTTTTAGGCTCATTATATTCGTTCCAGTATAACATACTGGGGTTTTTTTCTTCTTTCCCCTGGTAGTGTTACAGCTCTTTAAGTGGCTGAATAGCATCTGCACCAAGAGGACCACATGATGAGAAGCAGAAGCAAGGAGACGTGGTATTATGCATATTGTAAGGGTACACTGAGCAATGCACTTGCAGTGACGTATGTACTGACAGGATTAATTTAACATTGGCAAGTGAAAACTTATTTTGTCATTAAGCTATCATAATTATACCATATCCAGAGCCACCGGATGCCCTAGCTGAGAACCCTACATATGCTGCCTGTGCAGTGAGAGGCTAATACAGAATTTTAACATCAATCTATTTTAGAAAGGGGTTGGTACAGAGGAACAGATTGGGACACTGATGGTTTGTGAGTACCCCACGACTACCCACGGGTAGTCAAGGTGACAGCAGTACTGCAAAATGGCTGAGGGGCATTTGCAGCCTCTTAATGGGGGTCCTGCTTCCCACAGCCTAAAAAGGCAAGGAGACTTCAACAGACTCTAAATCCTTTTGTAATGCAGCCTGGCTAAACACAGCTTCTGGTTCATATGTTTTCAGCAAAGAGAATATTTCATTGTAAAACAAGGACAATATAGAAAAAATAAAAACATACAAGCTACATACAGGGAAAATGAGCTCTAGAAGCCAGAAAAACCATGAAGGTCTTCTTTTGCATGTGACTAATATTCAGAAAAATCAGTCTTTTGTCTCTGTCCCCATCATTTATTTGGACGATTAGATATG
Organism: Prinia subflava; assembly: GCF_021018805.1. Classification (NCBI taxonomy): domain Eukaryota; kingdom Metazoa; phylum Chordata; class Aves; order Passeriformes; family Cisticolidae; genus Prinia; species Prinia subflava. The sequence goes on from NC_086259.1 coordinate 15,862,768, forward strand.
CTTAAGAATGGAAAACCAGAAAGATACCAGGACAGAAGAGCTGCTGCTCTGTTAAGGTTGTGCTATTGCAATATTTATTGCTGCTGAGATGGAAAAAAACAATAGAGTATCCAAAAAAAATCTTAACGTTTACAAGGTTTAAGTACAGCAATTTTAGGTTACCTTAAGGTGACAATTTACAAACAGTATCAAAATTGTCTAATAAGTTAAGTAAAAAAATTAGTTTCATTCTTAGTTCATAAACTCCCCTGTCAATGACAAAATATGCTATTAGTGACCTCAGTACAATTGTGAAAATATTCCTCAGTTACAATTGAATGTGCTGGGTGTTGGGGTTTTTTTCTTCAATGTTGTGTGTTGTTGAGTTAAAAACGACAAAGCCCTGGATTTCTTCATTCTTGCAATCTATTCTTTTCCCCTGACTTCCTGTTTTCATGAAATTTTAATCAGGCATTTAAAATAAATAGCTATGCAGAGCCTCTATGCCTCTTTGAATGCTTGGGATGGATGTTTTGGGTAAAGTGATAGTCCAGAGACCTTGAGAGCATTTAATCCATTCTAACTTGGCAAGACAACAGAAAATTAAACCACTGAACTCTTCACTTCTAGCAGCTCTGGAGAGGTTTTTGGGGAGGGATGTGGGAGATTTCAGAGTGTGGGACAGCACAATGAAATTACAGGTCCATCTCTGTTCTCCCTGCTATGAAAACTGGCAGCAATCAGACCAGTATAGAAGGTCAGATCTCCAAAAAAGAAAACGTGCTGCCCCTCAGTGATCACCCTGCATGGTGATCACTCACCCTTGCATGGCCTCAGCCTGTGGCAGTTGAACAATACCCTCTACATGACAAAATTTGGGGCAGATTACACCAACATGAAAAATGCCATTAACCAGATTAGAGCAGAAAAGCTGAGAACCTGGGAGGAGGGCAGTGCCAGCCAGTGGAAATCTCACTGCCTCAGAAGAGTTTGTGGCTGACAGGATAAAAACTCCAGATTTTAGGAAATCGTAGGAAAGCTCCTTGAGTTTCAGGGTCAATGGTTCAGTTATTAATGAAGGTGACATGATTTGATATGAGAGTCAATGACCCCAGATCACAGCTAAGCCTGATCGCTGAGCCTTACGCTAATTTAAACTTCTGTGGGATTTTTATTATCAGACATATTAAGAAGTAAGTGCTCCATGGTACAGACAATAAAATAAAATTGTACAAGTGGACCAACAAATTGTTACAGAGTCAAACCTCTCATCAGGGACAAGTCATCTTCCCCTGGTCATGGTTTCCTGGAGATCTGTGTTTAAATTGGAACCTTTTAAACACAGTCACATCTCCAGTTGCCTGTGTGTTTTGGAAATGTTTCACTTCTACTGGCATGGGGGTCAAGGTTTTTTGCTTGAACCAGGAGGAAGATAGAAATGTTTACTCTGTAGTTGTATACAATGCTCAGTTCTAACGAGGACGAATCAGTTGCCACCTCCAAAAAAAAAGAAGTGAGAGCAGCTAAATCATGAAGCAAACTTTCAACAGCAGCTTAGAAAAATGAGGGAGATGAAGCCACTTTAGAGATGTGAATGAAAGTAAGAGGATTATGGAGTCCTCTTGAGGGGAGACATACTTGGCAGGGATCACGAGATGGCACAAGTAAAATCTTCTGTTGAGAACAATGAAAAGTTCCAGAATTTCATGTCTTATAAGTACTTCCCAATTTTGGGGGTTCCTTTACCCTGAATTCTGCTTGGTTCTAGTTTCACCTCACCTACTCCCCTCCCAGCCCCAGCAGGAGTGTTTTCTGCTCTTGCCATGTAAAACCCTTTGAACCCTGCTTGAAGGTGCAGGGAGCATCATTTACACAGTGGGGTACATCTTGCTTCTGTGCACTACTGGGAACCACAGCAGAAATCTCCTCCATGGCCAGCTCACCAGCCTCTCCTTGGCATGGCCCCTGACTTTGACATATCAAAAATAGCAATATGAAAATGAAATATGAAATATTTTCATAGAAAAAATATACCAAGCAAAGCAAAACAGAGCGACTCTTGGCTCCTTGTCCTTTAACATACATATTCAATGTGCAGGAAGCTAGGAAGAGCTATTCATGGGCTTGGCTTGTTTTTGTTGGTTTATGTTTGGGGGAGGGGGAGCATTTTCAGTCCATGCTGGGTCCTTCACAAATTTTAATAAGTGGTTTAAACCACAGTGATCCCCCTCCTCCCCCACCCCTTCCATCCCCCCCCCTTTTTTTTTTTTTATTAAACTGTGTTTAATTTCTGAAAGGACATTTCACTTTAAAAGGAAGAAAGGGCTGCTCCATAAGGGCTGTGCAGTGCAAAGCTTTTTCTAGTCATTTCCAACAATATATTTTGGAACAGTTCCCAGTAAACAGGCCAGATTAGCTGCCTTTGGTTCACATTTTACATTGTTCAGGAGATAGGGGAGCTCTGAAAAGCAGACTCTGTCCATACTGTTTGGTTGCAATAAAGCTAATTCTATTCAGTCCTATAGCAGTATGATAGCACTTGTGTAGGATTTCCCTTCGCTTGCATATTTATAGGGTCTTGTAGAGCTCTGCTGTAGCTCAGTGCCAGCATGAAGAAATCAAGCTGTCAGTAGTTTCTATTTTTGTCCCTACCTATAGTTTCAGTAATGACAAGTGAGTGAGGCAACATATGCATTTCCCATCTACAGGAAAAAATTACTGTCTTCCTTCAGTGTCTTACATCTGTGCTACAACCTATTTTCCTAGGGCTTCGGATTATGTTAGCTGATAGATAACATGTATAGGCACTGGTCAAGTGCAGTTGATTCACTGCATTAGTTGAACCACAAGAGAAAAAGTTTCAACAATTCCGAATTCCTGGTGCTTTTGCCTTCTGTCCTTAAAAAGAGGAGAAAAAAAAAATCCTTCCTGGGAAATAGCTGTTCTTGTATCCCATCCTGGCTCCTATCATGCTTTGATCAGCACACACGTTCAAGCAAATGAGGATTCTCCTCTTAAGATTAAGGGAGCTGCTGATTATATTTAATGTCCTCTTCTTGACCCCAGATGGTTAACTCATTGCTGCAGCTTCTGGGGGAATTGTTTCAGTGAGAGCAGATAATCCCAAAACCAAGCCCTGCTCAGCAGCACGATGCCACAGTGCCTCATCAGAGCAAATGGAAGGGATGTGGGACCAGGATCCATCCCTGGCAGAGACAAGGTCTCCCAGAAGCTGCTTAATTATTAAGGCAATGCCTGCATCGTTCACAATCTTCCCCCTTCTTGTAAATACTAACCCTGATTTACGAATGCTCCAGGCTCACCAGGGCATGGCCACCCATGAATGCCGCCAAATCCAAGCCAAAATTTGGGAAATGCTGCTTGTGAACCCCAGCAGCTGGGAGACCCTGGCTCTGAAGGCAGTGCCAGGGACGGCAGGCACCCACCCTCACTCACAGCGGCTTTGGCTTGACAGCATCAAGGCATTTACAGCCTCCAACATGACTGCATCAGATCTTCAATGACAGCTAATAAAACGGAACTACACCCCACCGCTTTGAAAAGCAGCAACCCAGAACTCCTTCAGAGATTAGACTTATTTAAATAAGGGAAAGACACTGGGCTTTAACAAAAGCTCATAAGGAAAATAGCTTGGCAAGTTTGATAACAAGGAAGACACTCTTTTTCATATTCTTTCTTCTTCCTCCCAGCTCCATCCTCTCCTTGCCTTCCCCTCAGCCTAGAAAAGCAGATATTTATCCTGCACTTAGTGCCTAAAGGGGGATGTGCTCACCTCAGAGTTCAACCTTTATCTGTGCTGCTTCTCCACCTAAAGTGACATTTTTTTGTACCATTCTGAGGCTTCAACACACCACAAGGAACAGACAGAATTAAGACAGGAGGGCAGGGAGGCAGGGGACAAAGTAAGAACTGTTGGGCTGGGTTGTAAATAAAAAGCAGACAAAATATGTTAAAAAATACAAGGCAGTGCTATAAATCCCTCTCTCCTGTGTGAGCCAAGCTACTGTGTTACAGAGCTGGAGGGGCTGTGAGACTTCCCGTTACTTTATAGTCCATGACGATCACCCTCTTACAGTGCCACAGTATAACAAGCAAATGTCCCGACTCCCAGGAAGCCGCTCATAAAAAGAGGCACTACAGCTTCTTACAATCCTCCAAATCAGAGAAGCAAAAAGAAAGGATTCTTGGGTTGGTTTTTTTTCCCCCCGCCATAAACTTGTACTTATTTTGGTAATTTTGTTTTAATTGTGTGCTGGAGCAGAGGGTATTGTAAGCTGGGGAGAAGGAGAGGGAGAGGAAGAGAAGGAGGGAGCCTGAAGCCAGGGAGCCTTCTTGCTTGTTAATACACAGGCAAAATGATATGCACATATACAGCTCGGAAAGCCACCATGGGGAGGGAAGGAACACAAAGGAGCCATTTATTGCCTGAAAACTGTCTCTGAACAAACCCATTGTGTTAAAGTAATACAAATTCACAACACCTTCCTGCCTCTTTTTCCATCTGGATCTGGGCTAGTTGGGGTAAAGGACTCTGCCGCCCAGCACAAGCCTTGGAGCCTCAGACCTGGCAGAGCTGTGATTGCTCAGCATCCTTGGAAGGTGCCCTCATAGGGCCAAATGCCACTCTGATAACACAGAGGTGAGAGACAGGGACGAAGAAAAGGAGAGGAGGAATAATTTGGCGTGGAGACTCTTAAAAATCCATCAACTCATTTCTGGTCAGGCTGTGGGTTTATCGGGAGAGGCAATTTAAATCCAAGAACCAGAAGGAGGTATCTTTTGATGTAACATTTTGTTCTTTTTCTGAATACAAAGTTATTCCAGGCAATGCAGTTGGCCTGAAATAGTTATCAGTTACAAAAACCGGGACTGCTCCTATCTCCCCTCCTTGTGCAATGCTAAGAAGATCCTCCCGCTGAGCTCCAAAGTAGGGGAAAAGCTATTAATTAAAAATAATTCTCCACGTTAAGGCTTGCCGCCTAAAGCTCAGCTAATATTAAGGAAATTCCAGCCGTTCATTCCCTGCTGCTGGAGGCTTTTCTTTCTCTATTTTGTTTTGCTAAGCTCTTTGAGAAGAAGGGGACATGGATATCGCCTCGATGGCTCCAGCCCCTTCCTTCTCCTCCCTGAAATTCAGACTCTGCTCTTTCCCTCTTTGAGAAGGACCTAACCCATCAGATAGGATCATCCTTGAAGGGAGAGCAGGTTTATTCTCTTTACACCTTCTTTTCAACCCGAGGGATGGATGGGGGATGTCCCCTGACCTTTGTCCCTCCCAAGTGCTGAGCACCAGTCAGAAGAGGGAGCTTCCCCAGCCCACAGCAGGGCTGCCCCTTGTCCCTGCCCCATGCTCCTGCTGAGCATCATGGCTCTGCTTCTCGAAATACCTGCCCTAAATTTTCAAGCCTCCACCACACCCTCCTCAGCCATGTTCAGGCACTGCTCCCTCACGAGAAACTGCTCATGTGCAAATCCAAACCTGCTTCTCTGGCTGGAGTCCCACAGATCCACTGCCCCCGACCCTGGGACACAGGACCTGCACCATAACAGCTGGCAACTCTAGCTTCTGTTTCTTAATGGCAACGTATTTCATCTCACTAATGTTAAATATCACAGAAAACTTCCAAAAACACTTTTAAAAGCCTTTTATGTTTCATCAGGTGCTGTCACAGTGCTTGAGAAATGTAGAAAGAGTACAAAAATGGAAATCTGAAGAAAAAAAGAAATTAATCAAACTTCAAAAACATTCTTTTCTGTGCTGGGAAAGGGTTGAAATTCTATGTTTTCCTAAGCCTAAACAATATAGAACTGCAGCAAATAGGCTGATCTTGACAGTGACAATACAACTGCAAAATTTCTGCCATTATATTATCTGAAAGCACATCTTGCACTATTATTTTCTTAGCAGTTCCATACAGTTAAAAACATCCACTCCATTTCCATTATTTTTTTTCTGGATTCATATTTCATGCAGGAATCTTTCAGAGAAAGGATCCCCAAAAGCTTGTTTTATCAAATTCTAACTTTTACCATTTCAATCCCCTAATGCTGAAACTTGATGTACAAGTTGTCAGAACAAAAGATTTTCTTCCATGCACATATTTTGAAGCAGTTACTTTCATTTTTCAAGCAACAACAACAAAAAAATACCTTTGGTATTTTTTATGATTTCAAATTTCTTTTTGAAGTCCCTTAAGCCTCAAAAAGGTTCAGTTAAAACAATTTCTGTGTTTTCAGATGGTAAGATTTTAGTGCCCATTTTTCAAGTGTGCTTTTCTAAATATTCTTTTCTACTGAGACAAAGGTGAAGAGAAGCTAGTGACAAAGACTGTGTATGATGGGGGAAAGTATTTCGTACACCACTGTGAATTTACATAGAGCTGTCAAATGTGTTGTACCAAAAAAGGATTCCACTAGGACAGACAAATAACCTCTTCATTCTTGAGCATCAGTCTTAGGAAGATGTGAATTTAGATTTGATTCATTAAAGTGTTAAGTCCGTACTCAGGCACATACAGCTGAGTCTGACTCAAATCAGAGAGGCTGGAGATCAAGTTAATTTTGTACTTACAAGGGGATTTTGGTCCAAAAACCTGCAGAGCTAGCACTGAAAGAACAAATCACCTGCCATATCCATGTTTTCTTTCAAAATCATCACTGCACCACATTGCCAACACACATACAGCAAATCCAGATTAACATATTCCCATGGGAATTTCTGTAGGCCTCTAAGCACAGATTACCTGGAGCTGGCCATGAATCTGTATTCACTGGTGACACAGGATTCATACTGGAGGGGCACCTCTGAAAAGGAAAGTGGTGCTTTAAACTGTCTCCTAAGCAAAATGTGGCACTTATTTCTACTGAATTTCAGCAGTGGAGATGTTGCAACCCATGATGTCAATCCCTTATGCTACCACTGCCTTTCAGAGAAAACTATTCTCTGTACTATTGCAACTGTGCAAATCAATTATAAATTAAATTCATCAATAGCATTCAAACATATCTTTCTGCCAGTCATGTGAACTGCACTCCTGATTTCCTAAGTTCTCATCTTTCCCTTAAAACTGAGTGTTTACCCAGCCTGAGTTCACACACATTCACATTGTCTCAGTGAGTAATTCAGGTTGTTCCACGGGCCACATCGATTCATCAGCAAAACCTTAACGTGAGCTATTTTGAGCCAAAAAATACAGGATGTTTTACTTGAACTGCACAGGCAGCATCTTTCCCAAAATCCCAGCTGAAAGATGCAGAGGAGTAGCAGTCATAGAGCTCCTTACTCACTTGTCTTTCATGGGAAGTTCATCCCAAATGCCTGCAAGAGAAATTACTGAATACAATACTACTGCCTGCATCACATTATTTATGCTGCAATAAATACAAATCAAACACCACTTTTGAAGTAAAAGCTACCAATTGAGAATTTCACTTCCACATGAGGCTGCTTCCATTTCCTACAGCGATATTAATTTCTAATTTTTCCTCCTGTCTCTGCAATTACTTTTTAAGCTTCTCTATTTCACTTCATAAATCCCACTCATAAGCCTGCAAGTCACCTAGATGCCATCTGCTGAAAAACAGAGTGATGGAAAGTCTGAATAATACACTGAGTCAGGGTTATAGATGCTACATTTTGACACATTCAGAGGCATAAAGTTGGGGGGAACAGATTAATAATTACTTTACCTGAAACTAAATCAGTTGTTCATTATAGGCCTGACCACAGGCTGAAGCTGGTTCTATAAATACCTTGGTTTGGCCTGATCTCATACAAACACACTGGGTATGCAAATATTCCACACTCCAACGGCAAGATGCTTTTTCTGATAGTTCTTGCTTTAGCATGTCAATCTGAAGCCTTGATTGCTTTTCTCACACTTCTTTGGATGAAAGGACATAAACAGCTATGAAAACCAGTTCTTTAATATGCTACTCTTCAATTCAATTCAAACATACACTTATTGCAAAAAGAACAACATGAACTGAGAAAAAAAAAATACAGAATGGAGAGCACCATAATGTAATAGCAAATGCAAAGCAATTTTCATTCCTGGATCTTGGAGGATGCACGTACAGAGCAATTTTTCTACTATACAGCAAAAAAGGGATGAGGGGGAGGAGCACATGGGGACAGCTTATGAAGGACTGCTTTTTAACTCAAATACTACATTTTTCCAAGCTTTTAAAAACCACTGCTAATAATTTATATTTGCTGCGATAGAGGGTGTATACATAATATTGCAGAGGACAAAAAGGTCCTAAATCTTTCTGGCTTGGATTCTTTGACCTCGAGAAGTTTAGTCTGAAAACAATCGTTACATGATGAAAAGCTTTGTGAGAATGCTAATAACATTCTTAAAGGGTTAATGATGCCTAACTGATTGGCACTAAAAACTAGATTTCATTTGGTATAGTGGCAGGGAAAACTCTGCCACCAGGAGTATATGTTCATACCCACATTATTACAGGACAATTTAGATCATCTTATTTTAAATTTCATGGCTCTGTAACATAGATGTAAATCAAAGTCAGTGAGGCAAATGATGATTTTTCCATGGTGAGATTTTTATAGTCTTGATCTTGAAAATATGCTTTGAGCCCAAGCTGTCTATCAAAATACTTTGAATTAGCCAAAGGAGTTTGTGTTGCTTCAAGTGTACAATTAGAATCAAAAAACAAAAGCAGAAAGCTTTCAGAACAAGACATGTCCCATCATTTTTAAAATCTGGGCTACACTTACAATTACTATTTATAAAAGAGCTGGAAAAATGAGGTATTCTGGTCCAGTAACATGAGAATATTGAAATGGAGACATTTCAAACTGAAATCCTGGGCACACCTAGAATATCATATGCCGTTACTGTAGCTGAAAGCACTGCAGAGGAATACGTGTGCTTATTTTGTGCACATGTACAGAGGCACCTGTGTCTGTGTACACCAGCACATATAATTTGCCATTGAAGGATTTCAAGTATTTAATTGCATGATTGTAGCACACAGATTCAGTCACATCCAAGCAATTCCTTACTTTAATAAACACACTGTGCACTTGACATATTGGTTGTCTGCTTTTTTAAACCTGATTTATCCATCACTTTCATTTCCAGATTTGACTTATTGGTCAGTTCCTTTCTAACATTTGATGTATTGGTTATTTTCTTTTCAAATTTGATTAAAGCACATCACACAATTCTTTTCAGATCTGTTTCTAAATATTACACATATATCTGGAATGGACATTTAAAATCTTAATTCCAAAACTTTCTTGATTAATAATTCATCTTTTCTTATCTTAGGATAGTCTTTCTTATATGCCAGTATAATCTGAATTAGATGAAACAAGCAATTACACTGGACATAAAATAAAATAAACGTAGTTTTACAATAAATTGCTCTCTGTGCAGCTTTAAAGAGAGTCTGGAGATTTAATAAAAAGCATTAACACAAAATAGGGAAAATCTGAGTTCTAGCTTCAACATTTTTATGCACTAGAGTTACACGCTGCAAAGGCAAACAAAAAAGAATTCATGCTGTGCATCTCCGAGTGCCCTGGGGACATCAGAGAGGGAATCTCAGTGTAAAAACTTTGTCAGGAAAAAAGGCAGAGGGGCAAATCTGTGTGGAAAAGACAGATGCAGAGTTCCAGAAAGGACTCCCTGGTCTGAGTTCAACTTCCACTCAAGCCAGAACCAGGTGCAAGGTCAAACTTCAAACAGGACCAGAACCTGATGGAGTTACTGACTCCACAGTGAAAGCAATGAAAGAAGGGAGATGAGCCTCGACCTTCAGCCAAGCTCCAGCACAGGTAATTAAATTTTACCTAACTAATTTCTTTCAGCACTCTCAACAAGATACATGTTGGTTATCCACTTCCTATTCTGCCCCAAACTGGAGGCAGGGTTGTTTTATAGAGCCAGACAGCTGCTGGGTTCCACTGGTGTGTGAAAAGAACCATATCCATCCATCTCTTATCTACCTCACAGAGCTGTTTTGAGGGCTATTTAATAAATATTTGGAAAGATGAAAGATACCCAGGAAGTGCAAAGCACTATTACTTCACACTCACCTCTGAGCAGATCTCCAGATAAACAGTATGACCTGGGAATTCAAACAGTTACACAAATGGATTTCAGAATTAGCCCTGCAATTGGTCCCATCCTGCCCAGGGTTGAGCAGCTCCCAGGAGGAGCTGAGCACCAACCCTCCCCCTGAACCCCAGAGAAATGGAGAGTGCTCTTCATGCAGCAGGAGATGCTCACAAAACAGGATTGCCTTTGAGTGATATCCATTTGTGCCGTAAGACACTTCCATGGTTCTGGGAAGAGTTCAGAACAACCACCACCAAAGTCAGAAGATTTTTCACTGGGTTTGGTGAATGTTTGAATTAATCCTGAAAGGAGAAATGGAGGGAGCAGTGTGCAGTGGGCAGGGCTGACTCTGAGGTCTTTACACAGTTTCCTTCTATCAACATGATTAAAAATAACAACAAGGGAAGAGACAGAGAGAAATATGACCTGGGGATGCCAGAGTCAAAGTGAGGATGTATGTCCCTACCTGTGGTCCTGCCAAATAAATAAAATGTAGAAGTAAATCTGGCAGTAAGGAGTAAAAACCTGTTGTTGCTACAACACCTTGTTGTTACAATGTAGGGAGTCCTCCTTTCTGACCTCTCCCAGGACATTTCATGGCAGGAATGACTGGGGCTGATGGCAATAGGTGGAAGACAGAGCTCCACGTTAAGATCAATCTGTGCTGCACTTGGCAATTCATCTCTATCAATCATCAGCGTAAGGAAGGAAGCTGGCCCTGGATGGCCTGATCCCCTTGACATCTAAAAACCACCATGACACTTAAAAAATAAAACCACCATGACACTTAAAAAATAAAATGCAGACTCTCAGTTTTAAATGAGCTTCCTTAAAAAGATCTGACCTCAGTGCTGCCAGAGCCCTGGTGCAAGAACTTGACAAGATGTTCCCACTGGGAGCAGCATGGCTGTTCCTGTAGTGGTCCATGACCCTTCCCACAGTGGGCTCCTTCCCTGTGCTGGCTGCAGATCTCCATGGCTCAGCGCTCCCAGGAAACTCTTTTCCTACAAAGATAGATCTGTGCATTGCTTTTGGGTGTACATCCCCTGCATATCATGAGGCCAAGCATGATGATCACAGATCCTTCCAAAGCCCACTGAAACCGTGGAAAAGAAGGGGTTGATCAGGAACCCCCATGTCGTGACAGCTCATACCCCAGAAAGCTGCATCTTGGCTGGCTGGCTCATCTGCTTCCTCCTTTGAGTGCAGCATCACTTTATGTGGACAGTGAGAACACAGAGAAAGATATTTAAATTTATACTTTCCCATATTCAGTTATTAAGCCACAAATAGGCAGCAATTACCAAAATATTATTGGGATGGGTTAGATGTTACCATTTTTTTTATCATCCAAAACTCATCAAGTTTTATGTTTCAGTTCTGGTTTGTTGGTTGGTTGGTCAGTTAGAGTTTTTTGTGGGTTTTTAAATATAGTAATTACTTTATTCATCTTTTGGACAAAACAGAGATTTCAGAACTGCTTGATCAATCTATGTGCTTGTGTATGTTAAAATCTAGTTTCGCATCACAGAAGCATGCAAAGAATTTCTTTTCTAGCAAAACTCAAAGGAGAAGTTGCCTGATTCCCACAGCCAGGTAGCTTGAATTTGAGGCCTAATTACTCATTTCCCATAAACTAGAGCAGCCCATTTCCTGCCTCCAAAAAGGTCTGAATGAGGGCAAATCACTCCCACCAAATGTCTTCAACCTGAGGGTTCAGAAGAAGACACCATGAGATAAAAGACATACCTACATCTCTGGGGTCCATTACCATGTGTGAGAGAGCAGGCAGATTTCAAAGGGTGGGATAGTTCTAGCAGCAAAGGCCTCTGGACCTTCACTGACATTTTTTAAAATGTCTAAAATGATCTTGAGCTCCCTAATTTTCATATGAATCCAGTAATGACTTCCTGTCCTCCTCAACCATTCCAAAAGTCAATGCTATGCTGTCCAAGACAAACTACCCTCTCAAGGGGAACTAGGAAAAGACTTGTGCCCCAAGTGAATAATATTCAGCCCCCTCTTATTTTCCCAGCAGAGCTTCCCGTCTCTTTTCCACTCTGCCAGCGTTTCCCACACAGCACAAAAGCACATGTGAACGTTTCACACAGCAGTGAGCCAGTTCTCACACCAGCAAATGCCAAACCCTCCAGAACCCTTAAAACAAACGCGGCGCTGTTTGCATCCTGCACTTGTTGGAATGTAAAATGGACCTGATACCTTGGGCTTCATCTGCTGGCTTCTCTCTGAGACAACGTTTCAAGACAAAGAGGTTACGTGTGGCTACAGCATGGAAGTGGTTTCAGAGAGGATTTTGTATAACCTAGTTCCCACCACGGCTCAGAGGATGTCCCTCAGCTTCAGAGGTGTCTGATGCTGGTGTGGGTGGCTCGGACAAAAGAAAGGGTCTCATTTGTGCTGACTGGGTTTCCATGAAGTGGTTTACCACTTACACTGCCCTGCAACAGCTTACTGTGCTTCCAGCAGAGAAATGCAGCACCCGAGCCATCGGCTGTCACCACTCACATGTCAACCGAGCTCTGGACATGCTGACATGGGAAACCACAAAATTACCTTTTCCAAAAGTGGACAGAGCTTAAGCAAACATCATGTTGAAAAACACAAGCAAACAAAGAAACAAATGAAAAAAACCCCAATCTAACCCATATCATCTACACACACACACAAATAAAGAATTCCAAAAGAAGCTCCCACCATTACAGCTTTTGGCTCTCGCTCTGTTCACCTATTGCTGCTACACAGGGCATCTACATCTAGAGGAAAACAAGGAACAGATGTTGGGTGATTGAAAAACTTAAGCCTTCCATTGTTTTATTGACTTGTCACCACAGAGAAATTTGCTTTAATTTACTTTAAAAGTAAATGACTTGATCTTCATAAAACTGGTGGTAAGTCACAGTTCTTAATGAGGACGTTAAACAAGGATTCTGTTTAACAACCAGAGGCACCAATTCCAAATGCAATGCCTATTTGAACAGACACATCTATCTTCTCTTTTGAAACACCCTGTTTTATTTTCAAGATGTTCAACATATCCAGAGAAAAAGGAAGCCTTTGAGCCCTGGAAAGCCTATGCAAAAGCTTAATGCCTTTTTTCCTCCCCTTCATGATACTTGATTGTACCAGATTGTACCAAGTAACTTCCTCTTTTTTTTTTTTTTTCCCCTTCTTTATCCCTGAATGAAGTAATTCATATCTAAATAGAGACCTTTTGAACTCTACTGGCTTCAAGATAATCTACAGGGTAACTGAGGAAAAAGGTGAAAGAAGGAAAAAAATGCCAGGAGTTCAGGGGCTTAAAATCAGGCAAAGACCTTCAACTTTTTTTTTAATATAAACTACCAGCCCTGCATGCAAGCCTTGATGTTTTTGAGACATTAGGTTCATGTCCCCAGACCCAAACTCCAGTATTGCCACTCCAAATCCAACATCACTGATGACTGCCAAGGGCAATGGTGTCTCCTAGGCAATGGAAAGTGAAGGGTCTTCCAGACACCTCACAAGCTGCACAGAGGATCCCTTCCCACCATGGCCAGGAGTACACCCATGGAAGCAGGCAGCCTGTGAGGCAGGAGGTCCTCAAAAATGGGAAATGAGGATACCTCCTTCACAAAGAGATAATACAGCGTTTTCAGAGGCTAGAGAACAGACTGCTGCCTTTATCACCTTCATATGTCCTCACTCCAAACAAATAATTTACTCTGTGTCTCCTAATCCAAATACATTGTTTCCAGAGTTTGGCTGCAAGGGACCCCAGTTGAATGCTCTATGAAGGCTGTTCATGATCTTTTCCTGGTCTTTCTTTATACTACAAAATTCATACAACTATGCAAGAAATTTCAGCTGCACCTTTTTGGAAGCCATTTGCAGTTTACAACTTACAGCTCAGGTGACAGCTGAGTTTTCTACCAACTAAATGGGCCACATTCTCTGCCTTGGTCCCAAGTTTTGTGCAGAAGACCTGAAGACAAAACAACGGTGGACCAAGATATACGAAGATGTCCAAGTGATCTCTGCTTCTGCAAAAGCAGCTGGTGCTGCTCTGAGGGAGAGACTGTGAGACACAGTGGTGGGCAGGAGCCCTGGGAGAGGGAAAGAGTAGAAAACCCAGACCATGCAAGCTCCTCTGACACTAACACACCCTGCTATTGCCCTGCACTGGTACCTTATGGCTGATGGGAAAAGAAGGGTCTAAATGGACACCCCTGCACTTGGGAACCTGATCTCTTCCCACATGACACCCTCCAAAGGCTGGGTGTTCTCGCAAGAGTGACACTCACCACAGCATTCAGCTAGAGCAGTCGTGGACTACTGCAGCACAGAGGTGCAGAGCTCTTTCACACGTGTTCAGGGAGAGAGGGGAGGATAAAAAAGAAACAACTCATCTCCACGTTTGAAGTGACAGAGTGGAGAGGAGCGTGGGCAGTGGGCAGTGCCTGTGTAGCCAAGAGATCGTTCCTAACCCCAGCACTCGCTCAGGCTCTGCCTCAGCACAACCACAGCACCAACACTGGAGCACCACTTTCCCTGTGATTCAAAGAAAATAGCCCTCATTATCACAAACCATTCTTCCTGCGGCTCCCTGGAAGTCTCTCATCCAGGCATAGCCAAGCCCTCAGCAGACTCCAGTAGCCTGAGAAAAGCTGAGCCCGAGGTGTTAACGCTGTGACTATAACGCAGTTAATTTAATTGGGTTGTCCATCCTTGCTATTTGCAAAGTCCCTTTTAAATGTTAAAACCTTTTTAAACAACTGAGTTATTATTTTCTCCTGAACTTCATTTCCATTTTAATGCTGATGTTCACTTTCTTTTGCAAATTGAGTGAAGGTAAAACTCTTCCTATAATATACCATCCTTTTGAAAAACTTATTTCCTTTTGGTGCAGTTTCAAACAGATAGAGCTGTAATGGCCAAAATAAATTTTATCCCAGAAATACAGAAAGCTAAAAGTTAAGCTTAACTTATAAACCTTTTTTAAGAGAGACAAAATCATGCCAGCCTTATCACCATGACAGTCACAGTTGTTTGGATTTATTAGGCAATGGTAATCAGGCTATACAATAAATCGCTATAGTAATGCATTAATCACTTTGCAAAGAAAAATGAACTACTGAAAGGAAGACAATACATTTCCCTCTCTCCTCTTTCCCATAGTAAGAACTGGTCCCTAACTCCATTCTTTAAGGAAGGAAGCATATATTTTCTCTTCTGCTGCTACATCTATAACTTGAGCCAATGGCTCAGCAAGGTCACTCTCATTTTGCTGTCTTCATAACAGAGCTCTGTGAACATGTCTCAATGAGATCCTCCCTTAGAGCTAGAAAAATCTTGGGGTAAAATATTTACTTGATTTGATTGCTGCTTTCCCTGGTTCTGCATACACTCTCATTGTGTACAGAAAGTTCATTCTTTTAGATGAGACAACTTCTTAAGTTGATGAGGTGATCACTGGGGACATATGGATGTCCAAAGCAGTTTTATAAGAAAGGGGTTGTATACAATTCAAAGCAGAGGTAAAACCTCAAAAAAGAAAGAGATGTTTGTATCATAAAGGGATAGTCTTATCTTCCCCTCATAAAAATATATTATCAGTATGAACACCCCAACTATCACCCTTCAAAATCTGTCACATTTTACCTCCAGAACTGGTACCTGGCCTGTGTGAGCGAGGTGGCAGCGTGTGCACATCCATTAGCACTTTTCAAGGCAGGGTTTGGTTCAGATTTCAGTTAGGAAGCCAAAACCCTACAAAACTTAAATCCACCTCCAGGAGATGCTGCCTGGTATTCTGCCATGCAGATTAATCCTACTGCAGAGCAATTTGTGCCAGCACATCTGAGAAGAAAAGTCCCTGGGGAATATTTACTCACAAGTAAATACTTTTGGTTTGCTCCAGCATATCTCCCTACCAACCTCCCAGGCAAGACACTGGAAGTCAAAGAGAGAAACAGAGGTAGCAGGTTCTGTTTCCCCTCATCCTTTTTTTTTCCAAGAAGCAAAGAGAATCTTCACTGAAAAAGCACAAAATGTATTTTAAAAAAGTGACTTAGAGCCAAAAGCAATGTCCACCCAGATGGCCAAGAAATCCTATTTGGTTCACCTTGAGCAGTGAGATTTTGGGGCAAATCTCCTTCTGTCACAATAGAAAATCTGGATCTACCCAAACTGGAGCTGAGCAACAATACCAGAAGAGGGAAAGGTGGTGTGCAGATGGCTGTAGCTGCTCGGCTGCTTTTGAAATTCATGAAACCTGTGGGACAGATTATGCATGCAGCACCTTGAACACCCCAAGGTGTTACCTGCAACCACAGAGGCTGAATCCTATCTCTCATTCTTACTTTCATATATAAAATTATAAAATGTTAAAACAGGTTTCCTAAAGCCTGTCATTACACTGTGGTTGCATGTTGCACTACAATATTTTTGTTACCAGGGTAAATTCTTGGGGAGGCTGCAGTTAACACTCCCAGGTAAAGAAATGCTCTGTACCCTCCATCCTACAGAAGACAGAATATCAGAGTGAGAATTAAATTATTCCCCTTTCAGATGCTGTAAAGCCTCCAGGCAGCATCCTCACAGTCCTTTTCAACACAGGTAAATTGAATTCCAGCAAGTTTACTGTATGCAGACTCTTCAAACAAGATATTAAATAACAATGTCATGACTATAACCTATGAAGAAAGACTAGAAAACGTGGAGCTGTTTAGTCTAGAGAAAAGGACACTGCTGCAAGCCATAACAACAGCCTTCAAATGTGCAAAGGGTCAGAGCAAAGAGGAAAGGAATGGGCTGTCCTCGGTGTGGGGACCTGAGCTGGGTTAGACAAGGGGAGATGCTTTTGAGAAGGGAAGGTGGTGAAGGTCTGCCAGGGAGGCGTCCCCCTCTCCATGGGGGGCTTAACAGGTTATGCAAATATCCATCAGGGATAATGTAAGGCTGCCTGACCCTCCTCACGGCACAGGAATCACAGGCACATCACCTCCTGAGATTCCTCATAACCCCTTTCGCTTATGATTGTATATGGCCCAGCCCCCAAGGGTAATTTGCCCCACTGCACAAGCTTTTCCTTCATCTGCTCAGTGCTGGTGTATGAGTTCTTCCCAGCAGCCAACTGCTTGATTTGGGATGTGCTCATGTAAGTGAAAAGGCTGATGTCTGCAGGGCAGCCAGGCAGCAGCATGTGCTTACACTGCTCAGATCCATCACCCAATTCTTATGGAAATAAGCAAATGAATGGGAGGGTGGTTGGTGTAGGAATGCAAGAATTTGGGCCAAAGTTCGAGGGTTGCTTTTAGATAAATTTTGCTAAAAATATGCAAATAATTCTAAAATTTAGTGTGTATTTGCCTGCCATCTTCAAAGACATTTGTCTTTCTGCTGTTTGATGGAGACTCTGAACAGGGCCTGCTGCTTGGCTCCCCTGCATCCCCTTTGGAGGGGATGCTGGGCATGGCACAGACAGCAGTGTGCCTCCAGGTCCTTTCCCTGCTCACTCCCTGAACTCCAGGTGTGTAAGGAATCGCTGCTGCTGCATCCCTGCAGCTTTGGGAAGAGGTGGGACTGCTCCACAGAAGCCACAGCGAGGGATCCTGCTGAAGCACAGCAATCTGTCCCCTGACAGGAGCACCCCCGGCATGGCAGGAGGACCTGACCCCGGCGGATCTGGACCCCGACCGAGGGAAAGCCTCGCAAAAGCAGCGCAGGAATCCAGGCAGGGCTGCA
The DNA here is from genome assembly GCF_021018805.1 of Prinia subflava. Taxonomy (NCBI): domain Eukaryota; kingdom Metazoa; phylum Chordata; class Aves; order Passeriformes; family Cisticolidae; genus Prinia; species Prinia subflava. The sequence continues at coordinate 15,880,602 of NC_086259.1, forward strand.
AACCCCCAGAGTTAAACACGGGACACTGACTGGGGATGTGCTGCCAAGGAGCAGCGAGTCCCCAGATGTGTGACAGTGACAAACACCCTCTGACAAGCAGAGTTTGCAACAGTGGAGGAAAGAGAGATTTTTGGGTTTCACTCCTGCTTTCTTGAATTAAATTAAATTTTAAAATGCCTTTTTTTTTTTTTTTTTTTTTTTTTTAAGTAAGAACATGAACCAACTGCTCTTCCACTTTAGCCTCCCCATTTTATTTTCTTGCAAACTTTTTTTTCTGCCATACATGCCATGACAACCCATAATCTAAAGTTTTTTGGTGCATTCTCTTGCCAAACATGAATTTTTATACGGCAAATTAAATTAACTTTCTTGATTACAAACTGGGAAAACTAAAAGTATAAAATAAATTGCAAGAAATGCTTAAAGGGATAATATATCAATAAATAATCCTTGCACTTAATCTGAAAACCATTAGGTAGTTGGAGTGATGACTGATTTAACACTACCCATTTAGTGTACCTGTGATAATGTGTTATTTAAACTCAAGACTTTATATTAGATACAATTCAGACTAAAACATTCATTTAGAAATAATTGTATAACTTGAGGGGTTTTTTCCTACACTTTTTTTTTAAAAAAAGATTTAATTAAAAACACAAGATGAAATAAATATTTTAGGCAACCAGCAACAAAATGGGAAAATACCATGTGTTTGGAGTTTTAGTGCCCTCTGAGTGCTGGAATTTATTTGCAGCAAGCAGAAAATAGACAGCAAGCATAAAAATTCAGCAGATTCCCGCTAGTAAAATTATTTATCAAGCTAACAAGGGAGGAACCCTTCTAGTAGCAACAAGCCAGCAAGGAAAAGACGTGCCTTTATATTTTACCTTTGGGTTAGCACACCAGTAAAAATGCCAACTGACAAGCACTTCACATAAACATTTCTTTCTAAATGAGCTGCCTTGTTAGAAAAAAATCTAAGCAAAGGAGCAGTACAGTCAACAGACAGAAAAAACCCTAGGATGAATACTACATTGCTGCATATTACAAGAAAATATAAATAAAGACATAAAAATAATGTTGATGCATAAACGACTTTAATGAATTAACACTTTATTTTGCATTTAAATTAACTACTTGGGCTATAAATCTATCTTAGCTTCAATCCTTCCAAGAAAGAATACATGTCAGTTATCTATTATTTATATCTTTCTTACCTCTGGAACTAAACGTATGCACGCACACTCAAAATAATAAAAAAAAAAGAAGTGTGAAATATGTGCGTGTGTATGTTCATTCACGTGCTGTTGTTAGAGCTGTGCTACTCAAGCCCCACTGCAATATTTATTGTATACTTAGTTTACGACTGAAGCCCTGAAGTAGGTTTTACAGTTTAGTTTAACGATACCAAACTTTGATTATAAATTATAAGTGGCTTTATTGCAGCCTGAAGATGCAAAAAATTTGGAGACACTTGATTGCCTGATCTCAATTAAATTTTAAAGAAATAGTAAAGCGACACACGTTGGCTGAATAGCTGAGCTCCAAGGAGCACTGCAAATTACTCCTGCCGGCTGTGCAGCGGGGCTAGACCCTCCCAGGACTTCTTTGCTGGAATGAACATTTGACAATTGTCAGCAAGCTTTAAAATAAAACCAAACTAAACAAAAGAAAACAAAACAAAAGCCAAGGATGGTTCTCATGCATTATTATTTTCATTGCGGAAAAAAACAGCTCGTGGAAGGGTAGGGGGCAAGATCAGACTCAGCATTTCAGCTGGTTCTGTAACTCAGGAAGTAAAACCTGCCACAATTGCTGACAAAAAGAGAAAAAAGGAAAGTTTTACACTAAACAGAGCAGTCAGAGGGAAGCACAGGTTGGAGCAGCATCTCTGACTGATCGCAGATGGTTTTCTGGACACAGTTGTAAAACAGACCTTGTACTACTCACTCAGGACTCCGAAGGCAAGCAAGAAAGATGGGGAGAGGTAGAGGGGAAAAAAAACCCCAAACTACTGGGAAAAAAAAAAAAAAAAAAGTCTGTTTAGGGCTTTTGCTCCTCTCAAAGTCTGACATCCACCTGCCTCTGCAGCAGCTCACAATGCTGGGAGGGAATGCAGTGTCTCCCACTCCCTGCTCCAGTGCCCCAGGCTGCTGCTCCAGCCAGCCCCGGGCACTGCTGGGGCTGAGGGCGAAAGTCTCCAGCTCTGAAAGTCCACCCCGGGGCCTGATCCTGCATTCTTTGCACACCCAAGTCCTGCAAAAACAATGGGATTTTTGGATGTGTGGTAAATGCTGAAGTGAGCTGGCATTTGTTAGCTGCTGATGGATTACATTAATATGAATATTTGTCTGTAGGGGACAAACACTTTTGAGAAGTGAGCTCAACATTATGGGCAAAACATCAGCAATAGTAACAAAAAAGGATAGAGAGAAGCATCATTGATGTAAACCATGAAATAAATAATATATGTCAACTTTTATGTTTCTTGCCTTTGATCTGGGTACAGCTGACATTAAGTCCAGGAACTGATACCTTTTTAGCTGAGAAGACACAAGATGTCAAGTTATATTTTTTAGTGCAAGGCCAACACATGAAAACAAAGCTAAAGGAGTCGAAGAAATGAGCATAACGAAAATCACAGAGATTATCTCTTGTTATGGGAAAGAAAATGATGGGAGTTTCCATGGAAGCTGAGTGGTTAATATAATCCTGTCTTCCTTTTGCCATTCTCTCCTTATTGGAATATAATTTGGGTCCAAGTAATATGGGAAGAGTTTGCTCCTGAGCACAGCAAGGGAGTGCTGTAGGTAGAGCCACTGCAGAATGAGGACTACAAAATGTGCTTATTCCTCATTCCTTCTCATTTTAACTCTCTTGTAAAGACGTTTGAAAGTGGAAGCTGTTTGGAAGCACACATAAAAGCATCCATTAAAAGGCGTTACATTGTAACTCCATCAGATCCTGCCCAAGTGATACAGAGGCAAGCTGGAGCATCACCACAGATCCCAGGGAGATTACTCCTGCCTTGGCTTTGGTGGCACCAATAAATCTGGTCTTTGTTTTACTTTCTTGCTTGCTTTTTACTAGCACCAGCCCTCTGGCATGGGACTAAGCCCAGAGCTTCTCCATCAGTTTCCCCATGGTCTTGAGCATTTACACCAGGAAATGGGGAGAAGAATTCGGCCCTAGGTGTCTACATTGAAGCTGAAATTGGGTTAGTAGGTTGTTCCTATCCACACTTACAGCTGTTGCTGGCTAAAAGCACAGCCAGAAGATTGCAGACAGGCAGGAGAAGTGCCACCTCTGATTTTCTCCTCTTTAAAACGTGCACCTCTCCCCAGAGAAATCTCCTTTCCCTCCTTCCGGGAGACTCGGGATGCTCTGCCATGCACCCCTCTCCTTTACAGCCCGGCCCCGTTCAGGTTCCCAGTCCTTCACACCCCCTTTCCCAAATTTAGCCCGGGTCCGAGTCTCGGTGCCTGCTGCGGGCTGTGCTGCGGCAGAAGGGCCGGGGAGCTCGGCTCTGCCGTCAATAACCCGGCACAAAGGCCCCGCACAACGCCGAGCCGAGATTTAATTACCTATCACCGCTAACAAAAGCTCTCTTTATTTTGATTATCTTTGAGGGAACAAGGTTCCCCACCATCAGAGTAAGTTTAAGTAATTACGCTGTACAGACGAATATGCCTGGAAACACAAAAAGAGGAGGAGTAGGGAGAGGGGAGAGAAGAAAGAGAAGACATGAGCTCAGCCTTACTTCCCAATTTAAACTAGGAATGACCTCAGGGTCAATTTTTCAGAGTATCTCAGATCAATTCAATTCTCACCTCCGCTGCCTACCTGCAGCAAATGAACTTACTGTGCCTTCCAATAGACAGAAATTACTAAAAGGAAATCGCATTTAGCTGCATCTGAATAACCATGGTTATTAGATGATGCGTGCAGAGGAAAAATTACCATTTCTCTTCTCCTTCTCCTCCCTGTGATTGTCATTCTCACCTCACTGGTGATTAAGATGTAGGATGCTCTCGCAGATTGTTAATTAGGTGTTAATATCTGCAAGGGGCCACAGCAAGCTCCTACACCTGAGGTCATTTCTCAGAAGTCAGGCTGTCTCCGGTGACAATACCTGTAATTCCCATAGCTAGTTTGATTCCCACTCAACAGCTGGAGCTAGTGTTTCTTTCATGTCTGGTTTCATTTCCTATCTGAAATTATATGAGTGCTAATATCTTTATTATCTTTCCCATAGAAGTGCAATGCTGGAGCATGGCACAGCGTGTTGTTCATAGGCTTTCTTTCCTTTTTCTTTTTCTTTTATTTTTTTTCTCATGGCATTTTCAAAACATTTCAAGCAAAAATCTTTATAGTTAGCAAATTTACAGCTGAGGACTCCATTATGGTTCGGGAGGGGTAGAAGGTAGGAGGGAAACAATAATAATTTGGGGATGGAAGAAAAGAGAAGCTGCACAACTGCTGAATGATAATGGCTCGAACCTTGGGAAAAAAAGGTAATGGCAGGAAGGGGAGGAATTACAAGGACAGCGTGACCTCTGCATGCCTTGCAGGTGCACAGGAGCTATTCTGTACATAGAGATATTAAAGATATATTGTCTTTAAGAGAGAGAGGGGGCACATAACTGATTTTGCCTACATTTTGGCACGTTCAAAATCGGGATAAAGTTATAGGTAATTCAGAAAATGACCAGCTCCCAAACCTCCTGATCTTTGTAATCCTGGCCCAGTGCACTCAGGAGAATAGATTCCCATCCCAGTAGAAATGGTGCATGGGACCTGGGCAACACCAGTGATTTCACATCCCAGAGTATGAAGTAAGGTAAATGACAAGTACTTCAATAAACCAGTTTTCATTAAAGGGCTTCAAGGAACATTACAGCTATTTTTTAACTCCCACAAAAGCCTAGAAGGTAAGAATTAATTATCTAGGTTTATAACTGTGTAAACTGAGATATAAAGAGATCAACGGTAACAGACCTTTAGAAGAAACCTCAGATAACAAGTTTAAAGTGCTTCAGTATTTTGCTGAATCTAGAATCAAATAAGTGGGTCAAAGTCTCACAAGTGAGTCAGACTGTGACTCCCAACTCCCGTTTTCTTCACTCTTTAAACATTGTGACTATATGTGGAGCCTGAGAAGTAATTTTATATGTGGGATGTTAAATCAGTACTTTTCCTGTCTCATCAATCTCCTGTATTTTGGTACAGTGCGAATCATTTGGCAAGTGGCACAAATTAGAAAACCCTGGAGAGATGTTAAAAATATTACTTTTTTTTTTTTTTAGCACTTAAAATCCTTTATTAGAACTAAACAACAGCAAGAACTACCTGACCAGAAAATATTTTAGAGCTTATGCTAAACAGAGGGAAAAGTATTAAATTGACTTTCCTGGGAACTTTAGGGGAGCAAAAGCTGTTACAGATCGCATATACTTTCTTTTCACTCGTAAAGATTTGAGACATTTTCATACTTCAGATTCATAGGAATGAGCTAGAAAGGCATTTGAGGCATAGTAAAATCCTGCTTTTTTTAAACACTCGAGAACTTATTTTTTACCTATGTAAAATGATCTATAAATTGTACTAAATATGTTTGGGGACAGGAAAAGGAGGGAAAGGTTACTCTGAATTTTTTAATCAAGAATAACATATTGCATCCCATTTGATAAAAAAAGATTCTCATTTAGGCTTAATACAGCACATCTGCTTGAAAAATACATACAAGGCTCCCATTGACTGCTGTGGGAAGTTTGCCAATAATATTTCATGGAAGTTATCTTGATATCAGCCTCGGAAAATAAAGACATTTTACAGGGAGTGTTAATTCAGCAACATAAAGTTAAAAATAACTTGCTCATGCACAAAGAAATTTGATTGTTTTTACAGTTCTTAGCTTTAATTTTCAATTTTATCAGATGTGCAGTCTAGGAATATAAACAAGATCTAATTTGCAGTGAAGTTGGGGTAGTTTGATGTCACAGGTCATGGCCATGAAAAGAGAAATGATGTCATGAACAGACAGGCTCAACTGCACATCAAAAATACACGTGAATAGTAGGAGAATACAAAAGGTCTTGCACAAAACACAAATCTCTTTTAAAAATGCATGTGCAAATGCAGGAATGGCAGTGAAAAGTGAGTAAATGTGTATTTTCAGAGCACCATGATTTCCCCTGTGTGAAAGGTCTTAGAGACAAACTGGAGAAGGAACAGAAAATACATTTCTGTTCTTTACTGCTCCTATTCTCCTCTTAGTTTAGGTCTCGTCCATATGGGGAAATTAGGAAATAACTATACTGCGGTGTTGTTCATTGCATGGGTGGATACTCCTAATCTAGAATAGGAGTGGATATTCCTGGTTAATTTATTTTATTTTGAAAGCAGCTTAGGTGTACTGGGGAAGGGGGAAATCCACCTTACTCCCAAATAGGAACATCCATCCTGGGAATTCACAGCTCAGCTACCTCTGGATGAGTTCAGTTTTTGCTTTTTATTAGTACAACCTCCCCTGTAGATTTTCCATTGTGGTGGAAGTGCAGCCCCAGGAACTCAAGGGAGATTTTACCAAAGGCTTCAGTGGGGCCAGAAGCCCATCCAGGATCTCCCCTCTCACCTGGGATGTAGATAGGATGCAGTTTAGATCTCAGGGTCCATCATTGCCTCATCCTGCCCTTGGAGCTCTAAAAAAGTCCTTCAGGGCCTCTTTGAAAACTGAAACATTATTATACACAGCCGTAAAAACCAACAGATTTTTTTTCTTTCCCTTTTTAAGAAAAAACCTGGCTACATCTTTTATGTCAGAAGCAAATTCTACATTCCAACATCATCGTGCTGATCAGAAAATAAAGGGATATTTTATTCCTGTTGGTTCCATGACATTGGAGGATGGAAAAGCTCTTCTGCACCAAATAAAATATACTGAAGCACAGTGAAATACACCTGGGGTTATATATTTGTTGCAAGGGATCTTAGCTGGTGCTGCTGGGAGCTGGAATAAGACAAAACACAGCCCTTGGAAAATAACAGTTGCTTTATAAAACACCACAATGGGCCCTTCGTGATATTTTATGGGTTAGCAACTAATTTTGTTGCTGGTATAACAGCGTATATCATAAACACAAAATCCATCCTGCAGTGCTCACTGTGAAAGCTCTCAGAAGTGGGAGGACATGGGGTGACACCAGCACTGGCCTCCACCAGCGCTGCTGCTGCCTGACCTGCCAGGGACATCATGGTGAGAACCTCTTAAACAGCAACCACCAAATATTCCAGTCACAGCCATTAAATAAATGGCCTTGAGATCCTAAAAGTTTGCCAGAAATAACATAATTCTTTCAAAGGAGCCAAGTTAGTAAGTCAGACCATGGAGACTACTGTCCACTACTATAAATGTAGAGTCTTAAATTCCCCCAACCAAGCCACCTCCATGAATATCAAGTGAGCTCTCCTCCAGACAGCGTGGAGGATAGGAGTTTTCATATCTCAGCTTATTATTCCTAATATCACAGAGACACTTCCCTGAATTGTCCTTCTCCTGCCCAAATTCCCCATCTGACCAGATGTCTTTCTCTCTCTTGCTTTCACCTGTCAATCATGTTCACAGCTGAAATTTGATTTCTCTCCCAACAGTAACCTTAGATGAAATATTACCATAGGGGTCAGAACTGCCTGAACCTTGCCGTAAAAGTTTGTTAACTCTTCCGAGACCCAAGAGTTGTTTGCTTAAAACTAACAGATTTTGCTGCTGGTTGTTTTGTTGGGGTTTTTTGTCTATAATACATCAAAATATAACCACAAAATACTGAAGGAAGACACAAGGAATTGTCCCAGAGAACAGTAGGCTAAGCAAGTCTTGAGATCATAAGCGTCAATAAGGGAAAAAGATTTCCTTTTTTATTATATGGATAAAAAGAATAAATATCACTAATTCCTATAAATCTAATAGTCACATATATGAATTACAGGAAACATGGCAGATTTTCCTATGGGATTATTGAAGTTAGAAATGTTTCCCTAGGAGCAAGCTGATGAAACATATGCTGCACTTTTGCAATTAAAATACACACTTCATGTATTTACTTCAGCTGATAGCAACTTGGATCTATTCTTGCAAAAAAAAAAGCCTATTGCACTTTAAGTTTTCACAAAAAAACCCACAAGTGGTCTGATTTCCCTCTCATTTACAGTGGTGAAAAATAGGAAAAAAAAAAAAAGCAATGTGTGCAAAACCTTATCCAGTGTGTTCCTCAGGGAAGAGGAGCATCAGGCTTAAAATGAAGGTCCTGTGGTGCTCCTTGAGAAACCTGTTCTTACAGCCCATACACCATCAAAAACTCCTCTCAGTTCCATCTAATGTACAGGCTAGAACACCAATTACACCCTCCCCATCCTCACTTAAATTTTAAATAATCAATCTGTGACTTAAATTTATTTTCAAAATTAACAAATAATTCTATTATTTTAATTTATTGTTTACATTTCTTTTCAGAGATTTCAAAAAAAATCTAATATTTAAACAAGCCTAATTCCATGAGCTAATAAAATTCAGCTGCTTCTAACAGCACTTAACCGTTGATCAAAGCGTGGCAGGCTGCATGGCAGCCTGTGTTCTTAACTAAAATAGGAGGTTTCATAAAAAAAATTCACACAGGAATCTGTCATTGCAACCTTGGTGCTCATTTAACCCACTTAGTATTTTTATAGTCAAGGTCAATAAAAGTCAGATTCCAGGGAAAAAAAAAATAAAGTGCCTGTTTGAGTCTAGCAGGGGAAGGGATTGAAAGTTTTAATTCCCACATTTTCATTAGCGGCATATTTTTTAGTCAATGTTGACAGATTGAATGAACATGAATTTCCAGAGGAAAGCAGTGCCGTGAATTAAACTCTATTGTAATTTGTAAGCACTGAAGTCATCTAACACAGACTCCTGATTTTCATCAAGATCTGAGGGAGATCTTCAGAAGACCCATCCTTAATCCCCGTAGCTGATGTCTGAACGCCAGCATTTGAAGAAAAAGAAAGAAAACATTTGCAAAGGATTATATATGAGGTGGGACACGGGAGAGCTGCCTGGCTGACAAAAGTACAAAGCCCCATCACTGCAAGTGGTTCTTGTAGGCACCTGAAATCAGCCTCACCCAAAAGCCCAGGAAGCTGCACCACAGCCTGTGAGCAGCTCCCCGGGGCCGAGCAAAAAGCAGCGAACAAAGCAGTGAAATTACCACCCCTGCTGAAATATGGCAAATTGCTAATGAAAAGGAAAACATACCTTTTATTTTTGACCTCAGGTAACAGGGATTTTTCACATCACCGTTGTAGATGATTCTCTCGGGTACCTAATTTAGTAAATATATTAAAATAAACTATTATTAAAAGGAATATTTAACGTCGTAAAGCCTGTCTGTTGTGCCACTATGGTACAGAATAGGACCTTTTATATGCAAATACTAAATTAAATTTAGAAAGTCTCTTGCACTGTTTATTAATTCTGACTGAGTGAAGAAGAAATGAACACAGTTTGAAGTGAAACATTTCTAGCTCACATATCTAGTATTTACTTCACATTAATAACAGGAGATTCTTACTGGCAAATTACCTTAAAAACACGTATTTTTTGCCTCACCAGTGAATATCAGTTTCTAAGATCTGAAAGTGTGTAGTTTTCTGTATTTCTTTCTTAATGATTTTTATTAGCTGCACTAATGTAATTGGCAAAATAATAATCAATTTTTGTACACACTCCATTATTTTCAAGATAGTAGTTTAATAACAAAAGCAGAGCTGTCATTTCCCCCTGCAGTTACTCACACTGTACAAATTCATCCTGTCAACACATATTTAAAATCTAATTTAAAAAAAATTTCAACATAGAGTGAATCTTTGTACAATAAGTGAGATAAGTCAGCGAGTCAATCCACATTTCTTAAATATGGATATTTTGTTGTGTCCCTTGCAATCAACTTTCTCTCCCTGAGTGTGCACACACAGGCATACACATATATTTTCTATGAAGAGCCTGCAGGAATGCTTGAGCTCCATGCATTTATTGTAACCGTGCAGCATAATCAGAGCAAGAATAAACCACAAGCCCGATCGACTTGAATTAAAAAAAAAAATGGCAAGACAAACTATAGGCACTTTTCCAGCATTTTGATTCCAGATCAGCTCTGCAGCTCTGAAAACAAAAGTGGGAGGCTGCTGAATGATCCCTGTCCCACATCCCACCCAAAGGTCCCCACTCGAAAGAACCCCCTCTTTGAAAGGACCCCACCTGCCACTGAAAGGGATGTTGCCTTTTTATTTTGGTTTGGCTTTTTTTCTTTCAGGTTTGGAGTTTGGTGTTTGTTGGGGTTTTTTTTTTGAGAAAGGGGAAGATGCTTCCATAAATGCAATACTTGGCACCTGGCCCAGGATCTCTAAAAGCAAATGACTCCTGTGGCCCTTTGGTGTCATTTTCTTCAGGACGACCTCTCCTTTCATGCCAATCGGTTAATTCATCCTGCTATTAATGCAGGGGGCTGAGAGGAACAGGTACTCAAGCCTCACACCTGAGGAGCATCTAGAAACTGATGTGATCAGCCTGTTTTTAGTCTTTGCTGGGGCCATCCCTGCCCTAAACCCACACCCATTCCCAGCACAGCAGACCTGGAACAAGAGGCAACAACCCTTTTCCATCGATAAAATACATTGCTTCACTTAGCAGCTTTATTTAACTATCAGTTTATTAATAAGGAAAGAGTCAAAGACAGTAAGAGAGCATAAAGGCAACCAGAGACACTAAGCAGATTTATTAATTTAAGAAGCCTGATCACTTTCCTTCATTTTATCTGACAGAGTCGGTGTAAGACAGTTATACTTCAATAAGTTCTCTACACTATACTGTGCTATTTTAAAAGGATTTCACAATAAAGGAAGCTGAAAGACTGTGCACAGTCTGGAGACCGTATCTGGTGTGACATGAATATAGTATTTTAACCAGATTTAATCTTACAGAATTCCCTCCTCTACAATGACTTTGCAGGAGGAAACCCTATGGAAAGGAAAATCTGTTCATCCCACACCACAGAACACTGAATCGCATTGTAGACTCCAGCAGCTCTTCCTACATATTAAAATGCTTCCATCGGGGAGTTTGGAAGCAGTTAAGCTGGGGGGAAAGGATGGAAAAGGAAAAAAAAAAATAGTAGGTCTTGAGGTCTTGTTTGGTTCAATTTTGGGCTCATTATTATTGTCACAGCTGTCAGTGCTTGGGGGAGCAGGGGCTGTTTGTAGTGGAGACACTCAGCTTTGGAAGACAATACCAACACCCCGATTCCATCCCTTCAGCAGTGACACCCCACTGCCAAGGCCTTGGCAAGAAGTTTTGTTTCAAAATTGAAGAAGCAGGGCCCAGGCTGCAGGAAAGGGAATCTGCCTGCTTTCTTAGAGAAGAGGGCTTTAAGCTTAATCATATACACATTCCGAGGCACATCCACACAGACATGTGAAACTCAGCCTCGGCAAACGCCATTCCCCGTATTTCAGATTCTTTAAAAGCCATGAAATGTAAATCCTGCCCGCTCCCATTCTTGCTCCCTGCAGAGAAGTCAGGCCTGATCCAAAAAGTCATTTAAAAAGCTCCCTTTGATTGCGGTGGGGTTTAGATTTGTCTCTGTGTGCGCACAGGTATGAAGGAAAAAGAACGGAAAGAGGAAAAATTCAAGAAAAGTAAAAAGAGGAAGAAATAGAAAAAGGAAAGGAAATGTAGAGAGAGAAAAAAAAATGAGAGAGGAAAAGGAAAAAAAGGAAAAAGGAAAAAAAGGAAAAAGGAAAAAGAAAATGGAAAAGGAAAAGAAAAAGGGAAAGGGAAAGGAAGGAAAAGGAAAACAAAGAAAAAGAAAAGAAAAAGAAAAAGAAAAAGAAAAAGAAAAAGAAAAAGAAAAAGAAAAAGAAAAAGAAAAAGAAAAAAGAAAAAGAAAAAGAAAAAGGAAAAGGAAAAGGAAAAGGAAAAGGAAAAGGAAAAGAAAAAGAAAAAGAAAAAGAAAAAGAAAAAGAAAAAGAAAAGAAAAAGAAAAAGAAAAAGAAAAAGAAAAAGAAAAAGAAAAAGAAAAAGAAAAAGAAAAAGAAAAAGAAAAAGAAAAAGAAAAGAAAAAGAAAAAGAAAAAGAAAAAAGGAAAAAAGGAAGAAGGAAAGGAAGGAAGGAAAGGAAAGGAAAGGAAAGGAAAGGAAAGGAAAGGAAAGGAAAGGAAAGGAAAGGAAAGGAAAGGAAAGGAAAGGAAAGGAAAGGAAAGGAAAGGAAAGGAAAGAAAGGAAAGGAAAGGAAAGGAAAGGAAAGGAAAGGAAAGGAAAGGAAAGGAAAGGAAAGGAAAGGAAAGGAAAGGAAAGAAAAGAAAAGAAAAGAAAAGAAAAGAAAAGAAAAAGAAAAGAAAAGAAAATTGGAAATAGAGTGACCAAACCGAGGAAGTGCTCTGTGGACATACCTAGGGCCGGGCAGCCCGCGGGAGCCGCCGGGTGACAGCCGGAGCTCGGCTCTGGATGCGCGGCCAGACGGATCCACAGTTCCGCCCAGGCTCCCCTTTTGTTGCAGGGATGGGATTTCGAGAAAGAAACAAACAAGAAACAAACAGCGGATGCGGTTCTCACCTTCCCGCCCCTGCCGGGCGGCGGGGCCTGTCCCCCGCACCTGGCTGGGCTGGGGCCCGCGGCTGGGCGGCCTCGGCGGCCCTCGGGACCGGCGGTGGGGCCGGGACAGGGACTGTACCGGGGACAGGGACTGTACCGGGGACAGGGGACTGTACCGGGGACAGGGACTGTGCCCGGGAACTGGGACTGTGCCCGGGGACTGGGACTGTACCGGGGACAGGGACTCTACTGGGCACAGGGACTGTGCCCGAGGGCAGCGCAGTGCCTGGCCGGGCTGTGCCGGGATCTGGGGCTGTGCAGGGCTCAGGCTGTGCCCAGGGTCAGGGCTGTGCCCAGGCTCAGAGCCGTGCCTGGCCGGGCTGTGCCCAGCTGTGCCCGGCCGTGGCGGCCCGGCCGGGCCGGGCTCAGGCAGCCCCGGGGGGCCCCGGCCGCCCCCCGAGCGATCCCGCTGCCGTGAGGTGAGGGACCCGCTGGAGCCGTGAGGGACCCGCTGGAGCCGTGAGGGACCCGCTGGAGCCGTGAGGGGCGAGGAGGGGCTGCATCCCTGCACAGACAGCCCCGGCCCGGGGCATTCGGGAGCTGCTGGAAGCAGGGATGTGAAAATCCGTGCCAGATCCCTCCCCAGTGCCGCTTCTCCCCCAGCCGAGGCAGGTGTCGGGCTGGCGGCAGGGAGGCAAAGCTGTGTGGGCTCTGGTGCTGCTGTCCCCACACCCTGCAGCCTTTCAGGGACACCCAGATTTAACACAGATCCCAAGGACTGAGGGTCAGGAAGATGGCAGAGCCTTCCCTGGAACAGGGTGTTGAAGCTCAGCGCTCCATCCACAGCCATCGGCATCTCTGCTGTATCAGGACAAGCTGGGGTCTTTATAAATTAACAATTGAGACCACCACCCAGGGACACTCCACCCTCTACCCCCCGCTGGAAACCTGAGGACACTGCTAGATTTGTTATTTACTGGGGATTTTTTTTCTGCATGGAAGAGAAACACCATTTCTAGCAATCTAGGAATCGCTTTGATTCTTCCATGTAAGAGGTTGTATTGAGATGCATTACAAAACAATGACATTTATTAATTTTAAAAAAGAGAAAATCATGTCACAAAGCCCACAGGGCTTCGAAACAAGCAAGGAGAGAGGCAGGGCAAGCTCCGTCCCCGTCACTCACTGCACCGCGATTACAGGCCTGCACACTTCACTGCGTGTTGGAAGTGACACAGTTTTAAAAGCCAGAATTTGGAGGGAAAAAAGTGGGTGCAGCGATAGTGAACGAAAATGATCATTTCAAAGAGCGCTGAAATGCAGGCAGCGTGCATCGAGGGCGCCGAGATGTTGTCACACTGTGCCGGGTCAACCCGATACGGTGATAGATAGCTCGGGATGGAGCTGCCTGTCTGCCAACTACAGCCTCGCAGATCCCTGGCCTTTCGCTTTTCACTTGAAAAGTTAAGTCACATCCTGGACTATTTTTGCATTGTGTTGGCTTAGAGCTCACAAATCTGAATGCACTCAGCCCTCAGAGTGACAAATGTTATTCCCAGTCCTCCCCCGCAATTTCAGGCAGTCAAGAATTAGATGCAGCAAGAGTGTACAGTATTTTAATCTATTGATTTGTACCTGCCGTGCCCAAAAAAATTCATTAGAGGAGCCTGAAAATTATGAAGTGGTTCAGTGCTACGCTCCCTCCCGAAAAGGCAAGATCTTTCTTGGCCGCTCACCTCTGCCACGTTCTGGGGTGTGCTACATCATGTTATTCACACCGAGACTGCACTTAAACCAGAGATCTGAAGCATTTGGTTACAGACTCTGTGTGTGTGTGTACAAGCAAGATTGCTTTTTGTCGGAGCTGAGCAAACAAAATCTATCCCACCCTCCATAGCTACCCCCGGAATGCCCAAGTCTCACGGCAGCCGCTCACAACACGGCGATTCAGAAAGAGGGAGGGAAAAAAGTGTATTAAAAAAACCTTAATTCCTAACATTGGAGTATGTAGGATTTTTTTTTTCCTGCGTGAAATTTTAAATTCAGCCATCTGAACAGGTGTCAGAAACAGTGGGTCCATTTAGCTCCTCTGATGATCGGAGTAATAAATATAGAGGATTTCCTTTCAACACAGCACATGCTGAAATGACACCAATGTAGTTCTGGCATCTGAGCAGATAATTCTGATATATGCATCATTTCCTCCCTAAATCCAGGAAGCAGCTACACTCTCTATCTGATATTAGTATATTATGTCAAATAGAAATTGGTATTAAAATTATGAATGATTCTAGATCAAGAACTTCCTACACACTAAGCAGAGGGAGGGGGAGGAAACAGCTGCACAAAAGCTTTCGGAAGGGAAAAGAATAAAAGAGCTGGGAAAGTTCATTTTTTAAACTAAAAATTTGCTGCCATGTTTCGCGTGGGGGGAGTTTTCAAGTGACATTTTGATTCAGCGCTGGCGTTTTTGTTTTAAAAGGGTGAAGAAGACTTTCTAATAAATAGAAGCTCTCCCCACTCAGTTTGCAAACCGGCACTTCTCACCGCATGCCTAGGGAGAAATCATTCAGGAAATAAATATGCACTGGTGTGACTGGGATATTTCCCTCCCTTCTCCCATCTTTTTTTTTAGGATTCAGTCCAGGATGACATTTTTTTCAAGCAGGGAAAATGCTGTAGCAAAACCAAAAAGATACTCTCGGCCTCTGCTCAGCAGAAGCCTGGAGGCTGGGCAGGAGAGGGTTGTGTTTCATTTTCGGGGATGGAAATAAAAAAATGCTTAAGGGCAAGGTGGGCTGGGGAGAGAGGAGGGGGTGAGCCTCAGTTGCACACCATTTCCCAGCCAGCAAAGGGCCACTGTCCATGCACGTATCTCTCGGCACGGGTCAAATGAAAGTTCTTTGTAATGCAGTTAGTAAATGGGAAAGCACTACAGGACTATGGGAAAAATAGGATGTTGTTAGTGATGGGCAGATTAAAACCACTTTTGGACACCCAATTGCCTGGCTCGGGCAGCATTCCACCCGCTTTTTACCTGTGGGAGAACAGTGGGGTCCTGCTCCCCTTTGAAATCCCCAGGGATTGCACCTCCGAGTTCAATGGGAGCAGGATTGAGGCCAGAGTCAAGCAAGGGGTGATTAATGAATGTAGGTTATTCAGAGCAGAGCGGTTCCAATTAGTCCTCAGCAAGCAAGTGCTGCGGCAAAGGTGGGCGCTCCCCTGCAACGATTCATACAGAGAACCCCAATACTCTGCTTTAGTGAATATTAAAATGTGTACCTATTTTTTTTTCCCTTCATTGGCCAGTTGGCGTGTTTCAGGCTGAAACTCAAGTGAAGCCTAAGGAAGGCTGCGTTTTTGGTTTTTTTTTTTTTAATTTGCAAAGCAAGATTGTCATCACAATGCCAAACTGGAAGAACACTTTTTTCCCCTCTCAGGCTGGGGGTGTGATGGGAATTTTCCCTTTGTCACCCTATTCTAGGAAGTCTGTTTCTAGGAAGGTTTTCTCTTATCTCTCAAATCACTCAAATAGGATGTTTGGTTTTTTTCCTCCGTGAAAGAAGATACTTCAGGGAGGCAGCAGTGCTCTCCTCACTCTTCACTACTCAGTCAATTCACGGTGCTTTTAAAAACCTATTGCCTGCTCCTAACTTTGCCTGCAAGGAAGCCTGAAGTGACAGCGGGGTGTGAGGATGAGGCTGGACCTGGAGTGGTCCTGCTCTGGGCAGCCTGGGGTTCAGTGCTCCCTTGGGGGCTGCAGCACCACTTCAGCGGGGGCTCTGCTGATAACAGCTCTTGTCCCTTCCCTTCCTTGCTCTCAGCAAGGGCAAGAGCAAAGCTTTTAAGAGAGCCCCTGCAAAAACACCTGGACATCGGTAAAGGCTCAGTCAGGGAAGGGAAGGTGGGGGACAAAATAACAAGCAGCCTTGTTTTTATGAGAAGAGATAATTCCCAGCTCGGCCAATAGTAACCAGTTTACCCACAGATTATACATTAACCAGAAAATGGAACTCAAATTAACCAGAATCTGGAGCTTGAACCATTACTCAAACCCTGGTGCAACAGCAGGTCAGATGCCAAAGGGCAGGTTGGTGCCCCGGCAGCGGGGAGGGGTGAGACACAGCATCAGCTTCAGAGACCAAGCCACTGCTGTCACCAACAGAGAGGCTGGTGTCCATCCCTGCCAAAGGAACCACAGCAGGGGCAGAGTGACCTCCAGCACCAGCCACTGCTCACTGACACAGGCTTATTGTGGGTGCAGGTGCTGCAGGGGGGCTCAGAGCCACACCTTGACCTTGCAGCTCGACCCTTGACAGGGGCTGGACCAGCCGGGCAGAGGGATGGCAACAGGTCCTGTCCCTTCAGGGGACATCCCCAGGAGAGATGACCTTACTGCTGGGAAGCAGGGGGGGAAAACACAAAGGAGAGGAAAAAAAGTATTCTGTGTGTGAGCCTGGGTCTGGAGATAAACCCCCCATCCTGGAGAGGCTGGAGCATCCTTCGGAGAGGTGTCTGCCTCTCACAGAAAGTGGGCAGATAATCCCATTCAGAGAGCAGGACAGCACTCTGCCGACCGACCCTGGGGGCTCTCAGGGAAAGGTGGCTTTAAACAAACTGGGTCGAGCGTTTGAGGAGCCTTTCAAAGCTGAAATGCCCTTTGACATGGGGAACTGCAGTGAAGAGGGGCTCAGAGACTTGAATGTTTCTAGCACATTAACCTTTGGGGTTGATTGTTTAGAACAAATAACTCTCAAAAGTTGGAGGAAGTCCTTTGGGTTTTTTTTTTCTCCAATCATCAGCTCTCTCTGGACTTTCTAAGGCCTGTAGCAAAAGGAAAAACAACAAAACAAAACCAAAAAACCCCAAAACAAAACAAAAATCCACAGGGTAAACAAAAGAAAAATAGAGGGGTAAAAAGGCAAAGAAAAGAAAAAAATGAGGCAGTATGGACCAAAATGGTAAGAAATCTTTCAATCTTGTGTTAAGTGGCTCTGTGACAAGCCAAGTCTGATGCAGTGTCATCTCTTACTAGAGACAGGCATGCTTAGCTGGGATCAGATGATAAGAGGATGTGAACTCTTTCCTTTCACTTCACTCCATCATAAAACAATCAAAATACAAGGCCATATCGTGTCATCAGGGTTTTAAGCAGACCTCCCCTTTGAGATCTCCTAGAACTTGGTGGGATGATCTGAGTCACTGAAACTGCCCTCACTGCACTACTGAGAAGTCAGAGGCAGCACCTGAAAGCTCAAGTTTTTTCATCTACCTGACAGAGAACTTGAGTCCTAGGGGGTGACAATTTTCTGTTTTGCACGAAGCTATCCTTCTCCTTCTCCCCTCCTGAACATTACTGAGTGCAGCTGGTGGGTGAGCATCGCCCCTTCGGCAGGCAGCACGCTGAAGTACTGCGCTCGCAGTTATGGAACTTGGAACTACACACTAAGAAACTGAGTACGGAATCAAAAAAATGCAGTTTATTATTGTAGATTATTCTCTCTTCCGATATAACCATAGAGTTGAAAATGAAAGAAAAGCACATAGGAACATCACACGTGGTTAGTTAGTAACTCAAGATATAAAACAATTTTGCACAGCAAAATATGTAAAAGAAAAAGTAACTGACAAGATTTTTTTATATTTATTGTGGTAAGATTTACTTTCCATTTTTTTTTTAAAAGACAGGATATCAGTCCCTGAAAATAAAATTTACTGATTATTGCCTTTAAAACTGTGGAATTTTTGAAGTTACAGAAAATCCAGTTCTGCACCACAATACAACTGTAAAAAAATCTGCATCATTTTAAAACTGTGCAGTAATGCCATCTTTATAACTGCATAAATTGTATTAGCGTTCTAAACAGGTTCGTAATATTTTTTTTGTTGTTTTTGTATTATATGCTTGCAGGTTATATCTTAGTGCAATTCAGTCCCAAATACTTCAATTTTGAAAAAAAAAAAATAACAACCCATACATTTTTAATGTAAAATACCCCTATAGATATAAACAGGGGTGCCTCCCCCTTTTAATACTTTGGTTTTCAAATACAGTCAGTGGTATAGCAAGGACTACATATACCCAACTTATATTTAAGTTGCAAGCACATGCTGCATAAACTACTTTTTAAAACAGTCCCGTTGCAAATTCTACCCCCCTTTACATCACGACAGTAAACAATTTAGTGCATCAATCTTAAAAAAAAAAAAAAATCTACATCTAAACAGACCTAACTCTTTCGAATTTATCTATAACATTCCTTTATCTGTAGCATACATTTTAACTGGGCTAACAGATGACAGAAACTAGAATTAAATTATATACTAGGAACCCAGAGCATTCCACATTTGACAATGACCAAACGCAAAAGGAAAAAAAATGGGGCAGATCACTTAAAATTAATTTTAGACTGTTTTTAGGCAACAGCATGGTTTCAATGTCCCCCCCAAGTGGGATATGAATTTTGTTTCTGAACGTATTTCCAAAGTTCTTTCTGTGTTTTTGTTTTGTTTTTGTTTTTTTAATTATTTTTTGCCACATTAGGTTACCAAAATCCATTCTGGCAGGTTTTTTGAGAGGGAATGCTTCAGTGCATTTAAAAGGAAGTCAGAAGTTTTGAGTAACTCAAAGCAGTTTTAGAGCAGATGCAAACTTTAATGGGAGGAAGAGGAGGAGGAAGATCAAAGGTTGCACTTTTTTGCTTTCAACCCAAAAAATTGATGAGGCAATAAAACAAAAGGATGAATGCCATGCCATAATAGTCTCCAAAAGTCCATTTCCAAGCAAAAGAAAAAAAAAATAATTATACCATACATGACCAGCATGCAGGGTTTTTTATTAATATAATGTCTCTTTTTCATAGTCTTTTGAAACAGTTATAGTTCATTGTTGCTAAGACAAAATAGCAAGCGTAATGCATGAGATGAGTATGGGATTCTAATGGCAGACTAAAGTCTCACGTTTGGCAGATTAAGGCCAAAACTCACATGAACACACCGAAGGTTGATGCAGGCTTGATTTTGGCAGGTTGATCTAGGCATATCTCTAGTTTTGCACAACAACGCTAAAAACTGATGGAACTCAGCAAGCTGGAGTCTAAAATTTTCACATTGCTTTTTTTTTTTTTTTTTGTATTTTTGTTTAGTTTTTAATTTTTTTTATTTTTATTTTTCTTTTTGCAAAGCCCAAATCTCATATGAAGAACTCAGGATGGAAAAAAAAAAAAAAAAAATCTGACTTTTTGGACACAGCAAGCTCAAAAGAAAAAACCTCATGAACTTAAATATATATATATAATGTGGATGGCAGGTTTCAAAGAAGAGCAAGCTTCATATGAAGAACTGAGTTGGTGGCGAGTTGGATCTTTCAAATAAAAAAAAAACACAACAGCAAGCCCCCACAAAAAATAATAATAATAATAATAATAAACAGAAAGGCAACTCATGTAGAACTTTAGGTCGGCCAACAAGGAGCCAGCCCACCTTAAAAAGAAAACAAAAACCAAAAACCAACCCAAAAAACAACTTTGTTTTAAAATTGTTTTGAGTTTGTTTTTTTTTAAAAAAAAAAAAAAAAGTAATAGAAGGTGGCAAGCGGGGTTGTGGCTCTAGCAAAGCCCCCAACAACAACTCACACGGAGAACTTTTAGTTAAGGTGGCAAGGCTGTGGGAACTCACATGAAAAACTCTGGAGAGGAAGGGTTGTCGCTGCTGGATCCGTTTTCTCTGAAGCCATTGCTGACCAGCTTCTCGTACTTTTCCTTGTAGGCGTCCCTCTCCCGGACCAGCCTGGAGATCTCCTGCTTTAGGTGCTCCACTTGCTGCAGCAGCTGGTTCTTCTCCGACTCCAGGACGTGCCGCTGCTGGACCCTCTTGAAGCGGCAGGACTGGGCATAGCCCCTGTTTTTGAGGGTCCTCCTCTTCTGCTTCAGCCGGATCACCTCTTCCTTGCTGACGCCCCGCAGCTGCCGGTTCAGCTCCCGCACCGACATGGTCACCAGCTGCTCGTCGGAGAAGCGGTCGTCGAAGTGGAGGCCGCCGCCGCCGCCGCCGCCGCCGCCGTGGTGCGGGTGGTGCAGCCCCCCGGCGCCGCCGCCGCCGCCGCCGGAGCCGGAGCCGGCGGCCGAGGAGGCGGAGGAGGGCGGCGCGCTGCCCGGCGCCGCGGCGTGGGGGTGCCCGCCGCCGCCGCCGCCGCCGCCGCCGCCGCCGTGGTGCGGGTGGTGGTGGTGGTGGTGGTAGTGGGGCGCGCCGCCCTGCGCCGCCGCCGCGGCGATCACCGCCGACACCACGGCGGCCGCCGAGCCCATCTCCTCGGCCGGCACGGAGCCGCCGGCGGCCGCGGCCAGCTGCTGCCCTCTAGCATAGCCATCGAAGGCGCCGGGCAGCGGGTGGTGGCTGCTGTTGATCAGCGCCTCCACCGCGTCCTCGGGGCTGAAGCCCAGCGCCTCCGGGTTGAGCTGCTGCGGGTACCCCGTCATCCAGTAGTAGTCTTCCAGGTGGGTCTTCTGGTCGGAGCCGGAGCCGGGGCTGGGCGCCGAGAAGCTGGGGGACGGGGGCACGGAGCTGCAGGGCGTGCTCATCGGGGTGGAGGAGAGCGATCCCCCGGCGATCAGGCGGCCGCACTGGCTGATAATGCGATCGGTCTCCACCGGCTCCTTTTTCACTTCAAACTTCATCAGATCGAAGTCATTAACATATTCCATGGCCAGGGGACTGGTGGGCAGGTCGGAGCTGCTCATCGCCAGCTCTGATGCCATCCTTTTGCTGCCGAGAGTCCTCCAGAAAGGGTGCGCTCCGGGAGCGAGGGGGCTGCTCTGAGTCGCCACCGGGTGAGCCAGCTTGATTTTTGGCGAGCTCCGCTGCGCTCTCCTGCTCTGCCTCCGCTCCGGTCCGCCCCGGCGGCTCCTCTCCCGCTCCGCGTTATCCCTCGCAGAGGCTCCGCTGATGCATCAGAGCGCGGGGCTCTCGCTATTCGCCTTTTGCATAGAGGGTTTTTTTTTTTTCCTCCTCTCTCCCTCCCTTCTCTCTCTCTCCTCTCGCTCTCTTTCGCAGCTCGCGAACCGCAGCTGGAAGTGTTAGCTGGTGTTGTTGCGAGTAAATTTGTTGTTGTTGTTGTTTTGTTTTGTTATTTTTAACACTTCATGGTGCCTTTCCTCTGGGCTCTCTCGTGCAAAGTGCAGAGCGAGGAGAGAGGTTCATCGGGGGAGGGAGGAGGGAAAGAGAGCGAAGGCAAAAAAAAAAAATCAAAGTCTGTATCGCAACCAAAATAATAATAATAATAGTTAAAAAAAAAAAAAAGAGAGAGAGAGAAAAAAAACAACTCGGCCTCAAAGCTACAGCAAGAAGATGAAAAATATTTAAAGGTTTGATCCGGCAGGAGAGTTTAAAGCATTGCGGAGTTTTATAGCGCCCGTGACGTCAGGCGGGGCACGGGCTCGGGGCCGGGCCAATGGGCGCGCTCCGCCCGGCCTCATTAGCATGAGAGTCTAGCGACAGGGAAACTTTGCGGGCTGTCAGTCAGGGCTCAGCTGACTGTCAGCGCCCGCTTAACCCCCTCCTGGCCGCCGGCACCGCGCCCGGCCTCCGCTCGCCTCGCCTCGGCCACCGCCGGCCCGCACCGCCCCGCACCGTGCGCGCCCGCGGGCGAGCGCCCTGCCCCGCGGCGGAGCGCCCGGAGCGGCCCCGGAGCGCGGCCCGGCACCGCGGACCGGTGGAGCTCCGTCCGGCCGGGAGCAGGGAGGGGGAGCGCCGGACGCGGTACCCCGGGGGAGCCGGCAGCGCCCGGGAGGGAGCGGGCGGCGAGGGGGCAGCGCGGGGCTCCGCCGTGCCCGGCGCGGGGCTCCGCCGTGCCCGGCGCGGGTCCTTCCCCCGTGCGGGCGCGGGTCGTGGCTCCGCACCCCGCATCGCCCCGGTCGCTTATTGATTATTTCGTTACGGGGACGAGGCATCGATCCCTCCATCCCCCACGCCCGCCCGGGGGTGCGAGAGCCCCGCAAGTTTGCAAACCCCGCGCTGCCCCCGCACCCCCCCCTCCCTCTTCACTCGGCGTGCCGGCCAGGACTAATTAATTTAATACATTTAGAACTAATTGTATTTACTTTCGCCTCCCACCCAGCCCCCCTTCCCCTCCGGGAGGGGGCTGGGGCCGGCCCGGGGGCCGAGGAGCGGCGGCGGCTGGAGCGGAGCGGCGGAGCGGCTCGGTTCGAACCTCGACAGCGCCATCTCTCGTCCGCAGGTCAGTGCCGAGCGCCGGGCGGGACGGGACGGGACGGGACGGGACGGGACGGGACGGGACGGGACGGGACGGGACGGGACAGGCCACCCCCGTCGTGTCCTGCCCGCCCCCGCAGCCGCCGCGGTCCCGCCCGGCCCCGGCTGCACTCTCCGTGTCCCATCGCGGGCCGGGGAGACCCGCAGCCTCCGGGGCTGCCAGGCTCGATTTTCCGACCGGGCTTTATGGGAATATCGATAGAATTAAAGTTACTTGTAATTCCGTGATAAATGAGATGTCTCTAGTAAGTAAGATTAAGTGCGGTGCTATAAAGTTGTTTATCTGAAAAGTAATTCTCAGAAACCTGACTTCTGACACTTGGTCATATATTAAACCTGCTTCTTGAACATTGTACTTCAAATCCTCCCTTCTCCCCTAGCCCCATCCCTTCCCCCCCAGAGTCTGCTATTTATAACCCTGCTCAGGGTATCACTCTGTGGGTGCGGGCAAGGCTCTGGGTGATTTTTCACCAACTGTGAAAGTCATCATTTGCAATAGCCAAAGAATCTCTGCTTAGGAAATAGCACTTGGCGAGTGGATTTACGAATGGATAACATCTTCAGACTATGCCATTATCAGTGAGAGTGCCAGTACTAACATCTGAAAGTCATACAGCATGTACTGTTCCTGGCAACTGAAAGGGGTAGGGCATACCGTGAATTTAGGAAGATAACTAGATCTAGAAATCATCACCGTGGCAATTCTGTAAAGATAAAAAATGCAACATTTCTAACAAAATTAAAGTACAGCTGTGCACTGTCCCGCAGCACACCGCGCACACAGAGCCGTGCACATCTGCAGCTTTATCTTACAGATGGCCATCCATGACAAACTTAATGCAAGTTAACTGCTCGGGCTAACTTTCCTACCTCTTCACTTTGTTGGAATCAACAAAACTTCAGGCTCACAGCATAAATCCCCCCAGGATAGGCCAATTCCCTGTGTGTTTGTTTTCTCCTGAGCAAGATGCATGTGGCACTGTATGTCCCTTAACATGCTTACCTGTGAGAGACATAAAGGATGTGCCAATATTTTTAAATGAAGAAGGTTGTTGCATTTCAGAATGTACAGTTGTAGTATTTCCCTAGCCCGTGTGGTAGATGGCTATGGAAATGTGGCTCTAGCCCTATAAAACAGTTTGTTTGGATGTGAAGATTCAAAGTGCTACATTTGCAAATGAGTAAATTTCCTGAGTAAACTCTGAACTCTAGACAAAGAGTATGAAATTGTGTGAGCTAATGGGGACCATCTCTTAATTGATACCAATGTAAGCAAGTACTGCAAATTAATTGAAGCTCTGACCTACCAGAACAGCAAGTAAAATTATTAGTTGTACAATATTGTTCTTGTGTGATTGTTACACACAACTGCTGCACCAAAATGTCTCTACTGTTCAGTGCAGCAGAGAAAAAAAGATTATTAGCAATTTTTGGATAACCTTCAGAAGCAACATTCTCCTCCCTACAGTATATAATTCTCGATTTAGTAGTATTTTTCTTTATTATTTGGCTATTCACAATGGGTGTCTAAACATTTACAGTCCTCTATTAACAGTGTTTCTTCCATAACAATCACACACTTTCATTTCAATTAGAGCTATTCAGTCTCCAGTTTTTCCACAATTATCGCAGGCCAATTCCCTCAGACTGCTCCCTTCTCCCAGCACTGTTTGTAACAATCCTGCCCTGAGCCAGGCAGAGGGAAAACTCCTCTGTCCCTCTCCCAGCCTCTCGCTCCGGTTTGTTTTCAAGCATCTCCTCTCGTGGAGCCCTGCTTGCTCCCAGCGCGCTGCTGACCTGGTTCATGAGCCTCCAAACTGATGTGTATTTATTGTGGGAGAGTTTTCTGCCAGTCCGTGCAGGGGGATGTGAAACATTAACTGCAGAGCCTCTGGGGCCGGCCTGTGCAGAGCTCGCCCCGCTGGAGCGCCCGTGCCTGTCCCACACGCCGCATCCAGCAGGAGCCAACGTGCAGCTTTTGTGTTGTGTGCACTCAGAGTAATCTGTTATAACTTAAACACGTATCAAGACCAACACGTTAAGTACAGTTACTGCTCCTTTTGTTTATCTAGTGTCTTATTTTATGGTGCAGAACTAAACACTGCCCGCTGAATTTAACTATGAAACCAGCCAAATTGATTTCAGAAAGACTTCTTCAGGGTAGCAGAGTGATAAGGCATAAACTGCTCCTAGGTGCAGTGCTAGATAAATCCCTTTAACAGTCTTCAGATCAGTTAACAGGGTAAGTAAATCACATATCACTGTTAGCAGATTTATGGGAGAGAATTAATAGAATCAGACGAGATAATCTGGTAGGGATAAAATTGCTGAGGAAACAGTCCTGCCTTACATTGGAGGGTATGAAACAACAGTCTGATTACTGGGAGTCGTTATGGATTGCTGAATTATGAGCTAAATCATCATAAGAGTAATTCAGTATTTATTAATTCTTTTCTCTTTAAACAACTCACAGATGCAAATAAAAGCCTCTTTCTCTTTGAAGACACATTCTTTGTATATTTTTATTGGATGTAATTTACTGTTTGCATTACCTGTATTTACTTCATAATTGAACATTTTGCATTCAAATTTATGTAATGCATTATGCCTGAGAATATATTTCTCCCTTATTAGCATAAATAGTCACTTACCTCATGAATTACTAACAAAGTTTATCTGAAAATATAAGTATATTTTTTATTAAGTGGAACACAAACATATGTACAATAAATTCTGATTTGCCAGTAGTTGTTACAGAAACACAGAACAACCCTGTATCAGAGAAGAGGGAAAAGAAGGAGCAGCGAAGAAGCAGAACCAATTACTATGTGTGTATATGTGACAATAATTTCTTCTGTCAATGTTTTGTTTATTTTTAATAAAGGATGAGTGACTCAAAGGTTTGCTTTAGAAGGAGCAGATGAAAAAGGATCTCCAGGATGAATTCCTTCTCTCTCTTCCCCCCCAAAATTTTCCAGTGGATTTGGCTCCCTGGTGCTGTGCCACTGCAGCCTTTGCTCAGGCTGAGCTCCTGCTGACCTGCTGCACACCACAAATGGATGCTGCTCTACACTCACTTTCTCATACATTTCCCTTTTTCCCCCTAATCCCGTTTTTATGCTTGGGTTTACATCCAAATAATCAATATAATTTAGGCCCATTCTGCAGTATTAACACAACCCTGCTTATTCAGAGAAAACCCCAACCCTATTGACTTCAAAAACAGTGGGATTGAATCCTTGATCCCATTGAAACCAATGACAAAACTTGTATTGATTTCAGTGGAAGCAGGATCAGGTCCTTGATGTTAGCAATTTGTTTGTGTCAGAGGGCTGATCCTACAAGAAATGAAAGACAGCAGCAGATCTGCTGGCAGGAAATCAACTCTGCTCCCCAAAATCCAAAGGCAAAATTCCCATCTAAGCTGTGATGGATCTCCTTTATGCCGAGGTTTTAGCGTGGTGGGATGCCTGTGTAATTCTGTCTGGACGCAGAAAGCTGGTCCTCTTGGGAGCATTCAAATGAGCACATCTATAAATGTAGCACAGCAAAATGAGCTACTTTTGCCACTCTCGCTTTTCCCAAGCCCAGCACAATCCATTTCTGTGACGACAGTTTTCTGCCCCGTACGCATCCAATACTGCTCTTTTATTTTAAGGCTGAGAAAATCTTCCCTTTAAACTCACGCTGAGCATCAAATTGGACTCCACTTGCAGCTGAACATCTTGGCTGTCTCTTCCTTTCCTCCATCAGCTCCAGTATATTTTATGTAGAATTCTCCCTGTTAATGAAACTTGCTTCTCCTCTCTCCACTTTCCAGTTTTATATTAGTGTTACCGAATCCACCAGACTTGCTGCATTTCAAAGGAGAGAACACAAAAAAAAATTTATTTCCCTATACAGTCTCCTATTTGGCCATTCTGCCTAGATCATGAATACACAACCTCTATTCATTTGTCTGTAAAGTTTCTGTTGTTAAATTAGAAAAAAAGTAGCATGAAAAGAACGGCTTAAACACACATTCGGGTTGCTGTTGTGCCACATCCAAGAGGGCTTGTGTTTTAGCTCTAGGAATTGTAAGATTTTAGCAGCTGCTTCGATTTCATTCCCCTGGAAGTGCCTGACAGTCACTGTATGGAAGATGCAGCATCGGTGCTACCCCTGAGTGCGTGAGTTTGCTCTGTCTGCTCCGAGAGCAAATTAAGTGGTGGCTTTTTAGCAATCGGGATATTTTCATTGCTCGCTTATAACGTTCATAAAATGCTAAAAATATTGCAAATAATGTTGTATGACCTAGAGGCAATTTCTCTCTCCGAAGGGAAGACAGCACAGAGGTGCAACTGGAAAGCTGCGAGTGACTCTGAGACGTGGCTAAAGGTTGGTGTCACCAGATTTGCACTGTGCTTGTTCCAAGATTCATGTCCTACTTTACTAATTTTCATGAACAGCTTTCGCCTAAATGTAAAAATCAATGAAGACATTTTGATGCTAAAAAAAAAAAATCTATTCATTTAAAAGAAATAAAGACTTAAGTTGCAATAAAGGTTTTTATAAAGCTTTATGGTGGAATTTATCATTTATAACCTGGGTGATCATGTTCGGCTGTACAGTGTGCTGTTTTCTCTGAAATTAGCTGAAGTGGGTAGATGGAGAACCTGGTAAAAACTCTTGCACAAACTAAACCAAAAACTCTACAGAAACAGAAAACTAGCATTAGTTAAGGGGAGACAATAAGATGATTACATTAATGTTATGTATCTGAGCTATCCTGATAATATCCTGCATTATGCACACTGCATTTGTACCTATTTTAGCTCAGAAAAATTATTGCTGCTTTTTCCCTTCTGCTTTGCATTAAGTTGTTTCAACGGTAAGAGTGGTCGCAGCAGCAGCATGAAAAAATAAGTGAATTTTATGTGCTATGTCTTTCTCAGAGTCAGCCATCAGTAAATGGTGAGGAGGGCATGATTCTGACCTGATGTTTTGACGTGTAACTGTGAAGGTTGAGACGGTCTTTATTAAAAGTTGTGAACTCCAGTAAATTTTAAACAAATCCGTGATTTAACGCCTTGAAGTGCGAGATGGCACAAACTCATTAATTTCTGGTGATAAACCGTGCTGCGTGTGATGGGCTGAGCGCCATGCTCTGGGCTTACTCCCTGTAAACAGTAAAATACAATAACTGCTCAAAGTAACCGATGGGGTCTGTAGCAACACGAGGTTCTTGGCTTGCATGACCTAAAAAGGTTCATTATGACAGAGGAGCGCTGGCGTCGAGCCCCGCGGCTCCGGCAGCTCCGTGCGGAGGGTCCGCGGCAGGGAGGGAGGGAGGGAGAGCCGGGGCAGATCCAGCTGCTCCCGCTGTGCTCCGGGACGGGAACGGCTCCGGGAGGGCCAGGGGACAGCGATCGGGCCGGGAAAACCTTCCTGGCAGCTGTAAGATGAGACACTTCGACAGAGACGGAGGGCTGGTGGCTGCGACACAGACGGGGAGGGAGCTGCGAGCTCCGCAGCCCCGGGCGCGGCTTCTGTCTGTCTGTCTGTCTGTCTGTCCATCTCTGGGGCAGGCACAGCGCTTGCCCACACGGCAAAGGTGTCCTAGACGTGAGGAGAGCTGTCGGACGGAAGGTGGTTATGAGCACATCGAGTTAAAAATCCAAACCCCGGATGAGCAGGATGTATGTAAGAGCACCTGAGGATCTTACGTTACCTCCAAGCCTTAATTATCTGGCTGAATGTGGCCTAACCTGCTTATCTTCGAGCATTACTCACGGGGCTCTGGCAGGAGGAGGTGTCGCTGAATACAGGACAGCTTTGCCAGCAGAACTGGCAGGAGTTGAGGCTCAGTCATGGGGAGGGGGGGAATTGAGGGGGGTTTTCCTCCTTCCCAGTCTGTCTCTCCATAGAGGATCCAGCTGACTCCAGCTCCTGCCCTCTCCAGCCAAGGTGAGCCAGCTCCCCTCCCAGCCATTCCCCTCCCATTCCCAAATTCAACAGGCCAACTCCACCTATGGTTAAGGACTCCAGGCAGGAGCTTGGCTGCTGGGGCTGTCTTGACTATGGAGATATAGCAGCATCTGTCAGAAAATCCATGTGAAAACAGTACCCGTGCCAGCAAATGGAAACTGTAACTTTCTAATCAGCTACATTTGATTTGGTTTGATATATTTAACTTATTTTTTTTTCCTCCTACAATTGGCAAATGTGTTATTCTTTCACAGAAATGAAAACAACCTGCAATTTGCTGGATTTCTTTACAGAGTCTTGGTGCAAAGAAGTGTATGTCATTATGACATCTGATATCTTTCAGTGCCATTAATTGTCTTCAAGCGAGGGATGGAAAGCCTTATACCTTATACCCATTTTTTTCCCCTCCTACACCATCAGAATTGGTTCACTGTTACAGGAGTGCTGGGCAGACCTGGTTCAGATTTGTCTCCATCCGGAGTCTGGGTCATTCGGAAACTCTAATCCTTAACTAAAAGGAAATGATAAAAAATACCCATGAAATTAATTTTCACACCTGCAGTTGGAATTAATAATGGCAACCAGAGTGGCATCCTATTTCATCTCCCTTGAGGTGACTAACAGTCCTGGTCATTAATATAATCCCAACCACCAGAGGAATTCACTGTCTGAGGGATCTACCATGAAAAACAAATGATCCCCAGAGCTATGCCTGCACAATGGAAACTGGCTTTAGTCATGTATTAGTCATTTTATCACAAGATGGTATTTTTGCACTGGGAAGTTTGCGCTGTTATTAAAAGACAACAGAACAGAACAACAGCATTTGACTTGGTAATTTGCACACAGGGTTTGATTATGTTCGAGCTTCCTCGCTTTAGAAGGATGTGTGTAAATGACTAAGAGCAATAAACGAAGTCTTCTAAGTGTGAGGCTTTCTAATGCAAAGTTCATATGCATTTATTACTGTCTGTGCTTAGCATCCATCCTGCATATATCTGTGGGTGATGCTTGTGCTTCGTCTTGATAAGGGAGTGGTCTATTGCTAAAATGCTGCTTGATTTTTCCCCCAATTCTCCTTTTCTCCCTTAATTGCAAGGGAAGAGATGTGTCAAGTGTCTGCTTCACTCGGCTGGGAATCACGGTACTGCCTCTGCAATTTCCCAGCCTTCAAAGATGACATGCAGCTAGCAAACTATAAAGCTAAGCGACTGCTCGGTGGCTCTGAGCTGCCTTCAAAAGGCATTTGCTTCTAGCAGTGGAGCAGCATTAGGACTTCAAGCAGGGCACAGAATAGGTGTGCACTCGAATCCTTTAGCAGAACCATCTTTCAGAAGGACTTTCTCTAATTATGTTTGTTTAATCCTGCCCTAATGGCCGCACGTGATGCGCTCCGAGTGTCTGAAATGTTTCAGCTTTATTCTCCTCTGCTGTCAAGACCAGCTTGGCTTGTGAAAAGCAAAAAACTATTCCCTGTGCTCCAGGAACCATCTGCTCAGGGTGTGAGCACATTTCTACAACTACCTATATTCATAACAAAAAGAAGGTGGTCTTTTGCCTCTTCTAAATGTAAAGTCTGATATGTTTTTTAAGGCAATACAGACCTATCACACAGCACTACATATATTGTTCTGGGAGACAGTAACAACCTCGTGGTGCTGTTGAAGAGGTCTTCCTATGCCTGAAGTTGTTTAATTGT
This sequence comes from Prinia subflava, assembly GCF_021018805.1. NCBI lineage: Eukaryota > Metazoa > Chordata > Aves > Passeriformes > Cisticolidae > Prinia > Prinia subflava. Next base: position 15,911,158 of record NC_086259.1, read on the forward strand.
ATATTCACTATGTCACACAAAGGGGCCTAAAGTTCTTAAGCAGTGGTGCAGCACAAGAATTAGAGAAAGAGTTGGAGACACAGGCTCGTCTCCCTGTAATTTGTACAGACATTTCAGCCACAGCTTTTTCCACTCCATTTAGAGCAGTTACTAGGATCAGTTACTGTGAATGTAGCTTGTGTTATTCCCTGCGGAGTAGGAGACAGGTAGGGCAGTTTCTCTCTTTATTCTTTCTGTCCTCTCTACAGATTTACACCTTTTATAGCTGTTAAGGTAACTACCAAACTACTTAGAGACTGGTCTCTTGCAGTGGCAGGCTAGCACTTTCTGGTGTTAGTTTAGCCCCAGCAGGTTTAGATTCCATCCCCTGCAGTCTCTTGTAACAGGGATTCATTTTTTATCTGCCTGAAATTCAAGGTTCAGCCTAAAGATGACTCCAGCAGGCCCTGGCAAAGTCCTTTTGCAAGATATGATCCAAAATCAAGCTCTAGGAGCCACTAATAAATGGGTGGTATACCATCAGGTTCCTGTACTTTTCTGGATGACTCAAAGAACCTGACATTAGTAAATCTAGCCTTGCAAATTTAAAGGAAAGTTATCCATTGTGCCACATTATTCTGCAAGTACAGCTGGGAATGAAAAGCTAGCTGTAGCTGGGTGGGCAGCATCTCAGAAAAATCAAGATACCCACCCCTTTGTGTCACCAAAATTAAACAGGTCAGTACAAAAAAAGGGCACTTCACTCCACAAAGGTCATGTAATGCCTTGTGTTGCATGGGTCAAGCTACCACACGTGAACCCTGGTGCCTGGTCCTTCTGCTGCTACACAGCGTTCCTGGTATTAGAAAAAATTTGCACCACCATGTCAACCCACTCCAGCAGTTGCCAGATGCACAGATTAATTTTTAACCTCCTTTTCATTCTGCAGTGCTAAGGCAGATGAGTAAACACTTCACACCAAGGCCCAGCTAGGCAAACTGTTGTCAGCTCAGTGGAGGTGACGGTTCCCGAGTGTTCCTCTGTTCATTCCCAGACCCCTCTTCTTGATTTTTCTGTTTTCACAGAAGTTTCATTCTGCCTGCTGGCTGGACACCAGCAAGAATTCCTCTGATGCCTGCTCACAGCAAAGGTGCTGCAAAGTTGCAGTTATCTGAGAAGAGGAGGGCTGCTACAGCGTTTCCTCATTGGGGAAAAAAAAAATCAGTTTTAGGCTTCTGGTGGCTTCTCTGAAAGATAACTAAACTTTGCATACATCACTATCTGGAACTTGATCTTGGGGTCAGAAGTACAAACATGCAAAGTCTGCCTAAGCGAGAATGCTGCGTAAAGCCCCTCGTTATCTTCCCTATCCCCTGCTTTAACAATACCCAGGTTTGGAGAGGGCCATCCTCCTTTATTTTGGACTGGGATGGCAGCTGCCAGGGATAGAAGCAGGGCTTCCTTACATTCACAATTCAAAGCATAAAAATGGGGTTAAGTGTCCTGGATATTAGTCCTGCAAACCCCAGGCAGGACATCTGAAAGCCACGAGCCCCAACATTGCCACCCAGACTGAAACTCCAATGAACAGAATGAAGCAGAAAACCCTCCCTCAGTACTTAACAGGTAACTCTTTATGGATGCTGCATAAGAATTTTGCCTCATCTGAGGCTGGATAAAAACAGAGGGAGTTTTTCAACGTTTGGCCCTTCATTTGGGAATTTCAACTAATAACACACTGTCCTTCCACTGTTTCACAAGTCCCCTAACTAATATACCGGCATGTGTGAAAATATTGCTATGACTCATAGCTTCACAGCCCAAATCCAAACTTCTTTAGAGGCTTGGAGTGGTTGGGGCAAGGGCAAAATTACAAAAATGAAGATGAGATGTGTGAGATTTGCCCTGAGGAGGGAACACCCATAGCATATCAATGCTCTTCAGCCTCACCAGCCAGGTAATAGTAAACAGATACAAGAAAAATGCTAAGTTCTTCCAACTTTCTGGTTAGGAGCAGTTTTCATCACCATGTGTCCAAATTAGTAAGAGACGAAAAAATATACAATATCCTGGAGAGGTGAAGCTACTGGTCTCACTAGAAAACCCAGCAGAAAGCTCAGGGATGGGACTTCAGCTAGGGGAGCAAGAAAAAACTGAGAGGAAATGAGCCGTACCTGGTAAAATTAGTTTTATCTCACTTTAGGTCTTCTTTCCTCACAGTTCATATTGACAATTAACGATGTATTTCTGGAAAACACAAGAGCTGGTGAGGAGGAAGAAGTTGTCATCTAAATGCCTTTGGCTGTCAACTCTACCTAAAGCACGTGCTACAGAGGTTTAATGGAACCTTTCACTTGGACAGAACACAGACTGTCCCAAGTACAGCACTCACGAGTGTCCAGTCATGTGCAATTCAAGGACTTTGTGGTAAACACCACCTCTGTAATGCAGAACAATTGAAGTCATTCTCACCACAGCTGAGCCTGCCTCATTTGTGAACAGGGTGCAGTGAATGTTGTATCAAGCCTGTGATGATCTGACTGGTTTAGGAATAAACCTTACAAAGAAGAGAAGACATTGATAAAAAATTGAGGTGCCACAGAAAAGGCCAGATGTTCAACTTTTAGGTCTTTAAAGGGCATGCAAATTTTTTCTCATGACTGAATGTGCATATTACCCATTGATGTGATCACTTATGCATCCAGCTCATCATCTGAATAGGCAAATATCATATCTTCTGCAGCAACCATACTCAGAATTTAATGCAAAATTCATTCTTTTTGAAAATCAGTCCCTTAGAACACAATGGTAAATCATGCACGATGAAGTGATATGAAGAGAAATGCTGCACCCTTCTTCTGAGGTCTTTATTTCTTTTCTCTAGAAAAATGTCTCCACCTTGATGCTGAAAGCCACAATTATTATTTCTTCATAGTCACACTGTGTCACTGCTCAGTGGCTCACATCATTGATTGGGCTCCATTATGCTAAAGTCTAGAATGCCCAAAGAGCTAAATATAAAGCAGGGGACAACAGATACAAAAATAGATGTGGACCACAAGGTAACCATGAGCCACAGTTACCATGAGCCTGCAGCAGATTTGTCTTCTGAGGTGCAGTGAAGCAAAGCTGGGGTGACCCAGGATGTGACAAAAGAGCACAAAGGATGAAGGGTTAGTGGTGGTTCTCGCATCACTGAATTCCCACACTGAAAGGATTATCCTGCATCATGATAGATGACACCACAGCTTTCATGCAACCCATGATTGAATGATGCCCAAAAATGAGGGTTCTGATCCCACATGATGAACTCACTTGTCTTTTTTTTCTCAATTTTTTTTTTTCTTAACAAAGGTGAGATTAGTGTCCCAGGAACAGCCAGTTCTCAGCTCTGCCATGGTGTTTTGCCTTGCCTTTTGTTTCCTGGCAGCTCCAATGGGGTTCCTTGCTCGTTTCCTTTCCAACCACGTGATGTTTATAGTTACCATGTTTGAACAAATAGAGCAAATTGAATTGCAGATGGTATGTAACACAATATATATAGTATAATAATATACAGGAAATGTACTCTACATTTGTATATCAGCTTGTAAATTAGCAGCAGTACTGACCCTAAAAAGAATTGCTTAGAATCCCATCTCCAGGCACCAGAATCCTTGAATCTCTTTGGTATGGAAAGATGCTTTCCATTCATATTATGACCCACTGTATTTAACTGTTCTCTCATACACAACGACAGATGTATGTAAGAAAAGATATGTAGGGAAGCAAACCTGCCATGATTACCTCTCTCTAAAATGAACGCTTACTCAGGAAGACAAAACACCCTTCCCCTTGCTAGGGAAACCTCAGCTACGTTATGTTACACAAATAACATGCCCGTAGTTTTGGTGCCATAAAGCATAAATCACAATTTAGCCCTCTGCAAAAAGCCTCTCTGCACTGAGCTGCAGTGCCACAGTGCCCGAGGTCCACCTTGCTGGGAGGAGATGGGCAGAGCTGGAGGAGAGACCCCTGCCCCTGCCACCACACATCATCTCTGCCAGTGCCCAACTGGGAGCAAACTGGGACCAAATCCCAGTGTGGGGGGGTTTTTAGGTGATGTCAAGGCAATGCTGGCTTTTCTCCGTTTTAAAGGGTTATAGGAATCCTGGATCTTTGTCAGGACTGTGATCCCCTGTGCAGGATGGAAAAGGATTTTTAATGAAAACAAGCTCCGGTTGTGAATATTTTAATACAGTGCCAAAGTGGTAACAGGATGATAAAGTTTTGATAGGCCTGGTATTGGCTTTTATTTTTTTAAGGGGGAACTCCTCTCTCTCTAACAGAAAAAGCATTTTTAATGCCAACATCAATATAAAGTGCTGCTGGGACTTTTATATCTTTTCAATATCAGGCCTATGTTCAAGGAGAAAAAATAAATGCAGTGTTCACAACCATTTGATATTATAGCTGAATAGCTTTCAAAAAGCTCTTACCATGTTTTTATGCACAAAGTATGATTTGGAGGTTGGGGATGGAAAATGAGGGAACTGAAAGGGAGGGGGTTCTTTTTGTTAATTTATAGATGCTAGCAGAAATGTTTTAGACCAATCTTGCCAGGGTCACAAAATGGTGTGGAGATTGGTTTATTTTGCAAATAGCAGAATTTCTCCTTCTTCTTTCCACCTTTTTTTTTTTTTTTTTCCTTCTGGCAGCATCAATAAATTTGTTTGATGCACTTTAAATGTTTAATTAAAACATTATGTTAGCACATTTACTGTAAGTGATAAAAACACTTTGGAGGTGGTCTTAAAGCAATTGGTGGCTCTGAAATTGCTAGACATGCACTAGTAAATCAGATACAAAGTCCATAAATTGGAACGATTCTCTTTAAGGCCTGTGCCATTTCACAGATATTAAAGCTGCTTAATTTAATTCCTCAGTAATGTGGAATGTGTACAGCAGCTGATGTCACTTCTTCAGACTGATTGTTTAAGGTCATATAAACTCAGGCCTACAGAGCACAGGATAGAAATTCCCTCTTATATTAATACTGTTTATAATTCAGTTCTCCTTCAATCCCTTAATCAGAAAAGAAATGTTTATTGTGTGATATTGCTATAAAATAAGTAGGAATTGTAATGAGTACTTGAAAAAGTAGAAAAAAAATATTCACTTAATCACAGCTACTGGTACCAAATGTCTCTTCTTTTTAAGCAGGCTTGTTCAACTTAAAAGGAAAACTTGTTTTTAATGCAAAGCAGTCACTTTTATATATGGAATTCAACTCTATTTTGTAAAGTAAAAACTACAAAGGAGAAGTAAAAGCTACTGTAAACTATTCCTTGCAAACGACTTTGTTCTTCAGCAAGTAGCAGTGCCCCATATTTACTTGATGAAATCTATAACCAGCTGAAGTCAATGGGTGTTTTGCTGCTTCCTCCCATTAGAAGGGCTCATGCCTTTAGGAATTGCATAGGTAGCATCTTTAACAATATGCAAGGGATAGCATCTGCTGCTCCACTGCTGTTTTAATACCTGCATTCAAAACACAATAGTAATAAAAGCTTCAGAACAAATTATTACGATTGGCTTCTTTGCCTATGTTGGAAATCTTTACTGAATCAAATTAATACAGAATATAAATATCACAATTAGATTTCACCAAGATGAGCAAAGAATGAATCTTCCTTCTTCAGCCAAGAAAGTAGATTTTCCTGAGAAATCTCTGAGCCAGCATTTCTTGCAAGATGAACCTTTTTCCCCTTCCCCCAACAATGTCAATAGCTGAGAAGTCAATGATTTCCAAGGATGTCACGGATAACTTGCAATAGGGAAGGTAAAAGTTCACTCATTTTGATGTGTACATAACCTATTTCAGTCATCTTTAACAATATGTAACATGAAATTCTTAGCATGGAAAACTTGACTAGATGTCATGTCCCCTACTCATAAAAACAAAGCTGTGTGACAAGTTTATCCCAGGATGCAGGAGAAAAATTATCTCCATTAGAGGCTTGACTCTGGAGCAGCAGGAGCTCTCCACGAATTGCTGTGCTGCAGGAGAAACTGGGTAGATGGTTTCTCACCACGAGGGTTTCCAGGGCTGTGAATATTTTATTTTTTATTCTCTGCAGTGTCTGGTACCACCGAGTCCTGACTCATGGCTGAGATCAATGCCATGCCAAGGATAAAGCAGCAGAGCACAACCCATGCTGGTGTCGGTGATGTCAGAGGAGTGTGTTGGTGAAAATGACACCGTCGTCTTCAGTGTGTTTTTAATTCATGTTCGCTCTCTTTCCTGATGAAACCACGTTTTTACCACCAGCATGAGGCAGAATGGATTTTTATCTCTCATGCATCAGCCGAGTTATCAGCACGTTCTAATTACGCTGTGTTGTGAGAAGCAGCGAGAGCACAGCTGGATGTTCCGACTCCAGATCTGAGGTGTCTGCACGGCAGACAGTCAAGAAAATAACTAAATACTGAGGCTCATTAGACCATGTAATATTCAAAGCAGCGTTGAATTTGTCTCATGAACTCTGTCCTGTGTGGTCAAATTCCAACTGTATGTCTGCCTGCCCTACTATTAATCACTTTTTGGATCAAGAGACAAAATCACCTCTCCAACATTCTTAAGCAAATGTGTGTTTTTTCCATAAACAAACAAAGAAATCAAAACTATTTATCTTAACTTGTTGATTTGTCCAAGTTGTCTCATCCCAGATATAATGACTATCCCAAATATTAACAGGAAAAATTCTTTGTAGCAGCTGCACCTATTTTAAAGTTGGTATTTTCTTCAGTCTTCTGTTGAATTGGTTGCAGTCTTTAATGGTTAAAGAGTAGCAAAGGAATAAAACCTGGGCAATGTCTCCCATCTTCACCTGACCTATTTCAACTCTCATAACTGTCAAAAGAAACAGAGAAACCAACTGTTGCCACACATAGTGAGGCCTTCACTGATAAATTCTGACAGAGCCCTGTCAAGTTTCAAAGTCATTTTCAGCAGAAATTAATACTCTTTATTGGAGTCATTTTCAAAAAAATTAAGTAAGTGCACTGGATTTAATTTATGCCACCATTTCCAAAAGTAATAATAGTTGATTCTGTATTTGTAATAAAGAGTATTCAAAACTGAAAATAAATCCCAGATTGTGCCAGTTCAGGTTTGGTGATTGTGCTTCATATAAAGAAAAAAACAAAACCTTTATTGTCAAGAATTGCTCCAGCCAGAGTTTCAAAGCACTTGTATTGAAAAAAAAATCATGAGATGTGCCCACAAGTCATGAACATCATTCTGTAAATTTTGGTAATGTGGAGCCATCATAAACATACATACACATTATACACCATTTATGTTTGTCATAGGTTAAAATGCTTTACTTAAGCATCAATATTTGTATCTAACCAAGCACAGCAGTCCTCAAGGCAAGCTTAAGGCCCTTGGGATTTTTTTTTACTTTTTGTTTTTCCTAGAAAACTCCATTTTTGAACAGTTTTGATATTTCATGCTATAGCTTGTGACAGGGCCATTTCCCCATTCCCTCGCACGGGCTGCGGTGTCATCACATCGTCCCCAGCACTGTGTCAGTGTGAGTCTACAGAGAGGACATCAGGATGTCAGCATTTTCCGAAAGGGGAAAGAGTGTCAGTGCAAGTTTGCAGAGACACGGTGGTGTGAGAAGGGGAGGAGAAATGACACGGTGTCTGTGGCTGTGCAGCCCTGCTGGACAAAGACACGCTTATCCCAGCAGCCCTTGAAGAACCACGTGCAGGATTCAAGAGGAAGCAACCAGGTAGCTGGGATATTTTTAAGCACTGGGGAATATTTAAATAATTTTTTTAAATACCTGGACTATAACAGGAAGTCTCACTGTAGTAAGGGATGATTGGAAAGTGAGACAGTGTTAAAGGAGAGAGGTGAACAATCCCTTGGGATGTCCTCTACTGTCCATGAGAGGTTTTCTCCCTGCATTTTCCTGGTCAGTGGATGGTGCAACATTCTCCTGGAGGGCAGATCAGGCCAGCAGCCAGCAACACCAGGCAAGAGTCTCCTCCTGGAACCAAGGGACCACATACACCACAATATCAGTGCACAGACACTGCTGGTGGTGCATGGTGGTACCCACTCATTTCACCATTTCACATCATTAAAGGCAGATTGAAAGGTTCGTTTGTATTTGAGCAACTGGCCAAAGCCCTGAGGGATGCACAGCTCCACCAGTCTCTGCAAGTGTTTGTCTTTCCTAACCCCGACCACGTTTCATAAAATATCCAGCCCTGCACCTCCCTGTCCCACGTGCTGCCTCTCCTCCCAGCTGTGCCGGGCTCTGTCCAGTGCTGTGAGCAGGGACCCTTCCCACAGCTCTGTTCCCTGCACGCTCTTGGAAAGGACACCCCACCATTCCAGGAGCGCAGCTTGGCAGTGTTGAGTTACATTTTTTAGCCCAGACATCTGGAATGTATCATATAGAGGCCAGATTTGAGGAGTATCTTCATTTTATGCTGCATGCAGGAAGGAGGAAGGCAGAGGGTTCCCATTACTGCAGCGCAGATCAGCTCTAATTATTTTTTGTTCAATTAGTGGGTGATGTAAAAGTGCATGTTAACACAGGGTCCACCAAAGCCCTTTCTGACCCTCAGCAAGGAAGCCCCTCCATCAACCTTTGTTGCATCAGAGCAGAACTGAGGCAGAGGGATACAGATACCTGCTTGTTGTGCCCTGAATGGGACCAGGTTTCCATAGGTACTTCCACATTTTAGGAATGAATGCTTCTTTTCTTTAAGAGTCTTGAAGGTCAATTGTCTAACGTGATTGAGGCAACAAAATTCTTAAGGTTCAGAAAACTTGAGGCGAGGGCAGGAACTCAAAGCACCCAGGTGCCACGCTCTGACTGCTCATGTGAAATATGGGCCAAAATCAGGTGCACTCTGCCCTCTGACAAATGGGACTCTGGGGGTCCAACCACACCACTGACTGTTGTGAAAACAAGAATAAACACAAAAAACACTAACTACATTCATGTATCAGCACAAAATGGAAGGCAACCCAGAGTTCAGTGCAGCCAAGCAGATGAAGGATGCCGTTGTCCTGACCTTGGTGGCAGGTTTTTTCCACCCTTTTGCTGTGCTATCTTAGGGAGGGATTTTCGTCATCACCGCAGGCGAGGTCTCCCGGGCACGGAGCTGCGGCTGCTGCCGAGAGCAGCACAGCCAAACCCACCACTGGTGCAGCTCCACCAAAGCTCCCAGCCTCACAGAAGGGACTAATTTGGCCTTGTGTATTTTGAATAAATTGTTAACTCTTCTCAGCATGAAGAAGTGATTATTGAAAAGTTTGCCTCCACATACAAATGCAAATGACAGTCGAAGAACACGTGAATGTTAATCTTCCAAACCAAGTACGTAGACAAATGCTAGTCATTAGAAACATTTCCGTGCATTTATATTAGGCTGTCCTCTAAAAGACTTTTCAGACAAATATGTCATCAAGATATTCAAAACCATGTAATCTTATCCAAAGTTTCATCTATCAACAGTACAGTTTTCATCTCTCGCAGCTGTGTGTCAGAATGTGCAGGCAGATTAGCCAGCTGATAGCAAGGGGGGAAGGGAAAGAGGGGCTCTGTCATCATCAAGAAATACTGCTGGGGAGAAGAGACTCTTGCTGTTGATTTTTTAAAAATCTCCCCAAGAACCCTTTCTGTGCAGGGAGGCAGAGGATATTTGCAAAGGCTTTAATTTTCTGGTGGGAGTTGGTGCTTGCCCCTGCTCGAAGCCCCTCTCCCTCTGCTTCCCCTTCCCTGCAGAGAGTAAGTTCTCTTAACAAAAAACATCCTGAGCACAATTGTGATTCTGGTATCTGTGGCAAAGAGTCCCCCTGCACAGCAGATTAATCCAACAGATTTCTTGTACCTTCATAGGCCCTCAGAGAACCTGAAAAACCCAAATCCAGATGGTTTTGAGTTCCAGCTGCACCTTTCACCTTCCTCAAAGGGCAGATCACCACTCAGGTCTCCTCTCCTCCCAGAGCCAGAGGGATCACCTGGGGGAAAAGAAAAAAAAGGATACATTCACATTTTTCAGCAAATTCTGTAATTCTGTTGTTTCAAGGAGAGAGATGAATGATGACATATACGGGCTTCTGATAAAGATGCAAAGAGATAGGGCTAAAACATACAGTAAAATACTGTGAAATGATTCCCCAATATGAGATGCAATACGCTGCCACTGTTGTCTATGAGACAATGTCTTTGAATCCATGCATATGAATTCATGCATAATCTTTGAGTGTATTCATTTTTAAGTACATTCTTTCAAGTGGATTTTAGCATTACTGAGTAGCTGTAGCTTGACAGCACTTGACGAAAATGTTTTCAAATTTGGGGAGATGGGAAAGTTTTTAAAAACCAAAGAAGGGCAGTGAGGACTTAACATTGCCTAAAATAGGCTCCTGATTTTCTGGGTATCTCTGAAACCTCTTCTCAAAGTAAAGCCCTAAATCTCAATGTTTAGTATACAAATCTAGTGCCGAGCTTTTCAAAGTCTCAAATACAGTTTGTGCTGACCATATAGAACATTTAGCATGTCTGAGCATCACCTGTCCCAACAAAACCATCTTCAGGTTTCGGGGTTGCATTTTTTTTTTTGCTTTTGGCATAAACCTTCCTCCCCCAGGGACAGACAGAAACAAGGCCAGTGCTTAGCCATTTGCCAGGGACTCTGATTTCAGCTTAGAGGCATATTTCAGTGGAAAGAAAAATCTGTTTTGGTGGAGAATCCTACAACATGAACACCGTCCAGCACCAGGGACTGATGTCAGTGTAGTCACCAGACCATCTGAGGGACTGGGGCAGGAGTCACCAAAGCCATAACTGAGGGAGCTGAGCTCTGTGGGAGGCAGAACCCCAAATCTTGCTCGGATTCCTCTGAGCTTGTCTGGTGCCTTAACTTCATCACCAATCCATCTTTCTAATGGGTTTACCCCATTTCCCTAATTTTTCCCTCTGCCTTGGAAAGGTGCTTTGGAGGCACTTGAGTGAAAAAAAAGTTGGAGCACAGAGAAAGCCTTTTGAGTGCCAACAGGGAGGTTTCCTGTGAGGGAGGAAGAACAAGTTAATTCTCCACTAAAACACAACCCTTACATATAAAACAAAATTTAACATCTCTGGAAAAGAAGCTCCAGTATGGAATTTCTTAAGGCTTCAAACTCTAAACTCTAAACCATTTTACACACACTTATATTGTTAGTTCCTTGCTTGGAAAATTACCATTGTCTCCTCTGGAGAGAAAGGGAAAGGAAACAAGGAGTGGGGTGGAAGGGGGAGACACATTATGTGATGAAACAAGACGTTGCTCCCAGCCTGGGGCTCGCTGCCCAGGCACACACTCCTGCCTGCCAGCCAAGGTCCACTGGGTCAAAACTCAGCTCTAGACACTGCCCTGAGCTAGTGTTTACCTAGAGGAGCCATTGCAGCCACTCAGGAAATCATCCACATTTCCAAATGAGCCTGGGTGCCCAAATATTTATTTGCTAGTTAGGTGGTAATGGCTCTAGAGTGGTTGTCACAGTCTTTTGGGGACAGTGTGCAACTTGTACAGCTACACAGAGTTTGTGTACCAGGTGAGGCATTAATCTGGTTAGCTGGAGCTCCCTGGCCTGTCCACAAATCATTAATGCTGGCTCCAGTGCTGAACACTGTTAACACATGTACTTCAGGGCTGGTCAGTCAGCCCAGTCCCACATAATTATTTAGCCCAGTAAGGTTTGCAGACCTTTCCCAACCCCATTTTTATTGCTGGCCATGCTGCCAGACCAGCAGAAACCAGAGCAAGGCATGGGACCATGGGAGGAGGGTCCGCAGTTACAGCTTCAGCAGGGAAAGGCAGAGAGGGAGAATCTGCCAAAACAAGCACGGGTCGTGTGGCTTTCAGAAGACAGGGACATCGAGCAGCAGGGAGCAGAGCTCGCTGGAGAGGTTTCTAAAGATGGCTTAGGAAAGGGGCTTTGATTTTAGCAGCAGGTTCTACCAACAGAGACCAAACTGCCCTCGGCACAGCTCTGTCCTTTTTCTTCGCCTACACACCACCACAAGCCACAAAGCACTCACCAAGACTGTATAACAAACTTAACTTCAAAAGACCAAAAGCCACAAGAAACACAGTGTCCCACAAGAAGGGAGCAGGAGCACAAAGAGAGATAGTAGTAGCGATTTCCCCAGACTCCTTTCTGAGAAAAGAGAGAAGTGGGCAGCCAGGAGGTTGCTGATACATTTGCACATCTTCTTTCAGTTCCCAGAGCCTCTCAGCTCTCCCTGAGGGTTCCCAGCTTCAGCCAGGGCATACAGAAATACAACAAGGACTCCAAGCAATCATGTAGAAGATTTTTGCTTCCAGTGAGTACTGGGAACTTCTTTCTAACCCCACCAGAGCTGTCTTACAGGGGCAAATGGCAGGAGTTCTGCTCTCCCCATGGCCATGGCCATGTTCAGCTCTGAGGGATGCCAACAGAATCTGTGCGGACCCATTCTAAGGCTGGTGTTCCCTCCCTCAGTCTTGTCATTTCTCTTTTTTCTCAGAATGGCTGGGGTCAAAGATGTGGTCTTGACTTTGCCTTCACTGATAGCAGCAAGGAGACTCCACAAAGGAATCTGCTCTTGGAGGCTGATTGGAAAAAGCTGCTTGCACAAGATGTGATTGCTGGCTGCACACCCCTGCCTCTGCCTTCAGCAGTGTTCACAGTCCCCTCTCACAGGAGAAGGGAACACAGAGGCTGCTTTTTAGGGAAGGACATTTCCCCCACTAGTGCTCTGGTGGTGTCCCTGGCAGTGAGTAGAGTGTCATCTGCAGTTTGCACATCACAGGCGTAATCAGAACAGCTCCCTCCTAACTCATAACAGACAGCATGTCACTGAGATGGATTTACCATTGGCTGGTTCCCCTGCACAGCCCAGATTAAAACCAAAACAGAAAAACCTCAGTGTTGTGTGTAATCAGGGATGTGAGCGCCGACCCAGAAGTTGCACATCCCACACCAGACAAGCCAAGGCGTACAGAGATAACAAAAGTTCAGTGCTCAATCCTGCAGCAGATTGAGCACTTGATTACTCTGAATAATCTGCTTCAAAGAGCTGCAGCCTTGCCAGGGGGGTTCATTCACCCTTCCTCACTCCAGGAAGCCACCTCTGATGCTGCATCTTGGGCTGGGAATGCTCCAAACACCTCCAGGAACTCCTGAAGGTGCTTTTGTCCTGCAGAGGATGTCTCCTCAGACGTGGTGAACTCAGCCTGCTTTCAGAAGGTTTTCCAGGCCAACAGAGGCACCTGAAGACTGAGAGAAAGATGACACTGCCAGATGGCACAGCCCAGGGAGAGGATGAAATGAAGGCTGCGGGGGATGCGAACACTGATTTCTCCAAAGACTTATAACCACGATGAAGAAAGAAATAGCTCTGCCACAAGAGAGTCTGATGAGAAAAGTCATTTGCTACTGAAATGTAATTTAAAAAATGTATTTAATACCACTTAACAACACAAGCCTGTAATATCCTCTTATCTAAACTGCTTGTGGATTACTTGCTTTTCACTTACTAACCTACCCAATAATTTCTACAAAAAATAAAAATACAGGTCAGGCTTTTGCTACCAGATTTAGTTATTTTACTACCAGACAAAGATGAGCCAGAATGGTTATCAAGAAAAATAAGGGGCGAAAAGAGAATTGGGAAATCTTAGACATTGTATTAAAACAACAGTTTTTAGGGTGTTTGATTTACTATTCAACTGTGCACAGCTGCTGCTGTGAGAAATAGGAAGCATGCCAAGGGAAAGAGATGGGGGAAAAAAATTAACGGGTGGGGGAGGTTTGCAGAATCAACTGGTTAATGAGATATGAAATTTTTTATGAGTAAGCCCCTGCTGAAAAGCACTTGTTTGTTTGAACCAGCTTACTGCTTACCCACTGACACGGCAACGCGGGTTCTCTCCCCCAGCAACTTAATTACCAAATGTGAAATTTAGATGGCATTTGGGTCTTTCACGCGCTGGTTTAGGTCCTCTGTGCTTCTTCCCCCTCCTTATCTTGGAGCAAGCTAAAACCTGCTGGGGTCCTGGCACAGGTTTCCTCCCCTCTCTCTGCAGGCTGCAGTGCTCTGTGTGAAGGGGAACACTTTCCATGGGGAGGGCAGTAAATGACTCGAGTCCTACCATGGTGGAGGCAGAAATCTCATCAGAGGAGGGTGAGAGCTGTGGGCTGGAGTGCTTTGAGGACGAGGTCAGGAGGAAAGTGGTGCTCTCAGCATCCCAGCCTGGTTCCACCTTCCCTATTGCTGCACTACAGAGCAGAGAAGAGCTTTCTTTTCTCCAGCTTTAGGGGAAAGATTCAGGTTTCAAATGTCAGTGGAAGATACACAACCAGGATTTTTTGAAAACGGAAAGCTCTCTGCTTGGTCCTGAGGAAGGCCCCTAAATCTTTTAAAAATCCAGACTTCACTTGTCTTTCCCTGTAAGAGACCTTAGGCAGTCCCCTGCTGACTGTACTCGTCTGTGTGAATCCCATTCTTGGGCTCTGAGCATTTTGCAGACGTTTCACCTGGAAACCTGGCCCCAAAGCCAGGATTATTCAGCACCCTGAGTTTAGAAACTATTTTATTTCATCTTAATCTCTTTTTACATAGCCTAAACCTTATTTTGTAGTCCAAGGGAAAAAACACTTCATTCTCCTCAGAACAAGCGTGACTTGTTTGCAATAATTTCTTGGATTACACTTTTCCCAATTTCTCCTATGAGAAGCCCCATCATACTTGTACTTTGTCACTGCTTGGTGGTTTTCTTGTAAGTATCAAAGGCTCAATAATTTTTGAGAAAAACAAATGTCCCAAATTCTCTAAAAACAAAACAAAAACCTTGAGGCACAGAGCTCAAGTCTGTACCAAAACCTAGTCTGTGTTTTTCTCTGTGAGGAGAAAGGAATGGGAATCACTAGAAGTCCTGGTTTTCCTCTTGGTTTACTCATTGCTGAAAATCTGATGCTGAAGAAACTTTTGAACTCGAAATGCTCATTTGCAGTTGATTGATAAACTCCCCCCAACAATGTTTTATTGTCATGTAGATCCAACCATATCTACAGCTATGAGGCAGCTAATAGGCTTGGCCCCAGTCTGTTCCTCATGATATTAATGAAGGGTTCTTTTCTAGAACCTCTTCAAAGAAAAAGCATTTAAACGAAGGGATTAAAGCACTATGCAGTGCTCCTTTACAACAGAGCCCTGTGAATGGCCCTGTTTGCCTCTGCTGCATGGTCAGGAGAACACCCATTGTGTTCTGGCACCCCAGAAGGCCCCACTGCAGAATATTAGACTTGGGAAATCATTTATTGGGATCTTATCTTGCATACCTAATTGAGATGTCAGGCCACTGCATTTAAACTATAACTTGCAGACTAATTAAAGGCAACAACTCAGTGCTTACCTAGGGATTCAGGGAGATTGCATGATGACCTGCCTGTGTTGTAAGGAAAGATTAAACAGACTGAACTAAACAATGTCTGTATTTTTCTGGTGATATCTGATTTGGGGGAGTAATCCCACTTTATCCCCAAACATAAACCTTTTTGTTATTTAGAGGGATATAACCTGGAGGTGCCTTATGGACCTTTTCACCTGGCTTTGATGTCCTAACAGTTACCAGCCTTAAGCTTGTTGTTTTCCTGTTTTATCTGTGCCCAAATTGTTTCCAAGCAGCTATCTGGTGAGTGGGAAAGCCTCACTTTTCTACAGGGAAAACGGCAAATGAAACAAATTAAGTTTTATATATGTTTTGTTTCCTTTTGTTTGCAAATGCATGTAATCTTACAACTCCAAATTCTAATCTTTGCACTGAATAACAGAGCACGGGATCCTCCTGCAGAGCAGCATATCTGAAATGGCAAAAGTTAAAAGCTATGGGGTCACTGGTGGGACAAGAGGAAGCAGGAGGCAGTTTTCCTGTCTTCATGAGGATGATGATGGTGCCTTGATTTCACATGGTGAGGAAGGAGGGAAGCAGACACTCAATATAAAAAGCAGAAGTTTATTTGACAGTGTTATGAGGAGGGTAACTGGATGCAAATATTTGACATTGACACGCTGGAATGCTGTAAAAATTTAATTAGATGGGTACATTAGTCATAGTTGTATTAGGGGGTTCATACACTACATGCAAAAATGCATGCTCCAGTACAAAAGAAATATTTAAGTCCTTCCTGTAAATACCATTTCCCTCATTATTGGGAAATGTGGTCTCAGAGGGACCATTGACCGTGTCATTTTATTTACAAAGGTATGGTTAGAATGAGATTAACAGCATTTATGGGAAGGGTTTTCCTACACAGAGAATGATACCTATTATATAGGGAAGGTCGTGCAGCCCAGCTGCAATGGAGTAGGTGTATGTGGCTGCTGTCTGGTTTAATGTGGGGTTCACTTCTACATTATTAAACTCCCTTTAATAGCCTCATGCTCTCTTGTACAAGGGCTATTGGCAAGCTCAGATGCATTGAGGCTCTTCAAGAAGTCCCACTGCAGTTCTGCCTGCCCCTGGAAAACATTGGGGTTTGTTTTATGGCTTCACAGCTGCCCCAAGGAGAGCTCAGCTGACTGGCTCACTCAGTCTGGCTAGTCAAAAATAGGTTTCAAAATTTGGTCCTTGCCAGGCCATCCTTTGGGATGGGTTTATTTGGGAAGTTCACCCCAATCCAGTGCAGATCACTCTGGTTCTGGTATTTCATAGCTCCCAGTGTGGGTCTGCATGACTGCCATTAAAAATTTTGATATCTTGCAAGACTGATGGTTTGTTCCTTAATTTTCAAGGTTCAGCTCTATCCAAAATCTTGCAGGGAGACACCTAGATTTCAACTACCCTTTTCTGCTTTGTGGAGAACAAATAAACTATTTACTCCATTTATTCAGACCAAATATTTTGCACAATGTTTCCTCCACAGACTACTGTGGGACTGGTCCAGAAGAACACAAATCTTTGCAGAAAAGCTTTGAATGTGAAGGTCAAGGTGGTAGCTCAGTTCAAAACCAAAAAATTGGTAAACCAGTAGGAAATCACAGATAAAAGGACATGCTCAGCTCTACTGCATCCTACATCACAGAATGTCTTTGTGTCTTTTGTTGGAAAAAAAAGCATATTTCATGTAATTTGAGATTATTTCCTTTCTGAAACCCCTGCAGAAAAACAGTTTGGACAATTTCCCTTCGTTTTCTTTCCCTTCAGCTTTACTACATGTAGAAAATAAGATAATGTTTTAATTTGACAATGTTCATTTAGTAGTAAATAAGCAAATAATTGATCATATTTCATTTCAAACAGTGTTTCAGTTCTGGTACCATGTGTGACATTTAAAAGCAATTATGAGATTGAGATACCGGATAGGAAAGGGATAAAAACAAAAGATGACTCAACCAAAATCAACTAATACTTTGTCTTAATCAGTGTTTGGATTGTTCTGATGAATTTGATATCAGTGCTACAGAAAAGGAGAAGGCTATACTGGTTACCAGTTCATTTCCAAGAATTCAGGGAGTTTTCAAAGAGGATAATGTTGTCTGTAATTACCTGTAAGCATATAAAAAAGGAAGATGAGTAAAGAAAAAGGAGTTTTCCTTTTCTGAGGAAAGGAATTGTGACCCTAGGAAATCCCATGTGTAAATATCAAGAGTTTATGTTGGGAAAGGATGTGTGTATGTGTGTGTGTGTGTGTGTGTGTGTCTCCAGGATTATATACATAAAATAATGAACAGCAGTCTGTGCTTTTGATTGAAACACCAAAACATGGACCAAAATTCACCTTCAGTCTGCTGTACTATTTATACAAATTGGAAAAAAAAAAAAGGTCACACTGGAAAGGGAAAGAAAATCAAGTCCAAACCCACAGTTTTTATTAAGAAGACCGTATCTTTTCTAAATCCCAAGCACAGAATGAGGACCTCACGGAGTGTCTGCCCTTTAATGTCATGTTGGTTACTTGAAATCAGTAGATCAGTCAGACCAAGTGAATTGTTCTATTGGAAAGGACAACCAGCCAAACGACCACGCATTGATTGCAGCACAGATGCATCTGCACAGAATGTTTCTAAGCAAGCCAAAAAAAAAGGCTACCCTGCTCTAAAACATCTGTGGTCAAACTGTCCCAGAAGGGTCACAGCAAGAAGAGGTTTGGGGTTTTAGGGGTATTTTGCCATGGATGAAAGAGTCAGCCAAAAACCGCAGCTACTCAAAGATTGGCATGAGTATCTCAAGAAATTTGAGGGATCTCCGCAGGGACAATATTAGTGGGTAAAAGTCTCAAGAGACTTGATTCCAAGGACATAACCATTGATCCTGCTACAGTCAGCAAGTGACAAAGGGGGATTTTAATTTGTACCACTTTCAAGAAAAGGGAGTCACTCAAGAGGAGCAAGACAGAGATCGAAATCAAATTATATTTAAAAATATTCTGCATGGAAATGTGTGAAATTTGCCAATGGCAGCCAATGTCACACTAAGCAATGATTTTCAAAATGAAGTGAGGCTAAAGACCCTTTCTTCCCATGGGTCTTTCAAAACCATATAGAATAAAAGCTCAAGAATATCTTCTAGCACTGGTAGAATGATGGCAAAGAAAAACAAAATTTTATCATGGTAATATTTTCATAGACAAGGAATTAAGTTCAAATAGTATGCAGCAACTTAAACAAATGTACAAAGTGTGAGGAAGATGATGACACTACAGCAGAGTGGTTTGGGTGGAAGTAAGATGTATAAGAGGTGACTTGTTTTGGGCTGTGTACCCACAGACATCATCCAGACACACACCAACACCACCTGAGCAGGCAGCTGGATGGAATCAGCTAACACACAATTTCTCAGTTTACCTGTCTGTTAATCACATTGATGTGTATTTAAGTTCAAATAAAACCGTGGCTCCCACTAACATCCAAGCTGCAGTTCTTTAGTGACTTAAGAATTTAAGTCCCGTTTGAAAAAGTCTGACAGGCGCTTTTGAAAATTGGTTTCATAATTAGTAAACCAGACAACTGGACTCTTAAGATCACTAGAAAGATATTAGGTAGAAACTTCAAAGTCAATGGGATTTGTACACCTTAGTCACATAAGCTCCTCTGAAAATTTTTCCTTCATGTCAATCTGCATTCAAATAATTCTCCCTGCACTTGGATACAGTGTGTTTGTCATGACCACTGAGCACAATAAATTGAATCTCAAAAATCCAGTAGGACTAGGAATTAAATAAATGTCTCCTTAAAACATTTTCTTTTCTAAAAGGTAAGAGAACTTGTGACTATACCAGAGGGAGGGAAAATAAACCCTTGTATCTTGTTAAGTCAGACTGAAGCAGTTCCAGCTCATCCACAGCCTGTTCCCAAGTGAGTGCTGGAAGATCAGAGGGCTGTGACCAGCAGAGCAGAAGCAGATGTTGTGTCCAGAGCCCTCGCTGTGGAATTCAATAGCTGGTTTGGTGAATCATTTGAACTGGTCACTTGGGAGGGCAGTGCCTGCTTAGTTTATGGTAAGTTTGAACAGTCCAGAGTTTGAACAGTGTATTCTTACCTCTTACTGGAACAAAGAGGCTGTGTTTGTAAATAAGATGATAATTTGTACCATATTAGGGTCTTTTGCAACCAACAAAGCATTCCCATTTTCCATAGAAAAGGAGCCATTTGCCTGGGAAGAAATATCATCTGGCAATATTTCCAGAGCCGTGTTTCAAAGAGAAATTTGAAGCCACTCTTGTACAATGCACAGGCATTAATCACCAAAAGCGAGATTCTCATAAACAAAGTAATCCAAACCATTAACACAAACCCTGCTGAGCACTGGTCAGTGTGGAGCACATGAAAATCTGGGTCAAACCCCCCTCACTGACAGAAAGGCACCTGCCCCTGCTGCCTGTGCCCTTGCACCTTACTGCAAGAGCAGAGTGGTGTTGAAACCTCCTGGCAGTGCAAAACACGAGCCAAGGAGACTGGAACAACAGAAATAGCACCAGAGAAAGCAGAGAAAAATGTCAGGTGTCCGTGGCAGAGCAGCAGGATGAGGGCCCATGTGGCAGGACTGTCACCTGAGTGAAACAATCAATGCTTTTAACACAAAGTCACTCAGTGTCTGCACAAGTACAGCAGGGCTAGAATGATGACAGATCTCGTGGTCCAAAGGAAGACATCCTTCACATCGTTGAAAAGTAAGGAAGTGCCTGCTTTGATCAGTTTTGGCAAGGGTTTCTGATCCATACCTGGGCTGCTCCCATCAGGAATCAGGTGCTGGAGCTTTGTGGCTTCCTCTTGGTGCTGCTGCCACACCGAGAGCTGGAATCACTGTGGACAGGCAGTGTTGACTGCTGCTGTTTCACTAAAATGAATAATTATATATCTCCCACTCAAGCTGATTGTTTGAACATGTGAGAGGGAGAGCACAAGGGAGATGCCACCAATAAGGGAGCTTTTATTGCAGCTAATGCTGCCTCTGAGGAAAGCCAGACTGGAGGATGAAGGGTGGATTCTGGTGCTGCCATCAGCTCGTGGCATCAGCAATGCTTCCGTGGCATATCTGTGAGCTGCTGGGGCACTGAAGCAGGCAACTTTTTCATGTAGGGGTGAATGAGGGGAGCTTTTTCCAAGCTCATTTAATAGTCCAGTCTGCAAACAATCTTCTCCTCTCTCATTACTGTTCTAGCCTTGTCTCTCCTTCTTGGCATGGTGCCGTTTCCCCCCCGAGCAGCAGCTGTGCACACTTGAATAGTAAATCAAACACCCTAAAAACTGTTGTTCAAAAATCTTTTCAGATCTTTCTCTCCTCTATTTCTGTTCTCCTTTCTCTTGCTAATGATTAAGGCAATTGGGTCTTTTTAAAATTTTTAATCTGGGGTGATCTAATTCCGTGTTGCTCACAACTCATATCACGATGTCCATCAGTGAAAGGACCTGGAGCTGCATCTGCTTCATCTCCCATCAATACATGGGTATCTGGAGGGTCCACGGTGAGGGGCTTCACATTTCCTCTGGGAACAGGTCTCAGGTCATCCTGTGAAAGGCCAAAGAAGGTGGTAACAGTCTGGATTTCCAGGAGATAGCTAGCAATATAAATACCCTCCAGTCAGGGCTGATCTGCACTTACCAGGGATCTGAGCCCAACACCCTAAACAGCATTTGTTTTTATGGTTTCATGACAATTTCCACAACAGAAATGCCTAGAGGATTAATATTGCAGAGAGAGGGATGAGGACAGAACAGCAAAATACCAGATAATTAGCACCATGCAGTAGATCATATGTTTTTCTTTGAACTCAACATTCATCACAGAGTAGAAGTGAGTTACTCCCTGGAAAAATGGGTGCACTATTTTCCCCAGAGAAGTTAGATTTACAGAAGGTAACTTGGCTGACAGAAATGCCTGACTCCTGCCCAAAATACCTAGCAGTTTAACTGTTCCTGTATTTTGAAACTATTGCAAGAAACTGGTGTTGCACCTTAAGAAAGATCCAATTCGGAAACAAACAAACAAAAAAGGTGCATAATTCTGCTAATTCCCCTTTTATTTGTGTGAGATACTTAAGCCCAGGGATAGCTTCTCCCATTTAGGGTGTACATCTGTGAGAGGGATGTGATGGAGGAGCTTTGGCTGTGAAAATACAATGTATGCTTTATTACAAAGAAAACCACAGTTTGAAAACCAGGGAAAACTCTGATTCACCAGCGTGACTCACACAGGCTCTATAGAGCCTGCAATCCCTTTAGCAAAGATTCAAGCCCAGCAGCATGCAAGTACTTGCAAAGAGAACTTATTTTCTCTAAATGAATGATCTTTTCAAGTGCCTTATCTTTTTGAAGACAGTGGAAAAATCTCTCACTGGACTTTGGCTGAGGCCCTTAAATGCAGGAGGAAAGTCAGTAAATACCATGTAAATATCCACAAAAATTACTCAAAGCCACCATCAAGATAACATTATCACAGGAGATGGGAAGTGAGATTTCTGAGAAGGCTGCTACAAGCCCAGGAGGACCTGTAACATTGGGTAGTGACTGATTGTGATTAGCACAGATGAACTTTTCAGGAAATGAATCCTCTCCACCTCGGGAGAGAATTTTGACATGTTCTCAATTTCTACAAATGAAATTGAGAGGGGATTGGAAGTAGGTGATCTTTACAGTCTCTTCCAACCCAAACCATTCTATGAAATATGCCTGAAAGCCAAAAAACAATTGCAGAGGATTTTTTGGATGTTTTCAGGAAATGGAAACAACTAGACTGGAGGCAACAACTTGGTTGACAGCAGCATAAGGGAGTTCAGATTTTCATAGCCAGTGATGAAATAATTTTGTTCCATTACTCAAACTCCTGAGACCATTGGTCCAATGGATTATATCAAAGTGTAATACTGGAGTAACATGGTGAGGATCCAGGCTGTTAGGGCTTGCTGCCTAACAGAGCATCCACAAGAGGAAAGAAACATCTTTGAGGTGTAATTACAGTTCATTTTATCTGTTGAGGCTATGAAAAGCAGGGTAAGAATGTGCATGGGCCTTAGAGGGAGGAACTCGAGGTACAGGTGCAGGTAAACTTGTTTATTCAACTCTCCCAAATAAGTGGCTTCACTTTCAGAAATGCAAAGGCCCTTGCTGCTCTCACTGAACCAGACTGACAGGGGAAGAAGCTGGGTTAGTGCTCCTGGTTTCTCACTCACCATCACAGCCAAACGTAATTTACCCATTTTCCCAGTGAAAATAAATACTGAAAGGTTCGTTTTTAATATATCTAACATATAAGTTAAAGAACGAATCTCTTAATTTGGTTTGCAATATTTTTTTCCTTTCTTAAAGAATAGAAAAGTTTCAGTACATTTCAAAAATTCTTATGAGGAGACTCAGTTTAGCACACCAGGAAGCTGCACTCCCCATCCCTGTCCATGTTTCTGTGGCTGTGTTTAAGCCACCTCTCTGCCCTGTGTCTTTTGAAGCCACTGATTCTGGGATTTGTTTCCCCATCCCCACACCTTCTTCCTGGACACACCTGTGTGTGCTCAGCTCCAGTGCCTGGGAACTGCAGGCCTTTAGCTGTATGAGCTCCTTTCCCCTGTTTTTTTTTTTTTTTTTATCCTAAATAGCATCTGAACATGCCTCTCATCCACCTATGACAGCCCCAAATCAGCTGAAACCTTGGCTTTTTAGCTCAAGCCACAGGAGCATCAGGGCAGGGCTTTGCACAGTAGGTTGATGCTCCTCAGCAGGGAAGTCAGATGGAAGATAAGGTCAACCCAGAGCCTGCACACTCATCTCTTTACCACACTCTGCTCGTATGAAAGGTCATCTCAGTCCCATAAACTCTCATGCTTGCATTTCCCAAGCTGACAAACTCCTCATTTGGACTCCAGAGCTGCCTGGAGTCTTTCCATGCTGGGATTGCTTAACTCTGGTGCCAGTGGTGATCATTAATGCAATGTATTGCCTACCATTTCCATGCCATCAGCTAACTTGGCTTTGGGCTTCAGTACATTATACATTACTTCTGGGTAAAAAATAGAGACAGTCCTCTCCATTTCATAATATTGTGTTGGGCCTGCAATCTTCTGAGAGGCTAGAGTTGGAAAGTATTATTTATCTTGCTTAGAAAGAACAGAAAGTAGATTAGTAACCATGTATGAAGTGGGTATTAAAGTTAATTAATACCTGTGCTAAACCACGACTTAGGGAATTAACATTGAAAAAATGGTCTTCTGCATTGTCTGGGAAGAAAGGGCTGCATTTCCCTCTCCATGACTGATAAACCTCTGTACCCAAAGTTCCTGGTTCTGTAGATCTGTGGTTGACCTGAGAATGCCACTAAGCAGAACTGATTTATTTCACAGTTCACAGTGTTCCTTCTGGGGGCACAGGGAAGGTGGGAGGCCGGACCAGTGGGAGCTGTTATCTGAGGAATGCTGCCCTTGATTTTGGGGGAGACAGGATTTTGCCTGGTGCTATTCCTCTTCCTTTCCCCCAGCTTGGGTCTTGTGTGGAGCAGTTGCTCCACAAATCAAGAAATCATGAATGTAGAATGTGAAGGTATCCAGGACCATCCATCTGCATGATCCAACCCAGGGATGTCCAAGGAGCTGACCTCCTAAAGCACATTTATTTCTACAGTCCATGAAAGAAAAACCTATGGGATTAGAAACTGTGCTCTTCTCTAATGTAACAACCCAAACCCTCTTTCTCTGGCCCCAATGCCTGCCTCTGGCTCCTCAGCAAGAAACTTCAACTTCTTGATTGCCATTTTCCCGTTTTGCTGTCATCAGTGACAAAAATGCAGGAGTACAAAAGCCAGAGAGAGTTTATCCCCATTTCTTTGCTGCTTCTGCGGGGACACAGAGAGCAGAGTTTTTAGAGCATTCCTCAAACACTGAGGAAACACATATATCTTGTGTTAGGTGGGATAACCCCCCACAGCCCTTTTCTGTCATTACCCTAGCCTGGCATTCAGAGCATCTTGAGCAGGGTTTTCCTCTGGTGGGAAGAGAAGTGTTTCCCAGTGTTCCCACCCAGAGGTTCCTCTCCTCCTTTGCTGCATAATAAACTTCTCGTAAGAGGGATCTCATTCAGATAGACATCTGAGTTTATGCTGCAGAAGTATTTGTTATTTATAGATGAGGTTGTGTGTTCTCCCTCACAGAGCTGGATGGTATCTCAAGGACACACCCCAGGAAAGAAGAGGGAGGAAGATATTCCATCCTCAGGCACAGAGAGAATTCCTCCCTATTTCTGTTTGCTCCAATATCAACAGCAGATACTTATGCCCCCATTTCTAGATGGACTAGGGCGTGCTGGGGTGGTGCAATAGTTGGTCTTTGTCTTTCTCCACCCACTCTTTTCTTGTGCCTGAACCCAATCTCACAGCAACCACAGAAGTGTCTGTGCCTTTACAGGAGCTCACACACCACAATCCAGCTCAGGCACTTGTGTTTCTGCATGTGGATTCAGGGGAGCTATGAACACGAATCTGCATGGCAAGATCAGAGAACACACAAAGAGAAACCCCAACAACAATGAACATTTAGAATAAATTGCAAATAGAGGTGCATAATTTGTGGTTAGAGAGACTGAGTGCTAGTCATTATTCAGTATCACTCATTTCTTTCCTCCAAATATATGTATGAAAGCCAGGAACAAATAATATTTTTATAAACATGGAGGAGGTTTTCTTTTAAAATTAGATTATGTTAAAAAATAATCTAGAATGACTGGAGTGAGATTGTACCTATATGGAGAAACTACTCTACAGCCAAGTGAATCATTTATCTAGATATAATGTATAACTTCATTGAAAACAAAAGCCAGACATATTAAGAGTGAATTGCTTACAATAGAGGGTTACATATTAAAATGTATGTATAATTGTAACCTTCTGTTAACACTCTCTTGAAGAGAAAAAACACCTATTGCAGGCTTTAAAATGCTGTGTCTCCACTATGCTGGGTGAAGAGTCCTGTATGTAGTGAGGGCAGCATACACAGGAAGGATTCTTGCAGATTAAAAAAAATAAAATAGAAGAAGAAAAAACAGCTCCTACAAAAGTGTTTAGCGGAAGTTGCTCCTTCTTCATTTGCATCAAAGAAATCCATTGTCATCTCCAGAGACAAACTCGGGGTAAAGAAAATGTGCTTTATTGAGAGCATGACATATGATTTAATGTGATCTCACCAGATTTTCATTCTAGCTCTAGGAAGGTTGCCCTGGTGACATCACACCATGCCTGGTGTCCTCAGCCCACAGGCATCCAGTGCAAGCTCTAGAAGAGGCTTGGCCTTAGCTGGGAGTGGGAAAATGCACACACACATTTTGGGGGTCTGATTAGAGACATCTCTGCCACTGAAGGAAGCACAGAACCTTGGCCTGGGTTTACACTGAAGGGAGTTTTATTTCTGAAAATATGGAACAGTACTTAAATCACTGCCTGCACCTCCTCCAGAGGATTGTCAGAGACAGGGACACTGAGCACCACATCTGCACCCTGCTCCCTCCCCAAAACTTTGGAGAGCACAAGGCAAAGGAGAGAATTTGTAAGGACTTCTACCATTTAACCTCTTCAACCACCACAAAACGCTTCTCAGAGCAGAATAGAAAGCAAATAAATCAGGTTTCTATCTCTCTTCCCGTTAAGAAGTTTATCAGAATACCTTTCTCATCACTCATGAAACCTGAGGGGAACAAGAACAGAGGAAGAACAAAGAATCCCTTAAACAATACATGGCCCTTTTGCTAACAGGCTGGTTATGTCCTCTGCTAACCCAGAGGGATAAGTGGCATTGCTCTATTCCACCAAGAATCCCCTAAACAGCCCTCTCTGTGCATTTGTTGCCCTTTGTATGCTCACATAAATTTGGCAATACTGCTAAAACCCAACCATTTTCCTTGTCCCGTCAAATTCCCTGCTTTCCTCACAAAAAATTCACTTCTCCTGATAAAGAACCTTCATGAACCCAGCCCTTTCCCCCCTGAGCTGCAGCCTCATTCCCCAATACCCTGTGCAGTGCATCCACAAGAGCTCTATGGTATCTGATCTCTGGGAGATCAACAGCACAACTTACTGCACCTTTTGAATATTGCAGAACTGGAAACCAGGGAATACAGTAGCTCAGGAGATAAAGATGTGGTGAGATCTTATTCAGAGAGAGAGAACTCCACCATAAATCCCATTGCATCTGCAAGACCTGCCAGGAAAATACAAGGAGCCACAGTCAGCACAGTACCTGTGCCTTTCACAGATATTCACATTCGTGTGAATCTCCAGGCAATCACATTTCAGTATTTTCCATCCCAAGAAGAAGAAATGGATGGGACTTAAAAAATCCCTCAACGTGGAGTAATAGTTTCCTAACACAGGAGAAGAGCCCTGTCCCTCTCACCCCCTTTTCTAGAGCCAGTGCAGGAAAGCCCCTCTGCCAAGTCCTCTGGGCAGGTGAGGGACTCACCTGAACGAAGAGAATGAGAAGGTGAAGATTGACTTGCTTGTTATCACAAGGTTCTCTGCACACGTTGGGAGAATGATTTCAGAGGAGCTTTGTTGGAAGTGCCCCTCTTTTCCAATCAGGAGGCATCCTCACAGCCAGATAAGAGGGAAACACAGATACCAGCACTGCAGTCATTACACAGACATGCAATACTACAATTTTCTGGGCTATTGATTGCTGCTGTTCTGGCATTGCAACCCAAAACACTGGAGGAAGTCAAGTGGAGAATGAGAAGAGGGGAATTTAGCATGCTGGTGAGCTGGTTAAAATACCTTTGCTGAAAAGAGCTGCTTTGTCTAAATCACAACGTTTTGCCAAAAGGTATGAATTTCGAGACAAAGGGGTTTTTGCAAGTAGTTTGGGGATTCTTGTCTGGGTCTCTGCCCTGCCAAGTTAGTTCCCCAGTCACGCAGCTAGCATTAATGTTCTCTCAGGTTATACTTTGTTTCATTTTAGCACAGCTTCATTCTGATCTGCACACAACAAAATTTTTGAAACATCTCAAAAAAGCTGCATGTTTTTCTGTCCCTAACCCCTCCTTAACGTTCAGATGGAGGTAAATAACTCTGTCATAAACTCTATGGGGAGTTTATTGATAACATAAAATAATACATTTTGCTTTCAAGACATTTCTTATTACAGTCAGGAGAGAGAGGATGTGAGTCAGAAGCTTTCTTCTCATTTTCTCTCGGTTCATTTGTTCACTCCGTTTACTGAAACTTAAGTAGCTGTTAGAGCTACAAGTCCCAAGGCACACGTGTTCTTTAACACACAACTTAATTTCCAAAACAAATAATTACAACTTCTTTTCTGAGTGTCACCCTTCCCAGGAGCATCTGACGCGTACGCTAAAATGTAAAAACCTGCAAAGTGATGCTGTGCTGCAGTTAACTGCTCTCTGTTCCGGGGAGATTTACCCTCTACCCACCATTCATTTCCACATCTGGAGTGCTTTTGGATAGTTTACTCCAAGCAAGCAGAGAATGACAAGTCACAGCTTTGTCTTTTACAGATCGCTCCAGAAAAACTTTAAGCACTGAACCGACCTCCCTCAGCATCAGACGGAGGTGATGCTCAGTTACCCCACAGAAAAAAAGCTTTTTAATTGACAGGTTCGGGATTTTGCATCATCCAGGGCTGGCTCCTCCTCCCCTATAACACTGACCTAATTATGCAGAGCCTCAACGCTGCAGCGCCCAGGAGTTTCAGGTTCGCTTGTTATTCGATGCCTGCAACAATGTTTATTCACCAGCTACCCCGAATAAAACGCGGTGTTTCACTGCACTGACATCAAAGCCAAGCTTGTGGATGGCACTGGGTTTATTTACATGATCTGCATTCCTCTCTACATGTGTGTATTTATATCTGTGTGTATGCACACAGGCACACACACACTCTCTTGCCCAAGAGGAAAAGCAGGGGTTGCTTATAATAACAGCAAACAAGTGATGCTGGTGGTTCTGGGTGCTGCAGCACACACCTTTCATGCTGAAACACAAAGGGGAGCAGAGACAGGCAGCTGCCTGCACAGTGCCCTGCCCAGGGCCCTGGCACCCTCTGGGCACTGCAGCCTGCAGAGGTGCCATCCTTTCACCCCAGGGGATTCCCTTTTCCTCCTACTGAAAACAGCAGGAATTTAAGGCAGGAATCCCTCTCTTCCAATGTCTCTATAGGTCAGTACAGATTTTCATCACCCCTTCTTGCACAGGTAGTGGCTCCCAAAACCAACCCAGCCAGTCCACTGGTACAGCTGGAATGTCTGTCTGCTCATGGAAACACATAACTTTTCCTTGTCTCTGACAGTGGCCGAAATTTAAAAAAAATAATCAATGTGTACTAATAGATGATCATCTCAGCCATCATCATGTCAGTGTATCATGAAGCAGTGAAAGTTTCTGTTACCCTCTGCCTCATTTCGCTGTTCTCTGCCTCAACCCCTTTCTTCCTTTAAAAGTTGAAACTGAACATGTATAGAGCATATTACATGAAAATCAATATCCATAGTGAGATATAACTAAGACATATAGATTAATGTTGAATAATATATATTTGTCAAAAATATATGCTCATAAAACCAAGCCCGTGCATTTGATGTGTTCTTACTTTTGGGCTCTAAAATCTTTGCATTCTCCAAAGTCCCCACATTTTTCCTTTCTCCCTCTGTTTTGTTTGTTTAGTTTCCTTTGTCTCTGGAGGTCTGCACAAACCTCCCTAGAACCAGCCAAAAGAAGAGCTATGGTCCAGAAATAATCCTTAGTTCCTTTCTTCAATTACGGTGTGGGAGTAGAAACTATTTGGTGACAAACATTCCTCCGTTTGGGAAGAGGAGGCTCAAATTCTCCTGCTCCTCACTCACCAGTGTGGGAAAGGAAAACATTGGCTAAGGTTGCAGAAGGTCTCCTCCTCCCTGTCTTGGTTTGGCCAGTGCCAAATATTTGTGTCCAGGCTGCTGTTGGGGCACAGCTCAGCACGAGCAGCAGAAGGGATGGGAGGAGGTGGAGCCAAAGACCTCGACTGCAATAATCTCATAAATGCTCTTATCACGTGCACAGGGGACAAACTGGGATCCTTCAGGGGTTTCCCTGCAGATGCAGTGCTTCTCCTTGCCAAATCTGAGCCCTTCTTGCACAACATAAAGCTTTCCCAGCAGAGGTGGCCTGGGCAGCATCTTATTTTTTCATTGCCAGCAAGTATTTCTGAGAAAGGCTAGGCTAGAGCCTGCCAGAGTCTGGAATTAGATACAAATTAATTGCATGTAATTACTCAAGAGCATCAAGTATCTTTTTGGGATTTTATAGTTATTGTTATTGTAATGATGTTCAATTTGCAAATACAATTATTGTAAATTACTCTATTGATAACTTCAGCTCTCCTATTGTGTGTGATCACCTCGATGGTTTTCTTGTGGTCTTTTGTAAAAAGTTTTTATAGCCTCGATGAAGACACAAGTAGAGCTGAAAATTGACTGCTGTTCTCACAATGGCTTTCTGTTACTCAGAAGTGGACAATTGGTAAATTATTAGCTTATGATTAAATTACAATGTCACTGCAACATTTGAGAGGTCAAAGTCATAAACAAACTTCATTTTTGTCTCGCACCACAAGCCTGATAACAAACTGAGACACATTTTCCTAGCAGCATTTCCTCTTTGATTTAATTTCTCATTTTTCCTTTTATGTCCACCTGCATTGCTGCTATCATTTCATTTAAAGCAGGACTGCCAAAGTCTCAGGGAGGTGTTGGGAGGGTTAAGAAAATGATGCCTAAAAGCTTTTCAAAAGCAAGTTTGTATGTGAAATATGTAAGATTGGTTAAAAATTTTCATTCCTGAACTTTTCACAATGTGTATGTTGGTATTATATGTACAAGCAGAGACAGACATCTGAATTATTTTTTTTTTGTACTGGAGTATGCATTCATCTACAGTCACTGGTGCTGGTTTGGCCTCAGAAATTCCCTGGGCATACTGCATCCTGACAATTTAATACATTGTTTGGTCAATAAAACCTGTAGAATAAAAAAACCTATAACTATAGGGAAAAAAATCCTTGGAAAACAGTTGGAAAGTGGAATACTGAGAAGCATGAAAGGTGCAAAAGAGAGAAGGTACAGAGAACATGAAAGGGGAAAGGGAAAAATATTGATAGGAATATTCTTACTCTCAGAGATTCTCTTCTCTCCCCCCAGAAAATGTTTTGTTACAGCCTTGTACAGAGAGCTACATGTCCTCCTCTGCATGGCCTTTCCTCTTGGCATTCACTTCATTTCAAGTAAATTTTCCAGTTAAACATATTTCTTTTCTTCATCCAACTCCCCCTTTCACACCAATCCCTTTCTCCCCACCATTTTTTGTCGCGCCCTGCTTGGTTATTTTTCTGTATGGTTAAACTCGAGGAAGTTTATCACATTAAATATTGGGAAAATCCCCTTTGATAGTCTGGACATTAGAAGCAGTGAAACAGATTGCCCGAGGAGGTGGTGGATGTTCCATTTCAAGGTGGTTTTAAGGAATGAATTCAACAGAGATGTGCTGGGGATTTCCTAAATCTGGCCTTGGGGCAAGAGGATGGACCAGTCAACCCCTCCAGATCTCTTCCAGCCTTGCAATTCTGTGATTCCTTTCACCCCTGCAGGATCTGGGGGTATTAAATGGTTCAGGGTTTGTCAATTCCTAATTAAAACTTCACAGCACAGGGCGAGTGTGTAAACCAGTACATTCTATTTTTTGCAGGGTCACCGTGCTTTCATCCAGCAAGGTGCTGACACAGGCGCACACACAAACACACGAGGTGTTGTTAGAGGTGTGCTCATCAGTTATTTATGAAGCTTATAATCTGACACTTAAAAAAAAAAAAGAAAAATAAATAAATAAGAGATCCTAGCAGGCTCCAGCGTTCCACAGCTGTTGAAATGTCACCTCTCAGATAGAGATATTGATTAACAGTTTGAGAGCAGGCACACTGTACTCTGTGCTAACAAGCTGCTGCAGCTCTGCCTGACATTTCTCACCAAAGGAGAGCACTAAGTCGTGCTTGGTGGTTTTTGTTGGACAGTTCTGAGTTTGTGGGTGTATTTAAACATTAGGTTTGAGCTGGGAAGCCTGTAGACATGGCTCTGTTCTGCCTGGGCAACTGGGTGAAGGTTAAATGAGAATGTCAGGATTTTATTTGGGGTCCACAGGGCTGCAAAGGTTTCTGAAGGAGCTTGGTATGGGGAGATCCATGGAAAACAAGGTCTAAATGAAACCTGGTCACTTGGATGTTTTTCTGGCATGCAATAAACAATTTTCATCTCCTCATTTCCACAGATTTATTGAGATCTCTTGGCACTTGATTCAGCCATCAGATGATTGTTACTCCAAAATATTGCACAATTGTGAGGCTTTTTTGAATAATCACCTAAATGAGATAACCCAGCTGGAGTCCACGTTGTCTGAAATGCTAAAAATAGGAGTCACAGATCCTGGAGAACACACAAGCTGGCCTGCACAAGGAATTAACCCATGCTGGAGGTGGTGGAGAGCTGGCCACCAGGGAGGCAGTGAGATCTATGTGATAGCTCCATGAGACACAAGATCTCAAAGTAATGCTTTTGCTTTATTTTCATGATTTACAGATCAGAAGGCAAACATCTCAGTTCCAGCACAGGCAATGGCAAAGTTCCTGCTGACAATGCTGGGACAGCAGAAAAGTTTTCAAGACTTAACTTGAATGTAAACTTCCAAAAATTAAATCCTTAATGAAAGGACTGTATATTTTTCATCATAATCATTGGCACTGAGACAGATACAAGACATGATTGCATTTGCTGCTACTTTTTAAGTAAATTTGTAACTTCAGAATCTGTCTCAGGCATTGATCACTCTTGTACACCATACCAGGCACAAAATGAAAACACCATCCTTAATGGCTCCTGTCCCTAAATCACAACATAAAGGCAGGGATGAGAGTATTGGCCATGACCTGCTGGTTACTGAAATTTTAATTGCTGTTTTTTAAAACATACATACCTGAGTGTTTCACTTGCAAAGAGCTGTACACTGAATTGATAAAGCTTTAAGATAAAATAGGTTAAAATAATTTACTTTTGCTCTTTGTGCCTTTGCTGATAGGAAGGCAGTCTATGTTGAGAAGAACAGGTGAATTTCTGATAACCAGGAGGTATTAGCATATTGTCATAAAATTTCCGTCTTTCTCACTAAACTTCTAACTTGGCTGCAGGCTTTGTTTCAAAATGATAGATTTCCTTTAGATGCCGCAGTCCAAAATTTCTCCTGCTTGTTTAAAGAAATGTTTGCCTGCTGTCCAGATATTATTTTGTCAAAAGAAATAGCTGGAAGACCTGAAACCTTTGTACCGTATTTCTGACATGAAGCGTTCTAACAACGTTAACCTTCCTAATATTATATTCAAGAACTTCCACTCAGACTTTATTTTTTCAGAAGGGCTTTCAATGTTTTGTTTTTGGGTGCCATCCTTTTATTTATTTATTTATTTATTATTTATTTATATCATTTTCAGTGGTGCTCTGTGGTGGCGGTGGGTGCTCGATTGCACCAGTGGAAGGATGTGCAATCAAACTTGCAATGAGACAGTAGTCTCTGATTGTCATCAGCTGCAGCTCATTATTCTCTCAAGGATTCCTTGTGCCAATCGATGATAAACAATGTGTAATCACTTGCAATTGATTGCAAATCAGATTGCACAGACTGGCATGTGGAGTCCTTGACGGAATAATGAGCGGCGCCTTCTGCCCACTCCCGACTCTGTGAGGCCCATGTGCCATCAGCTGAGAGCTTCCTCCCTCTCCTCTCCTCTCCTCTCCTCTCCTCTCCTCTCCTCTCCTCTCCTCTCCTCTCCTCTCCTCTCCTCTCCTCTCCTCTCCTCTCCTCTCCTCTCCTCTCCTCTCCTCTCCTCTCCTCTCCTCTCCTCTCCTCTCCTCTCCTCTCCTCTCCTCTCCTCTCCTCTCCTCTCCTCTCCTCTCCTCTCCTCTCCTCTCCTCTCCTCTCCTCTCCTCTCCTCTCCTCTCCTCTCCTCTCCTCTCCTCTCCTCTCCTCTCCTCTCCTCTCCTCTCCTCTCCTCTCCTCTCCTCAAAAAAAAATTGTATATTCACCCTCAGCTGGATTTTGCTATTTAGACTTTTACCTTCTGAAGCAGTGCTAATCAGATCTGGCCTATTGACCATCGGTGGCCTGAAGAATGCCACAAAAAATAGTCAGTAAAAATCAGAGCCAAAACCAAGAAAATG
Organism: Prinia subflava; assembly: GCF_021018805.1. Classification (NCBI taxonomy): domain Eukaryota; kingdom Metazoa; phylum Chordata; class Aves; order Passeriformes; family Cisticolidae; genus Prinia; species Prinia subflava. Next base: position 15,944,895 of record NC_086259.1, read on the forward strand.
TGGCAAATGTCTTCAGTAGCTCTTTTCTGGTTAATGTTCATGGCTGCACCAGACACAGCTGGCACTAACTGAAAATGCTGGTGGCCAAACTCTCATGCTTTGATTTAAGAAGTATTTTATTTACACCATTTTTCAATACATTCTTATTTACCAATCTCCTTCCCAACTGGTGTAGGGTAGTAGATTTCTGGGCTAGAAATACTTCAGAAAAAAATTAATGATTTGTTTAATTAATTAAAGAAGTTCAAGAAAGATAACTTGAATTCAGTTCTCTTTCTGGATATTTTAGTTTTTCAGGTCTAGGTGTTTGTGAGGCAGCAATGTTCTCATTTCAAGTACAGGTCTTAGAACAGGACATGAAATCACATCTGAATTCTGCACAAAAAATAAGTTAAAAATCTCTTAAAAATATTCATGGAGCAGTTTGCTCAACTGATAGTGGGGTTTTTTCACTTCAAGCAAGCAGGGTCTTGGCTTGATCTTTATATTTAAATGAGAAAAGAATAACATTAGCATTCACTGAATATTTTGATAGAGATAATGATCTCTATTGATAACATACTTCCTTTTAAACATCTGTAAGGCAATCAATTGGAAACTGATGCACTGCTCTAATCTTACTTCAGAATCTGGTTCTTACTAAAGACTTGAAAATCATAAAGGACTAAAATGTACACTTTAATGGAGATGAAGATCTTCTGGTAAATATGCTTCTAAAATATTTTTAATGGGGATTTTTTTTTCCTGAAGAAACTTTTCCTTGCAGTTTTATATAAACCAATGGAGCTCCACAGATTTCAACAGAATTAATTGATTTCCCCAAATATCAGTGAGGTCAGGAAGAAAATTACTGAATGAAAAAAATGCACAGCTAATTATTAAAAAGATGGCCTGGTTTTGTAAATCTTTTTCCAAGTGTTTCATTAATAGTAATTGGTGTGTTAAAGTACAACTTACTGAAGCTCCAGTGTAGCTTGCAATTGCTCTTCTATGAGCTTCCCAACAGCCATCATTAAAGAGATAAAACACATCTATTATCTGCAGCAGGCTTCTAGAAAAGTAATATTCCCAAGGGAATTCCCCTTCAGAAACCAAAGGGTCACACATTTATTTCAAGTCCATTTTCCTTCACTGACCAACATTGATATTTCAACAAAGGATGCATCAAGACAAGTTTGGGGCTTTTTGCCTCATAATTGCAGTTTATAAACAGAAACAGAGGAGATATTTTCTTAGCTTTTTTTTTTTTTTTTTTTTTTTTTTTTTTTTTTTTTTAGGCACAGTCTTATCACGGATCTGAAATATGTCAAAATCCACCAGTGTTTTCAAAGGTGACATATTTGTATAGTTGGTTTAAATTACCTATATTAGAAACAAATTCCCAGCAATTCACCTCCCAAAGTTGAGAACACACTCTAAAAAACACGTGAAGCTTTTGAAACATTAGACACAGAGTGTGAGCCAAAGGGGGGTTTGGAAGGAGGGAGGGGGGCAATTCTCACTGCTGTGAGCCAGCCCAGAGGCAATGACCAGTGGCAGGTCACAACGCCCATTATAGTGGCTTTTTAATCACACCCTTACACCCTTTCCAAATGAGTTTTGGTTGTTGAATTGAACTCTTCATTTCGAGCAGCATTAGCCCAGCACAGAGCTGTGTTTTCAGGTGGGATGCTCCCAGGCCACACGGCGTGGATGTGTGCTGTGAGCAGGACTCCTCCGTGGCCCTCAGCTCGGTGTTCCCCAGCATCAGCAGCTGCTTGGCATCACCTCTGGAGCTGCATGAACAGGTGGCACCTCCTTGGCACTCCTGCCTCCATCTGCTCTCCAGAGATCTCTCCTGCAGGAGCTCCCCACTGCCCCTGAGCTGGGCTGGGCTGCAAACCCTGCCAGAGGTGCCAGGGGAGCTGAGCTGAGCTGAGCTGAGCTGAGCTGAGCTGAGCTTTGTGTGCCCTGCTGAAGAGGAAGGTGGTTTGTGCATGGTTTGTGTCTGCTCAGTGCTGCAGCTGAACAGACAATTTCGTGTTGGCTCTGTTACCTGTCTACAAAGAGCAGAGCCCTGAGATAAAGGGATGATGAGGGTGCAGATGGGCACGCTGGTATCTCTGCTGTGCCTACAGATCTCTTGTGTAAGAGGGGCTGTGATGTGGTGTAAACTGTGGGAGACATCCCACATAGCCTTATTTATTTACAGTGAGGCTTCTGGAGGACAGATATCCAGCATTTTCCATGTGTCTCCTCCGTGAGTCAGAGCGTTGGCCAGTTTACAAACAGAGTGGGCACGGATGCTCTGCAAACTGCTCAGTAAATAATTACACCCAGGTTTGTATTAACTGCTCTTGCTTTCTGCACTGTGCTGATGGAAATATGCAATTGGTGAGCATTTCTGGTAGGAGTTTGCCTTTTTTTTTTCCCTCTGGTTTTGTCTTAGTGCAAAAAAAAAAAGCAATTTAATTACGAGCTCTGAAATAGAAAAAAATAATTCATTTCTGCTTTGACACTTGTTAAGGATTTTTTAAGCATTAAGCAGTAAAACAAGAGCTATAGTTCTGACTATAGATGAATAATAGCAGCAACTGTGTAAAATTATGAAAACACTGAGGTGGGACTTAAATCTTCACTGTGATAGTAAAGAATATACAATCTCTCCTACAGTGAGAATTCTTCCCCTCAGTATCTATTGTTTGGTGGGTTGAGCAACATTTTTAAGCTAGAGGTGAACAACTGAGTGTACATCTCAGAATCAGACAGGATTGTCCATACCAAAGAAACCAGACTGATTTTAGCCAATGTCAAAAATAAATCCAGCATAAAATATGAAAGGGTGAGAAAGATGTTCATGCCTGGGAGTGGATTCAGTCTAGGGCTGGTCTGGGTTTTGAGGTGAGAAATTAAGACAAGAGTTGTGCTCAACCACAAAGAAATCTCAGTCTTTAAATTCTCTTGGCCAAAATCTTCTAAGAATCCCTGTTTTCATGAGATTATGTGAACAGTATATACAAATGGTCCTGCAGGCTTGGAAGTGACTTAGAAACAAAATTTTAAAAAAGTTCAGATTTCAAAATCCAGCTTAGATCATTCTTGCCTAATGGCAACAAATTTAAGGAAGAAAAAATAAATTAAAACACCATGAAAAGTGTGAGAAAACAGATTTAAATTTGAACCATGGAAAGCTGATGCGTCTGTGTCATCAGCACATATCTATTTAACTTGCCACCAGTATGCACGGCCTCCTGTCAGACAGTCTTAAAATGGTGAGCAATGTGATATATTGTTGGAAAATGGATATGCACTTGGAAAATGTTCATGGATGAAGTGTGATTTACAGGTCTAGGCTTACCAGCAGCAGCACACACTGCCCCAGAGAAGCTTTTCACAGCATTTTTGAGCAGACACTTTGCCGTGCTGTGCTTCGCAGGTAGCTTGGCACATCTCGCATCCAAACCCAGTTAAATTTTATTTTCTCCTCTGCAGATCTTTAAAAAAACACTTTTCCTTGAAGATGAGGCCTCTATTAAATGGCTTGTGTTACAGAAATTAATAAAGCTAATGAAATCAGGCACTGTTGGCTCGTGAGTGACTCATCAGTCACACATCTCTGTTTAATGTGCACAGGTTTGGAGCCTACTCCTCACTTGTACAAAAGTCTCACTGTTGGTTTAAGAAATGCTCATATAAATAGGATCCATTTCTGATGCACCATAAAATAGCTAAGAGCAATGAATGATTACAGTCACAAGAGCTATTTTGGCTGGGCTGGTGGTAGTTCCCCAGGCCCAGGATTAACACTGCTTTCCCTGCATTTTGAGAACAGAGGGAATTGTCAGTATACTGCAACCAGCAGTGACTAAAACCAGATGTTTCAGTGGAAGAAACCTCTCATTAGGCTTGTAGGGAATGAGCTTTGAAAAACTGGTTTGCTTGTTTGTTTGTTTGTTTTAACAAAGGGGAGTGCAAATGCACCTGAGTGTAAATGCAAATTGGGCTTTTTGAGTTTCATGTTGATACAGCAAAGCCTAAAGGAAATGACAAAAATACCCAGCCAACAAACAACCCTATTAAGTTTGTGGTTTCAGAACTAAACTCCAGCCTTTGAGGATCACTGAAGACAAGTTCAGGTTAAAAATTCTCTCCTTTGGAAATTCTGCTTTTTTTCTAGTAAAAGCCCAGATTGGTGAGGGGAGTTTCATTGTGAAGAGCTCATGTAGGGCTACCCTCATTACCAGACATGTAGGTTATTTGAAATGGTGCTGGTTTGGTTATAAAGAAACAAGAGATGATAAGCTGGAGCCTTAAATGCAACATTGCCACGTGTCTTCAAGTTGGACAGGTTTTTAAACAGTAGCAGTAAGGCAGGATAAAATCCAGCAATGCCTCCAGTAAAAACACCACCCAAGGAAGAAGGATGGAGGGTGGTGTGTGCTCTGGCTGTGGATGAAAGAAGCTACTTCAGAAGGCAGTGCTGGAGTGAGGCATCCTGGCTACAGCAGTTTGCTTTGAAAGTCAGCTCCTCTCTCCAGGCAGTCCTGGTGTGTCCCAGCTGCAATCGGGGCACATTTGCCTGACAACTGCATTGAAAACAGGCTGAGGTAAAAATCCAGACCTCTGCAGTGGGGACACCTGCTTCAGCACTTCTCTCCTCCTTGCCTGATCTCCATGCAGGCATCAATACAAAAATACAGTGTGGGGTTATGGGCAATTAACCCAGGCTGGAGGTTCAGCTGCAGCCCGGGCTCTGGGGGTTGGTACAGGCTGGGAGCAGCCTCTGTGCTGAGGATGGTGATGCCTAAAGGACAGGCGTGGATACACACAGCACCCCTGCCCTGGCTTGCTCAGCTCAGGGCTCTGCAGCTGGCGTGGCAGGGTGAAGGGAGGAGACACTCACCTGCCCTCTGTGCCAGTGACAATCCCTGCCAGGAGGGTGACCCGCTGTGACTCAGGTCCCCTCTGCAGTTTGGACACTGCAGGGCCCTCCCAGAGGGGCTCAGGGCATTAAAAGCCCTTTAATACTCCCGAGGGCTCTGAGCAATGCCCCACAGCAGCACCTCCTTCCTACTTGCAGGGTTGAAAATCCCCAGAGCAGAGCGAGGCATCCCTGAGGATTACACATTGTGTCTGACACTGTGTTTTACATCTGCAGCTAGAGAGGTGTGCTCCACAAAATTCCTCAGAAAGCACAGGGCACAGCAGTGGAACTCAGAGAATTTTGGATTGGTATTTTTGCCCCATTTAAAAATGAAATTCCAGTGAAATAACAAGTCCTTAAAGCATGTATTATTTATTTTCAATGGAGTAAAAGAGCCCCTACAGTATTTTGAAAGAATGTCTGCTTTATAGGTCTGCAGTGATAACATGTTGGAAGTAACTAACAATTGTGTTATTTTTGTCCTCACTAATAATGCTCAGGGAGCAATTGATGTTTCTTCTGGAGTTAATAAGAAACATTTGCAGCAAAAGCAGGAACTGTGGAGATAAAGCAATTGGCAAGAAATAGTATGTTTAAATACCATAAAACAGCCAGTATCCAAACAGGTGTGAGATAAAGTGGTATAAATAAACTGCTCTGTATGCAGCCCATCACACAGCAGAGTTGGGTAAAAAATTGCATGGAATAACTTCACTTCTATTCAGAGGAAAATATAACAAAACTGATCCTTGTGTCTCCTAATTAGCTTTAGCAGCTGAGAAAACGTTTCTCGTGCAGAAATTTCTAAAAAGTTGTTCTTTCTGAAAATGGGAGACAAACAAAAGAAGCAGTCAGATTTCTAAACATTTTGGAGAGAGTGCTTTTAAAGTTTATAAACCTCTTCTCCAGTTAAAGCTGGTATCCTGAAGAGACAGTGGAACTTCTTTCAGCCTTGCAAAGTTACAACTGGCTCTTTTAGTTATTCTGCAATGCCTTGTGGCATTACAGTCTTAGATGGTGCCTGTGTTATTTTTATTGGTGCTGCTTTCACAAACACACAGACATTTGCCCTTTCTTCATCCAAACATTTGGTTGCATTAAGGGTTGTTTGGTTTAGATTAAAGATTTTCTTTTTTTAAGACCAGTCAAATTCAAAGTAAATCAGTGCTAGCAAACATGACGTGAAAATAATTGCCCATGCTCACATGACTGATAAGCAGAACTATGGAAAATTTCTTACAACAAAATCCACCTGGTTTCTGTGGCTCTTACAAATGACAAGCCACAATGGGTTCATTGAAAGGTTTGTCAAGATCCATCAGGCTCTTGGATAAGTGGAGTGGCTCTATTTTTTTTTTGTTTAATCAGCATGTGAATTTGTTCAGCATGTGAATTTTAGGTGACATGAGTTTTGTGAGTCCTACTCTCTTTGGGTCCATATAAAGGAAGAAAAGAATTTACATATCTCCATGTAGACATTACCCATGAGCTGGAATTGCCAAATTTCAGACAGTTTTAGAAACCAGAGCTTTCAAATATTCCTCATTGTTACTCTCTTGTATGTGAATCAGGTCCCTGAACTCAGCTCTGTGCAGTCCAAGATGTGCAAAAAGCCAAGAGAGAAACCAAAGCATCTCTTTGGAGACTTGTTCTGGGACCTGTAAAACGTTGTGGCCTGGGAAAAGGAGCCTCTCCACTGACTGCTGACAAAACCATCTATATAATTTGTGTTCTGTGTAGCCTGAGGAGTCCCTAAATGCAGTGACTTCTTCCCACCCCGTGCCTGGACTAAGGGAAACACACCCCATGTAACACCCCTGCTTGCTTCTCCTCTGCCATTCCATGCTGCAGAGATCCAGAGAGGCTGATCTGGAGAGTTCCTGTGCTGGTCTGACCCTCCTGCACTGGGATTGCTCCAGCCTTCCATACTCAGGAATAAATGAGACCATCCCCAGCTGGACTCCACACTTATGCTGGAGTCCTTTGAATCAAACACGAGCACGACTCCCTCGGCCAAGTCACACCTAAATAATTGTGGTGTTACAGGAAGACCCCAGTTCCACTGTACCAGTGAGCAGAGGTGATGGTGGCTGTGCAGGAGATGCAGCTGGAGCAGCCCCACGATGTCACCCTAGTTTTGAAGACTTTTTTAAGCCTTCTGTTATATTCTTCATATTGGAGTCAGAAATTTCACCTTATCACATTTTCTACTATAAACACTGGTCATGTTTTACTAACTGTCTTTTATTGTTTACATATTTCTAGGTAGGAGGAAAAATGTGATTGACAGTTAGCTTGACCAACGTGGATTGAGAGGTGGAATTCCATCCTCCAATCCACGGGCACCATGAGAAATGTATAAAACTGGGTTTTGTAAATAAACTCGCCTTTTTTTTCCTGCTTCACTCACCAGCGTGTCCTCGTGTAGTTCTTCCCGTGTCCACTGTGACACCACTCTACCAAACCTTGAGGTGCACGTGGGGCTTGCCCTGGTGCAGGACCAAACAGACGTGGACTTGCTTTGGTTGTCCAAGCTGTTGCCCCTTTCTGAGGTGCACAGGGTAAAAAGTTCTGATCTGTCAGGAAAGCTCTGATCTGCCCTGTGGGATGGCCACGGTGTGTAAATGCTCTGTGGGAGCAGAGGTGCTCAGAGAGCAGCTGGTACCACACTGAAAGAAACAGAAATGGGAACACCTCCTCTTCATGCTGGCCCTTTTCTGTTAACCACTGATAGAGGTGATAAAATCCCAGTGCTGCTGCTAATAAGCAAAGGAGAGGAAGCCAATGTTCTTTCATCCTCTGACACACAGTACATTTTGGTTTCACTCAGAGGAGCAAACCTTTCTTTCTTGTAGCAAGCATTATAAATAGGCCCACTCCTTATCAGATCCTCCCCTAAATGTTTTTCATCAGAAAACCACAGTTAATTTTAGATAATTGTTGGAGATAATCTCAAATTTGTGTGTAATGTATGCCCCAGTTCTAAGAAAAACATGGCATTGGGGAAGGTACTGCCTGCCTAACAGCTTTTCATTTACAAGAGTGGTGTGAGATCTCTTGTTCTCGTCAATTGAACTCTCCTGTCTTAGACATCCAGAGCTCTATCTCTCAAAGAGGATAAAATTTTAACTTCCTTAGTGTTTATTGTCTTCTCATTTTGTAGCAGCTCCTGAGCAGCATGTTCAGGGACTGAGCACATGTCCTGCCAAAGAAGAAGAAAAGGTTTCCAAGCAGTCTGTGCCAGAATTTGTGATGGCCATATCTGACTCCTTAGCTTTCCTGTGGGAGTCAATTTTACATTATTTGACAGCAGTAGCATTTGCTGCCAGAAGAATAAAGACAACAGTTGTTTAAAAAAAGCACGTGTGCCACCCTGAACTATCAAAAAATCTGCTCTACATTGTGAGAGTTTTAAGATGAAATGAACATATGAATTCCCAGGACTAAGGAGAAGAAGTGTTTCTAACACCAAAGGAGGATGGATGTTCATTTACCAGTAAAAAAGGATTAAAATCAGACTGCAAGTAGTCCATCAAAGCTTTCTGGAAAAGACAAGGAGCAAAATCCAAACAGGATGAAATTTTAGAAAAAAACCATTATGCATTCAAGTCCAGTTTTTTTTCCCTATAATTGCTGGATATCTCTTGAATAGCATGAAAATAAATAAAAAATATAGTGGTATTTGTGCCTGTTGTATGCAATACATAATAAAGATAAATGTAACAAAAAGCAATTTTTAATCTTCCACTTTCAGAAACTCAGTAAGAGAGTGGTGCAGGGATTTCCTTGAGATGGTCAGAGAGGAAAATGAGGGACTTAGATACCCTGGTCTTCCCAGCCCCTGGCAAAGACATTCATTTCCTGAGCAATGTTTGCTTAACAGCCAGGGCTGGATGTTGCAAATATTTGTAGTTGAATTATCTCAACATTTTGAAAACTATGTGTTTTTTTCTGGGAAACTGAGTGGAAAGACTTCTTCTTGGCATGGAGAAATGCTAGGAAATTCTAACATCATGCATGAAATTTCAAATCTGCCTTTAGGAAAAGCCAACTTCCTTCATAAACTGGCTCCTTCTCACTGGCAAAGGTGAGCAGGGTCAGACAAAAAAGCAAACACAAGCCTACTTTAAAATTTGTGAGAGAATTTTAAACCCCATAAATTTCAATATGTTTTGCCTTTTATTGTGAAGTCCTGGCATATTTCTAATAGCAAGTTTCTCAAACAGAGTCTAGCCCTGCTATTCTATACTGTGTGTTTATGACATGTGTGGATGGATGTGTATCCAAGTCTAGGCTGGCAGATCCATCAGAACATTGGCCAGCTTGGAAGTCTGCAGATTTTTGGGGTCAGCCCCACTTTTCACTCCCTGTGGTCCATGGAAAGCCATGGTTTGGATTTCTTAATAGGGGAACATGGTGCTTTCAACCAGGTTTAAATGCATTTCAAACCATCATGAATTTACTTTTCCTCTGATACAAACCCAGAAAAACCATCTCACTTTCATGATAACTGTTGGGGGGAGAAGAAACTGAGGGCTGATCATTTTATTCATGCACAATATCTCTGCTAATAAGCCTCATTTCTTTTCTTGCCATTCCTGTCTGGCACCTCAAATGAACAGAAAGTGCTGGTAAGATCAGAAGAGATAGTGTTTTTAGCAATGTGGTGTATTAAACTAATTTTCCCATGCAATCAGATGCCTTTTCCTAAGGTAGACTTAAAGAAATTAAATGTTAAGGTGTGTATTGCACAGGTTAATTGGGCTATCGTAGAACACAGCATTCTGCTTTTGAGTTATTATTCTTTTATTCTTGTGGCTGCAGTAGCAAAGTAACAAATGAAGGGGGGAAAAAAGGGAAAAAAACCCCACATTTCACACTCTTTAAAAAATATCCATTAGATCATGATGTATCTGCAGCAAAAGCAAGTTTTAAGACTTCAAAAGTCAGAACTAGTAGGTTTGCACAAATCGATTGCTTCTTGCTGTCCCTGCAGTGCTTTTTAGATCAGCAAGATCAGGATAACTCATGTCATGAGTGTGTCCCTCATCATAAGTTGTAAACCACAAAAAACCCCTATTTCCTGTTTTAAAACTGCAGGTATTTGTTTGACAGCAAGATAACTTTGGCCAGAAAGCCCATGCTAAAAATCCCCAGGGTGAAATTTAACCTTACATAGCTGATTAACCCTTTCATAAACATGCTGGCAAAAAGACCAAGCCATTGCCTGCACCCTTCTGGCCAAGGACAGGGACAATATTGGCTTTTAAAGCCACATTTTGCTTGCCAAATTATGCAGTGTGCTCTAAATGGGATCCTCTTCTCAGGGCAGCTGTCAGGGGAAGATTTGTAGCTTCCCTCTCTTGCCTGCACAGAAAATCTGGTAACAAAAGATCGCACTTAAGCAGTGCTATTTATTTCAAGCATCTTCTAAGTGACACATTTGCAGAAATACAAGTGAGGGTTCCTTCCCCCTTTTTGTCCATGTTGAGTTGAGCTCCATGACAAGCACGAACCAAGACAAGAACCTTGGAGTGGGTTGGCTGTACTGAGGTGATTAGAGGATAAAATCTCCTTGTCCCTTTTGTCCATGTTGAGTTGAGCTCCATGACAAAATGTGAACCAAGACCACAACTTTGGAGCAGGTCAATTGTACTGAGGTGATTTGAGGATAAAATCTCCTTGACCATTTTTGTCCATGTTGAGTTCCATGACAGGCACGAGCCAAGACCACAACTTTGGAGTGGGTTGGCTGTACTGAGGTGATTAGAGGATAAAATCTCCTTGTCCCTTTTGTCCATGTTGAGTTGAGCTCCATGACAAAATGTGAACCAAGACCACAACTTTGAAGCGGATCTGCCGTACTGAGGTGAATAGAGGATAAAATCTGTTCTAACAAACTCAGTAGGCACTTCTGTCCTCTCACTTCTCAGCGTTGTGGGAGCCAGATAACACCACAGACGGGGCTTTCTCCACTGCAGAGGAGCTGGGGCAGCCTGTACCCAGCTCAAACTCCCGAGAGCCAAGCGCAGAACGAGCCATCCACCATCGCCCACCATGGCTGTGACCACGGTTTTGGTGGGGACCACCAAAACCAGCATCCCGCTTGCCAAGGCAGCAGGGCCAGGAGTGGTTTTGGCTTGGCTGCTCCGAACAGGGCGGTGATTAGCCGCTAATCAGCCGGTGATTAGCACACCCAGCCGGGTCACCGGGAGTTCAGCGGGGCTCGGCTTGCGGGAGGCAGCGGAGGGCTCAGCCCGGCAGGAGCACAGGGCTGGCACCATTGTCCGCCTCAAACATCACTCAGCAAAGCCGGCCCGGGGGATCGGCCTGCCTCCCACAGCATTTCAGTCACTGAAATGTTGCAAAATAAGAGTGATGGTACTGGCTGGCTTCAAAAAGCGTCACAGGGTCGTTAATGGTTTGGATTGAACTGGTCCGGTTTGTCACACATGATCAGGAACATTAGGATATGATGAAGAAGCATCTTTTTTCTTTCCCAAATATGATAATGAGCTGTATCACGCTGTTCCACAGCTTGGCCACAACCACTCAGTATCAGATCAGGAGGTACCAAAGCTGCTGATAGAAGGTTTGCATGCAGGATAACCATGGATCAGTCCCTCCTGAGCACAGGCACACAGGAGTCACACACAGACCACAGCTGGCCTCAGCCAGAAGGTCTCTATTAGAGGCAGCTGACACCTCATGTAGCTCCCCTTCCTCCAAATCAAAGCTTATATTGCCATCAGTGAGTCAAAACTGAGGAATCCTAATGATTCTGATGAACTGATGATCCTAATGAACGGATGAATCTGAGAACTGTGAATCCTAGTTCAGCATTTTCATTCTGTGTGCCACCCCCTAGATAAATAAAAAGGGTGATTTTCTACCTCTTAATCAACAGGGATAAACTTGTACCTGACACAACTTCATTTTTTCCACATCAGCCACTGCAGTCAGTTTCTGCCAGGCTGAAGAACCCACTGTATCTCAGCAGCTCATCACCAGCTACGTTTGAAATCTGCTTTGTGTGAGGGGATGCTGGAATGGAAGTGGTGTCACCTCAGGAGAGCAGGGGCAGGCAGTGCCCAGGAATGGCATTTTTGCTCTCTGGAAGAAAGCAGGTCTGTATACCAACGGATGTATCCCTTCTTTCTTGCAATAGTGAACAACTATTCCTGCCAAAGGCAGAAAATGCCATTATTTTGTGAATTTCTGTCTTCTCAGCCAAAAGAGGTCCATGCAAGGATCATAGTTTTGAAACTCAAAAGTCAGCAATCACAATACCTCTGTGGGAAAGATCCTTTCTTCACATGCTGCCTCTTCCTTTCCCCACTTTACTTCTCTTTCACCAAGAGAGAAACAGAAACATCTTGTAACAAGCAGAAGCCTGGTGTTAACACCAGCACCCTCCTTCCCCTTTGCCTGCAAGCACAGAGCTTTATGATCTTTCCAGGCATGATTTCCACTGAAATCTGCAGCCAGACTGGGCAACACTGGGGTCTAGCAATGGTCACAGCCATTCATAAACATCCAGTTTATGAACATTTGTTTGTGTCCATACATATATAAATAACATGACCAATGGTGCCAGAAACTCAACCCTCAAGACTCCAGCTAAGGACTTGAACACACTGCTGTGCACCAGGCCTCTTCAGTAGTTTGCATTTCTGTATAATATTAATTTGAGTGCCATGGGACTTCTATTCCTGCTTCAAACTTTGTAATGGTTGAAGACCATAATAATCCTTATAATCTTTAACAAAGATTATAACGTAACCATTTAAAATTCATATTTTTGCCAGGTTAAAAACCAAAAATGATAATAAAACAATTCCCAGTGACTCTGACCTATTTTTCCCATAGTGCCTTTCAGTGGGTGTTGTAAGAAAGCAGCCCTTCAGTTATTACAGTCAGGGAATGTTTTGCTAAAGCACAATTTTTGAAGTAAACACTTACAGCAGAATAAGTGTATGTCCCAAAGTTAAGCTAAGCCTAGAAACTGGATGTACTGAATTCAACCAGAGTTAAATTAAGCTGGAACAAATATGGACAAATCCTCCAGCCAAGAGACAAAATATTGTTTTGTTTCCAGTCTCTAGGACAGTAAAAATATCCTGGCATGGCAAGACTATATAATACTTGAAGCCTGGTATGATACAAAACAAAGTCTGAAGATGCTGTCCTGGAGCCATTCCTTGCATGACCTCTGAATTTGACCCACAAGCACAGATTTCACCACCAGACACACTTGGACAGGCAACTGCTGGTGCAGGACAAGGTTTGCATTCCAGAAGGGTCCCAGTCCAGTGACATGGGAGGGTGACAAGCTGTGGGAATGGGGCACCTCTGGTCCCATCCTGTCTTCAGTGTCTTTTCCTTCTCAGGGGAGCAAGTGGGACAGAAGGATAAGGGGTGCCACTTCTGTGTCCAAAATGGGGCTGCTGTGCTGAGTGGAGCAAGAACAGCTCTGATTATGCCACATCCAGACTGCTGTGACTGAATGTGTGAGGAAATGTTACCACAGACTGCAGAGCAGAAATGAGGTACATGGAGATTTATGGGAAATAGAGCAGAGGGAGAGGAGGAATGTTTGAACCTCTTCTCCTTGCCCAAATCATACACATCCATAAAGTCAGTGTCACACCAGTGCCTGCCCTTAAAATAATGCCTATAGGGCCAAGGGAAAACATTGCTGTAATTATTACAAAATGATTAAAGAGTCTTCACTCAGGAAAAAAAGGCAGGACTGGAAGAGCAGGGCTACTCATCATGACTTCATGAACAACTGAGTTAGAGGAGTATCTTTATTAGCAGAGACAATGCTCCAGAGGTGGCAAAAAGCATCAGGAGAATGCAGAGCAGGGAAAGAAGTTACACCAGCAAAACTGTGGCTGCAGGAAGCAGGTTTTGCTGCTTTATGAAAACTCCCTGATTTTTTTCTGCAGTTGGAAGTGGTGAAGGAAACTAACCAAACCCCTCCTGTTTTTTAAAAAAACTTACCTTTGTCTTCTGTATGTGAAATAAGGAAAAAGCTGATCAATATGGCCATTGCAGCATGAACCACCTTGTGCCTGTGAATAACATCAACCAAGCTGAGATGAAGAGCTATTATAAACTCTTGTTGCTCAAGCAGAATGTTTATGCTCTTAATTGCAAAACATCTGCAACTTGTTGTCCATAAAATGAGCAAATATTTTGAAGACACCCAGGGAAGAAATGAACTCATAAAACTAGAGGATTAGAAATGAGAAGCTATTTAATGGCAGCCTTTCAGGCTGGAGAGTGTCTGGGCCGTGAGGTTTTGCCTCAATCCTACACTTTTTTTTGGATCACATAGACCAGAAATAGGAATATAGTCTGCAGGAGACAAGCAAGGGAAAACTTGATCATTTACTGATCCCTGCACCTTGCCCCTCTTACTAATATCTTCAATACTCATGTTTTTGCAGATTACCCTAATTCTTACAACAGAACTGGAAGGAAACTTTGAATCCATACAGATCATGGAGCCCTCCACAATTCCTATTATATACCTTAGGGTGAAATAAAACTGTTCTTGATATTACACCAAAGCCCTTCTAGAAACAACCCATTTTGGCTTTGTTTTATATTTATGTTTTAGCCCAACGAGTCTCTTTTTACCCTTTTGGAGGCTGGCCCTGGAGCACTTTGAGCTCCTGGTCAGAAAGCAGAGGCCAGGGAAATGGAGCAGAGCTGCTCCTGCTCCTGACAATGCACTAACAGTGGGCTCACTGCTCACACAGGAAAGCAAGCAGCTCTTTCAAAGCTTCTTAAGAGGATTTAGATGGCTCTTTTCCCTTAATTCCAGAAAGTAGAAGTGTTTCGGGGTGGTTATGCAACGACCCCAAAGCTGACAAAAGTGAAGGAGGAAACAGCACAAGGGCAGCCACAAAGGGGAGACTCTCCCAGACTTGAGAGATTCTGGCTTCCTACAGCCCCAGGATCAATACTGGGATTTTGGCTTTTGATTACTTACAGTATTAAACAGCTTGATGCATTCTACTGGAAAATATAGCAAACACTGGGCAGGGATGATAATACGTGCACGAAGCAAAAGGCAGAGCTTGCATCACTCCTCAGCCTGTTAACTCACATTTGCCTCGTGGATTTCCTGGCCCGCTGTCGTTAAAATAATCCCAAAATTACAATGGAGCAGATCTACTCAAGAAATTCAGGCGGAATATCAGCTTACACTGCGAGAGGCTCCTGTGCAAATAGAAACTGCTCCTTGGATGGTGGAAATTCCTATCTGCAACCCCCGTCCTGACAGTCATGTGTTCCCAGCCCATCAGGGCTAATAGGCTCTGCAAAACCCAAGGACTGATTATACCCAGAGCACAACACAGCACTGGCTATTATGTAGCAACTTAGCCGGTATATAATTACTTTTGAGGAAAATGCATTGCAGAACAACATCACTTCTCAAAGATTTAAGTTATTAAGGAAGATTAAGGAATTTCACTCTGGAAAAGAGACTTCGCTGTGACCTAATTGAAGTTTTTAACATTCTCAAGGGAACTAATAAAAATTGGTTCATGCAAATTCTCCATACTTTCAAAGAACATGAACACAAGAGAACATTATTTAAGAAAAAAAATTAGGAAATTGAGATCAAAAAGAATTTAGAGAAAAAAAAAAGAAAAGGAAAAAAGGAAAAAAAAAACCCCAGCAACAACAAAAATAAAACCCCAAATCCAACAACAACAACAAAAAAAGAAATAAAACCCAAAACAGAATAATTTAAATTAGAGGGAACTATTCTACCAGGTCATTTGCTCCATCCCCTCCTCCCCATGAATCACAGAAGGATTGATTTCCTTATCCTTAAATAATCCCTAATAGATGGGTGTCTAGGTGAGCCAGTGATGACTATTCCACAACCTCTCTTGGCAGCCTGTACTTTCAGAAGAATAAACATATTGAATAAATTATTAAAAAAAGGCCATTGTGGGCAAGGAGAATCAATGAAATAAAGGGGAAACTTGTTAATTCAGAGAGGGGGATGAACGATATGGAGTAAAAATAAGCTCATTACATGAATAAGAGGCAAAAGTGGCAGAAAGAAGCAGAATCTTGTGGTATATTCCTTTATTCTTGAAGTACTGTTTTCTGTACTATTTAACTCACTATTTAAAGAAGCTGCAGAGAACACCTACACATTTGTCCAAGCACGAAGCAATTTCAGGAATGGTCACATGAAAACTGCAGCCAGTGTGCTGTCAGCCTCCAGCAAAGGGAAATGAACAAAAGAAATGCCCAGCAGTACAAACAGAAACAACTTTCTTACAAACTGAAACCAACACATTTGCAAAAGACAATTTCAGGTGGACTCATAATGAATTCACATTCGGGGAAGCATGCAGAGGAATAAGCCATGTTAACCAAGTGCCTACACAGGAAATATAGATTTTCAAGGACACAAGGCATAAATACACAAAGCCCCTCACCCTGCAAGCAGGCTCATATTGAACTTCACACCTAAGAGCAGCCCTGGTCAGCTCATGGGCATTAATCACCTCCACAAAGTTTGCCAGGCTGAGTCCCCAGACAGTGCCCAGCTCCTCCCTCTGTGGCTGCTGCACACCAGTTAATCTTGCCAGTCTTTGGTGCAAGATTGTCAACAGAAAACCAAGTGTTTTCCCCAAAAACTGCCACATAAATGCCTCCTGCCAAAGCACATTTATTGTGCAGGAGAATTGATGGGTGCTGCTACCATCCCTTGCTCTGGGGAGAACATGGGCAAGGGCAGCAGGGACCCATGAACCATGAACAGATTGTCCTATCAGGAGACAAGCTCCTCCTATTTTGTCATGCCTTTTCCTTTACCATCTTGATGGGAAATCATGCAGGAGATACAGGATAGCAGGAAACCTTCAGAGGTTGAGAGCAGGGCTGTTAGAGCCTCCCGAGTTGCTCATAAACATTTCAAGTTTAGCATTCAAGCAGTGCATCCTCCACCTGATCTCTGGGTGTAGTTCAGATTATTCTCATAAACTCTTACACTGGGGTGTCACCAGCTGATGCACTTTCACCAAAATGCCTGGACACAATTTGTTTTCTAGAATGGGGTCAAAACTCACAGCTCCTCCTCACTTCCCTTTCCTCAAAGTGCCCGTGGTGGGTTATTATTAGATGTACGTGAGTCTCCAGGGAGGAAAGAGAAGGATGTGACTTGATTGCTTTTGTTTGGATGGATTGAGTAACTGCTCATAGCTACATGAGACATTTGGATTATTTCCCTACATGCGTTTTGGGGGTTTGGATTTCCAGTGGGGTCAGAGCACTTCTGATAGGCATTTAATAGAGACTGAAAAAACACAGCAAATACGAAAGGAGAAAAAAACCTGCACTGCCTACAAAGTCCTAAAGAAGCATGCTGTGATTAAAGAGGGACAGATGTAACTCCCAACATTTAATTTTTTTGGTTTTTTTAGATCCTTTCCTGATATTCATATGCAAAGTCTGCAGTACGTGTTCACTCACTTGTATTCCTGAAACTCTGAGTCTCTCTTACTGTCACTGTCTCTTCCTAACAAGAATGTTTATTTTTCATTAGCCTTACTTCTAAGTCTTTTCTATTTATTCAGGCTCTTATTCATAGTGCCTGGTCATATTCTCTTTATAGCCTGTCCATGCAAGGCATTTAAGTGAGCTGCAAACTGTAATTATAACTGTGTAAGCATCTTTTGTCACTTTTACTACACATATTATTGATTCACACAGGATTGTACCTGCTTTATTTTTAAATGTAGCAAAACTTTCTTTGAAAAAAAAAAAAAGAACAACTCTGATTTAGGAACCCTTCTAAACTAGGTTTAGCCAGTATTTTCTCAGGCTTTAGCTGTTGTGCAGCCCTTGCTGAATTTATTTTATGTCTATGGAATGGATGCAGACCAACATTTTGTTTCTGACAGGTAAAACTATACTTCCCTAGGCATTGAGTGCATTCAGTCTCACGCAGTTTCATGTTTTTGCTAACTTCTTTGTTTTGGGGATGTGAACTCTTGTTCTACCTTGAAATATATTTTGCACTGTTCTTGGACTGGTTTCTAAAATCCAAATGACCTCATTTCAGTTTAGGACGCATTGTGGGAAAAAGATGACAATTAAGACATAAAAAATTTGGTTTGTGCATTTGTGTTTTCTTTTTCTCTTAAGGAATATTTAAGTGAAATTGAATGTAACTTGACTTGAGGTTTGTTTAAGCTCAACAGTCATTGGTTTATTGCAGTTACTTTAAGAGAATTTTTATCTTAAAAATCTTTGGCATTAAACCAGAAAGAATTCTAGCTTTCTTCTTCGTCTCTAAGCTTATGACTTACTTGTGCAATTGTTGCATGAAAGCAGCTCTACATTTTTTTCTCTTATAGGAAAACAGATGGAGAAGAATTTATCTGCAGTTGGGATTTGCTGCTTATAATTTATTTCACAGGATCAAGCAAAAGATAACTGTGAGCTCACACTAGTCAAGCTTCCAGGACGCCGTCACTTCCAAATTATATATATTTTTGAGATTATAGTTATGGAGAGACACGGCTAGAAAGCCATTGAGGCATTTTTCACATTTCTATGAGGTCTTAATGCTTCTCTGCAGCTATACAGCACATTCCTAGTGCTCTCTCTTGACTGGGTGGCTCCCATTAATAGAAATAGATTTCATATTCTGTTTCCCAGTTTTCTGAAGCACTCGGTATAGAAGGAACACTCTAAACACCTATAGGAGCTGCTCCCTTCTCCACAGCCTGCACAAAGTCATGTCACTCCACCATATGCTCAGATTCTGCAAACAGGATGGAAATCATTCTGACATGAGCTTATTACAGAGCCCCATTCCTCAGTGGAAATTTTTCTGGTATGTCCTATTGTTTTAGCATTACATTTTATTATTTTTTCATTAATACAGTAGGAAAATCACATTTCTTCCAGGACACGTTGATGCTAGTCAGGACGCTCTGGAGGCTAACAATGAGTCAGGACTCTGGACTGGGACCAAGCTTTTCTTCCATTGAGCTCTGCTCTTTTTTCTTCCTCCTTGAGGAGCTGGCTTTTATTGGCCTCTTTAGCTTTGGATTAACTTACATCATACATTTCCTAGTGTGCATATATATATATATATATATATATATATATTCCAGCAAAAGAATACGCACAGCACCGTGCAAATTAACCTCCTAATCAAATTAAAAGGTTAAATGACTTATACAGAGCAGCCTGGAGAAGAGGCTCCACACGTCAACACGATGGTTCACGTCAGGAGCCTCGGGAGACAGGCACCCACAGTGCTCCCAGGGAGTGACAGAGCCAAACTTGAGTCAAAATGCTGAGAGCGTGGTGGCAGAAAGTTGTGCAGAGAGCAGTGCCTCCCTCCCAATGGGCTCTGATACACCAAGTGAGCACCAAGTTTTGGGGAATGTGCAGGAGGACTAAAGGGAGAGGAGGGAAGGAAATTAAAGTGGTTTTCTATCAATGGCACAAAGGGACATAGAGGCAGAACTCCTTTTATTTTCCCAATATTTACCAAAGGTGAAATATTTCACCTTTGAAACCTCTCTGGGAGAGGTGTGGGGGTGTAGCCATGCCCAGGCACTGGGCTGCTGGGAGCAGCAGCTGCTCCTGAGCATTTTCTGGGATTCTGGAGTGTGGGCATCCGTGTGCTCCTCTGCTCTCATGCTGGGAAAGTCTCCTGCACAAACAGGGTCTGCACTGCGGCCAAGGTGGAGGATGAAATAGTGCCACCAGATGCTTTATGGCAGGTAAAAGCCTCCCAACACCACTTCAGTGCCAACAGTGCTGTGATAATTCCTCTCTCCTCCACACCTTCAATTGTTTCACTTCTCAGCAACATATTTTACATCTATGGCTCCATTAGCTATTTTTTCCCCTTTTTTTTTTTTTCCCTTCTGCTTCTAAGCACAGGGTCATTGACTGCCTTAATCAAATCTCATACCATAATGAAAAGTAAAAGGCATAATGTAGCATTTAACAGACCGATGATCCCTCGTGCTGCCTGGCATATGATATTTCTAAAAGAATGAATCTTCAGTGAGACCTGAATGGTTCAGCTCAGGAAGAAAGAGAGGCCAAATTGTCTTTCTAATCACAAACCTTTGCCCCATGGGGTCTGAATTCTCACTGTAAGGACCACATCAGAAGATTTATGAAGTTTGCTGCTTTGTTCCCATTTTTAGGAACCACTCCAAGTCACACTGAATTCAGTGGGAGTCCTTTCATTGACATGATCAGGCTTTGGAGCAGGTCCATAGAGAATGTCATTTTTCTATGATAAAAAGAGAACTGCTCTAAAACGATCTTCATTTCCACTGGTGCTCATGTGGAGTGGAAAGTGTTTCTTTCTGGATGAGTGATCATCCTGCACAGTCTGTAGAAACATTAAACAGATGCCCAGTTCTTCATCCCAGTTCCTCAAAGTGAGGCAGTACAACACCACAGACACAGCTTTAAGAGCACTTTAAGATAAAGTTCAGGACAAATTGAAGTTCTCAGCTTCTCATCTAGACCCTTGCAATGCTGAACTCAAGGGACCAAGATGAAGGCAGCTTTCACTTGGTTAAAATATCACTCTTTATAAAAATAACACTGAAAAAATCATTACGAATTACTGCCATGTTTGCCTGGGTTTTTATATTCTTTTGTGGCCCAAATAAAGGTGATAAAAACCATTGTGTTAGTGTGTGTCTATTTTCTAGGCATGAAAATCGGGTCTGTGTAATGCCCTAAACCTCTGCATGCAGGGCCTCAGAAACTCCTCAGATGTGATACCTGAGACACGAGGAGTAAAACAGAAGTGCTTTTGTTGTGGTGTTTTATAACCACCTCTTCAAAGTGAGCCCTTTGTCATAATTACCAACATCTTCATTCACTAAATGACAAAAAGTCAGCTGTTTCCTACTGAGCTTTTCAGTAATGGGAGTGCAGCTAACGTTGCTTCAGCTGGGCAGAAGTTTCCTCAAACACTGAAGAGCTCATCCCCTTCGCCAGAGGAATCCTGGACAAAGGAACCGCTTCAGTTACAGCCCAGAAATATTTTGTGTCCTTAAAACAGGAACCTGAAATTGGCCAGAAATGAAGCCAGTTGAATTCCTGGTGCTTTTACCAACGTAATAAAGAACAGAAGATCTTCACTGCTGGAGCATCGTGTTACAGCAGCAGCAGCAGCAGCAGCAGCTGGGTTTGCCTTGTTCTCCAGTGAGCAGCAAGAGATTCCATCTTCTCATTTCAGTGGGGTTTACGGGTCCAAGACACCCTGTTTTTTCACTGCACTGATAAAAAAGGATGTCATTAAAAAGAATGTAACTGATACACACGGAGGAGAAGAAACAAAGTTGTCCGTGGGAACGCTGCGTTATCTCGTTCTCTCCCGGCTGTAGCGTGCAATCAGTATTTATTTACTTGCAAGGGGAAGGTGTGCCATCTCAAATACCCTCCCTCTGATGGATGCAGGCCGCTGCTGGATCATGCTATTTAACTTTCTCTTTGGGGCTGTTTGTCTTTGGTTTTCAGCTGTCTTATCATGATGTATGTGTGCTGTGCATACCGTGGCATGTCAGGCTAGATCAGACTACAGCTTGTCACACGGGGCAGCAAATTAAGGCAGTATGAGTGAGCTGCAGATACATATCGCCTGGCATTGGGGACTTCATAAAACTTAGTTTGGTGGAAAATATTTTGGTGTGTAGCAAGCATCCTTTGGATCGTGTTTCCTTCTCTCTCGGCTGGTTGGAATTCTTTTTCATGTGTACAGTTTGAAACTTAAAGGGTAATTATGCTATTTAGAGGTACATATTTAAATTTATGTCTCTGTTGTTCCTGCTGTTCCCTGAGCAGATTAATTGTTAAAGTAGTCATTGCAAAATTATTTCGAGTCATTTTTGTTTTATCACTTATTTTGCATTATTATGAGGAGCTAATATAAGAGGATGGGAAAACTCTTGGCAACTAGGAGAAGTTATCTGTGTATTTATTTAAAGGAAGTTATGCTCATAAGAGGGAAAAGAACATTTTAAACTAATATAAGAACCACTGAAAAATGTAGCCCTGATCTCAGTTTCAAATCCACCCAGGCATTTCTTTCAGCTTACACACTTCCCCAGTTTGGGTCATGAGCACTGAAAGCTGCAAAAGAAAATATTTCCCCTTTCAGCCCCATCCTTCCCTCTTAAGCCAGATGTTCTGTAGGGAGCTCTGCAAGCCTGGAGGATAAGAAGGGTCCTGAATTCAGAGCTCCAAAGGGCCAGCCAGGATCCTGAGGCTCCCCGCCGGGCTCTGCCCATCACCTGGTTTGACTTCGCAGAGTTTGTCTGGGCATGGATTCAGGGAGACTCAAAGCCCCGTGGCTGACTCCCAGCACAGGTAGTTTCACAGGAGTCAAGGGAAAACAATAGAGCTGTGAAAGTGCTGGAGCTGGAGCTGTACGGGCGTGTTCCCTTCGGTCTGGGGGCTGAACAGCAAACTGGGAAAATGATTCAGGTGAGGTTCAACCTGAGACACACCGAGTGCTGGTAGAACAGGCATAAAAGCCCCCCCAGAGTTTCATTTTGGGTCAGCCCAGATTGCATTGCTTGATCTAGAACAGAGGTTTTTCCTATTGTTTTTAATCCAAAATTTAAAAAAGTATTCTAGCTGAGCAAACTCTCTAACCTAAAATTTAAACAAGTGTTCTAGCTGAGAAAACCCTCCATTTCAAAACATCAAAATGAAACTTTGAGCAGTGACAATTCACTCTCTTACTGAGAAGTCTAACATTCAATTGACCAGATTATTTTCAAAGTAAGGATGGAGTAAAATGGTTAATTTTGAAAGCTAAGTGGTATAAGAAAGGTGAAAATTATATAGTTTATTTTGAAAATACTGAAATGAAACATATAAACATTCCTGAGAAAAGTATTTCCCTTGATTTTCTTTCTGACAAAACTCTGCATTACGTTCAACCAGAATTTGTGAACAGTTTTCCACTTCAAATTGCACTTTTGGCAAATGCTGTCTATCCTGGAAAGATTCCATCAGCTCTGTTGAAACTGGCACATGCTCACATATTTTACTGGATAAGAGATTTCATCCTGTAAAATGGGGATAAGAATAAAACTTCCCCACTGATGAAGAAAAATCTATAGGTTGAGCTGTTAATGCCAGTAAGATATACATGTCTAAGGCAGACACCAAAGTTTTTGGCTTCCTGGGGTATAACACTTCACATAGAAAGGAATCCTTTTCTTTGTCTTAATGGGAACTACATTAGGTCTTCAGAACCTTAACTAGTTAGATGTACAAAAAGCTAAAAGACAACCCAAGTGCTTTAAAAGGATGATGTAGAAGGCCTGTAATTTGCAGTGTGACACTGGAGCTGCTTGGTTTGAAGTGATAAATGTGCAGGGGCAGAGCCGTGGCAGCGAGGCACACAGGGGCTCCCACCGCAGAGAACCTCCAGGACAAGGCTCCTGCTGCAGGTGTCACCTACCACTGGCTCACTTGTCCTCCTCTCTTTCTGGCCAGGAGGGAATGTTCCTCTGGCAGCCAGCAATCAGTTTTGTGTGGAGTTTTCCTGGCTCATTCCATGTGACACGGCTCCGCCGCAGCCTCGTAGCCGATGGCGGCGGGCAGGGGAGACGAGGCTCCGCTGAAATGTGGAGCAAACACAGGGAAAGGAAATGGAGAAAACATTAAAATGACAGCCTGCTGAGGTGGCTTGTTGTCGCAGTGGCTTTAAACATGATCATAAAGTGATGTGCAGTGCTTGACGTAGCTTGCTCCCGCATGGTGGAACAAATTGATGCTTTGTTTGCCCCACTAGACTGGGATTTGCTAAATGCACAAAATTTCCCACCCGGGTCACAACAGGTGTGCCAAAAACCTTGTGAGTGTGGGAAGAGCTGTGGCTGTGCAGAGGGCTGGACTCAAACACCTGATCAAACTCTCAGATGGATTCAGAGATTTGATGGACGATCTGCACTTTGCAGCTCGAGCCCTCTGCTAATTTTAAAATACTCTCGTACCCCAAGCAATGTGACAGCAGAGGTGCAGAAAACGATGTCAGAGTTGAGAGAAGAAAACTCACTATTACAGTAGAGCCAGAGGAAGTGTTAGTGTTTTGGGCAAAATTCTGGCATCAGTAAAATCAATGGCAATGTTCCAACTCCCTTCTGCAGTGCTGGGATTTCACCCTTTGCCTATAGAAATCCAGTGGATGTGCAGTCCTAGGAACATCCATTACACTGGGCTGCATTTTGCTAAAGTGTTGGGTTTAAATTCTGAAAATAATTTCGGCTGAGCTTTTGTTTGGCTCACCGAGGTTAGTTAATGTAATTCCAGAACTTCTGGATGAAGTTTTGTATAGATCATTTTCTCTAATGCATTCATCTGTCATGAAATACTCACATCTTCCAGTTTCACTTAATTCCCTTTGAAGTTACCTGTATGCCTAAAGTTAAGCCTCTTTTTAAAATCTTTACAGAATCAGGGACATAGTTTCTGTAATTCTCCATTCAGCTGCTGTGGTAAGAGTAATAAAAAAGGGCTGTGATGTATGTAGAATTACACGCTGTGCTCTTCCTCTGAGCTGCTGCATTTCTATAGCTGTACAAAAAAATCCTGTCTGCAGGGAATCTTGTTGCGGTTAAAAATCTATATTTTCGTTTTCTCCATTTGTTCTACAAAACTGAACTAACAGGCAGAACAAACATACATGCTAACATGAACAGAAACATTCAGGAACAGCAATCGTACCGGGGAGGATGCTGGAAAACATATGCACTTGTTTTAACCAATACAAAAAGGGTTTTTTTAAAGTCTAAAAAGGAAAAATACTATGTGCTAACTACCACAGGACGTGCAAATATAAGAGGGGATTTTTCATGTGCTTTGAGAAGGTGTACAAGAATGCCGTGTTACTTAATTCACAAATGCCATGAAATACTAAATTTACATCCCTACTGCCAAGAATATTCTTTTATAATCTACAGAAATAATAAATACCCATAATTATAATAAAACCTGCTTGCATAATATGCTCTATTTAAAAGGAAAAAGATAACTTAGCCTATCTGCTGCCAAATATTGAAGTCATCTCTGTTTCTAGCATTCCCTCAAAGCTCCAGGACTTCAGCTGGGGAAGCTCTGGGAGCGGTGCAGGCGCGGACGTGCGCACCCAGCCCAGCCTCCCCACGGGAGAGACCTTACCCACTGTCTGCAGCTGCAACTGCAGATGAGGAGGGGAAAAAAATACCTTCAATGACAGATTCCAGCTTCCCAGTCCCTAGTCTCCTATGGACAACAGGAAAAATTAATCCTCTAGGTTTTACAACTTCCAGCGAGAATTTGCCCGGCTTTTCCCACGATTTGTGTGTGTCCCTGGTGTGTTGAGGACTTCATGTTCAGCCACAGGCAAGTGTGACATGGCACTGAGCACAGCCCCGGTGTAAAAGTGCACCTTTTGCCTTTTTATGTGGTTAGGCAGCAAAGAGCCCCAGAATTCCCAGTTTTTCACCCAAAAGCAGGGCTCTGTGCACACGCTGTGCGAGGGAGGGGTGTCAGCCCTGTCCAGCAGCAGCACATGGTGGCCTGGCTCCCTCTCCATCGTGGAGCAGCCAGGACTGTCACCTCCTCCTGTGCTTTTACCAAACCTCTCACCTTCTGCCCCTTAAATCGATGCTTTGGAGCACCAGCTTGGAATGGCCTCATCCTGTGCCTTGCAAAAGTGCTGAGGGCTCCTGTAAACCCGTAACAGGGGCTCTGCTTGTTTAACTGGGTTTATCCTACAGTAGCAGTTTCAATGTAAATCTTTTCCATCACTGTTCTTGGCTGGTTTTTTTTTTTTTTTTTCATTTTGTGTTTTTGAAACCCAGCACTTTATTCTGCTGTTCCAAAAATACCTAAAATAGCTCAGCCAAGAGAGCCTTTGACAGCCAGGAGGTGAAAGGGTTAACAATGCCCTTTCCAGCAAAACCACAAACAACTGGGGGGAAAGAGAGAAGGGCGAAAAAAAAAGAAAAGGAAAAGAAAAAGGAAAAAAAATAGTTTTTAACTGAGAAATGGAAAGGATCCAAGTTCTAACCGAGAGTAAAAGCACAGGGAGACTATGAAACACACAAATCATCCTGGGCTCCTGAGTTGATAAAGTTATTAAAAAAGAAAAAAAGGAGAAGGGTGGGGGGGAGAGAAAAATCCCTTTGTTTCTGCCCTATACCTTGAGGCAGTGGGAGCAGAGGGAGGGAGCGCAGAACGAGTCCGACCGGAGCCCGGCGCGGAGCCCCATCCACCGCAGCGGGAGCCGGGCACGGGCTGGCGCTGCCCCGCTCCCTCCGCTCCGCTCCTGCCGAGAGCCGGGCAGGGTCTGCGTGCACAAACGCCGCGCTTTTGGGCTTCTTTTCTTTTTCTTTTCTATTTTTTTTTTAATTATTATTATTAGCAAGTGGGAGAAAAGCAGCTTTTCCTGGGGGCGGGCCGGAGCGGGGCTGCGGCCGGGGCGCGGGCGGGGTGCGCGGGGCGCTGCCGGCTATTGGGCCGTGGGCTTAGCAACAGCGTGCGGAGGGCCAACCCCGGCGTTCACAGCCGGGCCAGCTTCCAAGGATGGGTGCCAGACCGCTCCTCTGCCAAGAAAACAAACAAGAGCACTTTTAAAAACTCCAGAGTTAAAGAGCGGTTTTCTTTTTTTTTTTTTTCTTTTTTCTTTTTTCTTTTCCCCTCCACAAACTCTCGTCGCTCCCGGTTAATGATCTCTTTCCCGTTGTCGCCGAGGCTGAAGCTGCGGGGAATTGTCCCCTGTGCCGGTTCCAGGAGCATTTCCCCCTTCCCCGAGTGCGGCAGGCTCCCGAGCCGCTTTGCCCATTTCCCTGCAGATGCTGCAGGTTCCCTCCTTTCCTTCCTCGTAGGAATAGCAGAAATCTCTGCTATTCCAACGCTGCAACAGCACTGAGAGCTGCTTGCCACTGCCACACATTTATGGAACTTACATAATTTACTGCCTGTGTCACTCTCTCCTCTGCTACCTCTTCATTCATTTCAAGCCTGTTAAAGAAGTGGAATAAGAAGCACAGAGACTTAAATAGGCAGAAAGTGGCTTGTAGCCACAAACCTTTTTTTTTTTTTTTTTTTTCTGCAGAGGAAG
Source organism: Prinia subflava (assembly GCF_021018805.1). NCBI lineage: Eukaryota > Metazoa > Chordata > Aves > Passeriformes > Cisticolidae > Prinia > Prinia subflava. Next base: position 15,971,945 of record NC_086259.1, read on the forward strand.
AAGAAAGAATTTGGGAATTCTGGTCTCATGTTATTAAAGATATATTTTTACATTATATTTTTAGTGCAGTCTTTCTTACCTATTAGCCTTTGTGATTGCTGAGGTTGGGGCAGAGCCAAACGTTTTGCTGAGAAGAAATATGGACTATGTTTTTTTACCAGCTGAGAAACGTGCAGGTCCATACTGTGTCCCAGAATCTCTTCTTTCCCTGTGAAGGAGAAAAGCAGAGGAGTCAAAGCCCATTTCCAAGAAACACCAACCCTCTTCAGGTCCCCGTGGCTTAGCGCCCGCCCAGAGAGAGCGCTCGCCTTGGATCCTGATTTTTAAACACTAAAGGAAGAAAATGGAACTGACTTTTCTGTTGCTGTTGTTGTTGTTGCTATAAGACACTCCGTAGGAGGTGAAGCCAAACATACCTCAGGGGAAATATTAAACACTTCACAGAGAAAGGCCTAAAGAGGCAAATATTGCAGCCCTTTTCTCACGCCAGTCATCCCATTAACTTCAGAGACACTGCTCATATGAGTGAGGCTGGTGGGGTCAGGCCTTTGTACACAGTAGCACCTCCAAAGGTTAAAGGATGTCATTTGCAGTCATGATCTTGTTTCACTTCCTACCTCTACCTCTGATTTACTGAGAAACCTCAAATAAATCACTTAACCTCTCTAAGAACGAGTTTACTTAAGTGCAAGAACATTCTGAGCCTCCAACAATATTTGTGAAGTGCTTTCAGGTCCTTGGAGGAAAGATGTGCTTGCAAATTATCAGGGTAGCTGCTTCTATGGAAATAAATCTCAATTTCTGTGTCTGAGCATATGTCCCAGCTGCATCCCAACATCATGTCTGCATAACAGTAGTTATGCACCATAATCTACTGGATTTCATAGGGGAAATATGCAGGAAAGCAGCTTGAAAGGGCATCTCACTCATTTGCAAGCAGGTTCTTGGTTCCAGAGAGCTGGGCTTTGGGCCTGCTGTATGGTGCATTTCATCCTCAAAAACTTGCATCTGATGCATTGAGGAGCGTGTTTCTGCAGCTGCATTCTTAAATTGAATTGCAGTTCACTGATGTGGTACCCATGGTCTGTGCACTATTTGCTTTCTCAACTGCTCCAACATCTGTTATTGGAAAAAAAAAATGGGCTGGGGGAGGTTTTTTCTGAATAGTTTCTGAAAGAAACACGATGATGGGAACTTGTGTGGTTGTGACTGTGCTCCCTGTCCTAGGCAGAACTAGGAAATATATGAACAACAACAGGAACCATACAAAAAAATAGATTTTGGGTAAAGGTTCAGTGCCAGGAGAAAAGGGAAGGGGCTTCCTTTTTATCTGTTCTGGTTCTGCTTATCTTTTACTAGAGGCTGTTTTTAGTGATGAGGAAGTAGAAGAAATCCATTTGTTCTTCTCATGACACAGCAAAATACACAACCTAATAACTCAGAATAACATCCCTTCTGCCCTAAAGAAATAATCTCACAAAATTAAACCAAGACTTTATCCAGAGATTGCCCAATTCAACAGTAAATTTCCATTCAACTGAAAAGGCTTCAAATAAAGCCTTCATGTGGGAATCCAGCAAATTGAAGCAACTTCATAAACACTTGGCAATAATTCAGGACTACAGTCTCAATTATTTTTCATTCATTACTTAGGTGAGCAAAGAGCTGCACATTTTGATGGGAATTTGGGACTACAAACCAGGACAAAATATTGTGGCACATAAGGACAGCTGGAGCAACCTGGAGGCCTTGAGCCAAGAGTCAGCCAATGGACATTGAAGCACCATTTATCACCACGCTTTTCCCAAGAGCTGCTTCCCCTCTGTGCTCCTGGCTCCAGCACGTCCAAAATAACTTCACCACCCTCTACAGCACCTTTTACAACTACCTGGAATTGTATTTTATTTACAGGGTACGTAGTTTGTGTCACTAATTCCCACAGAGCCATGATTGTTTTTATAACACCTGGTTATAGCAGGTAGTATAACTCGCCAAGAGGTTGATATGAATGCATTTCATAACATGCTTTATATAATCCATTATTAGAGGACATTGCTGCATCTGTAATTATGTTTGCAAATGCATTTTATTGAGTTCTACATAAAAGTACACAGGACTGAAACCAACTCTTAGGCTGCAGAAGTACATGTACACTTTGCTTCCTTCTAAGTATTTTTTTCTGTATAGGCAACACTAAAAAGGGGAAAGAACAAAATTTAACCTCGATTTCCTAGCAGGCTCTAGCTAAGAAATCTAAGAATCCTTGAACCTGGGGACAGTTCAGGCTTTCACTGGAATCCTGTCATTTTTATCAGCTCTAGTTTCTACATGGCAAAAATATTTATGTGAGTTCTGGCTTCAGGCTGGTCAAATGTTTCAGTGTCTCTTCTTCTGCTGAAACCATTTGGAGAGGACAAATTACATTTGATACAGGCACACATTTACCTGCAGAACCCACACATCTACAACTGGTGCCAGAAATGGTAAATTTAGGCTGATTTCCCAACCTCCTTTTGGAGAAGCATGAGCCAGAGAGAATTTGGGTTGATTGTCACATCCCAGATCAGCTTTGAGTGACCAGCAGCCTCCATTTGGCTCAGTTCAAGCAGTGGAGCTTAGCCACAATGTTCCTACAGATTTCCAAGAAAAACTCTCCTTTAGGTTGTTAATTTGCAGGAGTCAGGCAGTTCAGACAGCAGCAGACTGTTTTTTCATATTGCCTTTCCAATAAACGCCCTTTCAGTCTGGGGTGATTATTTCATCTGAAGCAGAAGTCCATCACAAGGCTTTTCATACTCTGGGCAGAAATACAGCTAAATTAATCTGTTGTGAGCCAGTTATCTCTTGTGTACTTAAAAAATAATGAACATGTGCATTTTGGTGCATTTTTTTCTCATGCATGGAAATGTGGTAAAAAGTCAAGACAAGGTAAATTAATTGTAGTTCAAGCCTTTTTCCATTTATGGTGAACTTTCTCTTTCCTTCCCAGCCCCCCAAGGAACCACACTGTAAAACACTCTCTCAAAGAGGTTTTATCTCATTCTGCCTTGCCTCCATTTCTCCAGCTCCTCTGGTGAATATTTGTCTTTTCTACCTGCTGCCCAGTTAAATCAGCCTCAGAGGCAGTGACATATGCCAGATCACAGGGGCTGTCACTTTAATTCCCTGTGCTCATATTTTTCTCCCCCAGTGGGGTGCTGGGGGCAGGTGTTTGGAGAAGGGACCCCTTTGCTGCCTGGCACACCAAACTCCTGACGCTGGCTGCTGATTCTGGGAGGCGAATCCTGGCCCTGCTGGCAGTGCCCAGAGTTGAACAGGCAGCTCCTCCCAAGTGCAGCTGAGTGCAGGTTCTAGATGTTGGCAATGAAACCTCACACCCCACCGCAGAGTGCTGCAGGAGCAATTTCTCCCAGTTTTGACTGAACTGTCCTGTCTGATTCCTGCCTGAAGGCACAGACCTCCACAGGCTGTGCCTGTGAACGCTGCTCTGCTCCCGTCCTCAGCCTCTAAAGAGCTGTTGTCCCACCTGGCAGACTCAAGGTGCTGTGGCCTCCTCCCTTGCATGGCATGACCAAAATTTGGGGAGCTCCAGAGCCCTGGTGACTCTGGGTCACTCCACTGCTGCACACCTTGCTCAGGGTGAGCCCTCCTGGGGACAAAGGCCTGGCAGGTGGCACATCCCTCACAGCTCTCTGCAATGGGGGTCCCTGCCCTGTGGCCACACCAAGCTGTAGATAAGCCCAGAGCTGCACACTCTTCCCTTCTCCTCAGAGGGAAAGGGAATCTTGTCCCCTTCCCCTTTAGCACAGATCTGCTGCTCAGATCCGTCTCAGACAGAAGAGCCTGTGAAATCATGACCCTGATGGCTTTCACGGGAATCTTGACATTAAAATCCTCACTGGGTCAAAAACTGCAGTCCCTGTCTGGTTTTTTGGGGTGTCAGTAATTTTCTACCAGTCTGAGAACCTATTCTTCTGCCATCAGCTTTTCTCAGGAGCAAAGTGAAACCCTGCAGCTTCTGATGGTTTGCTAAAACCCCCCAGTTGCACAAACCTTCCATCTCTGGTACCATATGAAGCCCTAATCAAAGTCTTCCTCAGTGCAGTAGAAATTTTAGGCTTAACCTGATGAAAGTATGACAGGACAAAATATCCATGACCTACTAATGGGCTATTTTGGGTTTTAAACTGATGTTTACCAGTAAAGTACTGGAAGAAGGAAAAATCAAATCCCGTTAATGCAGGCTCAATGGCAGAAATAGCCAAATTGTAGCTCCTGCCTGGTGGTAAAGAGTAAAATGGGCCATGCCTTCTCCTTATCCTGATGTCCCCCTACACCCATATCAGGGGAGACCCTTACACACTTCTGTCCTGAAAAAAATCCACTTTGTTTTGGTGTCCTCTCAGGAAAGATACAGTTCCCAACACCACCTTTGTTTTCAAGCTAGAACTTAACACCATCTCTAAACAGACAATGATATAACACACACTTCTAAGTGTGAGTACCCAGGGAGTGATAAATTGAAGGTTTGGGTTTTAGTTACATTAATAATGCATATAGAAAAGCTATTTGAAAATGAGAAAGTGATGCATTTTATGCTGTGCAGTTTGTGGGGCAGAAATGGAAAGAAGAAATTCAGTTTTACATTTCCTTTGTAGCTCTGGGTCAAGGTGACTCCCAGCACAAGCTGGAACAACCCCAATGGCAACCTCCTACACATCTACCTCGTGTTGCTCGAGCTCCTCTCCCAGCTTAGTCACTTCTCCAAGCCTATCATGGGGGAAGACCTGGGAGAGATAAGGCTCAGGACTGCCTGTCCCCTCCCTAGGATGGCCTGGGGCGTGACATGGGGGCTCCTTCCCCTCCTGTCACCCTGTCTCCTGGTGCCAGTAAAGGATTTCAGTGGGAAAACTGTGCCTAAGGATGTGGCTGTAAATCGTGGAAGAAACGGCTGGAGCAGAGCCTTAAATTTGTTATTATTCAAAAGAAAGCAAGCAAATTGTTTCTACTGAGCTTGGACTACCCCTCAATCCTGACATAAAAGCACTCTGCAAAAAGTGGTGTTGCTGCATGGATTTTCTCCAGCTGTCCTGGTACAGGATAGATGAGCAGGGGCATTTGGATCCTGCAAGGAGAGGGAGAGGGATAGGGAAGGATATGTCCAGCTCTTCTGCCCTGCTCTCCCTTAGTGTATGAGGCTTGGTCCACCCAGGGAATGAAGAACCCCAGCACAAGGCTGCTGGGAATGCTGCATCTTTCACAAGAAGGGCTGTTCACACACAGGGTTGCTTTTACTGGGGGCTGTCAGGACAGAAAACTGCACTTGGGGATACTTTCCAGGAGATGGGAAAGGGGCATTGCTTAACAAAGCAGGGCTACAGGCTTCCCAGCATACTGCACTGGCAATTAAATGAGCCTCTGAGCCACATGTGATTGTGCCTTAAGAAATGAGTGTGATTCAGAATGATTTGGGTAGAGGAAAATATTCCCTTAAAGAATCCTGCCTGGGCTTCTCAGTGTGTGGAGGGTGGGAGAGGAGAGTTTCCCAGTCCCTGTGCAAAGGTGAACTCTGCCCAGAAAGATGAAACTCGAGCCCACTGCAGCCACCTAAGGGCATTCCACCAACCAAAATGGAAAATTAATTAAGAGAGTGAATCATTTTCTGAGACTTACTGAGTTTTGTACTGCTTTAGTGTTTGTCTCTTCTGTCAGTAGAGCAGCTCTTGATCCAACACGGTGTTTATAGTCACGTTTCCATAGAGCCCTGGTGTGCAGAGCCAGCTGGTGGGAATGACCTGCAAGACCTGTTTATAGACCTCCATTACAGAGCCTCTCATTTTCTTGGATGATTATTGTAGGTGTCAAATAAAGCTAGATTACCTAGTTTATGTCTCAGAATGATAAGCAAGCCAAAGCAAGTAATTTGGCTCGTGCAGTTATACAGGTATACCTAGATATTCGCATACATACATTATTTCAAGCACTCAAGGCAATCTTACAGCCCTTCTCGTTGGGATTTCGAAACCTTCTCGTTTCACCAAAACATCCCTCTTGGTAAGGTGATGCTGGAATTTGGGCTTCCCTAGCTGGGCTGCAGAGCTCATCTGCAGGAGCTGACAGAGCATGGCAAGGGCACAGCACAGTGGTCCCATGGGCAGGAAGCTCCTTTCCCAGTTTGGGGTGGAAGGGGCGTCCCAGTTGGCTCAGCAGCGATGCCTGCAGTGGCAACAGGCAGGTGAAGCATGTGCTGACAGAGCTCATTGCTGGGGAAGCTCGTAAATGACTCCTGGCACTGCAGTTGGCAGTGGCCAGCGTTACCAGTCCTACCATTGCACAACACCTGCACTTTACCACAATCACCAAAACAATCAAGGAGCAAAGCAAGCTAACGCTTGTTGGGGAATAAACTCAGCAGCCACTCTAATATCACACATTTTTCCAGCCTGCAGCTCCACCTCCTCCTCTTTCTGTGCCTGGGACGAGTGGGCTCCTGGCTGGCCCCTGGAGGCCCCACCTTCCCGGGCGTGGTGGGGAGCAGCCCTGCTGGCCCTGGGCAGGGATGTGCTCGGGGATGCGCTGACTCAGTGATGCGGGGCTGATTGCGAGCCGCAGTTTCAGGCAGCCCCAGCCCGTGCGCCGTGAGCACTTACCAACACACAGACACAGCCACAGCCTTCACAAAGGGATTCCAGAGCTGGTTCTGGCTGGAGCCTCACACAGAGCAAAGGAGGGGACGTGGGAGGCCTGCAGGATGGTGGCCTTTGCGCTCCCACAGCTTGGGGCAGCTGCATTCAGCTGGAGCCCCATTCCTCAGGGGAATCAAGAGATGCTCAGAGACAGCTCTAATTAAAACAGATTGTCCCAGTCCCGGGGAGGGTCTTGCATGAAATGGAGTTCAGTGGGACCTAGGGAAGCTCTAGGAAAACCCCCTTTCTCTCCCACCTATTCCAATGTATTAATTTATGCCCTCAAAGGATCCACTTCTCAAAGGTATGTCCTAAAAGCCAAGAGATTCCAGTTCCTGCAGAGACCAAAGTAACCCTTGCAAGAGTCTCAAGTCCTGGTTTGGGAGCAGCTCAACCCCTTCCCAAAAGGAGCTGCTCTAGCTGACATGCTGCTCCTCTCAAACGATGAGGCAACATCCCCAGAGAAGAGAGGGTGTCTCTCACACAGACAAACTATTCCAGGGCTGCTGGGCCCGATCCAAAATCAATTGAAGTACATGGAGAGTCCTTTCACTGATTCCAAAAAGATTTGAATTGGGCCCAAACGTCGAAGCCAACACCATAAACTCTGCCTGGAAGCCAGTACACAGCCAAGTACCAACCCCTCAGCAGAAGTGTCATGTGCTTCCAGTGAGATACCCAACTTACTCAGCAGGATGCTGCCTCCAGCAGAGCTCCTCATTTCCCAGGGGATTTAGCTCCCATTACTGCATTGCAGTGGATCACAGCACCAAGATCCACAGCCACAGGGGGAGGTCACAACCCTCACTGCCAGGCAGAGATGGGGGAGGACAAAAGGACAAAAATCAACAAACCAATGAAGTTTTTATACAGAAGGAATGGAGGCTCCGAACTCTGTGCTAAATAGTGGAAAAATCTTTATTCCCTCACAACCAAATGGAGCAAAATGATGACACAACGGCCTCAGTGCTTTAATCAGCAGGACAAGTCAAGCCTTTTATTCCTTTGTATATTCCAGTCAATGGAAAGTTATTGCTTAATTAACCCCCTTGAATGAATACCTGATAATTAATAAACCCATATACTGTACCCCAAGGCTTTGAGTTTAAGAAATCTCTTCTGTTCAAGTATGAAAAAAGAAAACATGCTGAACTAATGGGAAATAATTCTGGTAGAAGGCAAACCAATTAGGATTAGTGAATTCCATTTCATTTAAAGTTCCAAGATAGAGAAGTAATTTATCTAGTAAATTAATAGTGTTAGTGACTTTCCTAATATATTAGCAAGTCTTTCGTATCATATTAGTGAAAACCAAGCTGGCTAATACAATAAAAGACTTATTATAAAGGTATGAAGGTTACTAATGTGATAAGATTTTTGCATCCAATTAGTATTAAAAGAAGGCTGCTCTAAAATGGACTTTTACATTTATTTATATGATTACCCAACCTACTGTAGAGACCACAACTTTTATCTTAACAAATTATTAATCCTCCTCCCAAATTTGGAGCTACTGTGTGTTATGTTCCTCATGCAAAACTGCATGTGTGCCTCTATCTGCAGATCTGCATGGGTAACTGGCCCAGATTATTTGGTCTGGCTGCATTGTGTTTAGCACAACACTAGAGTGGTTTTGCATTCTGCTAACCTTGGATCAGCAAGAGACTGGTCTAATCAGATACAGCAGCCTGAAGGCAAAACAATTACACTGAAATTATCATATGGAATCAAGCCAAAGCTCTGTCTTGTCTGCTATCCTGTCTTCATCAGTTGCTAGATCCTCCCACCCTTCTCTGGAGCAAGGTGAAAAATACCTGCTGCAGAGACCTGATGGAGTAACCTACATGCAGAGGCATTTATTCAGAGCATAACCAGATACTGATTTCCTGAATGAAACAGCAGGGTTTAGGTCCTTTATAAAATCCTGAAATATAAACTTTAATGTTATAATACATACCTGTGTAACTGTGCCTGATGGAAGCTATGCTAAGGTGCCAGTCAGTTCCAGAGGTGACTCTTCAACAGCATGAGAAAGGAAATGCTTTGGTTAATCTTAAAACATGCTGGGTTTGGGTTTTACACTGTACTATTAGATACTGCATGAATACAGGTTTTATTGTTCTGTGAGAGATCTCAGCTGCCTCCCAATGCCTTTGCTGAGGTTCACTAGCAGAAGTGCAGATTTGCCTTCAGTGCCAACTGAAGCAAAAGTTGCACATGGGAGCACACAAAAATGGAAAAGACAAGAACCAAAAAGAGGGTTTGCTACATTTATTCGACCCACTGTTGTAAAAACAGGTAAAAATTTGGATCTGAATAGAGTTAATCTTATTTATTCAGTTGTGAAGTATTTGCCTATGTACATAGCTTTGCAGTGTGCTCATACACAGGAAAGAAAGTTTTCAGACCATCATAAAATCCCTTCTTACTGAGTTGGCAGTAGAATTGTACAGAATCAGAACCATACACACGGGTACTAAGAAATCAATAGTATTAGAGAATATAATTGGTGCTATTTTTCATCTTTAGAGTTCCTGCAAGAGTGGTTTCCTTAGGTAGATCAAATTAGTAAAGTAGAAACAGCTGCAGTCGATTGTCCATTGTTCAGGTCGAGGTTTGGGTGATAAAGACTGATCACAGTCAGGGGATGTTAATGTGGGAAGAAATACTCCTGCACATTCCTCTGAAACCAGAGCTGTGACTGATCTGATTCATTTCGTACCCTTAAATCACTGGAAATTGTCATAGTCTGGATTTCAGACTTATGTCCTCTCATTTCACCCCCATAAAAAACCCAGCATCTCGCACTTCAGCTTGGAATTTTGCCTAACTTTGCAATTCTCACACCTCTGCACCTCCAAGGCAGAGCTAATACAGAGCAAGCACAGGTGTGTGCAGGTGAGCTGTATGCCAGGCTTTCTACTGATTCAGGAGTACAAGGGGTGGAAAAGCTCAGGATAAATTCCACCCAAGAGGACATCATGCACTTATTTTTTTCAGCCCTGTCCCATAAATTTAGACCGAGGGAATTCCTGGTGAAGTGCAAGGTCAGTCTTTTAAGAACACCAAAAACTTCATGTTTTGCTGCAACAAGTCAGCCTGAGACATCCTTGAGAAAAATTGTTAAGTTGAATTCAATACAGAACCTCTGCCTCTCAGAGTGTAGGAAGAATAATTATGCAAGTGTAGTAACAGGTATATTTAACTTCATAACTCATTTATTGCCCTTGTGGGAGTAAGAAAGGAGCCCACATCATTAAACCACATTCTAAGCACAGAGGACGCCAAATTTCTGTGCCTCTTTTAGAAGCACCAGATCATGGCCGCATCTGGATCGAGACCACAGCAAAAAAAAAAATTGAGTGATTTAAATTATTTCAAGGGTGGAAAAGGAGGAAGCAGGGACAGAGGAGGAGGAAAGTGAGGAAGTTAGAGAGAAAAATAGGAATGGAGAAGTAAAGAGGAGAGAAACAAGTAGGAATATGCACATGAGGGATCTTTTACACCTACAAGGAGCAGGGACATAGACAGGGAGAAGGTAAAAGGGAGGGATGAAGGCTTGGGCCATGGTCACTGAGCTGATGGGACAGGCCTGAGCTGAGCCCCAGAGGAAATCTGGAACCTGTGGCCACAGGAGGCACCAGCAGAGATGCTGGAAGAGCAACAGGAGAAGGAGGAAGATTTCTATAGTGAAGGAGTTAGGGATGCTGTAGGAAGAAAAGAAAATACTGTGTCAAACCACCACAGAAAACCAGACAGCTGAAGAGAGAGGTCATGGGAACAACAAATACCAGGGTGGCTGTGGGGGCTGGGGAAAGCAAGATGATTTGATAAGAGAAATCCAAATTCAGAGGTCAAAGGGGAAAAAGTTATTGGTGAAAAGTAGGTCAAGGGAGCACTCTGACTTCATCATTTTACTTTTCAAACCTTTAATTTAACAGTTGCTAATGACAGACAGTGCACAAAATGACAGTTGTATTACCCTCCAACACTGATGTAAAAATAGGCATAATCCTGTTTTTGTGATGATTAATGCAGTGTGAAAAAGATAATTAAACGAGGCCTGGTGTACTTCTGCTTTCCATGCCTCACTGCTACCTTCCGTGGCTCCTGCTCAATCTCCTTGAAAATCTATTAGGCTCTGCTACCAGCGTTTTATCACTTTCCCTGGGTTAGGTTGGACATGCCCTCCCCGAGGTTTAGGCAGGAAGCAATTCCTGGGAGGAGGCAGAGCAGGAGGCAGAGCGTGCCAGCACCCTGCCTGCCACCTCCCACTCAGGGGATTGCCTGGCTCCTAGAGAAATTCCAGCACAGAAAGGTTTTACTGCTAATGCTCACTCTTAATTAGCTGGTTTATGTAGTGATAGCAACTTTTACCCCTTCATCTGGTTGGGAAAACCTCTGGCAGCCAAGTTCACTCTTGAAGGTGATGCACTTCACCAGCTCCCAGTTTGAAGCCTCATTTCTGAGGAGCATGGGAGGGCAGTGGGGGACAGAGGTGTTCTGAAAACACTAAAAATACCCTGTAGAAAATATTTGCATATTTGTAGAAAGATGGGATTTTTCTAAAGTTCTGCTTTGGAATTTTATCCCTATACTTTTTTAATAATAAAAAAAAAGGAAATGGCACAAAATGCCTGAAAAAAAAACCAAACGATTTTCATAGTTATTTTCTTTGCTGATGGCCTAGAAATTTGCTGGATTTGATCCGAAATAAACTGCAGGCAAATGTCAGCTTACTCCTGACATTGTCAAAAATGGATTTTCTTGCTTTATGCCACCCCATATGCAATCAAATACACATTCAAAATACATAATGGTCTGCTGGTTTAAAAATATTGCTTGATCCTAGGGCTGTGGAAAAGCAGTGGAGTCAGCCTGTGTTTCTTTGGGGTGCATCAGCGACAGAGGCAGAGCTAGAACTGAAGACACTGCAATACCTCCCTCTTCTCCTTCCAGCTCCCAAAGCAATAAAACCTCTCTATGCTAAATTAGACTATTGATCAGTGGCTACCATTCCTAATGGACATCCTGTCTCTCATGTCTGGGATTAGGATGTTCTTTCTACTGCTGGATAATCTTAGCACTGTACAATTGCTCTTTCTGTGCTAATGACTGAATACAGGAAGAAATGTTTCCCTGTTGAGTCTGGTTTTTGAAAATCTCCTTGCACAGGCTCACAAGAGATGAGCCAGAAAGGTCAGTTTTTGACCTAGTGCTATCTGATCACATTCAATCTAACTACCAGGCATTTGGGTCACTTTCTGTGAAGGGGTGTTACATCATTAAACTACTATCTGCAGCACGCTGTATGATGCTCTGATAATTCAAGATATCATGTCACAATATTCATTAGAAAGAATAAGAAAGACAGCAACAACAATAACAGAAACAACAAAGAAAGCCAAACCTTTCTTCCTGTTCTGGTGATGGTCAAATGATAAGCATGAACTGAAAGTCACGCACACCAAACTTCTGAAAAAGTTTGAGCAGCCTGAACATCTGCAGTACACGCAGCCTGTGTGAGCAATAGTTCAGCTGAGGTAGCCACAACACAATGAATCTCAAGTTCTCTGTGATTGCACGAGAAATAGGGCAAAAGCTGCCTTCTCTGTGACCCACAACCCACACCTGCTCTCACACAGCCAGAGGAGCATTTCCCACGTGCTCAGCAGATCCTGTGCTTTGGCCTGGCGTGGGTGAAGGACAGGAGAGTCCAGGCAGAGTCTGCTCCAGCTCTGGCCATCTCTGAGGGCTGCTGGGCAACGAAGACAACAACAGTGGCAGACTGCTGTACTTCTGTCAGTACATCTCCACACAACATCATTTTAGCTCAGTTCTCCCAGACCCTTTATCTTTTGGACAGAGAAGAAGGTCACACATCAATCAATGTTTTGGTGTCTCAGCTGTTACCTCAATGCATCCCTATGGCCAAGACTGGGGACAGATTTCATCCACTTCATTGAAATCTCCAAAATTTGCACACAGCTTTTGTGTGGGCATGCACCTATTCTATTTTCACTCATCTTTTTCCCAGTTAAAAACACGACTTAGGAGTAGTTAACAAGTGAGGCTCCCAGGCTGTGGGACACAGGACAGCCAAGGAGAGAGAGGAGCCTGTCTCTGGTTTATGTACCCTAAACTGTACCATGCCAAATGTCAAGCCCTGGTGGTGAAGTGGCAGCCTGACACAAAGCTGGAACAATGGCCACATCTGTGAGAGTTCACAGCACTTTCCCTGCCTTTTCTATATCCACAACCAGCATCCAAATGGTTGTCAAGGTTTGTTGGGTTTTTTTATTTTTTTATTTTCTTTAAATGTAAGCTGTTTTCTATCTCACTGTGGCCTGCAACTCGCTATACAAGATGTACTATGGCATTATGAGATAGTGACAGCTGCTGAAGAAATGCTGTGTTACAAACATGCAATGATGCAGTGAACTGGCAAACCCATATGGCTGAAAAAATGACGAGGAGCAAGAAGAAAAAAATTATTCCAGAGCACTTGAACAAAATAGATAGTCAGTAGTTTCCTTCAGCTTGCATGCCCTAATCACAGCTTTTTCTTTAATGGAAAAAAGTTTATATTCACTTATATACACACATAAATACAACTCTCTATAAATAAATATCTATAAGTAGGGTTGTCCTCGGGATGATCTACATGTGGCTGGAGAAGCAGAGGTGATATTTTCATATACTGCCATATTTCTGCTTCTTATTTCTTTGAGCTCTTTGGCTGAACAACCAGTGTCTTGAATCATCCCAGTACGAACTCTTTCAGGTACCCCCCACTAACAGCTATGTGCATTTCCCCTCTCTCTGTGTGCAGATGGGTAATCTCTGCACATATCCACCAGGGAAAGGTCAATCACTCCTGTTTGAAGTGTCATCAGTCATGGTGGATTCTCTGTGTGTCAGAATAAATGAGCATGGACAGGGTGGACACAGGACATCACTGAGGGAGACCCCAAAACCACATGGAAATGTTTAAACAGCTTATATGTGCCTTCATAATTGATGGATCCCAGCAAGCAGACACATCCATTGCTTTTAAAAACACTGATAAATCCAAGTCCACGACACATGTTTCTTAGGAAAGCAAGCATTATGGCTTTTTAAAAAACTGAATGAGGAGATGAAAACTTGCAGTCACATCAATGCCCATTTTCAAACCTGGCTGCTGCAGTTTGGTTCCCATTTCTCAATGAAGTTCCTAATGAAGGGGGCACAGCTTCACGAGCATCATGAGCTAATGGTGGTGACACAGCCCCTCCTCATCCAGCCACTTTTGCTTGGGCCCTAAACACAAGATTAAAAATCCCAATTTTGTTGCACGGATTTGCACTTACAGCCCCAAAGCAGATGGAAAGAGGAGAAGCTGAAGCTCCTGAGTCTGCTCTTCTGCATGGCACTTTTCCATCCACCTTTAATCAATGATGTCTGAGAAATGAAGGCTCAACGAGTATTCAGTCCAGCACTGGCTACATTTCCCAATGCTCCATAATAATCCTCAGACTTTTATGGAGAGTTTTCTCCCTGGTGATTTTTTTTCCTTGTCATTTAGTGCCACTATTTCAGATTTCCTGTTGCTGAAGTGCTGGAGTGTCATCAGTGCATCTATATAGAGTATGAGAATATATTTGGAAAGCTTATATCCAAGGGCCATTGGAGATGACTAACATTTTTACACTGCACAAAAGAAGAGAAAATAAATTTAGGAATAGCAAATAGAGCCACTGTGTTATTTCCTTCCCTGTAAATAAATAACTGTAACACTTGTACTCCAATCGTGGATCTGGGTATCCAGCATCTTTGTGGGGAAGGAACATTTCAGACAGCCATAAACGTTCATCCAAGACATTGACAATGAAGGCTTAAGACAGCACAAATTATAGGGAACATGAAAGAAGCCCTGCTTCCCTTGAAGACACCACCTGTTTAAGCACCTGGGAAAAATTATTCATAGCACTTTACCACTACACAGACAATAAAGATCCTATGGAAATGTCTTTGTTTAAAATCAACATTTACGGCCCTGATTTCATAGAAGGCTATGTAAATCCTAACTGATGCAAGAAGTGCAAAATGGCAGCTTTGAAAACATGGGCCCCTCACACCAGGCTCCAGCACCATTTCAGCTTCAGAATTTCATACTTTAGGAGCTGAGAACCAAGACAAGAATTTTTTTCTCCATCATTCTGGTTTGCTTCACCTCAGTACATATTTATATAATTAATTTTTCCCTGCACAAAGCTGCCCTCCTCAGCTGAATACCTATTAACTGAAAATGGGAGCAGAATCCATTGGCATTCCTCCTAATGCTGCCACTCGGTTCCATGTCCTTGTCCAAGTCACTGGAGATCTGATCCCATAAGAGCAACCAAAACCTCTGTCATGGCCCCCCTCCCTTTGCTGTGCAGATGGATGATCTCTACATTCACCAGGAAAAGGAGGCAGGAGACAGACATCAATTAGATGAGAGCCCAGGTGATCTGTGTCCTTACACCCAAACCCAGGAAACACATCCAAGCCTTCATTCCTCTGCACTGTGCCTGATTTACTTGTCTGCAGAATGGGAGCCAGAGTATTTCACATCATGCCTTGGTCACAGTTATAATTTAGAAGCCCTGTGATGCTTCCACAAAAGTTTAAAATATTATGTTTAGCAAGTATCCCATAATTTAATTGTGAACAATAAATTTTACAGTTACCTCGCACGGCTTTGATTTGTTTCTGAGCCCTGCTTGAAGATCTCCTGAAACCAATTAACACGACTTCTCCAGCCATCTCATTTCACTCTTTTGTTGCTGGCACTTTTTGGGAATAGCCATTCCCCCAAGGTGGATAAAGGGTTTGTGTGTTTTTGTGTCCCCACACCACAGACATGGCCCAGATGTGATCAGAAGGTGCAGAGCACACTCCAGTGTGAAGGGTTCATGGAGCAGGAGGAATGGAGTCAAGGACCTTCCAACCGCTTCCTGAATCATTCCAGCATCCAACTAGACTTTTTTCCTGAAATTCAGGGAATTATGTTCAGCACTGTGGGGTGAATTATGAGTAAGGATTTCCAGTCCTGACAGCCCTCCCTGGGTTCCCGGCCCTGCGGAGTTCACGCTGTCCCTAACGCTGCTCCTCGGTCACGTAGGAAGCCTGATGACTTTTGTCTGCTTTCTAAGCAGAGGAAAATACCAGGAACTGTCCTCCCTCCCTGCCCCCCCTTCCTTTAGAGAAACCCCAACAGGGTTCACAGAAATAGGAAATGACTGTTACCTTCAGACTGGGTTTTTGGGTTATTGCCTTCTTTCTCCTCTGCTTCAAAACCTGACCCTTCCTTCCATTTCTCTGTGCCTCAGTCTCTCAACCCTATTTGAACTGAATCTCCTCTTTCTTTTTGATCCCACTTCTGACTCAAGAGTGCTTCAGTCACCACAGAAGAGATGCCAGCAGCTAAGACAGTAAAAGAGACAAATAAATGAGTACAGCTAAATTTTGTTATTTTTATTACAAGATAAATCCCCCCTCTCAAGTATTTCTTCTTCAGAAGGAGAAAAGCTGGTGAAGGAACAGGGAAAATCCAGCTAGAGTGAAACTCTGGCCTTTGAGAACTGTGTGAGTGGGGTAAGGAGTTTGTCCCTGGTTTGCTGGAGCATGCATGGACATATCAGGCTCTCAGAGCTCCTGGCATGTTATAAAGGAAGAGCATGGGGCTTCTCCAGAGCAGTATTCACAGGGTTAGGCTGCTTATCAAAGAGAAACCCACCATTCACCTTGGCTGCTGCCATCATTTTAGACTAGAGGAAGGGACTAACAAAGAGTAATGAAGACATAAGGAGTTGCAGATTTTTTTTTTTCATTTCATTTTCACTGAGTAAAAATAAGTCCTTAAAATATTATCTAAGAAATCATGCCATGTTTAATATCGCAGTGGAAGATTTTCACAGTGTTTGGTTGAGGATACAATTTGCCCTGGCAACAGTTGTGGCTGGTTATTTTTCCAAATGAATGAAAACACAGATACAGGCAGGAGTTACTTCTGCGACTGCTGCTGCCTCATTTATCTCTGCAGTCAGGTTGCTACTGGTGCAAGTGCTCAGTTTTATACAGGAAACACAATTGCAGGTGCAGAACTCCCAGCTCCTGTTTACACCCACCAGCGGGAGGCTCACCTCCTTAAATGCATCTGTCTATGTGCAAAGCACTGGAGAAATTGCCATAATAATGATACCTTCCCCAGAGCATACATAAATATTACAATGTCCCCTCTGCAGAGAAGAAAGTTAGTGCAGGAGTGAAAATGCATCACTTCAGGTCACAACAATGGAACAAAACAGACAGGGGAATTCAGGAGCTCCTGCTCTTTAAGACAACATCTGCTTCTCCATTTTAACTTGCTGTAAAAAAAAATAATTTAAAAATTGAGAAACTTTATAAAAACCCACAAAAAGTGCTAGTGAATCCATTTCACATTTGTTTGCTCTGCAGTTGCCAGAAGGCCTTTCGGTCTCCTTGTCATTTTGAACCATATGACCTAAGTAACACTGATATTTATTGCTCATTTTCATTTAGCTCTTTGAAGGCCAATCCACTTAACGATCAGAAACCTCACACAATTTAGCAGATAACATCACTGCAGAGACTTGTTGGGAAGCTTTAATAAGTAAAATGAATACTAAGAGGTGGGCTGGGGTGATTGCTGTGTTTTAATCCTCGATGATAAGAATCAGAGTCATACCTGCCCATTCTTGCTCTGTGATTACACAGAGCAGTTCAAGTGGACACAAATTCTAGGGGATGCTGTTGCAGTGCACTTGTAAGACACACATTATGTTAACAATGCCAGCCTTTAGTGTCACTTGCATTTACCCCCACCCAGCTTCTCATGCAGGAGGTGATTCCTGTTACCTCTGACCTGCAGATGGGAAAACCACAGAGATGCCAGGCCCAGGGAGCCCCAGGCAGGGCTCAGAGCTGGGGCACTGAGCACAGACACCCTCCCTCCATCCTCCCCCAGCCCCAGCTCAGGGATGAGACCACTTTGGAGCAGGGATCTACATCCCTCAGTCAGCAGGTCCAGAAGCCACAAGAACCCAAACCGGAGTCACATCCCTGGATTTAAAATACTTAAGAGCATAAAAGGGAGTATCACAGATTATAAAAGGAAGAGTAACAGGGCACTGCCTGTGCACACAGGCAGTGAAACTCAGTAACTTGTTCAAGGTCGTGCAGGAAATGGGAAGGGGAGCAGAGAGGAGAATCTGGTTCCTCCTGGCCTTTAGTTCATGTCCCAACAGCTGGACGTGGCTCTGTGACACATGGAAATACGCCTTTAGTCCCACAGCAAAATGCTTCGAATTACAAACTTCCTACTGTCCTCCAAGAGTGTTTTATTTGTGGAAGCTTCAAAAAACCCCAGCCTCTACATAACAGCAAACATGGAAAGTTGTTTTCTTGCAAAATTCTAAATAAAGGGGTATTTATATTATTGTTATAATCTTTCTGGTGCTCAGTGACAGGGTGACCCCCGTTGGTGCACGGAAATGGAGCAATTAATGAGTAATGGACCATTTCCTGATATGCAGATGCTGCAGCCCATCTTTTGTTCTCAGATCTTCAGGGACTATCTCTTATCACAGAGCTCTTCCCCTGTGGAGAAACACTTGGAGGTTGCTTTAGGTAATGCAGCAATGGGTAATTTTCAGAGCCAACTTAAATGAAAAAGTCTTTTCAGCAGTTTTGAGTGTGCCATTAGTGAATGACTGCATGGGTAAATGATTTGACTCACTCTCAAAGAGATTTAGGGTTAGAAATTTTATGGGTTTCTGACCTTTTGTCGGGAAGGCACAGGAACCACCACCCCCTTGTCATAAGTACCTTCAAGTCTCATTTGAAACCACTGGGTTCTTCTCCATTACCTGCAGTCTTTGCAGGAAATTTCACTTTGAGGGCTGAATTGCATTTCATTGCACATCAGAAAAGGCCAAATCCTGGGGTGGGTTGTTTGTTTGTTGGTTTGTTTGTTTGTTTGTGGGGATGTTCACCTTTTATATACAAACAGATGGCATTGGAACAACAGGTCTCAGTGCATAAGGCAGGATTTTGTGGATGTGCAGCTCTCCAGCGAGCATAAAACAAAGTAAAACCAGATTGAAAACTTTCATTACCCAGCAATGCAAGTCACAACAGCAGGGTTAAATCTGTTTCTATTTAGACAATATCTGGAACAGAGTTTTATTATACAGCCTGTAAAGCACTGCCTGTGCATGGGTGGAAAGTACATTGTCTCCTGAAATAAAGAACTGGGGCAGGATTGTTTGGAACTTTCCTTTTTTCTTATTTTTCTTTAACCATAAATACAAAGTAACCATTTCTCCATAACATTGAACTCTTTGTGGCCTTCCTATAAACAAGAAAACGATCCAAAAATAAACATCTACTTAGAATAAATATTAATTCGGAGGCCTTTAAAATATGAAGCAAATAGTCTCTGCAATATCATCTCTTCCCTGATAATGTAAAAGGCACCCGATGGGGTTTGAAACTGAGGGATTTCAAGGCTTCAGGGTGTCTTATGATGCTCACTCTGAGCAGGCTGAATGCCAGGCTTTGTGAAAGGTTCTGTCTTAAAAGACAGAGTCCTAATCGCCTTCAACTTTTCTAATTCTTCACATTCCTTCCTAGCAAAATAACTGCCTGCCTCATAATGGCAGAAACATTTGGAGACTAAAAGAAACAAACAAAAAATAATCAATTTTCAAGGTCCACTTGCAGACGGAGGAACTGTTTATGAAGCACTTACTGTTCAGTTGCAGGAGAAAATCTTGTCTTAATGGCCAAAAGGGAAGCATGGAAATACTGGGGAGAGGTTTTTCAGCGGGTGGGTGTGGGCAGAGAAACTCTCCTGCCCTACAGCTCACGTGATTGATTTTTGCAGAAATAGATCCCACCTTGTGCCTCATCCAGGGAAACAGGAGTTTTCAGCTGTGTGGAGCAAAGAGTGGGTGCCACCATCTCTCACACAACACAGACCACGTTTTCTGCCCTCAGAGGGGTCAGCTGAGCTTGTAAAAACATCCCCATTTTCAAATTGGCCAAATCCTGATGGATTGAGCAGAGGTCACCCAACATCTGAGTGCTTTTCCCAGGCCTGTTTTGGTTTCTGAACCAAAAATCTCCTGCTGTGTTTTGGCTCACCACATTTTACACATTTCCCACTGACAGGGAGAAGAAACTGAAATTCCAATTTCAATCTTTCAACATGAGGCCCATCCTCAGCTTTTCTCCATGTTTTCTGCACAAAACTTGGCGTGGTTCTTGCAGCAGGAGCTCGTTCTCGTGGCCTTGCACCGCTCCCAGCTCTGCACACCCTGTTCTCCCTGTCACAAAACGCTGACCCCACGTGGAAAAGCCTCTGATTAAAACCTCATGGATCCACCAGGCTCCACGGACCACGCTTCGGATCACAGCCAGTCACTCTCTAAAATAATCCATCTCCTGCCATGAGGTTAGAGGCTGGGTATTTTGTTAGTCTTATCTCCTCTCGGGTCAGATTTTGATCTTTATCTTCTATAGTAATATTCCAAAAAATCAAAAAATACAACAGCTTTTATCGCCCTAATTGAAAAGTAAGGCTTGCTTTTCAATTCCAGTTAAGTAATTCATTTAGATCTTGACAGAGATGTTGAAAAGCAAATATGCACAGATGAGAAGCAACCTTTCTAAAAATATGAATGGAAAACATCCAGTCTTTCCTGTTATGTTTATAGTTTTCCCCTTACAGCATAACATTAAAATGTGGTAGAAGTCTCTCATGTGGTAGAATTTGGTTACATTCCCTAAAGACACATGAAAGTAGTCCCAAAGGAACTACTCACTTCAGTGAGAATAGAAGGTGCTGAGCACACCACTCAAGAACATTTATTTTTTGGTTATTAGTGGGTGGAAATATTGGTTTATTGTCTAAATCTCCCCTGACTGTCCTTCCATACAATGAAGAAGCAGCCAGGTGGGCTGGTCCAGCTCACATGGCACTGCTGCACAGAGGTTTTGTGTCTCTAGGCCTTGGGGTCTGGCACCTTTGCATGCACAGATGCAGTGAGAGGACCTGCACAAATGTAGAACATCCACGAGTGAACAAAGCCCAGAGCTCAGCTCCTTTCTCTGCCACAGGGAAACCACAGTGTTCCTCTTACTATTCCCAGCTCAACCTGCAAAACACTTTCAAAACCTTCAGCAGTGGCCTAACTCTGCTGCCCTGGGGGCTAAAGCCAGAACTAGTGATATTTGCTTGAGGGTTCTGGAAAACCTGATGTGCTGCTGGAGCTGCTGCAGACCTGCTGTGTGCATTTCCCTGTCCACATCCAGCTCATCCCTTTGTTCTGTCCCTGCCTCAGGAAGAGCTGGGCTGCACTGCTCTGTAGGCCTAGACTACCCTGCTTGGTTCAGGGCAACAATTTCTGATGCACAACAACAGGAAGAGTCCAGAATAAACACATTAAGTATCTTAAATTTGCAAGTAAGTGCACAGGCCATTAGGCACTGATATAGTACAACAGATAAGTTCAGTGGTTAACTTTGAACATACAAATAATACCACTGACTTCACTTCAACAACATTATGTTGCATGCTTAACATCAAGCTTATGCTTGAGTGCCTGACTGATTAATCCTCTCCCTGTGTACTTCAGCTCAAGTTTATTTAGGGTCACTTGATGCCATCTTACACAGATAGGCAAGAGCACAGACAATAAAGCAATATGCTGGAACCAGTTTTCACACACTGGAAAGCAAACAGGTTAAGTGTCCTAGGAATTGTTTTCCATTAAACATGGCCCTTAATACCTGTCACTGCATCACCTGACATCTGAACCTGCAGTTCTCAAGGTATCACAGGTTCTGGATGCCATCTCAGTTCTGCCAGGGTGTGGCCACGGTGCCAGCCTGTAGTGGAGAGGGATATACAGTAAGTGTATTTCTAAAAATGATTTACACTCTTGCTACAGTGGCTAAACCAAATAGTCAGAGCTAAGAGAGTCATGTTGGTTAGCTTGGTATTACACATTACGCTTTCATGGTCTTCTCACTCTAAAGGCAAGTTTTGTCAGCTTCCTAAATGGATCCATGATGAGTAGACAGAAGACTTGTAGGAAGCAGAGAATCTTTGGTATTGTCTTGGGGTTTCTGCCTAGAAATAGCTCCTCTACAATTGTATAGATTTCAAATGTGAAAATAGGCGGGTTAGGGGAGAAGTGTGAGCAGAATGTTCTTTACAGATTCATTCTCCTTTGAGGAGTCAAGGAGTTAATTCTCAGTGCAGTGGTGTGGGTTTCAGTGGTTTGCACTGGGCTGACAAGGAAGAACCTATTCCTATAGATTCTCTCCCTGTCCAACCTGCACCACTTTCCCAGTAATTTGCTTTAAGCCACTTTACATTTGTGACTGTAACAAGAACTGGTTTCTGACTTGAGCCCGCTGTTCCACCACCACTGTGGAATTTCCACAAGTATCAGCTGGGATGGTTTTTGACTTGCATTACCCATGCAAAGGAGAATCTTACCTACAGCCAGGCTTAAATCCCTGATTTCTGGCCTAATAAACAACTGTCCCATGTAAAGGGATAAATCCCAGCTCTGTCACTCACCTTGCTGCTGTGGGTGAACTAAAAGAGATGAGCTGCAAATCCCTTCCCCCTGTGAAGGAACTGGGACCTGTGCAACAATTCTCCTCTTGCTGTGTGGAAACCCTTATCCAGAGCTCAGTACAAAGGCTCAACCAAATCCTTGTAGCTGTTCCTGAAGAGTCAGAAAATGATTATAAAAATGGATTATAAAATCCAATAATTAGCTGCAGAAGCTAATTGCTGATATTATGTTAAATTTAAAAAAAAAGCAGAATCTTAATGATCTGTGTAGCACAGTGCTCTAAAAGTATGTTCAAATAAAGCGTGTATCTTATTGAACACATCCCATACTGGACCTTTCGGATTATGCATAAATAATTAGATTTGTCCCTGTTTGGAAAAATGATCAGTAAGGCAAGGTTTAAAAATATTTTCTTGTGAAATACAGTGCTATTTCTTTAAATAAAGGGCTTTGGCAGTTCTGTGAGGCAGTTAGCTTAGCATCATTAATACAGAATACAGTTTATCAGCATTTAGTGAACTCTCAATGACCCTGGTGGAAAGTAACTCCTTTAGCTTATACTTATGAAAAATATTATTAAAAAATGCTGTCGAAATGTTAGCATCATTTATAGTCAGCGTTAAACTGGAGTGCTGTTGCCAGCTCCATCAAACATTTCACCAAAGATGGGGAGCACTCATCTTCTTTTCTTAAGGACGTAGAGGAACTCTGAGAGATAGAGATGGGAGCTTCCCAAAACACCTCTCGTCTCCTGCCATGTGCACTCTGGCATTTCTCTGTTTGCTATTTCACCTTTCAGCAGGAGTCTCTTAGAACTGGCCCATGTGATAAGTGTTTTATTTCACCTGTTTTGCAGCAGAACCAGGAACGTGTGCTGAGGACATGAGCATGTCCTGATGTGCCAAGACAGCCTTGGGAGGTCACGGCTCCTCCCTTGGACCAGGGCATCTTGGTCAGGAAGGATCTGGGGCAGGAAGTCCAGGGCTGTGTCTGCTCTTCCTGCTTTGTGGGGGAGGAAATTTTAATACTTCTGTGCCAACAAAAGACAGTAAAAGATTCCTCTTGGTCATTCAGGCAGAGCTCTTTGGACTGCTGGACTCACATCTGCGCTACCGTCCACGGGATGATGTCTGCATGTAACGTCCACTGAGCAGCACACAAGTTGGTATGAACATCTAAACCCTCTGAAGAAGCAGCTTGAGGTGGGTTTTGACGTGGTGTGCAGCTATCCAGCACTGGGTGTGCCCAGCTAAGATCCCTGTGTTAGGGATTTGTTACCTCGGGCTCCCTGTAAAGTGGACACGCACACACAAAGGACAAATGCACTTCCCCAGGGTATCCCTGGGACTGCCTGTCTCTCCCAGCTGCATGTATAAGTGAGTTTAAATGCCTATCTTAGGCTCCTAACTTAGATATTTCACTTAATCCAGGCCTTAGTTCAAGCTTTGGCAGTTGTGAACTGAGATGAAGAAGTTCTTGCAAGCTCCTTCTTTGTGTAACATTCAGGAAACACATCTGGGAACAGGGCCTGAGCCCTCAGCCCACAGCATCAGCACTTTTGTGGACCAGGCACACGAGGATTGTCTGAACCCTCTATGTCAGAAAAAGGGGTTTTCCATGGCTGGAAGAGGGCCACCACTGGAAGCTGAATCTGGCCAGACCAGTTAGCAACATTTTCGAGATAAATAAAGCAGTGCATTTCTTGGGCCACTGGCTGATTATAATAGCTATGAAATTACCCAAGTTAGTTCACCACGTCAATAAAATTCATAGGAAAATACCACCAGAATCTTGGCTAGCGTATGGATAACTGTACGAAAGCAACCCAAGCCAATGTGACAACCATTTAAGAGGACTAACCTCTGTCATACGGTTTTCATTTTATGTGTATGCTGTACAAACACAACCACCACAAATATGCATTACAGGCTGCCTGGGACTCACTGCTGAGGTGAATTAGCACTGTAGTCTGACCTGTTGAAAAGCTTAACCTTTGACCTGCCAGGCAATGGTGGTTGCAATTTGCAAGCCATTCTTGTGTTGAGTGGCTGAAAACATACTTATTTACTTGTGTAAAGCCATAAATGAGATGGGTTGGGTGAGCTCAGCCTACTTCCCACTCCACAGACCATGTCACAAAACACTACCACATGTTCAGCAAGTTATGCAGCATGAGGACTGTGCTACTACATCGTGACCCAAATTCACTCCTCAGATAAAGAGTTTTTTTCTAATCCGGAGTGAAGAGAATTCAAAGTGACTTCCTTTCTAAGTAACTTCTTACTATACTTCCAGGAAAGAAGAAATTCAAAGAAATTGTTTGAAAATAAGTCATTTACCCTCATGAGAAATCTGTGTAATCTCATATCTTGAGAAATGGACTCCTCTTCACAACCACACTGCTGTAGCTGTCAGCAGCAGCTCGTTCCCTCTCACTGCCCACTGGAGACTCTCAGCTCTGTAAGGTGAAGCAACAATTTGCTCACTTTTCCATCTCATCTGCAAGGGCTGCCAGTGGTGCTGTTTAGGATTCGCTGTGGAGACAGCTGGGAGGTGGACAGAAATGTCATTTCCTACTCGCTGGTTTTGCAAGGTTTATCACTTATCAGTTTTGTGAAAGGTGCGTCGTTTGGGGAGTGCAGCTCTCCCATGCTAGACCTGCTCTCACCTGTCAAACGAAGCCAAGTCAGTAGATAACCCAGGTTTGGCAAACTGGATGTTTTGTAATGGAGATAGCTGGATAATAACCATTTCTAGATCAAAGTCAGTGACTAGGCGTTGCTCTTGGCTGTTGGCTTTTCTGTCTGACTGTATAACCACAGGTAGGCTTGAGTTGCAAAATTCAGATTAGGATGCAAACTCCTTAATTTGGGAAGTGTTTAGTTGCAGAGACCTGGAATGGTTCATGGAGAAGGGAGGCAGGGATCAGGGTGCTCAGAACCAAGTCTGCCTATGAATTATGGCCAGCCTGACCACACGTTGCACTCCTGGTCCATCTCCAATCCCAGTGCCTGAGCAATTGCATCCCAGAGGAGTTTTCTGAGCAGCCTAAAGTCACTTTTGGGGGTTTATACCCCCTCCATTCCCTGTATGCACACCTACAAGTTTGTACAAACAATAAAACATACATATTACATCATGGTTTCATTAAAGCAGATATTCTGATTTTTACTTTCCATTTACGTCTCGTCTGATTCTTCCCTGTTGTTTCACATCTTACAATAATAAAAGAAAAAATAGGATATGTGATACATTTACAACGCTTCAATAAAGACATAGATGAAAAGTGTTATTTTTCTCTTACTTTAGGAGCTTTACATTACCCATAAAATGTCAAAAGCCCCAAATGAGCCAGGAAGGGTTGGGGAGGGATGTAAGGGAACATCAGGCTATAGATACACTGCTGGTCTTCACTGCTGTCATATACAAACCATAGGCAGCTGCAGCCCTGCAAGTTCTAGGTTAAAATGGAACACAAACTCTGTAATATATCAAAGAATGTGAAAAGATGACACAGCAAGCAACAGGGAGAGCAGAGGATGGAGCAGAACGTGGATGTACAGGCTTGGCTTGCTACAGCTGTAGGCAAATCCACAGCCCACGCTGGTATTGAGATGCTGCTGTCATTTTTTTTTTTTTTTTTCTGAATTGTGGTAAACAATAATAGTAGTAGCAATAATAATAATGACACTAATAAAAATAGCCCCACCATTCCAGGCTTTGTGACAGCCTCCTTTCTGGATACTGTTGATAAGTGCAAAACTTGCTTTTAGAATAAATTTTAATGAAAAGTGTTGGGTCTAAAACTGCACTTTGTTGAAAAACTAATCTTGGATGGAATCCATGTCACATTCCTCCCCCGTATTTCAAAGTTAGTTTCCGTGGTGCATATCAATATTTGAAACAATGCTGCTGTTAATGATAGGGTGAGATTTGTTCATTATGAATAAGGAAGCAGATTTCCTTCAAAGAGAGGAACCAGTATTCCTCACTGGCTGAGTGCTGGCTATGATAGCTCTGCAGTCAGAGCCTGGCAATAATTACACCTTGGGCTTTGTGGTCATTTTGGATTGGTGTGAACATGATAAATGACACGTTTTAATTTGAACTACTGCTCAGCAGGCCTGTTCAGGTAGGCAATAATTCACTTGAGCAGGCAATAAACCTGAACAGGTAATAGCCCACACTTTGAAGTATGCCAGCAAACTCTTTAGCAACAAAATAAATATGTACATGAGCTTCCGCCATAAATTGTCTTTGGTGAGCAGACCTAGGAAGAGTTTCAGAGCTGGCTTTTCAGGTACTCATGAGGAGCAGAATGAATCAGTGGGCAGATCCTGCTGCTGCATTAATTCTTTGAAGCTGGACTAACAAACTGGTCCAACATCCACTGAAGGCAGCAGGAGCCTCTGTTCAGTGAAGGAAGGCAGGGTGACTAAGCTGGGAGGGCAGTTTGGTCCTTTTACCAGCACAGGTAAATTGCCTTCCCACGAACCACAGACTCATAAATGAGCTTTTTCCTATGCAGCAGAGCAAACTGCTAAAATGCAGCATCCATGTGCAGAGCAGCTTTGCTGCTGCTTGAAAGAGACACAGGAAAGTCCAAACAGCTCTGATTCTCAGTGCTCTGGAAATCTAAGGGAAAAACTTTGTTTGCCCATCAGTTTTCTTCACAACATTCCTTTAACCACTTTTGAACAAGAAGGTTTGTCAGACATTGCATTACTTTTATATTACGAATATAATATTTTAAGTCTTTGGACAAACGTATTGCTTTATTTACCAAAAACAATATATTTTGTGCAAATTCCTTCAGACTTGCTGGTAACATTTCCATCACTGTGTGATTCTGTTGTAAAGAAAAGCAGAGGTGCCTTAGTTATCTTTTCTTTTTTGGCTGTCAGTTGGTCTTGTTTTTATTATAGGTTCCATTTTACAGTGTTATCACTGATTACCCAATGCATGTTAACTTATGATAGGAGGGGAAAAATAATTCAGAGTAATATGACTCAAGTCAACTTATTTAAGGCTGGTGGATGTGAAACTCTTGTGTTTTCTGCTTTATAATAAACAAGGGAAAGACATCAAAGTCAGAAGGAAAACCAGCAACAGATTGAATGGAAAGAGGCAGTTTATCATCAGCTGATGGTGGCTGTGAGTCCAGACTGTTCAGCTGCCCAACCATGCTTTCCCTGGGTCTCTGCTGGTCTGAGATACTTCAGTCCCTGAGACAGTGCCTGGTGCAGGATGATCCCCACCTGTTCACAAAAATATCTCTGTCCAATCACACTGAGGACAGGGCAGAATGTCCCACCAGTCTCTGGCTGCTGGAGGAGCCTTCCTGTGGCAATTCACTATGCAGGGCAAACCTTGGTTTCCTCAGTGAAAATCATTTACCTTCAGAAAAACACAGAAAATGAATTTCTGGGCTGGGTGTTGAATCCAGATTTGCATTCTTTCCTCGCCTGAAGTTGCCTAGCTCTGTCATTCTGGTTTGAGCCATCCCAGGAACAAGAGGCAGCAGCTTCTTTCAGAGGCAAACCTGGATCTGAAAGCTTTCCTTTCCCCTTCCCACACCATCTGGGAGATGGGATTTTCCATCTTTTGTTAAAATAGTTACTTACAAAATGAGGAAAGGGCTGAGGGCAGTTCACCCGGTTTAGTTCACTTGGTATGTGTTTGCCCTTGCTTTAATACAGGCTGTTTTCATGCCAAATTACAGTTCTATTTGTTCCCCCACCCCCATTTTTTTTTGTGTGTAGCTTATGTAGAACATCTGGTTTTAAAAGTGTCGCAATTTCTAAACATATTCTAATGCTCTTGGGATCAGAATATCAACAACTGTCTATTGCGGTAAACCGCATGTCTGGAAAACATTCCTGCAAACTGAGTTCTTAAATAAACATAAAGCATCCATAACACATAATGCAAAGCAACATTCACTCGTAAACTCAATATTTAGACCAGATGAGGTGCAAAATATGTTTTCTCTGGACTGAGACAGGGTGATCTACAGTGACATTGATGGGCTTTTCACTGTATACAGGAGAGGGCAGAGGTGTGGCACACAGACCTGAGCCTTTCCTTAGTGCTCATCCTGCAGTTAGGTCTCAGTTAGAAAATCGTGAGATTTTCTTGCCCCAGTTGCAGAGGGGACACCCTGAAAAATTTCTACTGTTATTAGAAAGTGGAGATTTAAAGAGAAACTGTGAATTGCTGACAGATCAGACAAGCCTGTATCTGATAAGCCTGACCATCTTGTGCAATATCTGCATCCATGCTAATTATCTGCATACATGTGCCTGAAATCCGGAGGCAAGTCAGAGATAGTGTAAAGATTAAATAAACTGAATAATACCGTGAAAAGAAAATTGGAGTAAATTGGTCTGAGGGGGAAGCTTTTGTTATTTCCAATCATTATTGTTATTATTTATAGGGTGTGGAAAGTAGAACCATAAGCAACTTTATAGAAATATGCAGTCATACTTAAAAAAAAAAAAAAAGTTTCACTTTGAAAATCCCCTCCACATTGATTTCAGAAGCATTTGCTCTACTCTTAATAGCACCAAAGCAAATAATCACTTCAAATCACTATTTAGGAGTATTGGTGGCTGATGAAGTTGGTTGACAGGAAATGGAAAAGCTGAAAACTCATTAAACTGCTGCTAAATGCTATGAATATATTTTGATTCTTCTTCCAGACTACAATTTCTTAAAAACATTACCTTCTTCCTCCAAAATACAGCACCAAATACTTTCTTCCAATTAATTCTTTAAGAATTTCTACTCTAAATGTAATGCAAAGGTGCTTTATAAGGAGAAAAGATGAATATATAGGCTTAGGCTGATGTAATTATATTTGAAGGTTACCAAGAAGTCTAATGAATCCACCTCCTGCAGCATCTCAAAGTTAAGGTTTATCAAAGGAAAATTGAAAAATTAAGTCAAGCCTTATCATTTCACTCCCTAATATTAAAAAGGGTTGGATTTTTTTTTTTTTTGATTAGCATCTGGAGTTATGTAATGTAAGATAAGGGTGTTAGAACATCTCACTTCCTGGTATGAAGATCATCTCCTCTCTTCAACTATATGGAAATGAAGGTCTCCACCCAAATATGCCATTAAGCAACGGAAGACCCAATTTTGGCCCCAAAACTCCATGTATCAGGATATAAACACCTCCCTTGCATGTTCCCCACTGGAAATAGGCAGCTGGACTGAAGTGATTACTGCCAAACAGATCCTGCTCACTTTGAAGACTGAAGACCTTTCCTGAGGTTGGTGGATTTTTAGGTTTCACAAGGAGAAAAGTTTAAGTTCTATTCCTCTGCCTCTGCCTGCTGTAAGAAATCCAAATTTTTTCATTGCCACTGTGGGTTACTGGGCTGACCTGGGGCAGCTGAAGCTCTAACAAATGTCCCCCAAAAAGCTGAGCCATTTTCAGCTGACTGGAAGCGAGTAGGATTTTACCAAACCAGGGTGAAAAGGGCTGAGCAGTCAGCTGAACGTGCATCAAGCCTGAAACAACCATGCTGTAATAATGCAAAGCAGAATTGTGCCAACCTGCATGGATTTCTCAGCCATGGCACTCCCTGGGGATCCACCAGGGGAGCGTGGCTGGGGACATCCAGGCTGCTCAGCCTCGTGTATCTGCGAGTGACGCCGGAGCAGCCGCGTGCTGGGCATTGACAATTACCTGGCTGGTGTCATTCCCACACAACAACTGCTTTTTGCCAAGCCTAATCACTCTACTGTGCACCTCACCTTCTTGAATGAGAGGTCCTCATTCAAGCATGTAGTTTATTCCAAAACACATGCTGCATTCATTAGAGCTGAATATTAACGAACACCTTGAATTCTTGCAGCGTTATTAGGATCAGGTCTCTTGGCTGCTGCGAGGACAGAATGCCTTATGGGAAGCTTGATGCCCAGCCAGGACTCAGATTACAAAGCATACACATCTTTCTTTCAATATATTGAAGAAGTCACTCAACTTTACAGATCATCCAAGTACTTCCTAAACACATGTGTTTTTCCAAAATGTTAGCGCTGGGCTTGCAAAGAGTCTGGAAAACTCTGGGTTTCCTTTTTCAGAAACTGGAAAACAGAGACTAATCCATTGAAAGTTTTAAAGCCATTTGTTGTTTATTAATTTTTTTTCCCTCAGGCTTTTAACAGTTTTGATAAAATCCCGCAAGAAAATGCAAAGAATAAGATCTCATGAGGACAGTTTAGAGCTCAGATTGTTCTGTGTCCTCCTGCTTATGGCAAGTTTTAGGTAATGACTAATGTCCTGAAACCAACTCAGAATTAGTAGCATTTTCCAGGAATCTGAACCCTACATTCGCATGACCTCCACCACATGAATACTTGAAAACTTTTCAAATTGTTGTGCCTTGAAGTACAACTTTCCTGTGGAGCATAAAGTATTTTTCAAATTCATAAAGGCTGTCAAAGAATCACAAGGGGTAAATAAAGTCACAGAGGAAGTCTGAAGTTGTGTGGATCACCTGAGCACCAGTTCTGCATCTTGCCTCTGAAATATTCCTTTTTTTACACAAAAATTATTCTCTAAACATAATGTGTAGAGCAAGGAGACACTCTCAGTATATTAACACATTTCTTAAAGCTGCATCCAATATAATATCACATTTCTTCAAAGTACTATGTCTTTAGCATCCTCTGTTGAGTGAGATGGAAATAAATAAATAAATAAATATTTGTGTGATTACCTTAAGGTATAATATTTATTATTTATTCCAAGGGGTCATAGGCATAGACTTCTCACACAATGTGGGACCAGTGCTCTCCCCAATTTCTCTTCCATCCTGTTACAGCTCATTCCCTTCTGATGTGATGATGGAGAGCACTCGAAGGAGACACCCTGGTGTGTCCCTAGAGCAAGGACACAGCACTCCTGAGGAGTTCAGATGTTTGCAGTCATGTAAATTCCACAGGGAAAAGTCTCTTGTCCAATTTCCCAGTGTCACTTCAGAGTTTGCACTGATGCAAAGGGAGCCATTCCACAAACTGCAACATTTAAAATCTGGCTAGGGTCAGTCCAGCTCTACTATTTAGCTGAAATATGCCTTGAGATATAAGTGAGCAGAGGAGATGCTTCTTTAAAGAAACCAACCCATGGATTTTGGATAGGATTAGGCACAAATATCCTCCTGCTTTTATAAATATTGACAAAAGGAAACAGGAAGATAGGTCTGTCCATAAAGAGGAGGTCTATTAACCATAATGCTGCTCTATTCCAGTGATAGTTTTATCTTTGTATTAAAACAAAAAGGGTAAGGCTAGATATTACTTTTTTTATACTGATAGTTCCAACCCTCATAAAATATTAGTATCTGTATCAGCTATAAAAATTAACAGCTCCAGATACTTCAGTGTTGTGGTCCTCGATTTTATTTTATCATCAGCTTTCCAGTTGCCTGTGTGTGTACGTGTGGGTGTGCACACACGTCCCTTCCCTCTAAGCTGTTGCTGAATAGGCTGATAATTGCTCAGCAAGGCTGTATGGTTGGGCTTGCAAGTGGCACTCCTGATTCCTTTACATCAGAGGTCACTATTGTACAGTGAGATCCTGATAGGAGATAGTGATAACATGATGCAAAAAGAAAAAAAAAAAAAAAAAAGAACCCAACAAAAAAAAACCTAGAAGAAAATTCTGGTGTTGTCAGCAGGGATTGTTCTTCAGTTAAATAACTTTCTAGGTACAAAACTCAAAAATTCTGTCAGGCATCTCAGTCCAAAACTGCCCTTTAAAAGCGTTTGGGAGCCAATGTAAACACTAAACTCAGTATGATGTTTGTGTTCACTTACCCAATCTAACTTTTATTAACAATTAATCCATCAAATTTCAATGCCTATAAAATCCTCTGAGTCACAAGCCCCTCTGGAAGCCTGTATCTCGAAAACAAAAATTGCAATTACCGGCATTATTTTTTGATGCAGAATCAAATTTAAATGGGGTTTTACAAACTGGAGAATTATCTGTATTTCCACTGTCTAAAGACATCAGATTCCCTTAAAACTCATATATGGGGTAAATACATAGAAACTACAGGAGGCAGCCAGTACATATGGAACGGATAAAGGCCACATAGTTTATTGAACCTTGTGGCCTGCTGATGTAACAAAATAAGCTTTGCAATGAGCAGTCAGATCTTAAAATCAGGCCGCTCCTTTGCTCGTGTGTAATGGATGATAGCTCTCAGAGGGCCAGATTTGGATCCCCATATTTATCAGGAGTCTTACTTCAGGCTCTGGCCCTCAGTACACTGAATGAGGGATTTAGAAATGTTCATTCGTAATATTTTCTCTTCTCTGAGCAAAGTGTGTTGAGAGGCAGCTGGAAGGTTTCATGTTCCAGCAGCTGAGGGGAAAGAGATCCTGAGACCAGGTATATGAAATCTTTCCAGCACTGATGAGTCCTCCTCTTCCAAAGAGATAAACAGTTCTTTGTCAGGGTAAAAGCAATTTGGACTGAACTGTCTCATCATTGCAATAACCCCTTGCTGAAATTTTAAACCAGCAAGAGGAGCCAAAAAAGCAAACACTGTGTGCCATTGCCTTTTCTTGCCAACAGCAAGGCCTCCACCACTCCTGAGAGATACTGAATTTTCTGTTTCTTTTTGTAAATTTATTTTTCTTTCCTTAAACTCATCCTTCTCAGCATTCAAAGTCTTGCCATTCTGGGATCATTAGCAATGGAACCAGCCCATGAGAGTCTGGTGTATGCATGAGGGAGGAAATACTCTCACACCTTAAATCTGGTGCTGATAGAAATATCCCAAATTCTGATATAGACCCCAGAACAGCAAGGGCTTGAGGAAAAGCCTAGAGGTATCTCAAGAAGCTGTAGAGCTGTCCCTGTGTGTTTGGGGACTGTCACCTCTGCAGATGGAGAGATTTCAGTCTCTGAGGGTACAGCCCCAATTCTTGTGCCCCCAGGAAGCCTCCTGTGTATCTGTACAGAGATGCTCCCTATTAAAAACTGTGGTTGTGGCAGTGAGTTTGGGCTCATAAACTGCATGTTTGCTGGTAGTACATCTCAAACACAGGCTTTTTTGCTAGGGGAGACCTTTTTTCACTGTAGACTATGGAGTTGTGAGAAGACGTGGTGACTTTTTACTCTTCTGCATTTGCAGCAGCTCTCCCTGAATGCTTTCCTTTCTCTGCCTAATCCAACACTTCTGTTGGGAATTAACTCCAAACCTGAGTTCTTGGGAAAGCTTAGGCTGAGAGGAACCTCTGGATAAATATGATTTCATTACAGCATCTCAGAGGTGTACCCCATATTCTCCCCCAAGGAGACACCTACCTCATCCCAGACACTCCAAAAGTGCAGGTGGATCTCATTCCTGCTATGCAAATCCTTTTACTAATGTGCATTCATTAAATATCCATCCTCTCTTCAGAGAAAACCAGCCATACTCCAACCTGTTCCTGCTCTCACAGGGCACTTCTGGCTCACCAGACCACAGTCAAACACCCACTCTACCCACTGAAACAATGTGAACAAGCCACAGGACAAATTAAACCATGGATACACAGGAATACATTCATAGCATCTACACAGAGCACCTTTTAATGTCCTAAATTCAGAAAAATGCAGGGAATGATAAACACATTCCAAGATTCTGCACAAACTGAAAGCTCTGGAACACGTACAAGCACTAAAGTGACGTGGATGTCTCTTGTGCAGATAACAGCTGAGAGAAGGGACAGCTGCTCACGGGCTGCGGGCTGAGGTAAACCCTGCTGGAGGAAAGGGAATCCCAGCCCTGGCAGCCAGGGAAAGGCAGTGACTCAAACCAGCCCCAGCACAGCTCAGAGTCAGGCAGGTCAGTGTCGAGCCCCGATGAGAAAGAAGGGGGTCATGGTCACCAGTGGCATAAGCAGATAAAAAGATCCAACAGCAGCAGGGAGACGTGCCCCCGCTGAGCAAACAGGGGAAGGTCACACAGCTCACAGCTCCCCTGCAGCTCCCAGCAAAGCTGCCTCTGTGCCCCAGACCAGCACAAAGAACACTGAAGCCCTCCGAAAAGGTTATTGCCTGGTGGTATTCTCCAAATTACCTCCAAAGCGTCCCCTCTGTCCTGATAAACTGAGAAAATAGTTTGATCTTTCGCCTACAAAGACAAAAGAGAAGCAAACATTCACAGCACAATAATGTGTTGATTCACAAATAATAGAAAGTAGAAACTTGAGCTCATTTTCCACCTCCTTAATATTTCTGCATCGTGTGGGTAGCAGTCAAGAGCCAATTGTTCCTAAGGTCACTGTATCTGTTTTAGTGTAAGAGATGAGACTTTAACACTTCAGGATCAACTACTATATATATATTTTATCCAATAGCATATGACATATGGAAAGGTCTCCCTAGGAACTGTTGAGATACACAAACAGAACAATCATAAAGCTTTCATAAGAGCTTGTGGTCTAACCACGGGGAGCACTGGTTCAGTCCTGATTACCTTTCATCTTCCAAAGGTTAATACCCTTCATTCCATTTTGCTCATTATGCTGTGGACCTCTGACAAAAGCCTGAAAGCAAAGGTCCTTTGTGATTCTTGCTCCTAGAAAGTAATTTTCCACAGGCAGATCTCAGCATAGTTCTTCACATGAGAGAAACGAAGATTTATCCTCAAGGAACAGTTCTGTATGAGAATACTCAACACTTGAAGTCATACAATTATATATTTTAGTTTAAAAATATCTAAATCTCCATACAATAGTTCTTACACTTTAAAACGAGGTTATATATTCACCATAGAGCCCTGTGGTGACACATTCCCCATTAAGCCCTCGTTCTATATCCTGTTCTCTATTTCCATGGTTCTCTCAAATTTGCATTTCAGTGATGCACTCTGGGATTCTCTAGATGAGGCATGCTACTGAAATGTTAAAATAGTTTCATAGTCTTTATTGAATACATTTTTACCATTAAAGGACTGGAATTATATGAGGAGTTTTCAGCCTAACACATAGGAAAACAATTATTTAGATAAAGGAGATCTGCACAGCTTATTTATTTCTTGTTCCTCAACCTATTACATGACATCATTTTAATATAAAAGAACTTTGTAATTATGATGCCTTTACTGATAATTCTTTGTTGTACACCACTGGATCTTCCTTATCCGAGCCCAGAGATCTTTTTACAGATTTTATACTCACGCCTTAATGAAGTCCCAAGAAAAGCCTTTCAACCTTCCCAACCCTTTGCTTTGCTTTGGTGTGCTCAGGACAGCATTATCTATAGTTTCCACATTTTAAGCTTTAATCCTTGCCTAGAGGGCAGCAAAACAGCATCTCCCAAGGACTCTGATACCTAAATTTCCTTCCTTTCTCCAACAAAGGGCGACAACCCCTTCTTCAGAGTTTCTGAGGCTGTGCTGGAAGGTAGAGCCAGGGCTCAGCCAACCTTGGCCAGTGTGGCTTGGCACGGCCCTGGCGTGGCCAGCCCTGTCTGTCTCCCCACTGACCCAGCAAACCAAGCTGGGACCTGCCAGGAAAGAGCCTGCAGAGCCATCCCCGAGGGCTGTGTCAAACCTGCTGCCAGAGACCCACCAGCTATGAGGTAGTGTCTCAGCTGCTGGGCTGCAGATTGCAGGGCTAGCTCAATTATTTAATGATGGGGGAGACATTACTGCTGAGGCTGGGACTTGCAGCTCCTGTTTCTGAGGAAATGCTGGAAGCACGACAAGGGCACAACTGTGCAGTTGCAGAACTGAGGCCTCTGGAAGGTTTTCTCCCAGTGAGGTGTGAGGCTGAGCTCCACGGAACAAAATTCACCTGGCTCATGGAACAGGACACAGGTAGGCAAGCAGTGCCAGTCTGTTCTTTGCATTTTAACCAAGGAAAAAAACAACATAAATTCAAATCCAGACAAGACCCAGAACTATCTCTCCAAATCTCTCAAATCTCTGAAGAAAGACATGTGCCCAGTGGGGCTTACCCCTACAGTACCCCCCAAAAAGGATTTGAGTTCCACAAGAAAATGCAATTGAAGCCGCAGTGAGGTATTTCCTAGATTAGAGCAGATAACACTGAAGTTGAAAGCATTGGAGTCAATGGGAACAGGAACGTCCTCAGCAAAGAAAAACGTCTGAATAACTGAGCAGCAAGGCTAATAAATCTGTGTTCTCCTGGCCTTGTGTGTCTTGACTGGCCCCTCTGATGCCTCATGAAGGCTCCTGCTGTAGATTCAACCATTGGGAAAGGCATGACTGGAATATTTCTCCTCTACCTTGCTGCCTGTAGTCACAAACTGATATAGACACATTTTTCCCC
This sequence comes from Prinia subflava, assembly GCF_021018805.1. NCBI lineage: Eukaryota > Metazoa > Chordata > Aves > Passeriformes > Cisticolidae > Prinia > Prinia subflava. The sequence continues at coordinate 16,008,579 of NC_086259.1, forward strand.
CTTTTTTGTCTTCTGTTAAAATTGACCAAAAGGATTAAAAGTTATCCAGGGAAGATAAAAATGGACAGAAACAGATTAAGATAATAGTCTCTCCCCTCTAGAAAATGAGAAAATGTGCCAGAAAAAAAAAGTAATTACAATTCAAGTTAGCTATTTGTAGATATGAAGGCAGAACTCATGCAGGAGTGTCCTCCCCTCAGTATTTGGAATTACTTAATCTTGCTGGGACACAGCAACAATAATAATAATAATACAGGCTTGCAGCTAGGGTCAGTCTCTAGCAGATACTTGCAAAGGTTTTCAAGTGTTTCCAAGGGATAAACCCTGCTCACAGCCAGAACAGATCAACCATTTTGCCTATGGCACTGCCTCTCTCATGTTTCTTGTGCCCAGGTTTGGCTATGGTGAGCCACAAACCATTTTGCTTTTCTTTGTGGGTGCTTGAACCCTCTCAAAAATCACCAAAAAACTATTAGGAACCTCAACCAAAATTCACTTGAATATGAAATTTGCCTGACCTGGTTTGTCTGTGTTCTCTGCTGTAAGCTCACAATATTCTCAATTCACAGTACACTGATACCCACACCCACAGGTTGGTCTGAATCAAACCTTCCCTTTTCTCTCTGGTGAAAACAGAGAAGCAAAGCAAGATGGCTTGTGTAAAGCATTTTATATGCAAGAGAGATTAGAACATTAGTGGCGTAATAAAGTAAATAAGATGGCAATTGACCTGAGACTTGTGGGGTTTACCCCAATTTTTTGTTTATAGTTGAAGGTCGTAAGCTATACAAACCTCTATTGATCAGAGTCCTCTTTGTTTAAACAGAACCTACTGTATTTATTTGTGCTGTTCCTCTAAAGTCAAACAAAAGGGGACAGTTTTAAGTAAATCTCTGCATGACACTGCTGCCATGTGGTTCATTCACTCAGTATACAGATGTTTTCAATCTGTACAGTTTGTCTTTCATATCCATATGAGATGAAGCAGGCTTGATTTAGGCTGGGAATGATGCCAAGGAGAGAAGATACATCATTAACCCTTAATAAACGACTCATGAAGCATCCCTGGTTTATTCATTAAAAGGACCGTGTGAAGGATTACCGTAACACCTTATGAGTGGTAAGAACTCTTTATTTGTCCAACATGTATTTACATTGAAAAAAAAAAAAAACAACCAACCTTGGTGTGGGAGATCCCCCCCCTTTCATTCCCTCGCCCATTAATGTACAGGCTAAAAATAAGCATCTACTTAAACTCAGCATTCAAATAACAAACTTTGTCAAGAATTAGAAGGACAGAATTAATCTGAGCTTTGCACTTCCATTGCTGCAGTGTGAAATCAGGATCCTGGGCATCACACAAGTCTTTGCAGAATTGGTTCTTGCTTTACCACTTAATACAGGAATGCATCTAATACATAGTATAGGCATTTATTTGGTGTATACTGCATACAAAATGGTGCCTCTTTTTACACCTGTGTAGAACTGAGACTTAGCAGACTGAGAGACTTTTCCAAGGTCACAGGAGAAGGATGTAGCAGAGCCAGGAATCAAACCAAGCTACCCCAAAATGCAGCCCAGGGGGTTCCTCAAACAGCCCTCCTATGCTGTTTCCACTCTGCTTTCCTCAACATCCTTCTCTACTAACAATTACAGTTCTTGACAAATAGTAGATGTGTGCTTTGAACAGCACTGAGCTTGCACTGGATACAGGAGTATTGGAAGCAGCTACTGGCTTGGAAGCAATTGGGGAAAAAAGGACATTGCTTTTTCTTCAGACAGTTATAGGGTTTGCATGCTGAGTCTATTCTCACTGTATTATTCAGCAAACAATCAGTTGCATCACTACAAAGAAGAAACTGCTGATCTACTGCAACTAATAGACAATCTCATTCAATCAGTTTCATCCTTTACTAAAACATGCAAAACCCAGTAGTGAGTTTAAACCCACTGTGCCAATAGTAACATCACTTGATTTTAGCAGGGAGCAGTGTGGCTTGGCAAATAATATTAAAAAAAGAAACTAATCCAAATTAATTTGTTTTTTCCTTCTACTCCAGCTCGGTTTGAAGGCAGAAATTCACCACACTGCTTAGCTTAAAGAATTCAGAGTTGAAGGCCACTTCTCAGACTGGAAAGCGTGGGCTGAAAAGCCTGCTCCCTGCCATGCAGCCATCTCCCTACAGATTCTATGGCCAGTCCTGTGCAGTTAGCAGGAGAAAAAGTCTATGAAGTTGGAAGATATTCTGCCCCATTTGAGGTTCTGTTTGAAGAAGGGTCTATACATAGTCACATGTATGTTCAATTATTCATTTTCCAGGAGCTGTTTGAGTCAGGGAGAGCAGGCTCAGCACATACCATAAAAACACTCCTGCTCCCTCTCCTCAAGATCTGCACTACAGGTCAAACAAGCTACGCTCAGTCATGGGACATTAAGTCCCTGGATCTTGAACTCCAGCTGACTGCCTCACCCAAAATTTTGGGCTAAACAAGCATCTCCCAGCCTGGATGTTAAGTGAAGGAGTCAGCGGGTCAGGCTTCTCTTAACCCCTCTGCCAAGAGAGCTCCTCTCAGGACAGCTTTGCACAGCCCAGACCCTCCCCAGACACTGCTCAGCAAGGAATCAGTCAAACACGGGGTTTTTTCCACCTCCTTCCCTATGACAAAAACCTGCCTCCCCCCGTGCTAATCCCAGTGCAGGAGACACAGCCCTTTTCTAGCTGACTGGGGGGAAAGCTGAACTCACAGCTGGCCCAGCCCGGTCCCCAGAGCTGTGCACACAGCTGGAGCCTGGCCCAGCCCTCTTTAACCCCTCCAGCACAGGCACAGGTGAGCCCCTCAGGGGCACAGAGGGGGAATTGAGCTGGGAAAGCCCTGCCTGGCTGACCCTGGGCTGGTTAAAGCTCCTGTCTGAGGGCAGGGGCTCAGCACAGGGCGTGGGTTTGTGCAGCTCCCCGTTCCCTGCCTGGCTGTCCCCAGCTCTGCTCAGCCTCGTGGCCTCTCAGGGATGAGGAGCCTTGAATTTGAAGCCGGTGGGTGCTTCTACCCCTTGGAAAGCCAAAACACAGATGGCATAGAACCACAGAAAAGTTTGGGTTGGAAGGGACCTTCATGCTCCTCTAGTTCCACCTCCTGCCAGGGCAGGGACACCTCCTGCTGCACCAGGGTGCTCAGGGCCCCATCCAGTCTGGCTTTAAACACTTCCAGGGATGGGGCAGCCACTGATCAAAAGTTTCACAGGACAGTGATGTATGAGAAGTGGAAATAACCCAAACTGAAGGCAGACAGATGAAAACAGGTTGCAAGGAAGGGCTCTGACCATTGGGCTGTGATGTAAAACAGGACAATCCCCATCCCCACGCTGGTGTCTTGAAAGGTCTTGAAAGCCTTGGACTCTGCTCTGCTCCTTGGAGGAACAGCTCTGTGTGTCCTGTCCAGGGAGTGACCAGCATCTGTCTATCAAGTGTTCTCCATGTGAAAATATCTGATAAAACAGTGGGGAATAACAAACGAAGTGAAATACAAATTATTTTCTCCAGTTTGTAAACCAAGTCGAAAGAATAATCAGCCCAGAGCCAGGTCCTGCTAGCCCCAGTCTGTTCCCCAGCTCTGCAGCCCACAGTCAGATGGAACACACCTTTTGGAGATATAAACACCTCTAAAAAAATAAATAAATAGGAAAAGTAGACTCTTTCATCCATGGTACTTCAACAGAAATCTTCTTCAGTGGGACTATTTTAAAATCAATTACTCATTAAATGTGGGGCAGGAACGGGGAAGAGAGGGAGCCACGGTTACTGGCCCCTTTTTGGGTTTTAAACCAAACCAGAGACAACAGTCAAATTTGGGACAATCCTGGGTAAACCACAAGAGATGGCAGCACTTCTCATCATCCTAAAACAACATTTTTCCAAGTTTTTTCAATCAAAAATGCTAGTAAGGCCACCCTGGAATTTGCTACCATTTTTTCCTTACCCAGAGCTATTTTTCAACAGAAGTATTGAGTTTACATATTAATACACCACTAAAAACAGGATGAAGAGATTGGAATGTTGGAGTTACTGGTTTGTTTGGGATTTTCTAAGAAAAAATAAAATAATTCTGTTCTACCAGTTTTCTTTATTTTTTCTCTCTTTTCCTTTTTCCCATTAAGTGGCTGTTTCAAATTAATAGAAAGAGGATGCAGCATTTCTTGGGTTTTATTTTATGGGTTTTCCCAGCATATGGAATCTTTTTAAACATGAGAAGCTGCGGGTAATATGTTATTATATGCATATTTTAAGTTAACCATTCTTTATATCTTTCTCAAAAGAAAAGATTTATCATGTTTATGTCTGAGAAATATGTTTATTTGGAAGATTTACTCCAACTCTACTTATTTCCTATACAGGGATGTCAACTGGAAAACTATACTAGCAATTTTTATAATTAAAATTAGGGTGGAGTAGAACGCAATCATTGCTTGTTTCTTTTCTAGATCATGGAGGGTTTCTGTAAATCAGACTTGACAGGTTTAAAATGTTATTTTCTGAGCTTTGTTCCTTTGCCAATAAGTCCATTTTTAGGGTGGTGACCAAAACCCTGACCTGTAATGCCAGTTGGCACATCTGAGAGATCACGGGAACCCACATTTCCAAAAGTGGCACTAAATGAAATGCAGCTCTTTGGAGAAGAAGTGAAGGGGGAAAGGAACAAGGGGAAGATTTCTACACCCCAAACTGGCTGAAGGGGATGACCACGGAGAGCTCCAGGTCTCCCAGGAGCTGCTGAGTGCTGCTGGAGAGCAAGAGTCATGGGTGAGCTCTAAAAAAGGAAAAAACAGTCAAAATCAAACCCACATGGGACATTAAGTCCCTGGATCTTGAACTCCAGATGACAAGTTGTCTTTATATTTTCAAACCTACAGTATGAAAACATTGAGAAAATGTGTACATGACCCTGTTCACCTCCCCGTAACAGAGAAGTCATGACAGAAGGTATGACTGGGATGCCATGGGCATTAACAAACCTTCCCAAAAACTTCACTGGTGATACTTTACCTGTATCCATTGCCAGCCAGAGGTATCCATAAACCTTGGAAACATTTTCTGAATCTAGAGCTTGAACTGATACTGGTTCCAGCTGAAATCCAAGTAGAGTTTCCTCCTTCCCCACAACCACAGTACCAGGATAAAAAATGTCATAACTCCCGAAATGGACGTCTCCAAACACAACTAAAATCTTACATTAAATGGACAGAAACTAAAGAGAAAAGTTGTTTTACATAAGAATTGCCTACTGTAAAGAAAATTTCATTTTTTTGGCTCAGGAAAGACACTTTAATTACATGGGGAAAATGATATGAAGTTGTTACTAAGTGCTAACTGAGCAGGCAGGTTTTTGGATTCAAACTGGCGTGACTTTAGGATTTTGTCAGGGTACGTGTTTAGTGTTCTGTGTGTCAGAACTGGCAAGTCATGCTGAATGTAACATTTATCTCCTCTCTGTGCTGCAATTCCATGTGGATATGAGATTTCACCAGAGGGTGACACCAAGCTAAGGAGGCAGCCTCTGATACCTGCTCACACAGACTGCCCCCTCCCAAACTGCTCAGCCTTCGGGGAAAATAACAGAATAAGAGAATATCCCGAGCTGGAATGGACCCACAAAGATCTTCAGTTCCTGGCCCTGCACAGGACAGCCCCAAGAATCACACCATGTGACTGAGAATGTTGCCCAAATTCTTCAAAGACGTAATCCAATTCTGAATTCCTGTAGGGAACAGAGTGATCACATTCCCCAAAGAAAGAAGTGATACTGGGGGGAAAAGGGAGGGTTCTACGAACTCCTGAGGTCAATGGTGGGTGGCAGGACCAGGAAAGCTGATGTCTGTGGGGGGTGACAGGCAGAGAAGGAGCCTCTGGCATGGAGGTGTCTAAATTCAGCAGCTTCTGAGCATCCCCGTGGCTGTGACAAGATAACTGACTCTGAGCTAAACCTAGACTTGCCTTTCAGGCCTTGCTCTGGAGCACTGGCCCAGGAGATGAATGCAAGTGGGTCCAACCTGCAGCTTGGCATTACTGCCCCTTCCTGCTCTCACAACACCTTCATTCCACAGTGCCACCCCCAACACACCCTCCCCACCCAGCTGTCCTCAGGAGCTGGGCTCCACGGGTGAGGAATTCCACATTTTGCTGTCTCAAAGGCAAACAGAGCTCAGCAGTGGGCACCACCATGCCAGGCTGCAACCCCCAGGCTCAGGCAATGCAGACACATCCATCTCCCATCTCCTGTTTGACGTGCCCAGCTCAGCCAGCCAAGGACAGGGGAGAGCTGAACAGCCCTCCTGTGGCTTCTTCCTGAGCACAATGTGTGAGGAGGTGGAAAACACCATGGAAGAGTCAGACCAACCTTATCAGACAGGGCTGTGACTGGCCAGACTGTCCTGAATCAAGAGCCTGTAAAGATCAGAGACAAGAGTTTCTTTTTGTGCCTCACTTCGCATCCTCTTGAAGAGTCTTTGTTGCTCAATGGTCTGTACATCCATTTATTTATTTTTTTCCCACAGCTGTCAAACCACATTGATTTTCAGTCACTTCAACCTGGGCAGGATCAGCAAACCTAGTCCCTCAGGTGAAAAGCCAGGCCTGCGAGGAAACCGCTCAAGTTGGCTGAATTATCTAAATCTTCTAAGACACAAAGAATTTGTTTGCTTTGCTTATGAGAGCCGAGGGAGGGATGGCACAGAAGGCTGAATCCTCAACATCCCCCTGGTACACACTCCACACTCTGCTCCTTCCATGCAGGCAGGAAGGTTTCCAGGGCTCACGATGCAGTTGGCAGTGTCTTTTCAGAAAAGGACCTCAACGGAGCAAGCTCGTGTCTGAATTACATCTCAGCCCTAGGGAAGATGGTTTCTTCAGTTCCCCCTTCAAGGTCAGTTGTGGGGTAACATATGTTATTCGTCTCTCAGTCTTGCTAGCAGAGAATCTGACTGAGCGACATGTGGAAACTGGGAAATGAAAATAAACAGAATGAATAAACACATTTAAAGGGCTTGGGGGGAGATAGAACCCTGACCTGCGTGTAACAGCCTTACCAACGGGACAATGCTGAACCAAATTTGGGATTTGCATCTTGATGGGTATGGTAAATTTGAACTCTGCATGACTCCAGCACATCTGCTAAGCAAATAGAGACTCTTTTATTGCAGATGTATGGCACAGAGTCGGTGTAAGCTCTGGGAACCTGCAAGCTCATCGCATTTGTGCACAGCGTTTTGCAGGATTTTTGGTCTCTCACTCAGACATTTATTTTAATAATTAATATGGACCAAAGTCTTCAAGAGAAATTGGTATGTTTAAATGGTGTTTTAGCCCTTCTTCAGAGGATGAACTAGTAAAGGCTCTGTGTTCCCAGCTCTGCCTCTCCTCACACTCCAGCCACACCTTTATCCTTGCCCAGGGCTGGCCAGGTACTGCAGTGGAGCCCACCTGAGCCATGAGGAGGGGAGATGCAGCCTTGACAGCCCAATGGGAGCCTTTCTGCCTCCTTGGTGATTCCTCTCCAGGGTGGCCTGGGCACAAGTTTCAGTGCAGCCTCAGTCATTCCTGCTGGGGATCTGCACTTTGTCAGCACAGCCTGGGGACACGTCAGCAAAACCCAGATGTTGTCTCAGGTACCCAGCACCTCAAAATGGTTCTTGTAATCTGTGTTGTGTGCTAGCATTTGGGTGTTTGTAGCTCAAAGGGCTGTGTATCCTAGACCTTCAGGACATTCCTGCATGCAGCAGCTGAAACCAGACCCCATGGCAGCATTGCAGCCCTGCTCACGCAGCTCTCATCTGTACAGTCATGTTTGCCACCCCAGCCCTGGTGAGGAGTTCCCTCACTGGCTCACCAATGCTTCAGCACACCCACTTCTTTCCTAAGATTTGGCTAAAGATCAGAGCAGTTTGGTTATAATAGCACTTGGCAGTAGAAGTCTACCAAGAAACCTGGCCTGAGCAGCTGAAAGAAGAGCAGTGAAGTGAAGTGGGAGAGATGATTAAAAGAGACTCCAGAGGGAAATTTCTGAGCATCCCTTGCAACCACCATACCCTTGGATTTCTATTTTTTGCCTTTTTTCTCTGTTACACTTTTGTTTTCATTCTTCCTTCCCTCTTTTTTTACAATTAACAAGGGAGAGGGATGAAGTGTGAAGTCAGGTTACGAATATCTGCCCGAGCCTGTGTGTGCGTGCAGGCACGTGGGCACAGCAGCCTGCCAAAGAGAAGAGCTAGAGCCAGGCTAGTGAAAAGAAGTAAAAGCAAAGCTACTGAGGTGCAGGGAAGAGGGTGAAAACGTACAAAAATGATCACATCAGTTTCTCTTAGCCAGCTGGCACAGCTGCTCCGCTAGTGCAAACTTAGAGGTTTTCAGTGCAGTGTATTTCTGAGGTATTACACTAAACTCAATTACAGAACATCATACAAATAGGTATTTTAGCATTTTCAATGGGAGCACTGATGCTGGAAATGAAGAGCTTTTGAGCTGGAAGCAAAACCTAAAGGCTTTGCTTTGGTAATTCATGTAACAGCTTGAGACAGGCCTGGGCTTCCCCGGAGGTGGAGGATACTAATGTCAAATCTAGGACAAGGAACTCTTCTTCAGGGAGTCCTGATCACTGCTACAGGCTTCCTGATGGACAAGATTTTGTTTCTGAAGATCCCATGGCTACGGATGTGCTCCCTGAAAAGCAGGTTTTGCAGTGCATCTTGCATCACAGGGCCAGGTCCTGGACCTACATCAAAGCCTTCACCTTATGAGTCGCAGCAGACATCAAGATGTGCTGCCTGCTCTGATCTGTGCAGCAGCAGCTCTGCCCACGCAGAGCAGGGCAGGGGACCACACCTCACACCACCCCAGTGATGCCAGTGGCATCCCAGGAAATAGCCCTGGTTCCACATAGAAGGCTCAGCCATCAGTCCAAGCTGGAAAGCAAATCAGGAAGGTTTTCTACCAAATTATTTCTGTGCTTTGTAGGACTGGTCTGCTGCAGCATATTCACGTGGAATTCATTAGCACATCCCTTCTGCTAATCCTCACTGGGTTTAACACAACAGTATACATTGATTTTTTTCTTGGCCTCTAAGGAGAGCTGTGTCAAGTCAGAAGCATGTGCTTTGGGACAGGCTGAACCCAGGAAGCTTGGCCCTTGAGACTTCAGGGAAATCAGGGCTTTGAATGCTCACTTGGAGGTTCAGGTGGAGAGAACTACTGTTACTACCCAAAGGAAAATTTCTGCCTCTTGAGACCCTTCACCTTTGCCACATCCTTCTTTACATACAAGAGCCACCACTATTATCCCAAGGAGACTCTTAGACAGATCCAATGCTTGGACCCCAACCACAAAACAATAAAGAGTGGGTTCCAGATTTGAAAACACCCCCTCACACACATGCAACGACAAAATGGCTTTAGAGATCACCAAAGAGGACATCCACCCACTCCACCATCCCATGCACCCCCAAGAACTGGGAGGTGGCTCTGCAAGTTTGCTGCTGACAGTGTCAGCAGTTGAAGGAGAAAAAGATTCTCCTTCTTCTGCCAGCTGTGAAACTGAGCCCCATCCAAAGAGCTTGGCTCCAAGGCAGCCACCTAATGATTCCCAGGCTTAGCTGAACATCTTCATCCCTCTGAACACCAGATGATTTGGGAGAGATTCAGTGTTTTTTCTGGACTACCACCACAAATAAACAAGAAACACTCCACAAAGATAAAGGTGGGGGCCATCTGCTGCACCCTCAGAGGAGCCCAGACCATCAGAACAGTCCCAAACACACAGACATCACTTCTGTAAAGCGCCGGCATTGCAGCACCAGTCACACGATTCAACCACTCCAGTGATGCCAAAACACTCCATGAGATCCCATCAGGAGCCTCCCTGTGGACTCCTGTCCTCACCCTGGATCCCCAGTGCTGCTCACACACGTAACAAAGCCCCACTGGTGTGGAAAACCGTGGGGTGGCAATGGTGGGTGCAGCCCCAGCGGGGCAGGGCAGCCTCGGAGCAGGAGGCAGGAGAGGGGAAGAGATGGAAATCGTACCTGGTAGAGGTTCAGGGAAGGGAAGGAAGGACGTGAGCAAGAGGAAGCAGGCTTACCTCACCTTTCAGAGCCTGATCAGACTTGCATGGAGATCTGTGTAATTTATTTCGCCATCCCTTTTGGATGCTGAGCACCCTGTTGCATCCAGCCCTGAGCGACAGCCAAGAGCGGATGTAAAAATGTGGATGTGCAAGTGTGGATACGCGGAACTCTTACACTTTCTGGAAAACTTTATTAATATTACAACCCAGAACTCTGTTCTGCCCTAGTAATCTGGAGATTTCATTCTATACTTAGAGATAAATCTCCAAAGCCCACGTGCCTTGTACTTCCAGGTACCGTAATTGAAAGTGGTGGGGAATCTGTCCACTTTTTTATTGTGTGTAATATATAATTTATTATCCAAAACATTGCTTTGGCCATAAAATTTTCACTACAGTCTATTTTATAATAAATCATTTGTGTAGTAAAGTAAACACACTTCCCAGTTTGCAAATCTACCCTATATGCCTCTTGGTTTTTGTGAATATATTCATTATTCAGAATGATCAGGTGCATAATGTGGGATCTAATTCTTTGGCCCACATATCTTATGGGAGAGTTGAAGTAAAAATAATTGTGATGTCAAATTATGGCACAGGTTATGTTTCTGGTCCATAATTGTGTTTTCAAGCACAAGTTCCTGAAGTTGGGCATCTAAGGCTGTTTTTAAGCAAAGAAAATTTGTTTGAGAAAACTGTTATCTATCTACTTTTCTGTCATTTTCAGGAAAGACAAAGCAATTAGCAGAAATATTTCTAAGAATAATATCTTAAAATTTCCACACATTTCAGCAGCTCTTCAAATAACAGATGATTATTGTTATTACTGCTACCATGAGGTTTTGGTAATCACGTAATATCCATGTCAACTTATTTCTCATTGCCAGAATTTGCATCTTCGATCTGGGCTAAAAAAAAAACATTAAGGTAATAACCACGTGCCCAGCCTGCACGTTCTGGATGCCTCTGGCCCTTGCAGCCCAGCTTCACACTGTTGGTGTGCTGGGAGATAACCCAGCTCCTAAAGCTGACTCCCTCTTTATCTTTATGTGACGCTGGCCTGCAAAGTTCAAGGTAAGGCCATTGTGTCTTGAGTCTATTTTTGTTGTACAAAACACTGGATGGAACTTCATTATTTTTTCCATCTGCCAACCATTTTGACTAATTGAACCCTTTGGAGCCAGGAGTCAAGGTTTCCCAATGTAAACCAGATCCTGGAACTCGGCACTAGCAGAAATGTTGAAAACTCATGAAGGAATTTTTGGTTCTGAGGTTTGGTTCTGTTTTCCAGAGTCTGACCAGGATTCAGAAGAAACCCAAACCCTCTCCTGCATATACATTTTTTCAGGTTCTTTCAGTGTCTCAAATTTTCCAGGCACTAAAGATTCCCATTACCAAAACAGGAAAAAAAAAGTAAAAAATTGAAGGATATAACTTAAAGCCACAGTCATATGGAAAGCCCCAGCAAAGGCTCAGAGTTCCATTATTTTGGCAAAAGCAGAGCATGCTTGGGCAGCATTAAAAATGAAGCATAACTTAATGCTGGAGGGTTTCTGATGAGTGTTCTGTACTGAAGACCAGATTTCTGACACTTCTGCAGTGTTTTAACATGATTTTCACCAGAATTTTTCCCCTTACAAGGGTAACTACTGTGGCCCATAAATTCCATTCCACATTCTATTTATTTGATGACCCATAACTACATTTCCAACTGTAATTACACTTCACCTCTGATTTTCGCTCAGAATGTGAAAATTTTGGGATTAGCCACACTTCCAGCAGTGGGAGATCACCAGCACTGACAGGTTAGAGGTTCCATTTTCCAGCAGTGACTTGCAATAAAACCCTGGTGAGATCAGGTAGTGACACCTACATGGGTGGCTTGTGCCTCTTGGTTTCAGCTCTGGTTTTGCCTTTAATTCTTTTCAGAACATAATCAAGGTGGCATTTCCATGCTGGTGACTCCAGCTTCATTCATCTCAGGCTCTTTCTGCTGCTGTTTCTTTCTCCAGCAGTTCCTCAGCTTGCCACCAGCATTAATGGTTTGCCTCTACAGATTCTTCATCCTTTTCATGTCTTTGCAGTGTGGCCAACAGGAAGCAGAAGCTTCAATGGCTTTACCACCACGTTTGCTCCCTTTGACAGAAAACTCATTCTACAGCATGGCTGCGATATTTTGGAAGTGCTTGGCAGAAGTCAGGGACCTGTCTGGAATTCCACACTGGAGGCAAATGAAAATTTCCAGCAGATCTGGGTCTTAGTTCCGCTAATTTCAGTGGTTCGTTTCGCTCTTCTGGCAGTCAGGATCCATTAGTGGAACAGAGGGAGAAGCATGTATAATGCATGTACAGCAACCACATTCTAATCTCAAATTTCTTTTTTTCTTTTAAGTTCTTATTTTTTTAAAATAAATATATAATGAGTTACTGACAGTACTTAACAATATCTTATACTAGACGCTGTAATGCCAAATAAATACTTAATTTCTGCTTTCCTGCAACTTCACAAGGATTACATCATGTCAGATTACTTTAAGTCTGCTTTAACCCAGTTTGAAAACACTAGTTATTCAAAGATCCTTACAATTCTTAATTTCATTCCTTGAAATACCTTTTCTTTTGGTTCCTTTATACCGTTTTTCAAGCCCGTGTAGGCCACAGAGTTGTTAAGTCAGAACAAGCCTGCAAGGGAGGAAGCTGGCAAAGCAGAAATGCTGTTTCAGCTTAGAGCTCCCTCCCTTCCTCTCCCGCTGGCCAGCAGCACCTCGTTCTGCTGGGCAGGGAGATCACAGAATCACAGGATGGTTTGGGTGGAAAGGGACCTTAGAGATCACCCAGTGCCATCCCCCTGCCAGGGCAGGGTGTCACCCCCAGCTCAGGTCACTCAGGGACCCCTCCCACCCGTACCTGATTCAGCCTTTGGACAGTTGGATGTGGTACCAAACACACCGAGGGGTTTTGTGATGTTTAAAAGCACCTAAGGAGAACATGAATTCAATTCCTACCATGAGATAGCATGTGGTTTTGATCTATTGGCCTGCTTGCAGATCAGGAGCACTGAGTTAGAGGGGAGGTGTGCACTACCTTCCTCCACCCAGAGAAGTCATTAACATATGCTCCCTACCATGAATTAAATTAGTTTAGATTCTCCTGACGATGCAAATAAACTCAAGAAGCTCTGCTCTATAGGGCTGCAAACTAACCCATTTGAAAAGACTTTTGCAGCTTTTGTTTATCATTCCGTATGATAAACAGCTACCTCCCCAAATTATCAGGAAAATAAATTTTTAACCATTCAGCAAATAACAAAAATTGTGTTTTAATGATAAATAAAAAGTCACAAAGCTCAGCATGTTTTGCTGAGAACCACTAATGAGGGAAGATGGTGAGATCTGTAAATTTACCTCCCTTTTGTTAACATTCTTTTCCATCTGCAGTCTATATACTTATATAAATATAGGTTCCTTACATAAAATTTAGACAGTAACAGCTAGATTTTGATGCTTATTGTCATTCAGTTGCTGCCTGATCTGGTGTTGAAGTCTTCTAAAAATCTCAAATGACTGAGTTCCTAATCTCACTGTGTTTCTCTGCAAATCAGCACCATAATGATGACATTAATTATTGTTGCCTTTGACTTTCCTTCCTTAGTAAATATCAGCTTAAAACCCAACTATTAAAATAGCCTTCCTGTGGTAGGAAGCACCTTATCTTGTACTTTCGTGTCCCTGTAACATCTGCCTGTGGTACTCTGAACTTTGCTGCTGCTGCTCCCAATTAAAAGGAAAACAAACAAACAAAAAAAACCCAAATAAAGTTGATAATACTTTGTTGAGAAAGGGCTTAAACAATATCCTGCTTGTTGGAGAAAACCCAACACGATGTGTTCCTTTGGTGTAGGAAATAGGACACAATAATTTGGGACACAATACAATGTCTTGGGACACAATAAAGCCCACAAAGTGCCCTTCCCTTACCTCTGCCTTCTGGTCCCATCCCTGTGCTCCACGGGCTTTCCAAAGCTCACAGCACTTTTGTTCTGTGTGGTTATCCAAATAGGAGATACTGCTATCTCCTCAATTTCCAAAAATTTCTGGCAATCTGTAAGGTCTTATTTAGCACTGTGCATTTGGAAATATTCTCTCATCCTTTTGCACTCTAAAAATGTATTTTCAATGGCTTAGTTATGACAGCCTTTAGAGTCTTCTCTACAAAAGCTTTAAAACTGATTGTTTATTTGGTTGCATCTGTCAATGAGATTTGGAAATTGTTTTATCTTGGGTATGTGTTTCAGGTCTCTATATCTATTCTCTCTGAATTCAGCTGTTGCTCTGGTTTAACTGAATGAACAGATTTACACAACCCTGTCCCAGGCACCAAAACCCAAATCATCAAGAGAAGGGGATTTATGCAAGCTAAACTGAAGCTAGTCTAAAAATACACGTGTGAGAGAAAAGCACAAGACAGTGACTCCTTTGGGCTTGAATTTAGCCAAAATTATATTGTTTGTGAATGCAGAGTTCATTTTGCCTGAACCAGCAGTGCAGGGGCTGACAGCAGGATCCCTGTGAACCCTCCCACACCAGCCTGGGGAAATGTGAGCCCTGTTAGACTCCTGCTGCCAGAAAATGGGACACAGAGCCCCAAACCTCCAGAAAATAGAAGATGACCAGACTGATGCAGAGACAAGACAAGATACCACCATAAAGTCTCTAGAAACAAGACAGCAGGCAGGGGAAACCTGCTTCACTCCCATTGTCACGTTTAACTGTGGCCAGCTGGCTGTTAACAGCATTTTGTGCAGGCAAAAATTCAATAAAAAGAGAGCATGAGCACAGGCAGGGTGGGTACTGCTGCCTGAGGATCCACAGAGAGAGTCCCAGGATCTCCACTGGCCCCAGACACAGCAGCGGGTGCTCTCCCAGAGAGGCTCCTGCTGGAGAAGACCCTGCAGAGTGAGACGGTGGGATGAACGTTTTTCATCTCAAAATGGGTGTTGGCTCCTGTCGAAAGGGTGTCTCAATCTCTTCCCAGGAAAGCCACTGCCAGTACTTCTCTGCAACTTGGCATGATCATCTGTCTCTTTTCCAGAGAAAACTGCTGTCCTGTCTCCACCCTTCCATGTGATAGGGGAGGCTTAGCAACCACATGTAGACCTCAGTGACAGACGTGAGGTGAAGAGCTCTGTCCAGTGTCTAAATAAGGGCAAATATAAAGGTCCTTTGTTAAGCTGCTGCAGACACAGGACGTGAAATGCCTAAATGCACTGTTAAAAACTTTTTAAAGAGAAAGCAGAGAGCATCTCAGATTTTTCAGATTTTAGATAAAAAATGGTTTGTTTGAACATGATTTATAAAAAATCCCTTTAAGGTTTATCTGAAAACTCATGGGGTTAATGACTGCTTGAAAGCACTGGTTCAGATGTCCAGTCTGCAATGGGGAAATGATCAGACCCTATTGAAGGGCAATCAGGAGTCCCATTCAGAAAGGATTATCAGGAACAGAGTCATTTCTGTCTGAATTTCAGACTTCTGCACATTGACCTCAGAAAAATCCTGGCAAGTGTTTCTACAATTACTATATTCACAAAAATCTTCAAAAGGACTTTTTTCAAATTCCTCAATTATTTGCAAATAGATGACATTTAGCTGCATATCACTAAAATTCATAATCCTCTTAAAAACATGTGGTCTTGATTTGGCACTATTTGTTTCCATTTGATGCAATGCTGTGACTCTGTATCAGATAATTGCATATTTCATTTGCCTTGCATATTGAACTGAAGTCTGAATGCTGCTCTCCCAGCCCAATTACTCCAGACTAATGAACAGCAAGCCAGAATACAGGGCTGGAAAACCAAAATCAGAGAGAACAATAATCAATGGACACTTCTATATATTTTTTCAAGAACATACAATGGTCAGCACCGAGCTGAAATTTTATTTGTTTATACAATTGTTCCACTTGGAACTCCCCATCTGGAGCTAACTTCAGAAAATGTTTCATCCAAGTATTGAGTGGTACCTTCATCACTTATTATATCTTTCATTTTACACCCACAATTAATATTACTCAGTTGCCTGTCTGCATCATTTATCCACTTGATTGATAGCTGATGCAACTATTTTGGAGTGCAAAAAGAGCGTCTGCATATTTGGACACTACTTTAGCTGTCTAATTAGGCTTTTAACTCTGTGTGATGCAGAAATCATCTTCCAGCAGGCTCCATCTCCAAATTCTTTCCTAATATATAATGATCAAGTTTAGACCACCTAAACAAATGAGAAGCTACCAGCTTTATGTTCTGCTAGGAAAGGAATGTTGAAAATAATTTTAATTAAAGGAAAATCTAGTGGGATGATGAGCTCACTGGCACAGCTACCTCAATATCAAAATTAGGATAGACACCAAAAAGTCTCAAAATTTCAGTTAGCATGTTAAGACATATTTTCAACACATCCAAGAGAACTGTGTCTCTCAGACGAAATGAAGTGGAATCCTTCAGATAATTCTACAGGCACTCCTACGTCTACCTGGAAAAGTACATCTTGACTCCTTTCTCCAAAATGAACAGTGTGTATTGATGTTCAAGACATGGGGAAAAAGAATAAAAATCTCAACATACTCATGTTCTTCTCAGAAAGCCACCAGTCCTACAACACGTGCTTCAAATTACAGATGAGCCTTCACTGAACGAGGAGGAATTTTGGCCTGCATTTACACCTTTCTGAATGGGCAAAGAGGAAACCATTTAGGGCTTGGTACCACGTATGCTCCACTTGCACAGAGGGGAATTAGCCAGCAGGGAGTCACTGAGAAGCCTCCCTGCTCCTGGGGGTGACGCTGCCACGACAGCTCACGCACGGAGCGCTCGGTCCGCATAAACAGGAAACCAGGTCTGCTTTGTCACCAGGGGAAACCCTTCCCTGCCACTCGTTCCTCCCATGACAAAACAAAATGTCCAAGCTGGGACATCCGAGTAGTATCATGGCCTGACTGTGAAATCAGGAAAACTCTTTCCACTGCCATCATCGTCACCAGGAGATGGTTAAATGATGGAACAGTGATTAAGTGTATGTTTTTCCCACAGATGATCATCTTAGGGGAGATACAGGACATGAAGGTACATATGCCATGGTAGTACAATCTAGGATAATATTCATCCTTCCTCTGGGGAGGTTTCCCACAATACTTTATCCTGAGGGTTTTACTTCTTCTTATTTACAGCATATGCCTAGAGCAGAAGTTCAAAGGAGTACAACCTTGCAGTGCATTTGGGGGAGTCTAAAATGCTAATCATGATAAGAAAAATCAAGAGCATCTTCATTTTTAAATAGCACCAGGTTTTCTGCAAAATTATGATTGGTTATGTTCTGATTTTCTAGGTTTGCTGCAAATGGAAGTGAATCGGACAACACTCGCCATCATAATTGCTTTCTGTGTGAAGAGGTCTTTTTCAGGCTGGGCTGGCTGCTGCTGTTTTAATCAGAAGGTTGTCTATTTGTATGTTAATAGTTTCATCCTGGTTTATTAGGCTTGTTGATGAAAAAGCAAAAATCAGATGCTTTACTATTTTCAAGCTCCACTATTAATCTGTGATTTTTTTTTTTTTTTTGGTGCTAACACAGAACCATTTCAGCATCCTCTGCCTTAAATCCTCTTAATGAAAGCATGAAGAATGACAAAATACTTCCTTTCATAAAGCAGAAGGCTGTGCCAATTCACTTTCAACATGCTCATTCAGTGGAACTGAGGTAAATATGTTGCTCCACAGGTGCTTCTCCTTGCAATAACATACTCCCTAGTAATCCATTAAATTCATCTCATGCTCTGTTTAGTGCCTGCTCTGTGAACTGCCTAGCTGGTTAAGGTCATTGTGATAATAGCACCAGGTTAAACAGCATGGGTGTGTTGAACTCTGACATCCATCCACTTTGCCCACAATAGAGATAAGAAACCATGGGCAGCTTTAGAGGTGCAATATCTACTCAGACCAACATGATCTTTTACCCTCCCCATCTCTTTACAAGCCAAAACCCTTAGATTAGAAAAATATCTTGAATCTCAGGAGTCCTTAAAATAATACAGTGCATTTAGAAACAACAGATCAGTGACTGGAAGCTTTTCTGTTTGTTTGCATTTAGTGAAGGACCCCAAATGATGGGCAGGAGGAGCGTGAGTGTCCCAGGGGATGCCAGAGGGTGGGTTGGTGGTACCTGTGCTGAGGTGCTCTCCTGGTGCCTGGGGAGGAGCCTGAGAGCCATCACTGCTTTGTTCACAGTATCTTCCCTTTGCAGGTTTAAAAACAAGCTGGGTATCACTCCTGGATGATAACCTCCTTCATTATGGAGTTCCTGTTAAAGGCAGACAAATAATTGCCAGTTAGCAAGTCGCTATTAAATTCAGCCCAAATTCAGCCCCAGCAATCCTTACAAAAGCCTGACGGGTTTTATTTTATTATTTCCTTTGCAGGGTGTTGGGAAGTGTAATCACTGGTAACTAATCAAACTTCTTTCAAACACCCACAAATATATAAAGAGAATGAAATGATTAATTATTGGGCTAAGCCATTTTAAATGAGACCTCATCTAAATGAGCAGATTTATTTCCAGAGCAAGCTGGGTGTAAATTTAGCTGGTTTTCAAAGCTCTGAATGTAAAGTATGCCTGGATTTGAGGATGAAGTGGGTTATGGGTGGCTGTAGAATCTCTCCCAGACATGCAGCAATGCACAGCAGTGAATAACAGACTGGATTTTGCAAAATATTGTTTGAAACAAAGTGCTACTGAGGTTAATAAGTGCTACTGTTGAGTACTGTTAATTATAACCAAGAGTAGATGGGGGCATTAAATGGAAAGAATTTATAAAATTTCTTTTTATAAAATAAAAATTAGCTTCTTTTCCCTCACATAACTCTTTCATCCAAGCAGAAGAATTAAAATATTTTGTCAAACTTCCTTACCTCTCTATTCTGTTCCTGGGGTTTTTCCAAGCAGTTGCTTACCTTCCTATTTGGTTCCTTTCCTGCCTAGTTTGTTCCTTTCATTTCTACCTATTTTGTTTCTGGAGGGAGTTTTAAGGAGTGAAAAACCCACAAACATCTTTGATTTCCCTCTGGCTCTCTTGAAAAGTTCCTGGAATTTGCAAAAACTTTGCCATAGGAACTTTAACTCAGCACCATTACCCCAGTCCACTACAGTTATGATAATCACAATCTCTAGCAGTGTCTTTTCTTAGCAATGTCACTGGCTTATCACTACTTATTTATTTTAAGAGGAATACAGTGGGAATAAAACACTTTTATCCATCCAAACATAAGTTCACAGAATTGCAATATCCCCATCCAGAGACATGCAACTTCACCCACATTTAGAAATAAATAATTAGAAATGAGGTAGCAATATTGTATACAACAAATGTTCTTGCTCTCAGGCACAAAATTAATTTGTGCAGTTCAGTTTAATGCACAACGGTGTACGCATTTTTTTACATACTAAATATATCTAAAAAGGTAAGAATCAGCCCCACCAAAGCCCTGCTTCGAGGGTTAAAACCAAATTTAGCTGATCCAGTGGCCTCAGTGCCCAACATGGGTCACACACGTTGTGTGTGTCCCTTTGCCAGAGGAGGGAAACCGCCAACACCTGAAGCTTCACAGAGATCTGCTTTTAAATGCAAACAAATATTTATGGAGAGCATCTCCCTGAGTTGGGAATATCTAATCCCAACTAATCAGAGCTGCTGCAGCAGCGACGAGGGCCCACGAGGAGCCGAGGTGTGCACCCAGCCCTGCGCGCGCTCCTCCCGCGGCTCTCGCGAGGTTTATTTTATTTTTTGTGGCACACGTTTAACAGCCCAGCGTTTCACACTTGTCCCCCGAGGTGATTGACAAAACAGGTTCCTAAAGCCATTTAACAATTTTAACGACGGCGGCCGAAAGATACATTTAGCAAAAAATAACCTTCTGAGCCAAACATTTTTGTTTTTGTCAAGAGACAGGGTTCCCAAATTTGCTGTTCCGTGGTGTTCCATTCCTGTAAAAACTCCCGGTGAGGCTGTAGGTCAGAAAAGAAGAATGAAGCCCTGGAAAAAGATACAATGACTGCTTAATACTGTGTGGGATTATAAGCAGTGGCCTGTGGCAATTCCTTATGTCTCTCTGGGTAGTGATGCTTTTCCAGCACCATTTTTTGTCATCACACAATTCCATTGTGAAATACTCTTTTCATGAAGGAGGAAGAAAGTGCCGGCTACACCCTGCAGTGTTTTGGGGAAGACTAAGAAGCATGGTTTGCAGGGAGTATGTGTGAAATATGACATTTCATTATGTGTAATTATTATTTAACCAGTAATGTCCATGTTGAAATGAGTTTCTTATTTTTGGAATGCATGGGGAGTGGCTGGGGAGGGGAGTCATGTTTTTTTCCCTGTTAATAAACTCAAGTCATTCTTATGCTAAAGCAATTTCTCAACAAAACAAATTTCTCTCCATCTGGGTAATGGCACACCCAAATGTGATTACATTACAAGAGATTTTAAATTAAATTTCAAGGTAGGAGAGTTATTAATCCAATGCATTTGTCTTTATTATCATTGGATCTAAAACAATAAAAGACTTGAACTCACTTTTTCAATGGCAGTACTGTACTGACTTCTAGAAATGTGGGTTTGAGCTTAAATCCTCAGAAATTTATGTGTTTTGGGTCAGGCCCCAAAACTCTTTAAAAAGGTGGAGTAGGAAAGGCTATATCCACCCCCAGAAAGACAGAGGAGTTACCAAAAGGTTTCATTTGGTTTGGATTTCTTCTGAACTCAAAGAGCAGTATCACACACCACTCCAGGAGTTTTCCTAAGCCACAGAGCTGACAGGGCAGTGAAGAGGCAGAAGGTTCAGAACTGCCACGGTCAGAAATACACATATTTCAGATTTATAGCAAATCAAGACACCACTTTGAAAAATCAGAGTCCATATTTTTAACAAACTGCTAAATGTTGCCCACTCTGATATTCCAAAAAGAAGCGTTTACATGCACGTGCAAAGGCACTGGATGCCCAAATGACTTGTGTTCATCTGCCTTCTTGTGTTCACAGGCATTCAGATTACATTTTGGATGCAAAACCAATTTTGTTTAAGCCCATAGCCAACAAAATGCAGTAAATAAATACAGAATGTATGAATCCCTCTTGAGTACTGTTTTTCAATCAATCACATATGAAATTGCAACTATCTCTGCTTATAAAACGAATGTGATCAGAATTTGTCATCGCAGCATTATTTGTCCATTTTTTTCCTGGGGAACCTGGCAGCTATCAGCTGATTACATTTGATCCAGCAAAGGAACATGGATTATACCAGCTCTTCAGCACAACAGAAAAAAAACCCCACAAGAAGTGGCACACTAAGTAATGTTATCACAAAAGGTTACTCTATGATTCTCTAAAAACCCTTAACTTTACAAAACACCTATCCCACACATTTCAGCGCTTGGGGGACAAGCACATCTGAGGTTCAGTTCATTCCACCTCTCTGGATTTTGGGTGTTGGGCTTCCTAAATCCCCAAGGCAGCGGGTGGCAGTGATGGGCAGGACATGATGCCCTGTGCCAGAGCCAGCCCAGGAGCTGAAGCCTTTCCAAAATAATCCTGAGGCACAGGCAATGCCAGGAACACTGATGGATGGAGGTTTTGTGGGACATCAGAGCAGTACTTTTTTGTTGTTCTGGGGGGACTTCCCTTTTTCCACATGGAGAGGGGACCAGAGCTGTTCCATGCAATATTTCTAGGATTAGTTTTGGTTGCTCTGGAAATCCGCTATTTTAGTGCAACAGCATGGATGTAAATGCACACTTGTGACAGCAGGTAGCACATAAAAGCATGTTTTTCCAGTTAATACAAGTGTCCCACTTAACAGCATACTCTTCCTGAGGACCCCACTGCAGCACAGAGGCAGGCAGCACATTTCAGCGTGGGCATTCATTGCCACGCAGAAACAACTTAATCTTCACAGCATTCCCTCAGTAACTGCCTGTGCATGAGATTTCCAAATGCTCAGACATAATTCTCTCACTGGAGAGTACAGGCTGATTATGACAAACTCCATCAATTTTATTAGCCACACAGATGTTATAGATATATGTGAAAACCAACCATAATTCTTCCTGTGATGTGCATACTGGCACTGCTGCAGACTGTGTCTTTCCCCTCCACAACCCCAGAGCTTACAGGCTTCCTGCCATTCAGCCTCCATGTGGCCCCTGAGCTAAGATGCTCTTAAAAAGAGAAATATTAAAAGGATTAAAAATGACACTATTGTGCCAGTGGGTGACTGCAACCACAGAGTGCTGGCTGCTGATAGACAATGAGGCAAAATGCAGGGATGAGTTTGCTGCCCTGTGATCTGGGTGTGTGGGGGTTTCTCCTCCGAGGTGTTCCCAGCCAGCAGGTTTGTGGGGATAACTGCAGGGGTCCCCCAGTGAGCCTCTCTGATGCTGAATACCATGGGGAAGCATCTCTGGAGCTGGCAGGGGCACAGCCACAACCACAACTACTCTCCTGTAGTCCTTCCTCATACTTGCCGCGTGGTCGATGCCCACTATGTCTGTCTATGCAAGGCAGGGGCAAAATCGCTCCTGAAGAGCTGTGAGAAATATTTTCATCAAGATCATTCAGCCAGAGCCTTCCCTGGCTCCCAGCACTGAGTCTCGAGGGCTCAGCAAGCAGAAGAAAAGTGATAGGAACAATTTAAAGAGAAAGATGAAGCCTAGAAGGGGTCGATGGCTTAAGTCCCTATCGCAGCGCACCTCTAGGAAGCCAGGAAAAGAAGCTGAAATGCAGATTTATCCTGGAGAGGCAGGTCCAGGAGTGAAGAGACACACAAAGGCTCATCTCTTAAACCCTCTGCACCTCAGCCTTCCCATCTGGAGCAGGTCCAGAGGTTCGATAACTTGGAGGGTGCACCGGGCCGTGCGTGCGGGGTGAGAGCAATTAGCAGCTGCGAAGCGCAGGGGAACCGCTGGCGGAGAGAACCGCGGAGACGCAGAGTTATTACAGGCACAGTTACCATAGCGATTGGTGCCTCAGAAATGCTAATAATAGTAAAAATAAATAACACAGGCCAGGCAGGAAGAGCCCCTAGAGATGAGTGCGAGCTGCTCCCCTCCAGAGGGACTGTGTGTGCTGCTTTCTCAGCGCCGCCGGCCCCGCGCTGGCCGCGGCTCCGCTCCCTCCCGGGGCAGCTGCGAGAGCGCCGGGTCAGCCAAGTGAAAGCGGAACTTTTAAGCGCTTTATTATTTTCAGGAGTCGTCAGAGAAAACAAAACCCCCACAACTGCAAATAATTGAATATGCCAATAATATTGCGACTCGTTCGTGCTTTGCGAGGCTTCACTGTGGCCCCGTTAAGTTCTTTATTGCTGTCCCTCCAGCGATGTTAATTAAGTTCACCATAGGCTCACAAGCCCTTTTTCTCCTTCCCTCTTTCTTCCCCACTTTTTTTTTTTTGTTTTGTTTTTCTGTTTTTTGTTTTAAATCAAGCAAGCAGTTTTCCCAAGCATAATGCCTAGCGATGGGAGCTGTGGTACCCTGGAAGGCACCCAGAAAACAGAAAGACTGAGGATGAGGCATGCTTCAGAATGATGGTCAATGTTTCTCACAAATTGGTTTGCCAGCAATATAAGCCAAGGGATTGTGAAAGTCTAAAGGAAATGTTAAAGATCCATGCCAAATAGACAAATAAATAGCATCCATCCTCATCTTTGGACCACCATCATGCTAGGATTTGTCTTACCCAGATCTAAAGTGATTTTCAACCCAAACATCTTAGGTGGGTGCTTTGCTGCTTACCTGGGTAATTTTGTGTTTATCTTACATTCAAAAATTTTTTATCAACAGGGGAATCAAATGAGGACAGGCTTTGAGCAAACAGTAGGCCAGGGGAAGGAAATACACCTCCTTTCTCCTCTCAAGTGTCTTTCACTGAGTTGTCTACCTTGACTACATCAGAAAAGAAAATGCTACTTTGCACCCCCCAGGTTGTGTTGTCCAGCCCACTTTAGTCAAGCAAACCTAGTGTTTTACAAAGCTTCTGCAATATTACCAATTCTCTGCTTTTGATTGAGAGAAATCATTTCTCTCAGTGTACAGAATTCCACTGAGCTGGAATTGCATTTTTTATGCTTTTTAAACTAGAAGAGTAGGAGTGTTGGCTAGTGCCAACCAGAATATGAATAAAATTCTTTAGCAAGCTTTGGCCAAGAAAGAAGTCTTTTTCTCAGGTTTTGCTTGCTGAAGGTCAATCAATGTTCCCATCTCTCATTTTAGACTCCAGCTACATATGCAGGTGATAAATTATGTTAATACATTTCCTAAAATATCCAGAAACACTAAATCCACTGCTGAGAGCTGCACCTATGGAATCACCACTGACACTGGGCAGCTACAAGTCCACCTCTGCTCTTCCTGATGTCTTTTCTTACAGTCTGTGCAAGGATGGTCAGAGGGAGCAATTTCTGCATCTGGCTGGGCTACAAGGACACACACATTCTGGGTCACTGCATGCCAAACCAGTGAAGGGAAGAAAAATAATTTTGTGCCTTTCCTTCCACTCAAACAATATCCTGGCACATTCTGGCCCTGTGCAGTGTCCTTTCTGTCCACCAGGCAAATCATCCACACCAATTCAATTAATCTCTTCCCAGCTTACCACCAGCTAGATGGACTATCTGATGGAAAAAAATGATGAAGAAGGATTGTTTTAGCTCTTGGAACAGTCCGACATAATGGAAAGTACCAGTGAACCCTCCATCTACCAACTTTATCCTTTCAACAAAACTGGCCACTTGTTCACACGAGTGAAGCAACACAAAGAGAGATGAGTCACCAGTGGCACCCTCCTGGCAGGGCTGCGAGAGGGGACAAAAATGGGGCTGGAGGTGGTTGTTTAGGGAGATGAGGCACTCCATTTTTGCCATGACTCACACGTATGAATCAATCAGCAATAAGATGCAGAGACGTCATGAGGAAAGACGTTGCAGGAAAGGAAAAGAAGTTTCCACCCTTCCCAAGCGTGGACATGGCAGAAGCAGAAATGAGTAAAAAACGTGACAGTGGAAAAGGAAGTGAAGGGGAAAAGCAAGACTACGTATTGCCTCCAGTTTCCACAAGTGTTGAATCTTGATGTTCAGTTAGTTTCTCAGATACTCAGGAACAGAGAGGGTTGCTTTGAGTCGTAAATGAATTGGAAGGTTGCAGGGAAGCCAGCACAAGAAAGGTGACGTTGCAGTCAGAAAGCTTGCAATTTAGTGTAATAAGCAAAGCACTGAATAAGCAGGAAGGCATTGAGCTTTATTTGAGCAACAGTTTACTCATTTCGAGATGAGTTTTGAAGATGTTGACACTTGATTGGTGATAACCATCTCCCAACCTCTGAGTGCTTCTCCTTAGATGTGATTGTGCAAACCAGATCTGCTGCTCATCTGCGTGGCCTTGTTCTGAGGAACAGAGGAATGGGCCAAACAGCAGTGTTGGAGGATGAAATGGAGTAGCTAGGACAAGTCTACTACTGACCAGAAGAGGGTCAAATTTGGATAATCATCACAATATTTTTAGGGTTTAAAGGCTTCCTCCCTTGGACTGCCCACACGACCACCGCAGCTTATGGCTGCATTAGATAGACATTTTTTCCCTACATTTTTGACTGAAAAGAGTTTGGATGTAGAGCATTTCTTCTTAGACAAATATCAAGGACCCCTTCAAGATAACCAGATGCATTTTGTGCCCCTCTCCCCAGCCTGCCCAACACATATGCCACATAAACCAAGCAACGACGTAGCTTCTCCCTCCCACAGTCAGCTTCCATACTCAGAATTTGGGATCTTTCCAGTAGAATCAAACAGTCTGGCCTACTGCCATATCCAATTATGTCACACAGAATTAGTCCTTTTCTGTCCCTTCTGTTTGTGGCCTGGCTGTTTTAGGAATATAAAACCCATCTATGCTTACACAACACTACTGTAGTATTTCCCTACAGGAGCAAGCGAGGAGTAGAGAGCCAGGCTGCCAATTACATCTGCTCCTGCCATGGAAATGGTGTCCTCTTCCCAGGCCACTGCATCCTCCTGAAAGCAGAACATAATCCCTGAGACTGCAAAATCAGCGTCCATGAGAATCCATGGGATGTCAGAAATCTGCTCTCCTTACTCCAGAGCAGGACTTCCAAGGCACAGCTCCTTGTGGGCACAGGACACATAAGAATAAATCTCACATTGGCTTCAGGATGACACAGAACCCTTCACCTAAAACACAAGCCCACCTATTTCCACCTGCTCCTATGTCTGAAGAGACTGTTACTTGCTCCTAACTATCTGTGGCTGATCACAGCTAGTTAATTGATAAAGACATTAACTATTGAGTTTTATAGACTGTCGTAAAGTAATCCAAAACTTCCTTAACCACCTCACAGTCCAATTTCTCCACCTCTCTATTTACAGTCCATAATCACTGACTTTGTTCAAGAATTGCCTTAGGTTCCATTATGCCCATTCCTGCTGCATTTCTAGCACTGTGAAAGAACTGCATTATGAACTAACATGAAATAATACTTGGAAACAAAATTGTCACCAAAGCTATTGGCTCAGTTGAGGAAAAACATAATTAAACAGCCCACACTGAGATATTAGTAGAATTCTTACTAATTAACATACATTTTATGTATCATTTCATATTCACAAAAATATGATGTGTGCTACCAAGAAAGAGGATTATTTTTTCCTTCTGCTAAAAAAAAAAAAAAAAAAAAAAAAAAAAAAAAGCTGTTTTCTGCTCTTTTCTATTATTTTAAGGCTGTGTTGAACAGGTACACTCCACTTTTTAACATAAAAGCAAAACTTCCAGCACTGAGTGATTTCTTCAGTTCAGCAGAGATTTTTTGTTGAGAAATGTTAAAAATATGAAACGCTTCAGAGAGATGATTTGGTAGCACTTGTTCCCTTCTCATCCATAGGAGAAAACTGCAATCATCCCTTGTAATAATTCACAGTAAGGTGGACCCCAGCTTCATTTAAAGCAATGCTATTCCTATCTAGAAGTGCTGGGATTTAAGCATGTGACTCCCATTAACATTAATGAGAGTTATATGTTTAAAACCTCTGCACATTGTGATGGGAATATGTTCCATAGAATCCAATTAATCTGAGGAACACTGCATACATTTGGGAACATTCATGTTGTACAATTTCACTGGCATATGGATTTGTCCTCAGCAAAGCCTGCTAGTATCTGGTAACAAAGACATTAACAATCTATTGTACATTTACATAAAGCAGGACTAGACTATATGTTTTCCCAGCTCAGTGTAGGCAGCTACAAAGAAGCTTTTGAGAGTAAACAAATACAGAATTGAGAAAATAAGGAAGATGGTGGTATTTTAAGAATGTGAATATTTGGAGAATGCTGGGGAATGAACACAGAGGAGGCTGTTTGCTTATAGGTTGGATGCATTTTCAAAAGGAATCAAGCAAACACAAAAAATAATTTAAAAAAAATGGAGGGAGGAAAAATAGAATATTCAGATTCCATCTGTTTCCCACACGCTGAAGATAATAACGTGAATGGAAGTGATTTTGTTTTAGAGGTCAGAGCAGAGGCTGATATAGCAACCTTTCAAGATCCTGAAAAACATCATTTGATTAAAATAACTGGCCCTGTTGTTCTTGTGATCCTGAGGAGGCTATTTTCCACGAGGAAGAGAACAACAGCAAAGTAGGGAACAGTGAGTTTTAGTGCTTCAGAGACAAAGCACTGGAGACACACTGCTGCTGGAAAGTGTAACACGACGTGAAAGCACGTGATAAGTAAGCAGAAATCAGCAGAAAGTTAATAGGAAACCACAATGACAATGTGTCTGTGCAGCTCAGTGCAATATTTCTCTCCCTTTTCCCTCCCTTATTCTAACAGGATGAGGAAATTAACAGGACACAGGAAAGCAATATCTTAGTAAAGAAAGAAAGGAACAACCAGAGATAAGGAAATAATGGTTTGTGCCACTAAACAAGCTATTCAATTTTAAGAACATTTGTCTGTAAAAGTTTGACAAGATCTCACTTGCCCAGACCTTGATGATCCTCAGACCTTCTTCAGAAAGGTTTCCTTTCTCTAAATGGAGAAATATGTGACCAGAATTGCCTGAAATAGATTATTATTTTGAAGCATCAATTTGAAAAGTGTTTTAAGGCCTGGTACCTAGAGAAGAATGTTTAGATCTTCCAGACAAAACAAGAGCCTTGAAACCATCTCAAATCTGCCTGAAATGTGTGTGTGCAATGGATCCAAACCCACCCCCCTGTGCAGCTCTGTATTTATGTCACCCTCTACAGATGAGTTCAGAGTGTTTCACTGAAAAACTGCAAAGTTTTGTGCTGGCCTTTGTAACCCATCACATAACAAACACACAGCCCCAGAAGGAGGAGATGAAAACACCCAAGGCTCTGCAGCTCTGCCTTTGGGGTGTCAGAGAAATCACTTGAGTTGCAGGGAGCAACTGAACCGACAGACCCAGAAATTACCTGAAAGATACTAATTACTGGAAAAAATAAAAATTCAACAAAGAATTACACTTCAGGACTTTCTCAAAAGGGCTTTAAAAATCTCTTGCTGAGCTAGGAGGGGTTATTTTTATTATTTTCTGGCACTCTACAGCTCTCAGTGCTAAGTCTGAGAGTTGAGAAAGTCCCAGAACTTGCACACATTCCATCCTGCTTGGACACAAGGTTTAATATTGCCTGATGTGACTGGAGGAGGAGGAAGAAATGCTCTTGAGCTCCTTTTCACTGTGAACCACGGTACAGAGAGGAGACATTGCTACAGAGAGGGCTGACTGCACACCCCAACAGCAGCAGCAGGGGTGGTTTTGGGACAGCTTTGGCATTCCTCATGGGAAACAGCCCTGGCCCTGGAAATGCCCTCCAGCTGCCCCAGGAGAGGCACCACAGAGCTGAGCATCACCTCACACAGAAGTGCCCTGACACAGGGAATGTGCAGCCAGAACTGCACAACAACTGCACAGATTTCACTGTCACCTGCAGGGCATTTGGGAACCAAAGCCCTCTCTCCTCCCTCAGTATGTAAAAGTTTCTCTGACATGTAGAGTCTTCTTTATTTCAGATTACTGGCAAGTCTCTGCATCTTTTTCTGTTTGTACCTTCATCATGCAGCTTTTTTCTCCTGGCAGAGTCATGACCACCAAGTGTTACCTTCAACAAAGACCATTTGCAATTCATCTTTTCACCTGGTATGACATACTCATTTTATCGAAAGCAAATACATCTTTCTTAAAGAAAAAATAAATTTTAAAAAACCACACACAAAAACCCAACCAAATAAACAAACAAACCAAAACAAACAAACAAAAATGAAAACAACAAAACAAAAACAAAAAACAAAAACAAACAAACAAAAAACCACAAAAAAACCCCCACAAAACCAAAAACAAACAAAACAACACAGAAAGAACAGGACTTACACTGTTTTTAAAGGTTATAATTTAAACCTGATCCTGGAAAGCAATGTTGTTAAAGTGATAAAAATGTTGTTGTTTGTAATATGTTAATGGTTAATGATGATGTTATTGAGTGCAGAGACTAAACCCCTATCAGAAGTGGTTTTGAAGAAGATATCTGAACTATGGAAAGATTTTCAAAGGTATTTTTCTTGTTAAGAAATAGTCAGCCCCTTGTATAGGCCTCCCTCTAAGTAACTTCAAAACACATTAAGGTTTTCACCCTCCGTGTTGTGATTTCAGAACTGCTGTTTATCTATTTTAAAGATCCCTGCAATGAAAGAGGAACTATAATTAATGAGGGGATTAGGCTGTGCTGTATACACACACAAGTTTATCTATCCATAGACACAGACACATTTTAACTCTAAGATGTGGCTGAAACTTAAAGGACTGATTGCAAAATATTGGCAAGGACCATTTTATTTAACAAAATATCCAGTGGTTTGCCTAACATCCAATTCCACAATGACCTCGCTGACGTTATCATTTTCCAAAAGGCCAACAGAGGGAGGTTTTTTAGGGTAAAAAGAAGAGCTAAGTCTCAGAATAGGGATGATCCAATGCTTGTGCAAAAGAAAGTCACTCCAGGCAATGCATAACCTTACCTGACCCAGTTACTACCTCTCCTCTCCAGTTTCAATCCCCATTTACCAAATCCAACATTCCCCAAACACACAAGATGCCCATTTCTGTTCCATGGTACCCAGAACACCCTGCCAAGGTCTCTGCCAGGGCTGGTGCCAGCCTGCAGCACCACACACTGATTTCCTGCTCTGGTCCAGTCCTGCCCAGCAGAAAGGGCTGCTCCTGCCAAGGAAATGCAGAACCATCCTTGGGGAAGATGTAGGTGTTGACAGGGACTACAAAAACACAGCACCCTCAGCAGCAAAACTTTTAAAATTTAGTCAAAACCCAAGCAAACCATCCTAAATTTACCATTGGAACCCATTGGGTAGCAAAAGGGAAGAAAATAATGTATGAATGGTGTTAACACCCCCCAGTTTATCAGACAGCAGTGCAGACACTACATTTTATGTGTCTTTCTATATATGTGCCTAAAGGACTGGAAAAAAAAAACAGATTACAATTTAACTAAATATTTTCTTTTTCAGAGAAAGATCCAATTTCTGTATTTAGTTTATATGGTAGTCTCTGGTACAAGAGATCTGCAAGTAGAATAATTGTACATGTGTTTAAAACTAAGCACATATATAATAGGCCTAGCTGTGACCAGAATGGTTAATATCTCACAAAATCAAAGAATATATGATGGAGACTCAGATGGACTTCACCCCATGGAGAGATTAATTCATAACATCCCAATTCAAAATTCATAATATTCTAATTCAAGTTTATACCTCTTTCAAACTATCAGATATTAAAGAAGCCTGCTAATGGTCTGGTGCGGCACAGAAAGACCTGTATCATTCTCCCAAAATATGCCAATGCCTATTCAAGCCAAGTAAGAACAAAAAAATTCCTGCTGTAAGGATGGTAACTTTCTAATAAATCCAGTGCAGAATGCTACAGACAGCACTTTAGAGCACACTGACATAGTACTAGCTACAGAATTATGGACAACCCTAGGCCCCTGCCAGGTTGGAGTTTAATACCAGAAATAGAATAAATTGATTCAAGAAGTCATCTTGAACACCACTGTTCAGCCTGAGTGCAGTTCAGTCTCTGATGATTAAATGTTACTTCTTTATAAGCTTCATTCTGGCCAAAACTATCTTACATTAATATTTTCACAAACTACATCCCAAAATAAACATTATATATATGATACAAATACCAAAGTCATTTCAGTTCACTGATTGTGGTCATGACCACTTTGGCAAGATTATGGTGAGGGAGGAGAAATTCAATAAATCAGATATTTTCATGATTTAGCATTTGCAAAGGTCAGAAACCAGCACACAGTATCCCTCCACTCTGAATTACATATCAGTTAATAGAAAGTGTAAAATTTTCCAAGAATACAGCCAAAACCTGGCATCTGAAAGAGGAACTTCATCAATGTGTTCTATTCTTTGGGCTCCTCCCTCCGACCATTAAGTCCTGAAAGAATAAAATACAATAATGGACACCAGGGCTAGTTCTTAAATTAAGGAACTGACAGCAAGGGAAGGATGAATGGCAAGAAACTTCTTCCTTTAATCATGTTGTGTTTTCATTAGCCAACATTGCACCACAACATAAACTAAGGAAATTTGGTAACAGAGGGAGAAGTTGAGCTTTGGGCTTCAGATGGGCTTGGAGCATCTGCAAAATTGAAGTATCTCTGGGATTTTTGCCTTAGGCAGTATTTAGGAGAAGCTGTGGATTCTGCAAATTCACAGCCAAATTTCAGAGCCAGAAAGCACATCTACAAAGCAGGGCAATGTGCACTCAATGTGATTTTCTTCCAAGACAGTAAGTCTGCTCAGTTTTTTCTTTACCTGGACTGTTTGCTCCTCTTTGCACCATTTTATTTTCTTCTGATCTATTCCAGCACAGCTGGCTTTTCACAGGCACACAAAACGTTCATCACATGAGGAATATTTGAGAATATGATGGGAAAAAGAGGGCCAGAATTTTGTGTTCTGTTCTGTGATTTGCTGTCTCACTCCTTTCACTGGGGGTACACAACTTGTCCTCATCTAAACATCGTGCCACTGCCCATGCATTGATTTATCAACATCTCACCTGATGGAACAGAGCTGGGGGTCTCCCCACAACAAGAAAACACCTATTTCACAAAGCTCTCCCCAGTGATGCTCTGGGGATGCTCCTCTGAAGCCACTTTCTGCACAGACCTTGCAGGCCAAGGCCAACAGCAGCTTTGCAGCACTCAGCAAGGCAACCTGACATGTGAGATTGATAAGGAAGGAGCAATTCAACAGCCAGGAACTGGCAGGGCTGCCCCAATCCATGCCCCTCCTGCATCTATCATAGCATTAAACCCATCAAATGCTCCTGGTAGAAAAGCAAACAAGACCAGCATAAGACCAAGGTACATAAAAAGGCCCAAAGCAACATTAAATCATCTGAAGATACTCCCATTAGGGAGAATTATGGTCCCCATAAAGAATCAAAGCTATTTAGAATCATTGGCCCTTCAGCCAGTTCCCTGGTTTTCGATTTAGCAGATTTTTCCATGTGGGTTTCTTGTGATTAAACTCTGTATCTTACAAATCCTTGCTCATATCCACCATCTCACCTCAAGTGAGAAGTCCTAATGGATAAGGAGTGTTGGCTTATTAATCTGATCTATATTTGCCTAATTCTGCTGATTTCAGCTTGATTTGCAGGGCAAGAGGACATCAAGCAGAGGGACCTCCTTGCAGAGACACGAGTAGAAGAGAAGAATTACAGCTGTGCCTACACCCAGACACCAACAGGAGCACATTAACAACTGTCCAGGCTCCAAATCACCAGAGCTCCAGGCAGCTCCAGTCTGGAAGGCACAGAGCCATGTTAGCATAAGACTGTGAAGATAAATCCACCTTGGAAGACAACTGGTTTTACTTCAGACACATTCACACCCTAATGTGTCTAAATAGCAAAGCTGGCTCGTGCCCCGTGGCTTGGAGCTGACCTGTGACAGCACCAGGCTCTGCAGACATTCTGGAGGATGAGTACATCTTATATTGACAGCATTCAGTGGATCCTCCATAATAAAATGTGTATTCTACTGGTCTCTTATTGACCGGCCTGCTGACTGCCTGAAACTGCCCAGAGAGGAAGTCATGGAAAGAGACAAATCACTTTAAGAGCAATTATATTAATAAATTTGTAATGCAGTGTTGTCTATCATCTAGAAATTCTGTTAGTGTCAGGCAGAGAAGCAAGTGAGAATCTCAGATTCCACAACTCAAACCAGAAATTAAGGACTTGCTCCTTTTTAAAACAGACTTGCATTTGCCATGATTTCCATAATTTATAACCCTGGAAATTACCCTTGACATCCATAGACTCTCACGTTCCAAGTTTCCCAATATACTCTTTCCATAGATTTCTGCCCTACCCTTTCTGTGGTGCAGGCAGGGTTTCTGGAGGCTCTGTGCTGATACCAGCAGTTTGATGAAGTCCAGTGAGTTACTTCTGCTGTCTCTGAGGAATCACTCATCACTGCTTGCCTGGGTGTGTTTGCATGCGT
This sequence comes from Prinia subflava, assembly GCF_021018805.1. Lineage (NCBI taxonomy): Eukaryota > Metazoa > Chordata > Aves > Passeriformes > Cisticolidae > Prinia > Prinia subflava. The sequence goes on from NC_086259.1 coordinate 16,042,380, forward strand.
GTGTGTGTGTGTTCACTATTGTTGCACTGACCCTTTCACCTGGTCCCAGTGGAAAAAAAACCCCTGATTATCCCAAAGCAATCCTGAAAAAGGGGTGAGAGGATGGATACCAAGCCCATACAATGGCTCACTCCCTACAGGCACCCAAGTCCTGCATGAGTGAGCACCAGATATTAACCTTTTATGGTCAGCTATGGGATGAAGTGGGCCTTGTCTTGCTTCATTTTTGTTTGACAGTGCTATAAACATATAAAATTAAAGCAGTGCCCCAGCCAAACCTTTTCTGATGAATTTCTGTTGGAATTATTGCAGGGAGCAGCAGAGGGAGGGAGGCTGGGGCACAGCTGCAGGGCTGAAGTGAACAAGTCAAACCCCGATGGTGAAGCTAAGAAGTGATTTGATCTGTCACAGGTACTTAGGCAGCGACACCCAGAAGAGCATCAGGGGACCCAGTGACACAGAGGGCAGGAACAACTTGATCAGACATTCCAGCTCAGCTGCAAATATGGGTCAGGACTCTGAACTCACCTAAAAATACAGCCCAACACGCCCTCAGTGCATTTCCACTCAGAGACATTCATCTGAGACACAGCAGAGGGACAGTAAAAGCTGGGAGGCGAGAGCCCAGCCCATCCCCACGTGCCCAGCTCTGCACACCCCTGCCCTGTGGGCAGACACCTTGCTCTGAGATCCAAGCACAGCTGCTAAAAGCTTTTCCTTCCGCTCATTTCTTCCTCCTTCAGTGTTGCTCCTATCGATTTTTCCTGCTCCAGCCCCTCAGATCTAAAAGCAGAGCACTGAACTCACAGCGCTGCTTTCCGACTCTCTTCATAAACTGGGCTGACACTACTACAGATCAATCACTGTGGAAGTCATTTTTCCTTGCTTTTTGTTTTTTTGACTGAAAGCCAAAGAATCTGGACTTTGAGAGGTTTGGTTAAGAGGCATATTATGTGATTTAAATGTAATGCATTATCCAAAAGATTTGACACATGGGACAGGGGAGGTGCAAAAAGAACACATCTCTCTGGACAGTTGAAGTTAATAAGAGAATAAGTTTATAAGGTCACACGAAGCATGTGGAGTTACAGTGCTGCAATATTGGGGCAAACAAGAAAATCAGGCACCACAGAAAAGGAAACAAAATTACAGCTCTTAAACAGAAATGCATGCAATTTGCAGCACAGATAATATATGCATGCATGGTAGAGCTTATTAAAAACTACAAATATTTTCTTCTTTTGCCTTCTGCTATTGCTCAAAAACAGAATAGCTCTATCTCCTTTTGTCAATAAATCACATTAAGGTCACTCTGAGGAGCAGCAGAATATAAATGTCTTGTATGCAAAAATCAAACAATGTTTGGGGAATAAATGTGATACAAGTGCCATCCAAAATACGCCTGAAAGAGAGAAATGAAGTACTAGTGCTTTAGATTTCACAATTTATTTACAGAGTGGAAGTCATTGAAATCTGCTTCTCCCTAAACTATCTGTTCCCAGGCTTTAAACATTCAATAACTTCTCAGCCAGGGAATGTGTGCTTTTTTTCTTTCCCTTTCCCTCTATTTTCTCTGTGCCTTATCATGTGCTGAATATATTATTGCAACACATTAGTTACTTTGGTCCACAGCTCTGAAACAAGGCTCTAAGAATCTCACAGATAAATCACTGATCAGAATAAACTGATTGTCTGTTCTGGATTCTCTTCTGTAGGATTAAAAAAAAGCCCAAAAGATAAGTTCTGAAAACAAACCCAAGTCTGTTACATCTCAAAAGGCCATGGGTTTTCACCTTCAGTTTGTGCATTTTGGATTTTTTTCCGAGTCTTCTGTACAAATGGTAAAAGCTGCATTTTTCTCAAGTTTTGGGACAACTACCCCATGAACAGAATATACTTTTAAGATTGCAAGCTTGTGTTTCGATTGAAGTGTTGATGGACTGTGTATATCTTCCCTCAAACCAATATTTAATAACTTGCTTTTGTGACCTACTGAAGCAAGACATCTGCACTACTCTGCACTTTTGTTTCCAATAGACTCATACTTAGCCTGGTACTGTTGATAGATAGGAGAGAACATCTTGGAACAGAAAAACCATGAATAATTCCAGATCTTCAACTACCACAAACACCTTCTTTTGACTTCCTCATTCTCAACACCATCTTTTTTTTTTATTATTAGTCAATGAATGCCAGATTGGGGTTATGGACTTAATTAATTTTATGTCTGTGACATGCTCACTGTATAATTATACCAAGCTGCGCACTATTAGATAATTATTTTTGGTCCTCAAAAGAGGAATTCAATTTGTTTAAAATTATTTTAGCTCCTTCAGAAAGAAAGATATTATTTCCCCTCAAAAAGCCATCAAACTAAGTGATAAAGCAACCCCATTCTGGTAATAAAAGACTATGGCACTGAAGTGGTTACAAACCATTCTGTTCAACCAGACTATTTACAAGTAGCAACAGGGTATCTGTTTCCTGTCATCTCCATCATATATCTTGAGGCAGAGAGATTGGAGCCCAATTACAGGCTGATATCTAATCAATACACACCTTATTCCTAGAGCAGGAAGTAAAGGAGGAGGCCCCTGGGAGCCAGAGTTCAAATTACTCCGCTGTCGATTCCAGATAGCAGCTAATGATAGGATATATTTCTGGAGAGGGGGGTGGGTGGGAAGGGCAGCACGGTTTAATGGGATTGTTAATACAAGGAACATATACGTATTTTAATTTAGACATCTGCTGCTGAATTCCAGAAACCCTGCACGGATCAGGAAAAAAAAAAAAAAATGACCCAATTTGCTATTCCCTCCGACAGCTTTTGGGACTTAACTTTGCTAAAATAAAGCATGCGAGTGATAAGCTCAGTCCAAAAACCCTTAAATGAGATTTGTAAGCTACATTTGGTTAGGTTCCCACCCCGTCCCCCTTTTTCGTTGCTTTTTCATGAAGGAGGGCTGACTTTCATATGGATACAGACTTTATGGAGCTCCAGAGATTTTCAGGCAAGCCAGTGAGCATTTCCCTTTCCCAGCTAACCAGTTAAAATTGCTCAGTTGTGTGCATGGACCCACCAAGCCAAATCTTGCACTTAACTGAAGGCAGCTGTCTCTTGACTCTGGGTCAGTTACTCACTCTTTGAGAACATCTTGGGACTGTCTGTCCCTCAGTGTCTACTTCTAATCTTGTCAATCAGCCAAAAAATAAACCCCCTCCTAGTTACCTATTGCTTTGTATTCCTACCAGTTGTTCAAAAAGCTGCCTTATGTATGGCAGCCCTTAGGAAAATGGTGGGAGTTTCCTAACTCAGAAATGTAAAATACGAAGAGCAAATAGCCTGAATAATCAAACAAAGTTGCATGCTGCACTCGGTTCTCCAAGAAAGAGAACGAAGCACGGGGGCATAATAAATCTTGTTAGTATTTAGCTTTCAGAACTGTCTGGAAGGCTGCCTGGTGACATGGATTCCTTCTCGGTTTAATACAGGTTGGATTAGCCAGGAATTCATTGTCTTTTTCCAGAGAGCCAGACTACAGACCAGCAAAATTCACAGTAAACAAAAGCAGGCAACAAATCCTGCATCCATGGGTTCCTGGTTGGAAGCACTGCTGTAGGCTCTAAGGCTCCCACCTCCAGCACCCCGAGCACGGCTCGACACAAGGACCAGCTCAACAAAGACCAAGTTTCTAATTTAGCCTTCTACATCCCTAAATCTGGTCTTGGACTGTGATATGCTTCAATTCCTCCTCTGACACACTTGGGTGAGTAATCCTTCCTCTCTCCTGTCTTAGCTCTTTGTCCATCTTAACTGCTTATGGTACAAATTCTTCCAGCCTGTGGCCACTGCAATATATTTGTACAATACTTAGCACATTTTCAGCTTGGGATTTCTTAGTCTGACTCAATACTGGTATTGCTAGTACAGAGTTTCACATAAATGGGGCCCCAAGATTGAATGATACCTCTAAGTGCTGCTGTAATACAAATAAATAATTATATAATATACATAAATCTTGCATTTTTAATGTCGAAGTCCCATGAGACAGAAAAAAGATTTTAAACGAGACAAGAACTTTCTAATTATACTGCATGTTGATGATCTTGGAATAGGTACAAAAAACCATTAAAGACTTTTCCTCTTTTTTTTTTGCCTCTTAAATAGGAAAAATCTTTTCATCAAACATAGATTGAAGCCAGTGATAATGTAACTCTGGATTACTAAATAATAACAGTGCAGGGCTTTCTAAATAGCCTACTTCAAATAATGACTTATATTATCCTAAATTCAAAAGTAAACAACTGGGGAGAAGGAAATCGCTAAACGAAGAGCAACATTAAATTCCAGAGGGTGAATGTGTGCAGCTAAAGGTGTGGTCTTGATGGAATTTGACCTATATCCATAATTTTGCTGTCACTCAGCACCAAGTCTCACAGCACAAAGACCTGCAGAGGTGTGGACAAAGCAGGGAGCAGAGCCTCCTGCAGGGGTGACCCTGTGGACACCTGGAATGGCTGTGCCTGATCTTTGGGAAGAGGTGAAGGTGCTGGATGGTGGCTCCATCCCTCAGTGTGGCTTGGCCTCTCCAAGCTGGGGCAGTCAGGTCCTCCAACATCCTTGCAGCAGCAACCCTGCAGGCTCAGACACTCATCCCAAGCCTCTTTGTGTCTCTAGGGGTTCAGGGCACAGGAACAAAGAGATGGTGGCCACCTACACCAGGCCCAGAGCCCTTGGGGGAGAAAACAAGATTCTGCTGTTGAGCTGCTCCTATCCCAGCTGAACTGTTGGATGAACTTCCAAAAATATCCTTGAATTGGCATTCTGCGTACAGCTGTGTTTATGAAAGGCAATATCATGTATGTAAATAAATTCAGATGCTGCTTGAGTTATTTTAAAACAATCAGTAGAACACTAATCATTTTATAGGCACCATCTTATCCCAAGAAAGTGACAACTTGGTGTATGCACATGTACTAGAAGTTAAAGTTACTGTTACATCTCCACACAGGCATTAAACAAGATGTAGATTTGTCTTAGAGCCGCATGAAAAATCCACTTTTGTTTTCTGTGCAGTCTGCTTGCTGATACAAGCTTTAAACACAGGAACCTAAAAATCCCTTAGCCAGAGCTCGTTACGGGCAGCATTAGATGTACCTTGGCAGATGTGGAATCCTTTGCACATCCAGAGGCTCCTCCCATGCCATCAGCTAAGGGGGAAGAAGACGAGCACCAGCAGCACCCCAGTCCCCACCAGCACCCCGGGGAGCCCAGGGCATGTCCACAGGCTGCCCGAGCCCTGCTCTCCTGGCCAGAGTGGGTATGAGGAGCCCAGACAAGAACCAGCCCTGCTGCTGGGCCCTGGCCAGCAGGCACGTGTATCACAGAGCTCCCTGTGTTTAAATCCATTAATTATCTCCCAGTGTAAACAGTGGGAGAGCGCTGCGGTTGCCTGCTCACAGGGAGATAATGCAGTTTAACCACTGCCTGCTCTAAGCCCATCGCCCAGCAGGCACAGGGAAGCTTGCAGAAATACCTGAGTGAGATGGGGAGACAACAAACACGTTCCCTGGATTTGGATAGAGCAGCTAGGGATGATCCTTCACCTCTGCTGGACAAAGTTAAACCCTGCATATCCCCTGGCTGAGTCGATGGTGATGCTCCCTCTGCCTTCAGGGGAGCAAGGACGTCACCTCAAGACAGCCTGACCTTTGCACTTGTTTTCCTAACACAGGCCATGAAACCAAAACTGTTATCTTGTTCCTAGCAGCCCCACAGTAATCCCATGGCATCCTCTACTCAACAATTGAGAAAGAAAAAGCCCTGAACAGACTGAAATACCTGAACAGGGTAGTCAAAATATATAAAAGAGTACCCAGCTACTTCCTTATGACACAATATACAACACCAGAGTCCTGTAACTCGGTGGCTGTTTCACTGAAACATTGCATACTATTCCCACTTATTCCTTTATGATTGGAGAACAGTCTGGGATTGAGAGGGCATAATCTACCATCATTTTTTATGCACTATGATATTATCCTTCTGCCAGTGTTAGCCCCCAGAGATCACATGCACAGAAATATGAATGGTGCCATTAATGTAAGCTGTAGTTTCATGTACATTTTCCTTTTTGAGTCCTGCACAGCAAGGTACACTGGTTGCACCATGAGTGCTAGAGAGAGCATTGACCATGTAAAAAGGGTACATCAGTGGGAGATGGAAAAAGAGCTGAAACTTGCATGGTGAAAAAACTCAAGTCTATCTTGAATTTCATGTGTCAGCAGCGCAGCATCTCTTCAGACACAAAACAAAAGCTGGTGGCTAACCAGTGTCACTACCATTAACCTCATCCTCATCTCCAGGGTCCAAAGTAAGAACTTAAAATAAAGCTTTTTATAGCACAAAGTTCCCCTGTAGAAGACTACAAAACCGCAGGATTACAAAACGTCGATGGTTATTGCAAACTTCCCTCACAAATGCTAATGAATTGTTTTCTTTTTTCACTCCAATCCTGTTGTTTCAAATGAAAACACACCACTGCTTTGTTGCTGAGCACTTTCTCCCACAGTGCTCTGCATAAAGACTTGCTTGTGCACACTCTGGAATGTGCTTATTCCGAGATGTTTAATTGTCATTTCTTCCACCTTACATCAGAAGCCTGTCACACGCATTAATTAGGTCCATAAAAATATGCTTGAAAACCCTACCATTTAAATATGAAAGAGAGAGAGAGAAATGAGCACTGCAATTTCCAAGAATGACTAATGTCTTGCTGGAGTTAATTCTCTGGGTTTGATGGCCTGATTTCCAACGTGGCCAAGGTAAGGCATACAGTGAGATCTCTGGCTGCTCACCAGCCAGCACCGCCTCACTAACACTGAAATGACAGCTTCAAATTGATATTTCCAAATACGAGTTTGATTTAAATGAAAAGTTTACTCGAGGAGCGAACAACAAGCTGGCATTTATTGAACATAGACACATAAAGAGAGGAAGGGGAAACCAGGTCCAGCCAGTGAAGGAGGGACCAAGAGCCATCCTGTGCATAGGCACAGCAAGCACTCAAGTGCTGAACCCTCCTCTCTCCAGCAGCATCAGCTCCAGATGCCTCAGAGTAACACAGAAGAAACCTGTGCAGTGGATTAATTTTAACTTTCCAAAGCAGCCATAAATTTAAATAAGACCCTTTCCTGGCCAGAAACCACAGGCTGGGTTGCCCTTTCACAATAATATAAATGAGGAGTAACTTCATTTACAGCAGTGGCATTGCAGCAAGGATTTATTCTGAGTAGGGAGGCACAGCAGGGAAGATGCACCGGGCTTAGAACAGACCAACTCAGGAAACAAATGTTTAAAAACAGCTTTGCTCCTGCAGTAACACTGACATTTCTGTGGAAATGAACAGTACTTTGTCTTGCCCCAGAGAGGAGAGTTGGCGGCCAGGGCTTCCCTTCACACTCACAGCCCACTGACATTCAGCATTATTTTTTGTTTCCAGTCCCAAGGAAAAGAAGAAAATTACATTGCAATCTCTAATTTTTGAGGTATTAATATATGCTTGATTATATTAGAATAATAAGACACATTTACCGCACAAGAAACACTCATTTGGAGACTGAGAAATAAACTGTGATCACCATCCCTTTGATATCACTGAGGAAACAGTGTAACTTGCAAAACTGAAAATTAAATCAAATAAAATTTAAATTTAAAACTTTTCCATTTTCATGTGTTGACATAGTCTTTCAGACGTGAGGGAATTCAACTGCTTGACTTATATAGCCCCAAAAAATAAGATATTATTCAAATACTAACTTAACTTTCCTAGTATTAATAGCTTTTAGTTTCACTGGGAGAAAATTCTGCTGTTTGTTCAGAGTGACCAGAGATCTATGCAAAATGTACCTGTGGAAAATATACAAACAACAATCAGCTTTCTGAAAAATAAATGAGGTTTATTTAAGCATATCAACTACTATTGCACAGTTTTTATTATTTTAATATTGTACTATTAGTAGTACAATCAACAGCATTTGCTTTCACATAATTCTGATGCCTGGAGTTAAAACAAATGTCTTTCTAAAGTACATGCAGAAATATATTCAAACCATCTAAAATAAGACATCTTCCAGCAGGTATTTTGATGATCTGCAGCCTTAAAATTCATAGCAACATTTATGGAAGGAGGTCAGAGTAGTCTAACACAAAAAACCTGAAACCAGCAACACCCCAGATAAATAGGAAGCATTATAATAATCTAGCCAGACACAGAGAGGTTAAATATATAGTTCAAAATAAATGCACACAGTCTAGCTCTTTCTTCTCTCTCTGTTCACCACAATGATATAGGCAGTTTCTTAATTCTCACCAAGTTATCATCCTCCAGCTGAATGCAGACAGCTGAACCCGACATCAGCACATACTTTGGGGTTTTATTTCAATAACCAAAAAATTTTAATACTCAGATCAGTCAAAGTGAGTTCAGTCAGGCAATTAATGTATAATTAGACTTAGATAATGATGTATTTAGTAGAAGTCAAAGGTAATTGCTACCGAGAAGTACACCCACTCTAACCTATCCAGAACCAGAGGTGGCCCAAACCCAGAAAGGAGCATCCAGAACCCTCTTGCTGTGAAAAAAATCCTGTTTGGAGTCCTTTAGGACCTGAATCTTGCTGGTGACCTCTGCCCCTCTGCAGTCTTGCTCTACCTGAGCAGGTGAGGCTCCAGCAGCACCCAGCAGAGTGTCCAGGCTGTTTGCACAGGAGGTTTGGCAGGTCCAGAATTGAAGTCCAGGAGGCTGCAGAGTCTCCAGGAGGTGCACACATTCCTTAGAGCTCTATGCCACATGATGTCCTGGAGGGATTGCCTGTACTTGATAAGAGAGTGTAGTTGTCTGCCAAATAACTACCTTTGTTTGTTTGTTTGTTTTAAAGAAGAAAGCTTGAAGAGGGCAATATAAATAGGATGAAGGAAGCAAGGATGATCTTACAAAGATTCTAGATATTCATATATCCCTTCAAAATCATCGGAACTTTTAGCAATGTTAAAAAGACCTCCTTTGATAAAGGAGGACCTCTCTGATCATTCCCATCTAGATGATGAGGGTGTTTAGAGTCTGTTCCTGACACAATCCATCAGTACCAAATCAGATGTCACTGCTGAGCCATGAGTCCCACAGGCAGTGCCTGACTGCAGTGCTGCAGGGTCCACACCTGCAGGGGCAGACTCTGGGCACAGCTCAGAGCTAATTTGGCCCACTGATGATGATCAAGATGCATCAGCCCCTTGCACCACAGGAAGACTGGACCAAGCCTGAACTAAAGCCAAAATCCAGGGAACTTGCTCAAACCTCCATTGCCACTGCAGTGACGAGCAGATGGTCTGAAGCTGGTATTGAAGAGGAGCAAGATATATATGTTTTACTATAAAGCAGTTGCCAAATAAATACTCTTTCCATAGTGGCCCATAACAGCCTGACTTTACTGTACTTTGGTCAATAAGGCCCTCTCATTTCAACTAAGAATTAGACATTAGAGAGGAGCAATAATAGCTGGTAGAGGAAATATTATCAACTTAATTTCATTTTCAGATAGTTATTTCCTATTCTGCTATCAGGTTTTATTCTGCTCATGGAGTATATATTATACATATTTTTATTGAAACCATTGCAGAATTACCCACAGGCAGAGAGTATAAATTAACAAGCTACTTAATTGAGTTCTTTTCAAGATTCTTAGCATCCGCTGCAGCTGAGTGAAATAGGGAGGAATGTAAAGTTTGCCACTTTATAAACTGTGAGGCCATTTATTCTGTAGCTGGCTCAGTGCAGTAGTTAATTCTTGGCCATTTTAGATGAATAAACATCAATGCATCAGCTTGGTTACAGAACCACTGCAATCCAAACCAATGGCAGCTGCAAGAAAAGGAAGAATTATTCCTCCTTTACTGTTTCAGAAGTCACAAACCTGAGATCTAAAGGGTGGCCAAATCCTTGATTTCAATGGACATTAGAAACCTAAAAACTTCTAAAGGATCCAGGCTTTTGTTCTTACCCTTTCATTTATATGCACAATGGGGGAAAAGGGTCATTAATTTACCTGACCTTTCCAAACTCACAAAGAAATACAAATACCTTTGTTTCAACTGTACTTTTGAAAGATCATTTTGAAAGATCTGTTTCCTGGCTGTAGTCAGTCTGCTAGGCATTCTAGAACAGAAAATCTTTCCCAATTGGAATTTTACTTTAACATCACTTAATTTCTATTGGTTCCTCCTCCCCAGTTTCACTAATGCCCTTTTTGTATACCTGCATTTGTCCTTTACAAACAGAACAATCACCCTAACTGATGTGGTGTTAACCTCTAACAGCTTAAGACCCAGACTGTTTTTATCTATTGCTCGGCCCCAGTTGCAGCATTAATTCCCTTTGGTGCTCACATCTGTCACCATCACCACCAGGCCCTTTCAGGAGAGGCACCTCTCTAGAAAATGCCACTGCAAACCACCCTCACCAGGGGAGGCTGCTGAAATCCCCCACTGTAACAATTTGTTTGAGTGCAATGATAAATTTCATACAGGTGCCACACTTTTTTAAGGGGGAGGTGGGGATTGATGGGGAGCAGCAGAATGATCCATCAGCAGAGGCACAGTATTGGAATTTCAGGAGCCTGCTCCCGATCACATCCACTGCTGGATGCCTCAGTAACGACCCTATTTGCGATGCGTTACTGAAAATCAATGCGCCGCATTCAAGGTCAATGTACTGTTAGAAAACTCCTTAAGCACTGATGGATGGATTGTGTTCATTCAGAATAAATGTGAGAAGAAAGTGACAGCCGAGCATCCCGAGAGTTGTGCCAACTTTAAGAGAACAGCTTCCTCCCGGAGAGAGAAACATGATTCCCTCAGGGATTACATCATTCCTTACTTCCTTTGTTCTTTCCCTTTTGAGTATTTAGGTAATTGTTTAATGTATCTGTCTTGGTGCAATTAGGAGACTTCAAAGTTTGAAGACAAATACTGATGAACAACAATCTTTATGGACTTCCCTCTATGAATAATACTCATCGTTACGAAAGACTATCAAAGTTTGTAAGGATTAAGTAGACAAGAAAGGAAAACATCAGAAGAAGAGACTAAACCCACACACAGGTATAGAAAAAAAGCCTCTCTGCAAGGAGCTCTAAAGATAAAATCCCAAGTCAAAACATGGTCTTGATTTTTCTGTTATTATAGTACTGAACAAGATACTTAGTGTCTTTACATATCTTTACATATTTTTCAACTCTCTAAGTGGTTTTGCATAACTTTAAATGTTTTAAATTAGCTGGGAACTTGCCATGCATGGTAAAACAGATTTTCACTTATAAAAGATCCTTGCTTATAAATAAAGCTATCTCACTTTTTCTTTTAGCAATAGGGTGGGATATCTTATTCAACTTGTTTGATAAATATGAATTAATGGCACTTCAGAGACTCCTTCCAGAGGGATTCAGAAATTATTCTACTTTTCTTCCCTGAGAAATAATGACATTGTCTTTTAGTTGACGGGGGGGAAAAAAAGTAATCATCAGCTTCCAAAAGGAAAACAGGATTGATAGCTCAAACAGGAAGGGGGAAAAGTGTAATTTACCATGTGGTTCACCAGCAGCTAAATCTGTTCACTTGACACAATAAATGATGTCAGGCTTCCTCACCCACTGTGTCAACAAAATGGGTGTTGTCAAAAACATTAAGACATCTTATTGACAAACTCTCAAGTCATTATACTCTTTGAAGTGGTTTTGTCTTCTGCCTAAAATTATTGCACCGACAGCATCGATTCATCTGATACATTGATAGTGCAGCAACAAGCTCCAGGGAGGATTCTGACTACAGCCAAGGCAACCATCCAGAAAAAGTTGTTTTTTACTCTTTTGGTAAGATTCTGAGAGGTGGTGGGTTATCAGGGACCAGCAGCTCGTTTCCAATATTCAAACAACTCTGCTTCCACAAGAAAACATTTTTTTTTGTTAACATAAAGAAGCCACACAGAGACCTGTTTAAAAAAGGGTTACTTTGTATCAGGAGCTATCAACTACGGGTTAATTGCAAATACATCATCCTAAACAGGTTGCAGAACACTATTTCAGCCAGAATATATTGCTTATTCAAATACTTTAGGGAGCACAAAGCTTCCAAGCCTCCTTTTCTTACTGAAATAGCTGTACTGACTCCCTCAGACCAAACGATACAAGGAAAATCTGAGGGGTTTTGCTGAAACAGTTGTATCTGTCAAAGAGGATTTGATCAAAAATATGTGAGATAACTTAATCACTGGAAATTAAGAAGCCTGAAGGAATTAAGGCTTGTCCAAGAGGTCAAAGGGTGAGCACGTACAGCAGAGTTCCTTGGCCACTCCAAACTGCTGTGACAGAATAAGGGGCAGGGCTGTCTGCAGGGCTGCTGCCCATCAGTAACTCCTCCTCTGGACCCTTAAATTTAACCCATCACACACCTAATCCTTCCTTTACACATCAGTCAGCACCAACTCCACGAAAGCCAACACCATAACAGCAACTTAAAAATAAATTCAGAGAAACACCAAATTTGTATGGGAATGAGCGTGTGCTCACCCCAGCGCAGAGGGAAAAGACTAATTTATTTTTTTGTTCTCTCTTCTCTTTTTTGTTCTGTGCACAAAGAATTCTCCACAATTACAAGGCCCATACAGCAAATTCCAGCAGTGTTTTCCCCTCCTCTCCTCCAGGAGTAGATGTGGTAGGTTCAAGCCAGAGGATGTCCCATCCCTGCATCCTCAGTGACCATTTTCCTGCTGTTCTCCTGCTCGTTGGGTTTGGCAGCTCCCAAAGCTCCCAAATCCACAGCCCAGCAACAGGGACTAATAACCAGGTCTCCTAATCCCATCACAGCCTCTCACACAGGCTGCAGCCCTGTGCCATTGAGCATTTGGCTGCTGTGCCTAATGCAAAGCACAGAGATGAAGATAGAAGCGAGCTGAGAGTGCCAGTTCTGTCCACTGTGGATTTGTGATTAAGTTTTGCCATTAAAATACAGTATATAAAATGCTAATTCAAGCCAAAATTATAGAGTCGGATAATATATGGGATTACCGTGCCAACAAGCCACAATAAAAATATACAGTACAAATAAGTGAAAGAATCTGATGTCAAAAATATGGATAATGAAAGTAAATTGTATAAACGTAATTAATAAAGGCTTGGAATGGAAATTTCCAGTGTGTACATGCTGATCTTAGACCCACTGAATATCCACAGACTCCTCTAAATTTAAGCTGGAATAGTAATGACCAGCTCCTTATGTTTGGTTTAAATTCTGTCTTTTATATCAGAAGGCATCTTGGAGTCTGCACTAAACCATTTTAATTAAACTAGCCATTATGTTTTATTAGTTCCAACTTCACCACATTCAGACGAGAAATAAAGATGCACATAAAGCCCAGACCTTGACATGAAGAAATCCATTCCTGCACGAGCATTCACAGCTGCTATCTCCTGCTGCCCCAGCCCTGCAGATAGCAGCTACTGTTTTGCTGGACTTGTCATGCAGCCTGGAAGTCTGACAGGGTTTTTCTGTGAGCCATTTGCAGCCTTTGCTAAGTATTTGTTTTGCTTTGCTCCAAATCCTGAGCTTGGGTGGCCTGGGTGAAGGATTTTCACATTCTGCTCCTAAAAAGTAGAGAGTTCTTTTGCTTGAAGGACTATTTTTTTTAAAGTACCAGTGAAAATAGAGAGAAGGTGGTTAGACAACACCAACCTTTTCTCAGCTTCTGATCTTCCAGCCTGATGCTGTGCTTCCACAAAAACCAAAAACGTGAAATTGGCATTTCCATCGAACTCCCCAGGTAGGCATGGATGAACTAAGAGGAATGATTGCACCTTGTACTGCAATATCTACATTTTGCAGTGCAGAAACTAATGAATGGGTATATGACTTACACAAACCAAGGAGCTGAAACCCTCCCTACAGCTCAGTTTTATTCTTCTTCTAGTTTTGTTTTATCCATTTAATGAAAGGAATGCCTTCCTACTATTTCTCCTAGGATGGAAGGCCATGAGCCACTGAGATTGAAGAAAGGGTATTTATTTGTTCCACAGTGAGAGTCCCAGCATAATCTGGAGGTTGCAAAGTTTTTTTGTGATCGCAGAATGAAAGGTTGCTACCAGTGAAATCCTCACAGCCTACTCCTTTTGGGTAGTTTTTACAGGTTTACATAACTTTAATGCCAAGGACACTGTCCTGCAGACTTACATCTTGGCTTCTGATGAACTTTTAAAGAGATTGCAATCACACAAAATTCTATTGAAACACAATTTCCATCTCTGATCACAGTGCAAGTAATTAGTAAAGTCTCCTCAAGAATCTGATGAAACCACGTGGCTAATTAGTCACATCTCCCACTCACACTTGCCACAGCCCAGTTGAAACCAGTTTCTGGAACATCTTTCCCAGCCCTGTTTCAGCCTGAGCTGGGAAGTTCTGCCACTCTCTTGCTTTGGGGCTCCCTACAACCTGGCCTGCCAGGAGAAGGAGACACAAATGAGGAACAAGAGCTACAGGGAGTGATGCAAACCTCCAAACCCTTCCTTCAGGGAGCCTCTGCCTGCAACAGAGGCCTTTCAAACAGGCACACAGGGAGAAACAAATAAATTCCCTGCATAATAAATAATAAATTCCCTTCATAATAAACAAAACCAGAGTGAACCACGCCAGAATAACAAATGCAGTAATATGACCTCTCTTCCTCTTTCAAAGAAAGCAAAATTATTTTGTACAAATTATGGACTGTTTCTGCTGGGAAATGAGAACCAGTACTCCAACTGCAGCAAAATAACAGGCAGGAGATTTAAAAAGCTGCCACCCCATCTCTACACAGGAAGGGCACACACACCTTTTACTCCTGAATCAGGAGTACTTCCAGGCACCTCTGTAAAGTTGTTTAAATGGATTCCTATATTAGCCTCTACATTAGTGCATTTTTAAGCCAATTATGAGGCATTTAGCAGGAAAAGCAGCAGCTTTGGCTCCACTGTCCCCCGTGCAGCAGCACAGGTCTCACTCTGGGTGCACAGCAGTGGTCCTTGGCAGCTGCACAGGCTGCAGGACTGCTCACCAGGCAGAGGGGAAACACATAAATCCTCACTGGCTGCTTCAGTGCACAGTCAGATATTTGACTGTCTTTGCAAAGTCAGACAAAATTTGCCTGACTTTGCATCAATATGGACAGGGCCACACAGACCTTTCCATTTCCTCCAGCAGATGCCACAGTCTGGCCTAAATTAATCCCCTGTGTTTCCAGAAGGAATTCTCTCCATTTTCCTTCTCATCCACACAGATTACCGTGCCAGTACAGCAGTGTGGGTCATCACATTATCACACACACCCTGTGCTCACCCTGCTCATCTCCTTCCTATTTACTTAGTGACTATTAAAGCAATTAGAAATATTATCTTCCTCCCAAGCAAGCTCTACAGAAAATTCTCTGCACTCTTTGTGCAAATGATGCCAATGGAAAATGTTCCAGTGATGTCAGTGAGTGTATTATCAGACTCTCTTCAGCACAGCTTTTTGGGTAGTTTATGTCAGTACGCTAAATTAAATAATGATTAAAGTAAGTAACTCAAAAGTGGTTTGGATGCGCTTCCAAATGAAAGTCTTAACAGAAGGGATTCAAAAGGAATAAGAGATACATATGTTTTGATAATCTGAAGTGAGCCAGCTTACCCAAAAAGCCACTTAATTACACCAAAACTGAAACATCTGGTTTAGATTATCTGTTAAAAAGTAGTATGGTGAAAATTAAACCACTCAGAGAGGAAGTATTAACATTATTTCTGACTTCGAGACCGTCACGACAGAAAAGTAATAAATTTTTTGATTATTGTTTTTGTATCTTCAGACAGTACACGAAGAGAAAACTCAGCAAAGCCTTCACTGGGAGTCAGGCAGAGGCAGGAGCTGCCCTGCCCTGCTCCCAGAGGCTGAGGATGACACTCACAGAGGCACTGCCGTGCTGGGGGATGCAGAGGCACCAGGCTGACCCCTGTCCCCCGTGGATCCTTTGGAATCCATGTGCCTTTCTGATGCCCTGACACATTCAGGGTATTTTCACATAGAAAAAGTACCAAAAAAAAAAAAAAAAAAAAAACAATCTGGTAACACTCTGCGTTTTGAATTAAGAACATTCCTAGCATTTTTGTTGCCTGCTATTATTTGTTTTCAATAGTTTTCCCCCCCAAGTTGCAGCTGAGGAAAGGCAAACCTTTCAGAAGTGATGCCAGCGATTTCCCTGCACATGCAGTGGGCACTCTCCAACCTGGAGATACCCAAATCCCTCCCTGGTGCAGCAGCCTGGTATTTCTTAACAGTATCTGCAGCTGAAAAGTCACATTATAGCACTTTAGAACATTTAGAGCCTAAGGAAAACCTTTTATGTGAGCATTTTAAAGCTCAAAGCCCTAATCTAGGACTTGGTATATTTATCCAAGTCCTTAATTATTAATGTTTCTCTATTGATTTGATACCTGAAACTCTAACAACAAAACCTGTGCAAACTAATTATGCCTGGCTTCCGAATTTACAGGGCTTCTTTGCTCCTCTTCTAAGTCTTCTTTTACTTAATCAATAAGGTCTGATTCATAAAACAGTACAGAGTTGCCAGAACTGAGAAATAAAAGGCATATTAATTATCATATCAACTCTACAACATCTATGTAGTTGAAGCACCTGAGGGACCCCAATGATATCCGAGTTCATCTTAGCTTATTATCCTAATGCAGGCAGTGCAATCAATCCTAACAGTATTTTAATTAGTTCAGAAATAGAATTATTTTTTAAAAAATCTTTGATTTCTCCACACAAGGCTTTGTAACACCGGGTTTTCGAGGCAGTGCAGCTCTGTCAGCTTTCTGCAGGAAGAGTAAATTCACAAACCTCTCATTCCCCCAGGCTCTTTCATTCCTCCTGGCTGTCCTTCTGCAGCACCAGCACCAGTGCTGGGCCCTGCTGGTTTGCAAAGTTGAGAGGCCCAGATTGTCTTCATCTGCATTCAGAAATACAGAATCAATTCCCTAATACAGCTGATTTAGGGCCAGATTCTGATGCTTTGCTTCACTTTTGTCCTTACGACAGGCCAGACTGTTTCTGGAGCAGTGTTCATGCACAGGGCTGGCAGGATCACCATGAGTAATTAAAAGCGACTTTTTAAAATACATCACCAAATCAGCAGTACAAAGGTTTAGAAAGCACACAATACACAACATTTGCTGTACTTATTCCTGCTCAGTTAGTTATTTTTTCTTCATTTTATGCAGGTATGTAACAATACAGAGGGCCAAATATATTTAATTGTCAGATATTCAATTGTTAATTGTCAATATATTTGGTGTTCTACAACAGTCGAGATTATTAGTCCTTGACAGATCCTCAAACCACCTCAGAACCACTTCAGAACCTTGTATCTCTAATACATAACTGGTAAATGAAATGAGACATTTGGTCCTGACATATTTTTAATCTCCATATTTGAACATCTATTTCACTTTTATTACTGTCATAGTCACTGGGTATATAGACTTGGGAATTATTTCCTTCAAATCCTCTGATCTATCCAGTTCTTAAACAACTATGCTATAGTCATCTCAAATCCTCTTGCTTTCTAAATGTCATTTCTGGTAGAAAAATTTTTTTTAAAATGTTAATCAGTAAAGGAACACACAGCTCAAATCTCTTTTTCTTTTTTTTTTTATTTGGGGTTGTTTTGGTTTTTTTTGTTTTAGCTAGCCAAAACTAGACCAGCTTAAAATCGTAAATTCAGTGAGACCACTCCAGATTTACACCAAAACCAAAGGTGATCAGAGTTTAGTCTAAATGTCTCTATTATGGCCAAACTCCATTAGTTACATCTAAGAGAAATGTACATCACAGAGGGAGGTGATTTACAATTTTTATAACCATTGTAATTTGTAGTACACAACTAACCACATGGCCATTCTTTCAAAACATCAAGATAAATCACAAGAAACTCAAAGATGTGTTTAATGTTTTATGACAAATGGATACTAACAAACACTTACTGCAATAAATTCCTGTTAAAAACACAGATTATGGGAAAATATTTAACAAAGGTGATTAGGAGCACTTATTTTAAAATTCTTTTCCATTGTTCTCTTAAGTGCACAGACCACCAAGGTTCATTTAATCCTTTCTAATTCTGGGGCAAGATAATGATGGCAAATAATGGTGAATGAATCACATGCCTGCACAGGAGTATCACAGCCATTGTGGCACTTGGATGAATGCTGTGTCGGAGGATTAATGTGGTATAATGCCGCATTTGCTTTTGCAGCCTGTTATTTTAATCTTGTGAGCTGCCTTTCATCAAGGTGGGGAAATACAGTAAGGTTACTGTTGGTCTCGGGCAGCCAGAGAGAAGGCCGTGTGACATCCAAGTCCTTCACTCCTATAGGGGACTCTTGGCAGCTTCTAAAAGTCTTGTTTTGTGCATTAAGGGAAGGAGAGGGAGAATTTGCCTGCACTAGGGAAAAGTTGGCAGGTGAAGGAACAGCACAAGAGGTGCCATTGTGCCAGCAAGTTACTTAGTCCTGAGTATTGGGCAATGGTACCCAAGAATTCATAGGATCCCAAAACTGCAGGAACAGCAAATCACTGACCTGTCACTCCCTGCAGCTGGGGGAGCAGGACCTGGCAGTGGCACAGAGCGAGAGGGACTGCAGTAGCCAAGCAGTCTGCAGAAGAAAGTGGGGTGTGATCTTGTCTAAAGAGGGGCAGAACACCCTTTTTACTCTTTCCTCTCGCCTTGGTACGCCTTCTCCACTATCTGGGCTGAGGGCTTTGCCATGCACTGCCTAATGAATTCCTGACAGGATCCACTCCTCAACTTTGTCATGGACCAGTCTGATCCTAATCAGTAGAGACTTGTCTCTTGCTGAATGACAGGAGCATTTGGAAGCACTGTAATTGTCCATTTAGTCACTGTGCCAGTCAGAGTCCACCTAGGAATGTGTGCTCCACAACCTCTGCAGAAAGAAAAGCAGCATGGGGGTGTGAAAACTGTTCAGAAGCAAACACTGCTTCCCCAAGCCACTGCCCAAGACATAAAAGGAACTCAGAATGCACTGCAGATCAGAAAAATTCCATTAAATTCTACCCATTATATATTCTAAAACAGGATGGCAGAGTGCCAAAATACCTAAACAAAGCAGGTTGTTGGGGTTGTTGATTTTTTTTTTTTTTTTTCACACAATTTCTATCCCACTGAGAAGTAATAAGGCCTGGAGATCTTATAAAGAAACCTCTTCTTGAAAAATTTATAGCCCAGATTTATAGGTCCAAGAAATGAGGATGGTTCAGATTAATTTCCTATAAGCATCCACTTTCAAGAGTTCTTCTTTGAAACAAACCTGAGCCAGATTTTTTTTGTTTCCCATTTAGCTGCCCTTTCACACTGGCTGAGTCATATGGAGGGGATGGAAGATGGCCACAACTGCAGGTCTGGGAATTCCAGCAGCTATGGAGAAGTCTCCAACTGCTTTGAATCACTGGAATATTTTCTTGGGCTCTGATTGCAGAGGAAAACCTTCGAGCACACCAGCACCTCACCTACTCCAACTTCTGCTGGGGTCACCACTGTGGAGGTTCCAAATCCAAAAACTCTATCCAGCTGTGGATTTGCAGAAGTAGCTGAGGGGTTTGTTTTGGGGTTTTTTGTTTGGTGCTTACTCAATCTGGACAAAAGGTTTTGGATTACATTTCATGTAAAACTTGCAGAAAAAGTCCTTTCAGCTGAGACGGCTGAAATTAAATATTGACGTTTTAGCTTTTAAATTTTGGTTGGACACAAATAATTCAGGGAAGTCAACATGAATTAATTGGTGCAATGCTGGGCTGCCAAACTGGCATTATTTTTATTATTACTAGTTCTAAAAATGGATTTGGCCACTCAGCAGGGGTGAGTTTTTCTTATAGAAGATAAGCCCATCCTCAATCTTCTAATAATCATGAGTTGTCCACCTTCTGCGCTGTCCATTGCCCCAGATAAAGGAGGATTAGCAACAGAGAATTTTAGCAATTAGCAAATCCAGAGCTCGTACAGTTCACTTCAGCAGGTCAAGTGAAGACTTCAGCATCTGGCTGAAGATCTTCTGAAAACCTCTGCATTACTTTGCATGTGGGAACCAACAAATTCAGCCCAGAGTCTGAAATGCAGAGTCCTCTGAAAATCTGGCACCAGAAAGGCAATGAAAGACTGGCAGGAGAACATCTTGACTTTACCTTAGCTACCTTGGTTAGAGATGAACTAAGCAGACATTTTATATGACCCTAAATCTTGCCACAGTCCATAAAATGAATAAAAAAAACCAGGAATTGGGAAGAGATAGTAAAGCATATGTTCACTCTAGTGAAGGGGAAAAGTTAAATCATGTAGCATTAAAAGGAAGTGATTTAGGTATTGAAGACAAACGTATACAGAGAAAGACTAAAAGCAAAGTACAGCTTCTGCACATGCAGGTGGATGGTATGAAAAAAGTCAAGGTGACAGAAATTGGTTGAAAATATTTCAGACCCCTGGACTCTCTGAACTATTTGGGGTTGTTTCCAGGCCATTTTTTCCCAGGGGGTAAAATACAGAGATCTGAGCAACTCTTGAAGCAAATAGAAGCCACATCAGTCAAGCTGAAGTCATGCAATTTAATCCTGCATGTCCCCTACCTTGTTATATTAATTTCTGATTACACCATACTTAGAGGAAAACATGTGTTCACTGGCAGGCTACAGAGAAAGCAAAAACTAGGGAAATCTTAAGACAAGGAATTGTATAAATAGAAATTTGAACACCAATTTCCACAGGAAGAGGGAAGAGTAGTAAGATTTCATTTGCCGTTATTACTACATGTTGATAATGTGCTTCACAGTGTAAATATCTTTAATTGACACAAATGGATTTTTTTTTAAATCTGTGGCTCTTCTCTCTCTTTGTGCAGTCAATCAAAAGCCATTTTGCTGATATCTATATTGTTGTATTCACAGTATTATTGGGATGAAAGGAAAACTTCTGCTGATATTTTAACCCAGAGTGACTCTGGTTCAGTATAATCTCATTTGAATCACAGATGAAAAGGAAAGATGGTCTATGAGGCTGGACTGAGAGTTGGAGATAGAAACTCTACTCCCCATAATGCCACCAAACTTTGCCACTATAATTTGGGCAAATCATTTGGCTTTACTGTATCTCGGTATCCCATGAAGCTGGCTTGATGTTTTCCTAACGCTAAGGAGTTTTGTAATGGGGAAAAAAGTAAAGTTAGAGACTTTAAAAGCAACAAGGGAAATAGTTTTTCTAGTAAATGGTAATGGAGTTTTAAAAATAAGTTCAGAAGAGGGAGAATTTAATGCTACTTTTGGGGGGGGTGGTGGTTATTGTATTAAAAAGTGTTGGGGATAAATGCAGAACAAGGATACCCACTGGTTCAAATAAATAATCAATAGAAGGAAGATTTTAGATTTGTTTTCAATTGAATTAGTTGCCTTGGATTCATATTCTGGCAATAACATACCTACTCTGTTTTATTGTACATTTTAAAGCTATATAAGCATATCAAGGTAAAAAATTACTTCAGATTTCAAATTAAAACCTTGGTAAAATAACAAGAGATTGAACTCACTCGGGGAAAGAAAAAAAAAAAAAAAAAGAGGGGAGGTGGGTTTAATTCAGTTTCTGAAAAAGATAATACTGAAAGGTCTGACTTTGCTTATGCCAAAGGCATTTTGCCATCTACCTCCACAGAGCCAGGACAACCGTGCTGGGTTTTGTCAAGCCTCAATCCCACAAACTGTGCAATGGAGAAGGCAATTTCCAAAGTCAGTGGGATTCCCCACAACTCTCAGGATCAGAAATGTTTTGGGCAACTATGTATAGAACTTGTTTGAATTTTGGCCCAAGAGTTTTCTCAATTCCATTGACAGTCTCCATAAAAGCCCTCTTGTGCAACTGCGCTATCTTTTCATCTTGGGATGCCAAAATATAGAGTCTGAACATCTGTTTGAAAAACAGAATATGCCAATATTTAAATTAGCAATGGTTTCTTTTCCCTCCAAGACTATCAACTAATTATTTGAAATAGATTTACCCAAATATTGCACTTAGTTCCATATTACACACGCATAAATGAGAACAGAATTTGGCCCAATATGTTTATGCTAAGCACATTTTTGCAGCTATGAAAAGTAATCTGATTTCCATGGAATAGTTCATACATGGCAATTTGCCTTCCTGGGCCTCAGTTCATGTCAAGCCTTTTCACTCTGTTCATTTTATGGAGATTTAATTGAATCCTACTTAAATAGCATCAACTAGCACTTATTCATAAAGCCATCAAGCCTTTCATCACAAATTCATAGTTTTGTAATTCTTAAAAAAAAAAATCATATATATTCAGTCATACTATCACTGGAAACACTTAAAACAAACTCTTCTGTCCACAGTCCCCTACCACAATTTTGAAACCTCATTTTGAATTCTCATTAGGAAGAATCATACTTCGACCAAAGGTGACTTTATTTTTCACCATTCTCTTGCACAAAAATGTGATGGTGATGGTGAAGTTATTGCTGCATGGCCAAGTGAGGTTGGTCTTAGGATGACCTGATAGATAGAAATATTTCCTGCCTCCTAATAATGGGAGGCAGGAAAGCCAAAGATGTTTGGGCAAATCCACAGGAGTGTTTTGCCAGTAGCAGAAAGGGATGGCACAGCCAAACTCTCCCTAATCCACTTTTGTTGAGAACTTTACCACTGCAAGTGTGGAGCATGCAAACCTCATACAGTCCCCAAAATGGATTAAACCAATTCCTAGAGAAGTTTTGTAGGACTGTCAGAATTTCCTGAGGAAGGTAAAATCTGACTCCCAACAGGTGTCATTTATCAATACACAGAGACATGTGGGTAGCAAAAAACCACCAAAAAACCCAAAAACAACCCTCCAAAGAAACAGCTAGAAAAACAACTAAGAGAAAAGACACCCAAACCCAGAGAGATGAAGTCTTTTCTTAGTAGCCCTTCTGCAGCAGCCCAGACATCCTGCTGGGCGGGAGGCAGCACTTCTTCCCCTCCAGCACCACCACCATCTGCACCACCACTTCTTTTACCCCCATTATTTTATCCCTCAGTTTATTACCTTTAGCACCTCGGCATCAACACTGCTAAAACTGTATTTTCTGAAAGAAAATCTGAGTACTTTGCCACTGGGTAAATTCTTCAATTTACTGCCCCCCCCAACCCTTTTGACCCAGGTTGTTATTTGCCAGAACAAATTGGATCTTACATTATTGGTTCTTGTTCTTTACAGTCACAGAGCTGATACCATGCTGTTCATAACAACCTTTCCAAAATAGCTCAGACATGCCTCAGGTAATTAAGGAATTATATCCTCCCAGCCAAACAATACCATATTTCTTATTTCCATCATATAAATGATCCCACAAGGGACCAGGAAGCCTTTTTGTCTCATAAAAATAGCTTACACAGGTGCATACTTAAAGCATGATTTCTTGTTATTATTTGGCATGGTAAAGACATGGTGGATTTAACTTCTTTGCAGTGATGAAAACCATGTGGATTGTGGCAATGCCCACCAATATCTCTGATAGTGCAGGCAGAGCAGGAAAATTGACTTCATTCATCCAGAATTGGATGGAGATGATTTTCATCACCTACGATCTTCAGTTTAATTGATTCTGGATTATACCTCCAAACAGAGATGTATGAAGTGTCCTTATAGTTTGAAAGGAAGATCATGACAGAGGTGAGGAGACACCCGTTCCATATCTACCTCACTGCCCTGTCAAAATGCAATGGGAAATAAAAAATAATTTCCCTTTTAGTTTCCTTATTCATTTTCACATAAGAGCAGAGAAAATATAATAAACCACCAGAAATTCTCAAAGCAACAGAGAGGAAGGGAGAGGTAAAAGCGGGAAAGCGAAAACTTGTGTCCATGACGATAAAGACGAAAGATGGCTCACAGACAATTCCTGCATTGGGTGTCCCCATCCTAAGGCTGACTCCAGCTCTTGGGAGCTGCAGACATTTGGACAGCCCAGCCTGCCCAGCACTCTCCCTCCCTGTGTCACTCAAGGGTTGCACCAACCCTCTTTCCAGTCCCCTCACCTTCACCTCTCTGCAGACCCTTTGGTTCTGCGTGTACTTGCAAGACTTTGTTATTATTTTAACCTCTTGGGAAATCCTCCTTTTTGTTCTCCACTTTTATTTGGCCTGTTTTAGTTTTGCACCATCTTATCTGCATTCTTTCACACCTTTTCATTTAAAGAGATTTTCTTCACTGCTATTACTATCCTCTAGAAGTTTAATGCAGAACTGCTGAGCCTGTGTTAAATAGGTAACTCCTCTGTTATGACCCCTCTGCTCATAAGTGCAGTAACATTTCCAGGAAAGATGAACATTCAGGTTCTGTTCTCTCCTGCTAGTCAAACCTCTCTTCCAAAGGTATTGAGCAGATTCCTTCTAGCATTCAAATGTCCAGCCTTTGTGCTCCTCTCTATGAGCTTGTCCCCCCAAATATTCAGACTTAACACATGGAAAGTTCCTTGACTGATCCAACCTCAAAGGACACATATCTGAGACTGCTGGAAATAAAACAGTGCAGAGGAAGGGCATTCCCATCTCCTCACAAAGGGCTGGGCTCTCTTTGCCCCATGCTTTATTCACTGTCAATAAACACATTTTATGAGGGTTTTCATTCACTGGAAGGTCCCCTCGGCTTCCTCCTGAAGCCAGGTGTTTCCTGGCAATACCTATTGTCCCACTCCTCACTCCCTCACACCAACTGGAGGGCTCTTGCTTGCTTCTTTTGTTCAGAGCACAATCTGCCTCCACGCACGCTTTTCTCACACTGGGAAAGTATCTCCCATCTGGCCAGAATCAACCTTCCTTTCCTTTCTCACCAACCCTGCCAGATAACAACGGGCTCATCCTCCCACCGCCAGGGCCCACGGCTGCGTTCTCCAAGCAGAGCAGGACCGGCGCCAGCCCAACATCACGAGCAGCAGCACGCTGTGAGACAAACAGGGACATTATTCCAAGTTTCAGCTTCCTCTTCCCTTTCATGGTACAGTATCTGCTTAGTTCATCAAGGCAGAGAGCAAAGTGCAGTCCAAAAACGTGTGCCAATATCCTTCCAGCGCGCATTAAAACCGAGTCCCTCAGCTATCTGCACTAAATAAATCCCATGCACTGCACAGAGCATTAACCACTTCACTGAACCAGGATGGACAGCAGGGCACACTCTGCTTTGTGGAGCTGCTCCACAGCTGAGAAGACTTCCACAGGCAGCAAAATGCCTGTGTTTGCCTCTGCATCAGCGTGATCCTTGCCTGGTGCTTTGGGGGACACCCTGTGCAGGTCAGAGTTAACCCCAGCTGGGTGAGGAGCTGCCAGGGCCAGCAGAGAGGGCACTCCTGAATGTCCCAGAGGAATCCTGGGGGTATTTCCTGCAGTGGCTGTGATGCCTTGGGAAGGCTGACCTGGAACAGAGGTTGGACAGAGCTAGAGAATAGAGTAGATATTTATTGGAAGGCCTTTAGGGTACACCTTGGGCAGGACAAGAGCCTAGCCTGGGCAACACCCAAGGTGGACCCAAAATGGTCACAAAATGGACAAACAGTCACCAGGTCTCACACTTTGATAAGTTTTGGTTCATTTGCATATTGGGATTTAATTGTCAGTTGCAGCTTCAGGTTGTGAGGTCCCATCCTTCTTGTTCCTCTCTTCAGCCACTGTTGTTTATGTTTTTGTGCCTAAAAGTTGTCCTTGGTGTGCAGCAGGAAAAGGACTTGTTTTGTGTCCCTGCTCTGTGAAGAGAGCTGACTGACACTTAATGTGAGGCTCAGAACTGCACCCCTGGGCAGCACAGAATCTGAAAATATGGAAGTTAAAACTTAAGGCATCAGCTGGAGTTGGGGCACTGCCATGGTCACCAGGTGCCCATTATCCTTCTCCTCTCCCAGCACAGGACCAGGCAGAGGCTGTTGGCTGCACCAAGGCCAAACACCTCTGTGTCTAAACAAAAAAGCCTCCCCAAGGCTGCTGTGATTCACATGGGGGATCAGGGACTCCCTGTGATGGACATCACCACTGAACAGCCCACAGGCACCAAGCACTTGGTCCGGCACACAGGGGAGGGTCAGCCCTGGGCCTTTTCACACAAGACAAAATGGGGTCTTAAATCACCCATAATTGCACCTGATGATGTCAAATGGTCAGAAAAATAATTAAAATTAAATGCTAGACCTTGGTTATGTCTTTATCATTCCACTGCCTTGCTCAACTCCCTTTTTTCCCTTTTTTTAGTTTTTTCTTTGGAGAAGATGAGGTTGTTTTGTTTTGTTCTGATTTGTTTTTTTGTTCCTGCCAATTGTGTGAAATGGAACATATTTGGGAGGAATGAATTAAATTTTACAAAAGCTCTTCTAATAATATATATTTAAAAAAATAAGCAAAGAATAACAAGTATTTGCCCAGTAGATGAACTGTAAATGTTATCAGGCAAAGTAAACATTCCAACTGTAATTGTTATTGTAGATGGATGAATTCATAAATATGGAAACACTAAAAAAAATGGTGTAATACAGAAACAAAATGCAATGGACTGAGGAAAGAATGCAGCATGCAGCAGGCTGGGCAAAGGCAGTTCAGAAAGGTTACAGAGCTAACAAGAGCACTGAAAACCAGAGCTCTCTAAAGTGGCACCAGTGCTGTGGGAGCTGATGCAAGCACTCATCACCTCTTCACCCCTGGGGATGTTGTTGACACCAGATATGAACCCAGAGAAAGGGATTCCAACCCCTTCTGCCCAACTCCAAACAACATGCCCTCATCAGGAGTTTTGGTTGCACTAGGGGAGCATTTTGAAATCCTTCTCTCAACTGTCCTCACCCACCATGCTTTGGCTCATGGCACAGGTGCTGTGGAGCACACAAATCCCTTTGGAAACCAGAGGATGCACTCCAGGGATGCACAGGGATGCCACAATCCCTGACAAGCCCTGGGCTCGCACTCGTGGCAATCCAGACTGGAGCCCTGGAGCCCTGCAGACGTGGGCTCTCAGCACGGGGTGTTCTGCTCCCACTGCACCAAGGTGACACAGACACACCCCACGCTGGAGCTGCTCCACCGAGGCTTTTCCAGAGGACAATTCACCTAAACAGGGACGCTGTTCACTCTGTACTGCCCTCAGTAGGATTTTTTCACTCCCATTCTCTTTCACTGCTGGCTTTCACAGCATAAATACCTGTGATAAAATCATATTGACTGACTCAGGGGGGTTTGTGTTACTGGTGTTTTTCTTAGAGCTCTGCCTTTTGGGAGACCCCACACTCCTGACATGCTGTACCAGATTCAAAGGTATTCTGGACTGTTTGACAGATATGACTGCATGTAAGGAGTGAAAGCAGCAGCTGTCACCCTCCAAAGGCACTCTGGGCAGACTCGGGGGAAGCAAGGCAACCAAATTACTGCCCAGCCCACGGAGCTAACACAAAAAGGGAATTCTGTGTGCCCTGCACTCACAGCTCACATCCCCAGCCTGTGTGCCATGGGCCAAGCTCAGGCAGCAGAGGAGAGGAGGTCAGGCAGCCTGGCCATGCCCAGCCCCTCTCCTGTCTCTGCTTTGGCAGTGGGTGGCCTCATGCCAGTACACCTGGCAGGGATATCGAGACCCCAAAATGAAATCTTTTCCCCTCTCCCAGCCCCATTCACACCCAATCATGGGCCTGCACGTTCTGTTTTCCCTCTGCTGCTGTTTTGGCCTGCTCACAGATAAATGGCCTGCTCATCCTGCAAAGTCAGGCTGGTTCCTTCTTCTCCAAGAGCTCCAGATCCCGAGTGGGATGGTCAATGACAGCAGGCACTTCTCACAGTTTTGAGTTGAGTTGCTCCATTGAAATCAAGCTGTTCTTTAAGGAAAGGAGCATTATCTCCAGCCTGACTCTTTTAGAAAGCTGCCCTTCATTTTGCCAAACTTCCATCAGTACTTACACCCTTGGTTTCCTGCAGATGATGCATCGCAAGCACAAATATTAGCCCTCAGCTGATCTGATCTTCAATCATGAGAAGCTGTCTCAGAGCTAATGCCTGCACCCACGGTTCATTAGCAGGCAGGGGAAAAAAAAGGCTTCTGAGAAATAGGAAGGCTGGGCCCTTGCTCATCTGAAAATTTATCTCTGAATATTCAGTACAACCTCAGTCATTAGTTTCCAAAGTCACATATGGAGCAGATAGATGTCAAATCAATATCAAGACAGATAACTTCTTATCAGTGGGAACGGATACTGAGAAACAGCCTCTGTGTGATGGTATCATTTCATTAGGTTAGTTATCAACAACCAGTGCCATATGTGACAATCTCATATAGCCCTGGAAAAAGCCTGAGAGATAATAGTATGCTTTATAGCTTAATTCTCTGCACCAGTTAATTATATGGCACATTAAATCTACCTCAAAATAAACAAATATAGTAATTATAGCTAGAAAAAAAATGTATGTCATTCTCATCAACCAAAGTTTGACTGGGGGAGCTGGGTACATTTAGAAATCTAAATCAATATGTAGGTCTGAATACGGATATTTAGATGACCAGCAATCCTTACATTCAAAGACTATGGTGCTGATCAGACGGCATTAAAGCTGTCTTTAATTTTTTAATTACTTCTTTTGAGGAAAGACATCTTTCAAATTTTTACCATTTAAACAATCACTTCTATACTGGACTACCTTGCATACTTACTACATATAAATGCTTGAAATACAGACAAATCCATACTTCAGATTCGTTTTTACCACTTTTGCCTAATACAGCAGCACATGCAATAAGATACAAGTGAATTAATTTCATCACTGTGATGGATTATAAGTATGCAAATCTAATGGATCCCCCAGTGTTCCTTTGCTATCCTATTACTCCCGCTTACAAAAGATTGCAAAACTTTCATTACATTGGCCCATCAGTCAAACATTGAGTCAGCTACTTCATCTTTCTCTGTCTCTCTCCCCATGGCTCTATTTATATCAACAAGATGCTGGACAACCCTCCACAGAGCAGCAAGCAAAGCACAGTCCCCCTGCAGCAGCAAAGACCTCAAAAATCAGATCCATGAAGGCTCCTCTGGCACAGCCCCACTGTGGTGCCTGCAGGATGGGCTGGATCACGATACACTCCCCATCCTGTGCTTCCCTCCTCCCAGAGTAAATAAACCCAGCTAATTAGGTTAAGGGATGAGTAATGTCACAGCTGCAGCAAACGGCTCTCAGAGAGGAACTATGGAATAACTCAAGCATTTGAAGGAGTACAGAAGCAAGTGCTCTACAATAACCCACCATATATCAAAATAATAAAAAGAGACAGAACTTGGCGGCAGCGAGGACATGGCAGTACTGACATACATGGGTATGTCCAACATAAATATTGCGAGATCTTTTATCAACAGTTTCTAAACACAACAGGAATGTGCACGGAGTGCAGCAGCTCAGCTCCAAACAGCACCACGCTGGAGATGACCAGATTTGAGACCTAGGTTGGGAGGGGGGTGGAGAAGAAAGGAGGAGGGGGGAGAGAATGGTTTGCAGCTTAGTAGGTCACTTTCAAACCAGCAGCATTGGTGCCAAATGGAGCTTTCTAATTACTCTTATTTTCCTGCTGAAATTGCAAGAGAGGCACAAAAAGCTGCACAGTGCTGGGGTGATTCACATGTTTCTGGAAGCTGCAGGCCAGGCAATCCCTCCCTGGCACTGTGGCTGTTGTGTGTTGAGGGTATTAGGGCTTAGTAGCTCCAGGCTGATCTGATGAAAAGCAGTGACAGATACTCACTCTATAGAATTGCAGTGGGGAAAACAAGCTTTTTGCTTTTCAAACAGTATACTTTAGAAGCAACAAAAAGATATTGTTTTTCATATTTAAGCTCCTTAAAGTTGTTGATTCATAAATACTGTGATCTCCATACTATTTCTTTATGCAACAGCATTTGAAAAGATTTTCAAAATGAAAAAACTGGTTTGTTTTTTTTTTCCTCTTTCTGAAAACACAAGCTTGAAGGCGTGAAAGCAGTCTCAGCCAGCACAAAGTTAGTTACTCTCCAGACCACCTATCTAGTGCCACACTGAAAAATCTGATTTAGCAATTCTACACATTGCTCTCCTACTGGGCATCTCCAAATGTTTGTCCTGTTTTCTCCCAGACACACTGACAGAGTTGTGGCTGAGTAAAACATATTTCTATTTTCTATTGCTTTTGTGGTTACCATCACATTTCTGAGAGTGGTTCCTTGCATCCTACTGAGCAGAAATGAGGGAGGCACCCCCTTCAGTCCAGCTCTAGGTGCACCTCAGCCCCCAGAAAGGTGAGGCAGAATCCCCTGCCTGTGTCTGAGCAGCCAAATGCTCTACACCCACCACCAAGATGATTCAAGGGGCTCTTGCCATGGATATCAAATTTCTACCAAACACATCCCTCAAAATTAATTAGCACTGCCTCTCCCAACCCACTGCAGATATCACACTAGGTACCTCAAAGAGAGCTGGAATTAAAATACTCCAAAGGGCTCCAAAATGCTCACAAAGACCCAGAACTTAATTGCTCATATTTTCACGAGCCTCAATAGTGGGTAGGATTAGGGCATAACAACCAAATACAAATTAAATACCTAGCTTTGTATACTTTAGGCTGGTGTTGCCTCCTAATTAAAAAAAAAAAAAAAAAAAAAGAAAAAAAAAGAAAAAGGAAAACAACAAGAAAGGAAGTACAAGAAATCTTATGAATCCTTGTATGAGTCAGCATTAATAAGAAAGGGCATGAACATCCACACTCAGAGCCCTGGAGACATTGAGGTGGTGCTTCTCATGTTCTTCCACACTGGCTACAAAGGAGCAGTCAACCACTAGCCCAAGGGCTGGACCAGCACAACATGAGGCAATCCCTAAGCGTGCAGTCAGTGAAAGAATTTTGGGAGATGTTGCCCTTGCTCTTCATTTCTGGGAAATTCTAGGAAAATCTTCCCTCCTCCACCTCACTCCTCTGCATTACCAATACACCACCTAGGCTGAGAATTCTCCACTGGAAAACAAAAATCAGCAGTGTAATGATGAGCTAAAGGGTGACGCTTCAATACATCACCCAACACAAGGAGGGGGGTGGGAGGTCTGGAGAAACAGATTTTATTTGCAATGCACTATAAGCAATACTTTTGGGTGCATTAAATATTTGTTTCCTGCAAGTTGTGTTGTTCACTCTTCTTGGGGTGGAAGGGGATATTTTCATGTTTTTCAAAGCTTTACACATTCTGTCTTGGGGGTTTGCTCTACCAAAGGGTTTAGAGCCTCTAGAAAATATTCTGGCTTGTATTTCCAAAGAGGCTTACAGATCTGTAAAAAGGACTATTACCTCAGCATTTTTATCCATACATACAGCCCTACCAGAGTGCAAGGTATTACAGTTTAATTCCATTAGGAGACCCACCAGCAAGATACTGGAAGCATCCCAGGGGCTGGTTGTTTAGAGGTGAATCAAAGCTCGCTGGCACTGAGCTGAAGGTCATTCAGGCAGCCTGAGAGTCTGAGCCTGCCCATGTTGGGCTTCTCCACAGCTGCTTTTAGGGATGTGGACACCTCTTTGTCACTGGGGTGATTATCACAATCCTACCCCTCACCCCAACTACTTTGTCCCGTGTGTTTTACACATCCCCTCATTGATTTCCCTGACTGGTTTTGGCATTATGGTTTGTTCTTCCGAGCTGCTAAGCAGGACTTTGACCTTTCACTCACTTATCCAGGCTCACTGCACGGCTCCATTTGAGGTGTGCTCGTCAGGCCTTCAAATTCCAGCACATTTTCAAGAAATGTCATGAGGAAAAATATCCATGGCTTTTATTTCAAAAAATAAGTGTGACATGACACAGATGAAACCCAAAGGATAGTTCTCACTGTAAAACTGACACCGTGCTACTTTAACTGGGCTGTAGAAAATGTATAACATTTTTTAGACAGGAATTCTGTTAATTGTGCAAGTTGAGACGCTTCATTTGCATCAAAAACAATAAGTTGGCAAGAAAGCTTGCAAACTGTGCCAGATCTAAAGGTGTTACCATGACGGTAAGAAGAATTGGTTTAAGAAACCATTTATTTGATGAAATTGGAGGATCCCCAACTTCATAAATCAATTCCCAAATTGCAGGAAAAAATATTACCTTTTAAATGCCCCTAATTGTTATTCATTATTCTAGGCTCTCTAAACCTCACCAGAGTGGTTTATTGATGATGTAGTCTTCAAAGAACATTATTCAGGCAATGGAAAGGGGAAAAAAAGAAGAAGGAGGGGAAAAAAAAGAGTACTGGACCAGCATAATGAATTGCATTGGACAATATTGAGAAGTTTTAGTTTGTTTGCTTTAAGCTAATTTAACAAAAAGGTGGAATTTTTTCCCCTCTTATTCTTTCTTGAAGTCAGTTTAAAAAGAAACAAATTTATTTAACAGGAAAAAGGCAGAAGTGAAATTCATACAAAATTACTGTGTTCAAATTTGTAGGTTAACTCTTAAAATACCAAATCCTTTAGTACAAGACAGGGTTCATTTCCTGCATGGCTCCTGACTGCAGGTTTTTTGTTCTTGGGGTATTTGTCTAAGGGCTCAACAGCTGAGGCACCACCCTGGTTCCACAGGCACCACCATCAGCTTTGTCACTGGCCACAACACAGCCAGGTTTTCACATGGTGGCTCTAAATCACAGATTTTTGGACTGGAGAATTTTTCCTAAGTCAGGGGAAGTTCAATGTGCACATTAGACCTGATTTAGTGAAGGACTTCAGTGTGCTTAATGTTAAGCATGCAAATCGTCCTATTCATTCCACTGGGACTAATTCACTGGGTAAAATATTGGCTCCAATAAAAGCATAATTCCCACTTAGGGTGCTTCTTTTGAGGCAATTCCTTCACATGACAAAAGCAGATGGAGGTGCTGTACAGACACTGTTGAGAAACTACAGTGGGGAAAAGAATCATCCCAGGAAAGAAGGAATAAAATCACATTGGAGGGAAGTTAAAAAGAACAGTATGAAGAGAATGAGAGACATCCAGTGACAGAGAAAAGATACTAGGAAAGAGAGAGGAAAACAGGGTCCTGCGTGCGGCTGAGCAAACCTGCTGGAAGAAGTGCATTAATCTATCCTGGGCAGCAGTTACACACCCATTGCAACAGCAACTGTGCTTACAAAGGCCCTGAAAAATTTAAATCTAAGCTGATGAGATGAAAAAAAAAAAAAAAAAACCTGAGGAAAAATAACTAC
This sequence comes from Prinia subflava, assembly GCF_021018805.1. Lineage (NCBI taxonomy): Eukaryota > Metazoa > Chordata > Aves > Passeriformes > Cisticolidae > Prinia > Prinia subflava. Next base: position 16,075,776 of record NC_086259.1, read on the forward strand.
AGCCTTCCCCATAGTGCAAACTGATGGGAACTTTACATTGAATTTAAAAGGATTTTTGAGTGATTCGGCAGGGATACCTAGAAAAACTATTTAACAATTAAAAACAAGAAAAGAAAGTAGATCCTTGCTTTGTTTCTGTTGACAAATCCTTCCTGGTCTTTTCTGAAAATGCTACTAAAGCAATAGATTGGGATTCTTCTGGGTGAAGTTTATCATTAATTAGTCTTTCAAGTAGGCTCTAACTACAGGCTTGGTCACCTTTAAATTATAGCAACACTCTTGTTCCCAATAATGGAACAAAGAGTGAAACACAATTTCAAGAATCATCTGTATCTCAGACAGGTCTCAGTAAAATACAGGCTTTGTGCTCATAGACACACAGGTTACAACCTAAATAATTATACCTATGCAGAGATAAAATATCACTCCAGAGTGATGGAAGTGTTTTTTTTAGTGCAACTCATTCAGTGACTAATACAATATTGGGGTACCCAAACCCAAGATAAAATGACCCCAAGGGATGAGAGCCAAGGCCAGGATTCCCCAACATGAAATCTCTCCCAGCTTCTGAGCAGTTCCACCCTCAGTTGCAATGCACATTGTACTCTGACTGTTTACATTTTCATATCCTAACTGAAAACTCTCCTGATAGTTTCAGAAGATCTGTTATATCATCAGACCTGAACTGCTTCAGAACATGCAAAGGAAAAAAAAAGAGAGAGAGAGGGACTAAAAAGGAGAAATAGCAAAAAAAACTTCAACATTTCTCAGTCTTTTAGAAATAAAAAAAGCAAACCAAACCAAACACAAAGAAAACAAACAAACAAAAAAAAAAAACCCACCAAAAAGACAACAGTATTTTCTTTCACTTTTATTACAGAATTTAGCCTGGGACTGGGCAGATTTCAGACAAGTTGGCACACAACAAGAGAAGGTGAGGGGGGCACTGCTCCATTAATTTTCTCGCTGGTTCCCTCTGCAGCAATCTAAACAGAACTAATTCTGATGTTCCAGTGTGTGTTGTCTGCCTCGAAGTGAGAACAAAACAAAAGCAGCATTAAACTGAACGATGTGGTCATCCACACACCATACTGGTTTGGATGACTCTCTGTCTGTGTGGCTTTTTGTGTTAGAGCTGGTATCAATGGCCTCCTTGTTGTCTGTTGAGCCCCCATGGGGTTACATGAGTACTATCTCAATTCAATAGCTTTTCTCTCAACCATTGTCTTTTAATATAGGTTTATAGTCCTCAAGGATATATGCTGCATTACAATTAGTCATAATGTCCAGCAGCCACTGAGGCTTATTTGCAACACAGAGTTTATTGCCCTTTGTGAGGCTGACAAAGAGATACTTGTTGAGAGCTGTACACAAAAGGCAAATACAATGTATGAATTTCTCAGCAGCATAAAAGATGAAAATAAAAGCTGGTCAGTAAATAGCTCTAACAGAGCAAGTAGCATCTCTTCTTTCACCTCCTCTGGGCCCTGCTCCTGGCTTTCTCAAATCAATGCATCTCACCTAATTTTAAAGCAACATCTTGCAGAGACAGGAAAAAGTGACTCTGCATTGTGTGCTCAGCGCTGCTTCCCACTATGCTGTCACTGAAAAGAGATGAAGTGGCAGGAATTATGTTTTACACCCTGTGCTAGAGGCCTCTGTCATTTCTCAAGTTCAAAAACACTCTGCAAGTCCTCTCGCCGGGGTTCAGTGCAGTCTGACTGGCGAAGCAAAGGAACAGAGACTTCAGTGTGACAAAATGAAGTTAATTATGTGATGAAGGCTTTCCCCACCTCTTCTGTTTCAGATGCAAAAGGCATGGCTCAGCCCACACTTCCAATTTGCCAAAAAGAATTTGCACAGAGGGGCTGTCAGCAGAGCAAACCCAAACTGTGTTCCACTGCTCTGCCTTCTGAGAGCTCCTCAAACCAGACACTGGCAAAAAGTGGTCAACTCTACACTAAGAGTGAAAAAAAAGAATAGAAACTCACTGCTGGGAGAGAGTGCAGCATCATCTCTGGGTGGCTACTCATCAGGGGATCCTCCCCACACAGAAGATTTTAGAATTAGCAGTTGCAAACTCTAAACACAATGATCCTTTACACATCCTCATGTGTGTCCAAGTACAAAATATCCCTGTCACTTATCATTAAATCAAAAGATACATAAACAAAAAAACCCCAATGCTTATATTTATTTCTTTCTCTCTGGTTCCTCAGCACTTTGGAGAATTCCTTGGACAGGAATCTGAGCTCATTAGCTGATGAGGATTTTTTTCTGCTGTCTCATGGCTTCTTTTCTGAGAGTTTTTCAGCTCTACTTGCCAACTTTCTCTGGCCTACTCTGGGTCCTGCCATTAGGTTGGGTTTTTCTCTTAGGAAATTATTTATTCCTTCCTCAGAGCTCCGTCTGTGTTTCTTGTTCCTCCATGACTTCTTTTTCAACAAATGTTTCATCCTCCTGCTTCTGTCCAAGAAATTACCAAAGACCTTATTTCCCTCTCCTGGCATTATGGGGGAAAATCTGTTCTCCTGACTCCCTGTTCAGAACAAAGGCATTAAAATGAGTGACTCTCCATGGTCATTATCCTGCAGAACGTGACAGACCTGGTGAGAAAATGATGGATTCTCTACCTGCAGCAATCCAGGACGCTCCCATTTTTCATACCAGCAACTTCATAACTTCAACCAGAATTCATAAATTGTACTTAAGACCCCCATATCAAGACAGGCCACGAGGGTCCTCAAGGAATTGTCACATCTCGGAGGCGTTAAATCCTCTTCTCAGTCACTAGGTAGCTGTGTGGGAACTAATGTGGAAAACCCACAGCAGCTTTGCAGAATCAAACAAGAGTAATGAGTGCTTTTGGACTCCACACGAATGTTTGCCAGTACACCTTTGAACACGAGTTTAATATCACAGCTAATTTTGTACCAAGGCAGATGTATGTGTTCAATGGCTCTTCATGCTAAAATAAAATATTTCCCTGGTGAAAACACTTATTTTCCAATGAATTCAAACAGATAAATAACAGAGACACATCAGTTCAGGATAAAACCGTTCCCTTGTGTGTTCCAAGAAACACAAGTTTTATTTGATCCTAACCTTTGAGGGCTGAAAACATTCTCTTAGCACTTAAATAGCAACATCATCTATTAGCTTTTCAGCCCAGGAAAGCTTTCACAGGGAACTGTAAATCACTGCTCCCTACAAGCCATGTGCTATAGGAGCTTTAGTCTGAAAACTCCTGACAAATTGCTTTCTTCTTAGATATTCATTGCGTAGATCTAGATCAGATGCAGGAAATTCACTTTTTTTCCCACATGCCAACCTCCCATATTTTAAATTCATCATGAAGGAAAAAAGAGAATAGCAACAGGACATTAGGAATGTCTCTTCTTGATCATGTGAGTTTAGGTATGAGTTTCTGTTCTGTATTTTCTCTGGCAGATATTAGCAGTGTAAACACTTGCATTTAAGCCTCCTTCCAGTCAAAGGTTTTGTCTTTACTTTAAAAGTTGTATGTGTGCATTAATAATAAAGCTGAAGATGTAAATAAAGATATGCAAATAACAAAAGAATATGTAAATAACAATAAAGATTTCATTCCTGACAACCAAATATGCTACTAAAATTTAATTGGATATAATAAATATTCATCAGGACATTTAAATCAGGAGGAAAAGAGGTGTAAAATATACATAAGGATTTCTTAATAAATGTGTACACACTTCAGTGGAGTGCCTTTGGGTGTGTTGTAGCTGATGTACTAAAAGGTGTAGGTATGTATAGATTTATAGGTGATGCTGCCTGAGCTCAGCCTCCAGCCATGCCCCCCATCCCAGGCACAGCACCCACAGCCCCTAGGCCAAGATTAAACACCCCACAGCCACGCTGAGGGCCAGATAATTCACTTTTTGCTGGAGTTTTTCCAGTCTGCCAGACCCTGTCCCTGCACACGCCCTTCAGGGAAGGGCGAAACACAACGCGCCTCCCCCGTGGCTCCTCACGCCCACGATAAGGGGAGGTGAGAGGGGTCAGGCTGTCCCCTGGGAGATGAAATAATCCCTTGTAAGTACGTTACTCATTACAGAGAATCAAAGATACACATGCAAAGAGCCTCAGAAAGCATTACAGGGTCAGTTCTCACGACTGACCAAAGTTCGGAACTCCTTGCTCTGCCTCTGCTTTCCTCCCTGTATAAATACACTTCTCCATGTGTTGGTGTACACAGTCATCAATCTCCACGGGATTTTCATGCTCTGTGTGTCCCTTTCTCTCTTCTCTTGGACATGGGCCTTTGCAGACAGACTGGTTACAAAGGCGTTTCTCACAATACATCACTACACTTAACACAGTAACCAGCAGAAGTGGGGGAGAACAAAAAAGATATTCGGAGGGGGAGTAGACTGAAATTAAAATTCAGTCACGGGAAAACCAAGCTAAGCCTAGCAAACACACGTGGTCAGGATATTACAGAATGCATTTTTGCTTTCTGCTGTTCACATAAACACTCCTATATGCCACCATAAATTTCCAACAAACAAAATCTTCCTTTTACAGCAGTTTAAGGCAGAACGATAATACTCCCATCATTTTATCCCTACACAAGCCCATTCCTCAGATAGTGTAAAGCTCTGTAGCATGACTTGCTTCAGTGAAGTGAGACTAATTCATCCCCCTCCTCCTGAATCCTTTCTTCTTTGCAGTGAAGTTGTTTCACTCTGCTAAGCAAAGTAAAAGTTTCCACCACCCAACCCACAGGATTATCTGCTGTCCATGAACCATCATTTAGGTGACAATCACAGCACAGGTCTTGGGAGCAGGAAATGCACCCCACAAACTGAACAGGAGTTCAGCACTGCCTGACTTATCCCCGGTGTCACTCACTGCCATGCACAATAAAAGGGAGGCTGGCCCTGTTCTCCAGCTGTTTCTTCATTTTCTCCAGCAGTGCTGGGTTCCTGCTTGCTGTTCCCAACTCCTTTTAAGTTACCTCCCTGGATTAAGCCCTGAGCTACTTAAATTAATATCCTCCCTAATAATCCCCAAAGCTACACCACTAGCGAGCTGCATGTTTCTCATATGTTAATTTTTAATATTCCAAAGCAAACCATGCCACTGAACCGAGTGTCACCTTTACACAGGGACTAAATTTAGTTCCTGTTCTGTGTTGTCACCAGTGTCACTGCACTGTTTATGGCTGTTTTGTTCTAGAAATCCACATGTATCTGTTCATAAAAGCTGCACAGACAGAGCTTACTGGCTGGGGGGATACACAGCTGAAAAAACTGAATTTTCCTGAAATAATAATTTTCTTAAAAGCCAGGACTATAGCTTTTGTGCTGGTGGGGAATGAGGGTTATTTCATCTCAAAACACAGGCAGGAAGATGAAATAGTCACTCAGATATTTTTTACATTTATCACCTACCATGATTTTGGATTCCCATGTGAGTCTTAGGCTAGAAAATAAAGAGAACTGCACTGTTGCTTTAGAGTGTGAGAAACTTCTGGTTACAGGGAACAGCCCAGGTAGGACTGGCTTACAATTGCTCACCTACTCCTGACTCACATGAGTAAGGCATAGAGGATTTCATTTCCAATTCAAAAATAGCCTTCAGGGAAGGGGCAGATCTATCAGGGACCTGACTCTTTCCTACTGGGAAATGGCCATGCAGATGATGCCTATGACAACCCCCAGAAAATCAGTGACCAGAAAGGAAAAATTAAATCTGAAAATATCATCTATTGCTCTATTCTTGGTCTGTTATGTACTGTATATTCCTCCTCTTTCTAATCATGTACAAAGTTATTAAAAATAGAAATTACATCGTGCTCTTGGAAGTTGCCAAATTCACAACCACCAGGAACATGAATGAGGCCTTTTATTTCATTGGTAGAAAGGCAAGCTTTTACCAAAGGAGATTTTTAGAGCTCTAACCCTTTTAGAGATGGGCAAGTCCTTCTGCTACTGTCTACAGTGTTTGTCCACTTTCCCTGGAGAGGCAGGGCAGGAGCTCTGCTGCCTGCTCCCCATGGAGCTGACGTGCTCTGCATCCTCTGCTCTTCATCCACACAGATGGAGAGCTTGGCAACCAGTTATCTTAAACTCTTCTGAAAGCAAATATAACCCTGCTTTATCTCTTGTCCTTCTAACATTGTCTGGAAGAGACATTGGTGTTTTGCTTTGTGGGTCCCTAAGGAGAGGGTAAAAGTATAAGAGGGAAAAAAAATAGAAAAACAGATAAATATCTAAAGTTTCCAACAAAACACATGGTTTAACTTAAGGAAAATTTAGACAGCAATCTCTTAGAAAAATATGTATTTAAGTTTTTCTCTGTGTGGAGTGGAGGAAAAAAACTCAGAGGAGAGGAAGATATCAAACAGGAGATTTGAAAAATCTCGAAATTATCATGGTTCACTTCAGCTCTGCACAGTGCTTCTGACACCAGCTCCGAGGAGCAAAGTCCAAGCCCTGTGAACTCAGCCTAAGATAAAACTCCCTAGTCGGTGATCCCCAAGCATCCAAACCATAATAAACACATTGAAGGATCTTGTAGGAAAGAGCCAAAAGAAAGATGTTTTCAAGAACTGACATGCTCTCCCTTCCCTCCAGTTTTGGGCCTAGCAGAGGAGGGCTGAATGACCCTGCCTGCCTCCCTCTCCAGGGCTAAACAAAAATCAGCTTTTCCTGCCCTCCCCATTGCCCAGGGCCAGCCCGAGCTCTGGCCAGCATTCCACAACCACTCTGCCTTTCCTGTTGGGGTCTGTCACCTAAAAGCCTCACAACAGACAGACTTGGGGATCAAGCCCTGAATTATCCAGTCCTGCTTTTATAAAGTTATCCTGGTACTAATTCAGTGTCTTTTCCTTTCTTGTTCATAGAAAAAAGGGTTTCAGGGATGTTCTTCCTACTATGGACTTTTCTGGTGGCTTATTGGTGAAGAAACAAGTGCCAGTTCCATGCACCAGCAGTTTTACATGCTCTATACTAAAAAGCTTAAGATTTCTTACGGAGTCTGATCCAAAATTCAGTAGGGCTGGTAGAAACCAGCTTCAGAGTGCTTTGGATCTCATCTGATTAAAATTAATTTCCTGGCATCTTTGCTTTGATTTATCAGCCTTGGGAAAAGTCACAAATACACCTACACACATTTTAGAAGGAAGCTATAAGAAAGTCTCCACATCCTCCCCAAAGACACTCAGAGCAGCACTTATATCTGAGTAGGAATTCACAGCATGCTCTGAATGGAATTTTCCAGCTTGAGACTTGAGCTCTGGAGACCTCTGTAGAGGCTCAATAATCTAACAGGGCAGCTGGAAATATAAAAAGTAACAAATATTTTGCAGAGCAGTACAGCCAGACAAGCTGCAAGTTTCCTCTGTGGTCCAGATCTGCCCAAACAAGACATCAAAAAAAAGGTGTCAAACAGCAGCAGATCCTGCTTAACAACCCATAGAGAGGCTGACCACAAGAAATTCACCTCAATCATCTCTGTGAAACAATCAGCCACCACTACATCCTTCACCCACCAGCACAGTTGATTCCTATCGACCTTTGGCAGATGGAGAAACAAACACACAACTTAACATTGACAAATGTCAATCCCCAGAGCAGCACCCAGACATCTAAACAGTCTTAAACAGTGTAAAGTTCTTTCCCTAGTCAAAGTTACTTTTAGCAGAGAGGCAGCATAAGTAAAAGACGTAGTTGCAATTGGAAGAAACAATTTTGATGCAAAAAGATGTTATTGCACTTGGGGATTGTTGCTGTGCCTGTGTTGTCTGTCTGCTCTGACAGTGTCCCCTGCATCACACTTGTGTGCACACCTTGAGATTCCCAAGTACCTTCTTGAAATTTGGACAAAGCAGATAGAATGTGACAATGCAATAAATAAACTCCTGACACCACAGGGGGAAAAAATAATCAGAATCAGGAAGGTCAGAGTTCAAAACTTGGTAATCTGGATCTGCCCAATTACATCATCATAAGAACCAGATGCTTCCCTCTTGCACCATCCACCACCTTGAGATTTTATGATCCACTTTTCCTCTGCTTGTACTTTAATTTAGGATTGGTTGAGGATTCCAGTGAACTCTCTTCAAAACACTGAACCTTGCAATCTGCAGCTTTGATGATATTTAACCAGATTAGCATAATCACGCCACGGCAAAGCCAAGCTTCAGGTCAAGATGATGCCTCCCTGGGCGGAATGGTTTGGGAGGATCAAAACAAAAACGCGTTTGGGGATAGAAAATGCCGATTGTGAAAGCACAGAGATCCGCCTGTGCTGCTGTGCTCCTGCCATGTGTCCTATGGCACAGCACAGCTATAAACTTGTCAGTGGTTTCTTCTCCCTCATTTGATAGCGACCTCATCAAGTGTGAATCATAAAACCACATAAAGTGCAACAATGCTGTCCTTCTACTGACTTCTCGGAACATAAACAATAATAACGTAAATATGACTTACCAAAGACTTAAGTAAAGCACTTAAAGGAAATCTATATTTTTATATAAACCACGGATGTTTAGTGAAGTGGTATGACATTTCTGCTTAGCTCTGGATAGCTGGAAATTATCTCACTCCTTAAAAGTATATTCCTCAGATGCTGAGAACTGAAGCCAAAATCGGTCCTTTATTTATTACATATTTTTGTGTTTTCGTGTTAAGCAGCACAGGCATGAACATTATAGACTGGTAAATGATTCAATGCTAGCAAGTGTCCTTGTGTGAAACGTGAAGAAAAGTTCATTTCAAACAGCTTGAAACAGGGAAAAAGGATAATCTAGAGGAGATCTTACATGCAGTTTATTGACCTCTCCCAAGTGTTCATTTGGCTGTTGTTGGATCCTAACCTTAACTGATACTGAGTATCCTCAGATGGAACTGAGTAGCAAGTCACGCAATCCTCATATTTCCATCAGCTGATCAGCAACCACAAATATTTGTAGTTTGTGTTATCTGAGTAATAATGAAAATCCAACATGGAAAAACTCAGACATGAAAATCAATGTTGAAACCACCTTAAAGCCCTTAAGATGATAAAAGACAGAGTCAAGCCTGGAACACTGTCCTCAAAGTACCCCATTTTTACTGGATCCATCCAAGGGTCTTCCAGGAGCAGCTCAGCAAAGAACACTCATGGCCAGACCTTCTCCCACAGCTCCTGATTTATGTCTTACAGCCCCTCTCCACCTGGGCTGCTTCCAGGCTAATTCCCTTGCCCTCAGCCCTCTCCAGGCAAGCTCAGCCCTGCTGAGCTGAGCACAGAGTCCTGACCCCAGTGCTCCAACTGAGCAATGATGCAAACACTGCTTCAGCCACCAAAACTTCCAGGGAGTGTCAGACTGAAACCTCAGCATCTAACTTCACTGAAACCTCAGAATCTAACTTCACTGAAACCTCAGAATCTGAACTGTCTGCACTGACTGAGGGGAACCTTGGAGCCCTCACTCTAAGTTAGAGCAGATCTTGGACATGATTTTTACCCTCACTGCTGAAAAGTGAGCAGCATCCCTGCTAGGCAGGTGCTGTGTCTGTGTGTCACTGAGGACACTGTGTGTCACACATGCCAGTCACAGCCCTGGCTTTTGAGGCAGAATCTCAGGAAAGGGATGCACGTGCTCTTTTTGAAGCCCTGAGTAAGTTTTGAGGAAAGCACACAAGAAAATATGGTCTAGCCAGAGAGCATACTAGGGCAAATTGAATCACTAGCTGTTTCTATCAAAAAATACAATCAAGGAGAAAACAGCAAATTAGGAAGCTCACCAACAATTACTGGGGTAAGCAAGATAAAAATAAAGAGGTTTGGGAAACCTGTGATTCCTTCCCACTCAACAGTCACTTCCAAAAACTTGCAAGAGCATAAAGGCACCTTACTAGGATCAGGAATAGCAATGAAAATGATAAAGGACACGGCTATGTATATCTGCCCTATCAGACAGAGTATTCAAATAACAAACAAGGTTGTGCCAGCCTGAGGCTCCAAAGTGCCTCCACACAGATATTGTCACCAGTGCCTGCAACAGTTGATATTCAAAAGAAAACTTCCACCTATTTTCTCCATCCTGCTTAATTGAATTGCTTAGCACTTTCAGAATCTATGGGTTTAATCTAAGGAGAATCTAATTTAAAGACCACAGGGCTGGTAAATGAAGTTGTAAAGAAATCATAAGGAAAACGAAGCCTGTCAACAGGTCAAAACTCTGCAAATAAAAGATCTGTGGTATGGAAAAAGCATTCCCGCATCAGTCCCACATCATCTGAGCTCTCACGTGGGAGTCCCCAGCACTGAGGCCACGATTCCTGCCAGCACATTTAAGGGCTGCATTATTTACCTAAAAAAGGCAAACCCGGGCAGAAAACCCCAGCAGCTCTTTTGCATGGGAGCTCTGTGCCGTGACCTTGGGTGAGCCACGGGCTATTCTCCCTCTGTCAATGAGAGACAATGATGCTTCTCCCCTCTGACAAGCGCTTTGAGGTCTGTAAACAAAGGGCTCTGGATATTGAAATCCTGGGTACACTCTGCTTGGCACGTTCCCTGAGCTCTCCATGAGAAAGGTGCCAAAAACGAGTAGATAAGTACGTGCGAGGCAGAGTCATTATTCACAATATTCCCTGATCATTTGTTATTGTACCTGGTAATTGAGTGTGAGACGGGGTTTTCTTTCTGCTCTCATTGTTTATCCTTCTTTATTTTACCCATCCACAGCATATGAGAGGCATTTGATACAGGCTAAAAGTTGGTATCTTGGCCCACAGAACGACAGTGGCTGTACATTTAACTGCCTGTTTTTTTCAGGTCTGTTCTATTTTTGTGTTTATTTATTTGAGCCACTAAATTATCTAATTAGTGGCATATATAGTTGAAACATGAGCTGCTGTGAATATTTACTGCACACTTGTTCAGGCATTTATCTAAATAGGTGGCATGCCAGGCCTATGTAATAAGGAATAATGATTCCTTAGAAGAGTTACAGGAAATTATGGAAGACAAAAAAAAAAAAAAAAAGGGAAAAAAAAAAAAAAGGGAAAAGTTTTGCACAGTGGGTTGTAACATCCAACAACATATATCAATTCTTCCAGAGATAGAGCAATTGCATAGTAATGACAAAAATTTTATTGTAACAAATAAATCAATACTTGCCCTACTGCAGTCTCAGATGTTACTTTTATGGATCTTCCCATGTCCATTACATAAAACTGCTCCTGATAGAGTGCATTAAATGACAACTTCTGGGGGGGTGACAAATACAGTCCCACGTCTTTGCAGACTGTGCTCTACCTGCCATTAATCACTATCTCATTGCATGGGGATCCATTTATATCACTGCAACAACAGTGCTGAGTGGCTCACGGTGATGGACTGTGCTGCACAGGGAATGTTTGTTTTTGCAGCAGAGCTGTCACCATTATGCCCAGCAAAAGGAAAATTCAAGATATCCCCAATTAGAAGTCATTTTAGGAGGGGAAAGAGGCCAGCAAAAAAACCACAGTGTGGGGCAAAGAATGAAGACTCGTGCCCTGTAGTCTCAGTCCTCATAAAAACAAGCCAGATCAAAATTTCTCAGATCCCCACACAATGCAGACAATCTCCCCCACACTATGAGAGTCATCAGTTCCTTTTTGTACCCAGCTCTGCAATGTGATAGTAAAGCAATTTTTCATTATATATTAAATTATTATAGCAGTATTTTTGGGATATCTGGTAGCTTGACCAGAAGTCAGATACATCAGATACAGAAAATTCTGCCATGTTTAAGATCACATCATACTCATTTGGTCAAGCTGTCTTTGACTTGCATCTTCTCTAGGTACTAAAAAAAAAGAAGAATGAACAACCAAATTCACAGTTCAGGTAATTGAGGAAGAAACGTGAAGCCCAGAGAGATTTTCTCCATCCTCTTGGACCAGTGTAGTTAACACAAGAAGGACACCCACCCCTTCCACCCCTTCCTTTATTTCAGTCTCTCACCGTGCAGCAGACATGCCAGTGAGGAAGAGGAGGTGCCTTTGAAGTCCAGGGAGCAGCAGGCGTGGGCAGAGAGAAGCCACAGGGAGAATCACACCTGTCAAACACCTCACCTGGTTCTATCTCACTCAGCAGCAAACACCCAACGAGTTTCCCACCAGAACAGATATGGAAACCCCTTCCTTTCTAAAAAATGTTTCAGCCAACAAATATTCCTAACATTAGAATAGTTTCTGAACTGTACTGCCTTCAAGAGGAACTTGCAAGGATTAAATGCATCTTCTCGTTGCTTTAATCCCCTCTTTACCCTTTTTTCCCCTCTTTCTCATCTTTTACCCTGTAGGCAGAGTGTGACATCAGATATTTCAGGTCTGTGCCATGTCATATTTTTTACACTCAATACAATTTGGATATTATGATACAAAATAATAGTGATACTGTGCAGCATTCTCTTTTGGGGGCTGCTACTCAGAAAACCAAGTGAAAACAAACTAGCATTAATGAGAGTCCTTCCTTGGCCAGACACACTCCCCTCAAACACTAGGAGATATATACACATATATACACACACACACTTTATGTATACAGTTGAAAATCAGGTCTCAAGTGTTATCAGAAGGACAGAGATGAACAAACACAGAGCTTATGGAATTCTCACTTCCCTGGTTTCTGGCCAGGTTCCCATTTCTCACTCTACAGGTGTCACCTGGGTGGTATTTTGCTCATTCCACATGGTCAGTTTATCTCTGGTGTATTACCCACAGCCTGTAGGGATAAAACCCCAAACCAACACTTTGCACTGCACTTCAGTAGGACACAAACGTTTCCTACTGAACTCGGGTTAATTTATTCACCAGTATGCTAATTTCATTTGCCTATGGCTATTAGTGAATAACCTGAAGCCTGAATTTGGCATGGCTGTTAGGAGTGCCTGCAGTGATAAATGACCAAGTGGGTATATCTACACGGGTTCTTTTTCTTCTGCATTTTAATTCATTAACCAAATGAGGTCTTAAAACCATTTACCTATTTCCTGCCCTTCTGATAGATTAGTATGCATTTCATAGTCATCCATCTGATAAAAGCAAAAAAAGCAAGACTCCCCTCCATGGTGTTAGAGACAAGATTCTCTCCACCCTTCTCATTACTCAGCTAAACTCAGTTTTGTTCCCTTCGTGGTTTTCTGTTCCTACCGTGATTTGCAAGTGAATAACTCCCCTCTCGGAGGAGGCTGGATCAGATGCAGAGTAATTGTGCCAGGCTGGAATGAATGGAGCTGCACATCTCACACTCCCTGCTCCCAGCCAGCTCGGCAGAGAGGTGATTTTCTCACCACCCTTTGGGATCACACAGCTCCAGAGCAGCCCTGCTCACCTGGGAGCTGGGTCTGAACACTTTACACCAGCACATGCCCGTTTGGAAGAGATCCCCCTTCCCTCTGGACCGAGTTTCCTCTCTCCCCTCCCATGGGCATTAGAATTTGATGGATTCATGGTGAGGGATAGCACAGGAGGGATTCAGCTGCAGGCTCATCTTTTGCTGTGATTTTGGGCCAGCAGATCAGTGAGTAGCAGTGCTGACCTGGGGAGGGTGGCAGGAGCATGGAGAAGGAGAAGCAGGAGGGAAAGCAAGCATCCCACTGGGCAGCTGTGTGCTCCAAATATGATGGTGAAGCAGCTGCCAGGCAGGCAAAGACCAGCCTGTCTAGAGGTGATCAGTGAGCAGGGTGAAGTTCTCCTCTTTCTGTCTTATTTACAGCTTTACCTCTAATATGCAGCTGTCTTTTTCGTATCTGTTTTGTTTTTTTCTGTTTGATTTTTAATTTCCCTTGCAAGCATTCGTTTTGTTCTAATAAGGCTTTTAAAAAATGTTTGCCCTGCCTACATAAAGCACATTATGTTGAAGCGAGGAGAGCAGGGAAGCCCACAGTGCAAGGGTCACAGCTCCAGGTTTTGGGGCACGAGCTCCAGGCAGTGACTCATTCCCTGTCTCATCCACATTCAGCTTCAACAGCTCTTCAGTTCAACAGACTTCATTGGTTTTACTAATTTATCAGTGCCTGACCCTTGGAAATCTACTACTTTATTTAGAGAGGCTTGCCATTATTTATCTTTCCTTTTAAATTCCAGTAAATCACCTTTCTGATCATTCAGTTCAAACTTTTTCTTTTTTAAATAAGTAGTTTCTTCAGAACATCCTCAACTATTTATTGACAGCATGACTGAGAATGTGTCACCTCCTATTGACTCAGTAAATATTTGGTCATTCTTTCCAGTTCACATGCAGAAGACCCTCAGTGCTACAAAATACATTCACTTTCCCCTTTTGGGATGCTGCTGGTGGAGGGAGGAGTGATACAGGATTCCACATCCCAAAGCTGCACATTATTGTCTGCTCTGTTTGGTGACTCAACCTTTCTGTTCCCTGCCTGCACTCCTGAATCTCACCTATAGCTCCAGCCTGTACCTGGCTTTTAATGATCTCACTTCTGAAAGGTGAATTTAAAACCCAGCAGTTCTCTCCTGCTATACCATCTGGTCCCAGTCGATTTTATGCTCTTTAAAAGCGCAGCTTTTTGACTCAGTAATTCTAAGTATTTTTAGTTTGCAGTTGTTGCGGTTCTACAGCTGGGATCACAATGTTTTGAAGTAAATCAGATGAGAATTAGACCGTGCAGAAAGTAGCAGCAGATATTCAATGCACCTATATTAGGTTAATGTATTCTTTTTATGGATTTATTTTTCTTAGTTCAAGACATGCAGAAAAGAATGGGGAAAATAATAAAATCCTTCAAACAAGTGATTTACTCTAAATCAGGGATGTGTTTACCTGCCCTACTTAGATGGGAAGAAAACAAGTTAGCTGAATGTTGCTAGATATGAATATTTTTGTCCTTTATTTCCATAAAGATTAGCTGCATATGGCCCCTTGAGTAAACAATGTGTATTGGCTCATAAGCTCTATCGGGAAAAAAGCAGCATTAAAGATGGATCTCTGCTCTCAGCTCCACTGCAATCACACAACAACCAAGAGACTAAAAGAAACAAAAATGTTTATTGATTACTTCCCCCATAACTTTGGACAAAGAATATTGAAGACCAGCTGGGTGTACTAATGACTTAACTTCTTTCATTTAGTGATGAGGATAGAAGCAAAAAGCAACAGGGAAGCGATTTCTGTAGAGAGAATTTGGATTAGGAAGAGCTACATAACCTTCATTTCTTTCAAATTAGGAATGTTTCCAAGCAGAATGCACAGGTATCCTTCAAAATAAGGGCTGAAAACCAATTCCATTGACTCTCTGCAGTGCAATAACACAAGGCAATGTTGTGTCTCCACAGCTAACAGAGTGTCTATTTAGAGTGCTGTTACCACAGATGCCTCCAGCCCTTCCAGCACAAGGATTTACATTCCACCACCTCTCACAGCTCTTCTCCCCCTTGCTGGCTCATAGAAGTGACTTCATCCTATCTCTGAACAATTTTCACACCTATGGATGGCAGTGGGACTGATGGCAGAGCAGCTGTCATAGTTCTAAAGAGCATTTTAAAGTTCCCATCCTCCCAACAAGTCACTGCCCTATAACCATCTATTCTTTCTTTGACATCTTGGTTTCAGCTTAGAAGAGAAACTTCCTGTACAACTGCATTCTGCTTGAGTTCACAGAACCTGAACATTTATCAGTTACCACAGTGTTTAAGGCATTATTCATGTCAACAGCATTTACTTGCTTTTCATCCTTTCCCCAGAGGAACAGTAAAACAGATTTATCTTTACTTTCTGATCTTTATTCTTCATTGTCACTTTATACAGAAAGGTTTCTGCTTTGTTTCCTCTACTTCCACATAGGGGTTTCTTTCCTTGAAATCTGACTTTCTCAGGTGCTGTTTTGTCCTCTGTCAATCACCACGCTGCTCTGGTTGGCTTTGCCACTATCCATCTTATTCTGGTTCATAACCAAAGCCTCTCTGTGCTTTCAAATTTAAAGCTGGTCTTTAGCAGAATTATTCATGGGTATGGTGATCCCAAAGCACCAGCACATGCCTGAAAACCAGGCCTGTTCCAACCCTGGCTGACCACCAGTGGCTTCCCTAATGAAGGCTTTTTGTGAATTTGGTTCTGTTTTCCTCACCCTCAACTCCATGGTTAGATAGGGCTGCAGACAAGGCTGCCTCAGCACATTAAGTTAGTCTGGCAAATCTGAGAAACAAAAGAGCTTGTTTGGTCATTTAGACCCTGTCACAGATGGAAATCTGGGAAGAGAAGGCATTAGGGACCCCTGGCCTATGGCTAATTCCATCTTCAAGAAAAAAGCCATTTTAAATGACAACTTATTTGTATAAATGTATTTGATCAATAAATAGTGGAGTATTTACCAAGCTTTCCTAATAGCTGCAGCAGCTTTTATATATGTGCCCTGCCTTCTTGCCAAACAGTTTCATCCTCCATGTAATGGAAAAACAGAGTTCACAGAATTTTACTGTAAACCAGAGCTATGCTACCCCTCTAACCCCATTAGAAGGTAAGGAGAATTACTTTTACTAACAATGAGTTAAATTAATGTGGATAGTTGAGTACTGTAAGCAGAGATGTTATTATGGGAACGGGGGATTGACATATGAACAAGTATAAACCTAACACTTAAAAGAACAAGAGTAAAAATGGGCTTTCTATTATCCATAGGCATTCCTGATGGCTCTTAAAAATAAATAAGCTAAAAAGTATCATCTGTCTTTTTATTTTATTAAGAATTGGTCATCACTGTCCCATCTGCTCCACCACTTAATTCCAGAACATCTGAATGTAATATTAAATTAACCTAGCGTGGGATACTTATTCCTGTTTCTGTTTAAACAGCAGTATGTTTCAGTTTTGGCTTGATCCAATGTAAGTTTTATGGGAACGAGTATATTACTGAACAGAGTTTTTAAGTTTCCTATAACTATTCTATAAACTGATTGAGTGAATACTCTCTACAGCAAGTGACTCTCCTGATATTAGGAGCCCCATGGCAAAGTCGAATAAATGTCTGGTTACAGCAGCACAGCACAAAGCCCTCTGCCCTCCCACGTGGGTCATGGAGCCAAAACTGACCTTTTGCCTCGTGCACAATTATTTTCTGAGCAACAACTGGCAGAGTCTGCTCATGGTGTGCAGAGGCCAGAACCCCACTGCTGCAAACCCACGGTAGCTGTGAGTCAACAACTGTCACCACGTCGATGAGGGGTTACCATGTGGCTGAGGAGTAAACAAAACAAACTGAACAGAGATTTCAGCATCTGAAGTTCATCTGAAAACTGCTCGAGTTCAGCAGCTCAGCTGAAGTTGGAGTGAGCAGTTGTTTTGTTGTTATTACAGCAGGAAACAAAGGAATGAAACTTCAGGCACCAACATTTTGGTCTTTGCTTTCAGAAGAACAAGTTTGTCATGATTCAACAGCCATTATCAATTAAAATTACCAGAAGTCACTAGTCCAGCTAAAACATTCTTCAGGTCAGAGGAATGGGTCATTTTCAGTTAGAGATCACTTGAATTTATTTTCCTCTGGATTCATCTCAAATATCCAAACACCTTTTTTTTTTTTTTTTTTTAACTTTGTAGCAATATAGCAAATATATTTTGACTCAAATGACTGTTTCAGTACAAACAGAAACTTAAGGGAAAACTTTGAGCAAGGTTTAGTCCCCAGATATCACTATGCTAATCCAAACAGAAGATTTGCTGGGAAGGATTCTATCCTGTTTGTGTCACATTTTCCTCAGGGATGTGCATCTTCCCATTCTTATTTCCTTCCCTAGGAGCTGACTGGCCTTAATCTGAGGCAGGAGGCAAACCTTGCATGTGATTTCCCCCCTACCCAGTCTCCTTTCAAGCCTGGTTGAAAAAACCAGACCATGTATGCATTTATATCAGATCAGATATAATTAACAAGAAAAATTATTTGTGTTTACAGGAGAGGATTTGCCAAATAAATATGAGAGAGTTGCTCTTTGACATCCAAGTACAAAGACATTGAAAAAAGCTTACAATGCCTCAAAGAAGTTTGAGTTCCTTTACCCATCACAGGATGACATACAATGTCAGACAAATTTAAAAGCCCTAGGATGTAACTGGTGTTACTTTACACATACAGCTTATTGCAAAAGAGTGAAATGCAGTTACCACCTCCTTTCCCTTCACTCAAATATTCATCTTAACTAGTGTTAAGATAAAGGAAAAGCAGAAAGAGCATTTCAAGAAATGTTAACACTTATGGTCTTGGAATCACAACAGAGTGAGGCCATACATTTATGGTGAGTTGCCAGGAATTGCAAAACTGCACTGAGCAGCAAATGGCTTTGCAGAATCCAAAAGAGCAGTGAAACCATTTCCCTGTGCTTGCGAGACTCTGCTCTCAGTGCCACACACACACACGAGCTCTCCTGCCCTTCACATGCCCTTCACAACAAAACAAATGGGGAGTGACCAGAGGGTGCTGGGCTGTGCCAGGACAGCGCTGACCACGACACTTCACAACAGACAGCCGAGAAAGAGGAGGGAAATGGAACATCATGTGCAACTAAACAAAGCCTGGGTGGTTATACTGGACAAACTCTGTAAAAACCAGATAAGCAGGACCAGCATAAGGGACACGGACAACTTTGGAGGGAAAAGGGACAGCCCAGTGTGGGCAGTGAGGTGTCTGCAGAGGGATTAGTCCCTGGCTGGCTCTGAAGCCTCAGGTTGGACTACCTGACCCTTGGTGGCTTCACTTCGCAGATTTATCTTTTCAATTTGCTCTTTGTAAAGCATTTTTGAAAACATATGGTAAATGGAGACGTTCTTGAACATATTCCATATAATAAATGTTTTATGTTGCATAATAAATAACCAAATTCAATTAAGCTCAGCACAAGAGCCATATTTTGTGAGCATTGTTGGGAATTTTAACATCCAACACACTTTTTAGAGTAAAACATTTTGTTAGCAGCTTAATAACAGAATGTGATGTTAGATAGCCTGGAGTCTTCTTCCAGACACAAGAAAGAATCTGGATCTAATTATTGTAATAATCCTGAGAATGGGATTTGACCTCTCATTGGTGCAATCCAGGAATGACTCCTTTGAATCTTTCTCTTTACAGCTGTGGAAATTAGACACTAGACCACAATTGGTTTGTATTAGATTTTGGGATGGTGTAACATAGGTGGTTAAATCCTAGATTCAATGCTCCAGTTGTGATTTTTTATTAAACTCATTCAGAGTACTAATATCTTGGAATAAAGTTGGGGGATCATGGAACTGAACTAGCTTCTCAGAAGGAAACAAAACTACAAAGGTTCAAGTGAAAAAGGATCCTTGAAATTGAGTAGAAAAAACTTTTCTTCTCAAGTTGGGCAGGCTTTTATGTGTAGCATACCCTTATTCATTTCCAAGGTTTGAAATTCTGATAGTTTCAAACTGATGGGGTATTAGTGGGGTTTGGGGGTGGTTCTGTTGTTGACAGGTTTTTGTTACTGGAAGCAAAAGTTGGGTGGCAAGACAAAGGAAATTAACCCTTCTGTTTGGAGCAAAATTTCAATAAGTATCCTACTAATTTGATCCAAGAAAAGACAAGCAACAGTTTATTATAAGAACTGTAATAACGACTGGAATTTTAAAAGAAAGATTGGGAACATTTTCAGGTCATTTCACTGTCCTGGTGGACTGAGATTTAAATTACTGGGAATGTGGAGTCATTGAAAACATGAGTAGATCAAGCTCCTTCTCACTGATTTAAGGAACTCTCATATGATAAACAGCCACTAACAAAAACCACCCCAACAAGGAGAGAGTAACCACCCAAGGCCACAGGGATCACTGAATATTAAGTTAGGATGACTAAAGCCTAAAAACCATGGGAACACAACTTTTTGAAGTCATCCAAGCCTGAGTGAAAGACTGCAGTGATAAAGACTCCATCACATGCCTATCCTGTTCCAGAATAAGTCTGTTTGAACAGAAGGACTTTCTAACATAATTCACTTTCCTGCTTTCCCCATTGGAAGCAACATCTGGAGTCAGGAACAGCACAGGGATGAACCTTCCCTATAAAAACAGGCATTAAAAAGACCATCCTGGGAGATGGCACACTTATTTCCTATCCTGAATCTCCTGTGACAACTAGTTATTATATTTTCTATACCAGCTGTGGTATTTCAGTTGTTGGTGCTGTGGTAACCATTGCTGGATGACAACATTTTAGTGGCAGATACTTAAGTTGTACAAAATAGTCTGCTTGCCAAACAGGCAGCGATTTGGTTTGCAGTCTCCCTGACATATGCCCAATCTAATCATTAACTAGAAACATTTTTCTAATTCTTCAGCTTTTAAATAAAACAGTCCAAGAAACTTAAAAGGGGAAAAATAGGTTCAAACTTCCTGGATCCTTTGAAGTTTCCGTCTGAGACAGTGGAGTTTCCCCAGGTTTCCTGAGGCAGACTGTGGTCCTGTAAGATGCATCTCTTGTGGTTCACCCAAGATGCTATTTGGGACAATTTGGAATTCTGCAAATGTTATACTGTTCAAATAACTTGATGGTTTGGTTTCTTATGATGCATGCAGGAGGAGTCTGGAGACTGCAGCAATCACTTGTGGCCAGGTTTTGGATCATAGCAGAGATTTCAGTCCTGGAAACTTGTCCAAGATATTCTACAGGCAGGGACTGAGAATGAAACTCATATTTCCACTCAGATACTCTCACTGCTACTGCCATTTCATGCTTTCATTCTACTACCACCACACTTATCTGGCTTGTTATATTTTATATCTGCATCATGAGATTCCCAGGCCTGGAACAACTTTCTTTGAGGTCTTTCTGTACAGCACATGCATGGGGAGACATAAATATTTGGCCAGCATTACTAGGTAGGTAGTACAAAAAAAAAAAAAAAAAAAAAGGATGAAAAGGAGCCTTTAAAATATTTTGCACATTAGATTTGCAGCCCAGGTTCTCAAAGGAAGAAAAATTATACTATAGGAAACAACAAAAAAAAAATTCTTGTCTGTACCTCAAGACTTCAAGGATTTTCCTACTTCAAATCAGGACGGTTCCAGCCCCTCCAGGCAGGAGTTTCTCAGACTTTTCTTCAGTATCAAATTCCTTTCCCAGCCATAAGACCACCAGATCTTTAGTATAGAATAGGCTTCAGACCAAAAAACCCTCCAAGAAAAATTAATCTGTTCTTAGAACCAGTGAAATGGGATTTTAACCAATTTAAACTGAGCACAGCATCCTCACCAACATAGCAGGCTTCATTCCAGTGCTCATCACTCCAGATTGTTTTGATGTGTTTAATTTGCTTTAGGAATAAAACCACTTACTGGTGCAGATAGAAGGTATAGTGTGCTCTAGGGTTCACTCTGTTTATATAGGCTACTCTGAAAAATAAAACATTAAAGGGCCTGGGCACCTTGTAGCACTCCCATTTGATTCAGAGAAATAAAGAGGAGCTTTAAACAAGGAAAATACTGGGTTACATTATGTTTCATGTTGCCATTTATCTTGTATATTTTGTAAAAACCTGTAATAACAGGAAAAAAGCAGGAAGAGAAAAACATTACCAGCGTTTATGACAACCTGCACCTTGAGTATTAACAGACCTGCTGAGATTTTTAGCCTTATTCTCCCATGTAAATATAGTCAGAAGCAAATAACAGACAACTGATGTTGCATTACAACAAAATCACACATCAGCTATATTATAATATTTTAAAATAATGTTACAGCCTCTCAACTATCATAGGTTATCAGCATTGCACTAGATTAGTTTTCTGAATCTTTTTTCATCTTTAAAAATCTGGACAGAAGATTAGTTTAGGTCATACCATCAACACAATGAGTTTGGTGATTTCTCAGGCTAAATTAAGGACATATATCTTTACCACAGGAGCCCAATTTTACCTTTGTTACAGAAGCTGAGTGCTTTGCACTTACACATGTATTTAAATTTAGCTTTGGTTGCATTTTTACAGCACTAGCTTGTGTGGTAGTGATAACATGGTTTAAGTTATGAGTTATGCATGTACATGGGGGTTTGTGTGCATGATAAAAATTTACAAGCTAGATTGTAAAGCTATAGTTATCCCAGGCTAACACTCTGTAAGCTCACAGCTATTTTGGCATATGAATGTTTTTGCTGGATATGCTGCATACAAAGTGACATGGTCAGTGGCAAATCTCTGATTACAATTTTGCATACCTAAAAATATTTTTCCAGCAGAACTCCCTGGTTGTTTTGCTGGCTGACAGCAATACAAGCAAGGCACAAATCTCAAAACAGAAACTTTGAAAAAAATAAAAGAAAAAAAATAAAAAGAAAAAAAAGGGGGGGGAAAGAGCTCAGTGGTAGACCAGTTTCCACACAGGGTGAAGGTGACTTTGAGTTTTACAAGGAAAAGGAGACTCACATAAGATTTAAGGACAGTTTGGTAGGGATCAGTTTCACAGAGGAAAGAATTCCTACATGAACATCCATTAATTAATTACAGTTGAAGACACAGCACAGGATGCACACTCATCAGAAACACACCAGCACAAGAGCTGGAGTGGGACAAAATCCCTTTTCCAATTCTGGAACTGGAAGGACTGACAGCTAAGCTAAAATTTAAAAAAAAAAAAACCTCTAGTTGAGGTGCACACAAAAGCCATTGAAATTCAAACAACTACAGAGACTTCCCCTCACTGAGCTTGTACAATTACACACACTATATATATACATACCTGTAATTCTCATAGCTCTTTCAAAAACTCCCCCATTCAATGGTTTATGATAACATAAACTGTTCTGATTTGTTTTGCAAGTCTAAGCAACATACTGACAGGTTTCAAAGCCAAAGGCTGAAGCCCAGCCCCAGACATTATTTAAAACAAAGCCACAAAATCTCCAAGCCTCAAACTGGCATGTTTCACCATAGAGGTGATGATTTAAACCCACTAAATTTCACACAGAGTAAATGAACTGCTGAAACTTGGTCTTTAACCAATGCTTGGAGCAGACATCAAATTGCAGGGTCTGAGATGAGAAAGGTTCATCCAGAGGACACTGCAACAGGTCTGAACCCAAATAGGTATAAACAACCAAAGTGAGCTGTACAGCTGCCTCATTATTATACTCAGATGGTCAGAAGCATATTTTATGTCCTGATGATGCTGTGTACAAGAGGTGGGAAAACCAGGCCTCTGCTATGTAGAGATTTTAAAATATGAGCACATCTTTTAAAAAGTTCGAAGGGAAAAAAAATAAAGAAAAAAATCAAATTAAGATCCCGCTGATACTGAGTTTATGTTAATTTGTATGTTTTACTTGAGTCAGAATCAGCAAGATTTATTTCTGTAGCAGTTGGAGCCTTTCAGACACTTTATCTCTCTCTTGCTGGGTGATATCACACGAGAGCCACGTGCAGTGAGCTCAGGCACCTGAAGGACTGGAGAGGACAATCCTGCAGTGCCAGGGTGGGATTGCTCTGCTTTGGGAAAGAGTGAGGGGTTGGAGAGGACAATCCTGCAGTGCCAGGGTGGGATTGCTCTGCTTTGGGAATGAATGAAGGGCTGGAGAGGACACTCCTGCAGTGCCAGGGTGGGAGTGCTGTGCCCTGGGGATCAGTGAAAGACTGGAGAGGACATTCCTGCAGTGCCAGGGTGGGATTGCTGAGCTTTGGGAATGAGTGAGGGGTTGGAGAGGACACTCCTGTAGTGCCAGGGTGGGATTGCTGAGCTCTGGGAATCAATGAAAGGCTGGAGAGGACATTCCTGCGGTGCCAGGGTGGGATTGCTCTGCTTTGGGAATGAATGAAGGGCTGGAGAGGACACTCCTGTAGTGCCAGGGTGGGATTGCTGTGCCCTGGGAATGAATGAGGGATTGGAGAGGACACTCCTGCAGTGCCAGGGTGGGATTGTTGTGCCCTGGGAATGAGTGAGGGGTTGGAGAGGACACTCCTGCAGTGCCAGGGTGGGAATGCTGTGCCCTGAGAATCAAATGTTGCATTTCTGGCAGAAACACTGGGAGCCAGGAGGCACAGGGATACCACTCTCCACCTTTTGCACTCATGTAAAGGAACCCAGCAAGCCTCCCAGGGAAAAGCAGGTTCTAACCACATGTCCTGGGGCTCCAAGCTGTGTCCTAAATGTTCCAGCAGCTCTGGTACCTCAGGAATCTCCTCTCCGTGGGGAATTCCCATCCCTTCACAACAGAGGCTGTGAAGGACCTGGGCACAACCACATCCAGCCCCTCTGCTGACAAAGCCAGTCCCTGAAGGGCTTCGCTTCACACCCCAGGAAAGCCACAAGGGGTAACAGCATTTACATACATGGAGGTAATATGAACTGAAAAGCAGATTAAACAACAGCATTTCTCGACTGAATTTGAGATTTCAAACAAGCATTAAAATATTTGTTTTCCTAATGATCCAGACATATAAACTGCACATTAGATAAGTCATAATAAGTCCATGATTTCAAATGTAGTTCTCGAAAAATGCAGTCAGTGCTGGCAGTTCATATCCACTAATGGCTAATTTTAAATAGATTTCTCCATTTTT
Organism: Prinia subflava; assembly: GCF_021018805.1. Classification (NCBI taxonomy): domain Eukaryota; kingdom Metazoa; phylum Chordata; class Aves; order Passeriformes; family Cisticolidae; genus Prinia; species Prinia subflava. The sequence goes on from NC_086259.1 coordinate 16,100,310, forward strand.
TAAAAAATAGACCTTAAATTATGGGAGACCCTATGTTTTATAAAACAAAGTGGTTGTAGGATTTCACAATTTTTTGAAAATATGTTTTGTAGCAGTCACTAACAGATCTTCCTTTGCCATAGGAAAGGTTATCACAGCTTTGTGAAACAATCTTTGCTACCAACATAGATTTCCATATAACTGCATAAAATGTGACTGTACCAAGGAATTCGTCTGCAAAGAGAACAATCAAGAGTCCCCTTCCTTGGAAAGGAGCTCTTTTAGAAGTTTTTTAGAAGTTTTACTGCTCATTTTGATGACACATAACAAGGCCCACTCTCAGTACAATATACTCAGTTCCCAAAACCTAGTTTTCACTAAATCCAAGACCAAAACACACATACCCCTGACACTAAATTGTGATTCATAGTCAGTGTTAGATTTCATTAGATTATCTGTAAATTTCATTATGATTCTACATTTATTTGAGGTCAACTTTTGCAAATTATGATTAAGCCAGCAAAATCTAGTTCACTCTAATTGGTTTTACTACTACACATGGGTAATTTCTTCATATATATCTTTTAAGTTTTATTTCTCTTAATACCACTGCTTGCCTCTGAATTAAGCTTCTTCTGTCTTCTTGCTGTTGAGTCAACAGGAGTCTCGAGATTTTTTTTCCATTGAAAAACCACGACACATAAAAGCAGTTTAATCAGGTTCTAGTTATTTTTGGGAAATATTCAGAAAGAGTGATTAGAAGCTTAGTGTGGTTTGCCAGATTACCTAGGTATTTTTATGTTTAAATCATGTTGGTGCATTTTCCTACATTAACAGCCTAATACAAATTAATGAGGCACTCTAAATACCACTCAATGCAATACTCTTCTTTTGCTTAATTGCATATAATCTTAGTTTAGTTCAGTATAATACTAGCTGCAAACAATTAAATACAATGGTAAAGCAGTTCATCAAACTTAAGCAAGATCCATGCCAAGTATTCAGACCTCTTTTCCCCTGGGGTTAGAAGTTTAAGATCAGGATAATACTGAATCATATCCCTGCTTGTAGCCCCATTATCTTTTCCTTCCTTAGTTCTTAGACAAAAATTGATGAAGAAGCCTAACCTCTAGATTTTTATCAGGCAGTAAGAACAGATCCATCACTTGGTATAAATCCACATTGTTTCCCTGAAGTCAATGCAGTTGTATTAATTTACTCGAGTCAAGGTCTGGGCCACTGCTTTTATCTATTCAAAGCTACAAGTACCAGATAACAATCACTCGGGGATTATTTTTTTGTTCCAAAACAGAATCAGCACATCAAATGCCTGTTTGATCTTGAACAGATTTTACATGTTTTATTGGCATAAAAATTTGATACTATTGAAAACACTGGTTGTATGTAAGCTTTCATTTTTTTCTACCTCTAATTCACCTGTGCTACAGAAGTGCATAGTATGTAGTTATAGATCTATAAATAATTAAAATCTAAGAGGGTTGTTGGAAAAATTGTCTCAACTGATCATTAGCCATATTTCACCTGTCTAGACATATTTGCACAGCATTTATCCCCCTCTTTAAAAGAGGCCATGGATTAAACAAATCAAAGGTGCCAAGTGAGGATGGCGTAGGAGCTCCTTTCTCAAATCTGACACAAGTTCTAACAAGAGCCACCAACCTCAAATCATTTCAGGGCTTTCACCAGCTTCTCACAACTTCCTGTCTCATGCCATCTAGAACACATCTCATTTCCACTGGACACAGGCCCCCACCTTTCTCATCTACCAACAGCACTGATTTCCACAAACAGCTCTGGTGATTGGGATGAGGAGGTTTGAAGAAAGGAAGGCAGTGATTAGCAAAGAGACTGTCAAAACATGTCCACCACCCTTTGCTTTCCAAGGATCCTTCTCCACAGAAGCCATTTCAGACTTAATGATGTGAAAATAGTGCCTTTGACAGTGAGTGCAACCAAGACCAGCCTGAAAATGAACATACGAAGTACACAGAAAAAACTTTCCTCCCTAAATGAGAAGAACTCATTTTACTGGTTATTTAGGAAATTTAAAAATTTGCTTACAGGTTATCTACAGCAACAGCTCAGGGTCTTAATGATCTAGCAAAATAGTTCTTGATATCTTCCTCCAGTGCAGAACTCCTTCCCACCACAGCTCCAAAAGGAGCTTGCACATCAGCTTGCTTGGTTTACACCCTCTCTGCAGTAGATAGCTCACTGCAGCTGAAGCCAGCACCACCCTCCCACATCCCCTCCCTGGCAGGTTTTGGTGGTAGCTGACACCTGTGGTGGCTGTGGAGCTCAAGGAGGGCATTAATCTCTCCTGTGCTGCTGATTTACCCTGGGACTGTAACATCTCACCACAGCCTCACACACGCACAGCTATCCCACTGAAAGCAGCCTGTTCCTCATTAGCAATTTCACAGAGTCCGAAAATAATGATGTGACAACAAACTCAACAAAATTTGCTCTAGGGCACAACAAGAAATAGACAAGATTTCCATATTTTTGGAGGACAATTTACTGTACTTGAAAGAGATAAATTCTTTCTGTTTACATTAACCGCCTCACTATTTGGTCCAATTATTCTGACTACTTCAGCAATCATGTTATGCTTGTTCAAGAAGAAAGAAATAACAACAGCTTATCTTGTTGAGAGCAAAGAACAAACAGTAAAAAATCAGTGGATGCACTTAGGCACTACAGTTGTTGCTATTGTGCTAAAGAGATGATTCATGTTCTCATAGCAACTAGGGTGAAAGAAAAACGTTCTTCTTCTGAAAAGGATTCTGTTGTAGTGGTTAAAGAACTCTTGAATAATCAAGCCAAATGGAGAGGGGAAAAAAAATGCTTCCCTATAAAATGATGTGCACTGAACTCAAGGACATGTTGATCTCTATATTATATCGATCGCCATACGGGTCTCAGTTAATAATCTGCCACTGTGGCATGGCATGGAGTGAGACAAAAAAGGACAGGATCAAATCTCAAAAAGCACTTTAAATAAGGTGAACCTTCCAGGCAACAGCTGCGGTAACCAAATGTTTATTGAGGCTTGCTGCAGGAGGAATCTGTGTCAGATATTCAAACCCAAATGCGCTTAAACCATTCATACAAATGATCAGTACCAGCTCCTTACAAACTGCCTCATACATTTTGCATTCACGTGGCTAACTGGCCACGAACAGCAGGCACCAAATCTTTTCTGGCATTGCTGTCACGCCAGGCTCGTGTGTCATTTTGCTGAGGCTGGGTGCCCATCATAGTCACAGCACATCCCAGGGAACTGGCAGGAGTGACAGAGAAGTTGGAGTGGACCGTGGTCACGTTAAGCTGACTTCATGGTTTCAGAGCACTGTGATCTTGTCCTCACCCATTGAGGTTTACACTGTTATCACAGTCAAAACAGATCACAGTTTGCCAGAACACCACTGTCATGTTTTATTCATGCTGAATGTGCTCTATTTTCCCCCACCCATTCATGGCACAGCAGCTTTCACGGAGCTCTTGGGAAGTGGCTGCAGGCGTGGAGGGCAGGCCTGTCCTTGACCTGTGCTTTAGCGCTCTCCTCTGCGGCAAGCTTTAGTTTCAAATAATGGCCAGGTTGTGGAATTAGGAATCAATATTCAGGAGCACTGGCAAGAGAGAGGGAGTTTAATTTCCTGATCCATGTCAGCCTGACAGCAAGTTAGACCTAGGCCAGGTAGCATCAGTTACCAGCGCTACCTTCGGGGGCTGCTCCGAGGATGAACTTCCTGAGAAAGGATAAATGCATTTGCAATCAGCTGCTTTTCCCTGGATTTACTCTCTTTTCCTCTCTTCCCCTCCCTCATCATCCTCCTTCGTTCACTCATTGTTCCCTTCTACATTTAAAGGAGACTCAGCTGTCCCCAGTCCCCTGTGCCAGAGCAGGAATCCTTGCTGCTGGCAGGAGCAGCTCAGCCTTGCTGGCCAGAGCCTCTCTGGATGACAGAGAGCCAGAGGTAGCCAGAAGTAAATGTATTTAGTCTCTTGAACTGCGAGCTGGGCAAAGAAATACTGTAAAAATTCAGAGAATCCCACCCAAATGAGAAGATTCCAAAAATATGCCTTTTAATCTCACCAAGGTATGCTCCATGTTATCCCTGCAAGGGAGTGTTCAGCTGGTGGCCAACAGCTGGCTGCAAGATGGGCTGCAGCCTTTAATGCCTGTTTCCTCTGCAAATTCCTGTTGCAATTCTGCAGCCACAGAGAGTTCTGTGAGCCACCTTTAATTAACAGTTTCATCCATGTAACACTCAGAGTATCTGCCCTGTTAATAATTACTGTTTTGAAACTAAAGCTATATTGGCAAATTCTCCTAACAGTTTTGCAGCAAGTTTTGACAGCTTCATACAGGGGAGTGGGGTGGTAGCAAGATATCTATCAAGATATCATTACACCGTTTCCTTAAGCTTACCCAGAGCTTTTTAGGAACTTTTTGGAATGCCCTACGATTTCACCATCCTCTCTCTACATCAGCTGGGATTTTGGCAGAGTGCTGGGTATCAAAGAGCAGCGGGAGATGCTGGATTGACTCCGACACCATTCCCAGTGGAACAAAGCTGCTGTGACTGCTGCAGGGTCCTGCTGGCAGAGCACGACTGCAAGCTCAGCACTGAGCCCTGGAGCCTGTGGTTCGTGTGCTGGAGATCTCCCCTGGATGTGATCCCTGCCCTGGCTGCTCACTGAGCATCTTTGAGACAATGATTCGAGCACGTGCCTCCTCCAGAGTTTTCCAGGTAGCCAGAGATGTATCTAAACAGACACACAAATTAAAGCACTGCCTCGTTAAGCAAATAGGTCTGAGTTTCACTGAAGCTGTTATGTTTTTTCAAATATTTGCACTATGTGTAAATATCTAATTAAGAAATATTCCTCTGCTCCATTTAAGGGTGATGTTGCAACAACTAAAATAATTTTTTTTGACCAGGTATTCACACCCTGAGATTCTGGCCCATAACAAGATTAATCTTTGCCCTACATTTAGCAGTTTAGTGCCTCTTTTAGTTTCTTCGTGCTAGTTAACCACTCCACCAGTAAACTGCACTCTAAAATTGCACTGAAGATGTATTTCTTGCTGCGTGACCTGTGCAGAGGTGGGAGCATTCCTGACATGAACTTTTCTCCACTCCTGCAAGGCCTGGGAGCTCATACCCATTTGAAGTTCTCAAGGCACTTTTCCCCATACACAAGCATTTCAGAAATAGGCCAAAATGTCTTCTAGCTAATTTTGGTTTCCAGAAAAGTTAAGCTGCATGCATATGGCTCTATTATGATTAAATGATGCAGATCTAAGTACTCTGAGTTTACAAAAAGAAAATGGTTATGAAGTGACTGTTTTCACTAGCTCTCTTTGTGTGCTTAGAACATAATTAACTGGAGGACAGGCTTGCCCTGGCACAAGTCAAAAACGATTTAAACAGAGATCTTTCAAATTAAATGTTTTGAGAGGCTGCTTGCGGGTTTTATGGATTTCAGGAGGGCAGATTCACATGGCAGAGTATGGGAACAACACAAGGAATGCCTGCTTCTTGCAGTGCCTGCTCCTGAAGAACTGCAGCAGGTGATTCACGAGGCTGAGCGCATTCTGCAAGGCTATTGGTGGTGCCAGTGTCACTCCTTGACACAATAAAGGGACTGAAACACTGTGGTTGGGTCCACAGAAAAAACGTCCTCTGCAGGAATGATGTTCTCTTCCAGAGAACATCCAGGCTGGGCTCTTCCAGCCTGCTTGTTCCTACAAGGGGCAGCTGGGTGACCCCACAGGGATCTCTGCTATGCTGTCAGCTCACCTCAGCTCCAGGGGGGTTGCTGCCCCAAATCCCCACAATGTGGTGAGTGCCAGCCCCACAAACACCTTCCTGTGGCAGCTTGCCTTGATCTTGAAAGGTGCTTTACCCTGCAAAAGAGTTTGCTATGGGAGACTAAAGGCATTTGGTTGATGTGGAGCCCAGCATGGAAAGAAGCTCCATCTTTTATCACAGCAAGATGATGGAATTTAACTCGCTTGGACCTAAATTTTCCACTGCCAACAGTGCAGTACTTATTAAACCAGAAGAAATTTCCTTGCACATGTTGTACTGTAGTTTAAAACAGGTTTTTGTCAAGATTAGCATCAGTATATTACAGTGCCTGCCACCATCCATGCCAAGCTAAGCCAAGGGACACAATCTTCCTGAAGAGTTGAATAGGTTTCTTAAATCTGGTTGAATTTACTGAGAACCAGCAGAAATTATCCTGGATGGCTTCTAGGGGCAGCAAAAGCCTTGAAAGCAGTGGCCCTTTTTGCCTAGAAGATGAATTCTCAAATGCTCATTTTGGGTACAAGACAGATCTGCTACCACGGTGGCACCACTAGGAGAGCAAAAGATGAAGGTTGATAGCAAACATGCCCTGCACCTTTTTTTATTACTTCATTCCCTTCTTTCTCTGAGCTAAGCTATTAACGCTGTGGTAGGGATAGGATCCAAGTCAGGGTGAGTAAGGGCAACTGCTGCTGAAACAAGAGGTTCCCAGGCCTCCAACATGTTCACACCACTACCTTTATGCACAGTAAAAAGAGAAAAAAAAATTAAAATTCCACACTTAGAGGTCAACCACACCAGTCTCTTAATATATTACACTACCCAGCCACATGGACACTAGTGTCTGATCCAAGGGAAGAAGAAATGTGTGTCTGGGGGTAGGGATGGGTGTTTTCTCCTTAAAAGTTGTGGTGAAAAAAAAAAAAATTAGCTTTGGCTTATACACAACAGAACCTTCCCGGTAAACCCTACAGGAAGAAGGCCTAAATTAGCCTTACTAAGACTAATTTCTCAGAGAATTCACCTCTGTGCCTCTTTCCTCCAGAACAACCTTGAAATCACTGCTGAAATGTCTTTGGCAGAAAGGAGTCACATTTCTGCTTGGCTGCCCCAGACCAGATCTTGAATGGCATGGATTACATGGAGTCCAGTCAGGAAAGGCAGGGATCTTCTGCTTTAGCCAGATCTGTCCAGACCTGGAGGTCTCTACAGCTGTGTCGGCAATTCAGCGAGTGGCAGTGCCAGAAATTAAATACAATATCGCTTTTTTTGGCTGCCAAAGGAGCTCTAAGGAACCATTTACACTGAGTACTGCAGAGCCCAAAATGTGGGAGGTATTGCCCAGAATGCAAGTGAAAATGTGACTTTAGAACTGCACACTGGCAACCGGCCTGCCCACAGCAAACACAAAAAGGCCAAGGCCATTCCCAGGATTGAGCAGGGAGGGTTGACTCCCCACCAGTGTTAGCAAAACCTGAAGTAAAACAAATCACCACACCATGACCCAGGAACAGTATGGCCATGATGAGATGTGCTGTCCTTCTCAGAGCTTTGGGCTGACAAAAAATTACGTGAAGGGGGATTTTGGAATGCCATCCACCTCTTGTAAAAGGGATACTACTTATACATTAGCTGCTGTACACATATTTTGGGTTTGAGCCACAGTGAGCCAGGTCTTTGTTTTATCACAAGTTCCTCCTAGGCCAACACAAACCCACCAGGAGCAAAAGAATGATTCCCACAAACTGTGATTTAGTTTTCAGTCAGTTCCTTTAGGTATCCATTTGTTTTCCACTCATTTTCCCTTTCCCGTGGTTTTCACTAGGATCACTTCAGTCTTTAAAGATGATTTGCATAGTGTAAGAAATATATTTCTTACAAAAAAAAAGTAAGAAATAATGTACATTTCTTAGGCTGCTCCTTTCACAAAGCACTCCTCTTTGGATATTAGATTTGTACCATTTCTCATAGCTATTTCTGTTCCTCTGCAAGTTGCTCTTTACCAGAAGTAATATTCCACAATGCTCTCAAGTCCAGTAGGATTATCTGGTGGGTACAATACTACTTACCATGGCATCTCAATCTACTTTTATGAAGTAAGAAAATGTCCAGAAACCTCATGCAGGAGAAATGCATCATCACTTTTTCTACTGCTGAGAAAACAGCACCGCCTTGCTCTTCCACACTTTCAAAAAAAGTAAGAGGGAAGAACATCAAACCAATTTTCCCTTCTATTTCTTACAAGAAAAAACAGTTTCTACCAGATATACTCACAGAACTGCAGGAGCATTTCTCAGCAAAAAATCTATCTGTCATATTTGCTGCTGGGCATCCTGAACAGAGTTACCTTGATAAAACTGCTTCTTGGTATTCCCATTTACTAAACACACAGAAAGTTCCTTCTGTTCACCTTTGTGTCCCATTCATAAGTGAACTGCTTAAACAACTCTCCATTCCAAGCTGTCTCCCTGACTAATAAGTTCTTTTATTGACAGCTTGCCAGCAACAGCCCTGAAGTCAGCCTGAGAACATAAATACAGCCTCTTGAGCTCGCTTCAGTGTGTTAGAGGACGCTTTCAGTAATGTCGACAAAGCTCTAATGGTGTGAACTCGGAGCTCGAGTACTACTGAGCACTCCAGCGATCAACACCCACAGAACATTCAGAGAGTTTCGTTCCAAAAGTATTTTAGGAACCCTTGAAATCAGAGGCTTTCTCTCTGCTCTGCAAGAGCTCATTTTGGAAAACAATTTGGGCCATTTTTAGTTGCAGAAATGTTGAGATAACCCCGCTCGTGGTGTCACTCTCCTGTTGCCTTTGTTCCCGCAATGTCACACTTGCAGCCGCCTCTGCCTTCGCTGTCCAGAGGGGTTTGTCTTTCCAAAACAGCTCTGAACCACCATTAACACACAGCAAAAGCAACATTTCCTGTTCCAGCTCCATCCTGAGCAGCTCAAGAGATGGAACATGTCTCACCAGCCTCGCTGCCTGCTGGGTGTTGTTATCCTTTGACCAAACCTGGGGAAGGCTCGAGGCTGCTCCAGCTCAGTGAAATGTGATCCCACAGAGCTCAGGGAGCGCTCGGACAGCCTCCCTTTGACCTCCCCATGTTCGTGAACACAGCTCATAAAAACCCCTGGGTCACAGCAAGGAGTCCTGAACTTCTTTACCTCATACTTTTCCATTGTAGAGAGTAATAAACTGTTTTGGAAAATTAGTGTCTTGTGTCCCATTCTTGCCTCAAAGTGTCTGTCACCTCCTTTTCCACTGGCTGTGAGCGCATGTGCTGCAGCACGGAGCCAGCACAGAGCCCCTGCTCACTCCCTGTCCCAGCTCACACAAACTTCGGGCTTTAGGGCTTGTCTACAGACAAAACTTTTGCTGGTTTAACAGTTTTTAAATTATCCAAAGCGGTGCAAAAGCCTGCATGGTGGAAAGGCTACTGGTTTGCTACCATCCTATACACAAATTAGACAATTACGGATTGATGCAGCTATTATGGTAACTTCCTGATTTAAACTAATTTGATGTAAGCTGGTTATAAACCAATTTAAGTGTGTCCAATCAGAGACATACACTGGTTCAGCTAAATGGATTTTGCAGCTGAACTGATGCTACTATTGTGCACGGACAAGCCCCCAGGCTTGCACAGCCTGTTTCTCCATTGCTTCTGTCTGCTTTCATTTACACCAGGGCTGTAAACGTTCCCAGCTCCTGGCAGTACAGCTGAATGCCCACGCAGAACAAGCGGAATGTTGGTACAAACCCGGAATTTTTTCGTTTCCATGTTCCCAAAGAAGAAAAGCATTTTCTTGTGGTATTTTATCGCACAGTGTACAACTCTCACTGACGACAGCAGGCATAGCAGAACTGTCACAGGAATGAAAACACGGTCTCATATCCCAAAGGCAAAGGATTCTCATTGCAGCCACAAAGGCCAGCACACATCTGGACTGACTCTAAGGAAATGGAGGTGTTACCATCAGGTGAAGCCAGTGAAAATGGGCAGAATTTGGTGCAGTATCTTTGAGGGTTCTTGGAGACCAGGAGAGGATGCCCTGGCCCTGTGGCAGCACAGAGGTACCATGGGGAAGGGGACAGCAGAAAGCCTGGTGCACAAAGGTGCCTTGCAATGCCTTCAACTTGCTCTCCACCTCTCACTGAGAGTTTTGTCTTTGTGCAGGGAACACAGGGTGTCCCAGCTCATCACTCAAGCCTCAGTGACCCTGTCCTGGAGTCCCACGGGGTCACAATCCTCCTCCTGCCCCACCAGGTTCTTCCTGGTCTTATTTTTCATGATGATGGCATCTCCCCAGGCCACATTTTCTCCTGACCCATGCAACATGGTTCATCAATAATAACCCCCCGCCTCTAAAAAACCTGCTTCTATTAATAAGAACAGATTTATTTTAATAAAGACCCGGAATAAAGAACCAGATAATAAGACCCTGCCTTTCCTGTCCATTGAGTTCCCAATGATCCAATCCAATATACGAAATTCAGACAAGTTTGAAGTGTCCACAAGAGCTTGTCCTTAAAAATATTTCACTCCCCATAAAAATGTGGGGAAACCCCAGTATTTTTATTGTAATTGAACAGTGCTCTAAACTGCATTTTTAGTTTTTCCATAAAGAAAACCCAAAGCCATTTTCATCAGAACATTCTAAGAATTTCCTCATCAAAGTTCTGCATGGCTGAAAAGGCATTTTTCATCCAAAACCAAACATTTTGCAAAAATATTTCAACCAGCTTGAACAGTAATGCAATTTTAGAGTGCACAGATATAGGTCCAACATAATGATATATTAGAATGTTGAGCTATCACTGGTCTGTGATACTACAATCCCTTAAAAGCTTGTAGCATTTTAATAAGAAGTGAGGCCCAATTCAAAGCAAAGAGAAAACCCTTAAGCTCAGAGTAGACATATATAAACTGACAAGCTGACTATATTATCTAAACTACTGGTTTATAGCTGTATTATGCACTCAATCTAAAAAAAAAAAAAAAGAAAGAAACATAAAAAAATGTATAAAGATAAGGTACTAGTGAGGGGTGGAGTTGTGTTTTTTTTCATTAGATACATTCTTTGATTCCCCTGCCTAAAATGCTGCAGTCAGCAGTAGCTTAATTCTAAGTTATAATTAGGGTTATGCATTAAACCAGGACTCTTGAGCATGTCTAACCCAAAGAAGTTCAATGCATAAATGAAAAACAGACCTGTGGCTGGCTGACTTGGCATCAACCAGAATACCAATATATAGTAACAGAATAAATTTAAAATGAAAATTAAATGTGGTCATTACAGCTTAAATTGATGTTATATTTGCCAAATGTTTATGAAAGGAAAATTTAAAGATAAGCATGATTTTGGAGGTGGCAGTGTGACCTGATACAAAGCAGCTTGTTGTGACTTGGGGTGCATTTTAAAATAATTTAACACCAAGTTTTCAGAGTATAAAAACGAAATCAATCTTTTTTCTTTTTTTTTTTTTTTTTTAAGATTATTTTCCCCCAAACTGTGCATGGCATTTTAATGCACAACTGCATGGCACATTTTAGCTAACGAAAGCCTATTTTTAACTCTCAGAAATTTAGTTGCTTAACAGTATTGGTTATTAACACCAGGAAGTTGGAAAGAGAAACAAAATTCTGATCTGTAGGAAACTTAAAAGCCTTAGAAAATTAAGTAAAGATACTTTGATTGCTAGGACATTGCTCTCTAGTTATTATATTTTGTATTTCTGGCATAAAAGGGGGACAGCCTGGTATCTTTAAGGACAGCTTCCTTCAAAAACTGAACATAACAGCGAACTGTGGAGAGGAACTTTTCCCATTTTCTGCACCTCAGCAAATACTTCTCTTGGTGTGAAACACACTATTTTTGGATGCTTCTAAGCCCTTTTAAGGGTGTTTGGCACCAGCTTGCATCTCACAAGTGTGCAGCTTAATCTCATGCAAATCAAGTATTAAATGAGCAATTGCCATGCTCATAAAACAGAACCACAGAAAGGATAGCAGCAGCACCACCAGTGTGTGAGCTGGGACTCGGGGATGCACCTCAGCACACCCACTGCTCTCTGGACACGGGGGAAATGCCCACAGCCTCGATTTTCTCTGCTGCCAGGCTAAAAAGGAGCATTCCACAGGGAGCTGCCAGCTCTGAAAGCAGCAGTGAGCAGCAGCCCCTGCACGCACCCAACGCTGCAATGCCCACCATGGTGAGCACCAGAGCTTGAAGCTGTGGAAAGAAGAGCAAGCTTCCATTTTTCTGGGCAAATTAGCTACAAACCAACAATGCAAGAGCTTGTGCAGAAAAGGTGGAGGCTCCTGCTCTGTTTGTTTCTTTCCTTTGTGATTTTATTTGCTCAGTGAAGAGGCAAGGTGCAGTAGCTCAGCCATTGGGATATGGCTCATTCAAATATATAACCTCATATTATATATTCAATATATAACGCCTTAAGCACATGTTTAAGCATGTGCTTTATTTTAAGCAGAAGAAGTCCTTTGAAGTCATACCAGAACAAGACATGCACCTAATGTTAAAACATATATTTAAGTGCTTTACTGGATTGGGGCCAGAACACCTTGTTTACAGGATCCAGACTTCAATATACAGGTTTACATATTAATTTAGAGACCTGATCTTAAGGAATAGTGCAAAACTGAAAATACTTGCTTTGCTATCACATCCATTCCCCTTCTGAGTCCCTTGGGTCTCACATAGGCCCTGTGGACACGGCTGCTGCAACCATGGAAAAGCTGGCCAAACTTCAAAGAGCAGAAACTTCATTTTATGTGTGTGTGTGTCTATATGTATGTATATAAATATATATATATATATACACATCTGTATGTACATATGCATGTCGTGCCTCTGTGTGTGTGCATGTGTATCAGCCTGAGCAGCAATGAATTGGAGTCAAACAATAGTTTTTGTAAGGTGTATTGATTACATCAGTGATGTTTCCTGAATAAGTAAAGGTTTGCTTTGATCTCTGATTGTAGGCTTGGCTTTATGACAGCTGATGCGAGTACCTGTAGCTGGTTCCATCCTACACTTACCTATTATCCAGCTTCACACGGGGTCATTGGTGTTCATCTGACAAGAAAACGAGGGAATTCAGGGAATTCAGGAAGGAAAACCAGCATGAAGAGGGGAGAGGGGCGGGACCCGGGCTCCTGCTGGTTCACACCTCCGAGCTGGATCACCTGAGCCCGGAGCATCCCCGGTGCTGCCACCAGGGAGGTTCCCTGGGCAGGCAGGGGGAGCCGGCCCTGGGCAGGCAGGGGGAGCCGGGGAGGTTCCCTGGGGAGGTTCCTTGGGCAGGCAGGGGGAGCCGGGGAGGTTCCCTGGGCAGGCAGGGGGAGCCGGGGAGGTTCCCTGGGCGGGCAGGGGGAGCCGGGGAGGTTCCGTGGGGAGGTTCCCTGGGCAGGCAGGGGGAGCCGGGGAGGTTCCCTGGGGAAGTTCCCTGGGGAGGTTCCCTGGGGAGGTTCCCCGGGCAGGCAGGGGGAGCCGGGGAGGTTCCCTGGGCAGGCAGGGGGAGCCGGGGAGGTTCCCTGGGCAGACAGGGGGAGCCGGGGAGGTTCCCCGGGCAGGCAGGGGGAGCCGGGGAGGTTCCCCGGGCAGGCAGGGGGAGCCGGGGAGGTTCCCCGGGCAGGCAGGGGGAGCCGGGGAGGTTCCCTGGGCAGGCAGGGGGAGCCGGGGAGGTTTCCTGGGGAGGTTCCCCGGGCAGGCAGGGGGAGCCGGGGAGGTTCCCTGGGGAGGTTCCCCGGGCAGGCAGGGGGAGCCGGGGAGGTGCTGAGCTCGCTGCTGCTGCTGCAAGGTCAAACTGCTCCTGGCACAGCTGGGGCACCAGCTCACCCCTCTGCAGCAAACCCATACCCAAGATGAGGAACACAAACCGGGATTGTTATGTAAAATAACCCCTTCCCTTGACACTGTCTTTTTTTTTTCCATCTACAATTGCCAGCTAAGGAGACAGAAGAGGTTAATCGCCCACCCAGCTGACTGCAGGCAGCCCAGCACACAAGCAGAGATCAGCCCAGAGGCCCTCAGCTCATGTAAATCAGCGTGGTTTCATCAAGCTTGGAGCTTACACCACCGTGCCCTCGCTCAGGATCTAAAACCCAAATCTGTAAATGAAAATGATGCTAATTACAGTTCACCACCGAGCAACACTGCCTTAATTTTAAGGAAATGAAGGGAACGGGCTTGCTCCGTGACAGTCGATATCATATTGCCATACAACTAACTTAAAGTTGTATAAGTTAGATTATAACTTTTGAAGAAGCAATTATGATTTTATTGCACCCACTCTGCTGATGATTAATGCAGAGAGCCTAGGGGAAAATGCATCCTATCATTTGCTAACATGCACTATAATTATGCATACCTCTCCAGGTACTGTAATTTAGGACTTAAAGAGCAACATTCTGAACGAGGACTGCTGCACTTGTAAAACATTACAGATGTGTTATCATATAAATGAGGTAGCTTTGACATGATAGTGTTCTAATAAATCCTCAGCTAAGATTTGGAGACAAGATACGTCAAAAGCAAAATCCAAACTCTCTCTTAATCTTCTACATAAACTGTTTATTTTTTCTGAGCCCTACAATAATACGTGTGTCAAGAAGGCTTTGATGGTTTCTAGATTAAAGTACAGTTGGGTTGGATTTTTTTTCCCCCTTTACAGGTCATCTTGAGAATGCTCATTTTAGTTAAATTAATTCATCTGTTTGCAGGTTTCAAATGTGAAGCAAAATAAAACAGTTTTCACCAAATTGGGAACTTGTGAGATGAACTTCATAAATAAGAAACGTATTTCACTCCATCTCAGTGAAAGTTTTCAAATAGCTAATGCTGAATGATCTTCTGTCAGCTGGAGAGTTTCATTTCAAATAATTTACAATAAATTCAGAAGAAAAAAAATGAAAAAAACACCAGACCTCAGAGTTTTTATTCAATGAGATGAATTTATGAGTCTCTTAAACTTATGTTCTGTTCACTTTTTATTGATATCACAATACTGACCTGATGTCTCAACTGAGACTAAGATCCCATTCTGCTTCACAAGATACTGGAGGAGTTTCCATCTCCCTGCACAGCTTAATTTACAATTAAAAAGAGAAGTTTGGGACAGGGAATAGCAGAAAAGCAGTAACATGTCAGGCCCATTCACGGGTAAAAAGCTGGGAAAAAACCTGAAGTTTTCGGTGCAATCTGAATTCAGACATAAGTGTTATGATGCTGCCCAGCTATACACGCCTCATTACTAGTAAAAATATCACTTTTCTTTTTAAAATACACTGTACAGAGCAAATCCCACACACAGACACACTCACAAAACTGTTCTGGAATAAAATAGCAAGGTCCTTCTGGGCTTTTAGTGGGGAATTTCTAAAAGTTGTCTTGGTAAGTATTAGGGAACCAAGAAAAAAAAACACCCAAATAAACAGGAAAGGCAGGATTTAACATAATAAAGCGTGAACAGCAGTTGGATGTTATACCAGCATCTGCTCTAATTATGCTCTGTGAGTGGTTCAACTGCATTTTGTGGTTGACTGTGCTGAAAGCCTCCCATAAGTTGAGCTGGTAGAATTCTAGATTTATTGCTATTCAAAATCAACGGCTAAAATCAACATATATCTGTAGTTATTCATTCCAACTTGCATTGTCAGCCATAATTTTTCATCAATATCATATTTTTTGCCAAAACAACAGCATAAATTTAAAAGCTTTTTAACAATGTGACCACAGGAAAAAAATCCAAGAGAGCTATTTTATCTGATGTACTACAAACACCCTGGTTCCCAAAAGCAGATTATTTTCAGTTCTATTAACACTGAATCTATTTTTTTAAAACTTTGAAAGAAAAACTCTTATTTTTGGTCCATGAATATTAACCAACTTCTTGTGTCTAGTTCTGATTTTTCAGCCAGTAAACACAAATTCATTGTATTCTCCTACTACACTGAAAAAAACAAACTCTAGTGGGGAAGCTTTTATTATTTTAATTTCAGTTTTCTGAAAACATTCTGTTAATTCTTTGCTAATTTTACCTGATGTGACAAAAATTGTAAGACTCTTTCAGTTAGAATCACTATTCCTACAATTGCTCTGGTTGCTGGTAATACCTGAGATGCTTTTAAAAAATTTGGCTTTCCTTCTGTCTTAAACTTCTTAAAACAATTGAGTATTCACTCAATATTCACATATATTTCAGACACAGACAGTTCTCACTGTACCTGGTAATATGCTTTGAAAATTATTGCTGCTCATTTTTCCAGAAGTGCAGAAACCTCTTTGCTTTGTGATCTCTTCCTTCTCAGGGTGAAACTCAACCCAGCCTCAGTTTTCTTACAGTCACATTAAAAAAACTGTGTATTAATGCATTAACATTTTGTAGGACTCTTAAATATCCCATCTTGCAGAAACTGATATCCTGTTTTACATTTATAAGATAAACTTGTTTTACTAAATAAACTTCTCAGGAGATTTCGGTAATCCTGATAATTTCAGTATTTCTCCCTTAAACTCTAAAGAATGTAACTGATTCCTTCCAACTTGATGTCACTCGAAATGTACCAGTCCTCAGTTTCCTTTAATAAAGAAGGATTTGTGAATGCCTTATTAGCAGTAATGAACAGAAATCAAAGAAGAGGTGATTTTGCCCTGCAGAAAGTGATAGAAGAGAAACAAATGATATTTTTGCTCAGGTCACAGTCTCTAAGGTGAGTGCAAAGCCAGCTGACAGTGACAGAAACACAGGAACATCAACAGGCAGGGACACATCTGAACTGGATCCTCAGCAGCAGCACCACACCATCAGTCCATCGAGTGGCACAGCACAACTGAGACATTTCAGAACTACACTGACCAAAAATTGAGAATTTGGCTGTAGCAGGAGCTGACCTTAGACACCCTCTGCACTTACTGCAGAAAGCCCCTCCAGTTGCAGACCATCATCAACAGAGAAAAACTAGATAGCCAAATGCTTCATAAGCCAGCTCTTTTTTGATTATTGCTCAGAACAAATACGCAAATTGCAGAATTTCAAGTAGAAGTAAATGTTCTCATACTGCAGAGCACGCACTAAAATATGTGCACGCGCCGTCACAAGATTCGCTTCTTCACAAATATGGCTGAACTTGTTTCCATAATGGTTCGTGTTTGTTCTTTTCCCTCTTCACATTTAGTTGATGTAAATTGTAGGTTTCATGTGCTCTGAAATGATGTTCACTTCATCAGCATTTCAGCACTATTTTATCTGTATGTGAAGATCCAGCATCCTCACCCCTAACACTCTTCTTCACATTTTTTACCTCAGATTCTTTATACTTTGTGTGATACTCTTGCAGCCACTTCCTCCTCTGACTCATCCCCATGAACCAGCACAGCAATTTTGTGTGCCATTCAAGCAGGTTCTGCACATGTCTGGTGTTGCATCACTCCCTGTTGGATGATTTAACAGTGCAGCACTGCGAGGTAGCCAAGATCATCACGACAAGGCTTTGAAAGAAAAGGACAACTCTGCAAACTTGCTTGCTCTCACCATTTTATCACCTTTTCAAAGTAAAGAAATCTATCCACCAATGTTCGTGAATTTTAACAGAGCTCGGCTCTGGCTACACTGAATAAAGGAAATACTGTCCTTGCCTTGTGAGTTAAAGAATAAACTAATATTTGTGTGCTGCAGTGGTTCCCAGGGATGCCAATCCTCTGGGTAGACTCAAACTGGCCTGAACGACCTGCTGAGGGTCAGTGAAGTGCAGAGTTGACCTGGCCACAATTCTGTTGAGTGCTTCTTGGCTATAATTCAATACCAGGCTCTATCTCCTCTCAATGCATGGGTCATATCCTCAAGACTGCTCTGATGATTGATGCAGACATCTGTCAGCATCTACTGCCCCAATGCCTGACAGGAAAAGTCAATACTCACAATCACGAAATCACACTCGAGTGACAAAGAGAGCCAAACATATTTCTTATGCAAGGTGAGATTTCACACCTCTGCTAATCCTTCAGAACCATTTGCAGGGATTTTTCATTTCCTGGTGAAGACATGGGTTGATAAGAGGTGTGAAGTAGACAGTTTAACACTGCTCTTAGTGACAAAGCAGCTTTGTCTCTATCTTGCTTGAAATTGGCCTTTGGAGGTCTCCAATAAAGAGAAGAATGGAAAATTGGGAAATGTTCATTAATGGTATCTTCAGTGGGATTTAAATCCTGTCTTCTTCTCTCCCCTTCTACACATGCATTAGTTAATTCAAACACAGTACTCACATTAGATCTACACATGATGTGCTGGGCAATTTGAAACAGTTTAATCTTCAGATGGAGGTGCACAAATATGTGTCACTGGTGACTTGTTTTGTTTGTCCTATAACTGCAATCCAAAAGTCTCAATTTGAATGTCTCCTTCCACAGGGGAAAAGAGGCAAAGCTGCAGGATGACAAGAAAATTCTTCCACTCATTAGAAAATAAACAATATACACCTTTAGATGCATTTAGCCAAGATGGAGTTTGATGATTTTGTTGGTGTAGATGGCAAAGGGAGGACTGGAATTTTAAAGCAAAGTTTCCCCTTTGCTGAAGGGAAGCAAATTTTGTGCCAAGCCTGTGTTGGATGGTTCTTGCAGAAAACATCACGTGTTATTATTTGGACATGAACCCACAGGTTAAACACTCATCTTTCCACACTGTGCACAAAAGAAAAGCTCCAGTCTTATAAATTTATAGTCTTCTAAATCCCAGTACCAGGACAGCTCTACACAACACAAAGTATAAAATACCCCACCCAGATTCACCCAGGTACAGATCTGCTTCCCAAACAGGGGTGTAGACAGAGATGTCACAAGATGCTGTGTGAACATTTCAGGAGGGAAAACTCATGAAACCCCCAGGGTCCAACCCCAGTGAATGTGTGGGGGAAATTGTTTCCTTTATTTTATGTCAGAGGAGGAAACCTGAGCAGGCAGCACAAGCAAAGCCGTGGGAGCACGGAGTGCACACGCTGTTGTGAGTTATAAATACCAAAGTAGAGAAGGGCAACCTCAGTCTGAGTCACCAACACACTCACACATCTCTGGGTAGAAGTGTAGTAAAAGAACAAAAGCATTTTGGTATTTTTTTATCTTTAAAAAGAAACCAAATCAGACTAAGGAAATATCCCACCAGATAATCAAAAGGTTACTTGACAATAACTCCAATTCTCACTCTGGCACACACTAGTCATTCCCATTCCTCCAGGAATCTGCTGTATTGCTCTTTGGAGAGTTCCCAGAGTCCCAGCACACGAATGGAAGGTGGTTAAGTTACACAAAAATCTCTGCAGTGTTGCTTAGGAGCCAATCTTTGGAGTCTATAATGAAAATCAACATCTGTGCATTCCAGAGACTTTGAACTTCAGGTGTTTCACACTTCCTGCTACTCAATTTATGGAAAATGCAAATGAAAGTAAAGCAGATAAATGTTCTTTAACAACAGGAGGGGTTTGTTGTGTTTGAAATTGCATTGTTCTGAGGGAGCAGATTAATTTAGCCACTACCCAGGATACCAAAGGTTATGCTTGAAGTGGAGACAAAACAGAACCTGTGCATATTTTGATAAGGTGACATCATCAGGACAGCAACAATAAAACCAGATTGCCATTTCTGTGTGGACCAGTTTTCAAGCAGGAGGTGTCTTGTACTCCCCCTTAATAATGAAGCAGGCTGAATGACATTTGAAATGGCAAATAATTTCCCCAGGAGATGCAGCTGCAATCTTCGTATTTTCTGTTCTTGCTCTCAATCTGATTTCTCTTATCCACAGTACGAGGCAGCTGAGTATAATGCAGAAAACATTATCAGCAACAATGCTACAATTAATGCTGAAAGAAAATGAATATTTGCCTACAGAAGAATAGATTTTAGAATACCTAGGGGAGCTACTGTACTTTGAAAACGAAGCCATTTTATGTGTTTACTGAAATACATTCATATTTCTGTGGTTACACTCTGCCTAGTTAACCACACCAAGGTAATAAGTGCATAGGCAGTTTTTACTGTCCTGTGTTGAAGCTGTTTACTGAATGCTAAGTAGTTGAGGTCTATTCAGAAAACAGTCTATTTTGGCTGTAATCCATCTACATGTTTCCACACCTCACTTCTCCCATTATTAAGTCCAAGAACTAGAAAGGTCATGACCACTTCTCTCTGGTTCAGAGCTGCAACTGCAGAGGACATCCCAACGTGGAAATGAGTCCCACAGCAGCAATACAGAATTCATGGAAATCGAGTTTTGTGCTGTGTTCTTGGTGAATGTGGAGGTGGACAGACATGGTGATTTCCCATCTTTCCAGCTCAGGGTGCCTTCTTTTCCAGTACTTAAATGTCAGAAAGTCTAACAAGTGTCCTATTCAGCTCTCTGGTGAGATGGGATAAAGAAACAGATGCTGTCAGAACATCCAAGCCAGCAACCAAGACCCAAACTGAAAGGTGCTATTAATAGAGAGAAATAAGCAACCAGACTTCAAACAGCTCTGGGCACAATAAGGCTTTAGAATAATTTAATACCCCCTTGACCATCTGCATATCATCAATCAGGTCATCCAAGAAAAAGATCTATAAATAACCTATGTGACCAGCTCTGAAAAGGCTTTTGATGCAGCCCTTCCTCAGTGCAAATGGCCACATTCAGACCACCTTACTTGGGAGCACAAGTGTCACTTGTCCCCACAAAGCAGTTGGTTGGTCAAAAATCTTTCATGCTCACATTTGATTGCATCCACTGGACAGCACAAACAAGAAGTGCAATGAGGCAGCTGCAGTCCCTCACCAGGACCTGTGAGCACCAGAAAAGAGCCCAGGTTTGCCCCAGAAGGTCCAGGCTTCTGTCCAGGGAGAGGTAACCTGCTCCACATGGCTCATTTACAGTGCAGTCACTTGGTTTCTTCTCTATCCTCTTAATTTGCTGTATCAGGACATATTTAAATGATCCCAGACAAAAAAAAAGAAAAAAGCCTCAAATGCTGCAGGGAGCAGCCCCTCAAAGTGTGGAGAGTGGCTCTGAAGCACAGAGCTAAGCCAAAATAATGACAGTGTTCAGTTTGGGTTTGGTGTGTTCTGGTAGTGACCCCTGTCATTAAAAGCACAAGTCCAGCCTGAGCCCTCAGATCCAGCATCTCCTGTTCCTGATAGGAACACGGGGATCCAATCTCCCTGTGGCCTTACTCCCCAAACCCAGAGACCTGCTGGAGCTGTGGGTGCAGTGCTGACAGTCTGAGAACTGCCCAGGACCCTGGAGTACAAGAACATCAGCAAAATCTCCTCTGACATTCCTAAGGAGGTCTTTAATAATGTAGCCCTCAGGTTAAATAAATATCTTTGATCAACAGGGCATAGTTATTTATTATTCATTTACTTCTACGCAAGAAATACAGGTCACCCTCTCAACCAGGCACTGTCACATTCATTTTTAACTCAACTGGAGATAAGTCTTTTTTTATTGGAAATGATCATAATCCCATTGGCTTCAATAGAGTTTCATGAGCTGAAGTCATCAGCTAATCCATATCATAGTTGCTAACTGATGATCCTTCTCAGGCAATTAAAGCTGTGTCCCTCAGATGACACATGGTTTCCTATAAAGAATTCTAAGTCTACATGAGGGATCGGTGATTCCTCAAAGTGTTATTTGAAGATAATGAAAATCTGAGAATATATTGGCTACAAATAATTATTTTGGCTTAAATGCTTTTAGCAAAGCTTAAACAAATTCTGTATTTATTCAGTATTTAATTTTTTTTCAGTCATAATCACCACCCCGATTTTCAGTTGATTTCAGTGGATTTATTCTGGTCCACCTGGATGCTCCACCAATGGATCTCCTCCACAAAGCCAGCTCTATTTTAGTGGATGGGCTGATACAGTTTTTTATTTTCTGTAGGTTTCTTTTTTATCTTCATGAGCCATAATAATAATGAAACTACTTAATGCTTGTATTGTTTTCCAAAGACTACTTTTCGCTGAAGTAAGTGTGGGGGCAGATTTTTTTTTATTAAATAATATTGTTTACCACTAAAAATATTTAATCATAATTACATTAAGAAACATATATAAGAGCTAAGTAATAAAATAAAATTAGTTGGAGAACACAAAGGGGGAAAAAGACAGAAAGGATTAAGTAGAGTCATATAAGGAATAGATTCTATTTAATGAAAATTTCCACAGTGTTCAACATTTTTATTATGGTTAATAGCACTGTGCTTCATTTTTGTCTGCAGTAATTGTGTATCCTTAATGAATGGCCACTCTTATTTCCCCATTGAGCACTGACAGAAATTAATAAACCTAATTCTGTAGGTTTAAGTTTAATTCTAGTGAAATATATAAAGTAGTTACATTTTCACTTAGCTACTAACTGGAATAGAAATGGGTTTAAGCTTTTCAGCAGCTTAATAGGGAACAAATTGGGTTTTCTTTTATTTCTTTTTTTTTTTTCTCCTTCAGTACTTGGGTCTATTTTCATTGCTGTGTGCAAGAAAGGACATGTCATGGCTGGTGAGGCTGAACTAAGCCTACAGTGAGAGTTGTTAATTTATTTTTTTTAGTATGATTACTAGACTTAGCCCTTTGTGCCAGCCTTGCTGTTAATGATTGGTAAAGACTATCTCCTTGGTTTGCATTTCGATAGAGATCACAAGCAATGGGAGACTTCAGACTGCCCTCTGGAAAGCCCAGCTCCCACTGGAGTTCAAGATTTCAGGTTCACTCCTTGCCTGGCCATGCAAGGCAGCAAACACAGAAATAAGCTGGAGAAAAGAGAGAAAAGAATGGGTGACATTTGATGTAATGATAAATGCCATCTTTCCTGCAAAAGGAAAGGGGCAACCTGCTGCTTTTTACCAAATTTTGGAAGAAATAGATGAGCCCATTCTTGAGTGTTCTGTGCTGGGGGCTCACAGACACACGACACAAAGCAAGCCCACACATCTTCCCAGCACAGCCCCCAGCCACGAGCTGGGCACAGGGGACAGGGGACACTTTCCCCTGGCTCAGACCCCACCATGGACAGCCTGTACAGGGTGGGGTTTAACAGGTCAGCACTGAAGGGGGCTGGCAGGAAGGTGAATATCTCAAAAGCACAAGGAATTCAAGGCAGAATTTGACCGTGAGGCTCTGAGGTGCAGCGTTCTGCCTCTGCCTAGACCCGGGCAGGGAAATGAACGTGGGCCTTGTTCCTTTTTTGGATTAGCAGGTTTTAAGAGAAACTGCAGGTGCTGAAGGGAGCCATTTCAAGAGGCACCGCTGAGTGCCTGAAGGACTTGGCATGTTCGCTTTTGAAAGAACCAATATTGTGACCACAGGTGGGCAATAGTGAGACAATCACTTTCTAAAATACATCATTTTAAAAACAAGAATAGAAACATCAGTCTGGCACCATGACAGAAGTGTTCTTTGGGGAATAATTATATGGATTCTTCGTATCCTACAGTTTCATTTTAGAGTGGGCCAAATCCCCAGCTGGTTTAGATCAGCAGCTGATTTACTCCATCTAAAATCCTGGCCTGGTATTTCATTTCTGTTATTACCTTATCTTTTACAGTCCCCACTGTCCTAATTTATCATCTGTGTTAGGAATCGCGGGAGCACCGTAAGGGGTAACCACAAACAAAGGAGCAAAGGCAGGGAAAACCTAAGATCTGAGCAAAGCCATGTCACAGGCTCCTCTGTGCCCTCATCTGTCCATTTGGCTTGATCATGGGACTGAAATGTAGTTGAATCATATGTAAAGATGTGGAGGCAGAGGAGGTGGTGAGACAACAGCCAGAGGCAGGAACCAGGCAGGAGAAGGGTTTTGAAGCCATGAGAAGACGTAGGAGGGCAAGAGGAGAGAAGAGCTGGTGGTGGAGGAGGCTGGACTGTGCAGAGGGGGCAGCAGGAAGGACAGGAACTGCTGCAAAGGGTCAGAGCTGTGGGGGATGCTGCAGGATAAAGGCTCAGGGAGGAGAGGGTCAAACAGCTTCAGGCTTCAGGGTTGGGCAAGAAGGGCTGAGGGAAGCATGGGCAGGGTCAGCCTGGGAACTGGGCAGGTCCTGCTTTCACTTTGGGTTTGACAAGATGTACCAGCCCAACTGGGAGCCCAGAGCAAGGTCCCACAACCCTGGGTGAGCAAAGAAAACCTCTGCAAAAAATAAAAATAACTTGGAGGATTTGATCCTCCCCTTGAGACTACAGCACACGGAGCTGGAATGGACTGAATTCAGGAGGAGTTGTTCCAGAGAGAAATGAAGTAATATCCTATTGCACATCTTCCCAAAAGCAGGCTTTTCCCATGCACCCCCTTCCAAGAAAAAGGCAGCTGCAAAGCCTGCCCCGAGCTGGCTCTGCCAGTTTCTCTCTGTTCTGGAAGCCTCCAAGGTTTTTGAGTTAAATATTTTGAGAGAGATTAGTGTTGAAAAGAAACAAACGCTTACTGAGCAGCAACAGGTAACACCCTGCAAGGCAGCAGGCTGCTTTCTTAAAGCCATGTGCCAGTGCCTCCTCCTCACACAGCCCCATCTCAAAGGGCAAGGGCTTTGCTGCTCATGGGAGGGAGAGGAAGAGGGCAGGGAATTCTCTTCACACAGACTTAGGGCTACCTGGTACCACCCTGGGGTGAAATGATGTGTTCTGAACACTGTCTAGTCAAGATCCTGGGCCCAGGGAGGGTCTGTGGTAAGACCCAAACCTCTGTGAATGGCCACCAGCACTGCAGTGAGGAACGAAGGGAAATGTCAGGATTTTAGCCACAGGCTCCACTTCAAGGATGTGCTTCTCAGTCTGGAGGAAAGTGTTCTAGCCATGAAAAAGCTGAGTAGCAAGAATTGGTTACAACTTTCTCATGAAAACAATGTGGAAAACAATTTAGTCTTCCCAAAGAGTACCTGCCTAGTGTCTGCTGTCTAGAGGAAAACATTTTAGGTTTTAGGCATATTTTTTTTCAGATGTTTTCACACCATCATGATTTAATTATTTTTCCCTGATCAGCTAAATAGCTATTTGGTTGATGACAGATAGCTAACAGCTTCACTATAATAATCCATATATGAAAGTTGAGGTTACATCCTTCACTTAGTCAAAGAAATGCATTTTTCTGACCTGGTTCCCATTAGTAGCAGACTAATAGAGATGCCCTGCTGTACCTCCCACCCTGTTAAGTAACCAGAGTTGGATTTCCATTTTTTTCCTGTGGAAGACTCGCATTATATACCTCTGCTGCTTCCCTGCTTTACAGGGGTCCCAGAGGACATGCAAATGTTTAATCTGGAGAGCATATGCACACAAATTATTAATATAAGCTGAAGTTTCATTCTTGAATTTTATTCGTTACTTAAGTGTCCTATGTTTCACGCCTGTCTTTAAAAACCATAAACTTAGTGTTCCATGTTCTCTAATTAGAGGGCTGAGGGAACAGCACAGGTGCAATGGAGACTGGCTCCACCAGCTGAAATTCAAGTTTGTGCACTGTGATTGATCTGCCGTCACTGACAGCACCTGACAAAGAAAACACTGGATCCTGTTCCAGAGCTGCACCTCCTAAGGATCTGTGCAATTATATGAAATTAATATATCTTCATTTCTTTGGACAAAACTGCACTTTCCCCAAGGCTCTATTTCAATCCATGTCCTACACATTTCCCAAGCAGTGGAATATTGACATGCAAATCTGACAGGCGTACTCCTCAGCGTGCCACATTTACAATCTGCCCCTGCATGTTGCAGATCAAATTCCACCACCTAATATACAATTTTAGCCCTTGTGATTACACCAACACCCACAGGAGATGCAGCTCTCAGGAATGAGCTAACAACCTGCTCCAGACAGAGCAGGGGGAACCGTGCATCACTGTCTTCCACCCCGAATTTTTAAATCAGCTTTAATTGTAGCAAAACTCTCAGGCATGTGTCAGCAGTGTTGTGAAGCTGTAGAGGATCGTGCTCCTGAGCAGCTACCCACAGCACTGGAGATCCAAGTGAAATGGAGGGACCTGAGTATGAGCAGGAGCAATGTCTGTTCTCAAACACATAAAATGTCCTGAGAATTACAAAGGGAGGGCCAGAAGACATCCAGAAAGGTAGGAGGAGGCAGGGAAAGGGAAAGAAAAAAAGTTTAAAAAAATGGAAGGAAATGAGAAAAGAATATTGTCTTAAGTCACTACAGAGAATTAGTCCATCAGGATAATGACTGCACCACAGGAAACCTTATTTGTTGTCACATCTCTGCCCCTGAAGGAACGGCATCATCTCACTGACCAAGGCAGCAAGAGAAAACTCAGAGTTCAGCCTGAGCCTCACCCAGAACTCTTTACATGGAATTACAATCAAGATGCACAGCTCTGAGAGCAGAAGGATGAGCATGGGCCATGCTGGTTGAGCACTGAAGGTGAAAGAAGGGTTTCAGCTCTTTTCCTCCCCCAGATGTGCTACAAGGCACAAACTACATAAGCCACAAGCACCATGGGATCCAGACTTTGGAATCCTAGATGATTATGTTTATTCTGGGTTTTGGACCATTTGTTTTAATTTTTTTTGTTCATTTAATGTAAATAGAAATTGATGTTTAAATCCCAGAGCACTTGAGGGCATGTCATGAAAACTATAGTCTGCTACTCTTCCCATTACATATTTCAAGGAGGGAATAAAATAATCAATGAGGCAGCATGACATGAGACAGTCTGGAGGCCCCACATTTGGTTTAGTGTTCATGACAACAATAATTAGCCAGGATTAATCATCATAATGGTTTTTAAAATTTAACTTGAGAGTGGAAAGCAGTTAGCTTAGGAATTTTGCCACCAGAATTTTAGCTCCAGTGCAGTCCACAGTGATTGCACTAAAAGCCACAACTCTTTTAATAACCTTCAATGGTTTAAATAAAATAAGCTGGTGGGACACAGTAATGATTCATAAGAGATCACTATCACTACAATCCATATATATTTGTTACCACAGCATTTTCCATGGAAGTCACACACTGCCATGGAGATTAAACCTTGCCTTCACCCATACTGGCAAACTTGCTTCAAAACAGAACCTTGGCAAATGTGTCCCTGGCTGTACTAATCCTGATTAAGGGAGATTTTGGAATTTCTCATAACTGATAACTTGAGAATCAAAGACATGCACATACCTGAAAAGAAAGCTAAATTTGATGGCTCTAGCCACATATAAGGTCTTTACTCTGCACTGTGAAAGTCAGAGGGAGCCCTGCTTGTCATCAGTGAATGCAAGATGAAGAAGTTAATAAATAAGATTGGAAGTGATAAAGACAGTGCTCAATTTTACTGAAATCAAAATTGCTCAAAAGCTTGAAATGTCATACGGGAAACTGAAGATGAATATAGAAAGGAAAGCCTTGAACAGCAAAATGAACACAGCTTTATCCTGATCCCAACATGGTTCAGAAAAAGAAATTTAAGCCATTTTTCACAAGAGTGAAATATTCCTTGAAAATACATCATGCTCGTCTCTCAGGTAGTCACCACAGCAGCAGGACATCTCCTCACTTCTCCTGGGATGAGTCAGGAGTAACAGAAGTCCTATAGATCATTATAAAGGTTATACAAGACTGATTTAGGCAAGATCACAATCAGGCCCACAGAAGATTTGCTGAACTGATGGTCAAAGAGCAACTCTTTAAGTGACCCATGGATAGCAGCAACTTTTACTTCTAGGGGAAATTACCAGTTTGGACAAGCACAAACTATAAACCACATACAAGATATTTATTCAATCATTGATTCAATCATTGATACAAGCAAGATTTTAGTATCAAAAGGAGTTAAATGCTTTCATGGTTTCACACTGAAGCCTTCCCCTCATGGATACAGGATGTGGAAGTGCAGTGTTGTTCAACAAATAGACATGGATTTTCCAGTTACACCTCCTGAGCTGATTGTGGTGTGCAACAGGCACAGACCAAATCAGAAGCCACTTTTAATTCATCTGAGTACAAATGATTATGAAAAATGCCAGAACTATTCTATCAGTTTTAACATCACAAATTCCACACCAGAAAACCAACAAATGCAGGATGAAAAAATACCAAAAATGAGCATTTCTTTGACCAGACAGGGCAAAAGTAACAGTGTTGGACAATCCTTTGCCCAGTGACCTGAATAAGGAAGAACAAATATCTGAGGACCTCAAGATCCTCAATTTAAATTTTAAGGCAGTACTTCAAATTTTAGTCTATTTCTACTCTATTTCAAATTTACTCTATTTAGCTTGGTTTCAGACCCTCAAATCAGATCTTGAAAAACATTCTGCTTTTTTATTTCCTATTATGTATCTATTGATGTTAAAAGAAATTATAAAAATAATCAAACTGATTATTCATGTGACAGATTAATTCCTGGGGGAACACTTAGGTTTCCCAATGTAAGAAACAAAAGTACCCCTCAGACATTTCCAGGAACAAACAGCAAAGTGACAGCTGAGATTTGTTCCTGTGAACCCTCATGGCTGTGCTGTCAGCAGAGCCCAGGTGTGGCCCATATGAGCTGAGAAAACCAGGAATTCTTGGGAGCACAGTCCCATTTCCATGTGCACAATACATCCATGCCAAGGTGCACTTGAGCATCTGGAATTCACCCCTCTGTCTGGACTGGATTTTAGCAAATATCTGAGAGATTTATGCTGTCAGGGAGCCCCTCTCTAAAGCTGCTCCCATGGGTTCTGCAGGATCTGTAATCCACTGAAACCTGCAGCACCAGTGACTCATTGAAGAGGCTGCAGTGATAAAAGCAAGGCTGGCCAGATGCACACTGTAAGAGGTAAAGATGAGATGGGCTCTCCAGTCAGTGATTTGGAAGATCTTTTCCTTTTACAGCTCAGGGAATGTCTGGGACAGATCCTGTAGGGAGAGGATTTGCAGCACGTGGATCACTGACATTATGGACCAGACCAGCACTGCCCAAATGCTTGAGTCTCCTGCTCCAAGTTCTTCATTTAACAAGAATTCCCAGCAGACTTTTTCTCCTTGAACACCTTCAGCTGCTGCACAAATGCAGAAGTTGTTGCTCTTAGCTGAACAGCAGAGTATGTCCTGGGACCATCACAGGAGGCTGGGAACACAAACCTCTCTTGGGATCCAAGGTTACTGTGCCAGGGCATTCCCTCCTTCAGCTCAAAACAAGTGGTCCCATTTCTATTCACCAAAATCTCACTTTATTCCCTGCCACCAACTCTGCATTTTATTAAAGCATAAGAAACATCCAAGCCTTCTCTAGCCAAAGACTACAATGCATAAGAAGGGAAGTTATGGGCTGTAATTTAAACTTATTTTAAACAACAGCCTTTCAGGTGTAAAAACAGCTGTTTGTTCTAACACCGAAAGTCACTTACGTTACATTAAACAAATAGTCAAGATCAACTATTACTAGGCACTTCAAGTCTGAGCAAGTAAACTCTTATTTAAATGAATCACTGGGTCATTTTAATCAGTAAAGTGGCTTAGCCAGGAATGCCTGCCGTTCCTTTTGGTTCCAGGAGCTTCCCTACCTGCACTCATCACTGCTAAAATAATCCCTCTGCTCCACCCAGCTATTAGGCCCTAATTCATCAAAATCCCTGAACCAGAAAGCAAACTTCAGTGGGTGAGAAGCCCCTTGGGAAGTGAAGGATGACTCACGATCCTGAACTTGTGCTGCTGCCTTTGTATTCTTGGTCATTGATAGGCAATTTCAAAGAGGAAGATGAAAGTTATACAAAGCCCTGAATAATGGTCAGTAAATGATTGCCGATGTAGTGCACTGGCACTTGCCTAATATAAAGCACCACAGACTTATTAATTCACTGGCTGTTACTTTATCTTGCCATGGGATAAGATGAAGCAGAGGTGTAAGGAGCAATCTCACCTTCTGTTATTAAACTGTCTGGAAGAGGAAACGTCCCAGAGGAGGGCCCTTAGCTCCCCACACAGGTTTATATAAACACACAGCTTATGTGGAGTGTGCTCAAAGCCTCCCTGCCTCTGCTCACAAATGGGATGCTCACACAAGTGGGAGGATGAGGCCTCTTCCTAATTCAGGTCGTGTCATTTGTACGTCCCTCAAACTTGTAAAGGTCTTTGCTCCATCTGGGAGAAGCTGAGAAGAAACAGGCAAAAAGGAGCTCCAGAATGAAAGTCACCATGTAAGGGATGAAACAAAAGAAGTGAACACACCAGGAATGGAAAGGCATGGCAGGAAACAGCAAGAGGATGTACCCTCCTCTCCTCCTAGCTGGAGTTTCAGGAAGGTTCTTATTTTGTTCCTTATCCTGAACCCTGAAAGAGTAAAAAGCTCATTTATCCTAAAGTGTAATTCTATAAAAATATAACTTACAGATCTTGGGAAGATGTGAATTACAATATTAGATACACAATTGAGAGCTTCTTTAGGGGGATGGAAGGTCATAAGGACATTTAAGGTGCTTGAGTTTTAAAAACAGCTCAAATTTCCCTTCTTCAGCCCTCAGCTAAGGTTTCCACAGGCACCCTCCTCAGTGATGACAGAGGATTCAGGGTGCATAAAGGTGTTCACAGGGGGGAGAATCTCTGCAGGAGCACAGCCACTGATACCTCAGACAACAGAAAAGGTTCTAGAAATAGATTTTTTGGAGCAGCTCTACATGCAATGCAATGAAAAAAAAAAAAAGGGCAGAAAAAAGGAAAAGTAAAACAGAATGAAGTGAGATTTCTGTCAAATAATTCTGACAAAGGTCCAAGAGATGTTTCTGATTTCCTGCACGGCCTCTGTCAGGACATTTCCTTTACCCCTTTTGCCACCATTAAAACCAAGGGAAATGCATAACACAAGTGCAAAGAATTCTTCAGTCATTAGCATTGGTTAGGGCTAAAATTTTACCTCTTCAGGAAGAAGTGAGCTGTGGCAAAGCCTAAAAAGAAGGTTACATTTTAATCACATTTTATAGAAGAAAAAGGCAGGAGGGCTATCTATTCAGTGGAAATCCAACAAGAAAACAATTGTTTTACAAGGGCAATTGAAAATCAAAGTGAATGGGTATTTATAGCAACAGAACTGTTTAAAACAACAAACTGAAACTGCAGCACCAACTACTTCACAAAGTCATATTCTTGAAGAAGGGGGAAAAAAAAAAGATCAAAGATCTGCAGGCAGCCAGCTCTGCATACAAGTGGCTTTATCAGCTCTTGGCTGTGTTAAAGGGAGTCAGGCATCCTGAAAGAGAAAGCATTTAATGAGGTGATGAACAACACTTTCTTGGCCTTAATTATAAGGATAGGACTAAGCAACAATAATTGCAGGATAAATTATTGTCAAGAGATATTTCCAAACAACAACCAAAAACCCATGTCATTATCAAACAATTATTTTAAGTCTCATTTACATATAAAAAAGAATAAATGGAATAGTCCTCTTTTTCTTTCCCATTTGTGGGGGTGGTGGAAATTTTCAGGGTGGTGCATGGGAATTAGAGGCACTACACCCAATATTGCTAATGACAGATTAATTCTCTGCAGATCACTCAGGGAATTGTGCGTTTGTATCCAAGAGCAGAATTCAACACAAGAAAAGCTCAAACCTCTGTGATGTGCCCCCAAAGAATCCCACGTATTTAATAATAGGAACAGAAGACCGACTTCCTCACAAAGCAGCTCTCAGATTTAAGGGCAGAAAAGTTCCATTTAGGACAGAGAGAACTAAGCTTCAGGTGCAGCAAAGCAGATGTGCACATAAGCTGCTCAGACCTTATCAGATGAGCCTTTTAGGAGCTCAGATAAAAGAAACGAGGTGCACCCAGCAGCCTTGAGTCAAACAGGGCTGCAGGAGCCAGCCAGGGTATGTCATACCAACAGAGACATGAGATCATGGCACTTGCTCTGGGGCATTTATCTCAACAGCATTTCGTGCCTACAGCTCCCAAAGCAGTGGAAGACCTGGAGTTTTTGGCACCAGCAGTGATGCAGAGTCAGGTCGTCTACTTTCCCACATCAGCAAAGAGAGCAAAGCACCAGGCAGATTTTCAAAATAGGTCCTGCTCAGCTTTTAAAATAAACAGCCCCATCTGCAAAGAAACTCAAAAAGATACTGGTTTCTGTTGGTTCCTGAACTTTGTTTTTTTAAATCCTGAATAAATTTGCCATTACCAGCTAGTCATTCTGGGTGGCTAAGCCAAAGTTCTGATGTTAAGACAGATTTTTTTCAGAAGCTGGGGAGTTTATCTCACAGAAAATACAGCCTCTTAAAACTGTTTTTGGTTATTCCTCAAAACCTAGTTGTACCAAAGAACTGGTTGCTTTGAATAATAATAATCTTTGTCTCATGTATACATACTTCAGAGAAATTAAACATATTCAGTGGTTGTGAATAGAACACCTAAAAGGGGAAAGGGAACCTAAAAGGAAACCAAATAAAATAAGATTATATTTGAATGTCTTTTCTGTATGCAGATATTTTGGCAAGTGACTTACCCACAAACAATCAACTATGCTTAGAAGAGACTGGCATTGCCATCATTTGAACATACACAATAAAAAATCTCATTTCTTTCACAAAAAAGGTATTACATAAAACTGGGAACCGCCAAAGCTTTTGCTCTGGTTTAATCCAGACAGTCAGGGCAGTGATAATTATTAATGTTCAAGCAAAGCTTATTTTTCTTCTTTCTTTGAAACCCTGATAAATTTGACAAACTATTTGAAACATCTAATATATTTTTCTAGAAAAGAGGAATTCATCAATATTTTTTTACCATAAAATTCTGACAGTAAAAACATAATTTGAGCAACATTCGCTGTTTTGTGCCTGTGTTATAAGGCTAGAGATCCAAAACCTGATTTTTAAACTGGATAAAAAAACTTTTATACATTTCACCCATTTCACAAAATGCTAAATCCATTCCATAAATTAGACATGTGATTTCCCACTTGTATTTCAGAGATACTTTGGTATCCACAGACTACTCCAAAGGAATCTACACAGAAATATGTCAAGAGCAGTATTCAGTAGGCCTGCATTAACTGTAGTGGAGCCTATCAGATCTACAGGAAAAGCTGCATCAATTTAAAGCCCTTCTCAGCCACATGGTCCCAGCTCACAACTTACATAAATTGGTTTATAAGGTGCAAACAATTGAGAAAAAAATCCTGAGATTCTATACATGCTTATAGAGTTACAAGGTAGTAAGAGAAAATCAGTTTAATCCAAAATTTGTAATTTCTAAGATTCTGACCAAATCAGTGGGATGTGAGTCAGACTCTAGATAATAATTGCCTGTAACTGTGATGATTCTAGAGGACAGGATAAATCTGTATTTCTTTTTAGTACTTACTGACATGAGATGACACACCAGCAGCTTCATATCTGCCCTTATTGTGTTTATTATAAATTAAAGCCTTGGCTCACAAAACACAGAGAAAAACACCGTTCTTATTTCAAAAGCTCCCTCTAGCTTTTCCTAGCTGTTCATTACCAGAGTTTTCCTGATGATCTGCTAGAAAAAGCAGCTTAGAGTCAAAGGTGGTCTCATCAGTCTTAGAGAAACACAAGCGCATATTGTATAACCAATTTCAAGTAGGTTTTTAATTTGTAAAAGCCACACAGTTAAGATGATGTTCAAAACCCTCCCCCTTCTTTTGATTCAAGATCAAAGAGATTTTTAGAAAAGTGACATAACCCTTAGATGTCCCAGAAAACCACATTTGCCACAATTAACCAGCTTTAGTCTCCAAGCCTCAGACACAGAGAGGAGCTGGAACAGCACGTCCAGAGCAGCGAGGGTTTATTGCTGCTGTGGGCACGTTTGGAACAAACAAGCACAGGTCAAGTTCCCCACAGCTCCATTCCAGCCTGTGACAACCAGGGCCAGACGGTCAAGGGGAGCTGGAAATGAGGGATCTGGGGCTGCAGCACCAGGTGCAAGGCAGGGGAGAGCAGCAGAGCTGCACTGAGCTGGCTGTGCCCCTTTGATCCAGAGCAGAGAGATCCAGCAGCTCCAGACACGGCGGGGGACACTGGCACTGCACAGGTGAACTGCTCACCTGCTCCAGATGCTTCTGCTCATCCAGACACAAACTGAACAGTCTGCGGACTGCCCTGAGGTCTGGGACAGCAGAAGCAGAGATAAGTACAAGAAAATGACTGAGATTCTATAGAAAGAGGAGCTAAGGGAAGTTCGAAGTTAGGCTTTATCTGCAGAATTAGTTTTTACATGTGAAACCTCTCTTGCATGTGCATATTTCCATTTTCCTCGAGATTTCAAAAGAGTCAGCATTGTTAACTTTGAATATTGCTAGTTAATTGTTGGTGGGAAAAGACAAATTACGAGCAGGGGAACTCTTCTGGGAGGATTTAGTGTATTTGAGAGGGGAAGTTCAAAGTTAGGCTTTACCTGCAGCCTACTCTCAGAAGTTCTGCATAAAATGTCTTGTGGTTAAACTTGATTTGAGACAGCTGAACAAGGTATCTGGTTTCAGGATGCCCAAAGTCTGCTCAGTCTTTACCATAAAACTGTTACATATATTTAGAGGATATATGTATGTTTAGAGAATAAATAGGTGACACCACAGGTAATCCAGAAAGATGAGATGAGAAACGATTCAAAAAAGACAGTACAGAAGTAAAGGAAAGAGATAAGGATGATATGTAATCTTCTGTGAACATGGATAGCTTCTATGAGAGAAGGTGATGCTTTAACACGACCTTCATTATAAAAGAAAGAGCTTGCAGTGGATTATCCATCCCAGCTGTGTTTAAATCACAAAGAATGGCTTCAGCTGCAATGGCAGCAGGGCAGCAGAACAGAAGAGGACAGTGACAGTGGACAAGTGTCCAGTAAAGATGCATTTCTGACACTGCCCAGAGCTGCTGGGCAAATCAGCACTACCAGAGCTCCCTCCTCTGCTCTCAGGTGCCAGGGGGAACCTCAGCACTCACAGCACACACACATGAGTACATACCAGAGATCAGTCCTAACAAACTGGGTAGGAGCCTCAGTCCTACTGATAATTCCCTTTTATCTTCAGCAATAGAGGGTTTAGAGCCAAAGTCCAGTTCCACTGTTGTGGGTGTATGAATAGGAGAGATTACAGCTACTCAGAAAGCACAACATAACCTTCTCCAGTGCCCTCTGTTCCTGCAGCACGTACATTCCTCACCGGAGATATCAGATCAAATAAAGACATATCAATTCAGCAGGTGCTACTGCCCACTCAACCACCACCCAGGGAGTGGACTAGAAACACAGATTTAACCTTTAAATTAAATGGGAATGAAGGGGAATTTCAGTCGTTTTGCAGACCATCACCAGAGGAGCTGTGGCCCACATCTTGTGAAATGCTGATATAGATGAGTAGCAAATAATGCACAATCTTCTATATTCTTTTTATATATTTTAACTTCCTCCTATCTTTATGCACTTTCACAGACATCTAAGATTTCACAGCATTAAAGCACTCTGTGTGCTGCAGGAAGAGATAAAAAGACACATTATGAGTTTAAAAACTGAGAATTTCATGGGAGAGTTAAAATTGTCACTAAGGGCACACCAGAAAGAATTACTGATTTTTCAGACTGCTTCTACATCAAAGGATTAAATAAGAAAACCAAAGTCTTTTATAAACTCAAGCAAACGTACAGACAATGTCAAAGCTATTTGGTCACAAATTGGAGCCATCATTTTCACTTTGAAGGCCTGCACAAGAAGCTATTCTGCACTGGAACTGCCACAGAAATTGAAGGGAGAAAATGAATGGGACAGGGGAAATATGGACTTACAGTTTTGAACAAGTGTAAAGTGCTATGTAGAAGCAATATTTATATGAGACACTGAATGCTAAAGACTTTCCTATTGCCCATCAGTGACTGTGATATATGGGCTGTGGTTGTCACACATGGAGAAGGACAAACCTGAATTGGATTGTCCTCTGTGGAATGGAACTGTTTGTCCCTACAGGGAATTAGAGTTCCCCCTCACTGTCACTGGAGTGATCTCAAACCCCTCTTTGTTCATGGATGCAGGAGTGGCTCCATTGCCCAACAGAACTGGTAGGAAAAACAAATGCTGAGAACATTAAACCCTGTGCTGCAAATCAAATCGGCCACTGGGTTAACAGCCAAAGCAGATCAGACAGCCTCAGTTTGTCTTGACTTCATAAATTGCCCTAATTTATTGGAGACTTGTATAAAGACCACCTGCCAGCCTAAATTCTGTGGGCTGACTTGGAAAGAATGCTCTGAGTCTCCTAACTGGGACAGAGTCAGCCTTCAGCTTCTTCAAGATGACCTGTGCCAGGAACACCACACAGATCTCTGTTTTCACTCTTTTCATAGCCTACTGCATGGGTTTGCCCTAGTATGTTATTGCAATTGTTTACAATAACTCATAATCACGATGACAGCAGCAGCTCTGACAGAAGAGAGGAGATGGAGGAGGAAACTCCTTCTCTGAGCTCAACAGAAGTGACAAACATCAGCCAGGAGTGCCATGGAAAGGACACAGCAGGCATAAGCAGCCCAGCATCTGTGACACCAGAGCTCAGCACCCAACCCATCTGTACACACAAAAACATCCAGCAAAGTCCTTCTGGGCTAGAGGAAGCATGGGGTCCATTTAACTGATTATATTCTCTAGAAGTCTCCCAGCAATGGCCTTTTAATGTATTCTCGAAAAACCTTTCTTGCATGTGCATATTTCCATTTTCCTTGAGATTTCAAAAGAGTTGGCATTGTTAACTTTGAATATTGCTAGTTAATTGTTGGTGGGAAAAGACAAATTATGAGCAGGGGAACTGTTCTGGGAGGATTTAGTGTATTTGAATAATTCAGACCCCTGCCGTTAACGTGACAGGATTGTTTTTCTCCTGCAGTAGCCTGCTGCTACAAGAATTAAAACTGTCGTGGCAGGCTAGAGCTTGGGCTAGGCCTTAGTAATGAGCTTTATCAGTCAATAAATGATTTTATGCAGCAAATTAAACTGTAAATTTGGTTTAGGTGGTAAATATTTAGAGAATAAAGATATCCAGCTAATGAGGAGGACTGGGTGGGGGAAAAATGTAATGCAAATGTCAATCCTTTAAATCTTTGGTAGGCTAAAGCTCTGCAGAAAGTTTACTGCCACTGCCTTCTTTGTTTTTCTTATCTATTTTTTTTCCTTTTTAAACAGCAAGGGAACACTATCTCAATTGTATTTACAGATGCTGGAGAAGGAGGCAAAGAATTTCGTGGGGTATTGTGGAGCCACAATTCCATGCACTCACTTGACTCTCAGATTGAAGAATTCACTGGCCTCATGTTGGAAGCACTTGTGCAAGAGAGACACCAAAGGTGTCACAAAAACCACCAAAGGTGTCACAAAAAGATGTGCTTGGCTCTCAGCTGTGCCAAAAGAGAGCATCAGCACAGACAACCAGTGCTAAAAATTCTAATTTCAGACAGGAGACTGCTGGCAAGGTGACCTTTGGGCTCCTGAGCTCCTGCCTCCCTCCTGGCTCACCCAAATCCTGCCCTGCTCTGTGGCCCAGCCTGGAGGGCACGAGCACAGAAAGGGATTCTGAGAGCATCAATTGATCAACAGGAGGAGCACACGGTTTAAAAAGGCACATCTGGATTAACGTGGATGAAAGTGCCTGAGCAAATCAGCTGCACTGGTTCAAGGGTCAGGTGATTAACAATATGCTGCTTCAAGAGCAGAAGGGAAACACTCTACCAAAAAGCTGATTTCCAGGAAGAGTCCTTGACTTACAGCTATGCTCCAAAGATTATTCTTTCTCCAGGGAAGTTTTGGAAAACTTATTAATCTTGGCAAGGGCATTCATTTCCAAGATGAATTTTTTGTATGTAATTTTTCTTTTTTTTTAACCTGGCCAAAAAATCAGCTTTCAGAGAAAGAAAAAAAGTATGGGGAAAAAAAAATGTCAGTCAGCTCCATAAAGAATTGCTGTAACTCATCCTAAAGCTAGGAGTGTTAACCTTGCTGTCCTTTATCACTTCCTAACAGTAGCAGCAATTTTTTTGTGATTTCTGCTGGATCCTTTATTCTATACTTTCTGACAAGAAAAATATATGCAGCCCCTGACAGCACCCCTGAAACAATGGCTTTATTTATGCCTTCCAGGTGACACTGCCAGCTGGTAAAATCTCAGGCAAACAAAGCCAGAAGTGCCTGTATGCT
The DNA here is from genome assembly GCF_021018805.1 of Prinia subflava. Classification (NCBI taxonomy): domain Eukaryota; kingdom Metazoa; phylum Chordata; class Aves; order Passeriformes; family Cisticolidae; genus Prinia; species Prinia subflava. The sequence goes on from NC_086259.1 coordinate 16,138,293, forward strand.
ATGTAGGGCTAACACAGAACCCAGTCCAGGACAGAGGAACCATCCCCTTTCCTGAGAATCACAAGAGAACTAAGAATTGGTTCCAGAAGCTCCACTTTGAGGTGGTTCCAGGCTCAGACACAGCACAGTGACAACGCACAGAGAAACCTCCAATTTCCACAGACTCCCCAGGCTCCTTGTTCCTCCTTGCTGGTGCTCAGGTCAAGGTCAGCCTTGACATTTTAAAAACCAGTTGATACAGTATAAAGCAAAGTTTCCACAAGGCTTTAAAGTAAAATTTGAAAAGGACACAGCTACATATTGAAAGGAAATTGAGCCACAGAATCCCCCAGTAAAACTCAGTCGGACCCACACATTGTACACTCCAAACAATATGCTATTAAGTGCAATAAATCCAAACAGCACCCTGGAGATCTGTTTGGAAGATCAGAATATATATTGGGATATAGTATGGAAGGCTGTTTTTAACATAAAATCTATTCAATTGCAAGCTGTTGATGTTAACTATTTCTTGAAAGACCCAATATCCTAATGCAGTTTATTTACATGGCAGAGAACAAAACTTCATGTATCACCTTCTCTATGCCTTTCTTTGATTAGATTGCCTCACTTTAATTACTAAATTCTGTTAAAGGACTTTCCACACAGATGTAATTTCATGCAGGTGTTACCTGGTGTAATGAAACCAGATGTTTCCAAATGCTCCCTCATTTGGGATGTGTGTGCTGCAATAGCCTGATTTGTATATCCATCAGTTCAAACTGGAAAAAAATGTGTCTGGGAGTGTTCACTGAGATCAGGCTGTGGGGACAGAATGGGCAGTGCCACATGTTGTCTCCTTTTCCATACAGAAGTCTTCCACTTGTACATAACTTAACTTTTAAATATCTTCCCCTATTGTTCCCATTTTGATGAATCCTGCAGGCTCTTTTGCAAAGCATAGAGGAGCTCAGTGTACAAAGACATGGATGTTCACATGGAAAAGGCAAGTCTGTTCTTCACTGAGCACAACCTTTTCACTGACATTTCAACATCATGTGCTTTATACCATCTGTGAAGTTTTCCAGCTAATTTCTGCCATGGACCAGAAACTTCTGGTTATGGAAAGAAGCAAGATATGTTTATTGAGGTATATCAGTAGCAATTAAAACAAAACAAAACACCTCAAAACTCATTTTATTGTAAAAGAATCAGAACTTTCATTATTGTAAAGTCATGCTGGACAAAGGACAGACCAAAGGCTTAAAGTGACAGAGAGAAGGGCCAATTTGCAGAAGAATGAAGCTCATATCACACCTAACATGATAGCAACTCTGGAGGAATTTCTCTAGCACCCGAATTTTTAATCAGTTTTCTGATAAGCCCTGTTCACCAATCAGATCATGGTCAGAGAAGTTGTTCCACATCAGCCAGCTCTGTCACACACTGGGGAGAAAATCCTCACCATCACACAGAGGTAAAACCAGGGGAATCAGCACAGAAAGTCTTTGCCAGTTGCAAACTGCCCCAAAAGGGTTGTGCTGAAATATTCAGATTGTGACCCCAAAGCAGCAAACCCAGCCCCAGTGACTCCAGTTGGCCATTCCAACCCAAGGCTGAGTCAGAACCCCTTCCCAGCTCTCCCATTGTCCTGTCAAGCCCTGATGCTGCACAGATGGCACCGGCCCAACCCTGGGCTCAGGCTCTGAACAATGAAGAACAAAGGGATGTGGGCACCAGCAGAAAGTTCAAATAACAGAAAAAAGCAGTGGCACAAAAGCCTTGCCAGCCAGACAGCTCAAATCAACCACGACACTCTTTTTTGGGGGGTTAGTTCTTTTCATATTAAAAATAAACAAATGAAAATATTCAGAAGTTATGCTGCCCTCCCCTCCTCTTCCATCTGTATTCTCCAGGAAGTTTTAATTCTCTTGCAAAGTGGACATCACATGAAGGCAGCTCTGCAAGGTGGGGTCTTGGGCACGAGGGTGACACAAGGCTGCACAAACACACACGTGCACACACAAAAAGCCATTTTATATCTGTAGGCTCCAAATCTCTGTCTTTACTACTGCCTTTCTGAACAAATTCATTTTTATTTTGTGTTGTTTTCAGGGATTTTTTTTGTGGGGGGGAGGAAAGGGAAGATATAGGCTAGTCAACTAAACTACTGTCTGCCCTCATTATTTCAATTCGGGGACTGACAGTACAAGACTTAATATTACAATAAAGCAAAACTGGTGTCAGCAAAAAAAAAAGTTTCGATGACACACTGATATGGAACACTATGATACACTGGTAAAAACTATGTGAAAACCAGAAACACATAAGACTGCAATTTAATCTTTTTATTTGAAATATAAATATTGTTACTATCAAGTTTGACAGTATAGAAAATGTGTGCCCTGCAGCCTTCTGACAAAACAAAATTTATATTTAAAACTTCCTGAAATAATGCCTTTCATATGTGGAGTTTTGTCACATTGCAGCGGCTCTGAGCCTACCTTATGGTCCTGCACCTTTAATTATTTTATGCCTAGAAGACACATTTTAAATAGAAGAGGCGGGTTACAAGAGTTTTGACAGCTGTGGATGATTAAAATACTGACAACATGCACTATATAAAATTCCCTGAGGTTTTAGCTGGGTACTCACGCGAAAGTTAGCGATTGGATTCCCTCCCCCCACCAAATCCCACCAGCAGGAAATGTTCATATCCCTGGCCTGGTACCCCTTCTCTCTTTAGGCAGAGAGGCAAACCCCCCCCTCCATTTTTTGCCCTTTTTTTTTTAATATCTCAAGGCCACATACTTGAAAATTGGTCAACAAATTTGATTTAGTAATCTGTTCCCTTTTAACAAATGTGCAGCCAGGTTTCATGGCCAGCTGTTCTGTATCAATGCATGAATGGAGGGAAGGGAAACCATTTAAAACATGTGAATGGTTTTAGGTTTTATTTTCATCAAACCCCTTTACAGGAGTGTTATAACTCGGTGCTAATTTTCTGGCCTCTTGACCTACATGTTTGGGTTGTGCAAAATATTATATTATGAGAGAATAAGAGCGCTCCCCAGTTCAGAAAAAACCTAAAGTGCATTCCTAGCCTTAGCTCTGGCAGCTGCCTCCTGACTTCCTACACTTGAGTTATAAGGTTTGGATAAACTGGGATCCTACCCCTTAAGTTCTTAGAATTAAAAGCTGCATATGAAATAATATTAATTACACTGACCTTGAGCTGTGGCTACAGCTATGTCAGTCTGTCCCTCTTTTCTAGTTAAGGGGTCAAAGAAATTCTAGAAGTGAATCACCTCCAAAAAATACATGAGCAATTGCAGAGTCAAACCATCTGGATGTGGGCATAAATTATTGGCTATTTTTATTACCTTTAATTCATTTTAAGTTGTTTAGACACTTCTAAATACAAGAAAAGACAATGAAGAAAACGTTATCACTGAAAGAGCAGACTTATCATTTGGACATTCCTTGTAGCCCCAGAAGACAAGGCCAAGATGGATTTGGGGATAAACCAGTTTCCACTCTGATGGTGGGAAAGCATCTCCTCCCTCAGTCCCATGAAGCTCTCTGGCAGAGGTGAAGTTTAAGGATGGATGGGAAGGAAAAAAATCAGTACTCTAAATAAACCATAAATGATCCAGAGATATTGCAAGTCAAGAAAAAGCAACACCAATGCTGGTGTCATGGAAAAATGCAGAAAGATACCCCAAAGTTCCACACCACACAGGGAAATGGGGTGCAAAAAAGGACAAGTTTCTTCTTACAATGCACTCAGTGAATTCTGTAAACTTCGCTTACTGAAGCAGAAGCAAAATTTACAGAAATGGGAACCAAAAACAGTTGAAACATTTGACCAAAGAAGTACAAGGACATACTAAAACTTTCCCAGATGTTCCCATTATATTTGACCAAGGCAGAAAACACTCCTTTTATTCATCAATAGTGTTTGATACACGTTTTTCTGTTAGAAATAAGGAGAGACCATCCCTTCCTCGAAAAATCAGAAATCCACCAGTTACACACTGCAGGAATTACCCACAGCAAGAGAACTTCATACAATACTTCACTTCCTAGGAAAACATTACTTATTGCAAAGTGCATCTGGAAATGACACCCATAAACAAGTGCCTTCATCCATGTGCCTTGAGGATTTTCAAGTGCATCAGACAAGCAAATAGGGCTGCCCTCTGCCTGTTCTGCAAGTCTTTCTAAAAAAATAATCACGGAATATTCAGAGCATCCTCAGCACCCCACCGTTGGGAAAATGAGTTATCAAAAATGCTGGAATACAATCTGTGTCAAAAGAGATGTTACATGAGTTGCCCTGGCCGCCTGCTTTTTGTTCTTTTTCACGTTCTCAGTAAAGGAAAAGAATTAAATACATAACCCTGTGTCCTTGTCTTCAAATCTTCACTGTTCTATATGGGATATTGCTGAGCATTTCCTGGCTGCTGCTGTTTCCTCAGCAGACCCTGCCCAACCAGAGGTGTGAGCACTGGGCTGTAACAGGCAGTGACCACTGGAGCAGCTCAGCCACACAGCTCAGCTCTTTCTGGCCTCCCAGCCCACTCCATCCATCACCCTGCACATTACTGGCTGGATCATCACTTTCCAGCTGGTTTTGGGCTCTCACAAGGCGCAGCTCCTCACACACACGCTGATCTCTTCAGCCTCTGCCTCTCATCTTTCCTCGCACAAGTAGCTACAGCTTCGTACTTTTGTGTTCAGTTGTGAAGAAAGATGAGAATGAAATGGGAAATAAAAAAGTGACAGGTAGAATTACAGAACAAAATGGTATTGTGTGCTTGCTTGATGCTAATTGGTTTCCTTAACTGTTTAAAATCTGTAGCACAGCATAAAATAACCCAGCAGTAGTGGCCTGCTAGCCATTTTTGACACGTTTTTAGTCGATTTAATCAACTTTGTGGCAGCTCTAATACATTTTGGCTGCTGAGGATCTCAACAGACACACCACAGATGACCTCTGTGGCAGAGAGAAGGGGAGATGAAAGAGCAAACAAATGCTTTCATGAAAGACCAAATGAGAAGTTTTGGATTTAGTGAGATTTCTTTTTTTTTTTTTTTTACTTAGTATACAAAAGTGGCAATATTTAACTGTTCAATAAATGAGCTAAAGGTTCAGCACTCCTGAGCACCACCATTACCAGGAATTTATATTTCCTTTCATGTGTTCCTGCACATTGTTATTGATAGAAACTTTTAAAGTCAGCTCAGCTGCGACTGCAGACAAGGAGCAAGTGGAAATGAGAACAGCCAAGGGACAGCACACCAAAGTGACATCCTACAACTGAGTAATTCCTCAGAACACATTGTCTGGGGATGTTTCTTAGAATAAAGACTTACTGAGAGTGACCAAAAGCTGTAAAAGTCTCCACACACCAAAAAATTATGTCAATGATATGTCAATGTCATTCTGCTGCTCATTTGAGTACTCAGAGTCAAGGAGGTGGGGGAAGAAAGAGAATAAACATTTAAATGACATAACCAGATTTTCAGTTTAGGCTTCAGAAGCAAGCTGGGTAATAATCTTAATATCAGCATTTTGTCTAGAGGATGATATTATGAAATAATAGACATAAACCCAATAATAGCTGTCAGCTTCTCTGGAACTTTGTGAAACTCATCTCATTCACAGTTGAAAGCACTCTCAGATCCAGACAGCCAACTGCTGTGGAAAAGCAAGGTACAGTTAAAATTGAGCACTTTGGGCTTAATTTATGTTCCCAGCTACAGCTTTTGGGATGCTGTACATTAGCTGTATATACGCTTTTACATATTTCTAAGAAAAATGGTCCTCAGAAGATGATGAATAGCATGCCTTACCAGAAAATATATGACAGGTTCTAAACATGGTACATTTTTAAATTGGTAGAGATATTTATACTTGCTCTGATCCTCTGAGATGTATAGTGAAATTTGTAACATAAACAGCAAAGGGCATTCCAAGACAAGCAAATTAAAATGAATTCTGCATCATTCTCTCCTGTCCTATTATTGTAAGTTCTCAGGAGGCCTACAAAAATTTGTATGTGAACTAAAAATGTATGTAAATCTAGTAAAAGTTACTTCAGAAAACCCTAATCTTTTATTAGATCACAGCGTAACTGATGTTTAAAATAAGAAGTTAGGGCTATTATCACAATATATAAACATAGTTTGTGATAGACAATCACTAACCTGCTGTGTCTTTATAACATTTTACATCGTGCCTTCCTACATATATTAAAATGTATATATCACCATCAATTCAGGATGAAAGACCTTTATTTTTTTAGAAACTAATATCATCCCCGTCTCGAAGAAAGAGCTATTTATCACCATCTGATAAAACCACTGCTCCTTCTCAGCCTCTTGGCAGCAGCTTTTACTCTTTCCTCCTGGGCTGCTGTTCTCAGGTAATAACCTGGGCCTGGCTAGGACCTCCCCAGCCCTGGAATCGTCAGTAGTGCCAGACCCCCCTAACATCTGTCTGCCCTGTTCTGGAAACCCTCTGATGGAGTCTGCATCATTATTCAATCCCCCTTGTGGTTAGAAAGTTTTCCTCCCAGTCATCCTAATGCATCTTGGCTGAAAATTAAATTGGTTTCTTTTGAATTCCCTCAAGTGGAGGGAGAACAATAAGCACCAGCCTTTGCGTAACTTTCTCATATTGGAGAGACTATCACCATGATTTCTCTGTAGGTTTATCAGTTCCCACAACTTTTCTTCATAGATCATGTCCTATAAATTTCAGATTTTCCTGTCACCCTCCACTCAGTTTAATATGCTTTCTTGATATGTTAAATATGGTGCCTGGTGTAGTTCTTTAACTGAGCACATTCCACTGTAATTTTTTTTTTCCCACAAGGACATTATGTGTGACAAAACCAAAAGCTGAAATCAGGACAATTCAGCAACATCTTACTCCTTTCCCCAGGCTAGTTCTTTCAGAGAATACAATCAGATGGATTTGCTGAGAACAAATCACTTCAATCTTGCATTATCTTTTACAACTCTCTTATCATCTGGATAGTTTGAAAGATTTTTTAAAGACTTGTTCCAGTGTATTTTCAGGAGTGATGATTGGGCTGATTTCTTTACGAATTCCAGAACCCTTGTTTTTCTCCTTTGAAAAAGGCAGATAGAACATTCACACTTTGTTTATGATTACGGCTTCCCTCATCCTCTAAATTGTCAGAATATAATTTAGTATTTGCTGAACAGAAAGCCATGCTGGTGTTTCATTCCTATGAAATTGAAAGATTGATGGACTTATTCTAAGAAGTTCATAGAGAGAGAGTTAAACAGCTAAAAATTCTAAATGAATATCCAGAAGCCATCCAGCTTCCCACTCCATGCAAACCTGTAAGTGAAGGTTCCCACTGCAGGTCAGGCAGTACCCACACACTTGGTGATACCCAGCTCTGCTTCCTGGCTCTGCACATTCAAAGATGAGCAAATTCATGGAGTTGAATTCTCAGAAAAATAAGAGTAGGGGGAAAAGATACTCCTGAAGATGCCAGCGTGTGCAGCTTCAAGGGATTGGAGAGGTCAGTGACACCTTCCAGCAGCTGATGGTTATTTGGTGGGCTTTCCTACAAAGTGGCATCTCACCAAAGCAGTGTGTGGGATTACTGGCTTATTGGAAAGAAAAAAGGGAAGAATTCCAAGCTGAGGAATACCAGCAGAGTCCAGATCTCCAAAAGCTTTGATTTGGGGCTTTTTTGTTTATTATTGTACCATTTCAAGATGTTTTCTTCTATCCAACACATCTCTTGCACTGGTTTCCCAGCCTGGCTGCTCCTCGAGTGCACAGCATATCATTCACACTGTCATTTGATTATTGTAAATACATACCACTTCTAAATAAACTCATAAACACTCAAAAACTGGTCTGTATGACAGCTCTTCAAAGCCCTCAAATTTATAAACACACTGATACAAACAACAATTTACAAGCTATGGATCACTCCTGAGGTGGAGCGCAGAGACTGCCAGAAAAAATAACCAAACGCCATTTCTGAGCTGCAAGGGAATCACTTTCCTCTGTTCTCTCCCACAGTATCACCCTGCCAGTCCTTCAGAAGTACCACAGCAAGGTCACACCTCAGCCAACACAGCTGTCACTCCTTCTGTGTCCCAAGGAACAGGAGAGGGACATGAGAAGCTGAGCCAGGGACCTGGTCCCAGCCTTGCCATCCATTCCCTGCTGTATTTCTGGCAGTGGGATGGAAATACCACCACAGTTATGAGGCTCCACATGTGAATAAGGCTTGTGCTCAGCTGAAGGAGAACTTTAATAGTGGAAGGTAGGCAAGTTGAAACCTTTAGCAAGCATTAAATGCCCTTAGAAAGAAATTGTTGTCTTTGTGAGCTGCCCCATCTGAAGAGTTGTAAGGTACCACGGGAAAGTCTTTATGAAGAGCTGATTTGTGTGTTATGTCACTTGTGCACTAAAGACTCTGTTATCTTCTGAAATTATGCAGAGGAGGAGGATATTTTCAGTAATTGCTGGCTACTCTGGCCACTGAAAGAAAGTATGCTTCTCTGGGTACGACAAATTCTGTTTGTGGTTTCAGAGAGCCCTGCCAATATTTCAATAATATATACATTACGAACTGCTACAGCTGGCAAGGTGTACCTGTGTTGTCTATTCCAGGGAAGGATTTTGCTGCCTATTCAAAATGAATAGATTCAGAAGTGGAATCCAGCATGGAAAATGAAGGAAGGTCACGGGAAGGGTAATATTTATGGAAGATTGAGCATTTTAGTGTGCTACTGGCTTCAGGGTGTGCGCTCCCTAAAAATACGGGGTTTTGTGCACTGGAGTGCTGAGCAGACAGAGTATAAGTAAAGCATCTGTTTGAACCTTCACAAACAGGCAGTTGCTTAGTATTCAACAGAGAAAACAACAGGAACTTCTACATTTTATGCTGCTCCAGAGCAGAAACATTTTACCCAAAATAAGCAAACCAATGAGGGCTTTTCAATGGACAAGAGCAAAGCGCTCTGAAACACACCTTGGTGTTGGCACTGGTACGGCAGAGGCTTCTCTCTGGAATGTCTCCCAGTGTTGGGACATGGCATGGAACAAGCGCATGGAGAGTTGTGAGACAGCTGTAAAGGATGGATCAAGTGCACCAGAGGGCTGTAAGATGGGTCTGAGGTTTGAGAGAGACATGGGGGGGGGCAGGTGCTTGATACCGTTCAAGAATTGGCAGCCACAATTAGGATGCAAATAAACCATGAGATTTAACACTCCATGCCTGAATTCATTTTCTGGAAATACATGAGTGCTGGTGAGATGAGGAACATGGGAGAACTATGCAGTGCCAACAGCTGCCAGATTCAAATGTATAAATCTAACAGGACTACAAAACACTCTTATCCTGGTGTGACCAACCATTCATTGAACACAATGTTTGTGGCCTGAGCATATCCAACCTGGAAACATTAACTTCCCATGTTGGTAGTCAAATATGTGTGTTCAAAGACTGAATGGACATGAATACTGTACATCAGAACCTCTTTTCTACACCTACAGAGCCATTTGATGAAAAAGAGGATGAAAATATAAAGTCTCGTAAATAAAGAAATATGGAAAACTTTCCTTAATAGCAATCAGAAGAAAATAATTTTCAGAGCTTCCAATTATCAGTCTTTAAGTATTAAACTCAGGGGTAGGAGGACATGGGAAACAGCACAGCAAAGTAAAAACAGTGACCCTAAAAACACCTTGCAGATTGCAGCAAGGAAACCCATGGACTGGGTAAGAACGAGAAGGAATTGAAGCACTTTTCTTCTTCACAGCACAGTGCTTTGGAAAAGCAAAACACACAAGCACTACGTCCCTGCTCTTCCACAGGCTTCCTTACAAAGGCTGAGGCTACCCCAGGAACATTTCTAGGATGACAGTGGCCAAAAAATAAAAACTATTTACATATTTGCTCAATGGCTCTTCCAGAATTCTTACTAATACCAGTTAATCACAAATGGACTACACCCCGTATTTCCTAACCCCAACTTAGAATTGATTTTTGTCCTGATTAATTCAATGATCAGACTTGAATTCACTTTAGTTGGAATATATTGGACCTCTGACTCCTCAGACTTATTTTCATGTGCCTGGGAGCAAAATTCCAGTTATATATCTATATTCACTCTGCAGCTCCTCTTTCCATACGAGGCATAACTTTGCTCACAAACCTCCCTGAGCAAGAAATGAGCAGTGCTCCAAGGTTCAAGGATATACAAGCAGGTCCTGCTCCCTGCTCTTTCTCTAGGCACATTTTTTTTTTCCTGCAGTATATAGAGTGACTTACAGGAAGTTACCAGTAGTGGAAAGTTGTAATTCATTGGAAAAGAATCTGTGCTTTAAGGAACAGGCACCTTCTTACTGGATCTTAAATAATATATCACATAATGCAATTATTCTATGTCTCCTGGTCATCACATGGTCTTGGGGAAATCAGAGTCAGATTTTTAATACTGAGTATAGAAGGGTCCTATGGAATTACAAACTGTATAGAACTATTCTTGTCTGCATAAGCAAACTCCTCACCAGAACAAGCAATTTTTAAAATTATCCGTCCTCCATTTCACGCATACACAATTAAAAATAAAATGCAATAAGCATTCTTCGGGATGGTTGCTTACCCAAAACATACCAGATAATTACATGCTATGCTGTTTTAATTAGAAACTCTCCCTCCCGACAGGTCCCATTTGAAATGTGGGAAACTCCTCTGTACCCCATGGCTGGAGCAGAGTTGTATTACAATCACATCTCCAGTCAAAGAACATTGCCATATTTCCCTAGATCAGACACCTGCTATCAATTTGAATGGTATCTGATTGAATATTTGTGCAGGAAGGACAAGAATCAATTATTCATGAGTACTAAACAATAGACTGTATAAACACAGTTCATGAACCTGAATCCTTTACAACCTAGCTTATCTTCGGTACATTTATAAGGGCAGTCACATCTTTTAAACAACTGACATATTTAAGGCCCCCAAAAAAGGGGGAGGGATAAAAGAAGAAACATATTTTTGCTAAAGAAAATGTTAAGGTGTTTTGGATTAGGTGGAGTTTTGTTCTTTTGCTTATAGAAGTGGTGATATTTAACTGTTTAACTAAACAAAATATCTCATGTGACAGACATTTCCCTGAGACTCCCAGCTCACATTCTGCTGAACCAAGTAATTTGGGTAATTTAACTGAACACAGAAATATATGCAAGTATTGTGTTCTTACCCACGAGTCTTGTGTGGGTTTTGGACTCCTACCTGTTCTTGGCAATTCAGTGGAACAAAACATTTGGAGGTTCTCCTGTCCCTGTGTCTTCTCCATTGCAGGAACCCGTGCTGTTTCCCTGGCAGCTCCATCACTTTTAGGTTTCCAGCACAGTCCAGTTAAGCTCAGCTGGCTCTGCAGTGCTGATCTGGTTGGATCCACGCCAGCTGAAATCCTGCACCTTGGTCTCAGCTGATGTCAGATGGGGGAAAGCCTGATCCACACATCCAGGAAAAATGCAATCCTGACATCCTGGTGGAATGACACAGCAGAGACCAGTAAATAATGCATTCTGTGAAAAAAAACTTCCTCCCTCCAAACAAGGCTGTTAATGTTGCTGTCATGTTTAATACATTTTTATGTATACTCCTTTTATTTTCTGGCTGGTTTTGCCCAGAGTCGAGTTAGTTTTTTCATAGCATCTGGTAAGGGCTTTGTTTTGGATTTGTGATGAAGACAGTGTTGATAATTCAGGGATGTTTTTTGTTATTTCTGAGCAGAACTTACCCAGAGTCAAGGCCTTTTCTGCTCCTCACCCCCCCAGTGAGGAGATTGAGTGGGGTACAAGGAATTGTGAGGGGACACAGCTGGAAAAGCTGATCCCAACTGACCCAAGGGATATTTCAAGTCATTTGGAAACATATTCCAGCATATAAAATTGAGGGAAGAAGAAGGAAGGGGGCATGTGTGGTGTTCTGACATTTGTTTTCCCAAGACACTCTTCCACATGATGGAGCCCTGCTTTCCTGGGAAGGGCTGGACACCTGCCTGCCATGGGAAGTGGTGAATGAATTCCTTCTTTTGTTTTGCTTGCTTGTGTGGCTTTTGCTTTACCTATTAAAATTATTTCAACCCACAATATTTCACACTTTTATTCTTCCAATTCTCTTCTCCATTCCACTGATGGGGAAGAGGAAGAGACCAGTTGTGTGATGTTTATTTGCCAGCTGGGGTTAAACCACAACATTTTCTTATGGCAATGGTTTCTATTTCAATGTTTAAAGCATGTGACATTCTGGAATTACAACATCCCTTTTGAAGGTTCCAAGATTCCAGCTTCTAGTGGTGAGTGCTTGAACTTTCATGAAATACAATTTGATTTAAAAATCAATCCTTCAACTGAGTTAAAAACGGCACCTAGTGCTGTTTATTTGTTTTTATGGAAAATAATACAGGCAATTAATTTCTTTCCTACCTTAAGTGTCTGAGTTATGAAAGTCTATAATGCAACATGGCATGCTGGATGAATTACAGCTGAGGTGATTTAGTTTAGAGGACGTGATTGGCAGTTAGTGATTTTGATAAAAACTTGTGTGAAATGCAACAGGCACCTCAGCTGTACAGCTGATTCACCGAAAACAAACTCAGAGTGAATAAAATTTCTATCATGTTACATTTTGTGCTGGGGAGTCAGATGGAAGGAGTAGGATGTAATTCTTTCCTAGACCTAGTAGCTGCTGCTTTAAGAAAAGGAATGACAAGGTTATGGGTTCTCCCTCTGCCATGCACCTTCTTCATAAATTTTAGCATTAAATTATAAATAAAACATACGAGGACTCAGCTCAATGAGAAATATGTCTGGACTTTGGCACTGCAAAGGTCTGCACAAATCCATACAAGCTGCTTAACATTGATTTTCCTTGGCGTCTTTCACAGCCCTATGTGGGCTTCGCAGTGGAAAAGGCAGACGTGTCTTTTATTGCATCAGGCCCTCTGCCATTAATTACAGACGTGCCTTTCCTTAATGACTGGGCACAACTGGCCTGTTGATCCCCTGCCTGCATCACCAGAGGATGGAATCAACAGATTGTGGACTTTGCTATTCCTGGCCTCCCTCTTCCCCCCATCCTCTTTGCTCTTTGCCAATGGGAGGTTGGGGCCAGAACCCCAATGGGCCAAGTTTTCCTCGCTCCCCTCTCCTTGTGCACCAGTTTATTCACAGCAGAAGTAAGCCAACACACATCTCCACTCACCTTCAAGCAGGGGTCAGTGGGGAAAGCAAGAGGAAAGACTCATCTTTCACACACCTGGAAGTGAAAGACTCCACGGCAAAGCCAATATTAATATCTCGCTCAACGTGGAGAGCTAACCAAACTGCCTGAGTCTGCAGAATGGAGTGGAAAAGTTGGAAAAGAAAAAAAAAAAAAAACAAACCAGAAAGTTTTATTTGTGGTATTTTCACATCTTCACTCTGGCACTGGCCAGAACAGTAAATGGTCTTGGTGGTTGGTGCACAGGGCCAGGGGTGAGGAGCCCTGGGCTCTTTCATTCCTCTGCTACTGATTCACTGAAGCAAACTGTTTGCACAAAATTCTTGAAAAGCACTCGTTAATTTTAGGAGCCCAGTTTTGTGCATCAACAAGTAGAGACACGTGGGCACTGAGCATCTACTGCTTTTCACAGTGCCAGAGAGAGATTCTGGCACACCCTGCTCCACTGTCAAACATCCAGACCAAGATCTGGACCTTCACTCTGCAAGACACGAAGCACTCTTGCATCTGAGTCAGCGAGATGGGAGCTCCTCCTGTGCCCAGGAAAGGCTCTTCCAGAGGATGCAGGACTTGGCATTGAATTGTTACACCAAAAACCACTAGACACATGAGCTTGAGCAATCCCTCTTTCTCTCACCTGGTAAATGGGCATTAAATACAGGTCATAAAAGTCCTTTGACCTGTTCTGATGTGCCAGAAAACCTGGCAGTTCCTCAAGGTAAGATCTGTTTCAGAACAACAAAGTTTGCTATAGCATTTTAAAGAACCTTAGAAGATGGTTTGATTCAGGTCTCTGAATCTTTCAGCAAATGTTTTTTAGAGGATAATTTTAATTTTTTTTCAGTATTCCCATGTGTATGACAAATACATTGAATTGCTTTTCTTAATAAAACTTTCATATCAATTGCATTTTCCTTGTTAAATTGTGCTTCTTGAGCAAGAGCTACTGAAACATGTATCTGATTAGGAAAAACCCATGTTCATGTTAATTTCATGTTTTATTTATTTTTACATAACTTTGACATGTTTCCTGGAAGATCTATCAATAATAGCCCATCTCCATGATTGGCTCATCCGAATAATGACTGTTGAGTATGTAAAACAAATTGGGCAAGACCCTGGATGAAGAGCAGGAGCTACAGCTCTCATCAAAATCAATTCTCTCTCAGATATAAAAGGTCATTGATAATTATGCGCAAGAATCTAAGAATGAAATCTGCCTCGTTGAGGGGTACTACCTCTTCACTTGCAATCACACAGTAAGCAGGAAAAAGACAGAATTGGCTGAAGCATCCTTGCTGTTGTTCTACCAGCTGAACACTGTTCCTGTCCACAGCTCAGTTTCTGCTGACTTGCCAGCATTCAGCATTTCAAACCCTGATGCATTTTCTTTGCCCAGGGCAGATTGTACATGGCATGTTTTTCCCCTCAACTGACTTTACATTTCTCGTGCTCCTGGAGACTTTTCCTCCAGATTTATTCAAATCATGCGGGATTTTATTTGCTAATTGAAGAAACACATGGTGCTTCACCAGTAAGGTCTAGATGTGAACCCCTGGATCTCCTCCTGAAATGCAGAGAAAGGTTTTGTGTTCAGGGGCTCTGCCTGGTCTGTCGTGGTGCTAACAGACCCCACATTGTCACACTGCTGGTCTCCACTGGAACGCCCTCATCTCCAAGGGACAAAGGTATTTCACCACCTCTACTCCTTTCCACCCTCTGAGCAAATCATTAAGAAAAAAAAAAAAGTAAAAAGCCAAATAGATGCTGTTGCTCCATGAGCAGAACACAATCAATAATATTGGTACAATTTAGTATTTGAGAGAAATATGTTTAGAGAAAACAAGAAATGAGAAAATCAAATCAACCATGTCTTAAAAGGCCTGGTGAACATGTCCCTGGCCTTATGTCCTTTATGGAAATTGTGCTTATACAAGAGATAACTCAGCAATGCAGTCAATAACTGGCAAACTTGATACTTCCAAAGGCTCTAAGGGGGAATGTCAACCAACACTGATGAGCAGCTTTGAACCCTTGGCCTTTCAGAGGCAGGCTGACAAGTTAACAGGCTTTTCTTCCTCAGTGGGGAAGAGGGTTTTCATAGCCTGTATTCCTACAAATAAAATGCAATCCAAAAGTGCTGGGCACACGCCACGTTTCTTAAAAGGGTAAGATTACCAGAGCCTCTCGATACACTGCGGGATGCCGATGTATGTTTGCGCTCAGTGTGGTTTTTCCAGTGGAAAAAAAGGGAACAAAAAAAAATCCACGGAATCTCTTACACATGGGAAAATACATCCATTCAGCAGAGGAGCAAAATGGAGTCTGCTTGAGTTAATTTCTCCTCACTTACTTTTATTTAACTCTGCAATAATGGTCCATTGAAACAGCTCAGCATTATCTCCTGAAATCAAAACACTGCTGGATAACAACTGGAGTGTTTTTTCCTTGTGGCTCTCAGAAGGGGGATCCCTTCATTTATTAAACAGCAGTAGAAGCAAACAAAAAAGGATTCTGTTGGGCTGTGTAGGCAAAGAGATTAAAGGAGATCTACTGGTGACTCAGGTGTCACTCAGGGTGAAGTTATGTATTTGCTCCTTTGTGTGACAAACTCTGTCAGAATGTCACCACACTGACACACACCTACAGTAAAAAAGGTCTTAGGGTAACAGAATTATAAGGGTTAAGCCACCTGCCTGCACTCATCTCTAGTGTAGGGGTAGGATCTTCTACCTTTAAATCAGAACAACCATCCTAAAGCCCCTACAGAAATACCAATCTGTATTCTGGATTCCAGATTCCTTTGTATACATTTAACTTCTCTGAGAAAGGATCATTACTCATTGCTTCAAAAGGACAGAAAAGACCTGAAAAGCATCTAGGTAAGATAAAGAAAAGGGATAATGTTCTCAAGCCTCTCAGGCACAGACTCTACAGCTCTTATTTCCCTCTTTTTCTTAGGTTGTCCTACGTTTCCATAGCTACAAATGTTATTTGTGGCTGGAAATTATGCACAGTCTTTTTATCCCCTATCCCATAACCATCTATTTGAATTTTAAATTCAATTCTAAGGGTTTGGTGATCCTCTTGGTTGTTGTTCACAAGTACAGTATTTCCATCATGTTGTAAAAACTAAGTATTTTCAATTTATGAAAATTAAGCAAAAGTGTCGGCTCTGTCATTTTGAGAAGTGGATTTCAGTCAAGCTTGGTATGGAATCCCACAGAATGTGTTCTTCAGCAACTCTGTTGTTTGTATTGAGATATCTGGTAAAGTCTTTTGAGAAAACATACCACATATCTCTTTAAGGTCCAACCAAAATATCATCTATCCCCTCCTCAGTACAACAGCCTTGCTGAGATAAATAGTTTGGGGTGGGGGGGAAATCTTCCACTGTAAATCATACTAACCAAACACTGCTGGGCCAAGTTCCCTACCCTCTGCTCCAGTGAGATACTGTTAGTTCAACAGGGAGTCTGATTATTGGACAAAATTTAGGAGGTAAAAATTAAGACAACATAACTGTGGTCCTCTAAGAAATTATTCTGTTCTTATTTCCTTGCCTCTCTTTTTCTTGGCACCGGGGGACTTTGGGTCAGAGCTAAACAGCTTATGAACTCATTTCCTAAAATTTTCAGTTTCCCAAAAGCTTGCTTTCCTTGGATTATTTTTAATTCAGTCAATTTGTAACACATATTCAGACTGTATCCTCCACAATATTTTATGATAAATCCCATTCAATTTCATATGTATGGTTGCAAGCTTTATTGCTTAACAAACATTTCATCTACTCTCCCATAATTTATATCTGAATGGGTTTATTATAGACATTGCATTTCATTCATTGTGCAGTTAATACTGCAACATGCTGCCTGTTTTCTGTATGGCCGCTCTACCATTATGTGCTTTCACTACAATTGAATTTTTCCTTGGGAGCTTTATGAAATGGTTTATGAATATGTAATACAAATTGTATTAACAAGGCAAATGTACTTTTTATTCCTTTTGTGAGCATTTCCAGTCAATGACTAGTAAGAGAACAAGCGTAGTAGCACATCTCCCTCAATTCCTATTCACCAAGGCTACCCATGCAATATTATTTTTAAAAGGCTCATCACTTCAAAAAAACAAAGATGTTTAAAAATCTTGGTTGGTGCTGCAGTCTCTCCCTGGAAAAGAACACAAGAAAGATTTCTGACATGACTTCTCTCTTTGTGGGGACTTCTCTCTTTCTGTTCAGGTAAAAAGATATTTGGCAGATGCTATCTTGAAAAGGCACCCCCCTCTATCACCTCCATTTCAGGCAGTCCATTGCCTTGATTACCATCGTGTGTTTGTTCTTCATTAGCACCCACAAACACCAATCCTGTTGCATCACAGGATTTAATTTGCATATCAAAACAGAGGCAATCTTTGCCTAGAGCTGTGATTGACCACACACATCGAGTGAGAGGAGCAGTGGAAATGAACCAAGAATGGGAGGAAGAACAGAGTCAGAGAGAGTTGCAGCATACACAGCATTTCCTGTGGGTTCAACAACTGCTGGAGGGACTGTGTCATGTGAAGAGGAGGTATAGATGATGTTAAATGGCCACAAAAATTTTAAGAGAGCTCCTGGAATGACAGTCAACACATATACTTTGAAAAAAACCCCAGCAAGGTGTTTCTTTACCTAAATTAGTTTCTTTCTATTTGGTAGAAAGCCATTTGCACACCTAGAAATGAAGGTGGGCCCTTGGCTTTTGAGAACAGGTGAAGCTTCCATACAAAGGGAAGTAGAGGCTTATTTTACATCACAGCCTCAAGTGCCACCACAAGGCCCTTAAAAACCTCACAGGGGGATTTGCTAATGCCTTTACCTGCTCACAGCTTTCTAAATCTTCAGATCCAGCCCTGATTTGAGAACATTTAAAACCCTGATAAGAACTCCTATTAAAAACCCCATCCTTCCTCTCACCATCCTGGCCAGCCCACTTTCTAGAACAAAACTGTGTCCAGGCACTGGCTGATGACTGATGGTTGGCCATATGTTCTTACTTACAGTGCAGGGGATTAATTCCTCAGTGACATGATGGGAAGGCTGGAGTCTCCAGCAGGAAATAATGTGGTACTGACAGAAAAATAAAGGAAATGGAAAAAGTCTGAATATGTTTCAGCTCAGCTGTACAGATTACAAGAAGGGACAGTGCAAAAAAAGATTGCTGCTGGAATTCTGATTCTTTTGAAGTTTGCCCATGGGCTCAGCAATGTCTGTACTATGTATACTGGGAGGAAAGCAATGCTTAATAGGGTTGGTTTCCTCCCAGTATTAGATATAACAGAAATACAGCAAGGTGGATTACAGACTAAGGTTTGGCTGGCTTCTGCTTTCAGAACCCCTGACATATGCTTGGAATAAAATCCCCTGGTGTCATTCTAGATCTCTGGAGTTAGCCTGGATTTGCAGGGAAACCATCAAGAACGAAGAGCAAGTAAAAGTAGAAGAAGGGACTCTCACATTTCATGAAACTCAGGCACTTGTGGAAGCATTCCTATTTTAGGAAAGAGCCCTGCTTCTAAAGAAGGGATCTTCTGATCTGCCTTGCATATGCAAAGTGGGGTTCAGCACTGAAACACTCAAGCAGAGCATCTTGTGTTTTTCTAGATTAGATCGTGGAAGGGCTCAGAATCAGCAGCGTGCATTGCTGAGCCATACCCACTCCTTATTAAATTCCTCCAATGACAATTTTACTGGTGTTTTATATTAGTGTTAACAAAGGACCTGAATAAGATGTAAGAAATGTTATATTTTAAATAAAAGTCCAGGTAATGTACCACTGGGGACCTCAGGATCAAATGAGCTTTTATATTTTTATGTAGAATGTAATCACTTTTTTCATTATTGTGGTTGCTGCATTACTGTTATTAAAGAGTTTATTACCCTGTGGGGGATACTGCTCATTGGAATTACGTGCTTGCAGCCCAGCAGTGTGGCTTCAACCCTTAATTCATGATACAGCCACAGGACAACAAAATGTCAGTACCCTGGGACTGGTGTGACACACTGGGTACCCAGGAGAATCCTGCTTGCACCAGGCAGTCAGAGACACATGCAGCTGGAACTGGAAAATCATTGTTATATGATCACCTGATTTGCAGGCCTTTAGTGCATGCTGGGTTTCTAGTAGTCTTCCAGGGAAACTGGCCAAAATAGAGCATGCAGGGAGAGGGCAAATTGGCAAAAAAAAAAAAAAAAAAAAAAAGGCAAGATATTACAAGAAATGGAAAATTACCTAACGGGCCACTTATCCCTATTCAAACTTTGGAAAACCTTAGAACTTTTCCCTAGGCTGCAACACAGCTCTCATTTATTACCAAGGTGACCTTCACCCCTCTCCTGACAGCACTGTGCTTTCATCAGAAGTATTTTTTGGAGAGAGCTGATTTATTAGAAGACCCACTGAAGCCCCACTTTAGAAGGATTCCCACTGATTTCTACCAGCAAGCACCACAGTGAACGTGACAGACAAAAGGGACCTACTGGGGTGCACTGGCTCCTCACACATCAAACACCTCCTCCTCTGCCTCAGCTGCAGCCTGCACTCCTGAGACTGTCACAGAGGAGGGTGGTTCATTCCACTAGGCTGGGGTTTCTACACCTCCCACAGTCCCAGGGCAATCACACAGTTAAATGTACATATCCAAGAAAACAAACATTACATTATTACTGCAGTCTCCTCCTTGGGACTCCTGTGATGTCTGAGCATGGGTGGTGCCTTCCCTCAGAGTCTGGCTTGTTTTGGAGGGGGGCAGATATTTACACGTGATATATTAACACTGGAATGAAAAACATCTAAAGACAAGTCTGTTAAGTGTGTCCATCTCATTACTGAGGCAAGGAAGGAATCTCTTCGAGGAAGTTGGACAGGAATGTTTCCTCCAACCATCTTAAGGAATGCAAGTGATCCACACTGACAGAATAAATAGGCCTCTCTCCTTCATCTCATAACTAGAAGAATCACCTTGCTTAATTTTCTATGACAAACTGTTAAATAAATACCTGTCCTGAGCACAGGAGGAAATGATTCCTCAGTTCCACGTGCAGTGGTTCCCCTGTTCCCATGTCATGGCTGAATCAGTGGTCCTGAGCATACAAAATCCACATATATCATTACAACACAGGAAAACTGGATATCCTGGGACATATTTACTCATGAGGGCAAGATCTGGGGTATCACCATTTATGAAATCTGCCTTTCAAAAAGTGGACCTTGGATTTCAATGTCTAATTAGCGCACATGCACAAACTGAACTCAGCCTTTATGCAGCCCCACAGGCAGGAGCCACTCCCTGTCCTTGCACACCATTCACACATCACACATCCTGCAGCTCATAAACCCTGTCACACGTTAATGAGATCCAAATAACACAGAGTCTACAAAGTACTAACATCTGTAGTTAGACTATTTAGCTTAAGTCATAAGGATTAACAATCCCCACGGCTCTAGGAATACCCTAATCATGCACAGGAATCACAGAATTGTGGTCATCTCACACTGCCTGGCTGACCAAGGCATTTTAATTTTCTTTTGGGATAGATATTGGATCTTACAGACCACTGGTCTGTTGCCTTATAAAATTAAAGAATTCTGTAGCCCCTATATTATCTCTGTCCCCCTTCTTTTTTTTTTTTTTTGTATGTAAGAGGTAAGAAAATAATGCTGTAATGTGAAAATGTGAAAATGTGATAATGTGATAATGTGATAATGTGAAAAATTTTAGCATTAAAAAGAAAAAGTAAAAAGCTATCTCAAGACCAAGGAGAAAAACTCCTGGACAAAGCTTTAGTCTTCATTAATGACTGTTCCACAACCTTGTTTAACACAATCCTGTGAGTAGGAGATAACCTAACAAATCCAAGCATATCTGCAAATGAAATGTTGGAAATCGATTACAAAATGTCTTCAACTAGTTTGTAATAAAACAAACAAACAAACAAAACAACCAAACAAAACCAACCCCAAAACAAACAAACAACAAACAAAAAGCCACCTAAAATTCTGGATGAACAGGTTGCAGAATTCCCTTTTTTTCCTGGATATTTTAAAAGATTATTATAAATCTGATAATGAAACAGCACTTTTTAAACCCCCCACTGTCATATTGCATTTCCAATGCATGTATATATGTGCTCTGAGTTTAATAGATAGATTATTTTATCACCATTTTTTTAAGGAACAAGAAGAGATGATAAGATTCCTTTCACTGACTTCTCCAGGCTTCCATAGATCACCCAAGAGAGCGCCACAGAAGAACAGCATTTCAATAATCTCTACTTTGAGTAATAGTTTGAACATAAAAGATTACTGTGCTGAAGGCAGCCAGTGGACATATTTCATACTATCACGGTAGCTTTCTTTCTTATCACTTTATTCCATGATATCATCTCCCCTGGAAAAATAAGACTGTATGATATTTCTGTCTCCTGGAGTTGAGAGGATCGTGATGATTCTATCTGGTTTAATACACCACAGTGCCCTTACATCAGTTTTCCAGGAAAATACAGAAAATCTGAGGAAGAATTTCAAGGAAACAAGCCCACATACAATGTTTGTTCCGTGTATGTTTGGCTTTCTCCTTTCCTACAGACTCCACCACTGCCAGAGCGTGGTCTAACCCCTTCCACAGAAAGAATAATCGTAAATCTGCATGAAGTTCATGATGATTAGTTTCTCTTGGAGCCGGGCCAAGGAATAAGCCTTTCTCCAATACAGGCTTCACAAGCTGGCTCTGTCAAGAATTCATTTATTAATCCTTTCGATCAAGCCTGGATTAAGTCATCCAGGGGCCCTAATGACATCGAGTAACTCTGTGCCTTGAGGTTCACCCCCAGGTGAAAAATCTCCAGAGCTGCAAGTGGAGGTTACCCTGAACATAGTCCAAGTTTATTTTTACTGCAGCCTAGGACACCTGTGCCAGGTTATCTGTGCACAGGCATCACTTCTGCCCTTGTGCTGAGTTTGAGGCCAGGACACACCACAGGCTGCAGGAATGTTTGAAAGGTGCAACGTGTTGGAAAGGATCATGTAACCAAGGAGGAGAAAATCAGGTCTAAGAAATCCAGTAGTGGACCCAAGAGTTTCTTTACTCCTACTCCTAAATTCTAAAAGTATAGCCATGAAAAGATCTTAGCAGCTACTCAATGTGTAAAAATCTACAGATTTACTTCCCAATGCATAGCACTATTTTTGCATCAAAGGCAATCATACTTTGATTCAGCTTCTACTTCCTATAAGCTGTATTAAAACTCTGTCACTCCATTTCCTAAATGTTCAGCTGAAAATTGGTTTCTTTGGCTTTTAGCCTCTATGAGTTTCACTGTTTAAATTCTTTGTCTTTCACTTTAAAATTCAGATTTAGAAGGTTGATATTCTACTTCAGAAGCAAGATTAAGCTAAAAAACTAATTTCCACCTTCTTCTATCTATTTGGCTGTTTCACTTCAAGAGAATTAGCAAGATTTTCCTGTGGCAAAAGTCCCACCTGGTCCGACTTGCCTGCAAGGTTAGTGTCTCCTCTCAAATGCAGTGGAGTTCAAAGCCATTCCTCTCCCCCTTCCCTCCACATCCCCCTCTCCAATCCAGGCAAGATTTGTTGCAAACATTTCACAGAGCTCCAGCGTTGTGTGAACTCTTGCAGAATTATTGTTGTTCCAGGAGTGTCCTGGGGGATTTTCAGAGCTGCTGTGAGACAGTGATATCCCTTGTGGAGGACTAATAGACTGTCACTGTTTCCACTGGGAACAATGAAGGTCAGACATGCCAGCTAACCTGTGTTAACACATAACTTCCTCGCTCTGCTCAGGAACAGCTCTGAAAATAACACCGTGCCCAGATCCCCCTGCTTGCCCTCTCGCTGGGATCACATGGAATCAGCCCCAATCATGCAGGCTTTGCTTCAGCCCAGCCCCTGGTGAATGCACTCAACAGCCCCACAGGGGCTGCTGCTGCAGTCCCCCTGTCACAAAGGGCCAGAGGATGGCCAGGGACATGCAGGGCAGGAGGAAAGGCTGCCTGCTCAAAGTGTCTGTCCCAGCAGCTCAGCCCTGAGCCCTCCTCTCATCCTGCAGCACACCCCGGCCACTGCCCCCTGAGCTCCTGCTTTTATAACCTTAGCAACTAACCCTGTTCATTCATTTTAACTCCTTCTTTACAAAGTCCTCTAAAAACTGTTGTTTGGGTTGTTTGTTTGTTTTGTTTTTTCTGATTAAGGCACCCCCTCATTTTGGTTTTTGAGTTTGTTTTTTACCTTTCATTTGGGGTTATTCCAGAAGAAACAGACTGTACATGTTCACAACACAGCAAAGAATGGTGGCTGAGTTCTGTCCCCTCTGCATTTTGAAACTGGGATTCTGCTGAACAGCAGCTGATTCAGGGGACACTCACCCAGCAGCCACTGACGTGCTTCTTCAATACTCTGTAAAAGATAAAGGGTTGGTTGACACCTATACTTGTAGGTGATAACCAAAGTTATATCTTAACACATCTGTAAGCATCTGTTGATCTTTCACTTCCCAAAACAAAAACTGCAGCAGCAAGTGAAAAGCTGGTGGGGGGAAAGGGGAGATTGAGAAGTTTCAACAGGAAAAACTGCAATTCATAAATATTATGACTACAAGGGAAAATGAACCACAGCTTGATCACACAACAAGAATAGCAATTAGGAACAATTGTTGAATTTAGTTTAGGTATGCAGCATACGTAGGTAAATACACTGAATGCTAATGGTTTTATAATAGTCTTATTAATTCACACACATAGTTAATGTTTAAGATAAACTCCCCATCTTCAGAGTAATTTATGCATCCCACTTTTATAGAATTCCAATTGAATGAATATGAACATAATCATTTTGCACAAATGTTCTCTAAGGAGTGTGCAGAGAGTCTGAGGCAATGCTGAGGCTCCCCACAGCTTTATTCATAATGGATCAGTCTATTCATTCCTTATTAATTTAATGGAGTACAACTGAGCAGTCTAGCAGCTTGAGCTTATGAGTGTTTCACAAATGGGGCTTTTTGCCTGTAATCGCTTAATCCTACTGGCTAGGCCTCATAAATTGAATAAAGGAGCGAACTAGGTTTTAATTAAGTCTAAGGAATGAGCTTGTCTGAAAGATACTTCAGCCTCTTAAGATCACAGTGGTGAAGTGTGTTTGTCCAGGAGCCTAGCAGGGGCAAGCATCCTGGGCTGCTCAGGTTAGAGACCAGTTGCTTTGATGTAAGGTATTTGCTAATACCATTTTTCCCTTTAATTAAAAATCCGTTCTCCACTGTCAGTACCATCCACGAGCACAAGTGAGAGAACTGCAGCAAACCCAACCTGTTCTGGAAAACAAAGAGGTTTGGGATTCATTCCTTCTAAGTCCATAAAGCAGCTCACACTAAAAAAAAAAAGCACACACTGACACCAACAAACAGGGAAAAAAACACAAGGCCCTATTAGTTTTGATACGCTCTCCCTCGTGGCTCAGTGCCCCTGGGTAAATACAGCTCAGGCAGATTCCATGAGGAAAAATGCAAAACTGGGAGCCAGGCCCTCATCCCTTTCAGGGTCCTGCACTTCTGGTCAGAGGTAGCAAAGTGACAGCTGCCACGTGTGTCACCCTGTGCCATGATTTGTCTCCTTGGATATCCAAGTACCAGCTCGGGGGACTGATTTGGTACTCACCTCTCACTATGCCTTGGCAGGACATGTGAATTAAAAAGTCTCCTTAGAGGCCCAGTCCTGTAAATATTTTCTAAGGAAAACAGAAAGATTGCATCTCTTCAAAAATGTATTTGCAGCCACTTTTTTTTTAAATTGAGCGGCTGGAGAAACAATTCTGTTGTAGGTGTGCAAACCTGCCTCTCACCCAGGGTAGAAATGAGGGGCATTCATATTCTTCCCTCCCCACAGTGGTCTCCAGAGAACAAACATTATCATTTTCTCTAGTGTTTTTGCCCAAATTATCTGTTGAGGACATATCCTGGGCAGCGAAGAATTCAAGATGCGTGGTGGTGTAAAAGCCTTTCCTGAGACTGCACTCAATTTTTCCCTCTTGTACCCTGGTGGGCTGTGTGGAGTATCTGTGCTGGATAAATCAGAGATGTTGGGCACTGAACTCAGTGCTCTCCTCTCTCTTGGGACCAGGGCTGGAATGTCAACTGCCCTGTGCACCATCAGAAAAAAAGCAGGCTTGGTAAAACATCTTCCAGGATGCAAGATTTTCTTTTTGTTCATGAAGATGAGAAACCACATTCTGGGAAATCCTAAATCAGGCGATTTTTTTGTCTGATTGTTTTGTCTGCTATATTGAACGGAAAGATGCACTGTTTCTATTATGACTTTACAGCTTATACTATGATTTTACAGGTGCCCAAAAGTCCTTGCTTACCTGGCTATGGTTTTCATACACCAGTGCAGCAGTACAGTGAAGTCCCAACAAAAATCAGACACTTTTTGCTGTCTATACACACAAATAACCAGAGATAGGTCCTGACCCCAGACAATCCAAAGCATCCCACCTAAGGGCGATATTTTAAAGAGATTTGGCATTCCTTTGTAATTTTACTTCCATCTTTGAAAATAAGAAATGGGAAAATGTGAGGTCGCTGAAAGGAAGGCTAATTTGCCTGGCTTTCCTTCTTGTGGGTTTTACTGAGTTATCCTGCTGCCCTTTAGTCATGTTTTGGTATTAACTTAGCTGCAGGCTTAAGTCATGCCAAAGGCAGGAAGGATATGAATTTTAATTAGACACCCATCTCTCACTGAATTCTCCCAGGCCCCTCTGAAAATCCAGACCCTAGAGCTGTCATGTATGTGGGCACGTTGTGTGTATCTGTGCACACACAAATCTGCATAAATAAATAAAGTGGCATGATTAGATTTTCAATCAGGCCTCCAATCTCGAGAAGCACCCCCGTTGCTCTCAACAAGAGTTGGTGCCTGCTGAGCTCGTGTGAAAAACCAGCCCAGCCCTCCAAATCCAGGGAACGCTGAGCTTTCTACACACACAGCTCCTGATCACAATTCAGTTTTAATTGCTTTAATAGAGCCTGATCTGGGGATGGGCAGAACAATGTGCCTTTCTAAATGGTTGGCTTTTCTGCTCAAACCCACTCCTGCTAAGCAGTGACAGTGTCAGGCATCCTGCCAGCCTGAGTGCTCTGAGGAGCAGCTCGCAGGCTGGGACAGGCTCTCAGGAAGCCTGCTGTACACTTCCTATGATGTTGAAATGGGGTGAAAAAGAAATAAAGTTAAACAAACACCAGAAGTCCATGCTAAAATGGAAATGCAAGCTGTATTTATTTAAAGGGTTGTTATGATTGCTTAATTACAGATCTTTAAAAACAAGTCCCTGGCTTTATTTTTTTTTTTTCCTCCTCTAAACAGCTTGTTTTTTGTGCACAGCTAGAAGGGCAGGCAAGGTTTATGTTGGGGATGATAGAGCTATTCTACTCAGCATTTTCAAAGCTGGTACCTATTCAGGATCTAAGACTATTTTCAGTTTTGATTAAATTATCCAAACTACTAAAAAAACTCCATTTTTAGTTATTCACACAAGTAACAAACAAGAGGACTCCGGGACATGAGTACATAAAGGAGTGAAGGCTCCTAGAAATGCTTCTGGGAGCATTTCTCATGGCAGTCAGCCTCACTGGAGAAAGTCTTCCCTGTCACAAAGGGCAGATTTACTTTGAAAAGAAAACAGAAACAAAGAATTGCAAAACCACAAAATCTGACAAAGGCAGAGACTGAAATGATATCCCATTCCCCTTAAAAAAAAAAAAAAAAAAAAAAAGAAAAAAAAAAAAAGGCTGGAGTGACTCACTAACATGCCAAAATGGACATTGGAATTTGCCTTTTGATTAACAAATCCCTCACTCCCAAGAAAATTGTCTCTGTAGCTGACTCCACCAACTCCTTGCCTACAACCAGCATCTTTCCTTTGTTTCCCCCATTACGGAGAGCCTTGGCTCACCACCAGAGCTCAACAACTGCAAAAAACCAGAGTACAGAGAAGATGGAACATTCCAGAGTGTGGGCAACTTAGTTTTGAAGAGGTCACTTGTATTCAGGTCAAAAGAATCCTTCTCTATCCTTATTTTCAATTTATGGAGCAATATTTTGACAGTACTTCTTTTAAATGGAAGGTGTCTCGTTTAACAAAATTATCTTGAAGGTTCCTTCCAACCCAAACAATTCTGTGATTCTATGATTCCATTAAATAATCAGAAATCTGCACATAATGACAAATGTCTCCTGAATAAAAGCATGGAGCTCTCTAAAATAAAAGCTGCTTAATCAAAGTACCAGTGATCTACTTTTTAAAATGGGTAATTCTCTCACATTTTAAACCAATGGCACTTAAAGGGGATAACATATAATAGAGTGCAGTGTTTTCCAAACTACTGCAATTTTTCAGGTGTCACTAACACAAATCTATTGACTGATTTATACTAATTACTTTAAAAAATGCTGCAGGGCAAATTACACATCCTCAGTCAATTTACAACAGAGACCATTCTGTAAGTGACAAGGTGTGCACCTACTTTTGAACAGCTGTCAGGCTGAAAAGAAAATAAATACTGAACTCAGAGAAAATATATAGAGAACGTGGCTAATCAAACACAGACTTCTCATCATACTGTTAATTGTTACTGTTAATGCATATTTCCTTTTTCATCATCCTGCAAAGGAAAAAGTCACCACAGGTATAAATATTAAATCTGCATGAGAATTAGTCCTGAAGTGTTAATTTGTATATTTCCTTGAAAAATATTTTTACAGTTTGTATGAACATGTAGCACTGATGACAGGACAGGTACCAGGGGAGGAAACCTCACAGGTAAGGGAAGAACAAAGGGTGCTCCCCTCCCTTCTGTGCCTCACAGGGGATGTTCTGGAACACACACAGGCAAATCTGATCCCTAACAAATCCCTGCTGCTGCTGGCATGATGTGCAGCCAGCTGGGATCACTGCTCTGGAAAAGAGATGGAACAATTAACAGCCCACAGTGACAGGGTCAGGATAGAGTCTAGATGGTTTTAAATGCATTTGAAGAAAATCTACTTTTCCAGGGAGGGGAAAAGACCAAAACCAGGTGACCATTGATTCCTCTGTCACGTACCTGTTGGAATCATCAGGACAGTAGGGCCCAGTGGTTTTTGGGAGAGGCTGGAGCCCAGTTCAGGCACCAGGCTGGCTGTCAGCACTGCCTGGGCTCCCACTCTGCTCACTGAGGTTCCCGTCTGCAATTGCACATCAGCAAATGGCAAAACCAGGTGGGACACAGGGGCTGACAGGCCAACAGTCTTTTTCACATTCCCACAATATGACAGAATATAAATACAATCAAAGCACGATTTGCATTAGCACCAGTGGTGAAAAATAGGATGCCAGCACTGTCTAGCACAACAGCTGTTCAGCATCTGAATGAAATACTGTATCCAGTATTCACCCATCTCATAACATCCTTTTTGTAAGTCTCAGAGGTCACCTAAACACATTTATTGACTTCATTATTTTTATATAGGGAGAAAAAATTGATGGTGCTACAGAGCTGAGAAAATAACTCACAATAAAATCTTTATTCAATATATTTCATCTTTTTTACTGTTGCTGCAACACAGTGAAATTCTTACATTTAACCATTATCTAAAAACACTATCTGAGAATTTCTGCAGTAAATTTTTTTATGCTACAAGATGTTCTTGGAAAGTTCAGAGTGAATGTTTACCATTACAACTGTGTTTATTATTCAGATAAACCATGCAGCACTCTTTCTGTTCTCCAACTGACTTATACAATTCAGAGTACAATGTGACTTGTGGATTTTACTGGTAAGTGTACATGGCAAATCCATGAACAGTTGGTTTGAGTGACTCAGATTCTAGGACTTGTCAATAATTAATTTCATGGGAAGCAAAATTAAAAGCAATTTGAAAGGATCACATCCCAAGTGTCCTATCCAGAGGAAACAGAGACTAGAAAATGTGGTAGCAATGCACAAATCAGAGGTTGATTAGTTGTACATAGTCTAAAATAAAACTCCCTGTGGCATTTTATATGAGAGCCTGGACATATTTGGTGGCCTTTTAAATTTTTAAAAATAAATATTTCATTTCACTGAGCAAACCATTTCATTCATATCCTGAGAGGGAGACAGCCAAATCTCCTCAGACACTATCAGTTACTCCTGATCCCTTGGCAAAAATCTGGTGACACCTTAGCTGATGAATGTATGAAAGGAGAGAATATAAATAATGTTCCTGGAACTGATACTTTTTGCATGAAAAGTGCAGCCTGTTGCACACTCAGGTAAGGTACATTATTAGGATTGTTCAGCACACAGTATCAATTCCTGCTGGTAGAGATGAGTACCAAATGCACAATATGCAGCTCTGAAGAGCTGATCTGCTTCAGGCAGCTCCACTTTGGATCTTATTTTGAAGCAGACTAAGGAACTGAGACAACCTCGAGTACAGTTATGTACCTCTCTGTAATGTTTATAGGGATGAGACTCTTCAGACTGAATGAGGTCTGAAATTTGCCTGAGAATTCTTTGCCCATTCTTAGTGAAACAAATCAAGCAGCAAGCGAAGCACGGAGCTGGTTATGAGCACAAAAATAACTCGAAGCCAGACCCCCACTGACTCACACAAAGGGATGGGTCATTGGCTGTGCAGGGTGCAAGGAGGAACAGCACAGATGCAAATTGCACTGGGGACAGGAGGATGCTGAGCTCTGTGTGTATGGACAAGTTTCATCCTTGAACTGCGCACAGGGGATTGCTCAGATGTCTGCTCAAAAGAATTCCAGTCACAAGCTCTGCACAAAAACGCCTCTTCTGTGATGGGGAGACAGGACACAACAATTTCCTAGGCCCTAAATGAAAATCCAAGTCTTACCCAAATGTCCTCTGATTTTCATGCATTTCTGACCACATTAAATTTGCATAATGAGTCCAGGAGATCTGAGTGAAGCATCACTCGATTTCTGTAATTGCCAGAAATACACCATAGGAATCAGACTACAACAGGCTAAAATGGTGTGAGAATGCCTCAAGGAGGTACCACGTTCTCATGAAGGGCTCCTCTGTACCCAACCATGAGCACCTCTATGGACTACAGTAAAGTTCCAGGCCTTCTCCTTATTAATATAAAAGTACAGCTCTAGCTCTGTTTCTATGTCATAGAGATCCCCCTGACATTTTTATGGTTTTGGTAAAAGAAGACAGAGTTCAAAAACTGCTGACAGGGATAACAACAGTTCCATGCACACACCATGTCAGGAAGGGACAGAGAAGCTCTGACACAGATGACATCCATGTCCCACGATGTTTCTACCACTGATACAGAAGTTTTATGACACTGTCAATCTTGCTTTCTTCACAATCCTATGCACCTCTTACAAGTGATTTTCCAGATGATTGCTTGGCAGAGGTTCAAAGGAGGTGCCCACACCTCCAGGTTTCAGAGGATCCTGAAAGAGGGGATACTCTTCCCACAAATGAACAAAATGGATTTGTCCCTCTCGTGAGCTCCTCCTGATCTGACACATGGAATATAAACAGTGGGGTATCAGTTTAATTTCTAGCAGCCACATGAGTCTCTCTCTCAGTTTGCCCAGTCAGTGGAACTCTTCCTTTTGTGGGCAACCTCAAAAGCAGGAAACAAATCAGGTAGGTGGCTGAAGTGAAGCACGTGAATATTCTCCTTTCTATCTGGAGAGTCTTTCAGGGAGACTTCATGATGACAAACAATAAAAATAAGGTTAAAATCCCTGCTTCCATGAAATCAATGGGATTTCTGTCATTGATTTGAGAGGAACAACAATTTCTTTGTGAAATATTTTGAGAAAGTCTGCCTCCTGTCCTGTTCAGTGCCATTACCCAATGTACCAGCCCTGGCTACTGCTGCTTTGCACCAGGCAGGAATCTGATCCCTGTATTGCAGAGATTCACCCTCTCCCAGTCCTCATTGTTACTCACCAGCCTGAGCCTGTGCTGCAGATAAATAGTGGGCTTTAATTCCCAAGACTCTCAATCCAATGCTTTTCACCACTGCCAGATTCACATTTTGTTTTGTTCCTTTAATATGAGCTTACAGGAGAATGAAACTGATAAACTTCCTCCTGCTCAGATTGCAGGAGCACAGGATAATATAACAAGTTAAATGAAACATTAGGAGAAATAGAAAGCACTTTAGAAAACATGCACTGCCTCTTTAACATTTCAAATTTTTCTTTTAACGTAAAATTACAGCATAATATAAGAAAGGAATCCAGCAAGATACTTTATCACAATACTTGGGCAACTTTAACTCATCTCAAGTGTTATTATAAGAAATAGAATTTACTGGTATGGACTTATATTCAATAGCACTCCTACCCTTTTTAATGAAATGTCATTATTCCAATACAAATCCTTTCATTCTGCAACCCGCTCCCCCCTTCATCTCACTATATTTCATTTCCTGCAGTTACGTGATATTATTGCCTTTTTTTCCACAGCTATTGATTTAGGTGTATATGGTTATTACAATGCAAAATAAAACAGTTCCCCCATCCATTCTACCTTGTACCATTGAACATTAACTTAATTTGTTTCAAATCTGCATTTGATTTGGCAAGGAAACCATTTATCTTTATGAAGAAAGCCCTCATAAAGTAGGGACTTCAGGAGATCACTGCTTTAAAAATTTAATAGCCTTGTGTCTTATACACTAGAAAAATGAATTAAACCTTCAAATATTATATGTCTCAATGTAACCTTTTTGCATTTCATACTATGTTTAATTCATTATATCCCAGGAAAAAAAATTAGATAAAACCTCACTAGATTTAGGGTGGTAGTTTGGTGCTCAGTTTTGTTTTGACTTGGGCTGGGTATTTCACATTCTAGGATTAAAAGTCTTTCAATGCAGTATTAGCAGTTGGATGTAGCTGATGTTCTTGGGATGGAGTTGGTTGTTGTGTATCTAATTTTCTTGGCTTGGTTCTCAGCACTCATAAGAATCATTAAATTCTGAAGCCACCAGCAATATCTCGAAGGATGATTTTTGTGGCACAAGCAAAGGACAAGCTTCCAGAGTCTAACACAATCACAAATCAAAATATTTTACCTATTATCATTGCAAATGGAATATTTGGACTGCAGTGTAGCATATGATGACTTTTGTATGGCTGATGAATAAATAAGTTAGGAAGCAGAAATATCTGTGACTGCAAAGGAAAAGTAAGAGAAACATTCACTATATGATGAGGCTAATGAACAACACCAACAACCAAGGGAAAAATCAGTTTAGCTGAATTAAAACTGAGAACCTTAGGTACTCAAACCCCATATTTCTTGAGAAAAAACCTAATATTTCACATTTTACACTAATATAGTCATTCTGGACATCTTTTAAATGACGGTTTTCCTTTATTCAGTTTGTTTTTCTGCTCTGACCAACAAGAGCTGTGTGATTTTCACTAATTCCTTAACAATTTATTTTTCATCATCACTGAACACACCAAAATTGACTGCAGTGAGAACCCTAAATACCTTCCAGGGCCTGGAATCATTGGCCATCTCTGCAGTGCCAGAGGGAAGATAAAGGTCCCCTTAACAGACAGCTCTGCTGGCCCCCTCCACTGACACCCCTGAGGCCAAACTCCAGGACCGAGGGCTCCAAAGCTCTGCAGCCCAGATTCAGATTTGACCCGACCCTGGCACAGCTCCTCCCACCCTGCATTTCTGTGTGCATTTGGAATTCACCCAGGATGGAGTTTGGAACTCAGGAGTCTGGACAGCAGCAATCCCTCTACTCCCTGTTCTTCCCTCCCAGCTGTTCTGCCCACTGATGCACCTCTTGTGTGACTTCTTTGGTCACAACAAGCTTAGCCCCCCCAAATCCCCAAAAATCCAGTTTCTCATTCCTGGGAAGGTCACCTTCCCAAACACAGCCGACTGGAAGGGCAGACATGAGGCAGACTGTGAAGGTAGACAGCTCTCACAGGGCTTGGTCTGCCTGAGTCTGGCAGGAAGATTAAGCCTAAATTAGCAAACCAGAAACACATCAAAAGGCTCAAGTCAAGAATTAGAAGTCAGTAAAACTGTGAGTAAAGTTTAGATCACTTACTCAGATGAAGAGCTATAAAGGTAAAAATACCCAGCTCTAGGCAGGTTGACCTTCCTAAACTGGGATGAAAGGCACAAACTCAGCATGGCACACAAAGTATAAATGTTGTATTGTCTTGCTGCAGCAGGATTACCAATTAATTGGCTTTATGGTGAGACTCTCAGTATTGAAATAAATCACAACCAAAAGATACCTAAATGAGGAAAGAGTTTTAAGCAGAGAGGCATCATGAAAGAGCCAATGAAAACTTACCCAGAAGAAAACGCATCTCAGAGGATCCCTAAAAGAGGACAACCAAGTGAAGAGAAGGGGGCAATAAAACAGTCAGAAGTTGTGTAAGTAGGGAAAGCAGGAAGCTCATAACGTTCAAATCAAAAATAAATTCCCCATCAGAACAACTTCCATCAGCCTGCAACGCTGCATTACTGAGCTATATTCTTTGGTACACCTAAGTTTTATTGATTTTATGACTATAAAGAAAACAGCAGACACTAGAAATACATTGCACAGGTCTCATTACAAATCTCCCTGCCTGTATCTTAGAACATTCTTAAGCTGCATTTAGCAAGCAACCTGGAGAGCACTGATATACTGTGTACACATATTAGAGACATGGCTGTATTTGCCTATTTCTTCCCAGTAGGTAACAACAGGCTGTTTTCATTGGATGATCTCCAGGAACAAAATCAGAGCACAGCATTGTGATTACTCAGCTCATACAAAGAATTCCCAGTTTCAGTAAGAATAAGTAACATTCTAATTTAGAGTTGATATTTGACACTGTATATGAGGGGAGGGGTCTACTTTCCATTTTCTCCTTAGACAACAGCAGTAAACTGCAAAACTCCCTGCTAAAATGTATGATCTTTGGAGAATGCTAATTGACCTACTAAAGTTGGCTTATTTTATTTGGTGAAATTTGCTTATCACAGGCCTCTAGGTGCTCTACATAAACAATATAAATGAAAATAATGAATAGACCAAATACCTAAGTGACAATGGGGACCACATCAATAGCTGTCTGCCCAGCAGAATTCGGCTCAAAAGAAACTGCATTATAGCATCTGATCATTTCAGAAGAGGGAGCTTCCCCCCCTTCTGAGCTTTGTTTTATTTCCAAGCACAGGGGGATTTGTTAGCTGGAGGTTGATCAGGTATATCCTGCCCTTGCAGGCTGCAGAGCACAGCCCTGCTGTGGGTATGAGCAGTGTAGGAGGGATGGGATCCTGTGGGTGTGCAAAGGGGTCACCCAGGGAGGGCAGGTGACCCCAAGGAGAACAGAACACACTCCCACACTGCCAGGATTGACTGCTCCACTGCAGGGGCTGGTCTGAGACCACAGCCAGAGCAAAGCTGCTCAGCTCACAGGGAATCTGGTGCTTCCCTACAGGCCTGAGGATAGACAACAGCAGCAGAGGCTATCTCTGATTTTATGCACTTTCCAGAGTAGAGAATTTCTCTTGAGATAACCTCAATTGTTTTGTTGTTGTTGTTACTATTTCTGTGCAAGCAATCTAGGGAGATTTCTAAAGATGATGAAATGAGCACATCATCTTCTCATGGAAAGCTCATCCAGCAGCAATGTTCTCTCTAGGTCAGTCAAGTCAGAAAATAAACCGCATATATAAGAACACGGGCAGGATCTGAGAGCAAAGCAGTCACCCAGTGTGAGTCACCACCATGATTGGGGTATATAAACTGTGAAACTGTAAATATAATATTGAAATAACCAGACTAGGCTTATGCCAGCTAGCTAACAAAACAAAGTTCAGCATTGCTTTGTTCACCAGCAGGTCAGGGAGCTTCACTGCCCACTCTGACCTTGCCAGGTGCAGGCTGCTGGTGAGGTGGAGACTCAGGTGGCTCTGCAGCCCCCTTGTCCCACAAGAGCAGCTCTGAAACACCAAGGGCCCTCCCTGATGTGAGGGGCAGAGGACAGAGCATCCTCCACTTTGGAAAGCAGGATCCCAGGCAGGATTCAGCACTGCCTGCCAAACACGTGTCCCACTGACAGCGCCCCAGTCGGGACAGCAGCCTGCCGGCTGTGACGTCTCTGTCACTTCATCCACAATTCCCACAGCTGTGCAACTCAGCTGTCTTAAAACCTAAATGTTTCTGCTGATTCCCAGGCCACTGAAAGCAAAGCTAACAATAATACCTGTTCTTTATGGATTTCATACTCATTCAGAGCAGGTACATGGAGTTGGAGACATTTCTCCTCTTCATGGATTTAGAAGTTTGGATGGGAAGAAGCCTCATTCAATCTCCTGCTAATACAATATGAAACACTCTTCACAGCTGTAATTTCCTGTAGCATCTAAAATGTTTCCTGTTAATATTTTCCATGTTGTTGCTGTTTTTATGAAAAAAATCCCCTAAATATTAACATTTTCAGATGGCAGAATGGAAAAAGCTAATGTAACTCTTTGAGACACAGCATACAAATCCAGAAATAGATCTAAAGGCAGATTTCTCAGCACTCCCTAAATTCTGGCATAAAGAACGGACCAAAACTCCAGTCCAACCTTCTGCTTTTCCTCACCCACTACTCAGATGTTGTAATTTGACCTCGATTTTAGCCAGAAGACAAACCTCATTTCTGTAGTGTAACACAGATCATGAACCTTTATCATTGTGTCCACACTAATTCCTCCATTCTCCCATTTCCATGCCAAGCAATAATCCTACCTTCCTTATAATGCTTAGAGGAGAAAGCTTGGGCTGTATGTCTGGGAGGTAATTTATAAATACTAACTACAGTTACTCTTTACTCTTGCTGTTGGATGATTTTAGCTCAATGGGAGGTTTGAGAGAGAGGGAACAATAAACACAATAAAGCTACAAAGTAGCCAAAAACTAAACTAAACAAACAAAACCCATAGGCTTTAGTCCTATAGTATCTCACAGCTACCCTCAAAATTTCCATTTGAAAAGATTTAATCATTTTGTGAGAACCTGAAGGATGAGGGATGTCTACAGAGAGGACCAGGACTGTGCCCAGCACTCACTGGAATCTTTATTGCCCCAAGAAAACTAGAACAAGCCTGACCCTTGCAGAGAGAGGCAACAGACCCAGTGAGCAACTTCCATGATTATTCTGCTTTTTCTTTGTCCATGCTGCCTGGAGGGCTGAGGCAGCTTTGTGGGAGCATCAGTTTGGCTCCCCTGGTTGCCCAGCCCAATCACTCAGCAAAAAAACAGATGGCTCATCTGGTAAGGGGAGCTCAGCCCACCAGCCCTGTCAGTGTCATTTATACCTGTCTGTCTGTCTGTCTGTCTCTCTGTATCACCACCTGGCACAGGGCTACAGAATTTATGCAGTGGCTTCTCTCTAGCTAAGCAGGAAAAGTATCAAATTGGACATATTTGCAAGCTTGTGCAATTAGTTGCCGAGTTGAGTGCGCAGAATAACATTTGTTCATGTACTTACCAACTGTTGAATGAATTTTCAGTAATGATCTCTCCAGCTGTGGACATAAATTGTGTAGTCATAGGCCATGGCAATCAAATGTGAGTGCCCACAGATCTGGAGAAGATCTAACGTGGGATCAGGGCATACCTTATGGGAGTGTATTTGTTCTGGCTAGGCACTCAATCCAGTGAATTTGCTGAGATTCTTGGTAGCCACAGCAGCAGAAGGCAAGCAGACTAGACAGAAGATATAAATGTACCTCTAGTTTCAGAAAATCTTGCAAATCACCCTAGTTTGTGGCTTATATGGACACTGAAAAATTCTCACTCTTCCCAGACAGCATTTGGGACACTGCTCAGTTTAACATTAAATGCAGCTTCTGAAGAACTTAGTAACATTTATCATTTCCAATAAG
This sequence comes from Prinia subflava, assembly GCF_021018805.1. NCBI lineage: Eukaryota > Metazoa > Chordata > Aves > Passeriformes > Cisticolidae > Prinia > Prinia subflava. The sequence continues at coordinate 16,175,549 of NC_086259.1, forward strand.
AAACTTTTCTGCACTGAGAAAATGCATGTGATTTCAGCTTTGTCACAAATCAGTCTGTAAAATTTCCAGCCAGGTTTTTTGTTAAAAAGTGAAAAGAACACTCACCAGTGTGGTCACCTCGTGCCAGCAATGCCGAGGTTGGCACAGCCCCGTTCCTACAGGAACAAGCTGTGACCCTCTGGGTCACTCTGGATTGCACTGTCCTGTACACAGAGGTCAATTAAAATAAAGAGATGCTATGTGGGATACAAGTGAGCCTCAGTGTCCTTCCAGATCCCAGGGACTCTTTATTTGCCCACCTTTTTCCCCTGGACAGCTGCAGGTGTTTCTGCCAGGCTAACACAGAGCAGAGCACAGGGCCCACGGATATTTGTAGATCAGACCTGTAGAGTGCCATCACGGGGTTTTTCACATTTGTGATCGCACACCCGTACCTTGCCAGTTGTATCTCTTCATATTTGGATTATTTAGATGCAAATCCACTGCACATTGCCAATTCCCCCTCTCTCAGAACGCAATCGATTTTAAAAGCATGCGAGCAAAAGCCTGAGTGCTCGGAGTCTTTGCAAGTGTCCATGACATGAAAGACTTTAAGTGACTGTAAAGCTATTTTCCTTGCTGTCAAGCTGCCAGATGATTTTCTTGCCATTAGCACATGCCTATACAGGCCAAACTAATGCCTGCCTTTTTGGACATATGTGAGGAAATAAATGTAATTACAAGCAAGATGTAATCACAATTGCTTTAGTATTAAAGCTGCTGTATGCTCTCACGGTTTAGTTAACAATACATGTAGAAAAGTGGAATTGCTTGATGTTCTCAGAAAAAGGGAAAAGAGGGGGAAAAAAGATAAATATGGCCTCTTTCATTTATATCTGTGAAAACACAACATTTAAATGCAGAATTTGACTTTCCAAATATCACACCAAAAACCTTTTAACAAAAACAGCAGGGAGAGAAAGCTCTTTAAACCATGATATTCCATGAAGGATTATGAAAATAGAGGTCATTGCAAGAAAGAGAATTGCAAATACAACTTGAAAAGCTTCTCACATTTGTAAATACATCGAGGAGAATTTATTCCTCTCTGATTTTGCTACCAAAGGATATTTACAGGTTCCCAGGGAAAAAGGAAGAAAAAAAAATGACATCAAATTTGATATACTCTGTGTGGTGCAACATGCTGATGTGTAGTAGTAACACTCAACTGAGCTTCAAAGGAAATGAGTTTTCTAGGCTGGAGTTACACATTACAGGCCTGATCCTGACAACACACTGAGCATTTCCTGAGAGCAGGTTTCGTGTGCCCTGAGCTCTCACCGAATTTAGAGACAGCTTTTGATTTCTTTTGGTGCTGGATTGTGATCAGAAGTAATGAGACAAAAACGTAGCGTGCTTCAAAGCAAGAGCTGAAGCTCATCTTCTCCCTGACTCCATCACACTGAGGCCCCTGCTCTTCATTAGGCTCCGGAGTGATGAAATAATAACATTTAGGATCTTAATAACCAAGTGAATCTTGGTTTGTCTGCTCAGGCAGCCCCAGACTCACAGAATGACATCTCTTCCATTCCCAGCACAAGAACAAAATGCATTTGGGACACGTGCACAGGTGCTTTGGCACACTGCTGGCACACAAGTGGCTGAACGCATTCCCAAACTTTGACTGACAGTTCTGATTAGCAGCTTCCAGTGCCCTGGATCAGTGAGGTCTGTTCTTCAGCAAACCCCAAGTACCAACAGTCTTAAAATTACACCTCTTTAAGGCACGGGCTATCCTATTTCCAAGCAACTAAGCCCAGTGCCATGTGTGGAGGACGTGCAGGCAGCCCCTTCAGAGGCGGCCATGGGAGGTGCTAATTTGTGACAGACGCAGCCAGCAGGTCGTGTTCTCCATCCACAGCTGGTGAACGATTCCCACAAACTCCTGAAGCTCAGTTCAGGTGGTGTGTGCACTCTCAGATGACCGAGGCATAAAACTCCTGACTTGAGCTAGCTTATCTGAAATTTCAGATATTTCTAAACTTGTACCATGAAAATAAACTGGAATGGAGTGACGTCTACCACAACCAGCCTGCCCTGCACAAACTTTTTGTGGCTCCAAATGCTGGAGAAGGTCTCTCTGAAGTCTGTGACACAGCACAGCTGATAGTTATCCCCACTGAAAGCAGTTTAAACCCTGCTCATCTCTGCAAAGGGCCACATCCAGCTCTGTCTTTGCTGCTCCAGCCACACAGTTCTGCTTGAACTTGGCAGGTACCTCACAACTGCAAGGTGAAACTGAGGACTGAAATCAACAGCAAAGCCCTCATAAGTCTAAGCAAAACTAGGATTTCACATTATGATTTCCTTCTGTATGAAAAAAGCCAAGGGGGGGATGGAGCTCAACTTCTCACTGCCCAAACATCTGATACCAATAATACTTCTTTTACTCTGTCCAAAACTATATTTAAATTGCATTTCTGGCAGGTTTTGAGATGTGTGATATAGATCTCCTGCTATCACATCAGATGTAGTTTCCTTCAGAACTGTTGAACCAGATGTAAAATGTGAGAGATGTAAAAAGTAAAATAAAAACCCTGCTCAGAGTAAAGTGTTTCTGACATGTGGCTATTATATATGGGGTTTTAGATGTATATCTCCTCTCCAGCCATTTAAGAAGGTACACAGTGTCGTAACTCTATTGCAGCTGATTAGTGCCAGCTACTTGTGATCAGTAGGAATTTAAAAACCAAGGGCTGCCAAACACTAACAATCTATAAACTGTATTCCAGCAACGTGCTGCAACCGAATATTCTGTAGTGCACTTAATTTCAAAGTAGAGCCATATTTAGAACACTGGGGGAAGGGGAGGGCAGAGGGGGGGAGAGAAAAGCTAATATATCACACCAGTATTTGATTTTCAGCACTTAGAACTATACATGTTCTCTTTCTTACTGACAAAGAGAACCAGAGGCACAGAGTGAAAGGAATTCTTGTGAGGTTGTCGAGCAGTTGCACAGACAACAGGTATAGTTGTAAAGTAATTCTCCCCTTTTCAAGCATAAAATTGTCTCTTACAAATCTCAGTCACAAATGTGTGCAGGTAAAGATTTGAGTTACAAATGAAGAGCAGTGAAGGAGTACTTTGGCAGCAAAGGTGAGTCAAAGCACCAGCAGCACCAGGGAAGAAGCAGCTGCACTCCCAGCACATTAACATCCTGATAGGATCCCACTCCCCACAGACCCAGTGATCACTTGCACGACATTCAACACTATCTGAGGAGCAAAGGAATTTAACCAACTGTCTGCTCTTAAGAGAGCAGGGCAATGATTCTCCTGTCACTAGTTTTATCTCTTTGTGACCCCTTTTGAGTTCAAGGAAATCTCTCCTGATTTATTGTACTGAGAGGAGTATTAGTCTGAACCTATTTCATCACCAGACCACAAGTTCTCCAAAAAGCAGGGCTTCCTGTCTCCCAGGGACTGAATTTGTCCCTCCCTGGTGACTGTGTGTCTATTAACATCCCAAAGACACTGTGCTGCATAGTGCCTTCAGTTATATACTGCACTGTGGACCACTCTAAAAATAAATGTAACTATGTCGTTTGACCAAACAAGAGAAAAAACGTGTGGAGAAAAAGCCACAAAGCCAGTGCATCCCATCATCAGGAATCAAAAAAGCCTTCTGAGAAAAAAATCATCCAATGAGACAAAAAATTCATGCTGATCCCAGGAGAAAGGAGATGGCTTTGTCATCTGCAGCATCCTGACACCAGCACAGCAACACAGAGATGGACCCTACTGATAAACGAGCACAGAGTTGAATCTGCTGTAAAGCTAAGAAGGCTTCTTCTATCATTCTTGTCCATGAAAGACACCCAAGGGATAATAGTTTTATTTCTTTTTACTTAGAACAAAAGATGCCCACAGCTTAGAAATCCAAAAAGCTTCACTGAATGCCACAGGATGAGAAATATAGCTAAATAAAATTCACCCATAATCCTTGTCGTTAGTTTCTATCTACCCAGTATTTTCTGTAAGCACCCAAATCCCCTTAAGAAAACACAATATAATGAAACTCTATGCTTAACCAAGTTCCTTCACTTTTAGGAGTCCAAAGAAGCTAAAATGCAAATGAGAACTTTGACACCGTGACTCCCTGATGCAAGACAAGGAACACAGGAACCAAGTAAGGAGCCCCAACATGACTGGAGAGCAAGGAATGTGACAATTCTCATCCTTGCTGAGTTCTAGCTAGTGCTGTGTGGGTATTTGAATAGCATTGTAATTTGTAATTGTTCCAATTGATGACATCCCAGTTAATGGAGCTGTAAAAATTTACAGGAGGGTCAAGGCTCAAAGGCATGCCTGTGGGATGGAGTGTGGGGATTTGGGAAAGGGCAGTTAAAGTGGCCAAGAGGCTTCATGCAGGCATAAATTGGGCCATTGTGATAAAGCTCTGAGAATGCCCAAGGAATGATCTCTACAGTGCCAACAGTCAGGAATCTTTCACACTGCCACTGGCAGGGCAACTCCAAACTCTCTCTTGCTATGTAAGGCACACAGAACCACAGAATCACAGAATCACAGAATCAATCACAGAATCACAAAATCAACCACAGAATCACCCACAGAATCATAGAATCACAGAATCACAGAGTCACAGAATCACAGAACAGGCTGAGCTGGGAGGGACCCACAAGGATCCAGTGAAATTCCTGGTCCTGCACAGGACACCCCAACAATCCCACAACAATCCCACTGCCTGAGAGCTTGCACAAACACTTTTTGACCTCTTTCAGGCTTGGGACTGTGAGTACTGCCGTGGGGAGCCTGTTCCAGTGCCCAACCACCCTAACATGCGACCATCCCGACATTCCCATAGGGCTGACATGGGAGAACACAATGTTTGGAGCATTTCAGGCAGACAGCAGAGGGGCAGCATGCTGAGAGCCCAGCAGTGCCCCTGGCTCTGAGCTCAGGGCCAGGAGTGTTGCACATTCTTCGGGAGCACACGTCACCCTTTGGGCGCAGGAGAGTCGCGATACAGCCCGGTCTGCCCGAAGGGGCTGAGCAGCACTTGTGGAGTTGGATGCCTGTGATGACAAATGTAGAGATTTCTCTACAGGTATTTGAATTTGGGATCCTGTGGAATTGCCACACCCTGGTCCTGCAAACACAATGTGAGATATGGCAAACATTTGGGGACGTGGAAATCCAGATGTTCTCTCATGTAGTACTGGAAAAGATCAGTACAGGCTGTGTTTGATAGATGCCAGTCATGATCTTACACATATTTTTAGAGAAATGCTGCAATTCTTAAGAAAAGAGAAATTGATCTTAATGGTAAGTGACATTTTAGTTCAGTCACAATTACAATCAACCAGACTTACTCTTCACATTAGTAGCATGATATGATCCTTAAGTTCACACAGGGTTAAGTTTGTCATCCTCAGAGATTTCTTAATGACCCTTGTTATCTAAACCCCGACTCAGAATGGTGGATGTGGATTATGTTTTCAATGCACATCCTCAGACATATTAGGACATGAAGTGAATCTGACAGGGAGAAGAATATTTCCTTTCTCCTCTGAAATGCCCCAAGAGGGTTTTCTGCAGGTGACCTCTTCAGACCTTGGCTCTACATTAGAGTTATTGTCCTGAGAGAAGATTCAGTTAAAACACACAATTCATTTCATATAGTGCTCTTGAGTTTATTCTTGGTGGCAGCTAACTTGTAAAATTTTATTATGGATTCTTCTTTGGTTTGCTTGATGGAAAACAATTATTCTATCATCAAGTCTAAATGATATACTTTGCTAGACTACACAATTTTCTTTCCATTACTATTTTCACATAAAACATTAATTTCTGTTTAGAAAGAAGTTCCAAAACATCCTTCCTAATGTATCATCAATATATTAATTCACACTTCTGAATGGCTGTGTTCAAGCAGGTCTGTTATCCTAAAATAAGACTTATGACTTCTGAATACAATGAGTTAAAGCAACAACAATTATTATTATTAATAATAATAATAATAATAATAAAGCAGTGTGCTGATGTCTCTTCTGAGAGCAGAGCTGGCTGTTGTAGGCAAATACAAATGCTTGGTGAGAGTTCACCTGTGCCTGACACAGCCTACCCTGTCACCAGGCAGAAAGACACGGAGCAGCAGAGTCCCACCCTGGGAAGTGCAGCTGCAGCACAGAAAAATCCAAAAGTCCTGCCCAAATCCCCAGGCAGTCTCTGAGAGGCAGCTGTGTCCCCAGAGCCCTGCTGGGCCCCAGCAGCAGAGCAGGGACCTGCTGGAGCAGCAGTGTCCTGCTTTTCCAGCTCTGCTCCTCCAGAGCCGCCCTGTCCAGCAGTGACTCAGGGCCCTCTGCTCTTCCTCACCCAGGGCAGGTGTACCCCAAGCAACTCAGAGGGTTTGAGAAGGGCTTTGCTGCCACCTAGAACCAAGACTACTAAATCCCAGCTGAGAGGAGCAGCTCTAAGCCTGTTCAGGTGTGGGGCTCTCAGTCAGTGGAATTTTCTCCACAGCAGGCCTGGCATTTACTTGGGGGGAAATGTCAATGACAGCAGAGCTAAGCCCATACAATTTATTTACAAGCATGTTTTGAGATGATTGTGGAGTGTAACTGACCTTGAAATGCATTCCTCTGTGAGGACTTTGGCAGGGAGCTATTTTTATGCTACAATAAAATTTCCAGGGCTGTGACCCCACCCTGGTTTGGTGCCATGGCCTGACGCCTGCTCAGAGTGACAACACCCAGCCAAGGCAAGAAGCTACAGCCACCCTCTCTCTTGCCCTAGCCTGGGAGTTCTCTAAGAAAGAGAAGTAAAAGTGGATAATGAACGTGCCTGAAACCTCTTAAAACTTCACCAGGACTAGAGAAAAGAACCCCCCCCCACCTACAAACTGCAGCAGGGGCACTCGCTTGTGACTAATGCCTCAAAAATGGACAAGTTTTTCTTAGCTGGGCTTATTTTCTGGAAAAATAGAGCACTTCAGGCATTATGTACCCTCTTTTTTTCTATATAGGCAACATGCACTGGAAGTGTGATCTGCATTCAGAACCAGTGAAAAATTCTCACTGATTTGAGGAGTCTGTTCTATTCAAAATATTTATATCAATCCTTTTCTTTTAAATTCCCAGGCAACAGTCATTTAAATTGAGGTTCACCTCTTATCCCACAGATTTGCTCTTCCTGATTTACCGTTTCTAGTAGAACTTTCTTTTCCAAAACAATCTTCCGAAGAATTCACAGATACTTATAGAGCCATTATTCATATATTTGCTCTATATCATGTAAAAAATCCAGGCCACTGAAAATATTATGCAGCTTCTTCAGTGCACTGTGCAGTCAGATTGCTCTGATAAGATGGCAGATGCAACCTAGGAAATTAAAGTAAAGCCAGCAGTGTGGATTTGTATTTTGAATCTAGTTGAAAGCACAATGAACACTTAAAGCAGCTTTGTACAAAGCCCATTCCCAGGGATGAATCTTGTTTTGTTGCAATGATCATGGCAGGGTCAGAGTCTGTTGAAAAAGCCCAGGTGTCCTAGAGGAAAACGTTCAGAAGGTGATTTTATTTAAGGTTTATTACAATGTTCTAGGAAACCATTCAGTGGAGGTTTTTTTCATGCTTGCGTATACCCTTGAACATCAATTTGGAGGCATGCAGAATTATATGATTCCATGGAAATTAACATGGTAATGAATATTAACATGACAATTAATAATACACTTAAATGTGTGTCATGCAGTTGAGTGAGCCAAGAATGAACCAAATGTGTTGTACCAACTAACCCCCCACAGTTACAAGACAGAAACGAACAGCATTTTGTAATTATACACAGTGACATATTTTCTCATATCTACTGCCAAAAAAAATATCACTTTTGGGAATTAAAAGAGAGAGCAGCAAATAGAAACAGCTATGTCATCAGTAATTGCAAACATGCTTTCAGCTCCAGCTTCTGATAACCATCCAAAGGCGTTCTTTTAATTGGTAAAATTGACAACTGTCCAAAAATAGAGGAGTCCTTAAGGGCCATGTTCACTCCTAACAAGTCAGATAACAAAATCAGAGTACCTAGAAAGTTTTGCAATAAGATGGGAATTAGCAAATAAGCAGAACAACCGAAAAATAAACAGTGCTGCTGCTAAAGGGGCTTTTTAGATATTACAGGCCTCCATTAACTTTGCCCCATGGGGTCTGATCAAGATGTCCACAAGAGATGGACAACAGATTGACTCACTACATTTAAAATATAACCACCTCTCTCAGGAACACTAAGAGGATTGCTTAAGACAAGTCTTCTTAACACTGGCACTCTCCAGCATGTGATAAAACAAGCTGATGAAATCCAAAACAACTTTAGGGCTGACAACTACTTGGTTTCAGAGCGTTACAAGAAAGAGATGATTTTTGTAGGGCATTGTTCTTAGATGCAGGTGAGATCTCAGCCCAAGGTGCTCCTCAGTGGTGCTGGGAGAAGCTGATGATCCCGCAGCCCACTCACAGGTCAGGTGGCTCATGTGAACGAGGGGTAAAGAACCCTCCAAAGGCAGGCAGGGGGAGACTCTGCCAGGTCTCCTTGCAGCCAAAAAGACATTTCATCAGCGTGATCATGCTTCAACATTAATCCTTACTTAACAAGGATTATTGCTTGATAACATCACAGGCAAGCAGGAAAGTAAGGTCCCTACTCTGAAGTTTCTTATCTAAAGAAATTTTGTCTTTCAAGTACCACACTGTATCCTTTGTTAAACAACGAAGCCAGAAGCCCACAGGCTCTGCTCCTCATCGATTGAACAGGAATTAGGACACTGAAACCATCTAATATTGGGTGTCTAAGGAATTCAGAATACCAAAATATCTGCAGGTCCTCAATAAAAGTACTGAAAAAAGCCTCAGTGACAACAGCTGGACATTTCCATCTGGAACTGACCACGAGAATTCTCACCAAGAGAAATGTCCTTTTTATTCACCTGGCTGAACAAAAGCCTGTAGGAACTACAGTTCTCTGTCCTCTCCCTACACAGGTCTATTCCATACACCCCATATCAATATTTTGCCATTTGCTACTAAAGGTTGTGGGAGAAGTAAGTTGCAAGTTCCCTTGAAATCAGCGTTTCTCCCTATGATTAGCTCTCTCCTGTCTACTTGCTGTGTTTAAATGACCAAAAATACTGTATGCAAAGAATAATTAATAAAACTCATTGGGGCCCAAGGGTTGTCATAGACATATCTTTGTGTACATCATAAACTATGTGTAAATATGTATTTGGACAGTTGTTGAAAATGTTTAATTTTTCCCAAACACCACAGCTCTTTCCAAACAGCATAGCTTGATGGCATAATGTGTATTTAAAGATGTTTTAATGGTCTGTTTTATTTATAGTTATTTACTCAATAGAGTGCATCAAGCCTTCAAAGCCTCTGTGGGCTATGTGTGAACTAAGTAAGCATCCACCCATTGTTTTAAAAACATGGCATTTGCAGTTGATTGATCTGTAGAACACACTTCATTCAGACATTGCACTTTAGGAAAAAACAAGAGTTGGCTGTTACCTGAGGGGAGTTACCATGATACTTCTGCATCCACAGGGGACAATTCTGCTTCCAGGATCCAGTGTGAATCCAAAGCATGCCCATAATGCTCTTATGCTGTTTTTCTCGTCTTGGTAAGTAGCAGGATAATTCAGCTCTTTCTGAAACACACAGGAAGTTACAGAGAAGGCAGAGCCCACTGTTAGTAAGATTTTCACTAACTCACATTATTTTAATGGAGGAACAAGCATTTAGCAATGTTTCTTTGTTTCACTCTAGTTCAGCTGGCCTCTTTCATGTAAAACTTGGACTGAAATCTCCTTTTCCGAGTTTTACAACATGCTCAACTCAAACATGGGAATACAGGTTGGTAAAAAGGATCCAACGAGAAGAACACCACAGGATCTTCAAGCCTGAATTATTATGTTTCCCACTGAGTAGGTCAGTCTCAAAAATTTGGTTTCTCTTTCAGTGCTGTCACTACCCTGTTGATGGTACTGTGGTCATTAGTGAGCAGCACACCTCAGTTTTCCCCTCCTGCAAAGTCCTTTGCAATTTGTTTTGAGATATAAAGGTGCAAAGAGTTTTCAAACAACTAAAAATGGTTGTGATTGGTTTTAGTGTTGGAACTGTTGTCAAGCAAAGTTTCTTTAAATCCTCAAGCTACTCCTCTGCCCTGTGCAGAAACTACTCCAATACTATGCCAGATACTATTGCATCACCAACAAAACTGGAAAATATTCAGAGCACTTAAGAGATTTGCAGAGACAGACTTAAGAGTGAACAGTGCATCAAACAATTTACCACAGGCCTATCTATATATCACAGATATCAAATTCAATTTTAAATGCAAGAAGGGAAAAAAATGAGAGATATGAGATTCATATACTGTAATTAAATGGAAAACACATGCAAACTGCAGCAAAAAATAATAGAAACATGAATCGTGTATGTTGCATCTGTCTGTTATTACAGTAGGAGTGGCAATGATTAGTAGAAATAGAGTTGCAAAATTATTTCTTATATGCTATCACTTCCTGTGCCCATGGGGTAAATGTGATAAAGGCATCTCAGCCCGAGGTGAGGGCAAAGGCAGAAAGCAGAGATCTTTCTGCTGGGAAAGAAGAGCACTCGGTTGCACAGGAGCCAAAGGAGGTGCCAGCTTCTCATCCTTTGGAGGTACCAGCAACCACTCCTGGAGCTGGCACAGCTCTTGGAGAGAAAGATACACTGCCAGGGACCTGCTGCCTTGATATCCCAGTCAAGGAGAATCTGTTCGGGGGGGGGAGAAAAGCTAAGAATGGTCTAAAAGCTCCAAAATGTTGATTTTGTGGTCAGGATCATGTAAAATTAATGGTGCATAAATGTGAATTTTGACATATTCACTCAATTCATTGCAATTGTGCACACACACGAACGGCCCCACTCCCAGGGAGAATATTCCCATGCTCAGCGTTACTCACGAGCCCTGTGCCACCCCTTTGCACACATGAAATGTAAACCAGCTCCATTAAAGCACAAACAGGGTCCTGCTCCACGCAGGACTGAAGAGGCACCAGCCGGGCACTGGTGCATAATGGTGATGGACTCCAAGAGTGCAACCCTGAGCTCTTCCAGAGGCAGAACCTTTACACATTGCCTAAGAACACAAGATAAAGCCCTGGCAAGCTTGAGCTGGCAATCTGGGTGGAGGATCTCCCCCTCCACCCAAGCCTGACTCACTGCAGCTCTCTGCAGCTGAAATAGGAAGGGCCAAGGTCTTTGATGGTGGTTGAAGCAAGCAATCAGTTTGGCTGCCTTTAGGAAGTGCTGAAATAGGTGACCCCAGTGGGGACATACAAAGTTTGCAGCACAGAAGTCCCACATTATTTCTTCTGTCCACCAGAAACCAGGGTGGGCTGCAGAGGATTTGAGTGATGCTTTGTGTGCAGCTGCACTGACTCCCAAACATGCAAGGGAGAGGAAGCTAAATCAACTTAAAACATCTCTGCTCCCTCCTGTTTCCAGGAGCTGCATCACTCAGGCACATCACTACAAGGGCACACGTGCCCAGCCCTTACATCCACACAGCTTTGAGCCCTGCTGCATTGACAGAACCAATGCTCCTGGATTATTTACAGTCTGTGCTGGGTTTGGAAAAGGTGGAGGGAGAAGGGAATTTTTCTGCAAATAGGATTTTTCATAAGCGACATAGTCACTTTCTGCTATTACAAATATAAGAGCAATAACAATACATACAGGACTGAGCAATAATGGAGATTCTGGCAGATATTTTTTCCCTGTCATAAGCACACTGGGCCTAAGGCAAGGTTTTCCTCTATTTAATAAAGAAAATGGAAAGGTAGGGAGAAAAATAAAATTAAAAAAACCCCTGCATTGCCTCTCAAATTACACAAGCTGCTAAATATTTAGGGCATTCCTTCCCACAAACATTTCAAATGGATGAGAAAGAGGTTTGTCTTCTTGACAGTTCACATCCTCCTGTGGGCCAGACTCATTCCTCTGGAAGCTCACTGAAGTCAGTGATACAGGCAGGGATGACAGATGAAGCTCACAATGCACATTTCAGTGGTACCTGCACCATTCAGACAAATCAGCTCAGGATTAAGATGCAAGTGAAGACACTAAAGATTCAGATTGAGGAGAGAACTAAAACAGCATAAACAATCTAAAATCTGCACTAAATGTGAGTCTAATTCCGCTCTCAGTCCCTTAGCTACAAATGAAAGGCTTGAACACTGCAAGAGTTACATTTTTCAGTACTTAACTAGAGTGACACTCTGGCTGTTTGGGGTTTTTCCCCAGTTGTAGTGGATTTCCATTGGGTACTCTCATTGCATGTCTGGTTATCCTTCTTGTAAAGAACAAAATGAGAAGTGTTTGCAGTTGATTACCAACAGGTCAACCTGCAAACAGCTTTGCAAATCATCACTTTCAAAACAATTCCAACTTCTTTCAAAATATCAGCAGAGCTCCATTGGCTTTTTAAACTGGAAATAGGAAACCTGATTGTAAGAAGAGGCCTCAACCAATCTGAATTTATTACCAATTGAGTTAGAATTTCGCCACAAGTCCAAATGAAAATCAGTAAGCAGTCATTAGATCAAGTAAAAATGAAAGTGAAGAAGACAAGAAGCAATAGCTGTAATCATCCATCCAAAATTAACTTATCAGCTATCAAGCAAATAACTGCTATGTTAAAAGCTTTTTCACGTTAGGCCACTTGTTCTTCATCATAATTAAAATACAATTCTTTAATAAAAGAGTTTCATTTATATTCTGGTAGTCAGGCTAGCACTTAACTTGATTCTGGTCTGTTCTTAATTAAGAACTGTTTCTGGTCTCCAAAATCCCTTCTTGGATGCTTCTGAGGTTCTGCACCAGAAAGAGGAGGGGAAAACTGGCAAATCATGATAGAGATGTGAGTGCTGTGCTGGGGAAAAAGAGCAACCACCCCTATGGAATTTGGATTCTAAACTCAATCAAAGCCAAGCTGCAATGAAATGTAAAGCTTTGGCCAAATTCCTAAATTCTAGTATCATGATTTTCATTTCCAGTGCTTATTTTGCAGCACGTATTGATTTCGTGTTGGGCAAACTGCTATTTTTGTGACAAATTCTCCATTTGCGAGGTTTTCCTCTGCCATTTCCCAGCTCTGTCTGCCACACCGAGCTCCCCACGTCCTACCCTGTGTGAGCTTCACCTCCGAGGCACAGAGCTGTCCCCTGAGAACCCCACCACACTGACAGGGAGGACGAGCACGTCCCAAGCCACCCTGGGGGTCCCACCCTCCGAATTTTTGGGGGTCACCCTGCTGCTGGGGTACAGAGGCAGAGCACACACCCTCTGATATCACCCTCCCCACTGCTTCACAAAGGGGAGGAGATGACAAAGAGGCAGCCACTGTTCTTCCTCACATCAAAAGACAGTACCCTGGCACTAATAATCCTTCACACTCAGTAACAGGCAGCTTTACAAACAGTAATTAAAGATGCCTTCTGGTGTACCTGCAAAGGAAACATGATTTTCGTTCTCCACAAGGACCACATTTTCTTTAGTGACTTCTGATTAAAGGAGGACAAGTTAAGCACAAAAGGATTAATTTTCAGGGCAACAAGAAAACAGGTCACATTTTATGACCTTTTAACAATGTCTCCTAACAGGAGCTAAGAGTTAAAATCTGAGATTTTCAGCAGAAAGTCTCACAGTTTTTCATTTCAGAATTTTTCTGCATACTGCTAATCAGAAATTTTGAAAGAGGGGCAGGACTCACACTGCAAAGATTGTGAAATGTGCTTAATCATTTTTACATATACATACAAAAAAATCCCTTGCTTATTCCCCTGACATAGCATTGAGTAAACCTGCCAGCGATGAATTAAAGCAGCATTCTGAGGTTCACTGTTTTGACTGTTCATTGGCTTGTGCCTCTCTTTTTATTTTTAATCTTCAAACTGGCCAAAGCTTTTACCACTCACCATTTCTCCAAAAATTAGTCCCCCTCTGAGCACTATCTGGAGGTGAAAACTGGTGACAGTTACAGCCCTGCCCACTCAGAAAACCCTGGGTGAGCCCGGAGATGCCAAGTCACTGCTCTGTCTAATTACAAACCCGAGGCAGATTAACCTTTGATGACTAAATTAATCTTCTAAATAAAATGAATATGCATCAGCCTGCAAATTAGGATTAAATGCTTAGCAGAATCTTTATGTGATCAAGCAGGTTTTGTGGTGCAGATGTTAACCATTAACATAAAGCAATAAAATCATTCTTTTTTTCTTATAATAACACCTAACAATTCCAAAGCCACCTTTCATCTGAGAATCTCAAAGGGTTTCATAAACATAATTAATTAACCCTCTCAGCATCTGAGACAAGAGCATAATAACATCCCCATCCCACAGCTGAGGGAACAGAGGCACAGCAAAGCCCTGGATCTCGTGCCTCGGACTGTGCGTAATGGGGACGTCAAACGCTTTGAAGAGCAGGAGAAGACCAGGTTTATGCTGCCTCCAGCCCTGCTCTCACGTAGGCAGGCAGGGTGGCTTCTCCACGAGGATAAATTCCTACCATGAGTGCACATCCCTCTGCCAGAAATGCCCACGGAGGCTCTGCACAGCCTTTGAGGTTGGCATCCCCTCCAGCAGGCACTGGGGCACAGGAGAGGTGGGCACTGCCTCACCTCCCACCTGCACCAGCACACCTTTCCCTGGAAAATCTTTTCTAGATGAAAAAAAAAAAAGTTTCTTCTGGATTTCTTTTTGGGCACTAAGAACTACCAGTCCCTTGAGGTATCTTTTCCTCACTCATGCCAACAGTTTAGTCACAGGAGACCTCAGTGACAGCATTCATGCTTTTTTTAATGACTGCTGTGTCCCTGCAATTTGATTTCTGTGTCTACATGGAATGAAAAGCTTGCATGGAAAGTTACCGCTTCCATTCTGACACTGCCATGGGAGAGATGTGCCCGTGGTTCTTCCAGGCTCTCACAGAAGACCACATGTTTTCAGGGAATCAAGAAAACTGCTGAGGATTACTTTCTGTGCTCATTCTTCCAATGGGATATTCATTTCCATGTGGTTTACAATAAGGAATTTAGAAAATGTACACATCACGACTTTTCAGCCTTACTACCTCTGATTTTAATTTCATTATTTTCAAGCCTTATGCATTTCATTGTTATCAAACTGTAAAATTAAGTTTTAATTTGATCTGTTTAAGTCAAAACTAATGTAAGAGTATTGCTGACCTACAGACAGGCATGGGAGAATTCACATTCTTGATAATTCAATTTGTTGGCACATTTTGTTGTCTAATTGTTGCAGCTTCTCCTGTGTAAGTTTTCTTTTACATAAAATAATCTACTGGTGTAAAATGTCTGTTGCTGCAAATGCAATTTTATTTGTTAAAGAGGTAACTGGACAAGTTCTTAAGTCAGTTTAAATTTCTTGGCTATTAAAAGGAATTTTGAACTAAAAAATTACCATTATGTTAGAATATTGACATCACATATATAATTTTGACATATAAGCAACTTCCTCAGTACTAGAAGTTAGAGACTGAAAAGCATTTTTTGTTTTCATACAATGACTGCAAAAATCCATGGAAAAATTCCAAGGACTTTAATAAGCTCTGAATTGGGCACATTATTACTATGAATGTAATTCTGGATACCTCCCATAACATCTAGGCCATGTGAGAAACTTAGGAAAAGCAATTAACATTCCTCCATCGACTTTTGTATTTACATTTGAAATTTACCATTTAAGACTTTAATTCTCCATAAAACTGCTTAAATATACATAACTTCAGTGTTATTTAAATGTTTTATGATCTTCTTGAAATGATCCGCTAATTAAAATCACTTACTTAACTTAGTATCTTAAATTTACCTACTTTTCTTTTATTTGGAAGGAATTGGATTTAATGTGCAGGTTTTTGTTCATTTTCTTTCTGAGGAAATCTTAATTTGGAAGGGAAATCATGATTATATGGTAGGGAGAAGGATGTCGTGAAGGCTGCAGACTTAAACTAGTGGTAATCATTAGCTACCGTGTATGACATGATGTATATAATTAAGGAATAAATTTATTACAGAAACTCGGAATTATCAATTAAAAAGTAGTCAGTGCGGTCCCCCAAGGTCTGATATGATTACCTGCCTTATCTGGGCTGTCACTTCCAATGCTGGCTGGAATCTCAAAGACCTCAGAGGGGGCTCCCTGTGTCAAGTTAAATAAGTGAGACAACCTTAGTGGAAAAACGCAACAACACGAGCGGGTGCAAGCAGAACTCCTCTAGAGGATAATAAAGAGATCAGCTTAAACCTGAATATTACTGGTGAGCTGTTCTTCCTTCCTGCTGTACCTCTGAATGGACTGAAGGACCACTCCATCTGTGGCTTGATGTGCTCAGGAATGCTGAACCTCAGGGGCATTAAAGCACACTCCAGCCTGTTAATTTTTTTCTTACCTGTTACCTCTGCAGATTTTGTCTTTTTCTTTGAGTTTCCTCAGGTTTAAGGTCAGAAGAGACAGCTAAATTATCTGTTCTGACTGTGTATATATGCCAGGCCACTAAGCTACACTCACTGGCCTCCTTTTCTCTAAGCTCCCTGTCACCTCACTGATCCACAAACATGTCTCCATTATGAGGCAGTGAATCAGAGTAAAAAAATAAACAGCTCCTCCCACCTGCCTTTGTCTACAAAATCTCAGCTCCAGCAAAAAATTTTGTTGCTCACCCTAAAACAGAATGAAAAATTTGCCATCCTCTGATGAATTAGATTTTGTTTTTCGTGCAGAGTGTCTCACATCTTTATTGCTCTGGGCTCTAGTTTGGACTAAAAATAAAATTAATAGAAAGTGTCACCTCATCATATTTTTTACCTGATTGGTGTAGATGGATCTTAAATACTTTATATCCAGCTATGGAGGCTGAGTACACCTATTTATGAATTCAGACACAAACCGAATAAAGTTAAAACACAAGTTGTTCATCCACAGACTCAACATAAAAACTTAATTTTTAGAAGAACTATAAAACTTCTTCAAACCAATATACATCAAGAAACATAACACACTATTCACAATTCCAGTACCTGCCTATGCAGTAAAACTTTTGACATTTACCAGAAACAGAGAAAAAGAAAATAACAGTCCAAAACTCATGATAGGGTTTTTCAGGATATGATTTGAAGACTGTCTGCTGGCTCCAAAATAAAGACTCCTGGAGACACAAGGAGCCTGACAGACAGTGATTGTCTCCTCTTTTAAAACTGTGCTGACAGCATCAACTGTTGTTCACTTTGGTGTCAGGAAGAGTGAAACACTTCTTACCTTACCACGTCATGCAAAATTTAGCACCTCTGTCTTTCCCTGGATTCGCCCCACGAGCGTTCCAAACGTGCACAACAAAACCACATGAAACTCAGATGATTTCAGATCATGTTACAAAGTCAAAACACAGAACAGATTCACAGAAACATTTGCTAAGGTTCACCAACCTGTTGAGTGAACCTGGGCCCCGTTCCAAGCAAATCTGGATTGATTAATGTTTTCTTTAAATCAACATCACCTGATGTTCTCTGCTACTGATGTGAATCTCAGCTTTTACTTTTCTCTTTGGGATTTTGGACTGGTGTCAGTACACAGCTGAAAACAGCACATGGAATGAACATTCATCTATGTATAAGAAGAACATGTATCACTGCTTCTGCAAGGAAATAAAATATTGCCAAACTTGTCCCTCCAGCCTCATCAGTATTTTGCACTATTATGAGCTTTTGGGGGAGGGCTTGGTGTAGGGCTTTTTTCAAACTGTTCATGCATTTGAGAACACAGCAGTAAAGGAGTTCTTTCTGCATTTCAACCATGGGAACAAATTGAGATACATTCAGCTGTACAAGGAATGGAACCTCTCTAATGCATCTCTTGAAATCAATGGAACTACTTATGGAGTAATATACCATTACCCATTGTGAGTGAGAGCTACTGTAAATAAGCTTTGCAAAGTATATTCCAGCTACAGCTGTGCTTGGTGGTTTGTAATAGTCCAGCACTCGCTAAATATAAATAAATAAAATAAAGTGGGAGATAGTGATACTCTGATTTCTGCTCTGACTGTACATTTGTCGGGAGTGCCCAAGCAATCAGAACACTACATAAATACCTTGCCATGCCTGTGGGATTCCATGCTAACTTATAATCCATCACTGAAGCAGGCAGCAGCTCTTGAAGACATGCTAAAGCACTTCCAGGTTGAATGTAATTCATTGTTACACTCTCTGGCTGAGTGTTTATTTCCTCCTGCAGGAAGAAGTGGCTGCATGTAGAGCAGTTGTATGCTGGAAATTTCACTTAAAATTTGCACCATATTAAGTAATTATTGACCAAAAGTTCTGTATTTTATCACTTGATTTATCTACTTTCTATTAAAATTCTTTGTCAGCAACCTTTTTGTTCAGGAATTCTACTTTGAACATAGCATGTCTATACTTATATCTTAATCTGAAAACTGACAAGTTTTCAGGACTGAGGCAGGTAAAACTATTCAGATAAACAAGAAGAACCTGTCCCACCCTGTTCTCACAAGACATACATAAGTATATATTTTGTATGTCTAAAAGATACCTGTTGATCACATAGCTGTGCTATTTATTTTCTTCATTTCTGACTCCTTGTTTCGGAGAAACAAAAAACTGAGGAAAATGTTAAAGAACCTTCCAAAATTTCTGTTGGAATAGAAAATGA
The DNA here is from genome assembly GCF_021018805.1 of Prinia subflava. Lineage (NCBI taxonomy): Eukaryota > Metazoa > Chordata > Aves > Passeriformes > Cisticolidae > Prinia > Prinia subflava. The sequence continues at coordinate 16,194,341 of NC_086259.1, forward strand.
ACAGGAATATTGTAAGACAGACTGTTCCCTCAGTTTCTTCTGGCCAATTTGTAGTCCCAGCAGATTTGCAGAAACTTTGAACAAGCAGAGGGGCCTGGCAGTGCTGACACGAGCTGAACCCGCTCGCCTCGTGGAACTCAACCACTGCGACTTCACAGGCAGCTTTGGCAGAACACAGAAAACATCAACCCGAACAAAAAAGAGATTTAAAACTGATGGGATTCTTAAGGGGAGGTTTTGTCAGCAACTGAAAAAGGCCCCAGCATTTCATCAGAGAACTTTCTAGCAGCCTAATTCCTCCCTGATACGTTTGTGCTGCTGGGGTCCATCCCCAGCATCCTGCTCTCCTGCTTTTCCCTCTGCTGCTGACTCAGATGTCAGTGTCCACTAAGCATCTACAAAAAGGCATCTTTAATGTTCAGGCTGTAAATATCCCATTGATTCCCAAGAGCCTAGCATATGTCAAAGGCATGAAATGATGGCCATGAAAGGGAGTTCTCCATCTGTGTTTGCTTAGCCAAGAGCTGCGGGCTGACCTGTGGACTGCCGTGGCTGTTTAATATGGTCTCTGCAAACCGTTCAATAACATCAGAACTGCTGGCTAATCCTCTTACCAGTACCATTGACATTATTTCATGTTCTGCTAATTCCAAGCCATCTCGGAATAAGTAGAAATACTTGCCTCTCTGGCAAGTCAATAGGCTGATTTTTTTAAAGGCTGCAGCTCTAACAAACATCCGTGTATAATTTCAGAACATTGTTATTATTTTTTTTTATGGGAGCATTTTTGCATAATGTTATAGCGTGAGTCTCACCTCAATTTATTTGTGCAAGTCAGGAGTCAAGGTAATTAAAATGCATGGGAAGGACTGAACTTTGAAACAGAATATTCTGAAACAAGTATCCAAGTATATTTTGAGATTATATCTCCAAAGGTTTTCACGTGCAAAAAATGCAATTATTTAGATTCTGGAAGAATAAAAATTATATTTCAAATGGAAAAAATAAAAAAGGTAGGATTTGAAAAACTTCAGAGGTATCTATATTTCTATTTTGCAACTTGAGCAGTTTTTGCAACGTTTTCATTTTCATTTGAATTTCCTGTGTAGACTTTGTGGCAATCATGTAAATGGACACAATCAGCTTTTTCACGTGGTGATTCCCAATTCAGTGTTGAGCATTAAAAAAAACCCCTCAAAACTACCTAAAAATGAACTAAGAAAGTGCCTGTTTAATAAAAACAATCTCTCTTAATGATTTTACCATGTATTTCCCAAAGAGTCCCAAAGAGTGCTAGACTGTGAAGGAGAACAATGCAAGGGAGTAAAAACTTTCTGACTTTGGAAGGAACTAATGTTTTTGAAGCTGTCCAATCATTCTTACCTCTCTTTGCAACCTTTAGGGAGTCACAATCCATCCAGGAGAATCAATTATTGAATGTAACAGTAAGAGCCTTGTGTCACCAGTCCTGTCGTGTCACCGTCTTCTGTCGGAGAGCAGACACAGAGTGTGAATGAACTGCAAAAAAACGAAATATTTCAAATTCTGGGAGACTGGTTACCACCACTGTCCTGCTCTGAGCATTGCACACCACAGAAACTGGTCGAGGAAAGAATGTTTCTGTACACAAAACACTCAGGCCCCCTCTATCATTTAATCCCTCTTCCATCTCTGCCAAATTCCAGCTGCAGCCCGTACTCGCCTCCAAAGCAGCAGAGCTAATAGCAAAGAAAGTCATATCTATTGGCTCCTTCACCAGCATTTCACAACAGATATCATCTGATTAGGTGCTAAGTGGGACTATTTGCACTTTTGCTTATGGCACATATAATTATGTAATTCTGTATAGTGCCCAAATGACTGTTTAAGTAGCAGCTGCACAAAAGAGGCATTGGTTGGACAGCAGAGAAAATACAAATTTAAATAAAACCAGCACAGGAAAAAATACACTGATAACTTGTGTATATATATATATATATATACATATGTATTTACACACCTTCAGGACTATCGAACACAGAACAAGTTCATGTCAATGAAACCACTGACAAGCAGAACTGCCTCTCCTCTGTGAAAGTTTTGCCAGTGATGGTCCAGTGACATTTCACTGACTTTTCCTAATTTTCAGATGACACGTGACCCAATTTCATTTCACAGGAATAGAGCTTCCACGAGCTTTGATTACAGGAGTCACAAAGCATCAAGGTTAGTTTAAAATGCTGTTATATTTTAAATACATCCTTCTAAGCATAGGGGTAAGGTGGTTGTGGTGGTAGGAGTCTGCCACAGAGGTGCTCCACAGAGGTCAAAAGGAGATCACTATTTGTTTAATTTAAATAAATCAATTTGTTAAACAAGGAGCTTCTGAGATTATACAGTCAGAGGGTGGAGAGCAAAGAAAGATAATTATTTTTGTTTGCATAAATCATTTTCTTATTACTTGGGGATCAGGGTGGTATTGTTTGGGTTGGAGAAAGGAGGGCAAAAGAAGATAACTATCAATTTGCTGATCAGGGTTACATGGGATTTTGCTGCTGGGGCTGGAGGAAGGAAAGAAGATCATTATTTTTATTTAAATAAATCAATTTGTTGTGATCAGGGATCACATGAGGTTGTGCCATTTGCAAGGAAGGCATAGGAAATTCTCCTTTATGGATAGCTGGTTGCAGAACAAATGTTCAAGCACTATTCTATCAAATGGAAAAGAAAAAAAATCAAGCCCTTCAAGACTGTAGAACTGGATTTCTGTTTGTTCTTTTGAAAGATCCTCACTTTGTCATCTTACATTGGTCTCTGACTTAATACACTTACTGTTATACTTTTAACACACTAAACCAGAAATATATGTGTATGTGTGTGGGCATGTATATAAACCATGTATATAGACAATTAGAGTGAGAAAGAAAGAAATTAAAAAAGATAAATTGCAGCTACCAGGGCCTGATCCTGCAGAAGCCCTTGTACTTTGAGGCAATGCTGATGCAACTCCTGTACAAACTGTGACTGCCTTCCCAGGACATAGGACCAGCTCTCCAGTGGGGAATATTCATTGAATCAATGGCCATTCTGTGCACACACACTTTGAGGGCCTGATATTTGTTGCTTCTTTTCTGAAGCAATTAATGAAGCTCTGTGTGTCATTTTAAAGGCCCTTCATGAACTAACTGGAAATCTACAGCACTGAACATCAGTGAACTCATATCCAAAACTAATAGCTTCAGTGTCACTGCCAAAAATTGACTAAGCGCTCTTTGTGCCTGCAAATGGGGTTCTGTGGGCAGGATCCTTCTCTCTGCCTTCAAGGGATAATCTCCTCTTACAAATAAAACAATTGTTTCATTTGCTCATTGCAGTGGTTGAATGAAGCTGCAGAAATGAATCTCACTGGTTTTGAACGCTCTCAAGTCAATCAAGAGCGGATTTGGGGAGTGGGGTCACTTTCAATTACCACGTGTTGCTATTTGTAAAATTAGTTTTAAAAATGTTTTTTCACAGGCTTAGATGCAACTCATGGAAAATAAAGTAAACCATTCCTCTCAGTATACCAAATTAAAATATGGCTTGAATATAGTGTAAAAGTCAAAAATCCATATCTGCATGATCAAGTGCCCCATGTATTAACCTTGGACTGAAAAGAAGGAATAATCCAGTTAGCTCTTTAACAAATAAAACAATGTTTAAGTAATTACAGAAAATAGTGGGCTGCAACCTCAGATACTTTCAGAGCCAGTGATGTAGTCCAAGGGATCAATTTGTGTTTGTAAAAAGAATGATAAATCTAACTAAACATCTTTATTTTTACAGTACGTTAAAGAAGCATTTTTATTTAGTGCAGTCATATATCTCCACATTATTCTGAAGTATGCTTCTTTATTGCTTTTATGTCTCCAGAACTGCCTGAGGAAAGCATCCTTTTCTCCTTGTGTTTCATTGTTGTTACCCTTGTAGAGTATAACATGTACAAACTTGATTATGATTAATTGAGGGCTTTGGCAAATTACATTTTTATTCCTTTCCATCTAAGTCTCCCATCTGTTTAAGAATTAAAAAAAAAAAAAAAGAAAGAAATTTTACATTTATAAGGACACTTAGGGCTTTCTGGGCAAATCATCAGAACAACTGGTTCAGCAATAATGGCTACAAGCAAAGTCTTTCTTCAGTCCTACATCATCAGCACATTAATGCATCTCCATCCTACAGTGAGGTGAGAGAGGGTGATAACTGGTCCAACCTCACTCGATCTTGCTGCAGAGCTGGAATTTCAAAGTGAATCAAACCAGTTTAGGATATTGCTCAATTAGATCCTGCCACCAAAGAACCACTGGCAGCAGTGAAGTGCAAGGCCTGTAAACACAAACAGCCTTTGTGTCCTTCAGCACAGTGCAGAAAACATCAAGCTTTTTTTAAAGGCACCGTTGAAGTTCTTACCCAAGGTGCTGCAGCTGCACAGACAGCCCATTAAGCCTGGTGTACCACATCAGATAAGGCCCTTCCTTCAGGGTTTATGATTCAGGTATAAATGCTTGCCATCCCCTGGAAGCTGGCGGATGAGGTTGCACTTGGCAGCCTAGGGTTTTCTTAATGGGATGAATGACAGAAGCGAGAAGTCGTGTTTAACCTGTACCACTGTGAGGAGGAAAGGCAGGGCTCTTTCATTTAAAGACAGCCTTGTTCTCCAGCCTTGCTGGCACACAGCACTCAGTGGGGATGAGAAGGCAAAATTATTGAGGAATTCGCTCCTCTGAGACCACACAGTTGAAATAACAAAAAAAACCCCAAACAATTTTAGCAACCAGAACGCAGATACAATCAGTCCTTAACAGGCTGGTCTGGACAGCTGTTGAAGTGGGGACAGGGGCTGTGGATTTATGACAAGGTCAGCACCAGTGGCATTTTTCTTACTCAGCCAATAACGTGAATTGAGTTGTTGGCCTTGGCCCAGGTCCCTGTGAGCAACACTGCAAGTGACTGACACCACACCAGTCCTGAACCAGCACTGAGCAGGACAGGTTAAATCTGCACCTGACACTGGCAGGAACCACAGGGCTCTGGTGTGATGTGCTGCTGTAAGTGGCTGTAAAGGCAGTGACTCCAGAGGGGGAGATAAAAATCATCACCTGGAATGGGTCTAATTGCCTGTGAAGGTGGCACCTAGTGACCAGCAGGGGAGTTACTGCAGTGTCACTGCACACAGTGGTCAGAGTGGAGACTGACTAAACATCAAAAGAGAAAGGTTAAACTGAACCAAACCAGATTTAGGGGTAGATACAGAAGCTACACTTCCCCTGCCAGGGTTTGTAGAAGATCCTTGTCAAATATGTACTGACAGGATTGCTGTAAAAACTCTCAGCAGCTCACTGACATAAAATTCTCTGGTGGACTCATAGGAGATGAAGAAACTACTTTGAGTAATAGATACTGTTTGTGTAGAAAAACCAATTTTGTGGAAACAGCAATATAGATCAAGAGTCCTCTATGGCAGAGTGAACAAAGTACAGAGCAACTGTCCTGATGAGTGCCACATGCTTGGTAATCCAGGCACCCATGTACCAGGAAAAGGCAGTCCCTTCTTAGCCAGGAAAGGAATATTAATCTAATCCAAAATGGTTTTATTCCCAGATGAACCTCCCTTCACATTGGTCAAGTGACTTCAGCATTCCACTTCTGAGGCTCACAAAAAGGAGAGGCTGCCCTTACCTATCACTGCACAGGATCTTAGCAAGAATGATTCACTAGAGTAAACGTTTCCAGTGATGTGTATCACCCTTCCCTGTGCAATGACATGGTTTGGATAGAAGTGAGGGATGTCTGATGACTTCACCCCTCCAAGAAGCAATCCCTGCACCTGCAGGCCCAAAGGGATCACCACACAGAAAATGAGAGAAGTAATCTGGTGACAAACTACTGCAATCTCTGGTCAGAACCCCTGGAGCAGTTGTCCCAGCTCTCTCTGGGGACTGCTACATCTGCTGCAGTCCCCTCCCTCTGCTCACACACCAAGTATACACAAGGGCACAAAGTCAATTCAGTCTTCTGTGGAAAGCCCTGCATGCAGCCCCTTTAATTCGGCTTTGTGCAAGTGTGTGAATCTCACCCTGATACTTTCTGGGTACTAAGGGAAACATTAGAATGGCAGCACAGCAGAAATGGAAAAGCAATCTCATTCTTTGGCAGCAAATAATTTATTTCATGTACCTTTTTTTTCCCCTGCTGCCTCTGTTTATGATAGTAAATGAAATTAATTTCTGAAGAGTTTAGTTAATAGTTATTGATGAGAAATTCCTGTCAATCTCTCAAGATAAACAAGAATGGGTTCTAGCTTACACCAACTGCATGTCACATGACTGTCCTATTTTTCTGATTTAATAAATATTAACCTTTCTGCTTTTTAGGACCATTGTACAAGATTTTTTTTGTCTTCTGATGTGACAGGGTAAATGGCCACTACATGCCAAAACTATTCTTATTATATAAAAATTTTCCTTATTTCATTTCAAGACAAGACATTGTTCAAATTAAAATTAAAATGCTCATAGATTATATCTTCTTCTACATGAATCTATGCAAAATGCTATTTAGGGTGTGCCTCTTTTTCTAACCACGAATTCCTCTAACATCAGATAAAAGAGATTTATCATCATCTTCCCATTTTATCTTCTAACTTTTGCCTAGTGGGAAAGCATAAAGCAGACAGGTGACCCCCAAAAAGACTGTAGGAAGGGATCTTACATCAAGGTACTTGGCAGAAGCTCAGAAGATCTTTTGGAAGTTGCCAACTTTGCCAAAGACTTTCCTCGCTGCCTTGAGCTGACTGCTTTCCCTCCTTGAGCCTCAGTTTCCTGACTGTAAAGTAAAAGGCACAGGAAGGTATAACAGCTCCTCTTCATTTTTTTTTTCTATCTTATTCTTATTGCAAGCCCTTCCAGGCAAGTCTAATTATGCACGTAGCACATGGGGTCTCCAAACTCAGCTGGAGCCTTCAGGCATTCCTGTAGTATGAATAACAATAATGATGATGGAGCATTAAAATAGACAGAACTTGCTCTTTGTTCACTACAATGTGAATCAAACTGTGGCTGGACTTGTATCTAACACCACCAGCCAGTTTATTTATGAGAGGATTTATCAGAAGTGGTTGGGTTTAATTTCCTCTAATTCACACTGTATGAAAAATGGCAGTTGTCCGATTTTAATCTAAAACCTGATGATAGGGTTTCCCAGAAATAACAAAAATACCACAATGGAGGTATCCAAACAGTCACTGGAGGAGTGCAGTGCAGGCTGATCGTGCCTGCTGCCTCACACCTCCACTTCATCCCCTCCCTGCCTCAAATTTTCCAATGGAACCTGCAAAGTCAGGATCACTGAAGCAATAAGGGAATTATTAACAGTAACAAAAAGAAGTGTAGGGCTTCAACTGCCTTCTTTGGCATCTTGATTCACAGAAAGAGTTAATCTTTTGTTCTTGGACTGGCTGTTTTTATTTTTAACCAAGTGGATATGATTGTTAAGATGTGTTCCCTAAGGTGGAAGGAGGAGAGAGAGGTTGTGAAAAAAAAAATTCCTACTCTCATTTGCAAATGGAACAAATGTCTGAAGTTAAATATGAGTGTGTATCAACAATCTCACACATTATTGTGGGGTGAAAAATAATAATAATAAAAGAAGTGGAATTCCTTTCCAAACAAATCAGAGAAAAATTCAAAAGCGAGGGCAAATCAATACCACCCTGTGATCAACAGGAAATGCTAAGAATAACTGTATATCATGTGTGGCTTCAAATTTACAACCAGGACATATAATCTCATTGCAAGAAGAGAGTCAAGTTCAAGAACTTAGCCTCCACAGTAAAGCTCTCATTTTAACTAAAGAAGCTGAGGTCGACGGCCTCTCAAATGAAACAGATAAGGCGACATAGGGTTCTTGTCAGAAACAAATGTTATGTCTCTCCCTACTGAAAAGCTTAAAGATATTATCAGCAAAAGCCTAGTTGGGCCTGAAATGGGTCCCAGAGAAGTAATATTAACCAGGCTCCTGGCAGATCATTTATTTATCTCAAGCTAAATTCAATAAAGAGAGCCATATATAAGTGAGGGAAAATAATGCAGCTGCTAGTAATTTATCATTGGATGGAAAGTCATTGTTATCCTTATCTCTCCAATGATGTTCTATTTCCAACTGGTAATGAATTATGGGGCTTGCCACATCTTTACTATGTGACAGGTCAACACTACCTCATGGGTACTGTACTGTATTTATGCAATCGATGGAGAGTTTGCTGAGAAAATATTGGCAACCCTTTTGTGAGAGTGACCTGGGGCTGCGTGGCCTCAGGAGCAGTGGTGGTGGTCAGTGGATGGAGCAGCATTTCTGTGCTGCTTTAAAACAAAGATGCCTTTGAATGCTTTAAAAGTATTTTTTCACTTTATAGAGAGCCAAGCATGTGAAGCGAACCACTGGATTGTTAATTAGAAAGCATTCTGCTCATTTAAGCTGGCTCAGCCACCAAAGGGATCTTTGCTGTTCCTTTGTTGCACTTATTAGAGGGATTTATTAAACCAAACTTCGGTACAGACTTACCCAAAATTACTTGTGCCTGTGGTGTCTGGGGCACAGCAGAGGCACCAAGAGCAGAGGTTTGCCCAGGTTGCTGCTGAGATGTGAGGCCAGGCAAACAAGGAGCACTGGGTGCCCCACAGAGCTCCCAAATTCCACTCTGAGGGCAGAGGTGGAAGCCATGCAACCCAACACTGCCTTTGCTCTCCTTTGCTCTGAGGGACGCCCCCAGCACCACCCTGCAAGAGAAACAGTGAAAAACTGAGTTTTGTGAAGGATGGCTCTGGGAGGAAGAGCCCTGCTAGAGGGACACCAGGCTAGGGAAAGGTTTCTGCAGCAGTCCCTTCTCTGGCACTGCTCTCCCATTCCTGAACCCATTATCTCCATGTTTTCTCTCTCCTCTGCTTCTTCCCATTGGCTTCAGCTTTCATTATTCATTAGAAAAGCTCATGCGAATTTAAAAGTTTCTGTTTATACTAAAAAATCAGAAGCACACTTTTTAAATTTTTGTATGCACTGAGAGGGCGATGGATATCACAAGTACACTATGCTTTTCAAAAATGCCTCTTGAGGAAGAAAAAAGAAAATTTCCAAATACACTATAATTATCCAGAAAAATAAGGAAATATTTTAGAGTAAGCAGTCTTCTTTCACTAATAATTACCAGATAAATAAAAAATCTACATAACCACAATTTGGCTCAGACCACATTTCTAGATTAGGCCACTTGATCTTCATGCTATTTAGCACTATCTCCTCTGGACCCTTCTGCCTTCTCCACTGAGACTACCCATTTGTGGCCATGGATTTTTTCAAGAAATGAGCAATCCAGAAAATCCCATTTTGATTTTTTTTTTAGTTTGGATAGGTAGAAAGCTGGAAAAATACATATCCTTTAAGGACAAGTAGGAATATATTTTGAAAAAAAAGAAGGAAATTACAGTTTTGTTGAAGAGGAGCAGCAGCCATGCCAATGGTAAAAGTTACTGATTGTAGTAACAGCTGGATTTTTAGCCAGGCAAAGGGATGTGCAGATGAGTTGGATCATCAATGCTGAACCCACAGACCTTTCTGGAAGAGCACAATAGCACAGGACTGTACCCCTGTGACATCCAAATGAGACAAGAAGAGGAAAACTAAAGCTGTCTTTTCCCATTATTGTGGCAGAGGGAAATCTGGACATGCTGGCCAGCTACAGCTCACTTACATAACATATTAGGTGACCTGAATGATACAAGTAAGGTGGCCAAGAGTGACTCAGGTGCAAAACAAACGCAGAGAGCTCCATCCATTGTTAAATAACGAGCGTGTTTCCTGGCCACAGAGACAGGCTGTGCCTGCTGGCATGCAGGCACGTGTTAATATGTCCCTTTGGCTCTGTATGTTTGGGAAAGTCTTAGTAATGGAAAAACAAGGATGTTGTAGGTGAAGGCTGAAGTCCTTTGGCAGAGCAGCGTGTGCAAGAGCTTGACCAGAGCCTGCTGGATCGCACTTGGGCCGAGGCTGTGACAGCAGCCTGAGCACTCACACTCGTTCACAAGGATTCCGAGGGTCAATGAGAGCATTACCATATCCTGGAGCAAACAATCTCATTCTCCCCTGAACTGGCTGAGATATAAATTCCATATGGTTTGGCCATACCAGAGGGGGTCCAGCCCAGACCACATCAAAGCTCTGATATTTTCATAATCAGTTAACTCGAGGGGTCACTCAGCTGATGCCAGCAAGGTCTCGCCTTTCTTTTAATAGCTGAGAAAGTATAATGGATTTTTTTCAATTTAAACACGTTATGTAAATGGAAAAAATAAGTATCTAGGTGTCATAACTCATACAAAACAAGATAAACCAGAGAAGCACACTCCTTGAAATCACTTATTGATTGTGTCATAGCCAGCAAGGAGTCTGCTACTCGTCAGACACTCTTTCTCATGTAGTTTCAAACACACTGTCAAAATTGTGTATAGTTTCTAGCTCCCAGGCCTTCTGCTTACACACAAATCACTAAATTCAGTTTTTAATTTCCATTGTTTGGAGGCCTATCCCCCCCCCAAAAAAAAAAAAAAAAAGAGAAAATCAAAACAACAAAACCCTAAGACATTGACTTAAAACTACTTAGGTTTACAGAGGTACAGTCTGGTAAAAATGATGTATGTGTTTAATAATATGTTCCCTGGTTAATAAAAAACTAGATTATTTTTGGACTACAGAATTTAAATGGAAGAAAGTTTAGCCATTAGGAACCTGTTTACTATTACCAAGAGAATACCCAGTTGGCAGGTCAATAGCTATCATCAGAAATAAAAAACCACAGCAGCCACCTGTGCTTAAGGCTTGTGCCTGTTCGGAAAAAAAAGAAATGAAAGGGTAAAACTTGAGAAGCAAAGCTAGAGCATGCTGGGTTCTGTTCAGTTTAAAATTTAAAAAAAGAGGACATTGCTTTGGGACTAGTGAGTTAAGAGTTTAGAAGAAATGGTAACCATCTCTTCCAGACTGTTTAAGATAAAATGGGCAGCAAATACCTGCATCAAATTTTTCTCTAGAAAATCACTCCAAAGTGTGCTGAAATATCTTAGGCTCTTCAGCATAAAGACTTGCTCTGAAAGGAAGTGTGCACGTAGGGATGCTTCCCCTTTCCTCTGTGGACAGTCCCATCACTGAGCCAGTTGGAGAGTGGCCACTTAGAGTTGAAAAGGCCAATAGACACCTGTGACAAATGCATCCTTCCTTTACCAGATGGGAATAATTGGAGCCTTGAGAACGTTCTCCCTGTGCTGTGAAGGGTCAGAGCGAGTCACACCTGCAGAGGAGCGCAGCTCCTGCACCACAGACACGTTCCCAGCACTGTCACTGCCAGTAATGGCACTTCTGTGGAACAGGAGGAGACCTACTGCCAGCACGGAATACTGGGCAAGGCAGTGAAATCTGCTTCCTACATAATCTGGGACATACATCAATCCTGAAACTCAGTGTAGAGAAGAAGGATTTTTCCCTCTGATTTCTTATTTCCTCATGGGGAGTGCTGTTCTCGTTCTTACCACTCAGCTGTGGTTAATTTTTCACTGTCCAAGAGACTTCATTGTGTATTTATGTATGTATGTACTATATTGACATCTACATATAATTAAAAATTACCTAGCATCGTGTGGTGATTCAGATATTTTCTCATCTAAGTATAGAGAACCGTATTAGTAAATTAAAACATTTTAAAAACAAGCACCCTATGTAACACAAAATGCTCCTCATTAAAGACACAGAAACATTATAGTCCAAATATCAGTTAAACACTGAAAGATTGGATATTTAGGTGATTCAAGAACCTACAAAAAATGAAACCTTTAACTTACTGATAATGAAACCTTGAATTAATTTTAAGGTTGGATAGTCAAAGTTGTTCCATTTTTCAGTATGAAAGTAATTTTCATCTAGTAAAATCTGGACTAAAAAAGCAGAGGAGAGGCAGCAGCAGCACCTGCAGAACACCCCTGTGTTCCTGATCACCTCCTGGTTCCTTAAGGTTTCTTGAAGTCAAACCTAACCCAGCCAGTTCTAGACCAGCTACCCCATTTACAAGTTCCCAGTGGTTTAATGGCTGTTACAGATATTAATGCCTAATCAACTGTTGATGCAATTATTCTTCTCATCCACAAGCAAAGTCTTAAACAGGCAACTATTTATTAACTTGGCCTTCAGCTAATAACGTTTTCTTCCCCACGCTTGTTAGCAGAGACTTCCTTTCTGAACTTTGATAAGACATTTACAAAGCCTGAAATAAAAAAAAAACCCTAAAAACCACAAACAAACAAACAACCCCACACACAAAAACAACAAAACAAAAACCAAAACAAAGAAAACCCAACCACGAAAATGACTGCTCCTATGAACAACACTTATTACCAGAGGACCTTAACCTGGTCTAATGTTGCATAACTTCTTGGTACCCTGCCCTCTGTTTGTCCTTGTCTCTCACGGTGGTGTTGTCATGGCTCAGAGCCAGAACATTTCTCAAGGAACCTTCAGCACCCCCTGATGCCAAAGGAAATGCTCCTGCAGTGGTTCAGCTTCACAAGGAAGGCAAAAGCTGCTGTGGCCTGCAGCTGGTCCTTGCCAGGGCTCGGGTCACCCTGCACAGCTTGTGCCATGAGCTCCTGCACTGAGCAAACACGCTCAGGGTGAGGCACAAAATCTGAATGTTGGGACCCCATTTACCCACACAGAAGTGAATGCAGTGAACTCAGCAAACCTCCAGGACAAGCTCACAGGGGCTGGAACACAAGGTCCAGTTGGGCAGAGTTTGACTGCAGCACAACCAACACAGACCCAGACACCTTTTCAGCACATGCAACACTTTGTTTTTATTTTGAAAGCAAATTGTCAATTCTTAGTTCTCTGCTGGCTTGCTGAACAGCATCTTTTTTCTTTTCCCAACCTCTCTATCTCCCAGAATCAAGCCTCCAAGTACATAAATAAACACTTCAACTGCCATAAAAATGATGGTGGAAAGCTCACTTCAAATATTTTAAAGAAAAAGCTTCAGCTCTCTGGGAGTCTTTTCTTAATGTGTATTTCTGTGAAATCCTGAAACTACTTGTTTACAGATTTGTAAAAAGTAAATCTCAATATACTCAGTTTTCAGTCTCATCTGAGCCTTAGGTTGTGAAGGGAGACACTGCTTTATTTTGCTTCCTGTTTTTGTACAGCCTAAATTCTGTGACTCAGACAATTGATCCACAAGAACAAGCCAGGGTAGGTAGTAAACTATCCATGACAAACTCCCTGTCACTTGAGTTTTCAAATCAAGATTGAATGCCTTTCTAAACTATGTGCTCAAGCTCTACCACAAGCTCCATGCAGCAGTCACCAAGCAAAACCCTCTGGCATATGGGACTCAGGCAAAATTATTATCATGGCTCCTGCTGACCTTAAAATCAGATGAAATAGAAACTATGGTTGAGATTCATCCACATGAGAAGCCCTGTGATAAAACTTTGAATAGAATTTCAGCCAAAGTGTTTGGAATGTCCCAGACAACCCTGCATCCAGAGAGATTTAAGGGAACCCCCTCAGACTACACATGGAGAAGAACAACTGTGTCAAGCCTTATTAAGGTTTTGTTTTGCAGAGTGTGAGAGGAAATAAAAAGCATTGCCTTCTGCCCCAGGGTTACTGCTGGAAGAGAAAGACCAGCTGGGACCTCTTGTGGAATGCAAAGGAAGCTTAACATTTATCTGTTTCTGCTCTCACTGGAATTTTTTGGAGGAGCTCTTAAAGTGTGCATCTCCAAGAAAAAAAATAAAGCTCTTTTGACCTAGTAGCAACTTTCAGAAGAGCTGGTGGCTTTGCTGTGTATCCTGAGGCTCATGGAACAGCCAGTCCCTACTGCCTGATGCTGAGGAGCCAGGGGAGGAGGGCAGGCAGAGCTGCAGGTGAGAAACTCTGGTGTGTGACCTCTGCCACTTCTCCATTTCAGTAACTCCCATTGTAGAACAAAACTCACCAAGGGAAGCACTGACTCCACACCTCACTAACATAAATCATATGTTGAAGGGCAAAGCACAGAAAATTGCCTTGAGATTTGGAGCAGTTTGGGAATGACTCCAGCACACCACATTTGGTCAAGGCCTCCTGCTCCCTCCTGAAATAGGCAGGGGCTCCCTGGTCCTCCTGCATGGGAACAGTGGGCAGAGACTGGCCACAAATACATTCAGACAAACTGTGCACTGGTTTTAGTAAACACACACATTCCACCACAAAGGGATTATGACTCTTCCCCAACGTCTGGATCGCACATTATTACCAAACAAAGGAAATTATGCAAATAAATAGCCCCAGAGGCAGAGTAACCATGATCCACTTCTACTTGTGAACACTGGGCAAACACCTAATAACCAAGATTAATTACCTGCCTCTGCTCGTTTTGTCAAATGATCAAAGTAACACATCCAGTGGTTGCACATGAATGTGACTATTTGTACAAAATTACATTTATACAGAAGAGGTGTGGGGCCAAGCCCTGCAGTATTTGTCATTAGTCACATGTAACTCACCTTACTGAGGGAATTGCTCCTCATTTTTTAGCACCAGCACTTCAGGATGCAGATGAACTTCTGCAAAATTAAGGCGATGAGGTTCTGTAGCAGAGCAAGGGTAGAATCAATTCTTCTTAGAGTCCACCTCGTCCTCATCAGCCTGCCTGGAACACATGAAATATTTGTGAAATCAATTTCAGAATGACCAGACAAGGTGCTGGAAGCACCACAGTCAGTTCAGCAGCTGGCTCTTCCAGGAACACTCTGGGAATGAGGATGGAAATGTGTAACCTCCTTTCCCACAGGATCCCTGCAGTGCATACAGAAACCCTCGATTCAAGAGATGCTGCCGTGCACACAGCCCCACACACTCCATCAAATGAACAGCACTGGCCCCTTTCAGCTATAGCTGTGCAAAGCACCATTCTATACGCTTAAACTTCCTTTCCTCATTTCTTCAGCATTGTGCAGTATTTTGGATTAGCACCGAATCAAGCTGAGGTCCTTCAAACCCATTTTTTCTGGCACAATGCAACCAGAACTGTGGATGTTGCTCCTGAGTTTGCCAGTCTACCATGAGAACTGTATTACCAAGCCATAGGGAGTGGAAAACAGGACAAGGACCTGGTTCCTGGGCCACTGAAGTCCCAAGGCAGCTTTCTCCTGTCCACAGTAGGCAGGCTGGTAAAATTCCATCTTGGCAAACCAGTCCATATTTCCTCCCAAAAAGGCAGAGAAACTTTCACAGATCTTAGCAAATCCAGCCCATGGTTTCAGTCTCTCATGAGAGCTTTGGATATGCCCTCCTGGCAAAGAAAAAGGAAAACTTTGCAATAAACATATGGAATTCAGTTGGCTAAGAATTTTGATAAAAGCATGTACAGAAGGAACTCGGTGTCAAGCAGACCCTGTAAAACACATACATAAATATTAACGTAGTTTCCCTTTCTTTCAGGAATTGTTTGTTGTTCTATTTGATCACAGTACTTCTCCAGCCTCCAATATTTTTGGATAATGTTCTTGCCTTCATTTGTAATCACTCTATTTGGTGTGGAAGATGGATTTTTCCAATTTTGTGCTATTATATACCTTAGCATGGAAAGGATTAGATGGGTTTTTCTTTTTCCATTTAGTCATTATTTAACTGCTTGTGAGCTTCAGGGATTTATATCCCAGTAGGTCTAATTCCAGGATTATAGGTATCTAAATATCCAGTAAATCATTTAGTAGCATATAGGTTTAAGGCAACTTCAAATAACCCCTCCAGTCAGCTTTCCAGCTAAAAACTGGAGTTAGCCAGAAGCACTAGATTCGAGTAAGAGCTATTAAGTAATGCAGAATCACTAATTTAGAGTCGGATTCTACTTGCTTCAAAGGTACTGATAAAATTTGTACCCACTTCAGTGGAACATGGCAAGATCTTCAAATCCTCTTGCTTCAGACACTTGCCTTCTTCCTAGCCAAACACTAATCAAAGTCACCTCCTCTTCTGATTTAAGGACCGGCTCTCATTCCCATAACCATTGCATTTTTATTTAGATAAACACTGTCAGGTTGAGTTGACCCAAAATTTAGATTTATTGAAAATGAAATAAAATGAGCAACAGAAAGCTCTCTGTATTTATTTTTCTAAGTTCCAGTGAAAGCAGCTTCTTGGTTTGGACTTCAATTTTCCTTGGCATCATCTACAGCCTGAACATTGAAGCACTGTGCTCGTACATGAAAACAAATAGGGGACAGACAAAAGTGAAAGAGAGTTATGGGTTTTCCTTGTTTGGGCTTGGTGAAAAGTAAACACTTGGCATTACAGATCAAAAGCCAATCTGGTTTCTTGCCATCTATCATTCAGAATAATCAAAAGCAATACTAATAGCAAAGATAAGGAGATCACTGGGTTTAACTGCCTTGTAATTTGCCCAGGCTCCTTTAAACATGGCACAGAGAGCAATCCAGGCTTTGCCCTGGCAGAGGGATGAGAACAACCACGGGCTGGTGCCAGCTCCCACCGGGCGTGTCTGGGGTTTGTCCTGCTGCGTTCAGGTGAGGCACTGCTCCCCTGGCACCAGCAGCGCCAGAGAGGCGCAGGTGTCTCCAGGCCGGGTTTCTGGCTTGGTTTGGGATGTGTGATGCTGCTAAATCCATCATTTCCTAGCACTGACTGCTTCTCCCCAACCCGTGCAAAGAGGTGTTTTTGTGTCTGACCCTTTTCCTGCAGCACAGAGTGCCCTGGAGCAGGTCACTGCTGAGGGACACAAACCGCGGCACTTCCCGCACACGGGGAACGAGCCTGGCTGTTCCAACAGGGCCTGGAGGAACCAGCACTGGGGTGTGGTGAGGTGATAAAACTGAGCATCCCTCCCACCCTGAAGGGTAAGTGCTTGTCTAAACTCTCTTTATGCTGGGTGTGTCAGAGTTGGGGCCTAGAGGATCTGCCATAGCCAGAATTAACATGTGTTCTTCTGCAGAACAGATATAAAAAGGCTTTTTCTTTCCAGACAGAGACTTTTTGCCTGCACGAGTGTCAACACAGAGTTCATTTCAGGCAAACTCAGTGGTGAAGAGAAAGGTAAGGTTAGGTGAGGAGCCCTTCCCATCAAACCAAACTTGAAGGAAGGCCAGGGCTTCGGGGCTGGATTAGGACCGGGCACATCCCAGCACACGGGGCAGTGAGTAATGTGCATCACCTCGAGAAGGCTTTGAGTCTCAGAAACCACCTTGCATTTACAGGCTCTTTCCTTGTATGGTATTATATAGTTATATATAACATATATATATGTATAAAACAGTAGATTATATTAGTTTTCTGCAGTACCTACCATCCTTTGTGCTGGCTCAGGCAGTTAGACCAGTGGATGAGCAGACAATTCCAGCTGTCCACACCTCCACACACATCCTGCAAGGAAGGAGCAACCAAACAGGTAGCCTTGTTTACTCCTGCATGCCTCAATCCACAGTCCAGACAGACAAAAAAAAAAAGGGACAACAGAACATTCAGTGCATTCACCTTTATCTCCTGGGCAAAAGACATAAAGTCACCATGTAACCTTCCTTTACTGACCACTCAAACTTGTCTGAAAACAGTTCCCTACCTATGGCCTCAGTGTGTTCAGCTTAGCCCTTTTAAAATGGCTTTGAGAAAGCTGATTTTTAGATGAATGGACAGTGAAAATGGAGAAATAGTACAATCCACTGTGCCATGTCACCATGGTCCATCATTCATAAAATTTTATGTGTATCCAGACCCTGTCAACAGTCCTGCTTCAAAGAGCGTGCAGGATCAGCAGTCTGCAGCTTCAGAGACAGACAACATCTAAATCCACCAGCATTCCAGCAGCATCTCTGCCTGAATATGATAGATAAGGATTTCAGGAAGGCATGTCAAAGATAAAAGGAAGGCTACCCCTTGCTCTTGTTTAATTTCCCTTCCAATTTCCTAAAAGGCCTGTTGCGGGAATGACTGTCACCAGAAAGATACAGGGCCCAATTTACAGCCACTGCACAGAACTGCAATAAGCAGTTGCAGTCTATAATTTTCAAGTAACACCACATTTATGAAAACTGCAACAATCCCTTTTGCTGTGATTTGTGGACTCTGATGGCAGAAGAGCCAACCTCTCTCTCAGGAAGCAGAGAGCAAGAAGAGAGAAAGATGAAGAAAACCAAACTGGCTGCTGCCTCAGCATGTAGACTGCAAAACAAATAAAAAAAGTCTTAAAAAGTGTTAATAAAATATCCGCTATGAGTAGAAGGGGAGATTAGAGCTGACAAGTTGGCCATAGGGCCTTCTTCAGGCTCTTCCAGTTAGAACTGAGGCAAGATGACAAGTTGAGAAATTGAACTATGTTGACACAGTCTGCATTTTCATAAATTTCCTCCTCCTCCTCCTCCTTTTATGTAAAAAAAAAAATCTACAAAATAAAAAGGATATAATTCAAACAAAGGCCTGTAATACTGTGCAGTTCTCCTAAGCATCCTGTAGCAGGCTTTGGAATGAATGCAAGAGTAACTGCAAGCAACTGTCCATCACGGACAATGCATTGTATTTACTGAGGAATCACCTCTAATTTTTTTCACCAAGGATTCTATTTGAGTGGAAAGACTTCAGCATGAGCTGGATGAAGTCCCAGATCATCCTGCAGTTTTTAGGGAGAGCAATGTTACTACTACAAGAGTGAACTAGAAAATACACTGGTTAAAGCTTATTATCATTTGGGGTTTTTTCAAAATCATATCAAAATCAGCAGAAAAGCTTTCATTAGATCTGATCTCTTTCTGAAAAAATAGTTGAAATCTTTCTGAATTGGGACTCAAATTCTGGAAATAGGGACACATTCATGAAGAGTCAAACCCAGAGTTCCACATTATCATCAATTCTCTCTGTGCTTCAGGCAACTTTAGTGTTTTAAATCTGAGGCATTTCCTCTTTTACCTCAAAAAACCACTCCATTGTTAAATAAATTATAACTATGCCTCTCATTTTACCATCTGAGAGTTTCTATCCCAATTCAAGACTTGGGAACTGGGAGTTTTTCTATAAATTGCTCAGGCTAAGCCAAGGTAACACGAGAGATTTTCCAAGTACGTCATTTTATTTTTATCGTTCTCATCATCCTTATTATTGTCATGATCTCTTCTTTGGCATTTTCGCTGTTACCTCAGCGAGGTGAGCAGTGCTGCTCAGCACGTAGTCTGTGCTTCCCCATTTCAGGAGAGCCATGCACAGATCAGAGGGCCAACACAGAGTTTATCACCAGTGCATCTGGTATTGTTTCTAATCAGTGAAGTACAAGGGAGCTGAAGGCTGGCAGGTTACAGAAGTGCTCCTCTTGCAGTAACAAGGATGTTTCAAGAGAACAGGTTTTTATTAGCCTCAGTCAGACTTTCAGTCACAAGGCTGTTTTGATGTTCACTCCACCTTCTCTGAGGGGGCAGTAGAAGGTTTAATCTTAATTCCTTCTGAGCACAGAGGACTTGAAAGGCAGTGGAATAAATTTATCTTCACCATATTACATATGAGTGGAAAGCAAGGAAGGCCCTCAGTAGAGTTTAGACCCTTGTAATGAGCTCTGCAATCATAACCCTCAGCAGAAGAACTTAAGCCATTGGTCCCACTGGAGAAACAATGCCTGAAAGGGATGAAATTCTGGTGAAGGCATTCTCACACATCTTTTTGTTAAAGTTGTGTCAGGAAGGAGTCCCTGTGGTGGAGCTGGCCTATAAGAGCTGAGAATCCTCTGAGCTTCTGAGATACAAACAGCTGGACCTGGTGCCAGCAAGGCTCCTGCCTTGAGTTTCAAAGCCTAGGAAGGCCCTGGCCACAGGTCATTCACTACATCCGGTCAGCTTCTGCTAAACAAAGTTTTAGAGAAGTGATAAATAATTGTCAGAAGGCTGCCAATTAAATCAGGGGGACAGTGGCTCTGCACTGGAACATCCAGGATCGAAGGAGTCAAATCAGAAATGTCTGGCAGCACAGCAGTGGTGAGGGACCAGCAGACCAAGGCAGGAACAGCTTTTCTGCTCACTGGCTTAAGTCATATTCCACCCAAACCACCAAGGCTTCTTCAGACTCTCAGGTGGGACTCCCAGTGAAAGAAGTTATGAAAGGGCACAAGGCTGGATTCACTGAGCAGCCACAGTGGCAACACCGGCGTTTGCACAACTTCTCCACCCCAAGTCAAGAGGTTTAACCTGTAGGGATAATTGCACCCCTTTGGCAAGGGTGGTACAGAACACTTGAAAAGGTAATCAAAGCAGGGAAAAAGGGAAAGCAACATCATTTTGGATAATTGGAGCAAAGAGGTAATACATATCTCAGTGTCACAGGGAAGATTGCCCAATGCAATATGCATTTATTCTTATCTCAGAATTGTATTTATCGAAGTAAACCATGCTCAAGCTAAAGGGAAGCACATAAATCTTCTCTTATTGTAATTTTGCAACTCAAAGCAGCTGCTAATTATATTATAGATCTTCTAGAAGTATGTATAATAATTACCAGTTTCAGCCACATTATTAGACTTGCAAATAGAGTTTGCTCTTTGTAAGCATGTCAGGAGCAGAGGGTCAGACCAAAACCAGGGTAAATCAGCACAGCTTCAAGAAATCAAGTGACAAATCCCAACTGTGCTGGACCTACCTGATTTGCACTTGATGAAGGCACCACTTTTAAGAAATATACAGGCTTCCTTGCTGAACTCTTTCCTTTTGGTCTGCTCACCCAAGTTAGGAGTTACCTTGGGTTTTCTGCATGGCCTCCTCATAGACATGATCAGGGTCTGCCATGGTCCCAATCTCAATGTATTGGGATCAGAAACAGCTCACTTCAGATCATAAGATCCCCAGAAAGAAAAGTTGATGTTATTGTCCTTGAGTAGGAGAAATTTCAAGGCTACAAAGTCCTTGAGAAGCCCTGGATGCCTTCTTCCATGGATGAACAGAAGCACTACTTTTTATCAAATAAATGCATAAAAAGGAAATTTAGTGAAATAACCAATGTATGGTTATACTACCCACTTTCTTCACACTACAGCTGAAGCTTAAAAACACTACCAGGCATAAATCCTAAGTACTATTTTTTTCTGTTAGACCAGTAGGGGCACTTAAAGATTCCAATCTCAAGCACAAGTTATTCTGTGAAGACAGAAAAATAAAAGTATTTGCTTTGTGAATTATCGTTTGCAAAACCTTTTGATACCTTTCAGTGCAAATGTTTAACATGAGTGCAAGGCCATATTATTAATGAAAATAACCATACAGTAATTTAAACAATGACATCTTCACATTGTTTTGTAGCTTCAGTGCCTACTCGTGCAAAGTGCAGAATTTCTTCCATTCTCATTGAGAATAAGAGTTGTAACAAAAGTGGAAAACACTCTCCTGTGGCCAGGTGGATGGGCAATGTTTATTGTGCAACATCCTCCTTGGGAAAAGAATCTAAACAAGAGTTTCAAGATTAATATCCAATTTCCAGGTTTTTACAGTACTTGGCAATCATTCAAATCTAACAGTGAACCAAGGCAAAGATTAAAAAGCCAAAGGCCACAAACCTGTTTGAACTGGTGTAGTGGGTTCAAAGTTTCCTCCAAGATCTTGAGCTATAGTTTCCACATATCACTGGGGTAAAAAACTTAGGCAGCCCCAGAGATAAGGTCCTATTTACTCTAGATGAACTGAAGAATTATAATGAATCATGCTTTGGACCTTGTTCTTTAGCTGTAATTAATACCTGATTATTTTGGTTACTCACTGAAGAGTGACTTCAGGATAACCCTTCAGAAGTGTTGGAGCAAAATGACCTGGGGGACAAAAAAAAACCAAAAACAAAAACAACCAAAAAAACACCAAAAAAACCAACCAACCAACCAAAAAAAAAAAAAAAAAAAAAAAAAAAAAAAAAAAAAAAAAAGAAAAAAAAAAGCTGCTGCTGCTAACAGGGAGAAGAATGGTGGGAAAATACTTCTGTCTCCTTGCCAAAGTGAAAGCGCATTAAAGAGCCTGAAGAGATTGTTATTCCTATTGCTAAAAACTTGTTGGGAATCCCACTGACTCTGGAGAATGCAGGGAAGAATTCTCACAAACAGGAGTGCAAAAGGAAGCAGAGAGAAGGAAGAAGCGGTAATGCAGAGTCCTTTGTTACCTGTGCTTGGCATCTGCAATCCCCTGGTGGTTCCCTCATCTTGACACAGGAGTGGATTTCCTTCTGTTGCTGGATGTGATCCAGACCCTTGTGTTCTGACTTTCACCAATGGGAATGTCAATAGGATTCCTTCTTTCTTTCCAGCCATGTTACAGAAAAGTAGTTATTGTGAGGAAGGCAAACCATTTAATTGTTCTCTTTTAAATAAAGCACGGTATAAGTTCATTCTACCATTCTGAAACTTTGAATACCAACCTTAAGAAGTTAGAATCAAATCAGTATTTATTATCCTCCAGTAGCAGACTGCTACCTATATGACAGTTCATGAAAAACACCAGGTACTGAATACACCAGAGCAGAGTCTAAACACACAAGGAGAACCAGCAGAAGAGGAGACAGAACACAGGCCAAGCCAAATTCAGCTTCTTTTCAAAAAAAATCAGCTTCATTCTCCAATGACAACATATAGACCAACTTTTTCTTTTTCTTAGAGAAGCCAAAAAGCTTTTCTCAGTCTACAAAATATTTGTGTATCACTTGATGTTCTCAGTTCATTAAGTGCTGAAATCCTACTCTGCACATTCACCAAGACCTAGGCTACGACACCTTCTGTCAAAATACTTTTCTGTAGCCTACAATCCCTTTGCTATTATAGAGAACTAAACCAACCTTGCTGACAGTAATGAAGACCCAAAAACTTTCAATAAAGTATGAAATCATCTTCTGTTTGAAGATGAATATTTGTCCCTTGTACTGAGATTCACAGGATCTCATGTCTTTTCAGCTGACAAACTGTTGTCACAGCTGGACAGGATCATGTCCTGAAAAATGTGTGTGGAGCCTCAATACATTGTGACACCAAGGTCACCCAGAAACCAGTTCAAAACAGGAAACATCTCTAACCCCCTGGATTATAAAGATTTCATATAACTACGACAAGTGCTTACAGTAAATTCCAATATAAGGAACCTCCACCAATAACTAGAGCTGTGAGCTCTTTAAAAACAGGGTGGCGTCACTTGATTCTTGGAATCAAGGGCAGGTTTTAAATTGATGTGAGTGAACTGGAGGGTAGGAAAACTGATACATTACCCATTCTTTTAGTCAGATCTCATATTTTTTATAGAAACCTAATAAAAATTCAGTTTTTATACTGTAGAGTCCCCCTGCAGCAGCTCATAAGAAACAGCTGCTCGGTTCACCAGGCTGGCACTTTGCTGTGCATTCCCAAGGGCTTTACTGACCTGTCCTCCCTGGGCTGCCTGAGCAGGGCAGGTAAACAGCCACTGCCTTTCCCTGAGAGCAGCTCTTGCTGGCAGCTATTCCCAGTTCTGGAAAACAAATTGCAGACCATTATCAGCTCTTCTGGTAATTGCTGCAGGATGGAAACGCAGAGTGCAATAAATCACATCATCATTATCCTAAGGCCCAAATGGTCTGGCATATTTTTGCTTAAGATGGTTAATACAGAAGTAATATAAACTGCAATGGCAGATAAAAATATCCTATATTGACTAGCATGCATGGGGGCTTTTTCTACTTGGTCAGGTTATTCACAACACATTTTAAACTAATAAAAATTATATTGTCTTCAGTTGCGACATTTTCTTTTTAACTGTGGGAAAAGAAAATCCCTCAGTCTTTAAATATGAGAGCCTTGAACTCTGCACAAGGCATTTCATCTATTACTAAGGTACCACAGATAATGGTTGTGGGCTAAAGGTTGGTGTATTTTCATTGTTTGTATTCTGTCTTTAAGGCAAATGTCCACTGCTCAATGATATCTCAGTATTTACATGGACACCACATAATTTCCAGTAAAGGTTTTTCATGCCTGGGCTAAAAGAAGTGAACTGACTTAAAGTTCTCTAAAGTCCAATATAATACATAAACTTCAAAACTCAGAGTTTAAAAGAAAGGAGCTGCAAAATCAGGCACTTTCAAACAATCATTAGGTCATGTGAAAAGTGCTGGGATTTCCCTTGGGATATTCCAAGAACAAGTACAATCCCTGAGCCAACAGGATCGGGGCATTTCAGGGAGGGGCAAGATAAGGAGGTTGTGTTCAAAAATTCACATTTAATGTTCAGCCAAGGAGCAACATTAACAGCACTCATGGATTTGCCAATTGCCCAGAGAAAAGTGCAAGGATGGAGGGGAGGGAAAAGAAATAAATAAAACTGGAGAAAAAAGAATTATATATAGTAGAATTTTGCTTCTCCCTCCAATTTTAGACCAGCTCATCAAAGCCAAAAGGTAATTCCACTCATTGCAGTATCTTCCATCTTGATCAGATTTCATCCATGAATAAGCAGTTGGATTTCTACCAGACAACTGGAAACCTCCCAAAAAGCACAACCCTCTGATGTGCTAGCAACACTGGAATTAGATAAAACATTCACAAGACAGACCCACAGATTTTGTCGATGTGACTTTCATAAATGCTGGTGATGAGAAAGGGCAGCTTTATAGAAAACACTTGCCCCTAGTCTACAGTCTCTGCTGAAATGAGTTTAGATTATCTCAGTATCAAATACTTTTTTAAACTTTTATGACAATGCTATTGTTATTATTTTCATCCAGTTTAAAAAAAAAAGGTTCTGCAGGGTTTGTACCTAACAGGTTAGGATTATTATAATCAAATTTTGATTGAAATATTATTAATGATCTGCCCTGGGAATATAAAGTAAGATTTTTGAGCTGATAGCATCTTTGTGATGGAAAGCACATCTTTCTAATTGGCTTGTTGGAGAAAATACTGTAAAGCTTGTTCAGTTTGTTTTAATCCAGACTGCCCTGTGTGCACGTACATGGTCGCAAATATTTCACTAAATTCATGACTGCATTTGGTGCATTACACAGGGAGAAAGCAGAGCACAGAGCAAGACAAGGCAATCCCTTTTCAACCAAAAGCATGGAAGTGCTGCTTGGTGCTGCCACGACCAACAGTAACCCTGAGACAGAGCCCACGGCTCCATCAGTGCCAGACACACCTGGGCTGTCCCTGCCCCTCAGCCAGGAGGGATTTTCCTGACCCTTGCACAGCAATGCACCTCAGGCAGAGGAAGAAGTGTCAGGCTTTTCCTTTCCTGGTAAAACCCAGTACTTTCTGCACTGGGAACAACTGGCAGCAGCAGTCTGCTGAGCAGCTCTGTGCACAGGTAGATGCTCTGGCATGGAAACAAGCAGGCTCCCTTATCTCAGAGGCAGGGCAACGCCACGGAGTGATCCCTATTTAATTGAGAGCTGACAGCTGTTTACATCACCAAGGATTTAGCTGCAGTGTAACTGCTCTTGTGACAAGCCGTGTACCTTTGAACGTTGGACGGTTTACTCCCGAATCTTTTACGTTGTGACAGCCTCCCTAATCATTCAGAAAATAAATTGTGGGAGCTCCCAAACGGCATTTTCAAACATGACAGTTTTACTGCCTCTGTCTTTACACCAGCTACTCCACAGTGACTGCTGGTTTTGGAGTGGTTGGGGTTTTTGATTATAGAAGGATAAACAAAACAGGGTGCTGCTAGTACTCCTAACACAATAAGCACTGCCTCTTACACAGACTGAAAAACTACTTAAAGTTGTGGAACAGTCAGTAGTGGTGGCTCTTACACCACCATCTGTCTATGGAAATGCAACTTCTGCAGCTGGTGAGACCCACGATAATATATTCAAATGCAGAGTATTTACTACCACTCTCCCATTATTTCAGCATTTTTATCATAATGCTCAAATTAAATGAAACTCAAAGCAGAACAATATGTCATGTCCACTTGGAATTTCAGGTATCACAGAAAACACTGTAGAGAGAAGTTCTCGCTCTACAAAACATTTTGCTGATTGCAATTATATCAACAAAATGAAATTCCTATTTACAAGAGTGGATACTGGCAGGGGAAATGCTAAACCAGCTTTGTTAATTCCAACACTGCCAGATATTCCAGTTTGCCAAATATCTGCATTGATTTCTCCATCTCCCTCCAGCACTGCAATCACTTATGGCGGCCAGTCTCACCAATAAGTTTATTGCTGAAAAAGAATTTATTGTGGCAAAATTCAGCTAAAATCAGCAGCTCTTTTAGGCACTGGGTCATAGAAGATGCAGCACCCCCTCAATCTACTCATATTCTTCAGCCATGCCCCCAGTACCATTTTAGGCTAAAATCCAGCAGCACATCACAACCTAATCCCCTTGTTCATTTATTATGGGAAGGAACCCAGGTTCATGGGCTGGATGGGAATGTAGACAGATGCCTGAGGCACTGGGATCTCCTGCCACATCCCCACTTTTGCAGTCCTTGCAGGACCAACAATCATCTCGAATATGAGGCTGATGAGTGCTGTGTGAGACCTACAACACCCCAGAACTCATCACAGACTTGCAGGAGTTGAGGAGCTGAAAGGAAAATGCAGAGGCTGGATGAAACCTGTAGCTGCCATCTAGATCCACCTTCCTCCCAGCACAGGGATATTGCCAAATGTAGCTCACTGGCTCTGCCTGGCCAGGTCCTGAAAGCCTTGCTGGAGGTTCCAGCTCTCTCTGGGTGACCTGTCCCAGCTGCACTGCCCTCTGAAATGCAGTGTGGTACAGGAAGAGCTGGAGGGTTTAGTAAAACTCACAGACCTAGTCTAACCACACCAACTTAGAACAATAATCAGCTAATAAAAGATTTCTAACCTCTTGGGGCATAAGGGTCATGGTATCTCATGGACAACAGGAAAGCATTTAGCACTTTATCTCTGCTGCAGGGAATCATTTATCTGCTATGGCACCTCGAGAATGGTGGGTGTTGTCAGAAGGTCAAGGTCCAGCATCAGGGTATGTCACTAACATTAACCACTTCATTCCTCTCCACTGGGCAGTATTTTAATTTCATTTTTTATTGAGCGTGATTATTAGTTTATGACAGGTGCGAATTAGAGAAGAAGCAAACCTAGATCACCTCCTACAGGCCAAAGAGAGAGGAGACGTTTCCTTATTGTTGCTCCTGAACGTTTCCTTATTGTTCTTCAACAATATTGGTGTTCCTGAACCTCTGCACTTCACTTCTAGTTTCAGCACCTTTAAAGAGCACTGAGTCCATCAGACTGTTCTAGCCATGCTGAACTGTAATAATTTATCTTGGCATTAGATCATTATGGGATGATCTTCTAATACTCAGAATTTTGGGGTTAATAGCAGGCTACCTCATAGATGTGTAACAGCCAGGACAACTGGGCACTGCAGGAAACCAAATAAAAAGACACTTTTTTGCCCACTTTATGTAATCAGAAACTACCTTTGCACATGAATCAAGATATTTCTTTTTTTCATTTCTTGGAAACCTTTTCTGCAAAATGGAGTTTATGCAGGCTATGGTAAAACACTGTGGGGGAAAGTGCATATTAAAAGTATAATATATTCTCTTTACTGATCATGATCTGAGAGTTAAAGTGTGTTTGAAACATTGTGTTTTGCAATCCAAGCTATGTGATGAGTGATAAGCTATATAGTCATAATTAACAGTAGCGATAAATAAAATGTATTACATTCTGTACAGCCCAATTTGCATTGCAAAAATCCCTATTTAGATTACAATGAACTCTAAATTACAGAGTAAACAAGTTTTGGCTACATCTTGAGGCCCAGCAGGGAGGAAGGTATCGTTTGGCACCCCAGCAGAGGAATGCTGTTTACATCCAACTGGACTGTGCCCAGAGACTCTGCAGCTTTAACACACAAGGGGCTGCAAACAGACCCCTGTGCTTAGTGGGTTTTATTGGATGGCTGCAGGCTCCCAACTCAACACCAGAAACTTTCAGCAGAGCTTAACTTTCCAAAAAGTGGTTAGGGCTGAGGGGGTTAGGCTGAAGTTAACATCTAGCTGGGAGCCAGCTTGGTGGGCATTAGGCTGCCAGGTTGCTGAAATGAGACACTGTTTAGGAGTCTAACTTCAAATGCTTATTTTTCCTGCAAATATTTTCTATAAAAATTGGAGCTGGAATAAAAGCTTGACTGACCAGATATGATTCTTGTTTTCTGGAATGAAGTAGAACACTCCACCTCTCATCTGTGTACTCATGGTGGCTTTGTTCTGCATCCTCCCATTTCTTGTTTCACTTGGGATCTGAAGTGCTGAAGAGGGCTGAGCACACAAATGCAACCAGTTCAAGAAACAAAACAAAGAAAAAAAAAAACAGGCTCGGTGCATAACCCGAGGTGTATCTACGCAATATCCAGGCACCTGAATCTTCTGGTTCAGGTGACAACAGAAAAAAAGAAAACAACTTGTTAAAACATTACCTGAAGCAGAAGTGTCTAACTCTGTGCCAGGCCCGGTACATGCTTGAGCAACTCTTCCCAATTAAGTCATCATCGCGGTGATGCCTCGTGGGTGGTGCGGCTCCGCGCTGTCCTCGGCGGCACCGAGACGTTCCCCGCACGCCTCTGCGCTGATTTTCATCTCTGCTGTCCCGTGTGCTCCTCCAGAGCCCTGCTCCAGCCAGCCCAGCCCAGCACCCTCCTGCCAGGCAGCTCCTGGATGCCTCAGTGACACCACTGAGTGCTGCTGCTCCGCTGCTGCATTTCCCAAATCTTTCCAGATTCCCTCGTGAGGAGGGTGTGCACCCCCAGAGATTGCAGAGACCAGCAGCTCCCCCAAGTCAAGAGTGAATTTTCCATAGATTCCTGAAGTCTAAGACAGAATTTCTTAGCAGCTCCTGTGCTCCTGGACTACTAATTCCCCATCTGCTGAAAGCAGTGGCAATGTAACAGAAAAACAGACGGATTTGTCCTGGAAAACAGGAAGGCTTTCTGGCTGAATTAGCTTTTCCCTGCTGTCTCCAGAAACAAATCTCCCTAAAATATCAGGAACAAATCAATTTTACTGCTTTTCAGTAGAGAGCAAGGAAATTACCTTTTCTGATTTCTATCTTCTCCCAGTGTCACAAACTCATCAGGTCAAAGAATTTACCATATGTTCAAATTGGAACCTGAAGATAGGTTTATTTTCTGTTTAGTCTAAATCCAAAGCCACAAAATGAAGTTTAAGTTCAAGGTACCTGAGTCTGGAACTTCTCAAAATGTGAAGGGTTTAGGTCTGTACTTGTAGCTTTGTTTTTTGTTCCATTTCTAATGAAGGATAACTTTAAAAGTGAGGATTAACGATTTATGGGGTAGTAATCTATAAAAAGCTCTGCATCCAAGGTATTAGAAAGCAATATAAATTCTTTTGTAGAAATGTAAACGGTATTTAAATGTAAGTAGGTATTATACCCAGTTGGTTAGATGGGGACAAGTGAGAGTCTCTGACTGGCTTTCCTGGGAATCAGATAGGTCCCTTAAATCATTAACTTAGTGTTAAATCATCTTACAGATATAAATAAATTGAGAGACTTATTCAGGGATGTCTTGCGGAATGTAAGTAGTTTCTAGATGAATGACTCATAAGATCAAAGTCAAGGAAGACACCCATTTAATTAGGGAGGAAAGTCTTGAGCAAATCTCAAAGACACCTTTGCCAGGCACAAACCCTTCCCTGTGAGCTCTCCAGTTTCACCTGACTCTCCTGGAACACAGACACCCCAAACTACACAACAAAAACCAGAATTAGGTTCAAAAGCAGCTAATCTAGGAATCCTCCCCCAGATTCCAGAACATTGCAATCACCAGCAAATATTCACAGGTTTTTCTACAGTGCAAATTATCCAACAGAACAGGTTTGCAATCAGAATCCAGCCTTATACAAGTCAACCCTTAAATTCCACAGCTTTACCAGTCCTGCCCTTCAGCTGGACAAGTGGCCCAGGCTGGCAGTGCAGGACCTGAGGTAATTGCATGGATCCCTTGTACCACACATGATCTCTGTCCTGCACAGGGTGTTTGCTCATGACATAATCTGTCATGCTATTGGGGAAAAACTCATCCTTGATGGCTTATTCAGAGCTAGCCAGAAACCACAATGTTGTTTTACTATTCAAAAATAAGAAGCACTTGCTTTTTTCTCCTGATAGTCGATGCATTTCAGCTGGTACCTGAGGCTGGACAGTTAGTTCTACTTTCCAGCAGAATTTCTGAAATTGAAAAAAATTTGTATGTATTCTTAAAGTCAACACCCAAAAATCTTCCCTTTGTATTATTGTGTTTTGCATGAATTAGGAAGCCTGGTAAGTCAGTAAGGAAAAACTATTATTTGTTCTATGAATTAATGTGTCCTCTGTATAGTTACAAATTTGGTAGTTGTGTTTCCATTATGGTATGGAAAAGTCACAGTTCCACAGACTTTACAGCATATCTGATTTTTATCCTGGCTGACTTTATTTCAGATATTTATAATTTCATTACAGAGTCGCTGTTACTCTTTGGTTTATTATTGTGGCAATTGAAACTGAATGTACTCAGTGCTGAATTCTCCAGTTATATTTACACTGCTCATTTTTCTCACTCCCCATTGCAACCCAAGACCTTCTTTTCCTGACCATTCACCTTGCATCCATGCTGGACAGCCCCTAGGTCTCTTCTGGAGCAGGACAACCATACTGTGCTGAGTCTTTGCAATGGTTCAGTTCTTTGATCTCCTCAGAACAGAGAAGAGACAAGAGCACAGCCACCATAATGTGCTGCTTGTAATTTTCAGCGAATATCTCAAAATTCTTCTGAGAATCTGCTGCAAAAAGTGAAGTTCAAATATTAACTGCAACTTGTCAAAATCTAGTGCATGAGTGCTTATAAAGTGACTCTCTTCCTTGGATCTGGGTGCTTGCAGCACTTTGGAATCTATTAATTTGACAGGAAGATAACATTAATGTAAACTCAACTGTTACTTCCCTAAAATCCAATTAATCTTGTCAAGCAATATACAAAGTTTCATTTCCCTAAAGCTGCAGAAACTAAATTAGGCAAGATGGCTAATATGGCCAAACTTCCAAGCCCTTTTCCAGCATTTAGCTCAAAAACTCTCTCTCAGTAATAAAGGTATGGATGGTAAACAAGATCAGCACTGAGAACTAACCTGAGAAATGTGGTCCAGCAGCAGAGGAGATTTGTTTCTGCTCACTTGGGTGGCATCACAGGACTGCTGTACATCTGCACCCTCACACATTGGCTCACGTTTTCTTTCATTCAGGAAATGTGCAAGTTACCCTCATCTAAAAATGGACAATCAGGAAAATCTGTTGCCCTGGATTTTCCCTTAAAAATCACATTTACTGTCATCTCCTCACTTTCTTTACTAGAAAAGCTGCTCTGGATTTTCTAGAAAAGTCATGATTTGAATGAGGGAACTTTCAACAAAATTGTGGTGCACTGTCAACTGTCTGGACTGAGCATATTTTGCTGAGAAACCATCACCACCAACAGCACTGGGAACCAGGAGAATCCAGCAGTGTCATGAAGACAACTGGGACAGGAGTTGTAAATAGCCTGTGCCAAGACTGGACACAGATTACTGTGATCTCTTCCAAACACATTTTCAGTTCTCATCTCTTGTCAACTGTAAAATATGAAGAAATAAAGATGAATAAGAGCAGGGGAACAAGAGACAGGCATTTCAGGGAACATAGGGAACAACAAAGGAGTGCAAGTAAAACAGCATCTCAGAATAAAAGACACATCAATAGAAGTAATTACATCTTTTCCTTTATTTTTCTGTACTTATCTGGTATGACCCTGTGCTTTTCTATGCTTTTTTCAAAACAAAAGTATGACTATCCTGATCATTCACCTTTCTGTTACAGCTTTCTCCCGGTTTTTTAACTAAAATCGAGAAGACAGATGCAGCATATCTAAAATCAGATATACAAAATAGGATTGCTGCATTGTACTCAGAAGCACACAAAAAACAAAGAAAAAGTAGTTCTCTGTTACCCTAATTTAAGGTGTGCAATTAGCAAAGCTGGAATGCAAACACTGTCTCTCCTCAAGTCACTGTGGGTGTATAGATGGATGACATATCTAATAAGAAGCTGAGCATCCAGCCACTAAGATGCTCCTATAAGCTGTGACACAATCCTCTTAAGGATTTAGGGAAATCAGAGGCTCAGCTTTGCCATCTGTGGCTTAATAAATATTTTCTTCGGAGGCTTTGTGCCTTGTTTTAGCAACCAAGAAAATAGTCATACAGTAATTTCTGAGACACGGCATTTACCATGAGGTCGTTTTTGCCTTTCCTTTTTGCAAGTGGATGACCTGTGGTGGCTGTGCTGAATGAAGGAGGTGAAACACAGCTTTTGGGGTTTTTTTGGGTTTCACTGCATGACCCAGCAAGGCTCTCTTAGATCACAGGTGTCCAGGCACTCTGAATCCCTGTCTTTGGGAGAGAAGAGTTAAAAGATTGTCATAAAAGCAATATTGCCAGGTCCACTAGAGTGTCCAAAGGACTTGCAAATCAGCAGGGTCTCCCAGCAAAGCAAGGAGGTCTCTGAGGAGCAATTCCCATGCTGACCTCTCACATCCTCAGTTCTGAGGAAAGCGATATATTAGAGATGACTGTGTGAAAATTTTGGTGTAGCACAGAATCAACAAGGTTGGAAAAGACCTTCAAGATCATCAGTTCAGCACCACAGTAATCACCCCTAAATCACATCCCCAAGTGCCATATCCAGACACTCCAGACACATCTAGAACACTTCCATAGATGGTGATCCCAACACCTCGCTGGGCAACTTATCCCAATGCTTAACCACTCTTTCACTTTGGTTTTTTTGGGGGGTTTTGTTTGTTTGTTTGGGTTTTTTTTTTTTTTTTTTTTTTTTTTTTTTTTTTTTTTTTGTGTTATGTTTTGGTGGTTTTTTTGGGTGGATTTTTGTTTGTTTGTTTGTTTGTTTGTTTGTGGGGTTTTTTTGTTGGTTTTTTTTGGTTGGTTTGTTTGTTTTGGTTTTTTTTTTTTTTTTTTTTTTTTCTTGAATATCTAAACTGAACCTCCTCTGGTGCAACTTAAGGCCATTTCTTTTCATGCTTTCATACGGCAGAAGAGAATGAGCCCCATCTCACTACAACCTCCTTTCAAGTAGCAATAACAGCTGTGAGGTCTTCCCTGACTGCCCAACTGGGCAATGACTCAAGGGACACAAGATAATTCCTTCCAGATACACAATTCCAACAGATACAATATTTTTCCAGTGCTCCTTAAGCAACATCAGCAGATAAAGGGTAATTCTGCAGTTTTGTAGCACAGTGATGGATCCTTATCCAAGGCCACCTCCACAAAAGAATTCAAATTCTGCATCTAACTTCACTACCCATATTCCCAAGCTCTGAAGATTCAGAAGTATCCAAATCTGGCTTAGAATAAAGGAAAACAAGAATTTGGTCAGCTTTTCTAAGAGAAATAAAACTCAAGGAAAGAAATATGAATAGCCTTTCCCTCTCTAGAGGTTTAGATGAAGAGGGTTTGCATAGGCCAAAGGATGTGAGCATGAAAGGGGCTGGCATTTAAATGGATGTGAGAAGGTTTCCTAGGGAACTCAGGAAAAATCAATAGTTTCCAAAATTTTTGTAAATACCTGGAAAAGAGAGACAGAGGAATCTAAAAGTAAATATATAATAATAAATGGGAAAACATATATTATTGTATTTGCCCTGTGTTAAGAGCAAAAGACTGAGAGCCAGAAGACCTCATCTCCAGTGTTCACTTTGTACAATGTCCTTGGTGCATGACTATGGTGAAGTTGCTCTCTCCCTGAGCCACAGATCTCCCTCACATGTGTGGTTCAGATGTCATTGAGGTGAAAGCTCTCTCTTCTTACTCATATTTCATGTTTTGAGGGGTTTCAATTTCTGCTACGGCCTGAAGCTGTTAAGTTATAATATAAAGGCAAAAGCGAATGGAAACCATAAAATTTTGTTGGTTGGTTTGGTCTGATTCTTCAACAGGTTCAAAAGTGAAAGTCCTCACAATTGCTGTTTCCAGAGACAGATCCAGGGCTTGTGCAAATCACAATTTTTTATATTTTCATATAATGTATTTCCATCAGACCACTATTTTAACTTGAAAACACATTGTGGAGGGAGCTCCAGTGTACTGCTCTTAGCACATAGAAATCTTAAAATCTATATCTGCAATATTTCAAGAAGTGTTTTGTGGATAAACTACACAGGAATAAAATGCTGCCTATAAGATACTTTAGAAGTCTTTCTTTTCTGAAAAGCCATGTCGTCTATTCCCTTGTACTACCACACATCAAAGAAGGGGAAAAAGAAACAACAAATGAAATTCCTCTGAACAATTTGTTCTAGAAGAAGATCTGTCTTTGTCAAATGAACACACCCCAGTCTATAATTGTCAATTTTAAGGAATGACTGAGAGATGCCACTTATTTAAATTGAAACAAGTACTTTGTTCTGGAAAGCAAACCACAAGCAGGGACAGATTTGCAAATCAGCTGCCAAGACAATGCATGCAAAAGACAACAGCCTTTCCACTTCACATATCGGAACGGACAACTCTGACAGCTTCTATGTGCAGTTATGTGCACTGCACACGTAATCATGGCAATTGCATGCAGAAATTGGATGCAAACTACACAGTTAATTTGGTTTTTAAAAGAGGGAGTAACCTTGCAACACTATACACAGAGGAATCAAGCAGTAATTACAACGTGCTCTTCAAACCTCTTAGAGCAAAACCCAGGGTTTCCATGCAGTTGTGCTAAAATATTTTCCAGCTGTCAATGTGCCTGCACATTGATACAGAGATACTTTTTTTTTTTTTTAAATATCACCAGGAGAGATGGATGGATTTCAAGTGCTTCACAGAATGTTTATATGCTATTTCTTAATGAAGGGTATCAACAGCAGCTTGTGTTGCTGGTCTAAGGAGTGCAGATCTGTAGCAGAGCTCTCACCAGATCCATAAATGCATTAGAGGACACAGCAAAGAGTCGGTGGAGTCAGAGCAGTTTGCTAGGAAGGCCTCAGCTGAGACTGGGCATTCTGCCTGGGATGGCAAATTGAGGATTAAGGGCTCTGCAGGACATGTGAACTCCACTCAAACACAAACACAAGCATGATTAAAATTTAGCAAACCAGGATGTTCAAGCCCTTGGGCAAAATCCAGTAGACACAGCTGTATTTATAGGCTGATACAAAGGAGAACTGTTAGACCTAACAGCAATTCAGAAACTCAGAGAACAGAGAGGACTTGAGACCTCTCTGTGCTCTGAGTCTCGATCTAAGGTGGCACATCTTTCTCTCAGCTACTCCCTGCAACAGCTTTGACCTTACAGTTACTGTCTGGGACCCTTTTTCCAATGGATCAATGCATTAGAAATTATAATTAGACCAACAGGAAGAAACAGCATCATTCTTTCAAAGACCAGGTGCCTACACCTCTGTTTAGGTCATTTTGAGATGCTGGCAGAGGGCTGCACTTCAAGGTCTGTGCTGATAACAACAAAAGAAATTTGGCAAAAAATAAGATAGATTTATACAAAGGAAGGCATTCTCTGGAATGGCTGCAGAGAGTCACATACAATGAAAAACTCCACCAGTGGCAGAGGCACTGAAATAAGTGGAAATCTGAAGTGTCTCCCAAGAAAATCAGAACTGCTGCTGCCAGTTTTCTGCAGCAGGAAGCCTCTAACTTCAGTCTCTGGGGGGAAACAAAAACAATGGAGACATGCTGGTTATGAAACCTTCCTCTTATTTTCTCCAATTGAATCAACTTTATTGCTCTAAGGGAAAGCAAGAAACACACTTGGGAATAGTCATGGACAGTACCTTTGAAACAGCAGATTAGGAGCTACCTCTACCCTAAAGAAAACCATTTTCAGAATAGTCACCTTGTTCTTATTTGATGGGAAAGCAGCAACCTCAGTGCTGCTTGTACAGAGAACCAAAGATCTCTTGGTACCACCCTTCAGATACACTTGCACATCATCTTGCTGCTGTGGTGGTGCAGAGCCACGCTGTTCTCGGGCCATGTGGCTTCACATCTAAATACAAAATGTGCTTTTGTGCTGGCCAAAAAGGATACCAACACCCCTTTTTTGAAAATTTGAAATCCCACTGAAATTTGGCATTTGAAATTCAATTGAGTAGCATGGGCTGGATAGAACTTGTCTGATCTCTCTTTTGTTTCTACACAGCATCTCTTGATAAACTCAAAACTTAAACAATCAGCTGTCCTGAGAAATTAAGTATTTTAGGAAGAAATATATGAAGAAGTAATGCATGCCTTCCAAATAAATAAGAAAGTCTCTGCATTAGACCCTAGTCCATTCTCTTGACTCCCTTTTACACCTGTTCCTCCTGAAGCTGAGATTTGACTGAGAACAAGTGCTTGGCAGGCTCTGCCCTGAAGAGTAAATGACCACAAGACAACTGGGAAAAACCACACTCCCAGCAGCCTAAGCAACACATCTGCCTCGCATGTTCTCTCCACAGAGCAATCCTGGCGCTTCTCTTCGCCCTCTGACTGAGGAATGATATTGGGAAAAGCAATGTTATTCTGCTGTGGATACTAACACTCCTCATATCAGTGCACTGAGCACAACTGCAGGTAGAGAGGAGAGTGAAGGAGTCATCCTGGCAGTATCTCTGCCTCCTGCTGAGTCTCAGACAGGAGCAGACATTCACCTGTGCTGCAGTGGCACGGGAAGGCAGCTTTTTCCTTGAGATAGAGAGCTGAGAAACTCTGGATTACATGGTTGTCATCACTGCTTATTGGCTTTTGTTCTTCTCGCATCGCCAGGCAGCAGCGAGCGGGGTGCCACAGTGCTGTGCTTGGATGGCTGAGGAGAAGCTCATTCATTGTTATTGCAGAAAGGCATTAAAAAGAGCAAAAACAAATAAACAAACAAAAAATAAAAAAGGGGGGATGGTAAAAGAAAGAGGTAGAGCAGCTTTCCTCTTGGAGAAGCCAGGTGCATAGCCACTGACAATGATGGCAAACAAATACTGGAAATATTTTGCACTTCATCAAAGTAATAATATTTAGGAATAGATTCAAATTACCTTTCTGCTACCACCTACAATTCTCTTGGAACTGGTGCTGTGTTCACAGAATAAGACCCTCTTCTACACCAGTAAAAACATGCAAAAGTATCAGTAGCAAAGGTCATGTTCTTGCATTCCTGTTTACAGAGATTAGCACATGTGCCAGTAGAAGCTTTAATTCTTGTAATGAGGTTTTTTACAGGGTAAGGAAAATCCAGACAAAAATATGATTGGCAAAATCTACCCTTAATATGCTATGAAAATACCTGTGATATTTGATTATGTGGCATTAACTAACTAGGGCTTATCTTGGAATTATTCTCCGCTTGTGGCAGGTGAAAATCTCAGGCTAAAGGCTTCACACAAAAACAGAGGGCTGTGTAATTTTTCAAGAAAATACAGCATTCTGCACACTGCAAATACTTTGGGTACTCTAAAGCAGAGCACATTGTACGCTGGCAAAAACAGAGATTCGGATAAAACAACAGCAATCATGAAATTACACCAAGTAATAAGAACTAAACTAAACAGTCAGAACACAAATGGAAAAAAAAAATAGACAAAGTAAGGTTTATGCCTTCATCTAACAGTAACTGTGGGAACTCTCACCCCTTCCACACACACAACAGTTTAGAACTAGCACTAGACCTAGAACAATTAGAACTGGACCTAGAACTAGATGTAGCACTAGCACTAGAACAACTAGAACTAGACCTAGAACTAGATCTAGAATTAGATCTAGAACAACTCGAACTAAACTTAGACCTAGACCTAGTAACTGTGGGAGCTGTTTCTTATTTCATTGTACTCATCTGTGTGCTGTTTTTAAAATACTTTTAAAAAGATTCAGAGGCTGACTTCTATGTAAGGGAAACAGAGCCAAAGAGAGTCCCTGTCATTTCAGTGAGAAACAGAAAGCCACACTTATAACATTTCCCTTAAAAAAGGAAAAAAAATAAAAACCCAACCAATTGCAAGTCAAAATCTACCATGACAGATAAGTCAGCTGGTGCACACTCCTAGCTCAACCCATTTAAGGAGAGCAGCAACACTGATACCAGCTGAGCCACTGTCCCCACTCTGCTGCAACCTCTTTTATGGAACCTTGCAACAGCTGATGTTTTTTAAGGTATTGCTTAAATCAAGAGACTGCCCAAGAACTCAAGCTTAGGTGATTTTTGTGTTGTCTTTTACTTAAGTTTGAATTTCTAGTCTATATGGCTGTAAAGAAAATCTGGGAAATGTTAGGGGAATGCTGTCATGTGAAAAGAGACAATAATTTTTTAAAAAAAATCTCAATATCATTATTCATTATATTGCTGGTCCATGTTTTTTTATTTGTTAGAGGTAAGCAAACATTAAATACAAACAGAATGAATAATAAAGAAATCTTTTCAAACATGTTCCTAAAGCTCTTTGAAACTTTAACAGAACACAGTGTGCTGAAGCTGACAAAGAATGGCCTCAGTGAAAATCAAAAGCAATTTCAATAAAATTAGCAAGGCTGGAAGGGAGGCAAGGGTGGAGCAATAGGCTCTCTCCTTCTTTTAGGAATTACTCCATCTCCAGATTTCTCTGCCTGTGAGCTCTCCTGCAAAGAAATGCTTATAATAAGAGTCAAAGATCCGAGGGCAGTGATTGCCTTTTTTTGTTTTGTTTTTACCTGCCCCTCATTGATTGTACAGAAACCTGTGCAGTTGAGTACTCTTCAAAGCTTGGGCACTAAAGTGTTAAATACAATTAAAATAGAATATGAATTCACTACTAGGAGCACACTTAAAACACATTGTAAGAGATTGAAAGATAAACTTGCTCTTTCCCCTGGCTGATATCTTTTTCACTCACAACACTAAGTTAAATTGGTTGAAAACAGTGCTCCTTTCTCCTCTAAAAATACACAGAGCATAATAAAAAACGTAACTTGCAATCAGCCCCTTGATGTTTTTAAGGCAGTAGCAGGAACTGATACTGCCCAGAGCAGCAATGAGTTCCTGAGTCCCACACGTGGTAAGAAAAACTGAAACAAGGGATGCATGGAAAATCCATTAGCAGAAACCAATGTGGAGACAAAACATTTTGGTTTTTGACAGATCTCCAGAGGTCCAAGCACAGCGTGTTAATGTTTATGATAGAAGTTAGTCAGTCTCCAAGCTTATGTTATTTTGTTTTGGTAAAAGAATATGAGATGTTAGAATAATCACTGGTATTTTTACTGAGTAACTCTTCTTAGGAGCTTCTCTCAAGTGTAGCTGGTTTTAATTTGTGGAACAAGGGTGGGCATAGCTTCACATTTATAAAGCTCTAATTGAGAGCATTTCCCTCACAGAAAACAATAACACGACATTTATTTCTTAGAAGTTTTTAAACTAGATATTTTGATTTTCTTTGGCAATATTCTGGAGTGGTTGGTTTTGGTTGGGGATTTTTTTTTTCTTTCTTTCTAAGTCCTCTGCTTTTCCAGTGTGACTAAATCCAAAATGTTTGTACCATTAAGATGACAGATGACACGGCCCAAAGGCAAACACAGGATCATCTGTCAGGTGCTTGGCTCTGCTGTGGTTTACTGAGTGCTTTGCCAGCAAGTCTTAGCACCTTTGTGTGCTTCTGTTTCCTTACCTGTAAAATTGAGATAATGACACATACTCTCTTTGTTACAAGCTTTGGCATCTCTTCTTTATAGAAGTGCTTCGCAGCACTAAAATACAAATATAAATGCTTAGATAACTCTATCTCACTACGTGTGAAGGACAGTTGGTCGGGGGAGGAATAGTAACCTTTGTCTCAAGGGATCTCAGGTTGGGTTTGGTTTCCAGTCTCTATTCATTTCTTTTTACCTCCCAGAATTGCCTGAAACATCTGCTGAATTGGCACAATGTGAATGGAGAGATTCCACCTCATCCTAATTTTGTCCTGATGCAAAACTGTCAATGTCTGGTGTTTTCAAAGGCAACATTTTTTTTCTGAGTGCCAGGAATAATCTCCTGCTCTTTGACTCAATCTGTAAGCCCACAGGGTTATGTATTTATTTACTTATTTATTTTGATGTCTCCAAAAAAGCTATGCACGTTGCTCTACCAGACTGCATGCTGTAAAACAGTGGAAGCAAATAAACTGCAATTGTTAATGTTAATTGGTCTTACTTTACCATGTCATTTCCAATTTTTTTCAAAATGGAGATTAAAAAGGGTTGGAGAAAAAGCTGTGATTTTGTCATAAGCAATCCAGTTAGTGGAGTGAACTGAAGGGATTTGATTGTTCAAGCTCTGCACAACCAACGAACCGCACAAATTCACATTAATCTGTCTGCCCACACCCCCTCAGCCCTGTCTGCACAGACTGAGGCTTCCACACAGCAGCCATGGTGGAGGTCCCTGGGTGTGCAGGAGGGCCACCCTGCCCTGCACCCTTGGTGCCCCTCATCCATGGCACAAAAACCCCTGAAGGTGTAGATGCTCCAATGTCCATAGGCACAAAACCCAGCCAGGCCTCAGGTGACCTGTTCAGGCCAAACCGTGAAGAGAATTTTGACTTCTCACTTGTGGTTGATGTGAGGTTTGTGTGTGGAAAACTTCCAATAACAAAACCCTGGAAACACAGCATTTTGCAGATTTGAGGAGCTCTTATGACCTAAAAACCAGCTCAACTCACCTACCCTCCAGGACCAAGGCAGAACTGCATCCCCACAGCACTGAGTGTGGTCCCCAAACCGAATTTAAAAGACCCAAAGGAGAATGTTCCAGCCTAAATGACCTCATTCATTCAGGACATTTTCATTAATATCCTGCTTCAATTTTCCAGCTGAAAGCTTCATCGGTATTATTCTTAGCAATCCCTCAATAAAACCCTGTATTGTTTTTTTCCAGCACCATGGTGTTTATGCCTCTCACATTCCTACCCACAGTCGTATCCTTGCGCCCTCAGTTTCAGCAGTTCCCAGAAACTGAGCCACTGTCACTTGGGTGCACATAAACACATCCACACACGGACACACAAATTTGGAGATTTTCTCTGAATTCTCACTCAGCCTCATCTGAGGCTCCCAGTCTTGAGAGAGATTATCATTCTGATCAAAAATTCCTGCCTCCTGCCCATCCTATTTGGGACATTCTCATTGCCGTGTCATCGCACCACAAATTTTTATTTCATTTTCTGTCATTTAGCACCTCAGGCCAGCAAAATATTCTTCTCAATTTCTCCTTCACAATGAGGTTTTCCTCATGTATTGGCTGCTCATTTTCCATATTGCACAGCAGTGGACTGCTTCCTGTCCCTACTCCTGTCCTTTGTAGCTCTGTTTGGACACACCTGGCCAGCTCCACCATCCTCTCCATCTCCCAAGTGACTGCCATCTAAAGATATTGTTAGCACAGCCTGCTTTTGGGTCATTACCAGTAGCTGAGAATCAACAAAAATCCCATCTTGGTTCCAAGCTCTGCTAAACACCTCCCCAAAACACCACACGGTGCTGTTAATAATTATCCTTCAACCAGCCTGCAGTCCTTGCAACACAATGTTTATACCCTAACCAAATGCATAAACTTGTTTTGCAAGCAAGAATGTCATGAGAAACCACATCAAATGCATTACCAAAA
Organism: Prinia subflava; assembly: GCF_021018805.1. NCBI lineage: Eukaryota > Metazoa > Chordata > Aves > Passeriformes > Cisticolidae > Prinia > Prinia subflava. The sequence continues at coordinate 16,236,068 of NC_086259.1, forward strand.
TCATCAGTAAATCCAGCAAATTGCCTTTTATCCACTGATTTTGCAATTCTGTTTTCTAAAAGAACTTTGGAAAATCTATTTTCTATTCTTGTTTTTGCTACTAAGACTCAATTTTTCCTTCTGTAAAAAAATTTCCATAGTTGTTCCCTCTTTCCATTCCTACATTCCTGCTGAGATATTCCCAAGACCTTTCATTAATTGCTTAGGAAGACAATATTTGCCACAGTTTACCCTGTATCATGAAAGCTGGTGATAAAGTTAATGTTTGTTGCAGCTGTGGAGCAGATGTGGGCCCTGAACGCTGAGATTTTTTTGTTCCCTCTCTGTAACAAAAGTCCAAATTTTTAGGGAAATATATATGCCAACAGTTAGTAAAGTGTGTCACCTGAAAAGCCTAAATATTTGTGGTTTTGGGAGAACAGGATTTAGCCCAGAACAGGACACCAGCTTCCCTAGACTTGTCTAAGGCTTCTGGCACAGATGAAAGTCAGCTATCACAAGGGCACCCTGAGTTTTCTAGGTAGCAGGCTCCTCAATAATACTGGCAGGAGACCGAATTATTCACAGCTGGAACTCTTTTGGCCCCATATGCAGATCAAGAGGCTGCAAAATCCCCAAATGACAACGTGACTGCAGAAGCAGAACAATCATACACTGCCCGCTCACAGCATTCAAGGCCACACATTTTGTCCTATTTGATGGAAAAAGAAAACTTGTCAGTACAGGAGAGGAAATCAGGTCTGGAATAGGCCAAAAAAAAAAAAATTATATACTTTGTTAGAGAAGATTGAAGATTCAAGCTCCCAAACCCACTAACAGCAAAATTTACTGCACCTTCGAAATATGCATAATTCTGTCTAGAAATCAAGTGCAGGGAAATGGAAAAAGAATATGCACAGACGGCACGATCATATGGCCAACATATGGAAATAAAACAGAATAGCTACTGCTTTTTAAGCTCCACAAGAGCGATGAATTGAAGATGAGTGAGAGACCCCTTTCTCACCCTATTTATTTCCCCAAATACCCAAAACTTCCCCAGCCCTTGTGGCACATGTAGCACTTTCCCTGTCCTTCAGATATCTGCCCCTTTTAACTCCTAAGGAATCTCAGACTGTTCCGTAAGCACTCTTAACTATTTTCCTGAGCAAAATCACACAAAGATGTAGCAGATGAAAGGCAGCAGCAGTATTGGCATGCAGTTTCCTAAATAAATCCCCACAACAACCTCGCCATCAGCACTGGGCCCATCCTTAGAGCTAGATGGGAAGAGCAGCATGTGAGCATCCCTGTGCTCACACACACCCAACGTGTTTATTAACCACACACAAGTAAAAGCCTGTTAAAATCGCAACATATCTGAAGCCCAGGCGAAATGTTTTAATTAAAGGAAACATATTTTCCTCATTAATACAGTGTAAGATATATCAACAACCATGACATACTCCCGTGGCATGTTATTTTCTCCTCTGTGTGCGAACATCTGTACATTTCCCCAGAAGCTGAATTTGACACATGTGATGCAGGAACAGAAATGTCTTTTCAGTGGAAGTCTAAAGCAAACAGATGTGTCAAGCATCTGCCAACAAGTTATGAGGAAGTTACTCCCGCTCCGGGACATAACCACCTATGCTCCTCTCCTCAGAGGAATGCCAGGCCTTTGTGGAAAAGACAATTCCATACTTGGAGCTGGGGATGGAAGGGACCTTTGGAGATGGTCCAGTCCAGCTCCTCTGTTCAGGCAGGGCCAGTTACAGCAGGTTGCTCTGGAGTGTGTCCAGTGGTGTTCTGAGACCCTCCAGTGATGGAGACTCCATGCACACCCTGGGGTAACTTTTACAGTTTTTGACCACCCTCATATTGGAAAAACCACGTCGTATTTGAACTGCATTTCCTGCATTTCAACTTGTGCAGCACTGAGAAGAGTGGCTCTGCCTCCTTTATTCTCCATCATCTGATATTGATACAAGCTGGCAAAATCTCCCTTCAGCTTTCTTTTCTGCAGTTTGCATAGCCTCAGCTCCCTTTGCCTCTCCCCATGTGTCACATTCTTCTGCCTCTTGATCATCTCTGTGGCTGCAGCACCACCAACCCCTTCCTGTACTGGGAGCCCAAGTCTGGACACAGATCCTGGATGTGTCCCACCAGCACTGAGCAGAAGGTGGGAATCCCTTCTCAGCCTGATGTCCCTGCTCCTCCTCATGCAGTCCAGGATGCTGCTGGCCTCTGCTGCAGAGGCACAGAGTTTGTCACCCACCACAGCCCCGTGTCCTTCCGTGAGACCTCTGCCTTTCAGGTAGCTCTGGTTTACAGGGACATTGTTTCCAAATCTGCATACCTAAGCTCAGGCACATAAATCCACATTGGGCATCAAAATAAAAGCAGGTTTCTGTTCCGAGGCACTGCACACCTACAGCTCCCAATGGAGAAAAGTGGAAGTGTTATGATTAAAGCCCTATTTCATGTTTCCAGCTTGCCTGCAGCAAAGCCTTCATCATCAAATTGTGTATAAACTGAGTCTCTGTAAGATGCTACATTTCACCTAAGCTCTAACAAGAACCACTCAAGAGAAAAGTGCATTTCCTTCCAGTTTATTCCTTTGGTTTCAATTGTGATAAGTTACAAACCTATTGTAAGATAGATACCACACAACACAGGGGCACACAGCTCTGAGATAATTCATCCTAAACCAGTGATCTATATGGAAGGTTGGATAATGCTGCATTATACATGAGAATATCAGTTTCTTTATGAACAGCCCCCCACTGCCATGTGCTGAGAAGGCTGAATTACACATGGTGAACATAATAAAGCAAAGGCATCTGTATTTAGGATATCTTTTAAGAAGCACTTGCCTGTCCCTGCACTTCGAATAGGTACCTGCATCCATTCCCTTATTAACCACCACAGACCTCCATAACTCTTAAAATCTCATGTTAAGGTGAATAGCAAAAAAGAGAAAAATAAGATCTTACTGCTAAAGACAAATTTCTGGCCCCTGGGGTGCCTACTTGCACAAGATAGTTGCAGAATGTAAATGGAGAAATGAGCACTACAGAAATGCTTATGGATGAGGAAATAATATCATGAATTTTGTTATGTCAAGTGAGACCCTATTTATAAACAGACAAAAAGCTTCTTGGTATGTAAGTGATGGGAGGCAAGACATTGTTCATTGTACAAATGAGTGTAAAATATGACAAAAAGGAACTGTAGGGCTCTCAGGAAGAATAATGCATGTGCCATTATCATTTTGACACTGAGGACAGTAGCACATTCATCAGTACTGACTTGCAGAGAACCTGCTCCTACCCTTTGTGAATCCTGGGAGAGGTTAAGCACGTGGTACATTTTTGGGGTAGGTCTTTGCAAGATCCTGGAGCTCCTCAGCAGCAGCATGATCAAAGCCAGGACTTGAGTATAATAAGGCAGATTTGGTGGAGAGGCACAGGAGTCATGATTTGAATGTGCCAGAGACATTTCACATGCTCACACTGCCTTGGAAGCCATGGCAGGGAAGGCACAGAAAGGGCAGGAGACAGAGAGCAGTCAGTAATTCAGGGAGCAGCAGCAGCTCAAGCAGGCCACAGGCAGCTATTTGCACTGCTGACACACCAGGCAGAGGCTCTGCAGGTGAGATGCCTGCTAGTGGGCTTGTGGCTTGTAGCATTGTCCCCTTTCTCTCCTTAAATAAATGCAATGGCCAACCTAGCCTATATTCATTTTCTTTCCATTCCCTTCTGTAGTTAACCCTCATTGGACATGACTCTGGACAAGTGAGCATTCAAGCATAGCTGCCTGTCTGGGGGTTGGTGAAGAGCTGGGGTGAAAAGCTGGACTGACTGCCAGCTTACGAGATGTGACAGAGCTGCAAGGCTTGGTAGACAGTGTCCAATGTGAATTTAGACTCAGAAGCTTAAAAATCCCAATCAGCTGGGAGTGGAAGGGTGAGTTGACTCGATGCTGCCACAGCAGTCACTCAGAGCTGGGGCAATGGTGCTTTCTGTACCTGTCTGTACAGCCACACAAAGCTAAAGGTGGTTTAAGGAAAGCTAAGGCCAGTTGTATTCCATTCATACCATGCTCAAGACAGATGTTGGTGCCTATACCTTCCCACTTCCAAGGAGCAGCTTGTTTTACAGTCTGAAAAACACTTTCAGATGGAGAAAATCTCCAAGAAGATATTAAAAGTCAAGTTGCTCTGGAGGACCATGGTGCCTTCACATCTGCTGTACAATATATACACACAACAAGCTGAACTTTTCCAAGGACATTGATGGGACTTGGAAATCAAATCCCATTCAGAAGGTACACTCCACACACACAGTGCTACACCAGCCACTGCAGACATCTGGAAACAAGGGACAGTGGCAGAGACGCTGACTGTGCAATGCTAAATATATTTCTTGTCCTCTGTCATTGCTTTAATGGGAGCCACTACAAAGACATTCAGTCTCTGACTTTTTCCTGCTGCATTTTCCTAACCTGGAAATCTTTGAGTTTCCTAACTCAGTCTTTCAGTTTGGGATTATAGCAGTGAGTAGTTTATCTCCTCTGAAGGAGTAACAAAATGCCCAGGCTTTCAGAGCTCTTATCTCATAGACCCTTAGCTTTGTTACTGCCAATTGTAGATGGGAAGCAGATGAACACCCAGGAATTTAGCACATTATTAGTATTTTGTTTAACCTAGGGGCAAGGAACAAAACAAGTGAGCTGAGTGCTGTGAAGTGGCGCTTAACTTTGTCTCTGGATCTCTGAATCTCACACATTAAAGGATGGTGTTGCCTTTTGATACCTGCTGCTGCTAAGAGAATGCATAATGATAAAACCACCAGCTAAGCTCTTACATCATTTTACAATCAGGCATCTCAAAAACTGTTTATCTGATCAGCGCCAAATTCTGTCAGAGCGTTGACATGTGCATTTCTAAATAATTTCAGTATGTCAACCTGAATAGACACACAGAATCAGAGAGTTAATTATCTTTGACAACTTTGCCAGCTAATTTCCTATTTATATGTACCAAACTAGGGGCCTCTTTTATCCTTCCTTGTCACAAAGAGTTTATCAATCAAATCAAGGCCTAAAATTGGCTGCCAAGGCAGTCTGCCATACCAAAGGGGAGTTTATCTGTTTGAAATCTTTCCGACTACCTAATGACAGCAACATTGACATGAAACATAATAGGCATTGTTTTTCGTTGTTCCCTCTCTCTCCCTGCCCCCTCCCTTTTCCTGCTGGCGGACCTTGCCTCTTTGGGAGAAGGCTCAGCTCTGCCCGGTCCCTCCTGCCCTCCTGCGGTTCCCGATTCCCAAACGTGCCTGTGTGTGGATGCAGCTGTCAGGACCTGGCTCGGGATGCACAGAGCTCACCTCGGGATCCGAGCTGACAGGACCTGCCCGTGCCAACTCCATCCCTGTCCCTGCCAATTCCAGCGCGTTTGTTGAGGAATACGAACCGTGTTTAAAACTACCCACTCCTGCTGACAGGCATTAGATGGGGGAGCCTTCGGTGCATGTTGTCACTGCTTTTCCCTGACAGGCAGTTATGTTTTACTTTAATAGCCATATATCTCCCCTCCAGTTCCCTTTAACGGGGTGGAATTTTACAAGGGTACCAAGAGGTTGTCACTTTGTGCATGCTGGTGTTATCCCTCTTCAGGGAGCTCCCCCTTACACACACCATAGAAAAACATGCTGCATCCCATGGCAAAGGCAACAGAAAAAAAATCCATGTTCTTGCTGGGACTTTGCTAGGATTTTCCTTCTCATCCTGGCTGGGGAAAGGCCAAGCAGTTCGTAGCCGAATCCTAATGGGCAGCTGAACCCACACAGGCAGTTTCTCTGGGGAGGTCATGTTGGAGGTGGCAAGAATCTTCACACAGGATGGTCCTGATCAATCAGGCCATTCTTACTAGTGAAAACATAAATTGAAATATAGAACTCTTCAAAATATTTGTATTGTTGCTTAGACAGTCACCACTCCTAGACCAGGCTACACAGGAAAAAAACATCTATTGTGTGAGAAAAAGATAAAACATATGGTGATGCTTGTATTCTTGGAAATGACCAATTTCTTTCTCACCAACATAGCCATGCCAACTTGAGGTGGAAGATACCTTCCTGACGTGTAAAGCAGATAAAATATCTTCTCCAGTGATCTCCATGGCCTCTGAGTATCTCAAGGCTGTTCTTCCCAATATGAGCCACAGAGAGTTAGAATTACATGCTTTTAATAATCCACTGAACTCTTAAATCTGCAGACATTTTCTGATTTAGAAACTGACTGCCTTACTAATTCCAAACTTTTATCCCAAAAGCAACTTCCCATTCCATCAGTTTCACAACCTGGTGGGTACTGTCCAAGCCAGTACTCCTGGCTGGAAGAGGAGCAGCTGAGCTTGTATTCTTTCTTTCTGTAGTTGAAGTAGGCACCCAGGATATGCACCCTGCCCCTTACAGGATGAAGGTACAAAGCATGTGCAAGGAAATGACTCATTGCAATGAGGTCTTGAAATCAGATTTTATGTTATTTTATTACTTACCATCTAAAAGAAGAGGTGAGAGGGGGGAAAAATGACTGGCAGATTCTTTAATGTCACCCAAAAGCCTCAAGGGCCCAATTAATGAGGAAATATGTTTGGCTTTTGGACTTCAGTTGCCCATTCCCTGGGGCTGCTGCAGTGCGGGGGCCGGACATATGTTACTTGCTCACGCTCTAAGAAATTATATTTGCATGGGGAGTGATACCTGCTAGTCCAGAATTAAGATGTCAAGACCTTCTCTCATTCAAATGCCAGCACTCTCAGCTGGAGTGTGTCTGGAGAGGGCCCACAACCCGGTGAACAGCTTGGTTCACAACCTTTGCCCTTCCCACGAGAGTCTGAGGGAAGCTCCAGCTGTTTGGGGAACACAGTGGAATAGGAAATTGGAGAGCATGCACTCTTACACCCTCCTCAGTTCTCACTGAAGAGTATAAAGTGATTCACCACCAAATAACCCAGGTAACCAGAGAAAAGATTTCATGAACCCATGGAACTGATACTGACTCCTCTCCAGGCCTGCTGAGTCAGTGGAGAAACATTTTCCACTCTTAAAATCAATGACAAAACTCTGCCAGGAAGGGTATTTCTTTCTCCCTGGGTATACAAACCTAGGTTGGCTTTATGCTGCTAAAGCTGTGCTGGTTTCTTTGGAAACAATCAACATCAGCTCTAAAGTTTATGAGTTTTTCTCATCTGCATTGCTTTCAATGGTGCCAACAAAATCAAGCTATTTTAGGACTATTAAAAGGCTGTCTTGTATTCATAGAAAATACTCAGGCAGCCTAGAGGAACTTTCTACGACTTATTCTGGTACACACAAATAAACTTTTCATCTGGCAGCTGTTCCAAGGATCCAGCACTTCAGAAGGTAAAACAGCAACTGCTGGGTTGCTTTGATCTATTGAGACACCACAGAAAATCCCTGATCCAAGATCCCAGTGCCTGCAGTATGGCATGTTTTTGGGAAGAGCAGCCCTGGAACAGACCTGTGCAGAGACAGGTGTACTCAAAAACATTCAGTGTGTTCCAGGAAACTTCCAGCAATGGATCTCACACTCCAGCAGCAGAAAAATGGCTCATCACTCAGCTGGGGAATGATAGTGTTGGTTAATGCTGTCTGTGCAATGACTATTATTTTTATATCATTGTCTCTGGTAGATAAAAACTCAAGAACATTCTTAAATATGGGGTGAAATGATTGTTTCCAGACCCCAGAGAACAATCCTTGGTGATTAATCCTGCTGCCCTGGTTGCCAGCAGTCCTGGAGTGCTGTGAAGGGCTCCTCAGAATTTGTGAAGGATTGCTGAGGTTTCACCAAACACACACAAAAGTCACAGCCAGGAAACACTGAACAGCAAAGTTCTCATCTATTCACTGCATTAATAAAATCACAGTTGCAATAGTGGAAGGTCTCACATACCAAAGAACCAGTTCCCAGCAGGGAACTCCCATAAAAAGGAGGAGATTAGCTCTGGATGCTGCCCTTGCCAGGGCTCCCAGCACACACTGTTGGTGATGCAGATCCTCACCCAGCAGAAGCTGGGCAGAGATCAGCGATTCATTTCACATTAGCTGGTATTGAACATCAGTCATTACAGCCAGCACAGCCCAGATTTGAGCCAGTGACCTGAGGGTGAAAGGCTGCAGCTCCCCAGGCTGGTGATCATTACATTTTGACACAACCAATTATTTAAAAACAGTCACTCAGAGCTCAATTAAAATTTCAGTAACTTAACCTTTTCTTTGCTTCTCCCTTTGTCTCCTGCACATCCTGTCCCCCAGTTTAAATAAACTGAGCACTTTGTCACTGCACTATGTAATTCTGTATTCAAACTGTCAGGACCCACCGTGGTCACCTCTGTCACTGTCTCTGCCAATCCCAGCGTGCTCACTCAGGCCTCTGAACAGTATTAAATGTTCCCCCTGACAGACTCTTTGATAACATCACCAAGCACACACATTGAGGCAAATTCCTTCTGACAGCATTCACTCAACAAGCTGAAAACTAAGGAGGGACACGGATTTGTTTTAGTTACTTTGCCTGTGTGATAGATGTTATAATTAACTCTCTGTCTAATAGCAAACAGCTATTGTTAAGTTTCACGGCCTTTGAAGATTCATATTTGTAGCAGCAAACCTCTCAAATGAACACATTTAGCAATGACTGCACTTTTCAGTGATTTCTTAATGTTGCCAAACAGCAGCACTGAATATTTATAGAGTTCCTGTTAAAAAATTACACATATCACTGCTTGTTTTTGCTTTGATCTAGAATTTATTGTCTATGAAGTAAAAAATAAAACAGACACCCTCCCTCTCTCTTGTACACTTCCCTCTCTCTTGTACACCTCCAGTGCAGGTTGGCTGCTTAAGACTGTGCAGAGGCAGGTCAGCTCAGACCCCAAATCCAATTAAATTAATGCAACCCCTCGGACAACACGGAATCATTATTGCTGCAACCATTCTAACATTTATCACATCCACACTCTCATCCATCAGAGACTAAACACTCAAGTCTCCTACTCTGTGTTCACCATAATGGATCCAGGAATATTTTTTTTTTCTCCAGCAAGAGCAAACGATCACAAACAGACTCTGCAGCTCTGTGCCCACCCCCTGTGCCACTGCAGTTTAACAAGAGGCTGCTGCTGCCCTGAGAGCTTCCTGCCAAAGCAAACATCCCTGGAGCCCCTAGGGAGTGGTGAGGGACTGACACCAGCTCCTGGGGATGCCACCAAAGGTGAGGTGCATGGCTGGGTAAATCACCAGCTTCAGGGACAGCTTAAGCCACAAGGACTCCCCACCTCTCTGTTACGTGATGGGAAGCTGGCAGGAAGGAAGTGCAAAAAGCTGCTAATAACAGGGTAGAAGTTTATGTCAAAATGGGTCTCTGTTCAACTCCCATCGATTTCGAGCCCCTTAAACACAACTACCAACGTGTAATTTGCAGTGCCACAGATGCCACCTTTGGATCTGGCCCAGGAGGTAACTTTCTGACAGTGGGTTTCCAGTTCTGAGAACACACAGGCATGCAGCAAGCCCTGGTGCAGACAACACACTTTTCACTCTGTTATGTTTCTGAGAGGCAGCTCTGAGGAGGAGATCTCTGATGGAAAAAGCTAAAATAATCCACTCTACAAACACTGATACTGCTATATCCACTTTCTGAACTGCTGTTCCTCCCATTTCTCCTTGGAACGGGGATGAAGTCAGTAATTTTGGATTTTTACCTGCCAGGAAAATGATAATGCACTAACTAAAAGTGCTCTGGTGGTTGCCTCTGCCCCAAGCAGGACACGTGGCTCCCAGTGCTCCAGAGGATGTGCCTGATACCTCTGCTTTCAGTACTCTACACAAGCCAGCATAATCCTGCTCTTTAGGACACAAAGCACTCAGCAGCCACAGCATTCCTGGCTCCGGGCTGCTGAATTTACTGGTCCGTGGGATGTGAGGAAAGCACCTCTGCAACTTAAGTTTTGTGATTTTGAAAATAGAGATAAACAACAAATTGCAGTTGGCATTTTTACTTCCCTCTCCCAGATTTGTCCCTTTCACTACCGCTGTGGGTCGTTCCCACAATGAACTTCACAATCCCTCATCTTCATTAGCTCTCCAGGCTAAGCTGTTTCATGGCTCCAGTGACACAAACAAAGGCACCACCACTGTGCCCTGGGGCACTCTGGCATTTAAAACAACCTGCACGTTTCCCATACAGCTACTGAAGTGTGTGAGCAGAAAGATGATTTTTTTCTGTACCACCTTCACATAATCAGTTATTTAAATTACCTTTCTTCTTTTATCATAATGATTTTTTTTAATCTTGAGATTGATTTTACACGAAAACCTTGTCGCTACCCTTTTAGGAGTAAGCAATGTAATGGTTTGGTTTAATAATTATTGTAGTTCCCTACAATAATTATTGTATTATCTCAAGCACAGCCTACAGCCCTGCTGTGATGAAATATAACCCAAGACTGATGACAGAGTTGTTATCTTCATGTCCCATGTTCCAGGTAGGTGAGGTATTGTCACTTTGATTCTGAATGTGGCATTGGAGTTCCCTGTACCTCATTGCCACAGTAAAGACTGTGTCCACGTTTCCACTGAGAAATGTTTCTTCTGGGGTTTATTCTGTAAACTGCTCATAAGTATCTGCTTGAAGTTTGGTGAAGTTGAAGAGAACATGATTTTAAAGAATAATAATAATAAAATATTTCAGCTCCTTTAAATCACAAGAGTATTAAGAAAACACAAGTTAAGCAGTTTATGAAGCTTAAATGTTCTGGGGTATTGGTATAATACTTCAAGAAAGTTCTTCTCTCAATGTATACTTCTGTAAAATGCATAACAATACCTGCTTAAATTCAAATTTACCCAGGAGACCAGAATGTCTCCGAATTGCTTGTCCGCTTTATCATGCAAATGTTTTATTTATCCTACAAACATTCTTATGGATAAATAACACACAGTTTAAAATTATATATTATACTTTAAATATATGTGCAATGTTAGAGAGAATAAAGCCTGTGGATTAGATTTTTCTGGGCCAGTGTAAAGTGAGGAACTTCATTCAGTCCTGTAACATTTGTTCAGATGTACAGTAGCATCTCTAAGATAGGACTATGAATTTTTATACAGATTATGGCCTTGATAGACAGGTTCAGTATATCCTTTCTAGGATGAAGCTTATGGGCATGCATTGCATTGAGCCTGACTTTGCTGCATTAAAACTTTGTGTTCCCAGCAGGGCTCAGGAACAGCTGGAGCTGTGCCCAACAGCTGGGTCTGCTCCCTGCAGTTTTACACTCTGGGATGTCTCCTGGGACAGGAGATTCCTTACTTGGAGCCCAGGGATGATCCATCCAGCTACAGCCCAGAGGCCCAGGAGGGACAGAATGCAACAAAAAGCTGACCAAAGATCTGGTTTTGGCATGGAAACCTCCCTTAGCACTTGTTCACTCAATATTTGGTCATTCCCTGAGGCCCTCGCTGCTGCAGATGCCTGGAAGGAGCTGCTCTGCTGCTGAACATCCCGTTTGCACCTCTGCACATAAAGACAGAAGTTTTTATTTTTGCTGAAGAGGCATCACTTGTTTTTTAAGTCATTAATGGATATATTTTTTATTACCCATCTAATTAAAACTGGTGAATGCAACCACTTGTGTGCAAATTTGTGACTTTTTTTTTCCTGCACATCCTTGCCCCCCCTTGAACCAAATGGCATCAGATTTGAGGGAGGGTGCTCAAAATTTGTAAAATAATTCATCTTAGTGTTTCTTTCCTTTCTAATATTATATGCTGTGATTCTTGGTAGCTCTGGGAATGCTTTTAATTCTCTCTCATTTTTAAACAGATATTAATGCCTGTAATGCTGGCCAGTGTTGCACCTTTCCTCTGGATGTTGGCTGAGCTTCCTCTCAATTCCTAAAGATTATAATTAACTGGTAGATAAGGGGAGGTTTCTTTGTTTCTTATCACTGGCTGGTATAGGGAAAGATTACAAAGGATTTACCGAACAAGCTGCCCATGGACTAAGAAATTACCTGACAAGCCATGATGATCAGTGATGAATTCAAGAGGAGCTTGTGGAGTTCCCTTTTTAAAGTCCATGATTATTTTGGGTCACTTGGCACTGCTTTCTCTCACAGTGACCCTAGATCTGCAGGTCTTTTACTCTGCCTTTGACTCCACCTTCCTGGCCACTCAAGGCATCATTTCCTCCTTACAGAGTTAATTTCTCCTCTGTTGAGAGGAATTTAAAGTCTTGCTGCAGCATTTGTGGGTGATACTATCCAAATGTAAGAAAACCCACATTTTCTTCCCTGAGTTTCAAATGGGTGGTAAAGATGTTGCTGCACAGGTTAATGATTGAACTTCCTCAGTCCCGAGCAGCTTTTTAGCACACTTAATTTCAAATTAAAACCATTTGCCACCAATTTCTCTCAGTGAATAAAAAGATCAAAGACATCTGCTTGAACTCTTTATATAGGTGATATAAGCATTAATTTGTTGTCTTGTCTATTAGCTCTACATTAAAAAAAAAAAGACCATGAAGCCATAATGAGATTAAATGGTATTTTCTTACTTGGGAAGCAGAGCATATATTACAGAAAAGAACACAGGACATATTCTGTATTTGACCCTTATGTCAAAGGACACCAGCCAAAATAGAGGGGATCTGTATAATTAATCCCCACTATCATAAGTAGGTTTAAACAAAAGTAAGAGATTTCATAAACGATTGAAAGCAAAGCTCTACATTTCCTTTTCCTTGTGATAACACCATTAATTTAAAACAACCTAGATCTCATCAGCCACTCTGTAACAACTATGTGGGGAAAATTATATCCTCGTTTTGACCATGCAAAAAACTTATTTTAAAACCAGATTTTATTCTACACACCAGCACCAACTTCAGGACAATGCACACATACTGTAATTTGTCCTGTTAAGTGGGATGAAAATGAGGTCTGGGTTCTCCTTGGGTTTTGAACCTCTTGAAGAATCAAGAATAAGTTTTCTATCATAGGAATTTGGACAGAGCTTTAGAGAAACAACAGACCAGAGCAAGACTGAGGAACCCAAAATGTTGAACTCTCAGTCCCAAAGTATATCATGGCCCAGGCAAGTCCTACCCACGGTACAGACACAGTTCTGCCACTCCAGTGCCTCATTTGATGAAATAAAGAACAAAAACTGCACCTTTTCTAAGTAATTCTGCTTTCTGCTGATGAGACAAATGACATCTTGCTGTCTGTCTGCCAAGAAGGATCTGTTACACTTTACTCACTCCCATTTCTCTATTCTGGGTTGTAGATTCTGTCCTCATTGTTACATATGTATAATAATTATAGAATTATTAATTATGTACCAAGTTAATATTTATGTATCTATAATTATTAGCTGAGTTCATTTTTAGAAGACCTTAATAATACTCAGCTGCTACCTTTCTGTCCACCATTCCCATGTGGATCCCTCTGCTATCTCCTCCAGGTGTCCCAGGAGAGAAACTACTTCACAATTTAAATGTACTCTATGCAAAAAATAGAGCAAATTCATACACTGCAAACAGCTGGCAGTCGACAGCTTAAGTGCAGTTCTGGAGATGTAGGATTTTTCACCTCCAAACACAGACTTTTTTTTCCTGTCTGCTAAACGCAGATCTAAAGACAAAGGGCGTGGAAAATAGATACCAAACTATCTGGAAAGGCACATACAGCAGATAAGCTCCTTGGAGACTGTGAAGTAGCTCAGATATTTATTTGCTTGAAACAGCCCAAGCAGCTTCTCACTAATGAATTCTTTTAGCTCATTGCAACCCTTGGGACCAAAATTGTTTCTTTTTAATAACAATAACCAACAGCAATCAACAACACAGCTCACCATCCCAAGTCTGGTGTGAGCTAAAAACAACAATGAAACAAAAGTTTGGGAACATCTCAAATCTCATCCTCAGCTGCTACAAGTCAGAATAGTTTTATTTATTGCAAGAGAGTTGCGTTGATTTTATCACCTGAGAATCTGCCCATATAACCCCCATGTAACACCAAGGAAATCTAACATTATATCAGGCAACCAGTTAACCAGCTCTTTGTTTTTCTCTCTGATACCCTGTCTCTTCAATTGCTGCAAGCAATTAAATGCCCACCACTTGTTTGAACAACCAAACCAAAATAATTACAAATGCATGTTACACTACAACAATTGCATATTAATAAAGGCTTGGGGCCAATTAATCATTACACCATCAATATCTAATTTGCATAAAACTATTGTCTTTAAAGACTCCATGTTTGGGGTGACAGGGTTACCTCATTGATTATGCAAATTCCTCATCAAGCTTTGCAGAAACAGTCAAAAGAAATAAAAAGGCTTGTCTGTTCCAGCCAACATCCTACTGCTATCAGGCAAGCCAAATTTGGGGGGAAAAAGGAGAGGAAGAAGGAGAGAAGCAGCAATGTAGACAAGTTTTAAAAGAGCAGGCTACAGTTTAGAAACATAAAACTGAAAAAAAATTGAATCCGGAGTACACCAAGTAAGAAGGCGCTGGGGGACTTAATTCTTTATAGTCATGTCATCTCACAAACTCCAATTAAACAGCTTAAAACCAGTGTTACACTTTTCCATTTTACCTAGAGCTTCCTTACAGGTACATCCTAAAAGGAGATATATGCCTCCTGAACCAAAGTCCTGCAGGTGAACCCACCAATAACATGATGTATTCCCCTTGAGACTTGGGATATTCATTTGCTGCAAGATTTTCTGGAAAAAATGCTGGCTTCCAAAATTAGCAAATTTCTCCTTGAATCTCAGGAAGAATTCTCACAGTGACTGTGGGCACCAATTATAATTGGAATACTTTTCCACCTGAACAACTGGGCTGTGAATTAAAGAGGGCATGAGCTCAAGCCATTCCTGCTGTCCTATCACATACACCCAGACACCCCAGAGCCATGGCTTGGGACAGCTCAGGGTCACCAGCCAGCTGCTGGGACAAAGCAAAAGGAGCAAAATACAGCCTGCATCTGCATCCTGATCAGAAATAACAGCGTTTCTTGACCCCACTTTTGGGGTGATTCAAGGAAATTAGGGCTGGTCTTTTTCCCCAGGCCTGTGCTAAGTGAGAGCGCTGTATATTGTTCTTTCAGGAATGGTTTTTCCTTCAGTGATCAGGAATTAATAGTCATTATAAAAGCAGGTCTCCTGAAGGATAATTAAATCCCTTTTATTTGGTAAAAGAAAGGCACAGCTTCATCTTTCCTCGGAGTGAGAGAACAACATGAAAACAAAAAAAAAGCCTTCAGAATGCTGGGATTCTCTATGGCTGCAGGCTTTCAGTGCTGCAGTGGGGTGGGCAGCAAGATGGAGAACAGCTAAAACAGGTTTTTCACTATCCAAAGTACACATACCCACAGAAGGGGCCAAATATTTGGAAATTCAAAATAGTGAGAGTAAGAGCAACAAGGCCACCATGTAGGGAAGGCAGAGAACTTCCCATGGCAAGTACTGCAAAAAACCCCCACCAGTGTAGCACATATTATACCTGCAACATACTTCATTCTCTATTCTCCATGGAGGGCTTTTCAACACCAAAATGGGGGACAAGGTGAAGAGAAGGGAGTTTAAAGTGCAAGCTGCACTCTCTGCTCCAAAAAGCACACTATGCTGATTCAAAAAAAACATTTTCAAAAATGCCTGTGGGTAAATTTGAGCTGCCCACAGCTCCCCAGGGGCAGTCGAACTTGCTGTCGAGCCATTTATGTGGATTTCAGTCAAATTCTAATTTTAGTGTTCATTAAACATGGGTAATTCCCAAGCCAATCCCTGCATCACCTACTACACATAATACCTGTACAATATAGGTCATCCTAGCTTAGAAAACATATACAGACATCAAAGTGCAACCATTTCATTATAAGTATTAACTTTATAAATAATTATGAACTTCTTAACTCCTTACAAGATGCTGTATAATCACAAATGTTTTTAAGAAATCACCTTAAAAATAGGAAGAGGGTTGGAGGTTATGGTATATAAGAGTGTGTGTATGTGTGTGTGTATATAAATATGTGTATATATATGTATTTACAAATCACCCACACACAGGTATTAGAGAAAGAGGAGAGGTCTAAATATGAATCTAATTCAGGCAGAGGGGAGGATGTTTCCTTGAGACATCTTGAAGACAAAGACAGGCTGGATTCTGGATTCTGCTTCGACCAAAAGAAAGCCTCAGACCTGCTCTGCTAATGTGAGGTGTTCTCAGCTTCTTCACTCCTCCCAAGAGTTCTCCTGTGCAGAAAGGTCCCAGCCAGCCAAGGTGCTGCTGGTTTCAGGTACTTTTGAGATGCTGGGGTTGAAGCAGGGACACAGCAGCAGAGCTGTGAGTACCCTGCACCACAGTTTACAGCTGGTGGAAGCTCTCCTCATACAGAGGTGTACGGAGTACAGCCACATCCTTCCTGCCCCTTTTCCCTCACCCTCCCCAGCCCTGTGACACCGAGGGTGCAGGGCAAACCTTCCACTCCGTGTCTACACCAAAAAGTGGCGTTTCATTTGTGTGTCACACAGGAAGAACGTGGCTTTGCTCACTTTTTGGATGCTGCAGCAGGGGTATGGATACATCAGTGCTCTCAGCAGCTCTCTGGAACGTGCGTGACCAGGCTGAGCCTTGTTGCTGCAGAGGGAAATGTTTCGTGTCTCCACAGAAATGGAATAGGAAGGAGATACTTCAGCACTGTGCTAGATTATGCCAGAACTCATAAAATAATCAAAACTAGCCAATTATGTCAGACCAGAGAAGTCTGACACACACAAAGCAGGGAAGATGATGTAACACTGGATGGAGGGACTCTACTGAAATGAACCATACAAGAGGATCCAAAGAATGTTGATCTATAATTCAATATTAAACACTGTTATTTTATCAAAAGCATGGAAATCCCTGGTGAACTTCAGAGAACTATAAAGATACTATCTTGGAGCCAGGCAAGGGCTGAGCTGGGAAGAAATGGATCTCAGAGCAATAATGAAATTCAGTCCATTTTTTGACAGCTTGTAAGGGGACCTGTCTGGGTCTTGCCAAAGGGGAGCTCTTGGTCACAGGAGCCAGGCTGGCCCTGACACAGCCCAGAGTCACTCTGCACTGGGCACCTGGTGCACACACCACTGGCTGCTTCAGATGGCCCCAAGAAGCCTCCTCCAAAACAGCTCTCCATGAGAACCATTGATTATTTCCTTTGAGCAACATCTGCTATGAATCCAGCGTTTTAAAAATGCGCCCTTGCCCAGCATTAATGTGAGAGAGTGGATTAAATATAGTTTGACTGCTTGCATTTTAACAGCTCCGTAGCTAATGTTGTTTATGGGCTGTTGGGTTTCTTTTTATTAATTTATATTGATTTTAAGTGCTCAGAAAAGCAAATCCTGATGGAATGAGCTGGAGCCAGGCACAGCACTGATCAGCAGTAGGCACACATCCCTGCACTGCTGCCAGGGGAGCTCATTTGCAGCGAGCACACACCTGCTCCTCCACTGCCAGGGCCCCTCAGTGGGAGCCTGTTTCTCCAGCCAAAGCAGACCTTAGTTTTCCACAAGGTGAGCCAGCAGCATCCTCGAGACCAGGCTGGGGTTATCCTGCTTGTCTCAGTCTCAGTCTAACCTAAGAGTGCTTTTAATGCTGCTTGCAAAGCTCAAGGTAGAAACACGCAGGTCTCTGTTGGAGAACAAAAAAAAAAAACCCAATGGCAATTGCAAGAATATGGCAGAAATTGAAGAAAAATACTAAAGTCCCAAGCAATTCACAAAATCTCTGCACTGAGCTGGCCATGAAGTAAAAGCAATTTGCACAGGAACTCCAGAGCTGCACAGTTCATGGCCAACTGCTTTCTATCACCTAGAAACAAACCCAGAGCCTCGTTCCATCCCTTCCCTCAACGCTTTTGCTCAGCTGGTGACTTATACAATCACACAACCTCGCCATTCCTAGGCAATTCAGGGTAAATGAGGCTAATCACTGCTGCTCAGTACAGCTGACTCTTATCCCTTCTCCAATCTTACTTAGGAAATTGCAGTGGGATTGATTATTTGGGATGGGATTTCAACCCCTCACACTCCTTGCTAGGTCACATGTCGTGCTTTATTTATAGCCACCTCAGTCATCCTAAGGACAAGTGGAAATTTGTCAGGGCATTTGGACAGAGTAAGAGTTGAGTCAAATGTAAAGGACATTTTTAGATTTCTTCCTGCCCTGGACCTTCACTTGCCCTGGATCTGGCTGCTTTTGTGAAGTTATTGGCTAAACCAACCTTGCCACTTACAGTAGTACAAAGAATGTAAACAGAAAGTTGTGATTGATACGAAGAGCATTGCTAATTAGCTCAGAAGGACACAATTAGTAAAGAAAGAGCCAGTGGGTAAAATGGAGGAGATGGAAATGCAGCTATTTATGAACCTCAAGTATGTATAAATAAAACAGATAAATATGGGTGGAAAGAGGAAGAGAACTGAAAGCCACAGATAAAAAGTGATAGAAAAGTGATAAAAGAGGTAAAAGGTTTTAAGGGCAGTAAATTTACAGCAATAAGAATTTATTTTTAGTGTGTTAAAAACACACGGAATCCTAAGAATGAACTGAAAAAATGCCAAAAGGCAGATACATTCACTAACAGTAACAAGCTTTGTTTAAGGCTGCAAGAGGCACAAACATTGGCAAATTGACAAATATTTACAAAATATGACTTGCAAAGTGAAACAAACATTTAAGTTGGGCAAAGTCAAATGTGCTGAAATGTCTCTTTCACACCAGAAGAGGCAGGAAGGTTTTAGGCAGCTCTCCTTACACAGGGAATGCCATGATCTTTTCAGGCTATAAAGCCTGCACAGAAACTCTGCTTCTTTATTAATCTGTGTGGAAGCTCCCACCATCCAAGCCATGTGCTAATGGGAATGCCATCACTGCTGCAAGGTGCACTTGAGCCAATGCTAGCAAAACACAGGAAAAATAAACACATGGGGAAATCCAAAATATCTTTCTGATCCAGTTGTGTGATTACACAGAACTTCTTCTGTCTCTTGGTTTCCCAGTTTGTAAAATGAGGAGACAAACATCCCTCTCTGGCAAGTTTTTTAAGTCAAGGAATACCTGAGATGCTCTAGGGCACTTAAAGAGTGTTATGCACAATGCTACACAATATCTAAACCACTTTTCTCAGGGAAGAAGGATTTATCCATCACATGCAAGCACCACACACATTCCACAGCACTTCAAGGACAAAAAAAAAAAAAAAAAAAAAAAAAAAAAAAAAAAAAAAAAAAAAAAAAAATCCACTGAGCCCATTTAGATTTTCCATAAAATCTGGCAGCTTCTGACAGCCAGTGGGCACTGAGAACCTACAGCCCTTTCAAAAGCTCAGCTTAAATATTTCTTGGTTTTGACCCAATAAATTCTGCAGAGAAATGAGTAAATACCTCACTTCAGTTCCTATCATCTCAGCTTCCCTCTCTTCCTGGCAGCCCAATAGTGAATTCATTAAATTTCATTAAAATATGCATCTGGTTCCTTCTTTTACAAGGCTATGAAATCTGCAGGTCTTTGCAGACCAAAGTCAGCTGTTCCCTGTTTAACACAGCCCTTCTGGCACAAGGACTCTAGATCTGAGTCAAAGATCCCCCTTACTCAGCTGACAGTCACAGGTTCCCGGGGTACCAGCACTAGCTCAGCTGGAGATTGTAGAAGATTAAGCTTGGCTTGATGATGATGAAGTTTGGAACTGTGGTACCAGAAAACTACAACTCCCATAAGACGCCCTGGCAGTCAGGGTAGAGGCAGATTACATGTCAAAGGGACCCAAAACTGAATTTGGTTCTGAAACCACAAATTCAAGAAGTCCAAGTAGAAACAAGATACTTCGTTTGCTTTCTGCAATGAAGGATGAATACTTTTGTGATGATAATGAAATTTCCTCTCAGAAAATTCCTTAAATCATGTTTTCTATTAAAAAAAATTTAAAAAAACTGTGGTAGAAAGTTCCAATTGGATCCCTTGCAAGATGCTCCATGCACTTGCCTGGTCTGCATTCACTCTCAATCACACATGGCTGGATTGAGTTGCATTGACACAGACAAATATTCCTTTTGGCAGATACAAAATACATCATTTTGACTTGGGAGAGGCTCTGCTAGGATAGGTTCACAGGCACTTGACATTTCATCTCAAGGCTACAAGGAAGCAATGTGCTTCTTCCTTTCTTCCTCTGAAACCAAAGAGCCAGGGCTCTTTCCTGGATGTGGAAAACTGAGATTTAATTCCCACCCCCACACGAGTGTCACTAAAAAACTCTTATAAGTGACTGCTCACTGCTGGACACTCCCAGGCTATGATCTGTCAGATTCTCCTTTTTAATACTGATAAAACAACTCTACAGAGTAGAAAGAGCAAGTGTGCAGTGCCTAAAACTGCACTTTGTAAAGGCACATGAGTGAAACACGATAACACTGGAATCTCACTGTCCTTCACTCCTGTAATGTAAAGTTGAGAAGCTTAGGAAATTATTCTTACCCTGAAAATGCAAAGATTACTATCACCCCTTTAAAAAATAAGCACTTAACCTTGCTTGTAAAGGCCAAAAAAATCACCATAACCCCACTGTACAGATAGACACGCTGCCACCACCAGCAAATCCCAAATCCCAGCTTCTCCTTGGAGTTAGAGAAAGGTCGTGCCTTTACCACCCTGATTCAAAAGTTTCTGCACCTCAACAGTGGCTATTTTCCACCTCCTGTGACCTTGAGAATCGCTGTTCCCTCCAGGCATGCCAATAGTTGTAAAACAGGGAGTGCAGGAGGAAATGGATATGGATAGAGTGAAAATGATTCTGTTGTCCTTTCTCACACCCTCCGTGAGATGTTGAATGTGTTTGAATGTGATCCATCAAGACATTGATCCCTTGGGGAAGTGGAGATGTGTAAGGAAACTTCAAGTGCTCTCTAACCAGAGCTACCTCCAGGAGAATGTACTGAGCAGTACAGTAAGAAGATACATATATTATCGATAGTCCCATGTCATGGGACAGGTCACAGCAGAGGTGAGGGGAAATCAGATGTGTTCTGGGGTTCTGGAGGTTATACAGTCACTCAAAACAATTTCTCCTTGAAAAGTCATGAGCAGACTGCTCTGTTGTGGTCTCTTTAGCTACCCTATGCTAAACTCAGCCGGAGGAAAAGGATAGAACAAAAATTTTAATAGAACATTTTACAGGAAACACTGCAGAGAGGGTATTCTATTTTGAAGCTGCCAACTTCCAAAATTAAAACAAAAATGTGTGATTAGTTATAAGAATTTTCTGCTTATGTTTAAGACCTAAAGAATTAAATCAAAATCCTTAAAAGCCATCACTAAATGAAGGAAATGCAGGAGCTGGCCCTAGCAGTGAAGTCTGTCACCAACACAGGCTTTATCCAGCTTAAGCCACTTCATTCTTTGATCAGAAAAGAGTGGCTTGTGTGGGTTTATTTTAGAAGGCTGGCAAGTGTCTCAGCTAGGACAGCTGTGTGCTTGGGGCTTGTCTCAGGAGTAATCCCACTCTCCCTTCCCCCTCTTGCCAAAGCCCAGGGCTTGGTCTCACGGAGGTCCTGCCAAGTGCCAGGTCACATTCCTGGAGCAGGGCTAAGCACAGCAGGAGATGTCACAGGTTTGGGGTTTGCTCACCAGTCCTCTGCACAAAGCAGCATCCAGGCCAAGGAGACAGCGCTAAAATTTCCTCCTTTATCCAGTCCTCACCTCCCAAAACCACCCAGAGACGCCTCCCTCAGGCTGTGTGGCCTGTCCAACTGGGCAGATGCTGGAGAAAGCCCCTTCCCAAGGCTCTGCCTCTGCCTTGTTCTCACCCAGGAGCCAGGGACGCCTGCCCCACCCTCAGCCAGCCTGCACACAGTGTGAGCCCAGGGCTGCACACTGCCAGCACAACAGCTCAAAAACAGAGAGTTTCTCCCTCCACACGAGGTCAGGCTAAAGGCTCAGCAACCCATCCAAGGCCTCAGAGCATGGCCTTCACCAGAACAGCCCGAGCACTGAGTAGTAAGGTGCAGAATCAGACTTAATTGTCACTAATTGTTTTACAGGACCAAGGAGCGAAGCCGTCGGAACCTTGCTTATCCACACTGGTCTGCCCTGTGGACTGAGAGGAGTAAAGAGCCCTCACATCTAACCCACAGGAATCAATAGAAACCCTTTCAGACCCTGATGGTGACAGGTTAGGACATCTCTGCCCGGGCAGAAGTGCTTGCAGGATCACGCCTGTGTTTAGCTTTTGTTTTCTAAGGAGGGATTTATTGAACATGAAGCTAAACCTCCTGCATAGATGCTTTACATGCTTACTTTCACAAGGTCTGACTTTTTGCAGTGGTTATTGTTGGTGATACGGGTCCTCAGTGATGGCATTTTGGATTTAAGTCAGATCTAAATTTGATTGGCTAATTTATCAGTTCAGTTTCTAAAAAATCTGGGACCAATGGAGCCCCTAACCATAAAAAATGTGACACTGCTCTTTGATTACCAGCTGGGATCTCCAAGCTCTTTTGGCCTACAAAGTGACAGTTTTTCAAAATATACAGCAACTAATATTTCATCTCAGCTGGCAAGGCTCCATAAAATGGTTTGGACCTTACAGTGCACTTAAACCCTTTGATAAACAGACTCTATAGATTGAGCAGATGGTGGTTCAGGAGTTCAAAATGCTCAGGTTTCCAGCTGAACATAAAATAACCTGTAGGCAGAAGCAGAATAACATCTGAACAGGTTGGAACTATGTCTGTGAGAGTCTGTTCTACTTGTTAAATGCTGAGGGAGAGCTGGTCTGAAACAGGGATATGGGATTGGTTGGGATAATCTATTTCCATGGGAGAAAACATCCAGTCCTCTGCACTCACAGAGCAGCTGCATCATTGAGTGGCCCTTTTTACAAGCCAGCCTGGTTCCATCATGACAGCATTTGGCTGTCATGCTCCCATCACTTCATTTGGAGGGCTGTAGGTAAATCTAATTGCTCCAAGAGACAGACATGGAGATCTAATCTACCTTTTAAGAGTATTTACCATGACACCGAAGATTTAACCTCTCCTCGTTACCTTTCAAAAGGAGATGTCTGCAGGAATACAGGTCACAGCCATGTGTAAGAAAGCCAAGAGCTTTTAAGCTGAGATGCAAAGATAGAAAAGAAGCCAAATTCTGCAGGCTGCCACTGCTGAGTGTGCACGATGTGAGCCACGGCTCCCCACGGAGCCCACAGATCCAAAGCTGCCACGAGGACAAAGTTCAAATGCATTTCACATCGGGGAGAGGTCTGAAAGATTCACCTCAACCACACTCCTCCAGTGTTTTCCTTTTCCAGGATACAGATGACGTCTTGGAAAACATGACAGGCTGGGCAAAATGGGAGGTGCTGAGCTAGCCATGCCTCTGTACAAGCCAAATTTCCCTCCTGGGATTCTGCTGCCCCAGACCAAGCTTCTCCTGCAGGAAACTGCCAAGTGGAGCTCCAGGAGCTGCCAATTTCCAACCAGAAGAGCTGAAAACCTTGCACAGGTCTGGACAATTTGATCCTAAAATCCCTGACTCTGTTGAGTTGTCTCTGTTAAGTCGATGGATCTGCTTACCTGGGTTCATATCAGTTACAGGAAGAAAGAACACTAATGCTGAATGTAACTTCATTGCAAAGGGGAAGGAAAACAAAGAACTTCTCATATGCCAAATATTAAACCTTCCATTTGCATGCTTTTCTTCCTTACAGAGCTGGATTTTGACTAGCAGTGACAGCAGTTATAGTGCCCAACAGAAAAGCAGGAGTTCTGGCACCACATCACCCTAATATAAAAAATATTAACTCAGGCTTAGTAACTGTACAATTTCCTGGTGTTCTTTTAAAAATGGGGAGGAAGAAAAGGATCTGTGTCAAACATGCACATCTAATGAGTCCCATGACCTAATCTGGAAAAGACTCATCAGGATACTGAAAAAAGCCAGACATGAGGCACTGCGCAGAGATCTGCTCCTTATTGTTGAATTTCAAGGCATACAGTAAGGTACCTCAAAATAATTACCAAACAATTTGTTACTTTTGAAAACAGAAGCTGTCCATGCTATTCTGGTGTCTCTCACACATCTGATGTCCTCCATTAATTCAGTCCTCAGTGAAATCCAGAACATCAGCATCCAAGTACAAAGCCCTCTCTCTGCTACAGCTCAGGCCATCCGCCTAAGCAATACTGGAGTGAACCTTTGATAAATTAAAAAAACCCAAACTTCTTGTTTCTGGTAGTCCTTCTTTCTCTCCTTAAATTAGCTAATATGAAAGTGAAGCTTTTTGTTTTCTCTATTTAAAAAAAAAAAAAAAAAAAAGGCAGGGAAAATGAATGTTTCCAGAAATTAAACGGCAAGTTGTGTTATTTTTAGGGGGTTAGATGACAGGAGGCATCACATTTGAAAGTACTCACTTGATCAAAGAGCCCTAAAAGGATTCAGCAGCACTGAGAACTATATATCAAATAGGATTATGACAGAATTAAGGGACTGAGCCATTTATAACTTAGGGCAGTCTCCCTCTTTGAAGCCTGCCTTGGTAATTGATCCATTTTTCTATAAACCAGAACCATAGCATTGCATTAAAAATCTGTATCTATTCCAAAACTATCAGCTTTCTACAAGATAATCAGGGGAAAAGGTAACATTTGTATGTGACACTAGAATTTTCACTTGAAAAAGGAAATAGTCATGACATCTAAACAGAGAGAACATTTTTCTATCAGCATTACCGTGTCCAACAAATTCTCTTCTGCAGCATGTCAAAGCACCAGTTGTGCATTAAGGAAACATAAATCACACAAAAGAAGTGGAAACTATTGTTTTGTGTTAGACAAATTGAAAAGGATATCAATGCATCAGTGGCACTTATTTTACTTCTTGGGACAAACAAATAATGCTGAGAGGAGATCTGAGGCACACAAATCAGTTCAGATGCTCTTACTCTTGCCTTTGTTGGTGAGAACACTCTCCTCAGGAGAAATCCTGGCCCTGGTGAAGTCAAGAGCAAAACTCCCAAAAACATCAAAAGCAGCTACAAATGTCAGTGGACTGCAAGAAGCAGCAAATTATTGTTTGGCATTAAGGTATCCCTATATTCATTAATTTATTAGATGCATTAGTGTAACTGAAGAGAAGAAAAAATTCCAGCTACAGACTCCAAAACCCATCACATTTATTAAAGCTCTTTGCTCAGTCAAGCCAGGGTTTTATGGGCTTAGCACTGCCATGTGTCTGTATCATCCCACAGCAGGCAGGCCCCACCTTTTCAGATGATGCAGATATAAATAGACCTAACATTGGCATGTCTGAAATTCAGAGAATATTTTCACCACTTAATATAACTGCTGGAAAAAAAACAGTTAATGGGCTGCCTTGTGCAGGCACTTTGCTTTATTGTCTGGTGGCACTGACCTCCCATCATTGCCTGTGACAGGATCTCATAAACCAAAGTTCAGAGTGAGTAACAAAAACCTGCTCCTTTCCCTCTGCGTGTGGCTTCATCTTAGCAAGGCACCACTGCAACTAAATCCACGGGGCTGCCTAGATGCACTTATAAACAGGGAGGACAGAAACACACAGCTCTTGTACTGAATCAGTCATTCACATTCCCCCCATTTCCACTGTTATTAACACACACTGGTCTGATTTAGCCCATTTGATGGGGAGGGTCTCACAGCTCTGTTATCCAAAGGGAGCAGAGGCTGTGTTGGAGCAGGAGATTCTCCCCTGCTATTAATAGAGGGTGCACCTGGCAAATTCTTAGCTGCTTCTACACATATATTGCAAGTGTGCACACAACAAATGGAAAACCCTTTACTATAAATGTTCTTCTCAGGTGGCAAGGATGTACACGGACTGATTCCTAGGTGAATGGCAACTGCAGGCCATCTGCAGCTTTAGATCCCACCTTTTCCACATTTAACTGTTGTATATATACTATTTAAAGAGTTAAACTGCTCACCCGCCATCAGAAATTTTAAGAGTTTTCTCTGCTGATTTAAGCAGGTGCAGAAATAAGATATTAGGGGCTGCCCAGTGTGCAGCCAGATTGAGATGGGGCACTTCACAACAGGCAAAAATCTGCCTCGTTCTCCAGATTTTCTTCCATTATTTCTTCTTGCCTTTGAGCAGAAAGAAATAATGGAAGAAAAAAAATGTGTATGTGTATTTTTTTGAGGAAAAAAATACACATACACATTTTAAATGTATTTAAATATAAGGAATTCTGTGGCTCCTCTGATGGATTACATATTCCAATTTAGAAAGACAAACAGGAAATTTTGAATCTGAATAATCCCTCTTTCTAATGTTGGGAAAAAAATGGAAGCTTTTGCTCAAAAACCATGAAAAATTGTAAGCCTTCTTAATCTGTGTCCACATATTATTCACTTAGGTTCCCAGCCAAATTCATCCTGAAAGTCAGCAAAACCCACTCAACTTCATATTCTTACACTTCAAATTAATTTTTCCCTCCTGCCTACTCCAGGGGTAAACAAACACCATTTGACCTTGTACTGATTTCTCTGATGAATTTCCCATTTAAGCCCCATTCTGAGGGGTTTAGGGGGGATATATGAGATCCATGGCATTTGTGCAGGCCCTGTACACAGGGTTGGATTTCTCCTTTACCACACACTACCACGCAGAATTATAAAAACAATCCTTTCCTAACCATTCACTTCAGCCCCAATTACCACAGACCCCGTCACAGCCAGCTGAGTTACCCTAGCAGCTCCAATCTCCATCATGATCAACCTAAACTCTGCATTACATGTTGTCTGTGTTCCTCCCATTCAAAAATATTTACATAAGCTTGGGTTTCAGCAATATTTACAGTTACAAAACAGCAATTTCTGTCAGGGCAGTTCATCCCAAATCATGAACCGCTGCTCAAAATGTCACTGAAATTGTTTAGCCATGGTTAGTTTGTTAATTCTGCGTTCTGCTTGTTTCTCTTAAAATCAAATGAAACTTGACTTGCTTATTTATCTATTTTGCTAGAAGCCTTTCATAAAAACACTGCTTTTACAGGGAAGAAACACGGGTTGGGTTAGCTTTTTATGAACTTCTTACCTCATAGCTTTACATAGCAAACTCAGACCCACCATGTGAGCTCAAGTCCACCAACCCTACACCTAAAAAACTGTGTGACAACTGCATCACCAGCATCTGCATCCAGGGATGCAGGGAGACTCCACATGGACATGGTGGCAGGCCTTTCACTCCATTTCTCCAGTAAAGAAAGGATTTAGGAGGAAATCCCAGCCCCAGAAAACAATAAATGAGAGGTCTGCCTTCGACTTCAGTGCACTCAGTGACAAGTCTCCTGAGTGAGATTAGCCCACATTTAATGGGCCAGCATTAAGTTTTGTGCTCTGGTGTTCAACAGGAGCAGTGTAAAACTGTGAGCTTTGCAGAGGGCTGATTCCATGGCAAAACTGATGCAAATTGCAGGGAAATGTTGTTATTACACTACACACAATTACACTATCACCCAGAGACTCCAATTAACAGCATGGTCTCATTGTACAGTCGTGGCTTCAAAGGGAGTTTGATTTAAATAGACAAGGCAGGTAACTGAAGCCTTAGGATATACACTGTACAACTGAGAAATGAGGCAAAAGTAATTAAGTGACTTGACCAGGATCATACAGGAAATCTTTGGCTGAGCCAGCCCCTGATTCCCATTATGCTCAGCCCTTGCCTGCAGCCATAATTACAGCAGCATTCTTCTGCTCTGACCTCAGCCGAGCTGCAAATGCACACACACGTCAAAGGCATGGCCCCGTCCCTTCATCCCTGCTCCACGGCGCTGGGAAGAGAGGCAAAGTCCCAAGAAAAGAGAAAAATGCCTTTCAAGTGCATTTCCACACCTGCTGGTGTGGAACCCACCCCACCACAGGCACAGCATCCCCCTGTAACCTCACACAGCTCTGGGTCCCTCACCCAGCCTGGCTGAGATTTCAGCAGCCACCAGCTAATCCAGCAGTTTTAGTGTGTTAAAAACACTGTTTCATATGTTATAGATCCAAGAAGACCTTTTTTCTTTTTTGCATTTCTTTACTGATTACATTTTCACAGGAAGTCCACTGAAAATTATTAGTGGTGGTTTAGGCAAATGCAGCCTTGAAAACATTACTTGACACTCGAAGCTGCCAACATTGTAAATTATCAGGATCTGCTGTAATTTCAAGGTAAAAAAAGAAAAGGAATAAAATGGGGGATTTCAATAACTTTTCTTTCTTTCTTCCTTTTAAAATTACATTAGGATATACCTAATATATTTCTTGCCCCAGTTTCAACTTCTGCTGTTGTCTGTAAGGATGCCAAAAAAGCTTAATTGAAGGATATAAATACTTTTCTCCCTTTTCTCTCTTCCTTTCTGTAATTACTACCACAGGAAAAGCTCTCCAATACAGTCTATTGTTCAAATTAATATGAAATAGTCCACTCTAAAATCTGGGAATAGCAGACCATCAGCTACTAGAAACTGGCACTTACTGCAGCTGAACTCTTCCCCAAAACCTCTGAAGATACAACAAAACCAGACCTGCCAGCAGAAGGTCACTTGTCATGTGGAGAGTTTGTCTGTACAAACAGCACAGTCTGCTCCTAGGAGCTCTTTCCTTTTCCTTACTGATTTTTGTAACAGCAGATAGGATACAAGTCCCCAGATCAGCAGGTTGACAGAGATCCACCAACAGATAAGTGGTTTTAGCTTATCTCCTGTTAATCCAGCATTACTTAACTCACAAATTAATTCTGATATAGCTGGTTGAAACAGAAGCACATTGTCTTGTGTGGGGATCTCTGTACTTTTTTATTTAATGCAGTATTTCCTCTTTTGGGGAAAATTCACTGAAAAATGAAGTCCTGTTACCTTGCAGGACAGTTTTACAGCCCAGGTAGTGAGGAAAAGAGCTTTGAACGTGTGAACCAACTGCAAAAAAGCAGTGCTGGGTTATGATGATCATCAAAATACCTCTTTCTCCACATCCCCACTGACAGAAAATTATGTTTAAAACTGTAGATGACAACATCTCCTCCAGATGAAGGAGAATACACACACAAATTTATCAGTTTGGTGAGGAGTAAGGAAACAAAAAAGTTTTTGCCAAAGCTTTTCCCATTGAGCTACAACTTCCTGTATATCCCTGCTCTCTGGGCGGTGCAAACTTCAGCACCTCACCCATAAATCCCCTATGATTCCAGGTGTGGAAATTCTGTGCACACACTGTCCTGCATGTGCCTTCCTCCAGGCCCGGGGGCACAGACGCAGTTACCTGTAACCACGGAAAAATATATATACAGCTCAAAAATGTACATATCAAGGACTTACACTAAGACAAGGCACCTAGGAGAAGCATTACATATTTAAGCAAGTTATTCATTATGAATGAAAGGCAAAGACTGCAGATTAATTATCCCACTCGCTCCTCCACCACTGCTTAGCGAGATGTGACTCTCCAGAAAGGCGACACTGCAGCATAATTGTCTTAAAAGCTCTCTGTAGCTTAGTGAGGTTTAGCCTGTTAGTGTGATAAATCTGCATCAGGCAGAAGCGCAGAGGGCACCAGCAGAGCTCAGGTGGTGTGTGCTGCCTCACCACCACCTTTTCTGAGGTGCTGTCACCGTGGCACAGCACTAACACACAGAGATCCGGCGGTGATATTAATTTTGCATGGTGAAGACCCAGCCTGTATGACTGATTATGTTGCTGGTTTAACCTTAGCATTCAGACTTAGCATATTTCAGGGCTGTCCTTTACTCGAGCTTCTGAAAGCAGGAACTGTATAAAAATGTTCCCATTTTCTTAGCAGGCAGGTTTTCTGAGATTTATAGTGACATTCCAGTTTGTTTATCGATCTGTTCACAACGAAACGGAAATGAACACATCTCTTCCCCACACCCGTGCCCAGTGCCAACACTCTGACATGCCATCAGCTGAGCTGAAAGCATCAATTCCTTCAGAACTAAAACCAAGATTGGCTCCAAACCTTTTAGATTAACATTACTTGCAAAAAAAACCACTACTGATCTTTCTTTTGAGGCAGATATTTACTACTTTTGGATTCTACTGAGTGTCAGAGGAGAGGCTATCATTTTCTCCCTGAAAACCCAGCCACTACTGCTGGCCTGCTGGGTTTTGCTTGAGAAAAGAGCGTGCCTTTTATTTTGTTTTAGTACACTGCTGCCATTATGAGCGTTTCATAATTGCCACGAACTCCCAGAAATCACTTGTTTCTACAATTAGTGACTGATTACACACAGCACTAGACATTGCAGGCAACAGTTCATTAACTCCTGGTAGCAGACAGCATGAAAGGACTCAGGTTTAATTCAATCAGCTTTGTCCAGAGAACTGCACACACAGCATGGTGGGGAGTGGGGGGTGTTTGTATGTGTGTGTGCAGAAATATTCCTGAACTTCAAGAAAGCTCCCAATCCTGACCTGAATTAAATGCTTCTAGATTTATAGGTGGACTAACGAAACATTCACATCTAGATGGCATGAAACACTTCAGATGAATTCTCTAATATCAGAGAGATTCTCCAGCTTTGGCTGATCTGTGGGTTTCCCTGTAGACCAACTGTGCCACTGTTTCACATTCACCTGTAAAAAGACAACTGAGGACTAAGGGTCAAATGCTTTCCTACACGGAATTGTTTCACAGCCTTTCTTTTTGAAGAGCATCTATAAATCCGCCATCATTAACCCAGGTATTTGTCTCCTTTAGATCATGATCTGGATCCATCACATGATGGGCACGTGATTCGTGGCACAAAACCTCTGCCACCAGCTTGGGAAGCAGAGGGAATCTCTGCATCCACACAGCCTTTCAGGCATCGACCCGGGTGTTAGCAGGGCCAAAAAGATAGCGACAGCCGCCGGTGAAAAAAGGCAATCAAACAACATCCATTGACAGAACTCACCAGTCCCCGTGGGCTGCCTGCAACTTCTCAGTTTCAATGTCCAAATATAGTAGGGTAATCACTGGGCTGATGTATCCGCTGTCCAGTCTCCACTTATCAGCACTTTCCTTTTTTTTCCCCTTTTCTTTTTTACCATGGAGATTAAAGGACTAATTCCAGAGAGGAGTTCAGCGGTAGGAATGAAAGCAGGAGTAATAATACAAACAATAGTCAGGAAGAAATTTTTTTTTTTTTTTTAAACAGAAAAGAAATGCCTTGTTTAAGCATCCTGAAGTTAGATGAAAAATTCCCATTGACCTCTCAGGGGGTTAAAATCAGGTTCTTAAAGACATTACTCAATGCCCCAGGAAATGCTTCAATTCATTTATGATAAAATCTCTTCCAAAAGAGAGCTTTAGCAGTAAAAAAGCTTATGTGTCGTCTAGGTGGAACTCTTTTATTCTGGCTGAAAATCAAATGTCATCTTCAAAAGTCCTAAGGAGCCTCTCTCAGGCTGCATTGAGTTACTACAGATGACTCTTTATCCAGAATAAAATCACAGTAACAAGCTTGTTCACCATAAAAGTCTATACAGTCTTCCAAGAGCAAGACTTGGTGTTGATCAGTCTTTAGGACCTTAACATTGTGCCCTGTCCAAAATTCAGCCATTCCACAGCCCAAGGGTCCTTAGACCTACTCATAAGGAAAAAATCAACCCCTTAAGCACATGGTGTGGATGAAAAGTGTGATGCCAAATGTCCTTCCTGCAAGGATCTGGGTTATGGATGCACAGACCTGAAAGTTTGTCCGGGCTGTTATTGTTCTCTTGGGTGAGCAGCCAGTCCCATTTCATGCCTCACATACCATGGGGCCAGAGCTCCAACTAAATGCTCTAATAAACAGATTTGTCTCCTTTTCAGTGAAAGACCTCAAATGAAAGAATCCCAAAACATCAAGTAGAGACAAAGGCAGCACCAATAAGGCTGTCCCTTTTGTCTGTGGTACTTCTTCAGTGTGCATGGGAGACAGGTTCTTAGACTACTTTAAACCAATGCTGTGGTGTACACAAAATTAGGAGTCTCATTGTCTCTAAAGTGACTGTTGAGAAACTAAAGGAGATGTCATGGAGTTCAATTCCTGAGCAAAATCCTTGTGCCCAAAATAACTTCTCAGAAAAGAGCTAATGTGATACAGAATAAGAAGGAAAGGCACTTGTTTCAAATGTAGGGAAAGTAAATCAGTTCAGGAACATTAGTTGGAAACTCCAATCAAAAAAAGTGCATTTTTTAAGAATTTGGCCTAGGACTTTAATTCTGTGTCTCTGTAGTACTATCTCTTTTTCTTTTATTTTTGAAAGCTATTCCTCCATGAGTAATAGGCATCCAAAAGAGAGATAAAAGTACATTTCAGATTGAGAAATTGTATTAATACTTACCGTATGGAAGCTGTAGAAACAGAGACATATTTTCCAGGCTTTTCACTAATTACAACCTCTTACATAACCACGATTGCCTGCTAGGCCTGGACATATGTTATTATAAAGCTTTCCCCAACTCATCCTAGGCTATAAACCATAGTTAGCAAATAAAACTCTCACTGCAGTTTCATATTGCCTCCCTTGTAAGCAGAGGGTAGACGACCTCATTAAGAATGCACATGACCTCTGGCTGATGTGCTGGAGCTGCCACAGGCTGCAGAGGAAGGAGCAGACACGGTTGGATTTCTGCTTCCGTCCCAATCTTTAAACGTTGGCTACTGCTGCTTTAAATATTTATAGCAGATGCAGGAAGTGTGGCTTGAATATAATGGAAGGAGAGAGATGGTGAGAAACTCGTTCTCTCCAACTTTTGTTTCACTTTAATCCCTGGTTGCTAGAAGTCAGGAATTTTGATACGATATGTTAGTGCTAACAGTGGCGGCTGTAGATTTAGCAGGCTCTGGGCCCCTTAGCATAGGGTTAAATGTCAAAAGCAGAGGAAGGAGCTGTCTGCAGTGAATATGAATTAAGTTTTCCCTTTCTCAGCAAACCAGAAAAAAAAAATGCCACCAAAAAATAAAAAAGCAGAAACTTCTGTGGCACTGCATTGTAATACCTAATGTCTACTTCAAGACATCATAGGGACAGTCAGCACTGCTGAACTGCTGCACTACCTGTGAAGGAAACCCCTGGTGCCATGGGGCTGCCTTTGGTTCAAGGTGTTCACTCTAAACCTCATCTTGCCTTTCTAAGAGTCCATCATTTATCCCTCTCCCATTCTGGCCTTGCCACACGACATAAATAAAACATTATTAATTGTATTAATCAATAATGACGTATCCTGTTCTTATAATCAATCCCATTCATTACAGCAGAATCTCACACAATTATGAACATATGTTAGCAAGTCAAGCTGGTAGTTTAGAGCCAATAACAGTTATTAGTCAATAATGATACTTCCCCTTCTTACACAGGGAGCGTCTTTCTGCAGTGAGCTCAAGGTTCCATTGGAAGAGGCCCCAGCTGTTCTCAGAGATGGGAGTGCAATGAGAAAGGTCCCTGTGGCAGTGTAACACTGCTCAGAGGGGCAGATGTCACTGCCTGCACTGTCCGGCATGGGAAACTGAGGCAGGAGAAGTCACCTGACAGAAACATGCTGACAGGAGGGCTGAGAATAAAAACCAGATCTTTCTGTCCTAGCAATAGGACAAATTCTTATCCAAAAAGGTTTTTCTAAGAGCTAACATTCCCTGACGAGGCTTGACTCCAACAAGGCTGTGTTACATTATGATGATGATGATGATGATGGAGCTGAGGGAATAGTAAAAAAGGGGATTTTGCTGACTTTTAAAAAAGAAGGGAAGATGTCTTTACCCTAATTTGTCAGTGGATTTGACAGACTCGAGAACAAGTGGGTATCATTGACACATCCTGAGACAAGAACTCACAGTGCCAAGTTTATTTATTCCTGACTTTCTGGATCCAGGAGAAAGGGAGCTTTGTCAGACTGAAACCCTGAGAGGTGCCCATCCTGGCAGGCCAGGAGGACCTCGGGGAGAACACTCCCTCTCCGTGGGCGTTGGGGAAGGTCCCATGACAGCCTCTGCTGCTGAATTCTTCCAGATGTTGAGGATGGAGCTCAGACTTGATTCCACAGCTCACTCTGCCTTCTGTTTTACAAGAATACAAGGGGACTCACAGGAAAATCTTCAATTAAAATACCAAACTGTGTTTTTGGTGATGACAGAGTAAAAGGAGGGTATTGGGCAGAAAATATTCAAAATTTACCTGTCTGGTTTTCCGTTTGATTTCTTTTTCTAGGCCAAAAAAAGAATTTTCTCACAAAACTTTGGAAAATTGCAGGATCAAAAGGAACCTTTCTAGTCAAGCCATCCTGCAAGCAGTGGAATTTACAGTGATTACCTTCTACCCTCCCCTGGGTCTCAAATGTGAGCTCCTGAAGGGATTCTCCTGTGTCTGGTGAGAGCTGAATGTACCCACACATCATTTTCCACAGAAGTTGAAAGCACTGAACCTTGAAACCCCTGTTATCTGTCACATTTTATGAAATAGGCCCCAACACAGAAGTCACTGGGGAAGGGATGCAACAGACATATGCAGACTAAAAGGAGTGATAAACAAGCCTTTAGGAAAACAAGATAAAAAGGAAACCAGAAAAATTATAAAAGTGTATAGCTGATAAAAGAAAAACTCTGCATTCTGAAGATTCAAAGTTCCACGGCAGTGCCTAGAATTATTAGACTGAAAAATTCCAGTCTTATTTTATAGCAGCAAGTTTTGTAAGTTTGAATAAAGGACAATTATCTGAAACCCTAGTTTTGCTCAGACCCTCTCCAGTTGGTGATTTTTGTGTCAAAAAAAAAAAAAAAAAAGCTGTGCAGTTTGCAATGACAAGAAAATAAGCACATGAGGTTATAATTTCCTT
This sequence comes from Prinia subflava, assembly GCF_021018805.1. NCBI lineage: Eukaryota > Metazoa > Chordata > Aves > Passeriformes > Cisticolidae > Prinia > Prinia subflava. The sequence continues at coordinate 16,271,029 of NC_086259.1, forward strand.
TTGTTCTGCATGAGAAATTTCCAGACAAGATGGAGCTGCTGGTTATTTCCATACTCTAATTAAGACACATAGTAATTCTGTTTGGCCTGACATGCTCTCACAAGGAGTACAGGCATGTAGCATGTTGGAGATAGTAACTGGAACAGCTTCTCTAAAAGCCTCTAAAATTAAACCAGAAAGAACACTTTGATCCTTTCTGACCTACCAGTGAGCTCCCACACTAGTATGAAAAGCTTGACTCTAAAAGCACCTGCAGACCTTGGGTCACCTGGAGCCCTTGGCTCCTCTCAGTCTGGCTCTGGCTACAAGACACAGAAATCACCCAACACAAGGTGAGTTCACTTGTTTTCACCTTTTGGCCATTTTGCTGCATGCACCTGCTTGTTCTAAGCCCAGAGAAGTTGGAACTTCACACAATTGGGTCACAAAAGTGCCTGCACGAGCTTCCACCTGAACTCAAAGCAGAGCTCCAGGGGTCAGGACTAAGATTATGAGAGCTGGTAATGTGAAAGTACAGAGAACATTTCTGCAACTGCTTAATGATGTGAGTAACCTCACTAACACAAGGAAATCCTCTGTGTAGCATAAGAAGATGCAGCTGAGTCCCTGCCTGGCATTTGCAATTCTTGGGCAGCATCTTGCATTGTTAATTTTAACTGTATTTTTGCAAAGTGATACACATTGCTGTTCCAGGCCATTTGGCAAGCCAGAATTGCATGGTAAATCCCAGCTCTTTGGGACTCCTGCTCCGAGAGGTTTCTCATGGATTTCAAGGAGAGAACAGATCACACACGAGCTGCAGTGATTGGGCCTTGAAAGAGCAAAACCAGCCAAGGTTTTGAGTTCCAGTGCAATGCCTGAAATTGCCTCTATCTGCCCTTGTCAGGGGGCTGAGGGAGACCTGCATCCCCCCAGGCTCCTTCTGGGTTGAGCCGAGATCTGCTGGGAATGGGGACAGAGGGGACAAGGCACTGCACAGCCCTGTGTGTGCTGCTCTAACACTCGACCCTGCCCAAAGAAGTGCTGCTGCAAAGGGATCTGTCTCCCTCCTCTTCTCACATTACACTCATCTATATTAATTACCAAGGAGCTGCCGTGCACAGCCCCAGCTGTAGGAAGGTGCTCTGCATGCTGCAGAGTCTGAATTTCTGAAAATACTGGTGACAGATGTGCCCTGCCAAAGAGCAAGGCCTTCAGACCCTGACCAGGTACCAAAACAAAAACCCTGAGCTGAGTTACAAGCAGAACCACAGAGGAAAACAGCAGTAATAGAGTTAAGCTGGAGATTCTTAAATTTCCATTTCTATTTTCTCTAGGGTTCAGATAAAGGAGGGCAGTAAGGCAGTGCTGCCTGAGTTTTCTGCAGTTCAAAACCTGTGAGCAGGTGAGCACTTACATTTTCTTCCAGGTGATAATGTGTCCAAATATTTACATGGTCAACAAAAATTTCTACATTTTAGGACCTGGCCCAAATTCTCATCCTTACATCAGTCAGCATAATTAATACAGCTCGTGTTCTTGTCTGTACAGCAGAGTTTTCTTTAATTCTCTGTGTATAACCCCAGCACAAGAGATGCAAGGCCCTTTGCAGAACCTTTGCCAACAGGGAACAGTTTTGTTTATCTCCTCACCTCAGTGATTGTCCCACATTTTTTATTCTCTCCCTAAATTTCCCTCTGCACTAGTTTATGCTTTAACCTTTGACACTGCATTAGTTCTTGGCAGATTCACTTTTCAGAATGAAACAAACAAAGAGAAAATAATTTACTTGGGGACAACGGAAAATAGTTAGCTCTCTTATAAAAGTTCTGTCTTCTAGCAGGAGTTTGGGACTGAGGCTTTTGTTCAGTTTGGTTTTTATACTAACCAAAGCTATCTAAGGAAGTCAGTTTTACCTTGAAAATATTAAAAAACCCCACTATATTTCTGCACAAGAACTACTTACTATTTAAATAGTGAATTTACTATTTAAAAAAACTCTCTAGGTAGTTTTTCAGCACACTATCCCTCCACTCCCATATGAAAGTAAACCATAACTTTTTCTCTCTGGAAAAAACACAGCTTTGGAATAAAATTTTATAAAGGTCTTCAGGGTGCCCCTAACCCAAGTGACTCAAGTGTTATGAGACCCTCCTCAAACAACCAGAGAAAACCACCAGGACTGGCAAGAGCAGCACTAAGAGCTGGAGAAACAAGTTTGGACAGCACTGGGCTTAAAATCCACATTGTACAAGGTACAGAAGCTATGGGAACAGCACCCTGCTGCTCTGGGAGCTGCAGCAAGAAAAGGGGCTCTGATGAGGAAGACTCTGGTTAATGATCTCATCTGAGCACACATCCAGAGGGAAATCACAGTTTTAAGGAGAGTTTGATGGGTGTCCTTCCACAGGGCATTTCACAGGGATGAGCAGAGATGAGTCCTCCTGCCCTTCCCTGTAGGCAGGGCAGGAAAAGGCCCTGGAGATCAGGGCACAGTGTTTGTTAACTGATAAGCTTTGCTTTGGTGGACTATAAAACAAACCTCTTGGAAAACTAAAATATAAAAACTTTAAAAATCCTAACTTCTAGCTCACTTGGGTACACAGACTCAGAAGTGGAAAAAAAAATTAAGGAAGGTGCTTGGAAATGTGGGAATGAAGGAGAACTCTACACTTATTACCACAATCATTGAATCTTCTGTTCTTTGAGCATTTGGGATTGGCAATATTGCTTCCCTGATGGGCAGAACTGCTCATTAATATATGTGATACATCTGCTTCTCCATGTTGTACAGAGCAAGCAAAATCAATTCTGATTGTGAGTTTGAGCTTGGAGTGTAATAGAGACTCTGAGCTCAGTAGACTGAGCCCAATTTCCCCATTTCATAAAAAACATATGCTGTGAGATGATTAAGATGCAATCCCCTCTTTCATTCCTATCTGCTGAAGTTTCACATGGAAACAGGGAATTTTTCAACTCAAAATTCCACACCTGATATCCTGGCTTTGCTCTGCCACTGCCACTTACAAATGACCCTTGATGCTGGCAGTCTGCAGGTGCCTTTGCTTCACTCAGGACACTGCCCTGGTGCTGTGGTCACCCTGCAGTGACACCTCCTCCCTGGAGTGGGACACACCAGCACCTCACAGGGCAAACACTTCACAGCACGGCAGCTCTTCTCCTAGGATGTTCATAAATTAACGTTTAAGTTATTCCAGGATCCAGCAAAGTACAAGATGACACTTGTGCAGATGCCTTGGCTGTTCAGACACCTCAAGTCTGCTGGTGTAACCATTTCACTGAATGGCATTCACTGGGACAAAAAAAGAAAAGAACATCTTTAGTAATACTGCTGCATCAGTTATCTGGTGCTTGTAAACCTGCCTTCCCGACCTCCTGACAACAAGGGAAATCAGACATTTTCACAGCAGTGGAAGAACTTCTACAATTCTGTTTTATGCAGAACTCCACTTCAGGCCCTAAGGACCTGCTTTTTCATTTTATTGCTGGCCTTTTCTCTTCACCCTGACCTGCCTCTGTATTCCCAAGTTGCTCAGCCTTTATCTCTATGTAAAGAGGGCAAAAGCCTGCTATTCCACGTGCTGTTCTGACAGGGAATTCCTGTCACAGGAACACTCGAGCACTGCTGCAACCTGACAATGATATCTCTCTGAAAAGTTATTTCTGAGAACTCACTCCATATTTAAATGCATTAAGTGATGTGTTAGCTGCAGAAGAGAGGGAAAAGGAATAAAGGTCAATAATTAAGTTTTTAAGAGCCTGCAGCCAACGGGTTATCATTTGTGTGCTAGAGGCTGCAAAATCTTTTAGGAGTCAGTTGCTGTTACTCAGATAAAAATCCTGAATACATGTATGTAAAGCCATAAGATCAAACACATTACACACTGCTCCTGGCATGTCAAAACCAAAACAATGCTCCTAGAACTTAAGGACAACACATAGACAAGGATTTGAATGAACCTCTTAATGCCTAACATTTTAAAAGCAAAAGCACTTAAAAAAGATCATCCCCGGCAGCAATTTTTACATGGAAATTTAGTTTATCAGTTTATTTACCTACACAACCACATTTCTGCTGTTTGGAATGTAGTTCTACACTACCAGTGTCAATGGATGTACAGCTGTTTAAAATTTCACATATTAAATACTCATCTGGGAAGGAAACCGAATTTAAATATTACTTTACAAAAGGATGTGGAATAACAGGAACTGGTTTTCACTTCAGCAGGGTGCTGTGTGCTGTGCTTTTTTGCCTCTGGTTCTTACTGTTGCTGCAGTGCCACAATTGCTTCCAGAGCTGTTCTACATTTGCAACACAGCCCAAACCTAAGGCAAAAGCAGCACCAACCCTTGTGCTCACTCCAGAGGGCTCTGGATCACGGAGGCTTATGCAGAATCCATCTCCTGACTATGGGATCAAGCTGGGACACAATAAATCTTCACAAGCCTGCTCTGGATTCACACCTGAGCTCCTTTAATGCTGCAGCTTCTGGTGGTGAATCCCAAACCAACCACAGCAGCACGTCAGCATCTGGTAAAAACGTCATGACTCGGTGTCATAAGTCATTCTTTTTACACAAACAGAATCCTAAATACCAACTGATTGTTAAAAGGCCACTTACCAGGGTTTATTAAGTACATACAACATAAATCCGTTTGGCATGTAATTAATTCAAAATTACACGAGCACTAAATGTGCAATTAACTCTGCGAGGAATGTTTAGGCCTTTAACTGGCATTTACAAAGGAAGCTACAAGTTTATTAGCTAGCAATTTATTGCTAAAATACTGGCAATTCCTGAGTATGTTGATTGAAATCTAACTTACTATCACTATATTGTTATAGGGCAATTAAGGGTCTAAACAACCCTTCCAAGTAAATTAAGAAACAATGGAAGTTCCATGCATTAATAAGAATGCTGTTAACCACACCACCAACAGGTCTTTATCAAAGCCCAACAAGTTTGCTTCTCCTCAGCTGTGGAGAACCCTTTCAGCCACACCCCAACACTTTACCAACGTTACCAACCTCCAAGGGGGGATTTAGGGATCTGCTGGCAAAATCCCACCACTGTCGCCAGGCAAGTATTCCATGGGACACTGCACGGCAGATTTTAGCCAAACAGCCACGATTTGGGGCCTCTTTGGTCAAAAGTACAGCGTGAACAAAGCTCAGCGCAGATGCTGGAAAAGAACAGAGCAAACCAGAGGGAGGGTGTTGCCAATCCCTTTGTTTGGGAAGTTTTTCTTCTTGGGCCCAGCAAGGCATGTTTGCAGCAGGGAAGAGCACGCTGACACATGCACTGCCCAGTCTGATCTTCAGGCCCTGAGCCTGGTGGTCAGACACATTTTATGTATCAGCAATTCACTACGAGGTGGCACAGAAGTGTCCTCAGAGCCTGCACAACAGAGGAGTCATTTTAGGCTTTGTTTAAGGATCATCATCAACAAAACTCCAGCTCAAAAGGCATGCACTACTGACAAATCAGCTAAATCTGGCAAAAGTTTGGATTCAGGCCCAAGCTTTGTGGCCTGGAGCTCTTTTTATGATGAACTAAATACTGAATCTGAGAATCCACAAATTTCTTGAAAATATGTACTTAATATGAACTTGGAGTCTAACCCCATAGTCCAAGTCTATTACTCAAGTCTATATACTCTCCTGGCTGGACATCCAGTTTATGATTACTCTTTTATCTCTGGAAAGCATAATCTGTCCATTGCAATGTCAACAGACAGCCATCTGCAGCACATATTTTGCTTCCACTTTAACCTCCACCCTGTGATTCTCCTCGTGCAAACTAATAACCAGCTCCCAGTGCCAGGACTTGGATCCCTGCACCCATTCCCTGCTGCAGCCACTGCACACCCTGGGTCTCACACAGAGAAGGCAATCCCAGCCAAATGTACAGATGACAGCAGAGAAAGCTGCTCCTGTGCTTTGCCATCTGAGATTTCAGCAGCATTGGGCTTCTCACTCTTTGGTTTGCTCTTCCCCCACCATGGGACTCTGTGCTATCAGTGAAAATTAATCCCTCCACATTTTGTGGTAGAGCAAAAGGTTAGGGGGAGCCACAGAAAAAGGGAAGAGCCAAACTGTTCCAGGATTGTCTTTTAGAGCTGGGGGTCAGGATCTTTTGGAGGATCGAGACATTAAACAAAAATAAAAGAGGAAAAAAACCTACTCCAACTGATAAATAAGACAACTCATATGTCCCCAAAATACAGCCGAATTCCTTGGCACTCTCCCTCACTGAGATTCCTGCAGCTAGAACAGGCAACATCTCTCCCTGCCCTGCAGTGAACCAAAGAGCCTGAGGTGCCATGGCTGCCCTGAGACCACCCTCAGATCAGAGACAGATGCTGTGCAAGATGCTCAAGAGCACTTCACTGCTCACATGGCTCCACAGACAGGCTCCACCACCTCTCCAGCAACCCTCTCTAGGGTAAAATAGCCATAATTCAGTGTTCCCTTTATATTATATATCACGGATTTTTGTAGCAACACAACAACTCCACCCAAAGAGGCATGGATGCATTTTTCAGTTTGATTAACTGCCATCACTTTTCTGGCTCAGTTGTGTGGTCAGGTGTTGTCCATACAACAGTGACCTTCTAAAGGATCCAAAGACGCACAGGGTTTAAAATCTGCAGAGAACAGAACAGGCACCAAAGGGTTTGAGCACACAGCAGCCAGACTGAAACAACTGGACTTAAAAGCTTCATATCTCCTTCCACAGAAATCCATGATTAAATCCAAAATCTAGGAAAGTCTAGCAAAAAGAAGGAAAAAAGTTTATTGATTTTTATTAATCTTTTCTTAATTTCAGTATTCTAGGAAAGGCTTCTTTGCTTTTTAAGGAGCTTCACTTTTTGCCATGCTCGGGGAATTTAGGGTTAAATGTAATTTATGGAATCCCAGGGCTCCAGCAACTGTTAGTGTTCCTCTTTAGAAAAATCTGAATGCAAATGTTACAGGTGACATTACTTTGAAGTTCTATTCTTAGCTTTCCAGTAGATGTTTAATGACATCAGAAAACATTATCCAAGGCAATACAATTAAGCCTTCTCTAAAATCCCTGAACAAAAGATGTCCAGCACCAGCACACATCCCAGGATCCTGGGAGCTGTCAGGTCCCCGTGCTCACCCACGCCTTGGTGGGATAACTCAGAGCAGGCTCAGATTTCACTCACTTCAAGATGATCCCACCCTGGACATCATCAGCTGTCACAGATTAATCTCTCTCCATTTTTACAATAACAAACTCAAAGTTACCAGGTTAACATAATAACCAGACAGGTAATGAGAGGTAGCAGAGAGAGGCTGCACTGGTACCCTCAAAACAGCAGGATCCCAGACCATCAGATGGCTCAAACCACAGACTGCTCCTCCTGGGACTCTGACACGAACATTATGGAGCAGACCAATGGAAGACACAAACTGTGGTACTGTCCTAGTTATTTCTAAACACCATCTTGCTTGTTTATGTTGAATTTTCAGCATAAAATTACATTACAGCACACTGGACTAAGCTTGGGGTGCTGCAGTTATTTTACTCAGGGTCTGTATCATGCTTTGAGTAGCTGCACACCAGGACAAACAGCCTCTGCTGAGCTTTTGTTTTACATCTTATTACTGCTAATTTACATGCAATCTTCATTCAGGCCTGGCCAGGCCCTATTTTCTCAACCTCCACCTGTTCCTGTGTCACAGGGCATTTGTCTCTGCTCGGGATTGATGGAACAGCAGGGGGAAAGCTGATGGGATACTTCCATGGAGATTCCTGAACCCCAGTAGATGCTGAAGAGGGGGTTATATGCACAAACATATTCACAAACAACAGCAAGAGAGCAGGATTTACTGGTGCCTGCCACCGAGCCCTGAGTTATGATGAGGACTGTGTCAGTTGAGCTATTTTCAATGTTCTTTTGTTTAGGGTTGATTAGAAGTGCAGTCTGAGCTGTGCAGCTCCCACTGGCAGCCTGATAAATACAGGCACAGCAGCTTTGTTGATTGTCCTTCTCGCCAATCCCTTTCACTCCCTCTCCTTAAAAATGCATTTCCAAAACTGCTCCATTCATTCTGTAGTCAGACCACCAAAGGAAATCAGAATTTACTGGAAGGCCTTTAGATTTCAGAAGGCTATTTAGAGAAAGTAGGAGGAAAAAGAAAAATCCCTTGGGAAAATCTCATCTGAAAAAAAACCCCACCATACTGCATTCAGGGAAAAAAAATCAAATACAAACATTAGGCATGAATATACCAACATGCCACTAAATAAAAATAATCCTTAGAGCTTACACAGAGCTTTTTGACTCCACAAAGCAAACATTAACCAATTAGTTAAAGCTAAAACACAAGCGCTAAGGTCAGCTATGCACTAAGCTGCTGCACTGTAAATCTGAACTAAGTCCAGAGACTTAAATCATCGTGCTCTGGATTTCCAGCAGCAGGGCTGACAGCAGGCCCTGGCCTCTGGCTGAACACAAAAGATGTTCTAAACTTTCAAAAGCCACCTTCTGTGCACATGTACACGCTGTGTACCACTAGAACCTGACTACTTGTCCACTACATACGTTCCTTCTGCAGACATTTATATATCCAGGACGTGTTTTCCACTGCCCTTTTCCTACTAAATTTTCTAGTGAATAATACTTCTGGAATTTGATCACACACTCACACAAATTCTCAGGTGAATGCTGATGCTTTCAGACCATCCACTGCATCACCCCTGTGCCCCCCAGCAGCTCTTCAGAGGAAGCAATTTCTTTGAAGCTCAGAGCTTAGCAGAGTCAGTAAAAGAAAAGAAATCTCCAAAGCAGCTTAGTGAACTTCCAAGTTCTCCAGCTGTAAAACAAACACGCTTCTATCTCTTTAAATCTGCTTCCTCATAACCACAAACATGTATGTTTTTCATAAAGCTCTGGAAATTGTACTGGGCCCAAGGGAAGGTACCAAGTGGAAACCCTGATATCTTGAGATTAGAACTCTACTAGTCCTGAGGTACAATGTGCTGTTTGTAACAATTATAATAATACACCTGTACTACCATTGTCAGTGTGGAGTAGCCACATGGGGTCTCATTAGTATTGTATTAGGACTGCATGGGGAAACGGATAATGGCCCATAATGAAAAATGCCAAATTTTCTATATAATAAAAATGAACTTGATTAATGAAAATCACTTTCAGGGAAAGAGTTACAGCGTTGTTAGAAATAAAAAATGATGTATTAATCTGACACTCTTACAGATGGTCCCAACCTCCTGACAACTGCTATTCATTTGAGATGCTATTAGCATGCATAATTATGCTAATTAAGTTGTAATTAAGCACCAATTCTTCAGAGGGCTTTTTTTGTCTATCATTTAATACAACTCAGCTTCAAAGAGTGCTTAAAGCTTTACACAGTGTTTCATGAGAAAGGGGTTCCCAAGTTTCTTAGCAAAGATTCAGCAGCTGAGCTATGGAACAGGGCCTGTAATCTTTGTTTTGGTTAAAGGGAAAACAGCAAATTGAAGCAGGGTCTGCCAATTGTTGATAAAATAATTAACATTTTCTGCTAAAATAGCACAGTTCAGACTAGGACAATTATGAAAAGGAGAAAATGGTATAATTATCAATGGAGCCAACACCAGTGGACTATTATGGCTGCTACCCCCTAATTTGAAAAAAAATAATTCATTGAAAAGTAGATTCCTGTAAATAATAATAATGGTCCTGATTCAGATACTCTTACACATACTGTGTACAGCCCCTCATTCCAAGACTACTCCTGCAGGCCTAATTTAAATAACAGGGCAAATTGCATCAGCTCAATTTAAATTGATCTGAAAATCAATTTAATTAAACCAGGGCCAATCTCAGTGTGAACACTCCTGCTTCATTTTAACTTACACCTGTTTCCAATTGATCAAGGATTTGATCCAGTAGAGGAGTTGGGATAAAGCCACCCTCATTCCAGGATTTCCACTATTTTAATGCACCTTTCCTGTTTGAATGAGGTTAAATCAGATGCAAAAATAACAATCTTTTTCGACAGCTCATTACTAACATTATTATTCACACATTTGTGAAAATGAAAGAATTGTCTTAAAAGCCAGCAGAAACCCAAGCCCCTGTTTGCCAGTGCTGGCAAATCCTTCCCTTCTTTTTGGAACAGGATTGGGCAGTACTGTGAAAGCCATATTCTCATAATTCCACATCTCCCTCTTTCTAGCCCAGTAGATCTCTGCTCCTATTTGGGCAAAACTCTACTGTCACATTAAGCCAAAGGAATATTTTTATTTTTAATGGATTCAGCTGTTTTCTTGTCTTATGAGCAGAGCTGAAATGGCAAATAGCTGCTTTATATTTTTTTTTTTTAAGGAAAAGAAAGTCTCATGATAAAAATATTAAACTATGTACTGTACGTGCAAGTTGACATTGTGAGTATCCAGGCTTGGCCAATTTCCTGGGACCCAAACATTTGGCTCTAATCCTCATTTAAACAGCCTACAGGACCAAACAATTTTGCTTTCTTTTTACTTCAGACCCCATCCCAAACATTAAATGCCTTGCCAATAAAACCTCAAGCAATGTAGTATTATTTGCCTCACATGGAATACTAAGCAATATATATAAAAGCATATAATTTTTTTTTTTTTAAGTAAATGGGGAACATGCACTGTAAAATCAAAAGTCTCTGCACTAATCTTCGGATAAACACAAATGGTTGCTGTTAAGAAAATGGCCCAGAGGGGATTATCTAAAATACTGTTACACTGCTGACAACTTGGCTGTCTCTTTTTTATTATTTTATTGTATTCTTATTTAGAGCTCTGTTCTATCATCTGCTGCAATTTCAGATTGGTCTTTACTTCTCAGTTAATTCAAGTTTTCAAACGGTGGCAGGGTTGACTGGCTGAGATTTCAAATAAAGGTGTAAAAAGTAGAAAAGGGCACTTTTTAAACTGGGATGATTTGACCATTTGGGGTCTTCAGGAACAAAGAAGCAAATTGGAAGCTGAGAGTTCTACTCTTTGGAAACAAACAATGACATTTTAAAAGCAATCTGGACTGCTCCGAGCACAACTGATCAACTCCACTCAGCCAGATGCCAACCAGAAATCCCTTGAACAATGTCTGGAGCCAGATTATCAGATTCCTGCGTGAACCAGCTCAGAGGTAAAACGTGATTTCCATTTGCATTTTTGCCCTTCCACACTTGCAGTCTTTGCTGGGTCACTCACAGACTGAACCTCATTGCAAGCACAGCCTCGTGTGTCAATGTCCAACATCAGACCCCGGGCACTTTCCTTCAAAAGGAAATAAGGAAAAGCCACCAAAACATCAGGATATGGGCACGTTGGCCCAATTATTCCCCATTTTGAAAATAGGGAATAAAGAAAACACAACTTTAAAAATTCTAAATGCAAGGATGGGCTGAGTGAAGCAATCAAGTCTGCAACCCTATGTTCAGTATCTTCCAAATATCCCTCACTGCAAGGCCCAATTAAAATTTACATCATGCTTAAAAATGCCATCCCTCCAGTGGGAAATCCAGCACCAGAATCCTTCAAAGTCTTTATCCTACTGGGGGGAAAAAAGTCTCAGACTCTGTCCCAAAATGTTTTGTTCATTTGTTCCCCATATAGAGCTTTTCATGGATTTGCACTGGTGGCAGCTTGTCTGCACCTCAAGAAATGTGTATTATTTACAGCAGTGGGTTCAGTAAATAACTGACATCATCTACAAAAAAAGACATCCAGTACAGGATTTATGCCCAAACAAAATAGAATATATAATATAGCATAGAATGCTTGAAAGCTTTTAATTCAAAATACTTTGTGCATTTATTTCAGTCTGCTGTGTGTCAGCTATATTGAAAACTCCCCAAACTACAAGAAGCTAGTTCAAAGACAACAAATGCAGGTTTTTCTTTCAATACAGATTGTATTAAAGGACTTGTGTGTTCTCTGAATGTCAACCAACCATTGAGTATTGGCAAAAAGCAATTTCTTTAATAGCAAGGTTAATTGAAATACCATTGAAAGCTGATTTCTATTGTACAATCGAAATTCGTGGCTTTACCTGAAAAATCCAATTGGCATTGAAAAAGGTTGCTAGATGATCATAAAATGATGAGAAGAATGGTAACTGAATGAATAAAGTCATGAACAGGGAAACAGAACATAAAAGTAATGCTCCTGTTCCATCATTATATGGCTTTTCTTCTCAAAAGCTCTTTTCAAGTCATCAAAGATTTTGGAACTTTAAAAATGTTAGAAAACCGTAGGATATTTTTGATTTTCAAGCACTGAGAAAGCAGATCTCTGAAATTCAGCAATCATGGTGAAGAAAATGCAGTGGACTCATGGCTGCATGTAACAGGCTGCCTTCTCTTTCTTTCCCTGGTTGTAAGGAGTGTTTTTCTTGTTGCTGGAATGAATTAAACATTATCTATACACTTCTTACACTATAATAACAGTTTCCAAAAGCAACATCTAAAAAGAACAGTACAAATTTGGAGCTTGTAATGAAGTCTGAAACAGATAGTTTTCCTCCAGAATTTTGCTTGTATGTATAAAAACACAGACTGTAACAGGCACCTGATCCAAATCCCAAAGTCAGTGGCAGCCTTTCCATTGCCCTCCCTGGGATTCAGATCAGATCTATATTATATTCTATCTCTATTCTATCAGATCTATAGCATCCATTTGCTCCTGGTTTAGGCAGGCACAGAAAAGCCTCTTGATCCACTGTAGAACTCTGATCCCCAGGCTTAATCAGAAAATTAAGTAGCATACAAAAACCCCCCCGCACCAAAATTCATGTCCAAATCTAATTCATATCTTAAAAAGAAGTAAAAATGGGATTCCATATAATCCATTTACCCATCTTCACTACAAGAATCCTCTATTGACTGCACTTGATAAAAAGCAAAACCACAATTCAATTGGCTTCCTTTGAAGAACGAAGAGAAAACAACCCAGAGGCTGCTTCCTTCCCTCCCCACAGTGCAAGAAAAAGAGTGAGAAATGATCTTTTGTTCTGTAGCAAACTCTAAAAGCATCACAGCCCATATTGTGACACTTCCACATCAGACCCCAGCAGCAGCAAACTCCTGTGAAGGATTTGAGTTGAGAAAGTCTCTAACTGCTCCTTCCACTGAAACTTAACCCCACATCAGAAACCTGGTGGGACTAAAAGTGGTTCAGTGTTAGAAACAAAGGGGTGGGATGCTCTCCAGTGACTCATTTGGGGTTCCCTGACCCCTGCAGAAGACACATGGGACTGTTTTTTAGGAATCAATCCCTATTGTCAGAATCTATCTCAGGAGTCGCATTTGGCTCTTTCTTATGAGAGGGAATTTTTTCCAGTAATGCACCAAGTTTATCATGAAACACAGAAGGAGGGGACATTAATATTCACTTTGAGCAAAGCACCAGCTCTGATGATGTTTTTCTTTTTATTCCTACCACTGTTCAATAAGATTAACTCTCACCCACTGAAAAGTTTGTTCACAGTTAAGCCGGAACAAATTTTACTCAGCAGAGCAATATGCCCTGAATACAAATAAAGCTCTTAGACTTTTTGATTAATGTTATTTCATGCTCCCAGGACACTGGGACAGTATCACATATGAAACTGGGAAAGTCCCATACAAAACAGAACACATGTTTACTGTAAACTTAAGAAAAGTACATACTGGGGGAAACAAGTCTGATACTGATACAACTTCAGTCATCAGGATCACTGAGAACCATAGGAAATTATCACCATTTCTTTTATCAAATTTTAAATGGGTTTAACCTATAAAAAGACAAATATTGATTTTTGCAAAATAGCATAATATTTTGGTGGTATCCTAACTTTCTCTTAAAGGATATTCATTTACACAAGTGTTTTATTTTGTAATTAAAGCCTGATGGTAAAGCACACTATGATCCTCAGACAAGGATTCCCACATAAATTCAATGAACTAAGTATTTGGTTTCCTTTTTTTTGAGATCACTCAAAACATTATAATCCTTAGCCATACAAAGCCATAGCAGCTCTACTAAGTTTCCAAGCAGACAGACATCTAAATTCTTATTTATTCAGTTATATTTGCACATCACACAGGAAAAAGAAACCACATTAAGCACTGCTAAGGGATCCTGACAAAGAAAAGGAGTCAAGTGAGTGAGCCACACAGAAAGCTAACCATGCCTGCCACTTGACCTAGAATTAAGAGAACTGCCAAGTTTAAGAGTAAAGTTTCCTCACTGCAAAAAAAGAAAAGGGAGGGAGGAAAGGAAAAAAGTCTATGCTTCTTTTCTTAGTCACTCCTTGAAGGAAAATCCTGAAGCCAGAATAAAGTTTGCACTGGGTTTTAGTTACAGTTAATGTATAAGCCAACAATGTTTACTCAATATTATATAGGCTTTGCAACACACCACGGCAGTAAATTAGCTTGATATATTAGCTCTGTGCTGAGAAAATGAGACTGTCCCCGAGATCTGTAAAGCACTGCAAGTATTTCCCCCATGGTACAAAGATGAGTTCAGGTCACAGCAATAAAATCTAGGCCAACGTGCTGTGCTGCACACAGAAGAAAAACAAGCTGCAGGATCCTTGCTGCCCTCACGTACACATGTGGAAAACATCCACCGACCACCACGGTGGCAACACTTGCCAACTCTAAGGACTGGATTTTTTCCTTCTTCTTTTCACCCCCATGCCCACCTCAAAAGAGTTCTCCATGGAGAAAAACAGTTGTACTCTTTCTGTTCTTTCCTCTTCCTTCTGATCTCCCCTAAAGATAATTTTATACTAAAATGAAAAAAAAAAAAAAGAAAAAAAGAAAATTGGTCTTTGATGGGAAAGAAGGATTAAGGACATTAAGTTAATTTCGAGCATCTCTTGTTTTGTTGGCTGTGTCTTTTCATCTGAAGTTGCTTAGAACAGACTTGTTCTGCTCATCATCAGTTACTCCAGACATGCCTTGCTCAAACAGCAAAAGGAGGGTGAGGGATCAGGGTCTTCACTCCATGGCACCTGTCCTGTGAACCCTGCCTGCCACAGGGATACCCTCTGGAAGGGACAGACACTCAGCTTGTTCCAGCTCCTGTTCTGCACACCCATTTGCAAAATCGGAAAATGACATTTCCTCCAGGCACAAGAACACCAAGAAGCTCAAAAGGGAGGTAAAGTGGTTTGAATTTCTGAGCAGACAATATTCTATAACAGCCAAGTGCTCTCAGCAAAGCTACAATTTGAAGGACCGTCCCTATTTGCTGACAAGGACTCTTGTGTTACCTTCCTTTTCCGTGTTTGTGGTTTGTCATTTAGGTGTGAAGTGATGAATGAAGAAACAGCTCCCTGATCATTTAAAATCCAAGACCTTGGACTGAACAGTCACTCCTCTACAGTTTAACCAGAAGAAAGAAAACATTATAACCAATTCAAACACCACTCATGTGATGTCCACAATTGTACAGCAATAACAGAGCAAACAAAAAAAAAGATATCTGGAAGGACATACAAGCATTACCAAGAAGTAAACTACACATTTTGCCAGACTGACATCTTTTCCATAGCTGCACTGTCTCTGACACTATGATAATTAAGTACAGAGTAAAACTATTTGACTGCTGGCTTGAAAATTTTTAATTGCCCTCCAAATCAGATGGCATAAATCCACACTAGAACACAGGGTAGGTGAATCCTACGTTTCACAGTTGATGAGTGTTTTATTCCATTCTGAAGTGCAGTATTTATTATCTCAAAAGCCTGGTGTCCCGAGGGGGAGCAGTGTGAGCTACACAGGTATTTAAGAGTACCACTGGAGCCTTTGCAGTGACACTGCTCTCTTCAGCAGGGCACACAACGTTTTGATTGTATCACACTGAAAGCTATCGTTAGCAAGGTTGGAATAGCTCCCATTTGACTGCAGAATTCAAAACATTTATCTGTTGAACAAAGGAATGCTCCTGGATCCTTCAAATATCTGTAGCACCTAGCAAATGCCAGCAGAGTATTATCCAGGTACAGAAATGTCCCTGAAGCTTGGTTAGTGATTTAAACAGCTGATGAACCACTTAGGCCAAAAGGATCTACCCACTTACCCATACTTTAAATTGTGATTTTTTTACATCTGGTTTAAACCTACTCAGTTTCCACTTTCTGCTCCACATTCTTTATTCATTTATTCAAAAATAAGTAGTGTGATTTGTTGGAAAGCAGATGCTGAAGTGTGAATATAAGAGCTGGTTTAGTGCAGACATTTTTTAAACTGCGAAAACAAAATCTGACTTTTTCTAATAAGAAAACTCAAGTGTGGAGCTGAAAATAGGAACAACGTAAAGTAAAACTTTTTGGTGGTTTTTTTTTTTAATTTTCTAGCAAGAAAGTATTTATGAAAAGTGTCTTCACTGTGAAAAAAAACATTGCTACCAAATGACAGTAAGACATCAGCTAGCACAAGTTAGTTATGCTGTCCTGTAATGAAGTCAGGATTCATTAATTGTTTTGCCACTATCCACATCTGGTACAGCCACAATGGGAATTCCAGGAGTCACATGGAGGTTTTGGAAACAGCAGGGGTTGTAATAAACAGTCCAAGAACAGGATTTTCCTGGGTGCAGCTTTGGTTCCCACTGGAGTCACTTGGTGGCAGGGACACTCCCACCCCCTTTGGATGAATAATTCTGAAACAGAAGCCAAGAGGACTCTGACTCAGATGGAGCTGAGTACTGGATACATGTGGATCTTGTTAATGATAGCAAATAAGTCTTGGTGGCTCAAGCTAAAACCATGTGTCGTCAGGATTTACCAGCATATGAAACAGTTTCATCTTGCACTATAATCTGGGACACCATTCTTTTCATAGACTGACCCTGAGCACCACTCTCTTTTGGGTACTATTTGTACACCTGTCCCAGTAAAAATTTATTGCCTAGTCATTATTTTAAACTATCAGCGCTGCTCAGTAAGAGCGTTAAAACCCATTAGCACAATATAAATATACCAGTGCTAACAGCCTCCTATCTTTTCCATCAGTAGAGAAGATATCAGATCTGCTGTTAAAGGCAAATTGGGGTTATTGAGGAAAATTAAGCTCCTGCCCTGAAACAGGACTTAAATACCAAAGGAAATAAATTTAGAGCTCAAGGAGGAGACAGAGGGTCAACCAGAACATGAGCTAAACATCCCAGAAATGGTCACCTGAAACGGCACTGCAGGGTTTATTTTTTTTCTGGCAAGGTTTACCATGACAGCACTAAGTTAGGAGGTGCCAAGTGTTGTCCCTTAAAACTCATGCATGGAGAGCTTCTGTTTCCCTGGGTGTTACAAGCTGATCCCAACCAAGTCTTCCTCACAAATCACAGGGTAGAGCAGAGGTAAGTAGTTCCTTTTTTCTTGCAGTTCCAAGATATTTGGTATTTTAGCTCAGCTGATCATGCCATGTTGCAGGGTCCACAGAACCTGTTTCTGCAAAGAAATGAATCTGGTTTTTTCAGTTTACTGCACTCCTGTTCCTCAAAATTATATGGCAAAAAAAATAGTTTTGTACAGAATTGGCATGGGAGAGGAGCAAGTCTTCTCAAATACTGCAGTTGCCACTCACTTTTGAAATTAATACAGATGGAGTGAGAACAGGAAATTGGCAGTTGTTTCCACGTGTATTATTTTTGTATGAAAATAAGCCACAGCCTGACTCTGCTTTAAAGGGCCCACACAGGACATTGGTGTGACACATTCTGCCTTCACACTTGAAATTACCACAGTAACCTCCTTGCACAGGCAAATGCACAGACTGACCTCCTCAGTGATATGTATAGAGAAAACCAGGTCAAATACTGCACTTCTTCAATTAATGACAAAATTGCTGAAGACATCAATGACTTTCCAAGAGCCCTTGTTTTGCTTATTAGAGGATTTATCTCTATAGGATCAAGAAAAAAAAATGTCCTGCTGCCATTGAAATTATTGAAATGGATGCAATTTGAAAACATTCAATATTCAATATACTCCAGCCATCCTGGCCCTTCCCACAGTACCAGTCTCCTCCACTCTCTTTTTTTCTTCACACAGAGCAATCCACACACTCAACTCCAACAGCATCACTGGAGATGTCTCAGCATCTACTTAGGAACAAAGGGATCTCTATTCCTTAAATGCCAGGATACAGGAATAGAACATTATTGTTTGTTTTTCCCTGAGCTGTAAACATCCATAGGGAAATCTTTTATCTAACTGGTGTACCAGTTGGGTGTTGCACTCCCATGTTACACTCCAGATCTTGTGCTCTGCCCTCTACAATCGTGGTGAAACCTCCCCAACAGCCCAGCTCCAGCAGGGGAAACCTCATCACCCTTTTACATCTTTCATGTGCAGCAGCCGTGCCAAGGGTGAAGTCCAGAGATGCAAATTCCCATGCCCAGCCCAGGGCAGGTTTGGAGGACAGGAGATGATGTGCATCTCCATCAACTGCAGCACAGCTCTGTGTACTTATTTCACATTTATATTGCACTGGTATCCAGAGACCTCTGAGAGGCCTCTCTCCAGCTCTGAAACTAACCTGCAGTATTTTAGAGAGATGTTATTGGAAACAGGTTTCCCATTTACTTAATAGTCTCTTCTGTTCCATAGTTACAGAAGTGTCCATAAAAGCTGAGATTTACAGAATATTAATATTATTATATAATCACATAACCAGTCCCCGGTTCTACATATTTTCTTTCCTATATGAAGAACAATAAATTTATCAAATGACTGTTTCTTCCATGTTTACAACTAATTTTAAATATAACATCTAGGGCAAGCTTCACTTATCATTTTTCATGTATTTTTATCTGCTTTATGTACATTTTAAATATGCATTTCAAGTCATGCTACCAAAGAGTATTTTGAGAAGGCAGACACTGCAAGGGCAGAGGCCACTAAAAAAAAATGACATTAAGTTTAACTTCTTTTTGAGGGGACCTGCTTAACTAAAAATGGCCTTCGTTCCATGAGGTTGCATAAAATAATATTTCAATGGAGTAGTTGTGGAAACTTTCCCTGACTGTGACAGTGCTGCCAAAATCTAATTAGAGGCTCATCTAGTCATATATATCAATGTTATTGTCTGTCACGCAGCCACAATGTATCATGGCTAAGTGGATTTTTAACTGTCTAAATCAGTCTGTCTAAACAACATAAAATGGGAAACAAATCAAAAGACCAGTTAAAATCATGGAAGCGACAGGTATTTATTGTAAAATGCCGTTTGTCGTATTAATGGGTTTAATGGCAGGGAGATGGAGCCCGGTGTGTCAGAGCTGTGATTTCCTGCACAAGGAGATGAGGTTACTGCTCATGTGAGAGCATGTGAGCACCCTCCAGCCTTTACAGCTAACAGGACTCAATAGGCTTTGCTGTGTTTCAGAGAGGTTTTGAGGGTCAGCAGTTGTCAGAGTACTGAGCCCTCAAAGTGCTACAAAACACAGAAATCATCACGGATGCACAGTGGCAGCCAGCCTGTCCCTCAGCCATGGAGGAAAGCACTTTCCCTGCAAGAAATCTGTGTCCCATGTCTTCAAGCACCACAAATTACACCACATGCACGGCCTGTGAATGGCACAGCCAGGCCAGGAAGGGGTAAGAACAGAGTTTTTATTTTAAAGTTAGTCTTGATTTTCTAATCTTTAATTTTTAACTCACATTTCCTCTTTAAAGTTAAGCTTTAATCACCCCCTGAGCTGTTCAAAATGTAATCATGTTGTTCTGTGGCCCTGAAGTCACCTCTAAGGGCAACTCTCCATCACCTCTTCTGCAGCAGAGATGAAGCTGCTGAGGAGCTGACAGAATGAACTTCCAAACACGCTCCTTGCCTCCACAGACATGAGAGTGAACAGCATCCCTTCCCCTTTGGGAAGTGAGCAGAGGGGCCCAGGTCAGCACAGATGCTTTCCAGAAGGCAATGTCTGGCACTGCTCAGCTCTTCAGCCTCTGAAATGCTGGGGTTTGCTGTTTGTTTGGTTGTTGGGGCTTTTTCTCCCTCTCAACTCAGCATCTATTTCTCCGCTATCGTTGTGCTCTTTTATTTCTTCATTCTGTTCATCCTTGAGGTTGAGGACCACTTCTGCTGCTTGCAGAGTGCCAAGCACAAAGCACATTTCCAAAATCACACAGTCACAGAATATGCTGAGTTGGAAGGGACCCACAAGGCCACGGAGTCCAAGTCCTGCACAGACACCCCAACAATCCCATCCTGTCCCTGGGGGTGTTTCCAAACTCCCCTGGAGCTCTGCCAGCCTCGGGGCTGTGACCATTTCCTGGGGAGCCTGGGCAGTGCCCCACCACTCACTGGGAGAAGAACCTTTTTCTGACATCCAACCTAAACCTCCTCTGACACAATTTCAGCCCATTCCCTCAGCCCCACCATGGTCCTACAGAGCAGAGATCAGTGCCTGCCCCTCCTCTTCCCTCTCCTTACCTACATGAGGAAGGTGTACCTGCAGTGAGTCTCCCCTCAGTCTTAATTCAATCCTTAATTTATGCCTGTATCACCCTGCAGCAGCACATTATGATTTTATGGTAATTTTCCATTACATGTATGCTCTTGGCAGAACTATTTTTTCCTCTCTCTTTATAAACAAGAATTAGAAATGAAGAGTTTCAGTATTGAAAGCTTTTAACAATGGGATGCTCATATATCCATGAGTGAGACAAGCATTCACTGACCAGTGCCAAGGGAAGATTTATGTTGAATATAGATCCACAAATACCATTGAATTAGAGGCAAAAAAACATCTGCAGAAGAAAACCATGCTCAACCTGCCACCAGACTCTGAAGCTGCCAGTCACTGACACTGTGTTTCACTCAAACAGTCACAGCAAGGAAGGATTTTGGTTCCTGGAACTGAAAACTAAGTGGTTATCATGGCTGGAAAGCTTGTATTTTAAAGGAACATTCATTCTCATTCAATGACATGTCATGAATTTTGCATGAGGCACAGCACTTGGTGTCAGAAATTACATCAGCTCCAGCGAGGGGGACAATGATACATATGTTTGTACAAAACACATAATATGTTTTATTTAAAGTATGCCATAAATATTTTTGCCCTGAAGCAGGGTTTAAAATGAGCTCCGTAAGGTGCCATAAGAAAATGCATGTTCAGAAAGTAGAAAGAGGTGCATCTATTCCTAAATGTCCAACTTCATCTGAAAAAACCCACTGGATATTCCCTGATAAAGCTGCCACTCCATTCTGAGACGGCTGATACCAACAGTAAAACACACAAGGCCACACTCCCTGTCATGGCTCACAATTTATGCACCAAACCTTTCCTCTCTCAAGAGCCTGAAGACAGCAGTGCACTGAGAGAGGCAGCAAATCACAGCACTGATTACAGCTGCCTGGCATTCCATCCTACCCAGAGTGACAAAAATAAAACCATGAGCATGGTCTCCAAGCAAAGAGGCTCCTGAAAGCAGCAGTGGTGACCACGTTGGCAGGTGCCACCCACACAGGTAAGCCCTTGGTAGGCTGCTGATGCTCTCCAGTGTCCCCACAGGATGGCTCCTGGCAGGAATGCACCTCTGCCCTGCTCCTTGGAGCACCTCCTGCAGCTGCATTTCTGTCCTGAGTCAGATCAGGGGGAACGTGGGTCCTGAAACTGCTCTCAGTTACAGAAGGTGAGGACAGCTCGTGTCATTACTGCAGGTTTGTTCAGCAGAAATTATCCAAAAGATAATTGATAAAAGATAAATAAAAGATAAGTGTCTCAGGCACTGAGCACATCCACTTCGAGCACTCAGCTGTCTCTGGTGGCTCAGTGTTTAGCAAGGGGACTGTGCAGCTTTCTGCAGCTCTGGGGTGGGATTTGAACTTGTAGGGATGTCCACACACAGATACACACACACAACGAGCAAAGCAGGAAAGGAAGCCAAAACAGCTCAAGGCAGCCTGGAGTTGCACTCCATTTAGCACTAAGTCACTCTCAATAAATCAGAATTGTCTGTCTCCTTTCTCAAAAACCAGTTTTAAATTACTCCAGAATCCTGTTGCAGCAACTAACCCTGCTGCAGCAAACTGCAAAAGGCAGATACTGACCAGAAAGGGCCCAGGCTAAGAAAAATTAACGTTAACACTGAATGTACAAAAGCAGAACACGTCCACAATAGGATGTGACAGGGATAACGTTTGGGTAATATTGTTCTGTTCACAGCTGTAAGTGAGGCCAGACTCAGCACTGTGACCACCCAGTCCTTTCATGGTGTCCATTTGCCAACACATTGATCCAAGCTTCACAAACTGAATAATTATCTGGTTAGGCATTAGAAATAGCAGCATTTTTTTCACAGAGATTTAGGATTCACAAATGCCATCAACAGGAATGAAAATTATTGCTGCTGGATGGGAGGTGAAGTCCAGACCTGCTGTCCTGACACAAGATCACACAAAATCACTGATGTCAGAAGAAGCTGCAACTTGCATAAGGGAAAATTACAAATTTACAAATTGAAGAAAAAAAACCCTTCAAAAACTAATACAAAAACAGCAGCAAAAAGCTGTCAAGGTTACGGAGTTCCAGTATCAATCAAAAAATAATAATATACAGGAAAAGGAGGGGCTGAATCAAAGACTTCCATGCTCAACCTTGCCTACAGAGAAAATCATGGGAATGTGTGACAAGGTATGACAGGTCTGCCCTGTTTGACAAAAGGAAAATTCCATTTTTAAAGCACAGGAGATGCTAGAAAGAAGGAACACTCCCCCATTGTGACACGCAGCATTCCCATCAATTCTGAACCATCTTCTATTAAATCAATGCCAGTCTTCCCACTGACCTCCATGGAGGCTGGACTGGACCCACAGGGGAATCAATCCCACAGGTAGTAAAACAAATCAAGGCCATGGATTTCCTCATGAGCTGGTCACCAATAGAATTAAGCCAGTCAAACAGAATCAGATAATGATTTAAAATTCAAAATAAAGTCTTCTTTCTCCCTTGCCTACACTTGTCCTCCTCAGATATATAGACATTCAGGATCTGAGCCAGCCTCATTCAGTGCAAGAAATCTAAATACTCCAGTCCCTGTGTTTTTCTGTTAGCTAGCCTAACAACATTTGGTCTAGGTGGAGACTAACTGAATAAAATAAATATTCACAACGCTGGGAATTGGAGCTCAGACAGGTCTTTAAAAAATCCAACTTGTATTTGTATTTTTGATGTGCAACCTAATTAGACCAGAGCATCTTTAATTAAGTGTGTCAGCCCCAGTGGAAGCCACAGAGTTCAACGCTAATAAAGCTGATAAGGTTTTTATTTTTCAGACTTAGTTTATTTAATGCCTCATCCATGTTAAGCCAATATGTAACATATGGGCAGTTCTCCCACTATGGATTTATCGTTTGGGTGTTTCTTTTTGTGAATTAATGCAATCAAACTCCTGCCAGCGTTAATTATTTTTCTTCAAGAGCAAATCCCAGAATTGAAAACACACACACACACACACACCTGTTATTTTCTCCAAAAGCCATAGCACTGCAACTGAAAAATACTTTAAAAAATGCTGGGAAAACCCAGAATGTTTCTGGGATTGTATAAAGGAGATTTGGAAAACATTCAAGAGTGTAGTATTTATATTTCTGGCCTTATAAGACAAGCAGTAGAGGTGTTACAAAATCCAACTCGGTATCCACATAGACAGGAACAATTATTTCAGGCTTTAAACATCTCTTTTATTGTTGCTTTACTTCAAAGAAGAGAGTGGGAGGAAAGCTAGCTAGTTGCTTCAGCAAGTTTTAAAGAAATGTGGCAAATCACTTATGTTCTAGAATACTAAACCCAAAACCTTCTTTTGACAAGATGTGCTTTAGCTCAACCACAAACAAAAGAACTTTAAAAGGAATACCACTGGTGAAATTGTACAGCTTAGGTTATGCATCAGACCAGGCAGTCCTTGCTGCCTTTAAATCTCTGAAAGGATCTTCCAGCCAGACACCCCTGGGCAACGTCGTGGTGGTTTTGGATCCTCACCTGGAGCCAGCAGCTCCTGGAAATCTCAGACTCTCCCCTCCTGTCTAAGCCGTAAGATTGGGAACATTAAGTGCTAAATCTGAAACATGATTTCACTGTTTGGATTGCAACAAAGCCGCTGATCATTTTCATGGCTCATTTGTGAAGATTAATTGGTTAATATCTATGCAATGTTTTGGAGGTGGAAAGTACTAAACCACAGTTCCCAGTCCTGATAATCCTCAGTTGCAGTTTCATCCTCCCAGGCCTTGGCCTCTCCATCACTATTTTAAATCTCTGCTGTTCCATACCTCCTCCCCTTGCAGGCCAGCTAATTACCATCATACATAACAAAGGAAACATCCCTTTATAGGGGGAGATGAACTAATAGGACTTTTAATTTCTAATTTTTGGCATTCCTTGATTACTAGAGCCACAGAACACTGACTGTGGAATTGCTGCTTTTGTTCTCCAGGCATACCAGTGATGCTGCTTAGGAGACACACAGGTGTTCATTGCAATACCTGCAAAATTTTACTGACTCCTGCATCTCATTTGGCTCCAGTATTTTGTGTGCCAAACAATGCCAGATCAAGCTTTCCACTTTGCCAGCACTGGGCAGGTGCTGCTCTGCATGGAAAGCCATTCCTGAACTTGCCTTGAGATTTTCACAGTCTTACTCAAATTCCTTCTGAACGCTCTGTTCTCCTGTGAGGAGATGCAGGGAGTCAAAAAAAAACACAGATCAACTTATTTTTTCATCATCACTGGATGTTTTTGCTGAAGAAATTCAATACCTTCCTTGCTTGCCACTTCACTACTCATTACTTCCACCATTTTCATCCCAGATGTGCCTCATATGTGGTTAAGTTCATCTGCAAATCCTGTGTAGTCATAGGAGTCTGGAATAAAATTTTAATTCCTTGTAGCAATAACCTTGTTCTCACAGGGGTTGGTAAAGCATCCCCTACACCTTCTAGGGCTGTAAAACAATCTTTATCCTATCCTTCTGTAGTGAAGTCTGCAAGTCCATGATCTGCCTGGACTAAAATGATTTAACCAAATCACACAGGATTTTATTTCCCTTCTCCACCTTTTCAGGAACCTACCAAGCAGGTAGTATTGACCCACAGCAAGGCAGCAATTTATTTAGGTTTTCTGCTGTTGATGACCACTCTCTATTTTCCCCTTTTACACTTTGACAGGCTGTAAATATAGCGAAACATCAAAAAGTCCATGTAAACCCAGGTCTGTCCACTGGTATTTATAAACCCCAGTGCAGCCTCCAAAACTGACTTCCATCATTGCTGAGAGAAGCACAGCATCCTGGTACTTAATTTATTGCTTTTTTACTTTTTCAATTGCTGTTCATCAGAGCACTTTGCTTTCTTTACTTAAACTGAAGGGATTCCCAAGGGAAAAAAAAAAAAAAAGCCTTGTTTTCAGGCACAGGATCTTTCTAGATGCACACACAGCTGCTGTGAGCAACAGAGCTGTAGAAACCTCCCATCCCCTCTGAAATTTGGATTCTCAACAAGGAAAGGCTTGGGCTCACATGGGTTATTTGCTGATACTGTTTTAACAGCAGGGATATCACCACACCTCTTATTATTTATCTCAGGGATTCTAAAGCAAAGCAGCTGAAAAAATAACTGCAAACACAAGGTTAGAAAAACAGAACAAGGAGAGCAAAACCACTGTCTTAAACAGTGGTTTAACTGTTTCCATGACCTTTGCAATCTCCTGCTTTTTACATGTCAAAGATACTGGGAAAACAGAAGCTATTTTATTTTGCTCTGCCACTTTTACCCATAAGATGAGAAGGTTATTTTACAAATTCTCTTTAGAGGTCTTGATTAGCTACACAATGGCAGTAAAAGCTGATACATATTCCTTTATACATTTATAAAGTCTGCTTCAATTAAGTATCATATACACTTTTATATTTTATATACGTTTTTAAAAACCAATATGATACATGATACAAAGTCCTACTGAGGACAGCAAGGGCTGCAGTCCTGAATTCACACATTTGAAGTGTTCCCTCAGAGCTCCTGAAAAGCAGTGAAGACTCAAACACATTAGAATCTGCCCCTCTCAAACCATGGAAGAGATCTTTCAGGAATCCAACTACAAATCAGCCAGACAATCATCTTGGTAAATGTTGTTTTAAAACTTTCTTGTATGTCTGACCTGCCCCCTCTCAGCCTCCCCCAGACAAAAAGGTAGAGTCTGAAACCCACCAAAACACAGAGTAGTAGTCTTCTCTATAAGAAGTTTAACGAATATTGGGAGCCAGAAATCTCTGAAAAATCAAGTAATCCAAAGTTACCACAATTCTGAAAATAACTTGTGATTGAAGCAGAGATACGGGGGGGGAAAAAAAAAGAAAAACAGAGGGAAAAAACCTGCAAACCCTCAAGTAAGAGCTCGCAAACACAAAGCCAATATAAAAATAAACAAAAGAAGAATGCATTTAGAATAACTGGTCCAGCAGGGAAATACCCCACAGGGAGAGGGTTTATAAATCTGGCTGATAAAGGCACAGGCCTCTCTTAATGTCAGGACCTGAGAACAATTCATTCTGCATGAAGTTGTTCCTTTTAGACATTCTATTTATTAAAATACTCCATCAAATTAAGACTTTCCTAACAACAAAGCACAGAAAGTCAATACTGATGTTACTAAAAAAACAGGAAGTGAGATGGAATACAGCAAACACGTTCACTTCCCCAATAACTCCCATAACTGCTGGGGGAATTTTGCCACCCAGGATGATTCTTAAAGCTTTAGCTCCAGGACTCCCACTACAACTGAGAATTTCAGCTTTTCTCTACCAGTGAAATATGCTCCTACCTTGAGTGGTTCAAGACGAAACCTCATAAATATTGAAGCATAGCAAAATTCTCCAAACAACAAAAATATTGGTTTAAATCCAGGTTTATTGGTGAATAAACTAAAACTTTTACAGTTTAAGCCATCACTTGCTTTTCTGATATTGTTCCCTCCCCATGAAATCCTTGCTGAAACAGAAACAAAGGAGTGCACTCAAGCTTTTGCAAAGGGTCCCTGGATGTGGTATTTCAGTTTACTGAGAAGAAACACAATTGGCCTCATGCAGGGACCTCACAAGTCATGTGTGCAAGGAAAAAAAAGCTGAAATAAACACAGCCCCAAAATTCACAATTGCAGAGAGCAAAGCAGGGGAGCCTGTCAAACCACACAGCACATCTTGAGCTGTCTGAGGAAACCCTGCAACAGCACAAGTCCAGGAGAAAACACAAAACCACTCCTAAACTCATCAGTCTCCTGCAAACAGGGATCCAGACAGCTGCTCAACAGCATATTGGCCTTCCTCCTATGGCCCTGCTGCCCAGTGTGCTCCTGAGCACTGGAATACTGTTGTGCTGTTGTTCTCAAATCAAAGGTTGCCGTTTGCCATATGGGCTGAGCCAGCAGAGTCCCTCGAAGCCTGAAAAAAGGCCTGGTTTATGTGGCATGGAAATAAGTGTCTTTGAGAACTGAGCTCTCCTGGGCTCCATCAGACCCTGTCTCCTGCTGGATCTCAGGGTAGGAGAGTCTGAGATTTCATTTCTTGACACCACACCACGGTTTGAGGCAGAAAAAAGCTTCCCTCTCCCTACACTACACTCTGATAGTTCTGCATCCATTAATCAAAGCAGGATATGGCTGCTCTGACTATTTGGGTACTTGTGTAAGAGTGGCCTGGAGTTATTTGTTTTGCAGCACACTCATGTCCACAGCACCACCCTTTTTTATCACGTGGCCATGTGTTTAGGCCCCCTGCATTTTCACCCTGACAGCCTATTGCTCACCAGTTAAGAACCACATTAGTTTGAGGATCCCATTCATCTACCATTAGTGCTTCCATTAGTGTGGACAGTTCAAACTGGGCAAAATGCACATCTCATGCATAATTGAATGGACTGCATATAGTGAGTCAAAAATTGTCAGTACAACAGCAAAAAACCTCAGACTGTTTCTTCAGAGACTCATCACTAGGAGATGCCAAAACCAGGGCAATTGTTCCACAAGATGCATGTTTGTGTCTGCACACAGCAGCTTTGAGTGGGTTGGTCTAAGATGTTCCACCAATACCCTGTTTCTGAATCAAAAAGCCACCCCCTCCTCCCTCATCAAAATCTTCTGCTTTTCCTTCAGAAAAGGCCTCATTATCCAAGTTTCTCCAGAGCTTCTTTCTTTGGATGACAATGGCTTGTGTCCGCTCGATACAATATATAAAATTCTTCAGGGAAGAGTATTTTGCTTCATGATACAGTTTTTCTGGTTTATTCAAAAAAAATAACTGAACTCCCACACACTATCATAAACCACAGAAATAAATACATCAAGAACAGAATCCCAGGCAGAGTTTTCCTCCCACGTGAGAGGCATGACAGGCAACCAACAAACCTGAGCAGGGATAGCATTTACTATTTCACCAAAATCAGTATCTCTGTCGATTTTCCCCCCAAACTGATTACATTTAACAGACTGCACTAAGACAGGAACACTCAGACAACTCCTTAGTGGGGACAGACTGAACCTCACCCCTGAGATCTGCAGTGTCAGAGGACACACAGGGGAGCTGGGAGCCATCATGGGCAGAGGTGCTGGGATCAGGATCCTCACATGCTCTGCCCTGCACTGTGATCTCAGGAAACTCCCAAGTTCCCATTGCGTTCCTCCCTGCAAGGCTTTGCCTGCACCTCTCTGGAGATGAAACCCAAAATGACAGGCTCCAGGCACTGCTGGGACATCAGTGTCACCAGAACTGCAATCCCACCTTGGACTGGCCTGACTGCTTCTGCTTCCTTGCCTTTTCACAATCCTAGCAGGGCTTCTCATGCTCGAAGGAAGTTACTTGGTAATTGTTTCTAAAAAGCTCTTGCCACCCTTAGCTAAAACAGGACAGTAATTTCTGACCTTTATCTGGGATGCTTCACACCCTGCAGCCCAATTCTTTTGTTACTTTCTTAAATTAGCCATTTGGAAAGGTGGGCTGGTCACCATTTGATCCCTCTCACTGCTACTGGAACATCATCCAAATATAGCAGGAGGAAGTTCCTGACAGGCTGGGACACAAAGGTGTAATTTCACTAATTGACATTGACTTACCCCATTTATCATACCCACTTTTCCCCTTCAAAAACAGTCCTATAAATCTCCTTGTGCTGCTTGTCTGAAGCTGCACTGAATTAATATGACCACTTCGTTTTCATCTCATCCCTTTCCACTCTGCTCTGGTCTCTGGCCTGATCATCAACCAAAATCTGACCTCTGGGATTGAATTGCTCCATGTAAATCCCAGAAAGGAAGAGTTTTCAAGCTGTAAGGACCAGTCTTACAGTCCAAGTCTCAATGGGATTTTAGCATAGAAATCTCCCCTTGCAATGGTCCTCATGGGTGCCTGACTAATATCACACTTTTCTGCTTTTCTGCTCTCTCTGACATCCTTCCTCTCTCTAAGCAGAGCACTCACCTCAGTATCATGATTTTCCCTGGGTTAACGAGAGACAACTGAGTTTTCCCTTTTTGAAAGGCACTTTTAGACCCTTAGGAAAAAGCTTTAGGTGAGATCTGAGTGTTAGAGAAAGACCTGCCACACAAATTTTAAAATCAAATAAACACGAGTTGTCATCTCCTAACAAAAAAAAAAAAAAAAATCAAGACAGTTCAATTTCCGAGTCTAAGCTCCAAGACAGGACAAAGAAATTACTGAATACCTGACAGCAAGAAAAAGAAAATTATAGTATTTTTAATAGGGAAAGTATTAGGAGAATGAGAGAAGGATAGCAGAACGTGTCACAGGCTAAAGCAGGTCAAGACAGAAAAGAAACAACTGTGATCTATAATCAAATTATAGGAGCTGGATATATATATATAGGAGCATAATATATATACTGGGATGCACATGTAAAAATACACTGTGCACATTCAGATCCCAGATTTTTTTTTTTCCTTATTTAAATCATCTTACAATAAAGCAATATTCTTCTCACCCATCCATGAAGAAGGTTCATAAGGCTAATGTGAGTGATCAGTTATGAGACCACTGGCCTTAAGTTTAAATGAATGCGACTTAGATAATGATTTTTTTCCAGCTTCAAAGACAAGACTCTTCAAAACAGCTACCAGAAACAGGACAATAGATCTGTTTTGAAGACAGAAAACAAGAATCACTGTTCATGCACTTTTTTTTTTTGCAGTCTCCCAGCTGCCAGACCCATTCATATGAACAACGTTTGAAGTAAACTACCAGCCCCAGATCAAGTACACTGGATGTCAAAAGTGACTGGCTGAGGCAGACAAGTAACGCTTGGTGCCTGAACTCCAGAGTCACAGCAGGGTTTAAAAAAGATGAACTGGAATGGTGGTGGATGAAAAAAACATGAGCTTTCCTTCTTGAAGCCATCAAATGTCTCTGGAAGCCTTGGAAGCAGTATTTCTTTATATATGTGTGTACATGGACAAGTGAAACCCACCCTCAGCAAGTGAGAGTCCTTGTAGGAAAGGTGTATTATGTTCTCCTCTGGGCTAGCCAGGTCTTGGTACCCCTGCAGTTAATTTACAAGAACTCCCAGAGCTCTGCAGCATATTTTTGTGGATTGAGCAAGCCAACATGAAAGCGGGACCATAGAAATTGATCCACAAGAAGTGCAGTTTGGGAGGAAAGTACCCTGAATTTATTAGCTGATGGTCAAGGAAGGTTTTTTACAAGTTCATAATCACCCCATAATCATGGCATTGAGCAGCAAGGCCAAGAATTTCCTGATACAGGGGCAAAACAAATTTCAACCTGCATCCTTCCCAGAGAAATGAGGCTACTCTGAAGTGTCAGGTCCTGTGCCTTTGGGTAGTAGCCCTGGATAGGAATCGTGCCCAAGTACGTCAGACATTAGAACAAGAAATTACAAGCACTTTGTCTTCTGAGTGACTTATTATTCTCCATGAAAGCAGTGAAACCCTCATGTTCTCTGTCCCAGACACTCCAGTTCAGGATGTTTTATTGAAATGCTACAGTGTTTTCCTTCTGTGATTTATATCCTTACATATTCCCACACGCACTGAAAGACACTCATAACACACAAAGGCACTCTCCTGGTTAATAAAAACCAGACCCCATTGCAGCCAAGTGTATTACCTGAGAGATTTCCAGCTGAAGAACAACAGCAAGATCAAGGGAAGAGCTCAAGGTAACCCCCTGTAACCTGAGGACTGGGTGACCATCTCACCCAAACCTTCAAACCTCACCAAAACCTTGCAACAGGCTGCCACTGCTTAGACTCAGTTAGATAAATATCACTGAAGCTCTAACTCATCTTGCAACCACATCCTTGATGGCTGTTCACTGCTCCTGACTTAGGAACACCACCTAGAATGAAACAATAACCAGGAAATGCAGAGTTTGAGGGCCATCCTGGCTGTGTGGCTATCCTGCCCATCTCCCAGTGCCTTTACTGAAGATTTAAAGTTCCTTTCCCTAGGATGTTCAGAGGGCAGAACGCCCAAAGACCTCTGGCTGTGTTGCTGCTCCCACATGGTGCACAAGACAAAACATGGACACACTTTAGCACTGTGGATCACCCATATTTATTCTCCCCACACAAACCTAAACAAACCATTTTGGTTCAGTGGTAAACATAGATGCTCTCCATTACACCAGTTTCAGAAGGTGGCAAATTCATGGGTGCCAGCACAACTGCAGATGTTCAACATTCACATACAGAATAAGACAATAAGCTTTATAAAGTCCACAGGCACTGTAGGGTCACTTCTCCACCAACATTATCAAATATTCTATGATAGTGAACATTAACTGAGAATTTTTTTTACAGTAAGCCACACAGAGAAAATCATATTTCATTTCTAGATACTCTAAGAGGGTGAATTTTATCCCTGGTTCCCAGGATTTGTACCAGCCACACAGCAGATCTACACAGTGGATAAATTTGGCTTCTCTTGCTTGACAGTGAAGAAAATTGCACCAACTCTAGTAAGTTGCACAGTTTGTCCTAATCTATGTTTTATTCCTTCACATACACCTCAATTTGAGGGGAAAAGAAATAGATATCAGATGTGACAAGTGTATGGTTTTTTTCCCCTGATATCTGACTGTTCATTTTGCCTTGGAAGGGCTGGAGCACCTTTCAAAAGTTTTAGCCCTCTGTTTCTGAGGAACTTATCCTTGTGGCATGTCTGTCAGTTTTCACAGTGCTCAAGCAAGTCTTTGCAATTTTCACATAATGGCAGTTGTTGACAGGTTGTTAGGGCTGACAGTGAATATGTTTGAAAAACTGTCAAGCTGGTGAAAAAAAATTAGAGGAGAGAGAAGGAGCCTCCTTACATTTGTAACAGCATGTTAAACTGCAAATGCAGTCTCAAAATGCATAGGCCTACTTCCAGTCGTGTTACTTGCCCTACAATGACAGCATATGTGAATATATGATCCTTAAAAATTAATGTCAGATTGTCATTTTATAGGTCATGGTCACATTACTACAAAACTGTTTACCTTTATAGAATTGATTTTACCTTTAATGCTCAATAAAGGTAAAAAAGCAAAGAAATTGCTAGAAATAAGGTGCCAGTGCTACTGGATTTTAATTAGCTTTATAGTGCTTTTGCCAGAGGTGTTACTGGCCCCTGAGCGCCCCTGGCAGTACCTGGCTCCTGTCCAAGGGCCTTTTCCAGCCCTGTCCAGAGGGTGTGGAAGGTCTCCCAAAGCCCCTGAGAGGTGAGAGACCAGCAGCACCAGCCTTGGACCCTCTGCCACCAGGGTCAGGTTCTGGAGAGCTCCTGACCTAAAATTGTGACATATTCAGAAATGAACCCGTGTGCATGGATCTTTATTTACACTGCCCACCAGTGAACTCCAAATCCCTTGAACAAATCAGGCTAGGATGTAGAGAAGCACCATGAATTTGACATAATAGAAATTACTTTGCCTCATTATTTTAAGATAGATTCAGCACATTTTGGTGATACTGAAATATGTGGTTAGTAACTGATATTATTGAGGAATCTCTTCTCTTACATGTCAGGCAGATGATGATTCTTCTTTCATAAAGTTATGTAATTCAACTTATTTCTGAGAAGAATGAACTCTCCTATCTCTCCTTCACATAAGGGACTTCTTAAAATAATTTTAGTTCAGATTTTAAATACCTTTTCTTACAGTCTTTTTATAGCACTGCTTTGCTTATCATTTCAAGGGTAACAATATGAGTCCTGAGCACCCACAGTGTGAGACAGGCCTGCTTTGTCTAATACTGGAAGAGACTAAAATAACTGAGAAGAATAAAGGCCAGGCTAGCATAATCACATGAAATTATTATTAATATGGTCGGGTACTATGGACTGTATTCACAACAACAAAATTGATCTAAAAAAAATGAGTTTAATATGGTCAACTATGTAGAAGCAGTAGACAGCAGCTGAGTTACATGACCAGCAGAAAAATAAAGTTGTTAAAAATAGGCAAAAGAGCTGTACTGGATAAATCTGTGAAGGAAGATGGAAAAGGTGATACAGAAGAATTCCCAGGGCCACGTGCAGCATCAAGAATGTGCTGGCACTGGAAAATATACTAAAAAAAAAAAAAAATCAAATAATATGGAAGAAAACCAAAACAGAATGGCAAGGAGGAAGACTAAAAATGAATCATGCAAGAAAGTCTAGATCCCATGATCAGGAAACACCAGACTCTGTAGGACAGTGAGGAAGGAGACTCCATGAGGTTCGGTGTAGATTGACATCTAGACTGAACTCAAAACTTGATGTGTCACAGAAGCTTCTCCCAGCTCCTGCTGAAGTCAAGAGAAGAACTCCCATTTATTTGAAGAGAAGCAGGATTAGGTCCTAATCCTTCTGCCTCACTATCCAGTAAAGTGAGGATAATAATTGTATTGACAGGTAATTCTGTCTCACAGGAGTATTCTGAGGATTACGTAGCGTCTGCACTGTGCTGTGAAATGCTAAGTGCTAAATATGATTATACAGGGATTTCCATCCAAAGATCTCAAAGCACTTTCCAAACATTAATAATTGAAGCTTTATAATACCCTTAGGACTGCACATGTAAAGAAGGCAAACAAGATTCGGGGCTCAGCAAAGCGGACAAGGATTATTAGACTTATTTTATAGTGGATAAACTACACCACACTGAGATTAAGTGACTTGCCCAAAGTAACAGAACAAATCAGTGACACTTCAGAAAACGAGCTTGGAAGGCCATACTCCTTCACACTTTCCACAGAAAAGATGAACATGGGATGAGAGGGTCAATCAGCTTTTGGAAGGAGTTGGATAGATCAGACCATCGAAGAGATGTGGAACACCTGGAGAAGACTGAGGAGAGCACATGAAAAACAAACAAGGTTTGTTTATCTTTAGGTACATGAGCAAGAACCAGTAGAAGAAAATACAAATGCCTTAAAGCAGCAAAAAGTAGAGTTTAGTGGCAGGAGGCACAGCCACTGCTAAGAACATCAAGTCTTTGGCTTACAGATTTAACAAAGACGACAGAGAACATGTGTCAGAACTCAGATTAATTTCCCAGGGGAAGAACAAATACAAAAGGAAATTGAAATCATGTTAGAAAAAGAAATCAAGAAATCAGAATGACTGAGGACTAGTTGGATGAATGGTATGTACTCCTCTATGTTCTAGAAGAAAAGGCAAAGTATTGACAAAATTCTTCAAAATAATTGTGGTATCAGAGAATTACACAGCCTCATCTAACACTGAAATGGACTTGAATCTCAGGGTGAGCAGAGCTAGAAGAAATCACAGCAATCTTGGCAGAGAAGCAAAAACATAAATGTAAACAAAGACAGCTTCTGAGAACATTCAGTTTTGGTACATGATGACAAAAGAAAGATCCTGTCTAGCAAACATGACTGAATATAAAAAAAATACAACTCTGGAAATGAACTTACTTGGATTTTGAACAGGGTCCCACCAACCATATTTAAAAGTAGTGATACTCCAGGGGATTAAAAGTGATCTTCCTCTGCCAGCCAGCAAGACTTTGGAGCAAAAGACTCTGGGATAGTGCTGCTATATTCAGATGAGGAATTGCAGCAGATGCTCAAAGTGAAATTTGGTTCTCAGGATCAGCGTTTGGAGATGAAATCATTTCCCTCACCATGTATGTTTTCACTAATTTCTCAAGGGCTTCTGAGCAAGAGGGAACATTGGACCACTGTTGGAGGGAGCAGAAAGTGGAGCCCACTGTCAAGAATTACTTCAACAATATTAATTCTCATTTCAGTGCAAGAGTGAAAGGGATGTTTTCACTGCCTTGGTACAACACAGAAAAAGTGTTCTGCACACTGGGAACAAACACAAATCCAAGATCTCTCCGCTTTAGCTACTAGAAAGGTTGAAAGGAAATACCACCAATCTATACAAGCACAGATTCTGTACACAAACAAAAAGAAAATTAAAAAAAATACATTACAATAAACTCAGTGGGAGAACAGAGGTGTTACACAGTTATGTGTCTACACAGTGGCCTACAAAATCACAGAAAAAAGTTTTAAGAACTTGCTGGAAAAGCGATACTGAACTAAAATTGCTAAACATAAAAGTGGGACTTCAGAAATACTCTTGCCATCACTTTGTTTGGTTTTAGATTATGGTAAAAGAAAAATTTTATTTTGCATTTCCTTGATTATTTCATTGCAGGAAAGAAGCCCTGAAATAGATACAGGAGAGCAGGCCCTGAGAAAATGTAAATCATTGTCTTTTAAATCCAGTCTCTCTTCTGTACCAGCTTCTCAGCTTTGCTAAATCTATTTCTTCTGAGCCATGCATGCAATGCTGGGCACTTAGCTTGAAAAGATAACATCTAATAATTACTTAAAGTGTTCTATGAATATGCAAAGTTCATACTGACCAAAAGGATAAACTTCAGAGAAGAATTTTCACCTCTTTACTGGAATTAAATTAGATCTGAGCAATAGGATTTGATACAGACATGAACCTCATGACTAGCTTTGTTACAAATGCACTATAAATATTTTTAGTTAAGTGATCTGAAATACAATTTAGTTTAAAAACCTTACAGCATTACTGGGAAAGATCCTAGAGATCTGTAGCAAACATTTGTAATTGCTCTGAAAACAGTCTCAAGATGTTTGAAGAGCTGAATCAATTTTCCTTTAGGTCAGTGTGAGTGGTTTTGTTTATTTTCAAGGAATCATTGTGAAAAACACAGCCAGAAAGGAAGCTTATATACAAAAAGATGAAATCTCCTTTTAATCCTGATTTCCCAAGTTTCCACACTTCCAACTGAGTTAATTAAGGTTTTGCCACTGACTTCATTAACAACAGGATCAATATTTTCCAATATAAAATGATAAACTATAACTCAGGGGATTTTTCCTAAATAATATTTAACATCTCCATCATTCAGAAGTTTTTCTGGGCAGTCTGTTAGTGAGAGCTGTGACCTCTGAGGTGCAAAGACTGTTCAGTCTCTAAATAGGCTGCTTTAAAGTAGGTTTTGATAAAACCCAACTCCCTCTAAGTGAAGAAATGTACCAAATATCACATCTTCAGTCTTATACTACTTTTTTTTTTTTTTTTTTTACATATGAGATTTGCCAGATTAAATTATTATCCCTTCCTACAACCTGTGAAAAAAGCATGGAGTATTCTTTTTGTGCGTTAAAAACACAATGAACACAACAACCAAAGGAGAATAAATAAGAACAGTCTCTGACTTGTACTGGATTTCTGTCCTTGGGACTGGATTACAAAGGATTTGGCTTCAGAATTTTAAAGCTACAGGCTTTCTGTATTTTTCACAATAATTTGGAAAATAAATCTGTTCACACTGAAACAAAGTTTAATTACTAGCAGCAGTAACCTAGAATATCAGACCTGGGATAACACCTGCTATTTAGAGAAAATGAAACAAAATGATCCAGTTAAATGTAAATACTTGTACTACTAAATGAGTAACAAAAGCAGAGTATTCACCTTCCTGATGTATTTGTTCCTTGTCACGTTTGGCTTCACTAACTTGTTTATATCCCAATAAGATGCACAAACATTGTGTTCCACACACAAAATTCCTAGCTCTGATAACCTAAGTCAGTAACATTAAGACAATTTCTAAACATTACATGAAATAAGCAGCTTTTTGCCTTTCTTAAATAAGCAATTTTTTTGCTTTTCATTGCTATTAACAAGGAACCTGCGAT
The DNA here is from genome assembly GCF_021018805.1 of Prinia subflava. Lineage (NCBI taxonomy): Eukaryota > Metazoa > Chordata > Aves > Passeriformes > Cisticolidae > Prinia > Prinia subflava. Next base: position 16,308,242 of record NC_086259.1, read on the forward strand.
CTAATAAATGTCACAATCAGTTTCATTTAATTAAAATAATAAATATTGTACAGTAATGCAGATTGACATTTATATCTTCATTTACGTGAGGTTGGATTTATGGTCAATGCTTTATTTGATGGAGGCCACAAATAATGGCCATTAAAGTGCCACACGATGGACACAAGATCACATTAATGAAATTAGACAAGGAGAGGCATTGATATATGGAGCCCTCCTGCTAGAAAATAAAGTCAGTCATGTCCAAAGCAGATGTTTTCCTTGGCTGCAGTTTAGGTTTGCTGAATTTTAGTGGGCAGTTTAACTTTGTCTGCACAAAGGTGGAAAGGAACAGAACTCCTGTGACAAAGCCTCTCAAGATGTATCACAATTAATGCAGCACAGGAGCTCTCCTTCCCTTGTCAAACACATTCATGCAAGAATGATTGTTAAGTGTAAAGAATTTTCTAATAGAATACTGATTATTAAATTTCAGCTAAGCAGCCTGGTATAAATTTATGCACTTTTTGGTGGAATAAACCCCTCATGTCTCCCTTTTGCTAACTAAACATCCAGCCAGGGAGGTAACTACAGAAACATTCAGGTTCCTGACATTTTTTCTTTATTAAAATAATACCAAGAGTTTTGAACTATTGATGTAAGGTTACTACAGGGCAAGCAGAAGGGATAAGAGGGAAAAGACATTTCCACAAGGGAGGACTCTTCTCTTACCTCCACAGTTGCACCATCACCAGTTTTTCTAGCCCATCCTGGCTGCCCTGGGAGATTCTCCTTTGCTTTTCACTCCAAAGTTTTCCATGAAAGATAGTACTGCAGTATCTATCCTCACAGTGCTAGCTTAACAAATCAGGCTAGTCCACAGCTCTGCTGCAGTGAATAAATAATCTCAAGCAGCAGAACATTGAGAAAAATGAAACAAACTTGCCTCGTGGGCAAATTATCTAACTGGATGCTGTGTGTGAAGTTCAGATAAACATTCAGTTACATGGAACAGCATCTCAAAGTTTGATATTTATCTTTGTGGATTTATTTTCACCTCAGGATCTTCATGTGCCATGCTAATATGATGCCACACAGGTTCAAGAGAAAAAAAAAACAACAAGTAAATCATTTTGGGAGGCAACACAGATAATAAAACATGCCAAAACAATGAAAGCCATTATAATTTTTTGCTTCTGAACTAGACAAATAGCTTTTAAAGCTGTGCCTTCTAAAGAATGGCTCAGCTTGGTCATTTATGCTAAAACTAGGCATTAGAAGCCTAAGGGTCTGGTCTAAATAACAATACCTTCATTAATCAATTTATAACAGCTGAGATCCTATTTCTGGCTCTAGAGAGGAATGCAATATAGCCAGCTGAAATTTGGCTTCACATTCCTCAGGCTCAGGTGAAATGACACTGCAAATAATTTAGGCATCTCTGGACAATTTATTCAATAAATTGTCCAGCTTCCTGATCTATTTATCACAAGGGATGGAGCTGATTTAACTAACAACTTTACCTGCCTTATTCCAGAATCATTTCTGCATTCTGCTTCAAATCCTCCCTTGAACAAAATTAATTTCCTTATACAGATAAATCTATGCTTATGTTTCTTGAGAAACCAGGCACAGATAAATCTGAGGCCTTAGGCACTTTCACTTGCACACCACAAGAATCATGCAGTGATGAAATACTGTTGGCTCAACCTGTGACTTTTAGCCATTGGCAGATGCCATCCCAGGGCTGAAGAGGATGCAAACTCAATCCAAAATCCTGCTGGGTGGGTTAAATACACAGACAAAGCTGTGCTCTCTGTCCACCACAATTTGCTGTACCACAGTACTCACAGAGGGGTGCACACCTGGGCAATGCAGGTTTTATTCTCTGTGCAGTACCCAATTCTCTGACAGCAAATTCAGCATCTTTTCCCTGTTACCAGAACCTTCTAAGGCTGTTCCCACATCTTATTTCTCCCCACTGTGAGGCTGAATTGAACAATTCCCATTGACATGCACGTCTGCATTTTGTACATGAATTAAAATCCTAGAAATGCAGGAAATTCACAAAAGCTAGAAAGGCATGGGACATAGAATTTAAAGCAAAGGTGAAACTGGAAAACTAAAATCACACAGATCTCAATGTCTTCATTTTGGTCAGCTTTCTAGGCAAGCTCAGAGGGGCTCTCTGCTGCATCTGTCACATCCCAGGTAACCTTCATTAAACAAGTTTCGTTTGGCACACAAAGCCCATATCTCATTTCAACAGTGAGCAGTGTGTAATCACCACGTACAGTAGTCATCTCAATATACTCATTTTCTGCGTACACATAATTCTGATGAAATTAAGAAACCAGCATATCAGCTTCAGTAAGAAGTGCCCCAGACACCTGCAATTGCTGTTCTTTTGTTTCTGCACATTTCTCACACGACATCCTGCTAAGCCAACCCTTCAAGAAAGGGCTTCACAACACTTTATCAGCTCTTGCAGGTGAGTCATTAAAAATCAAAGGTTTGTTGTCACAAAGCCAAGCATCACTCATTGCTTTACAGATAGTAACTTCTGGAAAAAAAAAAAATAAACACCCTGTCTGCATCAGGTTTCTGTACCTGTGACCTCAGTCAGATGTGGATACACAAAACCAAATTACAGTCTTGCTGAAACCAAAAGAGGTTTTGCCATTGTAGTGATGAGCCTACCAAATTTCAACTCAGACATGTTACAAACCAGGCTACCAAAAAGACAGGACTGCTTTAAACAAACCCAACTGCCTTTACAAGCTACACTGCTTCTAATTTCCTTTTACCATGCGAAAGTTAGGGCAGCATTCCTCCTGTCTGGCTGCTCAGCATGAATAATAGATACGTCATTTTTTAACTGTCAACAAAGTATCTGTAAGAGGTGCACTCGGTCCTTTTAAATATCTACAGCAAACTGTTTATTTGGCATTACACAGAGCTCACATTTTCCAACTAGCAAAGAAACTACTAAGAAAGACCTACACGTTAAACCACAGAAATGATTTTACTCACACCTTATTATGCTTATGTAATATTTAATTATGTCCTCTCCTACTCCCTTGCTTCAGTGACAATTTGCTCAATGATGTGTCAAGGAGATGGAAAAAAAAACCAAAACAAATGAGGTCAAATCTTTGCAAGAATACACTGGTGTTTATTTACTGGGGGCTAAAGCCTCTGTGGCTGCAAATGGTGCAACTCCTGTGCAGGCAGCTGAGCTCTGCTGACTTACACCAGCTGGGGACTGAAACACAACTGCTGAGAAAGAGATTACACTGCTGTAATCTTCAATGTAAACCGGGCAATATTTCAGATACAAAAAGCAAAGACCTTAAAGGAGAGCTGAGACTGTATTGATAGGGTGACAAACACTTCTCTACACAGCAGAGAACAAGTTTCCAAGCGGTGTAAATGGCCACACTTCCCCTGGAGCTGAGCTCAGGACCACCCACTGTTGGTGTGGTCTTCAATAATTCCTTTGTAGCAATTATTCCCATCTTCCCTCTAATAATCCCTTCTGGCAGTGCTTCTTGTCCTCGGTTTGCATCTCCCCTCATGGCCATTCCCTCTGCACTGCCACACGCTGCAGGTGACCCTCTCAGCCCTGCCAAATGACCACTCCTGTGGCCACGCTCTACATCAGGTCTGTGAAAGAATTCCCCTCAGAAATAAAATATTATGAGTGTTGCAGACTTAGAGCCCAACTGCACGAAAAGCTGAGCAGGAAGGCAAAGTGGGCAGTGGGAACAGGAGTGACACATGGTGGTGGGAAAGGAGAAGTCTCTGAAATCAGCTCTGCCAGAACAGCATTATTTAAATGTCCACAGTAAGTCACCTCATTTCTTTGGGTTCTGGCTGGCCCTCAGGAGCCTCAAACTTTTCAGGTTTCAATCCAAGAGCTACCTGGTATTTAGAGGGTAATCACTTCCTCACAGGTCAGGATTAGGCACAGCAGACACTTTCAGGCTTTACTGCATATACACAGATATGTAACAATCAGCAGCTGCTTGGACTACAGCAATTTGACAGTGGCCCCAGAGTGGTTGGTGGCAGAGCTGGGTTAAAAACACTCCTGTTTCCAACTAGATGACAGCAAACAAGAAAAAAAAGTATCACAGCTCCCCGTGCAATGGGCAGCACTTACCCCTCATGCACTGGAAAGGGTTTACCTCTGTGTGTGTGCTCAGGATGCCACATCACTCTCCTGGTTTGGAAGGATCTTTTGATTTCCCTCCACCGTTACTGCCAACAGGAGCAATGGTGGAGGGAATATGGTGATTTGGGAGAGGAGCTGCATGCATTTGTTCCGAGCAAGGCAAGAAGTCCCTACAAAAAAAAAAAAAAAACCACCAGCCACTCACTTCCCACACATTAGAGTTTTCATTATTGATAGCACCTCAAGGGCTGAAAAACTGATGGGAGACATTGGGGAAAATTAGGACAGGTTGAAAAAAAAAATAGAAGGAATAGGCAGCCCCAAGAGAGAGGATACCATTACTATAAGTTGACAGACCATTAAAAAAAGGTCAGTATCCACTTTAAATATATGAACAAATTAACAGAATACACCATGTTCAGCTACATGTTCAGAAGCACTAATGAGAATAGCTTGCAGTTCAGTTTACTTAGCTCTTTAAATAAACATGGGCTATTGGAAATGTTATACAACAACGGCAGCACCATAAGTGTAGCTCCAACTCCTGTCATTCCTGCAGATGAGTTACAAATCTACAAGAACTTGTCTGCTCCATGCTTGCAGCCACCACTAAACTTAAATTAGTAACTACGTAGGCCTCTTCCAAGGCATATCAGAGACCAGCTGTGCAAGGACCTGTCACCTTCTTGTCAGTGAAAGTTTTCTGTCCAAAGAACTTTCGTCATCCCCCATTCCTCAAGTAGCTGGATGTCACTTGAAGAGACAGCTGAAGTCACTTGCAATGAATGGTCTCAAATCAGAGCTCACTGCCCTTGTCACAGAAAGTCTCACCCCGCAGCTAAAACTGTCACTGATCATGTTTAGATATGTACACTGAGGTATCAGATTAGAAAAGAGTATGCACGAGATGGGAGTTTAAAAGAGGCCAAGTTGCAAGGAAAATCTTAATAGGGAGGATGGAAGGCTTGAAGAGTTAGCCCTTTTCCAAACCAAATTTATATTTCCCATCAAATCCAATAAAAAATATCTAGCTTCTAAAAACGGCATGTGTCCAACCAACATATTCAAGAAGGAGCTAAAACTTTAAGTGGTACTTTGGCCAGAGAGCCTGTAGATTGCCAGGGTATTATGGCATCTCTGCAGCAAGTTACTTCATTAATAGGAAAATACCCAAAAGGCATATCTTGGCTTCAAGATTAATGCTCAAAATGGTAGGTGCATGTGCTATAGTTAAAAAAATAAAGAAAAAATTGTATTAAATTGGTATATTCTGAAAAAATAAATCCCAACACCTTAAATATTATCATATTTGCTGTTTGTTTCTGACCCTCTTGCTTATATCAGCAGGAGGAGCTTTGCCTCCTGGTTATGGCAGGAGATGGAGCAGTCCAGGCTCCACAGCTCACTCCCAGCTCAGGTACTGACTTTGGGGTGACTCACTCAGATTCTCCCTAACTTCTAGGAAATGCAGTTTATCCGCTGGCACCCCCAGCTGCCTGGCCTTGCCAAGGAGCACTTGAGGACACATTTCCAAGGCTGACCTCTACACTAAAAATAGTCAAGTACGAGTTGGGTTGCAGCTGTTAGTGGAAAGACAAAGGACATGGAAACATCCAGAAGATGGTCATTATGTTCTACACAATTTCATTTTTAAGGTATTGCCACACCAGTCCATCGCAGGAGCTCGATCCTGGGGAATGCTCTGCAGATTTGCCCATGTTACACTGCAGCCTCTGGTGCAATCTGGGCCAGCCCAGGAGCTGCAGAAAATGGGTTTCTCTGCTGTGCCTCTCCTCAGAAGGTGAATTTTAGTGGGAGAGTTGGATAAGGGCATGGAGATGGGAAAACATTCACAACAGAATGCATGAGTGCTTTTTTCTCTCTACACAGACACCTCCCAAAAAGCTGGTGATGAAGAAGAAACCCTTCACAAATCTCAAAGTCTGCTGCTGCCTGGGAATTGAGATGTACCTGAGCTTTCACTTCTGCCTGTCCCATTCTCCTCCAAGGCTCTAAAGTTCCTAATAAAGTCTTTAGGGTCATCTCTGTCCTAGAAGTTGATTTAGCCAGCATCTTGTTCTCCTTATATAAAAGAAAATAATCTTCAGTCAGAAGCATCATAAGCTTCTTTCCTTTTACCCTCTCACTGCTGGCATGAAAACAAGATCATTTGTTCCAACTATGTATTTGCAACAACCATTTGATTTGGTTTTGCTTAAAAACACAGCAAGAGAAGTTTTACTCCAAATTTTCATATGTCAAAATTCTCTCCATAAATAAAGCTTGACAGAGCGAAGGGTACCCATTCCAACTTTTTTTTTTTTTTAAGTATATTTATTTTGTTCTCACTTGAAAACACAGCAGGGAAATTTTATTTTAAAATAAATATGAAGGAGTGTTGTTCAGAACAGAGACCCCATTTTAGCCCAGGAAATGTTATTCCTCTCCTTCCATGCTCCTCAGGAAGCACAAGCAGGGACAAAAGTACAGCCCAAGCTGAGACTGCAACCAACATTTACAGATTTTGCTGCTGAGAAGTCCTTGAAATCTCTGTGCACACTAATGACCATCAGGAGCTATCACAGTCCACTTTACACTGAAGAAGCCCTGGGGAGTTATTGTGTCACAAATGGCATTGGTGTTGTGATCAGGCTGTAGGGTGTAACCACTGCATTGTGTTTGTTTGTGAGTTCAGACTATTATTGTATCACTCCACTCAATCAAAATCCCATGCAACACCAAATTACTAAAACAACTCAATTTTATATTAAATATTAAACCTTCCTCATCTGGAATATATGTCCAGAGTCTTGAGCCAAACAGGAGCATCTGGATCCTCAGCTCTTTTAAACATTAGACCAATGCTTTAGTAATCTAAACATAGGCTAAAGGATCTAACTGTAGGCTCCTATTTTTGAAAGTTCTTGGTCTTTAATTTTCATAGCATGGTAAACAAAGCATCTTTTTTCTTCCCTGCTAGAAAATACTCAGGGTTCAGAAGTTTATTGGAAACATAGCTGACATCCAAATCAACACAGACTGCAAAAACAACAGGGGCTGACAAGACAGAACACTTTCAAAACATTACACTGATCATTAGAACAGCAAAACATTAATATCATAAGCTTTTGCAGTCAAGGACTCTGCTCTAGCTGAGTATAGCTCTTTAAGCAAGGGAAACCTGGGAAAACAGACTTTGAAGATAAATAGATGGATTTGCTTTCCAGCAAACAAATACAGGATCAACAAAATTGAACATGATGACTATTCCATAGGCAACAGTGATGCTGCCACGCAGATTTTCAAAAATGTCACTATAGCAAATAAGCCTCTGTTTTGCTCTTGGGAGAAAGAGAAAGTGAGAAAGTAGAGTAGATCTTAAAGGGCGTTTTGGCAAAAAAGAATAGACAAAAAATAAAGAAACTCTCCCCATCATAAAGTCCAACTTTCAGTTGATAGACCAGGGGCAGGGGGTGGAGAGGTGGGGCTGGAGCTTTAACAAAACAATATATTTTTAAGAAGCTCTTCCAACAGAGAAAACATTGTTTTAACACTGTGGAAGAGAGAAACAAAACCTCAAAAATAGAATTTAATTTCTAATAGAGGAAGGGAATTATCTATTTACAAAAGATGTTTAAGGAGTAAACCCAGCCCCGTTTCCCCTAAATTCAAACCTTTCCTGGATGAAAGCCTCATTTGTCTGATCCAGAATGAAATAATTCACAGCCTTTTACTGATGAGACTGGAGATGCATGATGAGGGTTTTCTGGACAATGGAGGATCTTCCTTTTCTAGTTCCACATGTGAAATAACTCCTTTCAAATATGAACTTCATACATTTTAGTGACACGAGTGCCTGTAGACCTTGCACAAACAGCCCTGCTGATGATCTCACAGGAGCTGCGTGCACTGAGAATCGATAGTGTTGACACTGGTGTGCAGATGTAACAGTTTGATACACAAATTCAAGAAATAATGTGTCAGCTTGATCTTCCAAGTTGATACCTTTTACTGGAGGTGCTGGGCCCTTCTCTATTTATATTATTTCATTATTGCATTCTTTTTTGGAGCAATGACTTTGACCTGGCAAACACCTTTTTCCTTGCCAAAGGATGTGTATTTACAATGGGAAAACTAAAAAGCATTGTTCCCCTATTGTCTATATAAGAAAGCTGGGCAGTAAAATACATCTTTATTATCATGTCACAGATTGAGCTCTTATAGTTAAATACCCGAGTTTGTTGGTATTTCCATTATAACCCCAACCATAAAAGTGGGTTTTGAGTTAGATTTACAAGTCAAAGGCCGTGATTTTCCTCACTTGAAGTGGTAAAAATTAGGAGTTAGTGCACAGGGAGAGAGTCAAGTTTCTGGGAAAATAAATTAAAAAAAAAAAAAAAAAAAAACCACCCCAAAAAAACCAAAAAAACCCACAAAGGCTGCTTTGCACACATGATGCTCAGTTTGCAGGCATCCCCATTTCTAAGACTGAGCCCATTTCAGCCCCCCTCAGCTCACTTCTGTTGCAAAAGCCTTTGCATGGTCTGTGCATCACCTTTTGCATAAAAATGAACATGCTGTGCTAACATAGCCTTACCTGTATCTAAAAAAAAGTGTAACAGTATTGCTATGAGTGAGACTGTCATGTCATTGAACAGCTCAGCTTAGAACATTCTGTTTTCAATGAAAGGCATATCTGATCCAGGGAAACAAACCTGGGACTATAAAGATAGGAATTTCCAGATCTTCATCCCAGTGCTGCCAGTGATTTGATGAGTCACTTTATGAGAGTTCACTTACCATTTAGATTATCACACACTCACCAATTTTTTTACCTGGGGATACTGGCACCTGTTTCCTTTCATATTGGGGGTGTTGTGAAGATTCAATAACATTTCCACGTGTTAAGCATTAGAGAAGTGCTAAGCGGTCATAGTGTCTGATTTAATGCTCCCTTTTCTGGGAGCTGGGATAGAGTTACAATTTTCATTCTAAGCTTACCTCATATTGCTTGACTTGGGAGAGGAAAGGTCTCTCTCTAGATACATATCACACAGCACATATTACAAAACCAGAACCAGACTTTCAGGCCAAAAAAACCAAAAACCTGAGCCACGACACGCATTCAGGTGAACTCGAAAAACAAACCTCACCCCACGCACCAGTGTTTCACTCTTATTAAAATGCATTCATTTTTCCTGCATGTTTTCCCATTTCTGCTGCCTCAGTTTTTCTGTCCATCTCCATCCTTCAGCAGACTCACAGAGGTCACTCTGCTGTGTGTGACATCACACGTCACAATCCCCATGGTAACCCCCATGTTGTCACAAACAGTGCCAGAGGAGGAGGGGGAATAGAGTTAGAAAAGAGTATTTACATACAAATATCTTGGCATTCAAAAAGACTGGGAAAGAAAATGCACCAAAAAAAAAAAAAAAAGCCCATGACAGCTTAATGAGGTTTTGGTAACATGCTGTAGTTTTCCAACTGTGTTCAAGTGTGATCTTGGTTCTTAAGATCTGATTTTCCTTACTTTTATGGACTTAAAAGAGCTACATCCATTTTGCTCAGCACAGCAATCTGAAAGTTCCCATGTCTGATTTTATTATTTAATGTGTAGGAAGAATTGCATTTCAACGCCTGCCGAAGAAACTGCCTTTTACAAAGACAGTCTACAGAGATATGTTTGGAATTTTAAATCCTGGTGTTTTGCTTTTTCTTTAATCTTTTATTAATGGTTTGTGTTCCCATTACTCCAAACTGAGCATTAGGTTCCTGGGGAAAAGCACCAATCAAATGTGTAGAGCAACTGGAATGTATTTGAAAATAAAGAAGGGTTAGCTGATACTGAAATCAGTATTTCTGAGATTTAGGCCTGTGATGGACATCTTGTATTGAACAAAAAAAAGTAAGGAAAAGGAGAATCATTTTGACAGCAGCAGGTCTGGAGGTAGTGAGAGAGAAACTGGCACCCATTTTCCTTTAATTCTGATTGATCAGTCTCAGGAAGTTACACCAGAACCAAATTCAAATGCCATTTACATTTATTTTTTTTTTTTGGTCACAAAGGTGGGCAGAAATTATTTCTGCTGCCTGATCAGACCACAGCCCCAACTGAGATCCCCTTGCAGCTCACTCCTGCAAAGGGTTTGTGTAATTTGAGTTGTGAAGGATGATGGCCATGATTTGCTTATTTCAACTCAGCCCATGAGAAAAAGAAAACCAAAACTTTCCTGGCAACACCAACAGCTAAACCTTGACTTTTTATCCTTACTCTAGAAATCTAAATAATTCCCACTGGGTTATAACAGCATGTCCAAAGATGTAGGAAAAAGAATATTAAAGCAGAACTGAGTGGCAGAACACCCACCTCCCCTCCCTCAAGCACAAACACAGCCCTGGCTGATCTCATCCCTCAGTCCCAGGGTCCTCACCACAAAAAGGCCCAGGACAACAGGCAGCAACTAAATCTACCCTACAGTGATGTTTAGTAGGGTTTTAGAACTATATCTATGCACCTGCTATTACCAGTATCCTTCCCTTTCCACAGATATTAGTATTATTATTCAACTACTTTACAGCACTTAATAGCAGGTTTTATCACTGTTAAGGAATTCTGGATTAAAAATTATCCACAATGGTCCTTCTAACCTGACCAGTGACAGGGCTCATTGTGTCCTGATTATAAAGTCACTTGTTTTAAATAATGTTAGCCAAATATTAACTTTTAAAGTGTTTCTTTTGCTCAGGAGGTGTGTAGATACCACAGTGTGCTGCACGTGCAAGCCTTAATTGTCCAGGAGAAAGAAAAAGAAAAAAAAGCTATGTCCTTCCTGTGATACTGAATATTTGAATGCTTGGTTTAAATCCAAACATGGATTACAGGGCCAGTATTCAGTGCTTACCACATTTATTTATGGATCTTCTCTTAATACCCATGTCTGTTTTAAAATAATATATTCTACAGCCAAATATCAGCTTGATCCACACAGAACCGAGAGCTCCTAAACAGTAATATATAAAATGTTTTTAAAACATTTTAAATGAAGCAGTGGAAGTGTTTCACACACAATGCAAAACCAGAGTGTAAAAACAAGAGTGTGCTGCTCATCATCAGAACTTCTCTCTTTCACCACACATCTAACACTGCCTGCTTCTCAGACATAAGGGACCACCTGAAAAACTCATGATCATCGGAAAAAATCTAAAATAGAAAGTAAAATTAAAACCGTGGGGATAATATGATGTCTCCTATTTTCCTAGCTGACCTCTTGTTTTAACTCATTTACTCAAAATACCAAGTGTATAAAGCAGTGCTGAAGCAGTAATTCAGTATTTGAATACTCACATGAAATATTCTCTATTACATGCAACCAAAAAATAAGTGACTAAACATGACAATATAAATACTAACAAAACCCTAAAACGCTGACAAACATACAACAGGCAAAAATGAAGCATGTTGTAACAAAAATGGCCTCTGGCCATCTCAGCAAAATTCTACAGGAGCCATTTGCAGCTTGAAAACAGACTCCTCAAACAACCAAAATGCATTGCTAACAAAACATTATTAAAAGCAGATATGCTCATAATGTTTTTCTTTTTCATTTGGTAGCAGGATCAGCTCTGCAAGTCTTCTCCCATACAAATCAGCTCATTTTTCAGGGGTTTAAAAACGATGCCCACCAAGTGCTGCGATCACACCCAGGCCATGAAACACGATACAGGAGGCACAAGCAGCACAGTGAGCTCCAGTTATTCTCTACATTTCCACTGCTGCTGGTTTGGGTTTGAATCTCCACTGAACTCACACTTGTCACAAGGGTTTGGTGCCAAGGTCTAGACTTTGTCTACTTCTGTCCATAGAGTGCCACACAACCTGTTCCTGCTGAATGTGTAAAAAGTTTCCAGACATGTCCTTTCAGATCCCCAGTCAGAACACAGACATCGGTTTAAAGGGATATTAAACATCCTAAATGTAGATTTTAAAGCAAAGTCTGCACCAAGTATTGCATTGATTACCAGGACGCTTCCTGGCACTACTTCAGCAGTGTACATCACATTTAAAGCAAATTGTTTTACTGTTGGGATATAGATTTTATTCTGTGTTCCCCTGCATTGCACTGCACAGGAAAACCCAAACACTGCAGACCCAGAGCTCTGAAATTACAGAGTCTATGTCCTCACAGGTGCAGAAAGCCCTTCCAGGGGAAATGCATCTGTCCCTCGGGCAAGAAAACAGAATTTTTAGGAACCAAGAGAGAAGACAACACAAGTCAGCTGGTCAGGGGAAGAGCAGGTCAGAGGGTCAAGGGAGGAGCACTGATCCTCACAGAGTTTTATATCAAAATAATGATTTTTTTTTTTTTAACTTTCACTAAATTTTTTAGCAAGAATTTCACTAAATTTTTTTCAGACAATGAGAATAGTTTATGCAAGAAGAGGTGCTCTTATTTGTCTTCTTTTTCTTTCTATCCTTCATTTTGGGTCAACCACCTGAAACTCGCCCCTCTTCACCCCAGCCCAAGAAAATCCACAACATAACTCTGCCCTTTGAAGATCACTGGTTGAGCAGTTCATTTTAAATAACTTGTCTGAAATTTTTCACACTCAGAAGTTGGGACAGGTTGGAATGACTGCCATTCCCCTTGTCCTCAGAGGATGATCATATCACGTGCAGGCTCAGACCTGTATTCTTTAAGAACATTAATTGGAAATATCTACTGATGTTGGACCTCTCCTCTTAAAAATCCTTTGCATCCATGAACTTTCCAAAACTGATGGCATTTTGAGAACGTTCCAGAAAACAAACAAACAAAAACCACAAAAAACCCCAAAGTAATCACACACAGATTTAGACTAATTAATTTAAAAACAAATCAAAATATTCACTGTAACTTTCTGCAGTGTTTCTCCCTTGTTTTATTTCCAGAAATGAATTGAAAACTCCTGGTGTGAAGCTCTCCATTAGGACTGCTTTTAAAATCACCTGCTGCTGTGAAGTGTCAGATTGTGTGGTGCCATTTCTTCTTCCACAGTTCAGAGGGTGAATAAAATAAAATGAGGCCTCTCAACACATGTAGGCAAACTGACCCAAATATATGATTTGAAACAGTGAAGGAAAGGCATGTGCAGGTAAAATAATATTCAGTATTCTTGAGTAGTATTTTCGTTCACTCTAAGAACCGACAGTGGTTATCAGTAATCTCATCCTCACCTGAAAAAAAGGAACCTGTGGTGGAAAGAGTTGCTCAAGACCACATGTCACCAGCTAATTTTACCTCCTCAATCCATCACCTCTGCTCTATCCACTTGCCAACAAAACTTTGTGCAATAAGAGATACTCTGCATCCCACTTAAACAACAAAACCATGTCATGCCTGACATTTCTGAAAAGCACTGCAGTTGAACAGTAACTTCTGCTATTGCAAAAGACAGAACGTTTTCAGGTTGTTCCCTGACTTATTGCTTTAATCACCTGTGATATTTCTGCAATTCCAGGCAGCTTATCTGCAGTACAGGGGCACAAGCCTCTGCTCCTTTATTGTCCCACTTGGCTGAAGATTAGGGATGGGCTTCCCCCTTCCTTTCTGCTTGCTTAAACCAATATTGCTCCTTACAATTCTCTAATTCTGCTACATATTGAGCAGTCCTTGAGTGACCTATGCCAAACAAGAGCAGTCCTTTCTATGAATTCACAGTTGTAATTACAAAGCAAACACCACCATCTGCTGGCCTGTTTGAAAAGCCTGTTCCATTTTAAAAAGAAAAACCAATATAGTGTTCCTTCTGGTCTAAGACCTTATAAAAGTCCAGCTAATTTTTCTAGGAATGAAGATACCTCGAATACTCAAACTGGAAAAGCAGGTGCTTTTCTGTGTTCTCCTTCCTTCCTGCCCCCATCAAAAAGGATTCAAATAAATCCTGTCCCAAAATACTGGCATAGCCCTCACCATGTACGAGTTCACTCTGTAGAGTTTTTCTTGCATGGAGCACAATGGAATGGGTTACAAAGGTGGCAGGAGGTGCCTGGTGTGACAAGCTCTTGCCCCTCGACATCATGAGCAAAGCCAGGCTCTGAGGTTTCTCTTTGACAGCTGGGGCTGAGCTGGAACACTCCTCCTAAATAACTCAGGATTTCAGCCTGCACACTGCAGTCTGAACTTTGCTGGTGATCTCTACCACGACAGGTTAGAAAATAAACCCCCAAATTAACATATTTAACACAAGTGTAATTTCTTACAGGATATATGATCCAGTTTGTCCAGCTTCAGTCCTGTTGCCTCATTCACACTATGTAGCTCCAGCTGGGGTCTGAGAAATCTGACTTAACTTCTTCCACTTCAAAAAGCAGCCTTTGCTGCACAGGGTTTTGCAATTTATTCCATCTAAAAACCTTATTCTTTCAAGTATACAAGGTATGCAAAATTCAACACCACCTGTCAGTACCCAGGGAACAGCTTTACAAAGACAATCTCCTTATATAATATAAAACCCTATTGTTTCTCTTCTTTAAGCCATTAACTATTTTCATACCCTTCACATCAGCTGGGAACTATATATCACAGACAAAGACAATCTCATTTGTTTTAATGGCTAAGTAAATTCAAAATGGAAATGACTAGGTAATTTGTTCTTCTGCTTTTTTAATTTTGTTTTCTTCCCTCCCCATCCCCCTCACCATCATCCCCCTCTCTCTCCAGAAAAAAAAAATCATTTTAGTCAAGGACTAGAATTCTGGCAAGCTATCTTATCTCCACTGAATTAAACATAAATCATGCTTAAGCAAATCAAAGATTTGGCTTCAAAATTTCTTTAACTTCCTAGTACTAGGTTAAGACACTTTATTATTGGCATTCTTCATTACAAACCTTTCAAGTTGATCTTTCAAACAGTAATATCTTCCATAATGGGCAACAGATAAAAGAAAATGTAATAGACAAATAATTGTAGTGGTTGCTGTTGAAGCAATAGTTGTATCAGGTGCTGTGCAAGCAGATACTGGTCAGTCCCTGATGGATGTTCTACTTTGCCATTTAACTGGGGCACACTAATTGGCAGGTAATTATCAGTCATCTGCCATTCCTACACTTGAGTTAATCCTAATCTGCATTCAGCAGTGGGTGACTCCAATTGGATTATCATTTGTTTTCAGCACTTCTACATCTCTAAGTGCTTTAGAAGACAATCCAAATTGTAATAAGACAGATGCATTTTTTTATTTCATTATCTAAAGTTTCAAATATTTTGGACACTGATTCAGTTTTGTTAGGCTTTGTTTCCTTTTGCTGCTCAAGGTCTCAGGCATGTTGTGAATACATCCAAGCATGTGGAACAGCAGATACTTCATGCTTTCATTATTTTCAGACTACTTGGCACACCTTTGATTTAGGTGCACAGCATTTCAATCCTGCAGAACAGTCCATGCAGAACATGCCAACAGTAGATTTTAACTCAACAATGACACAGGAGGTATAGGGTATCTCAGAAAACTGCTCTGTTATGATATGAAACACATGTCAGCTGGTTCTGGGGAAAAAAAAGCAGTGGTCCAGGACTCCTCCTGGAAGTCAGACAACTTGAACAGAATATGATGCACTTTAGGCTTTGCCTGCCCTGAGCCTGTTACCATGAGCTGCACCCTTCCATGGCACTGGGAATATGGTGTTTCATAGAACATGGACTTAAGCAGACCAGTTCATCTGATTCATAACCTAACAAAAGTTATGTATAGCTTGGCACAAACTAAAAGAAACAAACCTGAATTAGGCTTTAATCCAGTATATTCATGCAGAACTAACCAGCACTCATTGGAGCCTAACACATCTTGTAGTTCTTAATATGTTGCTGTGCAGCCATAAACACCGTTCACTCTGCAAACAGGAAGGAACAACAAACATTTGTATTGTTTCCTAATAAAATCAGACTATTTTGCTGGTGTTCATATCCTTTAACAGAGGGAAATCCAGGCCCAAAAGCCAAAGCTAGGAAAACGAAGTGTTAAATGACAAGCAGAACGACCAGGATACAACTGTATCACCCCGAAGTACAAGATGGACATAACTTAGACTTGTCCAGGAAATCTATCAAAGATGAGTTTTTTGAACAGATGTACAACAGAGAGAACAGAAAACATGCTTAACCAGAGCCATGTGGTAAAAACAGAACGGCACGGACAAACTGCGAAGAAGAGGGGTCGTTTCTGAGCTGCAAAATGGATTTATTTTGATTAAGAAATACAAGAAGGTAATACAGAGAGCAGTGACCAGAGTTTCAGATCATACAGCAATAGAAAAGGAACTCATAAGCCCCTTAGGGACATAAGGCAACCCACCCACACACAGCTTATATTTCAAGTCTTCATTTTAAGGCCATGACTTGACCTCTGTTCAGAGACATATTAAGGTCTTGGCACAGTATCAGATGCCTAGAATAGTGAAGTATCGTAAACAGATTTAGTGTATGGAATTTTACACTGGCCAAAATTAATTGGCTTCGAGGTCAAATTACAGCCGTTAATATTTTGCAGTAGGAGCCAAAGCCCTTCGATTGCCCTGCAGTCTATTAACTGTTTCCTTCGTTGATTTTTATGTCTCTGGTTACTTTGTTGGAAAAAGTCACAATTTTGAGGTTTTCCAAAAGTGACAGCAAGTATTAAAATGTAGTTCAGCTTTGTGCAAATCCTGCTTTCAGCCAGCTGCAGAAGTCACTGATAAAGACAGGGCCTGAAAGAAAGTGCAAGGAAGTGAGGTCTGGGGCTTACAGCAACCTAAAATCCCAGAGAATCTAAGTTAAAGCTCTTCATGCAGCACCACCAGCTTCTCACATGGATTTAGGTTTACCATTCAGGTTCTACCAGCACACTCTGCTGATACTAAGGGCCAAAATCAAAGCATCATTGTTCTCACAAGACCAATTATAAAATCAAAAACCACAGCCTCTGTGGCCCTCCAGTGTGGACCTGAACAGTGTGATCTGCTTCCAGACAGGTCAGCCTCTGCTGTGGGCCACTCACACAGTTCAAACCCACCGACTCATGGTCCTGACCCCTTCCCTCTTGCCTGCAAACACACCAGGGCTGACAGAACAGCTGCCTGCTGACCAATTCCTCTGGCAGCTGAACCCCTCCCTGCGCCTCTGGGACACAGCTCAGCACCACTCTGCAGTAACAAGAGCCACATCTCCATGCTTTAGTGGCCCCAAGGCTGAAGAGGGATGCAGGACTGACTTCATGGCCAACCCCAATTTCCATGTAAAAGGATGAGGAAATGCTTTCTGGCTCCACTGAAGCCAATGGCAGCAGTCCCACCCTCAGGGTTTTTGCTTACAGTAATACAGCTGTATCACCAGCTCATTTCCCTGAGAATTTATGTACTATTGCTAGAGGTAGGGTACATTTGAGCCAAATTCCAAAATTTAGGCTTGAATGTACTGAACTGTCAACTGTAGATTTTTATCATCAGTGAGTCCCTACCTAAACTTTGTGCCTATATCTCATACCTGAGTAATGAATTGTTGGAGCCACTTCAGCAATTGCATCCGTGCCTGGCTTGAGCCCATAAAGTCAGAACTACTCAGGTTTACAGATCTTGAAAGTCTGTGGATTCTATCAAATCTTAATTGTTTCTAAATTCTAATTTTACTATTACATCTAATTTAACTATGCTGCTTTAGAGCCATCAAGTTTCATGAAGTTTACCCAGTAAACTGACTTCAAAGCCAGGATGACTCAGCTGACCTGCACATCTTTTAAAGTGGCTGAAGAGTATTTATTAATACATGAGCTCCTCTAGAATGAGATATCAAAATGATTGGGACATTAACAAATATAAGTCTTTACATCAGCACCTCAGGGCTCTGTTGTGGTCTCTTAGAGGGGAGGTGCATCTATCTATTCCTGTCCATATCTTTCCTCTCTGAGGACTTTTGAAGAAAAAATAATCAAAATATACTCCCAATTCCCAGAAGCTCTTCAACAAGACTCCTTCCCTACCAGCTTAGCTGACATGAAAACACATCTAAAAATTAACCTAGTCCTGAAGTTTAGTTGTTTTCACTCCTTTTCCTGGGCGCTGAGGGAAGCACAGAGCTGGAAGTATTTGAGTGCCAGGCCCTTGAGCTCTCCCCCATAAGGGCATCACTGTCTACAGCTACGCAGGGCTATACTAAAAAATAAACAAAATCCCTAATTCTTGCCATCTTCATTACTGGGAAGGACACCAGCAGCACATTTCCTTTGGAAGGGAGGCTGCCTCCCCCCAGCAGGTCCCAGGCAATGAGCAGATTGCATCAGTGCACCCCTCCCCTCCAGTTCAGCGTTGCCTAACCCCGTTCCTGCCTCCCAGTTGGCATCACACAATCATCACCTCACAATTATAGAACCACCATGTGGTAGCCATAGCATCACTTGCGTGGAGAGTGCAGTTGGGAAAGTGTCACTCCATTGCTGCTTGACTTAGAAGCGAGAACAGACACATCCTTTGTGAAAGAAAAGACAAGACAGTCTTCTTCCACTTCTCAATTCATCTTTTCCTCCCACATATTCAGGTTTTTTTCTACCACAAGTCAGGCAGAAAGATGCAAGATGACCAAGGATATAACCAAAACTTAATGAATAAATAAAGCTCTAAAAAGGGTGTTTGAACTGAGGTGTTTCTTGAGCAGATCTTTCCAGTCTCAAGGGTACTGGTATTATCGAGCTATTCCAAATTCAAGAGCCCAGTGTCCTTATGCAGATTCATATTTTGCTGTAGAGATTAAATTTACTTTTATCCCTTCTTCCCTTCTTGACTAAACTAAGGCAAATATAATGAACATAAACTTGAACTGCTTATAGGGCCTCCCTCTGCTTTGCAACTCCTTAGAGATTTTGATTTCTTTAAAAGCATGACTCCATCCATTTGACAGTGCTCTGTAGAAAGACTTAGGTGTGGATGCTTCAAGGTTTTTTTGTTTCAGTTCTCAATATTGAAGAGATTGAGTTCTAGGAATGTTAGGTCCTAAATCAAAAACTGAAATCAAATCCTTTTGCTTTAAGTGATTTACAAATCTTAATACTGCATCATGGAAAATAAAAATACTGTATTGACAGACTAGTCCAGGTCACTGCCATGCTCAGATCGAAGATGAATGCAAACTCACAACAAGAAAAACAACTTCTCAGTACTTCTCAGTACAGAGTTTGACTTCTCTTCTGCCCTTGCTGTTAATATGCATAAAAAATTCTTCTCCCACAGGCAGTGATGCACCCAGCCCTTACTTTCCAAGGCCAGAAGGTGGAGTTGTAAAGTCAAGGGCCATTTCAGAACATTAAAAAGTCACACATTGCACTGAGCCCGAGCTGTTCTCTGCTAGAAAAATATATTACAGTTTTGTAATTATTAAAAGAGAAGCCACTGCCCTGGATTGATGCATTTTAAATGCTCATTTACAGGCACCAGTGTACAGCTGCATAAGAACCAAAACCAGAAAGATCATTTAAAGCCAGAAAGGAGCCTAAAAAGGGCAAGCAAAACCCACAAATAACTACAAGTACATTCAGTTTTTCCCTATCTTTTAATTTTTTTTTTTTCAAACTCAGAGTACTTTCATAACATCTGCAAGGGACTGTTTAAATTAGTCATTCATTTCTAAATTCACATTAACAATGTGCAAAGGGAATGTTGCTATATTTCACGTAGACCACTGGATAACCATGTATATACATATATCTGTTGAAACACACAGCCAAGTAAGTCAGCCAGAAAACTATGCACTCAATGGAAAATCTGAAACAAAATCATCCTGTGATTACATCTCAACAGTGCCCCTTTAAGCCAAAACAAACATTTAGCACCAGTCCATCAGCAGTTAGCAGGAGGATATATTTAAGCTGACTCCCATATATTGGCAGCAGTGGGATTGGGGGTGGGATGTTAAATATGCCAACCATTCCCAAGCTGATTTCCTATCCTGGACAAATGAAAATGAAAGCACACGACGGCCCTGAGAAGCCCCAGAGCCCCGAGCTCACAAATGGAAGCTGAGTGCTCAGGTCAGGCTTGGCAGGGAAGGAAGCCCCAGACATTCGGGGGAGCTGAACCAAAACTAATCCAAAAAACACCACACAAACACAGCACCACCACCACCTCAGAGTCCAAAGTACCCACAGGTTCTTCAGGACTGCTCTGAGTCCTCAGATTTAGCTCTTACAAGGCTGAGGTAAGGACTGAGAGTTGAAGACCCCAAGTCACCCAACTGTCGGATGTTATGGAGATGATTCCCTTTGCATATTGTTAATGTGAATTTAGAAATGAATGACTAACTTAAACAGTCCCTTGCAGATGTTATGAAAGTGCTCTGAGTTAGAAAGAAAATTAAAAGATACGGAAAAACTGAATGTACTTGTAGTTATTTGTGGGTTTTGCTTGCCCTTTTTAGGCTCCTTAACATCCAACTATGAAGAATGAAGACACAGTAAAAACTCACCAGTGTTGTTGTTACAATGGTCATTTTAAACCAAATCACTTTTGGAAATCTCCTTTCTAATTTGTCAAAACCCAAGTGAACAGAATTGAAGGAATAATATTTTTTGAAGAGGAAGCAGGTTTTTTGGGCTGGCTCAGATTTTAACACCTTCAAAGCTTTCTGTAACTGCAGTTTTGAGCACAGCCTGACCTTCCAGTAACACAGCAGAGCTTCAGCATACCAGGAGCTGACAATCTGAGAAAAATCTTACAGGGAGTCAATGAAAACTTCTTCAGAAATCCTTATTTTAACACAGAAAATTAAAATCTCTGCACCAAGTATTCCGTACTGTGTACCTGTAGAGAACTTTGGAAATTCTAGGGTCAGAAATTTTACAGCAGGGTGATACATTTATTGCCCTGCTGGGAAAAATGAAAGCATACTGCCAGTCAATTTGCAATTTTAGTCACAGTTCTGGTAAGGAGTGCCACTCTGAGGGTTTGGGGATTGGGAAGCTAAAGTGAGAAGAGTTGGAATTGGAGACTTAAGGAAAGTGTGGCATTTGCTTTAAAAAAGCTGAACTTAAAAAGAATGGATGAGAAGATGAGACTCAGCACTATAAAGATCAAACACTCAAACCAGAACCAACCAATTTCTATATACAAATAGAAATTATAATAGATAATAAAATCATAGGGAAAAATATGGTAACATGGCTGACAAAGAGAAAACTTAAGAAAGGCATCTAAAAAGTAAAACATAATTTCTTTTAATATAACTCATGCTTATGAATCCTAGAAATCTGAAAATGAGTAGCTTTTTTCAGAATGACACTGGATTCTTTGACAAGTCTGCGGAACTGGAGCTTGTAAAAAAAAAAAGTATAATCAAATGAATCCTTCCAGAAAATATAAGTACAAGGAAGAAAGGTAATATTGTATGGGGGACAGACACAAATGAAGTTACATGAGAAAGCAGACAAGTCTAACAAGGTCCTGAATAGAGGAGTGTAGAGGAGGAAGAGAGATGAGAAAGGACCTCAAGCACTACAGACAAAGGACAGAACGATGTGTGCTGAATGAGCAGGGGGAAGAAGAAGCCACTGCAGCTACAATTTCCAGAAACAAGAAACTGGGGAGGAAACAAGAACACAAAACAGTTTTTTAAATTGGGGGAGAGCAGGGGGAGGACCTTAGAGAGAAGAAACAAGGAATATGAAAAAGAACTGGTTTAGTGTTTTGTAATGACTTCAATATATAACTTTGAAAAGATGTAGCTCTACAACCAGTTAAATGTTCCTTATAAAAATACAGTCTTCATTCACCATATACTTCTTTCATTAAAAAACATTTAACACGTTCTGGGTGTTAATTGGATTCAAAGCACTGCAATTCACCAACTACGATATTTAATAAATGTCACAAAATATTTTAAAAAACGCAGTAGCACAAAAATAGATGTCAGAAACTGTGAGGGGTTAATTTTTTAAAAATGTTCTTTTTTAAGTGATGTATCTTTGCCCAAGTTTTATCAGATGCTTAAGTGTTTAATCAAAATATCTACTGTCATATCTTCCAATTGTTATTTTACAGAGAAAGCCATGATAAAAATCAACTAGATCAGCACACTAGCAAACTGTTTCTTATTAGGGTATTTCCTACACTTAAAATAGCAACTATAATAGACATCACAGAACATTAATTACCCCAGGCATTAAATCTCTATTATTCTCTGATGGAAATAATTGTAAATTATAAAAATACATTTGAGATTCATTTTGAAATGTGTGGGAGGCAGACTGTCTTTGTCTTTAAAAGAAAAATACCTAAGATACATCTGTTGTACTGGCTTAGCCACCCACATTGCTTCCAATATTTAGCCCATCTACGTGACTTATTTCTTTAATTTCTATTTTTTCTTTGGGCTTTTTCCTCTTTTCTTGATGATCTAAAGTACTGGCATGCTGAAAACTATGCTGGAATTAATTTTGAAACCCTGTAGAGGGCATCTCATTGAATTAATCTGTCTGCAACAAATCCACCACTCCAGTTTATCAGTGCAGTTGGGAGCTCTTGCCAATCCCAGATTTTTACTGGGACAAAATCATGTTTGCAAGATCACAGAAGTGTTTCAGTCCAAGGCTTCTTCAAACTGACCTCATGTAAAGCACATACAGAGAACAAAACCCAGAGCACTTGAAAAGAAAGCAACACTTGCTTCTAAGAAACCCTACAGCAAATAAAGCAGGTGCAGAGACTACTGTCTGAGAGAAAGACAAAAAAATCTGTTAATATTTAACTCCTAAACAAATGCCAAGATTACTGTGGAAAGGCTCACAATTTATGCTGCATTGAATCAAGCAGCTGGGGAAAGACTGAAAAGCCTGTAAGGTAATATAGTCATTAGGGCTATTTAAATTCCCTTGAAGGAATGTAGCAAAATACTTTTAAACTGCTTCAAACGAAATACACAAACACCCTCATTGACAGGGCATAATGGGATGGACAGGAATGTTACACGGTGGGTAAAAGGAATTTTAGAGCTGAAACCTGCTAAGGATAAGTTTGACAACCTGGATGACAGCTCTGAAGGGAGAGTATATCCAAAGAGGCAAGAAGTTTAGATTCCTATCACCCTTCTGAGGAGCAGCAAGCACCCAGGTTGTGAACAAATCTGTCCAAGGATGCTCTGAGCTATAACCCAGTTTCACATGAATAGCAAATATCTTTATAAGGTGTGAGGGGCAGCAGATACTGTCTGTCAGGGCAGAGCTGCTGGACTGCGAGGATGTGAGACCTTTCTAACTGTTCTGCAGAGATATCTATCAACACCAGCCACTAGCAAACACTGCCTCTCTTTTAATCAGTGACAGATCTGGACGCCCATAACCTGAGCAGAACTTTCCATCTGTTGTGCTGTTTAACAGGTTTCAAATAGGAAATCACTAACGCTTTAACTTAATCTGATATTCAGTGCCCCCCACAACAACAGAAAGAATTGATCATTCTAGAAGCTGCAGATTTTTCACCACTCAAAGCCAAAATAAATTTGTAGTGCATCTCATTAATGCACTAGGAGAAAGTGTAATTGTTAAATTAATATTGTTGGGACAGTATAAAACTAATGAGGTTTTTTTATCCCCCGAGTTAGAAAAGAGATCAAAGCAGCAGCTTAACATAGCCCAGTTTTCCATGCTTTTGTCTCCTCTGGTTTGAATGCAGCCTTCCTCCCCTAGCCCAGCACCCTCAAGCTCCAGCACGTCCTGGATCTTTCTCCACTGCAACACCCCAAGCTCCCTTTCCCAGCCTGTCTCCTCCACAATATCTCCTCCACATGTTGAGTCTAGTTTTGGTGGATCTCCCAGCTGGAGTGGAACTGGCTGTGACTAGAGTAGACCTATTTGTGCAGACTGGCCAAGGCAGCCCTTGCTCTTGGCTGCCAGGCAAACCAAACACGAGCGCAGCCTTTCAGCTGCTGCAGCTCTGCCAGAGCCATCGGGGGCACCACAGCTCCCACCCTGCTGGCAGCACCAGCCCAGGCTGGATGCAAAAACCCAGCAGGCTCAAGAACAGTTGCATTTCTTAATCAGGGAGCCCTGTTGATACACAGAAAGAGGAATCCGTGGCAATGCTTGCTGTAATCCTTGTCACCTTAATAAACCAACATAAATTCAACAAAAGTGATTTAGCACCTATTCAACAGTCTGAAGTTCCTTTCTCTAGTGATGATAAAACATCATAAAGAGTTACAGCACTTATTCTCCGTGTACATGTACCAAACATTTAAAATCTGAGTTATTGTCAGAGATACTCTAAGTGCCACAAAGCACAGGAGAAACTTCACAAAAGTGAGTTCAACTGGAAATATTTGCTGCTACGTTTTTTTTTTTTTAACACTTAATGTGATACTTAAATGAGTAAGGAAAGGAGCTGATTAAGAGCTTCACACAAGTAGTATGAAGCTGCTGCTATTTTTGGTCAACTAACACCAGGTGGTCAGAACAAGTGGGAGACAGAAGCAGTGTATTTAGTAATGCCAACTAAAAGCAACATGGTTGTATGCAATATTAGGAAAGTGGAATTTCCACCATCCCCTCTGTAGAAATGATTAGCCATTGCTCCAGCAAGAGGCAGCTGCCAGGGCTTCACACCTCACAGGTAACACTGGCCACAGGAGCTCTCAAACACAACGAGATCCCCTCTGGCTTTCTTTTGGAATTTTACCATTCCTATACCAATAGACAACCCTTGAGTTAAAGATCATGTACTGTGCTGTGTTAAGTGGACAGACATCTCTTCAGTAAGAACATTTAAGGTCTTTCTTATACAAGTTTTCACCTGGATGGGAGATCCTTACCAGTGACATGGAGGTTACACAACATCTGCTCTGACAAGTTTTACTTTCAGTAACAAGACTTACTGCCAGGACTCAACAAGGACAGCAAATGAGTCAAACTGGCTGTATAGATTTGTACAGAGCCTATACAAAAAGCTAATCATAAACTGCAGTGAAATACTTATATATGTAAAGATGGAAGTTCCAAAAAAGGCTCTGCAAAATTAGATGTTAGTATTTTAATGATCTGTCTTTAAATAATACATCATCTTTTGAACAAGCTAATACTTTATAGATGAGAATCTTTAAACCAAGTGTAATTGAGCAACAGTGTTTCTATGGTGGTGTCCTCTCATTCTGAATCTCTTTTAACACTCATTGATTTCTGTCAGACACTCATTGGAAGAATTAATTTATTTATGAACTTGTCATTACAAGTCATTGATTAAGATGTCCTGCCTTAAAGATTTAATTATGCCCTAAGATAAAAGATTTGCTAATTATTGTCTTTTATCTAATTGAAGTTTTGTATTACAAATAAAGTTCAAAGGTTTAAGACAGTTGCCCTTTCAAACATTTGGGCAAAGATGAGAATTTAATCATAGGGCAGACCATGTTCTCACCAGCAACATCAGACATACTCCAGGAGCCATTCTGGGAACAGAATTGATGACTATTCAATGTGCAGAGATCCCAGAAAATCTTTTAACCTCTTTTTGTCTTTCACATGTTTTCACAGCATGGCTCTTTGTTTTGGATCCATCAGGCAATTTGACAGAGTGAAATAACTTAAATCAAAGATTGGGAACTTCCACGTTTCTTGTTCTTCCAATTTTATTTACTCTTACTTACTGACAATGGGAACAATTCCTAAGAACAAGGGTTTTAAGGTCTTCCAAAAAGATAGTAGCAATAATCTCACTTAAAAGTTTTTCTTACCTGAGGACTACAGCAGGAAAACATCACTGTTTAGATATCAACATAATTAAAATTCAGACAAAAAATGACATCTAGAGTTTCCTCCTGTGTCATTAAACAAACTCATGAAGCTGGTTAATTTCAAAATAGCCCAAATCAAGAAGCAGAAACATCCCCAGAAGAGGAAAAGCTAATGTAGAAAACAACTTCATTTTCAAGCTCCTGGGAAGCACAGACATTCCTGGGAAGCACAAATCTGTCCTCCCTGGGGCACACACCGTGTTCACGATTATTCAGGTTTGCACCACATGGTTCTAGAGAGTGGCCCAGGGACAGACCTTGTCCCCAGCAGCATTTACAGCTGCAGAGAACCTCAGGCTCAGCTGGCACTTGCACCACAGGGACAGGAAGGTTTTGTGGCACTCTGGCACTGCCCTATCAGATACATGAGTGCTCTGAAGCCATGAGCTAATTCAAGTAGACACTTGGTCACAATAAAGGTACACTAGATTAATACCTAATAAAGCTGCTTGGCATTTCTGCATATAATTAAAACAAATATAATCAATTACTCACACCATCTATATACACACAAGATGTGAAAATCTCCTTGGTTTATGACATAATTCTTAAGAATAGAATATTTAATTGAGATGGACCAGCTCTGCAGGACTGGAAGTTTATTGTGTCCTGCTCAGTGAATTACAATATAAACATCCAGGTTACAAGACCAAGATAAAGAAGGGTTTTTTTTAAGTACTTGGCTCACAGACTACTGGATGCTGGATAATCCAGATACAGCAACTGACTGGGTGAGAGCACTGTTAGTGAGTGGAGAATTTGGCCTGACTGTGTGTTACAAACCATTTCATGTTTGCAGCAGTGGAACCAAGGAGCTTACAAGAGCCCCAAGCCTAAATATTCTCACAGGGTTCATTCTGTTCTTTCTGCAAGGTTCTCTGTTTATCAGTAACCTCACACTGCTCCTGGCATTCAGAGTGCTGTGCACATGGATGTTTCTGGTGTGCTGCTCACACTGGAACTGCCAATTCCCATTAATACTAATAAATAAAGGCTTCTGAAGTACAGGTTTTGGTGGGTTTTTTCCTTACAGTTGTAGAATTATGGAAGTGTACCTGCCTGCAAGTTTTCAAAATCATTTCCAGAGGAAATGCCTTCCTGCAAAAGCTATGAACTGCTGCTTTGCACCTAAGCTTTCCCAGACTGAAAGCAGTTTAATATCATCAGTGTGATGGGACTAAATGGAATTCCAAAATTGAGGATGGTCATGGTCCAAATCTCAGCTTTGATCCACTGCTCTTGGACGTATTTCCATGCCCATGAACTCACATCATCTTCAGCAGGAATTCAGTGAACTTTGCACTTCACTGACACACAGATACTTTAACCAAAACGAGTTTTGAGAGCATCTTTTTATAAAACAGCCAGCCAAAGCAGCAAGGCTAGGCACACACTTCTTCAATTCTCACAGCTACAGCTTAAGCAAATCTCAAGAGCATTTAATCAAATACCTTTCCAAAGTCTTTCATTTTATCACTCTAGGGGAAAAAATGGTACAAATAAACCTGCTCTAACTATGTGACAAGCTCAAATTTTTCCACCTCAGTTCAGTTTTCACCCAAGGGAAGGAGATGCCAAGATTGCACCAGGGAATGGAGCAGTTCAGGCACCTGGTTCCTTTCACTGCCTGGTGTGTGCAAATCCTTTGTGCAGAACATGGCCAGGGCTCAGCACTACATCCTAAAGAGGAAACCTGCAGGAATTTTGCCACAGTTAAACAACACCTCATACAGATTTCAAACTTGTGCCTAGTTAATTTCCAACAGACAGAAAAATTTAATTTTCTCAGCAATGTCTTCCTCAAAACCTGACTGAGGGACTCATTGCCTTTGAAGCTGGAAGTGTAAAACTGAAACTCAGTGAGTTTTAAATAAAATTCTTATACTTATATGGAGCACACGTGTTCTCAGTATGCTCCAGAGCATTATCCAAGAGGAATTCCACACCCTAAGATGCTCCAGAGCACTGTACATAACCAAGCACACCAGTAACTCTGGATTTGTGCACTGGCCATTTCCTTAATTCTTTGTTTACAAGCAACCATATAAAAAACAAAATTGAGGCTATAAAAGCAAGTTTTTGTCCCCTATACTAAATGATGATTCACCATTAATATTTTTTTAAAATGAAACAGTGGATTGTCAGAACAGAGATATAAAAGGATATGCTAAGACCTGAAAAAAATCTGTAGCAATTTACTATAAAGTATCTTTGTACAGAAGAGACACTCATGATTTGTGTATGCTCCTCTAGAAACACACCAAACAGAGTGAGGCCAACATAGCAATGTCTGTTCAAATTATATTTCAAATCTAAAAATTACTCAGTTCTCTGCAGTACTTTTTTTTGGTCTCCAATATCCACATTGCAACCAGATTTCCTCACTGGTGGCAGCACTAACATTGCTGATGCCAGAGCAGGGTAATTCAGAGACCTTACCAACAAAAACTTCAGAGTTTCCGAACTACTAATTATAAGCACAATATCAAGAATTACCTGTAGCTTATTGGAGAACAGTACTAATACAAAAAAAGTTTGATGAGAAAGCAGAACTAACTAGAACTAGAACAGCTCAAAACTACCTAGGAAAAAGAAATACATAGAAAAAGAAGCAATTCCAATCAATGTCATTTTTTTCTTTAGATATTGATCTTGCTGAGTGACATGCAGCTCTCAGAAGTGTTCACCAGAAGCAAATGCATTATTGCAATGAGCACCTTTGTGAAATCTTTGTCTCAGTCCCACTGAAGTGAGCACCAAATCTGCCTCTGTTGTGCCAGAATCCAAACTCTCACATTCAAATATTCTCAAATTGCAGATTCTAAAAGTTTCTGCCCAGCTACACTTTTCTTATTTTAAACTCAAAATTTGGAAAGGATGCACAGTTAAGGATGCCTTTAAAACTTTTCTGACCTCAATGCTTTCACGCTATTTTACATAGTGATTTTCTTTATTATTTCTCAAGAGACTGCAAGTTAAGGATGAGGACCCAGTCCCTGCATGACAGATCCTGCTCCCAGAATAGAAAGTGCAAAAGGAAAGGGAAGTGTCCTCATACAGGAGAGAAGCTAGCATCTTGTCAAGATTTTTATGTGCTTTATTTATTTTCATAAGTAAGCTGTAGTATCTGGGCACCTCCTAGTATTATTTATAGGCCTTTCTATAGAGCTCATAATCACAGTATCTGAGTGCCTCTCGCTATTTACGATATGCCATTTATCTCTAGAGGGTAGAACTCTCCTCCTTTCTGCTTTGAAGATGGCTTTTCATAGAGATAAGGTGCAGATGATTAATGCCTTCTGCACTTGGCATCTTGTGACATGGCTGTTTGGTGAAATGCAAGTTTTTAATCACACTCTAAAGCACAGGATTTGGGCTCAGCTCGATCTTTTTTGGACTGTACCTTTTTCTCCAAATATAGAGTCAATTTCAAAAAAAAGGTAGGGAGAGAACAGGAAATTCCACTGAAAAATCAGCAAGTGCAGTTTTTCTCTCCTGAGAAGCCACACATGACAAAATATCTTCCTTAAAGAAATACAAACCTCAACAATGTCTCTGTGTTTGGTAGATTCTTCTCCAGTGGGACTTCATTTTAAACATGTCAGAGTTTTCCAGTATCCCAGGGAACATTTTTTTTTCAGCCTGAGAAGGTCAGAATGTTTCCTGAGAGGCTGAGAGGAGGGAAAATGAAGGATCTTTCATGTGACTGACACTAAGCAGTATTTTTCCTAACTGCCATGAGCTCACATATCCACTGAGAGTTTCCTTGACAATGAACTCAGCCTCTTCAGCCCCTCTGAAGAAAGGGATGAGATTTGTCTTTTTACACAAAACATCCACAAAAATGCAATCAGCTGATAAACAGCAATTCTTTGATGATAACGACCCTTCAAAAGTACATTTAGGAGAAAGAATAAGCAAAAACCAATAACCCAGAGTGGTTATGAAGAGGACAAGATTACTCATAGCTCAGGACTGTTCTGTCAGAGCAGATGGGCTTCAATTTTTGAAAAAATGAAAGATTTTAAGCAGAACAAATACCAGGATAAACATTATTTTGGTCACTAAGGAAAGGTTTTCTAATCCTAATTCACACCCTTAAGGATCTTTAGTAGACCCCATTAGCAATGGCTAGAGAAAGATCAAAGAAAGAAAACCATCAATAAGAGTAACTTGGATTTTAAGCTCTTTGGCTTTCCTTGGTTATGTATCTTCAGTGTCTGACACACTGACCCTAACCAGAACTGAAATACAAAAAACAGGCACTTCCTCACTGGAGCAACCACTGAAAATCTTCTATGAACTTTCCCTTCAGCAGTAAAGTGAATTTGTATGAACTTTGCTGACACACAAACTTCACAAATATTTCCATGACTGAGATTTCTGAAGGAAGGGCAACTGCCAAAGGACAAAACTCATGAGAACGTAAATTAATTCTAAAGATATCTCTAAAGAGCTCCAAAAGACACGCAATGAACAGGCACTTTCAGAAGCTTAGCAAATCTTCAGGAAGCATCAGCAGAATTATATTCTGAGTGAGGTGGTGTCAGCTGAGACAGATCTTATAGAAATAACGTGTGACTCATTTACTAGTTGCCAGATACTTCCACATTTTCTAGTCTGTTAAAAACAGGAGCTTGATTCTGCTACATGATGGATACAGAAATGTTGGTTATAAAAGAGCTGAGATCTCAGATATCTGTTGGCAGTAGGTAATTAATCCTTCCCATGTCCAAATGGCCCTTTTTATAAATTATTTCCATAATGAAGATTGTGGGGTCCTTTGGCAACTGGTCCCAGGATTAGGGCTCTTTATGTTTCTTGCTCTAGAAATCCTTAGAAATACCACTATATTTGAACATATCATTAATGTAAAATACTGAGATTACACTAGTGTGGAGTTGGGAAAATTGACAGTAAAATCAGCTCAGTATTCCTTATTTGGAATTTGTTTCTCAGCAGAGAAAACCATCTGGGTAAAAAACAAGGCAAAGACAAAAGACACTGAAAGGTGCAGGATAAATCAGTTACGTGATGAATACAGCCTCATTTCAAAAGAATATACATTACTCCATCCCTATTTAATTCAGCGAAAACATATGTGAAGCAAGAAAAGTACAGTAGGCAGCAAAAATAACTCAGGTTTTTAGACAAGATGATGGTGAGTATTTACTAAGATTGGCCTCTATAACTCATAAAGGCATGAGTGAGAGAAAGGAGAAGCAGGATTCAATCTCCAGCAGTGACTGGAAAGGCAAGTGCTGGACTTGTGTAGGGGAACTGTTTTGCATTTGCTGTTTTCCCACCAGCTGAAGCCAGGGAGAGCATTTCCTAAACTGTGCTGGCTCACAATGAGAGGCTGAAGTCAGCAATAAATAAATGTAAGCAGCATAAATCAGATCACAAAGCAAACGAACACACACAGGGCCTGATCTTCCTGTTTAGCCCAGCACACAGCAGGAGGGAATGCAGTGAAACCAAAGCAGAGCTGAGCACAGGAGCTCTGAGAGAGGAATTGGACACCCAAGCCTGGGCTACTCAGCTTTGGCGGGTGTTTTTTTGGGGTGGGGGTAAGTCTTAAAAGAACAAAATTATAGGCAACCAGTTTAAGTATCCCAGCAAAGAATGAAGTGCTTGGGCTGATGTAAATCAGACACAGATGCCAGCTGGGCACTGCTTCCTTCCCATGGCAGAGATCCCCAGAAGAATTCTACCAGATCCAGCACTGGAGCTGCATTTCCTGAGCCCAGAGGCAGCAGCAGTGGGGTTTTCATGCAAGACAACACAAACTAAGTCATCAAGTGAAAGCTATTCCAGACAATGCCTTCTAACCTTAGAAGCCTTGCTGGAGGATTTGTGGAAGGCTCCAGAAACAGCAAGACAACGACAGAAATTTTTGTTGCCCTCTTGCAGATGTGCTGCTAAAATGTGATGGACTTGGTCCGTGCTGATGCCTTTTCCTGTGGAAGCTCCTCATCACAGACAGAGCTGACAGGATGGCAGTCCCTGGTGGAATTCCTGCTATGCAATACCAGTCACAACTCAGGAATACTTCTATATGATGCTTTGCAAGCACTAATTTTATCCTGA
Organism: Prinia subflava; assembly: GCF_021018805.1. Classification (NCBI taxonomy): domain Eukaryota; kingdom Metazoa; phylum Chordata; class Aves; order Passeriformes; family Cisticolidae; genus Prinia; species Prinia subflava. The sequence goes on from NC_086259.1 coordinate 16,340,268, forward strand.
TAATGAGGTGGAACAAAGAGGGGGTAGGTGGGCAGTGCAGAGGGTGGTACATTTTAGTAATGTGTATTATAATGCCTCCAGATTCTCATTATCATCACATTTACATGCTCTATGGGCCAAAAATAGTTCAATTTGATAATAAAAGGCATATTAATTTGACAAAAATTCTCCAAAACTCATGAAGAGTTGCTATAGAGCATGCATGCAAGGACATTAAAAATCATCTTTTCCAAGGACTTGAAAAAAAATAATAGTGGGAAAGTGCAAATGGTTTGTTCTGCCATGTTCTTGACTTCAGATAATCCTTTGACAACAATACACTCTACCACACATTTAAACCATGCTAACACCAACTGGTGCTCTGGAACAATCCTACAGACTGGAGAATGAATTCTCTGCTGAATGAATTTTTTCATGAACACATGAAACATCCTTCAATTAGTGCATGATCAGGGACAGTTTAAGCACCACTTGAGCAGTGAAGGATATGGACACCGAATAATGCCAGACTGACTCAACAACAGGTCATGGTGTACCTCTCAAATACCTCAAAAAAACCCCATGGCACTTGAAGATGAGATACCTGAGACACTCAGTAGCATAGATGCAGTTCCAAATACACTGTGGAAAACAAATGATAAAACATCACCTTGACAGCAATATATGAGTTTCTCTCACAAACTTATTTCCAGACATTTCACCAAAGCTTAGCTCAGGTGCAGGTACACAATTACCTATTTTAGCACAGGCACAATTATAAACTGTAAAACACCTCAGTCCTGGTAAACACTTCACGTAAGAAAAAAATAAGGCAAAAGATAGATATGTTTATTTACTTAGTCCTAAAGACAAAAGTCCAGGAAATTCCTTGCAAACTGACAGGATAAAATACGGTTTCTCTTTGAATGATCTCAACATTTTATCATTCCATCTTTTGGCTATCCAGCATTATATTCTGATCTCAAGAGACCAGTATCTGAGATTAAGTTTTTTTATGGGTTTTCTCTCAATGTCTAACCGGTCTTCCCAAGGTAATATACATTAAACTTGAGAAGCATTAACTACACAGTAAAACTTTATTTTATGTACAACCATGTAAATGAGCCATGTCTACTCTCTTCCAGAACTGGTATCTCTGAAAGTATTTTAATATTACCTCTGAATTAAGGAAAGTTCTCATAACCATGTAACAGGAAAATGTACTATCTTTTTATTATAAATTTATTATTATTAAGTGTCTGATTTACCAGAATACCAAAAAACTACACAGCTGCACATTACAGCTGGTGAACACACAGATACTGTAGATTCAAGCAGCACATGCACATTTATAACAGTGCTCAGAATGTGGGCACCATCCTACAGGTATCCCCATGCTAGGTATAAAAAATAACTCTGATGGACAGGAGGACGTCTGTCCCTTTTAATTAATTTCCTAAGGCTAAATTCAGGCTCATTTTGGAGAACTCATGGCAGTACAGGCCAGTTTCCAAATCTAAATCAAGAAATACACACCATTGCTAAGATCTGTTGCAGTATGGGTTACTGGAGGTTAATCTGGAGGTCCCAGATTAACCTTTGTTCTTTATTGTTGAACAAGATACCGTTAACTTCAGCAGGATTCCATCATTGCTAAATATTACATTTAAAAACCATAAAATTTATCAAGGCCAGTAATACTTTTTTTGACATGTGTCAAGATTTTAAAGTCTTCTGATAGAGCAAAAACAGCCCACTACTAAAAACTGATGTTCATTAACAAAAGCTTTCTCTTCCATAGCCTCTCACCATTTTTTATCCATTGCCTGTTAACCTGATAATCCTAAGTATCTGTCAAAGTCTAGCCCAGAGGAAAGAGTTTGGCAGTTAAAAGAATTAAGGTTCTTAGAATTGTCTAGAAATAGAATTTTCATTAAAGGAAAAAAATAAAAATCCATATTTGAAAAGTTAATTTTCATCTTTTTTAACTGGTGCAACTTACAGCTAATTCGTTGGAAATTATAACTAGCTCTACAAGTTGAAACACCAAAAACCTGCATTCTGCCAAGCTACTGGCCTATTAATCCAGTATAATCCACATCCTTAAAATAACATCTTCAGAAGGATTGTGGCTATATCCATCTGTTCAGGCAATGAATATTTTATTATGTCTTACAGAAACACCAACGCATTATAGAAATGTCATCTAGAGATGTTTTAAATCTTTTTATATCTGACTAGCTAAAGACATCTCGTTCCAGAATAATGGAGTTAACAGGTAAATGAACACCCCACTTCCACTCCACAGGCCACTGGAAGTCAGTGTTTTAGAAAGGATAAAAGAGACTCTGGCAAGTTCCAAAAGAGCACAGAACCTACAATCCACCCTCTCACCAGGGATGGCAGCAGTGATGTGGCTGCAGACCACGACTTAAATGACACAGGTGTCACCCAGCCTGTGACAGGGACAGTGCTTGCAGGGAGGTTTCCTTAAACCACTCCCTGAACAGCCCTAGGAGTCAGTGACATCCCTGATAACGTCACTGCTACATGAAAAGCAGACACTGCACACTCCATCAGGTCTCTGGTTCCTTATGCACATTTGCAAATTAAAGATTTGTAACAGTCTACCAAACGTATCAGAGGATTAATTCCTTCTCCACGGACTTCTACCTTTCCTTGTTACACCGGACAAAGCCAGCAGGGACCGTGCTTAAAATCAACATAAATATAGCAAATCAAAGCCAACACAACTCATCAGAAGAGAATTTTAGATCTTCAATTAATTTAAGCAAATAGCAAAAGCTGTTTATCCCAGGGAAACAACACTCAGTCTCTAGCAGAGTCATGCATCATCACCTTCAAAGGTGCATGTCTGGAACAAAGAAAACACTTTTTAAGTTGGGAGATTTCTTGGAGTCTGAGTAGAGCCTGATACTAATGAAACCTCATTCCTTGAGGAGCTATCACAAACATGGGCATTAAATCCCATCCAAACAACAGAGAAATCCAATGTACTTGCACGTTAGATAGCTCTTTTTTATATACCTCAGCTTTCATTGTAGGATTAATGAGAGGCAGAACCACATAGGACCTGATAATCATTTATACCCCAACAGGATAAAAGTTTCTTACAGCAGGCACCAGCATAACTGAAATGTAACCAAACAAACTGAAGGGTAAAAGAGGTCAGTTCCCAAGGATTTATATCCACGTTACCAACCCTCTCTGCTCTCAGAAACTCCAAAAATTTGAGAGTAACGGCGATGCAAAATGCTTTTTTACATAAATGCTACTAAAAACACAGAAACCAGTAGAAAATTATAACTACTTTAAACCAAGCTGTAGAATTTTATGGTAAGGATATAATTTTCTGCTAAGTTTTATAGATGTGCCCAGAAATAAAACACCAGGCCTCTATTGAGTTTTATAGGGCTTTTCTGTATGAATTACAAACAGTGGTATTCAAACAATACTTGTGGATCGGACTGCCAGCAGCCCTGTAAGTTAAAACTGCATTGCATAAACCAGGCATTGAATAATTTGGGATAATGAACAAATTCATAAAGAATCGGTGGCTGTTTGTCAGTAATCTGTGAACAGACAGAGTGGTAAATTCATTGAATAAATAAAAAAAGAAAGAAAAACCAACCCTCTTGGCTGGGAATAGTTCACCCAAAACCTTTACTGCTTTGCCTTTAAGGGACTGCCTAAAGGTCTTATAACTCCACAGCATTCCTGCTAGGTAATTTGTGCAGCATTTTTTAGCAACAGTTAAATTAAAAAGCCCTTATGGGAAAACTCAATGATTTTAATAGAGATGAAATCAATATGGTTCTGCAGAAATTACTCCAAAACCTTCAGTTAGATCCTCTCTCCCCATCCCAGCCCCTTTACAGCGCACAGTGCAGCCAATGCAGCGAAGAGAATCCTGAAGTGGTTGATTACAACCACAGGGAATATCCCAAGGGAAAGCACATCTGAGACCCTGTGAGAGCTGGGTTTGCACCTGGAAGAAGAGAACAGCCTCAGACGGAGGGGTCAGGACGGGGATGCAGCGTGGCTGGGAACCAAATCATGCTGAGAACCTCTCCAGTAGTTAGTGCATGGGAAGCTTAAATGCTTTTCCACTTCCCATTTGAGACAGTGTCCTTTAACAGTGTCCTTTCTCTGGAAGTAACCCACAGAATTCAGATGGGAATTCAATTTCAGCTCAGGGACTACAGCCAATCTAATACTGCCACAGAAAATCTGGCCTTCCTGGCTAAATTTGGTAAAATACTGCCTTTTGCCACTTCCTTATGCTTGTGCCTCCTTCACTTAATAGGAAGCTAAGTTTGGAAAAGTCAAAAATATGGAAAACGGGAGAAAGCCTGCTTTTCATTCACAGGTGAATAAACATATCCTGAAAATCCCAAACGAGGCTTAAACAGTGTAACCACAGGGTTACATCACTGATGGAGCTTCATGAACATGGGGAGATCCTAATGAAACTCCCTTTAGAAACAAAAGCCTCACAATAAAGATGTCTGTCGTGGCAAGAATAACATTATAGTTATGTTTCACCTTATTTTGCCCTGATCTTAGCCCAAATTAAAGAATACAGAACAAACCCACCACCATCCCTTGTGTTCAGTTTCCACAGGCCTGAAAGAAGTCACACACTAAATCCAACAAATGAAACAATGATGCTGCACCCAAGAACTCAAAATTTTATCTGTAATTATGCTTTTCTCTCTTCCTGGGGTGCCACATGAAAACACACACAAAAGTCTGCAATGTACACTGGTTAGCAGGGGAAGTACAGCAGAACCATACATACAGGAGTGGCAGATAAGATCAGAAATCTCCACCTGAAAATCTGCATTTAACTTGAAGGGAAAGTATTTGATTTTTGGGCCATAACTTTTACACTTTCCCCCTATTAGCTTTTAAAGCTAAATTTTAGTATCCAAGTTCTCCTAAGTGGATGACCAATGGAATAAAATGTAGCTGAAATCAACATGCTCTTAAGAGCTGTTTAGATTTTGTAGCTTTGTTTAGTACTGAACACAGTCATTAAAGTGCAGTTACCACAATAATAAACGTAGATACCATTAATTACAATACTAGATTTAAAATGCAACTTGAGTGTCTCCAGTGGCTTTTAAGGGGGTGTAATACCACAGTCAATTCAAATTTAATCAAAACTAGCAGTTTAATTTCGTCTACATTTACAGATAAAAAACTCCAAACTTTACAGCCATTCTATAACTCTATTCTATACACATATTAGGTACAGGGAAAATAGGAATATTTCATTTGATAAATAACTGGTTTTGCATTTTTGCCCATCCCTGCTTACATGTCAACTTATTCAGCTTAGGGTGGAAAAAATGCACGCACTTCCCTTTTCTTAAGGGATGTACGTGCATTTTTCCACTTAGTGGTGAAAGAACTGAACAAATAAATCCCACTGATAATTCCAGCACGTAATCTTATCAGAGCTTCAATCTCTTGCACTAAAAAAATCTCTCTTGTGACATGTAAAAGGGTAGACAGATATCATGGAGGATTTCTGGAGTCTGTTCTGCTGTCCTACATCACCGAAGCCAAACAGGCTGGTCTCAGAAAATTGCCTTAAGCCTCTGAGCACAAAGCTGAGACTTTTAAAGGAGTGCATGAAAAGTGACTCGCTCTTCTGCCCTTTGCAAATTCCCACCTGCATCCCTGTTTGCGAGGAGGATTGTTTTTACTTTCATACAGCACTCGTGTTTAGAGGCCCCAGGGGAGATCAGGGCCCTGTTGTAGCAGACACTGAGCAAGCACATGGAAGGCCTGAGCTCTCAATAATAATAATAAGTTTGTGAGCTCTCAAAAGAGACAGGGGAGAGTGGGAGGGGAGGCAGAGGCACAGGGAAGTGATTTGCTCAAGATCACAGAACACGTCATTAAGGGGCCAAGACCTTCTGGTTCTTCATGAGGTTAAGGAACTAAAGATGCCCAACACAAGGTGAACTCTGAGCCCAGAAAAATGAAACTTTCTTTTTAAAGTTCATATGGCAAAGAGCCCCTCATCTGTCTGTAATAACACAGCATACTATTTTCAGACTCAAGACACTGGTCTAGAATAATCACAGCTCTGATCACCATAGAAGTGCTGATACTCCATCTAGCATTCAGACTGAAGAGAGATTTCAGGATTAGGTACTGACCAATGTATTTCTGCATTCATTAGTAAATAGTGCCCACCTTTGCTTCACCTTCACCACATAATACCCAATTCTCTTCAGGCACTATAAGTATTTACACCAATTTGCTATTTTCCTGGAAGGGACACCTGCACCAGCTCTAAAAAATCAATTAAAATTGTACCCAATTAAAATTATAGTTTTGCTGTTGATTTGAATGGGAAGAGAACTGAGACAATGCAAAAAAAAAAAAAAAAAAAGCCAGGGATTTCAGCCTCACAGGTACTCTACAACTTGGCTGCCCCAAATGACTTTGCTCAGTGCCTCTTTTGCCAAAGAAAGCACAAAATGTGTTTCAAGGGAGAAGTACACATCGGGTAGCTCCAAAGAAATGCCTTTCTCTGAAATTTGAGCAAGAAAACACCCCAACCAGTGATAGCAGATGTACTTAATATCTCCTGAGTCAATTATTATAACTTTTCCTAAGAGATTTTGAAGTTCCAAAGGTTGGAGAAGTGAAGAATCTCTATCAGACTGGCTCAATCTGTAGTCTTGGTTGGCTTTTTGTCAAGGACCATTTAGGCCCAGCTGGGATTTCCAAGGCTGCACAAGGAAGTCCAGGCTTCCTTCAAAGTTATTTTCTTTACCAGAGTGGTCAACTAACTGATATTTCTGAATAGTTTAGAATTGGAATTTTTATGCACACTTCCTAGAAAACCTGGCATGTGTTTAAAATTGTTAAGATATTTGTGCCTTGCTACAGTGCTCATTTTAGCACAGAACTAGACCAGAAATAGAGCTACCTCTCTGTGGCACAACTGGCTGATTAAATCCAAAGTAAAAGGCGCTTGTGACCAATCATGAAGATTAATCAAGTGTGTCATTCATGAATTAGCAGTCACCCCAAAGGGCTCCTTTTTCTACTGCCACATTAAAGCACTTTCCCAAATGCAAGAACAACAGCATGACTCAGTTCTCTCCCAGAAATTCTAAGATTTCCAGCAAAAACTGTTCAGGATGTGGTTTTCTCAGAACCGTGTATCTGTTCCACCTTCATCATGTTATCAGTCAAGGAGTCAAGTGCACAGAAGACATGAGAGGTGTGGTGGTAGTTGTGTCACAGAAAATTTACCAGGACTATGTGTAATTCGGGGTGAAAGAGGTAAAGAAACTCACTTTAAAATTACACATGAGGAGAAAAACTTTGAGAATATGGCAGTGTGTGTGTGCACATGGAGGGATCACAACAGGGAACTGATTTGGGGGCCCAGCTACAGCATCTCCTGCTTCCTCACATTTCTCAGGCATGGAATTCAGCCTCACCTTCTCATGGCTCCACATTATTCAATATGGCTTCAGCAGTACGTGCTATTTAAACATCACTAATGCATCAACGCCACCAACACTGCTCAGGAAAATGCTGTCATGGACCAGTGACTGCTGCATCACCAGAAGGAGAGTGAGAAAAAACCTCACAGGATGAGTCACTCCATGTGCAGCACCAAACATTTTAAATAGCCTGAGCTGCACAGATTTCAGCTGGTGCTGTGGGCAGCCAGCCAAGACAGCCCAGGATCACTACCTGAGATGGTATTTTAGGATACACCTGGCAGCCCTGGAAGCCAATTCCCAACACTCTCTCAGCTCAGAATTACAACCAGGGAACTCAGCATAGTCAAAGCATTGTAGGACTGACAACTGAAAAGAAAATCAAGTTCCCTAGATTAAGGAATCGGAGCAGATCAGAATAAACATTAGAAAAGCAGCTCGCCAGCACAGAGTGAAAAGCTGACTTTTTAAATAAAGTCACATCCCTCTGACAAAACTAAAGACCAAAGCTATACTTGATTTTTTAAAATTTCTATTTAAAAAACTAAACTAGTATTGACTAACAGCTACACTCTACTTGCCTGAATTGCATCCCACCAATACTCCCCTTATGTCCAGTGAGCTCAGTCTAGCATCAACAGTAAGATTTTATTGGAACTCAGATGTGAAAGTAAGATTCCCTCAGGTTTCCTTCCAACATTTGTTTGGCAACCATCGCTGGCATTATTTTTGAAAGGATTTTCAGTCTAGATCTAAATCTGTTTATTATATTGACATGAGACTCTCCAAGCAGAGTTTATTCAGTATAAACCCTTGGGCTCCACAAGCTGAAGGGGCTCACAATCACTTGTCAGAGAGGAGGAAGAAGACACTATGACAAATGCTGTCAAACACCACACTCATAACACAGCAGAGATCACTTCTTTGATCAAGAGAATCACAGCCTGAAAACCTGTAAATACCAGCACTCTGCACTATCACTTAGAAATTGTGATAACAGTTTAACACTGAATTGCTACTGAACTTGCTTTCTTATAATAGCTGCTGTACGTGAGGAAGCTGGCAACAGTTTTGAATTTTCATTCATGTGCAATTTCAGGAGATGAGATGAGAAAATTTAAGTATTTTCTCTGAATGATGAGTATTTTCTCTGAAAATACTTAAATAGTTAATGGGTCAAAGTAAACAGCAAAAAGACAGATCTGAAAAAGCCACACAAAACATAAGTGCAACGTAAGTTTAAAACAACCACTGGGAAGACGAGAAACTTGCCTCAAATAAAAAGAGCTGGATGTTGCCTTAAATCCAGGAAAGATATTAGGATGTTACAATAAAGGGAAGGACATTACCTTCTGATGCTTCAGTTTCCTATTTCACTTCTTTCCCTGAGCTCAAGGGATATCAGGATACACAAACCCTGCCTGCGATCTACTCAGGCACTCCATAACCAGCACCTTCGGAAAGGCCAATTTATAAAGGAAATGAGATCTGCCCAAAAGAAATAAAATAATTGACCCTACTCAGTAAACTTTTGTGAAAACTTAAATTCAAGAAGTAGAAATCAAGAAGGAGAAATTAACATTAATGCCATAGAAAAAGGATGGGGAAAAGATTATATGAAAAGCACTTCAACCCCACCTTCTATGAGCCACTACAGCACCCCAAGGTTAGCCAGTACACTACAGACACACAAGGCATTAAACCAAGCATTTTTACTTTATCTGGTTGTTGGCAGGGAACTGTCTAAGTTCTGGTTATCTTTGTTGAACTTTTGAAAGTGCTTATGCACACTTATATCCAGAAGAGGTCATAGAAACCTGTGGTTTTGTCTTTGGTTCTTACAAGCCAAAATGACTCAGCAATATAAAAAGTACATCAGCAAACTTTACAATCCTAAGGTCATGCACTTATTTCAGATTTTTTTCCACTGGCCCACTTTACAGCCACCTTGTCCCAGCCTGTAGCACTGCAGAGGGTTGTTGTCACCTAAGGGCAGGACCCACCAGTTCATTCTGCTGAACCTGCTGTCCATCAGTCAAGGCTGCCCAGCTCCCCCTGCAGAGCCTTCCTGCCCTCCAGCACATCAGCACTCCCACCTAACCTGGTGTCCTTCTGCAAACTGGCTGAGGGGGCACTTTGTTTTGTCCATTTTGACATTTTGTCCACTTGACTCATGCAGACATTAAACCAAACTCGCCCAAATTCACCACCACCCTCAGGGCCTGACCATGCAGCCAATTAATTGTTCACCCAGCAAGGAGTGCACCTGAACAAGCCATGAACAGCCAGTTTCTCATGAATGTTGAGGGAATGACATCAAAGGCTCTCCCAAAATCCAGACAGACACATCCACAGCCTTCTCCTCATCCCCTAAACAGGTCGCCCTGTCACACAAGGGGATCAGTTGGCAAGCAGGACATGTCCCAAACATGTCCCCGGGTTGTCCTGTAGCTGCTGTGTGATGGCACTGGGGATGAGCTGCTCCATGAACCTCCCCAGCCCTGTGGGCAGCTCCACAGGCCTGCAGTTCCCTGAATCCTTCTTCCTGCTCATCCTTGTAGGTGGGTACCACATTTACCAAACTCCAGTCACGTGGGACCTGCCCAGGATTGCTGATAAATGACTGACAGTGGCTCAGTGAGTTCTTCCATCAGCTTCCTCAGTATCCCTGGGGATTCCCATCCAGCCCCACAGCCCTGTGTGTACCTATGTGCTGCAGGAGGCCACTGAGCATTTCTCTCTGAATTAGGGGACCTCCTGGGGTCCTGGAGTAAAACTGGTGTTACCAGTAAAGACTGAGGCAAAGAAGTCATCAAGTACTTCAACCTTTTCCTTAGCCTTTATCACTGTATTCCCCCATCATCCAATAAAGGAAGGAGATTCTCCTTTCATTGCTGATGTATTTACAGATGAATATTTTTTATTGCCTTTTGTAGCAGTAGCCAAGTTAATTTCTAGCTAGGTTGTGGCCACTCCCTTTGGAGAGAAAGAAAGCTGTACTTTAAAAGAGGCCAAATATCATTAAACAGATCTAAGACAGGAAGTAAAAAACTGAACTTTAGCTGCTGTCACTCGTCACTTCAGAATCTCTACTGCAGCATCTAACAGAAACTATAGCTGACCTTTGTACAGACTGCTGCTACTCAAAATCAAATCTGGTCAGTAAGTAAACTCTCTATGAAGAATATTAGAGATATCTTAATAGCGTCAAATAAAGAGGACACCAGTATTTCATCTCATAAAATAAAAGCACAAAGAGCATCTTAAATATTTAATTTGGAGGATTCTGACTGACTTTTTTTCCATACTTGCATAGAGCCTAAAATGCAGGGTGTCAACATACATCAGAAAGGATGCAATTATCCAAGTGAAATGAAATTTTAAAATGCAGTCCTGTAGCTCAGGTTACTCCTTTATTATTGCCTGATAACACCTTTTACAGACAGATGTCTTACAAAGATGGTCAGAGTCCTTTCTTGTCCGTACAAAGGACACAGTCAATAGCCATGAGTTAAACGTAAGGCTCAGTTGTAACTGGGGCTGGAGTTGGTGCCTTTTCCAGCTCATGCCTCTGTTTCCACACTTCTGGTGCCCACTCTTTCCATACAAGTTAATCACAAACACAGCCCTTGCTGTCAGCAGCAAGTCTTAATCTCAGTATGATTCAGGCATCAGCAGAGTCACTCTTTGAACTCCTCCTGCTTCAGTGGGTATTTCCTGTCAAAGCAGGACTGTGGAACTTCACTTATGGCCCAGCATCCTGCCCTGGAAGCACAACTCTCTGTGCTGTACATTCACAGGTCACACAAAGCTTCACATTAGGCCACCAAAAGCTCAGGAACACAACTGCAGAGCTGCCATGCCTGTTCTCTCTAAACTTCACCCACTGAAACAACCAGAGCAGCAGGGCAGTGGCTGCTTTAGAGGCAAAAGGATTGGAGCAGATTCACACAGCAGTTAAAAGCCTCTGAGTGCATGGTTTAAAAGACCAGGTAATAATGTGCTCACAATTCAGATTTTTCAAGAAAAGCCAGCAGAACATAAAAAATTAGTTTTGATGTAGCTCCATATAAGCTTTCTGCAATTAGCAAATAGAGTGAGTGCCTCTACAGCTTCTGCCTTACAGCAGAACCAACGTTATTATCAGTTTGCTCTTGATACCAGAAAGCGATTTTCATGTACTTACATCTGCTCTCAGAAGGAAGAGAAAATGGTTTGTGAAGCTCCCATTAGCATAGAAAAGCAGAAACATCTGCTGGGAGCTTTAGGAGGCTCTCTGGGGTCACCCCTGGCCTTGGCAGCACTCAAGGTGTGGCTTCAAGACAGGAGGGGGCAATTTGACCACACAGCAGTCCTTGCAAGGTTTCTGCATTTATTAAAAACAAATAAAACCAAAATCCATTTCTACCTAGCTGAGGATAAGTAATCCACCTTTGCTGATTTCTCCCTGTATAAACGTACAAACTGTTTCACTGCTCAAGTCATTAATCCTTCCGTACAGTACCTCACTGAAGTGGGATTTTAACAAGCAAGACACAAAACTAGCGTTGAGTCACCTCTATGTGCTGGGGCTGTGGCACCATCTAGAGGATTCGAGCTGGAAATTCCTCACACTATGGGCAAAAAAATGGGAAACTGCACTCAAAACTCGTGGGGAAAAAAGCCACAAAAATATATATATTTATGCTATTTGGATGCATGGAGGTAACAGAAGAGAATAACAAAATCTTATCAACAGTCAGAGATATTTCCAAATCTCCTCCACTCCACCTCACATGCTTGCTACAAGATATTTTTCAGGTGAAGAAATGCAAGTCCTTCCCTAGATTTTTGTTGATGACCTTGCAAGACTAACTAACTTTATTCTGTTTTCCTTCATTTTCACCTTTTTATCTTAATAAAACCAAAGCCAAATTTCAAACAGGGAAAGGAAGGATGTTTTTAACAAGATAACAGAGATAATGGTTTAATTGTATTTCATAGGAGGATGTGCTGACAGCTGATTGCTCACTGCAGAACTATCAAAAGAGGAGGAAAAGGAGAGGCACAGCCCTGGAGCCCCTGGACACCTCAAACATCACTTGGAGTACTTTCAGCTTGGCACACTCTTCCCCAATAACTTAATTTCACTACAGAAACAAAAGAACACTTTTGGTCCTGTAGCCTTGTGGGATAGCAAAGTTCAATCCCTGTTGCCTCCATAAAACTCTGAATTAGTTTCTCAGATGCTGAAAGACTGGAAATGGGGAATATTCACAGTGTGACTACTCCACAGAGTTTGTGGGAAAAAAATCCAAACTGTATTTTCTGTTCATTGCTGGATATGTGACTGACCAGCAGCTTGATTTACAGTGACAGCTGTGCATTAAAAATTCAAACTTTTGTACACCTGAATACAATTTGTACCTGTCACTATTGTGTCAAAATAATCATGTAATACCAAATAATCATTTATATTAGATATTTATAAGGACTGCGGGCTAAGAATGGATTCTAAGCTTTCAGCTACTATGCCACATTATCTGCTTCAGCCCACTTTCCTTGGAGACTGTTAGGATAGAAGTAAAAGCACAGAGGGAAAACCAGAAAGCCCAGCTGTGTGGTCATCAGCAGCACCACAGTTGGTCATGGATGAGTTAATTTCATTTTACAGGCCAACAAAACTGAAAACTTCTGGAGATACCCTGCAGCATTGGCATAGGAGCTCATGTAATAGCTGGCAGACCTTTACAGTTAGCTGTAATCAAGAATATTCCTGATAAAAAGCAAAGTTCTTCCTGAACTGAATTGATCTGTGTCATTTCATAACAGCTGGCAGCAAATAAGGATTGTTCATAGCACTTCAGTGAGCTGAAGTCCTTCAGTGTGTCCCTCAGCGTGCTTCACTCCCTTCCTGCCTCTTCCTTGTCACACGGGTTCAAGCAGCAAAGAACAAAAGCAGGTTTCATTTACTTACCAGCAAAATCCTCTTCCTAGTTTCCATGTAGAGAATCACATCTTCTATCATAGCTTGAGGGAGAAAAAAAAGCAAATAGTTTTGAGTATTTTCCATCTTTCAGTTGATTGGTTTTTCCTCAGTCTTAACTAGAAATGCAGAAATTAGTTTAAACAACAGTCAAACGCAGACACCTGAAGTTTAAGGTTATCACTTTTTACTTTTCCCGCAAATAATTAAAATTAATTGCACAGATAAGCATTTGCAAGGTTCTAGTCCTAGACTAAGAGGGATTTCTCTTTTTCAAGCACTGTTCCTGGCTTCACTACTGTACATTGAAAGAGTAATTATGTTGTTTGGAGTCTGAATCCTCAGTTCATTTTGAAGTAACCAAGAAAGTATTTTAATTTCTTAAGTGTCTCACTCTAATGCAAAGCCTATCTGCATGTCTGTAAAACTCTGTGTGTCTGAGTCTTTCATGCCGAGCATAAATAATGCTTCCAAGAATAATCCTGCATCATGCTAGCTGTCATTTTGGCTCCAGTTCAGTATTTTCTGCAAAGCTGTGCTGATATTTTTATTGGTTTTAAAAAGACATACAGGTATCTTGCATCTATGAGGGAAAGCAGTGGTCTTGAAAGAAGCCTTGAAAATTAAGAAATAGCAATGGTGGAGAAGAGTGAGTAGAAAAACTTGTCCTTTTCATTTTTCTAAATCCCTGGCATTGCCAGCTCAATTACTGAGGATAGGATCATCACTATCCCTTACACTACGTGCTGAATTTAATAGCAAGTCACTAACACCAACAGTAGGACCAGGTTTATATTGTATAATCTATAGGTTATCATTTAAGAGCATCTACAGGCTGTATTAAAACAAAATTGCCCAGCAGATGTTCCAGGCAGATTCAATAATCACACCCCAGTGCTTCCAATTGTTCAAAAAAATGAAAAACTATCTGTAAGTGAAGTAACCTCATTTCCAAAAATTCAGAGCACCAGATTCCTCACTGTAACTGAGCTGCACAGGTGAGGCAATGCTGGTCACATGTGAAACAACTCACACATGCCAGTGCCAGCTCTAGGCACAGCATTCTTGATCACCTTCCATAGCATGGCACAGGATGCTGGATTAACTCCTCAAATAGTGGTTTTTGAAATAAAGACACTCTTACTCTATACCTCCTGATAATTTCTCCCTTTCTTCATAAACCAGATTTTCAATGCAGCTGCACAGTTATCTGAACACAGCGACTTCAACACATGATTTATGCTGGCCCCTGCCAGTCTGAAACTTAATAAATGCCTGAAATAATATTGTTGCTATAGATAAGGCAATCCCACACACTGAAGTTATTTTCTCTCCAACACAGGGCCAGCAACTGCATTAAATTATGTGTTGATACACAGTTATAGTTTCAAATACAATTGTGTCCTTAAAGAGATGCAGATACCCAACTAGCTTGTTAACTTATTCTTAGGATATCTACCTTAAAAAAAAAAAAAAAAAAAAAAAAAAAAAAAAAAAAAAAAAAAAAAAAAAAAAAAAAAAAAGTGCTGGTGGTTTCCCAAACTTGCCAACTCAAGAGCAGAGTAATTAAACGTCACCTCAAGGATAAAAACCCAAGAAGCTTCATATATAACTTCAATTAAACTAATCACCATCTCTTAAAAAGACAAATAATGGTTTTTTGAACATGTCAGTGCTATTTACTGAGAATGGAGAAGGAGTTCTTCACATGTCTTGCACACAAAATTTGTTCCCTTACTGTTTTTGCAAAAGAGAACAGAAACACGTGGGTAAATTATTTACACAGGAAAAGTCTAGACTTCTTCTGAAGATGATTTGAGCACCAGCACACAATGATCAGAGCACAGCAGGTCTGGAAAGCTGCTGCTGCTGGAAGCGGGCTCTGCACACCCACACAACCCGTAACACCTGGGGGCACGCAGACAGCAGACCAGGAAACACTTACATGCAGGGAAAAGACAAAGACTTATTTCTAAAAACAGCATCTCAATTGCTGTCTTTGGGATTTAGTCAGTATCAGCCTCAGCTTTACATAAAATAACTGGAAAACCCCTCTGCTAGGACCACTAAGGCAGCTTGGGTTGGTCTTACCTCACCTCAGAGTCTCCCAGCAGAGTTCAGCCACAGCCTCCCCACAGCCCAAACCCCACAGAGAGCCTTGGGGCCCTCAGGGCTCTAATTAATAACCTCAGGGCTCTAATTAATAACCCAGCCCAGCCCAGCCCCACCTGGCTGCCCCCTGTCTCTGGGCTCTCTTAGGCCCCTCAGCCCCTCGGGGTCTGTCCTGGCTGCCCCTGGCCATGAGCTGCAGGTCCCAGGGTGTCACCGGTGCTGTCACTGCCAGGACACAGCGGCAGCAGCCAGGACATGGCAGTGGAGAGGGGTCCACCTGCTCCCCACAATGGGACAGGGGATGGGGCCAGGGGGGCAGAGCCAGAGCCCCGGGGCTGCTCTCGAGCATGGAAACCCTGAAGCCTCCTCACATGGCCATGGGGCATCCTCACAGGACACCCTTGTGTCCCCTCTCCTCACAAAACCCCACGGAGGGGTTGTCACACTTGTTATGAGCACCAGGGGTAAAACATCCTCTGCTCTCTCCAAGTATCCCTTTTGGTAGCAGCAAAGAGCGTGGTAACTGCTGAGCACAAAGCTGCACAGGGTGATCTCCTAACACATCCACCCACGGCCCTCCATGAACGTGCTGTGAATCTCAAGAACACCTATGTCATCTAAAGACACAAACATTTGGTTTGTGGCCATTCCTTGGAGCTTTCTGTGATGCAGTTTTTAATTCAAGTTAACAGGAAAGCAGAGCCTGACATCAGCCTTCACTGGAAGTATGAGTATAATCTTCATTTAACTTAAGGAGTTCCATATTGTTCCCAATCCCCCTTGTTTAACTAAACTGCTTACCTCAGAACCAGATCTTGAACATCTCATTATAGAGAGGGAGAATGTGTGGCACTGAGCCATTGCTTTTACAGGCACTCTTGGTCCAAAATTCTTCATATACACAACAACAACCACTAGCAATTCACTCCCCACCTCTTCCTCTGAAAAGTTATGATAGAATAAAAACACAAGACAATAATATCTATTAAACAGTGTCAATCTTCCACTGTGAGAGCCATTCCTTGGCCCTGCTAAATATTCATGACTTATTTAAATTGTGTCGTGATGTGTTGTTGTTGTAGGAGGAAGACCAAGTTTCCCGTCAGGCCAGCTTTGGCTTTGATCCCACTGACTGTCAGCCAAAAGTGAAACTGGTCACAGAATCAGTTTTCACAAGCCAGGTTTCACCGGTTTATCTCTTTTAATCTTTCATTTACAAAGGAGACTGCTTTGTGCAATTTACCTTGCCCATAATTTAATTGGCCTCCTTCACTTTTACAATCCCCATAAAATTTATTCCACCAGCAGCAGTTTAGCAATGGGAGGCACCAACACCAAGAAGGAAACCTAAATGTTATTTAGTCTTTAGAAATTGTGAACAATTTCATTTCTATGCCTGGTTATTTTAAGTAAAATGTGCCTTTGTTCACAGAATAGATGAAGCAGGTCAAGAGGGAAGCATGCAGCCTGGCAAATGGAAACTGAAAAGCTGCTTTGTGCCTGCACTTGCTCATGTCAAGATATGGCTGTTCAGTAAGTTGAAATGCAGTCTGGTTTCAGAGTGAGCACAGTTTCAGCAATTTCTGTATTCTGTTGCAGTAAATAGAAAGTGTCTTCATCCAATGAACACTTGGAATAAACGGCAGATGAGAAGTGAAAAAAATCCAGCACTTAGATAATACAAATGATCTTTTTTTGAGTTTGCAGATTGATAAATTTCTCAAGGCAAAACCACCACTGTAATCTAATGGAAAAATAACCTTATTTTCTTATGTTCTGTTACTTGGAACTGTTTCCTCCTCAGCACAATATTGGTCATGTGTGCCTTCCTCCTCAGGTGTAGAGCTGCAGTCCATCTTTCTCTGGGATCATGCTAGTTTACTGGGGCAAAGTTCAGCTACAGCTGTGCAGAGATAAGACAGTAATGTGCTGCTTACAAAGGCTGGTTTGGATTCTTTCTGTCTCAATTTTCCTTCACAAAGTAGGAAATACATTCCACTATTTCACACATTGGACTGTTCACAGGAAGGAATCAGGCACCCCCATGTTCTGTCCAAACTTCCTCATCCTCAAAATTGTAGAACACGTGGCCCAAGTGAAGCCAATGGGCAAGACTAGTGCAGGAATTTTGGGTTTGGTTGATCATTTAAAATGTTTCAACACCAGACATGAATACAAGAGAGTCTGTAGCTGTGAGGTTGCATTCAAGTACCCAGGAGTTGGATTCCACAAACAAAACCTCAAAGTGTGTAGTGAAAAATTATTGTTAGATCTCAAAATATACATAAGTAGCACTGGTCAAGCTAATGACTTCAAACCTCTCTGTAGAAAATTTGATTTAATTTCTGTGTGAAACCTTTCAAGCAAGTGTACAATTTTAATCACAGTAAAAACAGTCAAACCAGTGGTTTTGAAGTGAGGTTTCTTACACTGCTTAGGTTCCCTGAATAGAAGAAATCCTCTGTTCCTCACTAACATAAACAGCTGGCTTTTACTACAATTTTTTGTAATAGTGTAAGTGTAATACTGTGCAGGTGAACAAGCAAATGAAAGAGATCTGATACAAACATTGCCTGTTCTTTGATTTAATGCCCAAAGTTCATTTGTTCATTGAAGCACTCTGCTCAGGGTAACTTGCTTATTCAGAAAATCTCATAAACTGCTGCTATCTCTCACAGTTGAGAAGGATCACAACACAGCATTTCTAATAAAGGATTTATTTGCCTTTCTCTAATTTGGGTGGCAAACACAAAGAGAATTTGTCCTAAAGTAAGCATAACTCAGCTTTAATCTAAGGATGTCACTAGTGTCAACTCATTTTCATGTAATTATTAGACCTTGGAGGATCATTTAACATTTACCATTTTCATTGAAAGTGCTATATTTGTTGAAGCAATCATTTACACACAAGGTCATATAAACTTGACACCAATTCATTGCTGCTTTAAAGTGACTCACTGTTTAATGCTGTGATTATATAGATATTCTTATGCTAATAAAGTGCTTGGGAACACCTGTTTGTTTCCATAAAACATCAGTTTCAATCTCTGTGTAATAAACATTAGACACAAAGGATCTAGTGGGTCATTCTGTGCACTTCCCTACACTACACAATGCAGAATTATTTTTCAAGTGATGACACAGATTTTATGTGATTGTAATAACTAGGGAAGCTATTGAATAGTCTAATATCTCAGGTGGTTCTTTTATTTCTTTTACTCCTTTGCCTCTAATTCTTTACCTGGCATTCCCTACCTTTGCATGTTGGTCCTCTTTCCACCACCAGACTCTTCAACTTAAGCTGTATTATTCTATTTTTGTATTCCAGTCCAGTCCATCTGGAAGACACAATACCAGTGTATGCAAAGAGAAAATTGTCTTGCCAGCTTGTAATCTATTGTCTTTGTTACTAGGTCAAATAAATTTTTTATTAGTGAAACAAGCTTATTAATTCTCAACAGCTTTACATTTGTAGGATTACTGTGAAGCCTGGCTTTAGTTTCACCCAGTAGCCTATTAATATAAAAAGCATGATTTGACAAATCATAGATAAACAATGATTCATTAAATCATCAAGAATTAATCTTGACTTATGTGGTCATATTTTAATAGCTGGGATCAATACACTGTGTACCACCAATTGTCAATATTTGGCCACTGATTGGAAGGGATTGTTCCAAGGGTGGTTTTCCTTGCCAAGTGCAAACAAACCATGTCTGCCCTTTGATTGCTCCTGGTATTTCCCTGGGAATGTGCAATTCCTATCTCTGCATGTGCCAAGTGCCACAGTGAAAAGTGTGGGTTAGATTCTTGCAGCCAAATTACAAACTCACCCTGTTTCAGATGGTGAAGCACCTGAACTGGTTGAGTACTGCAGAATGGAATTTCATAGGATTTAAGAGATTCAAACAGTGATTAAGATCTTTCAGAAGTTTCATTAAGGCATTCAATGTTTAATTGCCACTGATTCATATAAATTAAATATATAGATACCTGAAATCAACACAACTTCTTTCTGCTACAAAACAGGAAAAAAACAGCCTTGATTTCCCACTTACAATCTGCTGCATGTGAAGAATATTCAGCTTAACTGAATGATTATTAGAAAATTATGTGTTTGCAGGCATTTCAGTAAGTACAACTCTTGATAAGTCTACAACAGTTTAGTATTCAGATGTTCTTCATCAGCTCCCCATGAAAGCAAGAAGCACATCAAAAGATATTGATCCTGAGAAAGATCTAACCTGTCTTAGGATCAGATCAAATAAAAATGAAATTATGGTTACTACAGTCAATATTTCTGTTAAAATAACAGTAGAATCGTATGTCCTTTAGAGTTACTTTTAAGACATACAGCTACCACATAAAATGCATTTTGAAAATAAGTATATGAAAATACAACCATATATTCACCTCATGTCTGGATTTTAACAATAGAGAGTTTAGAGAATTCAAGCTTGGAGACAACCAAACAAGTCTAGATCTGAATAATGCTCTGGTTTCCATGGGCTCTCACAAAGGAAAACTAGACAAATATACATCTCAAGTAGTGAAATGTGCAAATCCATTTTAGCTCCAAACAGATGCAAAAAATGTGTATTTTTTACTATCATTATTTTTCCTTGGTGTGCTCTCACGGTTTCCTCGCCCTGGTGGGATCTGGGTCACAGATGTGCAGCATTATCACTGCATGGTAACTGCGATTACTTTCCTTAAAACAACCTGGTTCTCATTCCTGTTAAATACAAATAAATGTTAAATTTTTAGTTATGTCTCTAAAGCAGACAACAAGAGGGGGATGAACCGTGGTGAAGCTGTGGCCAGTGACCAGTACAGGGTGAACCAGGCCAAGTGGAAGTGACTGCGTTGGGCTGAGAACCCACAGCCTGCACCAGCTCTGGGATACCAATGGTATGCACAGAAAGCAAACAGAACAGAAAGGAAATTTTGGGGATCTCCTCACCTCCCAAATCTGGATCCCAGAGCACGGGTGCTGCAGTGGGTGTGTGGGACCTGGAATTATCCATCATGTTGCTATGAAACCAGTGTGTGTGACAGAAGTCTGGCACTGTCCTTTAACATCAGTCATGAAACGAAGGTTAATTTTTTAGTTTAGTTTAGTTTAGTTTCTATTTTGGAGTATAAATCTAATGCATTTTTTAAGTCATGTTATTTGCTCATTCATTTAAACAGATGCACTTGATTCTCATTTTGCTTTTACCCTTCACTTATTTTTAGAGGTGACTTTTTGACTAGCAACAATTAAAGCACGCTGACCTGAATATAAGTGGTGTAAAATGTGAAGCCTTTTTGCTAAAGGGAGATGAGTTGTTCAAAGGCTCAATTGTATTTTACTTACTAGAAGGTGGCAAATGAACCACCTGTGATTTATATTAAGTGGTTTTCGGATAAAAATGACAATACAGGAGTGCAGCTTCTTAACTCTCCAAAGCAGATATGCCCCTACTAAATTCACTGGATACTTTCATGAAATGTTTCATTTAAAATAGATAACGTGAAATAGCTTCCAACTGAATTGTTTCCAAAACTTCCCCAGGCTTTTAGAATTAGTAGGCGAAATCTGGCATGCTTAGAATTTATTCACAGTAGAAGTCTATTCAATCTTTTCTGCTTTTTTAGTGTCTAAATGGGGTTCTCCATTATGAATAAACTAGTTAGTGAACTGAAAGAAGTTCTCTGCACCTGCAGAAGTGGCTGCAGATGTCAAAAGTTTTTTATTGTATCAAGCGCTGGCTTCCAGGTGCTTCCCTTGTGATATTTTTTCATCTTGTTTGAATATTATTATAGCTTCTTGAAAGCAAATCTGCTACTTACTAAAAGAGTTTAAATACAGTATAGTTAGGCTTTATACAGAGCTTTTTTATGTGTAATCTCAGGTTTTATACAAAGTGCTTACATTTTCTAAATATACATTTAAGATATACATATATATATTTGTAGATATATAGATTGATACAAATGCCATTGCTTTTGTTTTTGTTTCATAAACAAATAAAAAGTTTGAGAGGAGTAGATGAATAAAGATTATTGATCAGAAAGTAAGATAAAATATTTTCACTAAACAGTTTTATATCTTTTTTTCAGCTAAGGCTTATTTCCTGTTGTCAGAACATATGTGATTGATTAGTCCTACTATGGTAATATCTTTAGAGACAGTGATGTGGTTCTATTTGTTGAGCCAATATTACCTGTTGATATCTAACATAAAACACAAGAGTAAATAATTTTACATAAAGTGTAAGTGTCAAGACTGAAATGTTTCTAATTTAGAGCTCCCATCTGTAATAGTATCAAGTTGTGTTAGAGAAAATCCTAACGCATATATCTGAATATTCTTTGTCTATCTTGGTATTCAGAAGTGTGGTAGAAAAGCAAAATGCTTAGAATTCTCTTTAATAGATATTCAAGCTATTCTTGAATTAAATAATTCTCTTTACAATTCTTACATTTGTTTGAGGAAAAATCAAACCTCCTGGGAAGTTGTAGATCATGTGTGTACACACATCTCCAAATGTGTCTCCATGAACCACAGCAACCACAGTTCCACAAACCAAAGAACACACGTGGCATTTGTGTCAGAAATTATGGACTGGATACTGAGCTTTGCATCTGAGGATGGGCAGAAACAATGTCAGAGTGCAGAGCTGGATCTGACCCTGTGCTTGAAAAAAAATCCAGTCATACTTGTTCTACAAATCATCACAGGTTATGTAGATTGTATATTAATTTTATCAATTACTTTAAAGCTTCAGATTGCCTTCAGTTCTTTGCAAGAAGGGGATTTTACCATATAAGGGAAGGAAGAACACCAAATATGTGAGGTGGCTATGAGGATGAAAGGAAAAATGAATCTGTTGAATGCTGCTCAGGGAGCTTTGCTGTACATCATATGAATTGTGGCTGGGGTTATGAAACTGATAAATCACGGAAAGTCTCAGTGGAGATGGAGTCAGCAATTTCCTATTAGGACCATGTTATGTATCACTCAAGACTCACACAAAGGGGAGTATCAAAGCCTGGGAGTATTTTTTTTTTTTAAATCTGAGTGTTTGCTCTGGCTTAGCTGAGCAGTTTGGAAAAGCTGCATTTCACTGGACAGTTTGGAGAGTGGCTCCTGCTCCTGGGAGCTGCAAGTTCCATTGAGATCTCAAAGGCTGGCAGACAAATCCCAGGCCTGGTGTGGGCAGTGGGGACCACAGGAGATTCAGCATCTCTGCAGACTGAGAGGAACCCAAGGCCACAGAGGCCCAGTGTGATGGAAATTTACCCCACCAACCCAGCTGGGCTGGACTATCCAGAATTTTAAGGATATGTAAATCAACAGGATACTATGAGTGGCACTTACTGCAGTCAGGGTTCTGCCAAAAGGATTTCCTTACCACTGCAGAGATTTTTAATTGTGCTCTGGAAAATAACCATTTTGAGTTGTTTGCAATGAAGCAATATGTTGGCAGGAGACCACGTTTTAAAAAAAATAAGATTTATTTGTTATCTTCTCTGCTTCTATTGTGATAATTTTTAAAGTTCAACCTGCATTATGATCCATTCATTTATTCTACTAATATCTTGGCACATCAAACGCCTACCAATTCAAAGCCCAGATTTTTCATTTCAGCAGATACCCAAAACTGCTGCTGAATTCCAACTATTATTAATGTGTATTTGGGCCTAATGGTTTTGTTTCTGTGTTTTTTTCTAGCAGCGTTCAATTCAGTGGGGGTTTCACTGTGTAAGTTCAGAAAACTGGCAGAATTACAGCCCCTGTTACACTTTTCTGTTGTCAAAAATAATATTGCTGTTGCAATTTCCAGAATCACTGAAAAATGTCCTTCAGCTGCAAGAACACAGAAGTGCCTTGCAAAGAGAAAAGCTTGATATCTGGCAATGTCCGTCCTTTTTTTTTTTTTGTCTTTCTGATACACGTGTTTGTTCCCTTTACAGACTTTAATCCAATATTTATTAAGCAGCTGATGATTGCTGTATTTTGATAAAGCCCTCAAAAAGACTCTTTAGCCAGATCATTAAAATTAAACACATGTTAAATCACCTTACTGAAGAGTGGTCTTTATGTGGAAAAATGGCCTTAAGCAGATGCGTGTAGCTCTCCAAGGGTCAAACACAGCTCACAGATGAATTTCATTCCCCATTCCTGTGAGAGGTGTAGATGCAGATAAGAGGGCAAAGTTTGGCCCCTTTATAATGACGTGTGTAACAACAAAGGCTCTGCAAACACGTGGGCTCAGCTGTGCTGCTGCCAGCTCCTCTTGCAGGGCTGCCTCTAATCGGGTTTCCTTGAAAGCGCCATTACACAATTTTGGCAACATCTTCACTAGGGAGCAGAAATTGAAATACTCCATTTCATTCCCTGGTAATTTGTTCCTATTCTCTGTTAGCAAAAGCAAGCTGAACACGTGTAAACTTCTCATTTAGGCCTTTCAGTGGAAAGTGGAAGGAACAATAGTCAAGTCTCTAATAGTCCCAGTGGAAACCCTTACTCAGCACGTTGATCTGAACAAAGGTGACCCCCTGAAAAGGAATGGAATTGTCCAGACAAAATACAGGGAAATAAATCTGTAAGTTATTTGAACCCCATTAAAGTGTTACACCAAGTCACTTAAGCTGTCATTTATGAGAACCAGCAGAGACTTTAATAGCTAACAATTAACTGGGGGGATGTTGAGGAAAAGGTAGCATGAAAGAGATTATTTTCATGGATGAACATTTTATCAGGGGAATGTTGAAAATGTTGAAAATGTCAGGAATGGCTGTTGTTCATTGAATAGCAGTGCCTGGGCTGAGCTGGAACATGACACTGGCAACCTACTAAGGAATAAATAATGTCACTGTCATGCATTTGGGGTCCTCAAAATAAACTAAAACAGAAAGTTCAGGAAGAGCTTTAGAAATAAAACATCTTGGATTTCCCTTAACATATTTTTCAAAGTGCACGGTCCCTCATGGGATGACAGCTGATTCAGTAAAGGCAGTTTTTCTTCCTCATTGTATTTTCCTCATCTGCCAGTTAAATACTTTTAAATATTTCAATTAATGCACATTCACAGCACTTGGCTTTCTATGAAGTTGTTTGGGGTTTTAGACAGTCATCATTTAATCCACTTTACACAATGCATATAGAAGTATCAAATGGTGTCTTTTCCAGATATACTTCCAAGATTATGTAGATCTGTGATCTTAAGTTTGTAGATCATTTAAGTGAATGTAACAATGGAATACAATAAGAGTGATTCCCAAACTGTGCAAGCGATAAAGCACTGGTCGGATAATGAACTGCTAATTATTTGTCAATTGAACAGATGTGCAGGAATTTATATTTCATCTCTTCATTTGTATTTTGTCAGGTCTGGCAAGGGCATTCTTGTGACAGAATCCTTAGAAGAGAATATAATGGTGAGAAAGGTGATATTAAAAATTATTAAGTCAAAATTGAGTCAAGTGGACTGTAGTCACTAAGGATGTTCACAGTTCATCTAGGAAGAATTAAGATGTTAAATATGAAATTCCCCTACTGCCAATGAATGAATCATCCATCAGTCTGTGTATTTTGTCATACATTAATTGTACTTGCCAACACAAGTTCAGTGAGAAGTTCCTCAGGTCTACTGATGACACAAGGCTCTGTAGACAGAGTATTATATGTGTGACAGGCATATATAGTTATATACCTGTATACAAACCAGATTATTGTTAACTTCCTGAAGAAAATACCTAACGGTAAGTCTTAATAATAATGAACTCAAAAGGGCAGATTGATAAAATACCAAAATCATCTGAAAATGCAGTTAGGAATTAATCTTATTTTCAAGATGTATTCAGTTAATTTAGGAAATAAACAGTGGCAGCAGCACTTTCAAAACTAGAGGGTTTCTCTAGGCAGAGCAATCAATCCCAGCTCCACCATCTCAACTCAGCAGGACTCAAGTTCTAGGGTGGACCCACAGAAGAAGCCACAGTTTTCCTGAATAGACTCATGTCATCATTTTAATTATGTTTTAATTTTTAAGTTACAGTCTAGAGACAGCAAGATAATTCCCCTATTGATTTTTTTTGCAATTCTTTGGCAGCTAAATTAGAATAGCCAAGAGAATTCCAAATTTGTGTTCTTTTTGCCTGGCACCTGAACAAATTAAATCTCTCAGTTTGTAGGAAAATTAGGTCATAACAACAAGGTTCACTGCAGGACTTCACAGTATCCATGGGAGAAAGGAAGACTGATGCTTGGAGAGAAAGCCTAGAATGTCCTAAGTTAATTAAGCATAACAGCAGAGATAGATTGTGTATTTGTTCAGATCATGGCACTGATTTGAAACTCTCTGAATTTCAGGACATTCACCTTTGGGGAAACAGTGGGACCAGAAACAGACCCCTATAAAGAAATGCAGCAACTAGCACGGAAGTGAAGGCCACAGGGAGATGATTCCTTGAGCTCTGCAGACAATTTGAGAGAAAAAAAGGTGAATTCTCCTTCAGGATGCAACCGAGCAGAAAATCAGCCAGCCCAAACACACACAATTTTAGCCATCTCTGCAAATTACCCTTAAATAATAAAGAAAGCAGTCAGAATTTATTTCTGAAGAGTTTTCAACATTGACCAGGATACACTTTTTTTAAAAGCAACACTGATTAAAGTAAAAATTCTCCAAAGTGAATGCATAAAAAGAGGGGGTGTGTGGATTGTACTTGCCCATGTCCTGCTTCAGACAGCTGCAGTTCTCAGCTCTGCAGCTTGTTTTGGGTGGTGCTGTGGTAAGGAATATTCTTCTTTTCCAAAATTGTATGCCTGCCTTTGACCTGAGCACCCTTCTCATTGCTCTGCAATCATCTGCACCATTGATTTCAGTGAAATTGCTTCTATCTAAAGCAATTAAAATAATGCAGGAAAGATACATCACCTTGAGTCTAAGCCAGCTGGTTCAGGAAGAAATCCTGACATCCTTTTGCTGCCTTGTTTTAAAAGAGACAGTGCAAAACAACAATTGCACTGGACCACTAGGGGAAGATGGGCAGTCAGCATGAGTTACCAGCTGGCAAAAGGTTTACAAAGGATTGTTCAGGGGCCAGGATTGCAAGCAGCAAACAGAGCTCCAGGCTAAGAAAGTTTACTGTAACATAATTCATAATTTAAAAATAAATAGCATTCAATGGAACTTTGCATTTTCAAAGGACTGTAGAAATAAAGGGAATAATGTTGTACTGAAGCATCTCAGATATCACAGAAAGAGAAGCAAAGATTCAGTTTTCTTTGCTATTTATTTATATATACAAACTGCACAAGTCAACCAATGGAGATGACTGCAAAGAAGGGCAAGGGATGCATCCATTAGCACCACTGAAACAAGTAAAGAGACTTTTCAAACATGGAAAGAAAACTCTTGGATTCAGTAAATTATTCCTTCCTTCCCTTGCCCCTTGTCCCAAGGGCAGCATGTATTTGTTGGACAAACCCATCTGTTTGTCAAACCTGTTGCTAATTTTGCCCAAGGCTACCTCAGATTCTGGTCCCAAGAGCTGGGTCTGCTTCTTCCACATTAAACCACAGTTCCTACCATGCAACTCTTCCTGCTGAACTAAGTACTTAAACATATTCTGCTGCTAAAATCAGCTGGAAACCTCATATCCACCCCTACTGAGGATTTCTGAGCTGTGAGTGGCTTGAAGTATCTCACTGTCTGCTTCAGCCCGGACCCCAGAGCAGAAAAGTCAAACAGAGATAATAAATAATGATAAGACATTTAACTTAGTAACAAAGCTGTACCATTTCTATAAGGAATTTTTCCTTTCAGGTGAGAAAAGCTGTGAGGTTTTTGCTAATATGCCAATGAGTGATTTATAAGTGAGAGTGCCCATTTATTTTTCTCCGAAAAAAAAATCCCACAGCTGTAAATCCACAGCTCAGCATTGGCCAACTTCAGGATTGCCAGCACATGTGTCAGGACTTCAAGAAGGAACTGAAAATGTTTTTATCTCTAAGCAAGTGAAAGAATGGAGCTAGATGGAAAAGGGGAAATTGCTGCTGGTTAAGCAAAGATTTTGTTGTTCTATTTTAGTTTGTTAAAGTGAGTTTATAGCAAAACAATAATCCAGATTTTAGAAAATGAGATTGATTAATCCACAATCTTTACAGTTCCAGATTTCTGTCAGTTGTAGATAATTCTAAGGGGACTTTCCCAGTGTGGATTCCAGGAGATTCCCAATATCCTTGCCATTGTCTGTCTCACATGACAAACCCATCCTTGGCCTTAGGGGCTGACAGTCTGCAGGCCCAGTTTTTTTCCTTCTACTAAATGAAATTATTCTGCACTCATACATGATTTACTTTCCTCTTGTGTGTTCCACTTTGGAAGAATTTCAGAAATAAAAGAAAGTCTCATGGTTCAGCAAACAAAACAGGAGAATTTCTAGTCAGGAAAATTTAGTACCTACACAATATGAGGGCATTTTTTTCAAGCAGTTTTAGTTCTTTCCTTGAGCTGAATAGAGCAACTAAAGACAATTTCTACTTATTTACCTGACTGTAATCCATTAATAAGAACATTGTAACTTTCCCTTGCCTACCTGCAGTATGATTTTCCCTAATTTGCTACAGAGGTGCCCATGCTGATGCACTAATAAAAGAAATTCCTGCTTAGCTATAGGTTCATTTCACAGATAGGATATGAAAGAGGTTGTAGGTTTAAAAAAAAAACAGCTGTGAAACCACTGGACTGCTGAAAATACTAAGCACTACTGCTATAGCAATCATTTGTGAAAATTCATATATTGCATCCTCAGTGAAGTCAGCTCTAGGTAGCTAAAGGATAGATTTCTCTTTGCAAAATGGGGATGTTCTACCAGGTTTTTGTGTACCTCACACCCACAGCACATTTCACTTTCTGCTTTGGGTTAGAACATCAAAAAGCACATTTTAAAGACACCAGACCTTGTTTTCAACAACTTCTAGTCAAGCTTTTCACCCATTTTCCCTCCCCTGCTGATGTTCTGTAAGATAAGGCATGAAATTTTTCCTATTGTCACAGTTTTATTACTCAGAAATTTATTTTTAAATGTTCCACTGATCACCATTTCCTGCTGAAGGAGGTAATGTTTACTTGCACCATTTGCATTCAAAACAAGCAGAGCTACAAGGGGAGAGGAATTTATTCACACACATCATTACTTCCGCCAGATTCCATGTCAGAAATTGCTGCGATTTGTGGCACTTAGATTGAAAGTATCAAACCACCCCCAAAATTCATAAGACCCTTGTGGGTGAAAGTAATTCCCAGGAATTTCCAGAGAAAGGTAGAGGAAAAAGGATTTTCATATTTAGAAAGAGCTCCATTTTACAGTGTCTTTTTTGACTTCTGTAGATCAATCCAAAGACAATATTTCCTCAGTGCCTGTCAATCTGATAAGCATGGAGAATAATGGACATACAAATATTAAATGTGCACACTACAAAAAATACCCTTACATAAAAATTTGGCAGCTGCTTAAATCAACATTAACATATTCACATCAGGCTTTTGTGAGTAAGCTTGCAATCTTCAGCTTCTGTTTCACAAATAACAACAAAAGTGGATGTTTTCTTAGAGCAGAAGAAGGCATTTCAAATGCATTAAGAAATTAAAAGGCATATTTCCTAAACAAACACACCAGCTCAAACAAATTATGGTCCTTCCTTCACCCAGCATCCTTTAATACTTATAAGTATTAATGTTTCTCCAGGAGATAAAGGGATCTAGAAGGTGCTTCATAATTTCAGCTCTACTCAGACACCCTTATTGACAGACGTTTCTAATATAGATAAGAAAGATGGAGCGGATATTAAAGTGGAACATCTCCCCATCTCCTCTTTGTTATTCCAGCAGAGATTTACCTCGAGCCCTTTCTCCGTGCTGGGGAGCTGCTCTCAGTTATTGCAGGTGCCACTGTGGTCTGCCCGGGAGGGAGAGGCATTGGAGTGGTCACCCTCTCCAGCAGTGAGACATTTTATATATATATATATATATATATATATATACTGCTCATTAGAAAAAAGAATGGGGGGGAGAGTGTCAGTGGAAAGGAGAACATGAGAAAAGAAAAAAAAAAAAACAAAACCAGAATTATTGCTCAATAAGAAAATGAAGGGAAATTAAAAACGTCTCACATTATGCATTTTCATTCATATACATGTATTTGCTGTCAGATATACAGTGCTTATAAACAATATATTTCAGGCAAAGGTGGGATTTCTTTCTTAGTTTTCAGCAGTTTTCTGCTGTGGCATCATTTTTTGATGGTAACAAAAGCCCCAGTGTAACACACGTAATCCTGTGAGCACAGGCTTGCGTTTCCTTTGAATTTTCCGTGTATTTAGCTCAAGAAGCGCCAGTGCCAGCTGAAGCCAGGCTGGTTTGCTCTCTGCTTTGGCCATTAGATGGCAGGCAGCTGAGCGGCCTTCACTGTGCTCCCTGTCCTTCACATCGGGAAATCAGCAGGAAAATCCTGCTCTCTTGAAATGAGCTCGCTTGCCACCCACTCTGATACCCACAGCATCCCAAAAGCCTTCAGAGTTCCTCTCCTTCTTTTGACTCCCAAACAGCACATTGCAGCAACCCCAACCCTGCAGTAAAACCACACATCTGCCATTCCTTCCTCCATCCCTGACAGTCAGTGGCACTCAACTTTCAGCAGAAAGCATCATCCCACCCTCCATTCCCCACCATTTGTGCACTCAGGATTAATCTCTGCAGTGAAGTAATTGGTCTCATCTGAACTATGACTGATTTCCCCATGGCAAGATTTCTGAACAGTACAGAAAATGCCTGACGGTGCTCTCCTGGTAAAGAGCTGTTCAAGCAAGGGAGTACAGCTGCACGCTCAGAGCCTCCTCTTTGGATCAGCCTGTGATATTTGCAAGGGCATTTATCTACCTGTGCCAAACAGACCTTGTTTTTCATAAGGCAGTGATATCATCTATGCACGACTGCTGACATCAGGAGCACATTTGTAATGCACAGAAACAGATCTGTGCACGGAAACATGTCTCACAAATGCAATCCATTCCTGCTCTTCAGACATCCCCATATGAAAATCCATTCTATGGTGTAATTGCATTGTTAATCTTCAAAGAATGCCAAACCATTAATGGAAAAATGCTCCCCTCTGCCACATTAAATTCAGGAAATTCCCAGCCAGTGTAATTTGAATGAGGTGCGACTGGTGGTGTGACTTTCTCAGTGGTGACAGAGCTGTGAACATGTGCATCAACAGCACAAGAGACCTCTGCCAATATGAGCTGTGGAAATAGAGTTTCATATAGATTTTCATTACTTATAGCTTCTGTCCCATATAAATGGCCCAATCAAAAAAAAAAAAAATTCTTGCAGAGTCTTTTTACCAACAGCATCTACCTGGAAGACCTGCATCCACAGAAGCTGCTGTAAAACAAGCAGGGTGGGGTTTGTGTGGGTTTTTTGCAGCCCAGCTTCATGATGTGTTTGAATAGCGTCAGTATGAGACACAGACAAGCATAAGTCAATGGGAATCTTTATCTGTGGCATATTTTAAAGTAGGGATAATGCAAACACACATGCACCTGCACACAGTGCATGGATTATATTCCTTTATGACAGCACTGAAAGCAGCGCCAGCTTTTGAAAATGTGGACAGGGTAAAGTATCTACAGGAACAAATTTACAATAGAGGTAGGAGGTATTATAAAAGTCATAGTGATTTACAGATCTACAAAAGTTATTATCAACAGACATCAACATAATCTGTTAGTCATTCATGAGCTGTACCCTATCCAACAACAAACTTCCTAAAGATTTTCTTGAAAAGTCCAGGACCCTTGCGGTCATCCTAAATTCAGAGAAAGAAATGAATGTTTATGTGCTGTTACCTGAAGCATGGAAGGGCATGCTTCAAGTAACATAAAAGGCATAAAAAATTGCTCTAATATTGTATGAGGAAAAGCCCAACATAATACTGTGCAAAAGACTCTTTCTCCAGTTATGCTTTTGCATTCTGACCTCTCAGAATTCTCTTATTCAAAAAGGTGTGGGTTGGTTCGCTGTGCCCAGGTACAGCTCTGCAAAGGCAGCCCTTCCCCATAAGGCCCCGGTATGGGTGATAAAATGGAGAGGGCCTGAGTGTGTTAAGAGGTGAGAGGTGGATAGATCCTGTCTTGCCCTCTCAGGAGCTGGGAAAACTCATCTCACATTCCTGCACCCACGGCTCCAGCGGACTGTCAGCTGGCTTGCAAGGGTTGTTCACCTGCATGCCCTGCTTGGTTAGCACTGCACCTCCATCCCTGAGCACAGCTCCAGGAACAGACACTGCCCTGATTCATCACCACAAGGGCCTGGATTTGAAGTTAATCCTCATCCCTCCCTCAGCTCAGAACCACACTTCAGATGCACCTTGCTCCCTTGCACACCCCCTCAGCCCGCGAGCTGGGGATTCCGCTGTCCGCTGCAGAAACAATTACTTCTGCAAATGAAACTCAAGGGCTGTGCACTACATTATCTCGATCAGAAATTAATACTTTGGCAAGCTGGGATTTGAACACATGCCCAAGACGCAGAGGCTGCAGCTGCTGGTGCCTGGTCCTGTGTACAGGGTATTTTGGGGCTTGTCTGCAGTTCAAAGCTTTTTGCACCGCGCTCTCCAAAAAGAGCACAAGGCACACCATGGCCAAGCTTGGCACACACCCCTGTCAGCCTCTGGGTGCAGACTTCCATGTGCTTCCATCATGGAATTAAATGTGGAGTTTGCTTATAAATTCCCCCGGTGGGTAATGAATAACACTGCTTTCTTTCATTAATGTTAGGAGGTTTTCTTATGGCCTGTATTCCACGTGCTCTGGAAATAATTTTGACAAATACTACATCAGACTATGTGTGTTTGCTGCACAATAGATATCATCCACTTATGCTATCTTTCAATATGCAGAGGGATAAATATGAATCCCACGTGTGGGAAATTGTTAATATTACAGCACACAAGAAATCTTTGTGAATATTCTCGTAATATATTATTCATTACACAAAGTGCTTGAAGACTGAGAGTTCCCATGACTACGGTATAAAACCAGTTTACTCATAGTATAAACTGTGAGTTCAAAAACACGACCCAACATAAGTTACTGCAGAAAATCACAACAATGCAGGTTATTGTTCAGTGTAGAATGACTAAACATCAGCAGTACTTATTGTAGATGTGATCATCTACAGATACCT
Source organism: Prinia subflava (assembly GCF_021018805.1). NCBI lineage: Eukaryota > Metazoa > Chordata > Aves > Passeriformes > Cisticolidae > Prinia > Prinia subflava. The sequence goes on from NC_086259.1 coordinate 16,373,069, forward strand.
GTGCTTGGGCCTTTTCTCCCTGGCACTCCCATATCCCAGATTTCCAGACCTAATTCTTACCACATTACCTCTACCTCATTTAGACCCTTAGTCCTACCCTTGTTTCCTGGAAATGTACACCAAGATTCTTTTAATATCTCATTATTTAGCAGCACTAGAAATTTTAACTTAGTTAAATACACACTGCACATGTTGCTGAATTGCCCTCACTGATTCTCTACTGTTCAGAAGACACTTGTAATATGAGCCACAATTAGTTTTCAAAAGTGCCTACATGACCTTAAAGCCCAAGTTTTTGAATCTGATTTAGCATTTTTCTCTCAGGTTTTGAAAACCTGATCAAACTTTGAACTTGAAACTTTATGCGCAGAACCATTCCTGGTTTGATTGTGCATCTTCAGTTTAGCCCAGTTGGATGTGTTAAAACTCTTCTACATCATCATTACACCTGTGTTTGGGTTACAACTCCTTTACAAAACTTTGTATAGACTGCCCTTTACAGTGGCACGAATGATCCCAGCAGGATATTCGTGTGTCATCATCTTCACATAATCACTTTCTGCCTAGAAGAACACACACTGGCCTGTCACTGCAGTAATTGGTCTAAATTATTTTTGTGTGATGTTTTACAAGTTCAGTGAAATAATGCAAAGACCTCATGATGGATAAATTCAGTTAAAATCTTTTAAAAGCCATTATTCTTAGACTACTATTCCTATTAGACTACAAATTACTGATTTAACAATGATTTGATGTTGGACTGGAGGAGTTCTTATAACTCCACAAAGGAAAATACACACTCCAGTGCTGGCCATATTTCCACCCGTGTATCTGAATTATTAAATCTGCAATCTCTGTTCCAAAGTAAATGTTCACAACTTCTCCTTCTACACCATCCAGTCTGGATGTATTTCCCTTCCTATGTTTATGGTTTTCTCAACTATTTGCTGGGTTGTCCATTTCTATCTCTTTAGTTTGATTTGATCACTCTCAATATTATATTATTTTTTTTCTTGCTACAGTACTTTGGTGATTTAGTTTGGATATTCCTTCCTGGCTTTTTTAGAGCATCTGACTTTGGCTATTTCCAGGTTTAGCTGCATAGCAGAGTACAAGAAAAAAGAAAATGAAGATAAAAAACTCCCCACACAGGAATACGCTGTAAGTATAGAACAGGTAATTGGAAGGACATCAACTAAATCCTTTTCAACAAACTACTTTATCACAGACTTCAAAAATAAAGCCATTAATATCCATTAAGAATAAAACTCTAGCACAGAGCTTATTCCAGCAGGAAAAGTCACTGCCTTTGACCAGGGTTATCTTCTGAAACGTTGTCCACCCTTCTGAACCTGCAGAAGGTTCCCTGAAAGTGGAGCCATCCCTGGGGTTACAGAGGTTGCACAGAGGACGTCACTAAGCAAAGCCAGGTGTGAGGAGGGGTTGACCACACTTCCAAAAACTGTGCACAGACCCTGTGCTCCAGATGGAACTGCTGTGGCTCCCTCCTCACCCGCAGCTGTCCAAGCCACCGAGGGCAACTTGGTGGCTTGCTGACATCTACTCATTAAACTCAGACAATATTTGGTCTCTGACTTCATTAGGAGTTGCCTCCAGCCTTAATGGCTTGAAAACAAGGCTTTTAAGCATCTGCTTTTTCCTTAAATTAAAATTTAAAAAGCATCTGAGACATCCAAGAAATTTTATTTTGAACTGCTTTTAAAAATGAAAAGGAAGTTAGAGGAATATTAATTAGCATTAGAGATGAGGACTTGCAAGGCAATAGCAGCTTGGTATGGCTTGAAACTGCTTTATAAGCCCATTAGAAATGAGGTTCCTGACACAAATAGCAGAGAGCTTAAACTTACTGCTCCTTTGCAGCAAACAAAGAAGGACATAAACAATATATTTTGCTTGGTTAATTGATATTATTCTGATAACTGTTTCCATGACCACCAGCTGTACACTTCTGCTTGATTTCTGCTTTTGCCAGCCTTTTAGACACTTAAGTCATCTCACTTCTGAGCAGGTAGAACCCACTCAAAATTCTCTTTATAAATTGTTACAGCTTTAAAAAAGACTATGCAGGTTTGTTGTCGTATGAATCCTTATGCCTTTGGATCATCTCAATGACTAATAGCACCCATTATGACTTTTAAACTTGACAGATGTCAGCTTAGCATCATATTTAGAAGATAATCATGTGTAACTTATGCTGTAACTAAGTAAATTGCAGTAAACAAGCAGCAAAAGTCACTGTCAGTAAACAGAGCAGACGACAATTCTGAAACAAGGTCTGCGGTTTCCAAACTAACTGCTTTTCATTTTAATCTTTCATAAGTAGCACAGAATAGACCTTTGTTAGTGTGTCTCATACTTACAGTTATGGCTCATAAATTATAGTTCTGAGAAAAATATATAATTTTGAATAGAATTGGCTGAATAATTCATTGCAGTTACACTTGTCTGCAAGTGTCATTGGCAAGTAGATCACGGTCATCTTAGCAGTATTCATTATTTAAAATGATTTCCCAAATACCTCCTACAGACAGTTCTGGATCTATAGTTCCTTGGATGCTGTTAGTTGCAAATATTTAAAATTTATAAGCTGGGCATTTACAGCTTGATATCTGGTCAGGAATACACATCTGATTCTTTGCTTGTGTGTGCAATTACCTCGCTTGCAAAATCACTTCAACATTGTCATGTGAGCATGGATCTGAATGAATGAGAGCTAGAGCCATGAGCCTTCAGCTCTGGCCAGGGAATGTGTCCATCAGGCACAAGCCACGTGGTTCCCTCTTGTGTCAGGATTCTTCTGCCTCATGGATGTGCAGAAAAAGCACCTTTCTGTCTGGAAGAGTGGCACAGAGAAGAGACAGATGGCCAGGATAATGTGGGAGCAGCATCACGATCCTCTGCATCCAGCGACAATTGGTTTGGGAAGCTCGTTTTCAGAGATCAGAAAAGAAGGTGAATTCAAATGATGGAATCCTGACTCCTCAAGCATGAGGCAGAAAATGAAGTGACTGAAATAGAGACAAAATGTCAGCTGAAATGCCAGTGCAAAATCCCTGGGAAAGAGATTGAGCCAGCTTGGCAAAAACAGGTGTGTTCCAGATGTGGATCTTTCAAAAACTCTTTGCTTACGCAGACAACATCCAAATATTGCAAGAGTTTTAAGCATTTGATGAGCCAGAATCTCATCACAGATGCTCCTCTATAAACCCATCTTCCACCACTGCTCTCAATTTACTACAGCACAAAGGAGATGAGAATGTTTCAGAATACAGAGAACTTCTGCTCCTTGAGGATCTCAGGGAAATCAGAATTCCTTAGAGGTGTTTCTCACATGCATTTGGATGCAAACCACACACTCTGCTTGAGTTCAGTACAAGGCCTGTTGCCACTGTAGCATGGAGAAGAAAGTTACTCCAATTCCCTGAATTCCAGTTCCCTGTTACTCCAACTCCCTGAAGCCAAGGTCTCAGAGGTCAAATGTGACTAGAAGTGCAGCACTGAACAAGCAACATGTAGGAAATTTCCTGATGTCCACCATTTCTCTTGCCCAGATAGAAGGCAGAACAGAAAGTGGCAACAGGAGCAAAGGGACTGTGGAAAGGAAGCAGTGAAAGAAATAGAATCCCAAGGCAAAAAGAGGCCAAATTATCTTGACACAGCTCTGACTTGTAGACTATTGTTTCACATATAGAGCATGGACTTCAGTGGGATTGACATATCAGCCAAATAACTGATGTCACTGATGTCTTCTCCTAGACAGAGCAGCAAGCTTCTTGACAGGAGCCACAAAAAATTCTGATGTTGTTAGGGCTGAAAGATGCATCCACAGTACATCAAGTCAGGAACTGACTCCTTTTGGAAGAGAAGATCCAAACCACCATTTCACATCTATTAAAAAAAAAAATTAAATTTAGGATGAGCCCCACTAGGAAAAATACTGAAAATATAGATTTTTTTCTGGATGTTTTATTAGGTACAGAATACTAAATGAGCTGTCATCCATGTGACTGCTCAGGCACCATTTGCCAGATGTTGTTGGTATGTCCACAGCAATGCAGTCATATTAAAATGAATGAAACTGTTTATTTTTGGCTGTAGCACAGCCTCCACTGAGCATCCTGGCCTGGTGCAGGCTTCCAGCAAGACACAGTTCAGAGACATGAACTGCAGATTTGCTTCTTCATTGACCTACAGTACAACTCAATTACTGGCTTAATATTGCTAAGACATTCATTAAAGCTTGAAGCAGGCAGAATTTCATCTGATTCCTCCTGCTCAAGAGAGTCCAGGGAGAACATTTACAGTTGCTGGGTTATGAGCACCTACTTTTGGAGGAAAACCACAGATCTTTTCTGCAGTAAACAGTGTGCTATCCTGATAAAAATTTGCACTGGGTCAAAATAGAGATATTCTTCTTGAGTCAGTCAGGGGCCAGGTTTTATTGTGGTCTCAGGGAGAGGCTATTTCTGTTACCACCTGCCTCATTTTATGTATTACATTTTGACAATTTCTGACTCTGCAGCATCCCTTTCTGTTTTCTACCCCATTAACTGATGGTCTATTAACACCAATTAGGAAAGAAAACTCTGTTTGGTGGCAAGATAATACCAGTCAGTAATTATGTTTTCTTTTAGTAAGTAAAATAGGAGACATTTCAATTTTTGTTATTAATAAATGGTTACACATTTAAATGGATTGTTTTGTCCATCCATGGTCACTGTGGCTTGTATTTCTGCAAATGTTAGAGAGATGCCTCAACACTCCTGATGTGATACATGGCTGCAGATTGAAATTTGTCAGAAGCTTAAGAGAGTTCTCATCAGGGATTAGCCCAGACACCATCTGCAACAATTATAAATCATCTCGATAGGAAAAGGCTGAAAAGTGCATTTAGGAGTATGCAAAGTAAATCAGACTGGGCCAAATGCATCCCGTCTGCTCTTAAGAACCAACCCTCATCTCCATATCCACTGTGGCTGCTCAGTTCCTTCAGCTCTGCCAACCTGGACCTGCTGCTGCTCTCTCTTTGCCAGACAGGCATTAAGTATTGATTTTTAGAGTACATCTTAAGAAATGTATGTGCTGTTCCGTGTCCAGCCACTGTGACTGCACACATCTAATTAACTGCATAACAGAGCTGATGTGTATCTGCTGAGGTTTGTATGCACCAATGGCATCACCCAGGGTTTCTGCATGCTGAACCCCTTTCAGCTCACAGCTCTGGCACAGAAGGGACCTCCTGCTTTTGGTCTCTTGCAGAGAAAGAACAGGAACAGAAGGAAAAGGGTGCAGACTCTCCTACGAACACATGGGAAAAAACCAGGAAGATCTTCTATTGAACTCAATAGAGCTATGATGGTTTATATCCCCTGCAGGTCAGGTCCTTAATCCACAAAAACAGACTGCCAAAGGTGAGCTGGGACAGCTGGAGCAAACACAGCTCTGTAACACCCCCTCTGCACCAGTCTGCCCCAAGCATCATTTGCAAAAGCAGCAACAACTCCCGTTCTCATGGCAGTTGCTGATGTATGAAGCAGAACACAAGTTAATTATCAGATTCCAGGTTAAGTTTGCCTGACTGGCAGTTAGAGGAAACCTTATCTTGATGTGTAAACTCAAATAGTTATGCTAAGGAAGAGAGATGAGGAAAGGCAAACACGGAGCACAAAGATTTCAGGCGGGGGTTTGTCTGCTCACACACGCAGCCCCCAACTGCAACCTGTTCCCTGCACACAGCTTCAACTCCACGGTTAAACCAGCATATGGAAAAGATACTATAAAAAGAACTGTTCTGGTGATGTATAGGTCTCTGGCTAACTGATATTGAGCACAGAGGGTCTTATCTTCAAGTGATTTGTTCATGGCGTTATCTTTACAGAACAGTGAGAAGTATGAAATATCTGTCAGGATAGCACACAAATACCCCAGACTGTCCCCCCTGTAATGGATGACTGAAAACAAGTAACAGTGGGTAGAGAAAATTAATGGCTCAAGAAAAGAATAAATAAGACACTTTCATGAGCTGAGCAGATGATTGTGGATCCTTTCAGGTATGCAAACCCCACCTAAAGGCTGGTGTCTCCCATATGTTTAACCTCCCTACAGACTGAGGTTACTGCTCCACGGGCACTTCACAGATGAGAATACAAAGCATCCCTTGTACCAGAGGAAAGACCTGGCAGCCCAGCAGGGAAATAATGCTTTCTAACCATCCTCATGCCTTTCCCTGGTAAGACCATTTGCCCCTAAAATTTAGAAATTTTTTTCCTTTCTTGATTAAATTCCAATACTGTACCCTCCAACATGATACGGTTTAAGAACTTTAATACCTAGGGAAAGTGAGACACAAATCCCAACTTCCACAGGCAGAGGAGGTACCCAAACACAAGCTCCAGCAGCCTGACTATGGCTCAGTCACTGGGCTGCCATAAGAGAAGAAGGGTTTGTGTTGGGATGCCTGCTCCCCCTTGCTAACTTGTAAACAATACAGCATTTTTCAGTGTATTTGGGGACAAAGCTGATCAAATCAGAGTGATACATGGCCACTGAGAAAGTCATCCAGGTCAGGCTGGATGGACAAGACAAGGATGGAGAACACCTCATGGCAGGTCAGGACCAGATGCTCAGTCTCAACAACACACTTCAATGTCTTAGATTTAATGTCTTAGATTATCCAAGACTTTGGGTGGCATGTGAGAAGCAGAGAACTGTATGCAGAAAAAGGAGCTAGCCTGAGAGCTAGGAGAGGTAATTCCATAGTTACAGAGTTAATTCCAGCAGAGCAGTTGACTACCCAGGATGAAAATTTTAGCCTGAACCACTCGTGACTGGCAGAGCTGGCAGTGAGACCAGCTCATTAATTCATCTTTTCCTTCAGCACTTCAAAGGAGGCAGAGTATATTTGCATACACCTGCCATCCCAAGCCAAACTCTGCACCTTCCTCTGTTACTCCAGCTGCAGTGAAGCCCTCCAGGGCCGTACAGCACCCACCAGAGCAATGCTCTCCCTGCTGCCTGGAAGGGCATTGTAACAAAAACCTGTCCTCTGCCAGGCTGCACCACAAAGGGCTCCTCCGATGCCTGCCCGAGCCCACAGCCCTGCTCCCACCAGGAATCCCCTCCTCCAGCATTGAATAAGCCTCAAAGCAGCCAGGTCTGCCCTCCCCCACGCCCCCATTCCCCTCCCCACTCCCCAGACAGGCTGTGACAGCCGCGAAGAAGAAATGCCCCCCTGTGCATTGTTAAGGGCCTAACTCCCCAAGCCAAAGACAGCCTCAGTTAACATTAAAGCCTCCTCCCTTGTGAGCAACCTGAGCTGAGATTAAGGAATGAGCCCACACTGTCAACCTTAACCCTGATATGAGGCTGGTAACTAGGGCAACAGCATCTCACAAGTAAACCCTGCCATGCTATTTTGTCTTCTGACACTGCAACACAAAATATGATAGGTAAGTGGACGGGTAAATAAAAACTGAACATCACCCACTCTCCTGGCTCATATTTTAGTCTTGGAGTTTACTAAGAGCTGGGAATGGTTATTTATTAATGCTGATATTAATGCCAAAACATAATCCTGTTCACTCTCTGTGCGTGGTGCACAGCAGATGATAGTGTGTTCTCCCTTCTCGCTTGGACTCCAGCGTAATTATTTACAGAAGGTAGCACAAAATGATCTTCCCAATATTAGACTCAAGCTGCTTGTCTGGTTTAGCTTGATCTTTATTTATAGACACTGAGTCTGGGAGCTTTTTGTATGCAGAGCAGGACATAGTGACCTACTCTGGCTCGCTTATATAATAGTTTCAAAGCAGACTTAGTGTAAATTGACCCTAATCTGATCTTGAATTGTAACACATTATAATTCCAAAAATAAATCGGCATTTATCTCACTCTGTGCAACTCATTTCTTTCAGAATTGGAAATAACCAAAGGCTGATAAATCTAAGTGTTATTTATTAATACCTTCAATTTTTTTTAAGTCCCTCATTAACTCTGACCATTACAACAGCCAAGATGTTATTATACCACGCAGTTGGGGAGAGCTCTGTAATACACTTGGCTCAGCTTTGGAGTCTGTTTCCAAATGCAAATACTACATTCACAGAAAGCAAACTTAAAGACAAAGTTTTCATGTGGTTTTTGAAAGTATACCCTTAAAATCCACCCAGGCAAATTTTCAAGAAGACAGGAACCTTGGCACACCTTCAAGTACACAAGTACAAATCTTTCCCCATCATTATTTGTGCAAATTTACAACCCCATCTCCATGAGCATTTGAGTGTGCAAGAGCCTTCCATGGGGATCTTGATTTTACATTTTAATTGTACTCATGGAAGACAACACCAAACATGGACCTGAATCTGAATCAGTATTTGCAGATATTTTTACAGTATTTGCTTAACATGCTGAAGAATGGCAGCTGAATGAAAACACAGAGACATGCTTAGAGTGGTTTCTAACAACTTTAAGCAATAATTTCGTGCCAAAAAACTGATCTGAAAGGGTCTTAGTATCACTGGAAAGCAGGTCCATCACATTCTTGCTTTATATCAGTATTAACTAATTAATCAGCCAAACTGATTATGCATGCTATTCAAATCTGGCCTTTGTAAAATGCCATAGCTTGGGTTCAAAGTGATTTCTCACACGGTAATAGTTCTATTAATTTACAGTAATTATTTGCATGGTTAAAAAAGGCTCCAGTGCTGCAGAGTGGTGTGAGCAGCTCTCTCTTGGCTGGCGGTTGCTGGCTGAAGCCCTGCCCAGATCAGATTGTGCAGAGGGTAAACCACTGACATTCATCCTTCCTATCGGGGAGCAGCACACAGACGGGTTTGGCAGTGAGTGTGCACACTGCCCAGCCCAGCTGCTGATAGTCCTTGCATTCTGCAGCTTATGAAGCATTTATGGGTGATCAGAAGCCACCTGCTGAGACACTTGGCCATTCCTCTGTATATCAAGGTATCCATTCTCTATTTCTTGAGCAAATAGAGCCTCCTGCTCACTTACAGTATTTAGAATATTTCACATTAATGTGCATGGAGAGGGCAAAAACTTTTCCTATTGCTGCTATTGTTCCTGAAAAACTAATTCTTTATTGTAAACTATGTTTGTCCAACACCTTTTGCTAATGAAGATTTGTGCATTTTTCATTTATGCATCGGGTACTTGATTCTTGTAAAAAATTCCTGATCCAGCCCTCGGAACAGGGACACAGTGTTCATTTTTTGGCAGATCTGTACAAACTAATAACAAAATCCTGCACCATTTGGAAGGGTATTCTCCTTCAGACTTCCTGGCAGCTTAGTTCTGGGCAAAAATACCTCTCTGGACACTGGCAGTATGTCATCACATGGAGATACAGCATCTGATCCCGCTGAGTTACTCACAGAGAGCTCTGAAACAAAATTCCTGACAGGCCTTCCAAAGCATTACCTAACTCACATTTTTTCTGATACACATTCGGGATAAGTTTGTCTGCTTAAATAAGGTTTCAATGACATTTAGAGGAACAAAAGGTCTTACTTTCACCATGCTGGTTTTCACCATTCCCTTTGAGTGCCCCATAGCTGTCTCTCTTTCCCAGGGCAGGAGGAGGAAGAGGAGGGTGATGCCTCCTCCCAAGGGAGGTCTCAGCCATGCTGCAGGCACCAGCTTTGTCCTTGCAGCTGCTCCCCTTCCTCCAATCCAACCTTAAAGCCGTGTACCAAATCCCACTCGATGCTCCAGGCACCAGATATGGGATATTTAACACCTTTATCTCCTATTTTGGCCTTCCCAGCCACACAAAGGCTCTGGCATTGTGATGATGGTCTTACCTTCACATCTGAAACGGGATGAAGAAACTCAGGGTGAGGATAAATCCTTGCTGCATTCCTGTCTCTACATGTGCAATCCAGGAGAACAATTATAGAAGGCAGGCTCCAGGCCAGAACTTGAAAACAAAATTAAGTCTTATTCCATCACTTGCAGTTTCCAATAAAGTGTTTTAATAGGCACCAGTATTTCATTTTTCCTTCAGAAATAATCCTTCTGACGACACTTGTGTTTGCAAGTAGGCAATATTTTTGGCACACTAAGTGTGCTGTGGAGGAAAGACTTGATTGTCTGGTGATTTATCTGAAAGTGAATAAGGGGCAGTAGGAATGGCTTCTTCTAACTCCAGAAGAGATTGGATTACCTGCATTTGGCATAACAGAAATAAAAGTGAAAATGGTACATATTTCTTTTGAGATATTAAAAATTAAATCTTCCTTTCACTGAAGTGCCTTTACTCTGTATAAATATTTTTGTTCTTTACCCATAATACAGAATACCTAATTGAATGTGTACTAATGAGCTTAAAATAGTTCAACTTGATATTGATTTTCCTTTATTTATTATCACCATCTAGCATTTTTAATTAAGAATTGAAGAAATTGTAAGAAAAAATATAATTAATCCTAAAATATACTGCAAAGAGATTTTTCCAATTATCCAAGAAGAACAAAAAGATAAAACAAATCCCAAAGGCAAAAAAAAAAAAAAAATGAATCCTCCAAAATACTTGCATCTTGACAACATCTTTCTTTTCAGAATGATTATGGAGCAATTGTTACTCAAAGGCAGGTGGTGAGAACATGGCAACACTCACAGAGGTAAGGAGGAGCAATTTACTACTGCAGGATTTACCAAGGAATCAGACAACCAGAAACCCACACAAACAAATGGTAGTGGACTTCAAATCCCACCAAAATAGATTAGGTGATCACAAGCGGCAGAACTGCACAGATGCAGTTAAGTTTTCCAGAGGCACAATTACTGAAGGTGTCTGGAATAGCACCTTTTAAAGGTCAGGTTTTAAGGCTATCTAAAACTGGACCCCTATTGAGTAAAAAAGTCTATCTGAAATAAATTTTCTGGCACAGATTTAAAAAGTCCCTGTGCTGACTCTTCAGCTCCATGATATAGTTAAGGCTCTGAGATTAGTGACATGCCAAGATCTGCACCCAACTCAAATTGTCTGATATTATGACTCTCACATATTGTGGTCTCCCGAAGAAGAATTCTTGACTTAAAACACACTTTTCAAAGCCAAAATCCAGGAGGTAAAAGTTCCCTCTTCTCTCTTTTCAAACTATAAGGTTCAAAGGCATGGCTTACCCACCACACATCTGAAGTCAAGGAATCAGCATTTCTGAGGATACCAGATGGGCCTTAATACACCAGGCATTCCAAAACTTTTCTCTAATGACACCATCTGGGTGGTTTCTTTATAGAAGGCCACATATCACTGGCAATTCAGTGGCATAAATGCTTTGCATATAATATTTTCTCTAGTCCTGCTAACAATGTCTGGGTTATAAATATATGTGGGACATAGTCTGCACGCAATCTCATGGTTTTGCATTCCACCTTTCTAAGAATGTAAGGATCCCAAGTTTCAGCATCTTCATTAGGAGTTTCTCTCTTAATCACCCAGAATTTTCTAACCAAGGCACACTGGCTTTCAAAGCACACCCGTGTTTGAGTGACAAGAAACCTCTCCCCACAGTCCAGATCAGGAATGCCAAATGGATGCCCTGAAGACACAACAGGAAGGACCCTGGGCAGCCTCCCGTCCCCACAGCTCCAGTGTGTGCTGAAAGCCCAGCTGAGGAGCAGTCAAATATTTGCAAACAACTATGCTTCCCTCCAGTCTGCCTTTGGCATGTGTTTTTTCCCCTGCAGGGCTTCAAGTGGGAACCAATTCAGTTCCTCCGAGTAGATTTCAAATGCCATTTTCAAGAGAGAAAAATAATTTGTGTTGTACATTTTCTCAAGCTTCATGAGCATTATTAGCTCAGTATAACATCAGTCATCTCCTTACAGTCCAGCAGTGCCATAATCTCTGCTTTACTATGCAAACACTATCACTCATGCTTAGACTTTAACTAACTCTTTTCTCAATGCACTCAACCTGTTAGAAATCTTGCTTGACAGCTCTTTGATATCTACACAGTATATTTTCAAGCCCTCAGCAACAAAACTGAAGCATATACAATCTCTCATGATGTTGAACCTTATCCAATTGAAGGGTTGAGTTTTAGACTTCAATTATTTATGAGCTATTAGTTTCCAGAACTAATCAAATAATTCCACCTAAACAGTAGAATAGCTTTTACCATGGAAGACAGTGCAATAGTTTATAATTCTGCTTGACAATCCGCTGCCATAGGCAGGGACAAATTGTTGTGCATGTGCCATTCAGATTTAAAATTGATAATGGACATTCCGAAGATAAACATGAATCTTTCAAACATGTTTCACCACACAGAAAACAAGCAGTGACAAAAATATTTAGACAAAAGAAATTTCTGGCTGTTCCCAAACCAGTCTAAGGCAACTAAATAAAGGGCCATTATTTGAAGAGAATAGTTTCTGTATGGGGAGCTGTTCTAGCTGTTGTTGAAATAAACTATTGTGTAGCGCTTAGTGTAATCCCCTAGGAAAATTTACACATATATTTACTTGGAGGACAATGTAACTTTTCTCATAAGTACAGCACTGCCATGTACACAAATCACAAATCACCCACAAAGAATCACAAACCAAACCCCTCCAAATCATGAGCTCAACTCAGCAATGTTGGGGGTGTCTCTCTTTGGCCTTGCCCTCATTCTGCTCTTGCCATTCCCACTGCTTGGGTATCTCACAGGAATTTCTATTTCCTCATCTTCAGGAGGACTTTGATCTCATGCTCACCTGGCTGGGTTCTGTGTGCCTTAACATCTCCACTTTCCTCTCCTTCACCTTGACTGCAAAGCACAGGCTACATTTAGATTCCCAACTCACACTCAGCTTCTCCAGACATTAAACATGATTTGGTTACAGCACCTGGACATAACCCTCAAGAATAATTGATGGTATCTTGGTCTTGTTCATTTAATAAAAAGCTTTTGATATGAATTAGTTCATTATCAAAAAGATATGGCTGGTCTAGTGCTATTACGTGGTTCTACATGTTTTTTGTATAAACACTGGTATATTTAAAAGCCTTTTTTATCCAGCTATAGATCTCTTTTCTAAAATAAAAGCTAAGATTTTTAAGTAAAGGATGAGCTTCCACAAATATTCATCACTCATGATAAAAGTGTGAAGGCTGGTAGTACTGGAAAGCCTAACACAGAAAAATCAGGTCTAATTCTAACAACACACAAAAACGGTTTTCAGATTAAGCCATTGATTTTTTTATTTATTCTCGACTCTGAGTTTTTCAAGGTTCCTTATCTGTTAGTTCACAGAAGTGTTACCCTGAACACTTACAATTCACAGTTTCACCAGTCTCTGGCAAGAGTTTTTCTTTTTTCATAGTAAGATACTTATGTGCCCAGTTTATCCTGATAAAAAAATATTTTCATAGACTGATAAGTTCAAATATTTGCCTTGGTTAAGCATTAACTACTTCTTATGGTATGAATAAGTATGGGTAATTATGCCCTCACTTTCAAATATATGGATGCGGCTTTGCACAAAACTCTGTATTTTCTTTCTGGAGCATTTTATAGTGAATAAAATAAAACATGTTCACAAGATTAGATTTAAAAACCACTGCAATCTGTTGAAAGGAGTCTATCAGGATCATTGGATTCTGGAAGCTACTGCACCTTTCATCCACAAAACTCTTGTCTCTTGACATATTTTATTGTATCTGTTCAATCTCACTCTGCCCTGCACAGGCCTAAGTATCCATATGCTCAGTCCTCATCCTACATGTGCTTAGATGCCTTCCTGAGGGCAGAGGAAGACAAAAGATCTTTGTGAGTCAAGCTCTGGTGGATTTAGGAATGGCAGCTTAAATGCACAGTGTTTCTAGGTCTCTCCTCATCCTCCTGCCAGAGGTTAATGTCTAATGGGATGGAGTTATGCTTGAGCTGGCACAGTTTATTGCTCAGGGGGGTGCTTGAAGCACCACGGGTGACACGTGGATACCTGCAGAGGGAGGAGTGGGACAAGGGGAGTGACAGGTTTGGAAACCCCTACACTTCATCCACCAGAGCTTGAAATTGCTGCTCTACCCACCTCTGAAGTTGGCCGTGCAATTCCAGTTCCTGCTGGTAAATCCAGTAAACTTAATTTGGTAATGTAACATAGCACTGGTGTTTTACTTGTATGTAATCGAATTACATTTCAAAGCACTACATTTTTCTTTACTTCCAGGATTTTTTAGCTCTGAGTTATTGTTTTTTATTATGAAACTTCGACCAAATCCAAATGTCGTTCCCTAGAACCACTGTACTCAGCATACATGGGAAGTTCTTTAGATTTATTTAATGTCAGAATTACTGGGAAGACTATGAAGTTATTCCATTAAGAAAAAATACATCTTGGGAAACTGAACATCTGAAAATGAGATGTAAAGCCTAAATGCAAGGATTTGGGTTACATGTTGGCATTCTGCTTCATAGTAAGAATCTATTTATACACACTCTGCTACGTTCACCAGGGGAATTGGAAACACATTTGCAAATTAAAGTCTGATTCAGAACAGTCTCTTGCTCGAGTGAAAAACAAAAACAACAACAGTGACACAGAGCCAGAGTGAAATATCTTAATTTGTGTCTACAGGGAACATGTTTTTCCTCTCGCTTATACCTTTAGAGTTTACCACATCAAATCTCTGCTTATGGATGACTCATTTTAGATGCAGTCATTGGTTATTCTCATGTATCTGGTGTCACACATGGCAGGTCCCCTCCTCTGACTGCTGCTGCCCTCCTGCTCCACGAGCATGCAGCACAGCCCTGCTGCAGTTCCCTGCTGCAGCTGCCACCCTGGTCAGTGCCAGAGATTTGGAGTCATGGAATATCTCAGATTGGAAGGGACTCGTAAGGATCTAGACTGAGATCTTCAGCAGCAAAACCACACATTTCCATAAACATCATCTTAATGTCTGTAGGAAATGCAGCTCCTCAGAGCATAAAATGGACACAGCCACCTGTGGGTAACACCAGCACAACTCCCACACATCACCTGTATGTCACTTGGAACAGTGATCAAGTTTTATCATTGCTGTAGGAGACATTCACTCTGCTGGGTGATAAATCCTCCTCACTGCAGGATGTGGGGGTGATGCTGTTTGAGATCACCCCATTCCCTGTTTCTTCCTGTGCTTTCCTTGCCCATGTTACCATACAGAATAATTAAGGCTGGAAAAGACCTCCAAGATCATCAAGTCCAGCCTTCAAATGAAGGTTGTCCTACTGAAAATATGGGCCTATGTGTGCAGCAGGGAAAGAATCCTAGACATTTTATTGTTATAGGTTGTTATATTAAGTCTCAGAATACAAATCAATATGAAAAATCATTTCTCACTTTAAAGGAACATGGAAATATTTTCCCTAAAGTGCTACTGACTGACTTTAAACCACAGCTGATCCTGATCAACAAGAGATATGTGTGTTTGTGAGTGCAGCAGGAATGGCAGTGTTAGGAACACATAAACCTGGTTTTATCCACAAGCACCATGCAGGACAGCAGCGCAGGCATAACCATGGATGGACCATGTTATGTGTCCAGCTATCACAACAAAATCAAAACGAGCTTCAGGCTGACACATCCCTTTTTTATGTCCCCACACATAAACCCAGCTGACCACACTGAAAATGCAGGACTGACAGGCAGCACGTGGCAGGCAGGGCCTGTGGGTCAGAGCCAAGCTTGGGCTGGATTTGGAATCAAGTGCAGATAACAGAGAGACCTGCCTCAGCCCAAACCCAGAGAAGACCAAAAAAAAGTGTTTTCCTCAGCCAAGGTTTTAAACAGGAATGATCACATTTTGGGCCAAGAAACCCAAAAATAGGGAGCCAAAGAGTGAGTAGAAAGCATGCTGGGAAGCCACGGGAAGGGTCAGGAAGCCTGGTGCAGGTACAACAAGCAGGATTTGCAGGAGGGATCAGATACAGGAGGCAAAGCCCAGGCAGGCTGGTCAGAGGAGGAATCAGAAGCAAAACAGAGTCTTACAGCTGCAGCCAAGGGACACATTGAACTGCCAAGAACAACTGGAGGTATTTCCAATCTGACTGAGGAGTGGGGGAAATCACCAAGAGCCCCACAAGCTGCTGCTCAGCTGGGCAGGCTGGCTGGTTCTGTGCCCCCAGCAGAGCCTGGCTCCTGTGCCCCTGCAGACCTGCTCTGGATTGCACAGATGGGCTGCAGAGGGGTTTGAGCCATTCTGGGGAACAGTGTTCCCAGAATAAACATATCTGTAAGAGCATGAAGGAAACACTTGACTGGATCAACAACACAAGGCATTTTTCCCCACATGGAGTTTCCTGCTGCTTTTTTCATTTGCTGCTATTTTCTTTCTGAATTACACAAGAGCCACTCTTTCTAATAGTTGTTCTATTGCTTGGAGTCTGTAAGGGAAGATCTGCTACTACCCTGCAAAATTTATCCTTATCAAAAGAAATATCAAATATTTCAAGTAAACCTGCCTGTCTTCCTAATGCTTTTATCATTATCCTTCTTCAGATATGAACCTACTTTCTATAAAATGTGATCTTATACACTAGAATTAAGAGTAATAATCTGATTTTAAGTTGCAGATGTGCTTACCAGCTAAGAAGATTGACTATTGCCCACAGTATTGATTAGAGAAAACATATCAATGCACATCGATCCTATGTTGCCAGTGGAACCCCTTAAAATTAATGACTTTTAAGTACTCAATGCAGCAGTGGCAGAACTGACAATTGCTTATTGTAATATTGATCCCATAGATCGCATGAGTGATGCTGTGTGAATTTATGGAGCACTAAACTTTGCCTTTCAAAGAGCAGATGCACCTTCTGATCACTGACAGAGTTTGTTTGGCTTTAAATCTCAGTCAATAATGGGGTGAATTTCCCTGTTCCAAGTACTGATTTGTAGTCATCTCCAAAGAAATCTCTCTAGGAGCTACACCTAATGGATGACAACATATTTGTCTACAAAATGAGTCAACTGTCAAAGTCTGCAGTGTTGTTGTGCAACTTCCTTAACAGGCTGATAATTGCTTATTAATTGTAAAAGGTTTGCACAGCATTAAGAGGGTCTATAAAATCCACTGATGACAAAACCACGGTAGCCTGTAACATTTTACTGGCACTGAAATGAGAGGATTTCATGGGTATGAACTACAATTGCAGCCTCCAAGAGTTTACATTTCTGTTTTATCTTTCGCCTTTTGTTTTCTTCAAAGTGTGAAAAAGGTGTAAGTAAATTGACAAAAACATGTCTTCTTCATCTTCTTCTTCTGTTAATTTATACAGATCTTTGCATTTTTATGCTCTCAGATTGTTTGTACATGTTATTGTACTATGTCGTATAAAAAACCCAAACATGTTAGTGAAAGGCAGAGCAGATCTAATGAAATGTTCATTGAATAACTCTTGCAGATATTGCAGAGAGATGACTGCATAACTGAGGCCACATGTGCATGTACACATAAAAACACACATTCACATACACATCCATGTTGTATATACATGGAAATACTAACTTTATGTACTGACACATTTGTTCAGTCCATTCCAGGTTTATAGAATAACATGAACAGCTGCCTTATTCTTTAATGCTCCAAAAGTTGCTAAACTGGAACTAAACTTCACCTAAAGCTCCACACTCACAACCAATACACACAGGGGTTTGGATTCCTGTGATTCTGAGCCTGATATGTCATCAAGAGAATTGACCCATGCCTGCATGTGTCTCATTAAGGTTGCCCAGATATGTCATTTCCAATTTCTCACGTTGACCCTCCCATCTTCCTTTCTTAGCTGAAGTGTTCAGTCATCTCCATCCTGCCAAAAAAATTCTAAGCATACAGCTGATCCTGAGCTCTTCTCCTGACCCTTTGTAATGCTTAAAATAGTAGATGCTAAGAATTGCTTCAGCACCACAAGGACACTAATGATTCCTTTCATAACCTCCTTTGATATTTTGCATGAAATGTTCAATACTTTTAGATTAAATTAATGCAATCATGTATTTTTTATATGAGTGCCTTTGTAAATATATCTGATTTTGAAAAATGTGCAACAACTGTTGTGTATTCTCTAATGAGTTGCAGGATGAACACTAAATGAACACTAAATCAGCAGCTCCTGTGTGTGACCTTGTGCTCTGCACAGCCAATCCCATAAACTCCCCCTGTGTTCTTGCTCAGCTCGGAGGAGACTGAGGAGATGCAAAGGACTCAAATACTCCTTTTATGGACCCACTGCTTCTTGCTGTGTTTTGCAGAGAAAGGGGCAGTTCCAGAGTGTCTGAAAGGGGGAATGTGCATCTTAACCCACCAGACCTGTCAGCCCTGGGCACGGGGCAGGAGGAGCAACCTCTCCCTGCTGTGTGGGGACAGGGCAGAGGGGGGGTGTCAATACTGAAATGTGGTTATTGCAGTGGGACTCTACTCAGTATGGCATGAAGAGCATGAGAGCCCTGCACCGCCATACACAGAGTGCAGCACACGCCTGTGCCTGCCTGGCTGCTCCTGCAAATATTGGGATTTGGAAGCTCCTTCTGAGGGTTTCTCTGATAAATGGCATTTCACTTTAGTACTGTATTACCTGTAAACTGCAGTTCTCACATCAAATTCTGCTGTCGTTTGTCCTTGCAATGTCTGCAACCCAAGAACAGTATTACAGATTATGATAATCACCTTTAAATTAATCAGGTGTAGCCTACTAGGGCTGGTTCTTAAGGAGCCTTATGGAAAGGGCATGTCTTTCCATGTGAATATAACCCCATATAATGTCCAGCACAGGAAGACTCTGCAGGAAAAGACTAAAGGTGTGAGTGGCTCAGTGAGTCACCTCTGGAAAGACCCAGAGCTGGTGCCACCACTCACACTGCTCAGTGTCACAGGTCCTCACTGCAGAGAACAGCTCCTTCCTGCATTCAGTGACACGTGAACCAGATGAGGCAGGTTTTCCTACCTCTATTTCTGCAATAGCAGAGGCAGTCACATGCCAAAGGCCTGATCTGCTTTGGGTGAAGAGCTCTGGCCAAGATGCTGCAAGGCGCGGAAGTGCAAGTGCCCCTGCTCTCAAAGGGACTGCACACAAATTTGCCTCCTGAGCACAGGGTCAAGAGCTCTACAAGGCTGACACGAGACTGCTCAGCAGCTTTCACTGCTTTGAGTCCAGCTGAAGTTCAGCTAAAAGGCAAAACGTTTTCTCTCACTCCAGTCCTCATGTGTTGCCACAGAAGTGTGCTTGGGAAATAAAAACCCTTTGGCCGCCTGTGAGAAAATTCCCACCGCACAGTGAGTGCATACCACACTTCTGCTGTAATTTGCATGGGATCTCCTACAAACTTCAGAGTAGGAGGCAAAGGGTAGGAGGAAAAGCTACTGCTTCAACACATGCTGCTGAGGCAGTTCATTGTGCTGCTTTATTCAGACTGGAACAGTCATCGCCCCGGTATCTAAGTGCCTAATTATTGTTCTTGAAAATTAAAGCAAGTGCTAACAACATGAGATTTGTCTGCCAGTTCAAACTTTTGCTGCAGGGCACTCAATGCCTTTATCAGAAACAATTGGGAGTATGGTTTCACATCACATATGGGCCCAGAAGGGCTACTTTATAGATATCTAAAGAAAATGGAAGGCTTTGGTGGAGCTTTTAAGTCAGAGAGCACGAAGAGCTCCTTCCCTGACTGAAAATGCCTCTTCCACAGATAATCAACAGTTTCCTCTACCCCTGTTCAGGAGAGGGGTTTGCTTCAGAAGATACATGGCAGTCAAAAGGTGCAGCCTACACCCCCCACTGCTCCTGCAACGATGCAGTTTTCTGAATCAACACTCAGTGGTGTGGGTAATGCCTCCACAGTGCCTCCACAGGGCTCTGCCTGCAGCAGCCTGCAGCTCAGTGCCAGCTCATTAGGTACTTGGTGAAAAGTGCCTCCATACCTGGAGTGCTGGGATAGGAGTAATTAATTAGCATTAATTTAGGGTTTTTTTCCATTACACTTCAGTGTAGACTTATCCACAGTGTGATTTCAGCAGAGCAGGTCTGAGCTATGGTACTCAGCAGAATTTTCAGCTAGATGTAAATTTTTACTTGCCAAAATTGACACCTGTGCCTTTTGCCACACTTCAGCTACAGCCTTTAAGGCTACTTCCCAACTAGAATTCGTTGGATGGCAAAGAAATTTATGGTAAAGCAAGATTTCCAGCTTGGGAGGAGAGAGGTGAGGGAATATGTATCATTGAAGAAGTACTATATTATTATTCTACTTCCAATTTATATGATTCCTGTTGAGTTTTCTTCTTTTGTATGCACTCAGATGTATTTCTGGTTAAAAGAGCAGTATGAAAAAAGCCCATTTTTAGCTTTCCAGCTGTAATTCCCAACATACCACTTACATTTTTAGGAACGCAACTTCATAACTCTTTCTATATGCCCTCATGTTTCTCATCTGACAAAATCAACTATATCATAGACCTCTGCCTCAATAATTGTTGGTCCTGTAGGAAATGGCAGACACTATTTTCCCCTTAATGTTTTCTTATGCTAATTGCAAGTGATGTGAAGTTCATGTCACCTAGCTACAGGATGAAGTCTCTCAGCAAAAGCCTGTGTGATAAAGCCAAATATTCCTTCTGGTAAATACAAAGCCAGGTAGTGATCTGTAAGAAAGTCAGCTGTATGTAGCACAGCACACTGCATTCCCAGAAATTCAACAGAAGAGAAAATGCCAAAGAAAATCATCAACAAAAAATTCTCAGGACACGATTCTCATTGACAACAAAAGCACCTTTAAACTTACCATACTGTAAGAGAATACTGAGTAGGGCATAAACACAATATAATATTCTATTCCTCCAAGGCCCCATCACTGTCTGCACTGGTATAAAGCTGCCTGGGCAGTCAAATCTGTTTCCTTATAACATTATGTCATGTTCTATTTCATTCCAAAATGATGTTTAAACATAACATAACTGATTTGCCCTGAACTTCTAATTTGCTGCCCATTGTCCTTGTCCTCCAAGAGCAACAATGAAAAAAACAATGTCAGCATTCCACTCCTGGATGCAATATAATCATGTTAGGAAAGTGGAGAAGCCAATGACAGTCTGACCCTCGGCATGCACTTGCCTTCATGTATGAATAGGGATCAGCCTGCTGGTGCTGGATCAGGAATGTGAACTCATCGGCATCTCCTGCCCGCACGCGTTTAATTCAACGATAAAAATAAATTTCTTTTTGAGCTGTGACCAACTCAGTCCACAGTCAGGATTACATTCTCAGCTGGTGTGTATCCATGTAGTGAGAGGGATCATCCCAGCCCAGTCTCCCACTGTCTCAGCTCTCAAAGACTCCTCCAGGCACTGCTCTATTTGTGGTGTCTGGAGGACCTGGAGCAGAGTGCCAGAAAGAAAATGCAAAAGCTTGGGAAAGCACGTATCCTTCTAATAAATGATCCCTTTTCGCTGCAAATTCCACAAAGGCTTGTTTATCTTTATAGTCTGTCATCCCAGAATGACACTTCTCCTGGCTGCTGTGTCAGTCTGCCAAATGCTCTACATTTCATGAATGAAACCCGCATTTGTACACAGGCCATCATCCCACTGATGGTTTTTAGAAGGAACAAGGCATCTTTCTGAAAGCAGTTTTTTAACACTCCAGCCTTTTCTACAGTAAATCAGATTAACAGGACCAAGTACTTTTGCTGCTTAATAAGCAGTATTTCATCAAGGTACCATACATAAATACAAGTAGTTGTGAATGGAAATTCCAGTGCTTACATAAATTTTAAAATTACTTTGGGGAGGGGGCGTCAACATCTTATTTTTCAAGCTAGCACTATTTCCCAGTCTCACCTTCTGCCTGGATGATCACACAGCCAAGTCTCCTCATACACAGAGATGATGTGAGGAATTTCTTCAGCAGCAGCAGAGAGAACTCCAGTGCTACCTACACATACTCACCGACTGAAGAATCGAGTGCCTGACAGAACTAGTGAGGCTCCAGTGCCTCATCCTACACGAATATGAGAATTTTTAACAGGTCACAAATTATCCCACTTCTCCCCTTCCCCAGAGGTTACTCTGCTGCATCCACATCAGCAGAAGCAAGTAGTGACTTTCTAGGGACTAAGTACCAAAATTAATAACTTCCTATACTGGTCTTAACCAAAGAGAGAATAAATAAGTTACGTTTTAGGCATTCTCACTAGCACAACTGGACAGAGCTTCTCAGAAACATTTTGGAGAATCAAAATTAATTCATCTCCATCAGAATTGGTGCAGGACACTGAAATCAGTACTTCCAACTCAACAAACAGAACCACTAAATCTTCAAGAGCACTGAACAATTCTGTCTTTTGTGTTTCAGTGGAAAGACAGCCAACAGTGACAGCCTGACAATGGGGATTTAGTCCTGTCCCTTTCAGGGGCCATTTCCCCTAATCCAGGCTGGGCTGTTGAACAAGACCCCCCTGCACACGAGCACCACCTCCTGTGAGACACGAGCCTTCCTGGCAGGTCTTGTTTCTCCATCACACAAAGGTACTTTTACTATGCATGGAGTCTTCCATCACGCTCACTCTGATTTCTCTACTGCTTCAGATGCCACAGCAATGTTAAGCAATATTAATGGTGTTTATGCAACCTCTAATGCAATTCAGTTCCACGAGATTTCATGTGTTATTTGATCCTGCAATTTTGCAGCCTCTCCAGACTAAATCTGACCTTAACTGGTTTAACACAAGTGACTCAGAACCAAACCAAAATATTGAACTTGAGGCTGAATGTGTGGTTGAAGGATCTTTCTTTTTTTTTCCCCTAAGCTGAGGCTAGAATTAAACCAGAGATATTCAGTTATAAGGTCACCCTGAATGGAAGAACCAAGATGAAGATTTTCTTCTTTCATTCTGATCTATCAAATGGAGATGGAAAAATTCTTGAAATGTTTTGGCTTTGGCAGTACATATGATCTGTCCTTAGTTGAGCCTGCATGCATAATTAAAACTACAGCAGCAATTCTACTACTGAGGCTCATATGATACTTCCCTTCGAGATGGTTTGCAATAACAGGAGAGCATGAATTCAGCATAGAGAATTATACAGACTGTTACAGAGATGTAAACTACCATTGGATGGGAATGTTTACTCACTGATATTTGCTATTGAGAACATTGGTATTTTTGAAGTAATTTATCCAGATCCTGGAACTTCTGGATATTAAATGAAGAAGTGTGTCATGGACTTTCTCCTTGCATCTCTATCTGGATAACATTGTGCAATCACAGCAAAAGCTCCATCAGCTTTGGTAACATACATCACTCTTGACTCACGCATTGAGTGTGATGTTCTTTAAGTTCATTCCAATTTATTAAATGGGTCTCTCTATAAAAGAATGTGCAGTTGACTTCAGCAAGGCCTGAAACACACTACAATTTCTGAATTACTTTATTACCCACAGTGAACTAAATCAATAATATCTGGATCAAAACCATCTCTCTTTCAGCCTCATAATTACAGAGTAAGATTCTTCATTGTACTGTTCTTGTGGATTAAATTGATTCCACATACTTCTAAAGAATGGTATTTTCAAGGGCCCCATCTGTTCCGTTCTCCTTGTCACGTTCTCCTGTCAGCTCAATTGTCAACCTTTCACTCCTTACTGGGGCATCTTCTGAAATGTGGAATCACCAATTCCAGTGCAAAACCAAGGAAGACGCTGCCCATTGTAACTCAAATGGCCACGACTCATCAGTAGCACAACAGTGTCAAGAGGAGATTTTGGTAAAGGAAGAGGTCAGAAGAAACATCAACACACCTCTTCTGACTCATGATCTAATATATTTGTTTGTACTCAAAGATTTTTTTAAAATCCTCTGAAAGAAAAAAAAAAAGAAAATAAAAAAATGATAACTGCACATGTTGATGATGCCTCAGGATATTTTATCTTGCTTGCCAAGATATGCTTGGGTTTGTGAAGCTATTGTGCTTATTCTTGTTGTTCAATAAAAAATAATTAGTTGCCATGGTAACTGCCACATCATGTCATGCTTATGGTGTTTCTGGGATAAAGGGCACCTTCTTCAAAAAAAGTGATCACTTTGTGGTAAAATGTCTTTGCTTTTTGTCATATCTATGAGAAACAGTTTCTCTCTGTTTTAAACTCTCTGTGTGGAGATGACACCATATGGTCAGATAATTTTCTTTTCCCTTTTCTGTAGTGGAATAAGCCATTTTTATCTTCATTAAGGAATTAAGCAATGGTTGTGATAATTGTGGATGCAAAATATTTCCGTATTTTTTTTGATATTCCAGGTGCTGCTTTTTTAATGCAATCAAAACAGTAAAATAATTGCCTCGAGGCACACCTTGGCAACCCATTTAATAGAATAAGGTGGATATTGACTGAACTTGCATTGGGTGATGTGAAAGGGGAAGTATCAGGGGAAGTGCAGGAGAAAATGAGCAAGAAGAGCTGTAGGAGCTGGCTCTGGCTGGTGCAGCACACAGTAAAACACACCACTGCTGCATCTCCTCCATCTCTCCTTTCCCCATGCCAGGACAGGCTGATGCCTTCCAAACTCATCTAACCCTTTGCAAATCCACCCTGAGGGTCGGTGGCTTGGAGTAAAGCAGATCCTAGCTCAGCTTTCCCAGGAGTCACCACATTCCTTATCACTTTTGCTTCCCATCAAGTCAATGGCATCCGTTTAAGAATAGCAGAGCCAAAAAAATGTCCATTTCTAGAAGCCTGCAACTTTGCGTGCCTACCCCACCATCCCACTCTTCCTATACTTGTTATCTTAAGCAGATTATTAATAAGGTTTTGACTTGACTTTTCATAATGACTTTAAAAATGCCTTCCTAAGAAATTATTACAAAATTAGTTACTTCAAAGACATTAATATCTAATCCAACTTCAGATATTATTATCAAAAAACAGGGTAATGTTTGTTGATTATTTTATCACTCAAAGCGCAGAATTCAGAGGGAGGGATCTGTGTGTACCCTTTCAGCACAAGGATGGTTTATGCATACAAGTTTGGGGTGTTCAGTAACCCAGACATTGACAGACAAATAGAAGATGCCACCATGTCTAAGTGGCTCTGGTCACCTTTCAAGATGCTCATATAATGTGAGCTCACACAGAATGAGCTTAACAAACTCTGTTTCTGCCATTTGACTTGTAAAAGCCTATAAAAAACAAGTTCTTCTTCTATAAAAGAAAAGCTGGTACTCTTTGAGTAAGAAACCAAATTGTACAAACAGCTGGACCCACATCAGGGCTGCCTAAAAGTGATCCTCAGGAGACAGGCCATTATAGATGAGGACAACAGAGAGAAAACTGGGGAAATTCTTACTCAGGCAGAACACAATCAATAGCACGTGTCTTTCCAAACTTGTAATGAATTAATGTGTCTTAAACACCAGCAGTAATTTGACTCGAGGTGCAGTGAAACACAAATCAGTGCAATCTTCATTCCACCACTGTGCTTCACATCCCCATTTCTACAAGTGACAAGTACAGAGCCACTAAATACAACAAATATCAAAGTCTTCAGCACCTGGGAGATGAACATAAGCCACAAGCTTATTTGCATGCATACAAAAACCTACATTAAAATAATGCTAGTTCTGTTCTATTTCAGACTTTCCAAATGTCACATTTACAGCTGCACATGCAAACCTTATTTGTCTCCCTTGTGAATCCAGCCTGTGTATTCTGGCAAGCAGAGTGTCAGGGAAAAAAATGTGACCATGTAGTCCAAGATCATAACACCTACATGCATGGAAATGCATAATCACCATAATTCTGAAATTCTCCAAACTTCTGTGTGGATTCTCTACCATCTCACATGTATTAATTATTACATTGAATTTTTAAACACTCAGACTAAAGAAAAATATTGTGGTGCATACAACTCCTACCATGCTCTCTGTTGTGACTCAGTACCAGGAAGGAGAATTGATTTCTTGCTGCTTAAAGCATCACTGGGGAACAGAGCAAAATAGGCAATGCAGGGTGGGGAGGTGGTGCCACCTCGATGTCCCCAGACTCCCCAGGCCTCCTGGGGACACTGCTCTGTGCCTGCTGCTGCTCTGCTGGCAGCGTGTGCTGGGCTCTGCAGAGTTCAGTCACTGCAGCAGACTGGATTTCCCCAAGGATCTCCTGGGAGGGAAGGGAAATGATGATTTTTAACATCTCACAGCTTGGTTAAGCTGAAAAGGAACAGCACTGGAGCAGAAATGGCCAGTTTGTACCCTTGGAGCCTTGGTTTTGTTTTGTTCTTGGGTTGGTTTTCCTTGCTAAGTATGTAAAGGTTGCTGTAATCTGTGGGGATGATAATGCTTCCCAAAGAAACAATCAGGCTTTTTATACTGGATAATATCTGGCAACCTGAGTGTAAGAGCTTGATTTAACTTCTTTGAAATTACACATGGTTTAATACTGATGCACAAAGTAAGACCTTCATATTTGTGGGATCTTTTTCTTGCAGCAAGAGACTTGATAAAGATTCTATCAAAGAAAAGAAAAAGCTCTGAAAAGGAAAAAAATGTTACTATTACTGTAATACAACAGGAGGGTTTTCACAAATGTTGTTTTGTTTCCGTTAAAATGTATAAACAGAATTTACACTTTTTTTGGCTGAGATAGTTAAATATTTAATTAAATTTAACTATATTAAAATTTTGATCATGCTTATGAGAAGGTTTGGAAATTATTACTAAGCAGGAATAACTCCAAAAAGCAAAACCAAAAAATTTAAAATTAAAAAAAAAATGAAGCTATTCCAAACACCTTGGAATGAAAATAATCTGGAAACTACAAGAATATTTCCATGTGTATGCACTTTTTCAGTCATCGGACTTAAGTGTTTTTTTAATAGCTCTACGCTGAATTTCTTAAAAAAATGCATTTTAAGTCTTCTTTATAAACACATGAGATTCAGTTATACCATGGCTTTTCTTCTTTATAAACACATGAGAATCAGTTATACAATGACTTCATAATCCATATTTTGCAGCCATTTGCCATTAATTGCATTTCAGCCATAAAGCCAAACAAACAAAGCCTGTGTTTTCCTTTCCATGCTGCACACTCACTGCGTCACACGAAGCTGCACAGGGTTTGCAGCCTTGCAGGATGCCACTCCCTTTCCCCAACCAGAAAACATGAGTCAGACTATTTAGCAAGAAGCAAGAGTTTGCTGGAGAAGCATTTTTTCTGTAGTATGTTGTAAACTGGCAGGCGGGTGGGGGCAGAGTTCCAGTCTGGATTGTATTTATAGATTCATTTAAAGGCTATGACTAATGGTCAGCATAAATTTCAGATGAAGTACAAAGTAAAAGTGAAACCTTATTGTTTTGTGGAAGGGAAAAAAAAAGGTATATATAAATTATCCAGAGCAGAGTTCAGAGCTTGTCACAAAGCTGATCCAAGCCCACAGCTTGGAATTACAGACAGAAGCCAGTGGCTGCCTCTGCAGTGTCCTCAGCAGCAGCATAAGGACACACATGCCCCATGGCAAGCTCTGTTTATGTCTACATTTTAGAGGCTTATATCTGCTTTGAACCTTATCCTTAACCTAATTAAATGCTTTATGGGTCTGCCTGCTCATGCTGCCCCTACACAGAGGTAACCATGCAGTTTCTTCTGGAAGGAAGGCAGTGCACCTGCCCCAGCCTCACAGGCATGGGGCAGAAGTGTAGGGACAACTACAGAATAAACCAGGAGACATGATGGAATATTAAAAGTCTTTCTCAACAGGAGAATCGTAAAAAAATAGGATATATGATCTTATATCAAGCATCAATAATAACACTGGCAGAGAGGGATATCTGTGCAAAGCAAAGCCAGCACAGCACAGACCTGCCCTGGGCTGCACTGAGCAATCAGGATTTTTAGGATTTTTCCAGGTTGCTTTCCATGAAGTAGGTCTCACCAGCGAGAAGGTCTGCACTGTAGGATGCTGGGCTGTTAGGACAGCCCTTACCCAGCATCTCACAGAGATTCTGCCCCCACTAAAACCTTTGCTGCTGCAGCTCCAGCCTGGGCAGACCCTGAACCACCTGAACCACCTGGTTCCACAACAGCTCAGCTCTGGGGGACCTGTCAGTGTGGCAGTGCTGGCATAATCCCACCAAAACTGAGACAAAACTTACATCCCTCTTTGCTAACTGATTTATTAGCGGGAAAAGACAGCCTTGCAGCAACAGTTTGCAGACTAGAATTCCTAATTTCTGATTTTTAATGGTGTTCTGGATTCCCCCATCATCAGGCCACTCATAAGGTACCACAGCATTCCTGTCAGCACTTGGGCCACCCATTACCCCTCAGTGAGGGGCTGAGCAGGCTGCACCACAAAAATCCCTGATTTCCAATGCAATCCCTGCCAGCACAGCCCCGAGGATGATGTGCAATGAGCAGCACTCCTGAGCAATGGGCTCGTGCAGTGCTCATCTGGTGGGATTATTCTGGCTGAGTCACCACCATTATGTCTTTATTGGGGTACCACAAGAGCCACAGGGAAGGCAAAGAAGGTGGCAGACAAAAAAAAAATGCTCCTTTCCCTTTTGGCTGGAAAGCAAATAATTTTTTACTTCTCCTTTCATTTTTCAAATTACGTTCATCTAGTCCTTGTTCTGTCTTATTAAATCATATATGAATAAATGTTGCCTGAGAATTAAACAGTTCTCTGAGAGATCCAATTTAGCCGTTAGCCATGGTACAGTGTTTTGAGATAATTTAGTAGTGGGCACAAACAATGAAAATCATATGGAAACTGTCAAATATTAAAATAATTTCTAGCCCAAAGCTGTATTTATAGAACAATGCTTAAGTCTCAAAAAGTGAGATCAGATTACTGGTTCAGTGTAGTAAAAGAAAGCAATAACAAAAGCCTTACTTATAAAAGTGTGATGAAAAAGATTAATACAAACCTGAAATCAGTAATCTGAAAGACTACTTTATCATACTGTGTCTGAAAAACATTGGGGAAATATTGACTCATTCAGTATTTGAAAACATCACGTTTTTCATTACACACACACTCAAAGAAAGGTCTTTTGGTTTTAGCTCAGCAGTGACAGTATTATCACTGTTATCACCTCAGCACTGTCTGAAAACCAAGAGAATGCAACAAGTTCTATTCTTCACTGGTGCTTTGAAAAGGAAAGGAACAGATTTCCAAAGGCACTGTAGGTTGACATGGATTAAACACCCAAATGCTTGAGTAAATGCTGAATTAGATTCCTGGTTCTGCCTGGCTGCTTCAAAAAATCTGAAAATAAGTTTACTGTCCAAAATACTTCTGGGCACTGTCATTGCACTATTTTAACTCCACAATCCAGTTATTATTTATGAAGTAGAGGCTACATTACACATAACACATTAGCATTCAATTAGGATTCATTTTCTGATTATTCACATTAGCAATATCCTTATCAAAAACACACAGATGGGAGAAGATTTAGTAGCTATTCTTTTCATATAAATTCACAGAAAAAGCCAGGTGAGTATTTCCTTATAAAAATTAATGGAGGTTTGCTAAACTGCTCAGTGGTTGAAACTAATTTCTTTTAATCACCAAGCAAATTAAATACTAGGAAGATACATTTCCCATTTACTTCATAAATTTCTGTGCAGGGAGGAATAAATATTTCCCACATGGCCAAAATCTGAAGAGAAATGAATTGAAAACCAGATTTTCAGACTTAGCTGAGCCCTGTGGTCTCCACTGGAGAGAAACATTTGCTTTCCAGCCAGGTTCCTTTCACATTTGCTGCTGCTGCAGAGCAGAGCTGGAGGTGAGGGCTGGAGCAGGGCTTGGCCAGGAGCACACCCTGGAACAGACCAGCCTGGGTGGAGAAAGGATTCTCAGCATCCTGGAGGAGAAGGGCTTGGGGGTATTGATGAGAAGCTCAACGTGAGCCAGCCCTGTGCACTGGCAGGCCAGAAATCCAACTGTGTCCTTCCAAAACCATGTGGGCAGCAGGGAAGGGAGGGGGTTCTGCCCCTCTGCTCTGCTCTGGTGAGACCCAGCTGCAGTGATGTACCCAGCTCTGGCGCAGCCAACAGGAGAAGGACATGGACCTGTTGGAACAAGTCCAGGGGAGGCCATGAAGGTGATCAGAGGGTTTGACCACTTCTCCTGTGAGGTACCAGGCAGTGTGGAAAGCGTGGAGAGGCTCAGCCTCAGGAGTGGAAGTACAGAGTTAGGGACAGCTAAAACTTAAGTGGGGTGGAGAGCTTTTAGCTCACTGCAAAAATTACTTATTTTTTTATTTTCCCTCTAGATCTCTCTCTCAGTGTCTTCATGGGTCACACAAGCGTGTGCCAGTGCAGAAGTGGAGAATGAACTGCACGGCCCCAGTGGTGCTGCAGAACTCGTGGATGATGCTCAGCCCTTGGTCTGCTCTCCCCCTTCTCCATCCACCGTGGGGGACTCACACAAGGCTTGCTCACCACCACCAGCCATTCACTGCTGTTAAGTGTCTTTTAGGCAGTGTGCATTGCTAGGTCCCTGGGCCCTCAGGACACCACTGTCATCTTTAAAACCCGTTTAGATTGCAGCCAAAAACCTTGGGCACAAGGAGGTTTCCCTGGGCACTCTGAACAGGTCCTCTGTAAGGTGGGACTTCCCTGGGAGGGCATGGTTGGTGCAGAAAAACACATTGTTCCTATACTGTGGCTATTTTTTCTTAGCAAAGTTTTTTTTCACAGATATTTATATCCCAGAAATAAAAATAAAAAAAAAATTGTGCACTTTTCTTCTCCCAAGTGTTTGCAGAGTGCCTCCCCAGCTTGTTCTGTACACTCAGCTTCTGTCTGCCTGTTTTGTTTTGGCTGCTCTAATTTACATAGTACTTCCTCTCCCTGTGTAGACTTCAAGGTTACACTGGGGTCAAGCTGTATCTTCTTCTGCAAATCAGGATGTAAACAACTCTGGATAACTCATGTGATATGGCTCTGCCCACCCCTTTTCTGTTTGGGTTTTTGTTTTGTTTTTGGGGTTTTTTTTAGATTTATATTAGCATCAGAAATGATCCAGGGTCTTTTTAAAGATCCAATTTCATACTTTCCAGCATCCAGTAAATTGGCTACATAGCAGGGAAATGCCAAGTGCTCTGAAATAGCCAGAGCAAAGGATACCATAAGAAGCCCAGCACACCAGAAACTCACCCAAAGAGCAATATCCTGTCAACTAGAATTTGCTCCTGTAGTAAAATGAGCTTGAATTTTATGTTTCAACAGAAACAGCTCCATAAAGCACCTCTGCACACCAAAATAAAAAATAAAAAAAAGCTAAACAGTTTGATTAGGGATGGAATAGGCTTAGAATAATTCAGGCTGGTGAATCCTTGCCAGCTCCACTCCTCCACACATTCCTGCCTGCATTCTGATCTCATTATGTGCCGGGCGAGAGCGTGAGCTGCACTGGAACAGTTCTCACCCATCTGCATCCTCTTCTTCCTTCTCCAAGCGAAGGAGGATGTGTATTTATAACCCCCTTCCAGACAGGGTGGATTCGGGGAGCGCAGGCAGCGCGTGGTGCCGTGTGCTGGGCAGGGCAGGCACAGTTTGTACTCATGATGCTCATGTGTATTTTCACATCCATCCCGTTTGATGAAGCCGGGGCCTTGCTTCAGATGGTGACATGAGCTGCCCTATGGCCTCACTGTTCCCAAATTAAGGCCAAGCTTGTGCTCAAACACCAGTTTTTCCTGCCACAAGTATTGAGAGTAGTTGGATGTGGCAAGCAAGGTCCTCTAAGGATCTGTCCTGAATCCAGGTCGATTCAGTGTTCTCACAAATGACTCAGCTCATAGAAGATGCAGATGCTGGGGAAGGTTGTGAATGTTTTGAAAGACTATCCTAGAATTCAGAACAGTCTTGATGTAATGAATAAAGGCCCTTAGATCAAGTCAAGACATTCAACAAAAGCAAGTATGAAATAGCAGGAAAATAAGAAGTCAGAAGAATAAATGCAAAATAAGAAATAACTGGTTAAATAAGGGTACTGCAAAATGAGTGCTGGGAGTTATGGAGGACCCCAGGTGGAATATGACTCAACACTGACACACTGCAACAAAAAGAGCAAAGCTCATTCAATGATGTATTAATACGACCAATCTGTGTCAGACATCAAAAGCAATTATTCCCTTTCATTAACCATTAGTGAAACTTCTCTTAGAGTAAGATTTGGAACATCATATTTTAAGTAAAATGCAGAAAAATTTTGGAGGAAAATATCCTCCTATAGAGCAAGGCTGAATCTTTCACTATTTGCTCAGTCTGGAAAAGAGACTCAGGAGAATATGATAGGATCTTCCAACATAGTAAACAAGAATATGAGACCAATAACACAGGAATTCATTTAATTCAGAGGCAGCAATAGATAAGCTATGTATTAGGACTACTTTTCTAGGAATAGTTGAGAGCTGCAGAAGGATATCTGCAGGGTATCTTTGTGTGTGCCTAATTATCCCTGCCTCTCAGCATGGCTGATGATCCCGGGCTGGCTGCACTGTGCCTGCCTGATTGTCCAATGTCAAACCCGGCTGCTCCGAGCTCGTTGTGTTCCCTCTGCTCCCTGCAAGGTTTTTGCAGCCTGCTCTGCATTCTGATGGCATCGAGCTCCCTGCAGGACTGCATCTCTCTGAGCCAGGGCTCCACTACAGCAAGGGTGGCTGCTCCAGATTCCCTGCCTCACCTGCTCGAGCTGGAATGGAACGAGCGCGGCTCTGCACGGGCTCCTGCCAAGGACACAGAAACACAGAGAGGAGCTGAGCAGCTCAGCCTGCAAGGAAAACATCTGGACCTGCTTCCAAATCCCAGGAGGGCAGCTCCCCCTGCTTCAGGAAGAGCCAAGGTGCCACCAGGCAGGCCCCAGCAGCATCTTCCCAGGGAAGCATATCTCCCAAATCCCTCTCAGTGCTGAGGTTCACTGGCAGCCCTTGTCTCAGAGACATCCAAGGTTATCATTACCAAAAAGAAGGGAGGACAGGAATCCCTCAGCTGCTCATGACAGTAAAAAGCATTTTTGCTTCTCTATGGGCAGCATTCATCCCCTCTCTGTTCCTTGCACTCGGGTTCTGCCCATAACCTCTACCAACTCTAGCTCTACCAGCAACTTCCTGGGTTTGTTTTTCCCAAGTTCTCCCACAGCCAGCAAGAGGCAGCCTTGCTGGAATATCCAAGGTACAGCATCATTTTGGGAATAAAGCACCATTGGAAAGCTGAGGGTCACACCCAAAATGAAAAGCTTCACGGCAGAGGTATCACCAGACCTTCTGCCTGGGAGCCTGTCAGTCATTCCCTTACAGGTTACTGCCATGGGCAAGTTTTCAGGTCTCTTTGGGATGTGACAGGCCTTGGGAGAAGCCCAAAGGACCTCAGTACTTCTCTAGAGGAATAATAAAAATAAAAAATAAACCCCCCTTTGTCTCAGAGCTGGAATGCAACCCAATGTGTACATATGGGAAAAAATAATTGGAATAGACAAAGCCATGGGCTATTGGGCAGATGATGTGCCTGAGAACTTTGAACATCTGTTGTATGGTAAATATGCAACCATCAGCTCTTCTTCATAATCTATGAACAAATACAAATAAAAGAACAGAATGGTAGCTTTTATTTGTATGAAACTGTCTACCATGGAAGCCCAGGAATTAATACACCAGTGTAAAATGACATCTTGACAGATCAGCTCATTTGAAGACCACTGTCAACACTCCACAGAGTGTATTTCCCCCAAAATAACTTAGGTAAAATGGGGTTTGTGGGATCAACTCTCCTCTTTCCCTTTGTCACCTCCCCCATGTCTAACATACCACCCTGTGGGCCCCTCTCTGAGGGATTTGTTTCCTGCACTGATCAGCTTCAACCTCGGATGTGCAGGTGTTGCCAGGTCACACAGTGCAGCTCTGAACAAGGGAATTCAGGTTTTCTCTGCCTCTACTTTGCCTGGTGCCCATAAAGACAGCTGCTCAGCTGCTTTGTGTGCTGAAGATTGGTTTGTGGTTTCCTTGCACCCTCCACCAGCATCCTCTGTCATCCCCCTCCAGTATGTAGAGGCTTTCTGAAAGGACAACCTTTTTATTGTGTGTATTTATAATGCCTAGCACAGCCCAGTCTCCTTCAAAACCAAGGTTTGTGGGTCCTGCAGTAATCAAAATAAAGAAAGGCATCACCATTAATTCACCTTCTCTATTATAAAGGAAATTGTGACAGGCAGGAAGAACCTGGGTTAGGCACACATTTTGTGCTATCTCATTGAAAGGAACAGGGCAGTAGCAGATGTAACTGGGCATGTTCAAAAGACCCAGAAAAACAGTTCCACCAAAACTCCAAACACACCGTCACAAACAGTAACATTACAAACAGTAAATTACTATCACTGAAACAACACTTCTATACTGTTAAAACAAGGTAAGAACACTTCATTAAATCCAGCTTAGTGGCATGCTGTCAACAACAGAGATATTTATTACTGTTAAATTGCTGCTTTTCATGAATACATTCCTGGCCAATGGCTAAAGCAAAGCACCAGCAGAAGATGAGGAGCCTGCAGGGAGCTCAGCTGATAAGAGAATGGGTTAAAGAGAAACTCCTCTTATTTGTGTGACAATCATCTTGTGAGGATATTTTCCATCTGTGCTATTTTTGGTTCCCAGTGAGATTGCTCCTACAAGAATATGGAATTAGAATTTGAATACAGGCATAGTAACAGCACTTTGCATGTGTGTCCACACACCCCTCCTCCCCTCACACCTCCATCAGGGAGTTCCAATGCTGAGCAAGGTCAAATTATATCAATAAGGCACTGCAGGAAAATCTTTTACATCGAGAAACTGAATCTCATGTCCCGGGATTTTAAAATCAAGGAATGATGTTTATTTTAAGGATCACTTTAGCATTATATTTATGACTTACTAATCACCTTGGCTTGAAAATCCGTGTCAAATAATCTATTGCACAGGAATCTATTGCACCTCCAAGATTTGCACAGGATGGCCAAATTCTCTTGCCACATGGTCTGATGGAAAAAAAAAGCCTTCCTTTTCTGCAGAGAGAATTTGAAATTATAGGCATGTCCCTGCAATTATGGACTGAGTTACTTAACCTTTCTGACACTGATGTTCTCCCACAGGTCTCTTTTTGGGCAGCAATTCCCGGTGCGTGCCTGTTGTGGGAAGAGATTTACTGGAGTGACTACAGGAATTAGTGACTCTTGGGGCAGCACACACATCCCAGGTATGGTTTTAGTTGTGTCTGCATGTTTGGCCCCAGCTTTTGTAACACCCAGGAGAAGTTTAGAAGGGGCAGCCCAGGACAGACCCCCAAACCAGACTCTGTGGGGGAGCCTCGTGGTGCTGAGCTCTGAGCAGAAGGGAAGGTCCTTCTGAACCAGTTTTCTAACAGGACTGGTCACCAGTACAGTGCTGGTCACACAGAATCCGTGTGCAGCAGCAGGATGGGAGCCTGTATTTCATTCAGTACTTTAAAAAGGCACTTCACAAACTCAGTTTTGTCTTCCAATGATGTAAGTTTTAAAAATTAACCTCCCAGAGGAACTAGAGGATAAACTTGAAAGTCTATTCATGTAAACAGCTAAAAAGGTTTGTTTGTTCCATTCTTGCTGGAAGTGATACTACTGCTGAAAAATGTAATGCGCTTCTTTATCTTCATGGTATTGAAAATACAAGGTATTGATTGTACTTTCAGCACAAGTAAACCCACCACAATCAAATATAACCTCGAAATTTGGGAAAGAACTGGGTTGTGAGCTTTGTTGCTTGAGAAGTCACTAAAGTATCATGTCCCTCCAGTCCACATCCATAAAAGACAAGGTAGAACATTGCAGGTACAGGATCATATTGACTGACTTTTCTAATGGAAGCTTAAAATGTGTCCTTAATTTGTCAATGAACATTCATATAATAACATAAACATTAAATGCACAGTGTTGATTAAGCATGATTGTAAAATTATTGCTTTAGGTTTTCAAATCTCTTTCCAGATGTTAAGGAATTAATCCTGGTGTCAGTCAGGGAGGGTTATGACTACTGGCACAGCACAGTAAACTGAAGCAGGAGGACTGAGCACCTTCCCTAAGCTTTTTTGCAGGCTGCATCTGCACTCTGTAGAGCAGGAGAGTCCTGACAGACCACTCAGACCAGAGACCTGGCTGATTTAGCTGGGTTAGCCTGAAGCTCTTTTTCAGCTCTGGGTTTCCACAGATGTCACTATCTTTACTTTACAATAATCCCTTAAATAGCATAAGCTTAAAAATTAATGTAAATTAATGAGAAATATTAAATATCACGGACAAAAGAAATGGCAGGTATAGGGAACCAATCTATTTTGCTGTGATTCTCTCTGATGTCTAAACTCACCTGATACACCTACAATTTCATCATCACTTTCCTTCCAGTGTCTTACCTCTGACTTTACTTAATTCCTAGCAGATGTGAATGGGGAAGCTGTTGTTGCCTAATTGAAATCAAAGGACACAGGCATTATGTCAATCATCAAACAACACATTCAGACAGCTCAACAAAAAGTACCTGAGTTTTTGAGGGTTAGAATAATAGCAGTTCTTGCCACCTAAGAGCTCTGAATTGCACTTCATGGCTCAGAGGTGTAGGAACCTTTGGATCATGAGGTGTTCTCAAGGCAGTGAGGTTCAGCATTGCAAGAGAACTCATGAAAACCCAAACCCTCAAACCCCAGCCTCTCAAAACCAGGCAGCAGCCAGTAAAAACAGCCTCTGAACCTTCCTGCCCCGTGGCCTTCAGCTGGCAAGTTTGGGTAGCCAAGAAACATTTAGCAACAGGCAATATCAGCAGAGAAAGATTTGTGGGGAGGATAGGAGAGCCTCTACCCGAGAAACACAAACTGAGCAGAATGACAGGTCAAACTTTCACCCACTTGCGTGCTCCTGAGAAAAGTGGAACCCACTGCACTAAGTCAATTTTAAAATCCCCAAATCTCTGTGGGAATGAAGATCAGTGTAATAACTGCACTTGGTGCTCTGGGCTGGCTCTACCCAAGGACTCTCAGTGCATCCCACGGTGCCTGTTTTACTTCACTCTTAAAAGCAGATCACAAGAGCTCATAAAAGGCAGGATGCTGTGGGATGAGAGTGCCACAGAGCGAGGCAGGTTAGTGAACTTCCCATTCGTGTGCCACTGTACTGTGCTGTAATTCCCCCCAAGGGTTCCAGGAAAAAGTACAAGAAAGTCCCAGTAACATTTCACCCAGCAGTACGTAGTTTCTACTAGTTCTCGTTTAGATATTTTTAAAGGTTCTGATTTGTCTCATTATTTTACTTGCTCTATTAAACTGAGGTCAACTTAATTTCTTTAGGACCTAAATAAATAAATGGATCTCAAGGCGTCTTTCCAGTATCTTATCACAGATATCCTTCTAATGGGAGATGCAAAAAAAAAAAAAAAAAAAGGGTTTGCAAACAGAAATCTTCAGAATGGTGTAAAGCATTGCCATAGTTCTGAAACAAAAGTTTTAGCATCTTTCTCCTCAGAATTAACAAGGTTCTTGCTTTGAGTTACAGCTAGTCATAAAAAAAGACATTTTGGAGAAAAGTCACATTACTGGAGGTTTCTGCAAGAAGCTGCTAAGAATAAAACTGTATTCATTTCCATTAAAGGACATGAGGCTCTTGGGGGCAAAGGAATAATATTTGCTTTGTATAGCACAGATCAGCTTTTGTGAAAACATTGGTTGAAATTATAAAACTGATGCAGATCAACAACACATTTTTTTACCCCCATTTCTCAAGAGGTAGCAGCACCTCCTCCCACTGTAAGCAGCAGGAGTTGTAGATGTGAAGTGCATCAAAAATGATGTCCTCTCAAAAATTAATGATAGCTAGTAAAATACAAAACCCAAAGATCATGAATTGAATCTCTGGATCCAATCATTTCCAAACAGCACAAGGTTAACCCTTGCATAGATATGTAGATGCAAAAAAAGGTTTCCTTTCCTGATCTGCAGGCTGAGTACAAAACTTCTCCCCTCTATGAGATATGGGGAGCTCTGTGGTTACCCTAATTTGCACCCTCTGCAAATAATCTCTAGGGGCTAAAAAAGAGTAAAAGATAGGGATGAAAAATGGGCATCCCTGCTTTTCCCATAGGCACACCCCTTTTTCCTTTGTTTCCTGATTTTCCTGGCAGGAGAGAAAATGCTGATAAGAGTAGAGAATTCAGGTCTGTGACCACATCTCCCATGCAGATAAGGAGACCCTCCCTGGACCAACACCACCTGCTTTAGACATAAATGCACCTCAGAGATTAGACACAGAGCGGCCTCGTTAGGTGAGCAAAATCTACTTCAGATCTCACACAAAGGGGAGGCACAGGAGCCAGTTCTGAAAATCAGCTCTCTTTATCCCAGTCCTGCCGTGTCTGCACATCCAAAAGCCATATCAAACCCAGAAGGCCTTTTGTCTTCTCCAGAGCCAATCTCTAAGGCCGCGGATTCTGCTGGTTTTGCTTTAGCTTGGATATGTAGTGTCAACACAACAGCAGCTCCGGCTGCACGCAGATTGGTGGAGAAAGTAGGTCAACATGAGACAAGCTGTTCTCAGAGTAGCATTTCTCTCTCCTCTCCCTTCCCTCTTTGTAAATGAAGAGTGCTAAACCAGTTGCTTTGAAAAGCACACAGGCGTTCACCCTGTCAAACGGGAGCAGAGCCCTTTTGCTGAGTGTGTCACCGTCCTAGACGATTATTTATTATGCAATTTAGAACAATGTGCCATGTTTGTAATAGGCTTCATAGCAGATGCCACTTGCTAGCACCAAAATTCAAATTAATTGCCAAAAAGCC
The DNA here is from genome assembly GCF_021018805.1 of Prinia subflava. Lineage (NCBI taxonomy): Eukaryota > Metazoa > Chordata > Aves > Passeriformes > Cisticolidae > Prinia > Prinia subflava. The sequence goes on from NC_086259.1 coordinate 16,411,909, forward strand.
AGTTTGAGTATCAGAAAACGAGGGGAGTTTGTAAGCAAGACTAAAATAATTATAAATATTAAATGAATATTCATTAAAAATGCAAATTTTACACCATTCATGGTTTTGTGTCGTACAAAATGAGTTCACAGTTGTATAAGGAACAGTCAGGAATTGTGTTTTAACTCAGAACACACTGTATTCAGTGAAAAGGTCTTACATGTTCATCAAACAAAAACCCTGTAAGGATCCCCTGGAATGTCTGACCCTGCTCGGGACATGGAGCTGCCATGGCAGAGACACATTCCCATTTCTCAGACCTGACTGACCCTTTACAAACACCTACACAGTTATGCTCAGGTGATAAATACAAAGCAGGAAGGAGGAGTGCCCGTGGATGGTTTAATCACTAAACAGTCAAAATGAGCAAACTAATCCAATGTATGATTTATCTCCTGTTCACACTCTCAATTATATTGGGAACATTTAGAGACTAGACTAGTGACTCCTTAAACTTCTCCAGATAGTTCAGCTGTCTCCCTGTATTTATCCTGACTCCCATCCTTAGAAAACAGACCAAATCACAGTAGATTTATGCATGTCATACCAGGTATTACCTTGAAAGGGCACTCTCTCAAATCATATATATGATGAAGTGCTGAGGGCAAGACTTGTATTACCAAAAATCTGTCTTACTTTCCCAGTTCAAGAAATATCATTAATTTCAAGAGGAGTATTCATAAGCTAGGAAAGCCAAATTTGGAGCTGGATCTCATTCAAGTTCCCTGGAAGTCAATGGAGACTCTCTCAATGATTGTAAAATAAGGGTTGGGCTTGTGCCCATGTTTAGCACTGGATATGCATTTTTCCATGGTACATATTTTTCCTATATATAATGCAAATTTTTCTCCTATTTTTTTTCCTCCGCTTAGAGTAATATTTGCTGTTAATGAGCATCAAATCCATCTTGGTTTCACCTTACCCTTTTAGTCTCTGCACAAGTACTTTGGCAAATTTTCCCCTTAACTGCTACCCAGTGCTCAAGGGAAAAGCAGCCATACTTTGTTCCACTTTTGGACACAAGCTCCATGTCAGGCAAAGCTTCAGGAGAGCAAAGCCTTTTATTTGTTTGTTTTAAACCATCACAGCTATTGGTCCCCTCGTTCCTATTAGGGCCAATGACAAATCCTCCACTGTCAGTCAGGTCAGTGGAGCCAGACATGGATGCAGAAGACGTGGGAACAGCAGAGGAAGTAATTTTTCGTTTAAGACTTCTGGTGCAAAGGCCTGTAGGGAAAAGTGCAAGTAAATATAATTTTATCTTCAGGGTAGCAATTTATTTATTTGCAGTGCCATTGTGCCTGTATGGTTCAATCATAGACTAGGATCCAGTAATGCCAGGTCTTGTACAAATAGATCAAAAAGTGAAGGCCAGCCCTAGAGAACAATCATTTCTCTTATATATTTAGTTTACACACACAAGCAGAAAGAAACACATAATTTATCACCCTGCTATCTGTATGGACAAGAGTTCAAGCAAACAAGGAGAGAATTGACTAATTCAGCAGCAATATTTCCAAAGAATTTCAGAGTAGCAATTTTAAAAAGAGGGTTTTAGAACAATGGGGAATATGCTTTAGCCAGATGCAGTCTCTGAATGTCTCATTTAATTGCTGTTCCATTACTGAAATTAATGCCTTGAAGTTCCAGCCAAGATCCAGCCCAGCTTTTGGCAAATAGGCACGGTGCCTTACCTGCATCACCAGGTAGGACACAGGCTCCACACTGGCACTGTGGGGCTGGAGCAGGTCCAGGGAAGGCCAGCAGAGCTGGGGAAGGGTCTGGAGCACCAGGAGGGGCTGAGGGAGCTGGGAGGTTCAGCCTGGAGAAAAGGAGGCTCAGGGGAATCTCTTGCTCCCCAACAGAAGGATGGAGCCAGGTGAGGGTCAGGCTCTGCTCCCAGGGAACAGGGACAGGAGGAGAGGAAATGGCCTCAAGCTGCAACAGGGGAGGCTTAGATTGGATAATGGAGAAAATTTCTTCCCCAAAAGAGCTGTGAAGCACTGGACCAGGCTGCCCAGGGAAGTGACTGAGTCACCATCCCTGGAGGTATTTAAGATACGTAGATGTGGCACTGGGGGACATGGTTTAGTGGGGGCTTGGCAGTGCTGGGCTACAGGTCAGACTTGATGATCTTAAAGGCCATTTTCAAACTAAACAATTCCATGAGTCTATGAAATGGTTACATGACAGGTACAAAATTATCCCCCCACTTCAGCAGTGACTCTTTCCTGAGTAATTCCCCATCTGATGAGATTAAGGCAACTCCTGCAGGAAGGAAACAGAGAAAAGGGTCGTGAGCTGGCTGCACCTAGGTCCCTGGAGCTCAGAAATATTGGAAATTAGAGTATCAGTTGTATTTGCTTTACTGCAGTCAGTGTCAATTGGACTTTACAGTTAACTTACACATATTTTTCCTTTGCTCCATCTCTGCCTTATTTTTGGCAATTGTGTCTGTGTCTTCTATGATTTGTTTAATATCAGTGGAGGGGAAAGAGAGGAAGAGAGATACTTGATCTGATGTGGGAACACATTCTCCTTTGTATCAAAGAGCCATCTGCTAATTCACAAAATACAAACAAAGTTACTGGATGTGCAAGAACCCCTGTTGGGAAGCCAGGCACAAACAGTGCCTGTACCACGTCAAGGAGCGCTGTGTTTATTCTGGAATGCACAGCACGCTGAGTTTCTTTTATCTTGGGGTATTTTCCCTTCTTCTCCTCATTTTATTGATCTAAGTTCAGCATACTGAATAAACTCTAACAAAATAATAAATACAGAATATTTATAGGGTGCTTTTCCTACTGTAAAAAAAGACTTTTCTAGACAGAAACAGAAATTATGTGGAGCATCAAGGATTCCACAGGCTGGTGCAGGCAAAGCTGACAGCCCTGCCTCCTCCAACCTGAGTGTTTGAAGCCCCAGTCTCCATTGACTCTCTTTTCTGAGCAGTTGTATGGCACAAGAGCCAAGTTTGTCCCACAACTCTTTTCATCCTCTCTCTCCTTCCTCTGTGCACCCTGCAGGGCAAGGCACAATGCAACACTCAGGAAATATCTCAACCTCGTCCTTTTCCAGTCATTCTGCAACTAAGACATAGGAGAGGAAAAAAAAAAGGAAAAAAAGAGAAGCCAGAGATGCCTCCTGTGCTCCTAATCTGCAGTGAGCAGAGAGAGGTGCAGCAGTTCCTGTGGTCAGCCAGTTCACTGTGCTCTCACCACAGACTGGGAGAACAAATGTCACCCTCCAGAAGAGGGACAAAAGAGATCATCCAAAGGGAATTTATATAAAGTGATTCACTCAGCAGTAGTGTATGTTTAGTGTTCAGACCTTCATCTCAATTCCAGCTGGTACTGAGGTTTTAAAGCAGCCAGAAATATTTAGGTACCTGCAGACGGACCTGCAATTCAGTTTCCTAAAAACTGGAAGTTTGTGTGGAAAAGATAAGGCTGTGGACAAAACACAACCAACACAATACTCAGCAAGCAGCCTACTGAATGACCCACTTCTTATAGCTGGACTAAAATGCACTTTAAAATGGAAGCTTTTGGAGTCGATGTTTTCATACAAATTTAGAATTCGAGTATCTTTCTACGCTGACAGGCCTGAAAGGTAGAGCAGAGACAGCAGGGAGAATAAACTAAACACATCTTTCTCTCCCTCCTGCCTCAGCTCAGGTGAGAAGAGAAAAAAGAAATCCAAAGAAGTCAGAATCCCCAAGGGAGTGTGTGTAGTGAGAGGAGTCTGGGGCCAGGCTGCCTTGCTGTGGAGCACTGTGCAGCACAGCACAGCTCTGATCACACACCCACCCACAGCAAAGAGCTGCCCCATTTCTGAACCCAAACCGACTCCCAGAGGGACAGCAGGGGTTCCTGAGAAGGATGCAAGGTGCCAGCTGCCTGTCTCTGTGTGGAGATGTGCTGTGCCTCCATATCCACTCAAAACTCTCTGTGCAGTTGTTGATAAGGGTCACTTCCACAGGGACACATCCCCATGAGGAGGCAGCCTGAGGTCACCAGGCCCAGAGCCCACATGGACAGTCCTTGTCCATAACAACTGCCTGGCATCAACTTCAAGGCTCTGAGATGGTGACACAAAGCCCTGGAAATCAGAGGATCAAGAAATGCTCCAGTATTCCAGGGTATCCAGTACTCTGCAGGAATTCTGTTATTTCCGGGACAGTTGCCACAAGCTTGATGTAAAGCTCATCTGACACAGAGTCCTTGCAGGTGCCATTATTGAAAGTGTGAGCTTGGAACTGGAAAACACTGGCTATGACTCCTACAGACCTGCATGGGAAAGTATTAAAGATGAATTAATTTTAACCAACATCACTTCTTGACTTTTTTTCATCATTCCTGCAAATAGATTGTGTAATTCATCACTCAGAAGCTTTTAGTATTTTATATTTTATATTCTTTCTACAATGTAGGACCTAATCACTCAGATTTTCAGACTATCATGTAACATCTTTTTCCTCGTGAGGGAACTACACAGAGTATTTGAGGCTGGAGCTGCTTTAAATAGTTTCCATTGCTCTGTGTACACAGCCTGTGGTTTTTCCTTCTTATCCTCCAGCACTTTTCCATTGCAGCCTTCAAACATCACACGGTGCTTTATGCACCTATCAGCTCTCCTATACTGTGGGGTAAATTTTAGTTTCTCTCATGTTGGCCTAATCCCACTAAAGCCAGATGGATTGCCTGGGTTTATCTGAGATCAGAAGACAGCCTCAAGTTGGGCTGAGCTACATAAGTGTTTGGAAGGACCAATTATGTTCTGCAGGGAAAGACAAGGGTTTCAGAATTTAGACTGACATGGGAGTTAATATTCCCTGCACAAGGACATGCTAAGTACTGTTGCTGCTTGGCCTTGGGAGATATTTTTGATGAAAATGCAATTTTTTTTTCCATTGGAGAATGCAAAATTGCTGATCATTTAGAGTTTTCAATAAATAAAGTCAACAGTGCATCCAATATCATTAGCAATAAAGAGAGTGTTCTTTATGGGTAGTAGCAATGTATTACAGCAGAATATCCAGATGCTACCAGTGATGATAGATTAAATAGATAAGAAGAGAGGAAAGAAATAAAATTCAACTCAAGCTTTTAGTGCAGCAGCGATGAACTAAAATTCTTATTCTCTTCTTGTCCCAAACGACTTGGCACTGCTTGGGCTCTCAAACAACTGTCATATTTCACACCAGAAATGGTGCATTCCTGTTTAAGTTTGTGTTTTAAATTCAGTTTTGTAAAGCATTGTGGGATTTTCCAGACTGAAAGGCATCATATATAAATTTAAAATATTATTATTATTTCAGCATTATTTATGGCTACCATCTGTTCCTAACTCTGTTACTGTCTCTTCTTTTTAATGTTCTTATCGCCTTGCTTATTACTTGCTAAATTGGTCAGAATTCAGCTCAAGCTATCTTTGAGTTATATGTTCACCTCAATGAGTGCCTGCCAAGAATGATATTTATGGTGTATCTTGCATTGATTTTAGAATTTCTGAAAGTAATAAAGCAGTGAATGAGGTTCCTTTCTTATCACAAATTAGAATCTGTCATATTAATAGAGTAATATAATCCTGTCATCACTTCCATTTGTTTCTTTCATCAGGCTGAGAGGAAGGAGAGGTTAACTTCACGTCCATTTAGGCTGCTGGTTTAGAAGGCCTGGAGGAAGCTGCTGGTTTCTTTTTAAAATCCTCAGGAGTAATCATTCCAAACCTGATTCTCCTACTCCTTTGTGTAAAACAGCCTCCCTCACTCTAGAAGCCACACTGCTGGCACCCACAGGGCCCCTCGGGGCTGGGCACTGCTCTGTGCAGCACAGGGACATGACCGAGCTCTTCATCACCTGCAGGGACAATGCTGAGGGTGAAAGATGGGCAGGGGAAGAGCCTGTGCCCACAGCCTGCTGTGGCAGGTGGGATACACTGCACATCTGCCAGGATACAACATCTGGAGTGTGGGCAGGTCGTGCACATCCCACCTCCGCTCTCCATGGAATTACAGCTGTGCTCTGGCTATGTGTGCAAAGCACAGAGCATTTCCCTCATTCCTGGGAGGGTGACACTGCCACACCACCACAGTTCTGCCTACAGTTACTGTTTACTCCATATTTACTCTTTTAGAAGCTGTCCAAAGCATAAACCTTCACATGAGCTGCTGTCACGCCATCTTTCACAAGCTTCATTCAAACAATAATGAACAATTCAGGGAAAAAGTCTTGGAATAGGATTTGTGAGGTTTTATGAGAAACTATGCAGCAGAATCACTGAATAAACTGCTACCCTCACCAGCAGCCATTGCCACACTACAACTGCCTGCAATTTTTATTTTCTTGGGTTCAACTTCATACCCCTACTTTCCTTTTTCTTCTTGCTTCCTCTTGGCTGACATATTATGTAGCTGCTGAAATGATCCTCCAGCCAGGAATGCTGGATGAGCAGCTGCCTGTGGCTTGGTGCCAGCACTGCACTGGAAGCTGGAAAGGAGCACGGGCTGGCTTTGCCCCTGTGTGTCCTTCCAGACAGATGAAAACCCAGAGTTCCTCGCTGGAGATGCTGATCTGGGAGCCCAAGCTTTGCTGCCATCACCCCTGGGGACACCTCCGTGTTTTCAAGGGGCTGAGGATGCCAAACTGAGCTTCCCACTTCTCTGGCTGGGTTTGGAGAATGCCAGGCTGAGATCTGCGAGGCATCAATTACAATCCTGACTGCATCTCTCAAAATAAATGTTTTGTGCATTTTTGTAGCAGATCATCCAATAATAGCACATAGCTCCAGCAACTAATGGAGCACGAGTCTGCTTCCAATGTGTCAGATAATAATTGTGCTGTAACACCACAGTGCATACATGAATAAATACAATTCCAAATTCAATGAGATATTTTCCTTCTGCTGCTCCTCCTGCTGCAAATGAATACACCAGCAATTAATTACCGTGCTCAGCAACTCCCTGCAGCAATTGTGTAATAGAATAATTTTCAGTCCCTTGTCTCGTAACCTTTGAGATAAGTTTCATGGGTCTGGAATGGCAAGCATAAAAATATATGGGTTTGTTCATTTAGTGTTTGTAAATGTTACAGCTCTCAGATACCAGCCATAACTTCCTACAAGTCCTACTCCACTGCTTATAAATCCTGCAGTACATTTGGTTATTAGGATCATTTGAGCTCACAACTGAAAGTAAGGAATCTTCCTCAATCAGAGATATTTGAGTGTTACTTTTTATGGTAAAACTTATTTATATTTATATTACTAATATTTTAGAAATTGATATTGGTTCTTACTAGCTGTCAACCATTTAAGTGGTTAAGGCTACACCAGTGTATTCCAGCCCTATAAAGTCACTGGAAGTTCTGCCACTGATTTCAGTGGAGCCAGGAAAGTCACTATTGTTTATCACTGAAAAAAAAATAAAGAATTTAAAGTAATATCCTATCATCACACCTCTGCTCTTTTAAACAATTATTTTTAGGCTGCACCACTGAAATTTTCTGAGCTCTTCAGACATTGTGAAAGGACTTCCACATCGAGAAAACCACAATGCTATTTCCTGATCCTATTTTGCAAACGTTTAAAGTCCAGTGAGGTCACGTGCCTGGAGCTGACAGCACGGCCCAGGATGAACACTGAGCAGAGACTCTGGAGGTGATGAAATGCAATGCAACCCTGCAAGTGTCCTGATGACAGTATTATCTATGTTGCACAGATGGCTCAGAAAAAGTCAGCTTTCCCTGGTTCTCCTGGGCAAAAGCAAGTCCAAGAGGGGAAAGCATAAGAATTGGGAAAAATAGGTAGGGGGAGCAATTTTTGGAGAAATCCAAGCTTTCTGAATCTGAAATTAGTCCATAGATACTTGGGGAAATTATTTTCCAGGCTGAATGAGCAGCAAAAGCAGAAGTGACAAAGCTGAAAAATAAACCTCCTGAATCTTGCAGGTTTCAGCCAGGAATAGTACCAGATATGCAACATACCAAGAAAAATTAATATGAAAAAAGAAACCTGAGCTTTCCAACTGGAAATACAGCATAGCCCTGTGGTTAGAGAAATGGACTCAATTCTGTTTCTGCTACTGCTGGGCTGTACAACCAGAGCTGTCTTTAATGTCATCCTTCAAGACCGCAACTCTCTCCTAGATGTGTAGTGAAAATGAAAGGCTTTGCAAACAAACTATTAAAAAATAATTAATTCCAAAAGTCCTAAGGTGCCCCTTAAGCCAAAGCATCAAGAATAGCATTACCAAGAGTTAAAACTAGTCATAAAGCATTTTTAAGACTCAAATGCTAATAAAAATAGAGTAAAATTATGAAATTATAATAATTTATGAAAATAAAATTAGCAAATATGTTTCCTAAGTTCTATCTAGCTTTGTTCCTCACATCTCTGCTCAATGAATATTCACATAGTGCTGATTAATTTATTAAAGCTGAACTCAAGGCTACACAGGACACATACTGAACTCTGATGTTCTTTCTCTAAGGATGTCTTTTATTGGGTTATTTCAAACTGTTAGGTATCCCAAAAATGAGAGAAAAACTGAATTTCCCTCATACTGAAGAGTCTTTGGCTTAATAATTTCTAATAAAAATGCTGACAATGATTTGGGTTAGATCCAACCATATCCTTAAAGTGCATGCAGTGACTGGAGACACTTCTGGACCTGGGATTTGCTTCTGCTGAGGGATGGACACAATCCCTCCACACCACTGGGCAGATTTCCTGATCCACTGTGCAATGGCATCTCTAGTTGGCATCTCCCAATTTCACAGTGGGATTTCTCCCATGGTCTTGATCTCTGTAGGTGCCTACAGTGGCTGATATCTGCCTTTGAGGGATTGATCAGTCTTGACTCCCAATTTTGTGCATATTCTGCTGAGGACAAGAGCCAGCCCCACACACCAGTGACTGACTGGCCAGCACCACATCCTCCTGATGACTTCACTGCTGCTGTCTGGAGAACACCCAGCATGGAAGGGGCAGTCCTTTATCTCTGCAGTTATTCACTGATCTTCATTTATAACCCTTCCAGAGAGGCCTTATCACCCACTCTCGATGCACAGGGCACCCCAGGGCAGCCACTCCCCAGAGCAACTCAGATAAAGTCCTGGTTATTGTTTCTCTCCAGTCTGTCCAAAGCACCAGACTGCAGCAGACTGGGGCTGTGCTGCCAGTCCAAAATACAGAGAGGTTCAAAACTTGTCTCCAGCTGTCATCTGTCTAATCAAATCAGCTCTCCACTTTAAAAAAACAGGTATATAACTGCTGCTCTCCTTTTTGTACCTAAATCCTCAAATTCATGTTCTTATTGTGGAGATTCAGTCCATGGAGTCAGGAAGATTAAAAAAAGTAAAAGGAAGAAAAAAGAAAGAAGATTTTTGCACATCACATCAAAAAGCAATCCTTCAGCGACACATGGTTTGAGAAAGGTTTCATTCAATGTTAGTGCATTACTAACCACTTTTCCATGCTGCCCCAGCCTCTGGAAACAATTGAAACCTGAGAAAACACAGGGGATATGTTCTCATTTTCTGTTATATTTTCTTAATAGGATAGCAGGTGAGTCAGAGTTGAGACTTCATTTGTGCAGGAAGTCTATGGATCCAACTTTAATCATCTACAAATAACAGTAAGGCAGAATATCAGAAAGGAAATAACTGTAGGGTTGATTATCAAGAGATCCCATATTTCTGTACATCTCCATGCAACCTTAATTCCTTCATTTGGTCTCCTCATCCATATAGATGGTAACAGATCACAGAAACATTGTAGGGATTAATTATTTAATGTCCTTACTTTGCCTTTGAAAATGAAAAGCTCTCCATGCCCATCAGTTTAGGTGGGTGTCCAAAGGGATTTACAGAAGTACTTAAGCAGGTTAAATGCCTGTGTCCCACTGACTCTCAAAGACTTTCTATAAACCTGACAATATAAATGGAGTAGCAATAAAGGAGAATGCTGTGCTCCCCTCTCTGCACTGGTCAGGAACTGGAACAGTCATGTTCTAATGGCTACAGCTTAGTCACAGGCAGCCTCTTTGCTCCTGGCTGACACACTGATCTGAACTTGGGGACCTATCTGTTCAATGTCTTCCAGCCCTCAAACCAATCCCTAAAATCAACAGGAAGCTTAAACCCTTCAGGTGCAGGCAGGGTTTGTTTCCTGAGTGAGAACGACTGCTTAACCCAGTGCTGGGCACCCACAGAATGGTCACATCCAGTGACAGTAACTGGTGGAGAGGGACACCGTGCCAGGTGCTCTGCTGGAGCTGCCCCTTGTTTGAATCTTCTTGGATTATCTGTTCCTCTGACATAAGTGGCATGTACAGATGCCAACATGCAGGACTCCTCCCAAACCACAGCCAGAAATTAAATGATCACAGAGGCTTCCTAACTGCATAAAGCTGCTGTTGCAACAGGTTGCATTTCTTCTATTAAATTCTAATTAAGACATTGTTTCTGAGTTGCTTTCCCCATCAGCTCAGAGACCTTGCAAGGAGGGTTCAGAAATAACAAAACGAGGCAAGTTCTTCCAGTCAGTACAGCTGATCAGCCAAGTGGTCTGGTCTAAAATGACCAAAGGTGTGTGTGAAGACTGAACAGACACAGCTCCCACCAAATATTTTAAGTACAAATACAGGTGCCCACTCTTCCTTGGGCACATTTTGCAGTTCTGCATTGAACTGTACATAATGTGGTAATTTTGGGCCACCTGCACCCAAGTGACCTGGTGTCACGTGTCTAACATAATCCCTACCCCTGGATGGAACAGAGGATGGACCCTATCAGCAGTTAGGAGTTAGAAACCTGGTTTTGTCCTCAAAGACTCAAAGTGAAGGATAAAAAGAAGAGGTTTAAATTATTTTGAAATGAACTAGATAAATTGTCTAGTGCAGAATGCAGCAACTGCTTTGCTCTCTGGTAGACTCTGCATCTTACCAGGAGCAGAAAATGGTAGAGCTCAGGGTTTTTTCCCTTGGTAATTGTATGTATCCAGGTGGAACTCGAATTTTACAAGCCTTCAAGTCCAAATTGTCTTAGGAGCTGCCTGTTTAAAAGAACACATTTCTCTTTGCACATTTCGGTCAGCACTGCAATCAAGGGAGCCACATATGCTGGATCCTGTTCAACTTAATAGATAGAAACTTGGCAGTCTAGTGTTCTCCATATGGGGATTTCAGCTGTAGAAAAGCTTCTGCCTTTGCTATAAAATGGACTGGGGATTGTTCCCTTCCAGAGGAAGCTGCCTCTTCATCTAGATGGTTGAGAAGAACTGGATTCAAAAGCAAGCTGGCTCTACACGTGGAATTAAGCACAAGTTAAAAAACAAACACCCAACATGCTGGCTCTCAAAGGGTGCTTGGGATGTTCCCCTGAAATTTTTCCATTTTTCCTTTGCTTTATTTTTACTTTAAGTTTTATCAAGAGCACCCAGGGAAATAGATTGTCACATCCATCAAATATAACTGGTAATGAATAAATGTGTCTTTCCAGTCAATGAAGGAACTGTAAAGGTTCAGAGTATTGTTGGAAGATTCAACAATCTAATAAAAACCCCAGAAGTTATTTCACCAAACCAAATCATACTGGGATAAATGTACAAATACATTTTCTCAATATGGTGCAGGTATAATGCCTCCATTGCACACCCTTCTGTACAACTTCCTTTCCCATAAAATCCAAGAAGTTTAGCTTGAAATAATTAATTTCTGCAAGTGAAGCCTAACATTTCCATAGCTGCCAAAGGGAAAGCAAAGAACAATTGTAAGGACAGGAAAAAAAACCTCACAATGAGATTGCTGGGAATAATTCCAATAGCATGAAATTAATGTAAATCACAAATAGCTCCTGTGAAGCTAAAGTAAGAATCTGTGAGAACCAAGAATCAAGTCCAATAAGTATGAATCAGTGAGTAAAGAAAAACAAAAGCATTACCACAACAGAGAGATTTAATAACATAGTAAATTAATATTAACACTGAATAATCGCTGATGGAATAAATACTTCCCCAGCAATATTCAAGTCATATGGTGGTACTTTCTTGCTGGAATGGTATAAATCATAATGATTATCTTGTATCAGCAAATCTTATGGAAGCTACACAACCCAAATGGATCCCACTGCAGCTTTCAGAAGATGCCTCTTTCTGGGCTGGGTTACCTGGAACAGTGGAAAGCAGACACAAAGAAACCTATCTAGACTCTCCTAACTCTCCTACTCCATCACCCTAAACCTGTGCAAGTCTCTTTTCTTGAATGGTTGTTTTGTGGCAGCTTCTCAAGGAAGAATGGCCAGGGCCCAACGTGGATTACAAACAATTACAATTGTTTCTCTGCTGCTTTTACATAATTGATATAATTAATGGTTTCAGGCTCAAAATTAATAAAAACCACATGGAACTCATTGGAGGATTTGTTCTTCATGATATGGGCTCATTAAAAGAACTGAAACTATTACCCTTAAATAGTTTATTTCAGACACTGGTTCACTCTTTGAAGGTGTTTGTGGCTTTGCAGCATAGGTTGGGATGAATTAAAATATACAGGATCTTCTGAGGTCATTCCTGTGTTTTCCCAGGAACCCTGTTTTGGTGAGGCATTGGCTTTTGTTGTCTAAATGGGCTCAGATACATCATTCTTACTACCAAGCCTTATTTAATTCATTTACTAGGTCATTCCTTGGGATAATATATGCAAATTGTACATATTAAGAGTGATATGAATTACATCAAGCATTGCCATTTATGTGGAAAATTCATCAAATGTTAATGTAAAATCTATAAATAGAAAGAATAAAATAATAATAAAACATGAGTGTGCTGCAAGCATAAAAATGAAAACCCTTAACTGCCCATTTATTAAACAAATAAGGACGGTACATCTTCAGCCAGGGAGAAAACAGGCACCAGAAAATGACTGTGTGCCACAGTGACACTGATCACCATTTAAATCAGGCCCCCAGGGTTCTGACAGGGTTTGTGCTGGTGAATGAGGAAATGAAAGTTCCTGTCATGAAGGAATTCCAACAACTGTGCTGGTGAGCAAGTGGTAGGAGAGATTCAAAAAATAAGCCCACAGATTGAGTCTTTGTGACAAAGCTAATCACAGATTGCTTGGGCACTCCACCAAACAGTTGGGGAAACTCTAAATGCAAGAGCAGTGTTTTATATCATTTTGAGTCTGTATTTCACAATTCTGTGATTCAAATGTTCGTGTTTGCAGGTACAGCCAGCGATGTTACTGGCTAGTCATAAAGAACTCTGAATCTGTAAAAAATCGTTTTTCTCATTTTGTAAGAACAAATTGTGACTTATCATTCCAGTATCTCGTGAAGAAACATCCACGGAATCTCATATATCCCTACATAATTTGGCAGAACTGGCAGGCTTTTCTAAAGCAGAATAACTGAATAATAATGAAGGCCATTAATGATTAGAAACATTACAGAGTGAAAAATTAGCAATATATTTCCTTGTACTCATTGGCTGCTTATAAGAACAGAATTTCTGCAGGAATCATGCACATTTATTAGTCGGGGAGAAGATATCAGGGGTAAGTTATTTGAATTTTCACTCTTATTAAAAAAGTTCTCATTGTGTAGTCTGAATTGTTACACTTCAAAATACAGCCAAAATCTCCCTTTTTCCTAGTGATTCATATACTGTTCCCCTACTCAATAGTTTAAATCAAGTTCTCCTTCTCCCTTACATTGATAACCATTAACACCATCCATACATTCTTTCAGGGATCAGCCATCGCTGTTCTGCATGTTAATTTTGCTCTGCTGTTTTAAATGAAGCTGGTTTTAGTTTTCTTTAAAATTCCAGATGCCATTCATTTCTTTTATCAGGCTCTAACAGAAAACATACCTAGAGCCTTCTCAATCCATATTGCTGCCCTTTAAATCTCAGCCATAAAACAGTGAAACGATGCTTAACATCTGCTCATCCTTGCAAGAGAGAGGGGAAAAAGGCCCCACTCCTCCACGGGCAGTTGTGCAGATTTCCCAGACAGCCTCGTGTAGTTCTGTGCTCTTTATTATTCAAGCAGAATAATAAATCACTGACACCTAATTCCCCCAACAAACAAGTTTATATGAGCACAGTCCTCTCAAATACGATCTGCTCTTCCTGGTTTGCATTTGCCCGTTTTGAAACGCGCCGTTTGTGTCACCACAGAAGGCCAAATCCTCCACTGTTGGTTTATTCCTAATGAATACCACTTCTAAAAAGTCTAACTTAGATCCACATCAGTGAGTTACAGCTTTTGATTAAAACTGATATTACCTGGATAAGATAATTAAACAGAAAGCAGGTAGCCTCCCTCCTTCCCAGCCAGACTTATAGGGTACTTATAGGGCCCAAGTCACAACTGCAAAGTGTTATACAAAATATATTTAGCATATTTATAGGTCAAGAAAGACCACATTCCTTTGGTTAGGTTGATTACATTTGGCAGGTACAATAGGAAAGAAAACCAATTTTACTGATGCTTGGACAAACCCTAAAGCACAGAACAAAAATTCTATTCCTGCATTTAAATGTGACAGGATACATGATTGTGCTTTATATGGAAATTCCATTTTTAAACACTTCACAAAGAGGAAAAATTATTAATATGCCCATTAAAACATTAATAAAGTGTTACAAACTCCTTTTTATTAATAGACTGCTAATAAGGGTGGTTTCTACTGCCTCTTCCCATAGACTTTGCTTACTCCCCTACAATTCATATTGCTGCTGCTCAGTTTATTAACCCCATGTAAACAAAACATTAAAGCAAAATGTTACCAGATGTTTCAAAGAATCTATGAAAACCCTCCCTTAGGTTCTTTAGGCTTGAGTCATTAATCTATAAATTCTTGGGTTTCTTTTCTACTTAAACTTCATGGGATTTTTCCAAAAAGATTTGGTTTTCTCAAAGGTAAAATCGTGCTTGCCTATTAATGCATGAAATCTCACTAAAGGCACTGAAACTACTCATGTGAAAAGACATCCTCAAGTTCATTATGGAAAGATTGGCCATTTGGGCTTAAAGAAACTGTACACAGAGTGCCATGGTGAAGAGAAGTCGTTTCAGCCTTCCTCATCTACATGCAAAGCAAATTCTCCCATCATTTGCTTCCAATTTGATAACTGAGCAAAAGCATAACAATAAATAACTCAAAAGAAAAAAAAAAAGAGTAATTTACTTTAATAAACCACAGCTTCAGCCTATGGCACTTGAGGATCTATTTCTTCTGTCACCCTGCAGGGAAGGGAGGAGCTGCTGAGGAGACCTCCATCTCCTCATCTCACTGCAGGCACTGCCCAGCCACTTTCTCCACCTGGATGGTGCAGAGCAGCTCAAGAATTGGAGGAAAATTTAATCAAAGGCAAAAGAAAAGCCCAAAATAAAAGAGAAGCCTACACATCCCAATATAGATATCTTCAAGGGGCCCGACACAGTTCTGTGCAGCTCCTAGTCGTGTTTCCCTTCTGGAGGAAAATCCAGACAAAAACCCAACAGCCTCTCCTCCAGGCTGCCTAGAGGAAGAACTGTGCTTCCCAAAAAGATGGCTGGAATGATTGGGAGCTGCCGAGCCTTCCACAAAGAAACTAAAAAAATTAAAAAGCTGCTTCCTGTTGGCAGGCTCCCAGCAGAAGATGCTGGCAGTCGTGTTCCCTTCCCGTCCCCTCCCCTCCCTTCCCTGCAGGCTCAGGAAACTGCAGCTCCGGGCTGCACCAGGAGACTCTCCCTGTTCCCATGTCCAGGAATCTGCAAGGATTTTGGCATGCCTGTGTTAACCCTGAGAGCAGAGCTCTGCACCTTGTAGTCCAGGCACCACAGAAATCCCCTTTCTAAAACCCTGCCCACAAATTAAAACTATTAATAATTCCTTGGGGGTGGGAAGCAACATCCCACCTACCTTATTTAATCTTCAGGTGCCACATCACCTCAGGATCCCCTCAGAGCAGCCCCTGGTGTCACATCCAGCTGCTGGATGGGTGTGCTGTAAAATACTACAAACATTTAACACGTGGCACAGGGTAAACCTGCAAAATCCGCCTGTGGGTACCATTTCTGACCCTGATCTGCAGCAAGGAGACAGCAGGGGCTGGGGGCTCAGAAATACAGAGAGCACAAGGAAAGGTTCACACATCCCTCTGGAGTCCTGACCTGGAGACAACTTGTCAAGAAATGAGCACTGCAGAAGAGAAGGTGCACAGGAAAAAAAAGCAAATTGTTCAGGAAAAAAAAACAGTTACTATATGGAGAAAGTGTTATCAAAATTACCAGGCAAGATAGTAAGAGGTTGGCACAGGCAACTCTAGAGAGAGCACTCTAAAAACTGGTAATTTAATTTAAAAAAAGTCTCCTCTTTATATATTAGTGGAGATTTTAGCATTTTATGGTAAAAGGTAGAGAGATTTTGGCAAAAGTCCAGGAAAAAAGGGTTAAATAAATATAAAAAATGGGTTAAATAAATACAAAAAAAAGATACTAACTTTCCTTTAAAATTCACTAATATTTTTCCTTAAAATATCTCCATCAATAACTATTCATATCTCTTCTGAAATCCAAATATTTACTACATTTATTAGTATCTAATCCCAGTCTCACCAAAACTGATGGAGACTTTGCCAGACTTTGTCTTCATTGATGCAGAGCCTCTCACAGAACATTCTCACCTTCTTCCTAAGAAAACTTTGAGCCCTAGTCTAGGACATACCTGAACATCCACATATAAATATTTATGATCTACCCAATTATGGGGAAGTTTGATTTGGAGGACAAGTACAACAAAGTCCCTGAAAAAAGAGGAAATAGCTTGTCTAAGTCACAGTAGAGAGCAAATTGGTAATATGGCAATACATATATTGCCTATTAAATTAATTCACTATTACTGGTCTCATACTAGGTAATTAAGTAAACTTCTAAAAGTTTATAAGAGATCATTTGCTGCTTGATCCATCTGAGTAGGGGAGAGGTTTTATGAACATGAAATAATTTTTTTTCTTAAAACCAGAATTGTATCACTGTCCATACTCACACTAAGGAAAGGAAAACTCACGGTAAGGGTAAGAAATCACTAATTTGCTTCGTGCAACAGAATCTGGCCATCTAAAGTGTCTCTGACCCTGTGGCAGAGTTTCAGCCCATGGTTTAAAACCAGAAGCCCTCCCGAGCTGGTCCAGCAGTGCTATTATCCATTACAAGGCAGAAGCAATGAAACCACGGGAAATCTGGCGCGGGGCCCAGAGCTGAACGAGGCTGTTGCAGACTGGGCTGACACTGATATATTCTCTGCTTTCCTCACAAGTGTTCTAAGGTTTTTTGGCTGCAGCAGAGCCCCCACAATGCTGTGCTCTGCTCTGAAAAAGGCTGGTTCTCAGCAATGTGGGGTGGTGCAGGCAGGAGCTGAGCATGTCCAGGAGGGGCAGAAGGGACCCAGGATCACTTTTAATCACTGGTACGGTGATTATTGGCCAAGTGTTTGGCTACAAGACCAAGAGGAGCCCCAGGACACACCAGTTTTCTATGCAATAACAACCTAAGTTCAGCGGATGGACATCAATGTGCATTTAGAATGTAAAAAAGCACAGTTTAATAATGCATCATGATGCTTTTTATCGTGGTTTTTCTTTCAAAAAAAAGAGACGTAGCACAGCAATTATAAGCTATTTTGACGGGCTCATAATCATCGTTTTGCATAGAAACTTCAGTGCCTGTCAATGGAATATACAGAAATATCTGAAATGCTAATTGTCACTACATAATTGCTACAAGGCTGAAACATGTTAACTAGGAACTATCTGGGCACTCAAGCAACCACATCTTCAAAAATAACGCAAAGAAAGCACTTTAGTCCCCTTCTGCAAACCTAATCAAGTCCTGTGCAAAGAAAAATGACACCAAAGTCAGATGAACACAGCAGCTCTGTAGGCACAGAGTGCAGAACAGAATTTATCTAGACAATGGTACAATTCTGGTTTTAAGGAAAAAATCATTTCACATTCATTAAAAAACAACCCTGCTCAGATGGATGGGGTGGCAAATGATCTGTCTTAAGAATTTTTAAAAGTAGTTTTAAGGACTGGGATTTCTTTCACCCAAACAAAATCAAATGAGAAGATGCAGCTGCTGTTTACAGATCTACATATGGGACATAAGAAGAAGAGATCCTTAAGACAAAAGACAATGTTGGCATTAATCATAAATATGCTGCAGAAATCTGAAGGATTTTTCTAATAATTGGTGAAATTCTGAAAAAAAATACTAATACGAGTAATGGGAACAGGAAAAATCTAACTGGATTTTCAATGTATTTCTATGTTTCTGTGGAGATTTAGCAGTGAAAAAGAGCACAAATAAACCATTGTCCTTGTAACTAAAAATGCATGCAAATTTATCAAAATGAACATCAATTTGGTATTGATAACTTTTATGCAGGAAAAAAAAAACTTTTAAAATTTGCAGCAATTTGAAAAATTAAAAAATAAAACTACCAGGGGACACAACCTCTCTTGAGCTTCACAGTTATTTCTCTACACTGGACAGAAGTTACTCCTAGAGCAAACATGTTTCCAGTTCCATTTCTTTGAAATATAAAACTTCTCAGTTTAAATATGAGCATCACCTAGATTTGATATGAAATGGTAATAAAAACTACCATCCTTTCTTTTATTCAGCTACCTAAGAATAGAAATTACTCCTAAAAAGAGAAATTTGCTGGCTAACCTGAGCTGGTGGGTCCTTGTCAGCTAATCACACCACACTTATATGACTGACAAATGTTAAAAGCAATAGATTACCCAGGAAAGTATAATACTTGTTATTTAAAGTTCTAAACGTTGGTTTAAAGTGAACATCTTCTAAAGAAAAATGAAATTTTGTTACGATATCAACCTACACTTCTAACCAGAGAAACGTGTAGAGTCTTTATTTAATTAGAAATCATCAACTTCCTGCACCAATAGTGAGTCTGTCTTGCAATGTCATTACTAAAAATCTTTGCTATTTTGCTTGTTATTTGTAGTCATTCTTGAAATCTCTGTAATTACTTACAGACTGTCTAAATGTCAGTGTGCTCCATCTAATATTTGTCTCCTGGGGTTGGATTTCCCGGCTGCGTTTCCACGGACAGTTGGCAGCCAGGCTGAGTAAATTCAGGGATTCCATTAGTGTGGCAGCAAAATATAAAGAACAAAGAATGGTCCAGCCATTGATTTCCCATTACATTTTCATCAGATGGAAATAGCACACTTGGCTACTACCACCAAGGAGAACTTGTTTTAATCTGGGTAACTCCTATTTAAATTGATTTTTCCCTAAAATAGAATTTTTATAATTGCTCTTTCCTGTTGTAAGTATGCCTTCAGGGAAGAATTCCCAACATGAGAGGAGGAACACTCACCCTACCTTTAGGAGGAGTTGCAGTTGAAGAGTTCAAAACCCCCACCAGAAAAGGCCATAGGCACCAAACTCCCATAAATTTGCTGAATTCCCAAGGAATGGACACTTGCATCATTTTGAAATAGATGCTCAGTTAAAAAACTAACAATGAACCCAAATCAACTACTCTATTTCAAATATAGCCATTGGTAGAAGACCAATCCAGAACTCAGAATGAGTAGAAATATCCTTTTATTATTTTGTTTTGTTTCATGTATTCTTGGTAGTTTCTTTTCTCTGGCAATACTGGCCAGGAGTATCAGACATCCACACTCTCTAATTTTGGTAGCCCTGGGCAACTAGAAAACTGACCACACTGCAACTGAAAAGGAATCCAGTTTCATCACCAAAACTGAGTGAAACACATGAAACAGAGAAACGGCAGGAAGAAAGAAAATGAAATTCAGTTCTTCTTTCAGTTTTAATATCCTAAGGCACAGTTTCCAAAATACAATATGTCACCAGCTGCATGCAACAACCACAGCAGAAAGTAACCTCTGCTTGCTCCCCGTTCCCTGGAGGGCAGTGACCACTAACAGATGCACAAAGACTCCAAGAGCATTCCCCAGCAACTTTCACAGCTCCTGGCAATCTGCAGCCTGGGGACTTCCTGAGCTGGAGGTTACATCAGCATCTTCCTGTTTAGTAGCCCTCAATGGACCTTTCTTTCATGAATTGTCTAATCATTTTTTAAGCCTATATATATTTTGGCATACGAAACATCCTGTAGCAATGGATCCCATGACTTAATTGTATGTTGTGTAAAATGAGTACTTCCTTTTGTTTGCTCTCAATCGGCAGCACAACCAGATTATCTGGCGCCTTGGAGGTGCTGTGCTCAGAGAAATGAACATTTCTACCACTGCCTGGCCATTTAAAATGTCAGTCCCAGGATTTCTGAGCACTCTCTTTCCACACTGAAGAGTCTTAAGAACGGTCAGTGTCCTTTCCATGGCCATTCATAGTTGACCATTCCAAATATCCTCTCTGCTTTTCCTAATTCTAGGATTTTTTGGAGATAGCACTGCACATTTGGACAGGATGGATCGATGGGCTGAGGCCAAATGTGTGAGGTTCAACCAGGTGAAGGGCCAGGTCCTGCCCTTGGGTCACAAAACCCCTGTGCAGCTCTCGAGGGAAGAGTGGCTGGAAAGTGTCCACTGGGAAAGAACCTGGGGGTTGGCAGTGGCTGAACACGAGCCAGCTGTGCCCAGGTAGGGCAGCAGGCCAGTGGCACCTGGCTTGGATCAAAAATAGTGTGGCCAGCAGGACCAGGGCAGTGATTGCCCCTCTGTGCTGGAGTGCCGTGTCCAGTGCTGGGCCCCTCCATTCAGGAAGGACATTGGGGGGCTGGAGTGGATCCAGAGAAGGGAAAATGGCTGGAGCATGAGCCTGATCAGGAAAGGCTGAGAGATCTGGGGGCCTCAGCTTGGAGAAAAGAAGGCTGAGGAGGGACCTTCTGGATCTCCACAAATCGCTGAGAGGAGGGTGGAGCCAGGTGGGGGTGATGGACAGGATAAGAAGAAACAGCCTCAAGCTGTGCCAGAAGAGTTTCAGATTGGACATCAGGAAGAATTTCTTCACTGAAAGGGTTGTCAAGCATTTGGAAGGGCTGCCCAGGGTAGTGGTGGAGTCACCAATCCCAGAAGTATCCAAGAAATGACTGGAGATGGCACTCAGTGCCATGGTATAGTTGTCAAGCTGGTGTTGGACAAAGATTGGACTCGATGACCTTGGAGGTCTTTTCTAACCTCAGTGATTGTATGACTCTGTTCCATAAACACAGAATGTAAATATGCTGAGTACACTGGCATACAGCAATTTTATAGCATTTTCCAGTTCCTTACTAATTATTCCCAATAATTTCTTAGCCCTTTTCACTGTGTCAAAGCACTGAGGCACATTTTCATAGAACTATTCATGTCCAAACACTTCTCTTAGCTTTAATTTTTACTAAAATCTTCAAAAATAATTTAACACCAGAGAACCTGATCAACTCACTGCTCCTGGTCAATTCTTTTGTTCAGCTATGCATGTATTAAATAGCAAAGATTCCCAGCCCAGATGTCTGGAGGAAAGAACCAGTTCTCCTTCTAATGAAAAATGAGAATATTTATTTCATCTCTGCTCTATCTGCTTCTCATTTTGATTCATTGTAATATCTCTCCTACCAGCACCTGAACACAAGACAGGTCTTCAGCCTTGGCACCATAAAGGAAAAGCAAACTTTCCTCCAGAGTGAAAACAGTGCAAATAACTCTTTCAGCTTTTTGCTATGTCATTCTTCATGGATGTGTATTTTACACATACACTGCCTGTGCAGCTTCTCTGGCAGAATCTCTTCACTGGAGAAAAGAGTTGTTTTTTTTTTCTTCAACAATTTTATGCCTTCAGCAAGTTGTTCCTCAAAATCTTCTTAGGGCTGCCCATGGTTTTATATTTATATATGGTCTGGTTTTATATTTAACCAGTCAAGGTTATGCTCTTTTTCCACCTCCCATTTTCAGCCAGATGCTTTTTCATTTATAAAAGCCTCCTTTTTTTCTATTATTTGACTTTGCTGCTCCTTCTTGATAGCAGCATATATTTACTCAAAAGCCTCTAAAATAGCATAACAGCCGTAAAAAATATTTACAAGCACTACCACTAACTCAGTCTATAATACAGTTATATATATATATATATATACACATTACTTGGAAACATGCTTTTTAAATGCAATGAAAGTATAAACAAGGCATTCTGTTGCTTGTACTAGAAAAATACCATTGTTATTAATTTTGGGAGGGGTTTTAATGTTGACATTGAAACACTTGCAACCACCTAACAAGAGGATTAGAGACCTGAGGCATATATCACCAGGAATGGAAACTCACATCCAGCATATTTATTCCCTAAGACTCCACAAATGAAAAAAAGGTGCCTTTCCTCACCTTCTTTGGTGAATTATTGATTAGCTCTGCCTTAGAAGTGCCCATTTCTCTCCACTGATTGCAGGGGGAGTTTGGATAATGAGCTCTTACATTGACATCTATGTTGTAGGTATTTAAAATTGGGCAACATAAATCCTGCCAAGAGGAACCTCAGTTTGACTCTTTACTGCTCACTCTGTGCAGGCAAGGAAGATGACACAGTGTAGGAGAAGTGACATTCTGTCACTGCTATTAGAAGATACTTCTCCACCTGGAGTGTTGGTCTAGATCCTTTCACAGATTTAAGAAACACTGCAACCAGATTTAAGTCAGTTGGCTGCTGGACAGCCACTTGAAAGAAATGCCTGGTGTTGCAGCAAGCCCAGAACAATGTTTCAACAGTGGATGGATTTTCAACCTGTTAGGCAGAAACATGGAAATTATTATTTATTTTATTATTTATTTTAGAATTGTAGAGACTGGACTCCTTGATCCTCATGATTTTCAGATATACTTCCAGGGCAGATTTAATTTACTGCCACTGATAGAGAATTTCTATTACCACCTGTGGCCACAGCATTTATTCTCACCATTGTGTTGGGAGGTGATCCTTGGTCATTCCCAGCTTCTTAGCTAAGCAGTGTAAGGCTACAGTCAGCAGGTTCTCTGCCAGTTTCTTCCAGCTGTAACTCTAACTCGAGCTGCTTTTGGCACTGACCTTTTCCATTACTTGCAAACAAGGTCAGCATTTTTTGTGGGCCTTTTTCCTCTCCTACAGATCAGTGTGCCTGTGGTTTTGCCCCCAGTGTCTGTCATGTTGGCAACATCTCTGCTCCTGCAGCCCAAGAAATGGAAGTCTTGCAAGTGGTGAAACTGAGGATTTTTTTTTTATGGCCACTTTCCAGATACATTTCAAAACCAGGTCTCCTCAGGCTTCTACCAGCAGAGATTTTGAGCACCTATAGAGAGTAACAGAAGCTGAAGGTTGCTATAGAAATTGCTGTATTAACTACTGTCCCATGGATTGCATCTTCTGCTGGATCCCAATTCTCCTCAAATTGAATGCAGTTGGTTGAACTGCAGTATTATTTATTTGTAGGGAAGGGTAAAGTTCACAGGGAATGCTGGACAAGGTTGTAAATAATCTCTGAGATCCATGAAATATGTCAGTTGTCCTTAATGGTGTCTCTCAGTCAGCACATAAAGACAGCAAAATAAAGCACTTTTCAATGTATTGGTGGAAGTGAAGAAATTTTCTTGTCATGCTCAGCAGAATACAACAGAACAAAGTTCACAAAATACAACAGAACTGCTCCAGGTGTTAGCAGGTTCCAGCTGTCATTGAAAGTTTCTCCTGATCTGGAAGGCTTAGGAGGAACATGGATCTGCATGATTGGAGACATTTAACTTCTGTAAGTATCTGAATCCTTTTACCTCTGCAGTTCAACTCTGTAATTTTCAGTCTAGATGATTCCATGGAAACATCACCATTTGTGTCTTGTGCATTTGCTCATTGTTCTGCTTTTCCAGCATCCCTACTCCAGAGCCTCTCAACAGCCTGTTCTCTCTTACACACACACCCACTATAATATTAAAGCCCAGCATCCAGTGCCTGCAGTTCCTCCTTTTCTCTCACAGCATCATTCACATCAAACACAGGCAGCAAAGTAGGGAGCAGAAAAAACAGGTCAAGAGAGGAATGAAGAAGACCTTAGGAGCCAATAAAATGCCTCATAGTAGTGTCATTAAATAATATTATGATATTAATTGCAACAGTTTCAGGTGTTTGAAAAGTCGTTTGGGCACAAAGCTTAGTGCAAATGCATTCTGCTTCAGACTGGGTATTGTGTATGCATGACTTTGAAGTATTTAACATCTAGCAAACATTTATTGCAATTTACAAAGGGGACACTGAGTCAGTATTTGCATCTTATGGATTTGGATCAAATCCAAATTCCTGCTATGAGCATTTTCCACGTCATTTCAGATAATTTAAGCATTTCTGCACCATTCCTTAAACACACTGGTATCACAGAACCTTCCCTAAAGTGGTCCATGAACTTTCAGTTATTACCATTCACTAATATCATCTGGACAAGGTCAACCCACCCCAATATTTTACCATGCAGAGCCTTTTATTTCTGATCTTCTCTCTGAGCAAGCAGGCTAATCTCAGAAGCTGGATGAAGTCCAAACCTTTCCAGTTTAAAATAAACTTTGCTCTTTTGCCTTGTTATTCAATAAAATGTTCCCAAAACAATGGGTTTGTAAGGTATAAACAAGTTAGGGATTTAAATAATTAAGTTTGAATGGAGAAACAGAGAATATGTGAAAGGGTCATGTCTTAAGTCAATCAGACTAAGGCTAATCCCTAATTTTAGTGCTCAGAGAAACTCCCAGCTTCTGAACAAGATCAAAGTACAGTTATGCTAAGTGATCTACAGAGTGTTTGCCCTTTACAATTTACAGTTCTGTAATGGGCAGAAGTACAAGGATAAACCAACCAAAATCTTACACGTTGCCTGCTCTTGAAGCATAATTTATTAACAAGTTTTTCATTTCTTATCTTCCCATCCTCCTTTTTGATCCAGTTGAGAAAGCTGGGGATTGCTGGGGTGGACATGGGGGTGAAGAATACCCCTGACTACTTTTATCCCCACAGAGCAGCAGGTACTTCCACTGGACTTTGACAAAGTGTCAGAGAAGTTACAGGGCTATTTAGACATTTTCTGAGTCATAAGCCACTAGTTTGGAGTTTTTATTACAGAAAGAATCCTCTCCCAAGAACCTCGTCTGCCCATCCCATCAATCTGCCTGCTCTTAAAACCTGGGAGACTGGCAGTGCCAAGCCACAGCCAAAGCATTCCAGGCAGAAACAATGACAGTGAAGATTAGATGACATCAGCATTTTATGAACTACAACAGGAGCATGTGATGTAGAATTTCTTAAGCTTGGCTTACAATTGCATCGGCAACAGAATCAGAATCTTTTCTGTTTGCAAATAAAGAAAATTCACCCCAGTGGAACAATCTACATAAATTCTTATGTACAACAGAAGAACCACATAAAGCACCTAAATTGGCCTTACACAACACAGGGTGCAGTGCTGGCAGTTTGCACAGAGCATCACTGCAGGGCAAATTTCAGCTATGGTATGTATTTGCCTATCTTGCATCTAAGGATCTGGGCAAAGCATCCTGCACACAAATATGTACCTCAGGAAAGAGAAGAGGGAGAAAGCACTAGTTCCTCTTAATGCATGTAGCAGTCATTTGGGAAAACCCCAAGGACTCTGCTCTGGAAATTATTGGGCAAACGTGTCTGAGAATGTGCATTTCAAGAGTGCCGTTAGAAGTGAAACTGCATCCACCAAAAGGAACTGGTTTCCTGTTTCTATTCCTCTTGCCTTTCATTTCTCAGATGTGTAAGCTAGATAATGAAAAGCCATTCCAGACCATTTTAGGTATTGCTAGGATGAGGTTGTTATCTATTTGAAAGAGAACCATTTTTCATAGTCTGCTGGTATAAATGGGTAGAGACTTTCTGCTTTCCCCTCACATCCACCTGACATAAAAATCTTAACATTCTCCAAAAGAGCATTCCCCGTTCTCCAAATGGAATTCAGCAGGGATTGGTGACTATAGCTATGCTCTTCCTTGAAAAGTTAGAGTGTGCAAAATTTATTTTCATGCGGTTTCATATTTTTGTTCTGTTTTGCACATGTGAAGTGCAAACTAAGACAACCTCATCTCATTGTACATTTCTTAATTTTCTAGGCCACCCTCTAACCAGTCTTTTTAACCAACAAATCTTTCAGAATGCAGACTAAACTAAGCAAACCAGTCCACTGATACCGGGTCTTGCAAATAAATCTCTGTTACAGTCAACCAACAACTAAACCAATTTTATTTTGGAGATGTAAAAAAATCCTCATTCTGGAATATCAAGAACCATTATGTAAGCTAAATTCACACTCATTTCACAGCACCAACATTCCTGATGAAGTTTCTTGTACACAAAACAACATGACTGCTAATTTTCATGACAAATCCAACCACCACTGTAATTTATTAGCAAAGAAACACCCTCTTCTCTGAGGAGTGACAACTCACCTCATCCCTCAAACTACTCAAGTGAATTTCTCAAACTGTTTTCAGAGCTGAACTGTACTTTTGAGCTGTAAAATTTACATAGACTCATTTTTCAGGGAAAATGGATTTGTGGATTAATGAGCCCAAGGCTGGCTGCATCAGGCTTTGAGTGAAATGGATATGCCATGTGCAATCTACTATTTCTCACAGAGAATGAGGCCACTGGATTTAACCACACTTGCATCATGCAGCATTATGGGGAAAACAGCTTTTGTCAAATCAGCAGTTTTTAACTGATCTCAAAAAATTGGGGTTTTTGCAGTTAATATAATAGTTGATACAAGAACAAAGATGAAACTCATTAAAAATAGAAACCTGTGTA
This sequence comes from Prinia subflava, assembly GCF_021018805.1. Taxonomy (NCBI): domain Eukaryota; kingdom Metazoa; phylum Chordata; class Aves; order Passeriformes; family Cisticolidae; genus Prinia; species Prinia subflava. Next base: position 16,438,775 of record NC_086259.1, read on the forward strand.
AATATTTCTAAACCCCAAATTTAAATTGGGCAGATTGCCAGAAGTCCTCGTTGCCTACAATGGGAAAGACAAATGCCTGATTTCCTTGGAAAGGTGCCATTTATTAAGTGGCCCAGTTCTGGGATACTCTTTGGACTTCTGAGAGTGTCTTATGTCCTTTCACACTCCAAGGCCAGAGTTTTAATCAGCTCCTCACACAGTTAACTAAAATTCACCCAGTGAGTCTTACATCAAGCCTAAAACCACAGCAGTGTTCCAGGGAATCACTCAAGCAAAGCCCAGCAACCAGACATGGATCTGCAGCATGAAAAGCCACAAAGGTTTTCAAGCCCTCACGTCAAGGCCTGGTCCCCATGAGCTGTTGTGTGGCTACACAGCAGCCCCGCCCTTCCCTTTCCACATTCAACCTTACAAAATGCTCCTCAGCCCAAGCTTTAGGCTTCCAGCTGACTGCAGTATAGATTGCCTGGAAACAGTGTGACACAGCCATGAGCCACAGAGCTGTCCCTTAGCAAGTGCAAAATTAATAAATATTATACTTGGCAGGATTTTTAGTTAATTGTCACTGGCCTCAGCTCTGCCTCAGGACTGGCACAGATCTTTGCACCTGCATCCAGTCAACTTACAGCAGTGCAGATTTGGCACAACATAGATTTGCTAAGTATTGTTAAACTACACAACATCCATTTATTTGAATCCATTTGTCATTACACAAACAGCCACCTTTTGAACCAGCCCTTGCAGCGTGACTCTGCCATCTCACAGATTTTCTCAGGACAAGAAAGTAAAAATAATACATCCTCTGCAGCTTCTGCAAAGGGATTTGCTTTGGCATGGCACTTCCTTCCCCTGTCCTTGCCAAATGTCAGAAAGTTTGGAGAGAGAACATTTCCTTCTTTGCCATAAAAACAAAGCAACACAGAAATAAAGGAGCAGTAAAGGGAGAAGCCTGCTGTCTTCCCACCTAGAGCACACTGTGATGAGGAGCAGTTGGCTGCAGCACGGCCTCCCAAATGTTGGACAGCTTTCCCAGCACAATGTGTAACCCTGAAGAGACTTCTACAAGGAGTAAGCCGTGGTAGTTTTATTTTTATTTATTTTCTATTTTGCTAAGGTGCTTTGCTCTTTTTGAGTGCACATGGTGACACCTGAAAAAAAAAATCCTTAGAAACAACCACTGGGTTTATATTTCCTTTTCTCTTCAAAGACACTAATGTAAAGAACAGCATCCCTCTGGCCTGCAGGCACCTCTCCAGCCGGCAATTACAATTGAAAAGAATTACAGCTGCAATCTAGCTGAAGAAATTGTCTTATCTGCTCCACGAATGCACCCTTGGGAGAATTCTTAAATGTTATTTTATATCCCAGGAGAAGAGTAACGTAGAGACAATGATGAAAAAGGCATCTGCTTTAGATGTGTGTAGTTCTAACCACGAACATGGGCCGTGTGATCTATGCCTGTGGATAGTATGGCTCATTAAAATTTTATCATAGGTTGCTCCATATCTTATTCAGTGTGTGGAAGCTCAAATGAGACCCAAACACAGTCAGTCCAGAACCTCCAGAATAGGTGTTTAAAAATCATGGAAGGATGGGCCATAAAATTGGTCCCATTTATGAAGAAAGATGAAAGTCTTTAAATTTATTTGAGTGCTGCCAGCTATGTCTTCCTGTATGGAAGTAGCACGGGTAGTATTTCACCAATATGGACTCTCCCGATGACAAGTAAGACAGGAGATACATTCTGAAAATAAGTTTCAAAGAAATCGATCTTGAAAATCTTCAAGAGAATTTTTCACTAACAACTCTCCTTGCAAAATACATCTCTATTTTTGTAAAGCAAGGTACAACAGAGCCAGTCTGGAAGGGATGAAAATTTCCAGGCTTCTCTCTGGAGTGGCACAGGTTAAACTCTGTCTTCTGACAGAGTCACCTTCCAGCATCTCTTCCCTGCTGCTTGGCTCTTGCTCCTTGTGCTTAAGCATAAGGCATCCGAGACCTCATTGTCCTTAAAGAAACTGCCCCAATCATGATTCAGCCACACCTGAATTATCAACTTGAAATCACTTCAAAATTAGCGTTCTTGAGTTAGTCCACACAACTTTAATGAATCTTAAGGAAGATTTAGCTGGTTTAATCTCAAAGTCAGAACGAAAACTGAGAAAAAGAGTTTCAATACATGTTTTCTCTGAGAGGTTCTAAAAAACCAGAGTGAGATCCCAAGGTATTTGCTCATATCCAGTCAGTGGTTAGTCAGCCAAAACACAATCAAGCCATGTGGCACTTTCTGTTTCATTTGTCACAGACTTGGGCATAAAGATGGAAGTAATCTGTACTTCAAACAACCCCACCGATGAGAGCAGAGAGACCGGTTTTACACACATCATCTTCCAAAACACAAGGTTCTAAATCATGTTTCATCCCAGCCCCCAAAAGGCATGGAGAAACAAGAGCACTCTCATTACATACCCACCTCCAATCCCACACGTCTGCTCAGCAGTGTTAATGATCTTCAAAGGCGTGGATTGTGAATAAGTCTAGACACGCCAGAGAGGCAGTCCTGGGAAGCTGAGTGCTAAGAACTGGCAAGAACTGATGAAATGAATAAACTGTTTTGAGGTGCACTGAGCACCTGCATCAGTATTGCCTTCAGTTGAAGATACCCGTGCTCGCACCTCCTCAAAATGAGGAGCCATACAATAATTCTGGGAAGGTTTACTGCAAACCAGGCCTGGCCTAGGGCCTCCCAGAAGATACTGGTCCCTCTGTCACCCACCCAAGGCACAGGCTAAGAAAATAGACCTATGTCTGCTCTGTGCCATGGAAAACAGAGATGCCTTCGCTGGCATCAGCCCCTGCTGAGCCCTGCTGTGGAGATTGAACCCCAAAAGCTGTATGAGTTGGATGCTGTGCCCAAGCTAATTAATGAGACCTTGCAGAGCTTATTTATTAGCCTACTTAGTGAGTCCTGTGCTCACTCAGCTTCTTAGGTCACTTCCATACGTGGAATTTGCATGAACTCTGCCGTGGGCTTGTGGGCACCTCTTCCAACACACCCCACTTCTCACACGTCTGTGTCCCACGTGATACCCAACCCACAGGAACTGGTGCAAAAGCAATGGAATGCTCTTTTTGAAGATACATTATAGAGGGCTTTTATATTCACTGTTTACTAAATGAATGCTACATTTACAAGGAGCAGAGCTCTGTACCTGTGATGAATGAGAAGTATTTTCTAAAAACGATGCCTCCGTATTTTAAAACAGAAAATGTAATTCCCTATTGTTTTCTGCTACTGTTCCTGCTTTAATGTACTTTCTCTGCCTGAGCTTTTGCTTAAATATTTTTGGGAAAATGATGACATGAATTCAACTTGATATTAACATTGCCATTTTTGTTACAAATAAGCAAACACTATTGGTTTGAGCCACTGTGCTACAATTCAGAATATATCAGACTATTTTCAAACTCCTCAACATATTTCTTGCATACCAAGAAGAATCCACAGTCTCTTTGTGCCTGTCTTTCCATCCATAAAATGATGAAAATAAAATTCCCTTGTCCTCTCTGTGCTGCCTTTTTTTTGTAAGGATGATACAGCACCTATTTTAGCAGGTCTCAGGTGCAGTAAGTAGAGTTTCTCTAGAGGGTAAGAGCCACAAAAAACCACAAATAAAATTCTTCCCAATGGCCTTTAGTAGGTATTTTCCAGTATGGTATTATGAAAAAAAATATAAAGCCAGTCAGTGCATTAGGTTTTCTTAAAGTAAATTGACAACTCTGGAACTCACTCATTAAAATGACATGCTGTTATTTTTAAATAACCATCCAAAATTGTATTATTAAAAAACTCTGCATTGCAAATACTTGTCAGGACTGAATTCATTGTCCAGCTCCACAAAGACAGCAGATAAGACCCAGCAGATAAGAAAACTGAAACTGTGGATAGAATATTGATTTTGAAACACAGGAAGAAACAAGACAAAATGTGATATAGTATCTTAGCAAGAAAGCAGAGACACAGGTATCTCTACATCTTCCAACAAAAGAGAGTGGAAGTTTGTTTGCATGGATTCATTTAGTCTTCCCAATATCCTGCTCAGAAGTGTTTCCTAAGGGCTGCATGTTACCACACACAACCTCTTACACTGGGCATGTGACAGACAGTCCTTGAGGTGACATCCATTTGTGTACACAGAAAGAAATGCAATAAATCATTATTTTTATATCTGCACTTAAAACAGTCTATTTTCAATGGTTTTGAGAGACAAACAGTCAAATCACACTTTTAAAAACAATACAAATCATTCACACAAAACTCCTACAATTTACAGTAACAACTTACAAGAACGTGGCTGTTGCTTTTAACTTACTTGGGATTTTTACCAAATCACTGAAGCCCAACTATCTTGCTTTTCTGTCACACAGAAAGATTTTAAAAATAACAAAACCCAGCTATGTTGCCAGCTAAAACAGTCTTCAGACTGAACTAGTTCAAATGATATGATATTTCCACTTAACTTAACTCTTACTCTATTTTTATCTAAACCACTTCATACAATATTCAAAACATAAAAATATGATCAAATTAGAAAGTTCAGCATACCATGTGGGAAGCCTGAAAGCATGGCTTACATTACCAGGTGAAGTTTATTTCTGTCTTCTTTCCTATTCAGTCATTTTTGCTGTCTTCTGCTGTGCTACATTCTCCAAAAGATACACTCACTAACCAAGAGACATGGTTATACATATCAAATTAATTAAGTATAGAGTTGGGCAGAGGGATCTAATCATAATATATAGCTCCATGAGATTTAAGCCAGTTTCAGTGTTAGACTGATTTTATTATGATTTTGTCTGGATCTTTTGTTTTGAAACATTTCCCTTTTGAGTGGACTTGTGTTGTGGAATAAAGTAACACAAAGCTGTGAACTCATCAGGATCTCTTTCCTTTTGTCTTCTACTTTGCTCAACACAACAATACTAACTCAGGGCCCATCTTAGACTTGCAAATACAGAAATCTTGGCTCTTGTCTTTACTCCTCTCAGCCTCTCTTATTTCTCATCCCTGTAAACAGAGTTCTGCTGGCCAAGGTGAACTTGAATCCAAAAGATCTATCAGATTTTTCCCATTTCTTCTTTATATGGTCAGTATCTCTGTAGTTCTATTCACATCTTCTTAAGCCTTGCTTTTGTCTGCCTGCCCCACTTCTCCACACCTCCTGGGACAAGCAGCACATCAGCTCCACTCTGCTCTTTGTCAACAACCAAAAGCAGCAGGTAAAGCTTTTCATCCCTAAGCTTTCTGTTAAGAGCAGGTCAGGGAAAAAGGATGCTTTCTGTAGCTGACCTTGCTAAGCCTGGAGACAAAACCCAAAGACAGAGGTGACTGTGAAGGACAAAACTGGAGGGTGTTTGTAGGGGAAATGGGAGGAAGGGTTTGGGGAAAAGCCTTCCTGACCCACAGAGAGAGAGTGGAGTGTGCTTGAGGATGTGCAGGGTGGAAGAGTGACTGTTCAACAGGTGGGAGGGCACAGCTGAGGAAGGCGCTTGGATAGAATTAATAGGACAAAACTATCCCAGAGCCTTGTGGCCATGCACATGTAATACAAACCACAGGAAAAGGGCCAGTTCAGACCCTGAGAAGCAGCATGGCTCAGGTCAGCAGATGTAAGAGATGAACGCAGCTGCAGCACCCCAGGAACACCCCTCAGATGACCTCAAAACATCACCAGTATGTCTCTGACATACATGAAGGAGCTGCAGAAATCTGAAACTTCAAAGAAAAGAACAAGGACCCAGTGTCTTTTCAGAAAAGTAGATGATTGTTTTCTAACATTCATTTCTAACTCAAGATTTTTAATCTCTGAGTCTGGCAATACCAAGAATTGTCAGTGTTTGTAATAGCAGTGATTGCAATAACATTTTAACCTAGTATCAAGTATCTACTAGGAGGTATTTCCTCAGCCTTGTAGTTTCTGCTTTCCTTCTTCTCTACTGGACTTTGCTCATTGCATCAATATTGGCATTTTGAAGGCCAGTGGGGAAGTCTGATCCTCTGCTACGTCCCTGAAAGTGATCCCTCACTCCATGAACAGGTCAAGCATTTTTATCCCTGAAAAAATCCCAGAAAGCCAACGGGGGAAGGAGGGAGAGAGAATTTGCCTCATTATCCAACTAAATCAATTTGAAAACCTCAGAGTGGGACTTTCCCATTATCAGTTTCCAGAAGCACCAGACTGAAATGAGGCTGCTATGAGAAGGAGAGACAAGAAGCTCCAACCAGAGGCAAACAGGGCTTTCAGCTGTCAGTGGGAAGCACGGAAAGAGCGACACTCACACACAATCCAGAGCCTGCTGAAATCAGAGTCTTTCCAAGCACTGTCAGCTTTGGACTCAGCACACCCAGACGTTTTTGCCAAAGTGAATAATGCTGCTCTGTTTTACAGAATCAGGAAAAACAAGCAGACATTGCAGATTGTGAGAGAGGAAGACAAGATAATGGCAATTAACCACACAGAAGAGATCAGTTTCTGTGGACAAAACAGAAACTGGATTGGCAGCAGCTTGCTGAGAAATGTGCTGCAGATGTACTTCAGCATCAGGCTAGTGAGATTCTGTCACCAATGGCTTTTTGGAAATAAAACAAATCAATAACCAAGAAATTACACTCCACATCAGGTTTAGGGGAACTCCTCTCACTGTGTGTAGGAGGAATACACAATCATCTCATGCTGGTTTGGGATTTCTGAACACAGAATGAAATGCCACTCATATCATAATACTCACAGAGTGGAATTACTGTTTAGTGTCATTTTAGAGCACATGACAACGGTATTAACAAGACAGCCATTACAACTGGCTAAGCTCCATTTGAAGTCTTTCTTTTTAACTGCCTAACAGTGGCTTGTTACTTCATATTAATTAGCAGCATTAAGCAAATGACAGTGCGTGCAACAGGTTCAGGGTAGGTGGGGGTCTGAAAATAAACAGCTTTATATGCAACCAGCAATCATTACTTACACAAGATCGGCCCCCAAATCATAATAACATACCAAATTTTCAGGAAAAAAAGTGGAGATGTAATTGTCACTTATGGATAAATGTGTTTTGGTTTTAGAAGAGCCTGAATGACTGCAAGGGATTATGTCAAATCACGTTGCAGCTGTAGTATTTAAAAAGCTGTAGCTGCAATGTTCTAGATTATAAATTACATGTGATTTCATTTTTATCATTTTGAATGGATTATGATTGAAATGAGTATGTAAAGTAATTGCCCATGTAGGCAATGCACCACCCTCCTCCACCCCTGAGGCTCTTGTAAACAAAACAAGGTAACTCAAGGGAATATTCAGGGAATAAAGTTAGTAAATGAAAAATACACCCTTTTGTCAGTGTCTGTAATTTTTCCGTATTCTTTTGCAGCCAATATCAGCAGCATCTTTCATTAGAAGAACAGTCAATGTCTGCAGCTATGGGTTGTGGAAACTAATTATTATGTTTCTCCAATAAAAACTTCAGTTCTAAAGAAAGCCATTCAATTGCCACCTATTTTGCACTGATTTACTCTCATCATCATTTTTAGAAAAATCTGCCATGCCCAGTGAATGCACATATATATTCATGAAATCCACCTGCTCTCTTTACTTCACAATAGGACTGATTTGGCATGTGGCTTCTGTTGTATTCGAAGGTGTCACCATGCTTCATACATTTCATGATAAACACCTTCAAAAACCCCATCTTTCTGTTTGCTTTGTTTGAGGAGGAAGAGGGGTGAGGGCTCAGCTCTCAGATGAGAGCCAGGCTAGAGGCTGATTGACAGTGTAATAAAATATCCCAATCTTTCTTTGTAATCTCACACAACATAATGTAAGTTGGCATTACTCCACTGAAATGAAAGCTGTGACTCTTGACACTGCTGCACTGCTGCAGCATGCAGAGTGCTCCGGGTCTGGGAGGTCAAGGCCTCCCCACGTTTGCTAAAATGGGGTTTCTATAGGTACAAATATTAATATTGTAATACAAATATTTGCTAACAACATCAGAGGGAAAAATCAGAGGGCGGAGAGAGAATGCTCAGTCATTAGGCTGCGGCCTGATTACTCATCTTGGCACCATGGTGGGTGTGACCAGGCAAGGCCTTCAGGCAGAGGGGTCTGGTACCTCTGGGGTGAGAAAGCATCTCGGAGGTGTTTGTGGTGTGTGGTCACAGGGTGTGACTCCCACAGGAGAGGGGTGGGTTTTAACAGCAGTAATGTGCACCAAGCTCTTCAGCAGGAGCTCAGATTGCTCTTCTGAGTGATTGCCCCTGTTCTTGAGCCCCTTTTGTTCAGCTTTCAGGTGCCCTTGCCCACCACCCATCTCAAACCCTTCCAGGAGTTCACAGCTGTATTCCAGCCTCTCCAGCTTCTCCACATCAGCAAAGCCAAGGAGAGCCACTTGGTGGGTGAAGGTACCAAGATTGTCCCCTGCTGTCAGAGAGCAAATGGGGCATCTGTGCCCCTGGGAATGTCAGAGGTGGGGGTCAAAACAGCAAGCACAAATGGGAGGTGGTTCATGGGCATTTTGTTGAGAAATGCTCTACAATTTAAACAGGACCTGAAAAGCTCTGGGCAAGGTGATACAGCATCCAATTTCCTTGGTAAAGAAATAGATGTATTAAGGTCCCTCAAACTTCATAACAGGGAAAGAATAACCTTTTACCACTTGTGTTTTTCTGTCTCAATCATGGGAGTCCTACACATGACTGAAGCACTGGCAGCTTCATTAGAAATCCCAGGATTGCCCACACACACTGCAAACCAAGGAGCTGTTCCAGTCTTGAGAGGGCTTCCTCATTGCCTACAAGTTACTGATCTGCAATGCTGGGCAGAACATACATGAATTATATGTTCATTTCTGGTAAAGCAAACAACAAAAATGTAAAATTAATTCTATAGCTAAAAGATGTCTTTTGAAGTAAAGTGGCTGTTGTATCCATTTGTTACCTGCTGTATGGGTTTGTTTCCACAGCTCGTGCTTGTTTTAATGCCACAGTTTAAGATATCAATTCGATCCTATCTCAATCTATGCCATCCCACATGTGTATAGTGATTAATAAAAAGAACCTTGAGATGGAACAAGTATGAACATGTTAGCAGAGAACATGAAATGATTTATGGCTACATGAGAAAATTATGATTTACATAATATAAGAGACATTTTCTCAGACTCAGGAAGGAAAGGGTAGCTAAGATTTTCCTGGTACTTTTCATTTTCTAATTGCTAAGACTCTTCTTTTGAGAGCGTGTCCACTTTTACAGCTCTATCAGCTAGTTTAACTGACAATCATAATACCTCCCCATAAGACTTCCTGCTAGATAAAATACAACCCAAACCATGGAAAACAGAAATCACTGTTTTCTACCAGTGCTAAAAATAGCAACACTCAGCTCAGCTACATACACCAATGCAATGCATAAAGCTGGCTATCAAAAGTCATGTCAAAGACATCTGCCTAAATTACATTTAAACCATACCAACTCTGGCGGATTCTCAGAAAACTGCTTCCAAAAATGTGAAATATCCCACCTAATTAATGTGAGAGGCTTTTTTTTTTTTTTTTTTCCAAATAGCTTTAAGAGGGGGCATGGATGCTGTGGGGAGAAATTAGATCAAGTCCATGTTCAAACTTTCTGTACAAGACAGGTCACAACCCAGACTGAGAGCCGTCCTTCCATGGAATTCAAACATGTTTTAAACCAGTTTAGTGATTTTTAGTTATTATTACTAAATAAAGATATTTAGTCATTATCACTAAATAGAGATATTTAGTGATAAATCTCTCCAGGCTTCAGTTGTCTCTCAATGGAAGAAATTCCCACCACACACATGAGATTGTGTAGGAATTAGATTTGTAGAGAACACTTTCAAGACAGCCTTGGCTGAGCATCAGGCCATGTTTTCTCAAGCTCCTGAATGAAAAGTGGAAAATAACTCACATTTTTAGGTAATTTGTAGTAATAGCAGTTTAACCTGATACTAGCAAGACCTAGAATGCTCTTATTTTTTTCTTCCCCATATACTTTTTTGCTGTGGCAATGCCCATCTAAACCCCAAATAAAAGTGCAGTTCCACATCTTTATTTTGGCTTTGCTGCCACAGACAATGGACTCGATGTCAAGTGCCTTATGCTGCAAGACAAACACTTCTGCTCTGACACTGCACACCACGGAAAAGCAGTGGTGCAAGGTAGCCCAAGGAGGCAGAGGCAGTAAAATTAAGAGTCAATGGTGTGAGAAATCTCCTGGTTGGGAAATCACCATGTGAGTTGCTTGGGTAAAACTATCAGTTATCTATCCTACAGCACAAAGTGGAAGACACCTATTTTTTGGGTAAAACGATCCCTTTTCATGATTGTTAAAATTCACTGCTAAGAGTTCACTATCATTGAATTATTTTCCCTAGCAATAGGCTGAATTTTTGTCTATTATGTTCCCTGCTGTGCTCGGTTTGGATGCTGTGTGAGTGCTGATTTATCTCTTAATAAGTCTCTATATCAGTGTTTCTCATCAATAAATTTCAATGCTAGGGGCTGCCACAGGAGACAATGGGAGTGAGGTGAGAGAGAACGTGAAGCGTGTCCACTTTTGTCAGAATTCAAATTAAAGAAAATCTTGCTCTCTTACATCCTCACATACCTTCATCCTTTACACTCCAACCACCTTCCAAATCCACACCAGTAAAAAACCAGATTGTAGACAGTATAGCTGACTAGGAAAAGAAATTTAAAAAGGAAGAAGAATGAAATTAAAGGGGAGGCAGAAAACACATTCTCTTCACTCAGTGCTGTGGAAAGCCTGAGCAGGCTGTTCCCTGCTGAAGCTGCTGCTAGGAGCAGTAACACATCTGTCTACTCTACACCCTTCTGCAGCCCCCCACACCACAGTACCCAAGCACGTGCCATGCTCACAGTGTGCCTGTGAGGCAGGAACATCCTGCTCTCTCCATTTTCCAGACAGAAGCAAAAGAGGAAGTGATTTGTTCAAAGTCACATGGGAAATCTGTGAGAAACGAGGAATTAAACCCAAAGCTCTTCAATCTTACTTCATCTCTGACTGCACTCATGTACAGCACAGAGCTAAGGCCACATGGGTTAACAGCACACTGCCTTACACCACCTCTGCTCTTTAATGAAAAGTGTTTTAGCAACGTTATTTCCAATGAGCTTTAATAAAATTACACCAGACTTATCCGGTTCTCTAATGATCTAATAAGAGGAATATTATTAATTACCAATGCCATGAATTTAATGTCATTTACAAGAGTAAACTGTCACTGGAAATGATGTGGAGTTTCAGCAATATCATAATGACAAACTTCAACTTTGATTTGCCTTTGAACCAAAGAATTAAAACAAGTTCAAATGTAACTGAGATGTGAGTTTAAACATCCTTGGAATGCCACTAACACATGTCAGCATTTCTGCTTCAACTGCAACAGCTCTGTTAGGGAAGACGCCTGCCTTCTGTTGCCAACAATGTTGTCTGAATACTAAAAATGCAGAACTACAAGATGGCCTGATACAGCCCATTCTTGTGACACTCACATTTCATCCAGATAATACTGCTCCTTCCATTGATGTGGGAGCTTCTAACAGAGATGGCAAGGAAAGGTACATAATACCAGCTGCAGAGGTGAGTCAGATAAGTGCCATTTCATTGGCACAAAGAGCTGCCTTGAACATGAATGTGGGAAGCACAAAAGCAGCACATCACAGGCTCCACTTCCATATGCTGGGTGAGGCCAGGCTATGAGGCCAGCAACAGCATCACTTAAATTGATTGTGAAACTGAAATCTCAAAGACTTGCTCAGTTTGTTTTAACGGCCTCCTTTATCTTCCACATATTTTCTGTTGAGAATGTATACGAAATTTTAGAGCCAAGCTGGAGACAAAGGGATAGATCACAGGAATTGCAGTAATTTACAACTGCAGATGTAAATCTGGTTGTCCTGATTCTCATATCATCAGCTGAGACTCAGACAGAGGAGAGGACCCTAACACTGGCAGATTTCCAGCAGCCTCATGGTGTCTGCTATATCTGGATCTGCCAGCTGACTCCATCCCCAGTGGGACTGCTGCCAGGACAGGGCTACCTCACCAGGGATAGCTCCCTCTAGAAAGAGGGAATGATAAATCAATAAATACAAACAGTTTCTCTCCAATTTAACCATGGAAATATAACCCTATAACAATAGGCTGAGGCAGCTACTCCTGGCCAGCCCATGAATGCCTAATACCCACAGACAAGGGCTTATGCAAGAGAGTATTTCTTCTGGGAGACAGTACCATCAGTGGAAGTAAGGGCTCTTAGAAAAAAATCTTGGATAAAAGTCTCACTCATTGGCAGACTAAATTAAATTATTATATTTAAAAGTATTAAAAATATGCCAGTATTTTAGGGCATGCTTGCGTACATGTGCCAAGTCTTGCTGAGATTTTTAGCATAGTGTTCTCCCTGTTTCAAGTTTTACTGAGTTTTCCTGCACTTGTTAAAATGTTTGCTCAGAGCTGCCCTAACTGTGTCTGGTTGGACTGTGCTGGGTCAGCCCCATGGAAAAGTCTCACAACCATAAATTCAACATAGCTCTGATGACAGCCAAGGAGGTTTTGAATTCTGCCCAGCCTCCTGCCCATCTCCAGCAGCTCGGTAGGGAAATTCTGGGATTGCCAGGATCCTCCCTCCTCAAGGGCTGCTCCAGCATCTCCAGAGCAGGTGAGTGACACAGCAGCAGCCAAGAAGATGGAACACAGCCAGAAAGATGGAACCTGACATAGAAAAATAACCAGATCCAGTGGTGATTCAAGCTTGTCCTCGAGAACCAAGGAGTGTACACCATAATTTGATAATCTAAAATATATCACAGTAACTGCTCAGAAATTTCAGTAGAAAACAAGCTCAATAAAACTATCTGAGAAAAATGTGCAAATATTTAAGGGCAGCCATCCATTATAATGCCCACAGAACAAAGACATTTCCCAAATATTATCTGCCCATGGTCTTCTACTTAGTTGAGAATCTTTTAATATCTATCTACACAAGAAAATATGCTTTACACTGAAAGCAAAATCAAAGTAAACACTTGGTGTATAATAGACCATCACTAAACTTTTAAAAAGCCTTGATAAAAGCAGTTATATCAGGTTATTTAAGAAAATAATTATAGTCTTTGAAAAACCAGGAACAGATATCCCTACAGTATGAGCTAAAATTAACCATAGGGGCATCACGGTTAATCAAGAGAAGTTATTATTCATTGATATTGATTAAATACAAAATGTATCTATTACAGCTCTATTAGGCAGGCTGTGGCCACCATAAACACGCTGTTATCTGCTAAATATAAACCTCATTAGAAGAGTTTCCTACAAACAGTCCTAGGGGTAAATTTAATTTCCCTTCAATTATCTTAGGCATGAAGTTGAGAATTCAGTGAGGTGTTCAATAAGAAAACACTGTTTTAAATTCTCCTGCAGTTTTACAGGAGTATTCATTTTCAAACTGCTATTTTCACTGTCCTTACCTTTAAATAAGTTTATCTTTTTATGACTAAGAGACTTTTCATGAGGGTTTTTGTTGATTTACAGCTCTATTTCTAAGGGTATTTTTTAAAGTAAAAGTGGTGTTCAGGATTTTATTGTCCTATATTTAGGAAAACTGTATTTGCAGTAGTACGTTTACATATTACTACTACTAACACTACTGTTTTACACATATCTTCCAACTGCCATGTGGTTAAGCATAACAACAAGTTTTAAAAATTCCATTCAGAAATAAGGAATGTGTCTGTTTGCTTTTGAAAAGGCTTGTTGTTTGTTTTTCCATTTCTTAAGTGTGATTACTGTATGCTCATGATGTCAAAGGCAAGTCAAAGAAGCATCCAGAGCTCAGCCAGCTCAGTGTACAAAAATGAGGTCTTTACAGCTCCCCCCATGGTGATCCATAGTAGGATGTGTCATTCCTGAATAACTCAGCCTTGCAGGTTTACAGCATGACCTATTCCAAGAAATCAAAGTGATTTAATCCAAGAAATCAGACTGGTTTTAATCTGCCCTTCCCATAAACTGCTCTTTTGCCATACATGTGTGCAAAAGAGCTGGTGTGTGTGCATAAATCAGACACATAAAGGAGTCACACTCCCTGCACACACATTTACACACACACACACATCACAGCAGCCACAGAGAGGCTGCAGGGCTGAGCTCCAGCTGGGTTTGTGCCTGTAGCACCCATGGCTGGCTCTCTTTGAGGGCTGATTTTGGTGGGATGTTGGCCCCCAGCCACACGAGGAGAGATTGATCGACGTGTCGCCGTTCTCCCCCGTTCTGAGCTGATCTCTGTTTGAGAAGCAACCAAGCCAAGGCGCCTGGTGGCACCTGGATGACCGACCAGGAGTGGCCAGGTTCAAGTGCTCAGAGAGGAGGAGCTGCAGGTCCATCCCACCAGGAACATCGGCTCTCAGCACGGTGAGAGAGCTGGTGAAAAGCCCTAATGTGGGACCAAAGTGGAGAACGATAAAATGTTCCTGGGCATGGCTGCTCAGGCTGCCTCACAGTCACAAAGAGAGTTCCAGCTGTCCAAGGAAGACCTTTGTCAAGGCATTTCTGGCAAAAAGAGGAGGATAAGAAAGAATCAATTGTTCAAGCTGAAGCCACATGAAGTCAGATCAGAAATAGGCACATGTTATTAGCAGCGAGGTTAATTAATCATGGGACAAACTTACTCATTTTGTGGTGAATTTCCCAACTCTGGGTAATTTAAAAACCAACATGCATGATTTTTCTAAGTCATATGGTCTTGTTCCAACAATAAGCAAAGTAGCAAAGTTACTGGATATGAAGCAAAATAGAAGAGAGTTGCATGACCCATCTTATGCAGGAGACTAAACTTGCTGATCCAAGCAGCCATTCCTAATTTAAACTTTGTGGGAAAAGGGATGGTTTCACAATGTGCAATTAATCAGTAACATCTATTTACTGAATTGACATGAAACATTTCTTCACAAGATACCATAAAATAACATTACTGAATTAGGCTCATTGTTTCCCATAAAGGAAGCTTCATTTTAGTGAAATTTATTGGGTATTTCTTTATGAAACTCAAAGGAACTGCAGAAAGTTCATGAAACAAGGAAAAATTTTCCATCAAGTAAGAGGTAAATTTTCACCAGGACAACACATGACATTTTTTTAAAAAAAACCCTAGATAATTTCCTTTAGGAGGTTGTATTTTACCAGAGAAAAATATGAATTAATAATGGAGCAATTCTTGATTAAACCCAGTAGAATAAAAAGAATGGGCAACATAATATATGCAGGACCTGAGCATCTGTATGCCATCTTGTAATAAATATGGCAGGAATAAAACATTAAACTGGCAATGGAACTGGGTGAGGAAGTGTGAAAGACAATCAGGGATAGATTTTTTTTTGAGAGTTACAGTGTGTATAAAACATCAGCTCTACCGGAGGACAGAAGAGATTCAGACTGAAATTACGTGCAGACGGAAATTACTGAAGGCAGGAAAGGCTGCAGCCTAAGTGCTTAAGACATATGAGAGGTGAGATGTTATCGAGCAGATAAAGCACAAGAGATGGGAGAAAGGCACTACGAGACATCTGAGAGGGTGACACTGCTGGCTGCAAGGGTTGGTGACATGTGAAAGGAGGCAGCAGGGCTACCAGTACATTACTCTGCTCTAATTTTCAGTATGTCTGTTTGGTCTGTGAGAGAAAGGAAACAGCTTTTGAACAATTAATTTTTCATTCTATCAATCGAATGGCACAGTCCATGGAGAGGTAATTTGATGAATATTTCACTGACACTTGGCCCTCCTGACTCTGCCCTCCCACAGGAGCATCCACGCTGGTTTTCTCGGGGTTTAACGCACACCACACAACGCCGAGCACTGACAAATCTGGTGCCCAGTTTTGATGAGCTGTACCCAGCCAGTGACCAAAGCTGTGGAGGAGGGAGAGCACAGGAGATGCACCCAAAAGTGTCCTGCTGCAACTGGACCATATGTGGAACTGGTCTGCAATGTGGAAAATAACACATCCATTCACGAGCTAAGCTATCTGCCCAGAGGAGAAAGCATTGCTTCATGCAGAAGGATGAAGTACTTTTGCTCTTCCCTGGGAAAAAGGAAAGGATCTGGATTCAATCCTGTGCCTGGAGCAGCATTTGTACTGGGACAGACTGTACAGCTAGAGCCTGGGCCTATACAGTGGCAAAAGGAATTGTTTTCCATAATTAAAGGAAAAAAAAGAAAAAAAAGATACTTGTTAATTTTTTTAGCTTCTTAGCTTCTTCCATTTGTCTGAACAATAAAATTTAGTAAATTACCACTAGCCATGTTATCTGAACAGTTTAATTTTATGCCATAAGAAACACTTCCATCTGCTGATTAAGATCTGTGATTTACACTTTGCACCTCATGAAAAAAGTTACCTGGAGCTAGAAGAAAGGCAGAAAATTTCTTTTAATGAAATATTAATACAAATTAATTCAGTGGTAGTAGTAATTGTTACTGAGTTCATTCTTCAAAATTCCAATTTTAATTCACCATCTTGGTGTTTTATCACTGACTTTTTACAGCGCTTGTGCAAAGAATTACAGCAAAATCTCTGCAGGACAAAGATGTGCTGTGTGAATTACTCCTCACTGTAAAAATCCAAAGTGCTCTGTTTACAAAATGGTACCTGATGTTTCCATGTGTTATCTAGAAGCCAAGTAAATGTGTGCTGCAGTCTGAAATAAGATTTCCTGGTTTAATGTAAACTTGAGTTACGAGCAGTAAACACCACAGTTTTGGATAATTAAAAGACCAGAGGAAATTATAGAGCAGTTTAGGGGTTTTCAGTGTGTTGTACGTGGCAGTAACCTCCTTCAGGCAGCAACTTCAAGCTTGTCCTTGGCTCTTCTTCCTCATCCATCCCATCCCTTCTGCCACCACCCCTGGCACACACAGGGCAGTACAGGACGCAGGGATGTGACTCAACAACGCGTGAATCCCAAACCCCAGCACCACAGGGCCCGGGGCCAGGAGCAGGGATCAGATTTGGCTGAGCAGCAGCTCCTGCCCCACTAATGAATCCCATCTGAACACGCTGGGGAAGGGGTGACCACCTCCACGCTGGAGTCATCCCCATCTGTGTTGAGTTTGGTGTTGTGTCTGTGAAAGTCCCCAGCCACAGCTTTTGCTCCCTCCGCCTCATCGGGGCTGGTGGTTTCTTTTATCAGTTCTGTCACTGACTCATTGTCTGACTGTGGGAAATTAATTTCGTTTTGTCTGCACTTCAGTTTTCTCCATTGCAAAATAGCAATAAATTGCTTTATATACATGTGTACACCAAACACTGCACATGTTCTTATCGCTCAAAGAAAGCTTTCTACCCTGCTTTGTATGTTGAGGTCCTAATGCCAGCATTTTATAACAAACACAATATTTTAAATTTCTTGGCACACATTTCCATACACTGAGAAGTTGCCCAATAGCAGAGGTCTAACCCTTCAAAAGCATCATCAGGTTCTAAGCCAAAAGAAAGGTGATTTAAACATTAGTTTAAATGTAAAAGTGACTGGGAGGTGAGGCATATTCAGACCTATCTGATCAGAGATATAAGATTTTTATTAAATATAACATCACACTAAGTAGGCATCTCCAGGCATGCTGAAGACAGAGCACCATATTTAATCTTTCAGCTTTGCATAAATAGAAACTTTATGCAAAATATTCAGAGGGAGAATTATGGTTACCAACGGCTAATTCTTTCTTTTTAAAAAGTAATTAACCCCATTTTCAGGCTAAATGTTTTCTTCATTGGTGATGCTGTTTTCCAGCCGGTACAAGAGGTTAGAGAACAGGTGCTGCACTAAACTCCTACTTTTCTTAAGATAGAGGAATAATTTAGCAGCAGTGTTTCTAAACTAATTGATCTAATCACAGTTTCTCAATTTTTATTTCACATTTCTTACATGTCAGATCTGAGGCTGATTAATCTGTGTTACATATGCATTTGGTGGAAAGAAACTTGATAAGTGATTCAAAAAGTTCTAGACATTCTTTGATAGTGTGAATTTCAAGTCTATTACAAGCAAGCTTTGAAAATTCTACAATTAAATATCCTAAGAAAGCCAGATAGCCAGGCAAACACTCAGACAATACTTGCCTAATCTATTTTATTTATTTGGGTATTTATATGGCAGTGATTAACCCTGACATCATTAATCTTGAATGAGCACGGAAATGTTTAATTTTCATTATTTTGCTTTCAGTGTTTGCTCTTGCTTCTGCAAATATCTCAAGACATTTAGCATCTTGCAAATGCTTTGGAAAATAATTTGTTGCTAACGACTCGGACACATTCCTTGGTTTGCCTCCATTAAGGATGGTGAACAGTACAACTAAAAAACAAGGGCAGGTTGCCAGTGTTGCTGGCAGTGCTCTGACATCTGAAGCACCTTCCACTTGAAGTCACGTTTGGAGAGCTCATCACACCCAGCCATTCCTGAGGACACACACACAAGTGCTCTGTGAAGTTCAGCCAGCCCAGCTAAACATGTCGTGCCTCACGTGTAGCCAGCAGGGCACTTTGTCAGCTCCACGGTGCTTGAATGACCTCTGAGCCTTCCATGACAGCTGATTTCCACTGGCCTTTGGTTCAGCCCAGTATTTTTTTCCTGGTGATTATGACATCAGGTATTATTAACCTTGCTGTCTGAAGTGGATGTCTGGTACAGTATTCCCTCAATAGACTTGATGAAAGTCCCACTGAGGCCAATGGAGGAATTCCCTTTGACTCTGTACTGGATGGAGGCCAGGAAAACTGCTCTGTGCTGTTATTTTTGGTTACCATCCATGTTGCTTCACCTTTTATAAATTGCATATTATTCATTCACCCAGGAACTTCAACTACAGAATTCAGCCACACAAACAACTCCAGGTGTTCAAGACAAGAACTGAAACCCTGACTTTTCACAGGAACTTGTACAAGACACTAAACTGCTTAAAATAAAATAAAACAGAGATGCAGCAAACCTTCAGTTCTGCAATTTTCATGAGAGCCAGTTGCTGACATGTGTATCCCTAACTGCACTGGGACTCACCTTTCTAGCGGTGTGGTAAGAAAAAAAATGTTTTAAATAAGGAATGCAACTTGCAGAAATACTTTTTCATAGGACAAGCATATAAAAGAGAAGCTGGGGTCTACATATGCACAGAGGAAGTGGAAACCAGAAAGAAAGGAATGAGAAAGAGCAAAGCTGCAGTAGGCAAGCTGCAAGTGATGAATAGACAAATTTGAGAGACAATGTAGGAACTGAATGTGAACAAATAAATGTACCTGTAAGAATAAATCGTGTATTATTCCATTTGACCCCCATCCAAAAGTCCTTTGTTCTTCCCTTCCCAGCAGGACTAGGCTTTGTGAACCCAGTCCTGTTACTCTGTGCAGGTTAGGGAATAGTTCAGTGGTTGACACACAGCTGTGTCTGGGTCCCAGCTGCACTGGATCCAGGCACATTCCGCAGTCCTGCCAGCTCTCCCACCGTGGATATTTGCCTGCTGCTTACAGCAGGAGAGCCTCTGCTGCTCCCAGCAGTGGCTGGATACATTTTTCCAAGCACTGGATGTCTGGGTATCCCGAGCAAATGGCCATTTCACAAGAATGCTGAATCACATCTGCAGAGAAACTGCATCACCCGAGGCCGAGAGCAAACGTGCAGCAGGGCTGCCGCAGCTGGGACGTATCGCATTCGCGCTGCACGGCTCCCTCAGCTGTGCAGCAGCCAGCTCTGGACAGGATGCTTTTGGACCTGCCCGTGCTGATGGCTACAGCTGAGCTCTGCCTGGCCCAAGGGGGTTCCAGCATTGCTTTTACCTTGGCCTTTCTGAAGAGCACGTGATTCTCCTCCCCTGTATATACCTTGATCCCTGGTTCACAAACCCTCCTTTCCATTGCTTTGGCTTTTCTAGGCAAGCTGGTCCTGCAGCTAAAAACATTCCTCCTATCAACCCGCAAAGCTCTCAGTGTCTGCTCCCTTCCTCAAAGATTATTTGCATTCCTACCTAGCAGACACCTGTGGTGCCAGACCAAGTCTTAACACACAGTCCTGTAATCCAGTTTCCAGGAGAATTCCCACCTTCCAAATAGCTGAGGACAAACCTGGAAGTTATGTTTATTTAACCAGCAGTTGTCCATTGCTCAGACTGGAATGGGTTCTAATGTTTACTGCCCCTCCAATATAATATCACTGTGAAATACACAGCCTGTGGATAATCACACATCCACAGGGGAAAATGTTATCAGACAGGAGATTCATAACGTCAGACAGAGCTCACAGGGAAATACAACCCTGACCATACCATGTTATCATTGCATAAAAACTAAATGTCAGATTATCATTACTACATTGTAATTCCTCCTGGCATGGGAACTGATCTTTTTCCACTTAAGCCAACTTGAGTTTTGCTACTGAATTCAATGACTGGGAAGCAAAAACCTGGAGAGGAAACACAATAAAAAAAAAGGGAAGAGGAAGACAATTTACGTTTGAACACACAGTAAACTCTTAGATTCTCCTTTCTTCAAGTGTAACTCTTCAGGATGGATATGCAGAAAACCTGTATGACCTCAATGAGCTTCCAGACTCTCTGGGCACCAGAAGGATCCTCCTGTTGACCAACTGGAACATCCTGCCTGCTCTGTGGGCGTTTGCAGGAGTTCTGTTCCAGCTCTCGTGCTCCTCTCGAGACTCATCTGTCTCTGACACCAGCAACAAGGGAGATGGAGCAGCTGGGGAATCAACAGGGACAAGCTGAAAGTTATTTACAGATGTTAGCTGAGAAAATAGGAAATCCACAGAGCAGGGCAGCGTGTGTGACTCTATCTCAGAGGGAGTGTTCTCCTGTAATTGAACCCAAAAGTTTTATACTGATTTTCAGCTTTTGCTGTGAGCAACAGCACCTAATGCCAGCAACTGCTGTCCAGATATTCTAACACTCCTGACTTGAAGATTCTAGACTCACAAACAAAATGAAAGAGAAAAGCACTGTGGCACAGTTCCAACTAGCTGCAGACACAAAAATCTGCAGCATTTTCTGCACATCAGTTTGCCACAATAATGGTTCAGAGGAACACAGGATGTTTAAGAACCTTGGCTGAGACCAACAGAGTTACAAGAGCCTTAACACTGTCTTCAGTAAGCTCAACTAAATCTGAAATGTATTTTTAAATTTACTGATGATTCTTACCCCATCTCTCCTTGCTTCACTCATTGCACCAGACTCCAGCCAGCCTTTGGTCATGTAACCTCTCACAAATAAACAAGCAGAACTGAATCATAATTATCAAGCATTATTACCACTATCCCGTCCTGGATGTCAGGTTTGGGAGTATGACACATCAATACTGCCCACAGATGTCTATTTGTTTCTAATCTTATAATTTAAATTGATCACTTGAGTAAAATTACACAAGAACATATTGTACTTGTAGGATGAAAGAACTGAGCAAATCTACTATACCCTTAACAAATTGCCTATCAATTAGATTTGTAACATCACATTTCTCACTACAGCCTGTAATTGAATTCACACTTTGGAAAAACAGTCCCTGCTACCCAGTTCAGAAAACCTAGTGTAATTTCTATTTTGATAGTTCTTCTCCTGCTTGTAGAAAATAATTAACTCAAAAAATTATGACTCCTTACTCCAGACAGATTGAAACAGTGCTGCCTTTAAATTTATCCCCCAACTATTTGGTGTTATATTCCAACTGCAGTTTGTTCATATAGGCCACAAATCCACCTTAGCTTCATAGTGACCAATCTGAACAACAGTTTTGACTAAAGGAGACAGTAAAAATATGGAAACATCTCAGAAAAACAAATCTGAACATTTCCACAGAAATCAGCCTCAATTTTAGGATCGATGTTCAACACAGAAAATAAAATTGGAGTGTGCCCCTGGCACCCACCTTCCCATTGTACAGGTGCTTGCATAACTCCATGCAAGGTTTCTGCACCAGCATTTTCAAGTCACTCAAAAAAATTTCTTTGTTAAGTGTTGTGTTTCCAAGACTGGCCTTAATTAGCCCTGTAATGCTTTCACAGCAGGCTCTTGCTCTCAGACTTCTATTAAGATCATAATTAATTCTACAGTTCTAAATGCTCCATAGCTATAATTTATTTATGGGTCTAACATTTTCCTCATATCTTAACTTAGATTTGCACCTCTTTTGTTTTTCCTAAATCTTCCGTTGATCCTCCTCAGCATATATGGCTACTATATTTTGCATTTTTATCTCCCCAACAGCTTCAGAAAAGGCCTCTGGTACAGAACTTTTCTAGTCGAGTGAGTTGTGATAGTGTCACCCAGACTAAAGGTCTGTACTAGTTATTTTCTCTGAAAGGCTGACTCACTGCTATCATTTGCCTTTCCCTGTTTTAACTTGTCTTGAACAACACATTAATATTTCTGTTCTCACCAGATATCACTCATTTTCATCAGTCTTTTCTAAAAATTAGGAAAGAAGGTCAGAAATGCACACTGTGCCTTCTTGAACTCTCAAAGCAAGGGAATATCAGGACCTCAGTGTTTTTAAAAAATCAGTAAATAATCACTGTGGTGTAATAGATTTATTTATTTTAGCCACTACTTAAACTAATTATGTTAAGTGGTTTAGGACTTTGTACTCACAAAAAGCCAACATATCCCAATCAAGCTGCCCAGCCAGCACATCCACACATCCTGACACAGCTCAAAGGCACCGCTGCAGCCCTCATTGCTAACCAGGATTCTCACAGGGATATAATCCCCTCAGATAATCTACCAACAGAATGAGCCTTAACTGTTTCTTTCTTAAGATTAGGAGTGTGTATGTCTGCCTGGACTCACTTGTTTTGCAAGCAGTTCTACAGACACCGGCACAGGAAACACCTATTTTCCAGACATTAATTTCTGCAACCCCTGTTCCCAAGGAAAGACAGAGTGGTCCAAAGGAGAACTGAACAGTCCAGGAGTGAACAGACCTCTTTGTCTCTTCAGCTGTGCCCCTGACATGGTGTGTGTAACAGCACATTTAGCCTTCCCTTGGTCATTTGTGCATGGCACAGCCACAGCTGGAGACTCCAAGACCTGTCCTTACCTCATTATCTGTGTAAACTGGTTTAGTCCATCTAGGAAATGCTGCTTGCATCCTGCATTTCCCTGACAGGCTCACTAATGCTGATCCAGTACTCTGTGGTCTGTGCAGTTGGTACTGGAGAGCTGAAACTGCCCCCACTGAAGAGAAAGAGCAAGAAACATTATGACTCTTTTTTTCCCAATAATAGGTATTATGCAACTCCACCAGAAGCATTTCCTTGGAAGTCTCTCTGTTGTGCCCTCACATGCTTTCTCTGATTCAGCCAGAATTCTGCCTTTCCTAAAAATTACCTACCCAGAACTCACACAAGCACAGCTTCTTCTGTTTCAGGGGTGGAGAAGAGAGCTCTGGAATGGCAGTGCCTGGCTGTCAGAATACCTCTCATCCTCACCCGCTGACATCGACTGAAGAAATGATCCTCTGTGTCTTTACACATTATGTCAGGGCACAACTGACAATATTATGGGAATTAGGTATGTAGTGTAACAAGAGTTATGTTTGCTGATCATGTGTTAAGAAAACAGGAAAGTCACTTGGTTCAGTTTCAAGTGTGTAGGCAAACCAAGAACTTATTCCTGTCAAGCAACCATACCATGAGCAGTCTGCCACGCTAGGGAAACCAGGCAATGCCACAATGATCCAGAGTCTCCTTTCCAGATTTATGTCACATTTATTCTCTCAGCTCAGAAACACATTTGATTCACAGAAAAAAAGAGACAAGGAATGGCTGTAAATGACTCATTTAGACCTCATCCATACTGTGCTGCTCTGCAATGCTTCTCTTTCCTAAAAGCAGCCACTCCATTCAACTCAGAGCCTGTTTTATTCAGAGTCCTGCCAGGGCTGTTTTCCCCTCTGAGAGCAGAGCTCCTGCAGTATATTTGCATATTAAATCCAACCAGACATTTCCATGATGAGGGAACCACAGTGAAGGGTGGGGTAGCAGGTGGGTGTCAAAGAAAACCAAGGAGTTCTCTGGAATGTCCACTGGGACAGGAGATGAGCTGGCTGCTCCTCAGCCACGAGACCCTGCCCATGCCACAGTGGGGAGAGGAAAACTAAACGAGAGTGTCAGGGGAAAGGAATATGGTACTGGTGCCCCAAATTAAATCACATTAATGGCAACTCCACTAAGTGAATTGGACCAAGAAATCAACCTGATTAGGGCACACGAGTTGGTGAGCCCTTGCTCACTAGAGAAAAAAAAAGGGCTCTACAATAAATTCAAAAGAAAACAGGCAGAATGGAGAGGGTTTCTAGTTGCCTGTGTGTAGAACATGTAGTTGTGTCAGTGAAAACACTGAGTCCTGCTGAATCATTTGTGATGAGGGAAGTGAGAGTCCATGCTACATATTCCAAAAGGAAATAGAAAAGGAGCAAATAATTTTTAAAAATAGAACCAGAATACAGGTAAATATTGGCTTCAGATAAATATGTCTGTGAATAGTTTTACAGAGGGGAGCATATCTAGAGGTAGAAATGCCCTTGTGTTCAGCCTTGGTTTAGGAAGTTTTAGGCAAGCACACTGTGATTTCCAGATACCTATCAGGTCTGTAACTGAATGTCTTGCCAGAATTTCCCAACCAAATCTCTCTGCAAGCCCAGCACTTGAAACAGGTGAGGTCCTACAGAACAAAAAGGGGAACAGAATAAATCTTTCCATTTTATTCATTTATTTCAACCTTGCACAGTTCTTTAAACACCTGTGATTAAAACTCCTCACAATCACTTAAATTCAAGATGCAAGAAAATTATATTTCTGATTAGAAAAGCAAATAGAAATATATTTAAAATAATTAAATGTGAAAACGTGTATTAAGTATCATTATTCTTTACATGGGAAAAACCTGTGCCACCTGAGAACTAGTGTATCCAGCCATTCAAAATGCATCATTTATCCAAGCCAGGAATGTCAAAAATAATCTCTCCACATATTCAGCTACACAGACTTTTACATAAATCACTGAAGATATCACCCTAAGGGAACTGAGGATGAGTTGCCAATTTCATTCTGTAGGATTGCAACAAAACCCTCTCAAAATGAATTTTATCAAATCAGAAGATCAAGGGCTGTTTGGAAAAGGCACAGTATTTTGCTGTATTCTTCTCTTCCCACTTGTGCCAGAAGAGATTTCCAGAGCACACAAGTTACATAAAGAGTTGCACCTGAATCCAGCACTAATGCCAAATCCTGTTAAATTAATCCAACCCATGACAACTAAATTAAGGAATTTTGATGTCCACAGAGTGAATTGAATCAGATCCACTGACTGAATCAGGAACCAGATTATCAGTGCCACGCTGGGCCATCAAACCAAAGCAAACAGGTTTTATTGCAGGCACTACAAGAAAAGCCAAGCCACTCCAGCTCCCCAGTTTCAAAGGACAGATTCTGGGGATGCTGAGTAACACATCAGTGCCAGAACCAGCAGCCCAAGAGAAACTCCCCATGCCAAAGAACAGAACTGGGGAATTACCACAGAGCATCAGGGAGTGAGTAACAAGCACTCAGCAAAGGCTCCCAAACAAATGCCATTGAACTTCCAAACAAATCTGCTCTGACTGCATTGCAACCTTCTGTGATTACCATCCATGAATATTGTATCAAATGAAGATTGCTCACTGGAACACTGAATTTTAAAGGAATGTTGCACGGAAGCTGAGGAAAGTGAACTATGAATTTTTAATTTAAGCATTCACATCAGAAACAAGCCTCTAAAAGTTTTGGGTTTTCCAATCAAATAGATACTTGGAGTGACCTGTGAGAGCAAGTAAGACAGTTTTAATTTCAAATGCCAAATAAGAACAATGACTCCTGACAAGCAGCATACCAAGAATTAATAAGACATGGCTTGAATTTTTCCTGGCACTAAAATACTTGAATTTTAATGGCATGGTATTTTTCAATCTTATTTTTTTCATTTTTAGGAAGAAAAAAAAATACAAAAAGAATTCAAATTCTATAGTCTACTGTCAGCCACATGTAATAATTTATGCAACTCCAACCCACTCTAACTCCCACTTATACCAAATGAAGTTGATCCAGCTGATTCAAGCCAGTGACTTAAGAGGAGGGGGATCCAACTGATACCATTCCTGGAGAAATAACAGAACTGCAGCTCCCTGGCTAAATCCAGTAACAGGGAATTTTTTTCCTTCTATTGGGGCACAAATGGTGTCCAAACTTCACCAGGCCTTAATGAAGCTAAGTCATAAACCTACATGACAGCAAGTGTATGAATCTCTCATCATATGGAACTTTGCAAGGTATTTTTGCAATATAAAATTATTGGGTATCATACACAACAAAACATATATATTACCCCCCCAAAAAGGCACATTTTAGGTTACATCACACAGAAGTTTCAGCTGAAAAGGAATTCAATCAAGTGTGCTAACCATCTAAATTTCAGGAGCTGTTACAAAAGCATCAACGAGGCATTGAAGACAGTCACTATTAATTATGGAAACAATTAAGAGAACATGTGTACAGTATTTAATGATAATCCCATACATTGTCTAATTGATACAAGAACATGTTATAAGCTTGACACCACTCCTGCTAATAATAACAACACTATTCTGTCATGTACAGCCAAGAGCCTTAACTCCTGTATGGCTCATTGGAAGAGCTCTTTCCAAAGTCGAGCTGAGAGGAAAAAGAACAGGAGGAGAAGACAGAGAAGGGAAGAAATGCATAGAGATCTTCTTGCAGAGAAGGGATTCGTGTGCCCCAATCAGGCAGAACAGCACATTTTAAATAAAGTGTGGGGCAGAGGTAAATTTCTGTTCACTTTTTGCAGCTGTGCTTCCAGAATAACTCTCTGCAGGAAACAGCACCGTGGGAAGGGCAGGAGGGAGGATTAACAGCTCTGACCAGGCAGACCTGGAGCCAGAAATCTGTAGAAACCCAATGGGGTATCAAAGAAAAAAAAATACTATGACAAAATGTCTTGAGTATGTAGGCCAGAATGGGGGGGAAAATGAATTATCCATCTGGAATTCTCATAAGCTCAGCCCATTCTTCAAATCTGGGCTCCTAAGGGCACCAGTGAGTTAGACAGTAGCTTTTCCATGTTTTAGTGATTAAAAAATTAGATGGATTGTCAGTGGCTGGACAGGTATGAATCAGCCTGCAAACATCACGAGTCCTTGTGAAAATCTCATCTTCTAGCAGGCTTCAAGATTATTTAACATGCCAAGACATATGTCTTAGGCTTCCTGCCTAAGATTAAAGCTTTCATGACCTTTGCTAAATATCATCGTTCGTTCTCCTCTTTTATTCATGTGGTGACCCATGAAAACATCAAACCTTTCTTTTCTAAACAGCAAGTGCATAATACCTGCTTCCCATTGTCACAAGTCTTCTGTCACTGTCACTCTTAAATAAATAAATGAATAATCTTTCTCTTATTCAGTCTCCTACAATAAATACCCTGAAAAATGTTTGCTAAGAGCTACAGTAGTCAGAGTCATTTCATGCTAATATTTCATGCTCTGATTATCTCTTTTTCCAATGCATTACCTTTAAAAAAAACCCTGTTCAACAATACTATATACAGTTCATTTATGTCTTCTGACTGTTTTGTGCTTATTCATGATACTGTTCTTTATTTCTTTGGTTGATGACACTGTCATCTGTCACCTCATCTGCCATTTACATCTCATTAATATCAATTGTGCCCTCGGGGATCAGTTTTGTCATCAGAAAAATGGCACAGAGGGCCTGCAAATGGAAGAAATACCATGCATCAATGCCAAAAATAGCAGCAAGGCATCTCATCTCTCTTTCCCAGACCCCACAGATGCTCCTGTGTGTAATCACAACACGTTTGACATCATTCTGGTCACTAAGGTATAAGGAAGTTGTATTTAATAATTACACTGGTTTAACTGGAAAATTAACTGAATAGCAGAACATCAAGCTGGTACTGCCTGAAACCCAGAGCTTCCCAGTGCCCACGACCATGAAACACAGAAAAAGAGGTGACTAAAGACAAGGCTGGATCATTCAGAGTGAGAAAGACGCATCAGGATGCAACTACTGAGGCTACTCTTCAGGTCTTCACTTCCCAAGAAAAGCCAAGTAGTTTGTGATGTAGATAAATTCTCCTCAGGCCAGTCAGGGTAGGCAGAAACACCATTTCTCTGAATACCCAACAAGCTTTTTCTGTGTTTACAAACCATGAAAAGCCTCTACATTGTGACACAGAGATGCTCTTTGGAAAGAAACTAAAATGTACCCTTCCAATCACACCATTACAGCAGTGCTGCCAGTCCCACCCACTGGAAAAGGTGTGAGACAGGCTGCCAGTTCAGCTTAAATCTCATGGCAGACACCTGATGGGTTGAACACTGCAAGTTTTCCTACAGAAGAACCTTGGGAGCTTTCCTACCGTTCAGGGCTTTGGGGTTTGTCCACCTGTATGGCTTTGGAAGACACAGATTCTGTGAAACACCTGCCAAAGCCTTGCAGCCTGCTGGGATGTCACACTCAAATGCTCTTGAGTGTATTCTGCTGTGCTGTGGGAGGTCCAGCAGCATGTCCAGCTGTTTTCTATTGTTGAAACATAGACCACAATTTGAAAAAAAATCATTCCCCAGCGAATGTCCACAATGTGGCACTGGGAGGCCCCTGTGAAAATCACAGCTGTAGCAGGAGAATTTTATGTTCTATCAGAGCTAGAGTAATGTCATTCTCATTTCACACTGGACAGTGCAGCCACATAATAAACTAACTTTTAAACTATGGACATGCTGGGTTCATTTGCTTGCAGTTATATTTAGTGAAGGTATTTCATGCTGTTGGCTGCTCAGCCACTTGCCTCTGCACCTTATTAGCCTGAGCACTGGGAATCCTCCACTGAGTCCCAAAAAATGCAGAGCACCACTCTGCACAGACATCTGCCTAACTGCAGGAAAATGAACTTGCACCCTATTTTATTGCAAATAATGCCTACCAGATTTTCCAAGAGGTATGTATTTCATACCTCCTCCACTACTTACCTCCACCCCCAAAAGCTTCATCCTAATTTCACTCATCAGTGTCTGATGTCTTTATAGACAACATTAGCATCCAACCTGCCTCATCTTTTCCACTCTGGTGGCCCTAGATGTCATTGTGCTGCAGTTTATCCACGAGACCCACACCTTCCACGCTGCAGCATGGTGATGACCGCTCATCCAGATAATCCTGGTCAGTCCTGTCACAGCTTTGACAACAGACGACTGTACCTGTCACATTAGATAAGCCAGCCCATTTGCTTCACATTAAACAGCAGGGCAATACATAGATATCATCTGTCACACGGGAAGCCTTGGTGGAAAGACAGCTCTATCACACACAGCACCCACGAAGAGCAGGAAAAGCCCAGCAGCTGGAGGAAATGTGTTTTAATATTTCAAAGATTCCTCTTCTGAACAAAAATTAATTATAAGGAGAAATCACACACACACACACCTATAGATGGTCACTTTTCTGAGAGGGGGCTTGTTGTTCTCCTTGACCAGACATTTTGTTTCCATCAGAAATGCTCTTAATATGATAAGAAACTCAAAAACTGTCAGGAATCAGATACAAATCTTGAACCACATGACAGACTGTGCTCCTTACATCAGCTTGAACAGAAAATGCAATGAATAAAGGTTTGAAAGTCTGTAAGCAGAGTCAGGGGAAAGATGTACTAGAAACACTTGCCAAAATATGAGCAGGTTAAATCTCTCTTTATTGAGCTTTGTAGGAAATATATTATATGAAAGTCACACCACTTATGATGTTTTATCCAAACAGACTGATATGAATGTAAATTAACATCGGGCTTCAGCTTTTCATTACCTAAGCAGTCTGAGTCCTATTACCCTGGGCTCTGGAAACTCAGCAGCTCTTCCAGCAAAAGTCACTGCAGCAACTGCCTGACAGAGAGGGGCAAAGGCAGCCAGGTGGGGTGGTGGACACCTGAGGTAGATAAAGCATCTCTAACAACTCAGCTATGTGACTTCACTGGTTTAACCTTGGTTTGATCTCTCAAAACTGATTGATGGCGTTATATATATCGATTATTATCAAATTCCAAATGAGGTGTTAAAATCATTCCTTGTGTGCAAGCAGAAGTGAATTTGGGAAATTATTCAACACTTAGGGGACCTTACTGTTTGAACTCACTTCCTCTACTGTGATCTGTTCTTGTGAAAGGTCAGATAAGGGAAGTTTACAGTCAATTAGAAAGGACAGTGATAATTAAGGTCTGATGGCCTTACCGTCCTCTTGGTAAAAACCTAGAAATCAAGTTCTTTTTTAGAAAGCAAAGCCTGTCTCAATATTATCATGCACTTTTCTAAAACTCTCCTAGGTGAGCATGGGCTGCAGTGACCAGCTGACACCGCTCCATCTCTCAAACCAGGGCTGCAGGATCAAGTCAGGATCCCAAATTTTATGTGTAGAAAACAATCATAAAAAAGAACATAAAGAAGAGAGTAAAAAGAGCATAAAAAGAGCAACCCAAAATCAGTTTCCACAAGTGGTGGAAGAGTAGTTGTAATATCTCACAATTGCTGTCTTCTCTCTTTCTACCCCAGTCACTAAAAAAGTAGACTTTTTCTTAAAAAAAATAAAACTCCTATTTCATTCATCTCCTATATTTTGATAATTGTAATAGCAACTCTTTTACTTTATTAAAAACTTACCATTTTCACTTAGTAAAAAAATCCATTTTACATCTAGAAAAGTGTTGTATATAAAATTTTCAAGAAGCACTTTCAAGGTTGAGTTTATATTCCCTTGTTAATGAGGACAAAACCAACCAAAAAGTGCTAAGAGAACGGCAGCCTAAATTGAAGACAAAAGTGGAATCTTCTTGAATTCCAAGCCAAACATGAATTTCTCACCGAAATGATGCTCTGCATTATCACATCTGAAACTCTTTTCCATTCATGCTACATGGATTATTAGCAATCATATATTTGACTGGAGTGTGTGCATACACAAAGCCACTTAGCTTTTAACCCAAGCAATAATATCATCTCAGCAGGAAGCTGTAAGGATAGAAACAGCCAAGATCCTGCAGCATCCACAGATTATAACAGCAAGACTAATACAAGAATCTTAATAGAATTTTCTGCCTACTGCTAACAGGTTTGCCCATTAACTCTGGGAACTCAGGGAGCCTCACAGGTACAAGGCAACATTTGCAAAACCCTCAAAGTGGTTTAGGAATTCCCACAGGACTTGGGCTGAGTCATCAGGGAGTGTTAAAAATGGCACACAAAAAAAAACCTTGAGCCCAGGAGCTTGTTTGCCACACAGAGGACTTCACCAAAGATAGAGACAGACAGGAGGTGAGGGAAGGGAAGGGAAGGGAAGGGAAGGGAAGGGAAGGGAAGGGAAGGGAAGGGAAGGGAAGGGAAGGGAAGGGAAGGGAAGGGAAGGGAAGGGAAGGGAAGGGAAGGGAAGGGAAGGGAAGGGAAGGGAAGGGAAGGGAAGGGAAGGGAAGGGAAGGGAAGGGAAGGGAAGGGAAGGGAAGGGAAGGGAAGGGAAGGGAAGGGAAGGGAAGGGAAGGGAAGGGAAGGGAAGGGAAGGGAAGGGAAGGGAAGGGAAGGGAAGGGAAGGGAAGGGAAGGGAAGGGAAGGGAAGGGAAGGGAAGGGAAGGGAAGGGAAGGGAAGGGAAGGGAAGGGAAGGGAAGGGCCACAGGGCTCCAGGGTTTTCCATGGAAGCTCAGCCCCTGTTGGTGCTGCTTCAGCAGAGCCCTGCAATGGGGCTGTGGCTGTGTCCAGCACACTCCCTGTGACCCTGAGTGTGCTGAAGACCAACCAGACAATAATAACTGATCAGCCTCAGGTGAAGTAGAAAACTACACCTAGATGATGGAATTCACAGGGAAAAATGAATGTCTGAGCAAGAGTTGGGTTTTGCTTTGACTTGATATTTTGCTACACCTTAACAGATTGGTGTCCCCTTCTGTGGGCTGGGGATGCTCTGGGATCCATCTGTGATGGTAGCTACAACCTGCTCTGCAGGAGAACTGTCAGGTTTAATCAGTTTATACCTAAATTGTCTAGAGATGGAAATGCAATGTCAGGCCAAAGTACTACTATTGCTTAAGTACTACAGAGGAGGTGCAGCATTTCAAATCTCAGGTGATCAGAAAACAGGCACTGCATAAAGCAAAATACAAACATTTCATGCTCGGGGCAGCTGCTGCTAGGTTGCTGTTATTATTTCCTTCCATTATTTAAATTCAGCATTAACAAAAAGTTCAGTCATACTGGAAATTACTGCTTAATATTTTATGAATTTCACACGTTTTTCTATTTTTTTTACCCTTGTTTATGTACTTGGAGTAATTGATGCTTTTTAAAAGGATCGGTTCATTTTTAAACATGAATTGCAAAATAATATTACAGGGGGAAAGAGGAATTAGACATAAAAACAAATGTGTACTTTAGCAGAGAAGAATGTGTAAGATAGGACAGGGGGGAGGGAGGGAGGCTGAGACAGACACAAAGCTGCCATAGCTATTTTAATCAGCAAAAATAATACTGTCATGGAAAAAGAAAAAAAAAAAGGAAAGTAAAAATAAAAAAGCTGAACCGGCTTCATAGCCAGCAGAGGGAGCCAGGAAAAGCCCTTCATATCCACAGTTAGGGAATAAAGACAAATTAAAACAGATGCATCTTTTCTAACACTATTTCTCCCATCTTCCTCTCTCTGGGGAAAGTCTCTCACTCCTGGATTCCTAATCCAGATTATCCATTTCCGTTCCTGTGGAGGCATATTAAATGCAATGAAGTATCTTCAAACATTTCAACTCACTTTCTATCGGAGACCAACAGGATTCATCCAATTTGTAGAGAAAACAGAGTTCTGCATGGACTTGCATGATTTGTCTGCTGTGGACAGGAGGCAAGTCCTGATATCCTGATCCTGATATCAGAGACAACAGTTCTGCTGCAGAATTCTGCAGAGCTGAGCCACAGAAAGGATGCATGCATGCCCTGATCCATGGCTCGTGCTTTCCCAAAACCCTCTCCACAGATGACAACCCCTGAACTGAGAACTGATACCACACCTGAGCAGAGAAATGACTAATGCTGGATTAGCCACTGGCTCAGACATTGCTCTTATTCATCAAATTGGACAGCAGATGATTTGAAGCCTTATTCAGCCAGCAACAGAAATGAGTGAAGAACTTACTGGATAGATTAATAATATCACATAAATCAACTCTATTTCTAACTGAACAGACTAGATCACTGTGAGTTGTAGGAAAACCCAGGTACACTTCTTTCATTGCAAGTTGTCTTATTTACACAGCTCTGAAAATCTCACCCACGGCTGGGAAAACGCTCCCTTGCAATAAAATCCAGAAAACCTCCTTTGGGAGAGGGGGGTCCCTCCTTTGCATCAGTTCAGCATTTCTTGGGTGCTCATTTTGGGTCCCACAGCAGCAACTATTTGAGTGACCCAGAGTCTGAACGGTCTGATCTTTCAAAGAGGTGCATCAGCATTTGACTTTGGGCAAGTTGTTAATAATTAATTTTCTTCCCCATAAGAAAAACACTTCTTCCAGAACATCATAACTTTAATGTAGATCATGGAGTACCTCCACTAGCTCCAGTTTCACTGTTCCTGTATCTTGGCTGTTCAAAGACAGAAGGTTTTGCAGGGATCAAGTTGCAGGCGTTCTTCAAGCCAAGTTTTCCAGGGTTTCTGAATACAGATTTTTGTCCAGTACTAAAAGAAACTTATATTCATATTCATAACCCTTCAGGTTCACAAAAAGCATTTGAAGCAAGCCATAACATTGAGCACAGCATAACTTCACTTAAACCACCTGAAGGACTTTGATCAACATTAGGCATTCACAATCTATCAGCTGTAGTGAGCCAGTGACCAGGATTTTTTTTGAAACTTATTTTGTAAACAATTCTGGAGTGCAAGAAAATGTCAGTCTATTCATGAACAGAATGTTAAGAGAAAAATTTAAAATATGATGAATAAAACCCAGATCTTCAATGTTCTTCTGTGCCCTTTGGACTGCCAGAACAAAAAGTAAAACCAAGCATTTTAAAAGTCTGTAAGTTGGTTATGAGTGCTCTTAGGACAAACATGATTTACTGAAGCTTACGTCATGTGCTATTATTTTCCACTCTGACACAGAATCATGGTTGTTCAGCCCATAACAGTGATATGCAAACATCTTCAGCCTCAAGCATTTGCTCTGTGGCGAGGAATACAGAGCACATTATGTTCCCAACTCTCAGAGCAAGGATAGGGCAATGTTCTACTGGTTGAACAGAAAAGAAAGGAAGAAAATTATTCTCCATAGCCTGTATTTATGTAGAGCCTTCTGCAATGGTATAAATGTTGTGTGTTTGGTTGCATGCTTTGGATTGCAAATGCTGTTTGATCTACTAGACTTACCCTGAATACAAACATATTTCCCTTGCTGTTGCATATTACTATTTATCTTTGGGGTTTTTTTTCTGAATATTACTTAAAAGTCTTGTCAGAAGACTTTACAATGCTGTAAGAATGGTGATAAAATGCAGTCATAAGAAAATACTTAGTGAACAGGTCCTAACTTCTTTTTACAAATTCAGTGATTACAATAGTCCTGGTGTTTTTCCCCTTTGTAAAGTGTGTACATGTTTCTAAGAGATACTGATATGTGTGCCTTACCAATGTCCTTTATCTTAAAAATAGCATTAGTTACACACAATATAGCAGTTGCTTTGGTAACTGATTTTTCCCCTTTTAAAGGCTGAATAAATAATTGTGTAATACCCATTCAAATTATCAGTGTATGTGATTGCGTTGGTCTGAAACAACTTTTATACCATAATTTTTTTCTGTGGTGCCATGAATATGCATAAATGTTGAGGTATGGCATGATTACTAAGTAAATAACTGTGTCAGCATGGCATGTTGTGATTAAAGGAAAGTATTTGGACAATGATGATTTTGAATAGAAACTGCAAAATTAACAAGTGTTGTGGAAAGGAAAACTTCAACTGGTTTCACTCTGCTGGTAATCTCCACTTTAATGAGAGTCCCAAGCCTGCAGGACTTTGGGAATTAAACCATTACATCATGTGTGTTTTGAGATGATCTCAGCAGCAGAATCCAGCCTGCTGTCTTGGGATTCTGGGCAAAGCAAGGAAAAGAGACAAATTTCTCAAACTGCACAAACTGTTCATGCCTGGTCTGGAGTCCACTCTCCCTGCAGATCCTCCTCTTCCAGAGCAGCCACAGGACCCAGCAGAGCAATCCTGCACTGCCCTGCTTGTACAGCACATTCACAGTGCAGTGCCCCAGCAAAGCAGGGGAAGCTCCACCAGGCTTAACACCCTGGAGAAATCAGGGAGCAACTAATTCAGGGTCAGGTAACTCCAGTGACTCCAGTGCCAGAGCCCAGCTGATCCCAGTGAGAGGAAGGAAGACACTCCATCTCTCCTGGCAAAATGAGCCACACGACTCCAAGCAACACCACTTCCACTGAGAAAGCTCTTGTGACTAATGTAGGAATGCAATTATTTTACATACGTATGGGCATACTTGGACATAGTTAAAAAAGAGAAGATAAATCATACCACTGTGTTATATCATTTCTCCCCCTAGAATGAGTGCAAATATATTTGATCTCAACTATTATAACATCTTTCTAGTGACTTACTTAAAATAAAATACTATTTTATTACCAAAAGCATTAAAATGTCATGTTTATATAGAGAAGATTTAATTAAAATTCAGATTATAATAATAATTTAACACTGAAGCATAGAGCTAAATTTCTTTTGCTGAATTCAAAAGAATTAGCACAGACAGATGTGTCAGGAAAACACCACACTATCACACTGGGGAATGAGGTGCAGGTTGGAGCAGATGACCACATTCCTGAATCTGCTGTTGGATGCCCAAGTACATCATCCAAACCCACTCAAAGACTCCTGGCAGTACCAGAGAATGAATAAATAAGGGTAAGTATTTCCTAAGAATGATTCCTTACAAAGATGGACCAACAGATCAAATGTGCTCAGATGTGCGTTACCAAAGTCAACCCAACAACTTCCATTGATTTTGGCATTAGACCCTAAGAAAAGAAGTTGCTTTGGAAAAGCAGTAGCCCTGCCCTAAACTCTGTAGGAATGTAAGGATGGTGGGTTAAGCAGCAGCTCCAGTCTTGAAAGTCTCAGAGAGGTACTTCAAGGGTGATAATGTAGTTAAAAAAAACCATGAAACAGGCACAACATCAAATATGTAGAGGTTTATAAAAATATACTGTTTTATTAAAGCAGTTTGTAAATTGGACACAAGGAGTAGCTGATACAGCTGACAGGAGTGACTTTGTGCATCATCTCCAAAAAAATGTAAATCCTTCTGCATTGTTTAATACTGAGAATTTACTTTTTCCTCAGCCTCTGAAAAAGATTGCCCCATTGCCACCTGAAAGGGCAGTACATTAAAATCAGAACTATCCAGGTTTACTGTCTCCAAGTGCATGATCAGGTGTCCTCAAACATCCTCCTAGCAGTGGCCACTTTAGAGGAAATATGAAAATGAGTTTTCAAGTTGTTTAATTTTTTCACTTAAAGATCCATACCTACACCTTGGCCTGCTCAGTAACTTAGAAAGAATTTTATTCACTGTCATCAATTATTTTCCTGTGTGTGACAGTGCAGAGATCTATAACATCCTTGTTTGATTGGTTTCACACTCTCAGCACCTATGATAAAGATTTTGATGTTTTCAAACAGCCACTTTACCTCATCTTACGCCCAGGGGGACCTTTGTTCATTTAATTCTTGTTCTGTGGGATTGTCATATCTTCTGTGCTCCTGTTTCAGACATCCCAACCTAATTTAAAACACACAGTACCCCTAACCTGCTCTGATGCCTCACATTAACCAGCAGTTCCAGCAAGTGAAGCACTTCCCTTTTATCACTATAGGCAGTGAGCTTCATGTGATCTTATTTTCAGCAGCAAATTACTTCCTGTTGTGAGTTCAACTGTTTGAAACACCCTGAAAAGGATCCTACGCTGCAGGAAATAGTCCTGTTCTATTTAAATATTTGCTAGTTATACAAATTACTTCCTTTCCAGATTGCTTTGGCTTTTTTTTCTTTTTAGTTTTTAAATTGTTCTGTTTAATTATCAAACTGCTTTCAAGTACAGGGTAGATTGTTTGGAGGTTTTTTGGAATATTAGTTTTAAGTTAGTTCTGTAAATAATACATGTGTTTCTTACACGCATTTCAACTGCCACAGAAGCAATTTGAAAAGAAGTACAGCATCAAAAAAAGTAACACTGGGATATTTAAAGTTTAAAGGGTAAAGTTTAAGTGACAATTAACAGTGATTTTTCCATTCTGATGAAGACAGACCTTGTCATTTCAACCCTTAAAAAATCAAAATAGCTAAAAAAGCTAAACATTTCCTTTCTCTTTTTTTCTCAAAGTGAAAACATATGATGATTTTATTTCCAAATACTAAAGAAGGTAGTCTTGGGTTAAATTAATTGCATTAAACGAGCACTTGGAATACGGGATGAAATGTTTTGGAGGCAAATCCAGAGTGACATGAACCTCATGAACTACCAACAAGTGGTTTGATCCCACTTCCAGGTTGTTCCAAAAGGTCACTGTAAATATAACCAGGCATTTTTAGGATTAGCTCTGATACCTGCTTGCTCAGTGGACCAGCAGGCATCAAGCAATGACAAAAGCAGTTTTATGAAAGTTGAGCAGTTGGGGCTTAACTCCGGGGTTGACATCAGGGTCTAATTTTAGGCTCTGCCCTTCCTCGGCCCTGGTAGAGGAGGCTCCCCCTGGGACAGGCTCTCCTGCACCTGGCACTGCTCAGAAAGGGAAAAACAGGCACACCTGATTTACCTGATTTCAGGTATTGTCATTTCTAACACAAAAAATGCTGAAAAGAAACAAAAAAGGAAGTAGGAGAGTGCAATGAGCGTTCTGCATGACTTTAATCTTCACCCATTCAAAGCCCCAAATGAAGGCTTTGCCAACAAATAGGTTTCAAGATATGCAATTAAATGTGTGAAATGAACTATTTCTAGGGTTGCTGGGGTTTTGACACCCTTTGCTTGATCATCTCATTGACAAATTAGGGCAAAGTCCACAAACAATTTTCATCCGCAAAAATGAAATTGTCAGAGGGGCTAAAAGTTCAGGTTTCAAGGCTGCTTTTTAAAAGCACCAAAGACCTGCATTATTTGTAAACTTACAGGAAATTTGTCTGCTGTGCAATACAATTGTGAAACAGCTACATTGTGTAGGAGGAGGACAGCATGTTGTAAAAGAAGTGGATGGCTCTGAAAATTAATATCAAAACCTGCACTTAAGAATGCAGGAAACTCTTTAGGTTTCTCATGCTGAAACTGAAATATTAAATTGTAGCTTATCTAGGAGCCAGTGCCCAAAATGCCTTTGTTAATAGTGTCAATACAATCCTCCTTCTATTTTTCATTGGCTATACTACAAAAATTTAGTCTACTCCTACTAGATAATCTTTTAACTTCTTCTCCATTTACCACATTTTAATCTCACAGGGCAACAGAGAGAAAGGTCTGGCTAAATGAACTTTCTACAAAAAAGCTGGTAATTATAGATAAAAGAAGTACTGTGAAGTTTGGGGATCATTTTTGTAAGCATCACCAACCTTTCCAAGACTATTTGTTCTTGACTTTATGCATCCAGGGACTTACAGTGATGTTAAATGTTGCTTTTTGTACAGTTACAAATACAATTGAAACTGTTTCTACAGAACCAAGTTTTTATTAAGACAGAAGTATGTACTCATATCCGAGGAAGGAAATGTAATGAACTTATAAAATCCATGCTGTCTGATGAGTGAGCCCTAATTCTGACTGTGCTGAATAACTCCAGTCTGAAGGAACAGGAAGGGTTACTACACACAGAGGATATTGCAGTATGAAAGGAACACAGTATCTTCACTCAGCAAAGCAAGGAACAAGAGGGTTCTGAAATTAGGCAGAAGGGTGAGTGCTTACAGTTTTCCTTTCATTTAAGGTGATAATTTTATATGACTGTATTGAAAACAAGAGAAGGTGCCTGATCATTGCTGTGAAAATACCGCTTGAAGGTCAAATTCCACTGCAGCTGCGTAGAAGTCACCTGCATTTCATAGAAAGGGCAGAACTGGCCCTGTGGTAGGAAAAGAAAATACCTTTAATCTGATTTTTCATCAGCTTTTGGATACTTACTGTATGATTATACTGCAGGTATTCTATACATTTATAAATTTGAGGAGTCCAGTCTTTGAAGATTCTTCCACTACACATCTACAACCATAAAAGAAAGCAGGCATTTAGAAATCCTAGCAAGCCTTGCCTGTCAAGACATTTTCTGGCAAGTAAAATTATTTCATTATTTTAAAGGTCGATGAAGTTAAAGCATGACAAAAGCCCTAAGTTACCTCAAATACACAATTATTCTCGATATGTTCAGTGCAAG
Organism: Prinia subflava; assembly: GCF_021018805.1. Lineage (NCBI taxonomy): Eukaryota > Metazoa > Chordata > Aves > Passeriformes > Cisticolidae > Prinia > Prinia subflava. The sequence goes on from NC_086259.1 coordinate 16,478,455, forward strand.
ATATCAGTCCTGAATCAGTCAGCTGAACACTCTCCTCGTGCTGCCAAGTCTTGTAGGTTAATATTTAGTTCAGTGAACAGCCACTCCTTCAGATGGAGTCATCTCCTTCTGTTGACACTAGGCCAAAAGGAACTCTGATATTTCTCTCTCATAAAAGATATTACAGTAAGCTTTGTGTCCTTCCGTCTCCAAAGACATGTTAATAATGCAGTCAGAAATTATAAAGCGTCTTGTTTAAATGGAGAAACTGCTAGCGTGATACAGGTTGGAATATTCACATTAATGGTGCTGTCCACAAATTAAGTTCCAGAAAGCTTAAGTGAACATCATCACACCAATGAAGGAAGGAATTTTAAGCCACTGTTACCAGAATTTAACAACTAACGGGGACAATGACTCTTTAGTTCTGTGAGCTGCTAGGTGTCTGACTAAGGAATATTTTGAAAATCATCCAATCTTGCTATTCACAAAAAGCTACAAACCAAAAGATTCTCCAAAAACACGACTTTGCTTCATTTTACTGGGAGAAAAATTGACATGAGGTGATTGCCCTGCTCTGCTGTGGTGCAGCCTCACCTCGAGCCCTGTGTGCAGCTTTGGGAACCACACATGAGAAGGATCCAAAGCCATTAGAGAGTGTCCAAAGGAGGGACAGGAGCCTGGTGAAGGGCCTGGAGTGGGAGCTGTGTGAGGAGAGACTCAGAGCACTTGGACAGCAGTGGGATTGCTGGGGCTGCCCTGTGCAGGACTTGGAGTTAGACTGGATCTTTGTGGATCCCAGCTTCCAGCTCAGCATATCAGAAATCTATGACTGGAAGTTGACTGAACATCAGCATGTTACCAGATAATGTAACACAATTTAGCATTCACCCTCATTTTTCCAGAAAGCTTCTGAAGTGAAATATTTTTTTAAAAAATCCATCACTAATACAAACAGCAGAACGTAGTCCTGTTACAATACTTTTAGACATCAATTTTCATGTACAGAATATAAAGTTTGCCTTTGGGGCTTTGCCTCATGCTTCCTTGCTGATGCTATGCACACTTTCAGGTCAATATCCCAGCTCCTTCCCTGCTCCAAGACCCCATAATTCAGCCACAAACAGCTGGAACAGCTGGATCCTCTCTGAGCCCTGGAAATGGGGGGCTGTGGGGCAGGAGGGTGGCCGTGGCAGTGCACCACGAGTGCCAGCACAGGCTGCTGGTGCAGACCCTCCCTGCACCCAGCAGGGCCAGGGATGGTGACAATGGGATTAAAGTGCTGCTGTCACACAACCCAGCAGGGTCACACCCTGGGATCCACGACTGCTGCATGGTCTGACACGTGAATTGATTCCAGCAGGGACACTCCACTCTGGTTCCTTAGCAGATCTGGGCTTCATGCCAAGTTTTTAGTAAATCATAATTACGAGCTCAGATGGCAGGGATTGGTATGATGATCAGATCCAAGCAGGGAACTTGGTTCCAATCCCCCTTTTTCACCATAGAACTAAAAGAATGACCACCCAGCACTGAGAAAGCTCAATTTAGCAATGCTTATTGCTCAGTTTAACAAAGTGAATCGCACGGAATAATCTTCCATTCTCAGAGCAATCCATCTCCTGAAAAATTCTACTTCATCATTGTGGACTAGCTCAAGAAGAAATTATTTTAAGCTTGGCATGAGAATTCTGGATAAGATATTCAATACTCACAACTGGACAAAGAAAAAGGTCAGAGGAGACATCTTGTTCTGAACTTATTTTCCTTTTTTATACCTTTCCAATTGTATTGGAGACTAAGAGCACAGTAAGGAAACTACTGGTCAGAAACAGATCCTCTCCTCATCAGAGCCCAACTTGGTGCAGGAGGCAGAGCAGACATAAGTCAGGACAGAGCTCCTGGGCTGAGGTCCAGCTTTGCAGCCCCAGCAGGGAATGCTCTACAGCAAAGGATTTCTATCCCAGCCAGCTGTGGCCAAACCCCATGTCCTTTGGATAATGGAACACACAGACCAGGATGTCAGAATCCGTTCCAAGAATTTTGCCAGATAACAGTTAACAAGGATACTCATTTGTACATATTTTATAAAAGCTGATGGGTTTCATGTGAAGGCTTTGGGCTTTGCTGGAGAGTAAGTATGAAAGAGTCTACTTTACTTCCTCTACTGAGGTTACTTCTCTAGTTCCAAGCAGCAGGACTGCAGAGAGTAAAGACAAAAGATTATGTCATACACAATTAAATATTCATTTCTACACGTTTTTAGAAATACAAATAATATTGTTCTCAGTATGTGTGAGAATTTGAGTATTTCACCACTTTTCTTGAATGTTTTACTTACAATAACCTGTTTGTGATATTTTTCAATAATTTAAATTTATTTTCACCTTTTCTAATTAATAGATTATCTATATAAGATCTAATTTTTCTTATGCTGAATATTTTTCCTCACAAAGTTAGTCTAATATTAAAAGTAATTCCAGACTGGCTGCATCTTTTGAGAAGAGTTAACATTTTTCTCAGTAACTTTTTAAAGGAATTCCATGTTTGGAGCATTCTACTAACATTGAAGGACTCTGTATTCTAGCACTGACTTAAATGGGAAGATTAAACTAAAAACAATATATTTGGCAAATGCCATTCCCTACACTTGTTTTTGAGCTTTTTTTTTTATCAGTTATAAATAGACATCACATCTAACAGGATCACATTCCTTCTTGTTAGTCAGCACTTTAATAGTAAAAACTTGACCACTGCAACATTTTTCTACTGGAGTAGTTAATGGAAACCTCAGTATAGCTCCTATTATGTATTCAAAGTATTTGCCAATTTCCTCTCAGCATGTGAAAACCCTTATTTGTGAGCAATGTGCTTCAGACACTGGGACTATCCCAGGGAAGGCAAAGCGTGGTTACGGTGTAACGTCCTCCAGAACATAAAAACATCAGGAAAACACACAAGAATGATTTTATTGATACCAGAACCTGCAAAGGAAGAGCCACCCTTCAAACCAGCTGTACCCAAGGCTGACCTTTCCTAAGGTAACTCAGTCACATTCCGTTTTATCAAAACACCTTCTGTTTTCATAATGGACTTCATCAATTTTTGCTGAATTTGCTGCATGTTAAATTTTTAATTCAGGTGCAGCTTCTCTTTTAGGAAATGCAGAATATTGAATCGTCTGAACTTTAAGATACAGAAGTAAAGAAACAGATTTGCACACATCAGGGATGCCTCTGTAAGTTTTATGGATGTCTACTTTCCTTTAAAGTACCTAACAGATGGCTCACGATTTTCCAGAGACAATCATGAAAGTCAAACTTATAGGTCAACCCATCTTCTCTGAATATTAACAATAGAAATGGCTATAATTTAAAAACCAAAAAAACCACAGTCCTACTGAAGTACTCCATTATAAAAATAACATGAGCATAAAATATTCTAACACCTCCTCAGAATTCAAACTGTTCACAGGAAAGAGTGAAAAAATCCAAAAATCATAGCAAGGAAAAAAGTGATTAGGGATCTACAAAAAGAAGTTCAGGAACAGTTGTTCAAAGACCTTTCATAGTAGGGATGTGGAACTAAATGGGAAATGACATTCATGTCCTAGAACACAACATAATCATCTGGCAAACTACAAACATGATGGCAAAATTCTTCTCATATGAGCAATGATGAAGCTAAAAAGTCACGGTATTTATGACTCCTGTAACACCAAAAGAACCCCAGAAATCAGACCCCAAAACGCATCAACAACTATTCCCAACAAACAGTGAAAGCAAGATTTCAGAAGCCAGCTTCAAAATGACTCTTCACATTGAGAAAGTGTCTTGTGTGATCAAACTCCTTTATTCCCTTATGGATCCAGTTCATCAGGAACTGTGCTAATAAAAGCAAGGAACTTTGGACTTATGTTTTCCACCTGATGAATTTTCAGCTGGGTTGAACTTCCAGCTATGAAGCCAAAGAGTAGTGCCAGCCTTTACACCAGTATCGAATATGACTGGAAAATACATCTATAAAGCTATACAAGTTCATGTACTATAAGGAAAGATGCCATTTTTTACCTTTTATTTATTAAATTTTATAGGAATTACCAATAAATTCTCAGTAATGAAACTTAACTGAAAACTGAGATTTTGTCATTTTTTTCTGAGGTCAGAGGAAGTTTTCCACACCCAGACAGGTGATTCATCCCATAGAAAGATTTTTGCTTGGCTTTCTTACTCATGTCTTCAGCACTGCTTGTATCACAATGTACAATACGTTGTGATATGAGCCAGGGAGAAAGAAGGGATTTCTCACTGCACGGGAAGGAGGAGGAATTCCACAGAGGAGTGGAATGCTGTGTCTTCAGAACCCAGCTCCAGAGCTCTGGTGCCACCTGCATTGCCCCACACCAATGCTCTTTCACCTTTCTCTGGAGCCAACCCTTTCTATGGATGTATCTCTCTCACAGTGCAGCTCCTTCTCTTTTTTCCATTGAAATCTTCTTACTCAAATAATTCCTAAATTAATTGTCCAATCCCATATAAAGGATGGGCTGAGTAATGAAATCTCCCCACCAACGGGGAAATAGCTCAAGCAGAAGTGATAAGCATCAAATTCTATTCTGAGGGCTCAGCTGAAGGCAGAGGTTGGTTCCACGTTTCAAGCTGGCCACAAGGTGTGGCCTCATTCTAAAAGAGGTGGCAATGCCTGGAATGTAAAAATTACTGACGCAGACTCTGCTCTACCTGGGGTTTTTCCATTACAGATCTGATCTCTTAATGATAGCTTGGGCTTGAATAGTCCCGCATGGAAACATTCTTTTGGAAATTAAAAAATCATAGTCTTCAGATTCCCTCAGAGTTTCTTTCCTCAAAAACCCTACATAATTTTCTAGGAAGCTGTGTCACTGCTATCCAATTTTACAAGCTACTACAAAAGTTAGTCTGAGGTATCACTTACTGTTTAGTTCCAGGGGTAATCTTAAAAGTTTTGGTGGGACTTTATTAAATTCTTGTAAAATTCTACTATACTTGTTCCTATCAAATTTCCTATTGTTTTTTCCACAGGGGTTTGCACAGCCTGTTAAAGCAAAAGCCTGGAGTCAGTATAATTTAATTTAGACATTCTGATGAATGAATTTAAGAGGGAAAATTGAGTCATCATTAATTTGCAACACATTGCCAGACTTAACAGTAAATACTATCACCATAGTTTTGGAAACATCTATCACAAAGCTTATGCTCCAAGTCTTTTATGAACTGGTTTACTACCACAAACAAACAATCTCAATAATTTCATGCTGATATAGACAGCTGGATCCTAAATTCCTATCCTTGAAAATATAAATTTAAAAGTCAAAATAACTTAGCTTCTGCCTTCGAATATTCTTATAGAAAATAAAAACAAGCAAACAGAAGATGGTTTACTGTTATCTAATTGGAAAGCAGAGGGGTTTGTTTGAAACAAACACATTTTATGACTACCCAGGATGAACAAATTGGAGCAGAGTGCTAATAATTTACACCAGCATTGCTCCATGCATCAAGGATCTTTTATGCTCCTGGGAGGGCATTACAAAAATTAGAGTAATGTAGCAGAAAGAATGAGTTTGATCTTCCGTTACAGCATTATTCTATCACCCTTGCTTTGCATTTCTGGCAGCTTCACAAGGAACATCTCAAAGACTGAGAGAAGTGTGCCTGCTGGTCAGAATTCACTGGGCTTATCTTGGACTGTGAGACTTCTAAAAACTATGTAGCAGATGAGAAAAGTGGTATTTCCTCTGTACTTGCTCCCTTTCATGCAGAAAGCCATGTATTTGATGAGAGTATTTAAAATCTCCAGCCCCTTTGATCATGTTGTTAATTTTGTTTAATTGGCTTCATCCCTGCCTCAAGAGCAGGGAATTTATAGGATTCTCTTTACTGGCACATGAGCATCATAAGGGGACTGACCTAATGAGTTTCAAATGGCTGTTGGGAAGATACTGTGAAAATATTGTGACAAGCAGCAAGAAGTTATGAAAGTGAATTCAGGATTCACACTTTGAACTAACTCGCTACTTCAAGTGAAGGAAAAATTCATATCATTCATTATTATTGATAATAATAGTAAAGTAAGTAGATAAAGCAAACTCATAGGCATTATACATAATCTGCTTTGCAGTGATCACAGAAGGCAGCCACCTTCAGCATAATAAACCAGGGATGCCTGCACAGGCAATATAAACATCAGGGGCCTGATGCTGAATATATATTTATATATATTCAAGATTACCAATAAACATTTAAATGAAAATAAGGCGAAAATGACTACTGATTTATAGTCCTGTTCTTCAGATACCAAGATCACAGTTTCCAAAGGTGGTAAAAAATTGAAACAAAAAGGGGTCTGCAATGTATTACTCAGGGCAGGCCATACCCCCATATCTCCTGCTACAAATAAGATCCTCTGCAGAATTCTACCAGAACACAGAACTGCAGTGTTTTGTAGGAGATGCTGCGATAGAAACTTCCCTGCAAAGCCTGACCCTTTACAACGCAAAATTAAGACTTCAAGAAACTTTGTATTAAAATCAAGAGAAAGTCTTTCAGTCACCCTTGGTTTCCATTACTAACTTGTAACACAGCTGAAAATAAACATTTTTACTGCAAAATAACAAGCAAGGGCAAACGAGGAGGTTGTGTTACTGAAAAATACATTTCAGTATGAAAGTTCATTGGCTGAGTAAGCACTTCACAGTACTTTTCTTAATTTTTTTTCATATCTGTTATAAAACCAACTTCTCACATTAATGATACAGATGTGCATATATGACAATTTTGTACTTCTTGCACTTTCTCCATTCAGAGTACATTTTGTGAACAAACCTCCAAGACACAAATGCTAGTAACTCATTAGCATAAGAACTGTGTGTTAATAAAATCAGTGGCATAATTAAACAACAATAGCTCAAGCAACACCAACATTTTGTCACCCATGTATCTCCCATGAAAAAAGAATATTGATATCGATGCCACTGATAAAAGTGTGACTTCATTCTTCTGTCACACACAAAATATCCCTACCATATAATTAATCCCACTAAACTCTAAGGCTGTACACGTGTGTTGCTTTTATCCCCCTTGGAAGCAAATAATTCCAGTGGTTTTTATCATGTCCAAGTCAGTTTTGCTTTTCAATCCTGAAAGAAAAGCATTGTTTAGGAATTCATTAAGCCCTGTATTTTCAGTCCAGACTCCTGTGCACAGAGGAAGGGGATTCACAGGGAGGGAAGGATTGCCCCGCAATGGAAGGACTCTTGCTCATGTTTGGTTTGCCACCATTCTGTGAGGGACTGAACCCTCACTATTTCTGCTTACCAAGGCCCTAAAAAACATCTTCCAGCAGTTGTTGTATTAGGTTCTACCTCAGCTGAAAGTAAAAATATTTACTGCAAAGAAGGAAGGAATTGCAAATGCACCAAAGGTATGAATGATATCGAGCCCCTCGAGATCTGAGCCTGCTTTTGGGACAGAATCAAGAAGTTGTGTTAGTGATTATCCACATGCTGCAGGCAAAATGGGGCTGATCTCTGTTCTTGATCAGCCCACACATCACAATAGCTGGTCCCAGCACACCCAGTGACACAATCTCACCAGAAAGGTGAGAAAGAGGTGAGTCACTACCGTGAGATGAGACACACACGGGCACTGATGCAAGAGCAGGGGGATGGCAGTTTTTAAATTAATGCTGGAATACCAGAACAGCCCTCAATCAATCCTGGGTGCTTTGGTAAGAAGACCCAAGTTAAGATCCTCTTGCTCAGAAGAGGCAATACTCATCTGGACCCACTTTTTAGTGATGTTTCTTCCTGCACTCAAAAGTTACTTGGGCAGGGATGAAGTGGGACACACTGAAAGCCACCTGCAGTACCAGAACTCTGACATGAGGGAAAGAAATCCCTCCTGATGTCTGTGAAATCACAGGGATTTGACACTTGTCCATGTTACTTCTGACTACAAGGTCATGCATTTTAAAGCTCTGGCCTTACACTAAAGCAGATATGTTTATTAAGATATCTTCTGCGATTCATTATCAATTCTAGAACACAATTCTGTTTCCTGAACAGAACAGCATCATTATTCATTGCTTTTCACTTGCAAACAGCTGCTATTTGCATGTGAGTGGAGTCCTGCTTCTTAAAACAAAGGAGAGAAGGGAAAAAAGTGTGTAGTATTGTTCCTTATGATCGCCAGCTCCAGCCTGCATTGCTGGGCATGAGGCCTCATAAAAGAGACCTTGCAAAGCTGAGCTGTTCTTTGTGTTCTGCTGCACAGCTAAGACCATGCATCAAAAGGATGTCTTCTGATGCAATGTCTTTTCCATACAGAAGAGAATATGGGAAACTTAAAACTCCAATGATGAATGTGAAAAATCTTCAAGAGCAAAGAAGAATTAAATGCAAGCTGCTGCAGCCTCTGAACTCTGCAGCACAGCTCAGTTCTAACAGCATGAAGGGAAGAGGTGGAGTAGACAAATGATGGTAAATTGAATGAAGTAGGAGGTTAAAAGGGAAGAAAAAAGATAGTATGTCTTCTGGAACTGAAATTGCAGGAAAACACCAGAAAGTTGGAAACTGAAAAAAGAAGTGGAATGAAACCTTTATATGCTGCGTGAATCAGTGTTTGGCTAGAAACCAGGAAATAATTGCTGGAACAGGCAAACAGTGAAAAACCATTATAGGACCCTCAGCAGGAAACAAGCAGGATGGCCTGGGAGAAGCTGCTGGGCTGGCTCTGGACAATCCCACCGGTGATGCAGGTTAGCAGAAAACAGGGAAAACAGGAATTAGGGAACAGACCCTGCTCACTGTGAGATGTAAAATTACAATGGTCTGGTCTGACAAGCTACAGGAAATACTGACCACAAGAATCACAGATTAACTTGGTAAGAATTAATCTGCCCAAGTCAAAAAGTGACATTGAAATATCTAAAATGGAAGAAAAGATTTCTTTTCTTCCATAAACTGGATGGCTACATCTGGTTTTAAAATGAGTACTTTTTTTCCTACTAAAATAAATAAGTTTTCCATAAAGTGTTGGCTTTTCTTGGTAAAATGCTGATTCATTAAAGTAGAAAAAAAAAATCAAGAAATACAGAGAGGGCTTTAAACTGTATTAAAGTTCTAGAACAGATATGTAGTTTGAGTCTTGTACTTCCATGAGAGAAAAACTGAAACATAACTCTAAGAAGACAATAGCAAAAATAAGGCACCCTGGAAGCATTTCCAAATTTAAAACTTGACATTCCAAACCAAAATCTTTTGACTGAATTTTTTTGTGTTTTCACTGTTTACTTTTTAATTTGTTTTACAAAGCAAAATCAGAAAGTGTTCCCTTTAGCTTTAAAGGCAAACTTTCACAATAATTCTCTCTAAACAGACAGAGATATTTACATAGCTTGATAATTGCAAGAACAGTTGAGTAGGACGTGTCTTTGAGAAAAGGAGGATCAGATTGTACTAACAAGGCATAAATTTTTGCTAAAGTTTCTCTCCTGTGAGGTCAGATACCGAGTTACCAGCAGGAGGATGCTGAGGAGGAGCTACTGGGATGGGAACGGGGCTGTGGCTCCTGCCCCATCTCAGAACATGCTGTGAAGAGTGACCAGGGGTGTACCTGAGCACTGTGCAATTAATAAAAATAAAAATATTCAGCCTTCACTCTTGACAAGTCTGACTTCTGGGTGCTCATTAAATATTACAATATTAAGCCTTTGCAACAGCTATGAAGACACACTCAAGTGAAGGAGATTTTAGCCCTCAGCCATTAACATAATTAGCTCTTATTCTGTTTATTTCAGGCCAACTCAGAACATTAAATGCACGTACAATTTTCCTAGTTCTTATAGAGGAAACAGATGTGAGCTAATTGAAAAATCTCAGAAAACATGTATCTTTTGGAGGAAATATACATTTCTTGTGCCTACTGATGTCTTTGTAATTTCACCCTCTTAAGAGATAATAGCTGTCTCTTTCTTTTCCCCTGTAAATTAAAGGTACCCATATTAACTCAATAAAATAATAGCAGTGAAAGAGAACAAGTATCAGGCCCATTATACTCTTGCATTGCATAAAACCAGTATTCTTCAATAGAACTTTTCACTGGAACTGGTCTCTAGAAATTAGACCTCTAAGGAGAAAAAAAAATTTACACAAGACTTCAACATTTTAAAATTTAACTTCATTCTAAATTAAAAACCAAAGCTTATAAGAGCTGTGCACACTATCGTACAAAGACTGAAAAGAACAAGGTTAGCAGGGAATGGTATTTATCCCAGAATACTCTTTCAGAATACTAAGCCAAATATTGTGTCTCTTAATTAATAGCTGTTGACTGATTTTTCTATCATAATTTTTTCCAGTTGCTTTTAAATTTATGAAAACTTTTGCCTTCCACAAGTTTTCAGCATCCTGTGGCAGAGAGTTCCACAGCTGAATCCCACAGCTCTAAAGGAGCACCTTCTTTTGCTGTTCTGAACCTGCCTGATGCTTTCATTGCATGCCCCACATTTTGTTGGGAGCAATTTCCTCCTCACTTTTTCCATGCCACTCTGATTTCATGGATATCTACCATATCTTTCATTTACAGGCTAAAAGGTCCCACTCCTCATTCATTATCCAAGAGGATGCAGCATCACTCCTTTGATTTGGAATGCTGTTTCCACAATCTTCTGGAATTCTACTGCATTTCCTTTGAGGCACACAACCAAACCTTTGTCTACAGTGTTATGGATTAAAGGTCATAACATGCGGCAACTTTAAAATGCTTTCTGGTTTGTTTCTATTTTTCCTGATTTTTCTCAACATCCAATTTTTTTGACCACTCCTGGGTATTAAACTGACACACTCAACTGAGTGACACTCAGCTGAGTGATGCCCTGACCCTGCTTTGAGCAGGGGGGTTGCAGGATGATTTCTCTGGATGTCTCTTCCAATTTCAACAACTCGGTGAGTCTGGGATTCAATCTTAGGGGACGGCAGATGCAAGATTTCTGTTTTGCCACTGTCCAAGCCACTGGAATGGCTCCTGTCCCAGGGTTATGCACAGCCTCAGCAACCCCCACCAGAGAAAAATGAACACAAACTGCATCAAGCACAGAAAATCATTACTAAGATGAATGGGAAAGGCAGAGCTTATCTTCCACAAGAAAACTAAATGAACTTAGGCTCAGACTAGCAGACTGAAGCCTGAAAAGGTTTATGATTGATGTCTGGAGTACATTAGAGAGCTAAATACATTGAATGGTTATTTTAGCTATATGACAGCATTGAATTAACAACAAATTGTCCAGGTGTATGAACCGTTCTTGAAAAAACTCAAGCTAGAAAATAGGAGAAATATTCTATGAAGGTTTTAAACATTTTTATCTGCCAGTGATTCTGGCAGTACCAAAGTCAAAAGCTCATTATATTTAATATTGAGTTTACCAAGTTTTGACATTTTTGTGAGCTCTTTCTTTCTCGAAACTAAATGATGGGAGAGACAATGTAATTTTACAATGTGCTTTAGCTTTCATGGAATTTCAGACTGTAATGGAATATGACACTTGAAATTTCTCTATCCACATCTATCTCAAGTGCAATATATGCAGTTTGAATCTGTGAGCTATAGCAACAAGTGAGAGAGAGGCTTTCCACAAATTCTGGATCAAATTCTTAACAGTGTAATGAGGAAAAACTCCAAAAGTCTCAGAACTGTCTATATTGAAAAAAGAAATACGAGCCCAGAGAAATACAGCTCTTGGAAAAGTTGATTAATGACTTAATTAATGACTTAGCTGCTAACTCTTTCTAAAGACATGTGACAAATGTTTACAGAGCTAAAGCAGCAATTCTTCTATTACCTCAAATAAAGGCCCTTATTAATAACTGGAAACAACAACAAATTCTTGAACATTAGGTCAGAAATTTCAAGATATTCTTTATATTCTATATTCTGCCTATTAAAACAGGAGAAGTACAACCAAATTAATCAAACTGAGCAGGCTTGCTTTTTAAAACCTCGTGTTCCCTGACCTCCCTGTGCATGAAGCATTTAAGCTACACAAAGGTGGGGCAGAGTTTGGGAACCCATTGGCCTCAGCCCTCCAGAGCTGCTCAGCTGCTGATGTGCCAGAGGACTCAGCATGTCAGATTTTATTTGAGCTGCAAAAGTCAGTCGGGGAGTTAGGAAGTGCAGAGCATGAGACATTATACACCTCATAAACTCTTTTAAGTCAGAGCATTCTGCACAAAAGACTTCGACTCTTTCAGGACTAGTTAAGTACATAAAGCATGTCCAGTGCATTGCTGCTACAATGACAGGTCTGTCACACCATGCAGAGGGTTTGTGCCCACTCGTGAACAGCTTGGGTAAGACCTCCTCCTCCTCCTCCTCCTGTGTCCACCCTGACACACATGTGCATCATATTTTGGGGAGCATCACACACAGGGAAAGATCAACTCAGGCAAGAGATCTGTTGGTTTTCTGAAGAAAAAGCAACAGAGCTTTTCTAACTTTAATTTTAAACAGGAAAAAAAATTGTTATTCCAGTTTTTAGACAGATATCAGAATCTCTGAGGATCATTTTACTCCTTTGATGGAGCCGTGTTACCACATTATCTCTGGAGAGGACACAAGTCTCTCTACAATTCACATTTTAATTCTCATCTTAATCACTCTCTCTTACCAAGTCTTGCCCTCACTAAGGGAATGGCACATACATCATTGGCCTCAGGAGAGTCACTTTTTTGTACATAAATTATTTCTGAATATGTATGTAAGACATAAAAGTGGGCAACACTTAAATCTTTAATTAATATTATTGCAGATTACAGGAATCTCCCTCTTATTAAAGTGGTGAACTTGTGACAGGTTTTAAACAAATTACTCTTGTGTGGTGGAACAGATCACATCTAGGAACAGCCAGTCCAGTCCATCACCATCCTGCCGTGGAGCAATAGTGGTGGCAGCTGCCTTGTAAACCTTTGGAGAGCTCCTGGGGAAAAGAGCAGGGGTGAACAGGTTCAAGGTAGGCTCTGTTATCAGTATTTGCTTGTGGATCTTCTTTAATGTTTTAATTTGACTGCTTAACAGATTTTGTTTCAAAGTCTTTTGGACACCTGAGCTGATTTAACAGTATAATTAACTCATTTAGGCTTTAGTATTCTGATCAAAAATTTAACTTAAATGTGAATAGATTTATTTGCCCAAGTATATTCCTTTTTTCTACTTAATTCTCTCATTTTTTGAAATTTACTGCTTGAAGAACACACTTAAATATTTCAGCCAAAAGGTCTGGCTCAGTCCCATCTCATTTGATGGGAAGTCCTTGAAAGGCTTGGCTGGAAGTGGATGGGTTCCTGATGGCTCCCTGAAGGAACAGCAGGTCCAAGGGGCAGCTGACTGGCCATCACTGCACTTTTTCACAAATATTTACCTAAGTGCCAATATACATTTTATACTCTTCCTTAGGGTCAACAAACCCTGACCATTAAATAACTTTCTACAAACTAATAAAAGTTAAAGAAAACTTCCATGGAGTTTCCTGGAACTCTGGACATAGTAGAGCTGAAGGCTTTAGCTCCAGCTTCACTATGCTGCCACTTGAGCCATCCATTTTCTTTATCTCAAAGATTTATGATGATCAGAAATGGTTCAAAGGCCACAGAAATAACGCACATGGAATCCTCAGTAACACATATGTAATAATATGAACATGACGGATCTTAATTAATTCAGATCCTACAGTTTTAACATTCTGTGGCCCAGATTTACTGACATCTTGCAGCCATTCCCTGGTTATTCTGGTACTTGCCTGTTCAGAACGCCTAAGAGAAATAATATATTAGCCTTGTCTCTGTAATTTACAGTAAATTCCCATTATACATAAATGGAATCATCTGGGACTGCATCATCCTAAATACCAAAATAAATGTGGAACAAATACCAACATCTAGATGGAGCCACATGGGGCTCCATCCATATGTGCCATATTCTACTCAGAATAAACACCTTTTCAACTTTCAAGTGTGATGTTTATAAAATTCTGGTCTTAGATGAAGCAAGTTTATTCCAAAGTTACCAGTTATGGAATATTACTTCACAAATTTAGATTTTTGGCTTTTCTGTAACTTCCCAAGTTGACTCAGCCATTAATGCATTAAATGTGTTGATGGTCAGATCAAGGTTCACCAAAACCAAGCTTAGCTACAGATTACCACCCTATTAGCACAAAATTTTCATTGAGTTTTCCTTCAAAAGTCACAAGACTATAGCTGATGCTGCATCTGTCCTCTGTTTCCCCATCATCATTTTGGTTTATACCATGAGTCATATCCCACAAGGTCAAAATGTTAAACACAACAGAGGATCCATCCCGTATAATGCAGATCTCTGTAACATAAATTAGACTTACTCTGATGCAATATTGAAAATTACTTTTGGTTTATATGTTCAAATAATAAAATTCATGTAGCTTATAATAGGTTTTGATATTATTATTCTTGTGTTACTATAATATTGAACACATTAAAATGCAACAGGATGTAAAGACTCCAGCTTGTACCACTTCAGTGGAATTAAGATCTTTGTAACCAAGAGGTAGATCAAACCCAAAACATAAATTTTACTATCTACATAGTCTAGAAACATAAGACAGGAACAAGTTCAGTAGGACAAATAGTATAAAGTAAATTTAGTACTGAAATATATTTTCCATATAACAGGCTGAGATTTTTTTGAAGGTTTAAAAAAGGCACTTTATCACCCATTAGGAATCAAATGCAATATTTGTGGCACAAGTGCATATACTGTAACATTTATTGAGTCTATTTATCTGAGATAAAACACATAGGATACAAAATGTGAAAGCCATTACCATGTTTTGTCCCCATTTATTTACCTGGCCAGGATACACTGTTGAATTTCCCAACTCGTTTATGACAGAGTCATGGGAATATGGCAATTGCATAAATAAAAGTCAAAATGCAAAGCTATAACCATTGAAAAAGTACAATTGCCTTTTATAGCAGTTCTTAATCTGCTCTTTCCTCAACACACAAATATAGCACATTAACCATTTCTTGATCTTTGATGTCATCATGTGACCTTTAAAATGAAAATGCATGGACTTAACCAAAAGTACTCTTCTGTAACAGATTAATGCATTTGGCCTTGGTTGTGGCACTGTTACAGCTTCCAGGGCAAGTGTTTGTGATGCTGGATGCCAAATATCACAACCATGGACAGACCAATAGGAGAGAGAAGCACCACAGATCAGCATCATTGGTTTAGCCTGGCAATGAGAAGTAACCAAGAAAATACTTGGGTACATCTAAAATAAATCATGTCTTTGTCAGAAACAGTGATTAAAATACATGAAATTAGTAATGAAATAAGTTTCCAACTTCCAAATAGGCCACACCCAGACTGCAGACACGAAATACCTTCCATCATGAACACACTTCAAGCTAGAAGTGCTGGAACCTCCACACACAAGGGACTAAAAAACACCCAAATAGCCGGGACCTTGCAGTTTTTAGTGAATGCACTGAACTTACAGAAAACATTCTGCCTGCATTGACAAAAGAACTACTAATGATGGAGTCATAGACTTCAATTTCTTCTGCCTTTTTTTTAACCAGTCATACTCAAATACCCCTAATCAGATAAACTGCTGAGTCATTCAGGGTGCACTGCTGACTCATGGCTGCTTCAGCATAATTGTGTGGAAAAAAAAGCCTGAGAGAAATTATTTTAGTTAAGTAGCTGCAGCAGAATTAGGATTTCCTATCCTGGTTCTACTCCCATAAAAATAATTATTATATTCAACTGTGTAACTACCTGAAAGCTCAATGACAGCTTTGCTAGCTGATTAAAAAAAAGGAAATATATTAATTATGTTCTCAAACAAGAGGCTTCTAAACAGAAAAGGTGACAGAAATCTCACCATTGTAGAAAGTGTAAAGTTCTGCACCAGCAAGCAACCAATGTCTACCATGTTTTTGGTGTCAGAATTTCCCATCGTTTGGAATGCTGGAGTAAGTGATCTGGAGAGCTCTCCCTGCATTTATTCCAGAAGCTTCCTCCCCTTTCTGCTCTCCATGAACAACTGTCATTGACGTTCTACATCTCACTTGGTATTTCCACAACAGAAGCAAGGGGACATGTGTTTTCCAGCTCCAACAAGAAGAATGTGTGGAGAGACGAGACTCCCAGACGAGGCAGTGCCAAATCCTCCTCTGCTGCCACGATGTGGCCCCACTGATTTCAAGATGTGGCTTTAGGGATAAAAGAAAGAATGGAAATGCAGCTTCATCACAGGCCAGCTTTAGAATGAAGAGGCAGAATATAGACGAGTATGAGCAACATTATGAGTAACATATAATTATGTTTTAAAGCAGAACTATGAATCAAAAGACTCATTAATGGAACCCCTGAATTTATTAATTTTGCTTAAGAGGTAAGCCACTAAACTGCCTTCGAAGTGGTGTTAATACAAAGGTCAGTCAGTCATTACCAGCATAAAGTGTCCTCCTGCACTTTGGAGAATTTGAATGCTTAGTAATGGATGTTAAAAGAAAAGCTGGAGCTTTTTCAGTGCATTTCAGCTGAAAATTGGAATATTTTTCACATAGAAACATACCAGAAATAAAAGGATAACCTTTTCACACTAGGAAATGTCAGTGCTAAACTACAGAACAACAGAAATATTACATTTCTATTGGGGCTTTTTCTGAAATAGACTGTGTAAGTGCTGACTAATGGTGAGGAGGGAAAGACACTCAGCAAATATTACAAGTGCTTTTTACACTTTTTATTGCAGATGGAAGATTCAAAATTCCCACAGACAAACTCCACCTGTGGAAACCCAAACAGCATAGAGCAAAGGCAGCTAGGAAGCCATATTTTTTATTTCATGGAAAGTTTTAATCAATGACAAAAAAATTTCATTAAATCTGGGAAAGGGGTCTCTATAAAACATGCTCATGATTATCAGAATTGAGAACATTTGCATGTTTTCAGATTTTAAATAAAAAATAGATGTCCCAACAAAAGTTATTCCATCCCCAAAGTGGTTTTTAATTGAAAACCTACTTTATTTCCTGCAAAACAAAAGTTTTGCTGAAAAATGTTCTACTTGCAACTATTGGTTTCAGTGCTCAGCCTAAGAGTCTGGAAACCATTGACACTGATAAATCTGCTTGCAGTAGCACAGCAATGCTGCAAACTTCCTGCAATCCCCACCTCCCTTCAGGGACCCAGAAATAGCTGCCAAAGTCCCACCGTGGGCTTAGCTGATTCAGGAGAAATGCAATTAGGCCAGGAAGAAAATGCACTGATTAGTTCTTTCCCAGATAGGTTTTTGCAGGTGAGAGCTGCAGTCTTGGAGAGGCTTTTGGGTTGTAAGAAACTCAGCCAAACTGGAGAGGCAATACCAACTGTCCTCATTAACTGGCTCTTAATCCACAAGTATAAAGTAATTTGTGTTCTGTTTTTAGGGATTAATCTAGGCCACAGCAAGAGTTTCTAGTGAGCCTAATGCACAAGAAAATCCCAAATGCTGAAGGAAAAGCTTGCAGACAAGAACATGGCTTGATACACGTCTTACCACCTCCCAATTTATTTGGTCCCACTCTAGAGCTGGACAGCATTTCCAATCAGTAACAAGATTTCTGTGTCGATGAAGGAAGTCTGAGTAATGGGCATGGAAAATTTAGTTACTGAACCAGTGCTCCAGACCTGGTAAGCACAGCAAAATTTCTCTGGAAAATATATGAAGTGTTTTACCAAAAAATTAATGAAGAAGAACATTTCTTCAAGCTTCTTGTCCAGTCCCCACAATGCTTGTGTACTGGACCTGTGATTGCTATAGACCACAATTAATCCAGAGCAGCACAATAATTTTCCCTTGACAACATTATACCAATCCTTCCCCCTACATATGATGAAAATGGAGCTTCTTCTTCCTCCTTTGGTAGGTTAGGGGGGTGGAGGATTTAGAAAAATTTTTAAAAAGACATTAAACATTATTGTTATTGGCCAGTCCAAGATTTATAATATCTAAAACCCTGTATGTTAAAAGATTCTTACAACCATTTTGACAAGCTACCATGGTTGCTACAGGCCTTTGAAATTCAGAAGGCAGAATGCCCTTAAGCTAAAAAAGTGCCTTTTCTTCATCCCATTGAATTGTACTCAAGCTGAGCCCAGCTACAAATTGTTTAAAATTGACATTTTCTTCTTATACTCGAATTGCTCAGGAAAATTTAGGAACATAGTACTGGAAGGGATTTCTTGAGTCATCAGATGCAGTCTGTAGGCACCATGTTATATAATTTTTTTCATAAAAGTATTGAGCTCCACCTTAAAAGCTGCTGTTCTTTTGCTGAACCCACTACTTCATTTTCAGACTGTTCCAGAACCTAATAAAAATAAAAAATTCCTCTGATTTCCAGTCAGTTTAGACCCATATTTTTCCATAAGCAAATACTGCCCTTTAGCTCAACAGTCCTTTTCCTTGTCTTGTATTTATTCCCTCAGATATTCATATTGTCTCTGGTTTTCCCCTCCAGTGCTGAACAAGCCAAGTCTTTTTCAGTCCCTTATCCTAAATTAGGTCTTTCTCTCTCCCAATCAGCTTCAGGAGCACAGCAACAATGAACTGTCCATGGGCATCCTAAAGGGCCAGGTTTGCAGGACTAACCTAGAGCTGCCAACTCTTCCCCAACCCAAATCATTGAGCCAATAAATTCAGGTAAGAAATGGATTAAGCAAAACTCCTGCAATGCACCCGTTTTTGGAGCCCAGCACCACCAGGGAGCAACAGGAAAACAGCATGGTGCAAGCTTAGGTTTTTTATTTCACAGGTTTTTTTGGAATTGATAATTCTGGAGGTATGTGATCTATGGACAAAACCAGAAAACATCAAGAAGGGTTTTTAAATGTTGTATTAAAAAGCCACTGAAATCAGTCTGAATTTTCTAGAAGCTCTCAAAAGGTTTTTAACCAATGGGGGGTAGGTTTTAAACATTTAGTGACTGCCAAGACAACAGAAGTAATGGGACATAGGTCCTTGCAAAAACATAGTACACAAAGATTGGTGTAATTATGTTGCCTGTGGACTTCTTGGTGGGTACAATAAACATAGTTCTGGGAAAAGAAGTGGGGAAATACATCAACTATGGGAAAGAAAAGAACAGAGATATTATATAATCATATTTGGTGAGTCAATGTTGATTTTGATAAAGACAAAAAAAAACCCACATGGAAAATTGGCTTGAGTATTAGAAAAGCTCATTATTTCCTAGAGCTTGGAAACTGCAAAACAGTGAAAGTCTTAAAGTTTGTAGCAAAAATCACTGGATTAACAAACTAGAGTTGATCTGACAGAAAGCATTTTAATGCTCTATATTTTCTGTCTTTTATTTCTCAGGGTTTGAGATGATCATTCTTCATTGGGTTTTGTTAGCTTTTATTGTATTCCACCCAATAAAATTCCTTATAAATTCCACCCTGAATTTCTCTCTGTATAGGAATTTCGGGGTGATGGATCAGAAAGGCACCACATCTATTTCTCATATACTGAACACAACTGATGCCCCAGAGCAGGGAGAGGAGCCTCACCACTGTTCCACCCTTCCTTTTGTGGAAGTCCATGGCTGAGAAGCACTGGAGAAGGGCAGTGAGAGCAAGGGAATCATTTGCCAGCCTACAAGATGAACACTCATCAACAGCATTTATGAATGACTTAGTATTCAGAGTGCACTTGGGACACTCTTGTGCATCCATCACAGACACACACAAAGAAAGACACATAAACCAGAAAATTAATCCTTTATATGTTGTTTTAGCCAGCACAATGTGTCACTGCTGTGGTTCAGTTCAGCCTGACTTTACAAAATGCATTCTGAAGACGCCACAGCGGGATGACAGCAATACATTTTATCAAGCAGGAGATTTGTTGATTCATCATTACAATCCAAAGTCCAACCTAGCTGAAGGATAAGGTCGGTACAACGCTTCAACATATCACCACTTTTCTGCCCTCCTTGGATAGCTCTGAAATCTGCAGCAATGCAGATTAACCTCTTGAAAAACAGGGAAAGAGTTGTATGTACTGAAACGAGAGGTGAGAATATACCACAAAAGTCTTTAAGGCCATAAGACCTTGCATAGCTTTCAAGACCAACCATAGGTCAAAGGAGCAGTTGATATCATATCTGATTATTCATTTGATTTAGAAGTCCTCCTGAGTCAGTTTTATCTGTTATTGTTCAGTTTTGCTGTAAATCCCAAAAGCAACTACTCAGTGGCTCCTGATACTATAGTCTATGTCCTCTTATAAGAAATACAGTATCTTTTTGTAACTACATATTCTCTGTCCATATATGAAATTTCCTCCATGTCTGCCCTCACTTATGAGATCCTATTGAGAGAAAGAAATATTATTCCATCTGAAGGGAAATAGCTCAATTTGAAATTAATCTTCTACTTTTGAAATTCTTCTTCCTCATTACACATCTGCAGAAAGAAATTTTCTAACTGTCAAGAGGAAATACTGCTTTTTAGGGTGCCACTTTCCAACTCAGTTACCATCAGCAGTGTGTTCTCAGTGTTCTGTTAAAGCCTGCTCATGAACTGAGTTACTTCTCTCCTCTTTATCATGTGAAAGTAGAGGCGAGGTTTGCTCTGTAAGGAATTTTACTACCCAAGAGAGGTGACAGTTAACAGCCATAAAGTCTGAAGTGTACTCATGGATTTCTTGGGAGCAGACAGCTGATAGTCATAACCTTCGGGCTACACAGGCCACATCTGAAGAGGACAGAGACGTTCTGGGTTTATACCCACCAGCATTAGTTTTTTGAGACCAATAGAAAAAGTGGCTGATTTTCTGACATAAATACCAGTTCACCTAGACTTGAAACTCAAAATTCCAAACATATTTCACAGAGATATTTTCCCTTTCTAGTTGGGACTACTGTTTTTATGAGCCTTCCAACACTTCAGCTGCTTTCTCAGTTTTTTGATAGCACCAACAGAGTCAGCAAAGGGGCAGCTACTGAGCACAACTGGCTGCACCAGAAGGAGCCAAAGGCAGTTCCTGCCTCTGCTGCTGTCACCACCATGTGACAGCAGAGCCACTGAAGTAATCCCATGAGTGAAGCAGAGTCCACAGCCCAGCCTGTCCATGATCTCTGAGAAGTCCATGACAGCAGCCAGCCATGGTGAGATATCACGGGTGGGTCAGGCAGAATTCTCAGGCAGGCAGTGAGGGAATGAGACCTGTGGACAGGAGAGGAGCTGTTTCTGGGCTTGGGGGACTGTAAGCACAGCTCTCAGTTCAACCACTGTCTCTGCCACTCTGGGCTAACAAGAAATACCCCCTGTAATAGTACTGGATTCTTAGAGGAGCTCTGGGTCAGGCTGCAGCTCCTGCCCAACCAACAGCACCAGACTGTCAGAGCAGAAAGAGTGACCAGGCACATCAGCCAACTCTACCAACTCTACCCCTTCTGAATGTCAAATATGGGCAGGTACACCCAAGAATCATCAAGCAGCGATCAATGACCATGTCCCTGGGTTACAATGCCCTGTACAGTTAGCATTCTGGAAAAGTTCATGGGTCAGACTCTGAAATAGCCTGAAACCAAAATACAAAGGCAAATTATGTGATCTGCATCATGAAGATGTAGCAAACACTGTCCTCCTAACAATGCCAAATTCCCAAATTCAGGCGTGTTTTACTAACCTTTTTTTGTTTGTTTATTTTACTAGACACTTGAGTAGAGTATCAGCGCCACAACAGTAACCAGCAGACCATGATCACCTCAAAAGTTCTCTTGCTTCCTGCCTTCCTTCAGCTGAAGCCACTCTGGTACTTGCACACACGGCAGTGCAGAAAGAGCAAGGCAGAGAGCAGGAGCTCCAGCACAGGATACATCCTGCTACCACCCTGTTTAATTACTATTTGCAGTTCAAGGCTGCACAGATTACCTCCACCCACACAAGGTAATTTGAACACTTTTATTTCATCTAACTATGTACTGACACGATGTTAACAGTTGCAATTTCAAGGAGTAAAATCCTTAGAACTGCAGTTACAGATCAAGGAGAAAAATCTCAGATCTCTCCCTCTGGTTTCATAAAATTACAAAATAGCTGAGCACAGAAAGGCCCTCTGGAGGTCATCCCGTCCACCTTCTTTTTCAAAGGGTTAATTTCAAAGGTAGATAAGGCAGTGCAAGGCCTTGTCCAGTTGAGTCTTGAAAGCCTCTGAAGATGGAGAACCCACAAACTCTCTAGGTGTCTGTTTCAGCACTTAATCTCTTTCATTATCATTTTTTTCCTTCTGTCCAGTCATATTTTCCCCACTTACAATTTGTGATCATTGCACCACATCCTTTTGCCATGTACAGCTCAGAGAAGTCTGGCACATCCTCCCTATTACCATCCCTTAGGACCACTCTTAGATCCACCTTAGCCTTTTCTTCTCTGGGCTAAACAAACTTTTGTCCCTCAGCCCTTTCTTCTATGAGATTCTTGGTCATCTTCACTTGAAACTCAGTTCAGGGGATGAACAGGGTGGAGAACACGTGTCAAAGATTTCAGCATTAAGGAGCAAAAACAATCAAAAACACCAATAAGGAATTGAGTAGCCATTTTCACGGAGATACTTAGTTGACACATGCTCTGAAATTGTGTTATTAAAACTAGAACGGAAAATTATATGTTGCATTACCCAGAATTAGAATGAGAATGGACTGGTTTGTGCACAAAAGAGAGTGTAACTGAGAGGCTGTTCAAGATAACAAAAAACAAACCAAGACTGTCAGCTGATGATATCAGCACCAATATTCTGCACTGTCTTGAATGAAAAATTATCTGTATCATATACACTAAGCTGCACAAACTCACAAATAAATAGAACTCAGCTCTCATTTCCATACAGTATGTTTAGACAGGCTGATTTGGTTTGGTGTAACTGGTTAACAACACAGGGAACACACAGCAATACCAGTCAGTGAGAAGCACAACTACACCTGACCCGAATGCCAGGCTGAAATAAAGTCACAAATTTTGCTTTCAGGACTCTGAACAAGAAGGAGGAAGTAACATTGCCAAGAGAGCAGATGAAGAAGCAAAATTAATGCACTCTTAGGGAATTAGAATAACACCGAGTAAGACAAAGTGGTGAGAGGTAAGTTGGGAGTAATCCTTGCTTCCTACCAACATTATCTCCAGTTAAAGAGTCCGGTGGGAATTTCAAGGAAGGTGAATTGCTCTTGCCATGTTGACATCATTACTTAAATTCACTGAAAGTTCAGATTTCAGGTTTTGGTTTTTAATACGCTCCAGCCCACTTTGTTCTGACAAGACTATCAGGAAATTTGGGGTTGAGCGTAAAGGTACAAACCTGACTCTCATATCCCCTCAGGTTTTACATTCTCTGATTTTTCAAGAATTAGTCTCAATTCACACTGATAAATGAATTTGTCTTTCAAATTAAAACTAGGCTTTTTTCATTGAGTTCTCTCACTCTAAGAAAGTCCATCTTGGTTTAAGAAAGACTATGATGGAGGCTGTGGACCAGTTCATGCCTCCCACACGTGGGCTGGCTGCCATCTCATCTCTACTGACACACTTGTAGAGAAGCTAAAGAAAAGTTAAATGGTTTGTTATTTGGAAATCAGTATTACAAACGGATTTACAATTTTTAAAAATCACTCTAGCAACAACTAAAAAGAGCTAAATTCTTGATATTTCTAAAGTTGAGAATATTTAATGTCTAAAAATAAAAAAGAGAATGTAAAAACTTAGAGTAATGTCTAAGAACAAAATATTACCAGTTTCCAAGTTCTTTATGAAAAATTGTGTGAGTAACGCTTTGGAAGGGTGCTTTTCCTGCAAATAAATGGAATGCAAATACTAAGTCCCTTAAGACCAAGTTTATAGCCTTACCCTAAAAAAGCAGTCCTAATGATTAGCATGGCTAAGTATGTACTGTAATGCAGAGCCTGTTGCATATTCATTCACAGTGGGTATAATTCTCTTCTTAGAGACACAACCAAACCACCAGCAGCCCTTGTATGTAAATGGAGACTTCCACTAGCTTGTATTTAAAGGCATCTATAATAAAAAATAATTAACACGTACGATATATTTACACATTTTTAAAGTGCACACTGTATGATAAGGCACCATTAAACATATATTATTTCAAAACATAAAACATCTTAGTAAAATAAATAAAGAAGAAAAATATTCCTTTAAAATTTCATTTCCACACACTCCTAAAAAAGAAAACTCCTGTGAATGTATACATCTTCCAAAAAGTGTGCCATTTGGAACTCTAGCTAACTTGGCACAGAAAGAATTTCTGAATGACCAGCAGACAAAATGAATGCTGCTTCTGCCTGGACTACGCTTGGTTTCTCCCATTTTGTCAAGATCAAAAAGCTCTTATTTTAGCTTTACAGGTAAAGAGTAGCTAATCCTTGACTATTATAATTATAATATAATTATTTTATTAGTTCATTATAATATTTTAGGCTGTGCTATGATATTCAAATACAATATATATTCATTTTCCTGAGTGAAACTCAGCATAATGTACCAAGGCCCAAGCATCTAATAACCACAAAAAGAAGTCTCTCCTTAAAGAATGTCATTAGAAACAATACCACAGATATCCCAATTAACTGATGGAGAAGGAGCCTCAGAGTTGCGGTATGGATTTCATCCCTGACTATGCAACTCTACTCAAAACCCAACTGGAGACAGTCATGAGCAAATGCACTCTGGATGACTCAGGGCTGAGCTGCAGGCTTGGTGTAAAGAAGCAACAGAGATTTTCTCCAGCCACCACTATTCTATATTTTCTTACAACTGTATGTATTTTTAAACACTTTCAGTGTATCATGGAGTTTTTTGCTTGCAAGTCCTGGAAAACAGACTTGAAGGCACCTTGTGGCTTCAGGCTCTCCATCCTCACAAATAATGACATTCTGTAAACCTTTCCATGGATGGATCCAGCTCCATACTTTTTCTCATTAATAAGGAATAATTCTTTTAGTTTTCTGAAATATTATGGGTCCTTGCACAGTTTCAGAGTTATTATAAAATCGTGCAGGGATTTTCCTTTTCTTGGGCAACACTCGTGAGCAGCCTACTACTCACAGAGGGTTTGTGAGAGGCAAATACAGAGGTACAAGCTGAGTCTGTGATTGAAAGGCACAAAACACAGCATTGCTTAACATATACAATTTATACACCTCGATCCTAAAACCCTGCATATTTGTAGGCTGGATATCATTAGTTCAGTACAATTTTTATAGAGCAAAGATACAAGGAGAAAAATCAGCTTAAAAATTAGCTTACTAATGTGTTGTAATACACTGTGATCACTCTGAATATCACATGCACTCTGTGTAAACCACACTGAATTTGTCAGATGTCTTCCCCCAAGAGAATCACTCAGATTTATGCGTTTCCTATAGTCTTGATATTTATGGATTCTTTATAATTGTTCTAATACATCTTGTCCAGATAGTACTAACAAAACATATTCCAATCTCCTTTAATTTCAAGTTTCAAATCCCATATTCTACAACTTATTCTTAAGTATTCATATATTGTTATTTATTGCTTAACTGAAAAGCAACTGGAGCTCCACACTTCAATTTCAACCCACATAAAAAATAAGGCCATAACCCAAAATCTCTACTGCTGGACTCTTTGCTGATGTTCAGGATATACAGGAATATAGGAAAACAATGTGTGCCATTTGCTCCTGTTAGATGTGCATCGTGATTTCCTAAATCAATTGAAATTCAGTTGATGAGCCAGCAATTTTGAAGGTTCTGTGTACACAAGAGCTCCCAAATGAGACTGACTTCTACATACATGATCTACACTTTGTCTTTTTTTTCACCCTAGTTGGAAAGTCAGCAAACTGTCCAACAGGAATGTTTTGGCACCTTCTTATTATCTCTGACAACGTGTCAAGTGGGAAAAAAGGCATTTGCAAACAAGAGGGAGAAGAATGTGGAAAGATTCTATTTTTGGTGCTATATTGGGAGGTACTCAATGTGTTCAGAGAAAGACAAAGTTATCATCATTTTATTCTTGGTCAAAATTTCTTTTTTCTCCTTCCCCGATTCAAGCAAAATGGTGTTGGTCACACTAAAGAGAACAGAATAGACTCATAAAGTTGAAAGAAATAAAGTCACTTTTCAGAGCAGCAGCCATTAAATTGTACAATCAACCCTAGAAAAGTTCTGTTCCACAGTATGCAATGTACTGCAACAAACAAACATTACTTTGTTTTCCATATATTACTGTTTGTTTCAATATACTGTGGTATTTCAGCTTCTATTTCAAATGCTTCCTTCTGATGATAAGTAATTGCATGTTACAAGATCCAAGGAAGGGTTTGGAGGAAGACATAATTTGGTGTCAGAATCAAATGATCACAACTACTTGTTTGCTTCCAAAGATAGCATGGCACAGGGCAAAGTACACTGGGCTTTTCCCAAGCCTACTTCTTGTCACAAAATAATGCAAGTCAATTATTAAAAAAAATCCCATGGTGCTTTCTAAATTTTCTTACGTTCATCTAATTTCTACTTTTTAGATGTTCTCTGTATGCTAAGGACACCCTCCTCTTGTTTTGCAGTTCCTTTTTGACTTCATGTCTTGGATAATTTTTGGGATAAGCTTCCTGTGGCATCCCAGCGCTTCCTCAGACCTGACAGGTGAGTATGGAGCCACCACAGTCCCAAGCCCTGGGAAATCCCTGATCCTGCCTGTCACCCACCCAGGACAGTGGTGCCAGAAGTGGTTCTCCTCTTCCTGCAGTAGCTACTCACCATTTCCTGTCCTCTGCTACTCTGTGAACCCACTAAGACACGTTTTTCATTTTCACTCACTGTTCTGATCATGTTCTGATCTGTTTCCATGTTCTGATCACCCTCCCTTCTTAGGTTGGCGATAGACATCTTGCTACCTCATTCCCTGCTTTTGCTTCAGTTACTGCTGCTAAAATATTCCTTTGCCTCCCCCATTTTTTCACACAACCAAGGCTTTGTACTGTCTTCTCCTTGCACTTGCCTTTGGGTCCTTATTCTTCACTCATGCCTTGTTTTCCCTCCTTCTCTCACATAATTTTCATATTTTAGCACAAGAATTCTCTCAATTTCTCCATTTATTAATTATTCCTGCCCATCATTCTTGTTCCTCTTCAAGAGCCAACACAGCCTCTCATGGCAATTTTTTTATTCAAGGTGTTTGCAAATACTCACCTGCACTCCTTGGGGGAACTGTGCCAGTGACTGTACAGTCACATATTCGTACAGCCATGGACTGATTGACTAAACAGTCAATAACAAATCAATAGCCCAGCTATGACAGCAGTATTTTTGCTTTCTGGAGTA
Organism: Prinia subflava; assembly: GCF_021018805.1. Classification (NCBI taxonomy): domain Eukaryota; kingdom Metazoa; phylum Chordata; class Aves; order Passeriformes; family Cisticolidae; genus Prinia; species Prinia subflava. The sequence continues at coordinate 16,505,885 of NC_086259.1, forward strand.
GAATAGTTTTGCTTTTAAGTTTATTCAAACTGAGAGATAATTCCTTCAAATAAAGTAATGGAAACCAGAGCATCCATCAAATCCAAAGTGTTCAAATGTGGTGTATCGTGCTTGGAATGCCTCCCTTGCCTGCATTACTCTCTTGGGATGGGAAATAGGAGAAGGCAGAGAAACAATAAGAGTAATGAATAATCACATACTTTGCAAAACCATTAAGTTTAGAGTTTGAAATTTGTACACCAATCTGGATTTTGCTGCAATTTCATTTCATAGATATTACCATTGAAAGGCAAATAAAATTAGAAAATATGTATTCCCAGAAAATCTATTATCAGAAACCCTACAAAAATTATCATAATTTAAGCATTTCTAGTTTTTATGCAAGACTCAGAGGGATGCTGCCTGCCCTGTCTAGTTACAATAAAGACCCGCTGGGCAAATGAAGGTCACTTGAATTTTTTAGAACTTAAAACTTTGTCTTCTGCTAACTCACAGGGAAATGCAACAAAACCATAATCAACTTTTCCTGGGTTTGACAATCGCAAAAGTCCTCTTCATGCTCCTCTCTACTGACTCACAAACCACCAAATCCCAAGGGACTGTGCACTCTGAAACACGGAGTGAGTAATCAGGAAAAAGATGTTTCCCCTCTTCAAAGTATTCACTAAAGCATTCATGCTTTCAAAACTTCCAAGCTACTATTTGTTTGGGTTGTAAATCTTACAGCAATAATGTTGACAATGTTACCGTAAACACTGTCCAATGTAAATGAAATTTACATTACATCTAAAATATGGACCAGATCATGGAGGCTTCTTCCAGTATGATGAGTTGGTCTCACTTCATCTGTCCAGGAACACAGGAACAGCAAAGCCCAGAAAGAACAGTCTGATTATTAGATCTGTCTCAAAATAAAAGACTTACACTCTTCTACAGCTTGGAAAGGGACTTATTTTAATTCATTCAAGACACCTTTGGAAAGAGTTGATACTATGAAATTTCAGAGACCGAATATTTTAGTATGCATCTGAAAAATGACTCACTGGCTCTGACTGCCATTTTGTTTACTGCTGTGGAAAGCTGCAAAATGTAGTTGTAATAAAGCAGACATTGAAGAGATGTATTAAAACACAAACTTAGAGATGGATATATTCTTATATTCAGCTCAATGAGCAGATTTGCTACTGTAAACAATAAATGTCACATTACAATAAGACAAAATAATTAATTTATCAAGAAGAAACCATGGGGTGTGATTTTTAAGTAATGCATTGCTTGGCAGTTAAGTATTTGCTGCATTAATTATTGGAATTACTACGCATGGGTAGTTTACAGTATTTCTTTATCTTTTCAAAATTTTACTCTTTAAATATCAAATCCCAACAATCCAAATACTGCTGGCAAATTGGAAAGCAGAGGACAACTTTCCAGTTACCATAGTCAGACAAAAAAAAATAGTTACATTTCATGTAAGCAGAACATCTTGTCCTTAAGAGTCCAACATCATCATACACCCCCGTAGAGCACAGAAACCATAAATGTCTTTGAGCTCCAAACTACATTTAGATAGTTTTTATTGAACCCGCAGTCAATACTAAGCTGGTTAGCTGGCAAGTTCATAATCACCAGAGGTAATAGTCACAGTTCAGGAGATGGGGTCAAGCAAGAGCTGGATGTGCATGTGTGATTTCCTACTTTCATGACACAAAGTGACAATGTTCAAAATACCCAATATTGATATTTTAAAAAGGAATCCTCTAAACTAGAAGAGTCTTTGGCTTCTCATCACTTGAACCACACCAGGATTTTCGGTCATAAATGAAATTTTGGAAATAATTCAGTGCTCAATACCAGCGACTTTTATTAACCATTACCACATTCAATAACCCTCTCCAACCCATGCTCTGGGCAGTGCCAATTCTCGCATTCACATGGAAAATCAAGACGGGAAAAAGAACAAACACAACGAAGACGAACAAAACCACAGCAAAGCCAGACCCTACAACATCCAGCACTGATCGCAGGTTACAGGGAATGGCTGCCACAGGTCTGCCATGAGGTGAGAACAGCGAGTCTGAAACTCAGTAACAACTAGAGCTGGCTGGCTGGGGAGCCAAGGTGTGAAGAACTGGTCAGCGAACACCCTCAGGGTGCTCTTTCCTACCAATAAATAAAATACTGAGAGGACACTCAACACTTTACCTGGAGAAGCACATCCTCCACAGCCCGAAGCTGCAGGAACACGACGTGTTCCACATGTCAGTCTCCACAGGGAGCAGCCCTTACCTTTCCGGTGGCCACGGCATCGTACTCAGGGTTCTTTGCCACACCCCGACTCCCGCCTCCTCCGGAGCCCATCACCGGCGCAAAGTTCTGCTTCCCCTCTTTGTAAGCTCACTCGTCTTCCCGGAATGACCAATGCACAGCATCAGTCATGGTGAAGGGACCGTAGTGGGTCATCTGCTCCAACCACCCTGCTCTAGGGTTGCGTCCAGGCCGTTCTGGCCAATGTCCGGCCTGGGGTCACTCACGGCCGGGTTCCTGTGAGAGAAGCTCCCCGGGCTGGGGCTCCGCACACGAGGAGCTCTGCGGTGATGGCCGGCCAAGGCCTGTGGTCAGTCAGAACGAAGCCCGGCTCACTCGCCATCACCTTCACACGTTCCTCGTCTCTCAGGTAAGCACCGCGGGGACACCAGCGGTCATGGGGCGGCATTTTTTCCTCCAAGAAACGACACGGGTGGCTCTAAAGTGGCGATGGCGGATGGCTTCGTGTCGCCGCGCATCCCCCAGTCCCTTCAAAATTCCGGCCGCCGCCTCCACGTGAGGGGCAGGAGGCGGGAGGCCGCTGGCTTTCATGTCCCCGAGCGGGTTGGCGAACCTGCAGAAATGCCTGAGGGGCAGCGGGAGAGGCATCGCCGTGCCCGGAGGGGAGCGGGGACGAGAGGTGTCCCCGAGCCCCGCCGCGCCGCCCGGGCCGCCGCTCCCCGGGCGCTCCCGGCCCCTCGCGTCCCTCGGCGGTGGCCGCGGACGGCGGGGCGGCCACGCGGCGCCGGGGGGGCGGAAGGTGCCGCCAGGGCCGCCCCAGGCCCCGCGCCCGCCTCTCCCCGTGGTGACCTTGGGCGGGCGGCGCGGCCCTCCCCGCCGAGCGCCCGCTCTGGCACCCACCCTTCTCGCCCGCCCCTCTATTTTTATTTTTTTATTATATTTTTTTATTTATTTATTTTGGCCGCGGAAAGAGTTTGGGGCGGGGGGGGGGGAATGGGAGGAGGAGGAGGAGGAGGAAGAAGAAGGAGAGGCCGCCGTCAGAGCGGCCCGGGGACTTTCCCTGAGGGAGGGCGCGGGGGGACCCGTCCCGATCCCGGTCCCCGCCCGGGGCGGGAGGCGGCGGCGGCGGGCGGGGTGTGAGGGGAGGGCGGGGGGCGCCGGCCCCGCCGCCGCGGGGGAGACGCGGCTCCCGGCGCTGTGCGCCCGAGCTGCTGCTGCTGCTGGTTACGCCAGCCCCGCCGCCTGCCTCTCCGCTCTCCTCGCCTCTGATTCTGCGCACAGCCAGCCCCAAAGCCTGTCATTCTGCAAAACACAGTTTACTCAACAGAGAGAGCGAGTGGGGGAGCGGGAGAGGTGGAGAGAGGGAGACGGCGCGGAGGATCCCAGTCCCGCACCCCAGCATGGCTTCGGGGGACCTTTACGAGGTACCGGGGGCCGCGGGGCGGGCGGGCGGCGGGGGGGGCGCCGGCCGGGGCGCCGCCGAGGGCAGCGGGGGCGCGTTCGGAGCCGCTCCGCCGAGCCCTCGTAGTTGCCGAAGAGCGGAGGAAATCGCCGAGGGAAGGGCTGGGGTGGGGGGAAAAGGACTGGCGTGTGTGCCCGGGGGGGGGCAGGGAGGGATGGAGCGGCTCCCCTCCCTTCCCGCTGCCTCTCTCTTTCTCTTTCTCTCTGTACTTTCCATCGGGCTTGATCTTAGCAGGCCTTGCAAGAGGGAAGGAGGAAGGAGTGAAGGAGAGCGAGAGTTAGCGGTAGGATGGGGAGGCGATCGCGGTGTGATGAGCCCGGAGAGTGGAGAAAGTCCAGGTAAAGTCATAGGCGCTCTGGACGTGCTGAATGTGCAGATTAGTGCGAAAAAATGCGCCTTAGCGCTGCCGGGAGGCGCAGGGATGGAGGCGGCTCTGCGCCCGCTGTGCAAAGTGCAGGAGCCGGCGCCAGGTTGCTTCACCTCCTGCCCGGGGTGCTGCGGGGGCGGCGGGGGCGGCGGCCGGGCCGGGCCCCGGCTCCCCGCGGGCCGCAAAGTTTGGCGGGGGCCCCGCTCCGGGCGGCCCGCGGTGCGAGGTGGGGCGGCCGGCCGCCCCCGGCCCCGCAGCCCGCCGTGCGCTGCCCCCCGGCTGCGGCGGCGGCGACAGCGGCGGGGCAGCACCGGGCGACGGCCGCCGGGTCGGGAGCTGGCAGGGGAAAAGGAGCCGACGGGCTGTGGGCGAGATCCAGCCGAATTTTGACCTCCGGCACCCAGTTGTAATGCCCCAACTGAGAACGAGTCTAGCCACGGCAGAGAAGAAGAAGGGAGAAAGCTGAAATGAAAAATAAGACAGACTGGATATGGGTGTTTGAAATATCCAGGTCCAGTAAGTGGAACCAGGGTGGAAGTGGAAAAAACAGCAAACATGACTGGATGTCCTACACTTCTTGGTCTGGAGCACCTCCTCAGGCTCCACGTTTCCTGGTGAAATGGCTGTTTGTGTTGAGGTTCTCTGGAGTGCACAGTTGAAGGGCTGGGACAGAAACCATCACCTTCCAGTTGGAGCTGTGTGCCAATGATAGGTACTGCTCAACCATCAGGGTGTGCTTGGGTGTGAACTGCTGCTCTGGTTGGTGGGACGTGGTTGGACTTATTCTCCGTTCGATGATCTTGATCAGCTGTAGGGTCTCAAGTGCAAGAAGTGCAGCATCTGACAGGTTTCACATAGACAATTTTCACTTTGACATTGTCTTTCAAAGTCTTTAGCAGAGGTCATAGCTAAGGGATGACAGTGCTCTGTTAGGATGGTATTTTACTGTGTGTGACACAGACCTCCTCTGAAGTGAACAGCACTTAAACTCTCCTACAATGGTGTTAAATTATCAGAAGTACATGATGATCTGAATAGTGTCATTGACCTTTTCCCCCCCATTTTGCAATATCTGTCATTTAACTTTGTAATTTTAAGGATATTGTATGTCAGCTGTGCTGCTGTTGTGACTCTAGAATAACCAGTGGAAGTTCTGTGAAGAACCACTTTGACCCAAAAAAGTTAGCAATACAATTTTAGGATTAGTACCTTGGATGCGTAGAAGACCTTTGCCAGGTGTTGTCCAAGTTTTCTTTAGATGTTTGGATTAGTTCTAGAAAGAACTAAAGTTAGTATGTCTTAGGCTAATGGTAGCCATGCTGGTTTAGCTCTGACTCATCGTTAAAAAATTCTGCTGTTTTATGAACCTTGTGTTGTAAGATGATGACGTTTGGTAGTTGGATGTGGGCTGTGTCACTGTGTGACCTCCAAGGTTGCTCGAGTAGTCACCTGGTGTGTTCTGTGAGGGAGCAGACTCAGCCCAGTTTGCAGGCACTGTTAGGCCCAGTCTCTTTGCAGGCGTTTGCATGGAAGAATGTCAATTTTTGAACTGTGGTTCAAAGCCTCTGAATCACTTCCTTTCTTTGTTTCTCCATTCAAAATACTTTTGCGTATCAATGTACAATATGGAAGAATTCTCTCCACCAGAACAGGTAGGTGGAAGAAGTGTGGCTGTCCCTTTCTTGTTGTACGAGGTGTTCAGAAAATTACCTCAACTGGTCATGGTGTAAAATCTTCATCTACATGTGGAAGTGTGGCAAAAAGTACATGCAGAGCTTCAGTTATCAGTCCATTTGCATTTTGCATTTTGCATCTTCACTGGGAAGTTCTCTATGACAGAGGTCAGAAGAAATATCTAGAAAGCTGAAGAGTTTGTGTGTCTAATAGGTAACAATTGTGCAGATGGTAGTGGCTTCATTTAAAAGATGACTCAGTTTTGCCTCCCTGCTTTTTCCCCTTCCCAAAAAGCAGCTGTGTCCAGAGGATTTATTAAAAAGAAGCTCTTAGAGCTGGGATGTCCCACACCAGTTTGCAAGTGAGATGAAGTGCTTTGTGCCCTCAGAGCAGTCCAAGTTCTTGAACAAGTAAAATATTATGTGGATCGCAAGATGACCATTAAACAGTTCCAGGATTTTACCTTGAGATAATTTGGGGCTGTGGGTGTAAAGAAACAATTTGAGTCTTACGGTGACATTCCAAAGCTATAGTGCACTCCTGATTCCCCTTTCACTCCTTAGTAGTATCCACATCCTTCAAGGATTCTTACTGAACTTCTTCAAGTAAGACCAGTAATTAACTCTGCAATTTGGAGAATTGAATACTGGCCACAAAATTATTTTTAAAGCCAGTCATGATACAGAAGCCCTGATAAAGCATATGGAAAAAGTACAGTGTGTATATTGCCTATATGAACTCATTATACTTTGGTGGCACCCAAGAAACTTTTATAAATTTTGAAGTTTTGGAAATAGATGTGCATATTTATCCTGTCAGTTCATTCATTTTCTACTGTCATATTATTTTAAAGGCCTTTTCCACCTTTTAAACTTAAAGACAAATTCAATTACTGTCTTTATATCAAAGCAAAATAAGATCACAGACAAAATAACCTCAGTGTTTGGTTTAGTAGGTGCCTTTTTCTAATGAGAAATGGCTTTTAATCATCTGAAATATGTCCTAGTACCTTTGGGTTAGGACTGTGAAACAGGTACCAATTTATTCTAGAAGCAAAAGAACACCTATCAGGAGTTCTGTGTTTACTGGTAGTAACTTCTAGACCTGTGTGTTAGAACCAAGACACTTTACAGCTCAAGATAATTCTTCCATTATATGTTAAAATGTAGGTGTTCGTTTTGATGTTTTTCAGTGCATTTTTTTCCTTTACCAGTGAAGAATCTTGTGTATGTTTTAGTGTAATTCTGGGGCTCTGTGAAATACTGGTTTGGCTTTGCTTGACTTCCATGTGCTTATGATTTCAAGTGGGTGAAAGTGTCATGGAATATTTCTATTTTTTTCCTTGCTTTTCCTCTTAAGAGGTAATCTGTTAAATATTAAAGACCTATGGTGCATCTTTGCTTGGAAATAATAATCTGTAAATAAAGGACTGACAAAAAGGGTCTTCAGAGAAGCCTTCAGTGAGGCTGCCCTGGTTTGCCTTGTGTTTCACAATACACTGTTGGATGCATTGACAGGAAGTACTCGTTCTTTTTGGAAACAGGCAGAAAGGGAAATGTATTTACTCTTAAAGACCAAGTTTGTTGATTTCACATTAAAGTTGTCAGTAACTTGAAGTAACATTTTTCATTTTCCATGCATGATTTGTAACATTATTGAACCCAGACAGTTATCTCACAGACTCTGGTATTTTAGGTCTATGAGATGGCTTTAGAGGGGAAACAATTCCATATGAACAGTGCTGCTAACTTTTTTTCCCTACCCTAGAGCATCCTCTTTACTGCAATAAAAACCTCCTTTACTGATGAATATGCAAACCAGTTACCAGTATCGCAGAAATACTCCTTAAGCTCATCTTGATGCACTTTTTTTAATTTAATGTTTTGGGGGATTGTATGCAATGAACACCATTAGACTTTGGGGGTGATGAAGTTGAAATCTAAAGTGATATTTTATCATTGTGTCAGATTGTATTACAACACTTTAGGTAAGTGATCTAAAGATTACAGCCAATTCTCTGAAGGGGACTTACCATGTATGCGTTTCTAGATCACAATAATAAAACCAGCCTTTAAAGCTCAATAGTTATTGCATTAAAGGGAAGAAGTGACATTTTTAAAAATGGCATCTTCTCACTGAAATGATGCAATGCCCATGGCCAGGAGCACATCCACCACAGTGACACATTTCAACTCAATCTGAGTCTGTTTATGCAGTGGTGTAAGAACGAGCTGCAGTTTATTTCAGCTCACATGATCCACCAGAAAGATAATGTACTTCCAGATAATTGCAACATTTCCCATTTATACCTGCACTCAAGACCAGCAAAGCCAAAACTTGAAGATAATAATGGCACAGTTTGGGCTGCTGAATCCCTATGACATGTGGAGACATGCAGATGGGAGAGAACAGGTTTGAACTTTTGGATGCAAGGTTTGGCTTGAGATGCAGGGTTTAGAAAATCATCTTTGTTTTACAAGGAAATGCAAGTTTTTGAGCGTTGTGCTTTCCATCTTGCATCTCAGTGGAGTCACTTTTTAGCAGAGATACATACTTAAACCTGCTTACTGAACTGAAGAGCAGAAATTATTTTTTAATTATTTCACATCTGTATTTTCTAAGACAGAAGTGACTTGGAAGAAGATGGTGTATTTTAGTAAAGGTTATTCTCAAATCAACCTCTGTATTGATACAACTGCTCTATGGTGAAGGAATAGGAGTGACTTCACAAGCAGAAAACTGGCTTGAAGTAGGATTTGGGGAATATAGAACAGTTAAGCACCTGCTCCTTCTGTACACTGGCAAGCTGTGGATGCAATTCTGATTTCAGTAATACTGAGCAGGCACTCACAAGCTCTAAGATTTGGTCATCTGTAAGTAAACCTTTTATTTTAGTGGAAAAGCTTTACTAATTGTTTTGAAGAATCAGCCATTTATTAATATGTTATCACTGATCTTTTCTCAAAATCAGCCTTTAGAAGACAACTGTCCTCAAAATCAAGTAACCTCCAAGCAGTATTACCTTCAGTAGGTAGAAATCCAGAAATTTTGTTGCCTGATGAAAGTTTTCAGGACTCTATTCCAAATGTGTGATTTGCAGTGCAGACTGTATTCTTCAATCCTAAACTGAGCAATCATCTGAGGTATAAATTGAGGTATAAAGATGGTAACAAAGAGTTAAGCAGAGGTCCTTTCTGCCCATGCCATGAGACTTCTCTAAATTAAAATTACTGAGAGGGGTTCAATATCGGACCTGGGTAACTCTGGCAATATTCATTGTCTTATGAAGAAATTGCAGTTTAGAGCTGCACATGTAACATTGCAATGCCCATGACTGTCTTGTTTACCTACAGTGTCACTATTACCACAAGCCCAGCTTCCTCATTTCATTGTAAACTGCTGAGCATATTTTGGGACACCCAAAACCAATTGATTTCTTGTTACAATCTTGATAAAAGTGTTTTATCTGGCTTAAGTGTGGCTTGCTTCAAGGTACAAGTCTTAACTGTGCTCCTGCTTGGGAGGGACATTGAAATACAACCTTGTCACCCTTGAAACTCTGAACATTTAAAGTGAAGAGACCACCAAATCCACTGAACTGGACAGATTTCCTTCCATTCAGTGTCCAGCTTCAGTGCTCATAACTATCCAAAAATTAAAATTGCATCATTTTTTATAATACTTCCTGAGTGACGAATACAGTGCTTTATTTTGGGCTGGTCTTTGAATATTAAAATATAGCAATAAACTCATTGTTTAATAATTGCTTCTGAAAGTTAAAATATTTGGAAAGAGACAGCTCAAATAATGGCAAAATTTAAATGTGGCCTAATATTGAAAGAAATGGGCTAATTATTTTTTTTTAATCAATGGAGTGATTGTGATGGCCAGCTATGTTGTAAATAGCATTTCTTTGTCCATTCATTTGACTTTTAGCATTAGTACAGTTTCTTGGCTCTGCACATTTTCATGTGCAATCCCTTTTTGTTGTTCCTTCTTATCCATATATTTTTCATATAGTTTTTGCAGCACATTTTATGGCACTGGCATTCTGACACTGGCAAAAAAAAATTAACTAGTTAATTGTTTCTTGCATTCAAACTATTAGAACAATTTAATTAAAGTCAAGTATTTGTAAATGTACATTCATACAAATACAGATATTTTGGTTTTGACAAAAGGAAATTCATCCTTTCTGCCTGTGTAATTATGTAATAATCTTTGTTTATTATTAAAACTTTATGTTGGTAATATTGAAACACTAAAAGGAAATACACCTCAGTCTGTTTTTCTTCTATTACACAGAGCAAATGTGGATTACAGTGCTATTTTGATATTATCTCATTACGAGTCCTGATATAAAATATTGCTGCAAATCTATTAAGTCTCTAAAGACTTTCACAAGAAATTGATATGATTGACCTGTATAGAAAAGAATCATTCTTCTCATGCCGCACCAAAAAGAGGAATTAGGTTGACTCTTACAAAATGGTAAAGGCCAGCAGTATGAGCAGGAGACTATAACAAAACACTAAACCAAAACGAGCATTTAAAACATCTGTCAGAAAGACACTTTTGTCTGAAAATAGCAGTTCCCCTACTTGGGCTTTCCTAGATGTCTCACACAACACCCACAAAATTTGCACTCCATTCCTTCAGAGGAGCACACCAGAAACAATGAGGATTTTTTTCTTCCTTCAGGTTCTTCACTGCATTTATTTAGATTTTGTTGGGGTTTTGTGAAATCATCTTCTATTAATCACTTATATGTGCTCATACTGAATGGATTAAGAAGGAGCATGAGGGACTCCACAGCGCTAATCTGAGCTCCATTGCATGCAGATTAGTAGCACCTGTCAAAAGAAATAGAATTAGCAGATAACATGTGAACACATCTTGGTTTGGACAAGAGTTAACATTTTTATAGGATATCCCACAGATCTTAGGGTCAATATTTAGAGAAGAATGACTCTGGCTGGTGTTAATGGTTTTTCAAAGAACCTTTTTGTAAGATCCCACAGGAGCAGCTGGTAACAAAACCAAGCTGTGGTCCAGAAGGTTTGGTCATCTTCTAGACCACCTGGTTTACAGAGAAGTGTCTATGAATAGAGGTTTCAAATACAGGTATTGGGACCTGTATTGTATAACAGAGCCATCAATTACTTGAAAATAATCACATCTACTCTTGATAATTTATAGATTGTTATTAGTATAATTGTCAAGACAAAAGTTGACAATGAAGAGCTGAATGACAGCAACTGAAATTCAGTGCTTACAAATGCAAGCTAATGATCAAAGGAAAAATAATCCTGACTATGCATGCATAAAAATGAGCCCTGAAGAAGCTGTTACTATTCTGGAGAAATCTTGGAATCATCGTGGAAGGTTTTTGGGTGTGTCCATGTTAGTATTTTAATTTGGATCACGTGCATGCTTTTGAAGTGAGTCTCCCTGTGATCCCCAGTTACCACACCTCTGTTTGCATCACAGCATTGCCTTGGAGAGCAGTGACCACACTCCCTTCCAAAGAAACCACACCAGAAAATGTGTTTCACCTCCTGATGAGTGTCCTGTCCACGGGACCAGACTTCTGACAAACAGAAGTTTACATATTATTAGAACAGCAATTGAGAACGAAAGAGAGGATGATCATCCTTGTGTCCCTGGGGAACGTGGTGCTTCCACCTCTGCAGCACTGCCAGGAGACACAGAACGAGAAGCCGTGCAGAGAGGGGCCATCAGAGGATGGAGTGGCTGTCAGTGAAATGACACCTTAGGACAGCTCTCAGGCTGGGTAAAGAAGTGACTGGATGGTATAATAAAGGCACTTGTAGAATATTTAGTCAAGTCAGAGATGAGTGCTATTTCTCATTGCAAAGTATCAAGAAAAGATACGCAGCAAAGGAAATAATTAGGCAAGTGACAGAGACAAGGGATGTACTTCACAGTACTAAAATCTTGGAAGTCTTTGCCATGGGATGTTGTGGAAATCAGAATTGTAAATGGTTTCAAAGAATGATAAAAAAGGTTCTTGATAGATTGATCCCTTTATACTTTTCAGCACAAATTAATCTTTAAACTGCTAATCATGAGAAGCTGTGAGGGCAGAGCAAGGGCAGCACTTACTCTATAGATGCTGTTTCCTAAGCATCAAGTACTAATTTCTGTTTAAATATACAACATGTTGAGCTAAAAGAACCTTTAGTCTGACCTCGTATGGCAGTTCTTAGTTTTGTACTTACTACAGTCATTAAACAAACATAGTTATTGACTGAGGTGTTGATACGGTCTGCAGAGATCTCAAACACACTTGGCTTACAAGCTGTATCCCAGTATTCTAATTTGTAACCTTTGTCAATTAATACCTTTGCAAAGCAAAGGACAAATCAGAACAGTGGGTTCAGTTTCTGCTTTAAAGCCCTCACAGTCTAGATGTAGAATCATAGAATCATTAAGATTGGAAAAGTCTTCTAAGACCATTGAGTCCAACCATTAACCAGCACCACTGTGTTCCCTAAATCACGACCCCAAGTGCCAAATCCACTTCAAGGATGGTGATTCCACCACTGCCCAGGGCAGCCCATTCCAGACTTCAGTTGCAGTGTGTAGTACAAGGAAACAAAATATAGAAGAAGAGAGGAGGTGATGAAGTAACATTGACAAACATATGTAATAAACTTCAAATTTTGGCTCCTTGTAGCTCTGCTTAATAACTGGGACTAAAGGGTTAAAGATAAACTAGAAAACATTCCAGTAAATGCATGGCATGAGGCAAATGATTGAGTCAATGTTACTGGAAAGTTACATTAATGGAACAATATGTTTGTGATGAACAAAACCAGGTTTCTCCTACGAGAAAAGCATTTCAGCATCTAAAAGGTTTTATCCACATTTATGGTTTTGGATAGGATTCATAGACTCCCTTACTATTGTACAGAATTGTCAATCTGCCTTACCTGAATGTACATCAAAAAGCCACAAACTTTTAACAAACTTTTAACAAGCCCATCAAGTGGTGGTTCTGTTGTTTGGGGTTTTTTTCCAGAAATGGTGATTACTATTATACATAAACAATCTCATTTCTAACTGACCAGCCTGACCTGTCAAATTTTCTCACACATAAACAATGAACTTTTTTGTGACATCACTTGGCAGTCACTCCAACAAAGGAGAGAGCATGGCTCATGCATCTTATTATTCTTACTAATATGAGAGATCCTAAATAAAATCTGACATTGCATAGTTTTTTTAAAAAAATAGTAATAAAAAATAAAAATAAAAATATAAGAATTTTTTAAATATTTATAATATTAATTTAAGGTTTTTTAATAAAAAACTTAATTAAAAACTATTTTTTAAAATAGTTTTTACTTTGTAAAATTTGTTTGACTCTGTTAATGGACTTGCCTTTAAATGTTACACAGCTGAAATTTGCTCTCATATTTTCCATTTTTGGGGAAGGGACAATTTTGCAAGATATGAAATGACATTAATACACCTAATGAATTTGTCTTCCAGAAATCTTTTGTGATAAGTTTCAGGTATTTTAGCACAGGAAATCTCACAGGAAAGGTGCTGGAGAAATGCTGAGAAGTGGGGTTCACATGGAAGGAAAAGGCACAGTAATGCTTACAGGGCTTGTAAATGGGTTCTGAGAGAAACTGCAAAGGTGTTGATCACAAAGTGTTTTGTGATTAATGTAAGGGAGGAATAGCAGACTGCAGTGTAAATAGAAATGCATGAATTTAGGATGACATGGCATGGGGAGACCTTCGTTGATGTGAAGTGACTGCATTTATCTCTACATAAGCAGAGGAAGTAGCAACCTTTTAGGTTCAGCAATGGTGCAACATAGCAGCAAACCTCCAAATGAAATAGGAATATGACTCACATATCAAAAGCTATACAGGGAGAAGGAGGGAAACTTTGGATCCCAGTTAAGTACTAGGAATTGGAGGGTAAACTACATTTATGTACCAAAATGACTCCACATGATTCCAGGGGAAATAACCTGAAAGTTCTTGAAGAAATGATAAATACTGGCTGAGGAGGGGCAATTAGAACTTTGTGATTTGTCTGCAGTAACTGGAAGCAAGAGTAATACAGTCCAGGTGCATAAACTCAAGCTTTTCACAATCTGAAAATTGCAAAAGTTGAGAAAGAACATCCACTATTGTGTTGAGTAAATATTAGCACTGGTTCATCATTTTGTACTGTGCTGACAAGTCAGGACCAATGTACTACAGCAGTCAGAAAAGGAGGTGTGGTAGAGATGATGAAGAACTTGACAGTGTTGAATCCATGTGGTCACTATTACAGATCTTATGCTACTGTTTGCTGCAGATTAATACATGGCAGTATGCAGTGTTTGTACAGTCAGCAAAATACATCATGGTATGGAAACAGTGATAAAAGTAACAGGAAACTGAAAAAAGCAATGAAAAAGAAATTATTTCTGAGAGTGGTTTTTTATGTGTGGTTTTTAGGGTATTTCGTTTGTTTCATTTTTTACAGGGAAATGCAAAATGATCACTTTACTGTCTTTGTGTATAGAAACAGTGTGAGATAGGCAATTAAATAGACAGGCAGTTCAGGTAGAAAATTTAATAAGACTGAATGTTCATCTAACTTACCTTTATGGTCTGTTAATGTCTTATGTACAGAAGAAGCCCTAATCATCTGTGCACTGATGATACCCAGAAGGTGCAACAGAAACATGAGATAAAGTTGTGCTTGATAATCTGTTTTTACATATACCAATGAAATAGCTTCTCTTTTACCCTACACACAGAGAGACCCTCAGATATCTTAAGGAAAGAAAAAAGGTGAGACCCTTTGCCAGCTTTTATTGCCTTTCCAGTGCTGCATTTTATTTGCCTCTTGGTGTCAAGAATGGTGATTGTCAATTAGCTGTGAGAAATGTGGGTCTCCCAGAGGAAAATATTTGAGTATCGATGTTCTGAGCAACACCATCAAAGCCCACATGATTTGGTTCAGCCCCTTACTCTACTTTTTGCTGGTTTAGGACCTTCTGCAGCATTCTGTACGCAATAGTGATGTGTTAGTGCTTCTAGGGAAGCTGAAGTGTAAATACACCATGAGGATACACAGCAAGCAGGCTGCCTGTGTGGTCTGATGGAACTCAGGAGCATCAGAGAGCTGTGCTCCTCCCCTGTCCTCACTCAGCATTTGGAGGCCATTGCAAGGAGAGTTTTCACCAGTAGCAAGTGATTTCCATTGCCTTTCCCCTGCACTCACATCAGGTGATGGGCTAAAGCAGGAGTGCCAAGGTACCTTGTCATCTCTCTGTGCTGACTAAGGCCTGTGTGAACAGCCTGTTGTATGGCATTTATCAAATGGATCAAGATAATAAAAATTACAAGCTCTAAGGAAAACACCCCTTTTTTTTCATTGTACACATCCCAAGCTTTGCATTATTATTCTCATCAATCTTTTGTTACTCTGAGAATGTTCTTTCACTGTAGAGCAGCATGGGTCAATATGGGGACTACCGGATGTAGTTCATAATCTCCTGTGAGCTGCCTCTTGCTGCCTCAGGAAGCATTGAGAAGTTGCCAGAATTGATGGAAGAGTGAACAGCATCTCCCCAGCTTTGTCATGGGCACCACAAAGGATGGCAGATCTTTTTCCTGCACTCTTTGTCCGTCCTATCTTTGGCTTTCTGACATGACATCACTTCCAGTATTTCTAGGGAGTGCCTCTCAGCAGCTGTATCAGGTGTTGGAGTGGCACTGGGTGACCACTTACTGACGAGCTGCTGTGGGCTGTGATTTGAATTGTTCTGAAACTGTGCTGCTGTTAGGTTTTGTGCTTCATCCACTCATGTCAAACACCTCTGACAACCTGCTCTGTTTAGAAGAAAGGCAGGTCTCCTTCTAACATGAGCTGAACCTTCTATTTGTACCATGAACGATGCAATTTCCTCCCCTGCTATTAACTGCTACTCTTCTAGCCTATGTAGTTTACAGGGAGAAAATATCTTGCTTACTGATCAATAAGATCATATACATAAGGTCATTACATATAGTTTTTATTTTGGATATGCAGTCTGCATTGCTGGTATATCTTAGGTTACACAACCCTTGATTTTCTACAGTCCATTTGAAGATATGTGTCCAAAGGACAGTTGACAAACCAAGGACAATATTTTTTCAAGATTTTTTTAATCCCCAAACCACAAGGCAGAATTCCTTTAGTTAACTGAAATAAATTCTGCTTTAGTACAACACTTTTCTAAGATGTCCAGATTCCCTTATTAATTCTAGGATTTTGTGGAGCTCAGAGCAGTTTTAACAGAACTTTTCCTAAATGTCTTTCTTACTTTATGTCCAGCTGCTATTGCTCCTATTACCACCCAAAGGCAGCCATTCCACAATAAGAAGCATCTTAAAAGCTGCACTGTAATGGCAGTTGATCTTTCCAAGTGCTGGGTTAGACACCGAGGATGTTTCTTAGTACTGAGAAATCACCAAGGCATGTTTTGGATGTACATTTAAATACGTACACTTTCACAGGCATTGAGGGGATATCTAGGGATTGCCTACAGATATTTAGTAGTTGATATATCACTTATTCAAGATTTGGAAAGTACTTGAGAAGTAAGCCTCAGGGTTAGCAGAAGAGCTGTGTGATAAGCCTTAGATCTCACAGAAGAGCTGATAGCAAGACCTGCCTTTTCATTCCCCCTCTGATTATTCGGTAGCGCGGTACGGCTTTGCAGAGACGCATACAGCCTAACTGAGGGAGGCAGAAGATGAACCAAGGCTGGTTTACAGTCAGTTTTGAGGGGGTTTTTTGTTTTGAAGTGACGAGTCCGTAGCTCCATTTCTGAGAAGGTTACTTGAACCTGTGACTCAAACAGAGACCTCTCTGAACGGGGTAAACCGGTAGCTGAGCACTTCTGGGACAGAAACTGCTGACGGCTCAGAGCACATTCCCCTCTGCAAACATGGTGGCAGCTGCTTTCGATCTGTGGCTTCTCACTGCTATTGTGTGAGGGAATCACACTCCGAGCTTCAGGAGCCACAACAGAGAGTAAGTAAAGCTGTGGCTCATTTAGGACTGGGTGTTATTTTAATGAGCTTAATAAATCCTATATAGGACTGAAAGTTTCTTTGGAGTTATCAGTCCTGCAAAGCAGCGCTCTCAGTCTGACCTTTGAGCCTTGTACGCTGCAGAGCTCTGAATAACTGCACCAGTTCTGTGCTGCACCAATTTCAGCAACATCAGCAACCCCAGTGGAAGTAGCTCACCCACTTCAGCAGCTGTTCTCAGCATCAAGTTGGTGTGCAAAGGGCTTCCACTGCCACAGCTCACCATGCTCACAGACACTCACTGAAGTGCAGGAGGTCCACGCTCATGCAGAAACAAAATTATTTGCTTTGTGAAAGAAGTACCCACAGAAGATAAGGAGTTGGAATTTTGTTAACCAAACTCATCACATGGTAAAAGCTGAAATGTTCATGAATGTTAATGGTGTCCTTGTAAAGCATGAATGGCAAGGATTTATTTCATGTACAGTATGGACACCGACCTTCAAAGGGAAAAATTCATTGCAGCAGCATTTATCTCATTTTTGGCAAAGCATGGTGATGAACTGGTATAATTTTTTTTTTTAAGTACTATCACAGCTGTTTTCTGGCCATGTTACAACTTTATTAATGGATGTGTATTGTAAGTTATCTATCCTTGGACAGTCTACTTTGGAACAGTCAAACTAAAAAAATGCTTTTATAAAATTATTTCAGTGTGGTTTAATACCAAATGCTGAGAAATATGGTAGCTGTACTAAGAAAATTAAAAGCCCTGGGGCTAAAATTTTTTATAGAAGTGATTTAAAAAACAGAACTTCAACCAACTAAGTTGACCTTGGTTGTTACAGTGCTGGAGAGCTTTGGCTGTGCACAGCTATAAGTATAGCACTGTTTGAATAACTTATCAGAATCTGCCAGTGGTTTAAGGTTGTGACTTCTGCTAATACAAAATCTGCAGCTTTTGATTCACATGATTAGGGAAACGTCCAACATGCCATTGAAAAGGTTTACAGGTATTCTTTGGTTTATTTCAGGTTTTCTTTGGGTTTTGGTAAAACCAAAAGATACCTGAGATTTTGGCCCTTAAGTGAAAATATTCACGATTTTCCAGAATGTTCCTGGAGCAAAAGGTTGTGTCTCTCTTCCAGGAAAAGGATGGCATCCTAGAACACAACGGGATTGCTGTATCTTTCCTTATGGTAGATTTTTGAAGGTCATGTACGCTACAAAAGTGCTGCAAGGACAGGAAAGTGTCACTGATGTGGCCCTCTGTCTCCCTCACACTTGGCTGCCCCAGACCAGGGAGTTCCTGTGCCACTAATGCAAACAACTCACTGAATTTACCCTGTGGAGTTCCCTGATGATGCAGAACTGGGTTATTTCAGTGGAAATTGATTCACTAGTCATGAATTTCATTTGAAAAAATCATGTAATTTTTGGTTCACTGTCTGCTCTAAAGTGACAGCAGCTCTTTTACATACCCCAACAGGCTCAGCAAACTATTTAGTCAGTTTGAGATTGAGAAGAAAACGCTCTTACGTCTTCATTTCCCAAATGCAGCTGATGGTGAATCACTTGTGCCTAGTGAATGGTCTGTCAGGTCAGCAAAACCAACCCTTTCTTATTTTTGGGCACATATATCCAAAAGACACTTACTCTTTGGATAAAAAATGTGAATTTACTTTACTATGGTAAAAAATACATAAGATACTAACTCAAATTATTTATCTCCTTACACTTGATTAATGTTTCGTGTGTCTGCTTTCAGAACATTCTTAGTGTGTTCTGTTTAAATTTGTTTAATTGGTATTTTTGAATTCATGGCATAGGGTTTTTAAAAACCCAAACATTGAAAAAAAACTAAGATAAATTGTTAATTTTTTATAGATGTGCGTCTTTCATAGACAACTGCTTTTTAAGCTTTTGTACTTAGGTAGTATTATGACTCTAAATTAATTCAAATACGGATTTAGCACTTGAACTTTTTGCAGACGAACAAGGCTGTTGTTGTCCTGTTTCCAGCAGGGTGCAGATCCATGCAGATGTAAAGCAGTTTGTAGACAGATGTGGGTAATTATACAGCTGTTTGCAGTAATCCAGTATAGCACAGTGAAAACGTCTCTTTGGCCATGTGACTGAGCACGTGGGTACAGATTTAAGACAATAAGTAATAAACTTTTTGCATACGAGAAATAAAACTGGGACACAGGAGTAAGCACATCTTCCTTGTATTTAATATTTTCTCTTTTTTTTTTTTAGTCAAAATTGTGTTATTTTAAGTGGAGGTCCATTGTTTTTCTAAGAATAAAACTAAGAAAAGAAGTTGCTTATATTGGTCTGGTGAATGCAGTTATTATAGTCCCACACTTCATAAAAGTTCTCTCTCCCAATAATATACAAAATGACATGAATTTGAACTTTAAATGCAAGTGATGAACCCTAAAATTTAGGATGAAGTTTCAGAATATGACTATAAAGCAGCTACAAAATTTTAGACAGAGCCATCACATTAGCTTCCAAATTTTACAAAATGTAAAGAAACATGGAGACCATCTGTTCAGTAAGTTGCAAACCACTTTGCAGGATTTAATGTTTAGAAAATTAAATTAACCAAGAGATATAAAAAGTGCCAGTGGCTTGAAGTTTACCCTTCAAAATTAGAGTTGAGACACACTTTTTAACATTAAGGTTATAACATTCTATTTATGGGACTTTGGTGCACAACCAGCAATGGTGTACTTTCTGTGAATCATGTCAAATTAAGACATGATGACTTTGTAATGATGTGGTTTGAGTAAATCAGAATTTGGGACCTCATGCAGAACATGGATGAAGAACATTCCTGTGCAACTCAGGATGGGTTCAGTGGGTATAATTGTCTTTTTGGCATTCAAATCTGTAACTGTGAGCCTGTAAGTAATGTCATAACACACAAATAACCAAATCTGGGTCCTCATACTGAAAAGAAATATGAATTCCTCTTAACAGAGTGGCTCTTTGGAGACCTGGTATGCAAAATTTACTCTAGATTTGTATTTGAGTTTTAATCTGTGTTTCTTTGGGTTTTTAGTGTTACCAAGACACTATATCCTCAAAGGGTAATAGTCATAGAAAAAACATTTGTCAAAAAAGGAAAACCTTGAAATTGAAAAAAAATTTGTGATATCATATGTCATTTACTCCAGCAGGTCGCTATTATTTTAAAAGTTTTGTGGTTTTCCTTTTAAATTATACTGTACACTAAACACCTAAAATGCTAGAAACCTCAAACTCAAATATGCAGAGTCTGTCTCACTATTATTTTTAGAACATCTGATGAACTGATCTGATATTATTAGCTTTTTATGTTAAACAGCGGTTAAAAATCTATAGTTTGAAGAAAGGCATGGTGACCAATGTTGGAGAATGAGTTTTAGTGTGTGAATAAACTATAAAGTGTAGATCACTGTAATGGAGCAGAAACTTCCAGTACTTTCAAATAACAAGTGATTTCAGACTCTAATTCTTTAGAATTATAATTTTTTTTCACTGTACACACAGTATATTTAGATTAGCACTGGATGCCCTTCATTGAACAGTGCCCACAATTACTTACGTAATTAGATTTAATGTCGTTGACTTACAAGTCTGTGACTAGATGGGCACTAGAAAAGGGAAAAAGCCATGTCTTGGGTATAGTTTGTTATATAATTTTGGGGGTTTTGATCTGTTTTGTTTGTGCCCGGAGTGGCGGCTGTCCCCACCCCAGCCCCATCCTCCCTGGCTCTGGGGCGATCTGTCACGATGTTTGGGAGCCAGGCTGGGGTTTCCAGAGGGAGCTGGGAGCAGGGTGAGAGGCAGCCCTTCCTTTCAGCATGTTCTGTTCAACTGGATGTGCACAGCTGGTATCTCTGACCTTGGATCCTGCTGTTTCTGTGGGGTTTGCCTGCTTCTTTTGGTTTTATTTTTGCTTTGGCGCTGTAACTGAGCTTGCCAGTTTGGCTTCTTTTGCTGCTCTGCCGTTGGGAAGCCCAGAGTCAGTGTCTGCCTGCCAGGACTGGGAACATCCTCATTTCCCACCGGGCGCCACACCACCCGGGCCCAGGGACCAGCCAGAGCTGGTGAGAAATCCCAGGGAGTCTCTCTCTGCCGTGTCTGGGATCTGGGCTGCTGCTGCCCAGTCCCTGCTGAGCCCCTACGGCTGCTCCAGGGGTTGTGCTGCACTGGAGCTGTTTGGAGGTGCCGCAGTCCAGCTACAGCTGCAGAGCTTCTGCTGCCTCTTGCTTGTTGCCCCAGGTGAGGCTGCCCTGCCGTTCTGGCTTGTGCTTCTGCGGTTTCCTGTTCCAGAGGGGCACCAGGACCGGCTGCCCCAGTGGGTTTGTAAAGAATCCCCTTTCCCATCCCGTCCCGGGGGCTGTGCCCGCCGTTCCCGTGTGGGGAAAGGCCACAGCGCCCCTGCAGGCGCGGGGGAATCACCGCAGCCCTGCCCGGCCGGGAGCCAGCGGCGCCCCTGCCGGCCGTGCCCGGAACTGCGCCCAAGGGGAAGGCGGCACAGCCGAGAGAGGCTGGCACTGGGTGTCTGCAGGGGTATGGGTACACTCTTTCAATAGCTAGCATTTATTATTTTTTTTAATAAACAGAGGGTTTTTTTACTTTTACCCCCTGGTATCCATTTTTCTCAATGACAGAAGAAAAGGGAGTTACTGAAGCCTTTTTCTCCTTAGAGGAAATACTGATTCCGGGGCGTTTTCTCCTGACGTTTGTCTCAAAACTGAGACAAACCAAAATCATAAAATGCAGATTCTGGGGCAGAGAGAGCCTGAAAAATCTTTGTTCCTTAAATATCTAATTTTTTAATCATATATTTAAAGATTATTTTTTTAAAAAAATTGAGGCCAAATAGATTTTTTTTATCGACAATTGCACTTCTGACCCTTACAAAAAATTCAAGTGGCTTATTGATTAACTTGGAAAGGACTGTCCATTTTGATACATATGGTATTATGAAGGGTTTAACAAAATGAGACATACATCACCATACAACTGCAAGTAGAAAGATTTCAGACATTCAGATTATTTTCAGTTAAAATTATTTGATATTCTATGGCCATCAGAGGAATTTATTAAGCACCTCACAGTGCTCATCTGAGTAAGGAATATTTCCAGCAAAATTTAGGAGATGTACAGGTGATTCAGACACTTTTTTCTCCTTTACTGTCACCTTTGGAAGACTTTCCAGCCATTTAGAGACAAACTGGAGATTATTCCATCCCTTTTTCCCCAGTGTCATCTAACCAGTATTTATCCTTACACGTCATAAAATATCTGCGATTCCCTCTAGAAGTAATTCACAGGTGCAAACTTGCCTTTTAAAACCTGCACTAACTATTTATGATTGTTGCATTAACAGAATCAGCAAGGCAAGGACTGTAAAGATCCTGGAGCATACATGCTGCCTCTGCTGCCTTTGCCCTGTACTGCACAGTCCATGTGACATTCAGCAGCCAAGGGCAAGGTCTTTTCCAGAATAACAATGAATTTTTGCACAGCAAAACTAACATCTCTGTGCTTGGGGCACACTAGACAATCATTAGCACTTTTCTGACAGACATTCTGTACTAGATTTTGTGATTAACATATTCTGAACATTTCATTTCAAGAACAAGTCAAACGTTGTGGCACGCTACATATTAAAGGAAAGTGCTCACTGTTCTGAGCTTCACCTGTAATGCTGCTAAATAACAGTAATGATCATTAGTATCCATGTAGTAAGATAGGTTTACATGGTGCTTTGTAACTATGAAAATAATATTTCAGAGTGGTAATTGGGGAAATATATACTCTCTAGGGAAATCCTCTGATTATCTAAAAATAAACTTGGTTTGTTTGAATCCTTCTTGCATGACCACAAAAGTTGCTTGTTCCCTTGGAATTAAAATAAAATTAAACACGTGCACATCATTTTGAAATCTTCAAAACATGAAATACTTCGTTATTATCTAGAAGGCAAGATTAATTATCCTAGATACCTTACATTAGTTATTAGCCCTAAAAATATTGCAGAAGGGTGAGGTTTATGTTCCTTCATTGGACTACAGCATGTAACCACATATAATACATCATAAACATAATAAAAGCAAACTTTTCCCAGTATTTATCAGTATTTCTGCTGAGGTGCTAAGAATATAGCACCTCTCCATCATGGGTGTTATTGGTTGGGTTTTTTTATGTTCTTTCTATGTATGTCTTTGTCCACAATTGGTCTTTGGAGAGAAACAATGGTTGAAATGTGATCAGAAATTCCATGTTATTCCAGAGCCGTATAATCCAGCTGTAGTCTTTTCCCCACGTATTCATCTTGTGAGTCTTGCTCCTCCCAAGAATGCCAGGAACCTTTTGGTCTTGTCAGGCCATTATACTGCACATTCTGCTCCCAAGCTGTGAGATGCAAGCAGTGAACACCAGTACAAAATGCACATATACAGCACAAGTTAATCTTGGGATTTTTTCCCATTTTTTATTTTCCACTATGCTTCAAAACAGATCTGTTTCACCAAAATTTTCATTTTGTACACTGCTGTACGTACAAATTATTTCAATGCACCTTTCCCATTTTCAAAACTAGGTCTGAAATTGCTTCACAGATTGGGTGTTCTTTTTGGATGAGGTGCGTAAAAGCAAAGAGAACAGTTCAGGTGGTGACAAGGAATAGAAACACAAACTCTGACCTTGAAGCCCCATCTAAACATCCTGTCCTGCAGAACACTCTATTGCTACCTCAGCACAAACCTCCAGGACAGGTACAGGAAACACAAGTATATATTGATTAGCATATTTCGTCTTACCTTTGTAGTAAAGGTTTGGCAACTTTACCCCTCTTATCCCTGTCTTTAATTCCATCATATTGAATGAAGAGCAAATATACAGCTGTTGCCATGAAGCGTGTTGTATGTTCATTCAAACACTGAAAAGACACCTGAGGAATGACTTCACAATTTATCTTAGTACTAAAAAACATTCATGTAATGACTAAGAAAATCTTTTTAGCTTGTGAGCAGCTGACCCTTCGTCTTCCAACCCATCTTTCCTTTGTACATCTCAAAGAGTGGATGGCTCCTCCTGTATGAGTGAAGGCCAACAAACCCTGATGGTACCAGGTCAAAGAAAGTGGGAAGTTCAAAGCTGCTTGTGGGAAGCTCCCTTCCAGCTGCCTGGTGAATCTAAACTCAGATTAATTGAGTACATTCACACACAGTTCCATAGATTGCACAGAACTCAGTTTTCCAAATGGAGATGCTTTTCTAAGTGTAAAAGAATTAATAAAGCATTAATAAATTATTAGTAAATATTTTAGGCAAAATGTATTACAGAATTATAGAGTAATGCAGGTTGGAAGGGACTTTTGGAAATTATCTGATCCAACCCCTTGCTTAAGGCAGCACCAACTTAATTAGGTTACTCAGGGTCTTGCTCAGTCAAGTTCTGAATATCTCTAAGGGCAGATATTCCACAGCCTCTGTGGACATCTGTCCCAGTATTTGACCACATGTATGGTTTGTGCTGGGCATGACAGTGAGTACAGCAGAAGATTATTATTGACTCTTTAGAATCAGATTAGTTAGCTCTCCAATTCATAGGAGTCCTAGAAGGTAAAAGTCCTTTTTGTAAGCTCATAAACCATTTGCAAGTGGGATCTTAGTATTAAATGTGACTCAGAGGTTTGTTATACTAAAGTGGGAATTTAAGCTTCCATTCATGAAGTATCTGGAAAACAGTTTGGGTGTTGGAGCACCAGTGTGCATTGGTCTCTGCACTAACCCTCAGTTAATAACAAGCAGTCAGCTGCAGCCCTCCTCAGCTCCAGTTTGTGACTGGCATAGTGCCACAGAAAGAACATACGCTAGCCCAGTCCCAGTGAGGCAAACGTAGGGAATAAATCTCAGAAAAACCTACATTTATAAAAATATAATTCTGTAATTGCCCTGTTCTACAGAGGGACATAGAATAAAGCCCTTTGCCACATCATTGCTGCAAATATATCCAGGAGCAGCTGAGGTATTCACACAACCGCCAAGTTAGGAATCTGACTAACAAATACATGGAAAATTTCCTCAGTAATATATTCACTACTTACATATTCAATACTGCTTCGAGCATAGACATTTCTAAATGGTTCCTCAGCCTCATCAGAGTTCCAGTGTCAGCCTGATGCTTGATGGGTGTGCAGCATGGAGATGTGCACATGCCTCAGCAGGAACTCTTGGGGTGATCTGGCAGGCCTCTGGAGCAGGGTGGCAAGGTCTGTACCTCGCCACCTGAGAAACCCCATTGTTGTTCCTTAGGACCCCCCTGAAAGGAGTGATGGATTCCAGACCAGAGCAACTCCTGTGACAGGAAGTACTGCCTGGCTGGAAGTACTGCCAGCACTTGGCCAAAACCTTATCATCAGGAATCATGATGACCTGAAAGAACTCAAGACTCATCAGTTAAATCCTTGGCTTGAGTGAATTACCAGGGCTAACAGAGGACTCCCTGAGATAAGGAATGGTGTCCATCTGTTGCCAAAGGCAGCTTTCAAGAGATGTAAGGCCTGAGGAGAGCAGGAGGGTAACCTGTGGTTGTCTCCTCAGCAGCACCTGAGCACAGCACACAGCACCGTCGGTGGCTGTGATGGCAGCTCCTGGGGACTCTGCACTGCCAGGGGAGTTTCAGGCAGCGTGTGGCAGAGCGTGCCATGCAGCGTGCTGTGGTCAGCCTGACTCACTGCAGACACTGGGACAAGCCCAGGTGTGTCAGTGCCTTTCACCCACCCTGGAAGCAAACAGCCTCCTCAGAGCCCAGCAGATTGCTCCAAAGCACCCTTCTGTTAAATCAGTGGAAATGCTTGCACACCCTGCATGTCTGTGTTTAGAGCACTGCCCCCATATTTTAAATGCACATTTCTCATTGGCTGCACTCTCAGGTGATTTAAGATGCATCTGTCAGATGAACAATGACAGCTTTCTTAACTGCCTTTACTGCTGTCCATGAGATAGTTTGTTCCTTCCAAGCACCAGTAGGAAGTTGGTTTTATACTGGGCAGAATTCAAATCTCAAATACAAATTAAATCTGCAGTGAAAACCAATGCAATAATTGAGGCCAAAACTTGGCCTACTGACCCTGCTCATCTGAATGCTATTTCTGAGGGGATAATGATGTATTATTCTTCCTTTTTGACAATTACTCCTTCACAGATAATTTTTGAAATTTTCTGTGCCATTTTTCTGTGATGTTGCTCTGGTATCCTGGATACTTAGTTGTAATATTCTGTGCTCCTGTCACACCATTATAGTTGCCTAAAGCATGTTTCTTTATTCCTTTTTCTACTCTACCTTTCTTTTTGGCTCTTTCCTGTATTCTGCCACCACATTAACTTCATTTGTGTAACCAAGAAAATGAAGAATTCTACTGAATTCTGAAAGAAACCTTTGTGTTTCATGAGTTTTCGTCTCTTATTATCCCGCTACTTTACAAACTGCAACTTCAGCTTTTTGCTCAAACGATCACCCCTCAGCCTTCTGTATTGTACAAAGTCATCTATTTTTAGCCCTTTCCCTTTAAAACCTATCCCTGCATGGTATTATTCACAAATTTGACTGTTACTACTTTTGCTATATGGATTGTTCCAAACCAGTTGCCCCCTATTCTAGTCTGGATGGAAAGTATGAAGTGGATATATGATTTATCCTTCTCATTTCACCTTATCCCTGTCCAGTCACTCATAACATGGACATGGTTCTACATTTTCCCCTTCTGTGTCAGTGATGGGCAGAGATTACTGTCCTCCTTCACATTCAGACCCATCAGCTGGGGATTATTTTTGATTTCCTTCTCTGTCAGGTATGTATTAGTGTTGTCCTGGTTCTCCCCAAGACAGGGTTAGTTTTTTTGTGGTAGCCAGGACAGGCCAGTACCCTGATGTTGTTCTGTACCACCTCACATCATTGCCAGGGGCTGAGAAAAGGACTCTCCTCCAGGGAGAAGGGGTTTCTTCCAGTCCAGAAAATGCAGTAGAGGGAGCTGTCTGGTATTGTTTACTTACAGGGAGTTTTTCTGTGTGAATTATTTATTTTCTTACGCCTCTTGTTGCTGTTATTATTAATTTTTCTTTTCTGTTGCTGTTTCCAAATGTTCATATCTCAGCCCATGGTCTTTACCTTTTGTGCCTCCATTTGGCAGGGGAGGGGGAGCAGAGGGTGGTTTTAGTGGGAATACTAAATTGGAGAATATAATTTCTAAGCCATGACAATAATTTAAAAAATAATTATATCTCCCTGTGTGCAAGAACTACAAAACACATACTGCCACTGGAGATTCTTTACATAAAAAACGCTGTTTCATATCCTAGATCTCAGAGTAACTCCATCTCATTGTCCATTTGTCTTGTTTTCCAACCCACAGCCTTCATATTTACTAAGCTGTCATTTCAATCCTGGAAAATACCTGCAAAACGATTGTATTATCCTGCCTTAGATATCACTGTAAAATCCACTTTGAGCCCTTCAGTACAATGGCACTTGGACTGACCAGTGTCCCCCTGTAGCCCCTCTTGTCCCTCATCTCCTCTTTGCCGTGTCCCCTTTGCACAGCCAGCAAGCCTCCCTCTGCAGCTGCTAAAGCCTCTCTGAACATCTGAAATCCCAAATCCTCAGCACCTACAGACACATGGAGTGATGCAGGGCTCCCCAAAACCAAGGCTTTCACATCTCTGCGCTCAAGTTTGCCACTTTGCAGTAAAAGGGCTGAGAAAATATTTTTCTACCTACCCCACAAGAAGATGTGGTTTGTTTTATGACAGTCGTACCAGTAGCATTTGGAAAGCAATGACTCACTGAGTGCTAGTACAGTGAATAGTTCAAATATTTGTTTATGCTGTATTATAGTTAAACCTTAGTATTTTTTTCATGTTGAGTCTTCACTTCTGACTAAGCTTTGGGATGGATGTAAAAGTGTTGATCTGAAGTCCTAGCCTTGAGTTGAATATGAATGAAGCCCATATGGTGAACAAAAATATTGTGTGAACTGTAGAAAAAAATACCAAAAAAAGCCATAACTGAACAAGGTAGTGAAGGAAAAACTGCCAATGAATATAAAAGAAAACAGCATTTATCTTTTTCTAATGACTTCAGGTAAAATTTTAATGTAAAAAACCGATGGCATTGCACTTCTGGTTTTCCATCTGAACCCCAACCATGGAATCTCATAGCAGGACACTTGTGCAGTGTTTGTGTCTCTCAGGAGGGGAAAATCAAAGGTGCAGGACAGGGAGCAGCAGGAGATTTTACAGCATTTATTTGTTCTGTTGTAAGCTGTCCCGTGTCTTTGTTGAAGGACACATACACCCAGTGCAGTGGTTTGCATACCAGTGGTTTCCATAGCAGGCTGATAGGCTTTTCCCCATGAAAATGCAGAAGTTCCTGGAGTTCCCCACTAAGTTTAAGATCTCTTCTGATTCAAAGAAAATTGGAAAGCAGCAAAGAAAAACCTCATATGCTTAAAAAGAAAATAAAAAAGTAACTGAATAAAAAGCAGTGTCTTTTGAGATTCATGGAGTGTTCGTTGGTTTTCCTGGGAAAATGTCATTTGATGTTTTGCCTAAGAGTAATTCCAATGAGGAATGGCTTCTCTTTCATTTTTAAGACTATCTAGCCCTTTCACCTTCATTCTAACCTTCCAGGTAACAACACAAATTTAGTACTGAAAAGTTTCATAGCTGGACCTATGCTGTGGGTAAGATTCTGAAGAGTCCCAGCAGCCATTCCAATGTTATTTTTCTAACGTGAATACTGGCTGCTTCAGAAGATATGTTGCCATACTTTTTGTACATCTGGAACAAATGCTCCAATTACCAGATTTTGTGAAATCAAATACAAATACTAGAAAAACAAAAATAAGTTACAAAGACAAGGAGGCAAAAGGTTGACTGCTAATGAGATACAGTATTTCTCAAAGCAAAGGTAACAAAAAGGGGGAAGTTAGGGCAATACTGAATTTTTAAAATACAAACATGTTGAATCAGATGGCCTTTATCTCTCCCAGAAATCTTACTGCCTTTCCTTCCTTGGCACTTCCTTCAAATACCCTTCCAACACCCTCAGGCACAACATGGGCCAAAGACTTCCAATGAAAAAACCCCACATTACCCAGTACAAGTCCTGCAATCATAGCAATGAAAGGCAGTTTTTCAGTGTCTGTCATGCAGTCACTCATGCTCTGAAGAGCTCACTAACAGAGACCATCTGAACACCACTGACTACAGTTTAAATTGCTTACACGGATGTGCATGGCAAGAAGAAGAGATGACATGTATTTATTTTAGAAATCACTAAGTAGATATGCAACCTTCCAAACCTTTCTAGAAGTTTATTCATCTCCCAGAAGGTGTTTCCTGGGAGCACAAGGATTTTTATTTATGCTTTTCAGCGCTGTGACCTGAGATGAGTATGCTGTGCTTTGACTTCAGAGTTACATCTGTAGAAATAATTCCATAGAAATTATCCTTTTTAAACTTAGCCTAGATTAACTTTTTTGATAAGCAAACAATAGCATTGTGCGGTGAAATGATTTTGACACAGAATTTTCTGTGAAGGAAGGGTGGTGGGGTTGTTGTACTCTGCATATACAAGCAAAACACTTAAGTTTATGAAGCTCTAGGTATTTGTACTTCAATTCACTATTTTTTTGTATTTCACATGAAGTATAGAATGCAACTATATTTTAAAGGCATTTATTTATGACTTTCATCCTAGTTTGTGCAGATGTGTATAGAGTTAGGTTTAAGGCTACTTGGAAGCTCAAAAATGTGTTGGAAATGCATTTGCACAGATGCCACGTTCTCATTCTATTTGTTCTCTTTATAAGTATTTATATGGTAACATATCAGAACCTCATTTCATCCAGAATTAGCCAACAGGGGCAGGGAAAGAGAGAATCCAGGGAAGTAATGGCAGATGACATTTCTAGCAATCTTTTAAGTGTGATGCCTCTACAAAGTTTGTTTGTAGTCATTGCACTTTTATTAAATCTAACTCCTAAGTTTTCCAAAGCAAATACAGTGAAATCATGGATTTGGCAACTGTAACTACCAGGGTCACTTTTGGGAACATGTTACTCAGTCCTGATTAAAGATGGAACTGAGGGGGAAAATGGAAAATCAGACACTGAAGCCCTAGATATTTTCTGCATATTCTCAGAAACATGTATTGCTTATTCTAGGGGAGGATTCAAAGTATTATTTTTATTAATCACTAGCTGTCACAGAATTATTTCTCATTAAAAAAACTGATACGATTTATGCAACCTTAAGTAAATACAGAAAGATTATTATTTCACATAGTACCTGTTAAAACAAATACACATCATTAAAAAAACAAAGTAGTGATGTTTGTTGTGACTGTGGATAGAAGGAGAAGGAGACAGACAGTAGCAGGTGTGGCTAAAACCCTGATATTTCTGCCTCCACTGAAGCACTTCCCAGTGGCACTCCAAAGGGGATAAATATTACTGAAGAACTCAAAGCCCTGTGATAGCAAAGGGAGCATGTTGAGAGGTCAAGTATATTCGATGCTACCCTCAGATGCATTCAGTGAACAACGAGGCAGTAATGAGGACAGGAAAAGATCTACTCAGACTTTTTTATGCATCATTAGTCAAGCCAGTGGGTATTATGGTTGAACTAAAAAAATCAAGGAAAACAAACTAATTTTGGATTAAACCTTTTTTTTTTCATTTCCTCCCCAATAAAACAATAAGCTGAAAAGAGGGTTGACCAGAAACAAAACATTTTGTCTTCAGTTTATTTAGTCTTTATTTTAGTTAGTTAAATTTGAACATTGATAGTTTCTGAAAATGCTGTAATGAAATGGTTAGTGTCTCCCAAATAGATTTGCTTTCTTAATGTTTTTTTCAGAAACTATTTATTAAATTTGACCCAATTTCATAAATACTTTTATTCTCCCTTCATGATGTGTTTAACTGGTTAATCACATTCTCCATTGCCATTATTTTATTTCCCAGGAACAAAGACTACTCATATTTTCTCCTTTTATCCTCCTAATTGAAATGCAGGATGCCTCATCACCAAAATACTTGAGTGTGTTCCATATTAAAAAACACCCTCCACAAAACCTCTATACATGGAGCAACAATGTGAAAATAAGACATCTGTGTAGTTAAAGATACGTGTACGAGTGAAAAAAGGTGAGGGTGGAGAGATGGATTTTTGTATGGGATCCCGAAAAAGGTGAGGTCTTTGTCCATCCTTTCTGAGGCTCTTCCTTCAAGTGAGCAAACAAAGAGAACCAAGAGAACAAAGCTGGTACAATCCTTCAAAACAAAGACAAGTAACTCCCAAGTAACACCAACCTGACACAGAGTTTGTGTTCCAAGTCCAAAGTCCTGAATTAAAGGGAGGGGAATGCATGTGTTGTTTATCTGCTACAGACAGAAAAGCAGGAACCCCGACTCTCCAGTACCGATAGCTGTGGTCTACCAAGTTCAGCAGCAATTCAATTTTTTCCCCAGGACATACATGTATGTGTTTTGCTCCTTGGTATAGCGAGCTGCAGTAATTAAGGTAACAAATCCACAGGCAGCCCACACGGAATTCCACGGTTCAATGTACAGTTTTTCTGGCTAGTCCCTGATAGGAAGATGAAAGTGTTTTAAAGCCAAGGATAATTTGGACAGCTGCTTTCTATAAAGTCAACAAGATCATAATAAGTCTACTATTAGTTTGACAATCGAAAGCCACATCCCACATGAGGACAAAAAAAAATGCCAGTTCATTTATTTTGTGAAGCCTTTTCCCTCTTTTCAGACAAATGATCTCAAACTTGCCCAGGCTGAGCTTCAGTTAATTGTTTTGCCTCTCTGATCAATCCTGAAGGGGACTGTGCTAAATTCAGAGTAAAGAGGGTGCCTTGCTTTACTTCCGAGGTGGTTCTGTGTAGATATTTGATAAGCCAGAGCACAGGAAGGAGCTGTTTGGGATGCTGCAGTGAGAGCCCTGGAGATGGAGGAAGGTGTCCACTCTGACTCAGAGACAGATATCTCAGCACAGTTCCCATGTAAATGAACGGAGATAGAAGTATAATGTTTAGTTGCTAATTACATTAGACTCCTTTGGGGAACCCACCAAGATTTCTGTGAATGTACAGTTCCAGCCAGTGAACAGATAGAATTAATCCACTGGTTTGCTCTAACAAGGGACCTAAAATGAACAATTACTTACACTGCTGCAATTGCCCTTCTTCAAGGTTAAATTCTCCATACAGATTCCACTGTTGTTCTTCACATGAGATGATTTTTCTTTGACGAGCAGTTAAAGCTGTTACATGATCTATCCACTTATTTATTCTTCTAAATTAACAATATTGCTTTGGGTTAATGATAATGATTTTTTTTCATTAGATCCTATCCTTCATAAGCCACATATTAAAAACAAAATTTAAAAATTAAAGAATGAAAAAATAAGACCTTGGAGAGTCTTTGAAGGTTTCCTTACCAAAACTGATCTTCGAGCACTGACTTTTCATGGCAGACGTATGTAACAAAAACTGTTCTAAAAACCCTCCCTACCTTCCCCACGTTACCAATATTATTCTAATACTTAATTCCTGCTGCCATTACAGCATTTTTCCTAATGACTTGATCTGAATTTCACTTGGTGCAGTTTAACTCCAGCTTGCTGCCACTGTTTGGCTTTTCCTCTGCATTCTCCCTCTGCCTGAGGCTTGTCCAGCATCCTGGTTCCACAGCATCATGATGCTGTTAATTCACATTCAGGCTGCAGACCCAATACAGCCCATTAGCCCTTGGTGTAGAAATATTCCTTACAATGGCATTCTCCAGCACAGGCTGATAAAATTCATTCCTTCCAGGTAAGAATCCTGCCTTAATGTTCTTTGTTTGCTGTTTTATTTTTTAATTGGCACGTTCAAAAATTTTCTGTATTTACTCATATATTGCATTCCTAAAAATACAAATTTTTATAAGCTGGAAGCAGCTAAGTGGATGTACACTACTGCAGACAAGATCTTTGCTGTAAAATACTGCAATTTGTTGTCATGAGTTCTCTGTTCAAGGTAGTTTCAAGACACAAAGAGGACTGGGGAAGGTTATAGGGACATAATACATGTGTGGATTCAGGAGAATGAGCAGTAATAACAAAGCAGCGAAAAATGCTTTATTTGGCTCTTTGAAACAAGAGGGAGCTGAGGAATGTAACAGTAATAGCCTCGTTTTGTAACCAGATTTTCAAAGAAATGGTGTTTTGATTAAAGATCTCAGACTCTCTCTTGTTTCTTCACATTGGAGCTACTACAAGTGCCCAGCTCAGATTTGAGGATGTATTTATGTCTCTTTTAATGTTTTCAGAAGGGGCAGCGGCCTCGCTGTCAAAATACCACTGAGGCTCTGCATTTTCACTCCTGTCCTGCTAAGTCGGGAATTTTCTCTAATACAGTTTTGGTTTCTCCATGTAGGTAGAGAGGATTGTTGACAAAAGGAAGAACAAGAAGGGCAAGTGGGAATATCTTATCAGGTGGAAAGGCTATGGGAGCAACGAAGACACCTGGGAACCTGAACATCACCTACTCCATTGTGAGGAATTTATTGATGAGTTCAACAGACTCCACGTTACCAGAGAAAAGCGTTCCAGGCACGGGAAACAGGCCAGCAATCCAAAACTATTGCGGGAAAGCAGAGGGTCATCTGTGGAGAAAATATCACATAGACCTTCTGAATCTGGAAAGTCGAAAGGATCAACACACAAAAGGAAGAGAATTAATCCATCACATCAAAAACAGAAACGAGGATATGCAGCAAAGCCAGGAGCTGCAAATGACAGGGCTGCTAAAACTGTGACTTACCGAACTACTCCCAGCGGTTTACAGATCATGCCACTGAAAAAGCCACATAATGGTCTGCAGAATGGAGATGGCAGCCACGAGAAAGACTCCAGACATTTTGGGAATGGCTCACAGCAGCAAAACATGGATTTAAATGATCACGAAGGAGAACAAAACTTGCCTAGCGTGTTGGAAGTCAGTAACAATTCCCCTGTTGTGAATGGAATTGGTATGTGATTTAAACAACTCCTCTGTGCGGGAGGGGGGTGTTAATTGCAGCAACTGCAAGTAGGGCCCACTCATAGAAAAATTGTTGTCACACAAGTGATATGGTGAGAAGCACACAAACAAGTTCCACACTTTCCCTACATATTATACACTTTTTTTTTATCAGTTGGCTTCCCTCTTTCTTTTCCCACAGAGTGACAGAAAGCAGTGTGGACTCTGTCACGTATCTTTGCAGTGTAAATCCCTATGGGAAGTGAGTATGGAGTATGGAGTAGGAATGACATCTGAGATATGTATAATGCTGCAGCTTTAACAAATCACTACGCAGTTGGGTGTGCTCAAACCCAGTGGTCTAGAGAAACCAGAATTATTTTAGAATTAATACCACTCTTGCTAAAGTGTCCTGATAAGTGTGGCTGAATAAGATTCTCTGTATTAATGATTTTCATAGTCAGAAACGCTCAGAACAGCCACGTCTTTGTCTTTAACTGTGACTTGACACATCAAGTCTTAAGGCAGACTTTAGAGGAAGGTACAAACAGTCTTGAAGTGATCAAGAAGATATAGGAGAAATTTCTCTCTAATCCTCATAGTTACTGACTGGCTTAGTTCGCAAAGACTTAAGGTTTATATTCTCTATAAAAACTGTTCAGCTCAATGGAAATCAAATAGCTTCTCATTATCTATATGTGTCCAATCTTTTTGGTTTGTTTGTTTTTAACCCTACCAAATTTACAGCCTCAGTGGTGTTCTGTGACAGTAATTTCCAGGAGTTAACAATAAGATGCACATTTATTTGACCAGGTTTTGGGATTTGGGATTTTGCTGGTGGGGGAGGTTGACCTTTACTTTCATTGAGTAGCCTCCTGTCCCTCTGTGACGCGATGAAGTGGAGGATGCCCTGTCAGTCAGGAGGCAGCCCCAGCCTTTTCACCCTCCCTGCCACTTGGGAGGTTTTACTGATTCCTGAGAGTTTTGAGTATCTTCTTGTGCCATTGGTGTGGGGGGGTGGTTTTAATACCTTTTAAAAACAGCAGGAGCTGTTCCAAATGATTTCCTACTGCTTACTGATACAGCGATGATAGAACCTTTGGAGAATTATTTTTTCTGCTCTTACACACTGCATAAAGGTTTTCATTGAGTGATCCACAGTTGCTCTTGGGGTTTTTTTCCTTCCTTGTTACAGTTAATTTAGAACACAGCTTTATGTATGATCCCTTTCACTATGCATTTAATCTGCTTTACTGTTGCCAATTCACCTTTTTCTTCTGATTCAGTGAAGCTCTTCAAAATCTTTCCTATTTTCACTCCACTTATTTTGTATTGCCTTCAAATTTTCCTCTCATATTTCTCTTCCCAGTTCATTAATATATACATTAAATAAACTAATCCTTCTGCAGGTCCTTGGGACAGCCAACTTGACATGATGAAAAGTAACCATTTGGTCCAATTATTTATTTTTATTAGCTACTTTATATAGCCCATGATAGTACTCATTTCCTTAACAGCTTCTGGTGAATTGCCCTGCCAAAAACTTTTCAGAAGTCAACATAAATTATATCACCCTGCTTTCTATTTTCCACCCTACTGGCAACCTGGCAATTGCTCCTTGATTTGGGAAGGAGAAGTGATCTTGCCCAGTCTTACTGGCTATATGTGATAGCTACTGGGAGCTTTCACACTTGGCATCAAATATGCTGTTAGAAACTCCCAAACCAGCAAAATGAATGGTCAGATTTAAATGCATAAGCACTCATGATGATGTCAGTGAAATCTGAAGGTAAAGCACTTAAAACTGTATTTTGGCTTTTGCATTTTGAGGCGTTTGAGCTCATGTAAGAATGCTTAAAAGGTTACCTGCTTCTTTAAGACAATTTGCATATGTAATTACAGATGTGTACAACGTTTTGGGGTTTTTTTACTGTTTCTAATGAAGTTTTTCTAATAGTTTATGTTATTTGTGGGGAAGTTCAAAGATGCAAAAACGTATCTTTGAAATGCATTAATTCCCATATTTTAGAATCTTCTATTTAATGAAGAACTAAAAGGTCACAAAGAACTGTTAAGGTCAAATGAGCCCTTTCTCTGTCCTCACAAGAGCTAAGGAATGGCCTCCAGCTCCCCTGACTGAATAATCCCTGTCAGAGAGCTCTCATTCAGTGGAAAGCTGCTTTGCCTGAGTAGCCAGGTGTTCTCTCCTGGCCCAGGAGCTGATCTCTGCTCCTTTCAAACAGTTCTTTATGGCAGCTTTTGCATTCTCCCAATCCATCACTTGTGTTCTGTATTTTGCTCCCCTTGCATTCTGTAGGCAAAAGTAAGAGATCTTTAAATCTCTGCCTGGTTCCTTTCTGAAAAGCCTAAGCTCAGCAGCACAGCCAAGGTCAGAAATCCCTCGAGTCCTGCTGTGTGATACCCAGCACATGCAGAGTGGAGAAACTACAGAGGAGAGATGAGACTGCCTGAGTAAGAGCAGACAGAAACTGGTGAAGAAGGGTCAAAATGAAATCACTAGGTTTTTTCTTAATACTGCCCTGCAAGCTTGAGAGAAGCCACATTTCCTGAAACAGGGGTGTGAAATGTCAAGTGGAGGAAACTTGCACTACTCTTCACCAAGTCAAACAATTTCCCGAGCTCCCTCAGTATTCACACTCACACCAAGGATGCCAGTGGGATTCTGCCCTGTGTCCCATTATTATCACAGAAACCCACTTTAATTTGGATTGATACCACACTAAAACCAGGCTGAATTTTTACGGATTACAAATGAAGAAAGTTTCAGAGAAAAATGCCCAATTTGTTGAATAACAGAAATTTTGTTCCAAACATCTTGGGTTTCAAAACTTTCTCCAAACCTGAGCCAAGGTCCTAAGGCTGTCCCTGGGGAGCAGGAGCAGTGTGGCACTCTGCTTGGCAGCACTCCCACGTTTAGCTTGGAGCAGCCAGCTATGCCAGAGGTTTCAGGCAGCCTGCCACTGAGTCTGGGAGTTGAAAGCCTGGCATGCTCCATCCGTGCTCGCAGGGCTCCCAGGCACTAGCATGGAACAAAGAGGGAGCCTGGAGGAGCTGGTTTGGCTCCCAGAAGCGATGGCTCCTGGGCAGCCCCAGCCAGAATCCGAGCAAGCAGAAATTTGTGTCAGCTTTGAGATTGCCTGTATGGAACCCAAATGAGTGTCAGATTCATTCCACAGCTAAGTGTAAGACTGCACAGAAAATATGGATGGAAGTTTTAGGTTTGTCTTGAGATGAAGCCTAGATTGGAAAAGTCAAAAATTCCCTACAATTTGAAAACCCTGCTATAGACCCTGCTGCCAGTGTGGGTGTATGCTTGAAGGTCTCCAAACCCCACCAACATGAACCAGTATTGTTTCATTTTATAAAAATATTTAACCACCAGCGCATTGAACCAAGCAATACAGACAGTAATGTTCAAACTAGAAGTAATCAAATAATAGCTATTTTGTCTGTCTGCCCATGCCAGTTCAAGCAAATAACAGCTATTTGAAAACCAGCTTTTGATGACTCCTTGAATGAGTTTCCACCAGTCTGTTTGGTTTTGTGTATCAATCCACTGGGGCACGGGTGTTTCTTTTTCAGCCTCTAGACAGACTCCCATCAGGAAGCTCTTTACCCCAGAAGGGTGAGCGTGTACCTACAGGTGTGTGCA
Organism: Prinia subflava; assembly: GCF_021018805.1. Classification (NCBI taxonomy): domain Eukaryota; kingdom Metazoa; phylum Chordata; class Aves; order Passeriformes; family Cisticolidae; genus Prinia; species Prinia subflava. The sequence goes on from NC_086259.1 coordinate 16,543,468, forward strand.
CAAAACGTTCAGTGCATCCCAGGGGAGGCCTGGGACCTTGTGGGAGTTGGGACAGATCTTTAATACCAAAAACTGTCTTCTACTTTCTACACATCCTGCCATAGGGAGAGCAGAATCATCTTTAATGACAGTTAAGGGTCTGCAAATTGGAAAATATTGAAAAACTCTGTGAAGAACATCCATTGATGTTCCCAGGAGCTAACAGTACTGGTCTTTCTGATGATATTTGTTGTCTTCTGTTATCACATTTCTGTTTCTCTCCAGCTATTGTAATTGAGAGTAATTGTTTTGTCAATTTTCTTGACAGCACCAAAAAACATCCCCTTTTAATTTTCTCTTTCCTTTTTCTACATCTCTCCTTTTGTGTACCATCTGCTGAAGAATTTCTGCCTGTCATGTATCACTAACCACTGTTTTTCTCCATTACAAAAATCTTTGTAGTCTCATGGTGTCCTGGATTTAAATACTCTCAGTGACTTAGTCATTGCTTCCTCTTGGTTTTTAGCTTATTCTGTTTTATTTATTCTGAAAGAATACTGGCAGTAAAAGACAAGCAAACATGCTTGCTCTCTCAATTTGGATAAAAAATCATTGCTTTTAGATATCTCACAGATATTGCTTTTAGATATCTTACAGATGCTCCCTTAGCTGGAGAAGTCTGAAATTATTAGTAAATTATCAACAGAACACAGCTTTTAAGTATCAAACCAGAACAGTACAGTATTAACCATTACCCACAAGAAAGACAGAAAAGAGGCAGTAAAAGGCTGTTGGGAAAACTGAGGAATGCCAAGCTCCTTTACCAGGGAGAGTGAGGGAGCATGGCTTATTTCACCTAGAAAAATTAAAGCCTCAGCTCCATCATCCTTTCCATTCAGCACAAATGCATTCTGCTGATGAAAGCAGCAGTCCAGCTCTCCTTCCCATGACACCCTGATTGTTATTCCCACCCCTCCCTCTGCACTGGTTTTAGTTCTCTTGAGGCTCCAAGGTGAACTGCATCTGTTTGAAAATTAACCACTTTTGCAGGGTGAGTCTTCAGCCAGAGCAGATCACCAGCCAGTTCATGGTGTGGCACTGGGGTTGCTGTGGAGGGTGGTGGCACAACTGCACCATTAAAGTAACTCTGATGGAACACTCAGAAAAGATGTGTCTGAAAATAGCAGGAGTTGAGGTGTCCTCTAGCAGTGGACAGAAGCAGTGGAAGGAGATGTGGAGCTCCAAGTCCCTCAAAGCTCTGAGGGTCAGTGCGATCTTTCCTCACTTTCCTCTCCCACTCTTTGCCTGCCTCAGCTTTTTAGAATATAAATTTCTAATATGTTTTCTGCAGTGCCTGGTAGAATGAAGCCCCAGTCTCAGAGCCTTTGGCAGTGGTGGAGTACTATAGAAGATGCAGGGGTAGGCAGATAAAATGAAGAGGATTACAGGAATAAAAGAGGCTTCAGTTAGGAGAGGGGGTGGCTGAGGGGCAGCATGATCAAAGTTCACAAAATCATCAAGGTCTCAGATACACTAAATACAGAACTGTTGCTCCTGAAATCCCTCGATAGCAGAACTAGGGACCACTCACCAAAACTGAACATCAGAATATCAGATAAAAGCACAGATGAAAGAAAATTCTTCTCTGTGTAGTGGTTACCCAACTTCTCAAAGTCTTACCAGAGGAAGCTGTGGAGACAGACAACATCAACAGGCTCAGAAGGGGATTAGAGAAATCCATGAAAAGGTCCACAGGCAAACACTGAAGGGAACAGGAGGGATGAGCCCTCTCATATTCCCATACAACATTGAGGGATGATACTATGGGAAAGGACTGCAGAAAGCAACCAAGCTTGCATTTTCTCCTTAAATAGCATCCTTTACTGCCATTTTTTACTGCCGTTCTTGGAAAAGGATTACTGCAGGCAGCAGTGCTCTGGGAACATCTTAGGTTCCCTTAAAAACATATCTGAAGCTTCTTCCAAATATGAATGTTGGCTTAGGTATTCCACAAGTTCTACTGCTGATTAAACACAAAGTAATAATTTAACTCCCAGTAAAGGAAAGAGTATTTTCTCCCATTCTGTTTTCTTTTTGTACTTCTACTGAGCATCAAATACTCATTTACTATTATGCCAGAAAACCACACTTAGATGTATCTAAAGCATCCTTAGTTAATTTGTGACATCCTTAATTTGTTTCATGTGCAGTATAAATTGCTTTGAGACTTGGAATGTCTCTTTTTGCCTGTCACAGTCATTTTTCACCTTGACATACTCAGGTGCTGCTCACTTTGTGTGCGCTGGGCAGGTGCTGACTATTGACCCTCGTGAGGGACAATCCCAATGGCTCCAGAGCAAACCTGCAGGAGCTCCACCACCTCCACACAGCAGAGGTGCTGAATTGGCCTGGTTCTGCATCAGTGTAGTCTTTAGAGTGTGCTAATCATTTTCTCCAGCTTATCAGGTTAAACAAGGTTAAAGGGATGCACTGGAGACAGGGAAACAAGCTACTCACTATATATTGTTCTGTTAAATGATCCACTTTTAGAAATGGCACTTTTTCATTTATGTTTCTCTCATATTTAATTTAGATCTTTCCTCTGGTTAAATTTCTTTCAGCTGGCATCCAGATAGTTAAAATACCGTAATAAGATCTATAGCTTCTTACATCATATATTCATTTACAAACTGAATACATAAGAAAGAATAAAAGAAACCAAAAAATTACTGTGAGGCTTTTTGTTGAGCTAGATTATCTGAGTTAATTAATATTCTACTATTCTATTATCATCTGTATTTAAAATAGATGTAGCATAATCTTCCATACTAGGTAGATAATCACTACAGTTAATCTGACACACACTCCATTCAATGGGCATTTGTGCCTCTGATTTTATAAATTCTTTATACTTTTTTGGGAGTTTGAAATCACCACAATTCAGCAGCTTATTTCTGGTTAAGCACTGAATAGATAAAAATGCAATATTTAATAGCCTGGCTCAGTCAAAGAGTTAATTAGTTTCAATACATTATTCCCAATGACACTGTTGTTGTATTAGTAATTTCACAAGTTGATTTCTGTTTGTAAGAATACATGTCAAAAAAAAAAACAACCTTAGGAAAAAGAAGAAACATGCCATAGGAAATTATTCATAGCATTTAAAGTTCAAGCACATGGTAATTTCTACACTTGTAGACAGTTTTTGTCCAGAAAACACATTTCCAACTCTTCTGGTTTCAAATGATTTTTTTAAAGTGATGATTTAATGGAATTTGGCCATGTTTACATTGCAGCAGGTAAATCCTCTATTCAGTATAACCCAGGCAATGCTTTAGATGGTATCTATTAATTCAACAACAAAAAGGTTTCCTGGTTGCCTGAACAGGCTCCTGGACAAAGGTGGATCCCCGTGTGTGGATGTGGAGTGCCCACATGTGCACACCACATGAGAGGCAGTCCCACAGCGCTGAGCACTGGCTGTGTTTGCACATCCATCTCCTGCCTGCAGTGCACATCCAGCATTTCACACACTGTGAACAATTCCACAGGCCACTGCCAACTGAGAGGTGTCACACAGATCAGTTACCTACGTAAGCATCAGGCTGAAACACAGCTAATCTGAAATGAGGGTCTGTGATTTGGGTTTAGAGTCATCTGTCAGGAATTCTGATTCTAGTCCAGCAGAGCATTTTTAATTGGATGGTGGTCACTTAAACTATAAAATTTAAATCTGTGTTCTAACATTCATGTCATCTGCCCTTTAAAATTTCCTAGCTATTTGAAACCAGGAGCTGGAACGGGTCAGCTTTGGCAGGAGTAAAGAACAGAACAAACAAAGGTGTTTTCATTCAGCTCTCTCTTGGCCTTTCTTAAAAATGGTGCATTGTGGGCTGGTATCTATATCAACAAAACCCAGTGACTTTAATCTCTGTCCCTCAACAACCTGTCTCTGCTTCATTTTTAATGGCAATAGTGTGAAACATCTGTAATTAGAAGAGGATTATTGCATGCAAACCTTGTAAAGCTCCTTCAACACCCCCGCTCAGCACTGTTGCCAATCATCATCTATTGCCTCTACAGAAACACTGTAGACATCAGCAAAGGAATGGTTTGCAGTTCATACACAGTGTAAGTCAGAATAAACTGTCTTTTTAAGCTGACTTCTTATTGCTCTTACTTGTTTTTAAGGAGGAATTATATCTTTCTTCTCACAGTTCTCTTTTTCCCCTACTGCTGGATACTCTCCAAAATGGCATCAGTTCCTTGGGTCTAGAGGTTGTCTGATCAGAGAACAAAAAGTTCTGCACGTTGGAGTACAGAACAGGAACAATGGCTTGAGGCCACATTGGACTAGCCAGGCATATTTTTTATTATTTTTATTATTATTTTATATTTATTTATTCTTGTTGAAGCTAATACAGAGTATCACTCCATTTCTTTGATGGTATAGAGGTAATTACGCTTTGATTCTTTCCGTCTGCAAGGTTCTTCTCTGGCCAATGGAAGCTTGAATCTACACAGCACTGTGAAAAGGAAACTTGATGGAGAGAAAGATTACGTCTTTGATAAGAGACTGAGATACAGTGTGAGACAAAATGAAAGTAACTGTCGCTTCAGGGACATTGTGGTCCGGAAGGAAGATGGTTTCACACATATTTTGCTGTCCAGTCAGACTTCAGAGAACAATGCACTGACCCCAGAGGTAAGTGTTTAGCCCTAAAAGCCAAAGAAAGCCATCCTAATGTGTGGGTTATCTGGCAAACACTGCACTTAAATTCAATTTTATGTCTTTTTTTCCTAATTGATGAAATTAGAAATCTGGAATACAGACATATCTAACTTTTTCATGCTTGGGATTCCTGTCCAAAAGAATGCAATGGAAATTAAATTTTAATTCATATCTGAAAAAAACAAATAAAAGCAATGAAAGGAATGGCAGAATCAGTATTTCCAGCATGGAATTGTGTGAAGCAGCTTTTCACATGTTGAAGTTACTGATATTTATTATCCTTAGGAGAAATCTGGTCTCTTGCCTTTTACTAATTTAAATAGTGCTCCAGTTGTATACAGAGAATTTCAGTCTATATCCTGAGACAGCCGTTCTAAATTCTATCTTGATCCCTAATTACTTTTTCTCTGAATCACTGTGTAAGTCCTTATTTATGAAATCTTAACCAATTAGGGGCTCTATCCTCAGCTGAATTGCATAAAGTCATACAACATATAAAAGATAGAAATGAATTCCCTTGTTCCAAACCTTACACACACGAGGGCAGACTCAGACTTGCAGCTTGTACACACATGGATCACTGGAAGGGCTGAGGAGCTTTTCCTTGCACTCCCTGTGGCTGCAATGCCATTCCCATTATACTATTACCAGTTTGAGCCCCACCTGAGGGAAGAGTTGATTGTAGCTTTGAGGAATCATTTTATTGAGTAAGAAAATGGATAACTTTGAAGGTAATTACTTAAAATGGGCAGGTATGATGATTCCCCTTCTCAAATGCACACGTACTCATGGGCAGTAATACACTGAATGATATTAAATGGCTAAAACTGATGGTACATAACATTGATCACTCCTAGTTTTTAAACTATCTAATATTTAAAAGGACTGTCTTGGTAATTACCACAGAACACCAAACACTCGCTTTTAACACTAATTTCTTAAAATGCATTAGATGGCATCAAATCCATCACTCCATCTCTGTCTTAATTACCACTAATTGACACTGCAGGTAATTTAAGTGAAGGAGCTCAAGGGCCTGAAAAAAATATCAAATCATGGACGTGCTGTGTTCAGTCAGAACAGACACATCTTTACATTGCTGGCCGTGCTGTTCCACATCAGCAGTGTTCAGATGCTCTAACCAGGGGATTAATTCAGGCTTTTTGGATCTGCCAAACCAATCCATTTCATCCTTTGAAAGTTTTCAATATGCCAGGAACCCACTTCTGTGGAAGAATAAGTGATAAGCATGTAAAAGTCATCTTCCTGCATCACCAGCGTAGACTATTTCTAGAACCTTTATTGAAGCTCACTTGAAAACCAGGAAATACATTTTAGAAAACCACTTTACTGACCAGGATGGTCAGGAATTAATCAGGTATTGAGTTCTCCACGTGGAGATTGTCTGTTTAAACCTCATCCAGGCCAAGAGCAATCTCAGGCTCCTGCCCTTGGAACACTCACGGCTGTAAACTCGAAACGGCTCCTTTGGCCTCGGTCCAGGCTGCTGCCCATGATCATTCACACCACAAAATCCAGCACCTCCAGGACTGGCAATTTCACAGTCTTGTTGGCAATTACAGCAAAAACCTCAGGAACTGAAAGGAGGAATGTGTCGAAGGACTTGCCCCTGCAGTTTGTCACCCGTAGCCATAGGTGAGACAAACTGACAGGGTATTTCAGGGAGGTTTAGAGCATTTTCAGTTTTGATGCCTTTTATTCCCAGTGAATACAAAGTACAAACACACAGTTCCTACAAAATGAAGACAGTGTGTTTCATTTTGTGTAAAGAAATGCTAACTTCAAGCTTTATCAGACATTTAGTCAATTATGTTTGCCAAATAGCAAAGGAATCATTTATTCAGAGCAAGTCTATTTGATGTGCTTAAATAGTGGCCTGGTTATATCCAGCCATCTACATTAAAGAAAGAGAAGTTGTGCACTGCAAACAATCATTTTAAACTTTTAAACTTAAGCTTATACAAAATTTTCTCAACCCTCAACAGCTCTGCTTCCCTTTGTGCTTTACAGGAATCTTTAAATGAAATTTAATAGTTGTGTTCAACCATTGGCCCCTGCTATTTATGCCAATTTAATTAAAATAGCAAAGAACTTATTTATACCAAAAAAACCCCAAAGTCCAGAGAAGTCCACCTGACTCTTCATCCTATGTTGCTGGTAACCCCATTTGTGCAGGTGATTTTAGCATGAAATGTGTCAATGCTCTTTCCAGCAGCCTTTGCACTGACTGAAGTTGGCTCAGTGCCTCTTTAGTAATTGAGTTTTTTCTACAAAAATGTTCAGGGCACTACTGAAATTCTTTCTTATTTTTTACAAGAGCTTATAAAACTTCCAAGACAGTGTCATGAAACAGCAGGTCTTGTTCTTATTTCAGTAACTTAGGCTTGCTGCTTTTAGGATTTGTTTTTTAAATAAATTTGTGAAAAATTTCATTATGAATTCCATTAGGGCATTTTTTTCTTGTGGGACTTTTGCTGCTCCTGAAGCTCTTCCTCCAGTGATGCTGCTGCTGTTTTAACTCAGCACATATCAAGGATCCCAATTCTGTTTCAGACTAAATGGACCCATCTGCTCTTCTCATTTAACACTATTAACAGAGCTAGGAGTTAATATTCCCTGAATTAAAAGCAAAACATTCTCTAAACAGCCAGTGCTTCCATGGAAGAGTGACAGAACTACCTCAAGTACCTTCTCCTACACAAGAATCAGGTTTCAAATTTCAAATGTGAATAGCAGGATTTAATGTTCTGCCAGGTGCAGTTTGGAGCACTGGCTTGCCTTGACTTTTCCCAACCTGGGAATAATAAAAAAGAGGCAGGTACAAGTTTACTGTTCTCTGTAGTACTGCTCTCTACACAAAAGTGAATTTTGGGTTTGGACCAGTGCCAGTGCCTGCAGCTTTAGAGGGTCCCAAGTCCTTTTTTAGGTGCCGGACAGAAGGGACAGGGAATCAGTAACACAAAGTTTATTTATGTAAAAAGGCACAACGGAGGAAGAGGTTCTAAGAACAACAGAATGGCTTTAAAATTTTGCTTTACCATAATATTTACGGAATAATTACCTTTAAGAATATCACAGTGAGTCCTCAGAGATTCTGAGAATTTTTAACTAGTGCTTCTATTTATATGAACAAGAGATTTCTGTTCAAGATACTTTGTGTAATTATGGTGATAAATTCCTAGCTCTTTGATTTTCTCAGAATGTAAGCAAGATGGAAAGCAAAGGGCAACAAATGCCTTTGGAAATTTCCTGCGTCCAGCAAAAGTCATTAAAATAAACTCTTAGAAGTTTAATGAAGTTTTAACGGGTTCATGTTTGTTTTGCAATATAAGATGTCCTGTTCAAGAACCAATGAGATTATTTACTTGACAGGATTAAATATATAAGCAATTTCTGAGAAGGTGATAATTTATTATATATTTGTGTTTCAATAGAACACTAAGTGAAGCACTAGGTCTGGTCTAAATTTACAATCCAGTCAACTATCATAACAAAAATAACTGGCCCATACTGTTGTGTAAATACTTCCTTGGAAATTTTCATCACATGCATTCAAATAGAAATACTGTCCCCACAACTGAAAATTACCTAAAAGGGCATAAAAAAGCTAATTAATAAAAGCACAGATCTGGAGAATATTGCTAAGGAGCTCTGGAAATAGTAGTATTAGATCTGGTCCACTAGAGAAAATAAAATTTAATTGGACAAATGCCATAGTTTTAGCAAGATGGGGAAAGGTTTAAAGGCTATGGAAGAAAAAAAAAGAATATGGAATCTGATAAAGAAATGTAACTGAAGACAGGTTGTATCTCTGTATTTGAGAACTGAATTCACCACCACATTAAACATAAATTTGTCCTTAAAAACAGAGAGCAGTTCTCAACTAAAATTATATTTACTTTACAGTACTACAGTTCAATACACAGTTCTGCAGCCCTGCAGACAAACCAGCTCTTTTATCACTGTTTTCCTGTTTGTAACTTCCCTGTAATCAGGGAAAGAGCTGGAGAGAGATGCCCATCCCCAGATAACCCCCGGGGAAAGCCAAGGCTGCAGAGGCAGCAGTGAGCAGGATTTGCCATGACCAGGCTGAGTGACAAAGGGACCCAGGGGATTTTGGAACCATGGCAAGGTTCCTGTCCAAGGGAGTAGCACTGACTTGGCTGGAATTGCTGGATTCCAGTGAGCCTCCAAGCACCTTTGGATGATAAATTAATGACAAACTTAAGGCTTTTAGAAAAAACCATACTTTTTAGAGCCTGAAAATGCTGATACATAATGGTTTCTTTTGATAGAAACAAGTGGAGCAGGGAAATTTCCCCTTCTGCTCATAAACAGTAACCAAAGCCTTCCCACTTTTAACCATATCTGAGAAATTGATTCCCAATAACAGACTCAATACCATCCTCTCCAGAACACTGAAAAAACAGGGATGGCAGAATATTGGTTTTTCTTACAAGTAATGTAAAGTCTGCTCAAAAATTTGGATGGGTTTTTAGATGGCTTTAGTCATCCAGATCAGTGAGGGGCAAGATTAAAAAGAGGCAGGTTTGTAACATAATGATGTGAGTGAAGGACAGCACTGATGACAGCAGAGAGGTGGCACATAGGCAAATGACACTGGAGGAAGGGGAATCATAAAGAAACTTGCTGAATGGGTATCATGGCCTCATACTTACTGCAGCATTCCTCACTGGATAGAAGAATGTTTGACTGGTATTCCTAATATTTATACATTCACCCTAAGAAAGAGCAGATTGTGAGATCTTTTACAGTGAATGTAGAGGACAACATTGCATTCACATGGAACTAGGAAAACCCAAATATGTGTATGTTTTAATTTTAATATCTATCGCATTCTAAAGTTTCTCTTTTAACACTGAAGAGGGGTTTTAGGGGTTTTTCCCCTTTGTTTCCCCATTGTATGTGCAGTGTTGCTGTGTTTCCCCCAGCTGAGGGCTGAGACAGCCTCTGAGACTCTCAGAATAAACAGTGCTCCTAAAATCGCTGATGACATTTTTGTACCTGCATAAGAATTTCAAATGCACTTCCAAATTCTGCAGCTTTTAATTACTTCACTTCCACCCACTGTAACACACTCAGTATTACAGGCATTCTGAAGTGCTCTTGTAGAAGTGAAGCATCTAAAAGTTCAGCACCTGCTCTCTCATGCCCGGTCCCAGCAGCCAGTAATACTCATCCTTACACAAACCCAGAGAGAAAGCAGCACAATCCACAGGATTTCATTAAAAGGGTACCTAGGGGGTGGCATCAACACAACTTCAGTGTTTAGGGACATTCCTTAAACAAGGCACTTCTGAGATCTAATGAAGTTTTGGTAACAGAAAGTAGTGAACAGAAATAATCACAGCTAAAAATCTTGGGTTTCTCTCACATGGAAACTCTATTTAAATCCCCAGCCATATTTAGCTCTTTTACCTAAATTTACACCAACAGCAAATCTTTTGGTGCAAAGAGAAAAATTTGAGACAGCAGGACCATATCTATAGGAAATACTTTGACCTATGGATGAAGGATAGGAGGTGCCACTCTAGGTGAAATCAGGGTCCTTGCAGTGAGGAGCAAATTATAGAGGAGAGGGAGCTGAAATGGGTTACAGCTCACAAACCACACCCAGCTGTGACCAAACAAGAAGTTACCCATCAGAAGTTTATGAAATAATAGTTCCTTTTAAAAATCATTAGGAAACAATTCTCAGGCCATTTTCCTACTATACCAATAGCTCAATTCTATAAAGATTTTGATTAGGTTTGATTTATGGTGCAATTAATAGCTTGATCCAGTTGTAAAACAAAGTCAAAATGTCTCTTTTTCAAGGGACTTTTATGATTTAATTTTTGTAAACTGTAAAAGTGCCACTGACCAGAGAAAAATAAATAATATATTGGTCGTGTTGATGTATATGATGTCCTCTTGTCCTGCTTTGCTCTGGTTGAAGTCATATAAACCAAAGTAATTGAAGAACTGAAAACTGGGGTTTACAAATTTTGTTTTCAAGCTGTTGAGGTTAATAATAGGCTTTTGCTGTGATAAACATGTTCCTGAGGATACAGTGATGTACACAATGAAAATAAAAAAGTGATATTTGAAATTAATAAATTGCAATCAAATAGCATAAGCTGGGTAGAATTTCCCATACAACAAAGAACTGCCAAGTCCTAAAACCTTTTTGAATTAGTAAAACATCAACAAAGCACTGCCAAATATAAAATACTTTGCAAACTCTCAGTGTTATCGTTCTCATGATTCTAATATAATTCTATATCAAAATTATATATATATATATAATTGATGTAACTATTGATAGTGCCCCAAATTTAAGTCTCTCAAAATCAATAAGGTTTGTAAAAGTAGGGAAATGATATTGCCACGGCATGCATGTCGAATTGTTTACTTTTCTTTATCCACAGATCATGAAGGAAGTTCGGAGAGCATTGTGCAATGCATCAGCTGATGACAGTAAACTCTTACTTCTCAGCGCAGTGGGAAGTGTATTCTGTAGTGGCCTAGATTACTCATATTTAATTGGCAGGTTATCCAATGACAGAAGAAAGGAAAGCACTAGGATTGCAGAAGCTATAAGGTGACCCAAGCTTACCTATGATCTCTAAATTATGAAATGCAGTGTGTGATTATAAAAATATTTATCAGGTCCAAAAATGTTGTATATTTAAATGTTGATTGCATTCTAATTATAGTCCTGCAAATTTGTTTAGTAAAAAGAAACTTGGACCTTTCCATATTAGAAAAGAAAGCACATTTATTCCAGTGCTAATATCCATAGGGATTTATTTTATTCTAATTCTCTGTATTTAATATTTCAAATCATTCCTCCAGATTCAAATACGACTTTGTTGTTGTTTTTCCAAAATCAGTATTGCTTCATGTTCCAAAGGCAGAACTTTCACTTGCTTTAATGCTCATCCTTTGAATGAATTTCATTCCAAATGGGAATCCATGGCTTCCTCATAGTCGGTTGGAATAGCAGTCTGCCACTGTATTTCAGAACCTTACTAGAAGGGTCTCCACTCTTCTTCTAAAATTTAAATTACTTAATATATATGTAAATATAGTTTTATTTTTGTACCTAAAATGTGACTTTCCTTATATATATATATCACATCACCTTAGTAGAATTCCAGGGTTTGTGACATGCAGTCTGCAAATCAATCTGCACAACACATCACCAAATATTCCATTATCCACAAGGTAGATTTTCTGATATAAATCAACATTATTCCACTAAAGCCAATGGTATTTTACCAGTCTGTACCAGGAGAAAATTTGGTCCCCTTTTTTCTCCCCATTTCCTACAAATAATTATTCTTTTGAGAGCTTTAAAACTTGATGCAATAATTCTATGAAGGAATATTAAAGAATTTTTTTACAAGATATCTCTACTTGAGATTTATTAGTATAACATAAGATCAGGTTTAGGTGTTACACCATCAATTATCCTAATAAAAATACTGAAGATAAGTTTGGATTCCGGGTTAAGAACTTTGTAAATTCTCAAAGTAGCAAGTATTTTGAAATATTTTAAAAGGTACTTCTTAAATGTAGTAAGTTACAATCTGTTTGTAAGACCCTAACTATGCTTGAATATCATAGAGGGGTATTTTTTTTAAAGAGAAACTCTTTGAAGGACACAGTCTAAGTTTATTTTTTAAATGTGAGCGTTTTTAACAATGTGGAACCAAAAAAAACTGAGGGAAGAAAATGACTATTCTTGTTTGAAAACACCAATACACTCACCGCCCACCAAAAGATACAAATTTAATATTATTCCTGTAAAAACTGTGCAGTTAGGTGCTGTTATCTAAGTTTACCTTTATTTGCACACATCTAATATACAGGTATACTTATCAATCCAACATTTTAACACGACTGTGATACTCAGTTTTTCTACCCTTGGACTGACGGAACACTCTTGAAATACTGGTACAATGTACTGCTCCTTGTCAAGAATGTCGGCTTCCAGCCCACTGAAAATAGATTTTTATTGTACTTCTGGAAACAATACCCTACGTTTTCCATTTAGCACTCTCTGTGCTTGCTGTGAATAAAGGACTCAACTCATGGAAAATAAACTGTAATAAGAGAGGAGAAAATGCCCATTGCATTTTTCGGTGGTTTGGATGATATAAAATACATCCAGGGATCTCTGCCTCCAGTGCTTTACATCAAAGTGGAATTGAAATCTTGGTCTCCACGTGTTTCCACCTTGCAGAGCATGGCTCTCCTGTACTGGTCACAAGTTACGACTGAAGTTCCAGTCCCTGTCAAGTGTCCCCTCCCATGAACGGTTCCTGCATTGATGCTGTGTCTCAGCCACGGCGGGTGGCAGTGATCGGATGAGCGGCGCTGCAGCTCCTCTGCAGCTCACAGATCTACCCCACATCCATCCCACACCATCCCAGGCCTGAGCTGCCGCATCCACACGCCCTCCCACAGCAGGGAAAGGCAGAGAGGCTGCACAGTGTGGCCTGCAGAGCCCTGGCATTGACACTCTCCCTGGAAGGCATTCCCAGCACGGGCTCGCACCATCAGCTGGGCAGCGTTGGGAGACCTGAGCCACAACACTCTGGGTATGCTGGAAGAAATCAGACAAGGACAAATTTACTTGCTCAGATTCTTTACAGACCTGGATGTACTTTCAAGCCCTGACCAGGAACAAGAGCCTGAATCAGTGCAGAAGTGTCTGAGCATCCCAGCTTGTATCTGATGGTCAGCCTCCCAGATATCCTCTAGCAAATCCAGAAGACCTCTGCAGACACTTCTTCCTAAGTTTGAGCATCTGGGTCTATTATAGCAATAACAGCTGTAATCTGAAATAATTTTCAAAGACTGCTTTGAATTTAAACAAGGATCTTTCAGCATAACTTTGTGTGAACTTATCGTTTGGAGACAAGGAAACATGCCAGGTTCAGGGTACAGAGATGACCCAGTGAAACAATGCACCAAACAGCAAAGATAAATGGAGCTTCAGCTTCTGGAGACCAAAGGCAGGCATTGTTCCCCTCATCATCTCCCAATATCGTAGCCTTCCACTCCATCCTTTAGGTAGCATGTTCCACACACATCCATTTTACCATCCTCTGTGCTCCCCATTCTTTCCTCATGACAGAGCCTTGCTGTGCCTTCTCCATGTTATGTTTCCACTCTCTCCAGGTCCTCCCTCCCTTCCTCATACAAAGACTTCCTTCAACCCTTCCCCTCCATTACTGTGTTCTGCCTTGTTCTTCCTCCACATTATCTGTTTCCTCTCCACATCCCTAATTGCTTTTCCATATTCACTTCCAGCCCCGTTTATCACAGTGATTCCTGCTTTACTCTACAACACTAGTTTCATCTGCCTCCACATGGTCCTCAGATTTACTGCCACCATTTATTCTTAGTTTGCTTTCTTTTTACTTATCATTCATCATATCCCTATTCCCAACTGCAGTCCTGTCTGGAAGGCTTACGTAACTACTGAGGTTCTCAAAATTCTGGAATTAATGAGGTGCCATGATCCACAGTTACTACTCAGTCATAAACAACCAAAGAAATAATGAGATAAGGGAACAGCATTGTTTCTGTAAGAAAAACAAATCACAACTCTCTTTAACCCTGCTCTCCTCTAGCCAGAAATGGTCTTGAACAGACAAAACCAATGTTCCTTATTTCACTCTCTTTGTCTTGACAGTAATCTCCTAGTTTACTTCTGTGAACAGAGCTGCATCAATTCTCTGTTTTCCCATGGTCAGAAATTAACTCCTTACTAGAGAACTTGAAAATCAGAATGTATGAATTGAAAACTTAATTATGGATCATCTCAGACTCTGTCCTCATTTAAAATACTCTGCACTTCAGCCCAGTTGCCACATGGGCTCTCTAACCTGCAAGGCCCATCTGTGCTCAGGTACAGAGGCCTGGATCCTTTTGACCTCAGTGGGAGAGCAGCAGCTCATCAAAGGGCACATTTGACAAAATGTTCTTTCCTAAAATCTGTCAGCAAAGATGCACTCTGGATCTAATAAATACCCAGTGCAAGGACAGAATCTCCTCTTTTGCTTGGAATTTGATTTATCCATGTCTTTTTTCTAAAGTAACTGAGCATCTCATTTGCCTCCATATACCTGCTGTGCACTGAGCTGCTGGAGCCCATAATTTGCCCACAATTACACTCTTGCTTTTTCCTAATTGGTGTAAAGGCCGTTCCATTCAACAGATGTCTTTCCACAGTTGCTGGTAGGTAACTTATTTAAAAGATCTCCTCATTGCACAGAATTTAACATATTCTAGTTCATTTATCCAGATGAATCCAATGACATTTAACTTCCTTATTATTTCTCATCACATTATGGGGTAGTCAGGCAAGGGCATCTGCTTTGTAACAGCTTTGCTGAAGACTTTTGCAATGAACACCCAACTGAAGATCGCTCGTCCGGTTCAAACATTTTTCTCTCTGACTCCCCTTTGCACGTCTTGTTCTTTTTGCTGGTGTGCCATAAACATTGACAGTCTCCCAATCCACTGACGGGACTTGCAGTAACCTTTGCCACAGCATCTTGAGAGAACTTTTTGAAAAAAATAAATATTCAGATGATAATATTTCATCAGCAGCCAAACCAGGTGCATCCCAGCCACTGTGGAGCAAACCAAGAAGTGCTTTGTGTACAAACTCAGGAGTTACTGGTCCAGAAGTAAAATTAAATCCAACCAAACCTTTCTGCAAAAAGTACAACACTCAGTGCAATCCACTTAATACAACATACACAAAACTGCCAAAGCCCAGGTACTCGGAAAGATTAAATAGCTAAAAATAAACAAATTTTTCCATGTGCAAACTAGAAAGTATCTTGCAGTTCTGACCTCATAAAACTGGGCATATGTTGTGTTCTTCTGTGGTTCTAATTTGTTTTCAGATTAAGTATTTTAAACTTGGGTATTTATGTGTTACTTCTGTATTCAAGATCTTTCTTTTATTTTCTATTTTAGGGATTTTGTAAAAGCTTTTATTCAGTTTAAGAAGCCAATTGTGGTTGCTATCAACGGCCCTGCTCTGGGGTTAGGAGCTTCTATTTTACCCCTGTGTGATATCGTTTGGGCAAGTGAGAAGGCTTGGTTTCAGACACCATATGCAACAATCCGACTCACTCCAGCTGGCTGCTCTTCATACACATTCCCACAAATTCTTGGTGTTGCACTGGTAAGGTTTTCCATCTCAAATTGCTGAAGAACCTTTCATAAATTCCTGATCTTCTTTCTCTCTTTAAAAAGTAAACCGTTTTCTGAATTGTTTCTAATAGAAATTAAATCGGTAGAAAGTTCATCTAATCCCTACCAACTTCTTATCACAAAATAACCTCGGAATTCAATATACAACACCTGCTGTACACAAGAAGGATTGCCAATATCATGGTAGAAAAGTGAAGAAATACATTAGCAGAATAACCTTGCAGAATAGTTGCCTGCATTATGTTAGGAGTAGGCAGTAACCCAGCCAGATACAGCTCTCTGCTCTTTAAAGATAATCCACAACGATTCCAGTAAGACTGCTTAGCTTTTACCAGTATAATAAATTAGAATTTGCCCCACAAATATTTCCTACCAAGTTCCATGACTCTCAACACACTAACACTGACAGTTACTCTTGTAAGATCAGCGATACAGATTCACCATGCTTGCCAGCACATTTCTCTTAAATTAAACCCATGCTGTGCTCTGGCCACCTGCACAATCCTTAAATAGCTACTGAAATCCCTTTTAAAGTATTTTGCAGTATGGAAAGACACAGAAGAACATTTGTAATTTAATCATAAAAATAGCAGGCAAGTATGAGAAAAATTTTAAGGGAATTATAACCCAAGATTACCAGAATCTTTTGGTTTCACAGGCAAATGAAATGTTGTTCTGTGGGAGAAAGCTGACAGCACAGGAAGCCTGCAGCAGAGGACTGGTGTCACAAGTCTTTTGGCCAACAACATTCAGCCAAGAAGTGATGCTGCGAGTGAAAGAAATGGCATCCTGCAGTGCAGTGGTAAGAAATCAAACTCCCTCATTAAATGACATTTCACAGAGGTAAGGTGTGCTCACAAGGCTCATCACATGTGGGACCTCGGTTTCCACAACCATACCTGTGAAAGGCTGATATCAGAAAACCTGGATAGGGATCAGTGAGCTCATGGAGTTTCTCATTTTTCAGGGATAGGGGTAGGGGGTTATTTCTTTTCACCACATTTGCATTTATTCAGTGAGTGGCACCTCCTTGCCTCATATTTTGAAACGGGATTTTAGTACATGTTTCCTTCATGAAAATGTAATAGTCTGAAACTCTACAACTGTACAGGGAAACTTCTGTAAGAAAACAGATTTGCCTTTCACTTTGTCCTGGCCTAGCATGTTTCAGCTGAATCTGCCTTCTTTCTGCACCTGCACAGTTCCTGCTGCTGCAGAATGTTCCACACAGCACCCAGAAGGGTGGGATAGTGCCAGCTAAGCTCTGCTGTGAAGGAGAGGTGAGATCCAGACAAGAGGGATTTGAACACAGTCTGGTCACAGTGTATTATAACTTTCCTTTTGTGTACACAACAGTTGAAAGAAAATCCTTTCCTATCTTTACTTCCTAGGGGTTTTTCCCTTCAGGCAGATATATTCCTGTTCTGGGCACATCCTTGTTTAAAAAACATGCAGTGAAGAAAGTGATACTGGCTGCAATAAAACTGCAGTAATTAAAGTGAAAATTGTTATAGTTTCTTGCTATATTCCCTATGCCTGAAACTGTCTCAGCATCCCTCAGTTTAGTAAAAGGAGGTAGAGACACAAGAGATTTTTAATTAAACAAAGTGTAGATTAGATCTCACAGAAGACATTGAGAATGAAACTCTCTGGAAATGCAGCAGAATTTTATTTGATGATGCTGATATAATGTGTATTATTTGAGTTGGGAAAACCTCTGGGCTTTACTGTGAATTCTTTCTTTCCTCACTGCTATTGCTTGTCAATGAAATTTTCTCAAGACTCCTTAGGAAGACCGGTGCTGACTTGGGGACAAAGATAAACCCTCAAAGACTTGTTCACAAACAGATGACAAAAAATACCCAGGCCCTTGATTTGCTATGAACACCATTTACTTTGCAGTAGCAGTGTTGAAACCCACAACATGCAGGAACTGGGCTTAACATGAAGGTGTTGACAAAGCTGAGTGAAGAGAATGCACCTCTGTTCCCACAGAACTGTGTTAATTACATTAAATCTCCTGTCCTCAGAAAATCCGTAATGTAGGAATTATTGTTGGGTTTGTCTGACCAGTTAGGTTCCTTATGAGATACATACTGGTGGTGTGTATTTAAAAACTAATTTTAAAGGAATCATTGTGTTTAAAAATGGGTCTGGGAAAAATGAGCTGAACTATGGGAGCAACCATGGATGTGCAGCTTGTGCCTTTCAAAACTTCCCACAATTACTAAGGGCTTGAGGTTGGACTTCTATTGCAAAGATCTCAGGTGATTTGTTTTGTCTGCCAGCTAAATCTAACTCCAGAACACAGCCAGAGTGTGCTTGCTTTGCTTAACACCATTCTTTTACAAAATGTTTCACTTTTATAAAAATGTAAGCAAATAGGCTTAAAAGAGATTTGCAGTAAAGTCCCTTTCCTATTAATTTCTTTATTGATAAGGAAATAATACATGAGGAAAAATTGTTAAAGATGATGGACATCCACATTTCATGTCTAACGTCTAACATGTCTAACCTTAAAGGCCACCTTCCAGAAAACAGGTGGGTTGTATATTGTGCCTCACATATTTTCATTTCAGTGGGAAGGAGTTCAGCTCCTTGTGCTTCATGGCAGACCTTCAATAAACTAAGGTACTTTAGAATCCCTCATTCTTTTAAAAAGCTGGCACTAACCCATCAACCTCAATTCTTAAAGATGCTGACTATCAGCAAGTGGAGTTATGGCTATAAATCAAATGCAATTTCTGTGCCCAAAGGAGTTATTTCGATTGTAAAGCAGTCAGTAGTCTAAAAATGCTGGTCACACCATTATCCACAGTAATTTTTTCAGGTTCAAAATAAAATACTGAGTCATATTTTGGCTTTAGGTATTGGAAGAGTCCAAATGTCTCGTGCGGAGCTTCCTGAAATCCGGACTTGAAGATGTGAACGAGAAGGAGTGTCAGATGTTGAAACAGCTGTGGAGTTCTTCCAAAGGACTGGATTCGTTATTCAGCTACTTGCAAGACAAAATTTATGAAGTCTGATGTCTTGGCCTGACTTAAAGAGAAATTGCTCCAGTTGTGACCAGAGTCAGACATGACCATGTTTGAGAAGCAGAGGCAATGCATCAGTGAGGAATTTGTGATCCCAAAGCCTGTGGCTGTGTGAGGCACACGGCTGCTCGTGGCCGGTTTGATTTTGTGGGCAGGCGTTCAGTGGGCGCGACCTGTGCAGAGGCTGCATCTTTCACATTGCTCATCCACACCCAACTCTACATTCCATGTGCTGAGAGGCACCACTGAGGCCCAGCAAGGCTCACCCACTGGAAGGGTTTATTTTGTCTGTCCTTAACTTATTCTTGCTGTTGCAGCACATCTGGGCTGACACAGAGGGCTCAGTCTAAAATCCGGGTCGGCACAATCTTTTGTAGACCCAAAAACCATACGTTAGAAATATGTTAATTATTTTTTTTCTAAGTTCTAACAGTTTAATGGAAAAATCTGATAATTTATATGTATAGTGTGTAAATTTAGTTTACAAAAACTACTAGATTTTTTTTCTTTGTTAAATTTATTTAACTTATTTATTTTGTGTTCATATTCAGCTGTTTATTGATCACAGATCTTATTTTCATATTTCCCTTTTGACTGAATTAAAAGCATCATATGAGAATGCAAACACATTTTTAGCAGCAAACTGAGTAGAAAAATAAAGAATATATAGAAAACCCACAGAATGTTGTGGGCAGTAGATGAAACAGCCACATGCATGCTCCTCTATGTGTAAAATTGTACAAAAAAAAGTACAAAAACAGATTCATTTGCCAGGGTTAAGAGAACAAAAGTGGGTTCTGGCACAGTGAGTCCCCCCTAAGTCTCTCTTCACTTTCTGCCTTCTTGAGGAGCACTGAAGGGCTTGCCAACCAGACGTTTCTTTAAGTTTACTATATTCCTGTTAGCGGTATCAGTAACAGGGTGAGTGGTGCCGTTCCGTGGCATCGTACTGTTTTTCAGGTCTAAACACCCCTTTTGGTCTGAAGTCTAAAAGCAAATCCTTATGAGCCTTAGTCTAGCTGCCTGATTCCTCAGGTGTGAGATAATCTCTGCTCTGGAGGCCTTTGGGTGTGGGCCAGCCGTTTCTACAAGGTGCTAGGCATTGAACTTGTGGAGGCAGAGGTTTTGTTTTGCTTTTCCCAGCTCTCCACCTGGCCACCCCACCACCTGTAACAAGAACTTACGGCTATCCATAAAAGCAGTCCACAATAAACAAGGAAAATCCAATCTGCTCTTTTCAAATGTGATCCTAGAACTGTTCAGTGACACTGACTGACTTCTGAACACTGGATCTCTCTGGGTTCTTTCCTGCTATGGGCAGTTCGTGTGGAAAGGACAGGAGCATGCTCTGAGACTTCACCTGCCATTGTAGTATGCCCAAATTGAAACCTCTTGAAGCAGAAGCTTTGCACATTTGTTTGCTTTGTAATTTGTGCACTTGCTCTCCATCCTTGAGCTCGGTGATTATGATTTAAACCTCTGCAAATGAGGCTGCTCAGCTTTCTCCCTCTTAGCATTACCATAAAGAGTTTCAGCAAAGCCTTTGTAAAGTTATTGAACAGGTGATTCCAGTAAACAGTAGCCTTCAACATATTAATGTAACATTTCCTTTTCTACAAATAATTAAAAGTGGGTTTTTTATGCCCTAATTGTACCACTGAATTTTAAGGCAATCACTACTCTTAATGCAGAAGTTCTCATGGAAATTCTTCATCAAAAATACAGAATCTGGCTTCTAATTAGCCTGTTTAAAATGTTTTTTAAAAGAAACTTATTGAAACCATTAGCTTACTTTAAAATGACTGAAAGAGAATTCTTTCAATGACTATTTGAAGTGATGGATGCACGGTTTGTTTTCTCCCAACCCTTGCTTTTGTCCACAGCCTGCCAGCAGTGCCACGGGCCGTGCTGGATCGAGGCCCTGCAGGGGCAGGTGCACACGGAGTCACCTGGAAAAAGAGGGATCACCCAGGTGAAAACCACTCACACACACACACACGACTTTGCACAATCAGCCCCCAGCATACACCTTCAGAAAAACAAAAAAAAGGCAGTGGAAAGTACCATGATTCCTCAGTTTCCTTCATTTCCTTTATTCCTGTCCAGAGAGCCATAACTCCTAATCATTTGTTAATAAGATGTTGGGAAGATTATTTGCATACAATGCTTAGTTTTTGTAGATAAATATAGCAAGATTGCTCAGCAATGTGAAGGAATGCATTCTGAATGAGATTTGCAAACAGAGAAGACTCTTACGTTGTTGGATCTTTCAAACTGCACCATTTCATCTGAATTTTCAGATATCTGTATCTTAGCATTTTTTATGACAAACAAATGGTTGAAATACATTTTCTATAGTTATTTTTCCATTAAAGCAAGCGCTAACCATAGTTAACATTTTTAATTATTCATATCTATACAGTTACAATCTAGTTTTCATGGAATCTATTTTCCCTTCAAAAAAGAGTAATAACAATGTTGAAAGCTTCTTTTCCAGTATTTAAATATCAGAATCTGAATTTTCTCTTGTGTTTCCATCCTTACTGGGTATTCAGATATCTAGATGTACTGTACATATTAGTCTGGGTACCTTTACTAATATTCACAGTATTTAAGATGAAAAATGCAATTTGTTGTTTAAGTATGTTATTTTATTCTTGTGTAAATTGTTTTGTACAATCTTTAAAAATCTACAGTTTTGCATTTGTAGATATTAAAGGTAAGCAATTTATTTTGTGTTGTCCTGCATGTATATTTTTGCTGTAGATAAGTGTTGCTTAGTTTACTATTTCAGTACATTTCTGTTAAAATAAATAAGCTTACAAACTTTAATACAGTATATATTTTCAAAATATAAACTTTTATATTTCTGTGGTAGGTTAGGGTATGCGTTTTAGGCAATCTTTTTCACTACTATGAACTGTTCTTTTAATCTATAATATAATGGTTTTGTGCCAATAGTTTTTCATTAGAATAAAATGCTCTTTTAATGTTAGGGATGAACAGAGAATTTTGGTTGGGGTTTGTTTTCTTTTTGGTTTTGGGTTTTTTAATTATTTTGCCAGCCTTTACAGTTTTAAATATAATTTATAAATGTATTGCATTTGTGAATAAGCCTTACCATTAGGTACAAGAAATCTTTAAAGCTGCATAATTGCTTATGCAGCACTAAGGACTTCCCCAAATAATTGCTGTAAGAAAGTTAGCAAATCAGAGTACAGGGCCTTAAGTTTTTCTTGTGAAAAGGATAATACGGGTTGTTTCTTTTGAACAACATAGGTAGACTTGTCAGCATGGGCTTTGTTATATATAAACTGTGCATTTGTGCTCCCAACCATGGTAGTTTAATCTCAGGCTTTGTGTGGCTGGGTCTATAAAAGTCAAATCTGGCTAAAGCCAGCACTCTTTAGGAGACACTAAAGAAGTTTACATAAGAGACTTATAGACAATCTTATCATAGTACATTTGGGTACTTGCTATCCTCAATGTGTTATCTGTGTCTGCCCAATTAACCGTATGTTTTAAGCCATATTAAATCTCTTTACTGCTATTTTAAATACTACACTGAAAGTCATTCACTAGCTTGCTTGCTCACAGACAGGATTTCAATTTTTAGTGAATAAAAATGTTATGCCTTCCATAAAAAACAAAGGACCAAAGAATCGCATTATTCTAACAAAGCATTAGTTCCTTTGCCAGTGAACTGGTTTGACATTTATACCGAAGATCAAACAGTCTCTTTCTGCTTCAAACACTGCGTCCTCATCCATGTCAGGTGTAAGGGGGAAAGATGTATCCACTGAGGTGTTGGGAAAGGAGTGATGTTCAGCTGGGATGGCATGTCTATTGGTAAGGCTTATTACCAAACCTCTGAGATGAAGCAAAGAACCAAAAATTCACAAGTTATGTCAATGTAAATTTATTTTCAGAACTTGCACAAATAATTAATTGTAGAACTTTGCAAATTAGGCCCTTAAGTTATTTTGTCAGAATGCCATGGAACAGACTAAAACAGTTTCTAATATTTGTAATGATGAGTACATATTATAATATTATAAGGGTACAGGCACCCCTATATCACAGTGTTGTAAATATTTTCTGAAACTGGTACAGTACTGAGGGACTTGTATCTTCTGATATATCAAATATTGACTGTCTAGATCAAATTGTACACAATTTATTTGTTGATGGTCCTGTAACTAGTGTATGGACACATTTCTGGGTGCCTTAGAAGTTGTATTTTTCATGTGTGTTAATATGCAGTATTTATACATTGTGAGAAGCTGCTTTGAATAAAAACATTGAAACTTCATTTCAATGCAGTGGTTTTCAATTTTACATAATCAGAAGCAATGTGATAAATGATAGCCATTATATATGATAATAATATTCATGGGCTCCTGCCTTCCCAAAGAGACCAGGCACACAGTGGGCTTTTCAAAAGAATTTTTTTTTCAAATGGCAAAACCCAGGGCACTAAGAGACACTGCATTAAGAACTCTCTGAAATCAATTATGATCCATTTCAATTACCATTTCTTGATCAAGTCCAAGAAAACCACCAAGAACTGTCACCAAAAGCACTTTGTAGGACACCATTATCACTTTCCCCATTATCACTTGTTTGATAAAGCATTCCTGCCCAGAAACAGCTGCTCCAGGCAGGATTTTGGCTCCACATGAGGGAATTTGAAGTGGTGTTTGCCAGGAGGGCCAAGATCCAGCCCAGCCTGGTGCAGGAGAAGGTGGATCAGCCTGTGGGCCCCTCGTGGCTCTAGACATCATTTTTGCTGTACCAGAGGATCCTTTGCTCACAGCATCCACAAAAGCTATTTCCAATCACGTATCTCCTGTGATTAGAGGAGTAACTGTAAATTACTTCTGCCTGGGGCAGAAAAGGAGGGATAATTTTACAGAGAGCCGGGGTTAGCCAAGCCAGCTATACAACAAGGTCTGAAAAAATGACCTACACTTCACTCAAAGGAAACAATTATGTTCTAGCAATTATATTGGTTGGCTTTAAACTGACCAACACTTAGTAAAAACCCTGGTCAGCTATCTGAAGCAGAGGATTGTGCAATTTAGTCTTGCTTCACTATCAACAAATGCAATTATTTATTACAGTGAATATTGTCAGGAGTAACTTATTCTGGCATGCAATGGACTGTGAGCAATGAGCACATGATGAACAGGATGTGACACCTTTCCTGTCTAACAGTTTTATCGATAGTTTGGTCTAGTTTTGACACAAATTTTCAACATGTCAATTTCATTTTAAATAACTCATTTTTAAAAGAAAGCAAAAATTCTTTAAAATTAAAAATGTCATCCAACTATTTGGGGGAAGGATTTTCAAGCTTTTTCAAATGTCAGTCCCTGTTGCAGCAAATTAATACACAAATTACAGGGAAGAGGAACCTGTTATGTATATATAAAGAAGTAATTGTATGTATAAAAGAACAGGAAGGTATTAATCCCAATTAAGGTATAAAAACAGGTCAAAGCTCTGAATACACTAAGATGTGCCACGTCTCATTTTGAATAACAGAAGCAGTATTTCATATGGCAAGAACAAGGAGAGGTTCTGAAAGCAAATGAAAGCATGCAAAAAAAAACCCAGAAAGACAATTGTAAACACTGGGGGAGTTCAGAGCAAAACAATTGTCAGAATTTGGACTTGGAGACAGTTTGGTTGCAAAGGAAAAAGTCAGGTTTGATTCTGGATATATTAACTTCAGGAATTCACCTCTCTTATTTGTCTTATTTGTCATGAAACCACCTCAGAAGTAAAATTTAATCAAACATAATCCATCTCTTCACAACTCTGACTTAACCTCAAAGCCAGTCTTCAGCTGTAGCAAGAGAGTTTCAGATTACTAAGAAAGCCAGACTAACAACCCCCTCTAGAATTCAAACCATTTGAACTTTGTTAACAGCACTTTGCTTTAATTTATACTCTTTCCTTGGTTTTACAAATTTGCTCATTATAGATATATCATAAAAATAGAACTGCTAAAAACTTTATTAAATTCCAATTAAGTCCATCTGGTGTGACTCAGTAATTTTCATCTGGAACAGTTAAGAGTACTATGGGAGAAAGAAGGCAATTTTCATCTGGAGAAATGAAACATTTTGTATTTAGTAACTTTAAAAATTCTATGTCAGACTTTGTTACCTTTCCTTATCACTTAATGACACTGGTGTCACTTGAACAAACCCCCTGGATCCAAGTCAAGAGCCACCACCATCAATGGAGAGCCTCATCCTGACTTCACTTGCTTCTAAAAAACCCAGTGGCTGATAGGTACCACAGCAAACTCCTTCACAGCAATAGTACAGGAGTATCTTGTAGCCATCTCTTCAAAAGATAAAATTTAACAGCGGTGCCTATGAAATTCTGTATAGATTTCAACATTTTCAATGTTACTGCTGACTCCTGTTAGTAGAAAGTCATGCCCTGCTGTGTTTTAACCTTCCTCAACTCTTCAGTCACATTTATCAACTTGAATTGTGGATGACTGTGTAACATCTGTGAAACTGATTTTATACATTGGTCATAGACAGAAATATACTGGTGAACAACTGTAAAGAGAAAAGTGAAAATGCTCTTTGCAACCAGGAGTCATGTTTGAAATAAGGGCTGTCGAACTGCTGCTGCTTCCTAAGATGAAATAAAAAGCTTCTAACAATGGAGTTTCTAAAATGAAAAATTATTTAAACACTAAGCAGCAATCTTGACTCGTTAGAACTGAGTTAATTACTATCATCTAGAAACAACTTATTCACAGTCATCCAGAAATGTGTTTCTGATGTGTCTGGAGATAAGTACTACACTACTCCAAAAAGATCAGCAATTCCCTACTGCTGTCCTTCCAGATGCCTGGTTACTGCATATGCTGCCCACCAGGCTCTGGGTATTCACTTTCATTAAATGAATACAGGAATTCACATCAAACTCTTCCCATGTCTAATTATTCAAGATCTACATTATTTCAGCCTCTCACTTGCTGATTTTATATACAGCTGCAGCAACTTTGTCAGGGGCTCAGACTCTGACAATTCCCTTCAAGTCTGCCTTTTGCCCATTAGACTCAAAATGAGCAACAACTCCACACACCCAATGGCTGAGGGCTGCTCCTGCTCAAGGGTCAGATGGGCACAGCTTTGATGGCTGGTTGGACTGTGGGCTCCAGAGCTTCCCTTTATTTCTAAGAGCGAGCCTTACTGAGATCAGTGGTCCAGACCTGAGTTTTATGTCACGACCTTTTATCACTCCTTTGCATAGGGCTGCTCCTCATGAGGTCTGAGGCCTCAATGCAATTTAATAACTGTAAAGCAACTACAAGCTTCTGATGCCCATGGCCAGGGCATCTGACAAAAGCCCAGACATGGTGCTGATAACACCCACCCCACCCAGAGCACTTGACTTCATCAGACCAGAAAAACAGCACATTTTATTCTTCAAGTATTTACATGTAGCAGGATGAAGCAGACTTATTTTCCTGGATGCTAATGTGATGCCAGCTGGAAAGGAATATCCCAAAGCACGTTAGACCTGGTAGGATTCATCTTCCATACGTGGCTGTAACTAGTTAGAACACAAAGACACTGTCTCCTTCTAAATGATGCTTTTTAAATAAATGCTTTTCATCTGAAAATATATTCAAAGATTAAAACTGAGCTTTAAAGGAACAGTCTGCAATGTGGCTGATTTGAAAGGCTAAAACTTTTCCCAACCATTTCAAGTATGAGAAAATCCAACAGCTCTCCATTTGTGATTCAAGCACTTGGTAAACACACTCCACAACTGTACCATGGCTGTGTGCCAATGAAATGGTGAGTCAGCAGGCAGGGGAGGGAATCAAGTGTCAAGAATGCATTTAACCCTCACTCAGAGAACATTCTTCTTACTAACAGAATGAAAGCACAACATAAAAATGCAAAAAATTACTGGAATTTTTTAACCACTAATACAGGCAACTATCTCAATTTTCTTCCAGCTTTACAGAATTTCTCAAATTTTAAATTAGGACAAACACTTAAGAAAATAGCTAACAGCAAACTGATGAGAAAGAGGTTCATGAACATGTATCAGTGCAATCCTAAAATCCTTACTCTGACCAAAATCCCAGTGATAACCCTGGCAAGACTGAGTGCTGAAGGGTTTCACAGGAGCATTAGAATTGATAAAAATTGATACTTGCACAGATATTAAAAAGGAGTACATTTTCCTAATGAAAATATAGTTCAACTCACCTGTCCTATTTCCAGAGGAGTATCTGTGCACACTACTTTGCTTCACAGTTTTCTTGTGGAGTTTTTCCTAAATCATTTTTAAATTAACCCATTGTAAAAAATTCCTCACTAAAGCATCACTGTGCATGATCACTCTAGGCACTCTATTCAGGATGGAAAAAGAACATACGAAAGTGTGGATTAAATACATATATATATGAAAGAGTACTCAGTCATCCACCTGAAGATTGAACACTCATTTACAAGGTTGTTAAACACTGCCAAACCTGAATGACAGCATTTTATACCTCCTTTCTTACTCTTCACAGGTGTAAATAACCTCACTGGACACCTGGGGAGGAGGGGAAAGGAGCAGGGAGAAAAGACTCCAGTTATTACCTTCAGAGTGTTAGTTAAGCGTAGTTACAGACCAGCTGTGAATTTACAGCTTGCCCCTATTTTGGAACAGATACAGTTTCCAGTTAAGGCTGAGGACAGCCAGCTCTGCCTGAGCCTACAAATACCTACCCAAAGCAGTTTTTTTAAACATCTGGCCCCACTGACCTCCATGGCCTGAGCCATCTCCTCCAGGAGCTCAACTCACAGCCAATATCATCCCTTTCCTGTTAGTTTGTCCTGCCCTGATTAAGCCTGGGCTGTGAAATGGCAGAGATAAGAATTGGTTTGTATAGACACCTGGTATGTCCAGGGTGGAGATACAGTAAGCATCCCTTCAGAGCTCTGTGAAAGTCTTTTCTCCCATCTAATGGCCCTCATACAGCCTAAGTCAAAGTTTAGACAACACCATCACCAATGGCATTAAGAGACAAGGCCTGGCAAACCCGGCTGGAGTGGTCAGAAAGATTTTCCCCCCGTTCTTCAGCTGTCTTTCTGCCAGATGTTAACAGCTGTAGCAGAATTACAGACACATCTGAGCCAAAGCAGATAAATTTGAGCTGACTGTGAGCTCAAGTGGTTGACCAGAATCTAGGACATTTGAAAGATGGCAATGTCCCACAGAAGAACACAACAGCAGGAAGATTTTCTCTTCTAACACCACATTCCCCTCCATCATCTTACAGACTGGAAATACAGAACTATGACCAAAGAATAACTATGAGAAACCAATGTCACTCACTGTGAAGGATTCTTCCATGAGTTGCACTTGACCTACACAAATGTGAGAAGAGAACCAGGTCCTGAAGAACTTCATTTTAGAAATTCCCCATGCATGCTGCTAAATTCCTCCATCTGAGACTTCAAAAGAAAGAGAAATGCAAAAGATTGTCAGTGTGCAGTATTAAGCTTGCAGTTTATGGAAGAAAATCAAGACACATCTTTCTTGTATGCAGAAGGCTCTCTGTAATCTTCCATCATTATAACACTAATTCCCAGAAATCCTGCAGAGCTCCAGAACTCTCTAGAGCACTATTTTTCATACCAAATACTTCTCCATGAAAACTATCTTTTAAAGAAATCTATTTACAAATAGGAAATGCTTTATTTTTTCTCCCAAACCCAAACCCCTTTTTAGTTTTCTCTGTGTACCTCCCTGGGAAATGACAGCATCTCCAGGTTATTCCATCCTACCCTGCTTGGAGCCTGTGGAACACACCAGGAGAGACAGAAAGAGAAGGAAATGACACATGTAATGACATTACAAGGCTAACACAATTGTTGATTTAGCACCAAAAGTATCCGAACACTTTAGAGCTTGGTGGCTTGTTGTATGAAGGCTCTTCACCCAGATAATGTGAATAATTGTTGGGAATTTTATTTATATAATTATCAATTTTTATGCAGAAAGCATTAGCAGATACTGTTTTAAATAATTTCAGATACTCAGCACTAAGTAAGTGGCTCATTTTCAGGAACCAACCAAGAAAAAACACTCCACAGAATGTCATATATTCCTTCAAAAGGGGAGCTACATTTCATTAGCATGGATGCTTAACTGGAGTAAGCCTCAGTATGGGGACTGTTTTCAGCAATAGTTGGTAATTTAGTAAAGTACTAATAAAATGTTTAGGCAGGTTGCATTTAAATAGCATAATGATATATAATGATATATAATTACTAAAAAAGAGTGCCAAAACCATTCTGCAACAGACCACATTCAGTTTTCATGCACTGTGCAAATCCATTTGAAAACAGAAAGGATTCCAATGTCCACTGTACAGTGGCCAGGGCACAGGCAAGCTGTGAAATTTATGCTCTCAGTCACAGAGGAGAACCTTTTACTTAAAAGCACACTCCAAGTTTCTCTCACAGAAGCTACAGAAATTAAAAGAAAATATTCTTAACACATACAGGAACAAATAAGCACACAGCAGCAGTGAAGCCAGCAGCTCTTCTGCAGGGTCATGATGAAAAACCACCAGGAAAAGAAGCAAGAGCCTGTGAGGAAGGATAATGCTCACTGACCCCACCACAGGGGACACAGCAGGAACCTGGCCCCACAGGACGTGTCTAAGGGTGAGGCATCAATTCAAAAGTAACTTTGGTGGAGAAGGTACCAAAATGTTCTGCTGCAGCAAGGTATGGGGAGATAATTCTTTGTGGCTAAGCAAAACATGCAGCAGGCAAAAGGAACTTGTCACAGCCAGGATGAGTTTCAACCAAAAGAAAATGCAAATATCTACAACTTAAAAATGTGTCAATGAAGATAATCGCTCAGTGGCAAAAATGCATAAGGGTGAAGCTGAAATGCACAAAATTGCAACCTTAGCAGTTAAAAAATAAATTTAAAAAATAAATAAAAATACTGCAGAGACAAATGTTTATATTATAGATATTATCTCTAGAAGATAAAAAGCAGTAACACCCAGTACAGAGGTATTTTGATTTTCTAACTCCTCTTGTGATGACAGCAGTTCTCAAACCGTGGTATAAATGCTGATAGTCTAGCAGGTCCCAAAATTGCGTGCAGAATCTTTATATTCTTTATAAATCTTTGTATTTCTCCATAATAGCCATTAGTGTCTTTTAGACTAACAAAAGGCTGCCATGAACATGGGGCCCATGTTCCAGAAAAGGTCCTGTTTGTTCTTAAATCAAATCTAAGTGTCATTCATATTATTAATATGGTGACAAATAGTTTATACATACACATAATAATTGTGAATTTTTTTATTTTACTCTACATGAAGCTAAAGCTTGGCAGGCCCTTCCAACTTAAATTATTTTATGATTTGCAAACAAGGTTATATGCATGAAAATAACTATCTTTTTAAAACAGGAGGAAGGTCTTGTTCATTTGACAAGAATGGTTCATTTTTTAGAGATTCAAGCCTTACAACTAGAAAAAATAGGTCATCTTCAACTGATATGAAAAGAATTATAACCAAGCAAGTACAAAATGCTGAACCAACATCCTTGGGGTGAGATTCTCACCCTGTAAGTCAACTAATGCTCTAAAATGTTCTAATTTCTATTACTCAAGACCTCCCAATTTTTCCTGTGTATAATCTGTGCTTTGAACATTAAGATAACATTTATATGAAGGGAGTAAGATATTCAGGGGGTTAATGTTCTACTTTGTGGACAGATTACCAAGAAAGAACCTTCCCTTGTTCTAAAAGGCATTTCTGTTCTGTGGATTCAGAAAGCTGATTTCACCACGTAACTGAGTCATGAAGGAAACTGCTGAGCAGCACCAGCCAAGAAATAAAGATCAGGTTGCCTCTACTGCTGCTCAAACTTGCACCTTTTTTGCTCAAACCCATTTGTACACAGTCACTTCAATCTCTTTAGAGCTCCCCTTGTACAGCAGTTTGGTTTCCTGAAGCACAGCAGGAGCTTCATCCCCACCCTCCCAGATAAGAGCCCTGAGCCATAAATCCCAACACTCTGCTTGCTCTCTCTCACTGATCTACAGAATTAAGAATTATAAAACTGAACACACAGTGGACAAATTCACCAGTTCCAATGTGGCAGCAAGGTGATCACCCAAACCCTTTTCCCCTTTTCCTTCCCATCTTTGATGCTGGCAGATGTGGTATTAAGGGACACACCTATGTGGAGGACCTGGCAATGTTATGTTTGGTGTTATGGTTAGACTAAAGGGACTTAAAGGTCTTTTCAACCTGAACAATTTTATGATTCTATTACAATAGAGATGAGATCTTAAACCCAGATTTGTCTCCATTACCAAGACGCTGTGGTAACACAGACAAAGATAGTTCTTGTCCTAGGAGGCGGAAAATTCACCATCAGAAATAGTTATAAATACAGAACATGGAAATTTGATATTGACCTTGCTGCACTAAAATCAATAAGAGATTTTTCACCAACATGAATGGATCAAGCCCACAGATGGGAGATCCGCCAGCTTTGCTCATCAGCCTCTACCTAGCCTTTGCACAGGCTCATTTATTACAATCATCACATTAGAGGGAGGTCTTTGAGATCAATACAAAAGTGGAACAGACACAGTAGGTTTGTATGAAATGGAAAAATGGGGTTTGAAGCTGGGATCAAGAGACAATGAGACAAAAGACAAGCAGGAAATAGCACAGGTTAGCAGGTGATACAAATCGTTACAACTCCAAGAGAACCGTGAGACATCTTTATGAATACAGGGCTTGGAAACTAACAGGATAAAGCACAAGGAATGAAGAGGTTGAAAATGGGGCTTTACTTCAAAAAAAGAGGAGGGTTGAGTACATTTTTATATAAAGGTAATTCAGGGAAATAAAATATTTCTCTCAAAATCAGGACTTGGAATTACTCAGTGGATTTGTTGTCAGCCTGCACAGTGAAAGGCATTGGGTTTGAAGGGAAGGAGGGACTAGTCTGAACATGAGGGACACAGTAATGCACTGACTGATTTACACAGGATTTTGAAGTCAGAAGCAACAATTGTAAAAATAACCACAGAAATTTAAAAATACCAAAAATTGTGTGTTCTCAGAGCACACAATTACATTAATAAGCAAACAAGCTGTTAGTGGGTATCGCATGATTGATTTTTGGGTTCACTGCTATGAAGATTTGATTCAAAAAACGTAAAGATACTTCCACTGTGACTGATAGCAAGACAAATGAATTAGGGGCTGCCAGCCAAAGAGTCTATTTTATCTCAGGAGAAGGGTTGCTTACTCATCCCTAGTCAAAAGCCCCTTTTAAACTGGAAGCAATTTTAAAACCCCAAGGAAAGATGGAATTTAAATTATTTGTGAGGGTGGAAGACTGAGAGGTTTTCCTACATGACCAGTTATTTCCCAGAAAAATATCAGATGCTCTATCATCATATTTGTGATATTTTCCCCAAATTAAACTCCAGCCAATACAGTTAAACTCAGACTCATCACAGCAAATTGAATTTGCTCTCCCTTTCTTTGCAATGTACAATTGTTGCAATCTGCTATTTGCTTTTCTCATGGTCATATTTCTGCATAAATCAGTGCATTCAAATAATTCCAGTGAATCAGTTAATACTTCAAATGAAGTTCAAATGAATTCAGATGAATCAGCCAGTTTAGAGAGAGAAAACAATTGAGCAGGTCAAGGTGATGGGTTGAAACCCAGGTTCAACCCTCTGCTCCAGCATGAGGTGCTCCACGCACATGGTATGACATGTGAATTGCTTTTGGGATCAGTCTGCAAAATATTTAGGTACTTTTCACTGAAATCCCCTAAACCACACAATCAGTGAAGAACCCCAGTCCATCAGCTATTTCACAGAGCCACAGAATGATTTTGGTTGGAAGGGACCTTAAAAATCATCTCATTCCAGCTCCCTGCCATGGCAGAACACCTTCCACTACACCTGCTTGCTCCAAGCCCCATCCAACACTTCCAGTGATGGGGCACGGGCCAGCCACAGCTTCTCTGGGAAACCTGTGCAGTGCAGGCACAGCAAAGAATTCCTGAGTAAAGAATTTCTTCCTTTCATATGTTCCAAGCCTGCCCTTTCAGTTTAAAACCATTGTCCCTTGTCCTGTCACCATCTGCCCCCATAAAAAGTCCCTCTCTCTCCTTTTTATAAGCCCCCTTCAATGCACTGGAAGGCAGAAGAGACAAATGAGGTCTCCCTGGAGCCTCCTCCTCCCCAGGATGATCAGCCCCAGCTCTCAGCCCTTCTCCATGGCAGACGGGCTCCAGCCCTCTGAGCATCTTCATGCCATCCTCCACTAACAAATCCACATCTCTCTTCTGCTGTTTTCCCTTGTATCCAAATTATCACAAATTGTAACTCCAAAACTGTGATCAGCTGTTTAAACCAAGAGAGAGACAGCAAAATCATAAGCTTTTAAAAAAGCTCAGACAACAGAGGGGAATGGAGACATTTTTTTGTTCTATACCACTCCACACTGGAGTTACATCTCCCTTTCTGAGATACTAAGGTTCCTCTGGAAAATAAACAACACACAGACTAACCATTCATTCATCCATGAGATAAACTCAAATTGCCAGCTCCACAGTTAAGCAAATGCAAAATAAAGTGACTAAGAAATTAGTCACTGAACAAGTATATTTGAAAATAAATTATGCATATTATATGAATGGTGTCTAACAATCTCTTTTGGCAAGGGCATAACTCTGTGAGCACTGAAATCAGTGATACAGCCCAGGTTCATTTCCACAGGTCAGGATGAGAGTCCTGAACTGACATCCTGACAGGCATTTAACCTGTGCTGGATCAGCCCCTCAGCAGACAGCAAGCAGGTACTCTCTACAGAAAACCTACCAAGGACACAAAGAAAGAAATATTAGAAAGAAAATGAAGTCCCAAAAGTCCTTTACTGTAAAGACAGACACTACTTGTGGATGGGTGAACCTCAGCATTTAGCTCCAATACAAGGCAGAGAGCTGTAAGGGAGTACATATTTCCATCTGGGCACAACTCCAATTTTATATTAATAAACTGGCTCTTTTTTGTAAACAGAATCAATATCCTGTTGAAAAGCGATTCTCAGAAGAGCAGGAAATTAGAAAATATTAATATTAAATTAATCAAACTTCTCTTCATGAAATATTGTTCATGTTAATGAATAAATCTCTTTTTTTGATTTTTTCAGAGTATGTACACTTGAGAACTGAAAATGCTACCCTATGAGCTATGTGCTCATTTGAGATATGCAAAGGTACGTATTTCCTTCTTATTAATTCTGATTCCACGAACACTGAGTGCAATTTCTACTTTCAGGGATTATGAATTATAAATATGATATAATTTTTCAGGATGAATCATAAAGAATAAGTTTCTTTTTGGTCTTTGGTATTTTTCAGCAATACTGGATTTGCCTCTAAAAGTAGAAGGGGCAGGGATAAACCATGCAAGAAAGCTAGAATTTTCTAAAATGTTTTATTTTACTACTGGCACACCAAATTCCCATTTCCTTGTCCCTGTCAGGAAATCTCAGAGACTCAAATGTCATCAGTTACATCACTGGAGGCATTCTAGTCCATGGCTTGCATTTTTACATAGCTAAGGAATTTCTAAGTTCTCTACAGTTTTTCTTTTCCAGAAGGGTAACAGCAGTTCCCAGTTTAGAAGAAATGTATCCAAGACAGAGAGAGGCTGCCCTGGGCATAGAGCAATGAAAGCAGGGACAAGAAGGAAGAGTGAAATGGGGTGAGGTTTGGGGGAACAGAATGTCCAAAAAGATCAGAAATGTGGCTTGGCTTGTGAACCTGATGAATATTACAAGCACTCAGAAATTATTACTTGGTCTGAATGTGGATAAAAGGCATGGGGATAAGAGAGGAAAAGAAAGATTTTTCCAATCTTTCAAAATCTAAAATCATAAAAAATCTTTAAGATTAAAGAAAAATCTGCTGAAACAAAATTAGTTTGTAAAGCAGGCTTAAGGTGCAAGCCTAAATTTAACCACAGCATTCATTACCAAGAACACTTCAAAACACATCACACCCAGGGAAGGTTGGTTACTTACTCCATCCAGCCTGTCTTTCTAGATCTCAAAACTTTGCTTCCTTACTGCATCAAGCTATTTTAACTTTTGAACTGAAGAGTTGCAGGGGCTTTGGTATGACCTTCTGAAGGAAGTTACACTCGAGCAGAACATACCTGAAAATATCAAGTGCACAAACCAAACACCATATTGAGAATCACTTGCAAGACTGGTGCTTTATTTACTGAGCCTTTTTCCTTTTGCGTCTGCACATTCACAAACAGTAACTTTTTATGATGTCCACTGGAAGCTCAGTGTGAGAGTTCACTGTGATGCCTTTCAAGCAATAAGTAAACATTTTTAACTGTGTGTGTGCCAGATTAGCTGGGAGTTTCCCATGTCCTGCCCTGCAGCCGAGATCACTGCTGACTGCCCCTGAGTGTGGATTCCACTGGTGAGTGGGAGAGCGATATGACAGTTCCCTGAATTACTCACTCACCCTAACACACACTTTTATTACAATGTACAGAATTCACTCAGGGGAAAGAAAGTAAATCTATTCACAGTCTTCAACATTTCTACCCTTCCAAAAACGTATTTCAGCAATTTCCAACCATCCCTCTTCTCTCTGTTATTTTTAAAATGCCATCAAAATTAGCATAAACTGTCATTAATTTCCTTTGCTACAGTTTGTTACCTGTAAAATGGGAGTGGTACACACATCTCTCAGACTGCTTTGAATTAAAATGATAATCCAAGAACAAACATGCATGAAAGCCTCTGAAGGAATTAATCTACTTGTCTATAGGGTTGAGTGTGAATGTTGTACATAGGTCAACTGAAAAAATCAGAAAAAAACAAAATACCAAGTTGCTGTCCATTTTAATGTACAAGGAGTTCATTCAGAAATTTCACTCTTGAAATGACAACCTTTCCAGCAAATCTGACAATGTGCTTTCACCACTTTGCATAAAACATTTACAGAGGGGATACCGCTCATCATTGAACTCAGCTGACATATGAACCAACAATGAGCTGGAAAGCAGCAATCAAACCTTCTGTTTTTGATGGGGGCATGCATATACTGAAATTCCCTTATTTTCTGGGAATGACAAAGGAGGCTGCAGAGTATTTTGCATCGCAGCTCTTCCTCAACATCACTACTTTTCTCAACAGAACCTATTTTACTATTGCATTCACTTTGCTCCATGCAGAGCAAGAAGTACAGATGAATTCTTGCTGTTAGAAGAAATTAACCATTACGTAACACTAAAGCCTCCAAAAATATCTCATTCCTTTTGAACTCTGACTATAAGTATTTCAGAAAACACACACACTCCTGCAGAACCATGTGTTTATTACTGGAAGCCCCAGCTTCCTCACTCCAGTCTTTGTATATGGGTATTATCAGCATCTGCAAGTACAGTTTCCACTACTGCTGAAAAGAAGAGGAAGAAGCACAATGTGGAACTGAAAAAGTATGTGCACAGCTTATTATGTTCAAAAACAGCTGTGAATGCATGCATTCACGTGCAAGGATTACTGCAGCAAAGCCTACAACCACAGATAAAATTAAACTGATTTTTTTTCAGCCTCCATAGTCCTCATGTAATATAAGATTTTTACTTTCCCTTTCTGATGTGCCCTAAAGCTTCCTGCATTCCAACCTCATGGTCTTCAGCAATGCTTAGCATGAACCCAAAGCCTCTTGTTCCAGTCAGCTGCACTTCATCAGATCTACTGGGAAGCACCAATACTCAAATAGACCTACTGGGGAACCCCTGAGCTGTTTGCAGCATTTACAAGATCACAACTGCAGTTCGTTGTACACATTTCACTTACTACACTCTTTATGTTTTAATTCAGAATTTGAGAGGTGGGGTACATGAGAATCACATTTCAGAAGCTGGTTGGTTTGGTAACCACAGTACTTTGTTGTAATATTTTTATGTAAGGACAGCCAAAGTCAAAGAATATCATATTAAAAAAAATCTGAAGCCATTTCTTGTTTCTTATTGATCTCTGGAAACAATACCAGATTTTTAGTAGTTTATATCATCTGCCAAAAATAACACTTATCTATCCAAGCACACTACCACTCAATATCCTTTTACAGGTGTCAGTGAACACAGCACGAAGCTGTGATCACATCAATTTCTCAAATTTGCTTTCTCAGTTTTAAAAGCAGCACATGATCCCAGCCAAGACTTTTGTCATTTTCACAGCCTGAATGAAGTATGAAACTCAAAGGCAGTACTTGGATTGGCCATTCCTTCTCTCAAACTTCTCAAATAAAACATTTTCTGCTTGTATTTTTTAATGTAATATCTTCAAATCATTTAGATTATCACGGCTGTAAGAATGATAGACATAAATATTCATGGCACCAAATATTGTAAGGAAAATTCTTCAGAATAAGATCCTCAAGTTCTAAATTATATACCATAGAATATATGGAGCTGTCATAATTTACATCCATGGAGAATCTTTTTCATTTCATACATCTACTGAAATATTTTGTCCCTTGGTCATGATACAAACATCAAATTTAGGATGCTTTCATTTTGCAGGTCCTCTAGTGAGCACTACACTACAGAAGGCACTGAACCTTACAAAAAACAATGCATTCAGATGAAATAGTGTCACTAATTTCAAAACATGCAGCTGATTCTTACCACATTTCAATAACGCGTCTAATCTCCCATCATAAAATATAAACCAGCTCTCTGAAAGGCTAAATAACCAATTTCAGCTGCTATGATCTGCACAAAGACTCTGCTTTAGTAAAAGATATTTGGTTCCATCATTTTTAATATATCAGTTTCTGCTGTACTAGATAATCATTTATCCAAGTTTTAATTTCCAAGCTCTGTGCTGTTGACATTTTACAGTGTTTTCAAAACATGAAAATTAAGAACAAAAATATGACAACAAAGAGGATGGTGAAGATGCTCTAAGAAACTATTTTAATTTTTTTAACCTGCCTTAACTGTGTTTTATATCGTGTGTACTGAACTCCTGCATTGACAGGAGTTCATATTCTTTATTATTCTCTTAATATGAATGTTCATAACAGACTGGCTGCCGGTTCATCTTCTGACATAATTAAGAACTAAAGTTTAAGAAGTACACACTATACACCCACAGAAGATGCCACATAAAGGAATGATTTTCATTTATGGTTGTTTAAGGACACTGCTCCTAGTCTTTAAAAACGAAAGAGATTTGCTCTGCAGACACACATGAAAGTGTCCCCGTGCTGATGGGGACAGCTGAAAGCTGTCCAACCACTGCTGCTCCAGAGCAGAGCCAAACGACAGCTTCTCTGTAGTGAGACACAACATTCACCCAGAGCCAGGTTTCCTCCAGAACTTTGGTGGCAGAGCTGGAGAAAAGAAATAAAGAGTTCACACTTTGTTATAACTGCATTTTTTTTCCTCTGTTAAAACAATGCCACAGGTCCTTAATCAATGCCTCATTAAGGCTTAACAGCACCAGATTGGCAATACCATAAAAAACACAACTTCTGCCATCAGCTCTTCCCTGCTTTACCTTACTACAGATCCTCAGTGGCCTTGATCAAGAGAGGAGAAGAGAAGGAAGTTTGGGCTATTAATTCCTGAAGAAATGTCATTCAACTAATGGGAAAAAAAGAAAACAAAGAGCAATATATTCTCAGCATCTTGCAGCCATGAAGAAGGATCTCTGCCAATCCTTTAACTGACAGTATGTTCAAGTGGATTTTCCTGAGACATAAGAAGACTTTCTTGGGTTCTGTATTCCAGTAAAGTAATATACTGTACAGGAAATGATAAGAGAGAATGGAAAATTAACATGGGGAGCTTTCCACACCAAATAAGTACCCAAGTGGTTTGAAGGCAGCCATTTTGTTTCACCAGACTCTTCCTTCAGCTCTGCAGAGAAGAATTTGGGGTGTGGACAAACCCCCACCTTGTGTAGACTGTACTGGTGGAAAAAGGTTTATTTTTATCACCATCAGCTGCAGAGGTTTCTGCCCCTTCAGAGCAGCCCCCAGCTGTCCTCTCTAACCAGCACCAAAACCACTTCAGCCAAGACAAAGTAGATTAGCACAGAGCTGTCTCTTCACACTGTTAGAAAAATGCCAATGAAAGCTGCAATACATCCCCTGCCCTTCCCCCTCCAATCCACTCATCCTCTCCCTCATGCAAACAACAGCACTTAACTGACCCCTTCAGGCATCACAGGATGCTAAATAGACAAATAATGATTTTTTTATTGAACAGGAGAAAAAAGAGGAGAAGGGGGAAAGTAGGAAAGCCTTCTTCAGTTGCCAGCTTCGTGTCTCCTGAATTATAGTAATCAGCAAGCCATGGCTTTATATTCAGTACACAAATGGAAGAAGGAAGGTTAATTTATTTCACCTAATGAGAAATATAATGTTTCCTCTTTAGCAGATAAAATACAGAATGGGCCAGAAAAGAGTAAACTAAGTATACTGCAAGACAAGTCTAAATTATCCTAGTCTTCCTCTCCTTTAGGATCAAGACCTTCTATCCTTTTCACGACAAGAAAATATTTTACTGTTCACCATTTAGAAAGATTATTCAGATTGGTTTACTTTGTATTTTTCAAACCTGAAACACCAGAATGAATAATTACAAGTGTTCACCCTTTCTATTACTTTAGGGCCCTCTAGGGCAAGCTGTTTAATTCTTCCCTTTAAGGCTAAACACTATTTTTCCTCCTCAAGAAGCAGTTCAGAGAATGGCATGGGTTTGATCAAGAAATACTTGAAATACAGAATAAAAAAATCCTCCATTATGGGCAAATGCTAGGAATCTCTTCCCTCATCTCTTTTTTTCTGTCTTTGAGGAAGACAAATTGCTAAAAGTTTAGACATATAAAAACTAACAGCAGCATCAATTTTGAAGCAATGTGTATTTCAGCAGACAGCACATCAGTCAGTTTGTTTTATAGAACCTGAGAAATGATGTTTTAACTTTTACTGTTGCCTCTGTCAGAGTAGAAAAGATGTAGTTTCTCTGCTTCGGAGCACAACAGATAATGCTGTCATATTCAAAATTATACTTATTGCTTATGCATATAATAACTACAACATTTGTCCTGCATTTAATTTTATGCCTGTGTTCAAGTGTTGCTTGGTTAAAAGAAAAAAAAAAGGAGAAAAATAGTGCACGTGTGTTCTGCATGTAAATGCATTTTTTGATGTGGAGTGCCTACTTTGGGGAAAAAAAAAAAAAAAGGACAAACTGTTGTGTGTTTTAGGGAAGTAATTCAAAAGCCTTCCAATCTTTCCTAAAAGATGATTACACCTTAGCTATGGCAAGTGCATTTCTACAACACAATGGTAACAAGCTCAGACCAAAACTTTCTGAACTCCTCAGTTTCTCTTGCCCACTGCATAGATAACCCTCCCCAAGTGGTTTTGGTCTTTTTTCCCATAATTAACGTATTTTAATGCGTTCTGGGTAAATCTTGCAGTGACAAATTTAACCCATTCACTAAACTGCTCTGCACAGAACACTCCAATGTGAGCTTTTCTTGCAGAGGGTAAGGTCTGAGCAATCCTGTTTGCAACCCATGGCAAAAACACGGGGTTGGACACAATACTGATGTGAACCAAGAGGAGGTGTCTGATCCTTCCACACTGAAATGGAAGGTGCAAGTGAACCCTCCGTACAGCCCATCCCTGTCCACCCTCACACAGCTGAGGTACAGCTTAGATGATTTAAATTAACAAATAAAGCATTGTGTGAGGTCTGTCAGGCAGTGGGGGTTAATCACAGTGCAAGACAGTCCCTTCTCTCTCTCCATACCTGGAGCTGAAGCTCTTCCCATTCCATCACAAACATTAATTTTTCCTCCTAAGACATAAATCCAGAGCAGCTTAACTCTATATCCTAACCCCTAGTATTCCATTCTGGGAACATCAGCTCATTCTCCTTCCTTGAAAGCTGGCTAGCTAAAATGTTTTAAGTGCCAAAGTATTAGTATTAAGCCAGAAATCCATTATTCAGCCAGTCAAACAATACCTCAAAAGAGCAAGTACAAGTAGCACTGCAGCAGGATCAATAACATCCAGAGGACAAGAGCAGAACAGATCCCTGAGGGTCAGTCTGCTCCAGCTCAATGACAATAACAAAGACTAGATGCACCAGGTATCTCTGGCAGTTGAGGCACTTCACAAATATAGTGCCCTGGAACAACATATTCTTTGGCCCTGATGGAAGTAGCCCCTTTAAACAACCCTCTCTCCCCCAAAAAATCACTACCATAGACAGTCCTGAAAATTACTGACCTAGTCCATGTGTTTGAAAAATGACAATAAATCCTCATTTCACAAACTTCCTTATTCCTCTGCCTAGTCTATATAACTGTAAACTCTTCAGGGCAGAAGCTAGGGGAGTTTTAACACTGCAGTGAAGAGTACTAAACCGAATATGGCTTTAAGCACCAATTTATTGTCAAAACAATAAAGGTCTATTTCATCCAAATATTACCTGGTTGGTCAAAAAAAGAGCACCATCTAGAATCCCCCCTTTTCCAATTCTTTGTTGTAAGATTAGTAAACCTTTCACTGGGTTCATCACTAAAACATCTATTTGACTCAAAAAAGGGCCCCTAATAAGACTTCCTCAAGATGCTGCTCTTTCCTCACTGCTCTGACTTTTGGCTGCTGACTCTTCCTTGTTTTGCTGACTCCTCCTAATTTCCTCGTGTGTGTGTGCATGCTTACGTGTGCGTGTGCGCATTTCCTCCTCCACTCCCGAGTTCAAAGCGAGCACAGCGCTCTTGACCAACACGCAGAGGCAGCAGGGGAAACGAGGAGGCCGATGTGACTCAGAGTGGCTGTGAAGAGATAACAGCTCAGTGGTTAAATCGGCATCAGTTCTCTCGGGGCAGGCCCCTGCCAGCAGCACCCTGTGCTGTGGTGCTACAGAATGAACCAGTTCTTCCTCCACTGCAAGAAACCCCTCCCTGACCTGCAGCTGCCAGGTGCAAGGGACAGCCGAGAGTCAGCACTTCCTTTGTTACCAATATTCGTGTATTGATCTGTGTCAAAGCACAGAACTCCAGCCCAACCTCAGCCCTCCCACCACAGCTGGTTTAGATCCTGGGGCACACAAAACATTGAAGCCTCATAACTGAGACCCCTGCACAACACTGCCTCTTTACTCCTGAGATGGTATTTTACATTTCCCAATGGATAATCCTGCCCAGGAGCCTTTATACCATGGCTGTGAGTGTCAGTTCAAGCTGAGAGGAGGGAAGATGAGAGATGATAAGGTGGCACAGCACTTAATTTCCTCAGTTCTTCCAGCCCCTTATTATTGCTGGAATATAACATTACCGCTTTTTATATCCCGAATGGTCTTGATCTTATATTTTAACACCAAAACTCTCTACACTATTGTCCCAAAGAACAGCAACAATAGACACCAGCAGAGAAGAAAGAGCCTAAGTGGTGCAAAGGAAAGAAACCATGGGAGTGTGCCTGCATCCTCATTGTGATCTGCTTTTCCTGCTTCACCCGGATTATGGGAAATGTTTTTGTTGGTGTGAACCAACACAGGCTGCATCTGTGTACACAGGGTTGACATCACAAACTTTGTAGACACACAAATGTCTAGAAGGAATCTGCATCCTTCAACACCATGCCAGTGCCACCATCTCCTCAGACACACTTAGGAAGCGCTGCCCCAAATGTTTCAACTAAATCTGACAAGGTACAAGAAAAAGCTGTAGAGGAGATCTTTAACTTGACAGAAATAGGTTGCAGGCCTGGAAGATGGCCACCTGTCCACAAACTATTGGAAACCACAGACAGACATCTTTGCTGAAGTCTACACCCATCTCTACCTTCTCATCAATATCCACCAGGACTGTGTGATTAACACCTCTAGGGAGAATTTCACATGGAATTTTCACACGGCTTCTGCTGCAATACAGAAACCTCTGGCAAAGGTAAGTTTCTGGGGTCAGCAAACCATCTCTGTAGCTCAGAAAAATGAGCTTCATTCTATGGCCCAGGAATCTCTGAAGTAGATGAAATGATATAAAGGCAGAAACAGATGTAGGGTGGATCTAGGAATTACACAGCTGCCTATGTGACCATGGAGAGCGTACAAAGAGCCAATGAAAAGTAGAGGTGGAGGTAAGAAACAATCCCACCTCAATGGATCTGTCCCTGTGGAAGCAGCCTTTTGGCTTTAGTGACATTCTGTCTGTACTCCGCACAGGTACAAAGCAAGCAGTGCTGGAGCCACGATTCAGGGCAGAGAATGGCATTTTCCTGAAACTGCTTTGTCACAAAAGCATCTCCCAAAACCTGTCTAAAGTAACTAAATCAGCAATTATTCTCCTGACTGAACAGTTTGCACAAGAAAGGGTATTTTCAGAACAGTTTTAGGTATTGATGTGTGTTAACCACTGGCAGTAAGAAAAATCATAAAAACCTTGAAGGATGATACAGACTTTCCAGGTGTGAAATACCCACTTGTCTCTAAGAGGCAACAACAGCTACAGCAGTGAATGCTGAGAAGCCTCTGCTGTCGTAAATGTTATTTTAATACAATCTTGTTTTTGTTTTTACACAGAATCCAGCTCCTTTCCCGCACTGGTAATTTTATGCCCTCTAGAATGCAGTACTGTAAGAAACACTCAACATTGTGGTGAGTTCCAGAGAACTGGTGATGACATGATATTGTCAGCACCAGTTTTAATATCTGTTGAGCTGGGATACTGAACAGATATGGGGACCTTCCTCACAGACAGACAGAAATAAAAGGCCTCTGTTTGTTCCTGTAACAGGATCAATATATGTATTAAAGGAGATTCAAAGCAAAAGTAAACTGAATTTCAGAAAAGCTTATGCAAATGGAAAATCAGGTACATGGCTTTTTAAGTATTAGAGAGCCTTGTATGTGATATGACAGAGGTTGC
The DNA here is from genome assembly GCF_021018805.1 of Prinia subflava. Lineage (NCBI taxonomy): Eukaryota > Metazoa > Chordata > Aves > Passeriformes > Cisticolidae > Prinia > Prinia subflava. The sequence continues at coordinate 16,587,515 of NC_086259.1, forward strand.
TGGTGTGTCTGAGTTCCTCTGACTCACATCTTTTTTAATATGTTCCATCCAGGCAAGTCACTGTCTTCCCGTCCCACTGTCTTTGACATGGATTCACAGGAATCTGATGACACAGAGAAGTGTGCAGCTGGTTTTGGTGGTAAATTCCCTCCCTGAACATTCACATGTGATGCTCCATGATGTGCTCCTCAATGATGCACATGACCCTGCCCCAAGGAGAGTCAATCTAAAAGCTGCACGGCACAGCGGTCACGGAGCATGAGGGGAGACAGGAAATGTGATTTCTGCCAGCAGTACTGCACCAAGTGGAATCACTCACTTCAGCAGCTTATAGATACATTCTAGTTAAATTTATAATACTTAAGTGCACAGAGTTTTCTGTTTTTCCCTTTTTAAGACTAGAAAATGAGGTTATTGTGGACAGCTCAGGTATCTTGTAGATGTTTCAGTGGGGTTTGCATTACCAATTAACTTTCCCAAGTAATGAGGTATAATTCCCCCTGAGAAAGCCTGCTTCATCTTGATATACTCCCCACAGAAACATGGAAATCTCACAGCCAAGGCTCAGATTCATTAGATTTTGGTGGATTTTTTCAGTATTCTTTAAGAAGCGGCAGGAATAAAAGTTTTACATGGGAGCCCTTCTACTGTTTTCCTCTCTGGGACAAACACTATATAATCATTGAAAAGTGTTTTAACAGTAAGAAAGGTAACAATATTTTATAATCAGTGTGCATATAAAACTATGCGTATTAAAAAGTTCAGCCAATTTCTCCAGAAAACAAAGAAGATAAATGACTGCTGTGAATTAGTTTGGGGCTGCTCCTAAAAGACGTCTCCATTTCTCTCATGTAACAGGTAGTGAAATTAAAAATTTACTCTGGCTTTTATTCACTGACACTGTAATAAAACACCCCAATAATTTGGCAGCAGTATAAACGGTTTCCCATCAACATGAATAGTGTCAGTGTGTGGAGGTCTATCTATTTTTACTTGAACTCAAGTAAATCAGAACTTAACCACTTCAATGTGAATTACAGTGATTCAGGTTTAAGAAGGAAGAAATCAGATGTGGACACTGATTCTCCAGGACCTTTGCTAATGAAACCAGCTCTATCATTGTTTATACCCTCACTGAATGATCTCACAATCATTTGGATACAACAATCAGCTCTTGCAGATGGCTGACTGCTAAAGAGGAGAAAAAACAAAGAGGTGTATAACAGCCACACTGAAAGGCTTTGATAACAACACATCAACTTCATAAACTTGTGTCCTGCAGTAACACAAGTGAACATTCAGCCAACCACAAGAAACAAAGGAGAATGTGGATGACTTCATCAGCCATTAAGTGTGTTGTGCCCTGATCTAACAGCATGACTCAAAACTAAAATCAAGGAAATTTGTCAACAAGCGTTTCCTCAGCTCAGAAGAATCCTCAATTGTTGTGGCTTTTCCTCTGCACCCATTTGGGAGTGTCACACAGAAATGAATGGGAAGGACTGGAAGCAGACCGTCGCTGTATTTTACCAATTCTGAATCGATAAACCCAGTCAGAGAGGCAAAGGCTGAGCCTCTATTTGGTTTAATTTACTCTGGGGACTGGAACAGATATACACTGCAACAATTCCATCTCTTCCCCCTGCACCAAGACCTCCCAGGCTTGTTCAAACACAGCAGAGCAGCCTCTGTGACTCTAAGTCACAGCGGTCCTGAGAAGTGAAATCCAGAGAGGCTTTCTGTGGCTGTGGAAAGAAGTTCTCCAGCACTGGGAGTTACATGGAGAACCAAGAACAGATTAGATGAATATTCATTATTCAAAGTAGGATTAAGAAGTAAATGATGGTTTGAGGATGTAAATTATGAGGGAGAATGACACAATCCCATACCATTTAAAGAGTGCCTTCTCAAACTGCCCCCGTACTTTCACACCCACACTTTTTCCCTTCCCTTAAATGTTAAAGAGCTGGGGAAGAGGCCTCATGCACAGAAACTGCATATGGATACCTACCCTTTTTTTCATATATTTCTGAAAAAAAACTGAGCTCTGGAATATGCAGGAAAAAAATGGCATACAGGACAAATTACTTCAAGGCATATTTTACTCTTCTAGCCAATAAGTATTTCCAACTCATACACGTGGCAACATATTATTTTTCTGATCTGGAACCTCCTCATATAAATACTGAACCAGTTTTCTATACCAGCAAGAGTATTTCATATGCATCTTAAGTGACTTCACATTTTGCTTCATCAATGAATTCAATCATTTTTCAGCAATTAATCTGTTGAAGTGTTATTTTTAAAATTTTCTGAATTTATCTGATGAACTGCAACATACACTGAGATCTTTATTCTAGTTTCATCCTTTAGAAACCTAGTTTTTGGCAGGTGTTCAAAGCAACGTTTCTATAAACTGCAAGTGCAAATATGTCTCACAGAATGCAAAGAAATGAGAGGACTGAGGAGACATTTAAGAAAACACAGTGGAACAAAGGGGTGACCTTGATTACAGGGGTAATTTGTTTTATACACCAGTATTTAATATATGCCAGTATTTGTTTCTGGCCAAAACTCTATTCTTTCAGAGCAGCACTCTGCTGAGTAGTGTAACAGGGTATTCTCTTTGTACTCCAAATTTTCCAGCTTTTAAGTGTCTCAGTAACAGAAAAATTAAGGATTTTAAAAAAAATCAACAGAGAAGAGAAGAAAGAAACCAAATTAAAGCATGGGAAGTAACTGCAAGCACTCTACCCATAGCTGGTAATCACCACTCTACAGACATGGGTAAAGCAGAGGAGTGGAGTTTACCTGCCTAAACTCACAGCCCAAGTTAATAGGACAGTCAGGAACAGAACCCTCATATTCTCTCCTCACCTGAGCACCAAGCTACAGCTCTTAGAAATGGGAAAAAATATTCACAAAAAGCCTATTTCTATAAAGGGAGCATAGGAGAGAACAGTCCCATTGAGGTAAATACTTGTTTGTGGAGATTACTGCTTGTCTCACCAATACCCCAGGGACCAACTTGTCTGCACCCATAATTAGGGCAAGCCCCTCTGTAACTGCATGAGGTCATGTTTTTCTTTCAAGCAGCAGTAAATTACCATGCTTGTTATCATTCCTCTCTCTACACAGATTCTCTTAAAAATTAGATTATCTCTAGGGCATCCTTTGCTATTTTGTCATTTGCAGTATCATTCACTCTACAGTAGGAAAAAGGCCAAAAAATTGAGCATTTAGGGTTTGAGAAACAAAGATATTAATGCATTAAGGGGAGAAAAGAGTCAAAGAAGCAGATCATTCTGGAACTGCCAATTTTCTGTATCCTTTGAGGATTAGATCCAAGCTTATAATTTCTGTGAGCAATTATCTAAATAGAAATGCTCTAATTGCACTAGGATTGTGTTTTCTCTGGAGTGTTATTTCTTTCAAGCATCCTGCTGTTTATTTATATTCAGCTAAATAAAAGGTGTGCTGAGTTACCCAGTGATTTACACTGCAGTAGGGACGTTACCAGTGGTACACAGGAGACTGCTGGGGTAGCACAGAAAGCCCTCTAGGCTATTCTAACTTACTAGAACAAAGCCCATTCCAGTCTCTGTCTTCTAAATTCACAGTTTAATAAAGAAAACAAAGCAATCCTTCCTGGATGATTGCCAATGAGCTACTTTGTTGCCTCTGGAATCACTGCCAGCTCAGGGGAAAGTAGGGAGAAAATTAGGTATGATGCACAACCACCCAAGGAAAACAGCTTGCCCAGCTTGGTGTCCCACGAGTCTGGAAATGTGTTAGAGGAGAGCCTGCCACGGAGGCAAATACAGCCACACACACTCTGTGCCCTCAGGAGTGACAGCAGCTTACACTGATCACTTCCATCTGCTTCCATGGTGCTCTAATCAATATTGGATGACTGACAGAGGCAACAGCACCAAAACGGCCAGGACAAAAGACCCAATGCTCGTTAGAGTTTCATTCCTAGAAAAGGGAGATCACAAAGGTTGGCTCAGGAAAAGTCTGTCTTAATGGTTAATAAGCCTGTAGAATGGCTTCTTCTGTAGAACCCCTCACACACTGGAGGGGAATGCAAAAACTCTCCTTCACAGGGAATTGTCTAAAAATTGTCTAAAAAGGAGTCCTAGTCCTCCTCCCGCATCACAGCAAAGTTTCAGAAGAGAAAGCAGCAAGGGGAACCTCACAGCTCACTGCTTTCAGCTTGAAAACCAAAATGGATCACACTACCCTACAAATCTTTAGTGACAACATCAGGAGTGGGATACAATCCCTAAAGGGTCAGGCAGCAGAGAAAGTTTTCTATTGCATGTATTCGTATCAAACACTACTTACTACCCTAATTTTTGTTTATTTATGTTTATACACAGTGAAGGAGGAAAAAAAAAGACAGAATGGGCCAAAACTAAGTGAGTTTAGAAAATTCAGGAGATTGCATGAAAATTATCATTTCAGGGGCACTAAGTATCAAGTCAGGAATAATTCCCTAGAAATGTCAATGATTCCTCAAAATTCCAGTCAAGAATAACTGCCTTATGTTAACAGGAAAGAAACAACAAATAGCACATTCCTCCTTTTCTAAATGTGTCATCATTAATGGACATTAATCAACTGGGGGAGTAAATGAAGAGTATTTCTATCTGTTTTAATTCTATTTCTGTGTACAATAAATTAATTTTAACCATTTTCAAACAGGACAACAACTTTAGAACCACGGTTCTGTTCTCATTTCCAATAAAAAAAAACCAAACATAATAAATAGTAGTTTGCATAGAAGCCCAATTTTTGTACCAAATTTTACCATGCAAAACATGCACAGAGCACTTGTTGATGAGCTACAGGCATCTGTGAAACAGGTCCCAAGAATAAAACACAAAAATATGTTAACTAGCAACTAAACCCATAACAGCAAATACATTCCAATCCCTGTCAGGGACTGAAAAACATATATTTCAGACATACACCTACTTAATTTTCTATGCTGCCATGGACATTACCATCAGCAAAACAGTATCTCCTTGCCTGTCCTTTAACAATGAGGAAGATGACTGTGAGTAAAATAAACATAATAATTTCTTGTCCAAAGCTGTCACTCAGATTGATGGAACAACTCCGTTTTTCAACAGCTGAATTAAAGCAGAGACATAGCTGATAATTGTATTGCTTTTCTCTGTTTCTTCAACTGAAGTGAGAACCTTCAGAGCTTGGGACATCCAACACCAGAACAGACAAGTGCCACTTACGCATATGCAAAACATGAATTAATGTCAAAAAAGGGTCTGCTGAACAGACCAGATTCAGAACTACTCTTGAGGGAAAAAATTCTATTTTAAGCAACTGGAAGTTTTTCTAGTTCAGTGAGTTTCCATCCTTCAAGTCCATAGTTCACTTCAGCCACTTAAATATTCTTGCTTCCCAATATCACAATATTCTCACACAGAAAATTTTCTGAGTGCATTTTAATGACTAAGTCTTTGACACAAGAGGAATATTTAAGTCTTTGCTTCCTTCTTGTTCAAGTTTACTCCCTTAGAAACATGAGCTCAAGCACACAAAATCTCCATGTAGAAGCAGAAATCCACATATAAATTAAGGACTTTTTTCCTTCCAAAAAAGAGAAAAAAAAAAGGAAACAAAGGAATATGATAAAGGATCCTGGAGAGCAGAGGACACAAGAATCCCAGCCCAGTCTTCAGCTCTTGCAAGCCTCATTTCAGCTCAGAGGGCAAGAATGTGCCAATGAAGACTCTGGTGTTTAAACCACCACACACAGATTTGGTGATCGACCCTTTGCAAGTCCTGCCTGCTCATCTTTCTTCTTCTGGCTCTAGAGGAGAAAAAATAGTATTCAAAGCCAGAGCTTTCATGGTATTTTAATGATCTTGGGATTCCCTGTCCTCTTTATGGACCCCAGATGAAAACCAGGTCCTCTATATGTGCTCAAAGTTTATGTACGTCTCTCTTCAGGATGTTCTGCTATTTTTATACAAATATCATGATATTCAGTGGCAGAAAGAAAGATTTCCTGAAATAAACTTGTACTCTGCTTTGTCTTCCACAAAATAAAATTTTTACCACCTAGTTTGCAAAATGTGATGGCACAATTGCTTTTGCCAAATTCCAGCAATCATTCAAATTTCCAGAAAAACAGGTCAATTTAGGAACACCACATTTAGAATTGAAAATGTGAAGGATGCACAGTAAACCAGTACTTTAGCTGGGAGCAAACCATAACATTCTATCAACATTTTTCTTCATAGAATAGCATTGAATAAAAATTAAAAGTTTTCCATCTAGGATGGGAAAAAAAAATGAGATTCCTCATTTTAAGACATAAGAAGAAGAATAGTTTTCTCTGCCATTAATTTGGTATTAATTTTTACTAAACCATTCAAGGAAGAGCAGTGTCTCAAAGGCTCTCAGTATCCAAGATACTTAATGCACAACCTCTGGATTCTGAAGGCACAGTTTGTATCTCAAGCTCAAATCTTACTTTATCTCTGCTTCATTATCTCCATCTCAGTGGAAGACAGTTCCATACTGTTTTCCATGAAATTAATGGGTGTAGTAGTATTGTATTTCTGTTTATTATAAATGCAGTACTCTCTCATCATACATCCTCTTCTGGCTGTTTCAATGCTGCCTCCTCAAATATATTCTTTGAACTGTGCTCCCAATTTCCTGTGAATAAGACTCTCTTATATGATGTCCCCTACAATAGCCTTCTCTTTCTCATACATATTCAAATATCAAATAGAATCTGTATTTCTCCTATATCTTAGTAAATTTTTGCATATAATTTAAAAAATCAAGACATTTAGGGCAAAACCTGAAACAGTGTTCCAGTCATAATTCTCACACATACCACAAAAAGAGGATCAGCTGCCTTCCTGGTGGAATTTCACCCTGAGTTTCATTTGATAATTCTGCTTGACACAACCCAACAGCCAGGCCCTGGTCCCTTTTCCTAGGGAACAAACCCAATCTGTTCCATTAATGTCCAAGAAACAGACAGGCTTGAACAGTTGTATCACCATAAAAAATCATTCATCATTGACATTCCTGAATGCTCTTTCTGCTTATGGAGGATATTTTCAATCCCATTCAGTGCACTGGTAACCTTAGAGAATCAAAAATCCAGGGATGTAAATAGTTATATTGTTATTGTTAAATTGTTATCTTCTCAAGACCTTTCATCCACAGCATGCAGAGCACAGATGTGCTAAAGCAACCGGTGGTCACATTCTATCCTCTAGAGCAATAGTAGCTTTTCATTTAGTTAAGAGAAAATATTTAAAGCCATCACTGCCTCCATGAACTGTTCTTCTCTAATATAAATGGAGGGAATGACCATGGCATCTATGAATGATGAGTTTTCCATACTATTTTTCTCCTGTCTTAAACCAGTCTCTAAGTGAAGATGTTTAATTGCATGTGTGGATGAAGATATACTAAGGTAGCACTTCAGGCTCCAGAAACATGGGAAGCATGAGCTTTGAAAACTTTACCAGTTTGCAACTGTTTAAAAATTTATGAAAAAAATGACAGAAAGTGTTACTGAAATTAAATACACAGAAATAATTGCAAGGCTACACTAAATGTATGTGCTGTATACTACAAAGCCAAGCAGACAGGATCAAATGGGTTTGCACTAAACAAGGGGATGGGGCGGGGGAGTGGAAAAAATACTTCAGGAAAACAGAACAATGGCATAATTTAGCATAATTGTACTTGGGCCAGATCCAGATGATCACTTGGGAAAGGATTCTTCTCAAAGTGAAAGGTGAATGGAGGAAGGGAGTTCAGGAAAGAGGCAGGTGTTTGTCTTTAAAATAATTTATTTGGAGAATGCAATGAGCAGTGAATGTGTTATGTTGCAGTAAACACTCCAAATACCTCAAAATACTATAGCAGTGTCTTCTTTGCTTTGATTGTTATTGGGTAGAAGGCAAACAAATGTTTCTTTGTGAAAAGAACTTGGAGCTCTGCCACAAATGGTCATGTCTAACACACATTATTTATGACTGTATAAAGTGTAAGAATATTAGTCACTTAATGAAAAGCTGGAGGATGTCTGTTATGAGATATGAAATGATCAAAACTTGTTAAAGAAGGTTAAAAATGGGAATCTCTTCACTCAAGAAGCTGCTGTGAGTCTCCACCTCAAATCTACGGAAATGTAGTTTCAAGCTTCTGCTGAAACAGCTGTCCCAGGCATCACTACGGACCTTTGTGAATTCAAGACACAACACTGTCTTCTCCAAATCTCTTACACACCCTCACTGATGTCTTTGACATCACAAATTACCCATCTCTCCCTAAAACTTCACTTTGGTACAGTTTATACTGTGGGCTTCCTCCTTGCCCTTCTTTTTAGAGCTCCATTCAGTGGTCTATTTTCCCTCCTCCTCCCTTCACACCCTGTAGACATTTTCCAAGGGACTCTTCTCACTCCATCCCTTTTTCACATTGTCTATTTTTACCCTTCTGTTGACCTCATTCACTCATGGTCTCTCCTCAAGCAGGGACCGACAACCCTCAAATATTCCTCTTTTGCACATCTGTACCCTGCTACCTTTCTCCTGTCTCACAGACACTGCAGTACTAAATATAACAATAGAATTACACATTTATCCCACCTAACCTCATTCCAACCATCACCTTCCTCTCCAAAAAGAATCTTCTACCCAACTACAGATGTAGGTTTTGAAATGGAGCAGTCATAAGATAGATATTTTTCTTTTATTTATACCTCACTTATTTCCACTTTATATTGTTTATTCCGCATATTAAAGAAGGAGAAAAAAAGAGCTGTCTGAGAAGGAGGAACTCTCTTTGGATTTATATTCAGACAAGGAGATGAAACAGGACAAGAAGAAACAATAGCTTTTTGTTGTTGTTCAGAAGATGACTGAAATTTCGTGAAATGCAGAGCTCTTTGTACCTGGAATCCAATTACATAAAGTGTTCTGTACCTCTGCCGCTGAATGCTGTGAGTTACAGGGTTTGTTGCTCGGGCATTTTAAATTGTGCTTTTATATTATTTTGGCTCTTTTAAAGCAGCTCCCCCTTTTCCTAAAGAATGGCTGTTTCCAGCCATCAGACTTTGCTACCTCTGCTACAACAACGTGACCGTGCCTGGCTAAGTACTTGCTCAATCTATTTATTCAGCTTCCAACACAGCTCAGCACCATGTATCATACACATCGTGCAAAAATTTTGTTCAAGCATAATCATGGTTCTTAAAACTCAAACTTTGCCACACAATGACAAGGTCTCCACATTACCAGAATTACTTTCCCTCCTCCTCCACCCCCATCCAACTTCTCATCAGTCTCAAGCATGACTCAACCCCGTTGAAAAGCTGTAGGTTTACAAGTAATTTCATTTCTTTCAAGTGAGATATATCATATGGAGGAAATAAATAAAATGTTTTCAGTGTCTGGTCCCCAGTGGATAATAGGGTCTATCTGACTTCATAAGCTGCTTCTAACTGGAAATTTTTCTGTATTAGTTGTGGCTTAACCAGAGTGAAATCCCCATTCTGAAGCCCACTCTCTGATGGCAGCACCACCTCACCCAGTAGCACATCAACATTTCCTTCTTGCTCTTCAAGCTGACAAACGTATTTTGGAACTATTCCTGTTCCAATTCCCGCCTTATCTCCAAGACTGCGGGCAGAGTAAAAACTGCCTTTGGACAAATGCATTTTTCCCAAGGTCCTGTGTTGAGAGCCATCTTTTACTTGCCAAAACCCCAGACTTCAGCTACACTCTGAGGTTTTCAACACATTTTTAACCATTTCACTTTCAGATCCTAGGCAGTTTATTGGCTAGCCAGGAGAAGTTTGTGTATGTGCTCTTCTCTGTCTCCCTCTCACTGGCCTGTGTTAAAATGTAAACAAAACAAAAGGTATGGGGGGCAGGAGGAGAGGGGGAGAAGAAAATTACTGTCATGAATCATCCTAAGGAAAATGAAGCTAAAATATCATGTTTTCAGTAGTCCTGAGGGATTAAAAGCAAAAGCAAACATTTATCTGGAACAACTGATACACTGCTATGATTGCAGCTGCTTCCCCCCACCAAGAGTTTCATGGTGTTAAAATTTTGAGGATGAATTATATCACGTTTTGAGTATCCCCTGCTAGCTGCTACTTGCCCTAACTTCCAGTCAAATTACTTGAACTGATCACTGTCACCTCACTGTACAGAATTAAAAGCCCCATAAGAAAAGCATCCCCAAACCTACAAAAATAATTGCAGAAGAATCAAAAGGGGCAGATGTGAAAAAAGAGCAATGAGGGCTAACAGAGAAGAGATGGTTCATTGAATTGAAAGGGGCCAGGTAGTAGCTGAAATTTCAGTATTATAAATAGGACATTATGTAGCTGAACTAAAAATAGGAGTTTTATTTTTACATGATGTTCCTTGCTGCTGGCTGCTGACCTAGAGAAAGAGGACTCAGAAAGGAGAATTAAACAATTCCCCACAACAATGCAAAAAACAAAACCACTAGCCTAGTGCCAGTGCCTACTTGTAAACTAAGAAGAATATAATTTTTTACACCAATTTCAAAAGATGCATAATTGAAAGAACTCCTTAATGCTGCTGTGAAAAGAATGTAATAGTACTGAACAATTTCTGCAGAAAACCAACAGCAATTCCAAATTCCCTGTCTACATGCTCACTTGTAAGAGAAAATGGCTGGTGTATGTACTCGGACTCCTTCACTCACTGTGTCCGTGTACAACTGCTCTCTGCCCAGCACTAATAACACATTTTCTTTCCAGTACTCGGTTTCAAGTCAAGATTGAGGGGCCCAGCAAAGGTCTGGAGGAAAATGCTCTGTCAACTTGCCACCTGCCAACTGTCTCAGGGCAGATCTTGCATTCTCCCCTTTCCTAAAGGCCAATTTTACACTTAAACTGAGAATCCCAATTCAGGTATGGTAAAATGGCAGCTTTTCTGGCCAGCTGCTGAGGTGGTTGTTCATGCTTTGTTTCATTTAAAAAAGAAAAAAAATCAGCACAAGCCTAAACCACCAAATCTGGATTTAAGTTTCAAGCCCACGCATCTAATCTTCAGCACAAAAGAGACTTGAAACCCTGGTTTTGGTTCTGCTTACAAAGACAAGAGGAAGTTGTAAAACAAAACCAGATCTGAATCTGAACTTAAGCTCACAGCTGTTTAAGACCATGGCTTTTGGAGGAACCCATCATTAGCTCAAATCTAAAGGACTCAATAGACTTGAGGTTTCCCTGGGCTGATTTTGGCTTTATCTGTTAATACTGGATCTTTGCAATATACCACAGACCCCAAAGGCCTGTGCTCAAGTATTTATCCATCACTAGTTTTGTAGAAAGCTCAAATGAAGACGAAACATGGTGATTCAATTTTGAAGAGCAAGCCATAATTACTTAAAAGATTTTATGGCATCAAGAAAAAATAATTTGCATTACTTGTCATTGCTGATCACATTGAAATAAAGGCATTTATTATAAGAAATTATTGCAATTATTTAAGGAAAACACTTAGCATCTGTGTAGTCTATATGCAAATCTAGTAGTCAGTCATCCTTTCCCATGGGCTGAAAAATAGCAAAATTCGTATTTGCTGTATTTGTACACTATTCACATCTGTCATTACATCGGTGATCTGATTTGTTTGGGAATGCTAAGACTCAGAACATAATTCTGCACTTAGCTAAAATAATTCTAAAATGCAGGTTAGCACAGTGGCAGATGATAATTCAAAACTTCTTGCTGCTGCTAAGCTATTTTAGCTTCTCTCACTGTCAAAGCCAAGTCAAACACACCTAAATTAAAATGCCTATTTGCAGTGTGTCAAAAGACAACAGAAAGATTAACGTATTTTGGGTTTGCTCTTGATTTTTGGTAATATTTTTTTCACTTTTCATATGGTGAATCAAAATCCCCAAATAAACACCCTCAGTGAGGTTGCACTGTTGTATTCCTGCTGGGTTTTGATCCATTGGACAGCTTGAGAGAGGAACAAGGATTGTAACCCTTCCATATTGGGAATGTTGGCTAAATTGGTCATCTCCTTTCTTTCACCACTGTACCAATTTTTATGCATTTATACATACAGATGTAGGTATACAGGCATACACACCACACTACTCCAAATCTGGTTTTAGATGGTACTAATAATTTCAACAACCCAACATTTCTGCCTTTACTTCTTCCTCTTCCCATTCCTTAATAACTCACTTGAATAAAACAGAGAAGAGTTGCTGGGCAACCTCCGGAGCAGCCACAAATGGAAGGAACACAACTCGGGAATGGGCACAGCAGAGACCCAGGTTCACCTGACCCGTACTTGCCAAGCATGACCTACATCTCTTAAGCACCATTTTTGGTGTAAGGGCACAAGGAAACGTCACCTTAGCAGCATCACAATACACTAAAACTGGCCTGATGATCTGTAACTACATCAAGCCACAAATAAAAGTCTTGATGATTAATGTACCAAGTTCCTCCTCAGATATTCAATCTATTCAAAGACATATTTTCAAACAAACCAGTTCCCTTCCTGCTGTTCCATTCAAAGGGAGAATTCTCATTTCCCTCGCACGTATCTTCACTTTCTGTTTCTTCCATAGTACATATAGTACACAACTTCTGTATGCAGTCTCTTCTAAAACATTGTAAGACCTATTTAACCACTAGAGATAAAATTACAACATCTCCAGTGAGTACGGAACACTGGAATTGGTTTCCACTCAAAGTACCACTCCCTGCAATAATTTGAGACTTCCCAACCAGGAGATTTAGATCAACTAAATTATTTTTGCCCTCACCTTGAACACAGCCCCAAGCACGGAAATAGAAGCCCATGAACACAAGCTCAGCACAAAAAAAAAAAAAAAAAAAAAAAAAAAAAAAAAGGAAGAATGTCTAGCTCTTGTTGTAACCAGATGATTTAAGAGTCTCCATTTTGAATACCAAGCAGCTCCAGAGGAAAGTGTCAGGTTTCCTTGTTGCTGCCCCTCTTCAGCCCTCACCATCTATTCTTGGCCACTCTGCAAACAGGACCAACAGCAGCACAGCTGCATCACACTGAGGACAAACTGGTTTTCTGATGAAACTTCTAGTATTTACATCTTCTCCTCACACAAAATATCATAAATGAGCCTTTCCTATTTTCCTAGTTCAAATAAATTCTCTTATCACAAAAGAAAAAAAAGCATCTTGACACCGATTCTTCACAGTTGTTCCCTCTCTTGCAGTAACAGCCAACAGGTTTTGGACTGTTTGCTGCCACACACCACACATTTGTACATCCACCTAAATGAAGCCACTGTGGACCAATTATGAAAGATCTGTTATTCCATTTGGAGCTCTTCATTTGGGGATTTGATTTTTGATTTGTTTTCCTCTGAGGTTTTTTGGAAGCACTAGTGGGATGAAGTTTAAATTAAATTGGGACCATCCGCATCCCAAAGACAACTATTCAGTAGCACACATTTAATATTGATTTAATATGATTATGTGGGCTGTTTGTAACCGCAGCTGTCTAACTGATGCCACTTAGACACAAAGTACTTTATATATTCATTACCAAGAATGTTAGAATATGAACCAAACCAAAACACAGCTACATAATCCACACAAATATGTAGCTCTGAAAGCTACAGGAAAGTTAAGAATTAAAAGCTGCAGTTTTCAATTAACAGAGACAGCTGAGGTGGATTGTTTTCTGCATTGCACACACGGTCTAAGGTGCCACTAGATAAATAATTACAATATCACAGAATACACAGAGCAAGTGACAAACAAAGCATTATGCTACACAAAACGGATCACTAATAAATCAAATCTTCACCCATGCCAGTTGTCTTTGAGGATGACCTTCTATTTTTGGCTGCTTTCAGAGCCATGTGCATCAGCCAGTTCCAACATCCTGCTGAACTTTGGAAAACAGGAATGCCTGTATTAGGGCACAACAGCTGTTTCTAAAATATCTCTTATAGCTGTAACTACCAGTCCAGGGGGTGGAAGAAAGTGAGGTGTAGTCTTCTAATCATACCAAACACCACAGAGAGGACTTTTGGTAATGTCAGCGCCAGTCCCTGCTTGGTTTGTGGCTACACGTGGGGCTTTGCTCAGCGCTGGACACAGCAAAGTCCAACCACACGTTTCAACAGTGCTGTTCTGAGCACAATGTGGACTTGATTTCAACAAATTTTTAAAAAGTGGGTAATAAACAGAAGTAGGCTAGTGCAAGAGAATTCAGCATCAACGTGCGATCAGCAGCATCCCCAGAGTACGTCAGAGCACAGGGGTACCTGTGACAACTTCTGGCCCATGAGGGAAGAGTGTGATCTCGTTTTACTTGAGGCAGACACTGTGGCTGGGCTGCACAGAACCCAGGGGTGATGACACCTCACCAGCACCCGGCTCTTACAAGGGCTGATGCCACTACTCAGCACAGCACCGCCAGCTGGGCACAGACCAACCTCAACCCCGCAAGGTTGGGGCAAAACCAGCAACCAGAGCCCCGCCAAGATGGCGGCGCGGCCTGAGGGAGCCCCGCCCGCGCGGCGGGGAGGCTGCGGCCTCCCGCGGGACCGAGCGGCCGCTGGGCGGCGCTGCCGAGCCCGCAGCGCGGGTGCGGGGACGGGGAACGGGATGAGAACGGGATACGGGGGACGGGATAGGGGACGGGATACGGGGGACGGGGTAGGGGGACGGGATACGGGAGGCCGGATCGTGGCCGCCGAGCCTGGCGACGTTCCCGCCTGCCAGGCGGCGAGTGGAGACGGCGCTGCCGATCGCGGTGATCCCGCAGCGCCAAGGCTGGCGGCTGGCCCCGGGAGGCAGCGGAGGCCGCCTTGCGCAGCTCCGAAGCGGCCGCCGTCCCGGTCTGGCCACGATCACGTCCGGTGTCTGTCGGCTGACAGCGAGCAGTTCTGCCAGCGCTCGGGAAAAATACCAGAACATTCCCAGTGTCCTTCCTGGCAGTCTGTAACGAAGGATTTCCCAGTGGCACCGCCGGACGGAGCCGCAGTCACCGCCGGCATCGTGGCACAGCCCGAGCGCGGTGATGCCGGCGCGGGGAGCAGCCGCCTCAGCGCGGGGCTGGAGGGGAAATCAGATTTACTTCAAGTCGAACAATTCAAGCGTCGGGCTGCTGGCAGCAAAGGTCATATAGCTTTCAGTCAAAGGTTTTTGTAAAAATTAGACCGCTACTGTCATGCTAACAAAACACGTCCTTTGCTCTCAGCACCTCAGTGTTGAGGAGTACATGGTCACAGCAGCGTTCCTGCCTGTAACTTAGCCACACATATTCCACACTCTTCAAGGCATTTGACGCTTTTGCCAAGCTGAAACAAATCTCCGGCTTCTGGATGGCTGATGTCTGTACTGGGAATGAGTTCTGTCAAGCCATCAGTAACATCTTGCCGGGTAATTAATGTCCCAAAAGATTTTTCCGCTCACTTGTATCTTTGAAATGTATCTTGTTTTGTCTAAGGGTCTACATTAAAATACCCATAAAAGTCTCATTGGTTAAAGCAATAGCTTTACATGAAGATTCCCAGCCTTTAAAATGTCACCAAATAGTTCAAAAGAATAATTTTAAAGCATGATGGTGCACAAGAACCATTTTCAGTCTAAATAAATATGTTGTTCTGATTGATACATTTTTTTGGTACACAACAATTTAAGTAGGTTTGAGGAACCTGATGTGAATTTACTATTCACTTTCAAGTTTTTATTAGTAGACCTTCATGTACTGCAAGGCAGTTCTGTTGATGAGCAGCATGGTTTATCACTGAGCCTGTAAAATAAACAATCTAATGGGACCACTAAGATTTGCTGATACTCCATTCTAGTCATGTTAATAAAACTCAATGTGTAACATAAGTTGCAGCACTAAAATCCATTATGTTGTCCAGGTAGAGCATCTTCTTTGCTTAAGCACTAATGCTAATAATTAATTTTTAACTCAACTATCAGAATCTGGTATCAGTTTTCCAGTTGTTTAAATCTTTTTAGGCATTCCACAGAAATGTGCTTTCATTTATATCAGAAAAAAAAATGTATTAGGTGTCATGAATTTTTTAAAGCATGGGCAGTGCCAAATTCAGGAATGCCTGACTGGTGAATACACTTTATACATGAGGTATAGAGCTTCAGCAAATTGTGTAACACATCGGAAATGTTCATTACAGGGATTTCCAGTGACAGAAGGAAGAACTAACTCACAGGACCAGTCCTCATCCAAATTGTACAGCCAGCTCAACTAAATCAAGGCTTTGCTTCAAGGTCTACAAACTACACATTGTCTTTATCAGCAACAAAGGACATAATTCCTTGAGGATGTTACCAAAGTTTATACGGAAAGATGAACAGTACATTCATAATATATTAACACTCAGCACTGCAGCTTAACAGGAGCACCAGATTCCAGCCCTGTTGTATAAAGAAATTAACACCAGAGCAAGAACTCACTCTGCTGTTCTTATACTATGCTGCTGCTATTCAGCAGAGTATTTTTCCTTCTACTAAAAAATAAATTTTAAAAAAATTAAAATAACGAAAAGAGAATGTCATTTAGTTTTCCAGCAAGAGAAGGTACACTATGTGTTTCTGGTAAAACTGGAGGGATTTTGCTGGACAGTTGTAATTCCCTTGGTCTGTCCTCCTCCTGTCCACCTGGACTTTTATGGCACATCAATATGGAAAATCCTCCATTATGGCCAGAGCTGCCATTTGTGCTGTTTCCCCCTTCTTCACTTTCCCACGTGAAACACCTATGAGCTTCTCACATGCAATTCAACACAAATTACATCAAATTTCTTTTCTCTCTCAAATACACTCTTGCAGAAAGAACAATGGGCAAAATGCTCCTATAGACAAATGACATTGCAATAAAGTGTCTTCAAAGTCTACAGAGATAAGGTTTATTTCACCCAAGCTCACTTCAGGAAACAAGAAAAAACCCCGTATTTACTATTTCACCCTTACCCCTTTCTCTGTCAGATAAATCAGTATTATTGCACCATTCAAGATCAAATTAGCAACATGAACATGTCAAACAAAAGAACAAAACCCACAGGAATCAATGGGCACTCTCATATCACACTACTAGTGGGCAATTAGCAAAGAGAGACAGAAGGAAGACCATGATCAGACTTTCACTAGGTAAACAAAGCTTATCTGTAAAATAGATTTATAAATAAATGCAGTTGAAAGTATCAATAGGAATTGTGTGTGCCATTTGGCCTTCCATTCACTAAGCGCATTGATCTTTGCAAACATGATTCTGACTAATGAGCTGTGTTAAGTGGCTCTTGGTTTCTTATTTTGTTGCTGTGTGAAAGACTGGGGCTCACAGAAGCTGATTAAAGAAAAAAAAGCTTCAGTGCTTCTGCACTCAGATATCAGCTTCTCAACCTAATCTCTGGAACAATTCTCTATTTATTTATTTACTTAAAGGCTACAAATCCTATTTAAGAGCTTGCCTGAAGTAGGTTGTGCCATCTCAAATGGAAGAAGTATCATGGATGCAGAGTTCCCAGACAGGGGAGTTCACTATGAAGTACTCTTTGAAAATACTCTGAAAAGTACCAAGAAAGGCTGCACCACTTCCAACCATTCACGTATTAATTCAAACAATGCATCATTTACTTCTTCTAAGAAACATAATGTCAAGATGCAGAAACAATTGCTTCAGCCTTGCTTGAAGTTTTCACTGAAAACATTGGTGGTTTAATTTTACCAATTTAATTGGGTCCATCCAGGTACTGAAAAATTATTCTAATAATTTTAGACTAAAATTATTCTAATTAACCCTTCAAAACAGTTCACAAAGTACCATTTTCTTCCAAAAATAAGGGCATGTACCAATTTCAAGATTATCAACAATGGTTCTTACAACAAACCATGTAATTCACTGTAGAATAGGCACCTTTTTTCTGAAAGGTTTCAAGATACTTTGTATGTTTGGCTCAACAAAATTTATTTTTTATAAAAGTCTTTTGCTCTAGGCAGAACTGAGGCATTATTTAGAAGTAAGGTGAATCCAGCAGACACACAGAGAAGCAGCTCCATCACTGAACAAACTGGTGTATGTCTTGATATCAAATCTTCTGAATTCTGAGACTTGTTCTGGGCTTTTATCAGTTTGATGGCAAATAAACACCTTTTATAGGCTAACAAGGCAGCTTGGTAACACAATACATATTGACTTGCCTGAGAAAGTTACACCTTTCATTTCAGTGTCAGTTTTTCTTCAGCCTCAATAGTCATAACTTGACTTTACCTTTGTACCAGAGAAAATGGAAGAACTTTAGCTTGTATTTTTGGCAGCACTCCTCTTCAAAAATCATTCAGCACATGTTGATTGTACTCAACAAAAATCAAGGGGAAGCTTTGTAAATCCCTGGAAATGTTCCATTCTGAATTTCTAAAGCCACTTGCTTTGGGTATGATGAACAAATTGTCTTACAACAGTCTCCACTGTACATATGGTTGGCAGGGAGGATTTGTAATCTTCTCAGCTGAAGACAGTAGCTTCATCCTTATAGCTCCAATAAAAATACTAGAACTCTAATTATTCCTTGATAGACAATTTCCAATTTCAAGCCACATCTGTTTAAAATTTCTTTTCCTAATCCATTTAAGAAGTGTTATCACAACATTACAAAAAGTGGTGGAAAAAGTAATTTAGTGTTTTGCAATGAAAAACAATTAAAAACCTACAAAACCCAAGATATGAAAGAGAAACTGCTAAACACAAGGAAATAAATGCAACTCAGTAGAAAGTGGGGAACACATAGTACCTCACACACACCAATTCCTCATCACTTAACA
Source organism: Prinia subflava (assembly GCF_021018805.1). NCBI lineage: Eukaryota > Metazoa > Chordata > Aves > Passeriformes > Cisticolidae > Prinia > Prinia subflava. Next base: position 16,606,365 of record NC_086259.1, read on the forward strand.
ATCATAAAACTGCCAGAACAAAGACTTGCCACAGTAGTTTTCTTTTAGAGGTCAAAAATGAAGTTGGGTTGTGAGCGATGTATTTATTTTTTCACATAGTTTGCCTTGTTGGGAATGAACATGTATTAGATGCATTTATTGTGTCACCATTTCCCAAACCACAGGCTGAACACTGGTGAGGAAACCCAAGGATTCTGTCAGCTCCAAGTGAATGTCCCTGTGGAGCAGCAGCTGCCCCACCACAGCACAGCTCACTGCGCTGAGGCTTTGTGAGCATTTATTATCCTCTCTCGTTTCTCCCGGTTTCTGCGCCTGTTTTCTTCATACTGGAAGATAGATCAGGAAATTAATAGATCAGCACTTATCATTAAACAGGTATGTCAAATTTAAAACCATAGAGAGCATTTTTTACCCAGGAACAGAAACAATATATTTGACTGATGCATTAGAAATACAGCTCTTGTTAATATCTAGATATGTTTATTTTTACTTTGAATTTAACATTTATTCCATTAAAATACAGGTGTCTAAGTTTGAAGTTATTAAGCTAAAGAGTATTAGAACATTCTAATAAAGAATATTCAGTTAATATTAAGGAGGAAGTTAATTATACAGTGATCTAACATACAACAGCTACACTTCACACACAAACTAGGAAAAACATTGCACTGGTGCTATTCTAGAGGACAGGTCAAGTTCTTTCCTATTACAAGATACTGATTAATGTGTATCTGCCTTCTGAAACATGAATTTGTCATCACAGGCTTGGTCTATTTTTGATCCTGGTCATTAATCATATGCACAGATAAAGCAGGATACCAAGATTAAAGAAAAAAAAGGCAAATTTGGATTGAATGAGGGTAAGGCAAGTGGGGATTTTTTATGGTTTAAACAAGAACCACAGCAGAGGCAGGACTCCAATGTAAAATGGAATCAAGAAAGCCTTCACAGTTAAGATACATGTATATCACCATATTTTCAAGTATGCCCCTGCACAAGCAGAAGCTTGAAGAGCCTTTCTTCCATTGCAAACAAAAATGAAACATTTTCATGGCTCAAATAAATGAAAAATTAAAAATCAATGCGTAATTTGATATGTATTTCATGGGAAGCAAATTATTCTTGTCCTTAGGTTACAGCATATATTTGTTCAATATTTTAATAATTGGTAACAAGAATAAAACCCAAGTAAGCCACAAATATTCCATTTTCTATATAATGTAATAAAATACTAAAGAAATTGATTTTGCAAAGGATTTGCAGTTTTTCATCCATTATACTGATTGGTCTATAACTGAAATAATGACCCAAAACATTACTTAACATTTACAGAATGCTTAACTTTTTCCCTTGGCAATATTTAATTTTTCAATAACCCATCCATGGTTTTATGTCGAATGAGAACGTTGGATCTTTAAAAGCTACATCTGTACCTATTCAATATTTGTGAACAACCTTTCAGGGGTTTCCTAGTAATGGCATATCAATATAAGTACATTTTAAGAAGGCAGACAAATATAATCATCAAGAACTCTTTAATGTAAAGGCTTCAATGGAAGAAAAAATAAGAATAATGAGATTATGTGGAAAGAAACTTTTTAGTATGGTGAAATTTATGTAAAAATTATTAAGTACAGTTTCAAGTTAAAAGGTGTGTGAAATGTTCATTTATATGTTGTCAAGTAGGTACAACCACATAAATATAAAAACACTCTTCTGAAAATGTGCCTATTAAAACAGTTAATCCACGTAAACTCCCATAGTCTTCATCCCTTCACATGTGCAGATATTTTCCTTTAGGGTCTAACTCAGCAACTCATTAAGTGGTTTCAGTCAGTGTAACTGACTTCAGCTTTAAGTGTTACTTATGTAGAGGCAACCATTACTGCTTTATATTAAATTCTGTGCAAATACCACTACTAAAAAAATTAAGAAATAAGTCAGAAGCAATCTGTGAAGTGTCAGTTCCTATCTGCAATATTTGTTTCATTAAAATGTGCTTGCCTATTTTTGTATATCAAAAAATACACCACGCCATTTGTTAATGCCAGATTTTACTTGACAAATTTATTAAAAAAAAGTTTAGATTTGGTCTCAAGTGCCCACAGCAGAATGTGCTTACATTTATTGATTCATACTACTTAGTAAAAAGCAACTCTAGTTCTTTCTCATTTTTTATTAAGCATTTAGTTCACAGTATTGATAATTTATTACTTACCTCTTTTTTTAAGCACTTCCTCATCTCACGGTCAATATCATTGCAATGGCCAAAAAACTTCAAAACATTGTGCTGATGAGTTAAGGAGAAAAAAAATTACAATTCAAAGGTTTCGTCCTCTGAAGCTCTAAATTAGTTTAAATTCATTTGCATTTTTCAGCATATCCTGGTCTTCTTTTCCTTTCCCTTTCTTGTGAAAAGTGGTGTTTGGTAACTTTTTTCCCTAAGCAGGCAGAGGTTGGAGCTGCTCCTGAAGCTCACTTGAGCCACCCCTGCTTTGCTGGAAGTTGAAGGTACTCACCATGTATAACCAGACTAAAGAGGACACTAAAAATAAAGCAATTGTTTAAATGCAGAACATACATTTTATTGATCTAGAAGTCAGTCTCGCACCTCTCACTCACACTAGGTTAAATGATGTACAAAAAAGGAATATTCTGAGCTCCAGGTTGTGATACAGAGGCAATGTCCTCCCTGCATTTGTTTTCATTATTTCTTTGTGACCTAGAGGGGCAAAGGATTCAGTGCTCCATTATCCCAGCTACATGAAGAATGTGGTGTTGGTCCAGAAGATGCACTGGGCTTAACTGACTGGAACATTAGAACCAGTATAAAAAATCTTTCTGAATCTTGAGGTTAATAAATAAGATGCATTTACCATCTTTATGGCACAGCTCAATTGTGGGCCTTACACACATTTAAGTGTTCTTAAGTTTCTAAAAAACTGCAGGCCTTGTCCTCATGAGGGCTCTCCACAGCTAACATGATGGTATTCACCATAAAAATCTGTCCTCTTAGCCAGGATTTCTTGCAGCAATTCCATACTACTGGGCCTTAAACCACTCTCAGAATGCATGGTTATAGAAGGACTGCTTTCTCAGGGGTGCCATGCCACAGAACCTCATGGCAGAAGCTCACAGCAGATCATCCAAGTGAGTTAGAAGATCTGAGGGAGGGGGCTTTTAGCAAATTATTGGCAGCTACACAATGAATGGAGACAACTCAGCCTATCTTGCTGACAGCTAATGAATTTAAATTTAAAAGACCCAGAAGAACGAAACTGATGCACATGAAGTCCCTCCCATACTGCAGAGGGAGCCTGTGTGCATTTCCAGAGCTGACCAGCAGCTGGGTGCATTCATACAAGGGATACATGAACACTACTAAAGATTCAAACAATGAACAAGATCTCAGCCAACAGAACACGACTGAAGTAGGAGTGGGTTAATAAAGTTTATGACAAACACTTAACTATTGCAGTGCTATAATTGGCTTGTTTATACCTCTGTGATTTATAAAGGGCATCAGAAGACTCTGAAGCAGTTGCATGGAATAAGTGGTCACCTTACTGCACACTGATCTTGCTTTTACAACATGTTCATTCCAGCTAATACACATTTAATTTTGCATTCTACTTGCATATCTCATGTTAAATTTCAAGGTGAACGCTCAAGCTAACTCCACTCCAAATAGTGCATACAGTGGGTTTAAACTATGTTTATTTAGCCAGATTCCTAAAATGTCAACTTCTTGGCTGAGATTATAAGGGAAACAAAGAATCAGTTTCTCAAAAATAGCTCTTACACCTATTACAGTGATACAGCTGCAAGATAATCCACATTTCTTTGAGCTGCTACCTATAAAAATTCGTCTATTTATAGCACATACTTGGCACCAGAGTGGAGTTATTAAAAAAAAGTGACTTCAAATAGGAATCCCATTAACCTCTCCTCACTGGATACAAAACTTGATATACAGAGCAGGTTCTAGATTAGGGATAAATTAAATCAAATTGACTGTTGCGAAAATGGACACCCAATTTAAAAATAATGCTTTTAATTCTTCAGGAATGGTGATTTAAATTGTAGATGAAGGTTCTTAGGACATTTTGGCATTATAAGAAAACAGCAAGTAGGTACCAATAACTCATTAAGATCACTGACTTCAGATTTCAGTGAGTTCAATTTAAAAAGAATATTTCATTCCCCTTGAATTTCAAATGAAAAAGTTTGCTTCCTTTCAACTGAATGTGAAAAAGTCATCCTCACCCTTTCTGTTCTGCAACTGCCAGCACAAACATCCTCTCCCAGCTGAGCACAAGCCTGACAAAAGTAATTCCTCTTCCTGTAAAGATCAGCTTCAAACAAAACCAAGAGACCATAATTCTGTGCATGACTGTTACTGCTGCTCCCAGTCCCTTCACAAGTCAGACTGACAACAGATTCCTTTGAATCACTGGATTCCAAGGAGTTCAAGTGCACCTTTAGTTCCAGTTCTCAAGACAGTCTAATAAGCTACGTCACACGAGTCCATGATATTTCTATCGTGACATTCATTTAAAACAAAATAAAACAAAACAAAACCACAAACAAAAAGCCAGCCAACCATTCATTACTTGCAAGCAGTAAATCAATACTGCTGCATTTCTACTCAAAGCACAGAAAGACCCCTATGCATGCAGGACAAATCTTAATTTTCTTTCCTAATTGCATTTCTTTTCACAGTTATGAAAAATAATCACAACACTTTCACTTTATATTGCTTACATGCTACTGTTCTCCTAACTGATGGTTATTTGGCAATTCTTTTGATACTGTAGTAGTTAATGTACACGTAGTCTTCTCAATTCTAGCTACTGAACATTTACCTACAGTATAACATTAAAGTTGTTGCAAAAAAAATCAACTAAAAAAGGAAAGGAAAAAGACTTCTACAATCTCTCAAACAACCTAAAGCATTTTTAGGCAAATTAAAATTTCTGAACTCAGAAGAAAAGCATAACTCCTACATTTAATTCAACTTTTCATTTTCAATCTTGGAGATATTCTGCACAGGAGCAGTGGAATGGGAAGTACCAGCTATGAAATGGTATCACCAGACTGCAGAGTGCTTATGTTTCAAGATACTGCACTCCAAGTGTCAGCAAAAATAAATTACATGTTACTGAAGAAAACCAGTACAATATTCTCCCTGCAAATGAATTTTAGTATTAAAATCCTGCTTCCTTCATTGCTGTAATTTAGAAACCATAACAAAGTGTGGCGCTGAAAATATTTTTTAATATGTTACTTTAGCCACATTAAAATCTTGCACAAATGTTGTTACTCCTCTTTCAGATAAAATGTCTTCTCTCTCACATTTTGTGAATTATCAGCCTTGTCTCTCATTCTGTAATGGTGCTTGAAAAGAAAAATTTACAATTCTGTTCAAAACAGTAAAGCTAACATTTGCATTGTCTTAGAATCTAATTGTACTAGAAAAAAGTATCATCACAACTAACCATGGAGGTGAAAATATTGTAGACTGCAGGTAGTGGTGTAAATTAAGGTTTTCACATTCATAGTGAATATTTAAATATGTTTTTATCTCTGTAGAAACTATGAAATTTAACTTTTTAATGCAGTAATACAGCAAGATTATCTTTGCAGAACATCTATTTAGAATATACTGGGAAAATAATTAACAACATTGCAATGATGCTGCAGAAAGCTTTCAGTGCAGGGGCCAAATGTTCTACATCTAGAGTTGCAGAAGATGTAGACAAAGCAAATTCTTAAAAGGCTTTTAAACAAGTGAGATGACAATTCCATAACCTTGAAGCGAGGAAGAGCCTGGAGAGCCTGAAGACAATTTAGCATTTCACATCCGTGAGAAGGTGCCTGTTAAGAAGATGGAAGTCAAACAGTAATTCCCAATTAGCTCTCCAAGACTGAACATCAGGCACGTGGCTGTTGGGATCCCCATCAACACATCTGCTGATAACCACACTGAAGCATCTGCCCCAGGGACAGCTGGAATATGGAAATGCCATGAGCTTACAAAAAGAAGGCATTTGAAGCTGATTTTGTTATTGCTTTTTGGGGGTACACAGTACTAAGAGGTGCAGAAGTTATTTCAGTCATTAAAATCTGTCCCTAAGTGCTGAGCTGCAGCACAGAAAATTTTAAGGTATGTTGTATTTCCTAAATAAATCACTGGCACGATTTTACACAGTCATCAGACAGCTCTTCAGTGAAAACACACCAGCTATACTTCATGGCTGTTCTGCCTAGAGGAGTGTTCTCTCTCCATGATCATATCATATCATCACTAATTTATCTGACACTCATTTCCCCAACCCACCCACTCTTTTCTCTGCTCAACACTTCTTACCTCCTTGTGACACTGCTTGAGCAGACTGATAATTACATTACACTCTTCAGTGTGCAGATGAGGAGACAGGTCTGGATGCATCTTTAGTTAGGGATGATTTTAGTAGCACAAGGACAAGAATCCGAGAAAATTTCCACCTGCCAACATTAAAATAGTGTCACTAGCAAGTCTGATTTAACACATAAGATATTATCATGGCGTTACTTTAACAATATTTGAGATCAAAATGCAGTTTAATGCATATAATTTATATTACACGGTTACAGTCATTAAATCAGCACGTCTGATCTTCTAAAGAACCCAAATGTTAATGATCAACTAGAAGTTTATAATCTTGGCCATCACAGACATAAACACACAGCTGAGATTTTAATTCTCAGGAACTCTCTAGCAGCATTAATCTTTCTTGAACTCCAGATTATCTTTTAACCTTCCTACTTAATTTTTCTGCTTTCTTCCTTTAAGAAGTTTATGCGATTTTCTTCCTACCTTTCCACCTTTCTTTTCTACCTGTAATCTTCTCCAAAGATTACAACAGGAAGCACAATGCTATTCTATTACAGCACTCTAAGAAATGGCATCTTTTTAGCTATTTACACTTTTTTAAAAATCCTAATCCAGACACTGGTGGTTCTTTAAAAATCAATACTTAATCACTTTATCAAAACAATAATGATATTCTTTTTAAATCACTAAGAATTGAAATGTCCCTTTGTGAAACTCCACGTTGTTGCCTCTTGCTGTTTCACTGTGCTCCTTTGAAAAGCAATGGGATTGGTCTTCCACGTGAATTCCCCACTCCATCAGACAGTGGAAGGAAGCACTGAGGTTTCCCTCACGTTTTCTCTCTGGAGCACTATAGGGGAACACCCTTTCCTGCAGGGTTCTGTGGAGAGGGAGCGAGTTCCTCAGTTGAAATGGATTGAAAGCATCATAGGATATAAGATGACATCTCTGTTCAGGAAGATCACCAGAAATGGGAGGAGAAAATTCCAATCCATCCCAGGACAAATGGGCTCATCCTGTAAAATTTTATTTTTATGGCCCATACTGTCACTGAATTAGACAGATGTCTGTTTGTTTACACAGTATTTTGTCATTTCCCCTTCTCCCAAAGAGATCACCTTTCCAGTTGCAACACAAAAGGCAAACACCACTACAATTGTACTCAGCAGCAATCACTGTCTTACCACTCCTGCTAGACAGACTGGACAAATACAAGTAACCAATGGTTAGATTTTACAACTGCAATATCCCAAAATTCAGCTGCAGTACTGACAGTTATAATCTTCACTGCTATTCCTAGAATGCTCACGGAATATCTCTGGCTTAAAGAGCCACATACACTCATATATCCAGTACATACACTCATATATCCAGTACTTCCCATCATGTGTTCAGCTTAACAGAGTTAGATGCCCACAAGCAAACTTAATTTTAAAAATCCAAACATTTAAAAGCTACTGAGAACCCTGAGAATATGTTACACATAGTGTTGTAATGATTTCTTCCAAAAACCTTCCCCCATACTATCTGGAAGTCTAATACTACACTACACTTACTCTTAGAACAGAAGTTGTTGGAAACTGTACAAGTTGCTTAAGCATTCTTTTCAACAAATTAACAAATGAACCTTTAGAAATATGACAGCAGGAGCACGACTGTAACAGCAAAGTGATTAAGAACCCTGCTGTGTTATTGCCACCAGCTTTTGATTGCATGCCACACAAAGTCAATATGTTTTAAATTTATCAGCAGAGCCTTTTTGATAGCTCTGGAGTTAGCATTCCCCTGAGAGGGTGACCTGCTCAATGGCTGTGTGTTATTTTAACATGTGTGAACCCAGAGGATTATTAAAGCTCTTCATCATTCACCCTCTGCCTGTGCTTCCTAAAACTGTCACCCGAGCTGGCAGCTCAGGAGAACACGAGAGCAGTGTCCTAATGAAACAGGGAATGCACATCAGCACAGGCCAGCTCAAACAGAGCATTTCAAGGAAAAGAATGATTATTTCTAAACTAAGAACAGTAATCACTGCCACGGTTTGCAGAAGTATTCTCAGCCCGTGGATGAAAGCCACCAATGCCTGGAACAGAGGTGATGGTGCACTGCGTTAGTTCAAAGCCTCCTCACAACTCCGAGGGATTTTCCAGTGGCGCCTCTTGTGGAACAGAGCTACAAATCCAAGGTGCCACATCAGCTCATGGATCAGTACTCCTGGAATCTCCAAATAACATTCAATATTAGACTGTTTCAAGTTGTAGCACTCAGTTCTGGTAGGATGTGGACTGAGTCACCAAACATCTTTCTGTGCTTCCCTGGAGGCTTTCGGCATTTCTCAAGCTGTGACAGAGCAGTGCTCAATGTTAAAGTGAAGTTTAGAATGTCAGATTAGACAGTGGTCTGTAAATGAGCAGGGAAAGCTGAAATCTTTGTGCTGGAGGGGAAAGACTCTGACAAACAAAAGAGTTTCAAGAGAAACAACATGTGTGAAGAAGGGACATTGGTTTCCTTAATTTCTTTTTAATAACATTCTAATGAAAAATAAGAATTGCAAGTTGCCATTGTACCAGAACTTAAGCCCAATGGACAGAATTTTATACGGGCAGTAGCTCATTGGGACTTAATCTATAAAAGAATACTGGGAAGACAAAACAAAACAAAGCCAAAAAAAAAATCAGGAAAAAAAATTGTAAATAATATAAAGTGCTCTGAGGAAACTACTAACAGAAATGCAGGGTAAAGAAAGCCAAGGTAAACACACAATACAAGAAATACTGGAAGTGAAGTAAAAGAACTTTAGAAAATACAGGAATTGCTTTAGAACTGCAAAATGGTAAGCAAATGATAATATCTGAAGTGACTATTTGGAGAAAAGTAGAGAAATTATCTTTTTACATAGTGGCACTGACATATTTCACTGGTTTGCACAGAAATGTTCTGCCCTTTAATGTGTTTGATATGAGATTCAGGGCAATTTTTTCTTCCTTGATAGAAATTACTTTACATAGATACCTCAATGATTTGGTTAAAATACCTTAAAAATACAAACTTCCATAAACTATTATTCTCTGAACACAGAAGACAAGGATGAGAATAATTAATCTTTCAGCTTCCTAAAACGATTTCTAAATCTATGCTATTCTTCTGGGAAAAAATAATTAAGAAATTGTCTCATTCCAATATAATATTCTGTCTGGTTTCTCCTTAAGCAGGGGAAACATAGGATATTCTAGCTTTATGGTTTCCAACATAAATCAGATTTTTTCTGAAAAATCAAAGGTCTAAAGCTGGAAATTCTCAGATAATGATACTGAATTTCCAATACTAATGTTTCTGTTTAGAAAAATAAGGAGATAATTCCTTGTGTAAGCAATCTTAGAGATACTAAGCATCTCAAATTTCCTAATAGCAATCAACATATAAATTATCAAGAGATGATACTCATCCCTAATCTAAAAATTGATCTACACGTGTGTTCAATACATCAAATATTACACATTAATTGCAAAAGGAACCTACATGTACTATAGAATTCAAATAAACTGCAGACACCCAGGAAGTAGGCAGAAACCAAAGGCTGACCCAAAAGAGCAGTGAGGAACACTGAGGGCATTTCATGTTTGACACCAAAACTCAAAATGCTCATTTCTCTCCACATGCCAATTTCTCCTCCTGACTCCCTCAAACTTCCTGTGTGGAGAAACAAAAGGTTCAGTAGATTCTCACTTCTTCCCAAAATCAACTCTGAGGTCAGCATGGCAGGAATCCAGGGCAGTTCCTTTCTTTTCTCAGAATCTCCTATAAATATGAACTAACATAAATATGAACTAACCATTTCCCTGATGCAGAAGGAAAACTGAGTTAGGTTCCTTTAGTTTTGCTGATTAGCCCAATGTTTAATCCTTCCATGCTTGAGGGACAACAATGAAGGGAAGGTTTAGATCTAGGTAATTGTTTCCATAAGATACTTTTTCCATATTTAATTAAAACATGTTAGAAGACTACCTTTAAAACCGAGTTTTACTATTGTTCCATTTGAAAAGAACAATCTCTTTTTTTTTCAACTTTCTAAGGTCAATGATAAAAAAACCCAAACCACATGAATTCACACACACTATTCAGAAAAATGATCTCTTAAAGCAAAATGCAAATCCTTTTTTAGCAACCCTGATGATGCAAAATTACACCTTAGCACCTACTAATGATGAAGCTCTTGAACACGAACACAGAACTCTGCTTTGCACAGCGCCACGGAACACAAACATTTGCTGCAAACACTCAAATGACGCCCACAAGGCGGCAGCAGGAGCGTGCAAACCACAGCAGGGATTCACAGCAGGGAGGGGAACAAACCCGAGACTCCTCTCAATACACTCTACTCTCCACGTTTAACATTTCTTTTTGCAGTTAATGTCACTGTCTAACTTGAGTAATACAAAACATTTGGAGTTTCGCATTCTCAGTTACACAGTATTGTTCTGTTTGGAAAAAAGGATTTAATCTCAGCAACTTTTTGTTTACTCAAATCCTATTTTCTCTAAGATTGAACAAATTTTTAGCATAAAAAATTCAGCTCCACACCCAACAGGCTGGTGTTTACTTCAAGGTATCATTCGTGCCACTTCAGCAGAACTCCTGCATTCCTTTCCTACACACAGAATTTTGACAATAGCTTTGAATACTCTGTGATCAGCAAAATGAGAAATCACAGTTGATGCAAACCATTTCAAAACCCAAGGGAACTCAAAGCTCAGGACTTTGTTTCTACCTTTCAGTAATATCATTTACAGCTTCCAGCCCAGGATATTGAAGTGTCACTGCTGTCCTTAAGGCTATGATTAGGCACACTGACAATGACCCCAAACTTTCCAGCATCTACAAAAAATTAAAAACCCATTTTAATAAAGCAAGCCTAGCTAAATCTTACAAAATGTACTCATGACCTCTTGAGTTTCTGTCTCTGAAACTAGCACTGGTTTTCCAATATTACTTATTAGAATGGAGGAAAATAATTTAGAAACGTATCTATGAAGACTAGAAAGGAAACAGAAAAAGGGTCAATTATGTCTACTTTGAGATCTTTTTAATTATGTAGATGTAGAATGCACTTACTTTCCCTGAACCTAAAGAATATTTTTTTATGTTGATAAATAAGAGTCATATAGATTTTACATGACCACTTTCTGCCAACAATTCAACCTCCCTCACAGCAGTAGAATGAGCTAACCTGCTTTTAGTACCTGATGAAACTACATCATACCTGATTTCATACTTAGCAAAACAAATTAAGAAAGTGTTAATCCTAAGGAACAGAGCAGGTGGAACACCAATTTGAATACTAATTTCTACAATTTTATTAAAGGTTGAAATAGGTGAACAAGTAAAGCACCAGAAGATATTTTCACTTTCTGGCAACTATTTAAGGTCGTATTCATACAAGAAACATCAGCAGAGTTTTGGCACAATTAGTGGGATGTTTTTATTGTAACATACAGCACCACTGCCCAGTACAACACTATCACAAATTACTAAAGGAGCCTCTTCCTATTCCTGTTATGCCTTTGCAGAATATACAGTTAAGAATGACAAGATCCAGACAGCATAAATCTAAAGCACTGTCTAGTGGAAGGTGTTGCCTTCCCTGCCTATGGCAGGGGCATTGAACAAAATGATCTTTGAGGTCCCTTCCAACCCAACTCACTCTACAATTACATAAGGACAAGGTGCTGTCACCAAATTCCTGTTTTGCCAGCTGCTCTTGTATTTCAGCCGCATCCACGAGAGCAGGCTTCTTTCCATTTCATCGCCATTTCATTAATTTCCCGAAGAACTCTATGAGCCTATCACAATCTTCTTGCTTACTGTAAAACAGCGTTTTCCCTTCAGAAAGAAAGGAAGCAAGAGGATCACATTTCCGTTTTGGAAAAGACAGGCTCCGACCCTTCTAGGAGCCCGATCCCGTGACGAAAGGAAGGTAGAACTCGGCAGAAAGTAAACATTGTTTAATAGCGCGGTTCTCCCATGGGGTGCGAGGAGCTGGGGCAGCTACTGTTAAGGCAGGGGGGTCCCACTGAGCTAGGCCGCGCTGTTCGCAGCTCCTCACTGCTCCCGGAAGGCCTTAAAGAAGCAACGGGACACACACAGACACAGGAAAAGCAGCTTACGGCAGCCACAACCGAGAGACCCGTGATCCCACACAGACCTGCCCTTCCAAAGCCCTCCGGGAGTTCCGGAAAACGCTGCGCGATGAGCGGAGGGTCCCAGAAGGTGGACCCGAGCTCAGCTCGGCACGGCCCCCCCAAAGCCAGGCGACTGGAAGGGAAGGCAGCAGGAGATGGGGGAAGGTTCCCCTATACACCCTCTTTTCCCTGAATTTTTCCCGTTCCCGCTGGCTCCGCCCGAGGCCGCCCCTCACTCACCCCGGTGCGGGGCGGGTCCAGTCACTCGCCCGGCCCCAGCCGGAAGCCGCCTCAGAGCGAGGAGCGCGGCGGGGCTGCAGGCGGGGAGCGCTGTGATTGGATGGCCGGGGGACGGCGCGGACTCTGATTGGTCGGTTCGAAAGGCGGGCGCGGGAGCGGCGTGGGGCGGCGGGGCCGGGCCGGGCTAGCTCCGCTCGGGTCGGTCGCGGGGTTTTGCGCGCCCGCTGTCCGAGGGCCACGGACACCGATCGGACCGGAGAGACAGCAACAGCCCTGGAGGGCACCCAGCGCCCCTTCTCTCTGCTCGCACCAGGCCTCGGTAAGGGCGTGACGGGATTTGGTCTGTTCAGCCTGAAGAACAGGAGACTGGGGGGAAACTCATGGCAGTGTACAACTTTCTCGTGAGGGGCAGGCAGTGATCTCTGACGACTAGTGAGTGACAGGATCCCAGGGAGTGGCATGAAGCTGTGTCAGGGGAGGTTTAGATGGGATATCAGGACAAGGATTTTCATCCAGTGGGGGTTTGGAACCGGAACCGGCTCCCCAGGGCAGTGGTCACAGCACCAAGCCTGCCAGAGCTCAGGAAGGGTTTGGACCACACATTCGGTCCCCTGGTGGAAGTTTTGGAGTGTCCTGCACAGGGCTGGGAGTTGGACTGTGATCCTGGCGGATCCTTTCCAGCTAAGGATATTCTGTGATTCAGTGTCTATGTAAGTTATTGCATGTGTTTTAAATTGCCACTGTCTAAATCTGTAGTAGTGCCACACTTAGGCCTGACATCCATGTCAGCCAGTTGTGCCGAGGTGTTGCTCTGTACACCTTCAAAGGGAGCAAGTCCCCTGAGCCTGCCTGTGTCTTGCTCTTACCTTCTTTAACCTTTCAGTTCTCCAGGCGGTTCCATCATGGATGAAACCGTGGCTGAATACATCCGAAGAACTGTGCTAAAAATCCCAAAGAATGAAATCAAGATGATGCTGCAGAAATGGGGCTTTCTCTCTGAGGCACAGCTGCAGACTCTAAATTTCCACCAGACAAAGGACAACATTTCTCAGGAAGTTGTTCAACTCTGTGAGGTAAATCTACTTTAAAAAACGTCAGTGACATACTTCAGGATGCATGAGAAGCATCATGTAAAAAACCTGAAACATTAATCTTTGGCCACAACACAGCCTCAAATGGCACCTTGTAGTCAGGAAAATATAAAGCTCAGCTGGTAAGGATTGTGTTCCTCTTGCTCTGCAGAGGAATATTTAAACCTTGCTGAAATAATTTTTGTTATTGATTTCTCAAAACCTGAGACCAGGTGTGGTGTCTTTGAAGAGAGTGTACGTGCTGTGGGCTTCAATGAAATGTCCTTTAAACTGCCAATACTGAGATTATTTTTCACTTGCTAACCAGTGTGATCAGGCATTCTGGACCTGTAGTTCACCATATACTCTTGTTCCTTCCAGGAAAATTCTGCAGACATAAAGCAAGCAGCAGTTCTAGACATAATCTGTAAGTAAAAAGTGAATTAAATGACATTTATTTTTTCTGAATAAGTTCATAGTGCTCTTAATTACATGGTGATGACCCTTGTGGGGTGCAGATGCATTTAGGGTAAGCACATCACTTTTTAGATGAATCTTATTGCATGTGACCTCTTTTACAAAAAGCTTAAGATCAACAAAAGTATGTAACTCCTAACTCCAATATCAATTCACAACTTGATTAGATAACAGTTTAAATCTCAAGGGTTTTTCTAACAGTCCCCACGTCTTACATTGGGCAGTTTAGGTAAAATCCTTCCTTAAACACTGAACCCCAGGAATGCCCTTTATTAGCCACTCACCAAATTACAAAAGAACTTTACATATCTTTTAATTAAAAATATTTTGCTTTTATGATTACTATGAATGGTAGTTTAAGAATGTTAATACATTATATTGCATTATCAGAAGTAATATTTTTAAAGTAACCCGTCTATAAAAGTATTATAAAATTCTTTGTACCTTTAATTCCTGCTTGATAATACATTATGTTACTGAGCAATTCTTATTTTTCTTAGACAACCACGCCTACCAAAACAAAAGAATGTGGAGTGTTTACCAGATGAAAAAATCAGGTAAAATGTCTTTCCTTGCTGTAATCCCACATTTCTCTGCACCTTAGTGCTGTGCTGCTTCATACCCTACATTTTAACCACAAATGTAGTCTCATCTGGATTTTTGCTGTAGAGAGATTTTTACATTTTACTGCAGCCTAGTATGGATTTTTCAATGGACATTAATGTTTTTAGAATACTTTCCATTAACTTCTCAAGCTATTATTACACTTTAGTAACTACTAATTAAATATCAATCTTTTCTCTGTATAGCAATAATATGGGTCAGAATTAAAATACAGCTTTTCATTTAAGGTTATGCAACTTCATCTTTTTCTGCTTAATTTTGTTTCAGCAAAACTAAAAACATCTCTACTTCTTGTACGCACGAATCTTATTTCTGGTTGGGTTTTTTTGTCTCATGTAACAGGAGAAGAATTGGAATATTTTGACATAACAGATTTCAGAAAAAAGTTTAAAAGAAGACTTCGGTCAGCCTTGAAAAATGTAAGAATAAATCCATTCTAAATTTGCTTCACAGCTTTTGTGTCAATATGTTGTTTTCAAAACTGTTCCTTACAGTTTGAATCAAGAATTAAATGGAATTATTCATTTGAGTATGATAGGAACTGCATGTGAAATAGGAAAAATTTATTGTATATCTGTTTTAGCGACTTCACAATTATGCTGGAAGAACATAAAATGTAAATTTGTCTTAAAATGTGACTGGCTTGAAGAAAGTCAGCATGTTGGTGGGTTTTTATCAAATCTTTGCCCAGTTTGCAGGAGCCTTTAGAGGGCAACAAATCCAAATCATACTCACAGCCAATCAGCTGCAATTCATATCCCTCTCTTATAAGAAAATTTTTAATATTTTGGGGGTTTTGTTGGGTTTTTTTTTAAGTCAATCCAATTGAGTCAAGGTAAAAAGAAGTAAACAAGGAGCAAATCAACAAGAATAGAAAAGGGAATGTTCAGACTTGATTGTGTATTCTTGGGCAGTGACAAATATTATGTTCAGGTCTAAAATCACAAGTTGATCAAAAATTTAGTTTCTCCAGAAATGGACATATTGGAATTATTGCCACTAGCCCTCCTTCTAAACAGACATCTTTGTGTGGTTTTCCCAAAAGAGAGATTAGTGCTTATTTTCAACCTTCAGAAAAAAATGTATATTGACAGGAAGAAAAGCAATATTAGAGTTTGAAAGGTGATTCTTCTTTTTATCCCAGTTTGTGAGGTTATTGTTTTTCTGTGAAAATTTTATTTAAATACAGTCCTTACGACACTTAGTGTGTTTTTTTCTTTTTCAAGCAGTGGTACTAAATTATGTTTGAGTGTTGTGAACAGAGATGTTAAGAGAGAAGACAATCTTTACGTGTTGGTTTTCTTTTTCTGTCAGGTCACCATCACCTTTAAGGAATATGAGGATAATGCAATCTGGATTAGAGTTGCCTGGGGAACACCATATAAAACCCCAAACCAGTACAAACCCAGCTATGTTGTGTACCATTCACAGACTCCCTATGTCTTCATTTCTGCCTCAGTGCTGAAGAGCAACATGCCTCTGCTGTGTCAGGTACAGCATAAACCTGCCCAGACCCTGGCTTCCCCACACTCATGTACAGCTATAACTGGGTTAGCTTGTAAGAGGTTTGGTAAAGATGCCTCACTTAACATAATTTGTTAATTTAATAATTTGCTAAACTATGTACTTTATTTTTTTTCTCCTTAGCTCATGATAAAAATGGGGCAAAACCCAAATCTTTGGATTGGTGCATTGTGAATAAACTCAGTTTATTGGGATTTTTGCTGCTCCTGAATTTAATTTCTTAACCAAGTCTTGGGCAGTATTCCATTAAATTGTCTCACAGAAGTTGAAGAATATTAGATCAACACTGTTAACTTCAAGAGCTAAGCATATAAGCTCATCAGGAAATGCTGATCATTTCTGTTAGCTTGTGGTGATCAGCTTTGGTAGTATTTTTTCCTCTATTTAGAAATTTCCTCAAATTTCTGTAGTAGTAATTCAAATATTTTATGATTCTCTTGGTTTATTTTTCAGCTGATAAGACTATGGGCTTAGCTGGTTAACTGTGAATGCTTTTAAATATTAACCTGACTGTATAACAATCTCTGCAACGTTGTTTCAGAGATGAAAACCCTAGTTAAACAGCAGTTGCTTGAAACAAAAACGTCACAATGTCTAGAGATGCTATTTTTTTATATATTACAAACGCAGTGATGATTAAGACTGATGTTAAAACAATTTCAATTTTCATTTAAAGGCCCTGATTGTTGCTTCCAATTACCATGACATCCGTGAAATGGAGCTTCGAAGTCATTCTTTAAAATCCCTTAAAGATATTGTGTTTAAGAGATATAGCCAGGTGAGCCACTTCACAAGTAAATCCTAAGATAAGTCTTGCTTTTTGTTTCAGGCCTAGTTCTCACCCCCTAGCAAGGGGGAAAATTCACCTTTTCCAAGAGACCATCAAGTTAAAATATTATTGAGCTTCTGAGGTCGACAGCCTTTCATGAAGGTAACATCACAATGGGGATGTAATTATTTAGTATCCCACGTGCTCTTTATTATTGTAATTCCTAATGGCTAAACTCAGACTAAAAATTAAAACTGAATTAACAATTCAGTCCTAAGCTTTTTTAGCATTCTTTTATTAGGCTTCCTAGAGCCATGAGTTGAAGGCTGTTGGAATGGGTGCTTATTCTGCTCACCCATGTAAAACTTGTAAATATGGAAATGTTCACAAATACCATAAGACAGGCTTTTTTTTTTCAAAATTAGTTGGTTTCCAGACCTCTAGTAAAGGTCAAAATTTGGAGAATCATTCTTCCAGAATGAGAAATAAAAGGAAATATATTCAAGTTCTTTTCAGCTAGAGATTCTAAAAGTAGAACTGAACTAAAATCTTTTTTCCTCTCTCTCTCCATTTAGAATTTCCAAACTTACACTACAAAACCTCTGCAAGGAGGGAAAGTAGAACCAGAAAATGGTATGTATATTTGAAATGTAAAAGCAATGTAAATGTCATTCCTGCTGGCTTGTGCTATGAGATTGATCAAAGGAAATGTGCATATTCCCCATTCCCATGGGGTTATCCAGCCCTGGTGCCCTTGGCACTGGGAGAGATCAGTATTTCCCAGTACTGGCACTGGACATGGAAACCAAATCCACTCAATGACCTGCACCTCACATTAGCTTGTGTTTTTCTCTTGGTGAGAACTGAAAATATAAATGGTAGAGACAACTACCTTATCCAAAAAACATGCAATGAATTCATTAAAGCTGTTATTTACAAGTTTTCATTGGAATAATCTGATCAGAAGAACACTATTACAGCAGCTGACAATGTTGTCTTTCTCTTTTCTTTTCCCTATCTTTTCCCCTGCAGCAGACATAAGGATAGTTCAAGAAAACATAAGGGAGAAAGAAAGGATCCACAGACTGAACCAGGAAGCTTTTGGTAGTGGTCCCCAACCAAAACTCGAATTTGCACAATACAGGGTAGGAAAAGGAGCCAATTTGATTTGGGGTTTTCTGATTTTGATGTAGTGGTAGTTAGATTAAATTTCAAATTTAAGCTTTTGTGGGTTTTTTTTTAACTTTAGGAAGTTTTAAAATAAATGAGTTAAAAATCTCTGTAAGAAACAGACTGAAATTTGATCAGAGTTTTGTGTTTCAGTCTTTCAGCCTTGTGAACTCAGCATTTGGATCTGTTTTTGTAATAAAAGTAGATTTAGAGCAGTGTGTCACAGCATGAGAAATTAGGGTTATTTTAAGTACATGCAAAGCTGATGCTGTGTATGACACCATAACTGACTTCTCGATGAGGCACAGGTTTTATTGTATGAACAGATAAATTAAAAATTCTAAGAAATACTTCATGTTTTACAGTGTTACTGAACAAGCTGCCTCTTGCTTTTAGTAGAAAACTCTGCCACATGGTGGCACCCTCAGATTTTATTACATTCCTCCAGCTGGAATCATGTTATTACAAATCAGAAACAGTCTTATTTAAATGTTTAAATGTAATATGTAATAACATATAAATAAATTATATTCATTGCTTATACTCACTGGTTAAATTTTGTGTTAACAGCTTGAGACAATGTTTAAAAGTGATCCTAAAATGGATGTTTTGGATAAAAAAGAACCATTCAGATGTTTGGTCAAGTTTTCTAGTCCACATCTTTTAGAATCACTGAAATCCTTGGCACCAGCAGGTAAGTGTTCTAACTCTGTAAAACAGGGAAATTCCAGTGTTTTAAATATTTTTGTGTTCTTACATTCTGCTTGTATGTTGCATAAGGGAGTGACTTCATAGTTTGTTTAGAAAGAGAAGCATAGTAGAATAAAAATGTTACCACTTTAAAAACTTTTGTCTAAATATCTTTCAATTTATTCTTAGAATTAGTGGTTTGTACATGGATACTCAAGCTGTGGTTTAGTTTTAGTGGTTTAGTTTTGTGTTTCAGTTTTATTAACAGTTATGAAAGGTAAATAATGGTTGAATACAGCTGCAATTATCTATCTCTTTATCTCTCCCCAGGTATGGCTGATGCACCACTTTCACCACTCCTTACATGCATACCACATAAAGCTAGGAATTATTTTAAAATTAGAGAGAAAAAAGGTTTATTTCCAGAAAGTTTTGTAAGCCCTTAATTTAAAACTGATTCATAGAGAATTCTGCAACTCATTTATTAATGGTATTAATCTAAATCATCATAAGCTTTTAAAAGCTAACTTATTCTTTCTTAATACCTTAAAGTTTTTTCCAAATTATAGCTCTTCTTGAATATTTTTTCACAGCTGTCTTTAACAGATGTTAGCCTTAACTAGTAACAAAAGCTAGTTGCAAAGTTTAAACAGAAATGATGATTACTTTAAATTTCAATGTGATAACTGCTTTGAACTGTATTTTCAATAGTATTTGTGAAGTTAATAAAGACACAATAATAGCTGTAGCTATTCACTTTGCTCTCATAGCTGCAGATGGCTGCAATATTTCATATTTTGGAGAGAACACCTGCCCTGTTTGGAACAGGGGAACAATCCCACACAAACGGGTGGGGCTCCCTGGCTGCAGCTCAGGCCTGTTTTTATCTAAGTAGGTAAATTGTATTCTAAGATTTTTTCAGGAATGGGAGAGAATAGACTTTTGGAGTATAGATGTCAGTAAGAAGCTTCCATCCAGCTTTAGGAGGTATTAACTCACCTTCCAAAGTCTTTCTCACCAAGGGCAACAGCCAGTAACAAATACCTGAGAATCTGCCTGTTGCTATTGCTGTCTTATGAAATTTTATGTTGGAAGAATACCCTGAAAGAGGCAATATTTTCTTTTGAGGAAGGTACACGTTTTACAGTATCTCAATTAATATTTGATCCTTCTGACATCCTTGCCTGTTGCCACTGGGGGTATTTTTGCGTGGGGACAAAGATTATGGAATCAAGATGGCAACAGTCACTAATGCAAACAACTTTGCATTGGAGTTCTTTAGAGCTGGTAAACATTGGTAATTGTATAGATATTTCCTGCTTTGTTTTTTGAGATTGATTTGATCTGAAGATTCATTTAAAATGTACAATTAATTTTCAATTCTCTTATCTGGATTGTTTTGTGTCTACTTGGTGTATGTAGAATTCCAATATACTTTCAATATCTCAGTGTGCAGAAGCAGTTGTATTTCCAGAGGTTGTTTGCATATATTTTTTGAACTGTAAATAAATGTGTAAATTAAGTCTTGTCATAAAAGTTTGCTTGGCCTGACTTAAAAGCATTACTTATCATATACTGATTTTTGTTTTGGGTTGGTTTTCAGCACCTCTATAACTCACACATGAAAAGAGATTTGGAACAATATGCTAGTGGTATGGATTTTAGGAATTCCAGCTGTGTGATTTAGATGTTGATTTGACAAAATACTTGACATAATGTTAAGATTCTGGAAGAATTCCAGGTGTGGTGTGATAGACATTAAAACTTGGCTCTTAACATGTCTCACCATACTTCATGGATTCAGATCCATTTAGATTCCAGCATATATTTCACTCCATGCAACTTGTTCTTCATAAAGCTCTCTCCCAAATAACCTAAGTGCCTGAGCTGGCAGCGATTTGCCATAAAGTTAAAGTTCCCAAGTGCTCCAGAGCACTGTGAGCACCTGGCCTGCTGCCTCTTGTTTCTGGGAAAGGCAGTCTCCATCCCCCTTTTATCATCCCTGCTTGGAATCTCTGATTTTCAGAGATGTTTCATTTCTGACTTCCTGTAAGCAGGGGATATGTCAGGAATGACACAGCATTTCCAGGCAAGGAGGTGTGTATTTATTAATTTGTCAGGAAAGATCTGCAACTCAGGTTCCTTCTTGCTGAGCAGGTGTCCCCATTGAGGAGGTGAGGAGAAGGCAAAGGAGGAATGTGGAGATCAATCTTGTCTTCCCCATTCCAGTTGTCCTCTTCGAGGAAGCTGGAAATTTGGGGTTAGATGTTTAAAGGTCCCTTTCAACCCAAACTCTTCTGTGCTTACCCCAATGCAGAATGCCTGCAGCTGAGGGCGCAGGGGCTGCAGGAGGAACACACACCCTGGGGCTGCACCTGTGGCATAACTCTTACCCAATAAATGGTGTTCATCTTTTCCTTTAATTGGATCAGCTATAGGGGAAAAACATCTGTGTGTTGTGTTGGTGATTCCAATATCAGGAAATCGGAATACTCTGATTTGGAAAGGGACCCACAAGGCTTGTCCAGTCCAACTCCTGGCCCTGCCCAGGACAGCCCGACAATCCCATAGGGATTCCAGATGCTCCTGGAGCTCTGCCAAGCTGCTGCTGTGGCCAATTCCCAGGGAACTCTGTTCTAATGCCCGACTCCATTCTGGATGAAGAACCTTTCCCTAATACCCGACCTCCCCCTCCCGCCAGAGCTCAGGCCATTCCCTCGTGTCCTGTCACTGAGCAGCAGAGAAATCAGCGCCTGCGTCTCCACTGCCCGGTGCCACACACGAACCGCGGCCCCTCGGCCGTGCAGCGGAGCCGCCTGAGCGTGTGGG
Organism: Prinia subflava; assembly: GCF_021018805.1. Taxonomy (NCBI): domain Eukaryota; kingdom Metazoa; phylum Chordata; class Aves; order Passeriformes; family Cisticolidae; genus Prinia; species Prinia subflava. Next base: position 16,628,310 of record NC_086259.1, read on the forward strand.
CCGGGCGGGCCCCGTGCCCAGGCCGGAGCTCCCGGTGCCCGCGGTGCCTCCGGTACCCGCGGTGTGCGCGCTTTGTGCCGCGGGAGCGCGCACGGGCCCGCGCTCGGCCGCTCTGCCCGCAGCCGCCGCCGCGGGGCGCTGGCGGGCGGGGGCGTGGTCACGCCACGTGCCTCATGAATATTCAGCGCCACGGCCGCCGATTGGCCGCCGCCCCCGGAAGCCGAGCGGGGGCCGAGCAGCTGACAGCAACATGGCGGCGGCGGCCGGGCGGCGTGGTGGGGGCTTGGGGTGGCCCCCCGCGCCCGTGAGGGACGTGCCGCCCGCCGGGGAGCTGGTGCGGCCCTCGGTGACAGAGCTGTCCCAAGTGCGGACCAACATCCTGTGCACCGTGCCCGGCTGCGGGAAGGTGCTGCCCAACAGCCCGGCCCTCAACATGCACCTCAGCAAGGCGCACCCGCTCCAGGTACCGCCGTGAGGCCGGGCCGGCCCCGCCGCCCCCTCCCGCTCGGCCCCTCACCGTGGTTGCGGGGCTCTGTCGTGGCGCAGCGCCGTGTTCCGCCCCGGGGCCTGCGGCCGGCTCGGGGCCGGGGCCGGGGGGCGGCTGCGATGTTGGCTGTGCTGGGGTTTGGTTCGTAGTGAGATTGAGTGGGGCCGTGGTTCCCCACCTTGAGGAGAATTGGGATTCTTCCGAGAGATTCTGAGACAACTGGGATTGTTCAGTCTGGAAAAGAGGGTGTCTCGGGGTGACCTAATTGAGGCCTTCTGGTACCTGAAGGGAACTCACAAGAGGGATGGGGACAAGAGCCTGGAGCGGCAGGACAAGGGGGAATGGGTTCAAATGGAAAGAGAGTAGGTTGAGGTTGGCTATTGGAAAGAAGTTCTTTACTGTGAGGGTGGGGAGGCCCTGGCACAGATGCCCAGAGAAGCTGTGGCTGCCCCATCCCTGGAAGTGTCCAAGGCCAGGCTGGACAGGGCTTGGAGCAGCCCGGGACAGTGGAAGGTGTCCCTGCCCGTGGCAGGGGTGTGGAACAGGATGGTGTTCAAGGTCCCCTTCCAACCCGAACGATTCTGTGATTCCAGATGGGAATAATGAAGTGTTTATCCTTGTCGCTTGTTTAAATTTCCCCTTGTGAAGGGCCCCTGCAGGTCCATGTATAAATACACAAGTGTCTGTGCGGATGGGCTGACCAGTTGTGTTGAGGATTCCTCTGAAATTACTTACAGAAAAATAACCGATTTTGCACACTTTTGTAAACATAGCACAGGCAGTTAAGAGTTCTTTGGGACTCAGCTTCTGTTGTTTTACTTGCTTATCACCAATCTTTCTGCAGTAAGGCTTTAAAGCTCCACTTGCGAGGTGCTGTGCAAACATGCAGCATTTCCTAACCTTATCAGCTGGCAAACCATCTCCATCCCAGCACCGAGGGCTGTTATACTGGGGTTTTGTTTGTTTTTTTAAAAATGTCTGAGCTAAAAAAACCAGCAAAACAGATGGATGCCATTTTGGAAACAAGCCCTCATTTCCATAATACTCCTGAGCTAAGCATGTGCTGGGGGGGAGGAGAACCGCAGTTCAGCAGGCACACACTGAGAGTGTGCCTTTTGGAAAGATATCCTTGCTTTTCCCAAAATCATAATGCCAAGTGTGCAAGGACAAATTGTATTCCTAGAAAACTTCAAGTGCAGCGTTTCTAGCTGCATTCTGTGTGTGCAGCCTCAGTGGGTGAACAATAAACATCCCTGTTTTGTGAAATGGCTACAGAGTCAAGTGTGGGTCACACGTTCCTTGGTGAGGAACAAAAGGAAATAGTGTCAAGAGTACTTGCTGTCTCCTGTCTCTGGGATGTTTTAATTTCATTTCCTATACCAACTAACAACTTTACTGTGTGTTATGTCTTAGATCTCACATGTTCGTGTGGGGGGAGGTACAGCAGAAGTTCAAAGTGTTCTTTCAGGTCAGCAGAGTGGTTTTGGTTTTGATGCTCTGAATGTGCACTGCAGCTGGTGGGTTACATAACTCAGGGTGTGAAGGGTGAGGAAATGCTGCTTTCTCACCCAGCTTGCTGTTAGCCATCAGAGCCTTGTAGAATTAGAGCAGACTCCATATACCTAATTACTGAATCCTGTGATGGCTTGGAATGAATACTGAAACGTGGATGGATGCAGATTTTCAGAAACTTCTTGGCTTGTTTCAAGGGCATTGTAATTGAGACTAAAATGTTGAGGCTTAAGGGAGGCTAAATATTTTAATATTGGTATTCCCTTTTAAGAGGTAGCTGATTCCCCAGATAAAATGAATTTAGTAGATTGCATTTATTAGTGAAATATGAAATTAGTGAAGAGGCAACATGGCAAATGAGATGGTAAGAAGCTATTAGGGAAGGAGAGAACATAGTACTCCTGAAGAGAAGGGAGGATGACTTGGTTAATTTTCATTAATAAAATAACACCAGTAGGGTGTTTTGATACCAAAACCCATGAGGGATTGCAGTGGCACAGGAAGGACATTTACATAGGAAAGCAAGATGACCCTGTAAAAACAGAGTCAAGTGCAGCAGTAGCAGTTTTTAAACTTGTGAAGTGATAACAAACAGTTTGATCAGCTCTGGTTTGTAACAGAAATAACCTGAGGTGGGAAACACTTGCAAAACAATTTGGTCATACACGGATGAGCATTTAGGGTAAAGCTGCTGTGAGAAGGGCAATCCTAAAATATGGCAGAGGGATATTCTATGTCAGTGTTGTAGGGTAGGAATCTGATTCAAATAAGTTAAAATAAACCCAGAAGATGTGTAGAAAATAACTGCTAAGGGTGATGAATGGCAAATGTTTCTGACAGGGAATTTAGAAGAATTTTTTTGTGTTTGGCCTAACAAAAGAAGACATAAAGTATTGATATATAAAATTTTATTTACTGGCTCCTTGACAGAGGATAAACCAAGGCGGGGAAAAAAAAGAGCAGTGGATATAGACACTTAATATATTAGACTTGAGGTTTTTATTTTAACTTTTTGGTCTTTTGTCTATATTATTTTATGGGAAGAAGGGAAACTATTTCTGTGTAGCTTAAAACAAAGCTAGAAGAGTTCAGGTAAAGGAGAGGACTCTGTGGATTCCTGTGATAACACAGAGGCTGTAGCCAGTGTGAACTGGAAAGGGTAGCATACCCTTGGTAGGTTACTCAAACACTGCACTATCACAGAGGTGCTATCATAAGAATAAATGCACTTCTCTCCATGTCCCATTTAGTAAAGAAAGGGCTGAGCTTCTGCTGCAAAAGCCCTCATGTTTTAAATAGTTGCCTACAGTCTACTGCAACATAATTTGAAATTAATCCTTTGGAGTGAGCCTTTCTGGGGCAGGAAAGCAAGACATCACTGAGTTCACCTTGACTGAGTCTGTAGCAAGGTCTGCTAATTGCTGTTTTCTGAGTTATTGTAACAAGCCATGTCGATATTCCCTGCAGTGCAAAGGTCTGCACTGGGAGAAGTTCATTGGACCAAATATCTATCTACCAATAGTTTTGGTGGGTGGATGTTGTAGAAACGTGGGATATAAAATCGGATAAGTAAGGAAGGGAGCTGTGAGAATGTGTGAAACAGGACTGGCCAGGTGGGCTTTGAGAAGATGGAAGATTAACCATTTAGAGCCACAAGGACTTGGGATAGATCAAAAACAAGCTTATTTGCCATACATGATATCTTACATGTGTAGAGGATCTCTCAACTGGCCACAATTAATAATGTTGTGGTCTCTGCCACTAAAGGCTATGTTCCAAATGTTTAAAAAGCATCTTACTGGTGTCTATCAAGCTTTTACATGCTTGGTATTTTTCTATACCTTAGTATTTCAGTAGTTTTAAATAACCTGACTGTGGTTTACCTGTTAAGTGGCTGAATATGTTTCCCATATTGCCCTGTCAGCTGTTGGGTTGTGATGTTAAATATAACACACTTATTAGCATTTTGTTTAGGAATAAGTAACTCTAACTGCCAGCTACTCAGCATATTGGTATCATCTGCAGTGGGAGAAGCCAAACACAGCTTTATTTCAAAGACAGATCTTTTCTCTGAGGACTTTGACATGTGATGAAAGTGTTCTGTGTAAAATCAGAGTTAAAAAGCGGAATTGGGGCTGGAACAACTAGATTTCTTTGTGTCGTGTTCCTGTTTGGGCAGTGGCTCTAGGAGGTACAACAATAGTCACACTGATGATTCAGCAGAGATAGAACAGGCCTATTTATGAATGGGCTGTCCACAGGGAAAACTGCTGTACATAAAGGTGCTTAGAAGGTTAAAATGTTACATGAAAACTCCCTTTTTGGAGAATTATTGCAGGTTTTCTTGATATGGCAGCTGATAATTTTGGTCAAGAGGCTCTAAACGTTGCTTTTTTGAATCTGGTCTGTCATTAATAAAAATGAACTTATGGCAATGTCCGCAAGTAGCTGTGTTGAGTGTGTGGAAATATACTGAAATATTCTTGAAGGAATAGCATTTTACACAAAATATCTTAGCTTAAGAGGTGATTTGAGGGAAAACAAAATCATTGAAATACCCCCCTCCCCAGATTCCTGAGGTGTAAATGAGAGGACTTCAAAAGCAAGGCTTGAGTGGCTGAGGACAGCATTGTCGGGTGGGTAAGAAGTGGGGGTGTGAGCAGTGAAGCCCTTTGGGCCCTGGCAGCTGAGTACAGACTTTGTTTGCTTCACATTGGGAGTACTGTTGTTCTTTGTGCATTCTCTGTGTTTGGTGTGACCTGTGTAAACACGACCAGCTGGAGATCTGCCCAAAGAGGTACTTAGGGAGTGACTGGTGTGCAATCAACCTTCCACTACTGACTGTGCTCACTGTCCTCATGCTAAGGAAAATGGGGTGCAGAGTTCAGACAGGGCATGGTCCCATTTCTTCCCTGAAAAATCCGTTTGGGGATGCCATCATGGACTACAGTAAATAGACTGTGTTTGGCCTCTGATTCAGTCTCAGGATGGAAGGAGACTCACAGCTACTCTGAGCATCATTTTAAATAGTTCACTTTTAATTTTTTTGTTTAAACACAGATGCCTGATGCTTCCACTGAGACCCTTTCAGATAGGATATATCTAGAGGTATATGTCTAGTCTGGTTTCTATGCCTGGCCTCAGTAGGAAGGGGTTCTGTGTGATTGAACAATCTGGACAATCCCACTAGTGTGTCCTTATATATACACTTTTGAGGTTCTCTTTGATCAAGTTATGTTGCTTTCTTCTATGTACATGTGAGGTCAGTGAGACAGCTCAGATGAAAAGCCTGGGTAGATTGGTCACTTAGTGTTTGGAGGGTCAGAATTAGCATTTCAGTTGTTTCATAGACTTAAGTGAGATTTGGTTTGTGATGCAAATTAAGTGGCAGAACATACTTGGCATTTTTCATTTCATTACATGTGAACTCTGAATAGTGCTAACAGAATTCCAGCATCAAGGAAGTGTGTTCCAGTGACTAATCTTAATGGAGCTTTTCATACCATGCTACTAACAATTAAAACCATATTAAATCAGCAGTCTAGGGTAGTATCTATATGGAAATTTTTTTTTGGCTCAAATAACAGGAAACATGGGACGGAGTGTCTTGGTAAAAGTAAATAGTACAGTACCACTACTCCAAAGGGCTTGTTGTAATTGCACCTGGTAATTTCGATGGGATATTTGCAAAGTGGCATCCACACAGGGCAAAAACTCCATTTGAACTTTCAAATCACATAGGGAAGTGCCTCCAACTCACTGAGATGTGTAAACTCAGCCATAGTTGACGTGTACTCTGAATATTGTCTTGAATATGCAAACCTGTAGAATTGTCAACTTCTCAACTGGTTCTTTTTCAGGATGGAAAACTTAATGCACCAATAAGGAAGGGTTTGAAAACTTCACAGAAATTCTACTGCTGTCCTATTGAAGGCTGCCCTAGAGGACCAAACAGACCATTTTCCCAATTTTCTCTTGTAAAACAGGTATTCCTGTTTCCTGAAGTATTTTCACACTGATTTAGTCCTGTCTCTACTGCAGAGAGTGTGCACTTTTGCATACAGATACGAGCATAACCTCTTAGCACATAGGCAGAGGTTAGAGAACTGTATGCAGCAACTCCAAGTGCACACGTGGTTCAGGAGTTTGCATGTTTGCATGTTAATATTGGAGGACTTGAACCTTTTGATCAGACAGATGCCAGTGTGTTCTAAACTAGATCAGAGCCCCTCTCCACAAAGTAAATAAATGGAGAAAGACTAAGGAAGAGGGGGAAAAATCACAGTAGCAACTAATGAAGGTTTAAACTGTGGCTGATGCTTTTAACTGCTTTTTCAAGTGCTCAAGGATTATGAGGCTTTTCTCTGCTTTAATACCAAAATGCATTTGTTTACTAGTTAACCTGTTTAAGAAAACATGTAGATTTGTTTTTGCATTAGTGAGCAAAAAGAGCACTGTGCTGCAGTTGATGACCTTGCTGAGCTGAGGACTCTGTAGGAGCTGAGGGGCTGGCACTTGGTGCCATAAATGAAAAGGAAAAATTCTGGTGTTTGCTCTGATGTTGACCTGTATGACTTGAGATTATTTGCTTGGTTGTAGATCTTCAGGAGTGTGCACAGGTTGCAGCATAGACTTGCTGTGCTCTTTTGGCAAGGCTGATCTATGGATTTATTGATGTCCACAGGAAACCTTCAAAAGCATTAGAATAGACAGTAGATAATAGAAAAGATAATTGTTTATCTGTGTTTTTAAGATGCATGTAGCATCAGCAGATTTGCAAACTTCAGATTCTCACTGTTGCCTTCTTTAAACTTATTTGTAGTAATGCTTTAAAAAAATAATTAATGCCACACTTCAGTGCTACTTAGCAACTAAAACATTACAGATATTTTCTCTCCTAACCATGATTTTCTTTTTTTAATCTTCACTGAAAGCTAATGTTTACTTTCCCTTGTGTATTCTAGCACTTTATGAAAATGCATGCTGAAAAGAAGCACAAATGTGATAAATGTAGTAACTCCTATGGCACAGAATGGTATTTGAAACGGCATATAGAGGTCTGTGGCAAGACTTTCCAGTGTACTTGTGGGTGCCCTTATGCCAGCAGAACAGCATTACTGTCTCACATTTACAGAACTGGCCATGAAATTCCTGCAGAACACAGGTAAAAGTGAAGCAGTGATGATACATTTATCACCAAGTCCTGTGTGTCTCATGTGCTGCCTTTTTGTCTCCTTTCTGTTGATTAAATAGGAAATAGGATCACGTTGTTTTAGCTGCAAAGCAGTTTGCAGTTTCTTTGTTGCTTTTAGGAGTTTCTGTTTTGTTGAAGTCAGTGGAGATCATCTAATCAGTAAGATCTGGTTTTCCTACATAGAAAACAAAAAATACTGATGACACTGCAGTGCTTGGCATAAATGGTGGAGATTCTTGTTGCATCTGCTTTTACAGTTCTGTGACAGTAGAGATAATTTGGTAATGTTTATAGCTGGTAAGTGAGGTGTGGAATGCAGTTCAAGTTATTTTCTTGTACAGTCTAGTCATTGTTGCAATTTTTGGTGGATATATTTTTTACCACCTATCTCTACATGTTTAGATATATAGTTTTAGTACATACATATATTTCATAAAGGGCAGTCCACTTTCTGAGGCCTATCCTGTCTGTCTTTGAGGTTCAGCTGCAGCAAAATTTAAGTTTCGTGTGAAGAATTGCTAGATTTTATCTTCCATTTCCATGAGAGACCATTACCTGTACACATATTTTAAAGAGCTCTGTCCCTTCAATGGTCAGTGTGAGTCAGTGTCAAATTAACATGTTAAACGTCTTCAAATAAGAGTGCTTAATGTACAAGGGGGAAGAAACTATCTAAACTTGCACATCCATTTGGAAATAGGTCTCCATAAGGGGTAATGTTTATTCTTTTTTAAATGAGAGAGCAAGGAATGACATTTTAAAAAGTTGAACTTCATTGAGTCTTTTTATTTTAATCTGGATTCATTGTCTTCTCATATCCAGCCTCATCTGTGACTTCAGTTTGTATTTGCAATGCAGTGACTAAAAAGAATGGAAGGCAGATGTTCTGTGTTTGAAAGAAGTATAAATTGTTGATCTCATGTTCACAGGGATCCTCCTAGTAAGAAAAGGAAAATGGAAGCCTCTGTACATAATCAGCAGCTGGCAGAGAAAGCGACCGAAGCATTCAGCAATACACACAGCACTGCTCCTGGCACTCAGGAGCTGGACTCCTCTGAAGTGAAAGTAGCAGCTTCTCTTGAAGGCTCCTGCAGCTCTAACTTCACGAACCAAATGCAGCCAAAATGTGCACCAAAGATGCTTTTACCCAAGCCCAAGGTGGCTTTGGTTAAACTTCCAGTGATGCAGGTTGCTCACTTGCCTGTGTATGTATCTGCAACAGACCCTTCTGTCAAACCTGCTGTAGTGGCTGTTGATAATCAAGGCTCAGTTGTAAGTACTGTTCATTTATTGCCTCAGTCTATAGGAATTCTGATTCCAGCCCTAGAGGCAGAAACACTTGTGTTTAAGGACAGCATGCCCGTTTCAAAAGTGACGACTTGTGGTGATCGGGAACCAGTAAGTACTGGTGTACAGGTTGAACTGGACAAGGTTACATCAAATAACACAGGGCAAGAGCTGGGGAATGTTTGTCACAAGAACAAAATTTCTTCAATAAATATACAGACTGACTTATCTTATATCTCACAGAGCTTTGTACCTGCTGCAGCCTGGACTCCCAGTTCTTCTGTGTCCTCTTGTTCTCAGACAGATCTGTCATTCGGTTCCCAGGTTTCATTACCCATCAGTGTACAGACACAGACACTGCTGCCTGCTTCCAAACTGACTTCATCCATAGCTGCTCAGACTGATGCTTTCAGTCAGGGCTGTTTTCCAGCCTGTGGCATTTCCAGAGAGACTCAAACCAGTAGGACACAGGACTGTATTGATGGGAGAGTACAGATGGACCAGGCTGTAATGTGCAGTGACATTTTTGACAATGTTCCTTCATCATATAATGTTTCTACTCACATTGAACTTCCAGAAAACAATTTAATGCCTGCAAATATAGATCAAACCTTGCTGCAAAGAAGTAGTTGCAAGAGCCTGACTCAGGATACGGTTAAGTCTGAATCCCTTATCAACTTCAATACACAGACTAATATACTTCCACCTCAAAATACAACAGATAATCAAACCCAGACAATGGACCTGCTAAGCGATCTGGAAAACATCTTTTCAGGAAACATGTCTGGCCAGACACTGGATAATCGTGGCCTTTTGTCCGAGACAAGTTCTAATGCTGACACACATCTTCCATCTGGTCCACCACAGAGCACGGGGATAGACTTCGACATCGAAGAGTTCTTTTCAGCATCCAACATCCAAACTCAGACTGAAGAGAGTGAGCTTGGTACCCTGAACTCTGAGCCAGTTTTGGAGTCACTGGACATTGAAACTCAGACTGATTTCTTATTTTCAGATAGTGCCACTCAATCATATAACTGTCGAGGCAATTCTAACTTCTTAGGTTTGGAGATGTTTGATACACAGACACAGACAGACTTGAATTTCTTTTTGGACAGTACAACCCATCTGCCTTTAGGAAGTATTCTGAAACAGTCCAGTTTCTCCATGAGCACTGACTCATCTGATACAGAAACCCAGACAGAAGTATATATGGCTACTAAAAATACACCTACTCAGAATATTGAAAGCAAAGTCCAGCTCAGTAGTGCTGAGACACAGACTATGGATAGCTGCTTTGAGAATCTGGGGAGTTTATTCCTTACCAGCAATGAAACACAGACAGCAATGGATGACTTCCTTCTGGCTGACTTAGCCTGGAATACAATGGAGTCCCAGTTCAGTTCAGTAGAAACACAGACCTGTGAAGAGCTGTGCTCCTTGTTCCAGAGCTCTGACAAGCCCAGTCACTGAGTGCTACGTAACATAACTTCCCTGTGGTTTGAATTTAACTTATTGGGGTGGGAGAGATGGCTTTACCAAGTGATCCACTTAGCATTATTGAATGTACTTGTCATGAGCAGTTGACCTAAGAGACTTTTCATGCTGAAGGTACTCTATTGAATACGTAACTTTACATAAACTATGTGTGTATAAATAGAGGGGAAAGCGGGGGGGGCTGTAACATGTTAATGTACATTTGAACCTTAAAAAAAGATGTGGTGCCTATGTTTTTTCCTCCAACTTCTTTACGAAGCTGTTACTGCTTTCATCTAAGTGGAAGAACTTTTAAAGTTGTTCTCTATATCTCTCTCTGTTCCTGGCTTACATGCAGGGTTCCGTTGTGCTGGACCAAAACCCTGACCTGTTCAATTGAGATGCTTCCCTGAACTTACGGGGGAGGATTCTATTAGTGTAAGCTACTTCTGTTTACTTTTTTTAGTAGCTTGTATTTTAAATCCGGCATGAACATAATCAGCCGTATTGTCTTCTTTTACTTTATGCCTTCACAGCTCTTTCTCCTGCATAAGCTGACATTTTCCAAACACCTGTCCAACACACTAGACACATAGAGATTCTTGAATTGTTGAAAATATTTATTATTAAAAATGTGTGTAGAAAACAGTATTTTTTTTTTCCCTGAGTGGCACTGATGCTCTTTGAAGGGTAGGAAAAGAACTTGGAATTTGTAATTGTAGGGAAAATTAGTATGTTGTCCTTTTAGCTAGTGTAATAAATGGGACTAACATTTTTAGAGTCTTCAGAAGGGATTTGCTTAAATTATTTTTGTCTGTAAGATGCAAATGTTACAATGTGTGTGCCTCAGAGACTGGAATTACTTGGTTTTGCTGAAATTCTCGTAGCTTTACTGAGATACAAGTTGAGACATGTTATAGTGGTTTACTACCTTAAGAGAAATCTTTCAAAATGGGCAATTAAATTCCTTAAAACACTCACCTTTACTATTGTTTTTGGACTTCCTGCTTCCAAAAACAATTGGAATCCACACAGCACAGCTGGGAGATCACAGCTCACAGAAGCCCTTCCAGAACAGCTCTGTCTTGCTTTTGCACATTGATCTGCAGCCCTCAGTTCCTACAGCTTTCACAGTTTTCCTGAGTATAGTCAAATTCACACAAACTGATTTTTCATAGAAGAAGCATGTGACCTCTTGGCACCTTTTTTTTTAATGTTTAGGTTCTCCCTCATGCCACTGTTTGTGGTATTTTTCATTTACATTAAGCCAGTTGTGAATGTATGTTGGAATTTGGCCTTAATTAATTTTTATCTCTTACTATAATATCTGAAATGTAGGCTTCTGGTTTTCTACTGGACAGGTTTTAGCTTCTATAACCTTAAAGGAAAAGAGAAAACTCTTTGTGTCAAATTCCTGGGCCTGTTAACAGACTTTATTCCTCCATTGTTAGAGGAGGGGTCTTGGCTGCATATTTTCTCTGCAGCCCAGCAGCAAATGTATGTCCAAGCCTTAGGTTTTGAGGACTCCCTGTGCTTTGTGCTGCATATTCTCAATTCAAAGATGTGGGAGTTAAGTTACTCATCCATTGCAGCCAGCTTGTTTTTGTTGCAGATGAGCAATACTTTCTTTTTTTCTTTTTCTTTCTTTATCTTTTCCTAATACTCTTTATACTGCCATGTTAAGTGTCTTTACTGAAATAATCTCTTTAGATTAATCCTGAAACTCACATTTTCCTTCTGAAACTCCCTCTGTGTTGCCTGTTTGATTTTTCAACGTTTCGAGGTATGATTTCAGACACTTCCAGTCTGGCTGAAGAAACTGCAGAATGGAATCTTGCAGTTCCTCAGGAGAAAGTAACTCTGCTGTGGGGAATGCCCCCAGGTTTCACAATGTCTGTAGAGTTCTCATCTGAAGGGTGGGATATATTTAAAAAAAGAAGGCCTCACTTGTAATTTTGTTTCTTGTAAAGATGACTGACTCATATTTACCTGCCTACTTTGAAATTGAGAGATAAGATAATGAACAAAGTTAGGTTAATTTATTCTATTGCAATATCTTTCTAGTAATGTTGCAACTTCACATTTTAAAGTGTTTGTCCTTTTCCTTTCTTCCCCTGGTTGGAATACCAGAGAACACTTCTTCATACACTGATTTCTGTGTCTGCCATGTGCAAGGTGTCTGTACTGACAGTGAGAGAGAGGCAGTTACTATAAACCTGCTTTGGAAAAATGGTATTTTCCACAGCTGTAGAAGCTGTTCATTACCTCTGAATTGAGAAAGTCAGTCTTTACTCTGCAAGAGAAGGAGTCTTAGGTGCTCAGGAGCAGAATTACTGAAGGGTTTGAGTTGAAACCATCTGAGAGATCAGTGAGGTTTAAAGTACTTTGAAACTAATTTACAAATTAGAGTGATAATTGCCATGTTGTGTAAGCCAAAGCTCTTAGCATCAGGGACTGTCAGGAAAACCCAAAAGTTTGTGTGGACGAAATCTTATAATGTAATCATTACCCAGTTATTGTACTTTGTAATTAAAAGTGTTTTTGAGCTTTGTGTGCTTTATTAGAACACACAAATCACAATCCTTTCATTCATTCTATTGGTTTAAAACAATTTGGACTTTAATTAGGTGAACACAGTACTACAACATGAAGTCATTTATTGAAAGTGCAGTATTAAGGAATTTTTAAACATCTGCACTGTCTTAGGAAAGAAAAAATTAACTTCTGACCAAAATTAACTTCTTTCTTCACTAATTTGTTCCTCCATAAATCATTCATAAAAGTGAAAAACACATTTCAATCGTGTATGTCTGGCATATGTCACTCAGTCTGGATTTATTAAGTATTTTTGTGAAAATGTGAAGACTGCAGCCAGACTTCATAGTTTGGTGAATCCCACACAAAATTTCATGAAACCTGATCTGAAACACTGTTGCTGAATATTAAAAATTCTTCACATTTAAACAAACTCTTGAAAAAGGCTGATTTTCTATTTTTGCCTTTGTTATGAAATAAACTTCAGACACAACTATTTCTGGGTAGAACTAAAGTGATACTTATCTCCCTTTTTCTGCAGTTTGTCTCTGATTTGATTTTCAATGCACTGTATTGTAAGTATTGGTCAGCAGTGATTTGCTGTCTTACTCTTTTTTGTATCCCCTATTGCAATTAGAGCTGCTATACAGAAAGTAACATCAGATTCTCTGTAGCCTCTTAGCACAGTTTTTTAATCTGGAAATGATACTAATGTTATGTGTGCTTACCCTTTGTGTTTCCTACTTAATTCTGTTAAGCTGTGATTGCTGGATCTTGATCTGGATGCCAGTGTAACACTATGATAAAATGGAATAAGTACTTTTGTAGTTTCATTTGTGCTTTTCTTTAATATATAAAGAGTTGAACAAAGGAACAGCAGATTTGGGACTTGCATTCTGTGAGAATGTAAGCACAAATAAGCTGAAAAATGAAAGGTCTGTCTTGTTGCCTTCCATATTTGTTTGTCAGAATGCTGAAAGTTTGTCTGACAGTAGATGTTTCTTCTTTTTGTGTCTGTTTCTGCTAATACACCTGTAAATACTTTCTGCTGTGGGTAGGGAGGGAGTCCTCCCCAAAACTTTGTGTTGGCCTAGAAAAATTGGTAGTTTTAAGTCAGAATTTGCTACATATTCTTAGTTATTCAAAGCTGCTTGTGTCTAGAAAATTCTCACTTCCAAAGGATCTGAAAGCATTACAAATTTATGTATTCTTGAAGCTGTAAATTAAACAGCTGCAAAAGAAACCTTGTGAAACCTCGTTTAGTTTTGAACAACTTGGTCACTGTCTGTAACTTCATGTATGTAACTAACTCCTTACAAATTTTTATTCCAAGGCACAATACACAGATTTTTTTTCTGTTGGAAACAAGAGGCTGAATTTCCCTGTTGGTCATATGGACCCCAGTTGTGTAGGGGCAACAGAACAAAGAACGCTGGCTGCCTTCCACTGTTCTAAATCCTTATGCTGCTAAGATGTCAATTGATTTCTTTGTGAGGCTGAGTAGAAATGTAAGAGTTAGCAGGATTGGGGGCTTAGGGGGCTAGAGGGAGTTTAATAGCCTCTTAAATGTAGGGAAAGTTAATAGAACTGATACTTTATCAACATAGGGTACTCAACTTGTGAAAGAACATGTTCCTGAAATGGCAACTCGGAGGTGAACCAAATGTACTTGCCTTTATCATTAAGGTTGTACAGCTTCCTTTGCTTTAATCTATTTCTGACGTGCTGGTTTTTTAAACATGATGTTAATGTACCATTTACTGTTCCAAATGCATTCACACCAAACTGTTGGTAACGTTCTGGGCCTTGCAAGCTTTTTCATTCCTGTTTGGTTGAAGGTGCTGCTATGCTTGTGTCCTGGTGGGATGGGCCTCCTGTAAGCAGGCTGCCACTGATAACAGGAACACTGTGAGGATGTTTAATGGTAGCAAACCAGTGCATGGTGCAGTCATGCACCTGCTGTTTCTTTTGTTGTTGTTTTTCAAGAGTTGATGTGAATTTAAATATGTGCGAGAAGGACTTGCTGCTTAGAACACGACTGAATTCTCTTGTTTCAAGTGCCATTGCTATGCAATGAACAGAACTCAGCGCTCAGCCCCGCGGTCAGGGTGAGGGAATGTTTGTGTTTGTGTGTGTGAGACTCTTCACTGAAAACGTGACTGGACAGCCTGAAACGGTGGGAACTCCTCGAGGAACTGCCGAGTTAAATTACACAATTCCCTTTACTGTGACCATTTTTCATATGCTGGCTTTACAGTACCTTCAACAAGTAGCAGTGGAATGTAATAGATGACTTGTGGTGATGTCAGCTCTACGTTTTGCAACATCCAGTGCTTTAAATGCTTCAAGCACCTGCATGCAGAGCTAGATTGACAGTACCTCTATCTACAGACATTTGCAAGTGCATCTGTGATAAAGCTAGATATGAAAGATGGCCATATCTTTACAGCTCAAAGACTTCAGCACCTGATTACAATCTCATTTAAATTTGTAATTATTTGGAATGGATGAGTAATAAATCTCATGGGCGAGTCTTTCCCAAAGCGTGTGTGAGTTAATCTCAGCAAGGCTGAGAAATGTCCTTAAAACATTTTTCTTTTCTTCACTGGTGGGATTTTTTTATTTAGTGGACAAATCTAGTTTTCAAAGGTTGTTCATATTTAATTCTTGCTATTTAAGCCAGTAAACTTGCAGTGACCAGACGAAACCAAGCATTCATTTCTTAGACCTATTTTACAAGTGACAATCCCAAAGAAGGAATGTTGTCCTAGTAACTGTGAAACTTGTAATTACATTATTGCATGCAGAGAAAACCTTGTGCCAAAATACTGTTTCATATTTCCCTCTGTTGGAAACTGAAGTGTTACACAAAGCTATTAGTAAGTTATTCGCAAGTATTGAAATGTTTTGTTCACAAATGAAGCACTTATTCAGTCCTGTAAATTATACATATTTTGGAATAAAGTTAACTTCAATCATTTTTTGCCTTCTGTTTTAATGGCCATGATCTCTGCCTGCAAAGGCCTGGGTGGGGGATTCAGTGCCTATTGGCAAATACCACCCATTGCTCCTGAACATCTTAATTTAGAAAATCTCTCCTATCTCAAAAGTCTCTCCTATCTGTCTCAAACCTCTTGTCAGCGCATGCAAAATGTAATCTTTACCTTGTGTGTGCAGTGGAATGAAAACCTCTGCAGTTCCAGCTCTGTGACAGATGCCTCACCTCTACAACAGACTCTTGGGTCAGTGTTCCTTTGCTTTCTTCCTCAACCTTACCATCCCCTGTAGCTTTTAAGATCTCTAGTGTCATAACACCAAGTAGAAATTCAGCTGCATTTTGATGGCTGGTTTTCAAAGTATCCTATTCTCTCTAACACATTATTTTGTAATGTATTTTATATAACAGAGAAAATATTTCTTGCTACTCTAAATATTAAAAAAAACCAAACCCTAGAGTGGCTTGGTTGGAGTATGCCTCTTACTCTGTCCTTTTTCTTCCTGCACAGTTCCCATGCTTAGTGATGATCCCAGCATTTTCTGTTAGTTGGAGGATATAAAATGCTGATTTCTGCTGTTACCTGTAAGTCTTGCATGTGTGATTCAGAGGAGGTGAATGAGCAGAAGCCTCGTGGCTGAAGGTTCCTCTGCAGTTACCTCAGCTGTAGTCCTGGATGAGGCATTCCCTGATGGACAGCAGGAAACTTCTGCATTCAGCCCTGTCACAGTCCAGGTAAGCATTTGCAAACAGCAGCATTCACGTATTTCCAGAGGGGAAAGAGAGGTATTTCCAGAGGGGAGGATGTCAGAAATATCTTAAAACTAAATTCCTGTTCAGAGCGTTTGAAATCATGGAACAGTCAGATGTGTGAGATCCCTCTAGGAACAGCAGCCGTACTCCTGACATAGGGATGGTTCTGCTTTAGATGATGCTGTTACTTCAGGAGTTCATCATTCAGAACAGATTTCACTTATGGACAAAAGTCAGGTATTTTGACAGATTGCACCTCTGGAAACTCTACAAATGGTAGGCAGTCTGAAAGGCAGGGAAAAGTAAATCTTGGCTGAGAACAGACTGAGGAGAAAGTGGCTGTTCAGAGATAGGGAAGCCCCATGTATTTTCAAACTACTTTCTTGCCTGCTGTTGCTGAGAATTTTGCTGGCAGTGGAAGTGTTCATGACTAGTTTGGGTTTAGCTCCTGAATTTCCTTCACTTGAAGAAATTGCATGCTGGCAAGCTGATTGTTTTCCATCAGAACAATGCACTTAGAGGCTGATTTTCTTTCTGGCTGCAGGATTTGACAGTGAATCAGTCCTGTGGATGTTTGGACCTAAAACAATAGGAGAAAAATGTTGATTTAACTTTCAGGTGTTCCATCATTACATTTTTACATTGTTGTCAACAATTCACTTGTTTTGTTTTGGCACCTTGAATGCAGGAAGCACTTCTGGCTGATCCAGCCTGTAATTTTATTTCCTTTCCTTGAGCAGGAATGGTGTTGTTCTTGAGAGAACTTAACACAAAAACAAGAAGCTGCTGTTTCCTCTGCTGGAAGAACCCAGTGTATTCAAAGGCACAGAACCTGATTAAGCCTATGATGGCTGAAATGTTGTGTATTTGTTCCTTTACATTCCAGGTCTTTAGTCAGTAGCTTTTCTGGCCTTCTGCTGCAGGTCTTGTGCAATAATCTGTGAGTGTGGTCCATGTTCTTATATCAGGTTGTAGTAAAACCTCTGTCTAATCTGTCTGATTTGACAGTTTCGAAAAACACAGCAAACCTCTTACCTGGCATGAAACTGGAAAACATTGAAATAATGTTTATAATTTTCCCTGCAACTTTTTTTTTTTTAATGTCGTCCTAAAAACCTAATAGTCTGCAAAGGCTGCAACTTAAAATTAGTATAACAAACATCATTGGCTTAACTTTTAATTTCGTAATGCATTCATTTTTCAGCTTTCTTGCTGAAACAGCATTATTTTCCATGGTCTGAATGGAAGAAATCATCTCCTAGACTTTGAAAAATGTTTCTAGTTTCAAAGTTATAGATATATGTATATGAATGTTTACATTTTCTATTTAATGGAAAACGTGACTGAAACAAGTATATATGAATTTCTTTATCTTGGGCCTATATGTGAAGGATGCTTGTTTTGTAGAGGCTGCATTTTATATCTAAATATGGAAAATATTTTATCATAGGAGGAAAGGTATAAAGAAGGGAAAAAAATGGTCTATAAGACCTAACTGTAAAAAAAATACAGTATGCAACAAACTTATTTTTAGGTCTATAAAGTCATGAACTAGTGCTACATTTGCAGTTGATAGAAATCCCTGTGGTTGTTTTATAGCGTGGAATGAAGACTGAGTCACAAGGACTCTCACCAGAAGATGGGATTTGGGGACATCCGTAAGGTGCATTTTTTCAGATCTTTCCATGAAGAGAGTGTTAAAAGTTCTAGCACTGAAAGAGTCCCAGACCTGCTTGCTGTTACTTAATCCTTGTTAAGCAAATTCAGTCCTTTAAAAATGCAGAATTACTTATATAAGAAAAATAAATGCTCTTTATCATTTTCTCCATAAATGTGATGTATATGCTAGGGTATTTTTTCTTTTTCACTGTCTTAACTGGGCTCTTTTTTTTAGCTTTTTTTTTTTGTTCTCCAAAAGTCTTAAGTCATTCAAGAGTCAACAGACAGTTAATGCTTCATTAATAAAATTATGTGTGAGCATCATCATACTCTTAAGGCAGATTCACAATGTCATGAATGTAGGTAAACTCTTAAAATTCTATTTTCTTGTTAATGCCATGTGTTCATTTGGATCCCAGTACTTAAAAAAAAAGCCAAAACAAAACCAAAACTGTGGAAACCAATACCCAAACACAGAACACCCTTTCCAGGTGTCACATCTCTTCTTTAGCAGAATTTCAGCCTGTTGGAATTTACTCACTGATCACTGTTTGACATCAAATATCCTTGATGATATTCAACTCTATGAATCAAAGGATTTTCACCTTAATAGATAATGACTGCATCACCTAGTTGGTAAAGATAATATTTGATGCAGAAATCAATACCATTGTTCTTTTACAGAATACCTAATTTTTTACATATATATATACTTCAAACACACTATCTAATTCTAATCTGGCGCTTCATAAGATATGACTAAGATATTTTCTTGGGGAAATAAATAAAGTCTGAATTAATCATCAGTGTGGGAAGGTATTTTTGAAGTAGAGGCATGCAGAACAACTGTATCATGCAATGCATAAAGTGTAAATACCATTGTCACATTCATGTAGTCACATAAGATGATTAAACTCAGGGGTGATATTCTCCTGTAACACCTCCATAGTTCAGCAGCTTCAGAGGAGCTGCACAAAGGAGAGGAGAATTTGACCTTTACACTTCATGTACTGAGTCACAACTCCATCTCCAAAGCTGCTGTAACCGTAATGCACTTCGCCTTTACATGCATCTTATCTGCCTGCAGTTCTCACTGCTAAATATAAACCTGTTCTGGAAAGTTAAAGTGGACATGTGACAGTGGCCACTTTGGATAAGCCCCAGCACTCAGACAGACACTCTGCCCTATTAATGGTTCCATCCCAGTTCTGCCTAATGCTCCCCAGCGCCGGTGTTTGCTTTCTCCTAGATTACCTGGACTCGAGACAATCAATAAATGCAGCAGAAGAAAGCTCCCGTTCACTTTCTGCTGCAGCTCTTTTTCTTTGCAAATCTTTTAACAAAGCTGAACCAAACGTCTCTGTTAATTTAGCTGGAAGTTCCCAAGCATCAGACGGATTTTAAATGCACTTTGGCATGGCAGAAATGTCAGGGGCACTCAGCTCACGTAGGCAAACAAGAGGCTGTCTTTAAAGTTTCTGATGTCAGCTGGCAGATGCATAGACAGGTCAACAAAATGTTATTAGGACAATGTTAATTAGGACAACCCTTTATCCTGTGACCGTGCTATTTAAATCTGCAGAGGGAGAGAAATCTGGAGGAATGAAAACAATGCTTGAGCACCATTTCCTAAGGCTGTCAACAATAATTGCATTGTAAGACCTTCTGCTCTTCTTGTCCTGTAATAGAGCAAACCTGCATAGCTCTAGAATTTACAGGATGCTGTCTCCTTTAGTGCTGGCACCTTCAAAATTATCTTGTCATAAAAATACTACTTTCCAGTAAAAAGGTGATAGGTATTTCTTTAAAAGGGGTAGCGAGGGCAATACTAATGATTTCTGTATCAGCTTGGTTTTGACAGTATTGTTTAGAAAAGAGTCTTGAAAAATGTCCTTAACATAGTGCTATAGAAGCAGAGACAGATTAGGCTTTGAAACTTCAGTGCTCAAAATTTTGTGAACTAAATTAAGATCAAGAGGGGGTGGTGCATGGCTGCCTACTACTGCATACATTAAACCATAGTTTCTGTGTGTGGTAGTGCTTACTTGCTTCTAAGGATTTCAGCATTTACTGTGCAAATATTTATAGTAGGCAAACCCAAAATTTGTTTTTAAATGTCCTTTTACAAATGGTGCCTGATGCTTACTGTCTTTAACTCGAACCACAGTTTCCACATCACAGAAGGATGCAGAAGGCTGCAAGCTATTTGAGGGAATATCTGTGTTAAATTTCAGTGCTCAAGACTTTCATTTACTGCATTTGTCTTAAAATTCATCAGAGGGGCAGACCAGCCTGGTAGTAAGGACACCCTCAGAAGTGAAAGGTGTGGGTCAGAGTTTCCACAGCTCATTGGGCAAGTGAGCAAGAGTAAAAGGAAAGCAGCAGCATCCTCAGATTCAGGGAGATTTACTGGGAATGTTTGGATTGAGAGAAGAAAGTGAGAAATACCATTGTGAGAATTCTGGTGGTGTTTACACAGTGACAATGTTTGAGACAAGGCTGAGGTGCTCCTGCAACTCATGTTGCCTTGACCTGGCTAGTCTAAAACTTATTGTGTTGGTCTGGGTTTTTTTCTTTCTTCTTTCTTTCTTTTCACTGTAATGTCTTGGGGTTTATGCTTTTTCTTTTTTTCTTACTACTTTGGAGGAATCTGTATTTTCACCTCAGTTATGTGAACTACCTCACCTGCAATCACCAGAGAAGAAGGAAGTTGGGGTTTTTTGGTTCCATGAAATGCCATGGTTGTGGAAGGAAAGAGGAGACCTGAGAAAGCCAAAAAGCAATAGTATTACACAAGTTTATGATAAGAGAAGTTAGGCAACTAACATTACCAGAAGAGGGGAAGTGAAACTTTACAAAGGTACCCCAATTGTGTAAAGTACAGCAGAAGCTAAATTACTCCAAAGTTGTATTTCCTGGCATACCACGAAAACATCCAGACCTGACTGAATGTGGAATTTGGTTTAAACCAATTTAGCTTATTAGTGCTGATAGTTTCACAGTGGTTTAAAAATGCAAAGATGTTGCATAGTGATGGAATAAGTAAAGTTCTCTCTACTTTAAATCTACTTGATGTAAAGTGAAATGAGCATCAGCCAAAACTAAGTCTTAGTTCATTAGAAAACGTTCATTATGACAGAGAGAAAATATGGAAAAAATAATTCAGCCATGAGTTCATGTTGTTTTACTAAGAAATGCTCTTTTCTGTGAGGGAGACCCCGGAAAGAAATCTAAAAAAATCTTTCCCATGGTGTGCATTAAAGGACAAGTGAGACAATTTAAAGATTCTGGGATAATAAATTTAGATGTACTTATTTATATTGTTACTATTTGACTTCTCAAAACCTGTGATCAGGCTGCGAATGTGAGACAGTGGAACAGTGAGACATATTGGTGTGAAATTTAATACCAATGGGCATCATTATCATCTGTCATTAACAAGATTTTGTAGCCAGCAGCAATAATCTAGAAATTATTTTCATACTTATTAGTAAAGGAATTAAAGCTGATTGTTCTGAGACAGTGGGCAACTTTTCCCTGTGTTCTGATGGCTTTTTTTTTTTTACTCTTAGTCCTTATCAGGTTTACTTGTCCTATTCTTAATCTTATCAGCCGCATTTCCACTGCCTAGACTGTCAAAGGAGCACTCTCAAAGCTGCAGATAAAACGCTAGAGGTGTAAAAAGCTCCTGCTCAGAAGCTAAATCAGAATCACATGTCAACACAGTTCAGGCTCAGGCTCCGGCAGGATGGTAGGATCACTGTTTTTAATGCCATTTACTAATTAAAAATGAGTCCCAGATTACGGAAAGTCTGGAATGAAGCGGCTTACTGAAGTGGTGGTTTAGCTCTTTGAACCGGCTACACAGAGTCTGTCATTAAAGTGTTATTTCTTTGAATATTGCTCAGCAATTTCCAAATGCTCTTCTGAGAGAGGCAGTGTGGTTTGTGTTTCACTCACTCATTCCCCCCGCGTTTCGGCTTTTACCCCCGATGGAGACGCGTGGCAGGACTGCAGCAGGTGTATTTTATTCGGCAGATGTACTGTAAACGCATTACAGCAGATCAGCTGGATTTCTTCCTTTAAATGTACACTGTGAGATCCAACTTGCAAGCCAGCTGTTTCTTATCGGCCCGTGTAATCTTCCCAAGCCCGGCTTTGCCTCTTCCTCTCGCAGCTATTTCTGTAACGGGATCGGACGAGCGAGAGCGCCGCTATGAATTTTAATGCTTCCACTGGGGAATCCCTCCCGCCTCCTCCTTTTGGATGAGATCCTCGAGGAAAGACCCAGAACAGAGCGAGGAGGAGGAGAGGGACGGCGTAGTGGCGGTGCTGGGAAGAGCGGGAAGGGGGAGCCGCGGGGTGTAGTTGGGCACCAGGGCGGGTGGGAGCCATGGGGAAGGAAGGATGGCCCGGGGCGTGTGTGGCTGCCTGACCGCGGCACGTCACCAGCGGCAGCGGCCGGAGCGCCGCGATCCCGCCGCCGCCCCCGCACACATGCACCCGCCGGCATCCCCCGGGGCCGGCCGCGACCTGGACAGCGCCGAGGGCATCCCGCTGGCTCCGGGCGAGAGACGGAGCCCGCGGACCGGGCGCTGAAACCGCCTCGCCATCCGCACGCCGCGGTCCGAGAGGAGGAGCCCCGGGTGCCGCGCCGGCCGCCGGCACCGCCGCCGCTCCCGCCAGCACCCCATGGATAAGGCGGGCTCGCTGCACAGCTCGGTGCCCGGGCCGCCGCCCCGGCTCTACCTGCCGCGGAACTTCAGCTGCAGCGCCTGTCTCTATGGCAGCCTGGCCGAGCAGTGCAGGGCGGGCTGCAGCCCCGACGGCGACGCCGCGCCCACGCCCGTGGTGCGGGAAGCGGCGGGCGAGAAGCCGCCGTCGACCCGCGGCCGGGAGCCCACGCTGCCCGCCGTGCCCCCCAGCCCCACGCAGCGCCGCCGCGCCAAGTCTCTGCCCACGCCCGGCGACCGCAGCCTGCGCCCCGCGCTGCAGCAGAGCCCGTCGCGCCGCAAGACCGTGCGGTTCGCCGACTCGCTGGGGCTGGAGCTCACCTCCGTGCACCTCTTCTGCGAGGCCGACCTGCCGCGGGTGCCGCTGCCCGCGCCTCCGACGCCGCGCCCCGCCGACCTCCTCAAGACCAGGAAGCCGCCGGCGCTGGGCGACCTGGAGCCGGTGCTGTTCGGGCCGCCGCCGCCGCTGCTGGAGCCGCTGTTCCCGCCGCAGCCCGGCGCCAGCCCCGGCTTCGCGGAGCGGGTGCGGCAGCACAAGGTGAGGCTGGAGTGGGTGCGGGCAGAGCCGACGGGGCTCCGCGGGGCCGTGCGCGTCCTCAACCTCGCCTACGAGAAGGTGGTGTCGGTGCGCTACACGCTCAATGGCTGGGCCAGCTGCGCCGAGGCTGCCGCCACGTACCAGCCGCCCGGGCCGGCCGACGGCATCACCGACCGCTTCGCCTTCCTGCTGCCCCTGGGCGCCGCCGCCGCCGCCGCCGACACCGCGCTGGAGTTCGCCGTCCGCTACCGCGTGGCCGGCGCCGAGTACTGGGACAACAACGAGGGCAAGAACTACCGGCTGCGGGGCCGGCAGCGCGTCCCGCCCTCCGCAGGGCCCCCGCAGGACCCCGACAGCTCTGCCTGGATCCACTTCATCTGACGGGGGCAGCGCGGAGCCCGCGCAGGGTCGGGGGGGCCCTCCCGGGGGCTCGGCGCCCTCCCCGTGCCCGGAGTTCTGCCGAGTTCTGTTTACAGAGGGGTGATTTGTGTTTTCTGTGTCACTAGCGGGGCCGGGGGAGCCCTGGCTCGCCTCCCAGGCGCTCACGGGGTGTGGGCAGGGAGGCCGGGCGCGGGTTCCCCCTCAGAGTCCCGGGCACCGTGGCTTCCACCAAAGCGGCGGCTGCCGGCCGGGAATGTGCGGGGTTTGCCGGGATCCGCAGGTGAGTGCACATCCTCCCGGCCCCGGAGGTCAGGCTGAGCTGCTGTCACCTCAGCAGGTTACACTGCCACAGGGCATCCCTCCGTCCTATTTGCCTAATCCGGCTCAAGCAAAGCCCGGATCCGCCCTCAGCGCCTCGCTGACCCGCTCTGTTAGCGGGGTCAAGGGCCTGATAGTGCAGGCTAAGGCACAGATCTGTTTTGAACCCAAAAAGACAAAAGTGCGGATGCCCCCAGGCGTAGCTGTGTTTCATTATGCAGTGAAAGTGCTCGATTTCAAGCTAAGATTTTTTTTTTTTTTTAAACTTTTGAACCCTATTTCGGGTATTCAGTAATAGAGAAAAAACAGCATCACATCCTATTTGAAACCCCACTCACTGAGGGATTTTTGAAAGAAAGTGTTTTGGTTTAGAATTCGTGTGGTATGTTGATGGAAAATTTTGTCAGGATCTGGTGTTCGTTTCAGTAGGACTGGTCCCACAAAGCTGCTTGTGTTCAGGAAAGTTGTGGAATTGCACCAAGGAGCGAGAGACGGCAAGCATTGAATCTGTAATTCCAGTCTGCATCACGAGCAACACCTTCATTTCTATTTCTGTTAACAGTTTAATTGAACAGTATCAGTGCAGGAGCCTGCTTTCTGAATTTCCTGCTCCAAATTCTTCATAATAATTTCAGTAAGTGATGGATTTCCCAAAAATGGTGAGGTCTAATCAGACAAATCAAAGAAAGTTCTGCCTTGCCATATAAAAGTAAATCAATCAAAATCACACAGCATACTGACTGCTGCCTTCAAAGGTGTGTTTTAAATTATATTAGCACTAAACAAAGCATTTTCATTTTAAAGCATGCTTTTTCAGGAGTTCAGCTGCATACAGGTTGTGCTGGTGCTAAATGTGGGTGCTAATTTCCCAGGATTGAGGCATGGATGTGTTTGCTGGAGAGGGGCCTCTGCAAATATAACTTGTGAGAGTGGTAAAACCATGTCAGTGTGATTTTCTGGTTGTGAAGGGCTGTAAGATCAGGGCTTTAGGGTTTGGATTTTGTGTAGGTTGTTTTGGGATGAAATGTGATTTTTAAACTGCTTTTTGTTTCTTGAAGGGGTTAAGTGCCCCAAGCAGCTTGAGTAATGTCTGGAATAATGAGTTCTCACAGAACCTTTTGACTCTGGTGAGAATTGAGAACAGTTTTGTCTCCTGAGGGTTTGATTCAGTCAGAACAATTAAACTTATAAATTCTGGGGGAAAAAAAGAGGTCTGGAAACTCAATGGGAAAAGAGAATTTAATTTCATTTCTGTAGATTACTGGTTCAGATTTAATGGAAGTAACAGCAAGACTGCTTTCTGTAGTATTGGTAGCTTGGTTTTAATTTCCCAGTCAGTTCTAATCCCTGTGCTTTTAGTGAAACCAAATTTAACAGAAATACACTGTCAGCATCTACTGAGTATTTCACATTTTAGTATATTAACATCCCCATCTTGTAATACAGTAATCCTATAAGTTACTGGAACACATTTATAAAGCTAGAATTGCACAGTTAGGGTCTTAAAATGTTAATGATTAAAACACATTAAGTGGTGTATTTGATAAAGCAAGCCCAAGTGTCTTTTAGTTGGACTTTACATTTTATAAGAGCCTTAATACTGGAGAGAAGGAAAAGGACTTGTCTCCATTTGAAAGCACTTTGAAATCTGGTAGAAATACAGCAAACCATCATTTATTTATGTGTTGTAGCTTTCCAAAGCTTGGCCTTTTTAACTGACAGAGTGAACCAACAGCAGTTGTGTGGACTAATGAAAATGCTTGGAGACAAAAGTAGTTTCTATGCATTTTAGATCAACTGATGCTGCAATTTCGCTTATGAAGTTTTAACAGGATTTCCTGGTTTTTGTTTCAATGGCTTTAAAAAACACAGACAGTGCTAAAAAAACTTTTTTAACACTGAGCAGTTCTAGAACTCCAAAATTATTTTCCAGTGATTGGCAGTCTTTATTGTCGTTTGATTTATGCTGCATGTGTAGGTCTCCAAAAATTCTCTAAAAATCTCTAAAAAGAAATTTGACATCTCCTTCTAGCAGCTGTGGCTTAAACACTTTCAATTTGGATTACCTAAGTGGATGTACCTGAATCAAGTGCACAAGGAGGTGGTTGTATTTCACTTTATTTTTGGTCATGACTTAGGTGTACTTACTGTTGTTCTTGGTTGGAATTTTACAGGTAGAATTGGGCTATGGCTTTATAATACTGTTCAGATATTATTGTTCTTTTATTTATGGCCACCTTTGCCAAACACAAATCTGGATATTCAACCTTTTGAAGTTGTAGCATACCAGGAGAGTGTTTTGCAAAACAGTCTCCTGAGCTTTCAAGCAGTTAATCCTGACCTCAGCCTAAATTTTGTGAGTAACTTGATAAGGCTTGATCAGAGATTGTTGATGAGATATGTGCAAGTACAGTAAAAGATGTGGTCTTGTGGAAGATTTAGAGACAGCTCTGTTGTAATGCCTGGAAAGGGAAGGCTGCACCCAGCCAGAGAATGCTATTGATGAATTTGTGGAAGGAGATTGAGGTGCTTCATAGAAATATCAGTAGCATATGCCAAAGCTGCACTACTTTGATTACACATCTGCACTTCTGTCACATGAATTTATTTCCAAGAAAGGTTTATTCACATTTGCAAACACAAGTTCAGTTCAGTGGCTGGGAATGGCTTTTTCCACTGGCAGCATTCATGTAGTTTTCAATCCATTAGCTTTCAATCTGAGCCCATCTATAATACTGTAATACTTGTTAGAAGCATTGTGGTAAGTGGAGATGAAATAGAAATATCAAATGATATTTATATAATTCATAAACAATGACTTTGAGGAGAAAACCTGTGTTGCAGGGGGTCAAGTTGGCAGGACACCAATAATCTTATTGGGATTTGGGGCAAAACATCTTTTTAAAATTGTATTTCTAAAGAATATTGTTCAAAAAATAAAACTTCCACAAGCCAAGTAAAATACCTGAAAATTTTCCAGCCAATTTGTTTCTGGAAAAAAATGGTTTTCTATGCATGAATGGGGTCCATGCCACCTCCCTTTCCAAGTGATGGTTTAGGTAAAGCAATAATCCTTAGGTCCTGTGCTTCACTTGTAAGTGCATTATTCATTGCTTATGTCTCTAGGTGTAAAATGTGTCTGTCATTCCTGGTGCAAAGCTGTAGCTTTGTGAAATGTGCCATGTTGGTTTTTGTGCACTGTAATGCTCAGTTATACAGCGAGTCAGGTTGTACTGTAAGGCTGATAGATGTGGATGTTTGCTGCTTCACACTGGAACTGGTAGGGTTGTGCATGTGATTCTATGCCTTCTGTGGCAGTACTCTGGAGATTTACCCTAATTATTAGAAATCCTAAAACAAATGAGAACTATTAAGTAAATGGAATTTCAGCTAGCTAAACATATTATTTATTAGCATAAAATCAGGAACTGAAGGTGTTGTACTTATTTTCACTAAATGTACATAATTTCAGGTAAATTAATTTTTTTCTCCTTTTACCATTTGCAAGTAACTTTTTGATGTGAATGTGTGTGCCTCAGTATCTCAGTAAACAACAGAGTAAGTGCACACTCAGTTGTTTCAGCAGATGTGAGGGGCAAATGTATTTTGAATGAACAAATGTCTGTTCATGCATGAGCATCATCCCTTGACAGATACATAAAATGTTTTTCCATAATGCCAACAGGCAAGCAGCTGCTAATTTTAATGGAAAGTAACCTGCAGAAATACTCAGAATCTCATTTTTTGAACATATCATATATTAAAGTTTTTATGTGCCTTTCAGCATTTCCTAGAAATAAAGCTCACGTGTTCCTTAGCTCTCCCACCACAAGTCCAGTAACAAACTGGTCATTAAAATGAAATTTTTACAAAAATATAATAATCCTAATTCCTGACACATTTTTAGCTGTGCCAGAAATTGTGTGTCTATAGCAGTCAGAAGGATTTGATAATATTTTCCTATATTACAGTGGAAGAAATGTCAGTCAGAAATGTCTTCCCAGTACACCTCTGCAGTTATGTAGTTAAATAAAAAAGAAACAAATTGTGACTATAGTTAATATAACAGAATATATTTGTTGTACATATTCACCTCTTGCACAAATATTCTAAATATATATTCTATCTGAAGCCAGAAGTTCTAGTTTTCTATGAAATCTGTCTGTGGAGACCTGGTCTTTTCAACTTTTACTGTTACATATCTGATGCTGCATAATGCATACTGTTAATATTTTTTGATGGATTTAATCTGTCTGCAGGGTTTATATCATGAAACAAAAGTGCTCAGTGCAAGGAATATCTGAAGTAAATTAATTTACCTTCCAGCTGTTCTGCCAGGCTTTTTGGCAAATCCTCAGTAATTCTGTTTCCTGTAGGTACTCGAGGTGCACATGCTTGGTATAAATGGAAGGATTACTTAACAGAATGGAAATGTTTTTGAGCACTGAAATTAAGGATTTTCCAACATAAATAGTTCAAGGCAAGAAGTAAATATAGTCAATATTGTTGTAAAACAAAGCCCACTGGCCTTATGTAGAGCTGATCAGTATTTTGTTTAAAATGGAAGACAATGGTCTATTTCAAAATTAAGCATGTTCAGGGAAACACACCCATTTCAGTGAAGGTTTTCTCAGGTTCAGGTGGTAGGACAGAATTGCCCTAAAATAAAGAAGTGGTAAGAGTATTTCCTTACATCTGTGTATGGGCTTGAATGTAGGTGTTCCATGAGCAGAGTGGATACTGAGCTGTAAAACCATTGGCTTGGAGGTTTTCTTTTTCCATCTTACAAATACTGTTTTAAAACACCCTCACAGAAAGGATTTTTGATCCTGGGTTTCCCCATCTCGTGTGAATATCCTCTTCATTAATCACTCTGGCTTTTGCTTGAGGCTTCTGTTGTTAAAGAAAGATTTGATTTTATTTTTATGCTACATAGGAAGATTATTTTACATTAGATTTTTGGAGGGAAAGGCAGGGAAAATCCTTTCCTTGCATTTTTCATTTTTAGATATTAAACAATAGCATGAACTATAAAAATTGCTTGAAATTACATATGCCTAGTGATTCCAAAGAATATAGCTAAGAATAATGTCAAGTGTGAGATGTGCTTTTTAAAAAACATACGTGCTTTGATCTAGAAAGGCAGGGAGAAAGTCCTAGTCTCCAGTGCAAGCTATTAATGCCAGGGATTTCTTTCTATGCAATTCTATGGTGCACCTGTTTTTATAGGGATTAACTTGATTGGTGTAGTTCATGTATCAGTGTGTTATGTATAGAATATTCTGTTTAAAGTGTCATTAAGGAAACTGTGTGTCTTAAATGGTGTTATAACTTTAGGCTCTTTTTTGTCCCACCTGACTTCACTAAATCATAAGAAACTCCTCTGAATAACAATTACAAGACAATATTTCATAACATTGCATAATCAAGTCTCACACATTACACTTATCACCTTTTAGGACAAAAGTTGTGTTACTGTTGTGAGTTTGAAAATTTTTGTATTTCTGTATCTTGAAACAACAAACCAAATCATACCACACTTTTAAACACAAAGAGCTAATAAGTGTGTTTTTAAAGCTGATTGAAAGTAGTCAAACTAAAATTGGCTCAGATTACTCGTGTGTCAAGTTTCTAAACTGTGGTATAAAAAATGTTTGTGTACCTCCTGTGCCTCCTTCGTGGAGAGGCATCCTGGGTGCAAAACCTGCCACCATCTGGACAAGAATCCAGGTTGCACTGCAGGAAAATTGCTGTGACAGAATTGCTGTTCTTGGAGAGGTTTGAACAAACCCAGCTCCTCCCTTGCAGTGTTATTACACAAATAGAGATTCTGTCTGTTGAATAGAGTTCTTCAATATGCAGGTTTTCTTACTGTTTCTTTGATTTACTGTGACTTCATTCTGAAAAAAAAATGTTATTTAACTCTGTACTTGACTAGTAAATTACTTTGGGTTGTAGTGTCTTCTGCAATGTTTATATTTCACCAAATAATGTTTGTTTCTAATGTTTGTAAAAGTTAATGTAATATCACCAAAAGTCAAAATTTTCTAATAATGCCTTGTAATTTACCTAGCCTTACAGTATTTCAGAAAATTTTCCACCAAAACTGCATCCAGTCACTGCTTGTCACAATTATGAAAAAGAGATATTTATAAACCTGTAGCTTCTAGCTGCCATTAAAGATTAATGAGACAAATAATGAGCATGTGGTGACTACAGACTTTTTTCTTAAATTGACAAACCATTATGTCTTTTTTGTTTGGTATCTGAAGCGATGATGTTCCAAAACCTCCACCCATGTTGGGATGTACCTGCAAATCTGAGACACATACCTGATATTTGGGGCACCTTTCCCAGCCAGCCTGTCCTGAGAGTATCTCCAAAAATATTTTCTCTTCCAAATATTTTTTCTCTGTTCATTGCCTACTTCAAAATATTTGTTTCTTGAATTGTTACAGTGTGCAATCTTTATTCAATCTTTATTGTACTCAGCATCTTCTCAGTTTTCAGCTTTTCTTTAACACTTTTTAAGCCCTTTTTATAATACAGATAAAAGCCATATAGCCACAAGGAGAAAAAATGTTCTGTGTTTGTTCTTATGTGATTGGTACAACTTATTTTTCTATCCTCTTTCAGGAAAATTTGCCTAGCAATCTTATTAATAATATTTTTTTTGTGCATGTATTTCTCTGGAAGAGTGCAGTAATTAATATTAGCTCTAGATTTCTTTTGTTTCCAGAGGGAATGTTTCATCATTTAACATCCATTTAATCTTTCTGTTCAAGTCAAAAGGAACTCTTAGCCCACATAAATTACAGAATCCAGAACTGTTTTCTTAAGGTACCATTACATAAATATTAGACTGCATTAGTTAGAATCACAAAGTGTAATTTAGATTTCTTTGTGGTAAGAACTATGTTTTGAATTTAAAATTGCTGTTTTACTTGAATGATCTGAAGTAATGAGATTACAATTCTGAGTGAAGATTATAATGAAGATTAGTTTTACATTGTTCTTGGATTAATTTTTCTTTTTTTTTTTTTTTTACTCTTCCATGGGACAGTATATATGACTAGGGTAATTTTTCTGATGATTAATCAGAACTACATTTTGTAGATAGTCTTATTATTTAACAGGAGTTAAAATAAATGAAGTGTTCAGACAGTTGTTCTACTACTGATGATGATGATAATAATAATTGTGGTTGAGGGTAATACACTGCAGAAAAAAAGAGCTGTACCATAATGATATTACACCAGTTTTATCACTGGCTTTGCCTTACCAGTTGTGGCACAAGTGAGGGCTTCTCAGAAGAGCCAGGAATTGCCAAGAACACTTAATTCAGTCATTTTCTCTTGATCCAGACCCACACAGTACAGAAGGGAGGCAGGCATGGCAGAAAGCAGAAGCTCTCCCGTGTCCTGAGAAGTGCAGACTCATCCTCTTTGATTGACTTTCATGGTCAGAGAAAGGTACAAGTGCCCTACCTGCATTTAAATGCTTCTCTAAGCAGAATACATCCAGCAGCATAAATAATTGAACACTATAAACAAATGACCAATAAAACAGCCTAATAGCAAAGGATGTAGGGTACTTGTACTGCATTAAAATAGATCAGGTCTGAATTATGCTTTGTCAGGAAGAGAGAGAGGCATCAATATTGTGGGGCAAACTCAGAGCAACCCAGATACCACAGAGACAATTCTCCTGCCAAGGACTGTTCTTAGACTGTCTCAGTGTGGGGAGAGTGGAGAAATTACATCAAGGACACTCCTGAGCAGCTCTCAGAATTTGTCTGGGCCATCTGCAGTATATCTTGGTGGTAATTTGCAATGACTGGATGTTGCTCGATGTTTAATATTGCCTTAAGGCGTGAGGTCCTGGTCCCTGGAAACAGCGTCCCCAAGGGGGCTGCTTTCCATCACTTCAGTCACACGGCGGCGGGTACAATGAAACGAGGTTTAAGTTGATTTCTTTGTTACAGGCAATGCTGTGAGGAATTGTTTGTGTGTTTTAAACCTTTTCAATGGAGCAGGGTGTCCTCATCTCTTGCGCTGCTCCGCAGTTCCCCTGGGCGAGCGGCACCCGGAGCTGCGCTGAGCCTGCGGCCCTGGGAGCTCCCTGCCCCGGCCTCGAGGTTCCGAGTGCCACCGTGTGGTGGATTTGTGCGATAATTCCTATTTTTCATTGCAGTCACAGCACCGTTTGCGACCTGAAGCATTTTTTCCCCCACTGGTGACCTGAGTTTATTAAATAATTCTGCGATATTCTTAGGGTTTCTTTCTCTTCTGCAGAATATTTAGTGCGGGTGCAGTTCCCTTTGCCTCTTTGCTGTGTGATCTCCTCACATCACAGCAGAGCCTCGTGTGCCCAGAGGCTGAGTGATTGCTGCAGTTCCATTTATTCACTGGGCTGGAGATGAATCCTTTCTGTGTCAGGGTGGAAGATTAAAACTCAGTGACGGGAACCATTTCTGCAGGGATATTTTAGATTCCCAACCTATCAGTCTGAAGGAAAAGGAGAGAGGATCCTTAGCCACAGAACATCACTTGTCTGCAGACACCAGTTCAGGCAAGCATTGGATACTGAGATTTGCTGCAATTCTAATCAGAGCTGCTTAGCAGATTGTCTCACTGCTAATTTAATGACAGTGAAGCTGACATTGCCCTTTCTTTATGCTCATCAAAACACTTGGCAGTGTTTTGATGTATTTTAGTTCTTTTAAACATTGATTTTTTTTCTCTCTCTCACTAGTAAGAAGTAAAAATTACACAATTTCTATTTATATGCAAGTACAAGATTCACAGAGAGATGCAGCACTCCATTGGCTGAAAAACAAACAAAATGTAAGGTATTCAAGCTTTTGGGCACTGATGTTAAAATCTTGGAAAATAAAATACAGATTGAAAAACTTAGTTCCATGTTTAGCTTCTATTAGTAAGATAGATGATTGGGGAGCTAAAGGGTTTGGTACTTGTGGAACAGTGAGGAAGTGTTGGCACAAAGAAAGGTGATGATATAAATTGACCCCCAGGAGATACAGAGATGTAATTATTGGTTGTGGGATTATAACTTGCTGTAAACCAAATCTCTCTATTGAAGCTCTAATGTATATAAATTATCCTCTAATTGTAATTGTTAAGTTCTTAAGCTCAGGATCAGGACTTAAGAGGTCACAGATAAGGTAATTATTTTTGTAAGAAATCATCTCCTTTTATTAATTTTCTGTAGGAGAACACACTGGTGAACAAGTTTTCCCAACAATTTATACAAAAGTGTTTAAAATCGTGTCACAGACCAAAGGTAATGCACATTCACTCCATCTTTTTATGCTGATAAAGACATTCATTGTGGATTTGTGTCAGCAAGTGCTGCATTCCTGCTCTTGCAGGCTTCAACCAGTGCCTGATGCTCTGCTGCTGAACTTAGTGATGAGATGCTCAGAGCTCTGCTTGGGGAGCAAACATCAAACAAGGAAGAACTCATTATTTTGGCAGCATAACTCAGGTAGTTGAGTGAATTGTAAAAAGGTATAAAAATATTTGGTCCAATAGACATAATTTGTCCTAAACTGCAGAACACCACAGCTCTTGGCATAAACCACATGGGGGAAAAAAAAAACACCCACCAACATCTTATTCCCACTGTTGTGGGAACAAAGCACTATTGTTCCCATTTTAAAGGAATAAGTCACTTTAAAGTTGTATACAATTTTAAAAGAATTAGGGATAGAGATGTTCTTGATCCTCCTCTTTAAGCAACAGAACATCACTTTTCCACCTGTACACCATGTAATTTATCCACACTGATGTATGTAAACTGCTAATACAGTTAAAATGGGCAAAGTTTGAGGAGAGATGAGGTTTGCCAGTTTTTTGTTGTCCAGGTTCCCTAAGTCATTACAGAAATTACGATTTTATTGATCAAAATAAAAGAAAACAAACATTTTAAGGGAAAAGGGTATAAAAACTTCTTACAGTGCTCTGGACTAACCTCTGCGGGGAGATCAACAAGGGTCAGGTATTACACTGCAAAGAATGAAGGGCCTGAAAGAAACAGTATCAAATGAAAACATTTTCCTGTGTTCCTACCTCAATTTGCCTGCACTTGCTGCATTTGAAACAAACTTTCTCTTTCCTATCCGAAACGCACAGGGGGTAAAAGGCTCAAATTGAGGCCGGGGGGATTGTAAGAGGCCAGGACCAAGCTCCCAGCCCTCAGAGCCCTGAATGTTGTCACAATAAATACTGCACAGAACTGTGAATAATGGATAAGTACTGAGAGCTTTTCAAACATTTACAGTGGGTTTAAAACAGCCTTTTGTTTATCAACCACTGCCAAGATAGAACTCCTGTGGAAAACAGTCAAACTCCCTCTTTCTTCTTCCTCATTTTGCAGTTTAACACCTGTGGAGAAGATGAAACCATCTTAAACACACAGTGGATCCTCTCTTGGCAGGGCTTTGATGTGTGACTCGTGCAGCAAAAGTTTGCTCCTAGGATTTAAACCCAGAAACTACCAAAGCAATTACTTTGACATTCATTCAGATCACAAAAGAAACCCTCTTTTTATACATTAGAAAGGTTTCTGTATTACCAGCAGTGTATTGAGGCACTTTAGAAGGTCTGTGATCCACATCCCTTTAGAAAGAAGGAACTTTCAAAGGAATATGAACTTTGCTTTAAGTCATCTTACATGAATTAAGCATTTCCCCTGCTTCCTCTTAGATCAGCCTAAATTGCTGGGGTTTGTTCCCATTTTGTGCTTAGCTGTTAACAACCATTTTTAAATTGTGGAAAAAAGTTTTAGACCAAAACTCTGCTGTACTATTGTGTTTTCCTAAAGTGCAGGTGTGTACAACTCCACTTTACCATTAGATATCACATCAACTTTGAGTTCACATTTGTGGATTCATTAAATATTAAATCTAATGGAATCAGCTGCTTTAGTTCCCTGGTTTGCAAAGGGGAAGTTTTGGGTTCAGTCCCAAAACTTCAGATGTCATTAGAGTAGGTAAGCAGGTACTGGATCATAAATACAGACACACATGGATACAAGATATGTTAAACTATTGCTGATGACATGATTTCCACAAGTACCTGCTCTGCTGAAATCACCACAAGTGCCAGGCAAAAGATGTAAAATTAATTCCTTAATTACTTGTGACTTAGGTAGTGTTTACTAGACAAAAATACAGCCTAAATAATCCACTGTGGAACCTTGATAAACAATCTCTGCAGAAAGCACAGAAAGAGGAAGGCCCATCCCTCCTGCCTAGACAGGACTACTTGATTATACGTTAAAAAAAAAAAAAAAAGGTTCTTTAAAGGAATAAAAATCACACAGTGGGGTAGTTGATATGGCTTCTCCTTTTTTGGTATCATCTTTGCAAAAAGTATTTCAGGGAAAACTGTAGTCCAGGTTATGAGAACAGTCATGTGCCTACGACAAAATTGCCATATTAAGGCTGCTGTTATTGAATTTGATGTCAAATGAATCTATGGAACTAAATATTTTAGCAAGTGAATTTTGCTTCCCAAAATATTACAGATAACATCTGAAGTTACATGAATCAGACAACAAAATAAAAAACCCTCACAGGTACTCAGATGTGAAACACATTTATCAGTGTAATTATTTATAATCTTGTATATGTGATCTTGAGTGGTGTTTTTCAAGTTGCCAAAACTGGATATCCAATATTTCCTTAATTGATGACAAACTACACTGAGATATTTTATATGAATTTATTTCATTATTCCAGCTCAGTCCTCAATGGATTTTATGTATTTCTCATAGGCATCTTCAGTCATCAGTTCATCAAGTTCAGCAGGGTTTGCCACAGTCATCTTGATAAGCCAACCTGTAGTTAGGGAATTAAAAAGAATTGGTAATATCCTATGAGAACAATTCATTCATGGTACTGCCTTAGGAAAGCACTCCCAGCAGGAACAACCAGCCTTGGATCACTGGAGAATCAGCCAGGTTTTTGTGCAGACAGAACAACATTTCAATGTTTAAAAATTGAACAACCAACTCATCATAAGAAATGGGTTTTTGAGTCAGAGCAGTTGTGTAATTTAGTGCTGGCTGAAAGAATAAAGGACCTGACCTCTCAGTATCATGAACTCTTACAAGATCCAAAACCCAGAAAAGTAGTCAAGGCAAATAGATTTAAATTCAGCCACAGTGTATATCTGAAAATAACATGTTTTAAAATGGCTGTTCAAAGATGACACTGTGATAAATGCTTTTATGTTAAATTTTACTGGGCTTGAACTATATTCAGTATATTCCATTTAAGTCTCCACACCATTAAACTGGAAGAACAAGAACTGCAGAGCCATTTGTAGTAGCAAGAATCCACATAGTATTCATTATTGAAAGATAACAGTGACATCTTACCATCTTGATAACAGGATTTATTGACAAGCCCTGGATTATCTGCAAGGGCAGCATTAATCTCAGTCACTTCTCCTGAGAGAGGGGAGTAGAGTTCACTAGCAGCTTTCACACTTTCCAAAGCCCCAAACTCATCTGAAACAGAGAAGAGGATTGAATGTTTCTAAGGGGAAAACACAAAGTGCTTCCATTTGTTCACTCAGACATTCTGGTGATGACCCAACCAGTGAAGAAATGTCTTGATCTGGAGCAAGAAAACAGATTGAAGTCACCCACTTTATGAAAAGGATCAGAAGTATTAAATTAGATGTTTATGCTCTTGAATTCTGGGGAATTTGTGCCAGCTGGCTACTACAGAAGGGACAGGAATTCCTTACATTTGGTTAATCCTTTGCCTAAAGCCCCATAGCACATATGATCCTGACTTAAAAGGAACAACACCCAGATCTTGCTTCAAGAGACCCAAATATGCCTTTTATCTACAATTTAAACCTTTTTATTTCTAATTTGGTTACAAAATCAACACAGCCACAATTTCAGCAATCCCATTTTTCCTTCAGAAACACTATCAAGTGCTATATTTGCACTCACTGGGAAACACACATTAGTATTCAGAAGCAGCCAGCAGCTCTTCCCTTTTTCCTGTTTTGTGGGGAGTTATGGAAATGGTTCCTGCAGCAATGTTAGTCCAGAGCAGCTCCCAGCCACAAGCAAACAAGACAGAGGCTGAAGGAACAGGGAGCTGTCAGAAGAGTAGATAGGCACCAGCACAAGGGATCTGAGAACAACTTGTTCTGGGAAAGCTTAGAATTAGGCTGAGGCCAGAATGGGTAGAAAAGAGAAGAACTTAAATGGAAATGAAATTCCCTCAAATAAAGCAAAACTACAAATTGGTTAATTAAAATCCTACACAGAGAGACCTTTTGTGTAACAGTCAGCATTCAGTGTAATAGATTTGGCCCAAACAGTTTGATAGGGATCTATTCCACAGGAAGGATGGCAGAAGAAAGGCCTTCTGCTTTAGCTCATAAACTCCCATTCCTTTTTTAAAAATTGTCTGAAGATAATGACAATCTTTTCTTCATGTACTACCGAGACAGCTCTCCATGTTAATACAGGGAAAGGCTTTGCATTTCTACCTGGTAATGTTCACTTTCTTCAACAGGAAAAGTTACATTATTGAATGATGAGGAATGTAATAATTTGTACATCACTAATGAACAAAACCCCTGTGATTACATTTAATACCCCAAAATTACTGAGTCTCT
This sequence comes from Prinia subflava, assembly GCF_021018805.1. Lineage (NCBI taxonomy): Eukaryota > Metazoa > Chordata > Aves > Passeriformes > Cisticolidae > Prinia > Prinia subflava. Next base: position 16,665,848 of record NC_086259.1, read on the forward strand.
ATATCTGTAGAAAAATTAGAGCTTGATACCAATTACAAGTTTCCCATCATGCAGCTCACAAAGTGCATAACTGAAAAATTATAAATAAACACTTGCAAGTCCAAGTCAAAGAATAAATATTTTAAAAATAGAGTGTAGATAAAATTGTTAAAAAAATATTTTAAATACTTTATTTTTGAATAAATTTCTTCAGTTTTGAAAGCAAGTATTTTCTGCTGCTAAGCACAGTGAGAATTTTACATTAAAACTGCCTCTTGTAAAAATACCTGAATTTGTCTTGTAGCCAGAAGATTTATAATGGTATTAATAACCATGAATATTATTTCAGAAAATCTGTCTTTGCAAAGGAAGAGTGGGATGAGTAGAATAATCACTTCAAGAGCAACTAGGACTGAAACTTACCGTGTTTACTCAATTTTGTCCCAACTTCTGGAAGACTACAGTAAACAACATCTCCTAATGCTTCCTTAAAAGAAAAACAAAAGCATCAGAGCATGCATTAACAAAACTACACATAGGAGAGAACTGATACAGTAACTCTAGAATCTGCATGTAAGTATTCTTTGTCTCTAAATATTGTTCTCATTCTTTACAGATGACATATTTTTCACTTTTTCTTAGCAAACACTTAATATGAATAAACTGTTGTGTTATCATGCCCCAAATACCAAATTATTGTTTCTCTATTACAGTGCTAATAGCCCTCAGGCTCAGTTTATATGCAGATTTCTTCTGGTGAATGAGGAATAACATCTGCTGATCGTTTTAGCATCAGCCACAGAGAGCTGTTAGCACACAGTGTGTCCTTACTGACTTAATTGAGACCCTTATCACGGTAAGAGTTGGCTAAACTCTTCCCTGACACATGTACTCTATATCACACAAGACCAGAGAGTAGTACAGTTATTGACAGAAATATGAGATTAAAAGAAATGCTGCTTGTCCTGAGAAACATTAATTCTATTTATTGAGAGCATGTCCCATTCTTTTTTTAAGTTTCACATACAGCCCAGAATTTGCCTGTGACTATTCCAAATCAAGTCCCTTCATGAGAACAAAAAATCCAAAGGAATTCCTGTCCTAGGGTAAGAAATATATGCCATGCTGTAAATCTGTTCATAACTGCTCTATAGCCAGAGAGATTTCACCATTTTTGTGTTCAAAGGAAATTTGACCTAAAAATGTACACGGTGTCCTCTTCACACACCATGAACTGCTCAGGCTTAGACCTCAACATTGAGGTTTCTCACCAAATTCAGCTCTCCACAGGCTCAATCTGAAGCCATTAAGACCTTATCAGAATGCTGAGGTGGCACAAATAACGTGATAGACCCAGGTCCAAAAAATCAGTGTGTTGCATATGCAATTAAAACAATAAAAAACCGTAAATGTCCAAAGAGCAAGGACAGAGCAGATAGGCATAAATAAATATTGCAGACCTGAGCAAGGGGGGAGGGATCAATACCTGCGCAAAATTGCTGATTCCTACTGTTCCAATGCCATTTTCCACAGATATCCATTCGTGCTTGTCTGTGAATTTGCGGGCTGAAAGGAAACAAACTTGACATTTCAGAAAGAAGTGACATGTTGCTTGTTTAAATACAGTAACACATTTGCAGGCTTAAATTACCGGGTTTTTCAATAAGTTTGTTCGCTTTTCTTGGAAAATATTTTAACCAGCACATGCAACTTAAGCATAGAAAATGTTCAGTGACAGGGCAGAGGCTCACTGGGTGTCCTGCCCAAAGTATGATCAGTTCCTGTGCAACCATCTGGAGACTGATAAAGTACAGGAGCAAAAGGAGCAGCTCTACTTCAAACAGAAGTGCAAATCTAAAGCTTAGATGTGTGTTTTACTCATAGTTACACATTTCTGTGATAGCACGGCGGCTTTTCAAACATATTTAGTGTTTATTTCTGATAACTACTTTATTGTGGCTGGAATGTTTGTGACTCTAGAAACACTGTTAGCATTACAGCATCTCATTCAAAGTGCAAGCTGGCACAGTTCTATTTAATATTAAGGCAAACTAATACAGGAAAAATTAATAAGGCGACTGCTACTGAGTAGAATTCGCCCTCTGTTAATATTGTTACTGTGAAAAGAACACAGTAGTTATTCTGTATCACTTTAAAATAAGTCTGTTAAACCCTTGATAAGTATTTTCACAGCAAGGTTACAATTCTCCTTACATTTTAGATCTGGAAGATTCAATACAGCTTTATTAGAGGTAATTGTTTTTATAAAGTCATATGGAGAAACTTTGAAAGAAGTAACTGAAACAAGCAACATTTTTCTTGCTAACATTTTCCTGGAAATTTTCTTACTCAGGGAATTTTCAGCCTGCCATGTCTGTTTTCTCACTTCTACATAACTTCCCTGTAGATACCTTCCTACATCTTTTTTAAAATTATTTATTTATTTTTATTTTCTACTTGCAGCACCCATCCAGTCAGGCAAGGGATGTTGTAGAACCTGGAAAAGGTAACTTATGAAATAGCTCCCTGAGTGATTAGTGCCAGAGTAGTACAGCTGCACCTTCCTTTTGAGCTCGAAATTCTCCTCTCAGGTTCATCCTGTGGGCTGGAATCTTTATGGCAAACACCAGAGAAACTACACTTCTGCAAATCCTTACATATTTTCTAAAACTGCATGTGAAGGAAAACAGAAGAGCTCGCTGTAGACCTGCTAAAATCTTTCCAGACAGTCAATACTTTCTTCAGTTGCAGTGATCCTCTGGTGTCTGAAAAGTTCAAGAGTAGCAAATCTCAAATAAAATGGTTTGTCTTAGAATCGGGCCCAAGTTTCATAGAGCTCAGTAGAACAATATGTGGGTTTGCAAGTACAGTGCAAGTACACAAACAAACATGAGTAAACTGTAAATATGAAGTATTTTCCCATGAATTATCAGTCAAAAATCCACAGAATTTCATCTAGCACAATTTATAACTACAAAAAATCTCACATGAACAGATCTTAAATGTCTCAAATAATTTCGGGTCAAGATGTTAAACCCATGGGGATTCTATTGGAAATGGGTAATGAACTGTAAGAAGGAGAATGACAATTGACAAATCTCAGACCCAAGCTGAACATTAGTGATGTTACACATGGCACAAAGAAGCCAACCAGTACATTTTTATTCGGGATAATAACACTGTATAGAATTGCTTTATAAAGCAAGGCTAATAAAAAACCAGAAGATTTTCACACCAGTTTGGAACACAGCAGTGAAATGTTCTGAAGAGTTAGAAGAGCACATGACTTTCTTGCAGGACAAAAAAAAAAAACCCAAAAAATAAAACCAACCAACCAACCAAAAATCAAAACAACAAAAAACCAAATTCACAACAAAAAAATTCTGAGCATGCAACTAAAAACACTGCAAATAAAGTAAAGGTCAAATTAAAGACAGTTAATAAGTAATCTCAAAATTTGAACTTTGAGCTTATGTGGTCAGTCCATTAAATAAATCAACCTAAAGGAATATGAAATGTCAATGCAAATCTCTCTCTGCATTTTTTTACAGAAGAACAGCTGAATTTATTCCAGCTTCATTCATTTCAACAGGACTTTGGTTTCAGCTTAACTAGCACATTCAGAACTCAGCCCTTCATTTAGTGTGACCTGCCTCTATTAAATATTTCAGACATACTTAAAGAGTGAACTCACACCTCCACAAAGAGGCATACAAAAGTTTTTCTCTCTGTCTCAAACAAAAGCACTGTTTTTTATTCCTTCAAGAGATGTATAGAAAAACAATGGGTACATTGACCAGAATAGTGAAAAAAAGTTTACATCTTGACTCAGTTTGCAAGTAATGAACAATAAATATTATTTCTTTCACTTGCAGCAGAATCAAACAGGTAGGTTTGTCCAGAAAGAAATGGATGTGCTCTTCTCAGTGGCAGTCATTACTTTTACCGCACCTTCTCCTCCTCTTCTCGCCTACTTTTTAAACACTTCTGTTTGCTAGAGTACCACAGATTGTGTCTTTCAGACTGTCGTGGGAAACTTCCATTCAAAGAGAGCTTTGACAGCAGTAGATGCTTTAAGAATTACCTACATCAAATGCAAAATCACAGCAAGCAATGATGCACGAGTCCAATGATCCCCTGCCAAACCTGTGCAGCCCAGAGCGGCTCCGGGCCCTGCGAGCCCGGCTGGGTCTCTCTGGGTGCCCACACCAGACCCTGCTCTGGTTCTACCTGGGCCAGACCCCCACCCCTGCCCCCTTCTTGTGCTGCTGATGCTCCTCGGGGCCAACATCCAGCTGATTGCAAGCGGCAACGCCGGGAAAAGCGATCCGCTATGCTGGGCAAGCTGCGTGCGCTCCCCGCTCGGCCCACTCTGCGAAGCATCCTTCTGGGACCAGAGGGGACTGAGCCGCTCAAAACTACAGTGTGGAGACGAAGTTAAAACTATCTTGGCCAACTACCGGAGGTGAAGCTGCTCCTGTGGGAGCGGGCTCGGAGTGCCAGCAGCGCCCGGGGACAGGTGAGGGCCCCTCGGGGGCTCAGCCATCTTGCGAGGCTCCCCGGGCCCCGCCGACACCGGGGGGCTCCGGGCGGCTGCAGCATCGCGCTGCGAGGGGCCGCCGGGACACGGCACGGCGGGAGGCAGGGGAGGAGGGAGGGACAGAGGGACAGAGGGACAGAGGGACAGCGGGACAGAGAGCGGCTGCCGCCCGCGGCCGCCAGCGGGACCCGCGCTCCGGCCGCCCCGCACACCCAGCCCCGGCTGGCGGGGGCTCCCCCGCAGGCGAGACAGGGGCGAACCCCCGCAGCCCACCCTGGCCACCCTCCCGGCAGCACCGGGCCGCCGTCCCGCCCGCCCGCCGCGCACCTCCCTCCCTCGGGCCGCCACTCACCGGACAGCAGCAGCGAGCTGGTGCCCAGCCTGCGGGCCGCGGGCCCCCGCGGCGGCAGCGGGAGGCGAGGGCAGCGCGGCGCCAGCACCGGCCCGACCCGCCGCAGCGCTCGCCACGCCATCTTTGCCGGGGGCGGGCGCGGGCGGCGCCGGCGGGAGGCGGCGATGGCGGCGGGGCGGGGCCGGCGGTGGCCCCGGGGACCCGCGGGCCCTGAGGGGCGGCCCGGGCTCGGCCCCGCGCCCCGGCGGCCGCGGGCACCGGGCGGCCTGAGGGAGCCGCCATGTTCCGTGCGCCGCCTCGGCGGAGACGGAGGGGAGTGAGCCAAACAGTGCAACAGCCGCTCGGTGTTTATTAAATAAATACAGGCGCCAAGACTACAGCAAGTGCACGTGGGACGTTTCGCCTTAGGGTCACCGCTATTTCTTAGCTATTACTGCAGAATAACGCGCCGGCAGCACTTTGAGGGTGATGTGAAAAAGGCATATTGGGTGTGTGGCTCTACGCAGATATTTACTATATGTAATATGCTAGGTAGAAAAGTTATGCAATATTAACATTTAAATAATGTAGTAAATGTAGTTTTTAACATTGAATCTAAGTAAGAATTGTGTGTAAGGTATTGTCCTTAGCTCAAGAGCAAAGAGAAGATAACCCAGAGGTTTCTACACAGAGAGAACAATTACAACAAGCCATACTAAAAACCCCTCTTGGATGTTTCAGAGGGAAAGATACATATCTCCTTGAAACCACCCTGGTCACTCCAGACCGTGCATATCTCCTTGAATCTACCCTGGTCAAGCGAGACCATTGTATATCTCCTTGAATCCACAAAGCCACCTGGTTAAGCCAGACTCCAAGACGCCAGGGGTTTTGCAAAAGGCTCTTGGCAAACGGGCTTTTCTTAGATAAAGTATGCATAATCATCAAAGTTTGTCCTCAAAAATAGAGATGCTTCTCTCTAACGGGGCCCTTCTTTCTCGCAGCTTTTGTCTGAGAGGAGAGGGGACGGTAGACCCGGGCTACCTTTCTTTGCTCTTATTGCCTCATTATTTGTCCTGTCTCTGAAAACTTTTTAAACTTTTATTATTGTATTAATTTTTTTGTAACCAATTTTTATTCTTTATTAAATTTTCATAAATTTCAAAAAGCGAGTTATTGGCATATATCACAATTTGGTAGCAGAGGATGGTTAAAATACCCCACTGTAGGTGCTGTGAGAAGATTAGAGACCAGGAAGACGCGTCCCGCCTGCATTAGGCGGCCTCGGCTCTGGTCCTCGCTAAGTACCCCAGAAAGGGGTAAGATCCAAAGACAAAAGGAGACAATAAGGCAAAGAGAAGGGAAAGAATTCCCTAAAAACCGCGGTAACCAGCTCCTAACATCAAAGTGTGCACGAAGAATAAAGACCCAAAGACAACGGAGTGGTAAGAATTGCTGGGATTGGGGGTAGCAGCGTTTTGCGCAGAACGGGGGCTAAAAGTGTGTGTGTCTGAGAGGCGGGCTGGGGTAAAACCCAGACCTTCCAAGCGAGAGCAGAGTCCCCTACGCTGCGGTTCCGTTGTCCCGCGAGGGACGCGGCCAGCACCGGGACGAAAGTAAATAGTAAAAAGGAGTGAAAGAAACCCCCCCCGGGAAGAAGTGTGTAAAAAGGGAACCCTAAAAGCTTTTGCTAGGTTGAGGAAAATTATTCCAAGAACACCCAGGTTATTTTAATAATCGGCTGGGTTGAAGAAATATTCCAAGAACACCCAGAATTTAGCTAAGTTGAAGAAAATTCTGAGAGCACCCAGGGTTGATAACCAGCTAGATTGGAGAGAAATTCTGAGACATCCAGGGTTATGTTAAATTCTGCAGAATCTATAAAATAAACCCAAGACATCTGGGGTTGGAAAGAGAAATCCCAACATTGCCAGATTGAAGGTTTGTGAAATACATTATCTAGCCAGGGACTCTTTAAAGAGTGTAAAAGTTGTGTAAAAAAAAAAAAAAAAAAAAAAAGGTACCTTGTTGTTGTCATGATTGTTGGTTGTGTGTGAGAATAAGTGGAAAATAGGGTGGAGTGAATGTGGATGAATGAAAGTATAGAAAGTGTAAATTTTTATTTTAAACTTTATTATAGTTCCTCAGAGAAAGTAAACTGTATTAAGAAATAGTGTGAGAGAAAGGAAAAAAGTAGCTTTTGTGGGAGTAAAGGGAAGTTGAACAGAGACAAGGGGGGTTAGAGTAGAGAGAATATTGAAAAATGGGACAGAAATCCAGTAAAGAGAAGATAGAGAAGAAAAGAAAAAGTAAAAAACCATCCACAGAAATTCCTCCAGACAGTCCACTGGGAATCATGTTAAATAATTGAGAAAAAAACCCTTGTACAAGGACAAAGGATAAAATAAAGATGATACAATTCTGTATGCTAGAATGGCCAAGAGAGAAAATAAGATCTGATCACGTTTATTAGCCTAGATATGGTTCCTTCGAAAAATAGATTTGTCAGGCTTTAAATGAATTTATAAATTCAAAGGAACAGAGTAATTTAGAAAAAAGAAATTATGCGGCCTGTTAGACTGGAGATTATAGGAGAATCAAGATTTTTAAAGTAGCAGAAACCCCTAGAACAAAGCAAGGAAGGAAAACAGGGAAAGGGAAAGAAGGAGAACAGGAAAAAAGAGAACAGGAGAAAAAGAGAGAAAAGGAATAGGACCCTCTGCAGTTTCTACCCCCTCCTTTTCAAAGCACGCCTGCATTGCCAGAGTCAAGACCCAGCGGGAGGTCTCCCTCGGCCCCAATGTCGGAGTTCGTCCCTGCCCCCGCGTATACCACGGGTCCCGGCTTGTCGTGTAGTCTCGCCCCGGTTCCCGTCCCGGGCGTGGGTCCGCTTGGGGCAGCAGCCCCGGTAGCACCGGGCCCCCTCCCCCGCCCGCCCCCAGTAGTGGCTCCCTGTCTGCCTGGGGCAGCAGGAGCGAACTTTCTGACCCCTTCCTCCATAGTTGTAGGTCCGCACGCCTTTTCGCCCGCCGCAGTGGCGGCGGCGGGAGGTCTCCCCTCCCTTTCTCCGCCGGTGGCGGCGGCGGGTTCGCCCGCGGCGGCGGCGGCGGGAGAGGCTTTCCCTTCCCTTTCTCCGCCAGTAATTGCAGCAGACCCTCTCCCGCTCGCAGAAGCCGCCCGTTTCTTGCCCCTTTCCCCCGCGACCCCAGGTCCCCAAGCTTTTCCGCCAGCCGCAAAAATAGTATCGCCAGAAACGGCGGCAGCAGCGGCCCGACCCTTGCACACCTCTCCTGTAGCTATGAGATCGCCAGCCCTCCCGTCCGCCGCGGTGATGGCGCCGCAGGCATCTGCGGCTCCTAGCCCTCCTGGGACGGCGAGTCCCTCGCTGCCAGCGTGTGGCGAGTCTCCGCCGGTCCCGTCTCCGAGGACCGTGGCGACGACCCCGGCCCCGGCGATGCCGGGCGCTGCTGCCGCGGCCCCGTTTGTGCCGGAGACGGCAAGCCCAGCCGCCATGGGCCGCGTGGGCAGCCCAGCCACATGGAGTAGACAAGAAATGACTTCCCCTTCGGAAATTCCAGTAGCAGACCCCGCCCATGCCCCTCCTCTGGAGGACTCAAACTCTATAGTTACTTGGGAGGACCAAAATTCTATAGTGAGTCCTCCAGGAATTCCACTTCCTGTTAGGAGAATCGTCTCTATGGAAACCGCTGCCGCTACGGTTAAAAAGAGTTCTTTGTCTCTGCCAGATGCCCCTTACAAAAATACTAGAAATGCAGTTAAGAAGCAACTTTCTCCTGATTATTACTCACCACATGAAAACAAAACTAAAGAAAAAGAATGGGAAAAAGAAATTGGGCTATTTCCCCTAAGAGAGGTACCCATGGGAGGGGGAGGAACGGGTTTCGTGAATGCTCCCCTAACCTCCTCTGAGGTCAGGAGTTTTAAAAAAGAAATAAGAGAGATTCTGGAAGACCCCATAGACACAGCTGAACAGCTTGACCAGTTCCTGAGACCAAATATCTATACTTGGGAGGAATTGCAATCCATAATTAAGATATTATTTTCTCATGAGGAAAGGGAGATGATTAGAGCAGCAGGAGTAAAAATATGGAATAGAGAGCATCCCCAGGGACCCTCTGGAGAAGACATAATGCCGACAGAACCTCCAGAATGGGGTCAGAATAATGAGGAAGGGAGGAAATGTATGAATGATTATCGCAATACCATAATCAAAGAGATAAAAGAGGCAGCCCCTCGAGGAGTAAATGCTAAAAAGGCTTTTGAAATACAACAGGGAAAAGAAGAAACCCCAACTGAATGGTTAGATCAACTTAGGAGAAATATAAAACAATATTCTAGAATAGATCCTGAAACTGAAGTAGGAAAAGCTTTATTGAGAGTAAATTTTGTTACAAATGCTTGGCCAGATATTAGAAAAAAATTAGAGAAGATTGAGGATTGGCATAGAAAACCCTTAGATGATTTATTGAAGGAAGCTCAAAAAGTCTATGTTCGAAGGGATGAAGAACAAACTAAGCTACAGGCAAAAATTATGGCAGTTACTATGAGGGGAAGCAATTTCCAGAAAAATCAGAGATACACAGGCACTGCTTCTAAATATGATAGTCATAAAGACAGGAGAATAGAAAAAAATCAAAACCCAACACCAACAAAGCCACAGAGGCATTCCAAAAATGTCTGTTTTTTCTGTCAAGGTGAAGGGCATTATAAAAGGGACTGCCCTAAACGGGCAAAAGATCTGAAAATCTTCAAAGAGATGAATACAGAAAGTGACTAGGGAAGTCTCAGGCTCTATTTTTTAGAAGACAAATACCATCTAGAGCCTGTGATAACCCTAAAAGTGGGTCCCCAAGGAGAGGAAGTGAAATTTGTAGCAGACACTGGCGCAGAAAAAACTTGTCTCATAGATATTCCCAAAGGTTATAAAGTAAGTAAAGAGACTGTAAAAGTAGTAAGTGCAAAAAGAGAAAGTTTTTCTGCTCCAGTCATCAAAAATGTATTAATAGAGGGAGAAACTAGATTTTGGGTAGGAGATGTTTTGCTGGTCCCGGGGGCAGGCAGTAATTTATTGAGACGAGACTTCCAAATAAAATTAAGAATAGGAGTTATACCAGAAAATGGGAAGATGACAGCTAAAATACTGAAACTAGAACAGGAGGATGAAAAGAAAATTAAAAAGGAGGTATGGGCTGCTGAAGGAAATAGAGGAGGATTGAATATTGACCCCATAAAAGTTAAAATTGAAAGAGAAGATTGTCCCATACGGGTGCGTCAGTATCCTATCTCATTAGAGAGACAAGAAGGGTTGAAGCCAGTAATAGAAGGACTGATAAAGGATGGTACACTAGAACCCTGTATGTCTCCTCATAATACCCCCATTCTTCCAGTAAAGAAACCTGATGAGAGTTACAGACTGGTACAAGACTTAAGGGAGGTGAACAAGAGAACTCAGACCAGATATCCAGTAGTTCCCAACCCGTATACTCTCCTAAGTAAGGTCCCTCCCCAGCATCAGTGGTTTAGTGTAGTAAATCTTAAAAACGCCTTTTGGGCTTGCCCATTAGCCGAAGAGAGCCGAGATATCTTTGCCTTTGAGTGAGAGAACCCACAAACCGGGAGAAAGCAGCAATTAAGATGGACAAAATTGCCGCAAGGTTTTACTGAATCTCCAAACTTATTTGGACAAGCTTTAGAAACCATATTACAAACTTTCCCCACTCCCTCTGGGATACAAGTTATCCAATATGTAGATGATCTCTTGCTATCAGGAGAAGTAAAAGCTGAAGTCAGAGAGGCTACTATAAAGCTTTTAAATTTTCTTGGAGAAAAAGGATTGAGAGTATCAAAAAAGAAATTACAATTTGTAGAACCAGAGGTAAAATATCTTAGACACTTAATAAGTAAGGGCAACCAGAAGCTCAGCCCAGAAAAGATTGCAAGAATATTATCCCTTCCCTCTCCCTCTTCCAAAAGGGAAATCAGAAAACTACTCGGCTTATTGGGATATTGTAGATTATAGATTGAAAGATACACACAGGCAGTAAAATTTTTATACAAAAAGTTGACAGAGAGAGATGATATAAGATGGAACAAGGAAGATGAAGATAAATTAAGAAAACTGAAGTCAAAACTGGCTTCAATCCCAGCATTAAGTTTACCCTCACTATCAAAACCCTTCTATTTATATGTGAATACAGAAAAGAGAGTAGCTCATAGAGTTCTAGCTCAGGAGTGAGGAAGAGTAAAGAAACCAGTGGCTTATCTATCAAAAATGTTAGATCCAGTGAGCCATGGCTGGCCAGTGTGTATTCAAGCTATAGCAGCTACTGCAATCCTAGTTGAAGAAAGCCGTAAACTGACTTTTGGAGGTAAACTAATTGTGTGCACACCTCATGCAGTTCGAAATGTGTTAAACCAAAAGGCTGAAAAATAGTTGACAGACTCTCGGATGCTAAAATATGAGGCGATCTTGATAGACAGTGATGATTTGACATTAAAAGTAAATAAAAGCCTGAACCCAGCTCAATTTTTATATAGAGAACCAACAGATAACTTAATACATGATTGTCTAAAAATTATCCAATACCAGACAAAGATTCGAGAAGACCTTGAGGACCAAGCCCTTTTAGAAGGGGAAATAATTTATGTAGATAGTTCTTCCAGATGCCTACAAAGAAAAAGAATGTCCAGATATGCAGTAGTTGATGAGAAAAACATGCAAACTATTGAAAAAGAGAAATTACCCTCAAACTGGTCAGCTCAAACCTGTAAATTATATGCTCTAAAAAGGGCACTAGAACACTTAGCACATAAAAAGAGTACAGTTTACACTGACAGCATGTATTGCTTCGGAGTAGTACATACCTTTAGAAAAATTTGGGAAGAAAGAAGATTGCTTAATTCAAGAAGAAAAAGATTAGTACATGAAGGGCTCATTTTAGAGGTCTTAGAAGCATTAAAATTACCTGAAGAGATAGCTGTAGTACATATTAGAAGTCACCAAAAGGGAGTAACTCCAGAAGTAAGGAGAAATAATTTAGCAGACCAAGAAGCAAAGGACGCAGCAGAGAATAGAGTGGAAAGAGTAATGTTAATATTAACTACAAACGAGGAGGAATTGGAAATTCCAAAATTCAGTGAAACTGAGAAAAAAGAGTTAAAGGAGATAGGAGGTGAACAAGATGAATCAGGGAAATAGAAACTTCCTGATAGAAGGCAATTACTCAATAAAATACTTACTAGAAAGATATTAGAAGACATGCATCAAAAAACTCACTGGGGTACCCAAGCTTTGTGTGATCATTTCTTAAGAAACTATAGGTGCATTAGGATTTATGGGGTAGCAAAAAGGGTAACTGAAAAATGTATAACTTGTCAAAGGATAAATAAGAAAGTAATGAAGAAAACCACCCGGGGAAGTCGAGAATTAGCCCTTAGACCATTTCAAAGTATCCAAGTAGATTTTACAGAACTTCCTCAAGTTCAGCGATGGAAATATATATTAGTAATAACAGACCATTTAACTCATTGGGTAGAGGCAGTTCCCACTGCCAAAGCTACTGCTAATGTAGTAAGTAAAACCCTTTTAGAACAAATTATTCCAAGATATAGGATGGTTAATAGAATAGATTCAGACAGAAGAACACACTTTACATCAAAAGTGTTACAACAATTAATTCAAGCCTTAGAGATAAAATGGGAATTACACACCCCATGGCACCCACAAAGTTCGGGCAGAGTAGAGAAGATGAACCAAACTTTAAAAAGAACTTTAACCAAATTAATAGTTGAAACCCGAATGTCATGGATACAATGCTTGCCTTTAGCATTACTGAGAATTCGAACACAACCCAGATCAGATCTGGGAGTGTCACCTTATGAAATGATGTTTGGGTTACCTTTTCTGACCACTAAACATGAAAATGCTACTTATGAAGTAGGGGAAAGGAGTGTTAAGGGATATATTAACACAATTGCAAAAACCCTTGAGAATTTAAGACTAAAAAGAATAATCCCTCAAACCACCCCTTTAGACTTTAAAATCCATAATATTCATCCAGGGGAGTGAGTATTAGTAAAAACATAGAAAGAACAATCTTTAACTCCACAATGGGAAGGTCCTTTTCAGGTATTGCTGACGACCGAAGCGGCAGTCCAGACCAGAGAACGAGAGTAGATCCACGCCAGCAGAATCAAAGGACCTGTGGAAAAGCCTAAGGAGTAGACAATATCATCGGAACCGAGTGAAACGAAATTAACCCTAAAACGGAAATGAGAGGTAATGAACTGGGGAGATCCGCATGATCCAAGAAACATACACAGGATCACACCAGACTGAGAAGCTAGACCGAGTTTGCACCAGTGGTTTCAAATACCACCTAGGAAAACTTTAAGACACCTCCGGTACCCTCCCTAGGGAGGAATACTTCCACCACAGACAGGAGGATCGAGATTGTTTCAGACAGAAAACCCCTGTGTTTTTGCCTTAGCCTGTGATTTATATAAAGAGGAGGGAGAATTACCTCATACATTGCCAAGCCAAATACCCTGTTTGATTCACCCAAATACTAGACATGCTGGTTGGTGTAAATGTAAGTGTTTGAGCTGTGGGAAAAATTAGTACTGTAGTTCACACAAACGACGCTCTCGTTGCATGAAGTGTAGAGTGTCACCTGAGCCCCCTATCCAAGCAGAACTTGAAGCTACTGAAATAATAACTTAGTTGTGTAGTTGGGAATTATTAGTGCCTGTTGAATGAGAGATAGCTGAAGAAGAGTAGGAGACCACAGTCAAGAAGTGTCAAAAACGATTTGCCTGGAAATTAGCTAAGAGAAAGTGACAATAGAGGAGAGGGCAAGACCAGATTGGCCTCTGTAATCGCCACCGAGAAGATCACATACACCTGCTGTGGGCTGCAACCCCATAGGCATGGGAGGTGGAAGTATAAGCCATACTAGACCTCTGCTAGTTCTGTCACTCATTTTCTAGCTCTTCCCTTTTGGGATGCCAACCAAGCCATGCTACAGGTGTTACCAAAAACTGTATATAGAAAGACACCGAAGCTCCTTCTTTATTTCTCACACTCATATCAACAGTCACTGTTATAACCCTTCCAAATTAGGAAACTGCATACACAATGGGAAAAAGTACTAGATAGCAGAAAATGTGAGGAGAAGTGAATGTGCAAAAGGAGAGAAATAGATGTGTTTCACCCACATTACTGAGAGTAAAACAAAAGATTTAGTAAAAGAAGAATTGATAAGCAAAAAAGCTAGGCCTGCACCACCACCAAAGCCTGTACCAATCTCGCTGGATGGTTTGTATAAGAAATTAGAACAACAACTGGAGAAAGAAATAGATATTTCACAGATGGGTAAAAATCTGTTTGTAGAATTGAGAGAAAGAATAAGTAAAGAACTCAACGTAACCAATTGTTGGGTCTGTGGAGGGGCTTTGATGTCAGAAGAATGGCCATAGAAAGGCAGCAGCTTAGGCCCAATCGAGCTCCTTAAGTAGAACCAAACAAGTATAAAGGGAGAAAATCGGCCAGGGGGATGGATTTTAAGTTCAGTAGTCATAGGGGAGGAATGTCTTTGGCGTGAAAGAAAAAAGTTCCTCCGTAAAGTAGGAAAAACTCCCTGTAAAAGATACAAGGTTAGTAATGGAACCTCTGTATAGTAGATCCCAGAAGAACCTACCATGTACTGGACCCAGAAAAAAGAAAAAAACGGAAATTGTAAATATAATAATAAAATCAGGCTTTTTCAATGTAATGATACAGGAAAGAATCCTTATGTTGGCATCCCAGAGATTTCTAAATTTTGGGAGAATATAGATGAGCAAAAATTAGACTATTGGAAAGCTCCAGACAGTTTGTTCTAGATATGTAAGAAAAGAGCGTATCCAAAACTCCCTCCCAAGTGGAAAGGGAGCTGTACTCTGGGTGTCATACAACCAAGATTTTTTCTTTTGCCCAGACCTGAAGGGGATCACTTAGGGATACCAGTTTATGAAGATCTAAAAAGAAGCAAGAAAGATGTAATTAGAAGATTCCAAAAATGGGGAGAGGATGAGTAGCCCCCTGCACGCATACTAGAAACATACGGACCAGCCACCTGGGCACAAGACAAGAGTTAGAGATATCGAACTCCCATTTATATGTTAAACCGTATCATAAGGCTTCAAGCAGTCGTAGAGATAATAACAAACAAAACTAGTAGTGCAATAGAATTAATATCCAAGCAACAAACTCAAATCAGAGCCGCTGTGTACCAAAACAAGTTAGCACTAGATTACCTATTAGCTGAAGAAAGGGGCGTTTGTAGAAAATTCAATACATCAGATTGTTGTTTAAAAATAGATAATAATGGAGAAGCTGTCCTAGATATAGTCAATGATATCAGAAAAATCGCCCATGTACCAGTCCAGAAGTGGGAATCCATGCTAAGTACCAGCTGGTGGGATAATGTGCTAAGAATAGAATAGTAGAAGAAACTAGGTTTTTTCCTCTTATGTGCTACAGCTGGTTTAATATTCCTCCCTTGTTTGATCCCTTGTTTTATCAGATTAATCACTAGTGTAGTTCAAGGTATGCAATTAGTGACCTTAAATCAAAAGATAGATACAACAAAAACGGTACAAAAGATAATAGTATTAAGAAAACAAAACAGAGTAGCAGACCCCCTCCAGGAAGCCAGACTGATTTATGAAGAAAATGAACATAGAAAGGATGCAAAAGAGCAGTAAATATCGCTCGAGCCAATTTTATTATAAAAAGAAAGAGGAGGGATTGTGAAAAAGGCATATTGGGTGTGTGGCTCTACGCAGATATTTACTATATGTAATATGCTAGGTAGAAAAGTTATGCAATATTAACATTTAAATAATGTAGTAAATGTAGTTTTTAACATTGAATCTAAGTAAGAATTGTGTGTAAGGTATTGTCCTTAGCTCAAGAGCAAAGAGAAGATAACCCAGAGGTTTCTACACAGAGAGAACAATTACAACAAGCCATACTAAAAACCCCTCTTGGATGTTTCAGAGGGAAAGATACATATCTCCTTGAAACCACCCTGGTCACTCCAGACCGTGCATATCTCCTTGAATCTACCCTGGTCAAGCGAGACCATTGTATATCTCCTTGAATCCACAAAGCCACCTGGTTAAGCCAGACTCCAAGACGCCAGGGGTTTTGCAAAAGGCTCTTGGCAAACGGGCTTTTCTTAGATAAAGTATGCATAATCATCAAAGTTTGTCCTCAAAAATAGAGATGCTTCTCTCTAACGGGGCCCTTCTTTCTCGCAGCTTTTGTCTGAGAGGAGAGGGGACGGTAGACCCGGGCTACCTTTCTTTGCTCTTATTGCCTCATTATTTGTCCTGTCTCTGAAAACTTTTTAAACTTTTATTATTGTATTAATTTTTTTGTAACCAATTTTTATTCTTTATTAAATTTTCATAAATTTCAAAAAGCGAGTTATTGGCATATATCACAGGTGAACACTGCGTCGTTTTCCCAGGATCGCGGAATAGGCTGAGTTGGAAGGGGCCCTCAAGGATCGAGTCCAGCTCCTGGCCCTGCAGAGACACCCCAGCAATCCCAAATGTGCCTGAGGGCGTTGTGCAAGTGCTCTCTTGGGTTTGGGGCCGTGCCCATTCCCTGGGGAGCCTGCTCAGTGCCCGATAGTCCTCTGAGTGAAGAACATTTCCTAATACCCAACACAAACCTCCCCTGACACAGCTCCAGCCATTCCCTTGGGTGAACCCATTTTAATCAGAAGCTGTAATAACCTAAGCGTACAACCTAACCTAACTCTACCACAGCAGCTGATAGCAAACAATCAAATACTTTGCACACAAGCAAAGTGACTTTTCAAGGTGGTCTTCATTCACTCGCTGACAGATTGTTCCAGTTGTTCACCAGTGACTGGCTTCTCTTCCTTCTTGCATTTTATCCCAAAGAAACTGAAGAGTTTCATCAGCATTAGATCAACAATCTCCTCTTCTTCTGAAGCCTGAAATAATAACAAATAGATTGCTCAGAGGTGCACACCCAAAGTGGCTTCAGTCTGTGCTGAAGCCAGGACAAGTTGCAAGACAAAATCTCTACTTGAGGTGAAATAAGCCAACTTTCAGCAGATAATGAGTGACTGCAAAGCAAAACATTTTGCCAATATTTTTATCCAAACACAAGCCCCACGTGAGTATGGACAATGCAGAAATTTTGGCTGTCAAATCCCATGGAAATCTCTCTACAGGAGCCGGAATGCACTTGCCAGTTCCCATACAGCTCGTGGTATACACAGTGAGACACTAGATGAAGTAAATGAGGAAAACAAAGTATATATCCTGTCTTCTATCAGCCATATCCTTTGTTTTCATCTCCCTTGACTTTATTTAAAACATCAGGGGATTCTGGGCAGTACTGGAGTGCTAAGATGGATTTCACAGCACACTGTCAATAGCCTGAATGGGTCAGGCACTCACAGTGAGAGTTTTAAAAGGAGCTGTAAAGCCTCATGCACTTCAGTAGCAGTTTTGGCACTGATTTCAATATAGCCCAGCACATATCTAAGAGATTTTTGGTGGATGTAGCATGTGAACAGAAGGCTACAAATCATATCTGAGCAGGGACTCATCTGAACAGGAATGGACAGTGTAAATCTGGAAAATCTGAAGTGTACTTTCTGAGCAAATGTTGCCTTCTTAAGAGTTGGACTGAATTGACATGGTTTTCATCCATGGTTGAATACCTGAGTAAGCACTGAACAAAAAATGCTAAAAGCAGGAGAGCTTAGATGAACAAACCTGGTAATGCTTCTGCTCCTCACTAAAAGCAACCAGAATCACCGAAATGAACAGATTCAGTACCACAAATGTCATAAAAATGATGCAGGATCCAATCAAGAAGGAGCCTAAAATTGGATTGTAGTCCAAGATCTGTATAATGCATAAGGTAAGACATCAAAAAATCAAAAAGCATACATACCTACCTATATACCTACATACATACCTATAAGCAGTTAAGACCCAATTAGAAGTCTGTCACCTTGAAAATCTTATGTCTATTCAATTAAGACATATGTATTATGCACTTATATAAATTTTCTACTCTAGTATTGTCCTTTGTTGATATGATATAGTACAAAGACAAGAATATTTTATACATATATGTGTGAATATGGGCAATCTTTGGGGGTTTTAAAGTATTTTCATTGTATTTTAGTGGTATAACAGTTTCACATGAAAGCTGACAAGCCTGGAGAGCTTTATTCACAGAACAGCTGAAGCTTCCTAATGGCTCAGCTTTCAAAATAGATGAAATCCGTGTATGCATTTCATTTATTTTACTCTATACTCTATAAAGAAGCACAGTCACTGTCAGAGACACTTATAAACCAGGGGTTGTGAAAAATCAAAATACTAATTTTCATTTAAGCTACAACATAGAAATGTATTTTCAGGATTAACATCAGTGGAATATAGAGGTGAAAATGTGCCAAATCACTGAGCTTCAAAGTTATCCATATCCTATTTGATCCATGATCTAAAAACATGCACCAAAGAGGACTTCACAGTCAGAGATGTCAAAAAATAAATCCACAAAGAAATGTTCAAAGGATATTGAAATATTTGAAAGATCTTGCTGAAAAAGTGGTATATAAAGAATAACAAAAAAAAAATTAACATGAAATTCCCTTGTGGAAGGCCTTGCCTTTCTTGGGAAGATAGAGAGGGTGTTCAGGACAAACACAGGGCTTTGCTCACATTTCTATCTGTAGCTTTCTAAGGAAATTGCTCCAAACTTTTTGCAATCAATTAGTAACATCTCTAGCTGAAATGTGAGCAGGTTTCTCAATGAAAGGTTCATTATGAGCCTCCTCGTGGTCAAAATAGGACATGAAAAGAGGTTTCACTTGATGTCTTTTTCTTGCTCAGAAAAGGTGGCTGCTTTAGGGAAGCTGTGGAGCTTGCAAAATTAGATTAATGTTTAACACTAATTGAAAGTCCTTCTATTTGCTGGGTCAAAGCATATTTGATAGCTGAGAGGCCAATTGTACAGCTGTAAACCTCTCAAAGTTAGATGTGGTACCTCCTCGTAGTTGAAGATTCCCAGCTGAAGACTGACCATGGTCTCTGCTGAATCAAAGAGGGTTTTGTAAGAGCAGAGCTTCCAGCCAAATATCAGGTTTGCCTGCAGAGGACAGAAATCATGTCTTGTGTCATGATCAGAGTCTTTGCTGTAAAGTATGTTTAGCTTGAAGACCTTTTATCATGGATATGAGAATGTCTTATATCTGCTCAGGCTGCCACTAGATACATAAAAAAGGCAATTATTTCCCACTTACAATCTAGTCAAATAGGAAATGGCACTTTCTGAATGCTCCTCAATTTAAGCTTTTTCCAGAAAAACTTTTTTTCCTGCACTTTGTTCTTGGTGACATCTACTGCACATAGAGAGTCCTTATTTTTCAGCTCAGTGTTTGATTTTTCACTAAATTTCAGTTTGCAAAGAACAGACAAGTAGATGTTTTAACTTCTCTTTCACTCATACTGAAGACTTGGGCTCCAAGCTGCTAAACTAAGATTTAGACAGGCAGCTTTATTCCATTTTACATGGCAAAACTCTGTTGCTTTTTGCATTCAGGAGTGGTTGATTTAAGCCAGCAGTACCTACAAGCAGACTGCAGACAAGAGAAAGCTCCGTGGTACTCACAGCAATGGAATAGGCAAGGAACATGATTGCAATGACAGTGATGAATCCAGAGATATCACCCCATGCCCTCCGTAGTGTTGAAGTGATCATGTTCAGTTTAGGGTTGAGCCTCAGCAGATGCCACAGTTTCACTGTGGAGAGAAGCACCAGGAATGCAATCAGGTAGCCAAGAACTGCATCAGCTCTCGCTGTTTCACTGAAGCTTATGGAGCTGTTAGGGAAAAAAAAGAAAATACATAATATACCATGCACACAGAATGCTATGAAGTGCATAAATGGGGATGCTGGAAAAGCCAGTCACCCTGTGCTGGGGTTTCTAATGAGTTCCTACTTGAGTGCTTCCACCTGCACCTCCTACTCTGTGCACACGAAAAGCTCAGTTGTTTATGACTAAGATTTTTAAGGAGAGGGGGTCTATGCTGTAGCCCAAATTCTGCTCATTATCCTGTGATTCTATCATCTTTTTCCTGTGTGACTATTTTTAAAAAGATGTTATAATATTCCATTCTGTACTAAATATTCGATTATTCGGTTGACATTCTAACCAATGGCTTTTTATAACAAAGAACAAGGCAGATTATGTGTTTTCTGGGTGAGTGTCCTGTAGAAAGGCTTGTTGGTTCACAAGAGGGTGATACAGACAGGAGACTAGGAGCTAAAAAAGGGAACTTAGTGCTCAAGTTTGCTGGATTTTATTAGAGCAGTATCAGAAGAAATCCTATTGCTGACACAAATCTAAGCCCTGACACACTTACAGGCTTCATGAATTTATAGCCATCTAGGATAGCAATATCTAGCACAGACAAGGTGCCGTCTGGGAAGAGGAAAAATAGATTTATTTCTGCATAAGTAGCAACAACAAAGGATGCACTAAATAGCATTAGTACTTACTCCTCCTTGTGTTCCTGGTAGTAGCTGATGTCCCGGGACCCGAGGAGTGTCCGTTTCACAAACACTGACAGAGCACTCCAGCTAATCAATATAATGGCCATCTCCAGGAGATTCCACTTGCTGTGGAAGTATCTCCATCTCAGGCTCTTCAGCAGCTTTCCCTGGGAGGAGTTTTACTGTTTCAGTCTCATGACTCCGTATCATACAATGAACCTCTGAAGATTAGGGCAATGCCCTCCACAATAAAGCAGACTGCTCCGCATTAATAAAACTACATCTTGCTCTAGTTTCTCATTGTCTTTCTCAAAAACAGCATCCAAGCCAAATAAAGTGTTGCCTTCCTATATTTACTACTGACACTGTACCTGATTCAATCTTCCATTGGTGTAGTGCTACTGAGGTCGAGTACAGTCCTAAAGCTTTTGTAAGTGAAATCAACAGCAGGCACAAGATAATGCCCTCAGCCAAACTTCCCATTGGCCTCACCTGTACTGTCATGTAGTACACAATAAAGAGGAAATAAATGACTTCTGCTGCAACCACAAAGATGTGGAGGCTGTCGGTGTAGGGGTAGAGCCGGACACTCTGCAGCTCTGCACTTGTGAAGAAGGCCCCTAAAAAACAAACAGGGATCACCTCAGGGGTCCCTCTGCTTTCATTCAAACAACCCAGTTCACCAGTAAGACTTCTGCACTTGCTTTTACGTCAGCGTGAGGCTGAATCCAACCACTGAACTAAGATTTAGACTTCACTCTGTGAGTAACCCTATAAAGGTTTGAAATTTTCCTCAAACAGGAATTTCAGAGAGTCATGGCTTTTGGAGTGGTAGTACTTGTCTGCTTGAGTCTTGTGTGATAGCACAACAGTAATCCCAGCAGGACTGAGTTTGAATTGGACTGCAAATGCAGAAATACAGCAGAAGGACTTGGAATTTTTAAAAAAGCTGAATCTCATTCTAAATCCAAAATGAGCTCAGTTTGGGCTTTTTCCAATACTTGGACACATCCTAGGGAGGCTGATGCTCAGACCAAATGTTTTCCTATAGCCTTCAACCAGAATATGCTTTCACTATTCTCTTTGTTGTATCCAGATTATGTATTACATGTTTACATAGCTATATATTAGAAGTCATCTGGAACAAAAAAGACAAATTGTTATTTGCATGGGTTTTTTAAAATATTGTATTGATTAGCTGAAGTGATTAGGAAACAGAATTTTTCTTGTTCCTGCTGTGTAAATTCTTGGGATCAAGTTTCTGTACTATGTTTTCTTCATCAGCAGATGACCACAGCATAAGCAAACATAAGATATTCCATTATGGTCTATTTTACTGTAATGCTGCATTTTTCCTCAATGGTTTAGAAAATTTGCATTGATTTTCTCATTATTAGATTTACTAATTCACTTGTCTTTCCTGAAGAAAGAACTAGGGAAACACTGACAGTGTGTAAATCTACCTTCTGTGGGTGCATTGCTTGCTGTCTTCTGAAATGTGTAACTTAGGCTCTCACCTAAAGCATTGCTTTCAAACATCAGGCTTATAATGCAGAAGAGGTTCACGTTGGCATTGTAGACTGTAAATTCAACAAACACGGCTCTTGTGAAGGTGTCAAGCCAGACATTGTTGAAAAGGTACTGGAGAATTCTGCCAAAAGAATTCTAGACAGTGATCTAATTCATACAGGAATGAGACAGCATCACATGGAGAATGCACTGCTAATTTACAAGAACACAAGTGGTACCTGGAGGCATTTTTAGGGTCAGTTCCCAGGTGAATCACATATCCCCCTCCGCCATAGACTGCAAGTTTACCCCAGCTGGGGTGTCCTCTCAGTTTGGACTGACTCTGATACTGCCATGCTGAGCTCAAGTCAGAGGAGTTATCAAAGACTGAGGTATTCCAGTGCTCCCCATAAAGTGATGTATCTTCTGTTTGTAGGGAATATGGAGCATGGCATTCCTCAACGACGTGCTGGAGTCTGGGAGAAATAGGGCAGGTGTCTCCTTTCACTCGTACTTGGCGAATTCGAGCACTACCCACCAGCTTGGAATTGCCATCTGTAATGAATCCTAAAGAGGAGATGGAAAAGAGCAGCACTGGCAATATGACAAAATTAATAATATTTCTTCCTTTCATTTATGATTCACTGATGCATTAATATTTTGCCATATATTATTTTCTCAGAAACACTGTAAGCAAAATAGTAGTGAAAATGAAACCCTTGTGTTGATTTGAACTGAGTTTTTAAACATTCACAATAACAGAGTTCTGTGTCACTCCCATCTGTATTTTATACAGAAGGAAAGTGAGGCCTGGGGGAGAAAAGTGCCTCACCTCGAGTCCCATAGAAGAGTAGCCTTGTGCAGTGTTCATGTGGTCTGTCATGTCCAAAGAAAACTCTGCTAATATATTTCAATATTTACCCCTAAATGTGGTCTGGAAAATGGGTCATATTTTACTGGATATGGCTAGATAGAAACATGCTGATATTGCATAATTTGCCTTCACATTGACCCAAGTTGTGATGCAAACAGCTCCTGAGAAAAAGCTTTATGGTGCCACCTGTCTGCCACATTATTTTTATTATGGAAAGAAAGATGTGTAAAACTGAGACTATATCTGAATATCTGGAGTAAGTATGTAAAATGTGAGAAATTTAACATTGCAGTGCAGAACTTCTGGGTTATATTAAATATAAGGAAAATATCAGAGGATGTTGAACTTGGGGTCAAGCTGTGGAGTTTTGCTATCCACTAGTATTAATATTATAAGATTGTTTGCTAGCTCACAGTCCCTTTCTCCACTCAAATATGCAAGTTATAGTTAAGTATTAAAAATAATGTTTCAGAATCTGGCAAACTAAAGGGAAACAATGTGACTCTGCACCTTTATATGATCCATAAAGATTTTTGAGTAAAGTAGTGTTCGCCCACGTGAAAAAATCCTGGTAACTGTAGACATCATGGAATCCATCCGTAAAGCTGTCCTCAATGTGTTTGTTTAAATAGTAGGAATTGGGATCTCTCTGCCCATAGGCAACCAGTAACAGCATCCATAAAAACCCCAGATAGGCTGGAAAAAACAGGAAGAGACAGCACATGTGAGCTCTGAATTAACAACGCTGTTCAAAACAGATTGCATGAATTACTGTCAGCACCTGTTAGGCCAAGGCTGTGCTTTGTGGACTCTGAGTGACCAGAGCTAATGAATGCACCCAGGCTGTTCAATGTGCTGCAGTTTGAGTGTTTCACACTTGGAATATGAGTAGCAGTCAAGAAGATAAGTGGCAAGGCTGAATAGAAGTAGTCATGGCAGCTCCAAATAAAATGAGTAGTCTTAACTTTGTTCCAAGTGAAGTTGAGGTGATTGTTTTCTGCCATTGATTTTAGAGGAAATAAAACAGGGGCATAAATCATTATCTATAGATACTATCTGCTTTTAGAAAGATGGCCTCCATCTGCTCTTTGATTTCAACTTCATTTAACTATTGATCTCCTCCTTTTATCCTTTCTGCTCTCCTTTAATCTCTGGTTTGTGATGTGTTTCTTTATCATAAAATGAAGCCTTAGCCACACTTTTCTCTCCAGCTGACATTCCCACCTCCCTGCAGCTCCAGCTGCCATGGAACACTCTGTCTCTACCTCATAACAGCTGGCAGAAAGCTGAAGATATGCCAAAACCTTGTCACCCAAGAGAACAATATTTTCACTGATGTAAAATTACTGATGAGTACTACTGAATAAAACAAGATAATCTACATATGGGTAATACCCAGGATTTCTCTGATGAGGGCAAATGCTTTCTGCTCCTTCATGCAGCTGATTTTCATTTTCTCCACATCAGCAGCAGGAGGTGGCCGGTAAATATTGCTTCTGCTGTCCCTTCGGACCCCAAAGAGAGGGTGTGAATCACCTGTGAGGGACAGCAATGAACCCTGGAGTTAGTCATGATCATCCATGTCCTGCTTTTTGTTTGTTTGGACTTTCTAAGGAAACATTTCTATTTAATGCATTCTCTCAGGAATACAGAGGATGTGATTTAAACAATTACTATAGCAATTGTAAGGCAAACAGTGGGGAGGGAAGGAGCTCACAAAAACTGTGTTTGGTTTAGGACCAGGTGTGGTCCTGGTGCCTCTCTAGGCTGAGCATCTCAGAAGGTGCTGTATTCACAGCCTGAGGCTGAGCAGGAGGAAAGGTGTAGATCAGATAACTTTGCTGTGCCCTAGGATTCCTGTCTGCTAGTGAAGGCTTTATTTAGATATGGTTGTGACTGCAGAAGCCACTGTTCAGTTTAGGGGAGTAATACAGATAATTGTGGCTATGGAAATGTATGTAACCTGAGAATGTCCATATAGGGCTTAAAGGATGTGAGAAATTTCTTTGTGAGAGGTTTTAGTTATGCTTGTCAGATAGAGCTACCAGTCTACATGAAGGGTAGACTTATTTATTTTCGCTAAGTTGTGGAATAGTTACAGGTTTTGTTGCAAGCCAGTTGAGCTTAGTCACATATTCATTCACAAAGCACTCCAAAAGCTTGGAGAATTCTGCACTTCCTTTAACAATTTTTAACTTTGCAGGCAGTTACCTGGTACAGATAAAGGCCCATCAATAGCTGTGTCTTCTTCATCCTCATGTTCCACCTTCTTCAGAACCAGAGCAAAAAAAGCAGCAAATCCCAGCACCTGGAAAGGATCAGAATTCACCACATATTCCTATTTCATATAAAGCAGCCTTTGGCTTTGACCTGGATCCCTCTGGATCCAGGCACTGCAGGAAAACAATTGAGCTCTAGGTTTGTTGAAGCCCATAAACAAGAAAGCAGTGCACAGTGCTGGGCTTTGTCCAGCTAAACTGATTTTGTGACACATCCTCACTAGTCAGAAACCTCATTAAACCCTGACAAAGCAAGGGAGATGAAACTAATGGAGTTAACATCAGCAAAACCCAACAGAACTCTTGTTCTGAGGGCAAAGCCTTCTCATTTTATATGCTAAATCCTGTAGCTCTTCAGAACATGTTACATTGTCTTCCTGCAATGGCAGCAGTGAGTTCATCCCGGCCAGCGGTCGCGTTTCTGAGGCTCTCACCTTTAAGGGCTGTGTGATGAAAAGACTTTCCAGGAAGGAGATGACCATGGAGATGAGCCACTTGATGGAGTTCTCCTTGCCATAATGGAGTCCGTAGAGCATGGTAAAGAACCCGGATACACCGCTGGTGGCTGCCACAAGGGACCAACCAATGAACACAAACCACCAGGGCAGCCCTCTGGGAGAAGGACTTTTCTTGTCATCTCTGGACAAGTTTGGAGTATGGGACCACCTTGAAAGTCAACCAGAAGAGAAAAAAATTGGTCTGTGATGGAACAGGAAACAAAATCGCAGTCATCAGGTTTACTGGGAACAGGCAACATTTTATGGCATAAAATCAAAATATTCTTTCAATTAATGCAGTTATATAGGATATATATACCAAATATATATACCAAAAAAGTACAGTGAGAAAAAATAATGAGGAAGTGTGCAGACATCAGCTAAAATCAAAATAAGTGTGATGGGCTTATTTACTCCTCAGTTCATGCATAATTGAATCTGCAGTAGAATTATTGACAAAGCTATGAGTGCATTTAGGCTGCTGAATGCATCTCTTGTGATCACCATGATGGCCAAGTGATGTAATTAGTGCAATTGTTTTCAATACTTCCAACTTAATTATCATATTTCATGGAACTATTTTTATCTGCTTATTAATTTTTCTTTATCCATACATTTTAAGAGACTTCTGTGTCTTTGGAGCTGGGTGATTATCCCAGCCCTTTATTATCACATATCATTGCTTTGTAACTATCCACTTCGGAGGCAAAAATGATAAACAGCAATGATCTGTCATTATTGCATTTGTGGGCAGTTCACAATGCATGGAAATTTCTTTGTAGCTCCTGCAGTGGTATAATAGTAAGGCTTATTTTTACAGATGCAATAATAGTTATCTAGCACATGTTAAGCAGTACTTATTTGGGCTCTGTCATCCTGTCCAATTTTGAATTTATGACCTGAATTTCCTTATACTGAGAATGAGAACTGGGTTACCCCTCACTGATTGATGCTGATGTGCAGATTTGGTTCTCCAGGAGGTTCTTCATGTGTTGAACCTGACAAACAGCTTGTGTGTAACTCTGAGGCATCTGAAATTTATGGGGCCCCAGTAATTCCAGCTCCATCTCTACATGCTGGAGTTGCACGTACAAGCAGCGATGGTAATCACTGTATTTCAGCTGGTCACAAATTCTCTTCTCTGGAGTTGGACTTCTTGTTTTTTCTGCAGGCAAAGAATTATTTATTGAGAAAATAAATAGTCCCAGATTAAAACACTGTTCAATACAAAGGGAGGTTGAACTGGAGCTAAAGATCCATGAGTGTGACAAAGACTAACATTTGAAGGGACATGTCAAAGCAGCTTTAGTACTAGAGCTTAATGCTCTTCTGCTGGAATGGCCTGCAACTTTTTCCAGAAGGCAACTGAGTTAAACAGCAGTCCTAAAAGCTTAATAGATCAGATCAACTGTTAATTTGTTCATGGTGTACTTCTGCAATTAGTAGCTTGGAAGACTCCCTGGAAAAGCCAAATGTGAGTTTTAATGAAACCAGTGAGATTTTTTACTCATATGTTCTTGTTAGCTTAGAGTCTGACTGAAAGAAACAACAGCACAAGGTCAAGAAGAAAGAGAAAAAAGGACAGGTCAAAGAGTTTGTGAAATAACTGCTATTTGTGAGTCTTTTTATTTGGAGAAGCTGATCCAGCTCCCAAGCCAGACTGGTAGCAAACATTTGATTCTACAGCATAAGAAACAGAGATTTCACTGTTGTCTTTACTTCGTTGGGTGCTCAGTGGTGCAGTGAAAGAACAAGGAGCAATGGACGCATCTAAAACATGGGAAATTTCTGAACATAAGAAAAAACATAGATGTTGGACACTGGAGTGGGTTGCTCAGAGAATTTGTGGAGGCTTCAGCCTTGGGGACATTTAGCATCTGACTGATTCGATACTGGGCAATCCTGCTCCCACTAACCCTGCTCTGAGCAGCATGGTGGGATCCAGAGATCCCTCCTAACCTCAACTGTTCTGTGATTCTGTTGTTGCCTTTGAGTCAGAATGTAAGAACAGCTTGGGTCATCACATCCAGTGCCATCACCATTTTCATTGCAAGGGTTTCAGCAGGCATTTCACAGTGTATTATTTTCCTTGGATATCCATAGCACCCAATGTGACAATTATAGGGCCATCCCTCTTGCTCTCATCATAAAACCCTTTCCCACCTCTGTTCTGCTGACAGATGATGTCCTCAACCAAAGACAGGAGTGTGTTGATATTAGTTGATTTTTCAAGGTCTGGTGCTGAGGTGAGAGATGGAATCTTCAGGGCTTTAAAGAGTGAGTTGGCAATTCTTCTTATGTCCTAGGAAAGAGAGCAGCAACACAGCAGTGACTCTGGCTGCAGTGGCTTAAGCTGATGTGATCTGACAGTACCACTGGCTGGGAGCTACACCAACTGCTAAAATCTCCAGAATGGATAAGAATAGCACATCCTACCGTGCTGCATGTGACAGGCACATTTCAGTGAGTTCAGCAAGGCCACTTTCGGGTTGAAAAGATCCTGCCTGAGGACTTAAGCTGAGAAAGATGTGGTCCATGATACCTTTTATCTTCACTGTCTTAGTGTTGCTTTAACTCTGAACACAGTGATTTGGTCACACACAGTAACTCTGCAAGGGCTGGGATGTACAAAGGCAGACCTTAATGAAGGATTGCATTTAGGTAGGCAAATGAATGCTTTGCACCAGTAGTAATTGGCTTTTCAGACAGGCTGAAGGGCATCGGAACAGGGAAATTTGTGGAGCTGGGGAAGCCGATAGTGTGTGGCAGCAGAGGGCAGTGCAGGACTCACTGGGACTTGCCTTTGTCACAGCCTCTGGAGTGACAGAGGCAGCCTGGGTGGCCCCTGGGGTGGGAGGTAGGCTTGGGGACACTTGGCCATTCTTTCCCGGCTTCTTCTCTCTGCCCTGCTGGGCTGGCCGGGGTCGTGTGTTCCTGAAGATCTGCACAATGAGCAGGTTGATGGGGAACATGAGGAGGGAGCTCTCAAAGCCAATCATCACTTCCTGCCATGTGAACTCGATCTTACCTGTCAAGGTCAAACAGAAGAGAAAAGGAAAAATAACCCCAGGCAAAATAGACCATCAAGTGTCTCTCTTGTGAAAAAACCTATTTATTCAACTCTTGCTTCCACATTCTACTGTCTCTCTATTTGCCTGCCCAAGCAATGGTGAGGATGGTTACCCAAATCCATTTTCTGCTCAGCAGGATCCTTTGGCACACCCCAGAAGATGATGCTGGTCAGCATGGTGCAGAGCAGCAGTGAGAAGCAGCAGGACACGCGCTGGGCTCGCGTGAAGGAGCTCCGTGGGGAGCGGCTGAAAACCGAGTACCAGATGTGCCCATCCTGGAAACCCTTGGAGGTCCTCATGAAAAACAGATTGCTGGGAAGGAGAAGAGGGAAATCAAATGGATATGTGGAAAGGAGAGTGAAGAACAAAGCCCTAGTTCAGGGTCCCAACCTGTTCATGCTCCTAGGCAGGAAGTATAATTCTAGCAGAAGTAATAACTAGGAGAAATTATCAAATATCATGGCTTGATTTGCATGGAATGGTCATAGCTACTTATGTCCTTTCCTTTTGGCCACAGCATAGAGGGAAAGTGAATAGTTCCTATTTAGATTGTTAAGAAAATTAAATCTAAGAGAAGATGTTTGGGTTTTTGTAGGTTTGTCAGGTGATTCTTCTTTAGCACCAATATTTTCAGTATGGTACTACTGTTAGGGTAATGATTAGATTTATGTAACCATCCTCCCTCTCTCCCTTGTTCAGAGCTGTTTAAGGACAGTGGAAATACCTTCCTTGTTTTCTTTTTTTTCTAGAGCTTTGGTCTGTATTTTTCATGCTTGTTTTTCCAGACTGACTGCTATCAAGAGTAAAAAAAAATACATTAAATAGGAGGTACCTGAACTGCTTCATGTCCTGTTCTGTTGCTACTGGGAACACTTTATCTAGGACACACTCTCCAATATCAATGGCCAGCCAAGAGTTGCAGAGGAAGTACCATTTCTGATCCCATGCTAGATCGTGGACTAATACTCGATTCACATACCTGTTGGAAAAACACACAGGGCACAGTCACATGTCACTGAGTGTGTAAAATCCAGAGCTCAACAAGACTGGGGAGGACAAACTCTGGCCTTCAGCTTCTCAGGGTGATTAAACTGTAAGGCACAGGACATATCCCATCATGTACTGGACATAGGAAGCACTCTTGGTCCTGCAGTTTAGGCTATGATTTTGTCTATTTAGTTGCAAAAGCTAAAATCTAACAGAAGAGTTAGATTCTTTCTAGAACTGCAGAAAGGATAATTTTCAAGTGCTAGAAAGGGAAAGCTGTTGCCATTATAAAAAAATTTTTGTGGATTTTTACTTCCCAGTGTCTCCAGACCTCCACTTACCAGGATGGACTGTCCCCTGAATTATCATGCCACAATCTAATACTCTGCAGTTCCCCAAGAGGGAAGAAGGTACAGAGGAGGAAAACATCCACTCCTCCACGTTCAAAAACTGCTGTATCAGGATCATTTAGATGGTGGGGCTCACTCTCTCCATCCAGTCCATAGAGGGTGAGAGTTACCTGGAAAACAAAAAGACAAAATGAAGACGTGCACATCTCGATCCTATGTGTGATTGTTTCTCCTTTCACCAAACCTCAGGGCTTTCTGGCTCAGACAGTGCATTTGAGCTGTCCCGTTTAATAGCCTCAGGTGCTTCATTATTCATCCAGCTCTCTAAGCAAATAAACTCTCCTCCCACACAGTGCCACTGATACCTTGGAGGTTGTGGCTGCGCCACGGCGGTGTCCTGTGAAAACTGTCACGAGGTAACGATACTGAGCAAAGGGGTCATTGTCCTCCAGGACTGTGATCTTCACCTGCAGAGCCACACAACATGAGCAGCACGTTAGCTGTCCTGTAAGTACAGATTCCTGAAAGCTGTGAGCAGGAATTTGTGATTTTGTGAACAGTGTTTACTTACCAGTAAACAGAGAGTTACAGGGAAAGGAGTAGGATTGGTTAAAGACTTCCTATTAAAACAGGCTAGGCAGGGTGGGAACTGGCCTGAATACATTGACTTTATTAGCTGGAGACTTACTTTGGCATCATCCTGGATGTCTTTCCTTCGAGCCCAAATAACTACAAGCACATATATCAGAAAGATGCATCCTACAGTTGTCACCACCACAGGATTTTCCACGAATGTACCAAACATCTGTGCTGTTTTGCTGACATCTATGGCATTGGGTATGACGAAGAAGGAGCTCCCAAAGAAGGTCAGATGGTTGCAGAGGCACTGTGTGCTGCTAGGATTTGTTTTTGGTCCTACCTGAAACCCAGGAAAGATTCCTGATAAAACATCTGGCTTCAAAGTATTAGATGACTTACCAAGCAAATGGAAAGACAGTGCTGAGATTGGTAAGTTGGTGTAGAAAGCTGCTGCACACCAAATTGTCCAAGTCTTAATAAGAAATATTAATTCTAACACCTAACCAGTAATAGGCATTACAATATATTATGGCCTTGTCAGAATGGCTCCATTTCTTCTTATATAGAAGTTCATCCCAAGAAATAGGAATTGGAATGTTGTTTAAAGGTTAGTTCAATATGACTGAACTTCTTAAGGTTATTAAAACATCTCAGAATGATGTTGTTCTATGGTGTCAGTTACTACATGATGGTGGTTATGAGGGCTGGCTTTGAAATGTGTAACAGACACATTGTTTTGTTTTGCTCTACTTACATGACATCCATAGCTGTTCCAGCCTCCCTGGTGCTCATCCCAAAATACACAGCGGGATGCAAAGCAAGTGGCATTTATAGTTAGTCCATTGTAGAGTGTTGAATCCATTGCCATATCTTGTAAAACCATGAAATAGTAGGTTCCCTCTCCAAAAATGAGTTCTTCTGGGCTGAGAACCCAGCTGTTTGTCTCACCTTGAACATAAATATTTTTGTTTTAATGTATATATAGAAAGGCTAATTCAGAAGTATACAGCTTTACTGCATGTAATAAATCAAAGAAACAGGCATAAAATCATTCTTGGAAATCTTCATGAAATCAACTCATTAATCAAATCATCCCAATCTTTGCTCCTGTTAACCCTTTATTCTAGAGATTGGAACTTTGAAGCATGAGGTTTCTCTCCAGCTAGACACCTGAACTCATGGTCAAGGCTCACTCTGCAAGTTCATGGGTCACTAACCTCTTATCTTACCTCCAGAAGTTTTCTTACAGAAGAGATGATTTTTCATATCATAGTTGGTTTCATTTGGGTGATAACCATACCCCAAGTAAAGTATCAGTGGAATGTCATGTTCAGATTCCAGGTGGATCACTATAGATGTATTTTCTGAGGTAACATTGACTTGAAAAGTGCTATAATTGCCTAGATTCAACAGAATCTTATCTTCCTGAGTTGCTGAAAGCCTTGGTAACATGATCTGGTTTTAAACAGAGAGACATAGGTTTAAATACAGAAAAGCATTTTTCTTCTCAGCATGCAGCCACATGCTAGATTATCTTTTATTTCAACATCAGGAAAGCATGGCCAGCAAAAATATCATTTTCAAAGTAATTTTCTTATTTCTGTCAACTGAACTCTGAAAAGTTAATTTGAAATCTGTGTAGACTCATCATAAAGCCTATGACCCTTTGTGCATTTCTGAACTGAGAACTGTGATTATGACTGAGATATTGGCTGCATGAAGTGCGTGTATGAATGATTTAGATGGCAGTTCACACATGGGCTAGGAAGCCAAAGAGTAGTACAATAAATACAGTGGTTGGATGATGAAATCAGACTTCACATTGTGCCTTGGGACAGCTGGAATCTGGAATCTATTTCCACAATCATTAGCATTCTTACATTAATTTAGAGGATGAATAAAACGCTTCCTTTTCAAGAAAAGACAAAAATATTTGTTATTTCATTCATCACATTACACAAATTCCTCCATCACAACTACAGACAGCATCAGCCCATTATCAAATGTAATGAACACTGCCAGCATTTGTGTTCACCTCACAAATGATAACAGATGACAGTTCATTAACGGAGAAAGGAAAAAAAAAATGGGAAAAGAGGGTGAGAGTTAGGAAATCGTGGATTTACCTCAATGTTCTCTTTGAGGTTGCTGACTGGTATGATCAAACCATCCAGACCAGTTAGACTTAGACCTCCCACTGTTCCACTGACGTCAAAACTGCCATCACTGGAGAAAAAGGGATTCATGGCAAAGCTCACCATCTGTTAGAAGACATTAACAGTCACACAACTGAGCTATTGTCAATATTTCATTTTATTCACACTCTGAATGGCTGGATAGTGAAGGATTGTGCTCAGACCCAAATAGGAGTCAACTTTCAAGAAGTCTACATCCAGATTTAAATAAGACTCTACCTTATCTCTAAGGCTGGTCTATAAACCTTGAAAGTGATTTTCATTCTGAAACATGTACAACAATCTTTATTGTTTCCATACACTGTAATAGCTTTTTGGCAGAGTTGGAAAAGGTGCAATGAAAAAAATGTTTGCAGATATTTTAGGGGTCTCCCGAGAGGATCAAATCAACCAGAGAGATCTTCAGAAAATTTATCATGAAAATACAACAATTATATGCAATCTATTGTTCTGAGGGAAAAAACAGCACATCCTAATTCAGATAGGGGACGTGCTACCATCAGCACATTTGTCTCCTGCAGGATGTGAGTGCCCCACACTCAGGTGTTTCTTGCTGGGATGAAAGAAGGCTGCTGTAGGTCAGTTTGAATGTGATATGGACTCTGAGCTGTTGCATCCTCCTGAGAGCATAAGATGTAAACAAACAGCACTTAGATTTGTAGGTATTGATTCATTCCATTGCCTGCTCCTGCCATGCATGTGTGAATCTAAGTGTATGTAAGGGGCTGATGGGATGGGGAATTTAAGAATTCAGTTGTCCTTAACTCTCTGAACCAACCTCATGCAATTAAGATAAGAGAAGGCTTCTCTGACCAATAATTTCAGATTATTTTCTTGGCATGACAGGAGGAATGAAGTGTGCTCATGTGTTCATGGTGAGAGGATAAACAATCCTAAAATCATTAGATCAGGAAGGTAAGCTGGATATCAGATAGAGTTAGATAAAAGCTGTTTACTTGCCCTTATATCCACTGTTTCGTCATCAACTCCTGAAACATTGAGAGAGGAAGCAGGTGGGAGAGTAAAGCTGGCAGAGCTGGAATTGGAGATGTTAATGGATGTGCCATCCATGTTTTCTGTTTGTAATCTGTCCAGTTAGAGTTGGGCATAAGCAAAGCAGGATAAAAGAGAAAAAAAGAAATAAAAGGAAAAAAACCCAAACATCAATAGCATGGATTTCATATATACAGAGACAGCTTTCTCTCTTCATGAGTATAACTTAGTTGCAAAGCTATTTCTGCCAGTAAATACTTCATACATGAATCTGTCCTGATGCAGTACTCCACATAATGCTACTATAGAATCATCAAAAAAGGGGTGGAATTGGCATATCAGGAGAGGAAATTTTACCAAGGTGTACTTATTTGGAACACTTGATTTCTGTGTGAACATGCTCTTGATTGAATGCACAGTTTGATGTGGATGAAAACCGGGCTCTGGGGGAACAATTTAGGGATGATTATAGGGAATGGAGAGTGCTTGTCAGACTCCTCAGGATTATATTGGCTTTTGCCAAACTGGTTACAGCTCCATATAACATGTCATTATTGGCAGCTTGGAAAAGAAATGAGACCCTTAGCTGGCATGACATGAGTTTTCTACATAATTTCAAAAGTAAGTGAGTACTGCCTCATTCAGGAAATAGTAGTAAATTCTCTGCTGGTTAAAGAACACACAGCATGGGAATTTCTGAGGTGATGTTCCTGGAGTCCAGGCTGTTCTTACTATCAGTCACTAACAACAGCCTTGTTGTACTATTGAAATTGTCATTATGCTACAATATTTAGTTAGTTCCAAACATTCTGTTTAAGCACAATGGAGTTAATATTTGTAGCTCTCAGAAGCTTCAGTGGAGGACACTGCAGCTGTTACCTGTGCATATACAGTGTGGCAGAGGGAGAGGTGAGGACTGTTGGCTCATCACCTGGTGCCTTCCCAAACAGAAGGGCACTCTGGAGATTTTCAACTGTACTCAGGAGCTGGTGTGACACTGAACTCTGGAAAAGGATTGGAGGAGGAAACTTATGACAAAGGTACACAGGATCATCGAGCTGCACATTATTTGTCATTGCTTCTATTTAATTTTGGTGTCTTACTAAGCTGACAAACTTGGTGATGAGCTTCCTAATCTCAGAGAAAGTTTTTCTATTGCAATTCAGTTTCTGTAATTCTCATTGAAACATTGCAGATGGCAAATAAATGCCTTACAGATTTTACTTCTAGATTGTAGTATTTATAACTTCTACACATTGAAATTACAAGCATGACATCAATCAATATTTCCATGTACTTTTGTGTATTAATGCCCTTAGCTGCACATGTTAGTGTTTAGTTATTCAGAAAAGCAAGACCTAATTACATATCAACTGTGTATTATGAGTGGGTTATTGTTGGGGAACTTGTCCAGTTCATAATCTTTTCTCTCAGGTTAGATTTATTTCATCCCTACTCCCTTGCAGTGATGAAATTAAAGTATGTCCAGCCCAGGAAACTCAGAGGGTTCACATATAGATAGGAAAGGATAGGACAAAATAAATATGTTGTGTCTTTCTGAACAGATAATCAGATTTTTCTCAAAAGAGCTGGTTCAAGCTGAGAAGTAGTGGCAGCAATCATGAATATTTAATTCCTGTGGCTTGCTTGACTTATGGGGCAAAAGGAGGGGATAGAAGCAAATCTGAAAAAACCACAATGTGCTTGTCATCAATGAGAGATCTGAGTTGCTGCAATGTTCTCTGTCCTGTTCAGCTTTCAGTGTAACAAATCTTAAGAGGCCTCTATCATCTTCATTACTAGACATTCAATCTAACATATCTAACTGGGCAGAAGTTTCCTCTGATATTCAAGTCCATCAGGGTATCACAATGAACCCTTCCCAGTACCAGCTAAAAAATACAGGAAGCACAAGAGATTTTAAAAACCTCCCAAGGCAAACAAATATTCACATATAGTACGGTACCAACTGGACCAACTCTAAATTACCTGTTCTGCCTCTGGCATTGAAGTGTTCCCAGCTCTGATTTCTACAGAAGCTTTAAGAACATTGCTCACTGCATTAAACAGATAGTTGGCTGCTTCCTTTAACTCCTGACCATCTCTGCTGTGCTCTGTGTTCACAGCGAGCAAGGAGGCACTGACATGTTTCAGGGTGTTGCTGGCTTCCACCTGCATGAGAAACACAGGGAGCAGTTTATATGTGCTGGCACTACAAATGACAGAAGTGACACTTGTGTCATTTACTGAATATTGCAACGTCAGTAATCTCTTGGGACTATTAGTGGGTAATGCCATTTTTACTATAATTATTTGTGCTGGGTAATACTTCAGATGCTAATAAAGATGATATACTAGATGGCACACCAAAATGGAATACAGGCGTGAAAAATGCAGCCTGCTTCTGCAGATATATCCATAAAAAGATGAATAACATCTGAAGGAGGCTTGTCTGGCAAACCCTGGGCAAGGATAGCTTTTAGATGGCCAGTAAAGTAGTAAGTTAGATTATACATTTCTATCTTAGCACCAGAGTGCTAAGTGCCAAAGGAGAATGAGTTGTACAATTTTTATTTTGTGCTTGGATGCTGCTTTGTGACTGGGAAAGCACTGGCCAGATTTTAGCCTAGGGAGCCAAGCAAATTCACTGCAGGCTTGGACACATCCATCCCCAGAGCCTGTGAACACTGAGCAGCCTTTCTGTAGGGTGAGGGCTGGAGCAGAGCTGTGCTCTTGTCTTGCCAAAGTTAACCACATCCTGCTGAAATGCTCCCAAGCCATTGTCTGGCTCCAACTCTATAATACATCAGAACTCAGGACAGCTGTTTTTATTGCCTGCATATTTGGGAAACTTCCCCAGTGACAGTTTTGTCCTGCCAGATGCTCATCCCCGTAAGCATAAATAGTTCCCTGACCATTGCCTGTGTGCATTTTGTGCAGTGATCAGGGATGAATGAATGAATTCTAGAAAAACCCTCTTGGGGCAGTTCTTCTTCAGGGTCCTAAAAGTGCTTTACAAGAGAAAGCATGCACCCTGACATGTGTCTGACTAAAAGTTAAGGATTCTGTCTTAAAAATGTATGATAAATGTAATGGTCATAGCCTGGATTGTAGAGACTGCTGAAACAATAACTGAGACTTGAATTTACTTACTCTAAACAGAGTCAAAATACTGCTGCTCAAAATACACATGCTGGTACAGTTGAAAAAATGGGTAAGAACAGATAATTATAAGGCACTGAAACTCTTCCAAGGTCAGTGAGATAATTAGAGTCTCTGCTATTAGTATGAGGAGACATAAGAATTGCTTCTTACCTGTGCTGAGACAGACAGCTCTTCACTCCTGTAAGTGATTTCTTTCAATACCTCTGACATCTTCAGAGCAGTCTGCATTGATGTTATGTTAACAACAGAGAGAGTTGTCAGCATCAGCCCTCGGAGCTTGGGATGAAAAGGGATAATTAGGCAAAGAAATAAGATGCTAATTAGACTGTGAAAGCAGTGCCGTGTATTGACAGCCAGGCTTGCTGTAAGTTGTGCAGCAGAGTAAAGCTCCACAACAAGGATCATTTGAGCTGATATTAGCTCTACTGACAAGATGCCACTTGCCCTAGTAATTATATAATCACGAGTTTTATGTTACCTCCCAGCACGGGGAATTCATACGCTTAACATCCATTAAGAGCAAGGAGAGTTACTTGTGAGAATTTGTACTAATGTATGTGAATTACTGTGTAAATGCCACTTCCAGAGAAAGCAGAGCCATGTGTGACTGATGTTATTCAAATAATGAATCTTAATTGAAGGATATATTCTCTAGATCTCTTCATCTGAGGCACTTAAAGCACTGTACAAATATTAGCTTAGGACTGAAACATCAACTGGTGGCTAAAATGGACAAAAGAAAATTACCTGCCATCTAGTGCTTTTGGGGGAAATTAGGATATTTATCCCACTGGAGATGGCATTTTATTGATATTTAAATTGCTTTGGAAAATCAGGTTTAGATTAACTAGTTTAAATTAATGAAATAACAGTTGAGAATTAACTATTTTACTGATGAGTGAAAACCAAATCATTTATATAGACAAATAATGAAAAGTAACTGAAACCTTGTGCCAAACCCTGAGACAAATGCTAGAAACTTGAAACCTTCATTGATTTCAAGTGGTGATATGTGGGCTTTTTATTACTTAAGAGCTGTCAAAGGATATGAAGAGTCCACTATATGGCATTGTACTGCAAGAAAGCATTTTGCTGACCTCTTTTCGTGTGTTTGTCTGTAAAGACATGTTAAAAGTTTCCTCTTGGATCTGCTGATTAAGGACAGATGTCACTGACTTGTACAGCTGGAAAAGACTCATGCTGTTGTTCCCATCTTTTAGGAAGGTGTTTGCCTTCTCAGATATCACAGCCTGCAGGGTCAGGTTCCCATCCATCAAATCTGCAGGTCCAACCTGATGAAGGAATCAGATATACTCTCAACATTGCCAAGGCTGTAATAATTTGCTTTGGACAGCTTCCATAATCATCTTAATCACAGCCTAGATAGAGTGTGATATAAAACCTCATGTTCCCCATTTTAAATGTTTTATTTACCCTGATAAGGGTCTCCTTACTGTGGCACTGGGGAAGAAGCAGGAGGCTTTTGGGGTCTACACAGAGTAACTCCAGACTCAGTAAATAGGCTTACACTGCTCAATCAATGTCCAAACAATTCTTTTAGACTTCTGTTCTAGGAAAAAGGGCAGTGGAAGATCTTTTGACATTGAGCACACAGAGAATAGTCTCTGTTAGATAGAAAAAATGTGATTATGGCACATTCAGAAGGAAGTAATATATCCAAAACAGGAATAAGCTCCAAAAGTCAATTATGGGTTAGTTATCAACTTGAGAGTTCTTGAAAATAATTAATTCCACCGTGTACCTTTACTGAAGCATTTGTTTGAACTGCATCACCAAAGTTGTTGCTAACAATAATTGTCACATGTAAAATAAAATTATTTTCCTCTTCTCCAAGTGGAAGATAAACTGGGAAGAGTTCAGGGTCCGGGCTACAATCCAGGAGAGAATCTGAAACAGGAAAGAAGGGGTCAGGGACCACAGAGACACCTCCTGCTCTCTGAGAACAGGGACCCAGGCATGGTTCACTCGTACCTTTGCTCTTGTTAGGAGGAGCCGAACAGCTCTCCAGGGGACTTACCTGGTGTCACATAATAGCAATATGTGAGCTGCCTGCCGGGGCCGGCCCGGCCCGAGCCCGGAGCCTCGCAGGACACTCTGAAGGCGGTGAGCACCGAGCCGCGCTGGGGGCTCACGGCACAGCCGGGCCGTTCTGGCGGGGGCACGGTGCTCACCACGAACGATCCCTCCCCGTAGCCTCGCTGGGTCCTGGCTGGGAGTGGAAGGAGCAGAGATGAGCCAGGACCGTGCCCCAGCAGCACCGAGCTGCATCGCGCCCACCGAGCAACGCGGCCGTGTGCCCGGGAGAACGCAGGGCAGGGTGCGCCCAACAGCAGTGACATCCTGCTACTGAATAAACCGTAAGGGGAAAAGAACTATTTCAAATACGTTAATGTTTTTATTATAAAGCAAAGCTCCATTATTTGATCAAGCATTTAGCATAACTTTTTTTCAGGTGAGCCTTAACAAAGTTATTAACTGCATTTCTCCTGCCATGCGGCACCCCAGAACAAACTTAAATCTGCATTATTTTAAAGAACTCGTATATAAAGTAACACCTTTCAACCTGTAGACTAATTTACCTTCATATTTGTCAGTGAGGCGATGCATGTGTGACATCAATATGATATCACGTCAGCAGAGACTACCCAAAGGAGTCTGTAAACCATAAAAACCCTGCTAGTCCCTACCTGTTACTTTAATCTGAAAAGCTTCTCCCTGTGTCTGCAAGAAGGAGCTGGTCATTCTCAACTCAGAGGTGTTGCTTTGAAGCAAATTCAAAGAGTTCTGCTGGAAACCAGTCAGGCCACAGGCCAGAGGGAGGGTTGTAGACTGGAAAATCAGACAGAAAAGAACACATGGCAGTAGAGGCTCTTTGCAGTTCTTACTATTGTGATTTATCAGGAGCAGGCTGGCAGTTTGGTGCCCTTCATTATAACCCCTACCAATTCAGGCACCCCCTGTCTCAGTCTTCACAAGTATTTTTTAAGCATCCACTTGACAAAATATCCCTCTGAGGCCGTATGATTTGTGGATATTTATTTTCGTGTGTACAGTATTTCTGACAAATCTGGTGCTCTCACCTTGTTTTGGAATGTGTTATCTAAATACCAGTTATAATATATGGCCTGGGAGTCCTCCTGTGTAGAGACACTCAAAATAACTTCATCACTAACATTCACTGGCTTGCAGTTTGCCTCACACCTGTAAGGAAGTAAGATGGGAGTTACACATAGTATGAGATGTCTGGGAGAAATTTCAGACATATCTTATGGCATTTATTCCTATTGGTTGAATGAGGTTGACACATTGAAATCTTCAACACCGGAAGGATGCAATGGGGTCAAAAACCCTTAGTGGTTTTTGGAAGAATGTGTTTCAGTTTATAAAAGGATTGTGTTTAAAAACACGGACTGAGAAATGCAGCAAGACATATTTGGTCAGTAATTTTTGTAATGGTAAGGTGTAAATGGATCTAGGATAATAAGTTTTCTGTCCTGTGAGGGTGTTGAGGCCCTGGCACAGGTTGCTCAGAGAAGCTGTGGATGCTCCAGCCCTGGAAGTGTCCAAGGCCAGGCTGGATGGAGCTCTGAATAACTTGATCTAGTGGAAGATGTCCCTGCCCATGACTAAGGAGTGGAACAAGACGATCTTTAAGGTCCCTTCCAACCCAAACCATTCTCTGATTCTATGATTTTATGATTCTATGATTCTCAAAGCACAATACCACTTTATTATCATTATTACTGGAAACTGTGGCCGTGCACTATGCTTGTGCAGTAATAATATTAACCCATGAATACCAGGGTTTAAAACCAGACCTGATGTCCAGTTGCAGTTCTTGTTTTGCAGTCACATAGAGACATTGCTCGTCCTGCCTCTCTTCAGTGCCATGGTTTTGGATGGTAATCCTGACAGTCACTGCTGATTTCGGAGGAGGAAGGCAGGAAGGTGGGATTTGCACCTCACTTTGGTTGATTAGGATTATCTGTTGCTTCACACATTCATTCCAGGCAGGCCAGCAAGCTCCTGCAGAAACATTTCCTTTATAGTTAGAACAGCATCTTATAAAGGACTTTCCTGCCATAAGTTTCATAGAGCTTTATAGACAAATTTCTTGAACACAATTTAAAGAGTTGGTAAGTTGGATTACCAAAAATACAGGCTTTTCCAAAGTCAATTATGAGGTCATAGATAATTATGGGGATAGAACACAGATGGCCTGAATCCCAATCCTGTTTTCAGCCAGAAATGTTTTTGCATCATGTTTAATGTTAATTATTGTTGTTTTATTGAGACACATGTACTTTGCAAATGCCCAAATGTGTAAATCACTTGGGACTAGTCCTTGGCTGTGAGAGCGAAGCTTTGGACAAGTAGATCTTGAAAACCTGAAAAACCAAAACCTTTGGGAGAAGACAAAATGGAGCCCTATGCCATATTATATACCATAATCAGTTTGGTGCCAAAACTAGGGTTGAGTAGAAGGACACTCTTCATGTACAGTGAGTGGCAAACTTTAAAGCCAGAAAATGAAACATCCTTAAGTCAGATTTTCAACACTGGATCTGACACAACAGCGAGTTTGTTACTCATCAAGTACAAGTTGGTGAAAAAAGCTTGGGAAATGCACAAACCACAGGTCCAGAGAAAACTGGAATTATTGTTGTTTTCTGGCCAGCCAAGTGTAACCGTTGTGAAAGGATCCACATGGCGACTTGGTTTAATATAGATTTTGTGATCCTAAATAAGAAGTAAATGTATCAGTTAGAACACAAACATGTATAAACACACACATAAGTTGCTGCTTTATAATGATAAAGGTCTGAAAGTTTAGACCCCAAATCCCTGGATGCAGATCTGTAGTTTACACGATCTTTCCCTTAGCAGAGGTAGTATGGAAGTAGAAGCTGTGGGAATAGAAGCAAATGGCACAGAAAAATTGTGTGGCAAAATTCTCCCAAATGCAGAATTGGTTTAGAAATGCAGCTCCCATTTTCAAAACTAGGTACTTAGGACATTAATTCCTATTAAACCTTCACATCTGGACCAAGACTTCCAACCCTTGAACAATCATTTGTCTTCTGACATCCCTTTTTTATCTGAACTGGATATATTGCAGCTATAAACAAAGAGAAAAAGGGGTAGCTGAATTTGTGTTTCTGTGTACAAAATTGTGATACATTTGGTTTGGATTAGATTTATATTCCTCTGATGCAATATATTCTTGCAGGTAATCTGTAAAGCGTGATGGCTCCTTGTGAAGCAGTGTATCTCCCATAGCAGATGTCTGTCTGCTAGTGTTACCGTTAAAAACTAGATTTCTAAGATGATAAAATATTCTATCTGACATTTTTATTATTTAAATTTGGACAGCTGCTAGCAATTGGTGTATCATTAACATCTTAGTTTGCCATAAACTAAAAAATTTTTCATTGCAAGATAATTTCAACACTCCAATACAGAAGTAGAAAACACTTGGGAACCATTTAAAATATATTAAACTCTACTTGAAGGATCACTCTTCAGAGAGAGGTTTGCATTAGTCAAGTAGATTAATTAAAAATTAATCTAAACACATTTTAACTTCCAAAACTGAATTGTTATGAAAAGCTCATTTTCTTTAATCTTTTTAATGAATTGTAGATGGAATGCCTGTAAACACATTTGTCTCCAAGACTTGTGGTATAGATTTTGTGTTAAACCATATGGGGAACAGAATATCTAATCCATCATTTACTATGCTACAAATACTTCTTTTCTGTCTTATACAGCACTTTTTCACTGGTAAGAAAAATTTCTAAGCAATTTTAAAGAAAGATCCTTAAATAATACTTACATTTTTCTTTCGGGTGTTTGTTTTGTAGCTACCTTCTTCCTTAGCAGAATCTGTTTAATGTAAAAAAGAACAGAATATTTTAGTGCTACCTGGAAAGCTTTCAGACATCCTCAGTGAATATGACTTAAATCCACAGGATTTGACTACTGACAGTGTGAAAGATGGGGCTGTCAGAATCAGACTCCAGAGCTGTGATAAACAGCACAAATAGGTAAAATGGTAACAACAAACTCATCACAGACTGCAAAGGAGATAATCCTGGTTCTTCAAACATAATGCAGTAAATCAAAATATATTCAGAGAAGGTGATGGAGTTTCACTGATGTGCAAAGGAAAATTGATGGAAAGCACTGGAAAACTTTCAATACAATTAGTGCTAAGGATATTTTATTTCTGGTATAATCTGCTCTTGTAAATGTAAGGATGAGCCATCTAGAAGCCATTAGTGACAGCAATTTATGAGACTGCTGTGATGCAAATGTTTTCTGGTTTCAAAGCTATGTCCCAAGCCATAAACTTCACTCATTATTTCTAGGGACAAGCAGCAAATGTGCAATGTGTTACATATACAGAGTGATGCTAATTTATGACTACATCAAAGTCAGGGAATCTGCCTTCATCAGGAAGAAGCCTCCACAAAAGTTTTCAACACTGTTTCTGGAAGGAAAGCAATTACCACATGCAAACCATAAACACTTCATGAAAAGCTCTGATTGCAAAAAGACACTTGGTCAAAACCAGCACTGTCAGATTAATGCAATTACCTTTTTTATGGGAGCTGTTTGCCAGCACAGTGATGAATCCAAGATCCAGACTCGTGTTTGAGAAGGCGTTCATGGCCACCACTTTCACTAGAAAAGTACCTAGAGAAGGCAAAGGGCCAGTTAAGAGTAGCAGAGGGCCCAGACCAACAGGTTTGAAGTATAATATCCAATTTATAAAGAAAACCTCTCTTGTCTGTTAAGAGTTTTCAGGAGGGGTTCTGATGGATGTCCACTGCTGAAAGGCTTTTCCTGGAATGTTTTTCCACTTTATCTCAACTTCTTAATAACTCAGCTGCCCTTTTCCTAGCTTTGTCATGCTATTCTTTGTCAGCTATGACACTATCATTCAGGAAACTAGAGGTGTACAAACACTGGAGGCCAAATGAGTTTAGGCATCTTGAGACAGCAGCTATCTTGTTTGAAAATTTCTGCCTATGGGGAAGGAATGTTCAAATGGGTACTGGGTGAACAAACAAAACTTTAATATTGAATAATTTAAAAATATGAAATGAAATCATAATTAGCTTCTACTAAGTGTTCCCACTTTGGCATGGGGCTGGAATAGCTCATTAGGGGTGGAAACTTTTTTATCTTCTGCCACTGTTAATTAACTCTTAAGCACAATCTGCCTAATTTCACATTTTCAAGGCTTTGACTATGTAATAATGGAAAGGTAATATTACTAACATGTTTATTCATAATTAGCTCCAACAAAAGTTGTGTTGGAAATGGACACACAGAAAAACTCCCCTTTTCTTTGTCTATGAGAACTCCTCAGATTATGAATTACTTCAGTGTAAAATGCAGAACAGTCTAAACTTAAAACA
This sequence comes from Prinia subflava, assembly GCF_021018805.1. Classification (NCBI taxonomy): domain Eukaryota; kingdom Metazoa; phylum Chordata; class Aves; order Passeriformes; family Cisticolidae; genus Prinia; species Prinia subflava. Next base: position 16,710,264 of record NC_086259.1, read on the forward strand.
TTATGAACAAACAGGAGGAAAACACTTTGCTATTCAAGAAAATGTCCTCATTTGTACTTCAATCAGATGGTGCCATGAAAAAATAAACCCTGTGTCTTTTCACTGTGTCTCTTCCATTGCAAGAATCAGGTGAAGCCTTGCTCTGAGCCTGCATATGCAGACCCATTCGTCAGCTCTGGTTTTTGGCTCCCTTACATAGGACTGTGCTGGTCATCCTGCTCTGCAGATTAAGTTTGAACAGCCAGAAAAGCTGCCAAATTCAGCTGTACATTACTGTCCCCTAGCCCAGGGTGCTGTGGCTCTTTGTGTGACCTGTCCTGGAAGCACAGGAGGTGTCAGTGTGCTGTACCTTCCACGGGCACAGGAACGCTGTACGTCCGTGGCTCCCCTCCAGGGCCGTCTGCTTTGTGGCAGTGGGTTTGGTTGGGTCCCATCACCTCAAACATCACCTTCTCCGGGGCACCACGGGACACAGAGACATTCACCTCCAGATCCTCCCCCAGCTGCAGAGTGTGGGAAGCTACTGCAGCCTGAATTCCAGATACTGCCTCAATTAAATGAACGGCAATACTCGCAGAGATCTCTGTCCCATTCCTGGATGCTCGAATTTCCAGCTGGTGGATCCCTGGGCCTATCAGCTCTTGAGAGGCACTGCTGAGTGTCAGGTTATGGGGGACAAGACCTTCCTTTGCACTGGATTCAGTCAGTGTCATGTTATCTGCTAACACCCTGTAGGTTACTCCATTGCCTGCAAAAACACAGATGAAAATTTCTCACAGCTTGTGCAATAGGCCAACAAATTCCAGCTGCTTTGTGCAGCATTCCAGTGTTTATACAGGAGTCACAAGAACACTGCAGCAATGCAGGCATTTTTAATAAAGTCACTTAAGGTGACAATGAAAATTGATTGTGTGTTTTCTGCTGGGAACATTTGAGAAGAGAACAATTTGAGAAGAGAATTTGAACATACACTACTGAATTTTACTATTTTTCAGTGCTTATGTGGCTTCCAGGAACTTAAAGTAAGAAAGGAATGTACACCAGCAAATGTGTCCAGCTCAGAGTGGAATCCTCTTACTCTAATCAGAGGAGCATTTCCATGAATTTCAAACTTCAAATACAGAAATACTCTGACTGACATCACATAGATTTTTGTGACTAAAGTTATTCTGTCAGCTTTATCAATAGGAAAAAAGGGTTTATACTTAAGCTTTAGGTGGTGAAATATCTCTGAGAAAGAACTCCTCCAGGGGAACTGAGAATTAAATTGCAGGAATACAACAATTAGAGGGAAAGCATTCACAAAAAAGAAGGATTATTTTGCATAACGAAAATCTCGCTTCCATCTCATGAACATCAATAATATTTATCCTTCCCTTTACATCATGCAGAGAAATCCTGCTCACCTCCACTGAGCTGCACTTGGATGCACAGCTCCTCCCCATAGGGCGCACGGCAGTGGGAGCTGTTCCCTGTTCCATGCTGGCTGTAGCACCCGGTAATGCTGAGCTGATCCTCCTTATCCTGAACAGTCACCTGCCTCTGGGCCAACACGTGCCACTCGCTGGTGCTGCACTCCACAAAAACTGTGAACTCCCCAGGAGAGGAGTAGCTGTATGTGAGGTTGCTGACCAGTCTAGAATAGAAAGAGAACAGCTGCTCCTTGTGGAAGACTATCCTGGGAAGTCCTTCACCTTACACATCCCCAAATCTCATTCATTCGAATGTCATTCCTACCACTAAGACAAAATCTGATTTTTAAATGCAGAAGAAAAATGTTTGATCTATTAAAGACAGGATTTTTATGCAATTAAAACAAAAAACCCCTACAGAATGTCCTTGTCACATTTTAATCGTTATCAAAAAACACTACTTAAACTTAAGGAAATAATATTTGCTCGTAGTTTGGCAATTACTGACAAGTTTTCAGTAATTTTGAGTTTTAAGATCTGGAATAAATAGTCTTGGAAATAGGAAACACTGGTTATAATAAAAGAAAGATTGTGATTGGCAGCTTAATATAAAATTTTGTATTGATTTCAAACCAGGTTTTTGCAGAATCCAAGCCTCTCATGTGCATGTTCTGTTATTAAGCTATCTAGTTTTTACATCTCATTTCTGAGACTTGGCACACTCAATAAAGTGCAAGCAGTGCAATGTACTGTTTGTCTGAAGAGAAATGAAGAATATATCTTACGTTAGAGGGAAGTAAGGATCAATGGTGTGACCATCTCCAGTGCTAATGGTACAGGAAAGATTCCCCGAGTATGGTGAGAGCAGCCAGTTCAAAGTGACCGTGACGTTTTCAAAGACGAAACTTGTGTCTGTCATAACCAGCTGCAGACCTGCAAAGCAGAATGACAATTCAGTGCCAGTGTTTGTCTACTTTTCTTACAAAATTCAATTAATTTTCAGACACTGAGATCCAGCCTGCTCCAAACCACAGCTGGTACTGCTGCTAATTTGTGTGCATTAGTGGTGGGAGTTGATTCTTTTCCATGGCTACTAATCAAAATTTTTGTTGGAACATAATTTCATCTAAATGTGTTTTACATGTCTGAGTTTTGGGCTTTGCATTCTGCTCAGAAGTCTCAGTTAGGACAGGGAATCTACGTTTTTGTGCCTATTTTCAATGATCACCACTATGCCAGTTTCTTCTCTGAGGATGGAACAGTAATTTTTTTAAGGTAAATATCAATGGTCTCAGTGTTACAGCAAAGAACACAACAGGCTTCTAGTGTGGGCAGCCCCCTCCCTCTTACCTTCCTTGCAGTGGTATTGAATAGACAAATAGCTTCCCAAAGCTGGACAAGGATCTCCAAAGAAAGTGCCATCTGCTGCCACCTGGCAGGCCTGCAGACCATGACAGTGGCCTGAAAAGGGAGCATTTCAGAGCAGCAAGTCACTTTTGCCTTTCCTGTCATAACAGCTCAGATGAAAGATGATTGAGAAACAAAAATGGCAGGAGGAGCAGTATCACGTCTCTGATTTCTAGACAAATTTCCACATCACTTTGACTTTAGTGTGTTGCTTACTGTGTGACATTTCTTAGCACCATTTCATTTTATTGGAAGAAAGCTGAATTTGAAATAGTACAAAAAAAAAAAAAAAAAAAAAAAAAAAAAAAAAAAAAAAAAAAGCAGCGTATGTGTTTTATTTAATTTTGATCGGAAGCCCTAAGAATCACCCTGGGGACAGGCCACAGTCTCAAAGCCCTTGGCTCCAGCAGGGTGGGTGCCTGACAAAAATTCAATATCCCACTGAATTTTTCAAGGAATCAGGGTGCTCACATATTTTTCTCCTACAGTGACAGGAGCCAGGCACACCCTTGTCCTTTATTTGCTCCTCCCCTCCTCTGAATCTTTGCTCCTCACAAAACCCCTCCTTTCCATCCAGCCTCCTGTTCCAACCTCCTCCCTGTCAGAAGTTCTCTGTGATTCCCTTCATTTTAGAAATAATCCACTTTCCAAATTTCTAACTGTACTGGAATACAAGACAAAGTATTTAAGGCTCAAGGAACTTTGGTACACACTTTGTATTTCTGACAAGCAACGCTGTAAGATCTCACCTGCTACTTCATCCTTGACACTGATCCAGCTGCAGCCTTCATCTGTTTCCAGCTGGAGAGGAGTCTCTGGCACACAGTAGTGAGGGGTCTTCCGCCCATAGAAGCTCTCTTCAATTTGAATAACTTCTCCTGATCCACACTGGACAGTGGCATTGTAATTATCACAAGCAATGCTCTGACCAGATTCTAATAGGAGAAAAAAAATCCCAAATATTACCTTTTTGAGTTTCTGAAAAATTCTGCTATAATTCTACTGCATGTCCATTTTGTTTTGTTTGTCTTTCTTCCCTTTTCTCCCTTTAAAGCTGAACAATTAAAAAATATAAGAAAATTACAAAAGAATTAATTTTTTGTATTTTTTAAAAGTCAAAATTAATAGACTTATGTTTTTATTGCCTTAAAACATTGAGGACATTTTCAATAAGCAAAAATATTGTAATTATAAAATAAACAGTATTTTTGTGGAAAGCTCTTAGGATTTGTTTGACCTGAAATACTGGAAGGTTTAAAGTTACTCCTTACTTCCAAAAGAGCTGTATGGATTGCATAATATTCAGGTAATTGCTTTGGAGAATAGTTTGCATATTAAGTATGGGAGCTGATCCCATTTCTGCTACAGAGGCTCTTTTGTTCCTGTGTGATATTTGACTGACTTCATTCAGCAGGACTGCTCAGATGGGTAAGGTCATAGCTCTAAATGCATACACCTCATTCTTTGATTAATGTAGGACAGTTAATTATCTTTCAGAATTCTTAGTATCATGTAGTAATCAGGATACTTAATAACCTGAAGAGAAGGATGTGGATAACTGCTCTCATATTGGAGTGTTGCAAAAGGATGTTTTTGTTTCAGCTGTCCCAGGTTTAAATACATTGTCCTTCTGTTGTTGTTTGGATCATTCCCCCCAAGTTCTTTGAGTAACAGTGCCAATGTGTGCACACTGCAATAACTGTGTGTGCTATTGTTATTTAAAGGCTAAAGCTAAGCCTGGCTGTAACTATAGCAACATGATCAGTTTGCAGATTAGAGCTCTCTAAATAAGCTTGAAAAATAACTTGCTGGTAAATTCTAGTATGGACTATTATCTCATGCCCTTTTTTTTTCTCTTACATGATGATTTCTCACAGTATTTACTGTCTCAGCAACTTTTACATGGAAAGATGTACAAAACTTAGTCTGTGTTTCTAGTTACAAATCCTGGCTCAATACATTTATATTTACTATAATAAACTGCTAACTTACAGAGCACCAAATGGTAGAATTGCCTTGATCTGGTCTTGGTTTCCTGGGTAGTGGAATGATGAATGTAGTGGAGGATATTGTTGCTCTTTGAATTTAATGGGCTCTCAGTCAGATCCTATGGTAACAGATGATAGCTTCCTTACAAACAGACAGTTGTCTACCGTGGTTGGAATGGAAAAATAATTTTAGTCTGTTTTTGCAAGGAAAACAAGCTTAAGGGATTGTGCTGTCTGCCAGTTTCCTCTCCCCCAGTCATTTTTAATGTTAGTCATCTTCTGCTAAATTTGATGTATAGATATAAACCTCCAACACCCTAAAATTTCATGAAATGCAATATCTAGGGAGAGAGAAAGAGATACATCAATGTCTCTGTGAGAAGTAGGAATTATAACCCTATGTTTACCTATTCTGGACCATGGAATTCAAGAGACCAGCACACAGCTGGAGCTCTGGAGCAGCTGCAGGGGAGGGAACTGGGGCAGTGAAAAGTATCTGCAGAGGTGAGACATGCTGGGGATATGGGAGTGAACTGGGAGTGCTGAGGAGGAGATGTGGAACAGAAAATCAGGATAGGGAACAAAACTTTGTTAGTTTTGCTTATTCCAGAACAACTTGTTATTTATGTCAGGAGTATGAGACTGCTGGACAGGGCAGTAGCAGTTCTAGGGCTTGTGGAAACCTGTCCTTGCATACTTGATTGGAAGCCTTTTTATATTAGTGAGCCCACACCAGACTGTTCTTCCAGTGCTTGTGACCCCAGCTCTAGCTGCAGTTTAAAGTACTCTTGTGCAAAGTGTGAGCAACATAAATTCCCCTCATATCTATATGTTGAAAGTGTTCCTTTCCAGAACTGTTTGTTCCAAGTCACAATTCGAGGGACACAATGTCTGTGGATTTTCTGTCTGAACATAGGAAGCACAGGCTCTTTTCTGCTTCCTTAACCTGGGGAAAACCTTGAATTTCACCTGGTGGAGGGGTCTGAGAAGAAACAAGAAAACCTTGCTCTCACTTTTGCTCACTGCAGGCTGCAAGGAGTGGTGCCTCTGGAAGCCTGACTGTATTTTTGCTGCAGTTACAAATGGAAATTTTTCTGGCACACATTAATGAGTGTTTTTACAGGGCAGCCACACATGTCCCACCTAGCTCAGGTGCCAGGGTTTTGTGGGAGTTTATTCTTGCAGCCATGTTTTCACCTAGCCAGCTTATGTCCAATGAAGATGGGGACAGCAACACATTAGATTCACTCTCAGATCCATTTCTATTTTACCAGCCCTCTGTTGGAACCCTGGACCTTAATGTCTGGTTTCTGAGCGCCTACATCTCCCAGTGATTTGTGGGTTGTTCTTTCTTTGGATCAGGTCTTACACCAGCACCTGGAAAAAGAGCACTTGCTGGGGCTACATGGCTTTTTGGTTGTTCACATTTAGGAAGATTCATTAAGTTATTTCCCATCTACTTTGAAAGCAATGAGGCAGTTTATGCCCCATTGTGATCACAGCACACTCACTTCACTGTTCCAGCTGTTGTGTTTCTTACCAAACTCGCAAATGAAGTCGAATTCCTGGCTGCAATTTTCAGTCACACCCCACTGATACTTGGCATTCTTCAGGATGTACCCACATGTGGATGAGAAGGGAGATGGCTGATCCTTGTACCAGTTACTGTAGCTTATATTTGAAGTGTCCAGCCAACTTATTGACCCTGTGAACAGAGAAATTGTGTCCTAAATGTTTATTTTCCACAGTAATACAATTAGAATCAGAGCCTGCAGAGTGGGACAGTAGCCCTGCTCCTACTGAAGCAGAGGTGGTTTAGTCTGGGTAAGGATCTTCAATTATGTTTTATATTGAACCTAATGCAATCATGAAAAGAGACATTGCCACTTCCACCTGTGTTCCCAGCCTCAAAATTTCACCATTTCCCTTGCATCAGACCTTGCAGCACTTCCTAGTGGGATGAATTGGCTTCCACTGGAGACTTAACACAGCACATTTGTTTCACTGGGTCAGCAAGCTGGTCTCATTTACCATGAGTTCACACAACCACAAGATTCAAAGGAAAGGGTGATAACATGCAACAAGGAAGTGAAGCAGGCAATTAAACATCTTAATATAAATCTGAAGATGAAGCAACAAAAGACAGAGGCTTTTCAGCAGATATCTACAAAGGCATTTTTACCATGTTAAGAAAGCATCATGAGCTGATACAATTTTAAAGACATGATTTTAAAATCACCTACCATCAGTAGTTCCATTCAGCAAGGAGTTTGAGATCAGTCCTATCCACCATTCCTGATCCTCAGCAATATGTTTTTGCAAGAACTCTTGAGTGTCCTCATTTTGAATAAACACAAGGTGCCCTCCTCCTCTCTCACACCAGCTCTGGGCACTTGTGAAGGTTTGCTGGAGTCTAACAAACTCATAGCATGAATGCTTGAAAGCTTGCTGGTCCTTTGCACAAGGGATTCCTTCATCAGTTGCTTCCTCCATGGCCAAGCACACAGCAAGAGAAATCAGAACTGTGACCCCCAGCCACATTCTTAGCTCAGTGCTGTGTGTTGCACTCATTTTGCCTTCCAGGACACCACTCTTTTTGCTGCCTTCTTCAAAAGCTTGAGATGTCATCCTTGCCATGCCATCGGCATTTCTTCTTCCTCTTTGCTGCTTGCCACAATAGCAGCAATAGAGCATGGGACAGAACAGAACTTCTAATATATAATTGTGATTGTGTCTGGGGGGCGTTGCGCTGTTGCTAAGCCCCTGCACTGACCCTTGTGAGCTCTATTGTACAAATGTCACATCCCATGTGAGATCAGTTTGAGAAGAAGACATTAAATCATTGCTTTCCTCATGAGCAGAGAAAATAAAGTTGATATATGCTGCTGTTGAACACATGGAAAAGGGAGATAAAGCTCCTACGTCAAAGGCTTCATTGTGTGAACATTGAAGTTGGGAGGTCTTTACAACAGCAAAGAGATACAATAGTGAGAATAAGAAAAATGAGAAACACAAGGAGTTATGAGATGGGAAAACACACTGCTTCTCTAGATATATTTAATTGGTCTGGATTGCTTTATCTGTAATAATTATTGTTTGAGGTGCTTCTTTTAGATGCTAATGTAATGTCTAAAATTATTGTATCATATCTATCCTGCTCTCCTGTTTACACCGTGAAGATTAATCTCAGCTGTTCCATGTAAGCTTCATTTTGAACTCTTGTGTCTGCTTAGAATTCCACACACTAAGTGAAATGCTCCCATCAGCCCTTAAAAGGTAAGCTGCTCAACTATTTGGAGCTACAGTATTTATACCTGCTGGGAGGCTGAAGGGAAGGCCATAACTTAAACCAATGATTTAGGAAAGATGAAAATATTGCCTTAATCATCAGAACTACTTGAGAGCCCTATTTGCACATTCCAAAGGCTGCTGATGGACTTTGGGAAGAAAGCCCAGCAACATTTAGGAGCTGAAATCTCTTAATGCATCTCGAACTTCCTTATAAAAGATATCCATCAGGTTTACAAAGCCACCAGCTTAGTAGAATCGCAGTACAAATAAGGATTTTAGCTATTGTAATCCTCCTGTCCTCGGCATTAACTCCATTGAGTTTGATGCCATTATTACTAATTTATACCACCATAACCTGAAACTGAAAGAACACACACTTATGTTTAGACATGGGTCGGTGAGCCAGTACCACAGCACAGAGGAACCAGTGGTGTTTGATGGATTCCTGCATTGCAGAAATGCCTCCTGTATTGCATTTCTGGGCCAAAGGCAGTGCCCAGCCCTGCAGTGTGCCAATCCAGCTCCTAAGCTTTCTGCCAAAGTCAGTCATTCACTGCATCCACTCAACATCTAAGAGTGAACTTCAATCCCAAGACCTTTATGGACCTCCAGTTTATGGCTGTCTTGCTCAGCTGGAAAAAGCAAGACTGTTATCAGCATTTTCAAGATAAAGTTAATTGGAAAGTGTTTAATGGGTAGGAAAATTGTGGGGGATGAGAGGAAAGGAGAAGAAAATGCACTGTGCTGGATGTCTTTTTTCTCATCACACCTGTAAATCAAGAGTTCAGCTGTTGTGGTGTGTGTTTTTGCTTTGAGTTTCTATTTCATTTGTGTGTTGTGACAAGCAGTTTGTCTCCCCTAGACATTTCTCCCTCCACTCTTTGTGACAGGCACTGTCTCTCATTTGTATCAGTTTGTTCTATTCTTAGGTTCTGTACCCTAATTGTTATGCATGCTGTTATATATCAATTCCTTTACTTGTCAGCTGGCCACTCCCTAGAAGTTTCCATATTGGCCCTCAAGCATTTATTCCTTCCCTAATCTCCTCCTTTCCCAGTTGTCAATCCCCTGTACCCCGCCCCTGTTTCTAGAGCCTTCCCTGCCCATCTTCCCTAATTCGATGTATCATTTGTTATTCTGTATTGTTCCCCTCCCTTTGTTATCCCCATTGAGTTCTGTACTCCCCGCCTCAGACTCCTCCCTAGGTGTACCCTCATTGTTTGCTTTGTGCCGCCCCTTCCATAAAACCCACTGTCAGAGCCCTGCTTGAGGTTCTTGGGGCTTTACTCTTCAGTTACCAACACCTTCACTAAACCTCCTCAGTCCTCCCCAAGCCCTGTCTGGTCTCTGCTTCATCTCTGCACCCCAGAAAGCGACTGCTGAGAGTGTCAGTCCCAGGGTGGGGAGGTGTCACAGCCCTTGCTGCCCTGTGCCCTGGGACATCAGGAGCACACACCAACATTCAGCCATGGAACCCTTGGAGCAGATCCCATATGAATTTCTGACTGATTAACAGGGAGAGCTTATGGAGCAGCTAAGATGTGAATATTCAGACTGGATTTCCCAGCTCTGGAGAAGGCAAATCCATATTCTAATTAGCTAATTGGCCCAGACACCCATCCCCTTCCCGGATAAGACTGTGTAATTACAATTATCAGCTGCTTCTGTTGGGGGTGTCTGCAAATTAGGAGTCCCTTTCAGGCCCCATACAAAACTTCACAGGCTTCAGTTTGGGAATGCCCAATCCAACTGTTTTATATTCAAGCTGTTGCAGCAGTCAGAGCTGAGGGCAGCTGCTCTTCAGTTAGTTGGCCACTGTATGTTTGCATGATGCTTTCTCCACACTCCCTGCTTCTTCCTGGGCCCTGCTGACTTGCCAGGCTTCACAGCAGCTGGCATCCAGCCCTCCCACTTTGTCCTTCTAGATACGAGAAGCACAGCCTGTTTCTGAAAGCACAGGCATGATGAAGGAGACTGCACTTAAATGTACTGGTTTGGTGATAGAGACATTTCCAGTAGCAGCTCATTTTTGTGATGAATGTGTTCTGTAGCATTGTCCAGTTCATTCTCTGCTACTGGAAATCTGACTACATGAACACACTAAAACTGCCAGGGCTGGGGGTGCCACAGGCTCTCCCCTGTGAATCTCCTCCAAAGGCATTGAAATTAATGGAAGTCTCGTCTCTGGCTTTGATGGATTTTGAAATAGGCCCTGAAAAAGAACAAATAATGTTTGGAAATGTCTACAAATAAAGCCGAGCTCTCCAAGTGAGTCTACTGTTGGCAATTTCTATAGCAATGTGCATTTTTTTCCTAATCTACGGTTGCTATAAGTTACTCTTCAGCTGCCTGCAGCAGATGGAGAGTGGAAGAAAGAAAATTTCCCTCTTTGGCAGTTTGTTGACTTTTTATGCTTTAGTGCCAGGAATGCATTCTGTCAGTCTATTCTGTTTGCCACAAGAATGAGAAAAGAATTTACATGAAAAGAAAATACTGCTTTTAAAGAATCAAAATTAGCAGCTAAGGTCTTCAGGAAGAGAGAAACTTCCAAAAACCCTTTTCACTCATGAGTGAGAACTCACTTGATGACAAGTAAATTGTCCTCCTTGAACTTACCTTCTTGTGGGAAACATGTCTTTTGCATTCTTCCTCAACAGAAGGACATTTTTTAAAAAAACAGCTTTCTTATGCCAGAAGTCTTTGACTTTGGAGTGGTCCTGATCTGTACCCCAGTGCAGATCACAGATCACAGCTGCATCACAACAGCCTGAGAATGTCCTGTGATTCAAACTGCAGCACTGCAGAATAGCTTGACCATCCATAATAGAGACCAGAAAGTGCTAGATTTGAAGAATTAAGGAAGTGAAGAGCTGCCAAAGAGAAGGAATAAATCACACCCTTGTTCATTTTGGCTGTTGTTCATTTGCCTTGAGGAAGAGCAAGTAAATCTACTCTCTGTAGAAGGATATTACCATCTTTACATTCCTGAATATTACTGAATGCAATATACAGATTATATCAGGAATATAAACATCTCTGTGTTCTATTAATTGAATAAACATAAAAATGGAAAATTGATTTCTATTACTTTGACTTAGAGGTAGAAAAAATTATTTTCAGGTATGATGAACTTCAGACAAGATTATGAGTAGTCCATTTTACTGTGTCATGTTAACTTGTGCAGTGTGAAGAGCATGGTTACCCTGAGAGGTAGGAAGTACTGAGTCCTGAGCAGACTCTACACCTCCACCTCCACCTTCCATCTCTTCAGCTGGTTTTAAAAGTGCCCATTTGCCAATTAATTTAAGGAGGTGGATCACAACCCCACTTCCTTCCTTGCTTCTCTCCTGTGCTGCTTAACCTGATGGTGAGACCCAGTTATTGCTGACTGAAAAGGGTTTGGTCTTGTTGTTGCTTCTACTGTCTAATTTTCCATGAGGCAACACACTGAACTTACCAGTGATCCCTGCCAAGTTGCAATTTTGATGTTATCTTGTTTATAAAAACAGGGAAAACAATTCTTATCTGTACAGGGTGCAATAATGAAATTAGATGTTCATGCCTGGCATGATGGGGTCAGGATAAAGATAAGCAGGATTACGTTCAGGAGCTGTTGGTTTGAACATAATTTCTGTTTATAGGATGTGTATGGTTACCTATATGTCACCTGGATAAGTCCCTGAGGATCTTCTCATAGGAACTTCTCCTTGAAAGTGTCTGGTGTTGCCTTTAGGCTCATAGCTGGCCTGTCCTCACTGCCACAGTTGATGCTTCAATCCCTGCCTTTTCCCAGCTATTTCCCCTGTGTTATTGCTTTTCAGAACAGAACTTTGTTAGGAAGAAGGGGGTGAGTGGGCCCCATAAGAACATTTATTGAGCTGGGCTTATCAATGGCCAAATTGAGCCCCAAGTTCACAGAGAAAGGAGCAGAACTATCTCAAGAACCTGATGACGCCTCATGTGTCCTTGTGATCCTGTCTGACTAAGTGGCACAATTTAGATTTGCCATTGCCTTAATATCTTAATTAGAGAAGTGTTCAAAGCATTGAAGGTGCCCTCTTTAGGTAAAACATTAACTGGTAGATACAAATGGACTGAACTTTGCCCAGCATGCACTGAGGTAAAATAAATTGCTTGGACCTGAATTTACAGCCATCATTTACAGCCACTGTGTCTGCAGTCTCTCCAGATTTCCATAAGTGTAAAACTGGCCAGACTTCTTAGGTGCTTCAGTTTCCACCTTGTTTATGTTATTTAATTTGGTTAGACATTTTTTTCTGTTAATTATGAGCTATTTCAGAGCTTACACAGCATGGAGATAGAGAGGAAAAAAAGCTCTATTACACATTGTTTTATTGACAATGTCTCTTATGAGTAGATATCCAACAGCTTATAAAAGAGATCGGCTTCACAACCCCCATAATGAGAAGAGTGAGGCCCAGCAGCCTCTCTAGGAACACTGTTTTTGTGTTAAGCCTTCTACACTCAGTTGCCATTTACTAAAAGCAGAAAGCAGTCCTTTTGAATTTTCCTTTAAGTTCCCCCCAAGATGTACAGTAGGCTACCAGGTAGAATAGAGTGCAGCAACATTAACTTCTGTCACCATACCCGTTTGTGACCCCATTTCTACACCCTCAGCATGGAAGTGAATGCCAACCTTCACATTGTCATCCTGCCCACTTGAAAACACATGACTGAACTGTATAATTTACATATTAAAACATGTAAATAGGGATGTTGAAAGGTGCAGATAAGGTTACAGAAGTCTTAGAGCAAGGAAGTTTATGTGGATACAGTGGTTGTTTATTTGTTTTAATGTCTAGATAATGTTTAAGTATTTGGGCATTAGGATCACAGGGCAGGCTTATGATGAATACCAGTATGGGTAGGCCAGCAGTTCCATGCCTCAGCACCTGAAGAGTTTTAATATTAAGTTACATTGTACATTTATTTTAATTAACAATTCAATATTTCTCATGATAGGTATTAAAACTATGACTGTAAAAAAGAAAGCAATACCTTTGTTTATCAAAGAAATCATGAAATCTCACAAAAAAACTTCCCCTCCCCAAAATTGAAATCTTATCAAAGAAATTAAGATCTCATAAACCTAGTTATTTTTGTCCAAATAGTGAGTAAACCAGTATATGATCAAAACAGTTTTGACCCAAATAATATCTGGTCAGAATAATATAGGAAAACTATTGTTATTTAAATTTGAGCAAATTTCATTAGTAATTCGTGTTTACAGTTTTATCTGGACAGTGCAAGAGATGTGTTTCTAAATAGTCTGGTGGCAGTTTTGTGAAATGAGATCATGCCAATAAAAGAGTATTTGACACAGATAAGAACTTGTGTTTCTAGAAAGTGAGATAGCAATCAGTGTGATTTCAGCAAGAACAACTCCTAAGTTCCTATCAGTTTTATTGCTGGAGTTTTATTTGGTAGTGATAGATAACTGCTGATGGCTGAAAGTTCTTAGCAGAGTTTAAAGTCATATATGTCCAGTCAATTTGACATTTGTTAATGGGCTTTAATTAGAACTCAATTTCTATAAGCAAAAGATTAAAAGAAATTAAGTGCAATAGAGATAAGGAATTATATTGGTCTCTATGTGATTTCTAAGGCAATAACCTGCTTCTTGCTAAGTGAACCAAAAGTACAAAGGTAGGCACACAGCAATGGCATTATTGTTGTACTAGAAATGCAGTTAACAAGCTCTGCTGTCTTGGAAGGCTTTGTTTCGATTAACCACAGAAATCACATGCAAAATGTCACCCCCAGCCTCCAAAAATATCTTTGTGGCCATTTTAAAGTCTGGGAGAGAAGCTCAGGGCATGCAGAGACTGGAGGGAAGTGGAAGTGAGAAAGGGTCCAAGAGGAAACAGCTTGTGGCCTTCATCACAGTTTAGAGCAGAAATATAATAAAGCAAATCTGCACGTGATAGGGAGCTTCAAAAATATTGTCATGAGGGGTGAACAGAGAGAGGAAACGGGAGAGAAATGTGAGATTTGATTGGAGAAAGACTTATATTTGTAGGTTTTGCAACAAGAAGAAACATTCTGAAATAATAAAATTAGAAAAATCATCTAATCCACATTCTCTACTGCTGATAATTACCCATTATAATTGTAAATCAGTGCTTTGATCTTTTGCCATTTTAATGTAAAAAGGGGGGAAATCACACAGTTGGCAAGAAAATTAATCTCCGCATACTGTACTAAACTGCTTATTTGTCATTAGTGTGATGAAAACAACAAAAAAAGTGTTTTCCTGGTAAATGAAGTGTTGTTTACAGACACGCAGGAAAAGCTAACTTCATAAAGCTTCTTTATTTAAGTTGTACAACATAAGAGACAAAACTTTCAGTCACAGACACCTAAACTTAGCTACCAAACACATTGGGGTTGATTTCAGAAGCTGTTGGAGATCTGCAGCTCCTTGTTCTTCCATTCAGGCAACTTTTAATGAGATTTCCAATTATCTCATCATGGCTGAACCTTAACCTACATGAACACTTGGGGTGGAGGAGGCAAAAGAGATTTGAATTAATTTTTTTATTGCTTGCTTGCTCTTAGTATCACTACAGATTGGACAACTCACAGGTCAGATAATTAAAATTGCAGAATTATCAGCTGCACAAATAAATTAATGAGGATACACTGGAACAAAGATATTAAAGCAAAACAGAACATTGTGGAGGGAGAAAAAGTCCCCTCAGCTTAGTGAGAGTAGAGTTGGGCAGCCTTGGTTTTTTGCCAGATCCTTTTCAGTCTCTAAATTGCTGAAAAATCCCTTACTTGAGATATAAATATACTTGGTGTATAAAGTGAATCAACATCTCAGTGCACATTCTCACATATTTGCAAGTACACACGTGCATATATACAGTGGATATGCAAGTCTATGTGTATGTGTCTCCACATAAAAGTGGATTTTGATCCCTTTCGTCTCCTACAGCCTTCTGGTTCAATCCTACTGTTTATTAGTATTACGAATTCAAACCAAGACCTTATATTTGCTAATCTGGCTTTTTATTTTGTTATCATCTGCTTCTGTCAGTGCTTTCCAAAAAGAGAGTAAGGCATGCTGTCCTGATGATCTCCCGAAGAGAAGATCAGCCATCAAACAGACAGAAAGTTTGAAGAAGAGGAATAATGTATAATAAATGTGTCAGAAGAGTTTGTAGCACAAATTGTGTTTTGAATAAAATAACTGTTATAGTTCTAAGAGATCAGTCATTCTTAAGAAGTGATATTAAACATTTTGGGAACAATGGTGATTCAGCTGAAAAAATCGGATTTTAGGGTAACCCCATATGAAATTGCATAATATATAATTGTGCAAAGCTTTTCTTTATCCTTCATGGTCAATAGAGCCTAAGATTTAGTCTGCAATCACATGCTTTATATTGAAATAATTCTCTTTCCAGAAGATTTTAAAATTAACAACATTGAACTCAGTTAAGTACCTTATCTAGAAACAAAAGCATGAAGTTAAAAATCTGCCTTAGTTTTACTGAATCCTGCCATACTTTTGTAGGTGGATTTGGGTCACATATGGGAGAATATGGTAGAGCGAAAAGATATTTAATTCAAAGATGTGCCACTCTGCCAGTTGACTCTGGAACATAAAGAAATACATCACATGACTATTCAGTGGAGATAATTTGGTCATTTCCAGAACAGCCCAGTTTAAAATCACAGAATGGAAAGAAAAGAATGATCCCCTGTTCTGTAGTGCTTGTCACTCCCAGAGTGCCAATTCCAGAACAGTGAGCAGAGATTTCTTTCTCTCTCCCTACAAACCAAATGGGACAAGCATCCCCAGCAGTGTCCAAGATATACCTGGGAAGCTGCAGGTGATGTTTGAGGTGCTCCAGCTGTCCCCTGCCTGCCTCTGCCGGTGCTATAAAGAGCTGAGTTAACTTATTTCTTGGAGCCAATGAAGGAGTTAATTTTAACACGAACCTGCAAGAATTAGAGTGTATGTGCTAGGGATTAAAGATCAGCTATTATAAATAGTCAATCTATAAGCCAGCGGCCACCAGCTCGCTCTGCACTTTGACCTTATCTTTGTATGTAACAGGAAAGAGCCGCTCGCAGCCCAGACCGGGGGGGACAAGGGCGCCTGCAGGAGCGGCTGGGCAGAGCGCCGGGCACTGCACCAGAGATGGATACGCTGTACGGCAGGAATAAGGAAGAGCACCCAGAGCCCATAAAAGCTGAGGTGCAGGGTAAGTGAAAGAAAAATCCGATGTAAAACGAGCCGCTATTTTGGTGTTTTCCAATCCGTAAACACCGCGACTCTTCCTGGCCCGAGGCAGCGCTGGAAAGGGAAACCGAGAGAGAGGCGCAAGGGAATTTTGTTTAAAGGACTGAGCTCAGATAATATCTGTGACCCTGCTGGGGGATTTTTATCACTCCACGAGCATTTCTGTGTACTTTTCGAAAGTGTGTTTGAACAGGGCTCTCTGAAGCTGGTGGTGGGGGAGATTTCAGCTCGGGATTTCAGCTCGGAGCCCCCTCCCCCGGCCCCGCTCTCACTTTCGGTTTCTGCTCTCCGTGACCCCCCCGTGCCCCCGGGGCTCCTGCGGAGGGTCCCTGACACCGGGGTCTGCACCAGCAGCGCTGCCAAACAGCAAAGCCCCAGCACAGGATGCCACAGGCAGCGTTTAGAAGAGGGTTTGGAAGATAATCCGGGAGAAACTGCGGAGTATCCTTCGGGAACACAGTTTAAAGCGGCTCTCTAGGGATGACACTCGACCAAGCTGTTATTTTTCCCCATTTCTTTTACTTTACAGAAGACTTTTTTTTGTTGTTGTTATAGCTACAGGACAGATTTGTTACTGGGAAACCCTACTTAGTAAATTTTGGCTGTGTTGTTTGTGATATATAGTCCAAGAAATGGTAGGAATCTGCCGTTCCGGAGTACAAAACTTAGAGATGACAATTAAAACTTGCAGGGCTTTGTTGCAGTTCAGTTTGGTGGCTGAATTGGAAAAGATTTTGTGTCAAGTCAGACAAAAGGCTTTGTTTTAATGCCTTTCAATTATTTTATGCTTTTATGGGTTTATGCCTTTCAATTTCTTTTCTCAACTTATTATCAAAACATTTGACGTTATTTGCAAACATAGAACTTATCAGACCTCATCTGTGTTGTGCAATAGTTTATTTGAACAAGGACTGCATATTTCAGAAGGTGAAGTTACACATACAAATCATTCCTTCATTGCTAAAGAAACTAAAAGAGAACCATGATCCCTTAAAATATTTTGGTAGTCCTGAGCTCTGCCAGTATTTTGGCTCCTTGCTACTTAATATGTACACTCTAAATATCTATCACACCTCTGACATCAGCTGCAATTATCCCAAGCTGTCCTACAGCCATCTGATTTTCTGAGATTCTGTTGTTACTATAGTTAATAAATGTCCAAATATTTGGGGATTTCACTGTGTCCCTAATGTGTCCTCATACATTTCAGAAAAGAATAGAGTCCACATTTTTAAAGCCATATAAGCACTCTTGGATGATGATTTGGTACTCAGTGTGATTTACAGAAATGCTTAATTCCCACTAAGATGAATTATCTGAAAACTTCTCTGGATGACCCTTTGCTGCTTGTTTTTAATTCTGAAATTATGTCAGAAATTACATGGAATTGCACCAGAAATGTTAGAATCAGAAAAAAATCCACAGTGCTTTAAAAAGATCTTTTTTCCCTTTCTTATCTTTCCCAGCAAAATTATCATATATAAAAATATATTATAGTTATTGCTTTGGAGTTTCTTTTGTTAGAAAGTGAAGTAAGGTTTCATTTTCCAGGCTCTTCTCGAAAATAACAACAACAGCAACAATAATAATGATTATGATGATGATGAAAGTATGATGAATAATTTTTTATGTACCTCAGGTATTGCAGAACTGTAACCCTAATTGAGTTAATGCCCTAATGATGGTGCCCCATCTCTGGAATTGCTCAGAACCAGGTTGGATGGGAATTTGAGCAACGTGGTCTAGTGGACCTGCCCATGGCAGGGATTGGAATGAGTTCATTTTTAAGGCTCATAGGAGGACATTTCTAGCTGTTGTAAAGGGGTTTTTTAACAAGAAAGTTTGTCAATATGATCAATGTGGGGTCAAAAACTAAATGACAAGGAGAAATATAAGTTCTGAAGAGCTTTTTATGCAAAGGCAATACTCACTGCAGGAGTTATGTGGAGAAGCTCTATGTGATCCTAAATGTTGCCTCAGGAGTCATATGCACAAAGAAGCAAGTCAAGTTTTTTATTTAATATATGATATGCCTTTGTTCATCTCTTTAAACCTACTGACATTCTTTAATTGTTATTATTCTGTGAGTCAAGTGATAGGTGATGCATTTATTGCAGGGATTTGATGAGGAACATTTATGGTTCAAATCTCAACAGCACCTATACATTTTCAGTGCAATGTTCCTATACTATATTTGTGTACAAACCAACAATATTGTGACTACTGCCACAAAAGTACTTCTCAAATAACACTATATTGTGTAATAATAATATGTGTAATCTAATTAATGAAGTTTTTACTGGAATTAATTTAGTCTGAAGTCTAAGCTGATGTGCTGAAAGCCAATGCAAGTCACATAATCTATAAAATATGTTTATTTCTGATAAGCTCCAGCTTTTTCTGGCATGAGTAGAAGTGTTTAAATGTATCACTATAAAATATGAATGCAGGAAGGAAAGGTCCAATTTTATATACTTCCTGATAATTAACAAATTACATTCCAGCAATCTCATTTTCTTACAGTAATCTCTGTTAGCAATAGTCACGCAGAATGTCACTAGTGCCACATTTTTGAGTAGGGGAAATTTTAATTAACCCAAACTCTAATATAATTATATGGTACTGCAAATCTCAACACACCTACGATCTATCTGGCTACATGAAGCCTCTGCCTTTAGGAAAACTGTCCTGGAACACTCTCCTTGCCTAAATGAATGGATAATGGTAACTCCTTTCTGTTTATAGGGCAGTTGCCCACTTGGTTGCAAGGGATCCTGCTCCGAAATGGCCCAGGGATGCACACCATAGGGGACAGCAAATACAACCACTGGTTTGATGGGCTCGCTCTGCTGCACAGCTTTACCTTTAAAAATGGTAAGTTGTTGCACAATGGATTGAAAGGAACTCACCACCCCACGTGTTTGGTGCCTTACTTTGCTAATTCTGCTCTGAGCTGGGTTGAAGTGTTGTGGTTTTGTCTGCAGAGTGAGGGGTGAGGGGAGAACAGCATTGGGGGAAGCCTCTCCACACACCCCTCACCCCTGACCCTTCACAGCACAGCTGGAGCACCTCTGCAGGGCTCTTTGCAGGGAGATGTTCCATTGTCCTTTCTGCTGCAGTGCCAAATTCAGTGCCATTGTCACCCCAGGGCAGCACAAACCCAGCTCTGGGCAGGTCACTGCAGGGCAGCCTTCTCCTTCCAGCCAGGGCAAGAAAATCTCTTGTTTGGAGAGGAGCAGCCACAGGCACTGCAGTGCCAGAGGCTTTTCTGCTGTGGATGGACAGGCCAGCTCCAGGGAGGACCAGCCTTCCCCTTCTGGGATTTGGTTACAGCTGGAACAGCTGCCAGGAGAGAAACTGGGCCACTGTGTCACTTCACATGTCAAACCTCACTTGGTATATTTGGCACCCTACAGTCCCTCCTCCTGCTTGTCATCTTCATGGAAGAAAAACAGGCAGCTATCTATCTTAATTCAATTTTTTTTTTCAATTAAAACATTTTTCACCCATTCAGCTGTTACAGTGTGAGACAGGATGGTTTACACCTGGATTCTTGTGGCAAAAAATATGCATCTATAATAAAAATGGGATTTACTCCTGTTATCCTCTAATCCTAGTTTACTTTTTAGTTCCCATTTCTGTGATTGGAAGCATTTAATTCCATTGCAGGATTTCTAGCCTGTCCAGCTCCACAAAATAAAATAATCTATAAAGAACTAATCAGTGTTTTTTAAATTGCCAGTATATCTTACTCACCTAAAGCAAACAGAGCTCAGTTTGTTCAAGAACAGTGATCCATTAAACTGTTGATTCCTTCAAGCAATCTGTTACTCCCATAACTAAATTTTGCTTATACAGGAGATTTTTTACCACCCATAAACGGATTGTATAATTAATCATTTTTTACACACATTGTTTTGTTTTCTGGAACAATTTATCCAAATCCCTCCTTTCCCCTGAAAAGTTCCCCAGTATTAGTACTGAGAGTCAGGGAATCTTGACAAATTTTACCAATCTCAGCAGCCATAAAGCCTTTGGTTTCATTCCATTGTTGGCTAAAGAACAGCTGCTTCAGAAACTCCAGCTCTACCTGTGCAAATTTTTTGAAGGACTAAGTATAAAATGTGATTGAAAGTTGTTTGTTCTTCCTCAGGTGAAGTTTACTACAGAAGCAAATATCTCCGAAGTGACACGTACAACTGCAACATAGAAGCAAACAGAATCGTGGTGTCTGAGTTTGGGACCATGGCTTATCCAGATCCATGCAAAAACATATTTGCCAAGTAAGCAATGCCTTTCCCAACAGGATTCTTCTATCTACTTCTCTCTTCAGCACAGATGTCTTTCTGTTTACCCTTGACACATATCTACAAATACAACTGTTGATTTATGAATTTACTATTGCTAAATATTGAAAAGGTCAAGAGATATGGTCTGTCTAGGGGTTAGTCTAAGGCAAATATTTTAAATCCGTTTTGTCAGCAATATTTGCTGCTTTGTTCAGTAACACAAGTAGATTATATAAAAAAACAAACTTTTTTTTTCTCCAGTGTTAGTGAAACATTTTGATATTCTGTAAGGGGAGGAGCAGGAAGAAAGAAAAAGATGTAGAGATGAGGAAATTATTAATACAAAGTCTATTCAACAAAAAAGAAGAGAAGCATCAATAACTACAAAAAAAAATCAGAAAAACTTTTTGATTAAAGATGGTTTAACAGAAAGGTGAGGTGTAAGCCATCATGTTGTCCTTGATCTTGTAAAATTGGCTGTAGGGATTCATTAGCAAGTGCAAATAGATCACCCTTCTCTCCTTCTTGTCACTGATTTACCTCCAGTGACCTCAAACCTGATATTTGACAAGGACACATACACAGAGAGTTACTGCAGAAGAGCTGATATGTTGTAAGTTGTTCCCCTGAGATGAGATTTTCTTCCTTCTTCCAATAGAGTAACTCTGGCATTTTAAGTTTAAAAGGGATATAGCAACTTTGGCTTGGCTTCTAGTGACTGTGATGAAATCATACACTGATAAAGCAAAATGTCAAATCCATGTGAAGTTCAATCTTCTTTGGAATCATAATTGTGATACGGAATAACACTGGGAACAAAAAATATTCCATTGAGGAGTACATGAACCCATCTATTTTATGAAGGCACACACTGATAAACCTCCCTGCTTTTAGGTAGGAACTGGTAGACCAAATTTTCTCAAATTAGACACAGGAGAGTGTTATTAGCCCATCCTGATAAACCAGTGCATATCCTAGAGCTGACAGTGGGAATGGGCCTGGATGTCCATTTGTGTGTGGAAAAACAGCTCCTTGCATGTCCTTAACCCTGAGCAGGCCAAGGGCATTGGAGAAGTCCCTCTCCTCTGCTGTCCCACCTTTGCAGGGAGCTGCCAGGAGCGGGCACAGCAGGGACAGGCAGCCCCAGGCCTGGCACTGCAGGGTCACTTGTGCTCCATGTGGGGAAAGGCAGCCCCGGCTTCCACAGCTCTAATGAAATTTCCCTCTGGACAGGGCATTCTCCTATTTGTCTCACACCATTCCTGAGTTCACAGACAACTGTCTGATCAACATTATGAAAGCTGGGGATGATTTTTATGCTACTGGAGAGACTAACTTCATCAGGAAAATTAATCCACAGACTTTGGAGACATTGGAGAAGGTACAAACCACCATCTGTCATTCTGGTTCCTTGTCTGCTGATGAATAAATTTCAGACTGACTCATAAGGATCTTTTAACATGTTCAGGACACAAAATACTTTTCTTCTACTGTTGCCTTACTTTTGAAATCATGGTAAAGTGAAATAGTGAAGATATCAAAAGATAAAAACTCCTGAGTTCAAATTTAAATCCTGTTTGGTTTGGGAAAAGCTGGGCTTTGAGCAATTTCACTGGTACATAATCTAGGAAGGTGGCAGTAATAATAGTACAGTTACATGATGATTTTGGATGATTGCCATTATTGTGTATCTGTAGTTATAAAATTATTTACATAATTAAAATATCAGTAGGTCAGTTATATGACTACTTTTCAAGGACCTTATGTAAGATATTATTTAATTATTAAAATGAGAACTTGAGATATTGAAATATATACAATGATTTTATTTTTCTAGCCCACACTTCAGTTTGAGTACAATTTCCAAACTTTAAATAAAACAGAAATACTTTTGCTCCAGCAGATTGCCACACAGCCCTGTTAAATAAAGTGCTTTCAGGATTAAATAGGCATTTGCAGAATATCTTGCTTAGCTAATCCTCCCTGATATTATGTGGCTTCAAAAGACAGGTGGCTGCAATGCAGATTCTGTAACTTGTTTTAGCCTTGAATAAGGAAATCATTTGAATAACTAGACAAGTAATTTGGTTTAATTATTTAAATTTCAAACCAATTTGTAAATGGTGTGCCAATATAAGGCTGCCAGGGCTAAATACCTGGTGGTTTTGTGGTGTTACCTGAGATCAATTTTCATTCTCTTACACATCTCTCAAATCTCTTATTGTATCATTTTCCAGGTTGACTACAACAAATACGTAGCTGTAAATGTGGCAACTTCTCACCCACACTATGACAGTGCTGGGAATGTTCTCAACATGGGCACTTCAATAGTTGATAAAGGGAAGACAAAATACCTTCTATTCAAGATTCCTTCCTCTGTACCAGGTAAGATATATCTGTTACTGGTATTTCTTAGAGACTTGTCAGCAATTTCTTTTCTGCAAAGGGCAAGGGTGGTGACACAGCTCTTCTAGTAACCAATGGTGTTCATTTTCTTAATTTCAACCTATTGTGAACTTCATATTAACTGCTTAGCCTGTCTGGGCATGTGCTCTTGCAAAGGCTCTTCTTGAGTACTCTGTAAATAGGGTGTTTCAGTAGGAAGAACCTTACTTTTAGAGGAAGAATCTAAAACAATTCTCTCTATAAGGCAGTACATATAATTTGAAGTTGTAAATTTTAATTTCTTTGCAAATAAAAATTCTCTTCAGGCTGATACAATGATTATAGGGAAGCATGACACCAAATAAAGCCCAATATAGAGTTAATTCCTCTCTAACAAGGCCAACACTGACCCTTGCTGAAATGCTGTCCATAGCTCACAGAGCAAATCCCTTGCTTTTTTTCCTTCAAGATCTTTTTTTTGGTGTGTGTCGTAGATAATCAGCTACTATTGTGTTGTCTGTCCCTTCTTGAACAATCTGCTGAAAGATCAGTTTGCAATTTCTACCTGGGGCTCAAATTTGGGAACATCTCCTTAGAAGTTAAAAAACACAGGAGCATTTTTAAAACTGCTGATTAAATTAAACGATTTCTCCTCCATGCTGGAACTTCTGAAGACAGTAATCAGTGGAATCAAATCCCAAGACAAGGAGACTGTGCCTGAATGGATCCAGCAGTGTGATTTCACTGCGTTGCTTCCTGCATGCAAAATTCTATGTTAATTATACAGGAGTAAACAAACACAGGAAAATGCAAATAAAACTGGGAGGAACCAGTTCTTCCCTGCCTGGGAGAAATCCAAGCACAAATTCGGAATGGAATTTATTAGAAATATAATTTTAATTTTTATCATTCATCTTCAGAACAAGAAAAGAAGAAATCTTGTTTCAAGCACCTGGAAGTGGTTTGCTCCGTCCCTTCTCGCTCTCTGCTCCACCCCAGCTACTACCACAGCTTTGGAATCACAGAGAATTACATCATCTTCATAGAGCAGCCCTTCAGACTGGATATTGTCAAAATGGCAACTGCCTACATCCGAGGAGTGAGCTGGGCCTCCTGCCTTGCCTTTAGCAAGGATGATAAGGTACTTTTCTTACTGCTCAGCAATGGAGTCAGGCAGCAAACCCTAAGTTCTTAATATCCCTCAGTACAAATAAACAGTGAGAAAATGTTGATGGTTACCATTAGAAAATAATTTTCTACATAACTGTTTGCTGATTCTGAATGGTTTTAAATAATGTTTTCTCTCTTTCAGACTTGGTTTCACTTTATAGACAGGAAGACTAAAAAAGAAGTGTCCACCAAGTTTTACACAGATGCTTTGGTGTTTTTTCACCATGTAAATGCTTATGAAGAGGATGGCCATATTATTTTTGATATCATTGCCTATACAGATAATAGCTTATATGACATGTTTTATTTAAAAAACCTGACTAAAGACTTTGAACAGAACACCAAACTTACCTCCATACCAACCTGCAAAAGATTTGTGGTTCCTCTGCAGTACGACAAGGTAGAAAGAAAATTCCTTTTTAACCTATTCTTTGTTCTCTAATTTAAAATACATCAGGTATGAATAATGAGTGCATTATTAGTTGCCAGCCTTTATGTGCAAATTTCTGATTCTGTGCTGCCCAAGGAGTGTGTGAGGTTTGGTTTTTGTATGTCCTGTGGGAAATGGCTGTGGGCAGCTGGACATGGTTGGATTCTGGTTCTCACACCCTGTTCTCCAGAGAGAACATGTCATGTTCTTCTCACTGAGATTATTTGTTAAATGCCATCAAATAGAAGCAGATAGACCCACTTGGCTGTTAACTGCAAGGGCATGCAGGAGGATTTGCACAATCTGCTTCTCACACTTCACTGGAAGCCCACATACAGTACACACATGCTCCCAACTGGTGCAATGGTTCAGTCAAAACTAGAAGATTTCATTGAAGTGTGATATATAGCAGGAAGAGAAAAGATTTTATCTTTCGGTTTAATTTAAAGCATCACTTTACATCATTGTTTGCAGGGAAGATTTTATACTGCCCAGCAACTTGGGCAAGTTTCTGCCTGACACCTTTGGAATGGATATTACTTTTTCTTTCTACATCCTAGAACCTTCTGCTCTGTTCTTGTCTCAGAAACAGCTCTGCAGCAATGACAAAGGATGTGCTGGATCACACCAGCTGCTCTGCAATCTTAAGAATTCAGCAGTAGGACATTCCAGAGTATATCACACCTATTTTTGCTCTGGATTTTTAGCAGGTGTAAAAACCTAACCTTGGTGACTTTCAGTGAAAATTTGACACCTCGTTCCTTGAAACCCATCTTCATTCGTTACATTCTCAAATTTGTGATATTTCTGGACCATAGCCATGTATCTGTCTTAGAATGTATCTAAATATTTGTAAGGACTCAGTGTGATTCAAAATTATTATTCTCTGTTACATTAAAATACTCTGAGTGCAACAAGATTTCTAATAAAGACCTCAGAATCTAAAATGCCGTAAGAAGGGTTTTCTTGAAGTTTGTTTAATCTCCAAATTGTTAATATTAATATCAAACCTGATAAAAATCTAATTTAGAAGCATATTTTTAGAGATCCATGACTTTTCCAGCATTTGTCTCTTTCAGGATGCTGCAGTGGATTCTAATTTAGTCACTCTTCCCTCCACTGCAACTGCTGTAAAGGACAAAGATGGAAACATCTATTGCCAACCTGAAATACTATGTGAAGGTGAGACACATCCTTTAAATATCTGATGCTACATCAGTTTTGTATTAACACAGGATTCCAAGTCTGATTCCACAACTATTAATATGGCTTGCAAATCTACTTGTTAAAAGAGTAATTTTCATTAAATAAGTCTGTTATAAGTAGTACTTCAAATTTAGCTGTGTTTTATAAAGATTGCCTCTGAAAGAGGATTTTAACCTTTTATCAGGGGCTAATAACAGGAATATGTAAATATGTAATTATCTAAGGTGAAAGTAATTTCTTATAATGGTAGCCTCCAATTCTATCCCAGTTGTTCATGTCATGTATTTATAAAGAAAGAAAAAAACCCAAACCAGAAAAACCCTCATAAATTCCAGTCTAATGAATCCCTAAGAATGAAAAATTGTTGCCTTTTGAACTAACAGCCCTGGGTTACTTCTGTTAATACCCATCTTCAGATTCTTAGAAATTCAGACATTCAAAGTCTGTACAACACCTTTATTAAGTAGTGTCAAGGTTTATTACAGGGCAAAACTTCCTGAAGATTGATGTGTCTATATAGAAGTACATTTGAGGTTTTCTCTTGTCTTGTTCCTAAGTCTTGAACTTTATTTTATGCAGGGATAGAACTGCCTCGCATCAACTATGACTATAATGGCAAAAAATACAAGTATGTCTTTGCAACACAGGTCCAGTGGAGTCCAATTCCTACAAAGGTATAATTAACATTTTTAAAATTAGTGTTTTCCCACAGATGGGTCATTCACACGCAAAAAACCCCATGAAACACCTAAATTCTCATCAAGTTTAGTTCATGTTGTACCCTTTCCCTCATAAAGTATTCATAAAGTCTTACTCCAGATTTATATTTCATCAAAGTCTCTTGAACAGTTATTGAGACCCTCACTTCTCTGCTAAATTGGGCTGAACCTTTTGTGATGTGCCAGGAACTACAAAGGAGAGAGTAGGAAAAAGAAGTATTATTCACATGTATATATTTAATATTGTTTCCCTTTAGGAAGCCTAACAGAAAAAATAACACTAGCTAATACATTTTAAACATTAAAACAATATCTAATTTTGGGGAAGCTTTCTATTTGCTGGCTAGTTAGAGGCAGCAAATGCTTTGTTCACATGATGCCAGGAGACAGCCTGGAGTACAAATAGATTAAAAGGAAAAGTATTTAGATTTAAATGTATGAGTATTATATGGACAAACTCACTCTTTACAATTCTTATTCTATGACTACACAACACAAATTGAAGCCACTGTTGGTTCTTGCATATAATTACCACAACTGATTACAAAATAAAGCTGGATTTCTGCATGATGCAAGAAAATTTATTGCAGTACATCTGACAATAACTCAACACCTGCAAGTTCATGATTTACAGTGTAGATAATCTCTGCTTGACTCAAATATAATAAAAAATGCTGGTAGGAGGATCTTTCTTCACATCAGGTGCAGTTTAATGAATGCAAACACAACATCCTAATCCTTAGGTAAAGTCTGTCAGTGAAAGTGCTGTCATCTTGACTAGAAGAGAGAATTCTAATTCTTCCTCCAGTAATTTGAATAGTTTCACTTTTGTGTAAATGTATTTTTTGGCTAAAGATCAAAATGGAAAAAAATAGAACTGCATCTCTATGGGTAGAGAAAAGGCCTTAATGGAATTGAACTGAAAATGCCAGGTATCCCTTCTGGCCATTGGGCTGGCCACTCAGTGGGATGAAAATCCACACTCTGTTCCTCCAGTGTCTGTCTCACTGGTTTAATCTTTACACCTCACTGGGAACAGCCTTTCTTCTGGCATATGTAACCCACTGCACATCAGAAGGTCTTGAAGAATGTGGAAGTAGCAATAAAAGAAAAATAACTTACAGGATGAGAAAATGGCAAGTTTAAATCCTGTTTCCTGCTTCACTACAGAATCTCAGTGAATTGGAACAAGTCACTTCAATTCTGTGTCTTGGACTCTCTGCAGTGAGGAGCATTGCTTACAGTGAAGGGTTTCTTGTGACCTGTTAGCATTTGTAAACTATTAAACACCTGTAAATGAAAAGTGCAATTGTAATCTAATGAAATGAAATTAAAAGAATATTGTGTGATTGTACAGCCATAAAATGTGACTCCAAAATGTAACATTTTCCAGGTATTTTTTCTTGTGATGATACCTGCCTTAACACTTAGCCTTTGTTCCCCCCTGCCAGCAGTCTGTTCATGTTGTACCTTTGGAAAAAGCCACTGTCAGGGTCACTGACATTTTTCTTTTCTTGTCACAACCATTTAGATTGCAAAATTTAATACCCACACAAAGGAAATGCTCCTCTGGGGACAGGACGACTGCTGGCCATCTGAGCCTGTTTTTGTTCCCAGACCTGATGCAAAAGAAGAGGATGATGGTAAAATATTGACAACATTCTGAAAGTTGGGGTTACACGAGTTTTGTATTAAATCTTGCAAGTTTCAATATTCTTAGTCAAGAAAGTTGGGTTGATCTTCCACTTTGAGATGGGGTTATCTTTTCTGCTTAGTGAAACTTCTGTATGTTTCTAATTCTTCATTTGTGTGTCACAGGTGTTGTTCTGACCTGTGTTGTGAAGACTGATCCAAAGGATCCACCCTTCCTACTTATCTTGGATGCTAAAACTTTCACAGAGCTGGGTCGAGCCACAGTAAATGTGGAAATGCACATGGACCTGCATGGAATGTTTATACCACAGCAAGCCATGAAAACTGAGACTGAGTGAAATCTATTTGTTGTATTGCACAGACTGACATAACCTCCTACTGAATGTGGGGTAATATCCTCCAGGAACAGCCTTCTCTTATGATAAGAAATGACTAATTATAATCCACATATAATCTCTTAAAAGAGACAGAAATTACTTCATTACAAATTACTGTGTCTACAGCTGGTATATCACTATTCCAAAAGAAGAATTATCAATATGAAGTGCTTTTGTTGAATGCAGCTTGTGGGGCAAGGGACAGGAGACAAAGGTAACAAGAAATGTTTTATTTGAGTAGAACGAAGCTTTCTGAGCAGATGGAGTACTGTATTCACAGGGTGACACATGGCATGAGTCACACATGTCTGCAGGTCATGGAACTTCCATGGGCTCTTGCAAGGCTGCAGCTGACAGTGAAAGTTGTCTCCTGCCAGAAAACCTCACGTTAAACTACCTACCATGATAGCAATAATTCATGGCAATGTATTCTCTTGGTGCTTGATTTCTTAAACCATAACCAAAGTATTATGCTGAGGTGCTACATTTTTCTTATCCAGAACCTAACCTCCCCCAGCTTTTCTAATGATTTCATGGTGTATTTTTTGCTTTTATGTTGACAGAATCAAGTGCCTTTATTGAAATAGAGTACATGGTTATATGTAGCATTCAATTATACTTTAGTGACATTCAGTCTTAAGCAGTTTGTATTTAAATCAGTATTCCTTGGGCAGAATATCTGCCATGGCATTTCATGTAATTAGATTGTGTAAAAGATAAGAACTGTAGTATTTGCTGTTGCCACTAGTCTCTGTTAGCAGCAGTATGTCTGTGAATGAGGGCAGTGTATTTCTAGCAGAACTCAGACACACACGTGCAATAAATAGTTTAGGGAAAGAGTGAGAGATCTGATTTAGGCCTTATCTGAACCCCACAGTAGCTGAACCAGAAGTTGTTATTGCCATAACTAAGCATTGCCTTATGTCTGCTTAGGGGTATCCAGGTTCTCACATGTTTATCCTTGCCTGTACCAAATGCTTCCCAATAGAAGTGCACAACTTTCACTCACAGTCACAATTTAAAACACATTTCAGCATAAAGTTCAAGTGCCAAGCACAGTGTGACTGGTTGTGTTACAGAAATGGCATTTCTTACCCCTCTGAGTGTATTCCTGATTTGAGGTATTGACTTTTCTGTAAGTGAGAGGGTTTTTTTGCTTTGAACTGTATTTTCTCATTGTAGTTATCTTTGCTGTTGGAATCTCCATCTTTACTGATGGAGAAAACCAGGTGCACATCCATGCATTTCGGATGTCTGTCAGTCTGTCTGTATCACCACACAGCTCAGGTACCTCTCACCTGGACACACACATTCCCTCAGTGCCTGTGCTCTCACACTGTTCCAGGGGAAGGAAAGAGAATGAAATTATTGACATTTACTGCCTCCCCACCACATGAAAATCTGTGTTTGGTGACCTGTTTGTGGCAGAGCAGGAACTGAACCAACATCATCCACAGTTCCTGTCTGCTCTGGAACAACCACACCTCTGTTTCTCTGCTTAAGTCTTTGCACTTTGTTAGGATAAAGATATGCAGGTTATTTTTAATGTAAAAACCCCAACAGTGTGGTCAGATCTAGTTCAAGTAGGTTTGGGCATTCAAATGTGTTCGATAAAATGGAAATAAACACTTCAGTAAGGTGTGTCTAAAGAAATAGTCACTTTTAGTGTTTTCAGGGCATATTACCATTAGTATTTAATAGCACTTTATCTTCTAATGAAGAAATTTCATTCCATTTTTGTAAATAATATGGAACCAGTACTGGAAGAGAAGATTGACCTGTGATATTGGCAAAAGACATCAGCTCTGTTTCTTTTCATATGAAAAAGTTTGGATTTAATGAATGTCCACAAATACATTTCTAGGATTACAAGGTGGCAATGAATCAAAAATCTAACCATTGTTACAAATTCCCTTCTAAGAGTTTATTCTCCAGAATTTCTTCTGCAGTACTCACAGGGTTGTTTGTGGATGATCATGGGTTTGGAAATAATTTTTACTGGTAGAGATGACAGGGTAGAGGATACACTCATCATAAAAACAACCTGTAGTCTAAGAAAGCAAATGTGTTATTTACATTCATGTAGAAATAATGCAGAAAATAAATGATAAGAACTTGTCCTGGGTATGATTTTTTTAAATGAGATGTGCCATATTCCCTTGGTCAGTACTACACAGGATTTGATGAGCATTAAGTTTGTAGTTAACCTGAGGAGAAAAACAGTGATGTAAATCTGCATTTGCTAATCCCAGCATCCTCCTGCAGCAGAGACAATAGGAATAAAAGCATACAGCTAATCACAAATTTGTTCAAGAATGTTTGTAGTGGTTGCAATTCCAATCTGATGAAACATTTACCCTGAATAGGGTAACACACTATCATTTCCAGGCTGACAGAAGCAAGGGGAAATGCAGATATGCTTTGCCAAGTGGCTGCAAGACTTGTAGGGTGTTTTTGATGTGGTAACATGGCACGTGGTAATGAGTGTCATTTGGTTTGCTTCTGACACCCTTTGCTGTGAATGAAATCTCAAGGACTTCTTTTTTTGCACCAATTTGTCATAAATTAGCCCAACAAAATTCATGGAGTTATTATAATAATGGCTTGACACAAATCTAGATGGAGTGATTGCAAATAAAAAATAGTAAAGATAAGTATCTCCATTAAAATACATAGTTGAGTGAGAGAAGCAGGCCACGGGTATGCACACATATAATTAATTACCTCAGAGATGCTACAAATGGACCTTGATAGAGTGGTTTGGTTTGTTGTTGTTTTGGTTTGGTTTAGGGTTTGTTGTTTTGGGGTTTTTTTGTTAATGCACCCATTAAATGGAGCAAATAACAAGGTATAACAATGAATTTGTTCTCTGGAACTGAATATTATCTGTTACACCTTGTCCCATTGCCCCACATAGGTAGCAGGAGGAAGCAGAAATAGTGTTTACCAAGAGGTATTAAAAACAGAAATGCAACAATGTTTTCCTCTGTACCAATCTGTGCAAGTGGCAGGGAAACACACCAGCGTCTGTCTGCTCAAATAACCAGGCCACTCAATGACAGCTTTTGCAATAATTTAAGCCACTGCTCCCTTGGCTCTGCAATTACCTGAGCATTAATGACAAGCAAAATACATCTTTCCCCTGCAGCCAAGGAGCAGTGTGCTCTCTGCCTTCATTACCCTCAAAGAGAGCCGAGAATGTCCTCTGGAACCCCAACCTACACCTGACATCCTGGATAATTACACCCAAGCAGCAAAAAGTGGCTTTCTAATATCTCTAAATGGCTGTGTACAACAAGTGTTGCAGAGCTGCTGGTGTTTCATGCACATTGCCGTGGGTTTAGGCCTTCTGTCCTACACTCTCTGCTTCTAAAACTCTTGTTCAGAGCTGCAGAATGAACCTGCAGCACAGCGCTGCTCCCTGTGAAGGGAGCACCTCAGCACGGGCTCAGCTGTAAAGCTGTAAAGAATTTAAAGCTGTAAATTCTTCACCCAGCCCTGGGTGCAGGGTTTTGGCTGCTGGGTGATGTGTGAGGATGCCCCAGCTGCAGAACAAACCAGCATTGTGTCCAGCTGGGAAAGAACAAGGCTGCCTTTGTGAAGGCAATAATTTCTCTTTCCTACGGGGTCACTCCCAGATACCCTAATTCATTTTCCAAGTGATAAAATGATTTGGAGACACCATCAAACTGAATGAATGATAGGATTTTGTTACATTCCACTGAAAAGCAAGTAGTAAAAGTAATAAAAGTATGTGACCCACCAGAGCTTTACTAGCTGACCCTCTGGAAATGTTATTTTCCCAGTGAAGGGATGGGCAGCATGACATCCATTTGGGTGCTGCAGAGGCTGGGAGATCCCAGTGCTGTCAGCACAGGGAACACCGTGAGCTGCTCTGCTGCTCCCTCCCAGCTGGGTGTCTGCTGTAGAGCAGATCACAGTCTGTGAAACACTTTCAGTGCAAATAGTTTCACTGCTTTAATGTTGGATGCTGTTAAGAAAGCAGATGGAATCAAGTAACCTCTTAATGTGCAATTAAGCACAATAATAAACGCCCTAAAATTAGGAACTTCAGGAACTGTCCTAAAGAAGATTTTTTTTGCTGGAAAAGGCCACATTTCCAGTGGGCAGCTGTGGAGAGGGGCTCTGCCACAATGAGTCTCGCTGTATTTAATTCTCATTCTCTGAGTTTTCCTTGTGCCTACACCCGTAACATTTACCCCCAGCTCATGTAAGGGAACAAACAAACAAATAAACAAATAAATAAAAGGCCAGTTTGACAGGACCACAGAATCAATTAGATTAGAAAAGACCTCTGTGATCATCGAGTCCAACCTATGACCAAACACCGCCGTGTCACCCAGACCACGGCACCGAGTGCCATTTCCAGGCTTCTCCTTAAACACCTCCGCGGTGATTTCACCACCTCCCTGGGCAGCCCGTTCCGGTGTCTGATCACCCTTTGAGGGAAGAAATTTCTCCTGATGTCCAACCTAAACCTCCCCTGGCGAAGCTATTTCCTCTTATTCTGCCGCTCGTTGCCCAGACAAGATCCTGATCCCCCACGGCTCCATCCTCCTGCCAGGGGCTTGTGGAGAGCGAGAAGATCCCCCCTGAGCCTCCTTTTCTCCAGGCTGAGCCCCCTCAGCTCCCTCCTGGCGCTCCAGCCCCTTCCCCAGCTCCGTTCCCCTCTCCGGACGTCCTTCAGTGCCATTCCAAAGCCGTGAGGAGACACAGCCGAGATTTCCGCGGGCCGTCCCCGCCCCGCCCGCGGTGCCCGAGGGCGGCCGGGCCGGGCCGCCCCCGCGGGGCGGCGCGGGGAGATGATGCCGGGAGATGATGTCAGCGGCGGGCGGGCGCTCAGCCATGGTGTGAGGGCAGGGACTGAGCCGGCCCGGCCCGGCCCGGCTCGGCGGCGGCAGCAGCACCATGTCGGGCCCGAGCGCCGTGTCGGACCCGCAGCACCCGGCGCGGCTGCTGCGGGCGCTCAGCTCGTTCCGGGAGGAGACGCGGTTCTGCGACGCGCACCTGGTGCTGGAGGGCGAGGAAATCCCGGTGCAGAAGAACATCCTGGCGGCCGCCAGCCCCTACATCAGGTACGGCCGGGCCCGCAGCCCCCGGGGCCGCTCCGAGGGGCCGCGCTCCGGGGAGCGGGGCCGGGGTTATGTAAGGAGCGGGATCCGCGGCCAGTGAGGGCGAAGGAGCCGGGGAAGGCCGGCGGGGGAGGTCTGCGGACCCTGGGTGCGCCTCGGCCCGGAGCTGGCCCGAGCGCTCAGGGAGGGTGTGGAGTCTCCCTCTCCGGAGACGTTCAAACCCACAGCGTTCCTGTGTCACCTGCTCCAGGTGACCCTGCCTGGGCAGAGGAGCTGGACCGGGTGATCTCCAGAGGTCCCTTTCAACACCAGCAATGCTGTGGGAGCAGCTGCTGGGCCCCCTCCTTCCCTCCTTCCCTCCTTCCCTGCCTCCGGCCGGTGCCGCCGGGCCCCTCCGCAGGAGCTGCCGTGTTCTCGGCATCTCACCGCTGCTTTTCCAGCTCTGAGAGGCTGTGTCACCCTCCAGGGAAAAAAATCCCCCAACAACTTATTGCTGCCAAGAGCCTGGTGTGAACAAGTAACCCCTGAAGAATGAACCGTGAGGATGGTGAGGGAGGTGTCCGGCCGAGGGGCGGCTTGCCAGGGGCACTGTGAGGTGCTGGGCTCGGTGTGTCCCTTGGCCACGCCGAGTCAGCACTTCAGCAGAATTTTTTTAGCTCCTTAATATCTTTTAGCGAGGCAGGGCTCCAGGTGGTGGTCATGAGTTCTGAAGTACATTGGCTTCTAAATTAAAAAATAAAAAACACAGGTTTGTCTCCCCATCGCTTGCGTCCCCACAACATCTAAGAACATCACTCGGAAATTGCCAGAGGGACGGAGCGTGGCCGTGCCAGGAGGGCTGGCAGCCCTTGGCAGGGTGGCAGCAGCATGTGCAGTCAGAACTGTGCCACTTGACAGCTGCATTAGCACAGTCATGGTTTGCGAGCTGCTCTGGGCCGTGTGTGCAGGGAAACCCGGGTCATGGAAGGTCCTGCTGACACCGGTGTAACCCCGTCACACTCGGTGCTGACAAGTCCAGCGACATCAGGTGAAAAGAGCATGCCCTCCACGAGATTGTGGAACATATCTGCATGTCACAGCAGGTAAACAAAACGTACAAGTGGTTAATTTCCAAGGGTTTTTAAGTCCACTCATTTGCAGGTAGTAAAGGCATTTGTTTTGTCTTCATGTGTAAAGTAGGAGCAGACCTTCAGTACCATTTAAACACAGGATTATCATAAATCCGTAGCAGACTTTTTGTACTGTTTGGACATCTCTTCCAGCTGCTGCTTCCTGTGAAGTTGTCGTAAAATTTGCATTTTTTTGCTAGGTGTGGATGGGGATTCTTTATGCCACAGTCCGAAAAAATGCAACCTTCTGCAGTGTCATATCATCTGCTTTCAGGCAATACGGTATTTTGGGTGACCATTATAGTACAACTCCAGCATTCTCAAGTACAAAAATAAACTAAAAATAAATAGAATATGAGGCTGGTGAATAACTTTTAAATAGCAGTGATCCTGCACAGATTTAAGTAAACAGTTCTCTGCACTGGTTGAGCTGGCACAGCTGAGATCTGAAATACAATGCTCAGAAAAGGAAGATCAAGAATTTGCAGAAAGGACGTGGTGGAGCCTATGTACTACTAATAATTTTTTGTCACTGGTTGTCTTGAGAATCAGGTTTGGAAGACTGTGGTGAAAGAAATCAAAGATGTGAAATAGAAATGAGCCATTGATTCATACTCTTCAAAATGCCTGAGTGCTTTTCAGGTCATTGGCCATCATTTTTTAGATGACCATATGCCTGACATTAAGTTTCAGAAGAGTTCCTGTAGGTGGTAAGAGGTCATGTCCTTGGAAAAATTGCTGTTCTGCTGTTACAGCAGGATGAGTTTACAGAAAATGTCATTTTTTTTACTGTGAAAACAAATGCTTAACTAACAGATACTGTAGATTATCCTATGGAAAAGTGCCTTTTCACAGAATTTCATCTTTAAGTTTTGCATTTTGTTAATCTCTGAAAAATGTACTGGGCAAACATGGGTTAATTGTGTGTGAGGAATAAGAGCTCCAGACACAACTACATTAGCAACAAAACTTGTAGTCATTAGAGTTGTGGCTTTTTTAAACTCAGAATTGTTCAGGTTCAAATCTCATGAAGGAGCTCATTAACTATGTGTGAAAGTAGGTTACATGCATTAATATATAAATATGATTAAGTGTGGGGTTTTTGTTTTTTTTCTTAAGCTTACTCATGGCTTCTCAGGCTTTCAAGATGTAAAGAACCAAAAATACACACACCTGATTCTTGTATGGCACATTAGGAAACACATTTGTTTTACCTACATTTACAGAGCCTAATTTTTACTTGCTGCCTGTCTTCTTTTTATGACTCCAGGATCTCTCTCTTAGTCCAGCTGCTCTTCACTCTGGGTAGAATTGGTCAGGTAGGTTGCCAGTGTTGGAGCATTGTGTTTCCAGCCAAGGGTAATGTTTCAGGGACTCTTTTTGGAGATGAAATTAATCTCCACCTTTTACCTAATCTGTGCAAGTCCCATTTGTTTTGAGTGTTGGTTTTTCAAAGAAAATCAGTTTAGGCCTCTATATAAACAGTTATTGCAGGAGAGACAAGAATTTCCTGCCCCTGTATTTTAAGGGCAGCTGATTCCAAAGCTCTGGTACCACAGGCTGTTACAATCTCCAAATGCCAATTGATTCAGATTGCTGTCATTCGAAAAATTCCAATATAAAGCTCAGAAAAATCCATGAAGCAATTTCAGGAGTAAAACTTGGAATAAAAATAAGCATTTACATGACACTTGGAAGCGAAGCAGTGGAAGTACGAGTTGAAGTGGTGTTTTCAGTGTCTGGCTGTGTCATTATGTGCTGTGGCTGTGGGCAAGTTGGTGGGCGAGTTCAGAAACTGTAGGGTTTGCATGAGTGCCTAGTTTAGGGTGTGAGTAGGAAAATAAGTAGGCATGGACTTTGTGAGGGGGTGGTTGGGTGTGAGCAGAGTCTGCATGTGCTGAAGGATTTGTGCAGCCGCAGAGAGAGGAGCGTTACCTGTTTTTTAGTTTTGCATGGAAGCTGTTTGGCTGATTGGTTATGAGTAGGACACTTGTAAATTATAATGATGTGTTTTCCCACTAGTTATTTGGCAACTGGATTATTCATGCAGCCCAAAGATAGCAGCTTCACTGGGGAGAGAAAAAAAGGCATGAAGGGCACAGAAACACACTGGAAATGTTGTTGGTGTCCTGAGTCCCACCTGCCTGTCTGATCCATAGTGTGGCTTCTGCAAGTACAGAAAAATAAAAAAGGCCTGTTTCATTTTTGAATTTTCAGTCTGTAGGACCAGTAAGAATTTTAAATTTTGTGGTAGTCTGATTCTTGGGGTCTTGCCTCAACTGCTTAATGCCAAGTGATTTGTAGTTCTCTCAGGACAGTGAGGTCTGGGGTGGTTGTGTGAATTCCTACAAAATTCCCTTATATATACAGGTTTATCTAATCCCTCTGTGTGCCCCTGGAGCGAATCCTGCCATTTACAAAGCATAGAAGTCTCCCTGCATATCTCTAACATCTTGTGGTATGTTCCTGAGCCTGAGAAAAGGAGAGTTCCTCAGGAAGAAACCGCCACAGGACAAAGCATGGTTTGGCTCAAGGTGATGTTGCTGTGCGTCCCAGAGCAGTTATATTTGAGCCAGCTTAGCTCTTGGTTTTCTCTTCTGTAACAAATCAGCCAGAAACCTGCACTTTTTTTTGGTAGCACTCTTTGTCCTGGCAATTGCCTTAGACCCACGGCCCTGGTTTAATTTATTTCGTTTGAGAGCCTGGTGTAAATTACAGTGGCACAAGAGGGCTTTCACATGAACAAACCATGCTTGCACCTAGTAAGTTTGGCCTGAGTTGTGGCTTAGATCCGCCAACCTTTTATAGGCTAGATTTGGTCCAAGCATTCCTGGTATCCTCAGCAGTAGCAGATGTTCCCATCTGAGCAGATCTGTCACTGTCTGGCATGAGTCGTTCCTGGCCAGCTGAAACTTGCAACTCTTTATATTTTGCTCACTTACTGTCTGCTTGCGTGGATGACAGAGAGCATGTGGGAGCTACCTGAACAAAGAGGATATTTAAGCCCATATTCTTAGACAAATTTACTGTTGTTACCAGGGATTGTGCTGCTGCATCACAAATTGAATTAAGACATTTTTGTTACCTCAGCAAGTTTTTGTCTTTGATTTTCACGCGTCTGCGTGAGCAGATTACAGATGGCTGTATGTGTTCATCACTGTTCCCCAAGGCTTTTCAAACTCACTAATGGACCAGTAATCATATTTAAATCTTTTTTCAGATGAGCATAATATAACTAAATAAGAATGTAAATAAATGTAAGGTTAAGTTCACATTATTTTTATGTACTTATAAATAGCTGTACTGCCTGTAAATGTGTTTTGGTCAGAAATAACCTGACAGCATTTGCATCTTCTCACTTGTCCTGTTCAACCTTCTGACATCCCTAAAACACTGCAGACCTTGTAAGACCCTGCACAGCCACGGACACTGCTGAAATAGATTTCCATGGAGATGTGGGGGGACGTGCCCCCCATCTCTGACCCCCTGCCCTTCCCTCTGTGCGCTGGCACTTGGAGCATTTGCAGTTGTCCTGAGGGGAGCCTGCTCAGGCTCCATCGCTGTGCCTGGGAGCATCCAGGAGTGCTGGGTGGGAGGTGGGACAGGATGTCCCTCCTGCACCCCGGAGGTGCAGCTGGGCACTTCTTGTTCCACCTGTTGGACAGTGAATAGTGTAGAGCAAGGTCAAGGAGGAGTCAACACATGCCAGGAGCTTCTGCTGCTTATTTCCTGGTACCTGTTTGGCTTTTAGTGATGTTTATAGAGCTCTTCTATAGTGTTTTAAAACTTTTCTTCAATTTGGGATGGGTATTGAGGTCAGGAACACAAATGGCAGCTGGAGCTGGGAGCAGTTTGGTTGTCAGAACCCCGTGCTCCCAAGTTCTGCTTTAGCCAGATCATGCTGTGCTTGTGCCAGGGCTTGTTCCCTCTTCTCTGGGTGTGCAGGGCAGTGCTGTGGTAACTGCACTGTCAAGGAGGGCTCTAAAGCCATTGTTGTCTTCAAGGTTCCTTTTGAGAAGTTTGTTTCTGGCAGTCTCCTGGGAGCTTTGGAGGCTGCCCTGGCAGTAGGAAGTCAGGAGCAGATCAGGCCAGAATTTGCTTCCAGACTTTGTTTTTTAAATTTGACATAGTTTTGTTTTGGTTTTGATTCTTCAAAACTCAAATTGAAATGCTACCTATTGTGTTTTAGTGGTAGCTGAATTGTAAAGTCTCTGTGACTTTGAGAGGCAATAAATCAAAATAGTTGCCTTGGCCAGAAACTCTCTGCCTGGCACAACTCAGAAGTGCCTACATGCATGTTATGTTTGGATAAGCAGTTGAGGGGCAACAGTGATAAAGGTATGTTAAAAGTTTATGGTTTAAAAAGGGATTTAGAAGTCACTATACCAGGCTTGAATGAGGAGTTGTTAATTATATTCCTGCTCCAACAAGCCCCTAGAGATCGCCTGAAGGGAAGAAGCCATAAGGCTCTTACCCAGCCCAAAATAGTAAAAAAATACAGTTGGGCTGCTGCTACACGTCAGGCAAAGGGAGAACTGGGAATCAGAGCATCTTGTTTACCCAGAAGAAGCAGAGATGAAATTTCTTGTCCTTTCTTTGTGTCTGGAGAGGCGCAGCTCATCTGCGTGCCTGACGTGAGAGGCGAGCTGGGATGGAAGGTGTGGCAGGATGAGGCTGCATGGGATGTCTGGGTAATTTATACTCTGTAGGTTGCCTTTACACTTGTGTTAATTGCCTTGTTTGGCAAAACTTTTATTAATAAAAGAACCTTTTTTATTAATTTTTCTTTTGCTTGATTTAGAATGTATTTTGTGGCTGGAACTGGGCCGCTCTGAAGTTGCTGATGTGTCTGGAGCTGATGAGTGTGAAATGCTTGGCTTGTGTTTTGGTTTTTTTGGTGGTGGTTTTTTTTTAATTCTTTGAACCTGTTTTGTTTGTGTTGGTCTCGGCTGCAGTTACTAAAGGAACTTTTTCCTGGTGTGGCCTGACAAACATGAACAGTAACAAATGGTTCTCACTCTGTTCAGTTTCTTTTCCTGAATATTCTACATGTATTTCTCTCTGTGCTGATACTGAGTACCAATGTAGTGCTAACCATACACAAGAGAGTCTCCACTCCTGTCTTTCCCTCTCATATTTTATCTTTGCCATGGCTTAATATGTCAAAAAAAAAAAAAAAGAAAGAAATCACTGCTTATGCACAGCTCTGAAAAGCCTTGTCCCTATCGAGGAAGTATGTCCTGAATACCGTGTGGTCAGTGGCTGCTGTATGTCCTCAGGCGTGGTTTATGTCCCCTGGATGATGTGGGCTGCCTGGTGCAGCTCTTGTTTGTGGACATGGCGAGTGCTCTGCCTTGGAGCCTCCTGTGCTGATGAAATTCATGTTCCTGGTTCCTTTTCCTCTTGGCTGTGACATTGCTTTCTGTCAAAGTCTTACAGGTCGGTG
The DNA here is from genome assembly GCF_021018805.1 of Prinia subflava. Taxonomy (NCBI): domain Eukaryota; kingdom Metazoa; phylum Chordata; class Aves; order Passeriformes; family Cisticolidae; genus Prinia; species Prinia subflava. Next base: position 16,750,514 of record NC_086259.1, read on the forward strand.
TTTTCCAGCTCTGGGCATACCCAGAATTCCTGTGCTTCCCTCAGTTGGGTTCCAAACATCTTCCAGCTGTTCCACAACACTACTCATGCACTTAACATTTTGTCCATTTGACTTCATACTTACCATCAATTATAAAAATCTTTTTCTGACTCTGTTGCTTATTAGTAAGGATAAGTGAGGTATAAAAACCTGGTTAATGGAAGTTTTCCCAGCAGATCTATTGGTGTTTGTTAAATAATAATATTAATAAGTTACAGGAATATTTGAGTTATTAGGCCCAGGCTACACAGCATTACGTTTCTTAAATATATTTAACAGCAAATTTAGCAGCAGGGGTATGGCACTGTACTTGTTTCTTCTAAAAAAGCATTTTTAACAAGTTTAAAAGTAGAGTTAATTTGAAAGAAGACACATTTCAAGTAAGAGACTCTTCATTTCTTGGCTTAAAACTCTGTTTCAAAAATGTTTCTCCTTGTTTTTCTGAGTGCTGCCTAAAAAGTTTGACACTGCTGGGAACTGTCAGTTCAGTGAGTGCATTCCAGTGTCAAGTGGAGCAGAAAAAAGCCAACCCCAAACCCCCTTTCTAAACCCAGGGGCAGGTTTTCCTGTCACAGGGAGGTCACAGGTGAGCAGTGATGCTGAACCAGCCCTGCTCCACCACATCACAGGTGAGCCTGAGCTGTGCTCCCTGCCATGAGCACAGGTGCCCAGCAGCTCATCTGCATTGCCTGTGTTTGGCTTGTGTGCAAGCTCAGCTGGTGCAGTTGCCTGGTTGCTTTCCATGCTGGCTAAAAAAACCCAAAGGGAAATGAAACATCAGGTCCTTGGTGCTGCTGAGAACTCCCAGGGTCCGTCCTTGGCACAGTTTGAGTGTGTGCTCTGTCTGCTTAGGGCTAACTCACATGTTTAGGCAAGACACTCTGGTTGAGGGTAGATTTCCAATTGAGATTACAATCTAGCTCTGGATGAGCTCAGTGTAATCAGGGTAATTTCAGATTTTCATGGTAAACAAGCTCTTCATTGAGCAAAGCCCATAAGCCCTGTACATGCCCCTTGTGCTGCTGTTGAAGGAATTGCCTTCTTCCCTTTCTTATGGGAAGGGGGTAAGCCACATTTTTGCCTGACTTAAACTTTTCAATAATTGAAAAAATTAAGTTATATGTCATTGGTTTTGTTTCTCTTTAAGCAAACAAAGCAACTTCAGCAAGTTTTAGTGCTGAGCTGTTAAATGGACCCCTTTGCCTTGAGATCTGAAGTTGGAGTTACAGATAATCTTAAGGAGAGAGACACAGGAGAGGCATAGGAGAGGCACAGCCAAAATCCTCTGAGAGCTGGCACCCTTTGCAGGGTGTGGTGAAGACTGGCTTTTATGTGTGGTGCTAAAGGCCAGGGTGCGACCTCAAAGGAAACCTTCTGATTTGGTTGTAAAATATCTTTTTGGAGGATGGTGGTGGGTGGAGTGAACTGCTGCATCGTGTGTTTATGTCTGACCTGTTTAATAAAGTGATTATTAAGGGTTTTTTTTTGCACGTAGAAAGATCGGCCTTTATGGGAGAAAATGTTGCAGGGATAAAGGCAGACAAATGAGAAACTTCACCATTAAAATGGTCAGTCCTAAATAGGACTTAATTAGATTTACCATGGAAAGCTTGTACTTGAAAGACTCAAACCTACAGAAGGAAGCCCAGGCCAGGAGACTAAACTGACCTTATGTTTGCATCAAAAGCAGATTTTTTGTTTTCTCCTTAGTGATGCAAAATCCCCAAGTACTCACTTGTCATTTTTGGGACTGAGTCATCCTTGTGAGCATGTTTTAAGTGTGGTGCATGTCTTTGCTGGAACCATTTGTTGGAGGTCCAACTTCATTTTAAAATGCTGATGCTCTCTGGAGAAGGCCAAAACACTGGTGCAGGTACAGGATAAATCATCAAACCCCAACTTTATTGCCCTTTGGTTTCGAAGGACAGCTTTGCTATTAGAGTATTAAAGTTTGCCAGTGTGGCAATACTGGCAAGGCATGTGCAGACCAGCCCTTAATGCCTAATCTGGAGCAAAATCATTAATTTGGGAAGCCAGCTCCTTTCCAAAAGACAAGTGTCTCCCTCTTGTCTCCTGCAGTCTGGTTCCTGACACCCTGCAGTGTAAGTAGGTCAGCAAACTAAGTTTGCACCACAGTGATGTGAGAGCAGGTAAAAGTTTTGTGTTGCAGAGCATCAAACCCAAAGCTCTGTCTCTTCTTTCCCAGAGTTTTTGATGCCTGTTCACTGTAAATATCAACAACCTGCTTGTGGTGAATGTGGTCTGGAGCGTTCTCGTAGGCACAGTCTTTGCAGACAGGTGTTTTCTTTACTTGTTTAGGTTCCAAAATACCAGCACTCTAAGGATTAATGCTTTCCAAGAGTTGTGCTCTTATTCTCTGTATAACTTATGTGACCATTTTAAAAACACATCAGTTGGCTTTTCTTAATACTTCACAGATAAGGCAGAGATTTCAAAGACTGAAATATTCCCACAAAATTATGTCTGACTCAGGAAAGCAAGTGGTGTTGGTGGTGGCCAAGTTCTTAATTTGAATTTTCATTTTGTTTGTTGTTTTGTCTAGTGGAGTTTTTAAAAGTGATTATTCCCCTCCCGTCAACTTTCAGCTGTAAAATGTAAGAAAACCAAGTATTCAGACACATGGATTTTTTTTTTTCAATCTGCTTCTTATAAATCTTGACTGTCCCATAACAGTGCTTTCACAGGGATTGACTGTAAGGTTGGAAGTACTGGTTGTATTTTGATTTGTTTTGCTCTTTTAATGTGACAGTAAGTTGGAAGTTCCATCCTAATTTTAACAAGCAGTGTAGACAGTCTTAATTTACCTGTTGGTCTGCTTTTTGCTTGTGTTTTTTTTTAATTATTTGACTCTGTTTTATGTCATTAGATATAAATTGTTGTTCCTAGCAGGATCAACATCAGTTCTTGAGCCTGTGTTTTCATTTTGAGGATTCACCTTGCTTATACTGCTTACATATACAGAAGAGGTACTGGAATTTTTATCCTCATTCTGCCTCATACAGAGCATTTCAGATGACTCATTAGGATTGTATTCCTTAAGTGATGTGGAACAGCAGATTCTAAATTTGTCACACAGACAACATCAAAACACAACATCAACCCATTTGTTCTTGTGCCACTGGCTCAAGGTGTTGTGTGTGCCAGCAGTTCTCCTGACGAGGCACAAGATGTTGGGGTGGATGTTGAGCATTTATAGAACAGTTTTATCTTACTGGAAGCAATTTCAACTCACAATCATGATCTTAATTAAAAAATGGAAATTACTGTTTTAAAACGTGTATGGAGTCAAGTTGCTCAAAATTAAATTGCTCGAGAAAACGGGATGACGAAGTTGCCTTGTTTTATTTCCTCCAGCTCTGTCTTGGCTGTGCTCTGCTCCCAACTCATGGGGGTTTTGGTTGGCTGGGAGGGTTATTTCCTTCTAGATCTTGATGTTCTGGTCTTCCATCTGAATTCAGGAGGACTGAGGCAGCCTTTCCTGGTGTGGTCTGACAGCTTGGAGTGCTTTTAAAGTCATTAGAAGTGTTGTCCACGGTAGGAAGCTGTCACATGCCTGTGTGAGAAGCAGCTGTGCTGCAGCTGGAGCATCTCTGCACCTTGGGTTGCTGGTTGCCACTTCCAGCTCTCAGCCACACAAATCACAGGCTGAATAAATCACCCTGAGGAGGAGCGTGGCAGAAGGAGGCATCCTCCTTCTGAGATGCTGACAGATTGGAAAGCCTCTGCTTAAGCAGAGCTGGGAACTTTCTAAAGTGAAATTTGATAGAGGGCAAGGTTTAAGTATTTCTGCATGTGCTGCCCATTGTCTTTCTGAACTGGGAACAAAGGTGTTTGGAAACTTTCTCCTCTGTCTGTGTGTGTTATGACAGGGATGCCCAGGCCTCAGTTTGCTGGCGAGGTGTGGGTGCAGGTCACAGCTGGTGCTGGGTGATGCAAGAGGAGATGTGGCTCCCTGCCCTCTGCTTGCACACCTCCTATTTTTCTCTCCTCCTTTGGCTTTCTTTCCATTTGGACTCATGATTTTTTTTTTACTTAAACTTTTCCAGCCCCAAACCTGGTTCTAATATGTCCTTGCATCATATTTTTCCTCCCCTCTTCCCAACAGCCATTAGCTGTCCTGCACTTTTGATGTGAGTGACAAGGAGTACCTCCAGCTGCCTTTGGGAATGGCTCTCTTGGCATAGCTCAGAAGTACTTGTACTGAAATAAATAACCTTGTATTTTATTAACCAACAAATTAAAATCATGTGACAGATGGATCACTATTGCTTCCCATGACAGATGATAGGAACAAAACTTAATCTGAACTGGGAAGCATTTGCATAAGGTGAATGTTTGCCTAGATACGAGTGTCTGTAACTTTGAAGTAATTTTATTTGTTCTCAAGGTTATTTTTCTGCTTTGGCTTTGTGTTTTGGCCTTGCATTAGGGCCTAAGTCATTTCTTTTCAGCTTACAAGCTGTTGATGCCTGAAAAAGTAATTAGAACATCTAGCCTGATAAGACCCAAAAACTCTGAACAACACTTTCCTGTTACCAGGAGGCGTCAGTGTAAAGTCCATGCAATAAGGTGATTTAGCTTGGGTGTGTACAGGTGATGCTAAGATGAAAGTTAGTGATAAATAGCACGAGCCCTTTCCCTAATCTCTCCATTAGTGCTGGCATCAACATGCTCACGGTAAGCCTTGGACCTGTTTTAAGCCCACAGTGTGTTGGACACCCCAGGTTCTGTGTAGATATTTTATATTTGATCATAACAGCTACTTAGAGGTACCTGACTCCTGTGAGGTCCAGGGATCACCCAACTGACACTGTGAACCTGGGTACATTTTATGTTACATTAAAAGAAGACACAGTTTCATCCTAGAAATGCCTTTTGTTACAAACCAAGAATCCCAGAACTCAAGTGTAAATTGAGGTAGTTTGGATAGATTTGAAAATGTGTGTAAAGAAGCCTTTGCCCTGTTAGAAGATAAAAGGCATGTTGGTCTGTGTGTATATGCTCTGTGGCTCATTTGGAGCTTGTGGACATGAAGAATTCACATTGCACATGGTCAAGGATGACTCAGGTTGAGGTACACAATGTACATTCTGCTGGAAATGTACATTTGGGACTGGAGTTTTGAGCTGACAAACTGTAAATCACTGCCTGCTATTGCAGCATGCGCTTTAATGGGAGTCACATAATTTCCCTAATCTCCTTCCAAGTGTTAGGAAATGAACAATTTCCTAATCCACGCCACGTTGTTGTTGTTATTTGTGTTGTACCCTGTGCCAGGTGCTGCACAGGCAGGGCTGAAGCAGCTCCAGCCCTGGTGCAGTGGTACCTGGGCACCCCAGCACTGCTATCTCGGGGTGTTCTGCAGAGCAGAAAAGGGAGGTGAGGACAGGGCCACAAGTGTGATGAACTGAAGGGCTAAAATTACTGCCCTTATTCACACTTAAAAATAGCTCCTTACAGATGAAGGTTTTATTTGATGTGAGTTACAGCTTATTTTGTGAGAAACTAATTTATTCCGATATGAGTAATCGAGGCAGAATCTGCCCTTAGCTAAGACCTATTTATGCATTTGCTTAGCATGAGTGTGGATAGTAGGAGGCTGGACACTTTCAGCTTAGCAAAACCACAGCTTTTCACATTAAAAAACTGATTCTGTCTAAGGATACATTCAAATGAATGTTAAAAAGTTTTAAAAGCTTTTATTTTAGTGTGCTGTGGTATAAGTGTAGGTTACTATATATACACAGAGGTGAAACAAACTTTCTTGTCTTTATATAATGTATTCTTCATTGACCAAAATGTGGGAAAATATGTCAAAAATTATCTTTTATTAGCTCTTGTGGCTGTTTGCACCAGACTGGTGGATGCTGCTCCCTTTTGAACACTTAAAGTTGTCTCTCCTGGAAGAAGTGTTTGCACAGACAGCTGGTGGAAAGCAAAGTGTTTGCTGTGCTATTATTACTTCCTCACTTTTCCCCCTAGCCCCCAACATTCTATTCATAGGCACATCACAGTGCTTCTGGTATGTTTAAAAAAATGGCTTGTAAGGGAAGTGTCCACTGGTGCAGATGAATATTTAAAGCTCTGCTGAGCAGCACATGGGCTGTTTCCTGCAACTGTGAGTGCATGGCTTGGTTACAGCCAGGCACAGCATTAGGCTGATAACATCAGAAACTACACAAAATGGTAATGAAATCCAAATGTTTGTGCTGCCAGTGAATATTCTGATCACATCTGCTAACTCTAATTATTTCTTTCTTGGTAAAAAAAGGTTTGGTTTTGTTTTGCTTTGGGTTTTTTTCCACCTTTAGTAACAAAAATTCTTATGTTCCATCTGTCAGCAGAGCTGCTGTTCTCTTGGAAGGTCTGAGTGAAGTTTTTGAATGTTTGTGATGAATGAGCTGGGATAAAAACACTTTGGCTCTTTGATGGCCTGGGTAGTTTGCAAGTCTGACAGATTTGTTCAGTTTGGAAATGTGATGAGCAGTATCAGAGGCCATACCTCCATGCTAATTCAAGGCAGTTTTTCCATCACATTAAAAGGTTTTAACATCTCTGTTGTGGCTCAAGAGATCCATATTCTGACATCTCAGATTCTTCAGAAACTGAGAGCAAGCAATGCCCTGATTTTGAACTTTCCTCTTTTCCTTTTCTCTTCTCTTAGAACAAAATTGAATTACAATCCTCCAAAGGATGATGGCTCAACGTACAAGATTGAACTCGAAGGGATATCTGTTGATATCATGAAAGAGATACTAGATTACATCTTCAGTGGGCAGGTATGGTATTAAAAAACCCCTAATCTTCACTTGGACTATTTGGCAAAATAACCTGAGTTTTAACACTGCTACCCTGAAAGATGTTTAAAGCTTTGTGATAAAACTTCTGCAGAGTGGGACTGTGCATATGAAGTCGAGGCAGTAGGCTCTGCAGGAGTTGTCTCTGCTCTTCTTGTGCAGCAGGGAAGGACTTTAAAATTTAGAGTCAATGTCAAATGCTTGTATTAAATTGGTGGCTACCTTCAGTAACTTGCTTTAAAACAGGCAGTGTTTGTCAGCTGTGACAGAGGACTGCTTTGGTAGCCCCAGAGATGGAGAGCCCATCACTGAGCATTGCAGTACACCAGGCACCCTCCCTCCCTGCCCCTGGTGCCCACCTCTCTGGCCTCTTGTCAGATCTGCATTCCAACAGCCTTAGCAGGAATTAAAGTTGGTGTGTCTGGTTTATTTGGAACCAGACTGAGATTGCTGAACGAGTTTAGCTTTCAGCAGAAAAAGAAAGCAGATTTGGCTTGAAATTAGTTCCTGCATATATGTTTAAAAAAAGTGTTTATTTATTACAGCAGAACTCATTTTAGATTCCTGGATGAGAAGAGCAATTTTATGGTTGGTTACTTCAGGAACTTATCAAAATTTCTGCTCCACACCTTCTGTCAAGCAAATGCCTTTCCAACCCTGTGTTAATTAATAAATGGTTAGCAGTCATATCAGTTTCTCCTAATTTTTACACTGCCATTAATACTCTATTCTTCAGCCACTGAGAATGAGTGTAATGAATGCAGGCATGTCATGGAACAAATGAGTGATAGTAGCTATAACTTCTAAATTAATTCTTGCAGATCAGGCTAAATGAAGAAACTATCCAAGATGTGGTACAGGCAGCTGATCTCCTGCTGCTTACAGACTTAAAAACTCTCTGCTGTGAGTTTTTAGAAGGTTGCATAGCTGCTGAGAACTGTATTGGTATTCGGGACTTTGCACTGCACTATTGTTTGCATCATGTTCACTACCTTGCCTCAGAGTATCTGGAAACTCACTTTCGAGATGTCAGCAGCACAGAGGAATTCTTGGAACTGACTCCTCAAAAACTGAAAGAAGTGCTGTCGATGGAAAAGCTCAATGTTGGAAACGAAAGATACGTCTTTGAAGCGGTGATTAGGTGGATTTCTCATGATTCAGAATCCAGAAAGGTCAGGACATCCAAATGTTTGTATTTTGAACGTGGTGCAAATGGGAGTGTTCGTTCTAATCGGTGGGAACTTGAAATAGATCTGTTTCTTTCAGGACTAATCTTATAGAATTTATTGAATTGAAATGTTATTGCATTTGAAATGCAAACCATGGCAGTAAAAGGGTGAAAGCTGTGTTGATGACATATCATCTGCTGCCTTTATTATTTAATAAGCATTAAGAAAAAAAGCACCATTTTGACATTTGGTGATGTAATCTTGTTTACATGGTCAGAAAGCAAGTCGCACGTTTACAGAGAAACTTTGAGGACTTGATGCATTTCCTCACTAACACTGTGCTCTATAGCTTATTACTTACCAGTATCAAAAACTCTCAAGCATCTGCAGAACACAGAAGCATCTGCAGGTCCTCGTGGCTCCGTGCCGGGGGTGATTTGTGTCCCTGCTGCCTCCGCAGGTCCACATGAAGGATGTGATGTCGGCAGTGTGGGTGTCGGGGCTGGACGCCGCGTACCTGCGCGAGCAGATGATGAGCGAGCCGCTGGTGCGCGAGATCGTCAAGGAGTGCAACAACATCCCCCTGACGCCCCCGCAGCAGGGAGAGGCCATGCTGGCCTCCTTCAAGCCCCGCGGCTACTCCGAGTGCATCGTCACTGTCGGGGGCGAAGAGAGAGTGTAAGTGTGTGCTGGCATTACAGCTGGTCCCAGGGCCACCGCCCAGGGCGCTCTGAAAACAGAGTGTGGAGAATATGTGCATCTATTGCTTGCCACTCTATCGTCTGAGTTTGTTTTAGGTTGGTCAGGCACACCTGAAATACCTTTGGGGATGATTCAGCAATATATAGTTATTTTGTTTCTGACAGTCAAAGTGTAGTAAGCTTAGAGTAGGGTTGTTTGTTCAGTAAGTGTTTGCTGGGTTTTTTGTAAGCTGAATAGACTTAACCACAGAATCATTTCTGATGATCTGAAAAGCATCTACAACAAAACTTAGAAATAATGAACATGTGCTTTAAACTGTTTTGTTTATAATAGATGTGGTTCCAAAAAAAAAGTATTTATTGGTGCGTCTGAGATAAGGTGGAGATTCCTGTTCCATACGCTAATCATTTTCTTTTCTTGAGTACCCCCTGCAGAAGAAGGCAGGGTTGTGTCCTGTTTAAATAGGTTTAGCATTTAGATGTTAGCTCTTTATAGAAATGTAGTAAACCACTCAGGGACATATCAGTATGTGAATCACTTTTCTCAGACATTACTAATACTCTCTATCAGTTCTTCTTAGCTCATTCAAAGTTCAGAAAAAAGGTTACAGGCAGATACAGTAGGAATGCAGTGAATCAGCTTTTTATGTCTCCAAGTCTGTACAAACTCAATTTACATGTTTGGTTTGGGGGCCTTCTCCTTACTAGGGAAATGCCACATGATGAATGTACAGGAAAACAAGAGCAAGCAAGCTTTGGACACAAGGTGTTAACAGTGAACTTGTAAAATTCTGTCTTTGTCTCTCTGTTTCTGCTTGTTCCCTCCCCACCCTGTGTTCAGATCACGGAAACCAACCTCAGTGATGCGGTGTATGTGTCCTCTTTATGATCCCAATAGACAGCTCTGGATTGAACTTGCTCCTATGAGTATTCCAAGGATCAATCATGGAGTATTGTCAGCAGGTAAAGGGGAGCTTTGTCTTTGTAAAGTCAATGTTATCAAAACTTACCAGTGCCTCAAAATCTGAGATACAGCTTATATTAATATATTTTCTTCAATACTGACTGCACTGGGGTTATTTCATGCTTCCCCTTTGTCTGCCCCAAACTGTACTTGATTCTGTGAAAATCCCTGTCATCTGAGTGTCTTAAAATCACTATTCCTGCAACATTTTGTGGGAATCTGCTACATCTGTCTCTCCAGGAGTATTTCATGTTTTAAGTAAATTCTAGTTGCTGCATCACTGAATATGTTGAAGGGTGTTTGCAGGGGTAGACTTGAGTCAGATGTAAGTATGTGCTTTACCTTTTCCAGTCCAGAGTCTAAGATGTGACTGGTCTGGATCTCCTGGTGAATTCCAGAATACAGCTCACCAGTCATGTTGTTCTGCTCAGTGTGCAGGTGTGAGTCCTCTTCTTGAGAGTCCTGTTCTAAGATCATGTTGCATTTTGTTTTACAGAAGGATTTTTATTTGTGCTTGGTGGTCAGGATGAAAACAAGGGAACGCTAAGCTCTGGAGAGAAATATGATCCAGACACCAATTCATGGAGTTCCTTACCACCAATGCATGAGGCAAGATCTCTATCTAACTGTTGGGATTTAAGTTTTTACTTTGGCAAAATGTTCCTTTTCTTCTGCAAAATTTTATTCTGAATCTCCAGTTGCTTGCATCTTACACATTCAAAATCATGCTACAGACTGACTTCTGTTTATATCCTGTTGTTCTTGTGGTCTGATGCTGACTGCTGGATCTGGAAAAACTAAACAATTGGTGAAGAGCTAACTGTAAGATGAACTACAAAATTTCAGGAATTTCATAATGAATCAGTCCTATAGTATACTTAATGTTCTGCGTGTACTGGCCTTCTAAAACAAGAGACCTCTGAGATGGACAAAGGGATCGGACTGTGCAGAAAAGATGGACAGAGGACTGGCCAACATACAGAACTTGGCTTGCACAGACATATTTAGGTTTGGTTTGAGTTAATGCTTCCTTCTTCATAATTACATTCCATCCAAAAGTAACAGTTTGTTATTTGTAAACATATATCCTTAATACACCTGTGTTTTTACCTTTGTAAATCAGCACAGGGTGTTTATTAAGAAGTTGTTTACCAAAGGATTTTCCTCTTTGGAATCTCTAGTTGACAAAGGCATGTAGATTTGGCTACAATTTTAGTTATGATGTGTTAAGTTTCCTGCTTGTGATATGTTTGCTGTGACACTGAGGGGCAGCTGGGCTTATAAATACAAAATAGAAGAGCTTTTGCACAGAGAGTGGGTCCAGGCTTTGCTGCTATAGAGACCTGAAAGCAACAGCTTCATTGTGGAGACCACTACTGTGGGAACTGAAATATGGCCAAGCTCTGTTCTTAGATTTCTGTGTGGTCTCTTTGCCTTCTGCTGCTCTGCCTTTTTTTTTTTGTCTTTGTTGTTGTTTTGATACCCTTTGTTTGTTTAGTTGATTAAATTAATAATCTTATGCTGTTGTTTAGGATTTCACCATTAAAAAAAAACAAAACAAAAGCCAGGCATAATACCAATAGCACTTTGCAGACAGATACTCTGAAAAATAAGACTGTATTCATTTATTCACAATGGCAGTCGTGTTTTTCAATGTTGCCTTTATTGATGTTCCTTAGGCACGACATAATTTTGGTGTGGTAGAGATTGATGGCATTCTGTACATTCTGGGAGGTGAGGATGGTGAAAGGGAGCTAATCTCTATGGAGAGCTATGATATTTATAGCCGGACCTGGACCAAGCAGCCAGACTTGACCATGGTTAGAAAGGTAAAAACTACATCCTATTTATTGTGTTGCTTCTTGTTAAACAGTCAATGCACATATGTGGATGTGTATATATGTATATATATAAAAATATATGTATTTTAATCTTTTGCTTCAAGTAGAAGCTGTAGCAAATAGTTTGAAAATGAAATGAGAGTGAGCAGCTTCTTCTCTTGTATACACCAAAACAAAACTGTGGCTGAGCGTTTTTGTGCCTTGCATTGTTTGATACGTGATACAGGCAACCCAAATGCCTCCATGTGTGTGTACAGACAGCTCTGAGCTCTCAATTCTGTGCATTTATGTGTCATTCTAGATATATTTTTGTCTTTTTTTTCCATAAGATTGGCTGCTATGCAGCTATGAAGAAGAAAATCTATGCAATGGGTGGAGGCTCCTATGGAAAACTCTTTGAATCTGTGGAGTGTTACGACCCCAGGACTCAGCAGTGGACAGCAATCTGTCCTCTCAAAGAGAGGAGGTGAGGGAAAATGGAAGGGGGGGACTAGATTGCTTTTCCAACCCTCTGATGGGAGGAAAGTGTCCTGTTTCTGATGAATCTGTGAAGGTGGCCTGTGAATCTCACCAGATCTTTCTGAGTCATGGTGGCCTGTAGTTAACGTGTGGCTGAGTGAAGATAAGCATCCAAGCAATAAATACAGATTTTGTAAAAACATGGCCCTGATATTAGAAGCAATAGTTCCCTGATGCAAAATGAAAACTAGAAATTATAGTTCAATTGGAACTTCACCATATTTTTAGAGAGAAATATTTTTACTATTTTTTTCTTTTCTGATCTGAATTAGGTGCATACAGTTAATATCCATGACTCATCTTGTCTTGTTGGATATTTAAGGCATCTGTGTGTATAAATAAATAAAAGAGTAAAAGATGAAGGCAGTTCACAAGGGTATGCAAAAGGGTTTTGGTACATTGCATTAATATTCTTTCCTTGTTTGGATTTTCAGATTTGGGGCAGTGGCCTGTGGAGTTGCCTCTGAGCTTTATGTGTTTGGTGGGGTCAGGAGTCGTGATGACAGCCAAGCCAGCGAGATGGTGACGTGCAAATCAGAGTTTTATCATGATGAGTTTAAAAGGTAAACACAGAAAATAACTAGCCATCCAGTCATCTGCCTATTCCTCTGTTCCTGCACTCCAAAGCACATGAGCTCTGTGTCATGGATCTGTCACTCATTTCATGTTTTGTCACTGGTCTGGCTGTTGCTGAAGGTCCATCCTCTCCACTTTTCCCTCTGACATGCCAAGCCTGAAGCCCTGGAGCCACCACGTGGGTCTTGAGTGTCCCTGGACAGGAGAAGCATCTTGGTCACACAGGGAGTTTGTGGTTCTTCCCCTGCACTCTGCAATTTCCCCGAGTTCAGGGTGCTGCTGCCCTCACCCCTGCTCGTGCCCATGGCTCCCTGTTGAGTGCTCATTATAGGTCTTTTCCAACCAAAATTATTCCATGGTTCTACAGAGGAATGTATGTATGTATGTATGTACAGGGATATTTCTTCATAATCCAATCCTATCTCCAAAGATTTGCAGTTTAGGAAATTCCTAAACTAGAGATGAGGAATTTCATGCATTTCTGTTCCAAGCATTTGTAGCACCCATGTAGGCTTTTGCCATAGGAAAGACACTATGGGTGCTATACATCCCACAGCCAGCTCACCACACTGCCTGGCTCACCTCCTTCTGTTTGTTTTGAGTTTGCTTCTGATTATTCATTTGTTATCTCTTGGCTCTGGTAGTGGAATTCACCTCACTATATGTGGTAACCATTCAGAATGTTCCCTTACACTGAATTTTTTCTTTAGTCACCTTATTCTCCAGTCATAACTGACAAGCTTGGTTCCTCCACTGACTTTTTTCTTGCATATAACTAAACTGGATTATTCTTCTTTCATAAATTAAATTTTAAAAAGACTTTGTGGTCAGATGTTTCAAGGCTTGTTGACAAGTGAAGGAGATTAGCATGTCTTTATTAGAAGATCAAGACTGATTTATGACAGTGACCTGTATAAAAGGACACAAAAATAGAACAGTACATGTAAATTCATTATATAATTTTCTTGCAAGATATGGTTGTAAAGAGACTTTAATTTCTGTATGAAGAGGTCTTCTCTGTTGTTCAAAGTGATGTCTAAACTAGCTATAATCAAATGAAGCTGAAGAAAAACATCCTTTAAATTGGTTAAAGGAAGCAGACAGATCAGAGAGGCTGTTGGTGCTGATGTTCCCTTAGTGTTTGCTACCCTTCTGGGGCCTGGGGAAATGGCAGAAGTTTATTAATGCTTTGCAAGAGGTCTTTGAAAGGAAAAGAGCTGTGGAAAGAAGTGCTCCCCTCTCTCCTACTTGCTATTTTCAGCTGATTTACATGAAATATTTCCAGCCTGATTCTGTTCTTCAGGAGGTTACAGCTCGTGATTTCTCAGCAGTGGCTGCAGACCTGTTTCACAGGTTGGTGCAAGCTGAGCTCCCCTGAAGTGGAGTTTGGGGGCTGGAGGGCCCAGCCTGGTGCTGCAGCTGAGCCCGTGGTGCCACCTGCTGACTGCAGCACCCACGGGGGATGCACTGGTGTCCCTGCTTGGTGGCATCTTCCAGGATTCCAGTGGAACAGTGGTGAAACTGCCCCAGTTGCTGGGAGTGCTGGGTGTGTGGTGTGAGGGCTGTGCTGGCACGGGGCAGGGGAGGAGCACAGGGAACTGATGGGGCTGGTGGAGGACGAACGTGGGGAGGGCAGCTGAGAGATCAGACTTTGCCTTTGTGCTCTGCCCCTGCCCAGTGTGAGCTTAGAAACTTAACTCAGCATGAACCTGCAGGCAGGGCACAGCTTGTGGGTGTTCCTGTGGAAACGGGGGACCAGGGAAGGTTGGGATGGTGGCAGCGGCTGCCTGGGGACCAGGGAAGCTTGGGATGGTGGCAGCTGCTGCCTGGGGACCAGGGAAGGTTGGGATGGTGGCAGCGGCTGCCTGGGGACCAGGGAAGGTTGGGATGGTGGCAGCTGCTGCCTGGGGACCAGGGAAGGTTGGGATGGTGACAGCGGCTGCCTGGGGACCAGGGAAGGTTGGGATGGTGGCAGCTGCTGCCTGGGGGTGCTGCTCCTGAGGTTTGGAAGGCTCCAGCTCAGCCCAGGGGTGCTGTAGCCAGAAGAGGGTGCAGTGTCTCTGTGTTATGTTCCAGCACTCAGCTCCAGGGTCTGCCAGTTATCCCAGGCTTCAGTACTCTCAGAGATCTGTGTAGCAGATCAATTCTGGCAGTCTCAAACCAAAATTCCCGGTGACTTTTTAATACTTTGTAATGAGGGCTTTTCCTGCTGTTTTTAAGTAAGTGCAGGACCCATGACATTCATTTTCCCTGTGGATGCAGAGAGCTGTGGGCTGGGTTCAGCTGTGGGGTGTGCTGGTTATGGGGTACGTGCAGCAGTGCACGCCTCTGTCACCTGCACGAATTTCCCTGTGTGCCTCAGGCCTCATTGCCAGAGCACAGGGTCCAGCCTGAGTGTCTGAGTTAAAGGTTTTACTCCAGTGTGAATGTCTAAGGATGTACTCACATCAGTATATAAACATATTAATTCATGTAAGCTGCCATAATTCTGGCTTGAATTGGATTAAAGGACTGGACTTGTTTAATATTGTTTACTTTGACAGTAAGTTACTCCAAAATAACTCATAGTGCAGAGTCTTTTAAAATTGTTGTTCTTAACCATGACGCAGACTTTTCAAAGACTGAGGATATGCTGAGATCTTCACACTAGCAAAAAAATAAACACTGAGGCTCCTGTTAAGCTGTGCTGTATAAACCAGTAATAAAATAAATGAAGTGAGACAGAATAGTAGCATCCACATGAAATGTGAACAGGGTAATGTAGGAAATAATTCTCATACTTGAAGTAATGCTGTAACTGAGATTTTTCAATTAATGAATGTTTTGTCAGCCTGTCTTTAGAGTCATGTGCATGAGTGGATTTAAGTGAACCCAAAGACAGAAAAAGCTCTGTGCTGTAGGGTTTTTGCAGGATGTAGATTTTTTTTTCAAAGGCTGTAGATTGAGCTTTGTGTGCATTGTATCCTGTTTTTTTAAATATCGATCAAGCTAAAAACAGATTTAATGCATGTGAAAATGGAAGATGGAAATGTGAAGGTATCCTTCACTCAGTTATCCAGTGTTGGTCTACTCCATAAAAAGCAGGATGTGTTAAATACATATTCGAGACCTTGATGGGTCAGACTTTCTTTCTGTCAGAGTTCATAATTTATAATACACCTTTTGGACCATGTAGGTGAGTGGAGAATTGGATGATGTCTGTACATACTTGGGTTTTTTCTTTTCAATGTGGATGGTTGGAAATATTTAATAGAGCCCAAACTTTAGGATTCTTTGCAAGATCTGCTGGTGTATGGCCACTGCTGCCTTTCCCTGGTGGTCTGTAAGTGGGGTAGGATTTCTTCCTTCTTTTCATAATTCAAAAAAGAATTACAAAAATTTGCAGGTACTAAGAAGGATAAAAGTGAGAGAGAATTTTCAGAAGCGGTACTTTGGTAAAATATCTTTTACAATGTTCTTTTTGCTACTGGAACATCATAAAAACAAGGAAGAGCTTTCAGCAGTATATAATTAGAGAACTAAATAGTCTTGTGACATAGTATGTGTAATTAGCAACATTCTTCCAGTCAGAGTGCAGGAATTTCATTAAAAGCAAGTGCTTATGCACATGTAATGAGAACACTGGCTGACTGCTAGCACTGTCAGAGAGAGGAGCATGGATTTCCATTCCTTTCCAGGCTTCCTTTCTCAGCTAGGGTGATCTTGAGGTGACGTGTCTGGAATATGTTGGTTCTGTATCACATCTTTATTTACTTCCCACTTGGAAATAAAGCAGTTACCCCCATCCCACTCATTAATTACAGCAGTGTGGATGGATCATTTTGTTTGTCTCACTTTAAGACTGAAAAAAATCAGGATTCCATCCCTTCTTTTTTTAAATTGGGTGGAAGCCTGTTCCAGTTTCAGAGCCATCACTTCTGCCCGTGGTTGCAGCAGGACTTGCCTTCCCCCTGCCCCTCTTGGACTCAGTTTGAGTGGAGCCATCCCGGGGAAGTACGCAAGAGTTCTGTTCCAAGGACTGTTTTCAGATTCCTGAAGATTGTGAATTTTTGGTCATGGTGTTTTTTCCATACTGTTCAAACAGCAGGCACAACCCACATTAAGCTGGAGCTCAGTCAAATTCTGATGAAACGTGACCCCTTGCCCTTCCTGTCTTTGTTCCTTCCTAGTTTTAACTGCTAAAGCTGCTGTGAATGTTCCTGAAAAGTGGTGCCTGTTTTTTAAAGTATACACGTTGAGAAAGCCTGAGGATGAATTTTCACAAGCAGCTACAGATATTTTAATATTGTCCTTTAGTGATGCACATGCTTAGCTCTCACCCTGTGGGTTTAGTTTTTTTTAATTTAAACTCCAAAACCCAGAGTATCTAGTGCAGATAAACCCCTGATTTGAGTTTTTTCCCCTCCTTAACCTTGTCCTATAGTTAGAATTTAAAAAAATCCAGTCTTCCTTCTGAAAGAAGTGGCATTTCTCTGCCACTTAATTTTCAGAATTCTAGGTCACTTGCTGCTAAAAAGCAGTGAAGATCCTGTGTCCTCCTCCTTCAGTAAGGGAAGGAAGCTAATGAAATATGGTGCAAGTTGTTTTGATCTGTGAAAGTTTCTGAACCACTGTAGAGAACTTCTCCTTTTCTCTCCTTAGTTCATCTGTCCTCCTCTGTGACAGCTACAAACCATTTCCTTAGTGCAGAACGTTAATCCTTCAGTGTACAGCACAGACAAAATAAAGGACATAATCCTTTCATGTGCCCTTTAAAAATTGATTTCTGTCTCCAAGATAATAGATATGGAGCAGCATCTCCTTCAGTGCCAGAAGAGTGGTTTACTTCTGAATCAGGAGTTGAGGTGATGCAGAATTTTCCAAGATCAGCAGTATCTGGGAGGGCATTTTCTAACCTTTTCCTTCAAATTAACCTGGTATGACCATTCAAATATACGGGATGATTTTCAAAGGTTTCTCAGACCTTCATGTTCTCTGTAAATTATTTAATAAAAAGTGTAGGAGCAGTCTCCTACAATGCCGTTGATTTTTACATCTCAGGGTCTGTACATGGTAACTTGTGACAGCATCTGCAAAGGTGCAGCAGCATTTTGTAGGAATTTGTTTCAGAACCACAGGGAGGATGCTGATAACTTTTGGCCCTCTTTATAAACCAGCATCCCATGTGGATGAGGAGTACATCCCTACCTGCTTTCCAAAGGCTTCAACATGGAAAACTGCTTTTCATTCAGTGGAAAGATCAGGCTGATGTAGTGTTGAAATGAGCCTGTGCTTACAGTGAACTCAGGGGAATTGGAAGGTTACTGTAGGAGCTGGAAAGGATTTGAAAAGAGTCTGGTGTGTGATTGGGAAGGTCTGTGGCAATTCCAGATAAAGGACATTCCTTTTTCAAATTCCATTATTACTCTGATTTCCAGTCTTCTATCCCCTGTTTGAAGTTAAGCATTGCCAAGTGCTGCATTCTTCATAGCAGGCAAGGATTTGTTGTCTCTGGTAAAGCACTATTAAAGAAGTTGAAGAATTATATGGGGGAGACACTGCTTAATAACAAGGTTCTGCTATAGCAATTTGTTATTTCCCCTACTATGGATCATTAAAACTTATATGTGTTTATTTTAAAGACAATTTAAAGACTAATTTTAAGACAAAACTGCCTAAAATTTTCTCTGTAGGGAAGATGGACTGGCATAGCTGTTGTTGGCTCTCTAACATGCTGACTCTCTTCCAGAAGGTCACACTGGGTGGCTGCAAGAATAATTTATTATTGGTAGATTACGCAGATGAGTGGAGCAATTCTGACATAAAGCAACTTCAGGACACAGCAGTACTAGCTGCTTTTCCTGGCTAGAAGAAACCAGGGCTGTCCCAAACTATACAATGTTCCCTTTACATAACAAATTAATATTTACACTCTGCTTTTGAGTCAAAGATTACATCTGCAAAAAGACTCTGGATTATTTTTTTAAATGCTCTCACTAAAAATCAAATCCTGTTTTTTAATTGTTATTTTTACAGGTGGATTTACCTAAATGACCAGAACCTATGTATCCCAACTAGCTCTTCTTTTGTGTATGGAGCTGTGCCCATCGGAGCCAGCATATACGTGATTGGAGATCTCGATACAGGTCAGAACCAGGACTAAAACCTCTTTATACTCATTTCCTTCCAGTATTTTGAATACTTGGCACTGATGAGACTGAACATTTTAAGAATAAGAGGCCGGGACACTCTTCTGTCACTGTGGGTTAGGGGGATTATGCTGGACATACAGAAACACACAGGTTGGTTTTGGACCTCTTCAGTAGCAAGTTCAGTGCTATGAGCATTGGGTTGGTTTGGTTGGTTAGTTTGAAGGCCACAAGAGGTCAAGACTAAGAATGTGTTACTGCTTTTATCTAAATGTAAGAAGATCTGTTAGTGGCTGAGGTTGTAGCTCCTGTCTTTGCAGTGGGAAACAGGCAGTTCTGTCCAGTGGTTCATATGGATGTGATGGTGACTCTTGGCTCTCAATCCCAACCAAACAGATGAGTGCTAGCAAGCATACTCAGTTCTCAGCTGCCAGCATCTGGCCACACTCTGTAAGAGATTTGGAAGACTTTTGTGGCCATGTGTACATATATGAGTGTAGCAGGGCTTTCTCCAAAGTACAAGCAGACAAAATTCCAGATTTGGTGGGTTTAAGTAGCTCAGAAATGTGGCAGTAGTTCCCTTTTGACAACAGTCTCAGCCACCCATCCTGACACTGATTTATGTTTCTGCACACGCTCTCGTTCACGTATTTGCCTTACAAGAGATTAAACGTGGTAGCAGCCGCTGTGAGTTTTAAGCACTCCATCTCTCTTTTTGTTAACTCAGGCACAAACTACGACTACGTTAGGGAATTCAAGAGAAGCACGGGCACGTGGCAGCGCACCAAGCCGCTGTTCCCGTCGGACCTGCGCCGGACGGGCTGCGCGGCGCTGCGCATCGCCAACTGCAAGCTGTTCCGCCTGCAGCTGCAGCAGGGGCTGTTCCGCATCCGCGTGCCTTCCCCGTGAGCCCCGCTGCCAGGGGAGGAGACTGGAAGGGTCCTGCAGTCCACCATAATCTAGCTCTATTTAAAGGAAAAGCTGAGAAATTACAGCTGAAAATTACACTGTATGCTGTGCTTTGGTATGGTAACTGTTTTTGTTTTAAATGCTTACAAAAGCTTGAGTCTCAGTACTTGTTTGGGGAACAAATAACTTAAGTACACATTAAAGAGAAGAGGAGGGGGAAAATAAAGGGGGAGATCAAGGAAACGCCTTCAGTTGTAACCATTTGGAGTTTAAACCGTGTTGTTGAAGGAGGATTTTTGTGTCTGAAACTGGTGGGAATCGTTTTCCTTTGGCGAAGCTTATTGAAAAGCAAAAAAAAAATAAGATTTCAGGTGCGTTTCCCCTGCGGGGAACTGATAAGAATCCATGTGCTATCTGGAACTGGATAGCTGTAATATACACAAGCTACACGATAACCAACCTCCCTGGTGGGCTGCTGTTGGAGCATGAGGCCACAGGAGGTGTTGGTCGTTGCACCTTTTATTTCTAGTCCTTTCTCAAAAGATAAGGTCTGTGCCTAAAAAATGGTGGAGGTGTGTACATACGGTTTTTCATTCATTTGCAACGGTTTCATTCCGACAAATATTTTTAATATATATGAAATGGACTAATCTGAAATGGATATGCCCCAGAAAATGGATACAGTACACCACCAAGATGTAAACTAGTTTTTTTCTATGCTGTTATTCAAGTAGCCTGATGAACTGGTCTGCAGGTGGGTGGCCGTGCACTTCTGGGTGGGCTTTGGTAGCTGTTTTCCTTGAAGTGAAAAGGGAAGACGTGTTTGGAACAGTTAGTGATGATTGCTGCTTTTGCTAAGAACAAAAGGACAAATTAAATAGACTGTGTTCCTTTTTACTTCAGATTGCTTGCAAGCTAAGAATGGTTTTGAAGACTGAGGATCATAGAAAGGTGTATTTTATGTCTCTTAGAACAAAGGTGAAATATGACAAGGATATATTTATTTTGCAGAAAACATGGGGTTTGGACTACGAAAAAATTTGTACAGTGTACCCAAAAATTTGTACAGTGACTTTAAATTGGGATCAAAAGTTGGTTTACTAATGATTTCTGTGCTACAGTTCAGTCTTGTTTACTGCTGTCTGACTTTGAAAGCTGGGTTTTATGGTGTGGTTGTAGTGAAGAACTTAGTATCTTGCATTTGATTTCTTACTAAGCCTTGTTCTCATCAGTAGTGATATTTAACTGACTTTTATTTGTAGTCAAGATCAGCTGGTAGAACAGTTTTACCTCAATTTTTGATTTCATTGTTGTTGTGATGGGCGGGACATAACCTATATTTATTTAAAAGGAATAAAATGGGAGAGATGGAAAATAGAAATAATACCTCCTGCCCTTCAGATAAAGAGACTTTGTACAACCAGTATTATAACTACATACAAGACTTTCCACTCTGCAACTTTGTGGACCTCAGACAAGCCAAACTCTGCCCTCAGTTGTGTTAGTGTAAACCCTCATCATCTTTATTGAAATCATCTTACATGTGTTGAAATATGATCCCAAACTAGATTAAAATATCGGTATTTCACTAAATAGTCCTTGAAGAGCCATTCTGAAACTTATTTCTGCTCAGCCCTTCCATGGCACTGATGTGGGGTTGGAATTACTCTGATTCCTGAGCACAGGAGTGTGGGAGGGTGGGGAAAAGGGCAGCAGCCAACCCATTGACTTTTTTTTTTTTTAATTTTTTTACAATGCTGAAGTGCTGCAAAACTTGAAATATATACATCGATTTTCTGACCTATATTAGTTGGCATATTAAAAAGTTTCTATATTTATGCATTGCAGTAAACTTGGTGTGTGTACATATATGTCTTTAGATTTTAAATTTATATATAATGCTTTACTACAGAAATGTGAACCACTCTTTCCATCCTTGGCTGTCTTGTGAAATAAATCAAGTGCTGTTAGTTTATCTATAAAACTTCCCTTTTTTTGAAAAATCTTACATGGATCAATTTTTTTTCCTCAGACAAAGTGCCAAGATCCCAAATTCAAAAGTGATGAATGTTCCTAAGTATCTGTTTCACTTTGAGCTCAGTTTTGTAAGTGGCTTGGAAAACTTTGGAAAATGTTATTCAGAATATTGCCAGCTGCTATCTCCCGAGTCCCTGTAGCTTCCCAGCACACTTGAGGGCATTCAGCATCCAGAAAATGTAAGTGATAAATGCACATGATAAATCCAAGTAAATACTCTAGCAGTGTTTTGCAGTTCAAGTTACTGAACCAAATGTTTACACTTAGAGTAGGATTAACACTAGGTGTTCTTAGTTTGTTTTTTTAAAAAAGAAAACATAAATAAAACAAACAAATCTGCTGGTGATTGGAGCGTGTTGCGAATGCACTCAGTGAGATTTGACCAAGAAGTTGAAGCCTCTGTATCTGACCCAGTCACAAACTGAATTTCTGAGCACACAGTACTCGTGTCACGTTCCACGTGGCTGGGATCCAGGGCTCCAGGGATGCTCCCCGGGGGTTTTGGGTGTTCAAGATTTAGGCACTGCTGAGATCTCCAAACTGGCTTGGCCTTGCCTAAGGGCACGGGACCATTCCCCATCTGCGTTATCTGTGGGACTGATCCAGGAGCTGCTCTGGCCTCTGTGTGTGCAGGAGGGAAGAGATGTGACTTCTGGGGTCTGACTCCTGTCTGTCTGTCTGTCCAGCTTTGATCTGTGAGTGCATCCCTTAGATTGTGCAATAACCAGGCTTGATTTCCCTCTGACTTTGGAGCAGGGCTTTGAAGCCAAGGCTCCCCTTTCTCCAGGGACTCTACCAATGTTGGTGTAGGAGTGAAGAGGCAGAGCTGACCTGACTTTTCTTTCTCTTTTCAGAGGGATGGTTGCCTTCAGAAGGGGGGAGGCTGTGATGATTACAGGGGTGCTGAGAGGAGAGAGGTCACCAGTTTGCTGAGTGTGTTGAACGTGCAAACAGCTGGAGATTGAACTGGGTTCACTGGTAAATGCCACCACTCAGCTGTCCCTGCTCTCCTGGCACCGTGTACCCCTGCACACGATGGCTGAACCACATGGGAAACAACTCAGAGTTTTTCTGAGTTGCAGTCCAGGGGTTTTAGGTGGTTTGGCAGTTTAGAAACTTATTTAAGTTGTCCTTGCTTGGCACAGTGGCCTTAATTCCTCCCAGCTCATGAGTTGGCACTGACACTCAGCCAGGTCCTCCACAGGTTTGAGTGTGGAGCTGTCCGTGCAGGATGAGCACTGGCTGGGCCACCTCGAGCTTGAGGCACTTGGGCTGGGCCTCTGCATCCTTTTTCCTTTCCTTGCTGAGGAACTGGACCAACCCCAGCTACTGAAATCAGGAAATCACCAAATAAGGGGTAGGAATTGTGGAAGATGGGACAAGTGGTAGCTTTCTTCTCCTCTTATTCCATCTCTTTTCCACAATTCCCCCAACAAAAAGTTTCTTCTTCCTTTTTTTCATGTGCCACAGATAATTTTGGAAAAAAATTTGGAATTGTTAATTTTAGGGGACAAGTGGGGGGAAAAAATGTATGCTACTGTAATTACACAGCAGTGTCCTCTGTGCTTGTTTTACTCTTGTAGTCTTGTGGCTGCTCTGCACAGCAGAGAGGGATTACAGAAGCAAAGTGTAAAGTGCTGTTGCTCATAAAATAAATCCTTTGAGTTCCCAAGGGAGGCACATGCCTGGCCTGGCTCTGTTCCTTACCTTGCCTTGACAGATGCTGGTATTCCTAAAGAGTCAGGGTTGGAGTTCTCTCCCTTTCTGATTTTATAACCTGAAGAAGAGTCATCCTGAAGTTTTCTGTTTTGCTGTACAATAGCAAGGTCTGGTTATCCTTAAATATTTTGTCACCTAGTCCTTAAATTTTAGTTATTGTGAAAATGCTGTGTCAACCCAGCTGCTTCTGGTCAAGTGAATTGCTGTAGTGTGAGGGTACTTCATCTTTAAATTGAAAGCAAATTAAAACGAAATTACACTAAAGGACAGAGGTGAATCTGAAACCAAAAGAAGCTCAAAATCAGCTTGCTGATAGCTGGGGCAGGCTGTGTCCCTGGTGTTTGACTGCACAGCACGTGCCTGGCACACAGCCTGCCCTCAGCAGCAGAGATCTTGATGAAAAGAAGAGGTTTTTATCAAAGCTGCTGAGCTGCCTGGCTTATGAACTCCCCCTCCAGAACACACCAGGCAGCTCGGTTGTTTTGCAATATTCCTGGTGCCTGCATGACTCAGTGAATGCACAAGTACAGAGTGAGGGGTTTGGGGAGGTTTTTCCCTGTTTCAGCTGCAGTTTCTCTGTTTGCTCCATAAATGCTGTGGCCATGCAGCCTGCATGGGCTCTGCTACCGTGCATGTGCCATGCGGAGTGGAGGATGCAATAACAAATGCAAGTTGTTACAAGTGCCAAACTTTTGGGTTCTTCTGTGTATAACAATAATTCAACTGTTCTACTGAAATGCAGAGATGCTTAAAATTCACTGTGTTCCAAAAAAGAGCAGCGGTTCTTTGGGTTTTTTTAAATGAATGCTATTGAAAGCAAGGTAAATCTACTTTTTTTTTCTTTTTTTTTTTTTTTTTGTAATACTGTTCTGCAGGTTTGTGTTACTCTTCACAACTGCCTTGAGTATCACTCCATGTGATGCATATGGACACTTTGCTCTTTATTAAAGCACTGGTGCCACACAAGTATATAAGAAAAGGCAGCTGACAACAGGCTTTAGTATTTAACATTCTGTTTAGATTAAGTGCAATTTGTTTGCATTAATCGACCTGCAGAAAGGAAACTCTGCCCAGGGACACAGGCAGACAGCATTGTAACTAAGGTGTGGTTTGGTGCCACTCACAGCGATGCTTTCCAAGGAATTATATTTAATTTAGTGTTAAATGGATCCTTTCTGCCTCCAATTTAGCACAGAGGATTTGGGGGTTGTGTTCTCTTTAGCTCTTTGGAGTACTTAAATGGCTGTTTCAGGTGGGTGGGAGGGGAGTTCATTGCATCCGTGTTTGTGGAAGCTGCTATTTCCATCTTCCCAAAGGAGTATTTCCTTTTCCCGTTCAGGGCTGAGTGCAGGCCTGTGTTTCATTTGCCATTTTCTGCTGCTCTTCCTTGTTTTTTCTTGGAGCTGGGAGCTGTGTCCATGGGTTCTGTGTTTCCAGGGCACCTCGCCTGTGAGAGAAAAGCACGGTGCTTGGGAAGGTGAGCTGGTAAAAGCTGGAGGCAGTGGAGTTTGGGGGAAACTCTGTTTTCTGTAGGAGTCACCTCTGAGTGCTCTGAAGTTTATTAATAAGTTTGGCACCTGCTCTCCATCATCCCTATGGGTCATAGGGTTTTATTTTCTTTTTCTCCCTAGGAAATTCCTTGCTGTAGGAAGGATTGCAGCCAGGGTTCAAGGTGACACCTCTGACCAGCCATGCCCAGCGTGGCTCTGCAGTCTGCTGCTGCTGTGCTCCAGCAATCCATTCTCTCAAAATTCTGATTAACAGGTTACCTAAAAACATAGACTAAAGCCATGCAAAGTGCCCAACTAAATCAATCCTGCTTAAAAGGATTAAGGGTAATAAGAGAATTAAACTATGAGCTACTACCAACAGGTGATTATGTTGAAAAATTTATTGATGATACAAAATCTGAATAATATTTTTTAAAATTACTTATTCTAGGTAGCTGTTTCTTAGTTATAAAAGTATTTGCAATAGATAAAGGACTTGTATAGAATAATATTTTGAGGTTATTTGAAATAATCTATTGAAATGTCTTGAACAGTGAGCTGGAAGATTGGAGCTTTTCAGGGGGAAAAGGCTAAATCTTGGTGGTCAGCAGCTTTGCAGGGTTTCTGTGAGCAGAGAACACCTGCCAGAGCACTTCAGTTCATGAACCTGCTCAATGCCACTGCCTACCTGTGCCCTTGAATCTGCATAATGAAATGAGGCTGTTCTGAGCCCTGGTAAAACCTGAAGGGTCTGATTACAATAATAGAAAGAAGCATCCCCTGTGTAATTAGGGGTATTTTATTGCTAAAACGAGATTTTTAAAATTTTTTTTTTACTACTGGGGGCTTTTGCATTACCACCTTAGGCATTTGATTTTTTTTTTCATTTATTTGACTTTCCTCCATTTCTTTGAGGTAATGCTGAGACATCCTCAGTTCTTGTCGAGGGCAAGTTTTTTTTATCTGTAGCTCTAAATCCTGTCAGAGCCTGACAGACCCCCTGCTACAGACTATGTACTTGTTTCACAGGTGTCATTTCTGTGCATTCTGTTATTGGGCTGCCACCTCTGCCAATTTCAGAACAGAAAAAAACCCCCATGTGGAACAATTTTGTACCTGATAAAAACAAAAGTGATTATGGAAAGTTTAAATTTTCATCTGCAATAGGCAGTGTGCTACAAAAACCTGATCCTTGGCTGGGCTTGAGGTCCTCTCCTAATGAGTTTTATTAATCTGCTTTATTAATTTAAACATGACAGCAGGAAAGCATTATCATCCCTGTCACTTGTTTCACTGTTTTTTATGTCTTAAAAGCAAAGCCTACTTATTTATTAGAGTGAATAAAGCAGTACACAGGGGTCTCTGTTGAGGTGATCAAGTTAAACACAGCTGACTTTCTGTAAAGCTCTTGCTATGGTTTCTTTCTGAAGGGAAGCCAGGGAGTGCCCTCTTAAGAAATACTTTCAAAACTTTCAGAGCTGGTCTTAAACTAGTCCAAAGGCCTCCTCTGGATTGCTTAGAGAACATGAAGTCTGTTCTAGCTTTTGTTTGCTTGGGGAAACACCTGCTAAGTCCATTTTAAGCTTTTTTTTTTTTTTTTTAATCCTTGACTTCCAAACCTGAGTGGTTTGCTTCTTGCAATTGAAACATGTTTGTATTTAAGGGTCTGAGCCTGCATTTTGCAATGAATGCATGGTGAGTGTTCTGTCCTAGCTTGGTTACATGTTATAGACACCAAGCTGTGTTCTGGGGGGCTCCTGGAAGCTCCTTTACAGTGCCAAGGCATGGAGAGGGTTCAGTGCAAGATTCTCCTTACACTGCACAAGCCTTGCTGTGAGTGTCAGACAGGGCAAGGGCTGGGCTTGGTACAGAACATGGAATTGCCACCACTGCCTGCCCTCAGTGTTTGGACCTCCAAAGCCCATCAGGGGCAGGTCCTGGGTGTTCCATGCACGGTTTCCTCTGGCCTCTTTTGCTGTTATTCACAGGATTTTGGTTTCACTCTCCCTCTAAACACACAACCTGTGCCCCTGGTCCGTGGGAGCACAACTCCCGTGGGTCAGAGGGTGGCCACACCAACCTGCTCCCTGTGGCTTTTGCACACCTCTGCACATCAGTGTGTGTGTGTGGGGACAGTGCTTGGTACACAATGAAGTGACTTTCTCACTGAGCTTGCAGAGCTGATGCCAGCAGGTCAGAGATCACCTGAACACCTGTAAGCAAACCTGCAGGTAGAGCAGGGGTAGCCCAGTCCCTCGTGTGTGTCACTGTGGCTGGAAGTCTGGCGCCTTGTCTGGGGGGAAAAGCCCCTATTCCCAGCTACCTCATTTTTTCTTTCTTTGCACTTTGTCAAGTATTTTTTGTTTGGTTCTGTTTTATATCTCATTTTGTCCTTCAATTTAAAAAAACCTAAAAGCAGACAAGAAGCAGGACAGAATGGTACCATTGCCCAAGGACAGTTTAATTTCATTTTAAATTAATGTTTCTGTACAAAAAGACCAAGGTTGACCTGCAGCTGCTGTAAAAAGTAAATAAAAATTTCTACTACTTGAAAGTAACTATTATACTTGGAAATGAGAGTAGCAATTGAAAGACTGTCCTGATGATTTTTAAACAGGAAAAGATCTGTTTAAAAAATAGAAGTCTCTGCTCTTTTAAGGACAGATCAGATAGTTTTCTCTCTGCCTCTACTCTGCTCTCACTGTTTTGCCTGTGAACTTGATCCATTATTTCAGTAGCGAGATTCACTAATTTTTCTGTAATGTCTAATCAGATTTTTTGTGGAGTTCCCCATTTAATCACCTGCAGAGGAAAAATTGTTCAATCAATGCCCATCTTCCATACCTGAATTTACGGTTCTGCCCATTTCTTTGTGATCTTCAGGTATGTGGGGTTTTGCTTAGACTGAAGAAGTTTTTTAAAAACTGTGTTTTCTTCTGCTTCTAAAGGTGCTATTTTGACATAGTTTCAAATTCCTTACACTGTGCTTGACTTCTAAAAGTACCAATATAAGCTGGTAATCAGCTTGTGTTTGTTCTGTGGGGTTTTTCTGTGAGTATTCAATCTCTATTTTGAAAAGCATCCCTTTTCATAAAGACAGCTTCCAAACTGTCAAGGCCTTAATAATGCAAAATGTAATGGGAAAATGCTACCTTTTTCCTTTCTTTGTAAAGGCAAAACCAAGAAATGCTTCACAGAGAACACCTTCCTCTAAAATTTTGAGGAGCAGCTCATACTAACTTTCAATTCAATGTAGCAAACATTTTAGTGGCCGTGCACAAATAGGAGGGGTGAAACAAGGAGCTATTCATAACTCTGCAGACTGTACCAATTAGCTGCTAATTCCAGAGCCTTCCATTAGCATCATGGTGGCTATTCCATAAATATTCATCTTCCCAGGCTTGCTCCCAGGACCTGGCTGTGTGTCTGGGACTCGCTGACCGATGTGGCTGGTGGGTCACTGGGATCCCGGTGTGGGGTTTTTCTCAGACCCCTCCTGCTCAGCCCCCCTCAGTGGGGTTTGGGTGCCACAGGTACTTTGTTTCTGGTTTTTGTGCTGTCTTTATTTTTGTTTGGTCTGTGTCAGTTTAGTTTAGACATTTGTAACACTGCTACAGGAAGGTTTTTCCTTCTCTGAAGCACATAAAGTCCTACCCTGTCTGAAGCAGCAGGAAGGATCAAGGGTTGATGTTTGAATTTGTCCAATCTCCAGACAGCAGGTTATTTATTGCCTTCTCACAGGCTCTGCAGTCCCAGCGCTGCAGCATTTCTCAGTCGTGTTAATCTGAGAGCCCTTTAGCCTTTTGAAAAGAGTCCAGAGACTGCCTTGTCCTTCTCCTCCTTCACACGTGGGGCGCTGCCCTCTGGGCCATCCGCACTCATCCAGGCTGTCACTGCAGAGGAGCCACCGGTTGGTGGCCTCACAGGAGTGTCTGTGTTACCTGCAGCGCTTCTGAAAAACAGCTGATAAATGTTTTTTATCATTTATCAGGGCCATCGAGAAACTCCACTGAGCTTGCAAATTCCTGATCCTCCCATTCTAGGGAAGGCTGAGGAGCAGCATCATTCCTTGCCTTGCAGCTGCTCCCTGCTGCACAGGTAAGGGTGAGTCCACACTGTCCCTTACATAAGGGTAAAATGTAAAGATTTACGGGTTGTTCTAGGAGATCCACTATTTAGCATTTGTTGTATTTAAATCTGAAACTTCTGGAGGTATGGAACTGTGGGTTCTGGAACTATGTCTGCAGTGTGGAACCACAGGTACTGGCCTAAATAGCTGGGGAGCTTCTGGCAAAGTTGTTTTTCCACTGCACTTTTCTCTTTTTTTGAGAAACCAGAGATGTGAAACTGCATCCCAGTTTGTATGCCCGCTGTTTCATAATCCAGAGTGGGAGCCTGATAAACTGGAATTATTTTACCTTCAGAAGGAAAAACGAAATTTTTTTCACATTAGATGATGCTGTATCTTCAGAGTTTTCCCTCTGTAAACCATGTTTATTGAGTTCCATGGATCTTGTGGCATTGGATTAAAGAATATGAATACATAAGTATTATAAGAATGATAACTAGTGTACTTAGTCTGACTTTGTACGGTACAAATACTCTATTTTATCTTAAGAGAATGAAATGACTATTGAGTAATCC
This sequence comes from Prinia subflava, assembly GCF_021018805.1. NCBI lineage: Eukaryota > Metazoa > Chordata > Aves > Passeriformes > Cisticolidae > Prinia > Prinia subflava. The sequence goes on from NC_086259.1 coordinate 16,780,068, forward strand.
AATTATGATATCTGTACTGCATGAACCAAGTAATAGGAGGGTGTTGGAATGTGATGTCACATTGCTGCCACTCTCCTAAAAGTTCAATGTTCTGTCAAATCGAAGATCTTGATAATTACCAGGATATGGTCAGAATATATTGCCACTTTTTCTACAAAAGGCATATTGGTGAGGTAAAAGCACTCACCTGTTGTTTACCATCTGTGGCATGCAGCTGGACAGCAGGGGTTATCCCCACCGTCCAGCTGTTGTGCTCTGACTCCTGTATTACAGATGTGGTCACTGTTACAGGCTTTTTATGTGTGTACGTGTTCTGTGGGTCCTTCTGTGCTTTGTGTGGAAATGGAGTTTTGGCTTTTATATGTCCACCCTAAAGTCTTTAGAAATTACTTGATGAGTCACTTGGGGTCAGGGTTTGGAATGCTCGGATTGGAGTATGTTGAGTTACTTCTGTTTAAAACAGGGAAAAATAAGACATAAATGCTCTTTGACCTCAATCAAACTATGCAATACAGCACACCAGAGAGCTGAATCCCTTGTGATACAGAAGTGCAGCTCCTGTGTCCTTCCAAACCCAGTCCTTGGTCCAAGGTTAGGAGAGCTTGTACTCAATGGCTGCCCAAGAATCTTGTATCCACATCAACTCCAGTTCACTGCTTTTCCTGCTGCCCCTCTCCTGGCCTGGCAGTTTCTCCGGGTCAGGCTGTTGGGTGTTTTGGCTGGGAATGATGTGATCTCCACGTGTGTCCCTCCTGTTGTCCCGTGGTGTTGTCAGCCGGAGCTGGTCCTGTAGCCCCCAGTGCGGCTTTACCCGCTGGGGCCACTTCACCCTGTTTGCACCTCCCTGCCCTGGAGCATGTGGGGTGTTTGGGGTCTGCTGTGGCCCCTGCCTTGGTGTTGTCTTGCTTTCCCTGTGTCTGTCAGTTGTGGATCTGGTGCTTACAGTAAAGAATCCCTGTGATGTCTCAAATCCAGTCCAAGTATGTTTTCATTTCTGCCGCTTCTGTGTGAGTTTGAGTTTGATTTGATTCTGCTTCTGTGGCAATTCAGGGATAAATGCTCATGTGGTCAGGACTGCTGGTAAAGGTTCTTTGTTCTCCCATGGCTTCATTTTTCCGGTGAAATTTGTTCCTTGTGTTCCTCCTCTTCCCCTGCTATAAAACAGGTACCATTTTTCCTGGTTCTGCCCTCCTCTCCCAGGAGATCATGAATTCTTCATTTACTCAACCCACCCCAGACCTCGTACAGTTTCTGCCTCCTACCTCCCTTTACTCTTTTGTCTCTCTTTAATTCAGATTGACCTCGATTTCTTTCTCTGATTCCAAAAAGGGATTTTGGTGCATAACCTGGGAGACAAGCAGGAAAGCTCTCTCTGCAGGTGTCTGTGTACATCCATTCCCTGCCCAGCACACGCAGTGTAAGGGGCTCAGCCTGTTCCATTCCTTCCCCCAGGTTTTTCCTAGTGCTAAGCAGACCACAGGCTGAAGCCATTTCTTATTTCTTTTGGTAACTGAAAAATATTAGGAGATTTTCTTCTTTGGAAATAGCCACTGCCGTTGAGCAGGTGGCATGAGAGAGAGGGTTGTTATGCTTCCATATTCAGTATTTTTAATTGAGGAACAAATAATTTATTTTGGGAAATAATGTAAATTTTTTTGTATTTGTATGTCAAAGTGGCCTTTATAGGAAAAGCACATAAAATATTGAGATTAAAATTGCTTAGTTGTGTAATTTCAGTGGGGATTTTTGTATTGACAGGGTTTCTATGCATTTTTCAAAATATACTTGCTGTTTTGTGTTAGAATTATTGGAAATCTTTTTAAAAACATGTATTACCACGTTTTCCATGGTTGATCCCTTTACTATCATTCCTTTTGAATACTAAAAAGATTTTAATTAACCCTGTAAATTAATTTTTCCCCACAAATATTTGCATTAAGTCAATATAATGAGTTATAGCATGGGTATGTAGCTTTAAGGGAATAAGCCGAGTAGTGCAGTTTAATTCTGGAGATGTGTTTGCAGAAGGGTGGTACAGCAGCGTTTCAATTGCACTTAAAACACTAAATTAGGAAATTAGGTTTTTGCTGTACCTCACTAGGGTTTTATTAAAACGTGTCCATCCTGAATTGTTTACACTTGAGCATTATTTAACTATGTATTATTTGTGCAGTTTGCAGTTCTCTGTTCTGTTGGGATTATGTGAACATTAACAGACAGGAGAAGTTTTGGAGTGTGTGGTGTCCTCATGGGTTTGATGTGAGTTTGGGGAGGGAGGACAGAGGAAAGTTAGGTCCATTAGTGTATTTTTCCATTTAATTATGTACACATTTTCACATTAGCTGAGACTGAATTATTGAACTTACAACTGAACTGTGAGTAAAATCAGTGGTTTGGGGGTGGGGGAAATGAAGGGGTTGCAGAACTTTAGACAAACCCCCTTAAGTTGCACTGTGGTACAACTGCCCTGACTGCCTGTGCACAGCATAGCCCGAGGGGATCCCTCACACCCTGCTAGCATTGCTCTGCTTTTCCTTTCTCTTCTCCAGGTGTTGCTGCAAAGTTTGCTGAGTAGGATCTTCCAAGGAATTCTATCAACCGAGACTTGAGTTTTATCATTTTATGTTTGTAGTTTTAATTTTCGTTCTCATTTCTGTTTCGTAGGAGATCCCCCATGTTCACAGGTTAGTGTAAGTGCAGGCTTTCAGGTGTAGCACCAAATGAGTGTTTCATGCAACCATGCATTCTGTAACTGAAGAAAAATGTGCAATTCTAATGGCACTTTGACCCATTGCTGAAACACTGGGTTTTGCAATTGAACAAACTCAACAATTGAAAACACTCTGTGTCTTAATTAGATGTCTTGAAGGTGAAGCAAAAGGCAGTTACTCCAGTTGTACCCATGGATAATTTGGTATTGAGGTTTTTTAAATAGCTTTTTGGTCTGTTTTTAGAAAAAACACTCGTTTCTTGGTTTACTTTAGTTGCCATAAATTGCCCAGTGCAGAGTCTGGTCCACCTCCATTTGTTTATTTTCACGGAATAGTTGCACAAAAAACTGGTAACAGCAAAGTAGGAAAGCTCTTTGGTTACTCACCAGTAGCTTCCCTTGCAGAATTGCTTTGTGGCTCACACATGGTATGAAAAGGGACACGGGAATTTTCCTGGATTCAGTAGCACTCGCTTTGTTTACGTGTTCAGTAGAACGTTGGGTGACTAAAGGGAGGCTCCCTTTTTAAAGTATTTGACTTGTGCTTTGAGGACTTAGTCGCCACTGTGCAAATTGTGCTGTAATATTGTACCAAGGATCAGTGAAAGTGTTTTATCTTTTTTAATGTCGTTTGTATTTGACCGGGTTTTATAAATGTAAGAAAACAGAGTGTTGTATTTTGATCTGAAATTTGCGTATGGTAAAAGTAACTTTGCTTTATGTATTGGAGGTTTGTTCAGAACTTGAATCATTTTATAGAAGGGTACAGACCAAAATTAATTGTCTTAAAGGTGTTTAATAAATTAACCAAATAAAACATTGATTGTTTGAAAACTTGTAAACTTGTTCTGCTTTTTTTTTTTTTTTTTTTTTAAAGGAAGAATGTAGTTCAAGATTTTCTCTCAAGGTCTTACAAAAAGTGAAAAAAAAGGAAGTAGATTTTATAAATATCATCTCCCATGAGTTATCTGTTTTATTATTAAACAGTCCAATATGCCAGAAGTTTAATCAAAGGGGAAAGCTCAAAGGAAATAAATGGAGGAGGAAAGGCAATGAGGAAACGAGGGGAGGCGGGATCAGTCCCTCCCTGGCTCTGCCCAAGCAGTAAATGCTTGTGGTTGCTGGGCTGTGGATGTTGTCAATGGCTACCCCGGAAAAAACAGGAGTGGGAAGGATCTTCTGCTCACCTGGAAAAGCTCTCATGGTTGTTCCAAGGTGTCCATTCTCCCCAGCAGTCACCTTCACTCTTCCCTGTCACAAATACTGCTCTTCCATGTGACCTTTCAAAGCAGAGGAGAAAAATCTGTGAAGCATAACTGCTCCCAAGGGCAGGTACAAACAGCTCCTTCCAGGGCTGCCTGATATTCCGACCCTTGGCTGTGTCACAGCGTGCAGACTCAACCCCTGCAAGTTCAGAGACCTGCACATTTTTTAGATGCCAAGCAGCTGCAACTCCAGTTGAGCAATATTCTACCTCTGTGCTGTGCTGCTCCCTGCACTGGGGTACCGGCCCTTGCCTCTGCTGGGGCTGCCTCCCCTGAGTTTGATCTTCAGGAAAGTATCCAGAGCTCTTTCTACCTTCTCCTAAACAAAAGGACTGAGGCAAGGCCGAATGTGAGTCAAGGAAAAGCTGAGGTTTTGGGCAGTTTGTGCAAGGGGAGTGATGGGGGATGGCAGCAGCACAGCTTCAAAGCAGAGTGCAGAAACCACGTGCTGTAAAGATGTGTGCTAAAAGAGATAGTGGGAACAAGGACAGAAAAATGAGTATTTGTTCCATAAATCCCTTTTCTTACTTAGTTCCACAGCCATACCAAGGTCCAGGACTGCCAGCCAGGTTGGTGCAGGGAGCCTGAGGCCTCCAGTGTAAACACAGACTGATGATAGGGAATCTCGTGTTGATTTACCCTTGTTGCTGGTGTTCCCATGGTTATGGCTGCGCAGATGGGCTCTGCCATATCTCCCCTGTCTTACTGAGTCTTGGAAACAAAGACAGGAGAGTGAACTTGGATTTATCATTACTCCACAGCCTGGAATCCTAACAGAAAAGGAAGAGGGCTGCTGCCTGGTTTCCTTTACCTCTTATGCACAGAGGAGATACAACTTTTGAAGTTCCCATTTCTGCCTCTTTTTAACCCCTCAAATTTTTTTTCCTTAAGTCTCACAGGAGAAATCCAGAACCAGTTCCTCCAACAGGATTTTCAGCTGAAGCTCTTGATGCCTGGGAGCAAGGCCTCTCTGTGCCTCCTTAACTGCAAGCTACTTGCCAAGAAGGCAAAGTATTGCATTTACACAACCGGGCTTGTGGCTCTGGTGATTTCTGTGTCACAGGGAGTGACAGTTCACCAGCTGCTACCTCAGCCTGAGAGAGGAGTGTCCCATCAGCTTTCTCCTGGCAGGAATATGCTAGGAGAGGCATGCAGTTGGCAAAGGATCCCTGCAGGTTGGAGCTGCTGTGGAGGCATCTGGGTGTGTGAGCAGCCCCAGCTTTGCTGAGCCAGGCTCTTCCCAGGGCCGGTGCCTCCCTGGTAAGAGGTGGCAGCTGTGTCCTTTGCACAGCCCAAGTTGTGGAGCCATCTTTCAACAGGCTGAGTTTTCCAAGTGAAGAACAGGTTTCTGGCCTTTAGAATCTCAAATCAAGCAGTGAGACCCTGCCGTTCACTAAGCTCCATTTTATTGAGTTGTCCCTTTGCACAATGATCACTGGAAAATTAACAGAAGAATTAACTGCTGTTCTGTATTCGATACAACCAGTAACACTTTGTCTGGAAGAGCTGTAAAGGCAGAAAATTATAGTGGAGTCCATGGGGTCTTGGTACAAGTCATTTGAGCTCAATGTTTTTGCCACTACAGGTTTCTCTGCTCCAGGTGAAGCCAATGGGAGCAGGATCTGAGCTGTTACTTTGCTTTTTCCTCAGAGCATTTGGGCGCGCACACGCCAAGCTCTGTCACGTGTGGCCTCTAAGGAATCATGAACCCCAACACTGTGGGCTGGGCTGAAGGAGTTGGCTAATGGAGAATTTACGGTAAGAGCAAAATGTATTTTTAACCACCAGGATATGCTTATCGTCAGGAAAGGGCAAGCAGCACTCCTATCTCTCTAGGGAAAGGGAAGTGTTGAGCGTGACTTTATTTTTTTCCAACTCCTTTTCAAAGTCTGAAAGGGTTTTTTTCTTGCTGAGACATGTCGTTGGATTAAATCAGGGAGTTACACAGACATCAATCCTGGGTCACAGGTGAAAAATATTAAATGCCAGGCATGCAGTGTTTTTCCATTGCATGTGATGTACGTTCAGGAAAGACCTTTGGAAAGAGTGCTTTGAAATGAGTCTGTTTTGCGTTTTAAAATACACCAAGAGCCCGTCCAGAAGCTTTTAATTTTTTAGGCCAGCTTTGATGTTTTCTGTGTTGAAGAGGAAAGCAGATTCCCCTCCTTGTACCCCACCCTGTGCCTCCGGAACAAGCAGCACATCAGGTGCCTGCGATCGTGGGCTGCTCTTTGGCTTGGGGTGCTTTGCTCACAGGGGGCTGGACGCGTCCCCTTGTCACCAAGCCTGCTCAGACTCTGTCACCGAGGAGAGCACCCAGGGACGACTGTCCCCGTGTTTGTCACTGTGCCTGTGTGGACTCTGCCACCCCAGGAGAGCACCCAGGGACGCCCGCCCTCGCCTCCGAAGCGAGTCCAGGGTTCACCTAACCAGCAGCAGCAGCAGGGCCCTGACATTTTCCATTTTCCATTTTCCATTTTCCACAGCCGGCGCTGCTCTCCCTTTCCATAATCCTGCCCTGGCACCAGGAAAGCCTTTGAACGAGACACCGCGATTTGCGTGCAGGACACAGCAACGGAGCCTTTCAGGCCACCTAGGCAGGAGGGGCTGGGCTGATCCTGTAAATACCTGCTTGCCTGTTTTAGTCAGCGGTTGGAGTCACAAAGGAAAGCAAGGCTTTGAAATGCTAAAAGCTGCCTGACCAAAGAGACGGGCTGAGGCTGTTCCCACCCTGCCTCGTTCCATGCCCACCCCTTCCAAACCAGTCTCGCCTGTCCTCCCGCTGTGTCCTCAGCAGCTGCCGGGCCTCCTCTCCCCCTTCTCCCGGCTCCCCCCTGCCCGTCCTCGGGGGAGGTGTTGGAGTCCACAGAGCTCAGATTTAAAGCCCACGCCCAGAACGATGGCGGGCGGAGGGCAGAGCCTCAGCCAGGCCCATCGCGCCCTCCTTGGGTTTTTCCTTCAGCGCTGGGCGCGGTGACCCGGCAGGGTGGGCAGGGGAGGCTGGGCTGTGTTCCCCGCGGAGGGACTGCCCGGGTTCGTCCCGCATTTCTTCCCTGTGTGTGTGGGTGAATCAGTGCCCGAGGACTGCGCCCTCAGAGCCTCGGGAAGGGCCTGTCCCTCCCTCCCCATCAGCTGCCCGTGGAGCTGAGGGCACTGCCCTCCTCTGCGAAGGGCCTGGGGTGATTCTTCCCCTCTTGCCATCCGGGCTTCAGCAGGTTTTGCTGATTTGCAGTTAAATCTCCTTTCATGTTGGTTTTAATTGCCTTCTCAGTTCCCCATACTACAGAGTAATGCTGAAGAATCCATTTTTAGCCTTTCAATTCATCACCTCCTGATTTCAGCAGCGTCTGTGCTTTTCTCTGTGCTGTTGTAGTGTGAAATATTCAGGGAGAAATGTGAAATTCCCTCATCTGAAAGTCATGTACCACATCTTACAGCTTGGCACGAGGCACGGGAATGTTCCTGGCTCTACCTGCTTTCAAGAGCCAACAAAGGAAAGCTGCAAGCACCACAGTGTCTGGTCTTGGCAGATGCTTTGGAGACCAGCCCATTTTCATGGAAATTAAGTTGTTGCTATTATTTTATTTTTTTTTGTCCGGACCTGAGCGATTCCTCGATCACTTTTCCATTTTCATGAAGCAGTTTGTGAATCACATACATGCAAAATGAAGGAGTTAGCAAATGCTGCTTTCCCTTTGATGTATGGTAATCCTGCCTTCTCCCATTCTTAACTGCTCCCTGGAATTTTCCATCTTAGTGTGAATATTTCAATGAAAGGTAACAAGGAAAACCCCTCACTACACCTTGTACTCATTTAAAAACAGCAGGAAGGTTGTGAAAGCTAAAATGAAAACAAAACTGGTTTGCAGTTGAATGGTTGTGTGCCCCCATGTTAAGAAATGAGAGAAGAAGGGGCTGAGGAAGAACATTCAGAGACAAACCCTTCATGTGAGGCAGTGTGAAGGTTAAACAGTCCCTGCTCAGGGAGGTGTGCTGCACTCACCCCTTGGTACAGGTGTAACATTATGCCATTGGAGCATTCTCCTGTCTTGGAAAAGTGGCTTTAAACACACACATGTTCCATCTGTCTCCATTTGGAGATGTAGCATCAGGATCAAGTGCACCACAACTCAGTTCAATGTTTACATATTTTCCCAACTTTTTTCTTCATGCAGAGTGGCATTTTATATCCTTGAGATATTAGTCTGGTGGTTGGCATAACCCAAAATCTGCTGTCAACTCCTCCAGCTTTCTGGCACCACCCTCAGACTCTGCTTTGAGATGACAGATGCTCCTTGGATTTGCTTTTCTTTGTACAAGCATGTTGTTATAAAGGTCTTAAAGATTAACTTTTTCTTGCCTAAATAGATGCTGGGAATAACTCAGGGGTAGCATAGCTGTTGCCTACTTTATCCTTGACTTTGAAAAGGAAGGTATAATATTAATCCGATTTTTTTTTGTATTGGTAGAAGGGAATTAGAACTAGAAGTCTTCTGTTTCCACTTTTTCAATCTCATTGGTGTGGTGAGAGAACATCTTCCTACAGGATTTCCCTGGTACATTCAGTTCTCTGGATGTGCTTTGAATTTGTGGTTAAATGGAGGGATATCCTCTCTTTATGACTGCATGTAACCATTTGGAAAGGACAGTTACTGAGTTGGAGAACACTAGAATGATGTTGTTTACTAGAGGAAACAGCCATCACAACAGCCACATAACATCTCCATCCCTTTGTTGGTTTCAGAGAAATTGGGGAGGAAGAAATATTCCACAAAATTTCTTGGGCTGAATCAACACTGTGTGTCCAACATGCAATGTCAGTGTTGCTCTTGGGGCTGACCCTGGGTTATGAGCAGCACTAAGATCTCAAAGTAAGGTCCCAATCCAACAAATATTTAGAGCTCTCCTTAGGTTTTTATTTGCAAAGTCTTTGCTCTGACATTGTGAGGCACCTGTGAATGTAGCAGACTGCCAGACAGGGAGGTGTTGCTTGGACCTAGAATGGCGTGTGGTTGAAAGCAGAACAGATTGGGAAATCTGAAAATTCAGAGGACCAAGGGAGTGTGTTCTCAGCAGAGCTTCTCACAGAATCTTCCACCACTCCCCCACGGTACCAGTTTATTAAAGAGACCTGAAAAAAAATCCCTAGTTCTTGCCAGCCTGGGTGACTCCTATCGGAGCGATGACAGGTTTATTCCATTTGCAAGTCAGAACAAGTTTCTCCTCTCTTTTGAAGGTACATAATTATCAAGATCATCCTTATTGCTACACCCATTACCATTGCCTATAATCTTTGGGTATTTGCACTTTCCTGGCACAGTTCTGATTGGCAAAACAAAGCTTGCATGTGTGATAAGTTTAGTCTAAGAGACTCTTCTCATTAGTGCTGAATGCCACGAATCAGAGTGATTAAGTGATTTGTCCAAAGCACAAAGCAGATTTAGTGTTTCTGCATTGCAGTGCTACTAAATCATGAATGTTATCAAATTCACAAGATCACCTAAAAATACTAAATCCTAATCTCATAAATATTGGAGGCCTTAAACCTTAACCATTTGTTTTCTCCTTTTTTAAAAAAAGAGGTCCTAGTAACTTGAAATTATGGTTGTTTAAATTTTCTTCATGCTGAAAAAGTGTTGTTTGGTATCAGAACAGTGCCTAAAATGTTATGTTTCCCTCAATTAATTGTCCTTGGTTTGGCCAGCTGGGGTAACATACGTGCTGTGTGTCAGTGAGTGAGCTGCAGGTGAGAATGCTGGAGAGCTACTGTGAGAAACTCAGCAGAGATGAAGACAAATGGTCCCATAAGAGGATGGAGAGTTGGTCCCTGGTGGTGGCCTCAGTTCTGGTCCTTGCCCTTTGCACGCCTGTGTGAGAGAGAGACAGATCTTTGAATATGCCAGAAAGTTGTTCAGGATGATCCTCTGACTCTTGGCTTCAAAGTCAGGTCATACCTCGGAGGAGCTGTTCCTGTCAGGGGAGCACTGAACTGGCTGGCCCTCAGTGCTGACCCTTGATGACCGAGGCTCTCACCCCTCCTGAACAAGGCTGTTCGAGCTCCTGCAGTAGCTCCAGAGGTTATTTGGGGAGCAGAGCCATCTCCATGGTGTGTAGACATGGGGGAGGGAGAAGAGGCTGCTCAGGGAGGTGGCTGATACCATCACGACTTCAAGGACTTTGCTTGGAGCTTTTGCTGTCAGCTGACTGTGAGTTAAGTGTAATTTCTTGCACTACTCCTGCTCTGAAACTCCCCTGTAGCTGCAGGAGCATCTCCTTTGCCACAGGGCCCAGTATGATGCAAAGAGATCTCACCTTTAATGCCTCGGTGCACAGCCGTGCTGCTGGAAGGAGGAAGTATGAACAAGATGAAACTGCTCCAGCACCTTTAGGCCTCCCTGCTCACTTTTATTGGTTTTCCGGTCATCTTAATCCTCTCCTGCTCAGCAGAAACTATATTCTCCAGGGAAATGAACCTCCTGTGAATGCCCTTGAGCTTCTGATGGTAAGAGTAATGAGTTCCTTCCCTTTCTAAAAAAGCCTCTTTGGTAGATTCATGTTTCAATTTGCTTTCATGAGGGTATTTAGTGATAAGTAGTACCAAAACCTTCTCTGAGGCTCCTCACCCAAAGTTTTATGCAAATTGTATGTAAACTTACTCTCACCATGAACGATAACCATGAGATAGGTCATGTTTGAATGCCATTTTGTTCCTGGCTGTCCTGGGGCTCACCAGTGCCTAGTGTCCTAGCAGGGGTCCCCTAAGGTGTGCACCAAACCTGGAGCCATCCCCAAGGGGTAGGGAATTTAGGAGCAATGGTGGCTCATGAAACTTCCTGGGTTCCAGCTTACACTCTCCAAGTCCTCCTGCCACAGCATCCAGCCCTCCCAAATGGCAGTGGAGTTGTTCTGCCACATCAGCATCATCATGACTCTGTCCAGAAAGGAGCTGCCTGCACCCACAGGGAAATGAACCCTCAGTAGCCATTCAGTGCAAAAAACTCTGCACGTGGCTGCTGTTACAGGCAGAAATGGCCTGGCTCCCAAAATGGGATGGTGTGCCCTGGGTGGGCAGTGCAGGAGAATCCCACATGTCCCTTCCCTGTGGTGCTGGCCAAGCCCAGCCTGCACCCAGAACTAACACAGCCAGGGCCACAGCTTCCCAGGGGTGCCAAGGTGTTGAAAACTTGGACTTGGACATGGACTTAGTCATGTACTATGGACAGAGCATATCCTGCTCCCCAGTGCTTGCACACAGTTCAAATCCCACTTCCTCTGGTGCTCTTTCAATATTAGCAAGTCAGGTCATGTGTCTGATGGGTCAGGGACAGGGAAGTCTGATGAGGGCCTTTAGCTCTGTGTACATCTGTTGGGGTCTGCTCCCTTTCTGTGGCTCTTTCTGGGCCCTATTCTTGTTTTTTCTTCCTTTTTTTTTTCCCTCTTCAAAGGGAGTTGTACCTACAAACAGTAAGCACCCCTGGGATTGCCTCTGTCTTTGCTTTCCCCAAGATCACCACTGTTTGTGTTGCCATGCTGGAGGAGGAGACTGGGGTGTCACACAGACACACGACTTTTGGGAATGAAGAGTGGGTGCTTGTGATTTATAGCCCGAGCCCTAAATAACAGAACCTGAATCCATGCTTCATTTACACCTGGTGGCTTACACTGAGAGATCTGTGTGGGCTCCTTCTGTCTTGCTTTTTCATCCCAACTTTGGTGTAGCTTTCACATCACTGCGTGTAATTACTCCAGTGAAGAGGAGCTGGAGGGTTTGGAGAGCTGAGGAGGATTGGCTTTTCCAGTTCCTATTACAGAGGCAGTAACTTCTGCAATGAGTGAAGGCACAGGCAGTTCTTCAGTCACTGTGCAAAGCCAGGGTGTCAGGCCACAGGCAGAAGAAAGAAGCAGCTCTGTCAGCTCTCCAGGTATTTGGGGACCTCTGCTCTGGTGCCACCAAAAAAAATCATAGGCATTTCTCATGCACTACCCTAAGACCAACTGGACTGTTTGCACCACTGTTTTCTGGAATGGGTTTACATGCCATGCATACAAACTTTAGTTTCCTTTATCCCAACTTCCCTGTGCAGGCAATCCATAAGTAACCACCATGCCCAAAATTACTTGCCCACTTGAATTTGGATAACTACATGCTTTCCCAGCTGGTTTATTGTTCTGCTGCTAAATATTGCTCAGATACCCTAGCCATGCCAAGCCTGATTTTTATCTTCGGATTCTGCAAGGCAAGCTTTGCAATGCAAATTATTCCAGTATATTTGCAGGTCTGTGCTGAGGAGGAGATCCCTGGAGCTTGATCCTTCTGTTTCCCAGTGAATCATTATTGTTGTGTAGGTTGTATTGCCCCACCACTTTGAGATATGAAACCTGGGGTTTTGCAGGTCACTTGTCTTTTGTAAAAGAACACAGTGTCACAAAACCTCTGTGTGTGTCTAGCAGGAAACCAGCATTCCAGTGGTAATCACGCTGCTACTCGTATGCAAACCATTCTTCCAAAATCTCACCCAGAATCTATCTCTAGGCAAAGGCGGTGTCCCCTCAAGGCTTCACAGTGCTCAAGTGCTTAAGGAAGGAACTCTGACTGCAGACAGTGAGTGTTAGCATAGCAAAGTCTAAGGACAAGCAGGCAGCTTCCTGCAGGCCCTTTTGTCTCAGACAGGCAATTTAAAGCTTTACTTTCACTTAATAACCACAACAACCAAGAAAAGGTGGGAGAATCTTTCAATAATTATATGTTCATTCGATAAAGTGCACAGAAATGACTGTTTGAAAATTTTATTAACTCCTGAAGTTGCATTCCAGTTGCTCTGGTTAGGTGGCCTTTCTAGATAGAGTAGGCAACTTTATCAGCTGCCTCTGTGTGAGAGAGTTTGTGGCTTCCTTACACGGAACAAGGCAAGGATAGGTTAAAAAACCTTCCCCCACATAGTCCTGCTTCCCGAACAGCCAGCTATCTCTCTGCAGTCAGGCTGGGTGGATTAGCTGCTGTGCCAGGAAAGAATGATGATCCTCCTGCACCCACTCGCCTGTGGGGAGGGCTGACCCAGAAGGGAGCTGTGAGAGGGTAGGGAGTGCTCAGTGAGAGGAGGCACTTCTGCCTTGGCAGCAAATCAGAGCCTGTTTGATCACTGGATGGATCTAGGACATCCCCACAAAGCTCAGTTCTGCATGGGAAGTCTCATGGATTAAATGAATGTCTGGATCCATGGATCTGAATGCTTATGGCTGCCTCTTGCTTGCTTTGAGTGAGCTATTACACACTGTCAGAGTGATGTCTAAGCTGTTTTGTCACAGGCTTGCGTTTTTGCTAGGAACCCCCTGAGTTTCCTCTGTTTGCCCCTGCTTCATTCAGCCTGCCCCATCCACAGCTGCTGCAGTGGGGAATGTGGATGTGGACACTTGTCCCTGGTAAGGCACAGAGGGACACGTGTGGTGCCACAGCAGCGGTGACCTGGCAGGACAATGGACACAGGGTTTGAGTTTGCCACTGATGATCCTCTGCATAGAGTGAGGGGTTTTCAGACTGTTCTGGAGACCTAAACCAGGCAGTTTGGGTGATTTCAGCAGAATGCAGGCCAGGATCTGACTTTAAGTACCTTTCCTTGTATTCACAACTAATTTTAAAAAAATGTGGGCAATAAACAGCAAAATGTTGCTCACTTTAGCAAATGCAAGAATACAGACTCTTCTATTTTCTCTATTTTTGTGCTTTATTTGACAGTGGTTTTTGACTGACTTCCAGCAAGGCAATAGTCAACCTGACTAGTATTTGTCACCTCCTATGAGCTAAATATAATTTGGATTTTATTTACCTCATAGTATTTCTTTAACAAGATGTGTAATTCACTCTCTGATGTGAGGTTTTCCTGGGAAAAAAGAACTCCCCACATTGCTGTCCTTACACAAAATAAATAAAATCTTTCTGTCTTCTTGCCACATTTAGATCTATATTTATCCCTGGTACACAGAGGAGATATCAGCTTGGGAATTGGCACACTGAAGGAAAATAAATGAATTTACAGTAAAGCCTGGTTATTGTTTTTAAAGACCTATTGAAAGGAGAAGACTGTTCTTAATTTTCTCTCCTAATCTCATTTCAAGATGTTTAGCTCATAAAGTTCTGTTAGAACATGGGGCCTGGACTTTTATCTTCCCTCTCCAGCTGAAAGCCTGGAGGACACTCTGGTTTTTTGCTCCTGGCTGTGGTCACGAGGAGAAGCAGTAGCCAATACTGTGCAGGATCCTGTGGGCCAGGGCCGGACCAATTCCTTGTCCAGAAGTGAAAAGAGCTGTTAATCCTGCCTTGTTTGCTTTGCACACCACACCCCTGCTTATTGCCTACAATCTAAATTACAGAGGCGGCCAAACTCGCTTCCTGTTCCAAACAATGGCCCTGGCTGACACATCCCCTGGTAATGCACGGAGCAAAGTGCTGGAATGGCCTGGATTTGATGGGCTGGGCATGTGGGCACTGGTGGGCCCTGCAGAAGGGTCCCCACCTGCACCCCAGGCAGGATGGAAAAAAAATTAGGGGGCTGGAGAAAAATGTAGGGGCTGCTGTAGTGTGCTGTGGAGAGAAATTACTTTATGGAAGATGTTAATTAGAGGAAAGATGTCGAGAAATATGGAGAAAACTTCCTGAAAAGAACAAGATGGTCAAAGGTTTATGAATTTAGTAGGAATTCCCATAGGGAAGCTCGTTTGTAAGTGTCCAAGTGTCACAAGGTCTGAGTCATGCTTTTCTGTGTCAGAAAGATATTATTTTGTTGCAGGAAATATTTTCATTTGGTAGTTTTCATTTGAAGGATCATACATGGGAATATAAATTCTTATTTCTTCAGTTTATTTGACCTCTTCTAGGAAATGTATGCAACAATCAGAGCTGATGTTAGTCTTGTTTAACAGCACTATAGGGAAGAGTTGTGCTGCATAGAAGTCCCTCTGCAAACAGAGCATATATAGAAAACTTCCCAGGTATTTCTCAGGAACTGTACTGGATTGCAGCCAGATGTAGGTAACAAACCCAGCATTTCCATGTACAGAAATGTTGTGTTCACAGTGTCTGCCTGACAAAGGCCACTCCAAGGTGGCATGGGCACGTTGCTGTCCTCAGAATACCTGGCTACCAATGCTGAAGAATTCTGATTCTGGTGTATCAAGATGGTATTTGTGGTCTTGGGGTATGTAACAGCTTCCAAAACAGGAATTACCTTCCTCTTGCTTGAAACAGAGAATGTTACAGTGCGTGGACAGGGCCACTGCTGCTCCCCCATGTTTCCCCTGGTGCTGGTTCAGTTGTTTATGCTGCAGCTGACCTGGGAGAATAGTGAATAGTGCAGAGAAGGGGTGGTGAGTCAGGCCCATGATTAAGTGCAGGAAAACAAGCTGTGTGTGCAAAGTGATCTGGGCACCAGAGCTGGAAAATCCATCCTGCCCCTTGTGCTGCTGGTTTGAGGAGACTCGTGTTATGAAAGTGTTCCTGGGCCATTATTCAGACTTATTTTTCAGGGGATGCTGGCATATTGGGAAGCTTTGCATTTACTTCCATTTTAATGTTCTTTTGTTCTGCATTCTGACTCAGAAAAATACCTTTCCCTGTGAGCTCGAATCACATCTGGAACCAGGGTACCAGGATACCAGATACCTTAATCGGATATCTTAGCAGTTAGAAACCTTTTTCCCTATCTCTACCCCCACTTTGTCAGGGAATCCTGGGCATATGTTGTGAAGGTTCTCTCTCTCTGTTTTTATCCTTGCTTTGGGATCAGATGACGTCTGGCTCCATTGCTTTCTGAGCCTTTGGATAATTTGCTCTTTCCATTTCTCTTCCAGCATGATCTATATGATCCTCCCCTGAGACATTTTAATGTCTGGAATGAACTCCCCCATCTCTTCCAGAGAAGACTGAGGCAGATGATTAACTGTAGCCAAATCTACCCATTTCTCTCTAAATGATCCCTTACTGTCTGCTCCTTCCTTCCCTTGGTTTTAACAAACAACCTCATGAAACATCTGACTTCTTGTTTTTTCTAGGGAAAAATTTTAAACAAAACCACATTCAGACACACAGACACACATACACAAGGCAGACAATGAATGCTCAGAGACAACCAGCAGCATGCTCACAGAGGCAGGCTTATATACAGATACAATGACGTAAATCAACACCCAGAAGCATTTATTAAATTACCCAGATATATACACAGAGGGACAGGCAGATGGGTTAAGGCTGCGTTTTTATTGGTGGATAAATGAAAACATCACTTTAATGCCCACAGGAGAGTATTTTGGAAAAGCAGCGGCAGCAGCAGATATTAAAGGTGATAATATCTCTTTATTCACTCTTGCAGGCTAATTGGCTTGTCCTAGGAAAGGTCAACTACTGCTGCATAGCAAGTGTGAACCCATACACATTCATAATCAAAAATCAGCGTGAAAGCAGCATAGCAGTCAATCCCACAGTCATCCCCTGTTCCCAGGCAAGAAATGGTTCCCTGCCCTTGCACCCCTAAATTCCCATTTTTGATTGCTCTGGACAGCCATGTCTTCCTTTTCTCTTGCTCAAAGATATGCGAGCAAACTGAATCCCTGTGCACAGTCACAGGAAGAATTATTCCCAGAACCCAGCTACACAGTTCTTAATGTATTAAATACACTGTTCCTTGAATGCCCATCATCCTTAAAGAATGGAGCACTAACTCCCACACCCAATTAAGGAGGCATTTTAGCCACAGATGTAAGTTAACTGAAACAACTGCATGAATTAAAGTGAACAAATATCGGTCTTTTCAGGCCCACATGCAAGATTTCTCATTAAGAACTACTGCTAGGCTAACTGTAATTTCCTTAGATGAAGCTGAACCATGGGAGTCACCTGTGCCTTCATTATGGTTCCAGTGAGGTGTAAGTTACAAACATGATAACTCAGCCCTATCAACCCTGCTCACACCTTCCTACCCACTGCCCCAGTCCTGCTAACTTCACCCAACACTTTCTTTGGTTCTTGTTTCACTGTTTAATTCAGATAAGTGTTTAGGACTGTAATGATCTTTGCTCCTGACTGCAGGACAAACAAGAGGCCAAACCCCAGCTGCCTGCACTCACAAACAAGGCCTGGAACACACAGAATGCCTTTATTTTCCTGCTGTTGATAATGATAACCCAGCCCTGCTCCACGCTGCCCACGTTGCATCCACTCCCTTTGCTCCCATCACCTGTGTGGCTGTGGTAAACAGATGTAAATTGATATCTGCCTTGGTGCAATTTGCTGGTGGAGTTAACCAATCCACAAGATGTTTTGCAGCAACAGCTGTACCATCCTTAATGCTCTCAAGGTCTTACTAGAGGCTCAAGAGCTGGTGCTGGATAGCTGGTGTTTTCCTGCAATGCCTCATTCTGCATTTTTATTTTAAAGCTTTCTGTAGCATTAGTGAGAGCTTAATCCAAATGTTCTCTTCTCAGATTATCTTTTTCAAGTTCTGAAAAAATGGCTTTATATACTGGAAGAAATTTAAATATCATAGAAAACACCTCCATTTTACAATGTTGTAGTAGCTCAGAAAGTCTGATTTTGATGGTCAGCTGCAGCCTTGGGAACTGTTAAAGTTACAGGCATATATAGAGGTTTTTTAATGACTTTTTTATTTGTTTATGATGTGTGATGCATTTCTTCTAGGTATATGGTACACTCTGTTTATTACTGACCATCTGTTCTTTTCAGAGACAAATTCTCTGGATGTGTCATCTTCATCTTCTTGCTCTCTTGCATTTCACCTGAGGACTGTCCTAAGAAAATGACTGTTATTTTTCTATTTTCTCTTGCCATTTGGATTGTAAGGCCTTCAAGGATATTATACTTTCAAGAAATAATCTATTCTCTGCCGATGGGCAGGTAAAATGACAAGGTATGTAATGACCAAAGTGTTCTTTAGCTGTATCTGTGAATCCATAACCATGAAAGATAACCACATTAAATTGATGCACCTCTCTGTCCTCTGTATTTGTTTGCTTAGACTTCTTAGGCCAGGGTCTGTGTTAGATGTATTTACAATGTTCTTAGCACAACAAAGCCTCCAGCACTGAATGATGTGCATTATCATCAGATGGGAGTTTATACTTTTTTTTAATAGCCCAGCTCATATTAAGGTGGAAAAGTGGGAGAGCTTCAGCTGCCCTTTGTGTAACATTGTTTTGAAGGGATTGTAACACAGGAATTTCATTATAAAAACAGTAATTAAGGATGTTTTATCTTCTCTTTCTATGACATCTCTTCACCAGAGAACCTGTGATACTAATTGTGCTCATTGATGATTTTTCCCAATTCTGCTTTTTTTCCTTCTCTTGGTCTTAAAAAAAAATAATCCAAGTCTTTCAGCAGTTCATCCACTTCTAATTTCACTTCCCCATTTGTTGGTTCAGTGAGAGAAGAGACACTTCCCCAATCTGGGGACTACTTTTTTCTTTCTTAGCTGTTCTTCCTCTGTTTTGGGGAAACTTCACCTTATTGTGACAAGCTCAGAGCTCTGCATCATACCCCATACTTTCTTTTGACTTTTTATGCTTGGTAGTGTTACAATGATGTTTTATATGTGTCAAGAGCTAATAAAGCATTTCAGACTGATTAGCACTTGCGGCTTGGAATGACTGGTAGGATGTAATCTATTGATGAAATAGGAAGTATTAGCTGGACGTGGGAACAATAATGCAGACAGTGTAATGGAAATGGTGACTTTTCACTGAGTCCTGTCAAATGATAATTTTTTACGTACATCCTGATGGTTGTAAGATTGAAAGTAAATGGAGATGGTAGCCTGATGAGAGCTCACCTTTTCCAGGGCTTTTTTTCATGCCTGGGCATATGGGTGGCCCTGGAAGAAGGCCATAAAGAAAAAGTTTAGAACTGCTGTAAATTGGAAGGGTGAAGGTGAGGGATACCTTAGCTGTACTATCTGGTTGGGAGAAGCAAAGCAAAAAAGGAAATTTCAGGCTCTTTCCTCTCTGTATCTTCTGCTTATTTCTTTCCTATTGATTAATTGCTTCATTTTAGTTGCCTCTTTATTTCTATTTGTCTAATTCAGATGTAGACCTGGTATTGTAAGAGCTGGGACTTCCTCTTTCCACTTAAATTAATCTCTTCACCACAGAAACTCTGTTAATTCTGCTTCATTTCAGATACCTTTAACCTACTTTGTACAGTGCTTCATCGCACTAAATCAGATCTGGGAAAAGTCAGACTGGAGTGCTGCTCAGATCAGCAGATGGCAGGCTCCTTCTAGCAATTGGTACCACCAGCTTCATCCTACATCCCCCTACATCAGAGCATCTGATGATGACAGGCAGGAAAAAAAGTATTTCTGCATCATGCACTCCAGAGTGTGCATTATGTCAGTGAGGAATCAAAGGTATGTTTGTCCCCAGGGTCTGCACAGCGCACAGTCAGCCCTGTGCTGTGATGTGCATCCGCTGGGAAAGCAAGAATCCAGCGACTGAGTAATTTGGAGAAGGGTAGAAATCTGAATGCCAGAGATGTCAGAGAATTGCAAGCTCACAGCAGAGTCTGATTTCCCACTTACTACTCCTCTGTGAGGTGTCTTTTAGAATTACTGTTAGTCTCAGGAGTAGGTAATGAGAAATTTGGGGAAAAGAAAGAGCTCCTTGTAAATCCAATCTTTATTTTATGTGCCTGTGGTCAATGGTGCCCTAATCAAGGCCTTCCTTTCCTTGGAGGCAGTTACTTCTTGCAGGGTGTGGGTTCCTTTAATCTTTATCTATTTAGGTTTAAGTGTCCATCACCCCTTTTGGGAAGCAATTCAGTTGTCCTAAGTTTTATGACTTACTGAATCCTCTTAACACCATCACACTGATTAATTTAAACACACTTCAAATGCAGGACTTCTAGCATTACTAAGACTGCATCTCTTTGATGTTTTAGGTGCTTGCTTGAATGTGTTGTATTCCCCAGTTTCTCTAAAGAATGGTTTAAAAGTATTTTTTTAACAATACAGCATTGTTATGAAAATGAGCTGACTAGTGAGTCTGATAGCAGGAATTTGCTCTGAGTCAACAGTGGCAATTTGCAAGCATTGACTAATGAATTCCGTAATCCAGGCAGCACCTCTGTGAATAAGGGAGGAAAGCTCCATTATCTCTAATATGCATCGAGGATCCAAACATGAGAGGAGCAGCTGCTGTGTAAGAGTCTAAACTGATATTGAATACAATTTGGGAATTCCTGGTCCTTGTTATTCTGTTTGGAAAAACTGTATTTATCTCACATCTCTGAACAGACAACTCCCAGGGATGTGCTAAGCAGACAAAAGAAGCAGTTTGGGTTTTTCTCTTACAGAAAGCATGACTGTGGTAGGCCCTTACAGCCTCTGACAGAAAATTTTAGTGAGAGACAGTAAAAGGTGATGTATCTCTTCTTCCCTCTTTGATTGACCAGGAAAAGAGTTTGTCAACTCATGTGTTAATGTTGTAACAATGTAAAATGAACCAAGAGTAATTAATAGTGTAGTAAGTGATTGATATTACTTTTTCTTGTTTTCTCTTTTAAAGCATACAACAAATCCTGCAAAGCTCCTGTGGGGACAGTGGTCAGAACATCTCCTGTTGAGGCATCTAATTGTGTCTGGCCCTTGCCACAGCTGCTCTGTTAGTTCCCTCATAGCTTGACAGGTATCCACTGTATGGGTTTACACTCAGACAAAGTGACTTTAGTCAATATTTTCTTTTCCTGCATAGGTTCTGGCATCTCAAGTGCTTTCTCATAGCCCCTCACCCCTATGAAACCTGTGCTAGTGGCACTGAGCACTTGACACAAATTGCTGCCTGCTTTTCTTTCAGAATATCACTTATCTTCTGTTTTAAGACATGGTTGTAGGTAGGCATTGCTAAGCTTAAGAAGGCATGTCAGGAGAGTGCTTGTGTGTTAGCAGCCAGAAATGACCTCTGCAGAACACCTGATGCAGCTGAGTGTGGATCTCCAAGAGACCAAATGCTGCTAATGTACAAAAAATGGCAGTTTTTTCTTAAAACTGTAATCCCAGGTATTTGCAAGTGATTGTGTTAATGCTTTTTCCTGGTTTTACAGACATACAACTGAGCCGATGAATATTCTGAATAACATATGTCACAACTGAATTGGTTTTGGAAAAGGGGGAAAGAAAGTCTGTTGCTGACCCACAAGTCTTATCTGCTTTAAACTGGTAGGTTTACCTCCAGTGGGTGTATCCATGGTGGGTATATCCCAGGTTTCTAGGCTACAGTGTCCTTCAGGAAGCAATGCTTCTGTTTACAAAGCCTATTATGAAATGGCAGTGAATAATAAAAAGAGGGCAAGATACAAAGAAGTGCAAATGAAAGGGCAGAGTCCAGGAGTAGAGTACAGAACTGGCAGGTGGGTCTGAATTGCCCTTCTGTCAATGTCCTTTCTTCTGAAGGAAACGTCTTTACCTCTGCTCACTCCCCTGCCAGCCCCACTTTTTAGTTTTGGTCCAATTGCACTGATATTTCTGCACAATAGAACAAATCTCTCTTTATCTCCTTTCCTCTTCAAATTTGACCTGTACCTAGAGGCCTTGCCTTAGAGGAACTTCTGCTTGGTAGTAGTATTGACAATAATGAATAAATTATTCAATTTTCACTTTCAGAGGTTGTATTTCTCTTGTAGCACAGAAATGAAGTATTTCATAGAAAACCTCACAAATTCTTGAATTATTCAAAACTGGTATCATGCCCAGAAGCACCTTGTGAGTAGCTAGAGGTATATTTTCACTGATGTGCTTTTTATTGTGAATTATTTGCTCAGTGTTTATTATTTAAATGAATGATTGTCTCATATTCACCATAAATTTCTAGTTGGATTTGTTCATTTGGGGGGAAAAAGAAAATATGCAGCAATTCCCCAAACACTACCTTGAAATACTGCCAAGCATGTATACCTGAGATATCTGTTGTGCTGCATGGAGCCAAAAGTAGAAGTCTGGAAGAACAAAAAAGCCAGGATTGCAACTGAACCATCTTCTATTTGCTATAATTAATAGGAGATATGAGGAAGGGTGTTAATTTTAATGTGTGCAGCCCTGGGTCACATACCGGCTATTTATTGCAGGTTGGATGGCTAATGTGCATTTTGGCGAGCTGGGCAGCCAGCAGCCTGTTTCAATTTCACTTGTCTAGACAGGGTTTTGGGTTGCCCTGTTCTGGCAGGCAATGTGAGATTTCATGCCTTGATCTTATCGTGCTCTGCTGAGTTTACTTCAGAGAGAAGAACACCTGCAGCCCAAGAGTGAGGATTCAGGGGGAGCTGCAAATGCACAGCACGTCTGAGGATTTGGACCTCGGTCCTTGACAGGCGTTGCTGAGTGGCTTTTGCAGTGTCCCAGTGGATTTCAACACTTTGGAATGGTGGATTTCCAGACTTGCATCCTTTCATATAACTCATGGGTTGAGCGCTATAGACCAGCCTTGATTTTTTGCTGCCTTCTATGGAAAACAAGTGGAGAACAACTGCTCTAATTTGCCAGGAAATTCACTTAAGGACACCAGACTCTTACATAACGTCCTCTTGTTGTCAAGCAGCTCTCAGTGAGGACAACTGTGGTAGATTTAAAGCAGTGGTTTGAGCAGGTGGCTCAAACTGGAATATTCACTGGAATAGTCCCACTGGTTTTATTTCTGAGTGATGTGTTGATGCAGGTGAGTGTATGTGAATTGTCCTACTATCAACACGATTATCATTTGTACCAGAACAGTGCCTCAAATCAAACAGGTCTCCCTTGTACCAGGCACCCTATGAACTCCAGAAAACAGACAGTTCCTGCAGTGAAAACTTGCATCTAAACAAAGCTGTCCTTTTCTACTTTGGTTTGCAAGTATCTTTTATTATTATTTTTATTGCAGTTCCATCCATATTTATAGGTGTAAGTAGATGTGGGTTTGTTCAGGGTAAATGCCCGCGTTACTCACCCCTCACAGTATCTGGTGTACAAAGCTCTGTGAGAACTGCCTGTAATGTTTACTGCACAATGACCAGTCACTTTACTGAAGTTCAGGAGATGATTACCCGGACTATGAGATATTGACAATTTGAACCTCTATCTATAAAAGATATTTGTCTTCCTGTTGGTTGTATTATTTGTCATTAAATGAGTGGCTTTCTTCTAACCTTTGCCAAGCTGCATAATTCTGCATAATCTTATCAACTGGTACTTGGGAGTACTCTGGAGACTTCCTTGCTTTTTATAAATAATTTTGATGCTGACATGCAACAAAAGTATCCCTCAAATTTGCTAGTAATTGATAGGTTAAAAACCCTTCCTTTCTGAAAGTGTTTAGACAGCAATTCCCCTGTCAAATGCAAGCCTGTTTCAACAGAACAGCTCCATAACAACACACGTGATGGACATGCTCTCTGTAATTGCGGTCCAGCCGGTCATGTATTGTCTCTGACAGCAGCCACTACAAAAGGTTTTATGGCAAAGGTTCCCAAGCCTTTCCAGTAGCAGCTTGCCTCTCCAACAGATAATCTGTGTGTGACTCGTGATGCAAATAGATCAGATGAAAGAGCTTTCTCTGGGGTGGGCTGGTGACTGCAACTGCTGGCATCTCTCTCGGCATGGTGACCTATCGGAGAACTATTGCACGGGGAGATGCCACCAGAAACAAAGTCAGGGCACACACTCTGGAATAATCGCCTCACCTCAGAGCACACCCTCTCCCAACCTCCCTCAATCAGAGGTGAGCTTACACTTTTAAGTATTTCAAGTATACAGGTTTATACTTTCTCTGAATATGTTGCAAGCACGATCTAAAACAGCCCTGTAAATTCCTTCTAAATTCTGCTCCTTGGTAATACGCATTGTGAGGGGTCTCACAGTTCAATGGCATGTGCATGTATTACATAAAATGTATTTTCTTAAATTGGTCCTAACCTGGTTGTGCAAATAAGGAAATTGGAAACAAGAGTTCTACCACTGAGAAAAAAGCAAGTACCGATGGTATCATTTCTCTGGGCATGGCATCCATATTGCACACAGCATCCCTCAGCTGTTAAGCGGTTTAGAGGGCTTAGAAGGGAGTTGGCTTTTTCATTACTTGCTTTTTTTTTTTTTTTTTTTTGATAAACGAATAAACGATTGTGCTGCTTCACCGACGATCAGAGGACATTCGACACCCTGCTCAGCACAGAGTGAGAAGGTGCTGCTCTCCCTAGGCTTCCAAGGGCCGGTGCGTTGGGGAGCACAGCCGTTCTCAGTTTCCCCATAAAGCCAGAAGAAAGGGAATATCACTGCTGAAGTGCCAGCAGCCTGCCACAGCCTTCCTTGGCTATTCTCTGCAGGTGTTGTACAAGAGCTTAACGCTGGGGTGAGGATGCTCAAAACTCAACCTGTGAGGATTTGTCACCTGCAAGGAGACGTGGTCAGAACCGCTGTGCCCTGCCCGAGCTGCTGCCAGCGCGGGGGCTGCGAAAAGGAGACACTGACCGGGGACACCGACCGCCCTGAGCCTTCCCCACCTGGGGGTTCCCCTCATGGTGGAGGGGCCCCGCACACCTCCAGCCCTGCCCAGCCTCATGCCCCGATGAGCCGCGCTAGCGTTGGACGTTGAGAGGGATTTCTTCACAAAAAGGGTGAATTGACATCGGAACGGGCTGCCCAGGGAGGTGCTGGAATCACCGTCCCCGGAGGTGTTTAAGGCAAAGACAGGACACGGCACTCGGTGCCGCGGTCTGGCTGACGAGGCAGCGTTCGGTCACAGGTCGGGGCCGATGATCTCAGAGGTCTTTTCCAGCCCGAACGATCGCGGGGCTCCGTGAGGGGCGCGGCGCTTCCCGCGCACCTCCCGCGGCCGCCGCTGCCCGGAGCGGCTCCGCGGCCATTGACGTCAGGCAGGGCGGCACGTGACGGCGGCGGGGCCAATCGCGGCGCTCGGAGCCGCTCGGGCAGAGGGGCTGTGTCGGCAGCGCCCGCCGCTCCCGCCGCCTCCTCCTGCTGCTGCCGCGGCGGCGGCGCGCGTGGGGACCCGCACACACAGACACGCACACACACACACAGCCAGGCACACTCGCACACACGCGCTCGCACCCGCTCCCCCGGGCGCGCACCCGCACCCACATACATGCACGCGCGCCGCCGCACGCTCCCGCGCACACGCCCCGGGGGGAAGGAAGGAGCCGCGGCCGGACGCCCCGCAGCCCCCGCCGCCGCCGCCGCCGCCGCCGTTAGGAGCCCCCCGCGCCGCCACCGCCGCCACCACCGCCGGCTTTTGTCCGCCGCCCCCGCGGGAGCCGACCCTCCGCTCGGCCGGCGCCCGCCCGGCAGCATGGACGCGGCGCTGTGACCCGCCGGGGGCGGATTGGGAAGTTTGAATAAGGATTTTATCGCTTCCCTTTCCCCCTTCTCCCCTCGGTGCGGCTCAGTCCCTACCCCCATCTTCCCCGACAGGTTTTATTGTTTTTTGCCTTTTTTTTTTTCCTTTTTCCTCTTCAGCGTGCATTTTTTTTTTTAATCTGCCGCGTGGGGTTGGATTTTTTTTTTTGCTATAGTTTTTATTTTGAATTTTATTTTGTTTGGTTGTACCCGTCTCTACCCAGCGTAGAGACCGGTCCCCGCGGGCGGCCGAGCGCCACCCCCGACCCGGCCCGCGGGGCTGCCATGGATCGCACCGGCGGCTCCGGCGGGGGCAGCGACCGCAGGCAGCCCGAGGAGAGCAAGCCGCTGCTGGGCGAGATGTCCGCTCCCGAGGGGAATAAAATGGGTGCCGCGCCGTGCCGGAGAGCCCTGCTCCACTGCAACGGCATGAGGTACAAGCTGCTGCAGGAGGGGGACATCCAGGTGTGTGTCATCCGGCACCCCCGGACGTTTCTCAGCAAGATCCTCACCTCCAAGTTCCTGCGGCGGTGGGAGCCGCACCACTTGACCCTGGCGGACAACAGCGTCGCATCGGCCACGGTAAGAGCCCGCCCGGGTCCGGCGGCCCCGCCGCGGGGGCGGACACGGAGCGGCCGCGGGGCCCGGGGGATGCCCCGAGCTCTGTCCCCGAGCGGCCGGACCTGGCGGGGACCCCCGGGCCGCCGGTGGGCGAGGGCGGGATCGGCTCGACTGGGTCCCGGAATGCCGGCGAAAATCCTGAAAGGATTTTTTTTCTCCTTGTTCGTAATCCTATGGATGTTTATTTTTGCAGTTTCGGTGTTGCCTTTTTTTTTTTTTTTTTTTTTAATTTTCCGAGCAAGGCTGCTATTACTGTTATTATTGTTGTTGATTTTTTTCCCTTAAAAAAAAAATTCCTTCCCTCTGAACATGACCCCGACATGCAGTCACCATACTGAGCCCTTTCTATCCGAAAACAAAGTCGGCAGATACCTGCTGGCACCTTGGCCAAGTTGGTGGTGAGGGAGGTGGAAGATGCTTTTAATTCGAGACAGAAGGCTCGGGTTGTGCGCGGACTTTGCTGTGGTTCAGGCCTGCTCTGGGGGCTCTGGTTTGGCGGTCACATAACCTGCCCAGATACAGGCAACGTGATTGGAAAATATGGAGATTCCTTCGGGGTTTTTCTTCCTGCTGGAAAATGATGCAAGAGAAAAATGCGAGGTGGTGATATCAGCGTTACAGAAGATGTACAATAGACGGATATAGCCTTGAAAAATACGATTTATATTTTCATATCCAACTTAAAATTTTATGGCCAATATTATTTGAATATTTGTGGAGTATATAGACTGATTACGCATATTTTATCTAATAAGCGATTAACAAAACACGTTTTACACTGATCTTTAATCAGTCGGTACTTGGATCCTGTCTTTTTTGATTTATGTGTAAATGTCTCATTTTTTCTCAATGGCTTCATTCTGGCCTTCCTATAGGACACTGATAGGAGAGAGTGGATTGGCTTTTGTGTAGATTTCTGTTAATGGTGTGTTTCAATGGATTTCATCCAGCCTGTGCTGTGCTCGGAGGTTGGGTTTTTTCACACCTTGCTACACAGACATAGTGTGTGTAAATGTCTCTCCTGCATCATGCTCTGCTCTGAGGTTTTCAGAGCAGGTTTTCAGTGGGAGCTACTTTAACCTTCAGGTAGGCCAGCTGCCTGATCTCACAGAGCTCTTTTCTGTGCCACAATGACATCTCTGCTTGCCCTTTCCACTGGGCTCTCGAGGATGTTCCCAAGGGAATATTTTCTTTCTTTGATAGAACTACTGCCTAAAGAGAGAAGGAAGATTTGGTCGAGCACTGCTGGAGAAAGCTCCTGAAAGACACAAGCACGAGGAGTTTTTGCAGTTCTTCATTTTGTTAAGATACCATCATTGTAGAGGGGGAGTTGAATATTAGTGGAGATGAGGCATTTTCCTGGCAGTACCCATACTGATTATTCCTAAGCCGAGGAGGAGGATACGGGTAGAGAGAGGCATGATCACGCTTCAGATGTTGTTCTCTGCAATGTGGCAATACCAGGCATGAAGTTGTATTTTTACAGGACACGTCAAACTGCTCGCTGGCAAATCTGTCACCAGAGAAACCATCTCTGAAAAGATTTCTGAAGTCCTATGGGGCCGTGCTTTAATTAATGTTGAGGTGTTCTCATTTCTAATTATTTTATGTGTATAAATAGCAAGAAGATACTAAAGCATTGTGCGTAGCATTGCAGGCTCCATTTTGTTGAGCACTGCTCTTCGTGCTTGGTCTTGTGCCCTAGCATTTTTTCCCAGTGCTAACTCACCCTACAAATCCAGTTGCTCACAGAAATATCTGTGCTTTGTTGTTTCAAGCAGTGTCTTTGGTTTAGGGGTAATTAGGGCACAAGGATAAGATCTACATTCACTTGTTGCCTGTGTGGTCAGGTTTAGCAGGTATCTTTCAGACATTGGTTCTATGATACCTACATTTTAGTCTTTTTCATTTTGAGCTGGAAAGATGTGATTTAAACAAAAACCGTGGTAGTTTAACCCCCCACCCCCTACAGAAATGGGGTACAGGCACAGTGCCAAAACCTCCTCAAACTGGAGGTAGGTGTTTGAATGCAACTAATTTGGTTTTCAAGAGCTATAGAAAATTATCCATTCTGTCCATTGAAAGTGAGCGTTGGGGGCACTCAACAGCTTTGATAACAAGGTCATTTTTACACATGGGGCTTTCGACAGGCAGGATGCTTTATGAGCAGCCAGTAATTAACCTTCACATCATCCCTTTGCAAATCCTCTGGCATGACGAGTTTTACTGCATTCTATATAACATGAATAAAATTGAACGGGAAAATAACATCACTTTGTTTTGCATTTGAAAGCAAAAGTTGTAATGACAGCTAAATCCAGATCTGGCAAATTATGTCCCTGAGTACAGAGGATAAGTTATTTGTTGATTCTAAGCACTTTATATCCTTTTTATTGTCACTTGAGACATATATTTGAATTAAATTCTTCTCCCTGCAAGCTCTTACTTGTCAGTCCCTGGGCTGCAGTATAGAAGTTAACATTAGTTTGTATATAGATTATTCATCCATAGTTTATTCCATGAATAGACACGGTATGTGCCCACATATATGTCTGAATAATGAGACTCTACCTATATTTTTTTGAGAGATAACTAATTTTGTTGTTTATTTAGGCAGCTACAATTTTTGTCCTTTTGCCAAGATAGTTTTTGGTAGCAGAAGTGCTATGCCAGAATCCAGTGGAGCAACTGTTAGGCCATCTTGTTTTAGCAAAATTTAGCGTGGAAAAAAAGAATGTTCTCTATAAAGTGCATTTTTTGGCTGCATGACAGGTGACTGTTTCATTTAAAATAAGTCTGTGTTAATTAAATAATAATAATAAAAGTGTATTCTGAATTGATACAGACACCTAGTTAACAAATGTGGAAAGGTATTAATCTGTGGACAGTGCCATAACTGTAGGTGTTAGGACTTCATCTGGTTTATTTCCATGGTTTCATCTGGTGTGTTTCCATTGTTTGTTTCATGTTGTTATTTCTCAGAGAATTGCTTAAATATACCAGGGTGTCACCATTATAGTTTCACTCGCATCATGTCCAGGGTTTCATTCTGGTTAAGAAGGTTTTTGGAGAAAGGGAATACAGATCTGTAGCTTTTTTTCTGTTTTGTTTAGTTACTGTAAATGCTGAAGTCCCAGTAGGAAATTTTGACACTTAGAAACTTTGTTTGTCAGGCAGCAGCTTGCCTGGGGATGAATTTGACTTTCTCCCCCATGGGAGGAATAATGTTTATTTTATAAACACCTACCGAACTCAAATGTAGCACCCTTACTAATTTTTTTTTTCACCAGTGAGATCTGTCCTTTCACAGCTAGAGGGGCAGTGTTAGCAAAAACAAATGGAGAAATAAAGTCCAATTTAATATTTCTGAAATTGTTTTGTTTTGTTTTTGGGAGGGGCAGGGTGGGGTTAGGAGTAACCCTTTCTTCAGCAGAAATGTAAAATCTGATTTTCAGTAGTTTAAACATAGGTGTTTCATGACTGTTGTGTGTCTTTAATATTCTTCTGCATTGTCTCTTTCGTGTCTCTGCCCTGCTTTTCTCTTTCATTCTTTCTCTTGCACCAGTGGGGAGTAGATGTTGAGTTTTAAAGCCCTGGGTTGCAGGGAAGACTTGTGATACATATGTATGTGCAGCAGACAAGGAAAGAATAAATAAGTGATTCATTGTCTCTGGCTAGGGATGACCTCTCTAATTCCCATCTGGAAAGATAAGGCTTTATTGAGACCATGAAGTTACTCATTAATATCCCTCAAGGAGGTGGAAATTGGCTTTTTGTGCCCGTTTCGCATTTCTCGGGTTTGCCTTGGCGGGTGGTGGGTGTAATGTAAATGTTTTGTTCAAAGCTGGTGACAATCCTGAAAAGACTTGAGTTTCTTTTAAACATTTTTCTCTGCAGACATGATGTGTGAGGACAATAGTTTATTGACAGGCTGGCTAATCGTAAATGCATTTGAAACAAGGATGTAAGTGGATTAGGGAACTGCATTTGTGTTTTCTTCTAGAGACGAGAACATACCTAATTAATATTAAATGAGGCAGGGCAGGATGATCTGTTTCAAACAGGAGAAGTGGAGTAGAAAATTGTCTTCTAATTGTTTTTTAAAATTCAACAATTCTGCTACTGCATGTGTTTCAGCATGCTATTACATGTCTTTCCTTCCTTATTTTGGTAAAGTTAGAACAAAAATTCCTATCAAGCTGGACTCATTGTTTACTTTAGCACAGATTCCCATTAGTTTAGAAAAACACACTTCTTAAAATTAAATTTCCTTTTAAAAACAATTAGCCCAAGAGGGAAGTATTATGCAGAGCTCAAAAATTTCAAAACAATCTTACAAGAAGAATTTTTAAAGCTTTCCTGAAAAAGGAATAATGTAGTATTGTACAGATTGCAAGTAGAATTAATATGAATCTTTAATAATAATAATAAACAGTGTTCAGTAAACCAAGTGCTGTCTTTAAGTCCTGCACTGTTGATGAGGCTCTTCGAATGTGATTTTAGACTAGATTGATGTGTCTGCCATCATTACATATATAAATAAGTATGAACACATAAATAACAAAACAATTTAAGATAATTTTTTGGTTTGTTATAGTAATGGAAGGACAAATTACTATTTAAAATTAATATTTCTCATGGTTTATTGTTGCAGATGATGGCTTTTATTTGATAAGAGGTACCTATAGGTTTTGGGTGTATATATATTTGAGTGTACATATATTTGCCTGTTCTGGGTTGTTGGTATTTGTTCAGGTATTTGGTTCAGGTGCATCAGAAAGAGCACTGAATGTCATAATTTGCATAAAAGCTAGGACAATATAGAATTCTCTGCAAATTGACAACAAATTGCTCCATGTTATCTGTACTGATGAAATTGAGATTCTCTTTCATAATTGAAGGCAGGCATGTGCCTGCATTAACAAGCCCCAAATTTTTCTGAAGATCTGGTGATTTAAGGGAATATTGCTTTGCTGTGACAAATTTATTTTATTGCTATATTAGCTAGTAGTTCGACATAACAAAACCTAAACTGATATTTCTTTAAAGTTGTTTAATGGCTATCAAACATACCTTTGCATATATAGTTCCTCCAGTGGTTAAAAAACATATTTTAAGTCAGTAGTGTTAAGGTATGTGTTTATATGTCACAGGGCTTATATAAAATATGAAAACAGAAGCCATATTCATTGACAGAGTGAGAGCTCTCAAGGCTATTAGTGTTAACACCCAGCCAGTAAATTTTACATGTTCAGGAACATAAATAAAAAGGATACTCAGAAATACTTGTGTCTCATTTTTCGTTTTGGCCGAGGAGTAAAGATGTGGTGCTAGTAACTATGTAGTGGTAATAGTCCCCATGGGAGAGACTGTAAATTGCCTCTGGTCCTCAATGGGACCTGATCCTGCATCAGAGCAGGGCTTGGAAGAGCTCAGCTTCCCTCACAGGGCTGGGCCTTCGTGGAGCTCTGAGATAATATTTCATTTTTTTTTTGTAGTGGAGCACTGTAACTGTGATTATAATAGTGATAAGAAGAGTCTGATGGATCATCCAAGGTGGGGTATAGTCCTTCTAGGAAAGGATGTGCTGCCCAATCCCTGGAAGTGCTCAAGGCCAGGTTGGACAGGGCTTGGAGCAGCCTGGAACAGTGGAAGGTGTCCCTGCCCATGACACAGGGTAGAACAAAAGGATCCTTAAAGGTCCCTTACAACCCAAACCACTTCACAATTCTGTGAAACTCACCAAGAATGTTTGGGTTTTTGGAGGTGAGAGGCTGTGCTGAGAGTCCCATCTGCATCGGTGTTCCAGTGTAAAGATTAGGTTTGCTTTCTTAGCAACTGTGGGAGAACAGAGACTGAAACTTTGGTCCCACCAAAATCATTCACACAACTGTGTGAACTGAGGGGCCTTTTTGGAGGAAAAAGGTAGTAGGTGTAATACATAGAAAAGAGTGATTTTTTTGGATCTGTTCAATTTATTGCGTATAATTTGTGGGTACTTTTCAAGTTCCTAGGTAACAGATGAGTTTAACATGATACAATTTCCTTCTATGTTAATAAGCATGGCTGACCTAATGGGTTTTACTCATCTCCTCATACAGGATTTATGAGGGAAGAGACGTACCTCAAATAGTTCAAGCTTTTTGGAGTCTGTAGAAGTAATTAGATTGTGGGTTGCATGGGTAGATTGTGGCTTGTTTGTTGGTGTTTTGAGCAGTGCTGGTTGCATCAGTTTTTTTCAGTGTGTTCATAGGTAACATAGTGCTTGATTCCACAAACAGCCAGGTGTTTGAAGGTGATGGATACTTCAGCACTTATAATCCATTCAGAGAGCTTGTGCATGTATGTGCACTCAATAAAATAACTCTTTTTTTGCACCATCTGCCGATGCAGTGTCATTGGCAGCAGTGCTGGCTGAGTCAGCCCTGGCCTGTGCCGTTCATTTGTGCATCTGTGCCATACCCTGTCAATCCATCTTTTGTAAGCACTTAACAGTTTGCAGGGTCAGGTTGAGAAAAACCTCTGTGAGCTGGCTGGGGAACACTCCCTCTGTCTGAACCTTTTGCAGATTTGTTGTCTGTCTTTTAACTGGATCAGGGAGCTGATGTGTTTCAGTGCTTAGTCTGCCAGACTGTTGAGGAAGAAGAGAGCGGGAAACATGGCAGGCTGGAATTGGTGCCAAAAAAAATGTATTATTAAATCTCTGCGTAAAATTTTCCTGTTTTTCACAATATTTAAGAATGCAGGGACAACACCAGGAAAAGGAAAAGACAATTGAAAAGCATACATTATAACTGATCACGTCAGTGGTGAGTGAAGTTTTAGCTCTTGTGGTTGTGGAGGAAAACATGAAGAAGTCAGAACCAGATGCTAAGTTAAAAGGCCATTACTTCATAGACATAAAAATCAGGAGAGTTTAATATTCTCTAGGTTTTGGAAGAGGGGACTCATGTTCCAGGATTTGTGGACATTTGTTGTTACTGGTGCTGCTGTTTCCAGTACTTGAAGTGATTTGTTGACTTTGCCCTTTGGGCTGTCCCATGACTGATGGGTCAGGGCCAGTAGAGTGGGAAATACAAGCAGGTAACCTGCCAGGTCACAGACTGTGGTGTCCAGAGCATGAGGGTATGGTGAAGGCTATGTTCTTCTACTTTAAGCTGAATTTTTACTAAGCTTCTAAATAATAAGTATTTTTCCTTTTTTGAGAAACTTAACAAAAAGGTGTGTGTTTTTTCTGGATTCGAGTGTTTCTGCTAGACATGTGCCATTACTAACTGAGCTCAAGAAACTCGTCAAGTTGCAATTACTTAAATCTGAACTGGAAGTACAGTCAGTCACGTACATTCTTGGTCTCGCTCTGTTGAGATCAGGAGGGTAACTCGAGGAGAGGGGATTACCATTCATTGCCTGTACCGTGAATGGCAGGATGTGCTGCTCACAAAGCCAGCAAGGTTCAGCGAGGGATCTCCGTGCTGGCTGGGGGCATGGCTGACACCACTCTCAGCCTGGTTCAGCTCTCACAGCCCCGTTTTCTCCCTCTGCTTGGCAGACCTCAAGGTGCTGAGTGACCTGCAGTGCCTGGAATGGCTCTTCCATGAGTGAGAGGGAAAATTCCCTGTTAGGCAGAATAGTAGTAGAAGCTGTTGCTCTTTCACCTGTTTTATGCCAACGTTTAGACAACACTGCCCTGGTGAAAAGTGAGTTTGTGACATTCATCTATGGGGAAAACCTCACTCAGAATCCTCCAGCCATCACTGCTGCTCTGTGGGGCGTGTGCCAGCTCTGTCCTGTCTCCCTTCCTCAGACAATAGAGCTTTAATAAGAAAAAAATGCTGCTTGTTGCAAGTAGCTCTCTTTTCCCCCATTTGGTCTTGAAATTTGCAGAAATGCTGCTGTGGTATGTGGTTGTGGCTGAAGTTTGCAGGAGGGTGGATCCTCTACAGGAGCAGCTGCTCCTAATTCCATGAAGGCGTAGGAAGATGGTGCTGCTGCTTCTGCTGTTACCTTGATATTTGCACCTGTGGCCACAGTCACTTCTGGGGCTGTGGCAAAGAGGTTTAAAATGGAGAAGGGCTCTTCTGGCACCTCTCTCCCACATCTCATCAGAATATCAACTTGTTTCAGAGGTAAGAGCTCTTGCACTTTTCAAAGTATGCTGCAGCTTCCCTAAAGTTCTTGTTCCTGTGACTGAGGGATTGCATGATTTTCTCATTGGATGAAAAATTTAAAAGGAATAATTGCCCTCATTGATTAAAGGAGTCATTACCAGGACTTCAAAAAAGATGACTAGAAAATGGATATCTAATGGTTCTTAAACTCCAGATCACTAATTTCTTGATTTGACTAATTTAAGAATGGGAATGTTGAGTGCTTGGCACTGTCACCAAAGAGCTTTTCCTTCTTGGACTTCTAGTGCTTAAAAAAGAGGCTAAATAAAATGAAATATTTTTCTCCTTTTGAAAAATTTAAAACTCAAACCTTATTAGCACACAGAAATGGATTTATAAGATTTTGTTTTCAAAGATGCCACATGTGGTAGAGTAAGTGTTGCCTGAAGAAAGCTGAGATTAAGCTAAATCAGAGGGTTTTGTTGAGAACAGATGATTGTATTCCCAAATACAATTCTTTTACATTTATATTTTGCATAATGTTTTTCTTAGACCTAAAGAGAAACTGTTTTAGCAGATGAGAATCAGAAATAGGTTTTTTTCTTAGAAATAAATATTTTGAAGTGTGTGAATGTCCATGAATATTTTATGGATGAGATTTCTGATGGTGTAAGCACAAAAGTAAGGCAAGAATTTTGTAAACAAAAAGTGGCCTCATTTTTTGTTTATGTACGAACAATTAACATCAACTGAGCAACACTGGGTAATTGCATTTCCAGTGAGACAATACTGACAATTTTTAAAAGAACACCTTTTTTCCTAAAGATGCAGTTCGTTGCAGTACATTTCGAATAATACTGAGCAGGTATTTCTCAATGGTGAAGTTGTGATACTGCTTTTTTTTTTTTCTTCCCAGTCTTTGTCTGTTTTGATTATTTGAATGTGTTTTGGATTGGCAGGGTCCTCTTACCATGGCTGGTTCCTGCTGTAGTGGGATTCTGTTGTACCACAAGAGTTTCTTGTTTGCTACTGTAATAAAACTAATGAGTATTGTAAGCAGGCTGTTTTTGCTGTCTAGAATAAAATTGAATGACTTTGTTACCCATTTCCAGGGATGGGCATTATTAATAGTAAAGTAGAGACTGCTGTGAAAAAAAAGAGATTTTGAAACTTGCCAAGTGGACTCCAACTTTTTAATCAAAATACTAAGTGTGTGTAGGTTTTCTCAATAAATATGAATGTCTGTTTGACCTGTGAACAAAAAAGAAGAGGGATTATTTTTGGCCTTTAAAACAGGGGAAAAATGATTTTTGGATGACAGTATAATATCTTCATTCTAGTAATTCTTGGATTTCAACTTCACTGTGCTTCAACCATCTCCAAGTGCTGTATGGTCAGTATTTTTGTATGTGGGGAAAACAAAGAGTCACATAAATGTAGATCAGACACATTTGCCATTGTTGGTTCATGCTTAGTTTGCAGTTCCTTCTTAGTTGGTGTGTGCATCTATGGTTCACTCTGGAGGGCCTAAGGTTGGACACCAAAGATGAGTAGTGCTTTGCCCTAATGCTTCTGATAAATCACTGGTGGCAGCTGGAGCAGAAATGATTTTCCTTTGCTTTGTCTGCTAGGCTGCATCTTCCCTCCTGATTTTGATGGCTATTCATTTTCTTAATGGTTGTAAATGTCATTAAAAATCAGTGGAAGCGTGGGAGAGTGACTGACAGCAGAACGTGGCCCAGAGTGTCGTGCTCTTCTTACTACCCTTCAATCTTCCTGCAAAGAAAATATCTGCCGGGGAGCCAGGTGCCAATCAGTTCAAGTCTCTGCTTTCTGCAGTGTGTGCTTTGTGTATTCTCCTAATAGTCACTTCTGACAACCTACCACTTTGCTCTTGCTTCAGAGGCTGTTAAAACTGAATTCAGAAATAAAGAGTAAGTCAGGGAAACCTTGACTGCACTGAAATTTTCAGGATGAGAATGAGCTTGCAAAATTGTTAAAGAGGCAGGGTGTTGCGATTCTTTGTGAAAAGATTGGCAGTACTCTCACCCTCCTCAAACCTTGGATTTACTATTATACAAACTTCTTGATGTTGAGCTCATAAATTTGGGAATCCCTTGAGAAGAATATGATTGCAGAAGCATCTTAAAGCACCATGGTTCTCTCTGATGCAATGTAAGCTGTAAGAAGGTAGGAAACTGAAAGTAGAACTTTACGTGGACTCTTCAGTAGAGGATCTGTGAGCCAGTGGTGTAAGATGATGCAGTTCTGCAGCTCTTTTTTCTAGTGGCCATGCAGTTAGTGTGGCTGGGGATCTGAGTGTTGCATTATTCCTGGCAGCTTGAAGGGGTGGTTGCACAAGGAGAGGTTTCTCTGCCTTGGCTGCTGACGCCAGGCAGGGCGCTGGGTGTCAGTGACGGAGGGCTGTGAGCGTGTGCCTGCCTCGAATGCCCTGGCTGCACAACGCCCTGATGATTGCTGTGGTGTGCTGTCATCTGAACAGTTTGCTCAGGATCCTGGCTCTGAGAAAGAAGGTGGGAGGAGGGGAACGAAACTGTGAAAAGCCCAGTGATTCTTGAAGAACATCATTTACTTTCACAGCAGAGATTTGTCTCCTTGAGTGGACTGTGTTGAGTGAGGTCCATTGGTGTCCTTGTCTTCCTCCTCAGCAGTGAAATGCCCATAGTTTGAATACCTGTTGATTCCCTGTGGAAGATCAATCATGTTCAGTGAAGCAGTTGTGTTCCTTGTCCACAGGAATGTAGGACATAGAGGTTTATTTGGGTGTCTGGAGGAAGAGAAAACGTCATGTCACAGATGTCGTTCAGTCACTGCTTAAACCAGAAGAAAGTCTGTGCTATTGCTGTAAACTTCTGCCTTTAGTAATTTGGTTATAGTAGCACAATTATTGAATTAGAAAAGGAGCTTATTCTTTCAGTGCATGAACACTGGTAATTCTTCAGATATTCCTTACTAAAGGAATATCCTCTCCAGCTGTGTAATATGGGCTTGAAGGTAGTATTCCCAATCATGTTTGTTATGAAATGCAGCCCCTATATGGAAGTGAAGAGTGCTGATGAAAGATATTATGCAAGTGCAAATTACTCAGCATTACTTTAGTTTTTCTTTCAACTCTCTGTGGTTCGTTCAAATTCTCCAGGTTTTTCCTTTTTTGGTGGTTTGTTTTTGGGGCGGGGGGGATTTTTTTGGGGGGTTTGGTTGGGGTATTTTTTTTTGTCTTTTTTGTCAATGCTGTTATGGTGACTTCTGAGGAAAGATTTTTAATTTTTAGCTAAAAAGTACCCTGACATCCAGAGCCATGGAACAGGCTCTTCCTCTCCCAGAGGAGTAGATGATTTGAGTGGAATCTTGACACTGAAAATCCCATCTACTTTGTAATCAACTAATGTGGACATTGAAGCAAGTGTAAAACTTGTATTGGCACAAAAATTTGTTACTGAAGGTGAAAGTAGTGACATGGTCAGCATGTCTTGTCCATCTGAAAACACGTTTCCTTAGGCTGCATAATTCATCTTCTGTGATTGCTGTGAATGAAACAGGAAATAAGGCTGGAAAAGCTTGAAATTAAATGATATGTGCAGGAGCAGACATGCACTTTGGTATTAAATATTGACATACCCCTTCCAGGTAACCACTTTGCCTTTGCAGCCCAGCATTTACCCTAAAGACTACAACGTCTTCTTTCTGTGGTGTTTATGGTGAAAAATTTGTTGACACCGAGAATTATTTCTAGTGGCTTCTTTTGGTGCTATGTCACTTCCTCCCTTGAAATTAATCTCTTGATTTATTGTAAATTATTTCAAATGTTCTTGGTGACTTGGGTTGACTAATGTACTTTAAATCTGGTGAAATCATATAATCTGTTGTGGGAGTTGACGGTGTATCAGGCTGCTCCCTCATACAGATAAAGGGAAAGTACTGAGCCCTTGGTGGTGCTTTCCCAAATGCAGGAGCAGGTCCTCTCTTGCTCTGTGCCTGTGGATTGGAGTGCAGGTTGGTGAGTTTTAATCCTGGGATGAGTTGGGATTGAGGCAGCACTGACTGTCTGCATTACCAATGTATTGTGTGTTCATGGTACTACAGCATAGCCTAAGTGGGCTTGAAGGAGGAAGGGAAAGAAAAGGAGATGATGGGAGGAAAGAATTAAAGCTTCAGGCTAGAGGATAAGATGGATCTGAGTGCTCCAGCTGAAAAGGGAAGTTTGTGAGTCGGTGGCTGCTTGTGACTGGAACATTTTGACTCATCTCAAAGGGATGTTGTCCACAGTGCAGCTTCTTCACATGGGGCAGTGACAGCCTTCAGTGTGTGAGGCCTGTGCCATTGTACCTTCCCTTTTGAACACAGTTAAAAAATGAAGGGAATGTTTACATTTGGTGGGTTATGTATTTCCTAATGCCTCTTCATTTATCACACCCGCTTTAATTGAGATAAAGATGTAGTGCTCTGTAATGTTATCTGGGTTTAACGTCAAGGGTTCGGGAGGTTGTGTCTCTGCTTGTCAGATTTTCTTAGCAGAAATAAGAGAACAAACTTGCCCATTGCATCTTCTTGCCTGTACAGTCTGTACCTGGAGATCTGAGTGCTGCTGTCTTGAGACCTTTGTGTCTGATCTAAGGCTCTCACTGTGCTCAGATTTCATGGTAGCCGTTTTTTTTTTATTTTGGAATTGTAAGAAAAACTTGTACAAACAATGCTCTGCTGTTTCCAAACACTGTGAAGTTTCCCCCTTTGCTTCCTGTTTTTGCAGCATGTTTGTGAAAAGACCTTGTCTGCTTTGCACTGGAGTTAGGCTTAATGTAAATGCATTCTGCATCAGCTGCTGTGTGTTCCAGCATGCAGGGACCCGAGCTGCTCTTCAGCAAGCGTCATTACTCTTTATTTATGGTAAGACTAGATTAAAAAAGACTGGTGCATGTAAAAGTGAAAGCAGAGGCAGTGTTAAATTGTGCAGTCATTAGTTTATTTCCCTTCCCCCCAGTATGCAAGCCAGTTAGTAACCTAGTGATCTATACATGAGGCTTTAATTGGATATATGCCCAGAGTGCAGATTAATATGGAAAAGCTATAAAAGCATGGGTTCACAAACTTTATTTGACCACATGAGGACTGTCTTATGTGATCCCATGTGGAATGTGTGAGGGATTCTCAAAACAAAGAAATACCTTCATGTGTTTGGGCAGATCTGTGTGTAAACCACGGGATACAGAGGTGATGTCTCTGCCTTAAAATCAAGAGAATGTTCATTAAATAGGACTTCTTCAGCCTTAGGTGGGCTTAGGTGCATCTGTGGCCTCTGTGTGATTTACTTGGCTTCTTAAGTTTTAGTTTTGATAATTGCTGGAGGTTTCTCTTTACAATGGAATATAATCTTGGCTGCCTTTGGAGATAAGGGGGGGTGCAAATCTCTCTGTAGTGGAATAAAAACAAGCAGATGTCTGACTGCAGCTGGCTAGAGATAAATCATTTCATATAAACTTGCCTGGAGAACACGATCTTACTCTTCTATAAACCTACACTCCAGAGGGAAGGGAGAACCCTCATTAGTCAATGACACCCTCCTGGCCTAAAATTCCAGTGTTTCTAGTTTGCAAATCACATGAAGCACAGACTACTAGCTATATTCAGCAAAGGCTTTCTCAATTTTGAAAACACTTGTAACACAGATTTTGTGTCTCTTCTGGGGATTTTTTATTTTTAATTAAAATTACAGTATTCCTAAATGTGTAAAACCAGCCACAGTCATGTCCCTATATTCTCCAAGCTAGTTTAATATTGGTAAAATCCCTTAATTAATTGGCATGGTATTGCCATAAAGAGTTTGGTGGCTTGGGAGAGAACTGTGGCAGATGAAGCTGATCTTCCTCACCCATCATATCATGGAGAGCAGTAAGGCATTCCACTTATCTCAGAACTCTGTTTTTTTTCTTTACCCTCTGCATGGTTGTTTGGCACATTATTCAGTTGCTCCCTGAAGGTGTTGGGATGGAGATGTTCCCTCCTGTAGCATAAGCCCTGATCAGCATGAAGAGTGGGGAGCTGATGGTAAATATACTCCCATAGTTTCAGAAAATCAGGTAACCTTAATTAAAGTTCTGTGCAAGTAGTTTGAGTGTTTGATTCCAGCCATTTGCCTGACGAAGGCAGGGAATAGTCCTTAGCTCTCTGCCTGCAGCAGGAATTGGAGTGACTCATTCTCAGGGACACAGCAGTGGGAATGAGGCACTGCTGTGGTTGCAGATAATTCCCTGGAAGTCTCTGTTGTGCAGAATGCATTAATTGAAGAGATTCATGAGCTGCTTAATGTCACATCACTTCATTTCCTCATCAGGGAACTGAAAGTCTCATCTGTGTAGGAAAAAACCAGGATCTCTCTGGTTGCATGTAATCTTGACCTTTGCAGAAAGAGGTTGTGTGTTGTCCATCATATTTGCCCTGTATTAAACCTGTTGCTGCGTAGCTTGAATTTTCACTTGCCCTGTTATCTGTCAGCTGTGGGGACAAAGTCAGCTGTGTAAAGATGTGCATTTCTGAGTGTCCAGAAATCTGAGCAGTGGAGACAAGGAGGGAGCTCTGTTTGCTGCTGGGTTCTTCAGTGCAGTGCAGCAGAAGGATGGGTGGTTCTTGTTTGTAGCTGCAGCCATCTCCATCTGCAGCCACTGCATTGGCCACAGCAGCAGAAGCATATCTTCATATTCAGGAGAGAGGATGTGGCATAGGATACTCCTGCAGAGACCTGGAAATACAACAATAGTGTGTGGTCTGTTCTGGAATGGATGGGTGCTTGTCTCCTGCAGACAGTAATGTGTTCCTAGTGGGTAGATCTGATGCTGTGTGTAGGCAGCAGAACATAAACACTGCAGCCCACCATTTGCAGATTTAAACTGGAGAAGAGAGTGTGCTACACTTATGGAAATCAGTCTTGCTGTGTGTGATCACACTTTTCAGAATCAGATGTACCCTGATTCTGGTTTTGCCCAAGCCCCTGTTTTTCTGACTCTTTTGCCCACTGCAGGCTTGGGTGAGAGCTAGTGCAGAGTGGGTCCCGTGGCATTTGCTGTAGTTTATCATGTGACCTCTTAGGCAGTGCTTCAGACTGAACTTTTATTAGTTTTATGTCAAGGCAGGCATTGCACAGAAAAGTACAGTTTACTACTTACGTAGCTACTTGTTAAAAAAAAACCCCAACATTTCTTTTGACTTGAAATTAGCCAAAATCGAGAGTCTTGCATCTTGACTGAATTTTTGAGTGTAAAGGTTGTATCTTCCATCTTTTGACCAAGCAGAGTTGGTGAGTGAAAGGAAATGCCCTTTCCTGTGTCATTATGTGCTACTGCTATCTAGAGTTCTGGTGGTATCAGTGAGACCTTGGGGCTGGACACTTTCTGTCTTTCTACCATCTAATTCCACCAGGAGGTCGCAGTGGTTTCAGGTGCATGACTTGAGCTCACACCTCCCATGAACAGACATAATGCAATAGCTGTGCTCCTCATCTGTGGCAGGCTGGTAAAGAAATAAGAAGTACCTTTTATATCCACTGATAACTGAGTTTTCCTTTATCTGTGCCTTCGGGAACATTTCAGTACTCTGAATTGTGTGGAAAAATGTTTGAAGCAAATTAAACAAGATGACTTGTGAGTAAAAGATCAAGTCAAAACACTGTAGAGATGAAAATCATTGAGCTGATGAGTGCAGTCTATCTGTGACTGGGAAACTATTAATGATGCCAGGAGAGAGGATTGACCATAGTAGACAAAATTGCACTTGAGGTTTCTGTGACCAAAAAAAATCAGTCTCTTTATTCCTGTGATTTATTATTTCTGTGATCACGTGGCTCGAGGTGTTGCAAACACTTGGGGTCTTAGTGGAAGCCACAAAAGCTTGCCTATCTCAACAAAGTCCAGCTTGAGACTGAATCTCAGAAAGGTAGAGGGGAGAGAAAAGAAAAAAAAAATTTGGCATTATGTCTGTGACTTGGCATGTCTAGATCCTGGGAGTCCATTCCATTGTTTTTACTCATAGCATCTTCCTCTCTTTTTGGGAATCACTAAGAGTGATTTGGCATCTGTGCCATACTAGTAAAAACAATCCTAACTACTTACAATTAATGAATTGTGTAAGCTGCCAGTGAGTGATTTGAGGGGATGCAATAACAACCATAAGGACAGTATGAAATCTGCATTGACTGGCAGCATATGTCAGAGAAAGTGCTGCTTTATTTTTCTGACACTGATTTGGTTTAGTGTGTGGACTTCTAAAGAAGCAGTGCTTTGAGAGAGTTTATCAGTTGCTTGAGCTGAAGCCTATGTCTAGGATAGCTTAGTGTTAAAGCAGAAAGCCATATTGAGATTCAGCAAAGAAAAAGAGCATATTTTCAAATGGTGAAGCTTGTTCTTCTAGGAGAGAAAATGTTACTTCTAATTTTTATTATCAGGAGTTAACCTACAACAAGATATTTCAACAAAACAAGCTATTTGGACTTATTAAAGGCAAGATTTTTTTGGGGGAAACCTTTTCAGGCCTTTAGGTCCCTCTTTGAACTGTGTCTTTCGGATGTATATGTATGTCTAGTTCAGTTGAGAACTGATAGGACAGTACTTCCTTTGCTTTGATTCTTTTATTCTTTGAGCATTCCTCCTCACATAGAAATCTTACAAAACACCTCTGTTTCCCTATGGAAAGAGGGCCAGTTTAGGGAGGGTGGGTATTCTGGGCAGTATATCCAAGATAACTATAGATGCTAGTGGAGAAGAAAGAAAGCAGCCTCAGGAACAATAGGATTTAAAAAGCTGTTTAATTTGTGCCAAGCTGGATTTTTTTTTTTTTTTTTGGTTGTCATAGAAATGTGCCAGCCCGTGTCTCTCACAGATGAGCTCACTAAATGAATGGCTGTGCAGGATGAGTCTGGTTTCAATGAAGATGTTTATACTTGAAGAACACAGATGGACTTAAACCACAGCCCAGAATCTAAACACCCCTGAGCTCCTGGGGGAGGGGAGTGATAGGAAATGAAATCTGGATTTTATAGCTCAAGCCTGCATCTGTCCCCCTTGATTTGGCTTCATGAGTTATTATGAGGAAGTAGGAGAGGAATATTATCTGCAGTAAAAAGGGTTTGTTTGTTGTTGCATGATGGGGGAAGATGATTTTGTATTTGGCCCAGCTTCACTGGGTTGGAAGGACTTTTCTGCCTTGATGTCTTGCATGACCATCACAGCCGAGGTTAATTGGTAGCAGAGATGTTACTCTAAAGTACAGTCTTTAGCAGGTATTTTTTTCTGTGGCTTCCTTACTCCTGTATTTTTTGTACTCTTGTACTCCTTGTCTTTTGAAATAAAATATTTTGAATGAGAGATGAAAATTCCTGTCTCCTGCACTGCAAGTGAAATGCTGTGATACAGGTTTGGTGGAAGTTTAGAAGTTGTTGCAAATGACTAGAAATGATAGAAGCAACATCAGACCCCTGAAATAGAATTTGCAGATGACACAACTAATAATCTTCAGTGAGGTGTGTCATTGAGTACTGAACAAATGTAGTGCAGTCAACAGAGTGTGTTGAATGGAGCAGTGTTCAGTGTGGGCAAAAACGTCCTTTGCAGGATTTAATCTCTGAATTGTTTGCTTTGCTTATGAGCATAATTCTGTGAATTCTTCTTGCTTCCAAGAAGCCCATTAATTCTTTCATCTACATTTGGCACTGTCAGAATGCCTCAGAGGAGCTGAGGTGTAAAATGACAATAGCTACAGTATCTCCAGGGTTTTCAGGTATCCGAATGATTTGTTTATTTGCCTGTCTTGCTTTCCTTGGTTTTCTATTCCTGGAGCTGGGCTGCCGGAAATGATGCACGTTGCTGAATGCAGAATAGTCCTTGCTGTGCCAAAGCATGTACTTGGAAGAATGGGATACTATGTCCTCTTAATTGGTAAAAATAATCAAGAGTATGGAATAAATGAAGTACTGGCTGACTTTAAAAAAAAAAAAATTAAGTGTATTCCCAACAAGTGGCAGGTGGTATGTTTTTAG
The DNA here is from genome assembly GCF_021018805.1 of Prinia subflava. NCBI lineage: Eukaryota > Metazoa > Chordata > Aves > Passeriformes > Cisticolidae > Prinia > Prinia subflava. The sequence continues at coordinate 16,824,197 of NC_086259.1, forward strand.
ATGAAATCCACCCTTACCAGAGATTTTCACTATTGGAGAATAATTTAAGGACCTGCCACTCAAACCTACTTGAGTATATTTGAGCCTCAGCTTGGTCATAATCTGGAATTCAGCTCTGCACACTCTTCTCTTGGTGTTCTGGTTTTGCTTGTTATTTGCTCGTAACTGTCCTGCTTGAACTTGTATTAGAAGACAGGTTAGGCTAGAATTGCCTTGCCTTTTAAGAAGAATTATTTTTTTAAGCTAAAATGAATTCTTCACATGCTACAAGCTTTGGGAGGTGCAGACTCACAGCCCACCAGGCAGAGGCCTGGGGAGCCCTGCCTGCTCCCCACTCCAAAGATTTATTTCAAGGCTCAATCAATTAGGCAGCATCAATTGGAATTTTTGAGACAAATTCATTTATAAAAGCACTTGGCTTTCTGATAGAGCTCTGTGAATAATTTGTCCTGTATTTCTCCTACTACCAAATGTTGATAATAGCTGTTTCTTTTCCCAGATTCATCTCCATCCATTCATTTTTGTAAGGGCTTTTCTGGAAAGGGAGTGCACAACTGATTACATTGCATTTAAGGAACTATGAAGTGATCAGCATGACTGCTGCCAAATGCGTGGAATTAAGATGGAAACAATTAAATGACCATTTAAAAATATTTTTTTCCGGTTACATCCTAGAACCCAGACCACAAGATTTTTGGGTAATGCCACTGTTTTAAGTATGCCTTGGATAGGCTAAAACAGTGTCAAAGCAGAAATATTGAATGATCAGAGAGGCTGTAGTTTTATAGGACACATTTGCTGTCCTACTTGCGTGAGAAGTTTGCAGTGATGCAATAATATTGAAAATTATCACTTTCACTGTAGGAGCATTGATGCACTGCTATTGGGAATTACTGCTTTCACTGTAAGAGTGTTCATTTTTCTTCTGAGGTCATTAAAATAATCTTGTTTTTACTTTTGTAGTTGGCTTAGGCTGCTCTTCTTGGGGTAGGGGAGGCTTTAGGTTTTTGTTGGTGTTGTTTTTTGGTTTTTTGTTCACTTTTAATTTGAAACACAGTTTTAACATTTGAATTGTTTGAAAGAAAAACAAGAGAAGTCCCAACATGAGCAGTGAATATTTTTAAAGGACTTTATGGCTCTAAGTTTCTAACACAGTCCAGATGTCTCCTATCTCTGCTCTTTCCGTAGCATTTTCTGGCACGGTGTCATTGGGTTTTGAACTTGGTCCAAGCTGTGTGCCAAGTCCTGAAATAAAGTAAATCAGTGAGTTGTTCTTGGACGTTTTTCCTTAATCCAAACCAACCCAAATCAAACTTCGGCTCTGACCTCAGGACTGCACATTCAAATATTTTCCTTTGCCTCCTCAGTTTCAAAGTAGCAAAAGCAGGAGATTACCACTTTGCAGTATTTAAACAGAGGCTTGTGTGACATCTGTGCAGCTGAAGCAACTGCCTTCCTTGGGACTTGGTGCCTGTTAAAACACCAGGGATGTTCTCCAGCACTGTGATTCTTTACTGGGGTTCCTTTTGTTGGGTCAGGATGCACGACCACACTGGAGCAGGATTTATTTGGAGGCTTACATTGTGTCAGCAGTTAGGTAGGAACCAAAGGAAATATTCCATGGTGCACTTCTGCAAATATTTCTACCTAGATGTCTTGAAAAAATTACTGATGGGACAAACCTGGTAACCCCAAAAATAGCATCAGGACTAAGTTTTGGGATAAAGGACTGTGTTTTGTCTTTCCTTATGGAAGCAGTGGTCTCCTCTGTCTTGAAGCACTCCATTGAAGCTGGACTCCTGTGCAAACAGACTGTGAATGAATAAGCAGCCCACCTCTTGTCATTTAACATTCAGATGGCACTACAACTTAGGTGAGGAAAAAAGTATTACTAAGGTGGTGTTATTTTTAACAACAGTTGATTTGCTGAACCAAAGAAGACTCAACAGTATGTGACACAAACTCTTTGCAGGGTTTGAGGCCTGCTGGTTGAATTTTTTTCTGACTGGCCAAGTTCAGATAAATTTAATAAAACGTATCTGTTGTCCAACCATTCTTAAGACCCAGCTTCCACTACAGTTGACATGAAACTTTCCTTTGGCTTATCAGGCTTTGTACTGGGCCCTCAAAATGCGTGTGATCTGGGTGTTGTGTCATTGATCGTCCTTGGTACAGACAGTGCTCAAAGCAGGTAGGATGCAGGAGTCTGGAGGCATTTCAGGCAGTGCTGCTTTATGGAGGGGACTGAGAGTTTCCAGCGTGCTCCGTGTTGGCCTCAGTTCAGGTTTTTGGGATCCCCACTGCAATTGTATATACTTATTTGGCCACTCGGGGAGTACTTTTCTGTAGAGTAAAAGAAAGCTGCTTTTTAAACTAGGGAGTAGCATATTGCATGTTATCAAGGCTGGTAGGATTCCTTTATTTTCATTAATCAGTTTTGTTTCCCTCTGGTCTTATAGCCAGTGTGTGTCTTTGTGTCTGGATTCTATCTAAACATGAAATGGGTAACTAATGGATCCTGCCTTGGGGCCAGAGAGCACAAAATTTACCTTTCAGAAGTAGCCAAAACAGCCATATATGCATAAAAATAACATCAATTTTCATATTGAATTCTCTCACTTGAGCTGGTTGTTTACCAGCACATTCATATGCTCTGGTAGCAGTGGGACATGCGATTACCAAGTTGTTATGCAGCAGTGAATACCAAAGGCATCAAGTAAATAGCTCTTTTGCAGAGAAATGCCATTAAATAAAGATTTCAGCCCTTGTCTTCTAATTCTTTGTTTCTTAACAGAGCTTTGATAATACAGATGACTGGTGCTTCCTGTGAAAGGCTGCGTTTGGTGCTCCCCTTGTGGATGTTCAGGACTGTTCTGCTCTTGTGTGGAACATCAAGCAAGGACTGAGCAGTCACCCAAAACTTCACTTGCTTGTGCACTGGGCAGGGATGTTTCTCCCAAGTGTAGACCTTGTCTGAACTCCATGGCAGAGTCTCCCAGTTCTGTGTGTTGGCTTCTTGCACAAAGGCTGGACCTGCTTGTTTTATAGAGTGACCTTTTCATCAGGGCTGACCTGCTGAGCTGACTGGCATGGGATCAGGAAACCAATTTCTGACTCATTCTGGCCTTCTGCTGCTGAGCTGTTGTAACACCTTCACCCTTAAACATCAAGATCTCCACCGTATACCCCACATCAGAAATCACCTGGATATAACAAACTAGCTTCCCTTCTTTGTCATGCCAGGAAGGACCTAAAGTTGTTCTCTGCCCTAGAGGAACTGGGAGTGAATTTGTCAGAGCAGGAGGGATGTGTTAGACTGTGGGAGGTTTTCTTTGTCTCAGTCCTGCTCAGAGCTTGTCCCTGGAAACAGTTTAGCCAAGATGCTGGGAGAAAGGCTGCAGTGGGCACAGCCTTTGTGTGTGTGTTTGCAGATAGATAAAAACTGCTCAGGAGATCTTATGGCTTTCACAAAGGGATGATTTGAGATAAAGTTCTGTCAGGGAACTATGATAAAGGAGCTGAAGCTGAAAATGAAAGAGCTGTTGGGTGATAAGAGGAAACTCCTGTGTTTTGAGAGCTGGACTTCAGCTAGATAAAAATCTTAAAAGCCCTATGCAGATCAGCAGAGTATTAGTCCTGCCTAGGTTTCGCTTAATTTTCTGTCTGCCACCCAGCCTGGAGGAAGCAGTTTTCATGCTTCCCTGGCAGCAAGATTTTTGAATGTGGGAAACCTGATAGTGTGTCTGCTTAACTACCAGACTTTGGCCTGGTGCCCTTTCTGGTTTCCTTATGGAGTAAGTGCCGTGATGGGAAGAATGTGCTTCTTACACGTGTAGTCATCTCGGTGATAGTAAACTGTGACACCGATACCCTGTTAGCCTCCCCTGCCTGCAGAGCCACTGCCACGGGCTGGGGGTCACTGGCAGCATAGCAAGAACTCTGCTTTAGGTTTCGAGTGCAAAAGAAAAACTGGAAGTGAAATTATTTTTTTTTTTGGTCTGATTTGTTTTTTGAGGAACTGTAGATATGTGTTCTAAACTGTCAAACTAATGCACGTTAATCTAATTTGCTCTGTTGAGACTTTAGCAGTGACTGCTAATGTGCTAACAGAAAGTCTCCACTATGTGCTAGCAGCCGTTTTCTCAAATTAATCCATTTTAGCTGTACTTAATACGGCCAGTTTGCCTGTACAGTGTTTGCTTGGGTGTTTAAAAAGCTCTGCTACAACGATTTAAATGTCTTGGAGTTGATACAAAAAGAACCCTGTGAATTTCGGATGGTTCTCCTTACAATTTCACATTTGTAAAATTGCTTTAGTATCATTTTGTGTGATGTTCAGGTCAATGGAAGGGAATGTAAGTAGTACAAGTAAGAACAGCCACCCACTAGGAAGCTCCAGCCTGCATGTGACTGATGGCTTACAGAGTTGGATGTGGAAAGCTTGCCAAACAAAAGCAACGTGTTTTGAATTATAAAAATGTAAACTGAAAATATTTAGGCGATTAATTTATCCTGCAGACAAAATGCTCCTAAGATTATGAGAAAATAGTTTTATTAGTTTGTTTGAATTTTAATGCTTGCATTTTGTTTTTATTTGGGGTATGTGTTTAGAAAGTCGGCTTGCTGAGGATGTTGCTCATTTTCAGACTTTGCTTTCTGACAGTCCCAAGTGGAAATGAAGCTGTAGATGTCAAGCACATTAAAAATTAATGTAAAATCCCAGGGAATCAACAGCATTGACTTATAGATCTTGATACCCTGAAATCCTGCTGGGAATGAAGTGCTCTGCAATGGGCAGGGTGGGAGCCAAAAAGCAATCAGGGCAGGTAGACATGCACTGGGAAATGATTTGGCAAACACTCACTTCATCATGACAGAGCTGTCTGTGATGGGAAATGCATGCAGGATCCTTAGGAGTTGGTCCTGAGCTCCAGCCATGCACAACTGCAGTGTAGGAGCTGGATGCAAAACCTAATTAAAGTGGAGGATGTTTGCATTGGCTACAGTGGCCTTTGGATGAAATCTTAGCACTTTAACTCTGAAGAAGACTTCATGTGTAAGTAACGTATACACTGAAGTGTATGATTTCTAACAGTTATTATTATTGGACAGTGCTTTGTTTTTCTGCTAGGAAGTGTAATTTACAAGGAAGAATATTTCTGAAGTATTTTAGAAGTTTTGTATATATTACATGTCAAATTGCAAATTGTTTATTGGTATGGGGTCGTACAAAGGGGCGTTTACTAGCACTCATTAGGACTGTCTGGTACAGTTCTGCCACTTTTTGAGGTACCTGTTGGACTGTTATCCCAGTGAAGCTGATAAATCACGATGTGGTTTCTCATGATACACTTTTTAATTATTATCTGTGTCATTATTATGGTCAGTATTATCTGTGTATCTTTGGTGGGGAAGTGGAGCCATGTACTGTTATCCAAAACCAAATCCAAAGTCTCTGTCAGACAAGAAGAACTTCAGAAGTTCAAGTTAAACAAAGGAACTGAATGAATATATGAAAAAAAAAAAAGAGATTGTTTTGAATACAGACATTTCTAACCCTGATGCAACCTTCTTTTAAAATAGCAAGCCAGTTGTTATTACAGACACTTTTGGTGATTTAAGGATTTTCAAGTCAAATTGTGTTCAAGTCATACAAAGATTTTAAAAAAAAAAGTAACTGATGAGCTGTTCTTAAAGACATATTCCTTCCTGGAAGTGCTCAAGAAATGGTACACCCCCTACATCATTAAGGTTTTTTGAGAAATAATGTTTCTAATACTTGGTGACAGGTTTATATCTTCAGATCCTTGTACAAACATGGAATAAAGCATTTAACTATGTGCTACTGGAAACTAAGGTTTAATGTTCAGCTCTAGTGCCTCATTCAGCCTTTTCTGTTTTCAGTTTCATTCACCACGAAATTTCTAATGAAAGGATATTTCTTTAGGTATGGGTGAAGTTGTTTTGTGATCCTCTGTCAGTGTCTTACGTGTCATTATTAATCTGTTTTGCCAGTCACATGTATGAATGAATAATAAAGGCCAGGAAAATAGGTCAGCATCAGTGAGCATCTCTATCTCCAGTGCTGCTAAAACACCTCACTTTTCAGATCCTACATTTTACTACTTTCTTGTTGCTACTTGTTTGTAGTCTATCTTTGAAGGTCAGAGAATTTTAGAAAGCAAATTTTCAGCTTGTCTGATGAATATGTTGTTATTAATTTCTGTATGGTACCAGAGAAATGTCTCTTCCATTTCATTAGCATTGCTGTTGGCAGTTTCCTGAAGAGTTGTATTGGTAGATCTCCATTTCTGTGGGGGAATGACTTGGAAACCCCCTAGTTACAGCTATAGAGAAATTATTAGTGCACCTTCCCAGTGTCAGAGGAAGGTAAAAAAGCAAATGTTGCTGATTTATCTGAAATTACCTGGTTGGGAAAGACCTCTGCTGAGAATGCAAACAAAGAGAGTAATTCTGTTTGGGAAAGTTCCTTTAACTCACAGGATGAATGTGATGTCAGGCGTGATGTTTTCTCCATTTCACTGGGCCCGATTTTTGTTCTGTTTCTCTGGGTTTTACAAACAGCAGCAGAGGAGTAAAAACACTGGGACTGGAACCTTCTGAAAATGAAGGCATTTTTTCCTCACAAAGAGTTTTACTGCACATGACAAACTGGCTCTGACCAGAATTGCAGACATTCATTGGCACTGTATTATGTAAAGAATTGGGGGCATTAATTCTCTTTCACTCTGAACAGGCTTTTGCTGTACTTGTGGTCATCCTGAGCAAATCCTTGTGTCTTTATTTTTGTTGGTTTTTTTTACTGTATTAGGCCAGCAGCATTCAATAAACAATGTTAACTTTATGTAGCTGTTAAGTACACTGACCTTTAGTATTGGTTTGCACAAGCCGTGCACAATGAGAGTCCCACTGAAATACCACGGCTGATTTAAGCAAATTGCTGTCCTGCAATCAAAATATGACATTTCTATTACAGAACAAATGCTTCATCAGCCAGAGAGCTATTTCCCAGGGCTAGTTCTCTCTTTCTGTCTTTTGATGCTCTTGCAGTCTTGGTTTCCTCACCTGAAAAACAGAAATAAAAATTGTGTCCTCGGGAATAACCAGGTTAATATTTGCTGAGCGTGTTGGAGCTGCATGGTCCCATGATACGCTGTACAGGGTCAACGTGACTATTGCTAAATCGCACTCCAGTCAGAATTACAGTCATTAATAGCTCTGAGTCTGGGGAAAGAGTCACTGCAAATACTGTAACAGCTACTTTACTGTTTCCTTTTAAGCAAACAAAACCTCTTGACGTTTCTGCTGAGCAAGTCATAATGGCTTAACTTATTAAAATGCTGCAGAGTGTCTTGTTCCTCACTGGCCACAGTTTTTCTTTTCACTGAACCAAGTGATTAGGGAAATTCCACCAAAAATGATGGCAGTTCTTCAGCTCAGTGGATTTAGAGAATGGCTTTCTTGCTGTTACTCAAGGTTGTGTCCTGAGAACATGCAAGCTACAGTAATTCAGCAACAAGAGAAAAGGGGAACCCAGAATCATTGACGCACATTCTGTAATTCTACTTCCCATTCTCACTGTCTTGGCTTTGGCTTTTCAGCACATGAATCAGCTTTGTGGAGGGGAATGCCTTGATTTAACAAAAAATTAACTCTCTATTTCCCAGTGGGTTGTTGCTACTGTAGTAGATATCCTGTGAGAGATCAGGAGCAGGGAGAGGCTGCTTTCTGGTATATTCAGGTGGCTGTTCTGGGCGTTTGCAGTTTCACCATGACAAATACTGCAAAAAAGTTGGGGTTTTTTTTGGCTTCCCTCCTTGTGCAATATGCATTAAGATGAAAAGAGTGAGACTATATTTGCATTAACATTCTGCAAGGTGAATGAAAAAAGTGGGAGGGGGAGCATCCACAAGATCCGAAGAGTTCTTGGCTATAAAATTAACATAAAATAACTTTCTTAATATCTTGGATTTGCCATCTGTAAAATAAAAGGATTATCTCCATGCTTAATCACCATGAAATAACAGAAAAACAAAAGCAAAACCATCACTGGAAAGAAATAGAGCAAAATAAAGTTGGAGAAGTTATCAAACTTTTTCTCAGGTGTGAACTGGCCAGAAATTCTTTTGTCAATCCTTTCCTTTGTTTCTTTTACAAAACAGAAAGTATTTCCATAGGGGAAATGAAATAGTGGAGTGAAAATATTGCAAATAAAAAGTACTAGGAGAGAGAACTGAACTATTCTAATACAGTTAAGAAATACTCTAATATAGTTAAAATCTGTGTGAAAGCGTGGGATTATGTTATCCTCTGTGGACAGCTAAGAAAAGGAGACTGGTTGCCAGCTGAATTAGATGTTTGGATGAGTGTGTGTTTGCAAGTGACAGATGTCAGGAGAGGGGAATTGGGGTTAGTTCTTCCATATAACTCATTTTGTGGGTCTTGGCTTTCTGCTTTGTGAACTCTTGTGAGAGATGTGCAAGGTGAAGGGTTTATTAGCCAAAAGATTCAGGAAATAGATTCAAACTGAAAGATTACCAGTAACCTTGTTCACAGCCATCTCTTTTTTCACTGAGTTAAAAACAAAACAAAAAAAAAATCAACCACACCTATTTAGTCTTTGCTAGAATGAACTGCAGTGGGCAGCTCGATTGTGTTTTGCTTTTTCTCTCAACTGGAGCTCTGATGTTGCTCAGGCCTTTAATTAGGAGGGCTTCTCTCCACATTCACACTGGGACTAAGATGGACTTGGAACAGAGGGGTGAATCTTATCTATATTAATTTCAGTAGTTGACCATAACCAGGCCCGAATACATTATTTCTAGGATCAGTGCTACCTTCTTTTTTATCCTTTTTCTGTCTTGTTTTGTCCTGTTGTGAGGGTTCTGACTCAATAGGCGAATAAAAATAACCAGAAACATCAAATGGGGAGTTACTGGTACTGAGCTGAACATTTATAGCTAAGGCTGGGTTTCTCTCAGATGCTGTCAAGAACTGAGAACCTGAGGATTTCATGGTTTGTTTTAAGCTCCTTACTCTGTACTGTAAACAACAGAGTTACATCCCTCCAAAATTGCCACCCAGTCCCATCACTCTTCTGCACTGCTTGATTTGTGCAGCTGCATATTGTGATTGGGCATGTGATCAACCTGCAGATTTTTTATAAAATGATTTTTTTTTTTACTGTATGGTTCATTTTTAGCTCTCGGTTCTCAGTTTAAATTGCAAAATTTATGCTTCTCATATTCCCTTGTGAATGGGTAGGAGTTGAGGGTACTCAGCCCTTACAGAAAGCATTTTGCAGAATTAGCCCACAAAGTGCTGTGGTGCTTAGCACAGTGTATATATTTAGAATCACCCTGAGATATTTTGGGTGGAAGATTATTTGGGGAAAAACTGGGGGAGTTCCTGGTTTTCTAGTGCAGAAAAAAAATTCAAATATTCCTTCTAACTTCAGGCTGTGAAGGTTTTGTTTTAGCAGTTCGCCTGTGATGGGCGTATCCTGTGAGGAAAGAAATGGTGTTTATTTAAGATGCGAGGCAGTGAATGACAGGACAAAGGTTAGGTGTGTGTTGAAAAGGCTGGGCATTGATTTCCTAAAGATGTTTTTTTCCAAGATGTAGCTATCAGAGACCTCCCTATACACAGTTAGAGATGTTTTGATCAAAAATCAGTGAAAAAGATATGTCAGTCTCACTCTTAATCTCTTAGGCAGAGATGATAATGCTGTCATCTCTCTCATACTTCACTGTAAAAAGGTTATGTTAAAGTCTGGCTCAGTGATTGTGCATGGACTTCACCCCATATTTAAGATAATTGCTGCAATACATTTCTGCCAGAGAATAAATTGATTTCTGAATGGCATAATTATTTCTTCACTGCTTATCAAACTGGTCTCTCCAGGCAGTTTGTTTAAAGATCAGATTCTTTACGCTCATGGGGGCACTGCAGGAAGGTTTGTTAATGGATTGGCAAACAATTTAAAAAATCCCAAATCAGAAAACACTAAGCTTCGTGAAACAGATCCTGGTAGCTATTTGACTGTCAGGTTTAATTAAGCTTCACATTCCCTCAATTTTTAAGAATAATGCATGGTCTTAAATGGTAACTTCAGAGGGTTTAATGTATCTTCAGCAGTTCTGTCCTGAGCCCTGCTGGCTGTAGGAAAAGTGATGCTTCATTCTTACAGAAAGCTCCACTATCCCCTTGCTCAGTCTGTGCATGTTTCCTTTCAGCCTTACTGAGCTGTCTCAGATAAAAACAAAAGCAAGGGAGAAGCAAGAAGGGGATCTGTTGACAGCTATGACAGAGATCAAATTCCAAACCAGGCCATGGGATTCCTGAGAAGGGACTACTTAAACAGAACTCTCCTTTGATTAATTGGAGATAGGGTGACAACTTGGACGTCAGAACTGTATTTGAGCTTGGAATCAGACGCAGAGGGTCAAAGAGATGAGATGCTTAAGGGCTGAAATGTGATCCCTGCTGCTTCCCTCCCTCCTTTCTCCCTTTTCTGGCTGTGGTACAAATCTGCAGGTCCTGCTCATGTGGCTTCGTTTTACGTTCAGCAGTAGCTCTAACCCTGAGTTCAGAAACCTGCCGCTGAATTGGTGCCTTTTCTGCACTGCATGGTCTTCTCTAGCACTGACATCCTAGAAATCAAACATTTTAATAACACTGCAGCCCTTTTGGATCTGGAAACTGGTTTGGAAACTTCCACCCGTTGCCCAACTAGCCTGTGAAAATTTGCTTATTTTGCCTCAAGCACGTTTCTCAACAAGGACAGTATTTTTTCAGTGGTTAATCACTTTTCTTTATCTTCCCCGATAGTAGCTCTTCTACTTGTGGGGTTTTGTTTTGGTTTTTAGGGTTTTTTTTCCTTTTTTAAACAAGTGCAGATACTAAAAAGACAACAAAGCAAGGTCTTGAAACTCAAGATTTACTACCTTCAGTGGCTTGTTAGTGGGTGCTGTGAAGAAATACAAGGACATAGCCTAGAATACATGTAAAACTAGCCTAAAAATAAAGATTTCCTCCTCAGCAGACCAACAGCTTGTCTGGTGAATTTTCTCCTAGGTAGATCTGAGAAATGTTGATAGGGGCACTGTGAGATGATGCGAGATGTTTGGCAGGTATTTCTCCCTTTGGCTTCTGGCTGGGCTCCTTTTTGAGTGCTGTTTTTGTAAGTACAAATTAGTAATGTCTAAAACATCCTATAGAATTTCTCATAAGCAAACATTGGAAGGCTGGCTGTTGGGGGAGCATAAATTATTGCATGATATATTTTGGAGCAGTGTCCTGGAAGTCTTGGCTATGTTTTTGTTAACAGAAGAATTATAAATACAGTTCTACCCTAAACTTTTTTGAAATGCCGGGAAGTGATTTAGTGAAGTGAGTTAGTGCTGCTCCTGTAACACGGGGCCATTAAACAAGGGATGCTTGCAGTGCATACCACTGTCCTTGCTTTTAAAACTTTTCTTCTGAGTTGAGTTGATCCTGCATTGAAAACTGTCAAAGAGGAACCACCTCCTTGGAAAAAAGAGGCAAGTGGTGTTTGTATTATGGCCAGAAGGGCTCTCTGTGGTAGTGTTGTCTTTACCAAAGAAATAATTATGCGAAAACACATGCTGAGAATAACATGGTTGAGGCATTTGATTTACTATCTGAGCATAGTGACCAAAGTTTGAACCCAACATACAACTGAGAGGCCGTTTAAAACAATTATGTCGTTTAAATGGGGAGACATAAAAGGCAGCAGAAGTGTAACTTTCCTTGTAGTTTACCTGTGGCCAAAGACCTTTTCACCTTTCTGTGTGCTGTAAATGAGGGATCTCCCACAGTGTTCTCCCAGCCACTACCAATCTTTGAAAGCTCATTCCAAACCCCCAGGGTTTTATCTGCAGGTTTACAGCCTTCATTTCCGTAGGGTTTGCATCTGAACAGCAGAAGGACATGGTCCTGCCTCTTGTGTGATGTGAGTCTCCTGCTGCTGCTGTTCTCAGATGTGTGACAGATGACCAGGACCTTAGCAGGAGGCTCTATTTGTGTGTATTGACCGTGAGAAGAGATTAATTCTGAAAGCTTGTTTGTTGTTTTGTTGAGATAACTCTAAAACCTTGTTTGTTCTTACAGTTTTCACTGGTGATGCCAAACAATATAAAGTTGTCTGGTCCTGGACTTAGCTGGTTTTCTTTTGCTCTTTTTTTCATTTCTTTTCCTTCATGGCTTTTGAGACTGGCCTTAGCATAAGCCTTGAGTGGATGCTCTTTTTGCGGCTTTTGGATATTCTTTGTAAAAATGAGCAGAACTGAAGAGTTACCATGGAAGCCATGCAAATGGGAATTTTGGAGCACAAGTCAAAATGATGGGGAGACAGGACTTTTTAAAAATAAAACTCTCTTTTTAGCTGCTTTTGTTTGTTTATAGACAACACATGTTTTTATTTACATACGTGGTCTCCATAAATAACCCATTTTTGTATGTTCTGTACACTGAGCAATCTATTTCACAGACAATTGAAAAATCTAACATTCATTATGTGGGGTTTTTTTGGACTGTTGGGAAGATCTCAAAACTGGAGTGGTTTCATAATCCCTCAGCCTCCCACAAAATTATTTTGCTAAAACTTTGGCTTTCTCTAATGTGTGGTGTTCAGGTTTGGCAGCACAGTGATGCTTTTGTTGTCCAATTCATGCAACAGTAGATTAAAGTGAGGCAGACCTGCGTGCTAGAAATAACTAATTTAATTGTCTCTGGAGCCTTTAAGATTTTCATACACTTCTGGGATAGGGTCACTCATCTTCAGCTCAGTACAGTAAATGAGAATGTTTAATAAGCTCCTATTTGTATTCCCTGTATCACAGTGTGAGCCCCAGTCCTGCTGACTGCAGGTGCAGAGCACCAAGATCCCTCTGCCAGGATTTCTGCAGGCAGTGAGAAAAGTGATACCTTGGTCAGTTCAGGCCAAGGGTTGCAGTGAGGTCTCTTCCTTAATCCCTTGTAGTGGGTCAGTCTGATACAATGGCCTCGTAGTGTTTCACTATTATTTTAATCCTGCTTCTTCTTCTCACTGCACATTTTGGCACCATTGAGCCCAGCTTTTCTCCAGCTGCTCACGCTCCCTTCCACGCCCAGTCTGAGTGCCCATTCTTTGTTTCAGGTGTTGTATTTATGGTAAGACGTGAGAAAACTGCAAAGGGTGGTAGTGCTGGTGGAAGAATGTGCTGTCCTTTTCTTCCCTTCATTTTGGAACACTAGTAGACCTTGGGTGGGTGTCTTCCCATATTTAGGTGAGGTGTTGTGGTAATTACACAATTTAGGTGTATCCCAGATGAAAATATTGCACTACCTAATTTAGAACAGGTCAGGAAACAATATGATGCTGACATTGCTTTTTTTTCCACTTGAGTTTTGACGTTGGTTGTTTCCTTCTAGAAGAATATGTGTCCTCGGATAAGGTTGTTTGTGCGACATAAATAACTGTGCTTCAACTTCTTGGGCAGTTCTCTGATCAGAATAGAAGATAGTCCAGATTATTCCCATTTTACTGGAAAAGCCACACTGACTTAGCATCTCTGTAGGATACAGTTATAATTAGTAAACCAGCCTGTGAAATGAAAATACAGTTGGGTGGAGTTTTTTTTGTGCATGAGAATTGAACATAAACCTGTTCAATCATTTTCAGGCATACTGTATTCCTGTATTATATTGATTACTGACCAGGTTTTACCTGACATCTCAGAGTATGATTCATTGCAATAGATCTGCACGAAAACTTGGCAGGAGATTGAAAAACAAACAAGCAACATTGCCTCAGCCCCCATCCCCATGTACTGTCTCAGATTTGACTCTCTACACCCAAATCCTGATTTCTTCATGAGTCTGGCACCCACTGAACAGTGTGGTTTCCTCTTAAATTAGCCTTTTGTACAAGGGATGCTCATACAGGATGGAATTGGATCCCAAAAAGCTCCAACCTTGGTGATTGCTTTTAACTCCAGCTGCTGCTCCTCAGGCACTGAAGGGTCTGTTACAGACACACATGTTCATTATTTCCTGTTTGATTTAATTTTAGATGAACCAGAACTGGAGTATGATTTCAATACAAAACAATGCCACAGGGGTGAAGAAGGAGTTGTTGAGATGCACGAGGAAATATCAAGTCCTCAAGATGCAAGAAGAATTAGTCACTGTTCCTCAAAAATAGGCAGCAACTTGGTTCACCTTTCTAATTAATCAATACTAGGTTAATCAGTTATTAATTCTTGATCATGAAACCTTTGAGTGGGTGTTTACTTTTGGTCCCTTGCAGTTGATCTCTTAGGACATAAGTCATGTTTGCATGTCTTATGGTAATAACCATGAGTGATAGGCCAGGAATTTCTGATTTGCAGCTGACCCTGTGCATAGTTGTCAGAATGGTATTTATTTTTATTTTCCACCTTTATTTCACCTCCTGTAAAACAGTATTAATCTTTAACTTTGCCCAGTAGATTATGGAAGCATTACTCATCCAGTGTTATTGCACTGGGCTTGTCTGGAGTGCAGTAGTGACTGAAATGAGCACACGCGTGTGCAGAGCTGGGCTGGAGCAGGGAGTGACTGTGCTGTGACACATCAGGAGCTGTGTCAGGGAGCTGCCTGAGCACAGGCTGGTGCAGCAGGAAGTGGTCGATGACTTACTGGTGTGACAGGGTGAAGATGAAACCTGAGTTACAGTTTGAGCTCACAAATATGATAAAGAAAAGCCTTTACAGGTGGAACCTCTAGCATGACTTATTTTTACTCCACTTGTTTTTACTGGCTTGTTCCCGTGTCCGAAAACATACCTAACCTAAAATGTAACAATGCAGTCAGCTGGATATTTCAAGGAGGAAAAGCTAATTAAAAAAAAAAAAAAAAAGCATAAATTAATAATGCCTTGTATTAAATTCATAAATCCAGGTCAGTATTGACATACTCATTTGAAATCTATCACCAAGCCCCATGCTGGGAGTGGAAATACAAAAGCAAAATGGTCCTTTTCCAGAAGCTGCCTAGCTCCTCAATTGCTGTAGCCTGTTCTTTGAATCTCTGGTACACAGTTTCCAGGTTGTGTATGGACTGGGTTATTTTAATTCTGGCCTTGAAAGTCATTTTGGAATAGAAGGAGGAATAAGGACCTTACAACTGGAGTGTGATAAAAGTCTCTTCAAAGCTGAAAGCTTACTTTTTGGGCCTTGGTTTTTATTGCCTACTTCGTTTTTGAATTTTATTTTTATTTGAATTTAGTTTCTGGGATTTTGTAGTGGAACTAACCTACGTGGTGTTTCTTTTTCCCCAGAGGAGCTGTGAATTGCTGGAGGCTGGAAAATTATTACAGGGGAAAAACAGACTGTGTTTGCCTGTTCTGAGATGCTTTGCTAGAGGTGCCCTGATGGACAGTGCTGGACGTTTGAGCTCACCAGTAGGAGTTTTCTTTTCTTTCCCCTCTGCCAGAGGGCAATTCTAGCTGGGAAAATGTCATCTAAAAAAAGTATTTGGTTTGGTCAGGGTATTCTTGTGGACTGAGGGAGGTTGGGTGTGGAGTCTGTGCATGAGGACATTTCTACATAGCTAAGTTATTGCAAGGTAAGCAACCGAGAGAAAGTACAGTTAATTGGTTCCTCCTGTGTGATCTCATTTGTACACTGTTAAGAACTTTATAAAAGGTAGGAAATGGGACAGAGCAAAGCTTGAACCAGAAGCTCCACGTTTAAACTTACAAAACCTGGCTTTACAGCTGTGCAAGGCTTGCTTTTGTTCTTTTCATCCCTGTCTGGGTGAGGGCAACCTACTCTGCGTGTTTGTTTGCTTTCCTTTTTATCTTGTTTTATTTATATTTATTTGGAACTGGGCTGCCACAGAATCGTTTAAAAATGAAAAGTGGGATGGTTTGCGGTGAAAATAATATTACTTGTGCCTCTGAGTTAAATTTCTTGGTTGAATCAAAATTCTCCTGCAGGATAAGAACAAGAAACAAACAAACAAAACATCCTTGGTTAAGTGCTGTGGTTGTACAGGAAGGAGAAAGGAGAACTACAGGGAGGTACTGGCTCATAGCTCAAAATTCAGTTTTAACTTGGAGATTCTTCTGCTGGTAAAACAGTGGCCAAAGTTTGATCCAGATGGAGCCCTGACAGTAATTACTTGTACGTATGCTGCAGTCATCGCTGCTGCTCTCACAGCTATTCTTGAAGTGACTTGGGTGGTTTTGTGTTGGATATCCCTTCCTGCTCCCTCTGCTTTCTAGGCACAGCATAACACTATTTTGTGGGAGTATTGATCTCTGCTGGCATTGATACTGCCTGTCTGGTGTATCTCGGAACTCTGTAAAGTTGGGGTTTATTTTTGTGCTCCTTTTGGATTTTTTTCCCTTATTTTTAGCCTTCTCTGTAACTACCTAGAAGATATTAAAAAATCAAGCGAATTAACTGATTTAACAGGAAAAAAACCCAGTGTGTTCTCAAATCTTTGTAGCTCAGCTTGCATCTGATGCAGGTTCTTCTCACAAGAAGAGATTTCATTTTTATTCCTGGAAATGCCTCTTCTTCTCACAAGCAGCTTTTGGTGAAAGGTGACTGTGCTATGACCAGGTGGCAAAGTCCTGGCCTGGTGCTGGGTGTATTTTATAGGGAGCTATGTGCCTGGAAGTTAAATACCTGCAGGGTTGTATCACCTCTGTCCCTTTGTGAATGTGTCCCCAAGTATTTGTGCCATCTAATAATTCAAACAGAACATGAGATAATCATGGTTCCACAGCAATTATCAATATTCTTGGAGGACTTAGATCAGAGGCCAAAGAACAGACTGGTGATGGAGGTTCAAATATCACTTCTGGGATGCAAGATCAGCTGGGATGCAAGTCCCACATGGGACTGAGGACGTCAGCTGGATTTGCTGTAGGCAGGGTCTGCCCTGTGGTGAAATAGGGTGGTGACCTCATTGTGACGCCTTTCTCCTGCTCATATCTGTTCAAGTTCACCTTTGAAACAAGTCACCAATCTAAATTCTGTTGTGACAACCAGAGTGCAAACAGGCTTTGTTAATCTGTGTCCCACAGGGATGCCAGGCGGTCTCTCTTGTCAAAAGTGATTGTTTAACAGCTTCTCTTTTACTTTTTCAAAATGTGACACAGGGTGAATGCAACTAAGTTAATAAGTAGTTCAGCAGCTGAGGAGTCCAGAGCAAGTACCCATGTGACGAGTGTGACAAGTGTTTCAGATGCCCTCCATGCCCAGTGCTACCAGCAGAACTTGTCCCAGAGAGAGGGTACCAAAATCCTGCTTTGGACTGCCTGGGTGAACATTTTGGCCAGAAGCTGCCAATGCTCTGGTGCTCTGCTCTGTCACAAATGTGGGGATGTAGCAGTGCAAGGCAGAGAAAGTGAAAGAAAAGCAGTAGATAGGAAAAAAAAAATCCAGAAACAGACTTGAGAGCTCTTCCCTTTCCTCCCCCTTTCTTGTCCTCAGAGATCAAACATGAGTTTATACAACCATGGGGCAAAGAGTTACCTGAAAATGCAGCTTAAAAAACCTGTCACTAATTTTAAATGTATGTAATTTAATCCTCTGCTGAGAAATGTGCTGAAATTGAGCCATTTTGATTAGAACCACAAAATACTAGAATTTTACATGGACCTATGAAAAACTGGATGTGTTGTAGATGTTCAAGTGATGCCAAACTACGGCAGCTTGTCACTCGTGCTTGCCACTGAAATTGATTGCAGAAGTTCCTTTAAATTTCATTGAACATTCTGACACATAAAATTTTATGAGGATATCAAAACTGCTACACTCCATGCAGTTATCCATATTCTGCTTGTTCTCTGCCTTGCAGTAACCTCCCCTTCAGCTTGTGGGCTGCAAGGTCTTTTACCATCTTGAACTCAAAACACTCTATTTGAGTTGATTTTACAGCTGGGGTTAAAATACACAGAACTCTGCATCCATTGCCAGTTTATCTTGATCATCATAAACAGAAAATTGTGCAAATGTAAGCCCTCTGACAGCTCTTTATATATATGACTGAGGTTTATGCCTGTAAGTGCTGCCACTGAAGTCAAGTACATCCTTTTTAATAACTCAGGTCCTCATTGCTGTGGGTTGATGTGCCCAGCCTGACCATTGGAATGTTTTATTCTTTCATTTCTTTACATTGTAGGCTTGCAGTGGATATCAGATTTCTGATACTTGGGTATTGTGGAGACAGACTTTTCTTCTATTACCACATATTTAGTCTTTTATTGTTGGATATAAAAATGCAAAACTGATAATTGTAGTAGCAGCTGATCTTATAGTTCAGATTTAAAACAACAGATCTTAAAAATACTCCTAATCTCTCCCTCATCCTGTTTATCTTTCTTTTGGGAAGATATTTTTAAGTATCAGTATCTGATTTATGCTGTGGAGAGGTTACTGGTTTTAAATCTGTTCACTGAACTGAGTTTATAGAGTTATGTGCCAGCAGAAATTGAAACTCTGGTTTGCTGCTGCTGTGGTATTTGCAGCTAATTGAATTGTGGATACTAAGAAATGAGTAGCTCAGCTTGACTTCTTGGCACTGCAGAATTTTTACTCTGGTTAGTAATTTTGAAGACTTGCTTTCAAACAATGGTTCAATGGGCGCCCTCACAAAATTGTGTGGGTAGTGATGTCAGAAAAATTTACCAGCTTCATGTTACCCAAAAGCCTAAATCTTCTGCCTCAGAAATGTAAGGAGAATGAGGATGAGAACTGATCTTTGGGCTTTATAAGAATGCCAGTTAGCAGAATGGAAAGAAATACTCATTTGACTTCTTGTTAACAAAAAGCTAATGGTAGAAAATGAAATGGTTTGATGGATTTTTAATAGTTATGTAAATCTTGACCAGTACATTATATTCCACGAAAGGGACATTCAAAATGATTTGGCTTGCCATTATGTTGTATAAATCTGAGTAAGTATACTAGCAGTTAGTTAACACAAATAAAATAGGTAAGAGTCTGTCTAGTAAAAGCATTGCCAGAGGTAAAACAGAAGAAAAAGGAAAAATTGCAAGTAAATATATTTAAAGGCACTAGAAGCTATTGTCTTCAAACTTCATTAACTACTTTCTATTTCCCCCTATTTAGAAGTATGCTATCTCAAAGGTAATTCATTTCATGCTAGTCTAGCATTAATGATATTAATTTTTAATTAATCTAACAGTAGCATTGTCCATCTGTCAGTGCAAACCTAATCTGTTAAACAGATAAAATCAACATGTCTACAAGTTCACTGTAGGCCGGCAGGCAGTAGTTGCATGTGTGCATTCAGGGTTCTCTATTAAATAATGCAAAGGCTTTACACAAATGTACAATTCAGAGACTTTTCAAACCAAATGTGCCAATACAGAACAACTGATAAAGTGTGCTTGCTTGTGGTTCTAGTGAGCTAAAGCTGGTGATCTTCTTGGCCAAAAGCTGAAGTTATTCTCCCACAAACACCCATTTTTTTGGTGGAGTGGAGCCCTTTGGGAGATGCTGATGAAGAACACTGCAGAATGCTTGATGTTTCTCGAATTTGGCCTCTACTTTGACATCCTTATTTGGAAACCTCATCTCCTCCATGTGCACCACCCCCACACTTGGATCACAAAAGGCATTTTGAATGGAAACAATTGCTGGATGTGCTTTGCTTTCACACTCTTTAAATTTGGCTGGGTGGTTGTGAACAGAGCAGCATGGATGTGTGTCTGTGGGAACACTGAGCAGCTCATGGAAATGTTACTTGTGCTGCTAGGGGCTGAGAACTGCTCTCTGCTAAAAAAGACAAGTAAGACAAGTGTTTCAGAGCTATTCCAGTTTCCTGTTTGGATGCTAAAATGTGCTTTTGAACAACAGTTAAATTTAACACTGTGTTTTTGGTTTGGACAGAGATAAGTATCAGTGGCAGGAGGAGAGCAGCTCCCTTGGCTACACTTGAAATAGTGTCTAAATGGCCTTTACGAAATACCAGATAATGTGTCTGCTTTGTACACAGCTACCTGACTGGGGGGAGCCAGAGCAGTGCTGTCTCTAAAAAGTGGGCTGGTGTGGCCTTAGATTCCTCTGGAATTTTTAGTTTTGCAATAAGCTGCTCCAACAGCAGTTTTAATCAGGCTCTTACATACACACTGCTCCAGGTTTGAGCTGGGTTGACTAATGCAACAAGAGAGTTTACTCATCTTTTATCACTTGAGTAACACAGAGCCTCTGTTCTCAGCTGTTGTTGGGTTTGGAAAGGACAGAACACCGAAACTGGTCATTGCTGCTTGAAGTTGTTTCCCAGCCAGGCCTGACCATAGAGGAAAACAACTGTTTTTCCACATTGTGTATGGTGATTTATGGCTGGACTCTATAATCTCAGAGGTCTTTTCTAACCCAAATGGTTCTGTGATTCTGCACTCCTGATTTCAGCTTTAGTGTGCTTTTCATCATCTGCTTAAGCAAAGCTCTTCACAGCTGTGCAAAGGAGCACGCTGCCAATGCCGAATCAAGGTTTAGGAAAGAAAATGTGTGTTTCAAGCTATTTGTGAGCTGGTGGAAAAGGCCACTGCTGCACTGACAAAGGCTGTCAGCTGGCAAGTTGTCTGTGTAAGAGCTGGCTGGAGCTCCCCAGGCCTCCTGTCCTGTCATTCCTGCCCCCACACCATCTTTTGCTTGGGTGGTCCAGCTGTTTACAGGCAGCCTGGTGAGAGAAGTCAAGAAATTCATCAGTGATGGAGAAAATGAGGAGGGGGGATTATTTTTGGCCTGGATCAGTTCCCTGATCACCTTTACCTTCCAGGCCTGCAAATGACGGAAGTAGCCCAGTGGTAAAGCAGAAATGGGTTAGAGCACAACTTTGCCCAAAAGAAGCAGTCCATTTTTACTAACTGGAAGTTAAATAAAGAACGTCAAGGTTGGCTTCTCAGCCAGTGGTTTATTTTATGTTGTGCTGGCTCACATAAGCTATACAAAGGGACCTTACATGTTCATTTTCCAAGCACCAAATTCTCTTTAAAAATAAACCTGATTTGATAGCCCAGTGAGTCTTGGTGCTAAGCTTTTTGGCAGGGATGGGGGCTTTGGTTACCTCATGTTCATCCAGTTCTGGTTGCATTAGGACAAATTCAGCCGTATTAACTTCATTATAGGTGCATGTTCTTGCCACGCTGTTCCTGTAAAGATTACAGATTAACTAGAGCTCTTTGATAACTACAGTTTATTATTGGGAATTTTGAGAACTGATGCTTTGCTTGAATTCTCCCCTTAAAAAAAAAAAGGAAAAAAGTTTAACCAAGGATGACTGGACACTGAAAAAGGGGGTTTCTGCTCCTTGCTCTGTCACTTCTCCATTGGTACCCAAATAGCCAGGAAAGATGTGGAACTGCCAAACCACCTACCAGTGTGCTCCAGAAATCCAGGACTCTTCAATTGCATGCTGAAATGCCAGGTACATTAAAATGCTCGTCTCCTCCCATCTGCTGGGAAAGGTGTGGTGCAATCTGTGTGCCTGTGAGAAGGCTTGTTATTTTTTTTTCCTTCATCAGGTAATATATTAATTTTTGAAGGCAACACTGCAATTAGAGAAGATTAACTTGTTGATGTCAGATCTGCTTTCAGGGTTGCTGTTCTGTCAAGCCTTGAGTTATGAAAGTAAAATGTAAAGGTGGGTCCATGACCTTGTATCCCAGGGAACATCTCCCTGAGCTCATGTCGGGCTAAGGATTTTTCTCTGGGCTGGAGTGGAGAAAAGCAGATTCTGGCAGCCTTTGTAGCTACAAGTCATAATGACAAGTTGTATGCTCACCCTAAAATACCCTTACACAATGCCCAGGACCACATGGCACATTGTATTACCCATTTAGATAAAAAGGTAACATTTTAGTTTTTAAATCTCAGTTTTTCTTAACAAGGTTATTGCCAGACACTGTTAACCAGCTCTACTTCTTTACAAAAGAGAAATGTACTTGCAGTTTCTGGAGTGTTGATAACTGTTACAGAACTAACTTTCTTGGGAGGAGTTGTTTCCCACCATTTATTGGAAACTAATTGCTAATTGTTGCAAACTCCAGTGAGAGTACCTACACCGAGATCAGCAAAGTTTCACTAGTACATGAGTGACACAAATAATAAAAATTTGAGCTCACTGACTTGCTAACATGGATGCTGCATTGCCTTTCCAAGCCTGGTGCCATGTACCACACAAGGGTTTTTACCATAAATAGGTAAATGATTGGCCAGTAAAAGCACATTGAGAAGGGAGATTTTTTTTTTCTTCTTGTTGCCTTTCCCCAAATGGCTGTTCTGAGCCATTTGGGAAGAATTGGCAGATATTTACTGAGTTTAGGCCCCAAATATTCTTCCATCAGCCAATATAAATGTCTGCAGTCATGTGGAAAGGGAATGTGTGGTGGATCTCTCCCTGGTTGAGTGTCTGTGATGAGTCAGTATTATAAAGTTTATTCCACAGAGAAGCGCTTTTATTTATTTTCTAGGAGCACTCTGCTGAGGTGAAATGGTTTGCCTGGTGGTGGTAAGAGACCTTCCGGGGGAACATCCAGAGAAAGACAGCTCAATTTATCTGGCTCTCTCACCGTCTTTCACTGAGCTGAGGAACTGGCATCTGTATTATTCGCTTTCAGTGCCAACACTGGCTGCCAGGAACTGCTGCCTCGCTGGGTAGGGCTCTCTGATGAGTGCAAAACCAGAGGAGCACAGAAGAGCTGTTAATTACTGCAGATAGACAAATCAGCTTCTGAAGGGCCACCCATGGCCTAGGCACACCAGTAAAGCGTGCGTGGGCAGTGAGTACTTTCCTGTGTCTCTGACCTGATCTAGGTACACAGGCAAACTTTTTGGGCTTTTCTGGTGCAGGAGTGTGCATGTCTGGTTCTGCCACCCATCTACAAGAATGGTCAGAGAGAGGATTAAGGGAACTGCAGGCCTGTCAGCCTGACCTTGGTGCCAGGGAAGCTCATGGAGCAGCCCATCCCAAGTGCCAACACACAGCACGCACAGGACAGCAGGTGAATGAAGCTAAACCCAGTTGGGGCTGGTCACTAGTGGTGTTCTCCAGGGCTCAGTATTGGGGCCAGGTCTCTTTTGTATTTTTATCCATCATCTGGATGTGGGAATCAAGTACACCCTCAGTAAGCTGGAAAGGGGGTGGTCAATCTCTCAATTAACAAGTGATGGGGCAGGAGGAAATGGCCTCCCAGCTGTGCCAGGGGAGGTTTGGGTTTGAAATTAGGAAAGATTTTTTTGACTCGAATAGTTGTCAAGCACTTGAAGAGACTGCCCAGGGAAATGGTGGAGCCATCATTCCTGGAGGGGTTGAAATGATGTCTTGTTGTGGCACCTGAGGACATGGCTTAGTGGTGGCATTGGCAGTGCTGGGCTAATGGATTTGCTCAATGATCTTGGAGATCTTCGCCAACCTAAATGATTCTATGACTTTGTCTTCTGGAAACTCTGGGAACCTTTTCCTGGAAATAGGAAGAAAAAGTTGTTTTCTGTATTCCAGTGTGTGCTGGTCTATAGATGTATTCAGTCTTTTCAGCACTGTCTGAACTTTCAGCTTTTGAGAGAGTGAGAGCGGTAAAGAGAACGGACTTGATGTGAATGCTGCAATGTGGTGTGGCATTCTGACATTCTCATAGAATGGTTTTCGATAAAAGTCCAGCCTGATGAAGGTCACAACCTGCGTAATAGATCTGCAGCAAGCTCCTGTACTGGGACTGTTCAGCTCCTCAGTCAGATACGGTCAAACACTGCATTGCTCCCAGTCCAGTCCCCTCTTCCTGCTCTGCTGGCTCCATGTCACACACCATTAACCAGTTCAGGGCAGATGGAGATGAATTTGACCACTGCACCGTGTGCCCATGTCTAGGGAAGGTTCTTGGATTGGCACAAAGATTATACATAAACAAGTGACTGATAGTTCTGTTTTGGTGTGTGGATTATGTTTGACTCCAACAAAGGCTGGTGTGAATAATCTGCAAAGCACCAAACAAGGAGTAGGGAAGATTGAAGGGTATGAACAGAAGTGCATGGTGTTCTCTACAGTTGCCAAAGATATAATGTGCTCAAGTTTATCAGGAAATTTGGGGATTGTAACTTCTGTTGGTCATTGAAAAAAAGTGTTAGTGTTTTAGAAGTAGGTATGTTTTCCAGAAAATGCAATGGTAAGGTACATATGCTGTGGGAGAAAAAATATTTCATGATAGTTGAGAGCATACTGAATTGAGTCCTTTGAAGTACAACGAATTGTCATGACACATCATAACAAAATTAAATTTATTTAATAGTTTATTTTCACATAACTCTCCAGTGGTGAGTTTTGTAAATTATACTTCTGGTTCAAAAGAATGTCCATATTTATACCATTTCCCCTGATTTTTATCCAATTCTAAATATTGACTCTGGTTGAAATAGAGTAGAAATAAATTTGAGGAAGAATTATTCAGTTTCCCACACACTTGGGGTGTGTGGCCTTTATTATGATGTGCTTTACCACTGCAGGAGTTGGGTGGAGGCTATAATCATTTCACTGTTTGGTGTGGAACTTGAACACCTAGTAATTTCTAACAATATTTGACTAAGAATAATTTGTGCATTTATGAGTGCAAGGATGCAAATCGTGAAGAAGATACTTTCTTATTCCAGTATCCTTTGTGTACATATATTTGTGCATTTATATATATATGTGAGTATATATGTATGCATGAATACTTGGCCTGTGTAAATAGGAGAGAAAATTGCTTGCTGAGGCCTAACCTTATATTCTTGGTGTAAATATTCTCGTATGCTCTATTCCCTCATTGTTTTTCTAACAGCTGCCATCCTCTGAAAAGAGAGCACTGGAGCATGAAGGGAGATAGCAGGAGGGGGCCTCTCCCATGCTGTGTGCAAATGT
The DNA here is from genome assembly GCF_021018805.1 of Prinia subflava. Lineage (NCBI taxonomy): Eukaryota > Metazoa > Chordata > Aves > Passeriformes > Cisticolidae > Prinia > Prinia subflava. Next base: position 16,849,136 of record NC_086259.1, read on the forward strand.
ACCATAATTGTTAATGTTCATTTTTGGTTTGGTTGTGAACGCAAATCTCGTAACTCTTCACATCTGTTTTGGGCATTTTCATCCAAGGATGTGTCAAAACTTTAATGAATGGCTCCTTTTACAGTGAAGTTTTAATGGCCTGGTTTAATTGAGGGGAAACTGATACTTTGGAAGATAAGCACTGAAAGCGACGGGCTAGTTGGGTGACTCCAGTGTTGGATCACTGGGTTAAGATGAGTTGTTTTCAGAGGAGCAATTGTGATTGGGATTTCAGGAGTGTGTTCCAGATGGCTGGGTCCTGTTGGCTGAAATGAGAATGAATGTCCAGTCACCAAGAAGTAGTGGGAAATTCCAAAAATGTTTGACTGCAAGAAACTTGGTCATGTCTCAAGGATTTGCTAGATCTGAGTGGAACATGGTTCTGTGCATTAAGTACAAATGATTATTTTGCTTTCTTTTTGACTCTTTGGTTTTTGTTTTAAAAAGTTGAATGAACAAGGTACTCAGTTTAACTGGCTGTTACTATGAGGTAGCCTCCTTATTCTTCTCTACTTCCCTTTTATACCCCTTTTGTTCTTTTACAGGCTGAAAGGTAGTTTTTCTGGCCAAAGTTGATTTAGGAGTTGTGATGAGGTTTTGGTTAATTGCAGGCCTTAGAAGTCTGATATCCTGAAGTATCTCACCTATCAAACTTGTTGCTTGTTTGATTGTTCTTTGTCAAAGTCTTGCTGTTCCTACTGGGGTTTTTGACACATAGAATTTGAACTCGTTTCTCTTTTGCTCGGAAAAGTTAGTAAACATTTTGCTGTCAGCAAGGACAACACCACAAATCATCTCCAATCAACAACTTTTACCACAGGTTGGGCAGGAAGCGACACCCATGCTGTGCATTTACTGCCTGGCCCTCAGACCAGGCACGTGGCCATTTCCAATCACACAGCAATCGATTTTTGTTAGAGGCAGCAGCTGTGCATGGGTGGGAACCTGAGATGTGTCTCTTCCTCCTGGTCCGGGTCTGTGCCTTTGTTTGCTCACCAGCAGTGCTGAGCTCCAGATCATTCCTCTCATCTGGGCGCTGACCTCTTGAGACAGCAGCGATTCATAACACAAGCATCCCAAAAATGTAGAGCTGGATGTAAAAGTGTATCTCCCCTGTCTCAGGCCTGAATCTTTGCTGAAGAATTGGTCATTTCTTAGGGGATCAGTGGGATTTGGTGGCTCACCTGCCCATCTCTGCTCCATGCACACTGCAGTGTCTGTTTTCATAGAAAACAGGTGAAAGACTCCTTCTTGGTGAGTCTTCTCTTTAAGTTTCTATTTATTTATTTAATTTATCTTCGCTCTGGTGCTCCTCTCTGCAGGTTCTTCGTACTTCTGAAAACAGAAGCAAACATGCCATGTTAGCTGCAGCAGATAAAGCAACTGTGTAAATATACAGTGACCACACTTTGGAGCCCCTTTGTTGGAACAGCCACTTTATGAGGGATTCCACTGTTCCTCAGCAACCAGCCTTGGTGCAGTTCTGCTTTTCTGTTTCTGGGCTCACCTTTTTCTTCCTGGCTCAGCTGGAGGAGCAAATGTTTTTGCTGCCTGATTTTTTTTCTCCTTTCTATGATAAAAGGATTTCTTTGGGATAACCTGATCAGTGACTGATATTTGTAAATCAACTGGACAAAAGGGAAGTGCCTGTTTTTGTTGTGTTCACCACTGAACCTGCTAATTCAGATGTGTGTGGTGATGGTCAGCTGGTTCCTCACTGCAGCTTTAGGCTCACATGCTGGTGCTTCCCAGTTTTGTAGTTTTGCCTTCCAGACTTGCCTTTTTGGTACAGCAGTAAAGATCTGGCAGAGACGGCAGTCCTGGATGGAGGCTCTGCTGTGAGGATTTACATGAATGCAAGAAACCTTTTACTGATACATCCTTTTTCTTGAATTAAAATCAATGTTCAGGACATCAAATGGCATTCTTAAGCTAGGAACCAGTGTGTGACCACAGGATTCCTGCAGCCTTCCTGATATCCTCCTGATGCTGTGCCTTCATTCAGGTCATCCAGTTGCTGGTGTAAATGCCAGCAGATCAATGTATCCCTCTCCTCTCTGTGCTGAGGCAAGAGGCATTGAGAGGGAGCCCTGTTTGGCTGAGTGTGGAGCACAGCACCACCTTTATTGCCTGCTGGCCCCTGGGACCAAGCCACAGTGGGCAGCACCGCGGGCTCCAGCACTCAGGGAAGCTGCTGGGACAGCGAAGACTTCTTGATGTTGGAGCTCCTCAGAGTAGCTGGTGCTTTCAGCAGCCTGGTGCTCTTTCATCTCCTCCACAAGGAATGTGGAAGTGCACCACAGTCACACACACGATAATGTGTGGGTTACCCTTGTTTGCAAGAGCTGCAAATTTTTTGTTGTTCTTTCTCATATAAATACTAGCAGATGTAACCAGCAGTCTCCATGAAAGATTGGCATGAGGAAGGGAGCTTTTGCATTTAAAACCCATCTAAATATATAAATTCAAATAAACATTTTAACAAGAGGCAGGCCAGAAACAGTCTTGGGAGAGCGCTCTGTCCTTTAAAGACCAAGCTTTTTTGTTTTCCCCATTTTATTCTCTGACAGATGCCAAACACACAAAAGGAGGATTTCAGTGGCAGCATGTGGAGCTGATGTATATGACTGCTTCTCAAACAGGTTGTTTTTCATTTCCCCAGTGCCAGCCCTTTGGGGAAAGCCTTGTTCTGACACTTTCATTTTAGTTTAATCTTCTTTAGAGTTTAATGGTGTTGAAATAGGGAGCAAAAAAGACTGGCGTGCAGTTTTACTCAGTTGCAAAACCTTTTGTGGGGCAGTCGTTACAAAGGATGCGATTCAGTAACCAGTAGGTAAGAGTGAGGGACTATTTATATACTTAGAGATATCTAGGACATGCACAGGCTGATGGGTACAGCAACCTCGAGCAGACCTGAGCCTTCTGCAAAAGCCACTTTATCCTCTTGTGTCCCAAATGGCACTGGACATCTGGGCTCTTTGGGACAAAACATTTTGGGAAGAGCTCTTGGGGCATTTTGGGGACTGGTGGGCAAGCCATTTGTTAACCTTCTAATGATTTGCTCTTTAACAAGAGATGATTTGTTTCATTTCTTGGTTTTCCTGAAGGAAGAGTGGGGATGATACCATAACCATTACAGTTGCTACCAGGAATGTTTATGTGGATCAGAAGCAAAACAGGCCTTTTCAGTTTCTTCTAGATTTATATACTCTTTGTCCTTCCAGGGAGGGGAAATTTGGTTTGATTTGATTGTTTAAAGTGGTTGGCAGGATTTGCACCTCATTGCAAATCATAAAATAAACTCCCTTGTGGTTATGTTGCTGCTTCTTACTTAAATGGTCTCTGTGGCCATTTAACCAATAAATTCCAGTAACAGCTGACATATTTGAGATAGAGGAGAAAAAAAAACCCCTTAACATTTAGGGCTCCAATAGAGAGTTTTACATTGCCTTTTCATTTTGAGTATATCATCTTGATGCAATTGGAGGTCATCCAGGCTAGCATTAACCCTTTGGGTAGAAGGAAACATGATGCAGTGTGTCCTTTTGCTACATTTTCATCACACTACCACTCTCTAAAATGTCCCTTACCTATGTTTTTCTCTGTGTAACAGACATAAAAGCTCTGTCTGGGTGTTGCTTCACAGTTTGCTGTATGTATTTTACCCAGTAAATGCAACCTGCTGGAATTAATAGTTTCTGAGAGGATTCATTGAGATTTACTTACCTTCTTTGTGTTCTAAATTGTTGTCTAGAAACATAGTTTGTACTATGCCTCAAGTACTATGACCAGCTTTACAAAAAGCTAGTAACATCAATTTCTGCTCCATTTGTTGTGTCCTCTCCTTCTGCGATCTGGGGAGTTGGGGGGGAGGAACAGATGGGGAGACCATCTCTTCTGCAGAAGCGTGGGTGAAGAAACATTTGCCTCTGTGAGTGGCCACATTTCTTGGCCACTTCCTGAACAGGAGCTGCCAGTCCCTGTCATACCTCCAGCGAGCAAGCAGAGCCCTCAGTAAACACACCAGCTCCCTGTGTGCAAAGGTATGCAAGGAGGGGAGACCTCGGCTGAGCGGAATCAAGCATCAGACCTCCCCAGCCATGCATTGCTTCCCTCATTCCTCCCTCCTCTTCCAGGAAACCAAGGCTGCCTCTGTTTATCCGCACCCTCATCACAGAGTCAAAAAGCCCTGGGCTTCAGTTTCCACTTCAAAGGCAGTGTTGGCTGCTGTGTTGGAGATGGAGCCTGATAATTTTGGTTATGAGTGGCTGGTATGTTCCTCCGGCTGGAATTACCGCTGGCGGAGGCGCTCCGCGGGCAGCCTTGCCCAGTGAGGTCATCGGCGTGCAGCAAGGGCAGAGGGCTGGAAAAAAGGTTTCCTTGCAGAGCTCTGCCCTTGTGGTGAGACCACCTCTAAGAGATCCCGTGCCAGTCATTTCTGGGTTTCTCCACAGATGCTCTTTGAAAACGTGCCAGCTGCTGCCAACTGCGATGATGGTTTTCATGCTGTGTCTACTAGTAATTGAAATCAGGGAAAAACCTGTGGAATTTGGTTCTGTGAGGAGAGAAAAGAAGAAATGTGTATGTTGCATTACACTACACACCACTGTAAAGCCAATAGATTGTGTGGATCTTTCAAGAAAAAGCATTTGGCCCAGTCTGACTGGTACGTGCAACTGTATTTTTAGATACACAGCGAGGTAGCGCTGGAAGAAACCAACAGCTTGGGATTCAGGTTTTGGGTGCTGTGTGCAGTGGCTTGTGCAATAGTACAGCTACTCAGAGGATCTCTTGAAGTGTAACTGTGCTTGCTCATTCAGTGGTCAGAGTACAGGAAGTTCATGTTGGTGTGCAGTGGTTTTTTTTAAAGGTTTTGGTAAAGTAATAGATACATCATAGGAAATGACGTGGCTTCTGGCTAATCCCTGGGTTCTTCTGCTTTCTTCTGAAATTAATTTACTTTAAAAAGCTGTTATGCAGCTATATAAATCAAAGTGCAAATGTATGTCTTATATTTTGGAATCAAACCTTCCCCTGTCTTATTTTGAACCTTTGAGAAAAGTGATGTAGAGTTTTAATTACACTTTCCAGCCATGTAAATTGCAGAGTTGATTATATACATTAGCATTGTCTGACCTAGTTCTGCTACTGTGCCTTTCATCTATGGATCTCCAAGTGCCTTGCAAAGAAAATTCCTTGATATGAGGAGATGGGGAACCAGGGACACAGAGAAACAAAGCAAATACCCAGCCTGACAGTGACTGAACCCCAAGGGGAAGCAAGGGTTTCTGAGTCTCAGTGGGCTAAGTAATCCTTAGTGCCCACCATTGCTGACTGCTTGTCTACCCTTGCTCTACACACCGTGTAACTGTATACTCGTATTTTTCTACAAGGTTTGTCTTGCATTTCTTATCCTAACTGAATGGATGTAATTGAATGTAATGTAATTTCCTTCTAAGCCATTCAGATTTTGTTATAATTTGTAGTTCTGGAGGTTGCTGTGGCATGTAAATTAGGTTTGTGTTTTCTGTTGGGTTTTATATTTCCTTTGATCCTGTGACACCTCCCATTTTCTCTAGGGCTGGCAGTAGGATAGTAGGGAAACAGAGACGAGTCATGTTGCATTTCATTTTTGGCCTGTTTTTTTCCGAAATTGATTGATGAAATAATGGCTTTGCTGACACACAGGTCTGTGACGTATGTAAATAATCCCACATATGGTTAGCCAAGGCTTCGCTTGTCCAAGTGGAGGGTGGCTTTTACTGTTTTGCAATGTGTAAGCTGATAATTTCTCTGAAATTGAAATCAAAAGACAGATTTCTGATAAGGATCAGTGACAGTTGCCCATTGCTCTGAAATGTATCTGTTTTAGCCCCGATGAAAGATGTTTGCTTATCTGCTTCCAGAATCAGATGTTTCTGTTTATCTACAGAGCTGGAGTATCAACAATACAGACTCCCACTACTACACATCCCATCACTTGCTCACTGAGGAGAGCCTGTGGGGTCAGAGGTGCTTCAACACTCCTGACCCAGTTTTTCCTTTGGCCTTCATTCTGACTTTGCTCATGTCAGTCCATGCTAAGCATGATTGAAATAGAGAAAAGCAAAGCAACCCTTTCTATTTGCTGTGTTCCAAGATTTTAGAATAAAGGAATTAAGTGGGATAGACAACGAGATTTTGAGGCTGAATGACGTTGCTTTCCTTCTGTTCATTGATAACCAGCTGTCACTTTGCAAAGCCCCAGTGCTGTGTTCATAACAAGAGCTTTCAGATCAAGAGCAGCAGTGTGAATGCTGTCCCCTGGTCTAGGAGAGGTGTTCCTCCTGTATTGATCCTTGTGGTTATAATTCACAGTGATACATCCTTCGTTGTGTGAAGCACCCACAGTCAGTATTGATGGGCATGTTGGTGCTTGGGATGTGCATCTTCTATGATCGCAGGGTATTGCCTGTGCTTTGTCAAAAGCTGACACCAGTACAATTTATGGACTGATTGAGCTGAATGAACTGTTAACATGGTTTAAACTAATTTCCATTTAAAACTGGTCAAAACAGGGGGTTCTGCTTGCTGGGATAAGCAGCCTACAGGAGTATTGGCAGTAGTAGTGTGCAGAGTGTGTGTTTGAGCTGGCTGCCCTGTGTTCAGGATAATGGTGGTATCTACGCTTTCCTACCCTGGCTGTGCTGTGACAGCATCCCAGGATGTGATTTATTAGGAAATGTTCTCTTTGCTGATAAGGAGAGTGTATTAGTCGGGAAACTTAAGCTTGGTTGTGCCTGCAAGGATGTGGAAGTCACAGGCTGGATGGTTGCTTTGTAAAACTGGCACGTAGTGTAAGCTTGTACCATACCACGTTGTGAGTGGTGCTGTTCTTGCTTTTGCCAAGTTAATTTAGGCAGTTTGAGAAAATAAACTAAGCTCAGCTGTTGCGTGCTACTTTGTGATAACGCATCTTATGTGTGAGATGATTTTAGTTTGACAGATTCTTCAAGTTTGGAGCTGTGCCTTTTTTGCTACTCTATAGAAAATGAAGTGAAGCAGTTAGTTCTCCGTGGCAGCAAATGGTTTGGGTCATTCTTTTTTTTTTTTTTTAATTTGATATACTTGGTTTCCTTTGGCCAAAAATAAAAGAAACTCTTTGTCAGAAGGCAGATTCTGAGTCTGAGTTATTTCAAAATGAGCTAAACAAGAAATACTGCAGGTAGATAGTGATATGTTACCAGGCCTAAGGCACAGCCTAAAGGAAGGTGTATGAAACCTAGAAACCCTCAAGAGCCTTAAAGGTCAAAGCAGCCTGTTAAAATCATCAGAAGAGATTTCTGGAAGCTGGGGCAAAGTTGCTAGAAGGGCAGTAACACGCTCTTAGTCAACTTAGGAGCTGATGAGCTCCTCTCCCTCGTTGTGCAATTAAACCAGTTCTTATTTTTCAGTTTCGATTGTTTGGCAGGTCTGCCTCCCTCCCTGGGCCGAGTTCAGCTGCAGATGTCAGTGAGGTTACAGAGCCCTCTGGGTGCATTCTCTGCCGTGGTTCTTGCAGGTCACCCTCGCTGAGCCCTGCTCAGGGAGCACAGCCTGGAGCACGCAGGCTCAGCCTTCGCCTTCCCTGCACGGCCGGCCAAAGCCAGGCTGTTAACACCAAACCTGCAGTCGAAGGTTTGCTCTCTGCAGACTTTTCTCTGCTTTCTCAGGGAATAAGGCGCAGCAAGTCCAGTTGCTGACGTCTTTCAGCTTCTGCTGAAGCAATTAGGGAGTGCTGGCGGCAGAGCTGAGCTCTGCCCTGGCCGGGCCTGGAAGGCCGTGTGAGGGAGGAAGCGCTGGGGTTGGAAGTGGTTTCATAATCTTCGGTGGGAAGGCAGAGCGCGTCACTGCGGACAAACGGCTTCAAACGCCGCGCATCACGGTGCTGATACCCAGCAGTAAATACGAGTCTCCCTCCACTCTTGGCTGCTTTGTTGGCCAGGGAGCTGATGCTGCTGGAATGTGGGGAGTTGGTGGGTGTGTGGAGAGTGTGGGATTTCTCCTGGAGGGGGATTTGGCTCTGGGGCTGAGCGGTGACCGGGGTCCCTGGGTGTCGTGAGGCTGTGCAGGGACAGCTCTCTCCTCTCTGGGATGCTCTCTCTGGACAGTGGTTCCCTGGCACCTGAGCTTGCTGGGAAAGACAAAAGCTGAATGAACACAGTCACCTGCTGTTAACACCCCAAATACAGAGGGTCTCCTGTCCCCAACCAGTGCATCAACCATACAGGTGTCATTTGTTGTCCAGGCTTTGTCTGATGTTCAGTGGATAATGAAAAAACTCATCTTGCTTTGCAGTCATATATAGAATTTTCTGACTTCTTATTTTATCCCCCTCAGCATAAGAATTGGGGAAAAGTGGTTCTTCTTGATTATGTATCGTTATGTATTTGGTTATGTTATACGATCTTTTTCTGGTTATCTGTTCCTTATCTAAGTTTTTTCTTAGTAGTTTGGAGTCTCCAACATATATGTGTCATAAGAGCTTACAGTCTAAAAATTAACATTATGCTGCCTGCTGTCATTGCTTTTGTGATAGCACAAAAAGCTGAGGAATAACATGAATGAAAGTTAGAAAGAATGAATCAAAGTGGTAAAGACAAGATACTACTCCTAAGAATGATTTGTGTCAGTTGTAAAAAATAATTTTTACCTCAGGCTGAAAAGGAGAAATGGATATCAGAATTCAGAAAAAAAAAGCTTTTATTTAACAAAAATAAAACTACTGTTTAAGTGTTAGTTTTAAATGGGAAGCAAAGCATGAAACCACAGGCAATTTGTGTTTTTTGCACAGTATTGCAAAAGACACAAAAGAGACTGCCAAGCACAGCAAACCTGAGCTTGAGGGGCTAGTTCAGAAAGGGTGTCCAGAAATGCACAGCAAACTCTGAAAAGAATGCTGTGCTTTTCTCCTTGTTCTTTTTAAGCATGCAGAAAGTGGATGTTAAACTCCCCTTGTGTGTATTTAAGGTCACTATCTCTAACTCACACCCTTGTGTACAGGCACATTCTGCTTGGAAGCGGAAGCATTTGCTGGAACACATTCAGAGAGCCCAGATCCTGACTGGGTGTTGCTGAAATTTCCATGCTGATTTTTAAATAGTTTCTCATCTGCACAAATTAAGTTCTGTCGTTGCTTGTCTTTTGACATTGTAGACATCAAACTTCAAAGACTTTCTTGACTGCCAAATAAAACATTGGCATCCTCTAATTTCTAATAGTCGCTAAAATGAAAGAGTGCTACAGGTTCTGAGCTGGAAGGAGTAAGTCTTGGTCATGTTGGAATACAACTGGAATGAGAAATCTTATTTGCTCTTTGAGACTAATTTACAAAGAATTTGAGTAGAGCAGGAAGACTTGAGTTTTCTGTTTTCAGTATTGAAATAATTGGCTCATAATTGAAAAAGGAGCCTGATGCTGCAGACACATAATTTATTTAGCATTATAGAAACGCATTGTTTTCACAAAAGGGATTAAAGCATCGAGAAAAAAAACATTTTCAATTCTGTTTCTTACCATGTGGTGGTTTTACTCTCAGATTTCTGTGAATGACTTACGTACAAATTATGAAGTGCAGTGTTGTAGAATGAGAACACAAAAGATCTGCCTTTATGTTTGCCAGATCAGTGCTTTCAGTTTTTCAGTGTTCTTACCCTGTTCAGAAATGTAAGGCTTGTATTTGAACAGTGGCTGTAGAAAGTTGTCCTAGATTTCCTCCTTCCCGTAGTAGAGATATTGTTGCATGTTGTTGATGAACCCTTGCCAGCATCTGAGAAGATGTAATTTCTGATCAGTCTCACTGGGTTTGCAAATTTACTGTTCTGTTTGCTGGAGATTTTGCTAGAAAGAAAAAGAACAACATGGCAATTTTTTTTTAAATTTTACTGGGGAAGTTTGTGCTTTTTTCAGCCTCTGCTTTTACCGTTTCTGATGGATGGTGGTAAACTCATCTCTAAATATTGTTTTAGATAAACAGAAGTGAATGAAGAGACTTGTAAAATCTGACAGGTTCTCTTAGTAAGGTTTCATATTTTGAGAACAGCAGAGCTTTGGTTACAGCAGCAGAGTGATTGTGTCCCCTCAGCTGTGATTACCATTAGCTTTGGGTCCCTGGTGCATTATACAGCATTAATTAATATTAAAAAGCAAACAAAACAAACAAAAAAAAGCTGAAAACCTGTAATATTCTCATAAGGTATTTCTAACAGTTTATAAATACAGACTTTAGCATGGAGTTAGTATTGTCCCAGGCACTCCAGTGAATCTGGGTTCTAGGGAGAGAGCAGGACTCCTGTTAACACTGGGAGGGGTGACTGCTGCTGCTGCTGTCTGCCAGTTCTGTAATCCCTGTTTTAAATTCTGCTAAAAACCAACTTGATGTCAACACTTTTGAGATCCTGCATTCTCAAAGCTTCTTCTGTTAGAATCAGAACATGAGCATAGAGGAGGAACCTGTGCCTGGGTGACACTGGATGCTAGCATGATGTGCACAAGCCTGGCCAGATGAGCAAGTTCAATCAGAAGTGCAGTTTTTGCCACATGAGTGTCTGTTTTCTGGTACTGAACTGTCTGGGTTTGGCTCTGGTGTCATGCTGAAATGCCAGGACTGGAACACAGTACAGAAACCAGGACACCTGATTTGAGTCTTAGCATTTGATTCACTGAGACCTGAATTTTCCTGGGTTTGATTTGATTACTCGTTGGAACTGGAGAAGCAAAGACTCAGATTTATAAAATTCTTTGGTTTCATGTATGTTTTTAGTGATATCCCTAGAGCATTTTGGGGCCATTCAGAAGAAAAAGGAAGAGACGCAGGAGTATGTACTTCTTATTTTCCATAATCCAGTTGCATATGGCTACACTACATTTACTTTAGTATTTACACAACTCAGAGGGACATCTTTTAGCCTTGAATTCTGTCTGTAGTCTGAATTCACACCTTTGATGCTTTCCTTTGTGGAGAGCATGAGACTTGGTTATATGTCAAAACAAAAGTGTCGTAGAGCATCACCTGAATCATCTCCATCCTCAGCCTGGTTCGGTCTCAGCCTTCTTCAAGATGTGTTGATGGTTCAGCTGCTGATTTCTGTCTCCAGATAATGTCAGTCCATACTAATGAATGTCATTAATTGATTAAAATGGTTCATGAGATGACTGAGATTTCAAGGAGTCCAAACTTCAAATATAATGGCAGAGAAGCTGCTGATCATCAGTGCCTGAGAGGGCTGGAGTAATTTCTGGGAATGTTCTGATAACTTGCATCCAAGATTCCTGTAGAACTGTCATTTTGAAGGCATTTTAATTAGATGTTGTGGAGACCAATTATGTGATGTGAATTTTTAGGGAAGAAAAGTAAATTCCATAAAGCTTTGGTCACTGAATTTTTTCTTTTTTTCCCCATGGCCTTCAGCACCTGTGAACTGCAGATACTCAGAGTAGGTTTAAATGCTATAAAGAGGACCAGTAGAATCAAGGGTTGTATTCATCCTGCAGCAGCTAGTGAAATGATTGCATTTTTGTACCTGTGTATATGCCTTAAACATTTTTTGGCACTAGAAGTGTAATCTTCAGCTCTTCTCATCCAACATTTTCATGGTCTGCCATGGCTATTTATGCATTTGTAAGGTTGATGGACAGTTCTCATAAAGTGCCTTGTCAATAGCTCTGTTTATTTGTCGTGGCAGTGTTGCAAGCCTGTGCTACTTCTTTCTCAGCAAGGACAATACAGTTGCCATTCTTCTTTGTTCTGGGATGATTTTTTCCAGCTAGGAAAACTGAATGGGTGCAGCATTAGTCAGGGACCGTAGTTTTTAACGCCTGAGAAGAAACATTGTGATTGTCTAGTCTGACGTCTTCAAAACCTCATCCAGCAAGTTTGGCGTTGACTTGTAATTTGCAGCTCACAAGCTTTTCATTCTGTTCATGAATGTGTGAGGGAGTAAATGACAAGTCTAGGGGTTGAATCTCGGTTCTTTACTCGTGTGATAAAGGTTGTTGCAGCCGCTGGTTGCTTGCCTCAAAATGTGTCTGCAGTACCTGGGCTTCTAAATTAAGTGCACAACAGTTTTCCTAATGAATTGCCCAAGGTGCTCTTAGTTACTGAAGGACAGAGTTATGTTTCCCTTTCTTCACATGACTAAAACCTAGCACAGCTACTGAATTAACCAATTTGAGTCTTCATGATGAAGCCTTTATTCTTGAAAGTACAAGGACCTGCATTCATTCTGAAGACAGTTTTCTCCCTGCAATGTTGTTGACTCTTGTGTGCATCTGCAGCTGTATATTTAGAGCCGGATGTAATATTTCTAGAGACAATAATATGTGTAATCTAGTGCTAGATTACTGCCAGGATTAGATGTGAGGGTCATGTTTTAAGAAGTGCTGTTAGAATTCAGTGGCATCTACACTGCATCTGCTGCCACCGAGGCTCTGCTGCTGCATCGCTGCCTCTTGCAGAGGTCACAGCATCAGGCTGGAACATTGTGTTCCAGCTCTGTGTCACAACCTCACAAATGAACAACATACTGGAAAGAAATGGAAAAAAAATCATTAAAATATTAATAAAAATAAAACCCTGATGACTGGTTATATCTTCCACGTGAGCAGGCATGTAGAGACAGCTTAGATGAGATAATAAAGAAAATGGGAGACAAGACAAGAATTTCAGAGGTGTGGTTTGTCTGGCACTGGTGTTTTTGGCTGAGCTTGTAATGCTCTGATATGCACTAGATACGCTCACAGGCAGTTGCACCTTTGAAAATAAGACACTCCTTCATGCCTAATCCTTGCATCACAGGAATGGCTCCAAATGTGCAGTAAAGCCTTTGATCTGTGCTTCGAGAGTGCTACTGGCAGAAAATTATTCGAATTGGCTGCGGAGGTGTTAGGATGGGGGTCAAACTGGAACTTGCTATCAGTACTTTGGATCTGAGTCTGACTTTTTTTTTGCTTTCCAAAGAACAAGATTTGAGGTTAAAGTTCTGAACTTAAATCTGAAGCAGAGAAATGTTTTCCTCAGTTGTTCTCTGAACATTTGAGTTGAATTTGGGGATCCAAAATCTTGAAAATGTTGGAGTGTTTGGAAATCATCTGCTATGCTGTTTACAGTGTTGAATTTGGTTTTGGTTTCTGTTTTACTCATTTCCAGTAACCTGGAATTCACTGGAAGAAAACAAAAACAGAATCTGATTTGATATTCAAAGATCTATATTTTAAAATTATATATGTTTTAGAAACAGAAAGCAAAAAGCTCTTTCTCAGCAGAATACAACATAGAGAAAATACAGATGTTACTTTATCTTGCAAGCTTTGTATTTCCTTTCCAATAATAATACTTCCCTAAAATGACTTGATAACATCTAGTTGAAGCTTGCTGAGCTCTTGGGCCTTTTTCAGAAGTTAAACATGAATGCTGTGCCTTATTTTAGGAGGCTTTATATTTATTTGACCTGTTTCTTTGTCTCTGGGGAAATTAATAAACAAATCTCTATATAAAGTATTTTTCAGTAACAGATATCTGGAAGGATGTTAGTTGGAAATCTATGCTAATTATTCTTGATTTTCAGCCCTTCATACTTACTCTGCTCAGGTTGATTTGCTGGTAAGCCACATTTTTTAACATAATAGTGCCATGAGAGTCTGTTAGTGCTGTAGTAATGTGTAGCCAAGGTAATTCCTAGGTCACTGTTGAGATTGTGAGCTGTGCAGCAGTGGTGTCATACAGTGACGTGGTGGCATTTGTGGATTTTAATTACACAGAGGAGGGCAGGAATGCTTACCCCTTTTTTCCATTCCTGCTCCGAGTAAAGCTGATGCAAGCAGTAGTGGGCAAAACGCAGGATGTGTGTTCAGGTGTGGAGTTCAAACATACATCTAATTTGGAAGCTTTTGTATTCTGCTGAAACCAAAATATCACCAAGGGGAAGCAAGTCATATTTTCATCAGTGTTTAGAGTCCACATCATAACACTCACAGGTGGCTGTAAGTCAGACTGTGATGGATTGAATTAGGATTTACCATTAAACGCTGATGTACTTCAGCAGTATTGGCTGTCTGTTAGCTTTCTGCTGGGAAATCTGTGGCCAGTTTAACTTTGGGCAAGCAGTTCACTAATGACATTCAGATTTCCTTGGTGGAATTTTTTAGGCTCGTGGTAGTAACTGTGCATTGAGGTCAAACCCGTGAACAAGTGCACTTTTTTCCCTGACTGGAAAACTCAGTCTTACAAACTTGTGTTTACAATATTTAAGGTTTTGTAGAACTGAGGCATTTCCTTTAGAGGTAGTAAATAAATTAATACAGTCATCCTGATAGAAGACAAGGATATTTCTGCAGAATTATGCACAGACATGACAATGTAATTGAGCTTGAAAACCAAAACATAACTGCCAAAGGTGGGAGTGAAGCTTGCAGCCATTGTGCTGACACAACCTGAAAGTTCAGCTTGTCTTAAAGGCTGGAGTTACTTTAAAACAGGTTTTTGATATGAAACTGGAAAGGGAGGGGGGAAGTCACCCTAATCCAGTATGCAAAGATGCTGTTTTGAGAGGGTGTTTTTTCACTGAATGTGTAACTCTCAAGTGTATAAGCCATCTCTGTGTTGATGGATTGTGTGCTACACATTTTTTTCCAACAGCATTGTGCCTTCTTTATGGTCTGGGAATATAAGTAAGGCCAAGTAGACAGGCAGAGGAAATCGAGAAAACTGATTTTTCCTGCAGCCTGGGAAGCACTTGTATTTCTTTTCCCCTTCAGATGTGCATCACTAGCTGCTGGCTGTGTAAGTAACTGGCTTTTTACAAAATTGCATCACCCAGAGATGCACCTCGATGGTCTGGTGTGTTGTGGGAGCCCCTGGCTCGTCTCACAGGGCAGGTACATTTGTTTCTTGGCCCACGCGTGAGCCCTGTGTCAGAGCACGCAGGGGAAACAAGTGAGTGTGTCTTGTTGAGGGCTGAATCATCCTGTTGGAACAGAAAATGCTGTTGGAGGACTAAGGTGGATTAGTTTTCCAAAACACACTGTGAGACAGAAGAGCGTGATGCATTAGCTCCTGATAAACAGGGCTTCTCTGGGAGGCATCTCTTCAAAGCTGTGTGAACTGGGATCCCTGGGGGAACTATTGCAATTCCCTGGAATTCTTCTCCAGCCTTTCGGGAGCCACCCAGATGAAAGGGTTTGCCAGTTTCGCAGTGCCTAATTGCAGGGCTGTTCTCTGTTCTGCTTTTCAAAGTGTGTCTGTAGAGATGATGATAAGGACACCTTTCTTGAAAAAGTAACTTGTGAGACTATTAAATGTTGTATTGAAACAAAAAGTTTGCTAGTTGGGTATGCCAGTTTCATACCACTTTATTTTCCATGTACACAATGCCTTTGTGATTTTAGCTAAATATTTAATTACTTTTCTTCTTAAACCAAAACGTCGCTTTGCTTTGCATAGTATCATTTTGCATAGTAAGAGAACTTACAAAGGTAATTTAGATTCTAACTGGTGTTCTGTGTCCTCTCCATTATGCATTTCCCAGTCAAATGACACTTTTCTCCAGTATTAATCTGATATTTCGCTGCTGTTGCCCTCTCCTCCGTTCCCTCACTGTCTCCCTTCCTCAGGGGTATTGCACATACCTCAGCCAGCTCTATTGAAATAGCAGCACTCCCTGGCAGTACAAACAGCCAGTCAGATGTTAAACAATGAGGGAGACCAGCAGTGGAGGAGGTACCGGGTGGTTCCAGGCTCTGCAGGAGAGCTCCTGATGGAGGGAAGGAAAGGGCACTTTCCATTCGTGTCATTCTGTAGTGCTGAGAAACACAGAATCGGGGGGAAATCACTGCTGCAGACATGAGAGATGAATCTCACTTAAAATTAAGTAAACCTGTCCAAGTTATTGTAGAAGGTAAGACAGGTCAGACAAAGCACTGTCACTTTAAGCACATTTTTCCACCTCCTCCTGTAGCAGAAGGTGATTCCAAATGGCTCTGACTCATTCCCAGGGGGTGCCTGTTGTTTTTTTTCCTAATAACAGTGTGAGTTTAGTGAGACTGTCATTAGCAGGATATCTATAGCTTTTTTGAAGGCTCTGCTGCATGTCCTTTCTTTTCTTCTCTATGTACAGCACAGAGCTGTGTTGATATTTTTCCTGGGAACTCAAGACCTGCTCATATTTTCTCCAAAACCAATGAGATTAGAGCATTCCCTGTTGGGAATTCAGAAGCTTAGTTGGATTACTGCATTCCCTGTTCTGTACTTGTTCATCAAATTGAGGTTGGATATGGTTTCCTGGGAACTTCAGGGTTAAGGCTAACCCTAACTGCAGGGTTAAGGCTGCATTAAAAAGAAGAGGAAATATTTGTTAATGGAAATAGTTTTGACTATTACAGTGTCTAAGGGATTCACTGTTCTACATGTAAAAGGTATGGACATAAGTAATGTTGGAGAATGCTTCTTGAAATGAAAAACAGAACTTAATATATATTTTATTTATGCTGTGTTTAATTTTGCAACAATTTAATTTCTTGTAAATAAATTGTAGTAAGAAATGGGCTGCTATGAGCATTGAGGAGGTGGTGAGAACTGTCAGTATTGCAGAGTCCATGATTCAGTTTCTGTATTTCTAATGGGACCTGAGATCCTGGATAGCTCAGCTTCTTACAAATTCAGTAATTCACACTTGGATGGCCTTTCAGGTTTGACATATTCCCAGGTGACAGAGGTGAATGTGTTGCTTCCCTCACAGCTGCCTTCAGCCTTTTTGGTTTGTAAACCCCTAAAATTTTCCATAGGAGGAGCAGATCCTTGCACAGCAGATGTGACCCTGCTGGTAACAAATGTGGTTTCCTTCTTCACCTTTTGTTGACCTAACAGAGATTGGGAACAGCAGGCCTTTGGGGATCTGTAAACCAGAAGTAAAAACCACTGCAAGTGCAAGGATGATCTGCAGTAGGAACATGCTCTTGCCAGTACCTAAACCAGTTCTGAAAAACCCACAGAGGTCTTCTGTTCACAGTACAGCTTCTAGTTATTCAACAGACTGATTATCCAGGTGCCACCCTTGTGTTTGAAACCAGCTGCTGACCTTTCCTTCCCAGCTCTCAGCGCTGCCCCTGGTTAAAGCAGTCATTAGAGGGTGACATTTTAATCTAGCATACATTGTATCTGCTTGGTCTGAAGTCCTTACACGTAACCCTCTCTTCTCTCTCATTTAGCAGCACTTGATGCATTTCATGGAGTGTGACACAGCTGATTTGTTGAAAGAGAATTGGTAATAGAGAGCAGCCTTGAACAAGGATGCGGTTTTGTTTTCTGTTAAATCATTGTTGCTATAGTGACCTGAGATCTGTTTAGCACTCAGTAGGTATATCATATTCTGGGCAAAAGTTTGGGATTTTTCAATATTCCTCTTAACAACTGTCTTACAGAAGTAGGTATGTGTATAGTCTTTCTACAAGAAAAGTCCCTGGTTCTCTTACTGCTGCTCCTGTGAGTACCTGCTGTATTTTGGCTGGTGGTGTCCCTCCTTTGCTGGAGTAATTTCAAGGAAGTTAGATAAATAACATACCCTTGTCAAGGCTGGGGGAGAGTTTCATGGGCTGAAGTGATAAATGCAAAAATATGGAGAACATGAACTATGCTAAGCAGTGGTCATTCTTATGGATTGGTAACCCAGTTTTGGAGGAGGGGGATGTTTTTGAAGCTGATTCACATGGTTGGAGTCAGGAAGTCTGAGTTCTTCTCCCACATCTCACAGGTTTCTCATGTTCCATCAGGTGTGATTAAGGGCATGGTGCAGCTGCAGCTTTAACTGAGATTTTCTTCTCAGTTGGAAAGTGGGGGATAGTAATTCTGCTCTTTGAGTTCTTTACATTCCTTGGGAGGTGTTGAAGTCTTCAGTGCACGCTTGGAGAGCTGCTGCTCCAAGCAGAGATGCTCCACCTGGCAGGGCAGTCAGGCCAGTGTCTGTGAAAGTCTCACTGTGTCTGGCACACTGAGTCAAACACAACTCCTCCCTTCCCATTCCTGATTTCTGGCCTGAGACCAATCCCTGCTCCTTGGCAGTGTTCTGGCAGGTTTGGCCACTATCTCAGTGTCAGGCTGTGGTCAGCCTCCAGCTCTGCAGTGGGGCAGGTGCACCTGCAGCACATCCTCATCCCTGTCAGCAGAGCTCTGACAGCAGGAGACAAGGTTTCTTACACAGGCTGGACCTTGGAGCTTTTTGGACACCAGCATGGCAACCAATGTAATTCAGTGCTGCTGGGAGTCTCAGGAGGAATTCCCTTTGTTGTGTTAAGCTGGCCAGAGAGAAAGGGTTGATTTCTGCTGTTTAGACAGGCTCATCTTGATAATGGGCCTCTTCAGAAAATCTTCAAGATATGTCTTATTTTACTCCCAGAAATTCAAATAAGCAAACCTTCAGAAGTGTTCCTTCACCTGGGTTTGACAGTAAAATAGAAGAATGTCCTTGTTCTAAAAAAGAAATCTATATGAATTTCAGCTAAATAACACTTTTTTCCTGCTTATTTGACTCTCCTGTCATGGTACATATTCCATTATATGACCTTATTTTCCCTTTTTTTTAATAATGAACCTCTGTTCTGTGCTTTTAACTTGCTTCAGATCTGAATTAATTTGAAGTTCTTCCCACTGCTGGTGTCTGCCACACAGGTTTTACATATTTTAAGCTCATATGTCCTAATCTTGAGACCAGTTTTTTCTTGTTAGCTCCTTGATGGACAGTTTTGGCCTGTCCCTTTGCTAAAGCTCCACAGAAATGATATTTCAGCCCCACTGCATATTGGAAGGTTTTTTTTTCTGCACAGTGTGGGGTAAGCTGTTTCTCACTGGCAGCTCTTATATTTTTATCAGTTTTGTAAGGTTAATTAATGCAACAGCCTCCAGTCTTGGTTGTCTTAAATATTTAGAGGAAAGAAAGAGATTTATGCACATTTTTGCTGCTGAGCTAGATTTGGTTGAACTTCTGTTGAATTTCTGAGTTAAGATTCCCAGCTGGTATGAATCAGTGAAGTTCCACTGGCTTATTTTGGATGACCAGCTCTGTGGAGGATCTGGTCTTCCTCAATTAAATCCTGTCACTAAACCTGAGCTACTTTGCACTGAGCATATGGCAGTTGCTGCTGTATTTTTGTGTGAAGAATGTGGGATATACTTCTGCTGTCTTTTATCTCTCTGTATAAAGAAAGACAGGTGTGTGTGTTCATTTATACACACACAGACATGCATGGATGTTTATACACACAGTCAACCCACACACAGAGAATTGTGCTGGAAAACCCCCTCCTTCTTTTTCCTATCATCACTGCTGGACTAATACACCCTCAACTTTGTCTGAGGGTTAGAACCTCAGTCATAGAACCTCATAGAACCTCACTGAAGATTTGGGTCACAGTCTCCAAATTTGTTACCGTGCACCAAAAAATTTAAACCCCACCAAGCATCAATACCCAACTTGGAGATACTTAGGAACAATGCAGCTCCAAGAAGAAATAATTTAGATTTTCCCCCTGGAGAGACCCCATGGGTCCTTGGATTGAGCAACCATTTCACTACACAGAGCAGGTGAAATCTTTTCTTGTGGTCCAACACATAAAAGCACCTACTTACCTGGAGGAGTGGGGCAGGAATGGTGATGGTGGGCAGGTTGGGAGGCCGGAAAGTCCAATAGATTAGATGAGAATGTTGTTCCAAGAAAGCTCAGAAATAGCTTTGTGTAGTTTTGGGGCAGAGTTGGGTGTCTCCTTGCTGTTAGTCTTTTTGTCTATTTTGTTACCAGGTTAATCTCTGCGAGATTAACATTGACTCTCTCAAGCCATTATGACAAGTGAGCGTGGCAGTAAATTCTTCCATGTCAAGAAAAAGACAAATTGTACTGTACTGCATATTGTGGCATAGTACTACTAATTGCTGAACTTGATAAATGTCTTCTGATAGGTTCTGTAGTTAATGAGCAAAGATGTTAATTGCCCTTATCTGAAATATCTGTAGTTGCAGGGACGTTCTCTGGAGCCATGGACGTCTTCTAACAGAGATTTATTTCAAATTAGCCATTGTTTTCAGCAGTTTCAGAGTCCATTACCCTTCAGTATCAACTGAATAGTCTCCACTCCCATCAAAGTTTTGAGAGCAGTCAGCTCTTCCTTTATTATTTAGCAGGTCTGAATCTTACTTGGGTATGGAAAATTTAGATGTGTTACAGCCTGCTGAGCATCCTGGGCTACAGCAGGAGCATGGCTCATTCTTAAGAGCAGCCAGGAGAGAAATAAGCACCTGACAGCAGAAGAGAAGGGGTCTGGAATAGCCCTATTTTCCCCCACCATCTGGAGTATCTAATTGGGAAAATCATTCTCCGTTGTTGTTGTGTTGGTGGGAGTTGTCAGTCTAAATATGTTTTAAGGCAAATAACCGTCTCTATTTGTAGAATTTGTCTTTTCTAGATGCTTTCTGTGGAAAATATGCAGCTCAAGATTTAGTGCATTATTGTATGAGTAAGTGCTGCATCCAAGCCTCATATTAACAATGGACGTCATGTTTATTCTTTCCCTTTTCGAATTTCCCATGGAAGCAAGTGGGCAGATTTTTGCATTATTGAGTAGTTTGCTGCTGCTGACTTTTCCCAGAAACACAAGAGAAAACCAGGCTTACGCAGGAGCCTACATGTTCTTCCAGTTTTGGGAGCACTGGATTCCCCTAACGTTTGATTTGTAGTAGGTTTTGGTGTGTGCCTATTCTGGTGCAAAGTTTCAGAGCTGTATGATGAATAAATCTTCATGGAACTGAAAAAAGACCCAAGTTCTCACTGAGGTTAAAACATACCTGATTTCCCAGAGGAGAGGTTACATGTTTTGTTAGGGGGCTAAAGGCTAATGGGAAGAGAAAAATGTTTCCTTGTGGGGTTTTTGTTTGTTGTAATAAATTGCATTTTTGTTTGTGAATCTTTTACAGTTTTTCCGAACATGTTCAACAGCAAACAGCCAGAAGTTCAAACTGTAACTGTAAATCTGTAAGCTGGCATATGTACATTCTCTGGCCAAACTTTAAGTCAGGGATTAATTTTGTAGAGTGAGGTAGAGAAGTCCATTATCTATCTTCGTTTCATAGATTTCACTTTGCCAGGAAATATAAATCTCCTTTCAAAAATGACAGCTATAAAAATAAGAGTTACTGCTTTCTTAAATAAAGGCATTTTCAGCTCAACTTGACATATTGCTGCTCAAGATGCTGTGTCTTTAGACTGTCTGATACCAATAATTAAACTGAAGTATTGAGGTCCTCAGACCCCCTATATTTTGCCTTTAAGTTGTGTTAACACACTATTTTCTGTTTCATGTTAGAAATGGGGCTGAAGGAGCTCAACAGTAATCTGGCAAAAACTGGATGCCCTGATCTGCCTGACGCCACAGCCAGACAAATATTTGTACGGGCAGAGACAAAGTGGGTGGATGGAGGTGGGAATGCTGCCTGAGAGTAGTATTGATGCCAGATGCTTCGTGGTGACCCACTGAGGTTCTATCTCATTTTAGGTGTTTTCAAACCTCTGAATCCACATTTCTGGCCTTGCATGTTGTTCTGATTTGACTTTCCCATGGAGAGACCGGGGAGGGGGGTGAGGATGCAGCTTCTGGGGGTGGGTGCAAGCAAGACCAGCTGCAACATGAGAACGCGCAGCACTTGCACTGCTTATTTATCAGCCACAATGATTCACCGTGATTGACGCTCACATACCTGAATGCCAAAATAACCTGTGTTTTAAGAGAAACCAGTGACTCAGGCTGTGGTTTTACCCCAGGCCATTTCCTGATAAATGGCTGAACTGTGCTTGGTCTTGAGAAAACACTGCTGAGGAACAGGGCTCTGTCCCTGCCTCTGTGTGTGTGGAGAGGTTAGGGAAAGGACACCTTTGTGTGGAGCTGATCTTCCCCTTGCGAGTGCCGTGGTCTCTGTGAGGAGCACCACAAATCTGTGAGCTCTGGGAAGACTCAGATCTGATGACAGCTCTGTTTTGGTGCTTCTTCAGGCCATTTCTGCCCAGCCCTGATGTGGGAGCATGATCTTCAGAGTTGGACAGCACAGTTTTAAGGAATGCTATACAGTGATAAATCACTGTGCTTTAGACTCTCTCAGCTCTGAAACAGAGGTGAAGCTGCCTCTAACTGGTGTTTTCAGAACTGAAAATATTTCACTTCTTAGAACATGGTGTTTTTAGTGAAAGCAGAAGCAGTGCATATGATGATGCTTACAGGGATTGAATTATATTTAGGCTGCTCATTTTTTGAGTAAGATGGCAAACAAACTGTATATGTGTAGTATGGCTAGATAGAATGTGTGGACATGGGATCATATGAATGCTAAATAAAGTACCTCATTGGCTTTCATTGAGAGTGAGTGACCATCTGCATAATTCCATTTTATGGTTTAGGTAGTCTTCCCATCCTTGGCAAACTGCAGAACTCTCTCCATTCTCTTTAAGGAGAAGGACTCTTGTGAGAAGAGGTGTATGCCTGGGATGAAGTCACTCGTGTATGGGTACAGAGCTGTGGTTGAACTGCTCAGTTGTCTTTAATGCTGTTTAAATGTATGAGTTAAGGTATAGGAGAAGCTTCTCTTGGGTGCAGATTCTGTGAGAATTCCTCAAATCCTCTTTGAAGTTAATGGAGCGTATTAAGGTCAGTCAGCACCTTCTTAAAAGAAATTTGAATTGCTTTGATTCGTTTCATTTTATGTTTGCATTAACTGGTTCTGGATTTCTCCCTTCTCCGGTCTTTCAGAGCACGTTTTTGATAACTTTGCCCCCTGAGCATACTAGATTTTATGTTGACTGTTTTGATATTTTTCCCTGAGTGTTGTAATGCTGATTACCAAAGGATCTTGGGCCTTTGGCTTCCTGTGAGAACGAGATAATTACTCTCCAGTAGGCAACGCATGACGTACAGTATCAGCATTAAGCCACTGGGATTCCAGTCACTAGTGTAGAACAATATTGTGGGTAAATGAATAAGCAGAAGTTTATCATACTTCCTGCATAACAAGGTTTTCGTTAAAGAGACAGTGAAAATTGTTTTCACCCAGGGCTGGTGCAAAATGAGCACCGTTAGAGAAAAAGATATTGAGGTTGAGTTCTGTGGCTCGCTGGGTTTTCCTTGCTGAAAAGACAGCTGAATTCTTGTAGCAGCAAAGGTGGGTGACAGGGCTGTCACTGCGTTTTTGGTGGTTGACGTTTATGGGCTCAGAAGCATGTATGAAGTGTAGAACTCCAAAGTACGGTTTCCAGATGCACCACCTACTTAACTTATGGAAGAAAGTTGTACCAATTAGAAGTAGAGATGTTCAAATGCAATTTGCTTATTTCGCACTCGCCCCCAGGAATCCTGTGTTGTGATTTTAGGAATTGGCCCTGTTTGACCCTGAAATAGATGTGGTTTCTCCCTTGCCTTCGTTATTACAAGACTGTCAGTTAAAAATAACTTATGTATTGGGCACAGTGGGAGTGAGTTTGAGAAGTTGAAGTTATATGTAAATCAGCAATAGGGAGAAAATAATTCATAAATGTAATGAGCTCTATTCTCTTGAAAGACATGGTCAAGTCTATGGTTTATCCATGAGATGGGATTAATTACTTTTGTATGAAAATAGTTTCTCTGCCACAGCAATACTGATCAGTTCACTTACACTGTAGCACACCAAAGTAAATTATGTCTTTGGAGAACCTCTGTTAAATATTCAATTACTTTAAGAATTATATGCATAAAGTACAGTGTATGTACACATACTCAATAGATATACACCTATAGCACAACTATTTACTTAGTTTAAGACATAATGTCATGTGTGCTTGCATAGATACATTTATATTTCAGCTTATCTCAGAGGTAATTGTACTTCTGGAATGCCTAAGAATTACAAGGGTATTAACAAGGAGTTTCATGTTTAAGTTTGTTTTCCTGCAACTATCGGTTTGTGTTGTACATTTAATGGCAAAATGCAATTATTTATTTATGTTTTAATTGTGACTTTGGTTTAAACCATCAGCACTCTGCAGGAAACCGGTACTTACCTATAGGCCAAGATGAGTACTTTGGTTGCTTTGCTTTTGCTTGAGTCTGAAACCTGAGGGCTGCATCTTTGGAACCCCACGAGCCACTGTCAAATGAAGGAGTCTGCATCTTGATGATGTGCTTGATCAAAGTTGCAGCTGGGGAAAAGAACAAGAATGTGTGGAATAAAGGAATCTTGCTGTGGGACAGTGCTGATCTGTCTGTGTGATTGAGATGCTTCTTCATGCATTGAGAGTATGTGCATGGCCATATCCCTTCATAGCTCAATTCAACCTGGAATTAGGTTCCACTGATTTTTGAGTCCAAGACAGTTTGACATTTGTGTATTTCAGGAACTTGGACTGGCCTGGTTTTGTTTTTATGTGAGTGGTCTTAACATTTGAACGAGTTGAAGGAAGGTGGCTGGATGGGTCTCTCTTGAATGGCCTAGGAATGGAGAAGGAATTTTGCTTTTCAGTTAGATTTCGGAGATACTTTCAACACCAAGAGTAATTTTCATAGTGCTGTTCTTACTTTGAAATTGTGACACTTATGATGGCTAAGTAAACATTATTTCCCTTCTCCTTTGTTTTCTTGCAGCCAACTGGGTACATGGAAAACTCCATTTCCTACAGTGCTATTGAAGATGTTCAACTGCTCTCCTGGGAGAATGCCCCTAAGTACTGTTTACAGCTCACAATCCCGGGGGGTACTGTCCTACTGCAGGTACAGTAAACATAAAACTACAAGTTCCTTTCTCACTTACTGTCAATCTCCTTCAACTTCTTTCTCTTTCCCGTGCATGAAATCTTAATTAGATGGACTCAGAAAAGGCAGAGAACTTGGTGCTGTCAAATTATCTAACCACTAGAAAATTTGCTCAGGGTGATAGCTCTGAAAACTCTTTGTGGTGTTTAACAGTCAGAAGGGAAATTTTGGGCCACAGTGATTAAATCTTCCTGCTGAATTTGTGCAGGAAAGTGGTGCTCTGTGTAAAGGCACATGGATATGCGTGGAACAATTGTATTTTTACATATAGTCCTATTCCTGCATGAAGAAAGTTAAAAATTTCATCCTTGAATTCATGTAGGAAACCCAGAACTTGCACTGGAACTGACAGATACTCAATCTTCACTGAAATATTTCAGTGTATTTGTATGGATGTCTATATATGCTGGTTCTCTGAAGTGGTGTTTTCAAACAGAAGACACTGTGTTTACATTATTCCAGATTTTTTCATCCACTTGTGAGGTTTTATAGGCCCCATTAGGTCACTGCAAGTTTTAATGACAGAGAAGCACTCCACAGCACTGAGCTTTGGAAATACTCTAAAGTAGGAAAAGCTGCATGGCCCCCAAAGAACTTTGAAAGGTCATAACTTAAAATAATACCAAACTGGCTTCAACTTAACTCTTGCATGGTTCTCTCTCACGTTTCTCAACATTATTTTGAAGATAGTTTATTTGTTACCCTTTGGGATTTTACTTTTTCAGTTGATTATACAGCCATGACTATGGTGTAAATGTGTTTTATCCAGTTAGGACTGTGAAAACAAGCCATGATTTCCCAACAGCTAGATTGGGGTCCTTGTTATTGTTGAAATGTTCCTTGCCTAATGCATTAATGGAATTAATTAGACAGAAAGTTGTCTAAATTTCTCAAGTTAGTTGATTTTCTTGTGATAATTTTGATTCTGCTTTTTCCATAAATTTCCCTAGTGGTGCTAGCATTTATATCTATTTCAACAGATGGAGTAGTTACACCTACCTTTCCAAATTCTGTTTCCAAGTCTTTATTCCATAGTTTATGGCAGCTGCCTTTTTGAGTCTGCTTAATGGAATACAGGATAAAGCTTGAACCTACAACTTCCTGCTGAGTGGAAAGGAAATTGGTAGGGTGTAGGCAGGCTGTAATGTGGAGCAGCCTTACATTTGTCTCTTAAAAAAAAAGAAAAAGAAAAAAACCCCAACAAACCAAATGCATAAATAATTATGTTTGTGAAACAATAACATCTTAGCATGGATACTTTGGTATTTTCTTCAAAAAGATTGGTGTCTTTATATAACCTCAGAGGACCTCATAAAGAAGTGGAGTGAGCTGGACTTCTGTTTATTGCTACCTGGCTGAGCACTCTGCATCAGATTACATTATAACTATGGAAATTTCAACATAAGTCAAAATACAAACTTTAAAAATGTTTTTACTATGACTTGGGCCTTCGTAGTATCTTGATGCATCAGATGTGGTCAGATTGGAGGGAGCATAAAATTAGATTTCCTTTATACAGTTGTACTGTGTATTCACAAATCCAAAACAGTTCTCAAAGTTATGTTTAGTCTGCTGAAGAAATCAAGTTGAAAAAGCTGGATTTATGAAGTAGTTGAGTTCAGCAGAAATTCTCTAGTATATGTAACAAAGAGTAGAGGTATCCAAAAGACACTTTAACCGAGGAGCTGAGAAAGTGACCCTTGCATAGTTCAGTTATTCCCAGATTTCCGAGAGACTTCAATACGTCTCTGGGAAATGGTGACTTCCAGTTTTTTATGAAATCATTCTGCCATGCTAATCTGAGCAGCAGCATGCTCTGATGTAATGTCCAGCTCTAGTATCAGGAAGTGTATGATAGTGGAACAAGTCAAACTAGTCCAAAACATGTTCCCAGTACTGTTTCTTCTGGAGTGCACTCTTAGTATTTTGATTTTTTTCCAAAGCCTTCAAATAAAGTGTGTGTGTATTTATGTAAAAATGTCTAAATGAACTGTTTTGACTACCCCAAATTTATTTCATATTTCTGATTAATATAAATTTTGTATTTTGAGCTGTGTTTTTACACATGCTGCACTGTAAATTCTTTAATACTATGAGATATTATTGACATGATTTGACATAAAATGAAGCAGTTTAGTACTTTGAATCACAGGCTTTCCTGACTTTTAATTTTTGAGAAAAATTTAGGGTTCCAATTTCTACTTCACTGAAGGCAGCATGGATTTATGAAGGTCCTGCTTGACCAACCTGACCTCCTCCTGTGACAGGGTGACCTGCTTAGTGGGTGAGGGAAAGGTTGTGGAGGTTTAAATTGGCTATTAGGAAAAAACTCTTCACCAAAAGTGTTCTCAGGGCATTGGCTGCCCAGGGAATTGACTGAGTCACCATCTGTGGAGGTATTTAAAGGATGTAGGTGGAAGATGTGGCTCAATGGTGAGCTTGGCAGTGCTTGGTTAGATGTTGGAATTGATCTTAGAGATATTTTCTAAGCTAAACAATTCTGTGCGAGATGCCACAGGAGAGCCCCTGTCCATGTTCAAGTTTTCATCCCCTCTGTCTGCTGTCACCAGGGTCTATTTCTGGCTTATTAGTGCACAGTAATGAGTCAGAGAGGGAAGAGTGCCATTACCTTTCCTTACATCATCCTGAAGCCCTCCCATGGCAACACTGACCCGGCCCAACCTATTTTAACACATGAAATCTGACAGGCAGCGCCGGAGGTGTGCAGCTCCTCTTAGGAAATCAGATCACGATAACAGGACGTGTCTACCTGGGTTTCAGAGGAAAACCTGGTTCCCAGGCAGCAGAAGCTTAATCCAGGCTGGGTTCACATTTAAAAGTCATTTTCGTGTGTGGAGTTGTTCCCACTCAGTGTTTGTTGAATAAGCACAGCTATCTGAGCATTTCACTCCTGGCATTTGGGGATTCCCACTGTTCCATGTGGGAGTCATGGGCAGTCAGGTTTCTGGGGATAATGAGCTGTCAGTTTTCTAGACATGCTGAGGGCTTGTGTTTTCTTTCCCCCTGACAAATGATGTGATCCCTGGTCCTTTCCATGAGCAGCAATCAAACTCTCAGAATTTTTTCTTCCCTCTGTCTGTCCTCTTCTTTCTATCCAGTTGGGACAGCAGGTGTGAAGGAAGGTGTTGCTGAAGCTGGCTCATGGGCCACAAGCTCTTGAGGCCAGGAAATGGGAGCTAAATTTAGCTTTTGATGAAGTGTGAGCTCTTTAGTATCAGGAATAGCAGGGCCTCCTTGAGCTGGGCTAGGCTTCTGCTCTTCTGCTTTCAATTTGTAAAGCACAAGGTGTGATTAGGGTGTTGTGTGGATGATTATGAGGGGGATGCTACCCTTGATAGTGAAATAACTGGAAGAACCTTTTGAAAGAGATTGAAAAAAACCTTACAGTATAATTTTATGAACTGCTGAGCACCAAATATAGGAAGAGTCCCAGGAAAAAGGCTTTGGTATTTCAGTCATGACAGTACTGCCTTGCTTTCCTGTGGTGTCCTTTCTTTCAGCCTTAAAGCCAGCACTTCCATCCCTGTCGCTTGTGTTGTTTTATTCATTTCTTGGCAGTGGAGTGTAGTCAGAAGGAAAAACAAACAGAGCAGGAAGCCTTGACAAGCACAACAGTCACACGTTCAGCTCGGTGCTTGACCACGCTGTTTGTGCCAGGGAGTCCCCACGGTAAATGTTTCCATTGGGTTTTTAGTGATACTTTATTTTAGTCTCCTTGGAGAACCTGCCTTTTGTTTTGAGTGCCAGTTCAGCCAGTGCTGCCAGTGTGGAGAGGTCATACAAGGACCAGAACCCAGCAGAGGCAGGGAATATTTTAAGGAGGAAAAGGGCATTTCTAGCAATTCCCAGCAACTCTGTCTGTGCCCTGGGTTAAGTCAGAAGAGTGGCAGGTTTCTCTTGCAGGTCTGCCCAAGTCTGACTTGCAATGCTGGGGTTTGCATCAGCTATGTGGAGGTTTTGTACAGCTCTGTGCTTGCCATGGGGCTTGGCTCCCTGCAGCCCTGGGACACTCCACTGTTCCCATGGCTGATAATAAATGGGGGCAGAGAAGCCTGTGCTGTTTTATAAGTCCCAATAATGAATATCAGCTGGAGAAAAACCACAGCAAAACCCCCATCCTGCTGACCAGAGAGCAGGCAAGGGAGAGAGAGAGTCACTGAATAAACACATGAAGAATCAAAGGCAAAATCTGGGTCATCAAATCCCACTTACTGCTACATCTTTTCAGATGGCAAAATCCCCTAGAAGCATATATGTGGAGGGTGCTGTTGCAAGGAAAAACTCGGGAACAGTTTGCTACATAGACAAGCCTGTTCTTGTATTCTTCTGAATAACACACATGCCAGTAGCAAGGGATGTCATGGTGGTAATTGACTATTAAAGGAATGGCAGAGGTCTTCACCATAATTTTTAGAGTGCTCTGTTTCTGGCTGTTTCAGGTGTTCTGTTTCTCAGTAACACGCAGGTTCCTGTTTAGTTCCCTCCTTGCCTGGGTACAGATTACTGCAGGGGCTGTAACACTGGCATGAAGCAAATGTTCACTTTCTTATTTTTGTGAGCAAAAAGAAAAACCTGCCTTTGAAACATTCACTGCTTTTTCATAATAAACTTGTATTCCTACTCATTGACTAAGAAATGAAGTAGTTGGGGTGCAGAGCAAGTGCTTCCTTTTTCAGCAGAGGTATAAATGTACTCATGTTGACCAAAGCTTTGCATATGCAGGCCTTTAATCTCTTGCAGAGTTTTTATCCTGTGAGCTGTCTTTTTAAAGCAGGAGAATTTA
This sequence comes from Prinia subflava, assembly GCF_021018805.1. NCBI lineage: Eukaryota > Metazoa > Chordata > Aves > Passeriformes > Cisticolidae > Prinia > Prinia subflava. Next base: position 16,878,807 of record NC_086259.1, read on the forward strand.
ATCCTATGAGTAAAGTTTGTACTTCAGCTGTTCCCAGGTGGCTTTTCCTCTCTGACTGAACCTTTACACCCCAAAAATGAGAATAGAAAATCCTTCAGAACACAGTTCCAGGATCAGTTAATCTTAAAAAAAATAGTGCCAACAGTAGATGTTCTTAAAGTAGATATTATTCTTCCTCATTGGAATAATAAATAAGCTACAAGTAGTTTAATCTTCTTGCTCCGTGTAAGAGTTTTGCTCCCACATTTTCCTGTTTTCTAAAGTATTTTTCTACTATGTTGTGGTTGTACAAAAATAATGTGAGATCTTGATTGTGCAGGAAGCTCAGTTGGACCATGTGTCATCCACTACTCTGTTAAAGCCACTGCATTTGAGAACAAATTATTTTTAGTATTGGGGCCTAAACATACTAAACACACAAGGAGCCTAAACTATTATTTTACATACTTGTATATGTAAAAATGTATTGAAGTACAATGAAGAATTATAAAATCTTCACTGTACTTCAGTCCTGCCTCATTTACTGTTTGTGACAACAGCAGGCAAAACATTTCCAGCTGATTTTTTTTTAAGTTGAAACGGTAGCTGTCAAAACAGTGGGGTAGAACTGGACTCACTGCAAGGGCAAGGCTGAAAGTAAGAAAAATTTTCCCTATGTGGTCAGAATGCCTAAGGAAAGCCTGGTTTGAAGTCTTTTTTTGTCTCATTTTCTCCTTTTTATTGTACCCTAGAGCTGAACAAATAAGTAAACTCTGCCCTTAGCTGCAGTAAAAAACTGTAGGTGTCAGTTCCCAGTAAGGGATGACTTCAGTGTAGAAAGCCTGGGTTCTGTCCGTGCACATCAGATCAAACTGGAACTGTCTATGTGCAGCCCCATAAATGGATTGTGGTTCCCTCCACTGCTTTACACTTTGGTGCTCATTGCTTAAACTTCAGAAATGTTCCTCACAGGAACCCAAATGCTCGAGTAAGTCAGTGCCTGCAGAGTTGGCTGGGCAGCTGAGCACCCACAAGAGCTTGGTGGTTCTTTTTTCATGCTGGCATGCTCTGAACTCACTGTTCCTTTGGTAAAAAATAAATGCTCCCTGTAGCACCTTCTCAGTGTAAGCCTGAAAACGAGGAGGGAGGGCCAAGGGATGCTGTGCAAGAAGGAGATCTTTGTTTTCCTTTGCAAGAGATCCAGCGTTTCCTGCACAGTGCTGTGGTTTTGCTGGAGCTGGTGGCCGGAAGGGTGCACTGGGAGGATTAGTCCCTGCAGCCTGGGGGAGATGGGGGATGCTGGTGTCAGCTCCCCCAGGATAAGGGTGCTTGGGTGAGGCACTCAGTCTGTGCTGAGCACGGGGAAAGAGTGCTGGTGAAATGGTCACTGGCCTTCCAAGCTTCTCTTACCACTGAGTCCTGATCGCTAGCAGAACTGTGGGCATTCTCTAAAGGTTTGTTTTTCTGTTTTCTGTTCACCTTTTCTGTCTTCTTTGTCTTGATTTTCCTGGGAAGTGGTCTTGAATAACAGCCCGAACTCTGAGTGCTTAGAGTGGTTCAGGCTCCTAACCTAGACCCAGCTGCTGGTTTGCTCAATGACTGCTCTACATTAACTAACTCTGTGTAGGCACTGCTTGGTTCCACACTTGGAACCCAGTCACTTTGCTAATTTTACTTCTAAAATGCTTTTTGTACATTGCTGTCATAGAGTTGTACAAGTCCTTCCTTTGCCAGTCTTAGTTTTATGTCTTGCAACATTCTTCGTTTCTTTTCTCCCCCAGTATTTGCTGTTCACTTGTGCCTCCTCCTCTGCATGATGCTGTTGTCCTCACGAATAGTTAGGGCTCCAGTCACTTTCACATTCTATCTACAAATAATATTCTCTAATTATTTGCAGTGGTCTTACAGTCTGTGCTACTGACATCATTAACGTAGGAGAATAATTACCAGATCTCAATTTAGGGCTTCAGCATTTGCTTTTACTTCCAGACTGAATCAGGTTGACATTTTACCTTTTTGAGTGAAGTACTTCCTTCCCCTAGAAGAGTTTTGATTTTATTGATTTAAATAACAGTATCTTCGTTTGTATAGTTCCTATAAACTCAGTCTTCCTAACTTTTTGAAGCATGTAGTGGATGTGTACCTTGCAGTATGATTGGTACAATTGTTTAGTATACTTGAAGCCTACAAAAACCTTCAGTTTTAATTATTCTTTAAAGGGCTTTGATGCTAGAGTTTGGAAAGGAGGCTTTTTTGTTCTCCTGCATGAACCAGTTGTCTCCTTGAAACAAGAAAAAGAAAAGAGGTTCAATTTGAAATTAAATTTTTCAGAGAAGTCTGTTGAGGTTTTAGAGCATTCTCTCTGGGCAAAGATAAGAAATATCTATTTCCTTCATGTCTTTTTAGTTATGTTAAAAATATTCTTGTGCCTTTTGGTGACAAATTGTTTTTTGACCTTTTTAATAAATATATGAAATACAATTGTATTAAAATATAGTAAAAATGTATTGAATTGAAATTTATTCCATAACATACAGGTAAAAAGTCTGTCTTGTGTCATAGTGCCCACATATACATAAAATACTGTGTAAATAACAGAAAATCATTAAATATTGGCTGCCTGAAATATCCTGAAGATCTACACTCCAAATGTTTTTACAATTTTTCATTGCATGTGAAGAGAGGAAAATAGAAATAGAAGGTTTTTGTTTGTATTTGTAGCAATTTCATATTCTGATATGTGAGCATTTTTCTTGAAATGAAAAGTTTTTGATAAATTCTGTGGTCAGCCAAAATTATTTATAATAGATTTATTCCTGCTTTATTGCCTCAAAATCTACTGGAGGAGCCATTGATTCTCATTGCAATTGATTCTCTGATATGAATAATATGTAATACATATATAAAAGGATATTACTCCATTTAATTCAGAGTAATCAGTCTAGATTTGTGTCACTGAACCATCAGTAGCTGACCTTGAGATTAAACACATTTTTGGTAACCACACAGCATTTTTACTTCTGGTATTCCTGCCATTATCAGTGAACTGAATGAGTGTTGGGAGAGTAAATACATTCTGTAGTGTGGATTTTGAATACTTACCTGAAAAGGTGTTGGGAGTGAAACTTGATAAGTGATGCTTTAATTTGCAAGTAGTACGTGCTTTTTGACTGGCAAAGAACCTCACCTTTTAATTTTTTTTTAACATGGATTTATAGGTTAACCTGCAATTTTCACTGTTTTTGTAAAACATTCTGAAACGTGACTAGAAATTGCCCCTTGGCAGCGTTGAGGTGGAGCTGGAAAAGCCAAAGGGCATCTCTACCCACTCAAATATTTCAGACTTATGTCACCTTGTTAAGGCATGCATATGTACGTCACTGTACATGCTTTTATATTTTTTAATACCAAGCCTTTTGACCTTTGGGAATGTTGAACTGTTCCTTCATTGGCTACGACCTGGCTTCACACTGGCAATTCCTGGCAGCTGTGCTTAATAGAGACAAAAATGGTTGATGGTTGGGAGTGATTATTGCAACATTTATGCCATTGCTGCAAACAGTCTGTGCATGTATCTGCACGTCTGTGTGTGCTGTGCTTTTCACTGTTTTAATATCACTGAAAGAGCAAAGACATTATTTGAATTGCTTTGGGGCCAGCTGAGGAGCAGGACAAGAAAAGAAACCAGAGTATGGAAAAAACCCGACTCCTCCTATTAAGATGTCAGCCCATCTTCCAATGGCTTTCAATCTTCAATGACTAAAGCCACTCTGCTTTAGTCATTGATGGCAGAGGCAAATGCCCCACAGGCATTAAAGATCTGACCCACACCTGATTGAATTAATGGAGGATTTTTCACAGTCTTTGGGCTGGACAGCATTTCATGGGAAGTTCGTATTTGTAAGGTTTTGGTTCAGTATTTTATAATGCAGCAAGGTCTTTGTGTCTCTGCTTTCTGTGAAAATAAACTGGTTATAATACAAAGTACCTGAATGACCTGAAGCACTGGTAGAAACTAATAAGTCTGTAAATTTTCTTTATTGCAGGCTGCAAACAGTTACCTGAGGGATCAGTGGTTCCATTCTTTGCAGTGGAAGGTAAGTCCTGTACTTGATCTTCTTCATTCTCTGCCTCCAAGAGTACTTTTTTGAATTCCCTGTTTGTTCATTGTCAAAGCCCTGAATGGATAAAGGCTTTTCTTGCAGAAACCCTAAATCAGAACGTGTCTGCAGTTTTAACGTGTCTGTGTCATGAATGAAGTGGACAAATTAACTTGTTGCACAGCCCAGCTTTATCAACATATGACAGGCTTCAAAAAGTAGATAGGCCATTAATTCACATTTAAACAGGACAGAGATTGGATGGTTTTAGTTTTGTACTGTGAAGTGTAATATGTTACAGTGAGTACACCTCATCATATCCTCAGGACTCCTGGGGTATTTAGAGGTTTTTTGTTTGGTTGTTGTTTATTTTTCTGAGAAGCTAGGGAGAAGGAGTGTCTTTTAGAGTTGTTTACTTTATGTGTAACATCAATCAGTTATACATCAGTCTGTGTTTATACTTTAGGATGATTTGGAATTAGAGGCAGTTTCCATTTCAGCGACCTCAAGCCCTTTCTTATTTTCAGTGGGAACAATGGCCTGATTGCCCTGAGTAGGGAAAGTGCATCCCAGTGACAACATTTTCTCTCAAAAGCAGCACATTCCTCATCAAAACCCGTAGCTGCTGACCTTTGGGTGGAATCTGTATGGATCTTTGATGCATTTGGAAACAGGTTTTGGCCAGATGCTGAATGTGCTTGTCCTCCCTTGCCTTGCAGTGGGAAACACAAGCAGTAGCTTTTCAGCTCAGGACTTGTCTTCAGAGGGTTTCAGTGAAGTCAGCCAAGTTGGCTGTGCAGCTTATCAAGATCTCAGCCTGCTGACAGCAACCACATGGAAAAATATACGGAAGTCCCTCCCACCAAACTGGTTTTGTTGTAGGTGTATTTGATAATTGCAAAATAGTTGTGTGGCAAAACTAGAGTGTTGGTGTGCTTTGTGTAGCCATCAGTGTCTGGCAGAATCGTGTTCTGAGCGGTTCCACGTCCTTATCAGCACAAGCCAAGTGTTGAGATCTCCTTTCCCAGACCACTGGTGTATTCCCCAGCCTGTTACCCTGATTGCCCAAACCAGAGGGGACAGCAGTGCTGATAGCAGAAGGCTGGCTTGTGGTGTAGCACTTCAGTTTGGCCTCTTGACAGTATCATTAACACAATACCCAGCCAGCCTGGATTTCTTTGCAGCTCCTGAGGATAACAAAGCACTTAAAGCTTGCAGAGGCAGTATCTCCATGTGGCCATTATTTTCTCTCCTGCTTTGGCAGGCAGGGATGACCAGAGAAAGCATGGATAGAAATGATGATGGAATTTCTTTTTCCACCTCGCCCCCAGCCAGGATGGTTGTGGTACCACTGTGCTGGTGGCTCATGCCCACTTTGTTCCTGCACTGAGGGGAGAATTGGGGTTGGAGGTGTAACTCTGGAGAACATGAAGATATGGTAAAGATACAACATGGCCCTACCGTTCAACCCACCATATAAATTCTTAAAAAAAACCAAAAAAGGACAGGAAAAGAAAGCAAGCCAGACCAGACTGAGTGACCTGGCTTGCTTACATGCCTTTCAGTCATGGAGAAGGAGCTTTGCTCTCTGGGAGTTGTTTTTAAAGGAGTATTTCTTAAACTTTCCAGTACTTCTGACCCAAGCCTCTCATTTTGGGAAACTCTGAGTAATTTAACTTGGTGCAAAGTAAAATTTATTTTTGCTTCCCTGCTTCCCTCCCCACCCCCATTAAATTCGTTTCTGAAAAACAAGTGAAACATTATCTTGATTTAAAAGCCCTTCCCCTTACCAAGAATAGCAACAGTGACAGGGTTTAGTCACTGCCCAGGTACTTGGCACTAAGAAATTCCTCTTTGCTAAAGTGGAGGTAATTTAGGTTTTGGTTTTTATTGCTTAATAGTTCAGAGGAAGAGGAACTGATAACTTTCTGCTCTTTGGCAGGTTTAAGTGAGATCCCAAAGGGCTGAAGAAGCAGGACAAGCTGTCAGTGCAGAAGAGAAGTGAGGCAGTGCAGTTGTGTGTCTTCCTTAGAGAAGGTTATCACTTCACTGGCACTGTAGCCTATGACTTTAAGAGCCAGGTGCCAAGGTTCATCTCACTCCATAATTTGTATGGTTTGATGATTAAGCAGGTAGTGAGGGAACCCACAAAAAACAGGAAACCTATTCTTCTGGAATGGGGCATTTACGAAAGCACCAGCTGGCAGGGAGATGGCTGCAGCTGTATTGTAATTGGGTGGTTGTGCTGATGAATGATATATTTGTCCAATGGTCTTACAAATAATAGGTCAAAACATTTCTGTGGGATGTAGAACACAGATGCAAACTGGTGCAGATAGCTGGAACAGTTGTTCAGGGGAAAACATTCAACAGAGATGATCTTGCTACTGTTTGTACTTATGTGGTGGGAGCATTCAGGGAGCCCAGCTGAACCCGGAGCCCCAGTGTACTTGGCACTAGATTTAAGTTTAATTTTCTCTTGCCCTGCCCAAACAAGGCTGGAGGAATCCACTGTACAGATAGCAGAGTGATATTCTGAGAATTTCCATCAGTGGGAATTGCCCTCTCTTAAATTACAATTATGGCAGCAGATTCATATTCTGTCACTGTCCTTCTGACTTTTTTCCTGTGCTTGAAGCCTTGGGAGTCAGATGCTGCATGTACCCTGAGCTACATAGGAAATGGGTAGGGAACAGTGAATAGTTGTGTCTCAAATATTTGGGGAAGCTCTTTACATTCAGGCACATATTTTGGTTTGGTAAGAAGGTGCTGAGGTCTGTGAGAGAGCTTTGGTCTGGTGCAGTTTTAGGGTTTAACATGCTGTGGGAATTCAATTTGTCAACCGGCACCCTGGAAATTATTTTTGGTCTAGAGACAAACACGGAAATAAAAATCAAGAATAATTTCTTCCTGAGACCCAGAGGATAATAAAAGAGATGGTACAGATTAACAGAAATAAAAGAGAACCAAACACGTAATTATGCATGTTTTAGATCCAGCTCCAAGGGGTTTTATGTGTCATCCAGCTAGCTAGTTGTCAAGGTGGTTACACAGCTTTTTAGTTGTGTCTTTTTCCTTGAATACTGTGCTCATTGAAGTCAGCAGGGATGTAGGGGACAGCATGAGTGTTCCTTATGTAGTCATCTTCTCTTTGGGTTTTCCATTTCAAACCCTCCCACTAAGGTTTACTCATAATTCCTCATTTAATCTGGATATCAGTGAGTATCACAGCTCCTAAAGGATTATTTGCCACCTCAGCCTATTTTTAGAAATCCTGATTTCCTTCAGGTTATAGCTAAGCCAAACTATCTTTGTCCAAAGAATAAACAGAACATGTTAACAACTTTCCAGCTCCTCAAACATAAATCATTAATCCATTGTGTAAGGAAAGTTCCTCTCAACCAAGGAGGTTGGATTGAAACCGTGATACATAATCTTTGGTATGTGGAAGCTGATAAGTCATAACAGTGTATCAGTAAAGATAACAACACTTTCTGTGGGTGTACAGAAGAGAATAACACATGCAGTTCATTGCCCTCTCTGGATCCAGGGCACGTACAGTGGTAACCAACCACTCCTGTAGGGGATGGACACAGCTAAACTTGGCTTTCAGGCATACCGGGACTAGTAATTTTGGACACATGCAAATAAGTAAATACATACTCTTGGTATTTTTCCAGCCAGCTTCCATCTCTATTGTTGCTTGTTTATGTGTTTGGGCTGAAGACTTTGTGTGCATTTGTAGTGCTGAGCACAGAGGGGTACCATCCTCTGTAGAAAACATGTAACCCCATTAAGCTACATGCTAAAAGTATTAATCATTAAAAGATACACTTAACTGATTTAGAACCATGTTGCATTTCAGTTAGAAAGACATCAGTGAGGTTTTCCTCCCAGGAATCCTTAGGTCTTCTCTCATGGTACAGAGTACAGGTATAAATGGCCATTTTTTAATGGGAATTCACCTAAGTTCATGCAGGGCATGTTGCATTTTTTATTGTGCTTGATAGTAAACCCTGAACACTGCCCTCACTGTGGGGTGAGTTGCTCGTGTTTTCTGGTCAGCTGGGTGATGCAGCAGTCAAACATGTTAGTTGACAGCCTTTGGGGGAATGTCCTGAATTGACTCACTACAGAAAGAACACAGCCAGGTCTGCAGGAAGGCATGAAGCATGACTCAAACTGAACCTTGTGTGCCTCTGGATCTTCTAGAAAGGCTTGCCCTGTACCTTGTCTTTCCCACTGATGCTTTTAACCAGTGCCCGAGTGTCCCCTAATGAGAACTGCTGCTTGGAGTTTACACATCTCTTAGCAGGGACAGTGCAAATGTGTTAATTGTAGGATTGTTTAGGTTGGAAGGGACCTTTGAACACCCTCTGGTCCTCTCTCCACCCTCACTACGCTTGTCCTCATGCAGTGCAGGGTTTACTTTGAGGTGGTGGGAGGTTGCTGGGAGCCTGTGAAGCCCCAGACCAGGCAGGTGAGCTCAGCAGTGTGAGAGGGGAGCAGCCCCCTCCCCATCCTGCTGTGCTCATGCAGCCCAGCATGCACACACACCCCTGACTCGCAGTCAACACTCACATTGCCTTTTGTTTTAAAACTCATTTTCAGCCCAGACTCCATGTTTTAAATCCCATGAATTAGGAAACTGGAACAATGTTGTCATTTGGGATTTGCAAACATTTTGCATTGAAGACTAAAACAAGCGATGTTGGCCTTCATTCAAAAACTTTAATTTTGGATTAATACTTGCCTGGTTCTCATAGGGATTGTTCTATCTGTGTCTTCAGGAAACAGATACTTCCATGCACAAGCAGCCCTATTAATTGCAAAGGAATTGACTGTCAAATAGTCATACTTGACCTGAATGGTGATATGCCCTCTGGTCTTTACTGTGACCAGATTATGTATTTCTTGTTCATTAGTATTGAATATTTTTTATGCAATAGCCATGAGTGAGTATCAGTCATTGTATCAAATGGTGAATGTTCACAGTGAGTTACTCTGAAATTTAAAACAGCAAAATACTAAGTTAAGAGCAACTGTTCTTGAAAGTGTGGTAAAGCCTTCCTTGTGTAAAGCACCTTTACGGCTTTGTCACCATGGTGATGATTAAAAATAGTGCTGATACAGGAGTGGGGGATATATAGAATTTAAATGATGGCATTAAAGAAATTTACAGCCTTAAATCTCAGAAAATCTTCCGTTAAAACTGTGAGATATGGAAAAAAATCATATTGGATATAGTTAAAAGGGCCAGTGTGTTTAGTGACCTAATTTATGATCTGGGAGAGGAAGGTTTGGTACCCTATGACAATTCCATAGCCCTGTGCTCTACTGCATATTGAAAATACTGTATGAAGAGCTCAGCAGTTCTTTGGAGTGGTAGTTCTGGACTTCAGACCCCTCCTTGGTGGTTGCCCAGCACACAAAACTGGAGCTCTCTTGGCTGTTTTTTGCTTTCTTCAGCTGAAACTCTGAGGTATTTTCACAGAACAGAGAAGTTTTCATTTTCTTTTACTTTGAGGTAAAACAGTAAATAATTATGATACAATTAGGCCAATGGTGGCTTGTTTTTTTTCTTTTTTGTGTCTTTGTGCAAGTCAGTAATATAATGATGGGAACCAAAGCTGTGGAATTAAGTTTTGCCTTTCAAAGCCTCAGGGCTTTTGGAACATTGTGGGCTTTGATGACACACTAGTTTTGGACAAACAGGTTTATTGCTTGGACAGATAAAAGGCACCACACAAGTTTTTGGCTGGTTTTTGTACTCCTTCTCTAAAATGCTTGGGTACCAGTTACAGGAGGACCAAGAAGAGGTTTTTAAGATATCCTGCCTTTGCTCTGCATCATGATGCTGTTCTAGGCCAGACTTTGTACTCTGTGGGGAGCATATGTGGGATCCAAGGGGTGTGTAAATGGATCTGTGTTGCCATGGATTGAGACTGGTACCAGTTTGTGCTTTCTGGTGAACATAGTGAGACAATTGTTCAGTTTTTGATGACTCTTCTCATGGTGAAGTTGATGGCATGGTTTGTTCTTTTTTTCTATATGAAAGGTAACATGAAATGCAGCTGTGTGTGACTGCTGTTCATCTGGTGATTGATAAAACCACCCTGTCTGGTATCTGAACAACCTCATTGCAAATGGAGGAGCAACATAATGGAAATCTTGTTGTACTTACAGCCTTTTATTTCCATAACTTTTTTTTTTTTTTTGTAGTTAAGTTGGGGGGCATGTCTTTTTTGTCTTTTTTTTTTAACTTTGTTTTTGGCTGGAGTTACCTTCATGAGCACATGAAAGTCTGTTGCCTCTTTCATTTTCCAGCACAAGTTTGACAGTCTCAGGCCATCTGTTATCAGAAGTCACTTGAAAATTCTTGGCCTTGTTTTCTGTTTCTGGGATCTCATTTTGCTAGAGGTAGCTGTGCTGCCACAGCAGAAAGGCACAGATCTCACTTGGGAGGTGGAAATGAATAGATGAAAAACAGACAAGATGATGACAGAGAGTTTTTTCTTCTATTCATTTTATGAAATGCTGGTAATGTTTTAAGAACTGGAACAGGTGGAGTGGCTAGATTTTTTTTAAGCTTTCACTGCCTTTACACTGGGAAAATGCCTCACTCTTTCTGGGGGGGGCACTGGAGCAGGTACATCTGCAGCAGTGGCAGCTGAGCACGGGCTGTGCTCTGTGTTGGCTTCACATGAATCACTTCAAATCTTGGAGCTGCATTTCCATGTCAGCACAGCACTTTGTCCAAGCCAAGGAGGCTCTTGGCAACACGCTGGGATGCCAGCCTGGAGCTGAGCTGCTGCTCTGAGCTGCTCTGCCCTCATCCAGCCACAGGCACATGTGCTTTGTGCACCCATAGCTGCCTCCTACATTGCCAAAACTGCCTTTTTTAAGGAGGCAGAACTCAAGCCAATTAATGGCCTAGTGGTGAAATTTGAGTAGAAACTAGATAGTTATTTTCTGTCTTGCTTTAGCTAAGTCAGGACCAGCTCTAAATTTTCCCCTCTAGACTTGGATGCTATCCTGTTCAAACTAATATTAGGTCTGAAGATAGAGGGGTGTCAAAAACAGCTGAATAAACAGGTCAGCTTGTTATTGTGTGCTTAGGTCTCAGCTCTGAAGAGGAGCAGATACAATTGCTGGAATATGTTGTTGCTCAGGAATGCTGAGCTGCTGGCCAGGAGGGATCCTCAGGTTTTGTGCTGGTGAATTGCTCCTCCGCATTATTCCAGGGCTGACCTTATGACTAATTCTTTGCTATTCAGGATTTTGAGGTCACGGTGACCAAGAACTTCACCAAATTACAACTTCTCATCTATAGCTCATCTGTAGTCATAATATAGAGATGCACCAAAATTATTCTCTTGTTCAGATTTCTAGCTGCAGAAAAATCTGTTTTTAGGAGATCTCTTGTGGAGACAGGAGAAGACTGGTAGGCTTTCCCAGGAGTGTAATTATCCTCCTTGCATGATGCATTGGGTGTGAAAACCTAACTCTGGGAGATGACACATGCTAAGTACCTTGTTAAGCTGCTGCCATGGGGCCCAGTTCTGCATTCTGCATGTTATGAGAGCTTTTGGTATCAGAAGACCTCCATGGCCCTGAAAGAGCAAAGGGGAGCTAGATGTTTTACTAAATTTTTCTTTCATTTCTTGCACAGTTTTATCCTTACATTATAGTATACATAATGTATTAGAGAATTATAAAACTGCTGCTAATACCAAAAGAAAACTGTAAAACAGTTGCAAGTGTCACAGCCTGTATCATCTTCCCTAGCTCTTGCTGTAAGCCTCACGTTCATCTTGTCTGTCACAGCTCCTTGTCTTTTTTTTTCCTAGAACATTGATGGTTTTAAAATTAGGAAAAAAAGTATCCAAAGGCAAGTATGTCCTTCATTCCCCTCTCTTGATTCAGGAGCCATTGCACTGCAGCTATTTCCCATTGCCTGGTCTCTGGTGCTCTTTATTGTTTTATTTAAGATGGGAATACTGGATTGGGCTGGGTGGCCAGAGGGGAGATCCATCAAGGACAACAGGGATGTTGTGAGTGATTCTGATCATGGGCAGTGGTTCTGGGAGCACCCCAGTGATCTTTGGTTCTCAGCAAGGATGTGAGTCTTGGGATCAGCAAGCTGAAAGCTGTGAGTCTTCGTTCAGTCTTGCACATCACGCAGCACTTGTGCAAATGAGAAGGAAAACAAGGAAATTGCAGAGATCCAGTGGCATTTTGGTAGGCTGAAGAGTTGCAGGAGGTTTGGGGGTTTGTGCTGATGTGGCACAGTAAGATAAATACATGGTAAGATAAATAATATAAAAACATGGAACAAAATGATGGGAATGTTTCAGGTGCAAATGCTGCTCTGAAATTGGGCATCTCCCTGTGAGAAACCAGAAAATTCAGTGCTCCAAAGCCCAGAGATCTGAAGACAGAAATACCCTGCTTTTCTGAAGTCCTTTTTAAGATGCTTACAAGCATCACATCAGCATCCAGTCCCTGCTCTCCCTAAGGCTCTGCAGCAGCTTTCTGACACAAACATGTTCCTCGAGCCGTGCACATCTCTCTTGCTGACGACATTGATGATGCAGGTGCACAAGAGAGAAGCCAATTTCAAAGCCATTTATGGTGTTGAGGAGCTAGAAAATCAGCAAAATGATACATTTGCCAAGGAGGAGAAAGTGGAACAGGTGGGTAAACGTCCATTTGGAAGGTTTTGCTGACTGGTGAGAGGGGAGGAGAGCAGCAAAAGCTGAGGGTGCCCACTGCCAGCAATAGACAGCAGTAAGGAAAAGGGATGACGTGGCGTTTTAATCCATTTTGCATATCTGGGAAGAAATAATTGCTTTGTGTGCCACTTGCTGCTACCTCAGCTTACTGGAATTTCCCAGAAAATAAAAGGGGGCTAGATAATCTTTCTGAGGTTATCTTTTGTTAGCAGTTACTACACTGTGCAGCGATAGTAGCTGCTTACCCCCAGTCTGAGGTGGTTTCTCAGGTGGCGAGTTCTTCCGATCAGGCTTCTCACACTCCTGACATTACTGGCATGTGCTGTCAGCCTTGCAGCTGAGGCCACGTCCTGTGTTCCCGGCGATGAGCAGCTCTCTCATGCCTGAGTGGGATGTGAAGGGTGCAGTGCCAGAGCTGGAGGGGCTCTGCACAGCAGGTATGCCTGGCTGTGCTCCATGGTGGCCTTGTGCACAGCTTTTTGCTTTGCCAGACCTGGTCAAAGTGCAGTGACGATAAGATTGCCCGTGCTCCTTTTTTTTTTTTTTTTTTCCCTACACAGTATCTTTTCTCTGGAGTGGCAAAGTCATTTATTTCCTCCATGGGCTGTGAGCTGATGGATGCCAAGGCTCCACAGACACAGCTGTCACATGTAGAACATAAAGGGCATGAAGGTAAAAGGAATTAGGGGCCTGGATCAGTTCAGCTGGGTGTCAGAAGCATTTTATAATGTAGTTAGTGACTGTAGGTCTCTGCACAGAAAAGCACACAGCAGGGACCACACCTAGATGGCACTTGATGTCACAGTGCCTTGTGTCATCTGTGCTGTGTTTCTGCATGTCAAAATCCACAGTCACACGGTGTCTGTTGTGCTTTACTTATTTAATACTTCTTTTTTACCCCTGTGCACTCAATGCAGTTAGTCCCCGGAAGGTTTCAGAAAGCGAGGAGTGTGTATGGTACACAGATTCTTGCTTTTATATAGTAGTCTGCTCTTTTTTTTTGCATTGGACATGTCTTATGTGACTCTGGGTCATGCTGCAAATACAGGAGCAGGTCAGACTCACACCTCTCTGGAAACTGTGGATTTTGCCAGAATGTTGGGCATTTGCTGCTCTGGAGAAAAGGGCCAAATATTCTGCAGCAGGGAGCAGTGAGGTCCTGCAAGAGGAGGAGGCAGTTGTGTCTGAACACATTTGAAACCTTCCCTCTGCTAGTGATTCAGAGGTTGTTCAAGTCCTGCACTTCAAGCAGGCTGTCCGGCTCCTGCCCTGTTGTGTGAGGCCAGCAACCTTTCCGTGAAGGTTCCTCTCACTCATTCTGCAGAAGATATTTAAGTAACTCAGGAGGGTTTGTAACTTCCTCTCACCGGTGTGCAGTTAGGGCAAACCTTTCCCTATGTCTGGGACAATTGTGTTGATCAACTGTTTTGAAGTTTTTTCTCCTGCCCAAGATCAGAAGGAAAAAATGTGTGACTTTTGCATGGTGAAAAAAACCCGAACAAACCAAAACACCCAAATGCTCATGGGCAACATACTTGAGAATATTTCTTCTTTTGGGGAGATGTCCCATGGAATGTTCAACCCAAGATACCAACTTTGTGTCTACCAATGCTTTTTGCAAGCAGGGAGTGGCTTGTGCTTCTGCTAGAGTATCTGCAGTCATAGTGAAATTCCGCATAGCCAAAGCAACATTAAAAACAAACCCCAACTTGGCTCTGGTACGAAAAATACGGAACAGCAGTTGCTGTGTGCAGGATGAAAGCTGATGTTTTGCCAGCCTGAAGTGTAAAGCTCGTGCTGGAACTGGGGCCTGAAGAATGGGAGTGTTTGCCAAAAGGAAATGGAAGCAGGGATGGAGGGTTTCGGGGAATGCATCAGCGTTGGCCATGCCAAAAAATGTCTCCCCTGTGGACAGGTCTGATTACAGGAGTAACCGCATGAGCCCAGGCAAAGTGCAGCTGGAGCCACAGTTGGCCTTTTGCGTTTTCTGGCTGGGTTTGCAGCATCTCAAATGCAGGAATGAGGCAGAGCTGGGTTTGGCTCGACCAGCTGTGTTCCTGCATCTTACAGAGACCCAAGGGCTGTGCAGGGATTCGAGAGGAAGACAAGGCACCAGCAGAAACAAAGCCCAGTCTCTTTGCTTGGTAGTGGGGAGATCTGCCAAGGATGAACTTTCCCCTCCCTGCTTAGGGAGGCTTAGAAGGAAGGCACAATTCTTGAGTTGCTTTCAGGTTTTGGAGACACACACACACTGCATTTGCATACAGTTTTGTCTTCAGTGGAGCTCATGAATTTCATGGGTTTAGTTTTCTTCCTTTCCCTTGGGTAGAATATCCTTCCTGTTCCATCCTCTCATCCCCTGTTGTTACGGAAGGATATCTTTGCAGCAGTGTTGAGCACATCAGAGAGCAGAAGCCCAGAAGGATGGGCAGTCAGTTGACAGCTGTGTGCAAAGGAGGTGGAGATACATCTATGTAGATAAGATATATAATATGATTCAGGAGCAAGTTGTTGAGTGCATTAGTGTTGCAGCTGCCCAGTGACATGCTGAGGGGTGCCTGAGGAGCCTGCCCTGTGACCCTCCCTTGTCCCATGTCCACTTTGCACTTCTCTCGGTTCAAGCAGGAATGCATTTCATCTCTGTTTCATGCTTGTAAAATTGTGTTTATTTCAGCATTCCTTTGCAGTGGTACTGTCCCAGTGGTACCTGAGCAAAGGACAAGCCCTGTGCCTGCGGGAAGTGTCAGTGTGGTTGTTCCAGCTCGTGCATCAGTAACAGCTGAACCCACGTCACCGCCTGCTGAACCCGCTGAACTCTGCCGGCTCTGGCACAGCGCTGACCTGAGCCTTGGGGGTTCTTGCCTGGGTTAGGAGATCTGGAGCAGACACTGGTGGAAAAAACCAGGGTAGACTGAAAAAGGTGGTGGCCGGAGATGGTGTGATGGGGAGGCACAGCAACAGGGTATCAACATTCAGGTTGCTGTGGGCACACTGCCTGCTTCTCCTTGGGGTGCCAAGATTCAGCAATTGCCTCGGAGGCCACCTCAGTTTTGCTCTGTTCCTGGCTTGCCATATGACCTCAAGGAAATCACCTTGGTTTTCTTGCTCTTTCTCTCCTTCTTGCTTTTAATCATCTAGACTGCAAGCTGCTTGGGGCAGAGAGTGTCACTGGGTGTATTTGTTCAGGCCATAGATTCACAGGTGCCAGTCTCAGTGTAATAAATTATGGTGATTTTACCAGGATTTTTTTAATATGAGTTGGCAAAAAATGAAGTTATTCATTAGAATTTATACCTTAACTGAGTGAAAATCAGAAGAGCTTATCCTATAATATTTCTCTCCATTTCTCTGGCCTGTGGCAAGGAATCTGTGGGAAAGTGAGCCTCGACCAAGGCAATTGCATTCAGAGAAGCAACTGAAGCAGAGAAGTTGATGCACTTCAGCATTTTGCACTGGGTAGAATGAAATATGCAGAAAATGCCATGACCTGAAAACATGGTGGAGAGCAAAAGTTTGCTGCTGCTGTTCTGCATCTATTTTAGAGAGAAGCAGATTAGTCTTTCTGTACAGAACTTTCAGAAGGTCAGGAAGAGTTTGATTACTGCAGCATGAGAAGTTTGAAGTCCCTGATTTAGAAAAGTTTCCCTAATCTTATCCCAGCCCCAGCCCTTTGCCTGGATTGGGACTTTCTATAGACTTAGTCCTTTCAGGTAAAGTTTGTTTTTCTTTTTCATATTGGTAAATGTTGCAGGTAAGAACATAATTCCAAAAGGTTTCAGTGGATTCAACTGGTGATGTAAGTCCATCTCTGATTAGCAGGGAGAATTCTGTTAGCAGCAAGTTAACCTTAGATATTTTTCAGAATACCATGAAGTAAGTGATACCTGCTTGTATTAAAAGTTGAGTATGGGTGTGGCCGAGTTTTGGGCTGGCATGCCCTCATTGTTTTTATGAAGATAATGAGTTAAAGGTCAAAATGCCAGCAGGTGATGCTGCAGAATACGTGGTGCACCTGGGCTTTGTAGGACAGGCCAACATGTGTGTTGGACATTGCCAGCAACTCTTCCTGTTCCTTGTTACACAGTGTTGGAACAAAATGTTCTGCTGCAGTGGAGAAAACCTTTCCAGAGTCTGCTCTGTGTTGTTTTTATCTCTGCAGATTTGCATCTAGCAAGAGGCACCTCCATTTTACATAAGCACTGTCAACATTGAAGTGTAACACTAGCCTGTGTCATCCGTCCCCGCAATGAGCTGGGGGGACCTCGGTGCGGGAGCCTGACCTTTTCCCTCTTGCTGGAGCTGCACTTGTTGCTCAGCAAGAAATAAACAATTGCTGGCACCCACAGCCCTCCGGGGCAGCACCCGACCCTGCAGGAGCTGCAGCCTGTCCCATCCCTGCAGGAGCTGCAGCCTTGTCCCGTCCCTGCAGGAGCTGCAGCCTTGTCCCGTCCCTGCAGGAGCTGCAGCCTGTCCCATCCCTGCAGGAGCTGCAGCCTTGTCCCGTCCCTGCAGGAGCTGCAGCCTTGTCCCGTCGCAGCAGGAGCTGCAGCCTGTCCCATTGCAGCAGGAGCTGCAACCTGTCCCGTTGCAGCAGGAGCTGCAGCCTGTCCCATTGCAGCAGGAGCTGCAGCCTGTCCCATCCCTGCAGGAGCTGCAGCCTGTCCCATCCCTGCAGGAGCTGCAGCCTGTCCCGTCCGTGCAGGAGCTGCAGCCTGTCCCGTCCGTGCAGGAGCTGCAGCCTGTCCTGTCCCTGCAGGAGCTGCAGCCTGTCCCGTCCCTGCAGGAGCTGCAGCCTTGTCCCGTCCCTGCAGGAGCTGCAGCCTTGTCCCGTTGCAGCAGGAGCTGCAGCCTGTCCCGTTGCAGCAGGAGCTGCAGCCTGTCCCATTCCTATAGGAACTCCAGGTTGTCCCATTCCTGCAGGAGCCTCCCCACTAAAGATTTGAGCGATCCTTTTGCAGGCTGCATGTGGTAAAGCGGGAACAGAGCTAGAATTTAGCAGGCTCTTGAACATTAGGGATGGCCATTAATTTTCTTTATGTAATGAAGATAGTATTTGCTGATGGGAAGACAGGTTCCCGAGAGTACAGAACGTTCCCTGGCTGGCAGTGGCAAAGCAGGGATGAAATTTTGTCATCAAAGAGGCTAACTTCATTTTTCCCTTTTTGGATCAGGTGTACTGGCTGCTTTAAGATGTTCCTAACATGAAAGGTCTTGCTAGGGCTGAACAAGGCAAATGTTCCATTCTGGCTGATTTTGTGCATTAGAGTCCATTTTTCTTAGCTGTTGACTACATCAGTATTACCGTTCTTGTCCAAGAAGGTGGTGTATGAGCAATGGCTACAAGATGAAACCACTATAGGATAGAAAAACATATGAAGATCTTACTTTAAAAAGGCTGAAAATTTCCTAGGCTCTCTTGAACTTTGTGTTCACAGCAGTGTTCAAAGGCTTTTGAGCACTGATGGTAAAACTGACTGCTCATAGATTTTTGTCACATTTCCTAGCTTAATAACTCTAAAAAAGTAATTTTTCCTATGTGGACTTCAGTTCTTTCTTCCTATGAAAGAGGATTGAGACTTAGGTATTTGAATTTCTGCAAGACTTAATTAATTAGAGTGATTTGAGAATGAAGGATGCCCTGTCAGTGTCACTTACTCTCCTCATTCTGCTTCTTCTGGGTACTTATTAAATTCAGTGGTTTTGCATTTAAAGGCAGCACGGCAGGATTTTGGAATGACACTGCTGTGTGGCTCTGGCTGGTCGGTAACTAGGAGGGTCAAATTCCAAGCTGGCATATCTTATTTTCACTCACACAAAATTTCACAGGAGCTGCTGCTTTTAGTGAAATCCTCCTAGAAACTGGATTCCTACCTTGGCGTTTTTCTTGTTCAGGCTATTAATGATAAATGTTGTATGAATTTTTTCAGCAACTGAAGGCATCTTTTACACCTACATCCAGGGGGAGTGAACCCCTGGACTGACATTCCTGTTCTCCACGTGGGTCTTTACCAGGCAGCTTTGTTTTTCAGCTCGTGAGTGATTGTTGCTCCCTGCTCTGAAGCCAGCACAGGTAGAATGGAGCAGATGGCTCAGTGTTGCCTAAGTGCTTGCTGAGACACAGCAAATTGCTTCTGTAACCCGCTGATAGGTTTCAGGCTTTAATTGAGGCTTTCAGCAAGGCGCTCAACAGTGAAAAGCATTCTGCTGAGAAAAACAGCGCTGTAACCATGGCCAAAGGTTCAGGACAGCAGAGTTCAACCCTCTTGGGGATGGCTCCTCTATTTATTTATTTATTTTCTGCTGCTTTCCCACCATCATTCCAGACTCCCGTAGTGTCGTTCGCAGCCTGCAGCTCAGTCTGTCAGTGCCACTCAACCCTTTGTGCTGGAAACGTGAAGCACACACTGATAAGTTTGGATTCTGTACTTGCAGCAGGCTGTGTGTCTGCAAAGGTGGCTGTCCCCTGATGCTCCCTTGGAGTGCCTGTCTGCCCTGAGCTTCAGCTTTGGTTTATCTTCCCTGCCTGGCAGCGGGTAAAGCTCCTGCTGTCTTGTCTCTTATGTACGTCAGCATCATCAGAATTCTGACTTTTAATGGACATCTCTAAAAGAGAAAGAAAAACTCCCTTTCTCCTCCCTTACCCCAAGCAAGAGTGGATTTGACAGTGCAAGAAGGATATTTGTGGTGGAGTTGTCTGAGCAGCGTCCTGTTGGGCAAGAGTTTCCTTCAGCAGTCTCCCCTTAGGCTGAAGGAGCTGCTCTGAAAATGAGTTGTAACTCACAAGAAGGGGCAGCCCAGAGAGGCAGGGATGCAGTAACCCAGTCGTCTTACTCCTATCCCTCCCTGTCCCCACATTTTGTCAGCTTCCAATTCTGCTCTGAGTTTGACTTCTTCACAGTACAGGATCAAGGAATAAGTTTCAGCATTGGAAATTGTACCTCTTGAGCCAGCTTGGTTTCGTGTCCTCAATTAGTCAGAAAGGAATTGTTTCCAGTTAGAAAACTGTCTAGTTGTCTTAGATTTAGTGCTGGAGTGGGTCTAACAAAAAGACTAAATAAAGGCTCTGTGTGAATAAGATAAATTCTATAATTGAAGTTTCTTAAAGAGTCCAAGAAGTCTGTGAAGTAGGAGTAGTGCTGGTAGCTTAAAATCACTGTTGGATTCGCTCTGTCCCAAGGAGCTCAGAAGTACAAAGATTTTTGTGCAGTTCTGAAATCCCAGCCACATTTGATGATGTCTGCAGCATGTTTTATTTTCATTTAGCTTTTCAGTGGCTTAAAATGCAGTGGAAGTGTGAACTGCACTGCCGGTGTGCTTTTGTACTTGGCATGAATTTAATTAAAAAGATAATTGGATTGCTTTATCAGCCTTTACATGTCAGCCTAGTACCACTCTCCTCCCCCCCCTCTAACAATGCTGACAAACCCAGTGCATTTGGAATCTGTATTTTTCTGCATTGTTCTCCTCTGGTGTTTCAGGTGGGGTGCAGAGGTGACAGTTTGCAGTAGATCTGCTCCAGGGTGGGAAGGAAGTGGCTGATAAGCAGAGAGCCAGCCTGGTCAGATGGTTCCTGCTGGGGCTGCCCTGGGCGAGCGTGGGGGAAATGCCAGGAGCCGCAAAGCTCCGAAACAAAACAGAACAGAACATCAGGCCCTTTGCAAAGTGCTCTGCCTGTGCTACACTTATGTATGGCCCAAAATGTGCAGCTGAAATCTGTAAGCTGCACAAAATGGGCAGTTCATGTGATTTTCATGGAAATGCTGCTGAGGAACGTTAAATGCATTTTTAGTACAAAACACTGAAACAGTAAACATGTTTCATATACACAGTCGGTGCTGTTAAATAAACCTGAGCATGTGTCCAGACTTCTCCACATCCCTTTTTGCAGAAGACCAGGCTCATGCAGAGAGGGGAGTAGAAAGGCACCTGAACTAAACACAAGTAGGGTCCTGGCAGTTGCTGTCCCTTAGTGCAGAGCTCCTTCCCTGCCTCTGTGCTCTTGTGGAGCCCCTCCTGGCTCTCATGTGCCCTTCATGTTGTTTTCAGAAGTGACGTTTGAACACTCACCATCATTTCCTTGAACTTGTAGAGTGCCATCAAGCTACCTCTGGGAATTTGGGTTGGGTGGGTTTTCTCTAAAGATTGTTTTTTGTAATATAAAGCAGCCTCTGTTCAGTAGTTTGTGATCACATGGCTGCTGAGGAGTGAGAGTTGTCCTCTGTTTATCCCGATGATCTGTGGATGGGGCAGTTGATGAAATAGCTGGGACACGGTCAGGGGCATGCAGGGAACTGGGGCAGATGGGGTTAGGCAATCAGGAGTGCTGTTCTTGAGAGTGGAAATGCTGTTGTGTGGAAGATTTGGAGACTTTACAAGTTGGCTTCTCTTACAGCTGGAGGGTGACATCATGACTTTTCAGGCTCCTTCAAGAGAGAAAAAAAAAGCTTCTTGGTCTGTGAGATTTTTTTGCTTTGGTAAAATTGGTTTAAATGAATTCTGAATGTGACTTCACGTTCAG
Source organism: Prinia subflava (assembly GCF_021018805.1). Classification (NCBI taxonomy): domain Eukaryota; kingdom Metazoa; phylum Chordata; class Aves; order Passeriformes; family Cisticolidae; genus Prinia; species Prinia subflava. The sequence goes on from NC_086259.1 coordinate 16,900,139, forward strand.
ACTAAAGGATCTTAAGAGTGATGTTTTGATGGCCTCTCCCTCTCCCTTTTGCTTAATGAGTCTCTTAAAAAGAACTTAAGCTTCAGAAACAGTTCAACAGCAGGTATCTGTTGTTAGCCTGAGGAAGAAGGTGTTTGCAAGAGGAGATGATAAAAAGAAAGATGCTCTGGAGTTAAACTCATTTTGAAATGAAAAGAACCATGGTTTCTCATTGCTTCCACAGAAGAAACTGGTTTAGACATAAAAGGTTTTCTTGTCCATTTAAGTGTTTCAAGTACAGCTTTTCAGCCAGCAGAAAAAGCAAAACTCGAAATACAAACCAGCCCCCTTGGGCAGTAGGAAGCACAGCTGTGTTCAGGGGTTTACAGTGGTGTCAGTGTGGCCCTTTCACGTGTCTTGCAGAAGAAGATTTACAAGTACAAGAAGGTGCTGAGTAACCCCAGCCGCTGGGAGGTGGTGCTGAAGGAGATCCGGACGCTGGTGGACATGGCACTGACGTCCCCGCTGCAGGACGACTCCATCCACCAGGCTCCCCTGGAGATTGTCTCCAAGCTGCTCTCAGAGGTACGGCCTCAGCAGGGCTCCTGTCACTCTCAGATGAAAGTTAAAACAGTTAAAAGTGTGGGGGTAGGTTTTGTTTTAACTTGGGCTGTCAAAATTCTGCCTGTGAGTCTGCTCATGACTTCTGCTGACTTGAGTGGAGTTTGCACTTGCTGGGCAGAAGGGAAATTTGACCCAGGTTATGCAGATTTCTACAAACAAAACAAGCCCCATTTATCTTGAGTTTGTTGGGTTTGGTTTATTTGGATGGTTGGTTTTTCTTTTCTTTGGTTTTTTGTATTATCTATGATAAATTTATAATGGGTTTAACTCATGCCTTAAGTCAGTGGTAAAGCTTCCTTTGACTTCTATTCCATTTGCTTTGCTTCCATGACCAATAATTTTTGTACCAATGGATATACACACACACCAATAAATCGTGTAGCTATTTTATTTTTTCTAATTCAGATAGAGAAAAATGTTTAGAGAAAAACATTAACTATCCTCCTTGTATAACATCTGTTTCAAATATTTAACTTCTCATGGACAGGAAACGTAATGCCAAGCAGGCTTTTCATGTCTTAATTCTGATATGATAGCAGAAGAATTTGATATAAACAAAAAAAATCCACTATTGTTTTTTCTTGCAGTAGTCAAAAATGTTAGCAGCTCACACCATTGTAACTTCTGGATCGATCATGCTGCTGAAAAAGCACAGAGCAAACTCTTCTGCATAGGTGACTTCCAGTCAATTTATTGGCTTTTACTGGTACCATGTTTAAAGAAAGAATTTTGGGAAAACTCGTCACAAAAAAACACCACAACAATCCTTTAAATAATTTTTGTACAGACATACAGCTTGTCCTGAGAAATAATTTTAAAGAAATGTATTGCTGGCTTTACTTTTTCAACTGATTGAGACCTCTGGCATCCTGATGTTTGTGTGCTGAGCTGAAGGAGCAGTGAAGGCTTGCACCACTCCTCATAGCAGGCACTGAACCACCTTCTCTAGGAGAATGTTTCTAATGCCATGGTTTTTATTCAGAAAATAAGCAATTGAGTCTTGAGCCTGTCTGCTTGAGCCTGGTGGTGGCTGAGGACTGTGTGCTGATGTACCAGCTCAAGAGTGCTCTTCACTCACTCATCTTTCTTCTATTCAACTCTTTCAGAACAACAATTTAACCACTCAAGACCATGAGAGCATTATTGTGGTGAGTATCTTTCTGTCAAAAGCTGGGGACAAATCTGTGTTGTTTGATAACAGTTCTGTTAGTGCCTGTCTCTGCCCAGGTGGAGTAGGGCAAATTTGAAAGCCTTTCCACCAGTGCTGCTGAGCTTAGGCAGGAATGAAAACCATTTGTCTATTTTTTGTGTGGCTTTGTCATTTATCTTTTTGTGTTTCATAGAGGAATTACAAGAAGGCTTTCTCATCAGCCTGTGTGGGAGAGCACAGCATGTTGAGTGTTAACAATCTCTCCAAATGGCCTCCTCAGGAGGCTACACGGCAATATCCATATCTGTAGATGTACTTTAAATAGTCAAACCCCATCATTTCCAGATGTGCCCTATAAAACCCTTAGGCTGAGTAGTTTCCTGAGGGACTAATGCTACCATATACAGACTGTCTCCATTGCTGAGGGTGTGTGAGCAAGGGATTGTCATAAGTGTCATTCCAGTTCAATCCCCTGCTAACTTTTTGTAAAAATACCCTCTTGAACTTTTTGGCTTTTTGTAGGTCACATGTATTTAGACATCGAAATAAGTGAATCAAATGGCAGCTCTGGTGCTTGTGAAACAAATTATAAAATCTCAACAGTTTATCAGAGAGGTGGAACTTGGTTTCCCATCAGTGTGATTTAATTTCATTCTCTGGCAATTTCCAGGAGATTTTCTCAGTAATCTAATCTAGAGCCTCACCACCACCTGATGGTATCACATCTGACTCTTTCTGCAAAATAACAAGGTGGCAGGTAGCTGCCAGTAGGTGTTAATTGTATTTAACTGCTGTTTAAGCTTCCCATTTAGCTGGAATCAACCACTGAGATAAATTTCTGAAGTAGCATTTACTTTCCTTTGCTTTAACTTTCATTTAACTCTAGCGCCAAGGGTAGTTCAAGCCCCCAGTTACAACTGGTTGTTTTTGGGGAAAGGATTCTTTAATAAAAGATGAGATGACCGTGCTGTGAGCAGGGGGGGTGAACCAGGTGGCCTCCAAAGGTCCTTTGAGCCAGTGTTGTTCCTCTGTTTTGGGTGATGGCTTCTTCAGCTCAAGTCCTGCCCTCGTGTAGGTTGTGCCCAGGCCATTAAGGGCTGGCAGTTCCTGGGCATTCAGAGCTCACTGCCATTACCCAGATAACCTGGGCTATTCTTGGAAAGAATTGCTAATACTGTGTGTTTATGTAGCATGTGGAAAGTACACAGTGCTTGGCCATGCAGATGGGACCAGCTTTCCCTCTCTGGATGGTGCTGGGCAGATCAATATCCCAACAATCCCTTCCTGCTCCGGATGGGCAAGCACGTGTTGCCACGGCTGGGCAACGTGGCACAGCACGTGTCTGCTGTGACCGTGGCACTCGTGAGGAGAGCACAGGAAAAAGTCCTTTCAGGCTGTCAGCTCTGCCACACTGCCCACAGAGACAGAGTCATGACCTCTTTGACTGTCTCTGTTGTTGTTTCCTAAAGCAAACAAGCCTGAAGATGGGTTCAGGAAAGCTCTTGAGCTCAGCTGTTGGATGGGCAGTGAGAATGAGGAGTTCTGGTCTCACTGGATGGGGCTGTGTTCTCCATCAGTCCCCTGTGGCTGGGCCACCACCAGAGGAGGAGAGAACAGTTGCAGAAGGATGGCTCATGATAATGAGTATCATAGTTCCTACATGTAACCTGACAGAGCTTTGCAGGTGTGCTTGGGTTTCCTTGTTAAAATTCACATTAATCTTGGCCTGTTTGTTTGTGGCTGTGAAACAGCCACTGCAGACAGACTTTCAGGGCTGAGTAAGGAGACAAGAGGGAGAGCAAAAACCAAAGTAGGCTGCCGTAGTAAAACCTCAGGTGCCATCCAGATAAAATATCTGGTGTTTAGTTGCTTAATACAATATCTCCTGGCTGCTGTGTTTAGTGTAGTGTTTAATACTGGGAATCCCTGTAACTGAAGAGTGGAAAAGCCTGAAGGCACCACCACACAGAATATATTATCCTGGTACCATTTTCTAATTTACAAAGGAAGTAACAGGAGCATAAGTTCATTACCCCCTCAGTGGCAGGTATGACCTCTAGTGTATTTACCCAGCATAAATTGGTTTGCATAGCAACAAAGGAATGGTTGATCTCAATTTTTACCAAGTTAGATGCTGGAGTTTGATAAATAGGGTCCTCCCAGGTAAGAACAGTGCTAGGTTGCTTTTAGTGAACTCTTTCTCACAAAAAAAGAGCTTGAACTCTTTCACAAAGGATATGTGTGTGTGGTCATGTTCAGTTTTTTCTTTTAGGTAGACATTCTAACTAAAACGGTGAGCCAGATTCATCCTTGCTTTATTACATCCTAAAGCAATTGGTCTGCTCCTGTTTCCATTTAAACCATTATAAATATTGCGCTCCTTTGCCTGCTTTACATATCTGTGCTGATGTAGTTAAAAGCAGAGTTTTCCTGAGGATTCATAGCAGAGGTTTGCTTGAGCTTACTTGTAAAATGAATACATGGCCCACCTATAATTTCTCTGTTGATGCTTTTGTCCTTTTCTGAAAGTGATCTTTTATCCCCCCAGTAAAAATTCTTCCCTCTAGTATGCTTTCTCCAGTTGCCACCTTGAAATTCAATTTTTCTCTTTTTTCTCCCTTTCTTTTTAAAGGCAATTGCACCATTGCTGGAAAACAACCATCCTCCTCCTGACCTCTGTGAATTCTTCTGCAAGGTATCACAACAGCTTTGCTTTCTAAAATCTCACAGTTGTATATGAATGTAATTCTTTGAGCGGGAGGTTGTTTTTTTCTTTAACTTCTTACCTCCTGCCCAGATTGAGTTCAGTTTTTGGTCAGCAAGCAATGATACTGGAATGGTGAACAGCACCATTATGATAAATACAATCATATGCTTAGTATATCAGACTGTTGTGTCCTGATACTGTGTGAGAGTTAAAAATTTGAGACTCCCACACCTCAGTCTGGGTACAGGAGGTGTCCTACTGCATGCTGTGTTTAACTAATACAGAAATCACTGGAGCCTCTGTGTTCAGATGTGTGTAACTCAGCCCTTATGGTATTTTGTCATTGGGTAATGGCAGTGGGAAGATCATAAGGACTCACCCTCTTTTCTGGTAAATCCATGCTTGTGCTGGATTTTGTATCCTTTATCCATAAACTTTGGAGTGCTTTGGATTGCAGACCTTGTGGATTTTAAAATACTGCTTTTCTTTAAGGCCTATTTGTGTTTCAGTTTCAAGTCTGCTTAAATTTGCTTACTGATGACTGGGTATGCATTTGTCAAACATGCTGGGTGCTGCTTGTAATTCCTATCCAGAGTTATTCATCAGCTGCTTCTTCCTACAGAAATTGAGTCAAGTTACAGAAACTTCTCTGACTTGCATTTTCATAAGCACTCTTAGGTCATCAGTAGCCTCAGACTTGATGCATTTTTATTCCTGATTTGGGAATTTTTGCCTTTGATCTCTCTCAGAGATGGGCACTAATTGTCTGTAAGTGTGTGTGATGGGGGGTGTGTAGTTGCAGGAAGGGAAGCAGGTTATGGACTTCCCAGAACAGAATTGGACAGGGTAATGAGAAGAATTTATCTTCAAAATCGACCCTGTCTTAAGCAATGGGGGTTGGACCAGATGACTTTCAGAGGTCTTTCCCAACCTAAATTACTCTGACTGATACATTATGATTATATATTTCATCCTGTGATGGGAGAGTGGGTTGTTGGTACCTTTCAAGATCCACCACAGGTTTTTAGCCTGCATCCCAGAGAAGGGAGGTTTGTGGCATTACACTGCCTGTGTGATCATATCTTCCTGTCCCCAGCCCCTTTCCTTTTAAAACTCTTGGCAGTAAGACCCCAAAATGCTACGTTGCAGTGATTTTTGGGAAGAACAGGCAACAGGGAGAGGAATCTGCAGTTTGTGAGCTCCCATGGGAATCTTTTACTAGATGCCAGCAAATCCATAGGAAGGAGGAGTGGTATGAGTACCTTAACCTCAGGAAAGACTGATTTAGCCCTTGGATCTTGTTAATCTTGGGATAATCCACGATGGGGTGTGAAGCCAGGGGAGCCCATCTCTGTGATTCCTGCAGCTCACACAATGACCTGTTCCCCTTGCAGCACTGCCGAGAGCGCCCGCGGTCCATGGTGGTGATTGAGGTGTTCACCCCCGTGGTCCAGAGGATTCTCAAACACAACATGGTGAGTGCTCGTGCCACGGGAGCTCCAGCACTTTGGAGGAGTTTTACTGCCATGCCTTTTGTGATCAGCAGCTGCTCTGTTGCCTGTTGTGTGCTGTGGTATCTAATCTGCCCCTCAAAGTGAGAATGCTGCATGTAATTGTGTGTTACTTCATCCGTGCAGAACTAACAAGCTTTCAGAGGGATCTTCTAAGCAAAGCCATGTTTTGAGGGATGTTTCTTTTGGCAGAAATGGCAGCATATGCAGCTCCAGCTCTCTCCCACCTGGCCCTTGGCTCCTTGTTTACTCCCTGCATGCCATCCTTGCAGTTAAAACAGTTTAAAATCAAATAAATAACAAAAGCAGAATGGAGACTTTGTTCCTTTTGAGCTGGGGCCGTCAACACTTTTTCTTCAAGACACCACCAACCCTATTGGTTTCCATTTTTCTTCAGGTTCATGTCCAGTGAGTTCTTACCTTGGTTTCCTGAATATCCTTATGCTTTTCTACTGCTATCCTTCCTTCTCATTACAGGATTTAGGTACTCTGTCATTGTCTGGCTGCTCTTACCCAGACTTTCTCTCTTCTCATTGCTGATCATTTCCTTATCAGTGTTTGAAATAAATGTCCTGCTTTGCTTTCCATCCTGTAGGCCACATTCCTCTCCCTTAAACGCTGAAAATATTCTTGCATGATCCATATTCCTTTCCTAATAGAGGTTTGGGGTATTTACCAGCTCTCCAGCTTTTGTGGCATATTAAGTTTCCTGACAACGTTTTTAAGTTACATGAAGAAGTCTTACTTCACAATGCAGTGGCAAAGAATAACAAATAAAATATTTAAGGCATTGATTCAGCTGTGAACTCAAGGATGAACCTCTGTAACTTCATAATCAACTTCTTTTCACTAACACATAATTTTAGAGACCATCCATTGTCATACTGTGATTAGCATGAACCCAGTAGAAAACAGTTAATATTTCTTATTTTTCCAGTCTTATTATTTAACTCCCTTAGTTTACAGAACTAGGTAGAAAGCCCAAGATGGCAAAAAGGTCATATTCCTGGCTCTGTGCCAGTGCTCTGCAGACATGTAAACATTTTTGAATATTCTGTAGTGTTCAGTGAAATATTCTGTAAATGTTATTCTTGGATTCCAGACTGATTTTTTTTTAAAGCATCCAGAGCTCTTGAGGGGTCTCAAATAAAATCTAAATGCATAGTGTAATGCTTGTATTTGGTTAGCTTCAGAGAATTGGGTATATTTACCATACTTAACATTTGCAGATTGAAAATCAACATGTCTGTACCGCAGTGTGTAGTCTGAGAATTTATGGTGTCAGGTATTAATTGGAGTGGATTTGGGCACTTTACCACTCTCTGGGGACTTCTGTACTGAATAGTGCTTTAGAGAATGTGTGTGTGTGTGCACATAAATAAAGTTACTCATTAGAGGGATGCTAAACTTCATCACCTCAGGAGGCCCCATGCAGTCCTTGGGGCAGGAGACTGAGCTGGCTCTTCCCACCTTTGCCTCCAGTTTGTTCTGTTGCCTTTGAAAATCCCCAACAAGTTTTCCTCCACGGTTTTCTACTTATAAAATGGGGAAAGAGTGTCTCATTTAGCTCTGATTTTAACATTTCAAAAGAAGAAGGCTAGGTTACAATTTTAACATGTCAAAAGAACAAGGATAGGTTTTTGTCTTGGTGATAATACTGATCATGTGCAGGACTGGAGGCTGTTGTGTGCTGAATTATTTGAGGAGTGCTCAGCAACTTCCCAAACCTTTGGGTTTTAGCTGTTTGTAGGCTCAGCCTAAAAGTTTGAATATAAGCACTTCTTTCCTTTTTTTTGGCAGACAGTATTGGTGGTTTGTATTGTTCTGTGTTTGGTATGAGATAGGGCATTTTATTAAATTTAAAGAGATATTTTATTTTAAAGAGGTCAGCAATGACATCCTCTTTATGATCTGTTGGACTTTGATTCCAGCTTCAGTTAGGACACCTAAACAGGCTGAAAACTTTCATAAGCAAATTGCAATTGCAAAAGGCATATTCATGAAATTAATCAGATGTTCTATGAAGCACATGTGGTCTCCTGCCTTTGGATCAAGTGCGTTTGCACCTGCCAGAAGGAGCTGTTAAAAGTTTAATGATGTTAATTGCAATGATGTGGAATTGCCCACAGTCCCTTTGCTGGGTGAAGTTACCAGGCAGCCATTCAGGACCAGCAGAGTGACACTTAGGCCTTGGAGCAGACATTGTTCAGCCTAAGCTTGTTTTCAAGTTTTTAGTCATTTTCTCTGGCTGTAAAACTTGGCAGGTATTAACACAAATTGTGCTATAGAAGTGCCTGAAACCAGAATGAGTTAACAGAAGGTTTCAGTGCTCTGGGATTTCATCATCCCTTTTACAGACCACCACTAATTCATTACCATTTGTGGCATTTCTTTCACATTTCAGTTGCCATGTATTTTTTTCAGGAAAACTTCCACTGGCAGCTGCTGGAGGAATAGCTGGGAGTGCTTGTTTGTCCTCAGTGGACCTTGTTCCCCACTTGGAAATTCAGCTCTGTAGTTCTGCAACACCTGTGTAATAAGGTTACACCTGTGTAAATGTGAGGAAATGTGCTGGGGAATAACACTCAGCAGACAGCAGAATTTAGTCCTTTCACATCTAAAAATAGCAGGTGATTTGAGGAGATGCAGGATTTTAGTTAGCAGGTGGCTCTCTGACTGCAGGATTTAAAGAAACTCCTGAGCTCACCTGTCAAATTCACAGAGTAGCTGGAGTAAAATCCCTGGAGAAGAACCTGATCTCTGGTTTGGTACTTGATTGCTTATTGATAGCATGTCAAAACGATTTTCTCTAAAATCAGAATAGATACCCATGCCAAACCCATGGAAATACAATCTTTTGAGTTTTATTTTTAAAAATCTGCAGTTAGGAGTGGAAGCAAAAGCACCAACAAAAAATGTATATCAAAATATTAAGTGAAAAGTGCAAAACATGTAAGTATAGGTGAGATATTTTGGTTTTTAGTTGTTTGTTTCATTATACAGAACTTTGTTTTCAAAGTGGGAAAGAAGAGACTGGAAATGCTGTCATTATTAGTGGGGAGAACATTACTTCAGTGTGCAGAGATGCTCTTCTCTATGTTGTCAGCATAACAGCAATGTGAATTTGGTGGTGTTTGAGCTGGTTTCTTTTGAAAGCCCCCAGTTTTGATGTACATTCACCATGTTCACCGAGTCTCTCCTTCTTGGACAGGATTTTGGGAAGTGCCCTCGGTTGCGGCTCTTTACTCAGGAGTACATTCTGTCTTTGAATGAGCTGAATGCTGGAATGGAGGTGGTGAAGAAATTCATTCACAGGTTAGTTGCATTTAATTTATGGCATATATCCAGTCCTGTGTCCATGCTGTGGTGTGTTATTTTTCCCAGCCCCGCTTTACTGTCTGTTAACAGTAGCTGCTGCTTTTGGTACTGGCAAACAGCAAATAAATCAAGTCCATCAGGCAGTGTTGCTGAAGTCTGTTTTTAAAAATCCTAATTCTCAGATAAGTCTGAGGTTTTCTTCCACACTGCAAACAAATGGACTTTGCTGTGCATACTGTGCTGCTGTTCTTCATGTATATTTAGACTCAAAGCCTCAGCAGAATGATTCAAATTAACTTTCAAGCTCATAATGCTCACTCAAGTGTGAAATTTTGGGAGGACTTTAGGGATACCACATCAATTAAACTGATGATTTGGCTTACCCTAATCATAAATAGGGCCATTGGATTTACAGGGTTAAAATATCTCTCTGTTATGGCCCATCTGAAGACCCCCCAAGGATGCCTATCCAGGTCTGTCACCTCATTCTGTCTGCCTGGTTTTGCCCACAGAAATCTTCCTCACAATGATATTGTCTTGTTTCTTGTTTTTCAGCATGCATGGTCCAACAGGACAATGCCCACATCCCAGGGTCCTGCCAAATCTCGTAGCTGTCTGTTTAGCTGCCATTTATTCCTGTTACGAGGAGTTTATCAACAGGTCAGTATGAGCTCCCAGCTGGCCACGTGTTACTGCCCTGCTCAACAAGACCAGCGTGAGATGGGTGTGCTAGAAAACCTGAGAGACCCTGAACCTTCCTTCCCTGGTACCCCCCAGGGGAGTGAGGAAAGGCAGTGGTGAGACCTTGAAGAAGGGGTTGTGTGTAAATCCCTGGGTATCTGCAGCTTTGAACCCGAGCTGGTTTCACAGCGCTGTCTCTGTTATTGTGGAAAATCTGATTCCTCACTTGCCACAGCATAGACGCCGCAGTTCTTGACACACGAGCCAGTTTCCAGTAGGCACTGAGGGTTCCCCTCTGCTGTGTTTCCTGTTTGTTTATTCCTATCTGACTTTCCTCATGGTACAGCACGGACTGGGGCTGCTCAGTGTCCAACACGAATTCCAGACGCGAGGGCTGCAGACAAATGTCTGGGCATGTACTATAGCCAGATACATACTTGGGCATGGATTCTGTTACAGCTTTGCACAACTTGGACAGGAAAGTTCACCTTTAGACTAAACTGGTCTGTCAATTAGAGTAATGAAAAGCTCAAATCTTTGTCAAATAGGGGCTGCAGAACAGTCCTATTGGAGCCTTTTAATGTTTTCAATCGATTTCAGTAATCTGATTGCACAGAAGAAAGCCATCCAGTGGGCTGGGGTGAAATGCAGTGAGAAATTGCAAAAAAATCACTGAGTCTTCTCAGTGTTGCACTCTCTCTCCCGCTGTCTGCTGGTACGTCTGTCTACTGAAACGGTTTGTTTCTTTTTCAAATTCAGTCGGGACAATTCGCCAAGCCTGAAGGAAATTCGGAACGGCTGCCAGCAGCAGTGTGACCGAAAGCCCAACCTCCCCCTCCGCCTCCTCCACACGAGCCCTGACCTGGTCTCCCAGGAGGCCACCTTGACCGAGTCCCGTCTCAAACCGGTCATCGTCACTTCCAACGAGATCCACGTGGAAGTGGAGCGCAACAACACGGCCAACCAGAAGATGACGGCCGGCGTGGGCAACGACAGCGAGCCCAACCTCATCGACTGCCTGATGGTCAGCCCCACCTGCAGCACCATCAGCATCGAGCTGAGCGCCCAGGCTGACAGGATCCTGGGCTGCTACGTGGAGATACTCAAGATGCTGTGAGTGGCTGTTTTGAGCAGCTTTTTGGAACAATGTCTCATCTTAACAATGGGGGGAGGCTTTTCCCGCAGGCCTGTTGTCTTCAACATCTGTGGCTAGCCAGCAAATGGTTATAAATCTTAACTCCGGCTCTGGAGAGTCCAGGCTTTGAAAGAGGCATCTGGCACTGCCAAGATGTTCTAAAAATAGCATTAGGAAGATGAAAATGGAAAGCTTATTTGTACAGTGAGCCTCAGGCATTTTACAGAAGACGGGATGTTGGTGCCAGTGGTTTCTGTTTTCGTTCTTGCCCACCAAGAAAAAATAAAAAAAAACCATTTGTCTCCTCCAGGGCTCTTGGGATTGCCTGAGACAGAGCTAGAGAAAGCAGGTCTGTGCTAGGTTTAGTGCTTGTGCAGTGATAGCACCACTGCCCTGGCCTTAGCAGGAGTTGGATACAGTTATTATTGTTCACTTAGATGTTCTCCCTTCATGTTCTTGTGGAAGTTTTATGCCTCACTCAGATTTACTTGTGTTAGAGTGGAGTCTCTGTCCAGTTGCTTTGGTATAGCTGACCCGTATTAGGTCCCTGGTGTTGGAATAGTCTTTGCCACAAAATGGTGGCAAGGTGATTCCTGGCAGGCAAATCTTCTGAATATCTTAAACAGGAATATAAAGGAAAATGTTCTTCAGGAAAAGCTTGGTTTTCTCTGGATAAATAAATGAAAAGGAATAACAGAAAAGGTGGACTGCAGAATGGGAGCTTGTGATAGCAGTACAGTGAAACAACTTTGTTGATTTATTTTTAAGTGTTTAAAACTTGATGAAGTCATAGTTGAATTTTGTAGAATCCAAGACATGGTAGGTGAAATGTGGACTCTTCTGAAACTGTGAGCAGGTGCCTATGCTGCAGACAAGTGCACATCCAGGGGTACACTCTCAAGGAATAGAATGAAGTCAAACTGCTGTGATGGAGGATTTTGTGAAGGTTTTGTCACATACTTTCACTTTTTTCAAAATACATACTACAAATTTGCAGCATCACTCTTCCACTCACTGCACAGCTGATGTGCAATTACTTCAGCATTCATTCAAGGCTGGAGACAGGAAAAAAGAGTACCAGATACTGTTCCCATTAGATTCTTGAGCAGGAAGTTGCTGTGAGGGCTAATTTTGTATTTTTTTCCCCTCTGGCCTAGGTTCTTCCGCATTTTAAAATTATTACATTGCATAAAGCACAGTTTGCTTCATCTGGGGGCTTCTGAGTCTCCAAGCACCCAGGTGCTACATTAAACACGTCGTGTATTTATTCCTGTCCCCTTGACTCTCCCTGTTTTCCATAAACACTGTGCACTCTCCCAGTCCTGATGCTGGTTTGGATGCTGACTCACTAAGCATTGACGGTTTTGGTTTCATCATGCAGCTGACACACACTCACAAACAAATTCACAAACAGGCATGTTCTTCCTCACAGTCTCTGCACTTTTAAACATTTGATATGCCAGATCCCAATCCCTATTTAATTTGCTGCACAAAGAACTCATTTCTCTCCATACCTTAAAACAATCTAGTTTTTTGATGCGTTTCCCATCTTTTTAAAAATCAATTTGTTCAGCAGCAGCAGCAGTGAAAACAGGAATGTGTTACTGTTAGAGGTGTTGTAGGTGTGGGGCAGCTTTGGGCCCTTTTCCTGCTTGTACAACAGGAGTTCTGAAAGGTGAAATCTCACAATGAGGGACCAGGGATAACAAAACTGGTTCAGCTCTCCTCAGAGTGCCCTGCCAGAGCCTGCACCCTGCTTGGGAAATCACAACCTGTGAGAATATCGGGCAGTTCCTAGGGCAGAGCCGTGGCTGTAGCTCCACTCATTTGAGCTCCCTTCCATTCCTGTTCATCCCTTGATTTTTTGGGTGCCTTAAAGCAGTAATGCAGAATGTGCTGCTGACTCTGCCGCTGGCTCACTGGCAGGTTTTGGATAAGTCACTTTTTAAAGCCTCATTTTCCTTATTTGTAAAATACAGGTAAAGATTTTCAGTGTTGTTTTTTAAATACTGAAACCACTGATGGAAAAGCATTCTGGAAGGGCTTGAATTACCGGTTCCGACCGGTTCAAACCGGATCAAACTGGTTCCGACCGGTTCAAACCGGTTCCGAATTGAATTCCGGTTTGAATTACCAAAAATACAAGATAATGCTGTTGTGATGCTGATTACTTTCATGCTCTAACTCTTCTTGAACAAAGGGTTCCCGTTGCATGAAATACTATTACTGTACTTTGAAAATCTGAGAATATGAAGAAAGAGAGTTGAAGAACATGCCAGTAGGAAGAAAACATTAATTATAAAACAACTGCTATCCAGGAGCTGAGCTCTCAGCGGGTATTCAGTAAAATAATGTTCTCATTATTAACAGTGGTAAGCCAAACATAAATAAGTTGCTTAGCATTGAGTTTGATTGTTCTTTTAGGTGTCTGACTCAGTATCATCATCAAAACAAGAGAGTCACCAGCGATGATATCTTTTTTACATAATTAACTTAGGGCAGCAGGGAGTAATTTATTTAGGCAAATTTTAATTATTGGAAGTCTAGCAAACAAGAATTCTCAACAGTAGCTTCAACAGAGGACATTTTATTGTTTACCCAACTCTTACACAGTGCTTGCTTTTTGGGGGAAACACTCACTTCTAATATTGATGATGCTATTTAACAATCACTGTAATACTTCACTTTTTGCACAGAAACCTAAAAGGGGGGTTTAGAAAGTTCGTCTGTGGGGTTCTTACAGCACCTAGAACATCTTTGACCCTTTTTCTAATGTAGTTGAGTAACAAAACACAACTATTGCATACTAAAGGAAAATACAAAATCATGGTTTTAAAGATGTTGGCAGATCTGCCCCCAAAGTCTGGGCAGATTTTAAAGGAGACATAGTCTCTAGGGTAACATAGTATTTTGGTCCTGCACTCAAAAGTGGATCAAACTTCTGTGCCAATATTCTGTAACTCATTCTGGACTCTGATAGTGCTACTGACACCAGCCAATGCCTCCTGAATGCTACAAGTCTTAAACTGGTGCCTAGAAAATTCACTAAATTAATTTAAAAATTTCTGTTCATCATATTAAATTAGAGGCTCACCTCCTACTTGCATATTAATGTTTCCATGCATTTGGGAGTGTCTTGTACAGTCAAACTTGTGCTTGAACAGGAGAACCATGGTTAGAGAAGGCTGCATTAGAAAGGACCATGTGTCCACTCTGGGCTGGAGAACTTGGAAGTTTTCTTTCACCTGAAGGACCCCACTGGTTCCAGGGGGTGGGGAGACACTTAAACTGTGCAGTGAAATCTGGGTCAACAAATAGCAAGGTCAGCGGGTTGTGAGAACAGACCCCTCTTGGGGAAGCTCTGTTGGTGTTGTATCATAAGCTGTTACCCTTTGTCTGTGTTATTTTTTGTTTCCATGGCTGCCTGTAGTGGCAAGGGTCCGTCCAGATGTCCAGACACTTGTACCCCTCTCTGGGGCCAATGTCACAGCCTGTTTTGGGCAACCTTGTGTTGCTGTTTCCTGATGCTTCCATGCCAACTGTGAGCAGTGGAGCTCATTTCTGTTCTCAGCAGTCAGGGCAGAACTTTCTAGGGTCATTCAATGGTGCTACATTTTCTTCTTTTGAAAAAGCCAAACAAGCCCACCTCTAAAGAAGGCTGAGCATGAAAAGGCACCTCACTGTTTTGCAGATAGCAGGTTTGGGCCTTGTTGACAAGGGGTCTGATGAAGCTTTTTCTCAGCCTGCCCTGGTGCCCTGAGCTAAACCTTACATCATACAGCTCAGGGAGCTGAACCCAGAGCCTGGGAAAGAGGGGATCAGGTACATGTCTGGGGGTATGGTCTAATAATTATCTGACAACAGAGGTTACCTTGTTAATCTGCTCAGTCTGGAGAACAAGCTCCTTCCAAGTAGCTGCTCTTGTCTCTTCATTATCCTCCAAAACTCAAAGACTTGGGGCTTGCAGTGTCTCAGAGATGAGAGCCACGACTTTCCAAACACGAGCACCCACTGGAGCTTCCCCTGGCTGCTCTGCATTCCCCAATAGGTCAGTGGCATGCTCTGAATATCCCAAGTGGATTATCCTGTGTCATGTTTATCGGGGTTGCCCTGGGCTGCTCGTGTGTTTTGGATTGTTTGTGCCGCACATGACATGCGGGCAGGTTTTCACTTTGGTGAAAGGTGATCCTGGGGAAGGAAAATGTATGATGTTGGCAGGCCAAGAGCGATGATGGCCCGGAGGCAAAGTCGCTGCAGTTGGGGATTATTTAATTAATATGGTGTTCTGTGCTCTGGCAGTCCCTAGGACAGGTTCAGGGTGGGGGAGGCTGTGTGCAGTGGCAGGTGATGGCTCTGATCTGTCACCCACAGGCCGGGCTGCAGCCTGGCTGCTCACCTAGAATTGCAAATCCTGCAAAAATCAGAGCTGGGGAGTTGTTCTCCCCCTTTTATGAGGGCAGTCCTGGGGTTTGAGCTGTGTGATGAGTGTCAAGCCCCTTTGAAGAGCTGGGAAGGGCGTTTGTCACAGGCGCTGTCCCAGGATCTCCCTGTGGCTCTGTGCTCCCTCCTTCTCCTGGCCCAGCTCATTGCAGTGGTTGTTAACTGCAACCAGAACTAATCCATCTCCCTTTCCTTCCCTGCTTCAAACACTTCTGTCTTGTACTGGAGCTTTAAATGGACTGAGGGAAGGAAAAAAAAGAAAAAAGCAACTGTCTGAAATGAAAGAAGAGTGCAGATGAGATGAGCACAGACAGAAGGAAAATGTTTTTGAAAAGGGAATAGGTGGGAGGAGGAGAAACATCGTAGGCTTTTAATAAGTAGTTTAGTTTTATTCTTGTGCTGTGTTTGTTTCATGTTTCCTAGCTCAGATTGAAGGGATTACAGGCTGTGCAGATTTTATGTTCAGGTCCCACTCATGCAATCAAATTTTATGTATTTCAATAAGAGACGGATTCCTTCCTTTCTTTCTTTTTTCCTTCTGCTCCTGGGGAAGCAGACTGATTTATTTTCACTGCCCTCTCACAGACCTGTCCTGCTCCCCAGCTCTGAGAAAAGTCAGAGTGATACTGTCCCGTTCTGACTGCAGTTTCATTCTATTACAAAACAACTTTTTTTCTTACTCTCGCAATTTCGTTTGAAGCTCAGCCATGAATAATTGATTGGTTCATATTATTAGTAATCACAACTCTCCAGATTGCTCAAGAAGGAACTTCAGTGGTGTAACACTTAGCCTGAGTTGTCACAGGAGCTAAGCCTCAGAGTGGTCTCAGCTTTTAACCTTCTGTTAGAAAAGATTTGTAGGCACTGTATCTCATGTGATATGAAGTACCTTTAACACCTCTGAATTTTCTAACTCAGCCTTTTGACTTCCAAGTCTCCCCTGCTCAAAAATCTGCTTTTTGAGTTGTTTGCATCTACCAGTAAAAATGTGTTGTTTTTAGAATAAAATCAGCTAGGAATTTCTGAAGGGTATGCATATTTAAATAAATAAAATGTCTGGACTATGTTCTCACACCTGACAAACGTGGTGAGACCTGTGGCACTTCTCAGGGCTGCAGCTATAGATAGAGACCTGCAGAGACCTGGTATTTCAACAAGAGACTGAGCTGAACCTGAACACAGGCCAGAGTTCTGTGTCACCATCCCATTCAATGTGTCTGTAGGTCAGCAACAATTAATAATCTTGTAGATAGCTTTAATTAATCAAAGCTTTGTTGAAAGAACCCAGAAAGCTCATCTTAGAGGTGCTGTGTCACAGGTTTCCTTGCCTTATTTCAGTTTTTATGACAAGCCCCATCCTCAGGTGTGTCATGATATTCACTTTACATTGACTAAATGGAAAAACAACCCCTGTAATGAAGTCCTGCTTCATGTCTTGCTGTTCTGAGACATTAAACAGAGTTGATCACCTTCCTTATTTGTTCAGTGGCTAAGCAGGTGAGGGACTTTTTGTCTCTGGAAAGAACCTTATGAATAGGTGATCCCAAAGTGCTCTTGCTGCCACTGACTCACACTGGCTTTGGGTTTGTGAGACACCCCCTGTCTCAGAGTTGCCCCTGGTTTAGACCTGAGAACAGAATTTTTCATGGAGGAGAAAATTAGGTTCACTGGCTTCTAGCACAACTGGCATGGGCACGAGGTTTCTGTTTTGGATTACTGTAACTTCACGTGTGCTCTTCTGGTTTTTAATACACTGAACTGCTTTCAGGTCACAGTGGTCCTCATGGGTTGGGTGCTTCCATGACATATCACACATTTGTGTAACCTGAACTCGTACTGCTCTTGGGCAAGTGATAACTGGCTGATTTTTACATGATTCTCCATTCAAGTAAAACTTCTTTGCATGTTGCTTCTTAAGAGTACCCTGCTCATGCATTTAAATTTTCTTTTTCTGTGAACACATCTTTGTGAATTGTCCAGCATCGTGTATGGTATTAGTTTATGGACATTTCTGGCTTATGTGGTTCAAAAGATGGATGAGACTTCTGGAAATTCATCCATCTTCAATTTCTCTGAGCTAGAACTTTCCCTTTGCTTTCTTTTGGAACAGTTCCTGTGCATATGTTGTCTGTCTGTAATGCTATCAGTAGATACTGTCCATTTGAGAACATTACACTTCGTTCCTTCCCAAAGACACAGCACACTTTTGTGCCAAGTTTCCAGTAAGCTGCAGCCAATACTCTGGTTTTTAACACTGAAACCCAAAAGGTAACAGCACTAAGAGGAGGTGGCAGGCTCTTCTGTGTTGTTTCTACAGACATCCCTAGATGTTCCAGCCCATAGGAAATTCAGTTCTGTGTGTACTCACTGTTACTAATGGGACTGAGAGCTGGGGTCTGGGCTTTGGCTGGTGGATTTTGTGTCAGAAATGGATTTGGGGATAACTTTGTTTTTACAGATGGGCTTATGTCCCATAGCAAAGAAAAATTCCAGTTAAATGTAGAGAAGAGCTGTAAATAGCAGCGGCTTGGTAATTGCTCTGCCAACATAGATGAAAGTATTACTTAGTGATTAAATGTCAACAGGTTTCATAAACAGCAAATGTCTTTAAGTTGACATAAAGAAAGCCTCTCTGGAGGTCACTGTAAATACCAGATTTATTGTGCCTCCATGGAGAATGTGCTGAAAACTGGAAAGGGAAATGTCACTGTAGATTCTGAGAGTGCCTCAGTAAACCAGAAAGGTTATTGTTACCCACAGTAAAAAGCTTTTAACTCCTTGAACTACCTGTTGGCAAACCATACTTAAAACCTGGTAATCTGTTAACACAATGTTCATTTTGCAGGTCAGACTACGATGACTGGAGACCAGCCCTGGCCAGCTTGCTTCAACCTATCCCGTTTCCCAAGGAGTGAGTTTGCACTGTCTTAGTATTTACTGGCTTGTTCCTGTTACTGCTTTTTTATGGTGAAATATACGTCAAGTAAAAAGTGGTGGTGATAGGAGCTTTGTGCCTCTAGTATCGATTTAGAAACTGAAGTTGATTTTGGCTGATGCGGAGGGATGTGAAGACCTCCCCATGTTCAGCTTCCTTCCCCATTTCTCTCAGATGATCCTGAAAAGAAATATGGTTAACTAGAGACAGGCAGACAGGAAGGGAAGGAAAGCTGGTGAGGAGGAGAGGAAAGTGAGAGATTTAGTGGAGGAGGATGCTTTGCTGGCGTCACAGAGACTCCTGTCATTTGTATTCTGCATTAAATGAAGAAGCTGCCCTGTGGATCAGCCCAGCTCCCTCGGAAACCTATTAATGAACAGTGGTGTTTATAAAGTGCAGACCTCCACGGACAAAAATTACAACCTGTAATTGGACAATTTGCTGGCTTATCACATCCCCTAATGACCTGATGTCTTGAATCACAGAGGTCTAATCCTCCATGCCAGGTTACCTGGGCCACTGTGGGAGCTTGGAGATAGGTAACAGAGACATCATTACCTAAGTCACACGTGAGTCTTGGGGGAGCTGTAAACCATGCCATGATGCAAGGCACTTCACAAAATGACCATTAATTGCTTTACTGATGTATGATGCTAATTAGTTGTGACCATACCCTAATTGCATTGCAATTAAAGAATACACCTGGCTCTTGGAGGTAGGCAAAACTCTGTAATTATATGATGGTATTTATTGTAAGTCTTTTACTTTCTTCTGACCCAAAGCTCCCACTGACATTAGTCAGAGCCTTGTCTAAGACTCAAGAAAAGCTACAAGATTTGTTCCAAGTAATTTCCCCTCTATGTTAATGAAAGAGGCTTTATCTGATTTTTTGAAACTTTTCTTTTTTGTCTTATGTTGCAGTTGCTTAGCAAGTCCTTTTATTATCTGGAAAGAACTGAAAAGTGCTTGTTTTACTTTTTGGGCTTTTTTTTCCCCGTTCTTTCCCTCAGATCCTCATACTCTTCTGTTTTCTGTTTTAAATTTCAGGGCTCTCGCGCATGAGAAATTCACAAAGTAAGTTTCTGGGGCTCCTTTGTTTTATTGAATAAATACTTGTACTAGTCAATAATAGCAATGATGCATTATTCAGTATTGTGTCTCTAATGGCTTTTATCTGTGAAGGGCTGTAGGCATGTTCTGTTAGCAATAAAAAGTTTTCTTTATAGTTTATTGTGCTAGCAGGAACCCTAGGACTAAAGGCACTGGATGCTGATAGAATTTACAAAGGAGTTTGTCAGTGCACATCTCTGAAACATTTTATAGGCTATGTGAGCAGACACTGTCCTTGGTAATCACTTTTAGGCATCATATTTCCCTCCTGTGAAAGGAGTTTAACTTGTTTCTCTCTAAAGTACATTAATGTATATAATTTTAGGTGTTATTCAGAAGAAATGTGACACTTGTGTGAATACTGCAACCAGCACCTGCTTATTCTTGTCCTTCTTACTCTTATTTTTTCAGGGAGCTGAAATATGTGATTCAGAGATTTGCAGAAGACCCGAGGCAAGAAGTGAGTTTGTTGGCAGTTCACACAGAGTATAAGTTGGAGAGATTGCAACTGCACTTGTTCAGATCTCTCCTGAAGTAGTTTGTTCTAAAACATGGTGTGGTTTTACTCTGCCTAAGCCTCCTAAGGGGTAGTGGCCACTCAGGGTGGTTTATGTGTAAGGTTTATGTGTTGTCACCTCCTTGGCACCAGTTGATGTCCTTGTCCTGCAGTAAACTGCAACCAGCAAGATTTTCCCCCTCTGTGGGATCACTCAGAGCTTTTCCTCTTCCATACAAAAAAAAAAAAGGAAGCAAAATCCATGGATGCACGCAGCTTACAAAATGACAGGTTTTCTGTAGCTGTGTTTCAGCTGTTGTGTGGAAATGACCCTAATTCTGATGAATTGGCAGCAGAAGGGGGTGGGAGGTGTGTTGCTGGGGTGAGTGTTGCTGCTGCCTCGGGGCTGCACTCAGAGCCTGCTCAGCATCATCAGCTTTGGCTGAGTCACAGGGCACTTCTCATCCACAGTGACTCCTGCATTTGGCATAAAGGCAAGAAAGCTCCCTCAGACTGTGGGTGAGGCTGCATCATCAGTGCCCAGAACTCCTCATTTTCATGGGTTTAGCTCTTGTGAGCAGTAGTTACCCTTCTCTGAAGAGACCTTCTTGTCCTAGAATGGCACCAAGATTTCATCTGTCACTAGTGTTCTGTGCCCAAAGGAAAGAATTTACTTCCCTCCCACCCCTCCCCAAATTAAATTGGAACTTCTGTTTCTTCAAGGGAAGGGAAAAAAAAAAGAAAAGGGAAAAAATAAAGCTTAATTATGACTTCTCTATTAAATTGCGGGACTAAATATAGTAATCTCTACAGTGGGCCAAATTTAGATTAATGGTTGCTCACTGGTGCCAGTTCTCCAGTGCAGCTTCCGTGTTATGTATCCCTGTTGAGTTCTCCCTGTGGATTTCCTTCACCCCGACTCTGGTCAAATTTTATTAGAGCAGGAGTAATAAGAATTGTTAATGATTGGAATGAGCAAGCCATCAGCCACCACATTTGGAATGCAGATCACATCAGATGTATAAACACACAAGCTGGGAGGGCAGGGGGAAAATGACAGAAGCTGAGAAATTTGTGGAGGTTTTTTGTATGGTTTTTTGGTGGTGGGTTATTTTTTCCAAGGGAAAGGAGCTGTTCTAGGTTAGAGCCATTTTGTGTTTTGATTTGTGTAAAGGGAATAAAGAGGGCCATGCAATAAGGGAGGATGCAGCTTGCCTCTTGGTTATACTGAAAAAATGGGCTCTGGGAGTGGACACTGTCCTGCAGCTCTGTAGTTTGGAATATTAACCATGGAATTTCCAGCAGTCCCTGGCTTTGCAGTTACTTTTGGCAGGATCTGTAACCTTCCCAATGTGCTCACTTCTTGGCAGGTCCACTCGTGTTTGCTGAGTGTGAGGGCTGGCAAAGACGGCTGGTTCCAGCTCTACAGCCCTGGGGGAGTGGCCTGTGATGATGATGGAGAGCTCTTTGCCAGTATGGTACGTGTCTGCAGTAATGTGAGTTTAGAAACTTCTTCTTTGCAATAAGTAGCTAATGCCTAGTCGGTAGTAACAAGATTTGCTTGTTTTTGTCAAAAAATAAATTATCAAAATTATAGTTTTGTTAACCATGAGTGTTCACCAGAAAATCCAGATCTTTCTGCTACCAAATCTATCTCCCTCCCTTGCAAGTCACAGTTTGGTTTGCATGTTACTGTCCTCCTTTTGAACCTTGGCATGTTTTCTCACTGCTTATGCATATGTATGTATTTCTCTGTTTATAAATATCTGTCTTTGTCTGTATGAAAAACTCTCTCAGGGAACATGGAATATTGGGAGATGGACTGTTCTATAGTTCACATTTATAGGCTACCCTGGAATTTAAAACCAACAGTTACATTGGCTTAATCAAAGGATGGATGGATAGCTAGGAAAAGGTGTTATCAGTGTCTCTGTCCAATTGCATTGTTGTGAAGAGGTGTAATTAGAAACCAGCATTCCATTTCCAGTGGTTATTTCTTTTGTAACTCTGAGAAGGGCTAGACAGAAAATAACAGGTTTTAATCAGTGGTGTGATTTAAGCACTGTCTTCCTGTGCAACCTGGAGTCTATGTAGGTCTCTCTGTGTGTTAATTCTCCTTATATCAAGTAAGATGGAAATTTTAATACTGTGTTTCCCTGCTAAGGGGGAAAGCATTTGTTGAAGTTGGCTTTGGGTTCCTAGTGAAGTGACTTTCTACACTTTGTGCATCTCCCACGTGCTGAACATTTTGGGAAATAAAGCACATAGATGTCTGTCTGTATCTTAAGTTCAGAGAGATCAGATACCTCTGAAACTGATAAGAGGAGAGTTTACAAAAGGTTTCACCCCTCTTCACTGTTCATCTGTCTTTTATCTTTGAAAAGAAAATTTCTTCAGAACTGTATCATTTCTCCTGAGAGCTGTTGTGGTTCAAGATATTTATGAGCATCAGGAGATGATGTGCATGAGAAAGCACAATGCTAACACACATTAATATGCAGTACTCTGTGCCCTTTGCAAGGATGTTGATAAATACTTAAAGAGCTGCTAACGACTAACCATAAAGTTGGAAAAACACCCTGTTCTGAGATGCACCTAATGTTACTTTACTGTCAGTGTCAGTATTTTCCATTGCTCAAGAAAACCTCTAAAAAAACTTAATGAAAACTGCATGAAATTAAATCCCTTTTGGCTTGGAGGTTCACGTTTTTAAAGGCCACCTGAGCTGATGGATGCTTAAAGAAAAAAAGATTTTCAGTTTTTCTAAAGAGCTTGCTGGTAAGGAAGCCATGATTCACATAGAATTGACCTCATCATGGCATGGTTGTGATATCTTCAGCAGTATTGGACATAGTGCAGGCAATGCCATGAGCCAGAGGGGGCACAGAATTTATTTCCAAGGTTATTGTAGAGCAGTGCTGATGTTGAGTCCACATAATGGAGCTCTTCCTGCCTAGGCTGTTGGAAAATGCAAATTCTCACGTAGTGCTCTGCAGCAAATGGTCAATCAGCCATCTGGGCTATCAAATAAGACTTTCTTCTAGGAACCCAGTCTTCCTTGTGTTTAATCTCTAAGGCTTTTACATTGGAAATAATACAACCAACTTCTTTTCTGACAAGAGACATACTTGATTTGTGCAAGTGGCTTTGCGTTTCTGCCATAGGTGTTACTATGTGATATCACACGGTGCTTGCTGGAGCTTGCAGAGTCTGCAGAACATTTTTGTCAGCTCAAGGACTTGAAGGAGTGTCCCTTAGGGGATGTTCTCAGCAGTGCTTTCCTTTCAGGGAAAACTGAGCAAAAGAGAAAGCAGGATAGTGGCCCAAGAGCATGAAACCCCATGAAGTCATCTCTCACTGAGTGGTCAGGACTGCCAGGTTTTCTTAAAGCAGTCCTTCACCCCCAGTCAGGTTCTGTCTGTTCATCCTGAACAGGTGATTTTGTCTGTCACCACCCCTTAACCAAGGGCAGCAGATTGCCAGCAGCACTGCCTTTACCTACACACCCAGCCCACACAGCCCCTGCTCCCCAGCTGGCATTTCCAGAGAAACCCAAGCACAAACAGATGCGAGAGCAAAATCCCCGCTGGTTCCCCCGGGGCTGGGTTCATCAGGTTACTGGGAATGGGGGAAATTGCACAGCTGCTCTGAAGTTTCCTGGGGAGCCTCTACCAGGCTGTCAGCTGGGCTCTTTTATGGAGAAAAACTTCCCACTCCCTCAGATCTCACTGGGCATCACCTTCTTTGAAAAGTTGCTTTCATTCAGCAGTAAAGCTGTTGAGACACTGCAACCCTAACTGGAAAGAGAGCCTTCATTCCTTTAGGTTTATTGCAAATACTCAACACTTTTTGACTGCTTAACAATATCCCTTCCAGAGGTCTATGTGTTTCTTAGGCCTACACCCCTAATTTTACCTCTGTTTCTTGAATAGGTTCATATTTTAATGGGATCCTGCTATAAAACAAAGAAGTTCCTGCTTTCACTGGCTGAAAATAAATTGGGACCTTGCATGCTGCTGGCTTTGAGGGGTAACCAGACGATGGTAGAGGTAAGCCCTAAAATCCTGTGGTCATGGAGGTTTATGAGCAGTGTTCAGTTCCCACTGCCTTTCCCAGAACTGGCTCTAGCAGGAGTCAGGTTTGTGTTCTATCAAACACAGCAGTGGGTGGCTGTGTTTCCCTGAATTCAAGGGAACAGAATATTGTTGTTCTGTAGATAGGAGTGTGAATTAAATGAAAGTCGGGTGCATGAATTTTTGGAGACAGAGATTGTTTGCTGTAATGCAGCTGGAGAGATTGGGATGGGAAATAAATGCCCATGGTGGGGTGGGCTGTGGTGAGAAATCACAATTCACAACCACAAGGCTTTTCCATGATGAAATGCCTGATTCTTGTCTTGCCACCTGCAAAATGAGCAGTGCACAGGAAGGGCCTTTATGAAGCCTTATTTGCTTACATTGATACACATTTTTTATGCTTATGATTTGTTATTTTTGTTGTGCTAATAGTTTATATGTATTTTTCTGGGTTTCTTAAGAGAAGTTTCTTGATAAATGTCATTGTCAATAGAAAGAGCAGATAAATAGATGGAAGGAGCTACAGTTTTTCATTGACTTAGATCTGTGCATGCTAATTTAATCCAGTAAATAAAGGAGCATGCTGCATGCATGAATATAATGTTGCTGGATTTTTTTTTCTTCATTAAAAATAATTGAAATTGTGGAGGGAATAAAAGCTTTGCATTTTAATTGCAATAGCATGATACATAGCTGAAAAGGAGAGGTAGCATGGAGAGGCAGCTTGTGTCCTAAATCTGTGTGACCCACTGGAATCATCCCTTGGGATCTGCCTTGCTCCTGGCAGTCCCTTCCCCAGGGTGGGCTGGGTGTGTTCCCAGTGAGGTGGGGATGTCCTGGCCACAGCACTGAGCTCCAGCAGCCTCTCCTGGAGCCTCTCTGCCCTTTCCACCCTGCCTCGTGGACTGGGTACCCCTCACACGTGTTCTGCTTGCACAGAAAGCACTTACGGGTGGAAAATCAGGCCCTTAAGGAGCTGCTTGGCTCTGCCAGTGCCCAGCCCATGGACCTGGGAAATTCTGCATTGATTGTACCTGCTCTGGAGAGGGCTGTGGCATGGAGCCATCTCCCAGGTCTGATGCAAATAATTGCACCTCTCAGTCAGAAGGAATGAGCACTAATGGGAGACAGGATAGACAGGCTGGTTTTTGGAGATTACACTTCGTTCTTTACAAATAAAAAATTAATTTCATGTGTTGGAAGGGCCATAAATATTGCTGTGATATCCTCTAATCTAACCTCTGTAAGGCATGCTCCAAAAACTTCCCTAGGAATTTAAACCACTATGCCCAGTGTAATTAGGATATTTGAAAGAAGTGGAATTAAAGCCCTGCACTGATCACTCTCCTTTTGTTCTGCTCTAGATTTTGTGTTTGATGCTGGAATACAACATCATAGACAATAATGACACCCAGCTCCAGATCATCTCCACCCTGGAAAGCACAGACGTGGGGAAGAGAATGTATGAACAGCTGTGTGAGAGGCAGAGGGAGTTAAAGGAGCTGGTATGTCACCCTGCACATATTGCCATGGCACGTTGGGCTCTGTGCTCTCCACAAATGGAGGTACAAAAGAAAGACTAGCAGGGTGTGAAATTCCCAGTTAACAACAGGATGGGAGCAGTCCTCAGAGGATTTTACTGTGAATATATATACTGTGTGATATTTACTGATGTGACTAATCCCATACTATGTTTATGAATGATATTCAATAACCTGCTCAGGATCTGTGTGAAGGAGTAAAGGTGAAACCCTGCTGTCTCAAGATCTTACAAGTCAGCTTGTCAAATTCTGCCACCTTTTGACATATGAGTAGCAAATGGTTCTGGTGCTGGCCAGCATTTCTGAATGCTCTGGCATTCCCAGCATTTCACTGAGATGGTCTTTAGGTCTAGTTCTCAGAGCTAGAGCCTGTAGAAAAAGATTCTTCCTGATTTTAAAGCGAGGATTATCTGTACTATTATTATTATCTACAGATTTAAAATGGACCTGCTCGCATTAGCGCTTTTTCACCTATGCAAACATACCCACAAACTTCCTCTTCCCTCTTTCACATTTATATTTGTCCTTAACCCCTGCTCCCAGCATGAGAAACAGATGCTTTTTTTTTTTAAGTTAAGCAAAAGATTTTATCAACTACACCATCCTAACCCCTTTGCTCACTTTGCCCAGCATTTTAAAGCTGTCTCCTTTAAAGTGAAAGTATCCAAATGCTGGCAGGCTGAAGCAGACAAATGGCATGAAGACCCACTTAGCTGTGGTTAGTGGGTGTCCCCTGGGGAGCACCAGGCACACTCAGTGCAGGGAAAGCAGGGATGAGGTGGAAGGGCTGGCAGGAAGCTATGAAATGGGAGCAGGGTTTGCACTAGTGAGTACCACTGTACATCAGTGAGCCTGAAATGCAGAATGGCAGCTTGTTTGACCAAAATATCTTCTCTTTTACAGCAAAGAAAAGGTGGCCCCACAAGGTTAACACTGCCATCCAAGTCCACAGTAAGTTAATCATGTCAATAGAAAAACAAGCTTTGTCTTTCCATATTTAAGCACTTGATTTATGTTTGCCATGTAGCACGGTGGTTTTGGGCAGTTGAGTGGGGAGCCATTCCACTTGCTCTGTCAACACAACTGGAGTTTACACAACTGAGGGCACATTTCTGCTCTTGGGTCTGTGCAGCAGTTTCCAACACCAGCAGCAGGCTGTGACATTTATAGTGCTGCTCAGATTTGGAGTGGCAGCTCTGGGGACAGAGTTTTGCATTACAAAGGCAAACCTGACAATGTCCAGTTCTGGATTTTAGTCATGGATGTCTCAAAGAGATTCAGCACTATTGCATTTAAGCCTGGTGCAAACCCAGACTGACTTCACTGAGGCCAGGTAATGGTGCTGAGCACAGCTGGGACCTGGACTTCGTGTTTAAATCTTCATGACGTTTGAAGAACCATCTTCAGCATTTGCTCTGACACCGAAGCCTTTGTGTCTCTTAAGGATACACACTCAGAGGACATTTTTGTCCTAATGTTTGGACAGATTTTTCCCAGGGTGTGTGAAGCAACGCTGCCACAAGAGCCCAGCTTCTTGCCAAACAAACAGAAACTGCTCTGTGTGGTTCTCTGTTACTGTAAACAAGTGGAGCAGTTGTGCAACTTGCTCTGGTTACCAGTATCGGTGACACCACACACTCCAGGCTGGCCATCCACAATCTCTCTCACCAATCTCCTCTCTGTTTCCAGGATGCAGACCTGGCCCGCCTGCTCAGCTCGGGGTCTTTTGGGAATCTGGAAAACCTCAGCCTGGCCTTTACCAATGTGACAAGTGCTTGTGCTGAGCACCTCATCAAACTGCCTTCGCTCAAGCAGCTGAACTTGTGGTCGACTCAGGTAAGTGCTCTGCAGCCTGAGACCCAGAGCAGGAACCAGTGCTGACTAATTCCAAAATTCCATCCTATGTCAGCACAAGAAGAGTGTGTGAAGAGGCTTGCTTAGATGACTTTGTCCTCTTGGTATTTTTACAGGGCCTTCCTGTGGTTTAGCTCATCTTGGCAGCTGATTTTTTTTCTCTTTGCCCCTTTTTTCCCCTCTGATTTTTAATTTTCATTTTATTTTTAATTATAAAAGTGTTGCTGCTATCTTGGGTTGAATGTTCCAGTTGGGCATGGTTGCCACTGTGTACTGAGAAGAACCTGTGCTGCTGTTCATCTGGGAAATGCTTCTGCTTTCACCCAGTTAGGATGAAAAAAATTATGCTGTGCAGCTCATATGGTCAAGCAAAGCACAGAGTCTGTGCAGTTTAGGCAGTGAATTGCTTGGAAGCTGATCAACCCAACAGCAACAAAAAGAAACTCAAATAATGAATAAGCAGAAGGAAATTATAAAGAGAATGTGATTACTTTGTAAGCAAAAAAAGGCCCAAGTTTACTGAACAAATTATTCTGCTGTTAAATGAAGGAACTTTGAAAATTTTTCTTCTATGTTTCCCTGCTGGTTTTGCTCTCTGAGGTCCTCCACTGAATAGGTTTCCCCATTTTCTGTTAGCATCTATTTCTAGTGCTCTCTGAAAATATGATGATTGTCAGTGCAACCACAAAAAGCAGCATTTTTTTAACCAAAATGTCATGTAAATATTTTTTTGTTTTCCTAACTACTTTTTTTTTTGTATGGGGAATATGAAGTAGAAGCTGATTGCTCGCTTGTTTTAAGGCTGTTTGTATCTCCTCCAGATTTGTCTTAACATTGTAACTTTTACATTTGAAAATTTTTGATGCTTCCTGTTCAAAATGAGTTTGATTTCACTGAACAAAGAGCCTGCTTTTTGTGGGGCTTTCTTTTTATTAAAAAAGGGGAAAAAAGGGTTTAGATTTCATTTTATTTTGTGATATCCTGGTTTCCATTAATCCAGAATTTAAAACCAGCAGAAACCAAGTGGGTCAATAGAACAATTACCAATCAATAGTGCATTGTTCTTGAGACCAAAATAGCTAATTAATACCACTTGCATTGTGCTTTTTTAGTGTGATGTGGTTGGGAACTGGCTGAGGCTGCCCTAACCATCGTGTACAGCCTGGGCAGGAGCCTGCTCGTACAAAGTCTGGGCTTCAAAGGCACCACTCTAATTAAGTGATGGCCTGTGGTTAAGTGCACACCAGTCACTTAATTTCTCCCTTCCCCGCCTGCGAGGCAGCCATGAAACCATTTGCTTTCTCTGCTGTCCTTGGCGGTGAGAGCGTGGCTGTGAGGCTGGGTCAGACCCCACAGCCCTGGGGTGTGCCCTGGGGCTGGGTCAGACCCCGTTCCACGGCCCTGGGGCTGGGTCAGACCCCACAGCCCTGGGGTGTACCCTAGGGCTTGGTCAGACCCCGTTCCACAGCCCTGGGGCTGGGTCAGACCCCGTTCCACAGCCCTGGGATGTGCCCTGGGGCTGGGTCAGACCCCGTTCCACGGCCCTGGGGCCGGGTCAGACCCTTTTCCACAGCCCTGGGGTGTGCTCTGGGGCCGGGTCATACCCCGTTCCACGGCCCTGGGGCCGGGTCAGACCCTGTTCCACAGCCCTGGGGTGTGCCCCAGGTTCTTGCCCGAGGTGTGGGTGCCCCTGTGACCCGCTGTGCTTGTGCCCCGCAGTTCGGCGACGCGGGGCTGCGGCTCCTGTCCGAGCACCTCACCATGCTGCAAGTGCTCAACCTGTGCGAGACGCCCGTCACGGACGCGGGGCTGCTGGCGCTGAGCTGTGAGTGACACTGGGGCTCTGTGGGACACGGTGTGGGGTTTCAGGAATTCCTGGGGGCTCCGGCAGGAGATGGATCTCTCAGTGCTGTAGGGATTTAGGATTTAGGACAGGCTGTGGCTGTGTTTGGGTTTAATCTGCCCTCCTCCCTGCCCAGTCCTGCAGCTGTCCAGCTGTGGGATGGTGAGCTGAGGTGTGATAGTGCTGGGTGGCCTCGTGTGGGCTCTGTCCTCCTGAGCCATACTCTAGATCTTGCCTCTGGTTTCACTGGTGGCATCCATCCCCACCTCACGTGGTGACCTGTTGCCCAGGGACTTTGCAGATGTCTCCCCTCTGGGTGGGACCTGCTTTGGTAGTGCAGGAGGGGAAGAGATTACAAAGCCATCTCTGGCAGCTTCTCAGTCAGCTCAGCAGCTGTGTGCAGGTTCCATACTCCTTCTGGTATTTTTTGTACCTTTGTTTCTGGGGAGGTGAAGCTCTCCCTGTTCTTAGTTTAAACAAGGCAAGGCAGAGGAGGGCATCCAGGACTCCCTGAGCACTGGGAGCTGCACTCAGCAGCCTCCTGCAGTGCATTACAGGCCTCACTGCTGGGCTTGGAGGGCCACTTTAATAGGCTTGATCCTACGCAGACGTGCCAGACAGGCCAGTAGCTATGGCTCATCTTAGGAAACTATTCTAGTAAGTACTGGAGCCTAAAATGGGAATGGGGGGAGGAGAGGGAGGACTGCCAGATCAGCGTGGCCCCTGCGAGCACCACGCAGAGCACTGAGAACGGGCACTATTCACAATAATGTGCAGGAAACCGATTATGAGAAGTTGACTGAACTCCTTTGAAGTCAGCAGTCTTAAGCATATGCTAAATGGCCCTTCCTAAATAGGAACTTTTTCCTGGATGAGGGCCCAAACAGCTGTTTATCCATTTGTATTTCTATATTTTATGCTATTCAGCTTTTTCCTGGGAGTGCTGCACATAGTCATGTCTTGTTTGTGCTTTGGCCTACTGTAAGCATGATATTTTAAGAAAATGCAGCATGATCATAAATATCTGTGTGTTTTCTCTTCTAGCCATGAAGAGCCTGTGTAGTTTAAATATGAACAGCACCAAACTTTCAGCAGATACCTATGAAGATCTCAAGGTATTTGTGAATTGCATCCTCTAAAGATGAGAAGTAACTGTAGCAACAGCATGGTGGGGATGCCTAGGGCAGGGAGAACTGATCCTGTGGAGTGGGTAGCATGAAAGTTATCTGAAGAGGGTGAAGTGGGTTATTTTGTGGATATAATGACTGAAGGCAGCATTGTGAGGTTGCTGGCTTTGATGGACCCAGGAAACATTTAATATACTGAATGGGGAAGTATGAAATAGAATCAGCAGCTCAATCTTTTTGCCTGTGCTATTAACAATAAAGGCTTTATCAGTAGAAGTTGCATAAATAGGAGCATATTGGTTGTTTCTGATGAGGATACAGGGACAGGTACAATCCAGTGCACACCATATCCTGTACTGTTAACAGGACCAAAAGTAACTTGGGTGAACAGTATCATGAAACTTTGATTTGGAATGCAAAGGGAGAACTGAAAGCATTGAGGAAGGTCCAAATTTATCTAGGACTGGAATTGGGCTCTGAGCAGAAACATCTGCACAGATGCCCGGTTCTGAACTTTGACACAAAATGTCTGATTTTGCTGTGAGTTTATAACCACTTCATCAAAATGGTGCAAAGGACCAAGGTGTAGCCCCAGGTGGTTTCAAAGCTTGCCTGAGATGTGTTGGCATTCATGACTTCACGTGGACTTTCATTCTGATGGTGTTTGGGAGTTGCATCTCCCAAAATCTTACCTCAGAGACCCAAGGACTCAAGATGAAACTTGACATCTGTTGTCTTAGATGCTGAAACAGACTGGGCCACATTTTCTTAAAAGGTCACAACCTTGGGTTGAGTTTGGAACTTGAAGCAAGTCCTGTAACTGCTCTGCTTTCAAAATTCACTGCAAACATCTATCTTTGGTTGTGGCTGTGGAGCCAGGGCTCCCCCCGGGACTCAGCTGCAATGCTGCTTGCATAGAGTACTCAGGATCAAGTTTTAAAAACTTGTGTCACAATTGTATATGCAAAAGGGTCCTTGGAATCAACAGCTGGCTTGCAGATGGGTTCACACAATGGAGCTTGTATTGGGCCCCAGGCATTTACAGACAATCAAGGTCAATGCTGTTTTTGGCCCAGGGCTCTGAAATCACAACTATTGAAAGGCTCCCCCAGTCCCAGCCCTGCTCCTGAGCCCCTCTGCCACTCCTTGCTGAAACTCACATTTTCCTAGCTGGTTCCCTCTGCTCTGGTATGGCATTCATAGTCCTTAGCAGCCATACAAGAAAGTGGCTTGCCAGGGCAAATAGCAAAACTGCCTGTGAGCAAAATCCTGGTGATTGCAGAGAATTTAAAAAGCTGCAAAAACAGGCAGGCATCACTTTTTCCCCTTCGACCTCTTCCATTAAGATTTATCTTGGTGGCCATTTCTTTAGGGCTCTGTGTGTGTTCAAAGGTGGAAGTTTCTCTCCCTGGAGCACATGGTTGCAGGTTTGTTAAGAAGAGCTCAGACTTCAAAGAACATATTTCTGATACAAATCTTTCCTTCTTCTCACGTTGGTCTGCAAGAGCACTTGGGGCACAAGCCAGTGATGACATTTCCTCTCAGCTCCATCCTCCACCCCACTAAACACGCTTGCACACACACAGACACCCACATATGTACCAGGCAGGCTGAACCAGACAATAAATAAACACCCACTACTGAAGTCATTATTGCCTAACTGAAAAATTATTTGCTGGCAGTGTCTGTAGGATTATGAATAGCTCTTATCAAAATATGCGTGCACATAAATCAAGGAGTGAGGTAATAATGACTCTTAGAAACTTCCAAGTCCTCAATTATGCCCTGGCCTAATTAAAAGTGTTTATTTGTTTTGAGAGAATTAGCCATGCAATTATGGTCAGAGAGCGTGGAAAGGGGATCGACGAGCAGGAACTGCACAAAGAGCCAGTCCCCATCTGCCTCACGTGGGGTGATTCAGGAATGATATGGCCAAAAGCAGCAGAGTTGTGGAAGAGAGACCACAAAGACACCAGAAGTTGCTGGTGCTCCACAAATTGTTTTAGTACGTGGAAGGTAAAATGAGCAATGTGGAGGCTGAAGGAGGAACGTGTCTCTCTCTGCTGCAGTTTGAGTCAGTGCCTTCATGGCGAAAGTTGGACAGACAAGTTTCACTGAGCATTTGCATAAAAAGTGAAATCAGGGTCTGATCTGGACCTGGTGTCTGGTCCAGATCAGACCCTGGGCTTTAGAGCAGGTGGGATTTGGTCCCGTGTGTCTGTAAGGGTTCAGCATGGTGCTCCTGTGCCACAGCCTCCTGCCCCAGCCCACTGCTGAGCTCAGCGCTGTGCCCAGGGTGTCACTCCTCTTCCTGCAGTTGGTGGCTGACAGATCAATCCTCCCAGTTTGCTGGGAGGTGCTTTGTCCCTTTCTGTAGCCCTCCTCCAGACTTGGATACCACCTCTGAACTGAGTGAGTCCAGGGATTGTTCCCACACAGGAGCTCCCAGGTGTGTCTGCCCTTGACCTCTCCTGGGCTGCCCGTCCTCCTCACCGCCAGCAGGGCTCTGTGCTGTCCTTGCCAAGGGGAGATGCTTCCATCCTCTTTTGGGAGCCCACATTCAAAATACAACTACGACCTTCAGAACTGCACAGTCCCTGGGCTTGCTGTCACACAAAAAGCCACAGGACAAAAAAGGTTTTTTGGCCTTTACCTACCCTGGGCAGCGAATCATGAACACCAACAGCAGCAGGGCAAGGTGCTCTCCTTCCCCAGGAAGTTCTTCCACCCCCCACTTCTCTATTCCTCCTCCAGATTTGGATACCACTGCTCTGTTGGAACATTACAGGAAATGATCCCACACAAGAGATTTGACAGGAACTTTTTAGCTGAGCCCTGAACACGTCGTTAATTCTGACCTTTCCTCCCCTCACAGGCTAAACTCCCCAACCTGAAGGAGGTGGACGTCCGCTACACCGAAGCCTGGTGAACTCTCCCTGCCTCTGACTCTTCTCTTTTGCTTCTCGTGAGAAGGAAAAGATTTTTAAAACAGACAGATTGAAACAAACCAGAAAATAACTTTTGGCCAATTCCTGTAGAGCAGTGAGTCTGGGGACTTGGTGGCAGGAGTTGTGGTTGTGGGGTAGCAGAGTGGGGTTGTGTGTGTTGGGAGGACGGGGCAAGCCTGGACCCCATCGGATTCTTTCAGCTTTGTGATTTCAGAATCAACATAATTTAAATTGAAAAGGAAACAAACAAACAAAAAAAAAAGGACTTTGTAGCAGCAAGAGGATTATAAAGAGGAAAAAAAACACCTTTGTGGATTTTATTTGCCTTTGTGTTTTATGCCGTGTGGAGAAAAAAAAATATATTCCTTTGTCCTTACCTGGGTTTCTTTGGCTGGCACCCAGCCAGCCAGAACTCCTGTTTCACCAGTTTTGCTCCAGAAAATCAAACTTCAAAAATCTCAAGACAAGAAAACCAAAACCAATATGATTTTCACCTCCCCCCATGTCCTTGCAGTTGTTATGCAAAGTAATTTTGTTGTACATAAGATTTACATAATGCACCTATTTAAGAAAATGGTTCACAAATAACAGGTCTGGGACCTGTCTTTTATTTATGAATTGTTAATTCTTTTATCCTTTTTTTGCGTATAGTACTGTATAAACTAGTTTGCTGTCTTGTTGTTATTATTATTTTTTTTTAAGGAAATGTCCTCCTCAAAGAATTGCCTTTTAGTAACGCAAACTGTATTATACTCCCTCTTTGTCAACATTCATCGCGTTGTCTTTTTGATTTCAAAATGCCTCAAATGTTATCAAATAGGAAGGAAAATCTTCATCAAGGGGGGCGCGGTTTTGGGGAGGGGGTGCAGGGATTAATAAAAGTCACAATTCCTTCCAAAGTCTGAAAACTTTCTTTAGTCTTTTAAGCCATGTCAGATTTAAACACGGGAGACGGGGACGTTTCTTTTGCCAATGGGGTGTTTGCAAACTGTAGATTTTACAGGTTGCCTCCGATGTTTTCTGTTTACGTCCGATATTTCAAAAAGAGAAAAAAAAAAGCTCTCCCTCCACTTTGTGCATCAGCTCTTTCTGTTGGGTTTTTTTTTCCCCCCTCCCCTCATCCCCTCCCCTGTCCTGTGCCCCCTCCCTGCCCCGTTCTGTGCACGCATTGTTCTGCATGTTCCTCTGGGGAGACTGAGGAAATCGCGGTGTTGCTGATCCGATAGCTCTGACCTGTCTGTAAATGTGACTGCTACATTTTTCAAATTCCACAGTTGCTTAAAAGATGATTTTTTAAAAATTGTGGTTTCTTTTATAACTATGCTGTTGACTTTTTTTTTTCATAATGAGCCTTCATTGTACAGAGCTGCTTATTTAAAAAAAAAAGCAAAACAAAACAAAAAGAAGTTTTTTTCCTCTGTTTAACACTTTTATTTTATTCTTCAGCACCTCAAGGTTTCACATACAACCAATGTAATTTTTTATATAAATATATATATATTTAATCTTATTCAATGGAAAGCCAAGCTTTTTTGTTCAGGTTTTTTTTTTGTTGTTGTTTTCTTTTTTTAAAGTTTGTTGCTATGTAGACAACCCCATCCCAAATGATGTTGTTTTTCTCTTTTTTCTTTCTTTTTTTTTTTAAATAATGAAACAGAAATTGAGTCTTAACTCATGTAGTGTGTCAGGTTTTTTTTTCCCCCTTCAAATCCCACACTGTATGAAGATGCAGTATGGGAAGGAAGAAGAAGAAGAAGAAAAAAAAAAGAAAAAATATGCCAACATTTTCCTTAGCACTGTTGCTTTTACCAATGGTTTACTACTACTGTTCTGTAGCTGTGTACAAAGAGATGTGAAATAATTTCAGGCAAAAATAAACTGTAAGTGAATATCTTTTAGCTGCGTGCTTTGTGTTTTCTTTGAAGGAGGCTTTGGCTGGCTGGTGATGTGGGGATGCTGTGGGTGGTGCAGACTCCAGAGCAGAGGGACCAGCAGGCAGCCAGGGTGTTTGCCACCCCTCCCAGGCTTGAGGAATCACCTAGAAGGGAGGAGGAGGAGGAGGACAGTGAGCTCTGTGTGTCCTGCTCTTGCACCCTCAAGCCTGTTTTCTGCACTGTCCCCCGTCCTTGAAGTGGCCGTAGAGGAGTTGCATTGGTGAGGGGGTTTCTTGCACTGGTTGCCTGATGTAGGCAGTGAGGGAAGGCACTGGGGCATCTCCAGGCTCGAGAGGGGTTTCTGTACATGAGGGTGGATTTTTGGGCAGCCTCCAAAAGCAGGGATCTGCTGTCTTTGGGTTCTCCCGCTGTCCTTGATGGAGCCCTGCAGGGTTATGGGCTGGAGCCCAGCAGGAGACCCAGCTGGAGCTCCATGACTCTGCCTCCATTGTCTGCACAGCTACAGAACTTCAGCTTTCAAACAAATGGGCCTCACTTGAATCCAGTTCCTGCAGGTGTTCTGAGAGCTGCCTTCATCACCTGTGTTACCTGGCTCCTCTACTCTCACTTTTATCTGTATTTCTGTTCTGTTCCACAAAAGAGACTTCAGGACATGGAGAAACATGAGGGTTTGTACTGAGCTTCCAGCCAAGCTAAGAAGTGCTCACAGGATGGCCCTTGATAAAGAGAATAACCTGCCTTTATTTCTTTTTTCCTTCACTGAAACCAGACAGCTGTAGCTGAATCTGTTGGGCTTTTTGTGCCTTTCCCCTTGAGCAGTAACCACTGTGTATGGGCTGTCCTGCCCTGGCAACAGCAAGGACTTCACAAAACCTTTCTAGATCCAGAAGAGCCAGAAATATTCCTGGGATGTTGTGTGAGGGACTGAGAATTGCCCCAGGAAGGAGAGCTTTAGGCCTTGATGAGATGAAGGCGTATGTTGGATACAGCTTCTCTTCCTGCTGTGGACAGTGATCCCTCCCCGACTCCCCAGCTCTGCCTTTGGGGGAACTGGCAACAGCATTTGGGTTCTGCAACCTCATCTGGATTATCAGCAGTGGGAGAAGCCTGGACATCCTCAGAGCTTTGCTGAGATGCCACAGGGGTGACTGGGAGTGAGCAGGGCGTGTGTGAGATCCCCCTTCAGCACCTGCCCCATCCTGCCTTCTGCACAGCCTCCAAGAAACTCCTCCTTCATGCTTCCTCCCGGCTCCTGGAACAGCAAAACCTCCCCTGCCGTGGCAGCAGGCTGAGAACAGTCAGAGAGATTGGAGGTGGGCAGTGTGGAGTTCAGTAAAATGCTATTCCAGGTCTGTCTCACCTGCCTGGAGCCATCCCTGTGCCAGGACAGCTGCCTTTGGCCTCAGGCCTGTGGCAATTACAGAGCAGCGTTGTGAGGCTGTGTCTGAGGGAGGATTCTCCTGTTGGGTACAGAAGGTGGGATTAGACATGCTGGAATAGAGATGCTGTGTCTGAGCTTGCACTCCGGTTTTCCTGAGCTTTTTGCACTGAGCTTTTGGCCTCGGAGCTGGCTGGTGGATTCCCCTGGATAATGATGCCTTTCTGCCTGTGCCAGCTGCTGCTTGCTGATAAAGGAGCTGTTCAAAAGCTGCCTGCTTCCATTTGGGAGGTGACTGCAGCCCATCTTCCCGGGAACTGGGAATGCCAGGGGCTTGTCCAACCCGCAGCTCTCGGCTTTCAACCCGAACTCTGCAGCGGCTCTGATGCGAGTCCAAAGAGCACAAAGCTGCAGCACTGCCGAGTTTCAGCAGCAATTTTCTCCTGTCCTCATTAAAACCCTGTGGTTGTCCTGCCTTCCTACTGCTGCTTCCACTGCTCCCAGCTACCTTTTGAGTTTCAGAAGACCAAACAGAGATGAATCTCACAAAGTACCTTTGCCTCCAGTTTCCCAGCTCTGTGGGCTCAGCTCATTTGTTGCTCAGAGTGTGAAATACATAACTCAAATCCTGAGAATTCAGCATGGATTTGCCTGTAGAGGAGTGCTGAAACAGCTGCTGGCCTGGAGCATTGTCTGGTGGGATTTTTACCAGGTAAGAGCTTGCTATGTGCTGCTCATGGTGGAGGCCAGGTTGTCCCCAAGTGCCATCGCTGGGGACCTGAGGCTCCTTGCCCAGCGCTGGCTGAGGCGCCTCACGGGGAGCTGTGGGTTATGGTGGCACTGGGTGGGTGTGGGGGTCTGCAGAGTCCCTGGGGCTTGCTCAGGGTCCTGATCTCCTGTCCCCAGAGCAGGCAGGCCCTGTCCTGGTGCTGTGACCTGGTCTGGTCCCCAAGGCCTGCAGAGGCTCCGTCTCTGAGCCCTCCAGCACTGAGCACAAAAAGCGTCTCTGATGCTCCCTGTGCTTCCCTCAGAGCACCAAGCCTCTGTTCAGGTAAAGTCCTCCTGGGAATCAGGTGGGCTCTGGACCAATCCCTAAATGCAGTAAAGGAATCAAACAGTGAGGAGGTAAAAGCAAAGCAGGGCTGCCAGCTCCAGCCAGGACTGCTGGCTGTGGAAAACAGCAGCAGCTGGGCCTGTTCCCTTCTTTGGGATTTCCACTGCCCTGATGGCTGGGAGCAGCAGTGCCCTCCTGCCTCATATGCACAAGGATTCTTTATCCTGGGAACTTTACAATTATCTATAAGCAGCAGGGCAGTGAGTGCTGCTAAGGGCAGGGCTGACCTCTCCCAGCCCCTGTAACACTGACCAGCTGTGCCCATAAGAACACATCACTCAGGAATATTGCTGTCTCTTGAATCTGTAATGATCTTTTCCAACTAAATGGAGTGCACATATCAAAATATTTCTTATAAGTAGATGTTGCAATACATTTTTTTTCCATTTTCTTTTCTATTGACAGGGGAAAACTTGACTAAGTATTTGAGATTAGCCATTTTTATTAATAACAGATCTTTGGATGTCTTTTGTCTTTGTCTTTTTTTAATATCAAACATGCAGGTATTTTTCCTGCTAGCCTGATACCTGGGTTTTTTTTTCAGGTAATCTCGCTTTCATGCTTTTCACCAGTCAGCTAAAACAAGTACTGTAATTACCTTTGTAATTTTCCTGTAGGCTATATCAGATTTTAAATACACACATACCCAAACCTCACAGATCTGCTGGCCATGGGTGAACCTTGTTGATGTAAATATCTTCTTCCTACCAATCTCTACAAAGATCCAAACAGTGCTCTCAGTTTGTATTCAGGCCATTAAATTGGTCTCAGCACCTAAATTCACCAGTTTGCTTCACAGATCTGGCAGTTGATATAGTAACCAGTTTCTTGTTAATTTTTCTTCCAGCTGGGATAGGATATCAAACATTAATCCTTTATTTCTCATGCAGCATACATTTGAAGTTTAGTTGTTCACAGTAGATACTGAGACACTTTTAAATCATAGCAGGCTTTCCCACCCAGAACCTCCCATTTTCAAATAAGCCTTTGCTGCCTTTGCATCAAATTACGAAAGAGTTCTTTTAAAAAGAGAAGTTTGCTCTGAAAATGAGGTCAGAGATCCAATGAGTGTCTCACTTTAGTAGAAGTGTTGCTGCTGTCTTTGGTATGCACTGTGCCTCCTTATATTGAAACACTGAAACCTTGGCTTAGGGACACTTTCCTTTCTATATTTTACCTATTATGATGACATTAAGGATAATTAATGTTAGTGACTCATTTGCCAGGTGCTTTATGATCTTGGGGCTAGGTTTGGTTATTTACTGCTGCAGAGGGGCAGAACGTGATCCCTGAAGGTTGCAAAAACATATTTATCAGGAACACTTCGAATTTGAGTTTGGGCCATAATGTTAGAAACACACAATCTGCGGTTGATTGTTGTTTATGAAAGAGAAAAAGTGTTGTAAACCTGTCTGTTGACTAGGATTTTATGTTCTGCTTCTGTTTTACCAGCTGTGTCCCTTCCCTGTGGTTCTTTCCAGGCCTGGCAGATGGGATGGGCAGTGGCAGGGCTGGGGGAGCATCCCTGTGGCCCCGTGCCTGGATGGGGCCCATCGAGATCCCCTCCATGGTAAGGAAAAGATCCTGCTGTGCACCATGGCAGGAGCAGGATTTGTCCATTGTAGCAACAACAAAAAAAAAATAAACCAGA
Organism: Prinia subflava; assembly: GCF_021018805.1. Taxonomy (NCBI): domain Eukaryota; kingdom Metazoa; phylum Chordata; class Aves; order Passeriformes; family Cisticolidae; genus Prinia; species Prinia subflava. Next base: position 16,939,652 of record NC_086259.1, read on the forward strand.
CCTTTATAAAAATCCCAGCTACAGCTGAAACAAATCTCCCTGTGACTCGGGGGAGGGGCTGTGTGAGGGGCAGTGGGGACAGCTGAGCTCAGACACAGCATTGCTCCTGCCCTCACTGAGGTGAAATTCTTGTTTTAACATTGCAGTGAACTCGGTAGAGTATTTTTGGCTGGAACAGTCTGACCCAGACTTCTGCAACAGTCCACTATTAACTGATAAGTTAAAGGAGGCTCTGGGGGAATCGTGGATGTGGCTAACAGGATGAAATCCATCCCTGGAACTGAGGTTGGCAGAGGGCTGAGTCTCCTTGCTCAAGCCTGGTAAAAATGCCAGGTCCTGCTCCATCTGTTTTCTTCAGAAAACGTGCTGGGTGCCATTCTCAGAGGGATTTTTGGTTTAGAGCTCGGGCGAACCTCCCCTGAGCACCGAGGGCAAAGCTCTGCACAGCCAGAGCCGTGCGTGGCCGTGGGATGCTCACACAGGATCACGTCCTTCATGGAGAGGTGGAATTCCCCCTTTGGGGTCTGTCTGGCTCCTCCTGACAGGAGAGTGAGTGGAGGTGGCTCTGCCATAGCTCCTGTGACAGTGACCTTGTGTTCCTGCACAGTGAAAGCTTCGGGATCCCGGAGTGCTGAGCCTCTGCCCAGGTCACCTCCTTCGTATTTCGGGAACTTCCCAACCACCTTTCTTGGAAATGCAGTTTATTTATGAGGAGAGGGAAAATGGGTCACTGCACAGAAGGCAGAGCAGGGTCCTGATGGGTGTTTCCAAAATGCAGCCCCATCCCACTGCTACCAATGAGGGCCCCCCAATACCCCCAAATGACGTGAGGAGGGTCTGGGCTGGTGGACATCCCTGGATGTTTTTGGCAGGCCCAATGCCAGGGTCACCTTCTGTGAGAAACTCTCAAATAAATAAATAAAAACCCCAAACCAGGGGGGGAAGGAAAAGAGAAAAAAGTTGCAGTTGAGGTTGAGGCTGCTGCAGAGCTGATGACATCAATGTTTCCATGGCGACAAAATCTTCACTTAGGTATGGTGAGTGCCCTGAGCTTGCGGCTGCCAAGGAAACCCGCCCGAGCTCCAGCAGCAGCCACTGCAGTCCCGGGCCTTCCTCCTCCTCCTCTTTCTCCTCCTCCTCTTTCTCCTCCTTCTCCTCCTCCTCTCCCTGCCCTGCTGCCCAGGGGCTGTGAGCTGCACTCTGCTCCCTGTCCCATGTGGAAGTCAGTTGGTGAAATTGTCCATTTTTTGCCCCCAGTGCCGTGCCAGCTGATCCTGGGACTGATGAGGGAGAACTGCCATCAGCAGGGACATGGGAACGTGGTGGCTCTGGGTCTGTCCTTTGCCACACCACAATCATCTGCTGTCCACTGATGGGCTCCAACATCTCCGTGGCGGTCAAACAGAGCTCTTGGCTTCCTGCAGCTCAAGGGTGAAGCTGCTTTGGGGTTTGGGGTCTGGTTTGGGCTGGCACCGTGCTCAGGGAGCCCAGCCTGGTGTGGGCACCCTTCCTTTCCTGGGACATGGTGTGGTGTGGCCTCAAGGCAGCAAGGGCTGGAGGGGTGGCTATGGCAGAGCAGGTGGGTGAGATATGTTCCATTCTTCCATGTCTTAAAATGCAGCACAAAACAACCCCGTCTGTGGGCACTCCTTTGCTGGGAGGTTGTCTCAGCACAGCATGGGTTGGGTCTGGGTAATTTTTTTTTCATATGAGTCAGGTTAAAATCCTTTGAGTACCCACAGCGTCAGAGACCACTTTCAAGGAGAATTAGGGAAATTCATGACATGACAATAGTGTTTATCCTCCCCCACCATCACGTTTTCCCTCCTCTTCATTAGTACAAATGGGAAGCTTCTCCTGAAATTTGGTTATTCTCTAGAAATGCACTGAATTCAGACAAGAACAGTCATTAGCCACCAGGATGAACCCAGGGCTAACAAGCAGTGAGGGAAGTGATGAAAAATAATTGGCAAGAGGTTTAGATCTGAACAAAGTCCTGATTTCAATGTTGTTCTCAGCAGAAGCCACGCTATAGTTGGTCAGATGTGAGCACCTTGACCAGTGCTCCACAGCAGTCCTGACAGCCCAGAAGGACCCCACAGGCCTCCCCACATGGTGGCTGGCTGGTTGGTAGCTGGTGGCCGAGGGCTCAGTCCTGATGAATTCCTCTCCAGTGAAAAAGTATAATCCAAATCCGATGAAAGTTGATGGGAAATGTTCTTTTCTAGCTCATTTTAAGGCAGACCCCAGTGATTAAACAGCAGTCTGGGAATCTTTGTTCAGTTTTGTGTTTTTAAGTGGATATTGAGTACAAGCCTAAAGGCTCCAGTGATGGATTGTGTCACTTGATGCCACTGCATCACTCCACGTGTGACCATGGCCAGCCCTGTGCCACCCCACCAGGGACTGTCTCCTTGCCCATCTGCACTGAGGTGCAGCTCTAGCTTTGATTTTGGAAGTTGGAGGGGTAGGTTTTGGTCAAGCTGTTGCTATTAAAGAAAAAGAAAAATGAAAAAAAAAAAAAAAAATGGAGGCAGCAATGTGTCTAAAATGAAACATCTGGCCTGTGAGACAGTGCTGGCGCTCAGGCTGCGGGGTCTGTGATCCATCAGGCTCCGAGTCGCGCCGCGGCTGAGCCGAGCCAGTGGCTGGGAAGGAAAGGAAGGGAAAAGCTCAGCAGGGGCACAGCAAAGCTGCCAAACCCCACCAGGGAGCCAGCCTGGTGCTCCCACCCAGGGCACTCAGGCAGTGGTGGAGCAGGGGACCAGGGGTGACAATCACCTCGTGCCACTTTTATCTGGGGGGAAAAAGACATGATTTACCAGGAGGCAGAGCCATGGCTCAGGGAATGCCCAACTTGCTGCTTGAGGCTTTAATTTAAAGGAAGTCCAACAGTTTTACAGTAAAATGGCTTAATTTTATCCCACAGCGGTGACAGGAGCAAAGGTGATTAACTAACAGCCAATCTTTTGAGAAAATGAAGGTCTTTTTAGGCCTGAATTTTTGAGAATAGTTATCAATTTATTGATATCCCTTCAAAATAATTATGAATTTTACACAGTACCAGACCTCTACTACCCAATTTCTGGTCACATCAGAAGAGTGTAGTCAAAGGGAAATGACTCACAGCTGCCTGTGGTTGAAATTAATGAGATATTTATCTGGAAATACTCTTGTCAGTGGCTTTTCCTTGTATTTTGAGTCAGGACAACAGCATGGAAAACATCGCTGAGACAGTGGTGTCCTCACGGTGCTGGCTGCAGGGACAGGAGCATCAGCTCTGGTAAGTGGCCAGTCAGTGACAGGGTTTAAGGCCAGGATCCCCCTGTCTGAATGTTCCAGCTGACTTGCTGCAGGAAGCAGCCCACGATAACCCCACAAATGGTATTTATCAAGGACAGAAGGCAGAAAGGAGGTGACAGAGGAAACCAGAAATCAGCGCTGATACCTTGGCATGGGATTTGTTCTTTTTTAAAAATTTTTCTTTGCCCATCCTTAGAAAGCCCTTTCCCATCCTGCGTTTTGTTTCCTGTGAGCAGCACTCTTCCAGGAGATTTAAATAGACATGGAAGAGAAAATCCTTCCCCTGCCTGCGCCCGGGGTTACCCCGCACGTCATCTTCCCGGAGAGGAGCAGCAGTGGCCGTGTGAGCAGAGAGCTCAGCGTTCTGCATTGCTTCAAAGCCCTGCTCTGCCAACCAGATTATTGATCAAGAGGAAACGTCGGCGTTTCTGAAGCTTCCCCAAAAAGGCTCGGAGCCCACTCGGCTCCTGTGCGTCACTGGGGATTTTTTTATCCGCGGGTTTTCCGGCGTGTTTAACGCAGCTGGGTCGTCCAGGAGGGACCCTGGCAGAATCTCCCTGCCGAGTGACTCACACTCGCACATCATGGGAATATGGGTTGACTTCAACATACTGCACTTTTCAACTCTGATTCATGCCACCCCAGGAGAGTAAATAAGGCAACTCCACACACATGTTGGCCGTGACGAGCTGCCTTCCCACTGAAAAGGTGTCAGGACAAATGACATTGCCAGGGAATGGTGTCACCTATAGCTGAGCCAGCAATTTCCCAAATAGGGCAAAATATCTCTTTGCATGTACACCACAAGCCCCCTTGCAGCTTGGGGTACCTCTTGCATGTGCAGAAGGCCTTTACTAAACCAAGGATGCTGCACTAAATCCAGCGAGGTTTTGGCAGATTTACTGAAGCCTGAGGACATTTATTAGCCATCTGAGATTGTCACTTTTCAGGCAGATCATTTCTCTGCAGATCACTTCAGAAGGGTGACTGAAAAAAGCAGAGAGCCTCACTCGTCTGGATGATTCCCAAATTCAGGGGAAGCCAGGTCACTGCTGCAGAAGGCGTTGTGTGATGTGTTTAGCACCATAGAGACAAAAATCAGGAGCATAATTTTTTAACACAATCTAAATGAATTATGTATCTGAAATCAGTTGTTTGGGGAAAAACTCCAACTGTCATTAGTGGTACCTGAATGGTGGTGAGTCACTAAATTACATCCTTGGGTTGGGGAAACGATTAAGTGGATGTTTAGTTGCCTGTTAAGCCAGTGAAGCAATCCAGCTAAAGCTCCTCCTGTACCAGTCAGATGATTTCTTCAGCACAATTTCACTCCAATCCTGGCTTGCAGCTTTGCCAGGAAAGCCCAAGGAAAGTGCCCAGGTGCTCCTTACAGCTCCCATTCAGCCTCTGCAGGCAGCGGCCGCCCCTGCCCTGGGTCAGCTCTGGCAGCTCCCCCCAGCACATGGCTCTGCAAACCCAGTGACTCAGCAGGAATATCTTGGCAGAAATCATCAAAAGAAGGAAGCCTTAGACATCTCCTGATATCAGATTGTGGATTTGTGCTTTTTATTTAGCCTGATCTGTCACCGAGACCATGTAGCTATCGGTCTGTGCCTGGAGGGAGCAGGATTACAGGTGATTTTTCTGATTGCAGGTTGCTGATGTGAAGAAGTGAATGTGTTCTTAGGCAGGTTAGCCAAATGGAGGAGCAGAAGCTATTGAATAAGCATTAAGTGAATTGGAGGCTTAATTCCCAGTGAGTGCCAGCTCCTCCAGTTCTTTCTCCCTTAGGCTTTAATAAAAATCTCAGTCTTATCCTGAAACCTGCAAGAGAGAAATATCCCCAGCAGCACAATTAGCACATGCTATGCCACCTCTTACAGTGCTGAAATATTGTCTGTCTTTCAAAGTAAATAAAGAAAGAAAGAACCCCCCCTCATTTGATTACATGTTCTGTTCTTTCCTCCAGCCTTGTCAACGTGAAGCACAGAGATTGCCTAATCTGCTCTCGTTATTTAATTACGTGACTGCGCTGGCTCCTGGCCGTAACCCACCACGACTGGCACTGCATTCCTGCCCAGCCTGCGGGCACCTCCAGCTCCGGTGGGTATGGGAGGTGTGTCTGTCCTCACATTCTCTGCCTGTCGGGTGTATGAGTGGGCAGCCAGCACCAGGGGGAGGACGTGGCTTGGATCCAGCTGAGGAGTAAAGCCCTGGGTCCCCAGCCTGTGGTCCTCAGGGGACAGCAGCCAAGCCCTTGAGGAGGAGGCAAGTGCAGGCATTGGGTGTCCACACCCTTCCTGCATGCCCACTCCCCGGGAGTGCCAGTGGATCTGTGTGCTGTGTCCTCCCTGTGCCCCCAGGATTCCTGCTGGTCCCAGGCTGTGCCAGGGCTCGGGGCAGCTGCAGGGCGCTGGCAGCTCCTGGTGGGAGCTGAGCCCCATCCCTGGCACAAACCCTCCTCTGCACAGGCAATCTCTCCTGCCCTCAGGGGACAGCTGCAGCCTGCTTATGTCTGGGGCTGGTGTCTTAGTCCAGTTACTCAAAAAACCCAGTAAAAACCCCCATTTCTCCTAACGTGCTGCTCTAGGAAGGGCAGAGGAGCCCAGCTGTGTGGCTCAACAGCACGGATGAGAGTTGAGCTTCAGTGGTGTTATACCAGACGAATTTGTCCCCTCAGCCTTAGTCAAACTGTCTGCATACCTGTCCCCTAAATCACTATTTCCATTATCTTCTTATTTATCTCTCTCCCTCAGAGAGCTATTAAAGTCCTGGGATTACGAATATAAAATGTGTCTCCAAGACAGAGTCCATGCCCTCTGCTGTTGACAATTTCCCTGTGTGAGGCCCTCAGCAGCTTAGCTGTGTAGGCTGGAGAAGGAAATAAGGAGAACTTGGTCCCCCTAGCTTGAGCCTTGAGGGACACGGTGCTTTTCTTCCTTTGCCACTGGCAGGGAGATGAGTCACCGGCAGGACAGCATCTGCTGCGGGAGCTTGGTGTAGCTCTGGGAGATGGACCCTGGCAGAGTGATGGAGGTTTGATGGCACTGAGAAAGAGCCACTTCCATCAATAGCTTTGCTCAAGCACTTTGGTTCTTTACAGTTTTCATTTGGCGAACAGCTGCAGAGGCACAGGGTGATGGATTTTCCACCAAGTCTGTCCCCTTTGCCTGTGTCTGAGCAGCTTTGCCTTGGGGGATGCACCTTGTGGGGCTCCTGCACTGAGGCCAAATTCTTCCAGCACCAGGATGGTAACACATATGTGGGAGACCTATGGAAAAAAAGGATTTCAACTGAAATTTTGTTGTTCTTAGGCTTTGAGCATCCCCACTTAAATTCACAGGGTGCTGAAGGATGAGGCGCCTGTTTTCCTCTGTTCTCATTTCGTTTCCTTTGTTTGGTCCCCATCATAGCAGCTCTTGGGCCCAGGCCCAGCACTTAGCAGCAGTAGCACAGGAATTGATTTCAGCAGAAGCAGACAATTTCCTAAATTATTAATGCTAATAGTGGACAAACCACAGGACACAAGCAAAAATATACAGAACAAAGAGCTGACGAAAAGCAAGAGGATGGCAGCCGGAATCATCAGGGTGATGAGAGACAGAACAGGGGCAGACAGAGAGATGTCCTGCATAACTGGGACCAAGATGGAGCACACACAGAGAAGGTTTTGGGAAAATCCAAAAGCAAAGCAGTGCACCCCTTGGAGAGATTCCCAATTGCTATGGATACATGCACTGTTGTTATCAGGATTTTATAACAAGCAGCTCACACGCAGAAATTTCTACGTGATGAAAGATCTGTGCCCCATGCCCGTGTTAGAAACCTGCTGGGGGGCGGGGGAGGCTCCTGTGTTGTCCCCATGCTGTGCCTGCCTCAGGGGAGGTGTCCAGTCCCTCTGACACAGGCCAGCTCACTGCCAGCCTGCCTGGCGCGTCCTAGTTGTGTTTCTCAGAACCCCTCCGTGCTTTCAGCTGATTTGCTTTGACATCAGCAGCCGGCAAGAAGTTCTCTGTGTCGGGGTGCGTGGGAGTGCTATGTGACACCTTAATCATGCTAAACAGGAACACACATTCAGATTTCCTCAGCATTTCAAAGAAATGTGATTTCCTTTGTGCTGCAAAGAAAGACTTGACTTGATTGCGACTCTCTGTGGAGATCAGCTCTAGTGCCTGTGAATTAGGGTGCCAGGATCTCATTCTGGGAAAAAAAGGGAGATAAAACACACCAGGCTTTTGAGCTGCAACTACTAGGGTTAAGTTTCTTGCTGGCAACTGAGGCTCATTTTGAGGAGAACTGTTCAATTTAAATGGCCAATTTATCAAGAAATCAGATCTTGTTGAAAAATTTAATTTGTATACAGTTAAAGTACCATATCATACTGAAATATATATAACTGAAATATCACACTGAATCCCAGCTTTGGAAACAGTTATTAGTCGTTTAGCACAGGCATGAGAAACTAATGCAAAGTCCAAATGAGTGATTCACTTGTTAACTTATTTCTCCTCGCCGTATGGGTGACAAATATCTAAAATCTCAGTGAAGACTCAACTAGGGATGAATATAAATGAGTAGAGATATACGTGAGCATTTGCTGATCCAGATGAAATGAAATAGTGCTAGGGAGGAATCATGAGGCACCTGCTAGCACAGGGCCCAGTGAAGAGTGATGGTGATGTAGGGTGGGATTTTAGAGCTGGTGTTATTTATGCTGTGTGGCAAGGCCATTGGGAAAGCTGGATACGCTGGTGTGTTCCACTGCTGACCAACCTCACTTGCTCATCTTTGCTCATCTGGATGCACAGGACTGCTTGGATGCTCAACGTGAAAATGCTTTTCATTTTTTGTGATTTAAGAGATAACCTTAAAAACAGTACATTCAGTAAATTAGCACCCGTGGTAATAAGCAAAACTCCTGTTGGATCTGATAAATGAATTGGAATGATTGTGCTCAATTTAGCAAAGCACTATGTTCCTGCTGGATACGTTCCCAAAGCATGGGACTGAAACGTGGTACTGCCCAGGAACCCCTGTCAGGGGCCCTGAGGTTTGCCTTGGCATTCACCACACACCTGGTAATTGTTGCTGCAGTACGGTTTCAGTTTTCAGCACCAAATTAACTGTTGCTTAACCCTATTCACATAGCGTGCAAAAAAAGTAGGTCACTCAAGGCAGCAGGTATTGCTGGGCTTGGAGATCCTCTTCTGCACGTTCACAGTTCAGCAGCTCCTCCAGAGGAAGGATCACATCTGCTGTCACCAGGCTCCTACCCAAGCTGCTGCCTCAGAAGAGCAGTGACTGCATTCCTCTCCCCAGTGTAATGTGAGGGGGCTTTTCCTTTCCCAGGTGGGCTGCTCCGAGACAGGGAATGTCCCCTTCCATCTTCAGTGGCAATGATCTTCCTGTTTTAATTGAGAGCTAATAATAATCTCACCTTGTTGTCTGAATCGGGTCTTGATTTCCAGTCTCAGACTGGGAAATGACATCTCTGCCCAAGGGGAATCTGGAAGGAGGATGAATTTCTCTTCCCATGCCTTGGTCTCCTGTTCCTCTCTGATGTTGCAAAAGCCAGGTGCTGCCCAGGATCAGGATAAGCCCTGCTCCCTGTGGCTGCCAAGGTGGTGTCCAGGGACAGCAGGGCAGTCCCCATGGAGGTGGCCCAGGACCTGTGGTGGAGCAGCACTGCCCTGGAAAGCAGGACAGAACAGAGAGGCAGAAGCAGGGTGGGCTTGTCCTGTGAGCCTCAAAAAAGGAGTTCAAGCATTAGATTGACAACATTGGATGTTTGTCCACGATGAACTGCTCTTTCCCACGGAGCTCAGGCATTCTCTTCAGGGGGATTAAGGCAGTTTGCATGATCAGTTCTTGGCACCCAACCCCTAATATTTTGTGTTCTGAATCCTGCCTGCTGGGCTGGGGTTACCTGCTCTGGTCATCTGCAGGAAAGCAGACCCAGGCAGGACCTTTCTGCAGCTCCCTCACTGTACTGCCACTCAGTCCCACACCCAAACGAGTTTCTCTCACCTTGTGCTCTTGCTGTATTTAAGTCTCCACATTTTGTTGAAATGGTTGCTGGCCTGGAAGGCTGCAGGCAGACCTGTGATGGCACTTGCAAACAGCAAAGGGTTCTTAGTCCCTCAGTTTAAACACATCCACTTGCAACGTGATACAGATGGGAAGGCAGCTGCTGCTCCTTCTCCCTGGGTGGAGCAAGGGGCTCTCCCCCATCCATTTGTCAGATCAATGTTGTTTTAGAGCTGGGGTTAAGCAGTCACACAGAATTACCTGAGTGAAAACACAGAGCAGGGAATGTTAGCTAAGCTTCACGTAGATCACTGCAGATGTGTTATTTTGGGACACGTTCATACTGTGCAGTCCTTATTCAGATGAAACTGCAATTGACGTAATTTTTTCCATAATGTTGCTTTTATTTGAAATCATATCTATACATCTTGTACAGTTCAAACTAATAATAAGCATTTCCATGTCAGACTCTACTTATGGATTAATTTTGGAATTTAGTTTATAGACATGATTTGACTTCAGTGGGATTTATGTCCCTAAAAGGACTGCAGCAACAGGGGACAAATGCTAGAAAGTGGCTTTTTGTCTATAATTCAATATATTTGTTTGTGGAACCCTGAACAGTGTTCTAATCTTCCATCTGAAAACTGCCTTGTCACCTCTTGATTTACAACATTTCCCTTTGCCTTGCCTCTCTACGACTCGGTATTTCTTACAAGGCAGGTATTGTCAAATCTCTTTCTTGAAACATATAATAACCACCTTTTGTATCGAACAGGCATATAAATTACTCAGCTTATATGACAGAACAGAAAATAAAGAGCTGAGTATCTGGCAGGGATGCCAAAGTGTGATGTTATTATAACCTTACTGCGAAAGTTTTGCCAGCAGAAAGTTACATATCAGTGATCAACGACAATATTCCCTTTATTACACCAAATACCAGAAAAGATTATTGTAGGATATATTTCCAGACAAATCACAACTCTCTTATTGGGATGTTCAGTAGCCATCCTTGTGCATCACAGACGGGATTCAGAGCTTAAATGGACCCCAGGCAATGAAAGACACATGATCACAGGGCTTGCCTGTCAGTGTTACAGATGTATTATTCAGATCTTCTTGGAATTTTCCCAAGATGTTTGTTTTTAAGTGGGAAATATTGTTCCTGAAAATTATTATCTCACATATTTTCAAATTTTGCTTTATGGAAATTATGCCAGGAATGGAACAGCTATTTCAATATGGAATGGTCCAGATGAAACCAAATCTCAGTGCTTGGCTTGGAGCAGGTTCAAGCAGCCACCCATCCTTGCCTGAGCTGCCAACAGACGTATGGGATTTATGTTTGGATGCTTTGTCCCTCCAGGTCCTGGAAACAAGTTTGGCTCATCTTCTGGCTAAAGAAGGGCATCCACCCTGGCAGCCAGCAAACACCACGTCCCTGGGCAAAGAGGTGCAAGGAAGCAGAATGTACCCTTGTAGGAGAAGCTGAAGATTTCGGTTGACAGGGGAAGAGAAGATTACAAGGTCAAGAGGCAGCTTAGAGAAAAGCATCTGTATCAGCCTCTCCACGCCCTGCCTCTGACTCAAACTGCTCGGCTCTTTTTAAGCCTCCGAATCAAGCGGCCTGTGCAAGGGTGATCAGGACAGCCCAACACAGACCCGGGACAGAAGCCCAAAGCACTGTGTCCCTAGCTCTGTCCTTTATGCCCTCTGTATCCCGACCTGTTACCCAGGGGACGGTGGGCATGGCCAGCCCTCCCCTGAGCATCACCTGCAGCCCCGGATCGATACCGAGCAGCATTACCGTCAGCGCTTTCTGCTCGATTTATCGGTGCTTGTAAACATCAGCTGACTTGGGATGGAGCCTTAGGATCAACCTGGCTCAAGTGGAAGAAAAAAGAGCTAAAAGCCCTTGGTCGCTGTTTATACGCGGCTGGGATTTGGTGCACGGCTCCACCTCTTGGCGGCTGCACGACAGAGCTGTGGTTTGGGCTCGCAGGGTGGGAATGACAGAGTTCCCTTCGCTGAGTGTCACCAAATCAAACAGACTTAACCGAGACTGTGGAAATGAGAGTGTGGTGCAGCCGGAATCTCGGTGTTGAGCTTTTTCTGCTTAAGGCGTGAAAGTCGCTCACAGGCTTTGGCTGCTCTGTATCCTTTCCCTGTTTTAAGGTAGGTGAGTATCCTGGGATCAGGTTGGAAAAGCCCTCTAAGATACTCGAGTCCAATCATTAGCCGAGCACTGCCAAACCCACCACTGAACCATCTCCCCGAGAGCCACATCTACACATCTTGTAAATCCCTCCAGGCACGGGGACTCCATCGCAAAAGTTTAAAAGTGTTATGACCTCAAGAGAGATTTATCGCCTGATAAATAAGGTTCCTCTCAGGCGTCCCGTGGGATGTCCAGCACCGATTGCAGGAGCCCTGTGGCTGCGAGGCAGGGCCGGGGTGGCGGGGACAGCCGGGGACCGCTGCCGCGGTGTCCTGCAGAGCCCGCGGTGTCCCCGCAGAGCCCGCGGTGTCCTGCAGAGCCCGCGGTGTCCCCGCAGAGCCCGCGGTGTCCGCGCAGAGCCCGCGGTGTCCCCGCAGAGCCCGCGGTGTCCCCGCAGAGCCCGCGGTGTCCTGCAGAGCCCGCGGTGTCCGCGCAGAGCCCGCGGTGTCCCGCAGAGCCCGCGGTGTCCTGCAGAGCCCGCGGTGTCCGCGCAGAGCCCGCGGTGTCCCTGCAGAGCCCGCGGTGTCCCCGCAGAGCCCGCACACGGCTCCCGTTCCGCAATCTCTGCTGCCCTCGCATGGCACGGCTGGGAAGGGAAAGGAGCCGGGTCTGGGCACGCTCGGGTCCGAGCAGGACTTGTGCCACCAGTGTCCGCCACTGCGGGCTCGCAGGTGGTTTGGTAGGTGCTGGAGGTTATGACCCTTTCCGCGGTAATAACTCTGAAAACTGGTAGTTGCTGGACTTTGTCACATTCAAAGCCGTGTTCAACAATAAATCTGAGCTTTTCTAGGAACAGTCTTGAAAATACAAACCTAACAAGACAAGCCATCAATCTGCATGTGTCCAGGCAGGGAGTCCTTGCTTGGTCTTTGGTAAGTGTTTGTTTTTTGTTGTTTTTTGGTTTTTGGGGTTTTTTTTTCCTTTATAATGTCATTTTGTTCTTCACTAATGCTCTCCATCCAAGGTTATCAGGAAGCCAATCAGCTAGACCTCCCAAGAACAAATCATTACCTAGCAAAATATGACTCATCCTGAAGATCAAACACAGCCTTGAGCCCTGCCTTGAACAGGTATTAAAGAAGGCTGTTCCAACCTGATGGTAAGAATAAAAATTTCTTTTTCATTAGGGTCTTTTTGCTGCTGTTACTAGTAATCACTGTATTTTATAAAAGTATCAAATTACAGCTCTAGCTGTCAAGAAAGTCTGAACAGACTCCACTTCCCAGCTATGAGAAACTCTGGGGCTCTGAGTTTCTCATACTCAATACCATTTCTATAAATGTGTAGACCTTTTATTTCATTTTATTTCAGCTTAATTTTAATACAAGAGAGTTCTTACTGTTCCCTCCCCGTGGGTAAATCCCATGGTGATATCTGCAGTGTGGTGCACACCTGCTCTTGTGGCAGCCACCAAACCCCAAGCAAGCTCCTTGTACAAGGGACAGACACGAACAGCATGCAAAGGACCAAACGTGCCTGTCCCACGGGATGTGTGCCACATGCAAATATGGGTCACATGTGCAAGAGCAGATTGGAGAAGATAAGCTGCTAAACTGGCCTGTCTCTGGGAGAAAGTCAGGCTGAAACGGCTGAGCTAATAGCTAAACTGATCTTTAATCCATCTTTGCTGTAAACTATCTAGAAAGAGATCACTAGGCACTAAGTAGCCTGTGTGGATGAGGTAAATGATAAAACCTGAGAATAATCATAGGGAAACTGGGAAAGTAATAATTTTGAAACATCAAAACTACTTGAATTGTATAATTGTATGCAGTGCAGGGCCTATAGCTGATGGTGTGTCTGTAGGTGACTTTGCTGATGCAGTTTTAGCTGCTCACTTATGAATCCCCTTTGAAAGAGGCCAGTTGAAAAGACCCAGTGGGTGTGTAGCATGAAGAGGCACTTAAGAGCCAAGCCAGAAACCTGTACAATTCCACTGAGCAACACTTTTCCTAAATGAATCCTGAACAGAAATTCTGCTAATACTGGATGTAGGCAGTGAGTGGCATCGTGGTATCACAGAAGCAGCAGAGCAACAAACTAAGAGGATTAGACACAGCAGAGGGACAGATAAGAGGCTGAGGGGGGTAATTCTCAGCATGGGGATCCTACCTGTGTTCAGTGCTCTGTTCATACACCCACACATGATAAGTTTTATACGCTGCAGCTTATGGAAATTAGTACCATTGAGCAGTGAATCTTGTGCTGCTCCTTCATCTCCGTCCTGCAGCTCCCAGGGATAAGGAAAGCAGGCATCTCTCCTCTCTCCCTGTGGACTGGTGTGCCTTCTGCATGGCTTGTAGAAATGCAGTGCACAAGCAACAGATCTCAGTGACGGAAACACCTGGTACGTTTGGGCTCACTGAACCATCACTGGTTTGTCATTAAAAGGGAGGATGGCACAAATGGTCCTAGAAGAATGCACACAAATCCTGGTATGAGTAACAAAGCAAGTCCCAGAGTAGCATGGATGGTATTTTAATGTCCTGGGAAAGGAGAATTTTAGGAATCTGAACCATGCAAAGATGCTCGCTGGTGCTCCTGGGTCACTGGCTTGAAGCTGAAGCAGCCAGGAGCTCCTGGAAGGTTTGCTGAGGGCTCCAGGCAGGAGGAGTGGAGCTGGAACTGGAGCAGTTTCCTGACTGAGACTCACAGTCTGCACACCACAGCCTTCCAGCTTAAGGAAGTGTAGTAGAAGGGACACATAAATGTAATCTGACATATATAAACAGGAATATTACTCTGGCTGTCTCCTTCTGTGTTATATTTTCAGTGGCAGCACATACAAGGGATCAGTTCTATTTTCTGTAAGTACAGAACAGGGCCAGTATTGTTTCAAAATTCAGTTTATTGTGCTAATTCCAAACCTCAGTGCTGTAATATTGACTTTCTTTTTATTACATAATCCTTTGCCTTTGGGAAATGAGTATAGAAGTTGTTAAAGTTACCATCAACAACTGATGCTTTAAAATATATTTCTTTTTTTGCCAACATGATTGTATCATATGGCAGTTGAAAAAATAGAGGTATAAATAAATATGGTTGGCATATTGGCCTCAGAATTACAATATTGTTTTTTTCAGTGCTACACTCATGCAGATTTAGTTTTTAAGTACACCAAGATAACTTTTCATAGCACAGATTCCATCTGGAATAAAACAATAGCAATGTTAATTGTAATGATAATGCTGCATTGGTGGTGGAGCCTTGTTGATAAATAGCATACCACAAATACTACATCATAAACATTCCTCCTGTGTTCCTGATCCAAAATCTCGGCAAAGTGAAGTATCCTCCTCTCCATTTTGCAGGTGGGGAAGGTGAGGCACAGAGTGATTTGCCCAAAGTTCCCCAGGAGCAGTTGCAGGGCTGGAGCTGCCATCCCAGCAGAAGGTCCTGCCATGCAAATCCCGGGCTGTGCACACCAGCTGCTCCATGCAGGGACTCTGGTGAGGGATTGGGAAGCTCCCATTGCAACAAGGTGTTCCAATCCCCTGAAAAATTTCAGTCTTTTGGAGTGCTGCTGCTCTCTCGGGATGCCTGAGCAGCGCTTTCTGCAGAAACTCGTCCCTGTCCCTTTTGCAACATCAGCCTCCACCACATTTGCAGTCCAAACAATCTAAGGGCAAATACGGAAGGAAAACGAGCAGCCAGCTGATTTCCATTGAGTTCACGGGTTTCTCCTGGATACTTTGCAAGAGTTTTGTTTAGCCCAGCTCTGGCTTCTGCCAGCAGTGATGTGAACAAGCAAAGGAGGTGGGGAGGGTGGAGATGGGACCTGGTGCTACAAAACCACAGCACAGCCTCCGTGATGTCCTTTGGTTTATTATTCTGCTCTTGGTTCTCAAGGGCCTGCAACAAGGGCTTGCAACAGAGGTAAAGAGGATCTGTTTCCTGTGTTTGGGATTTTAGGGTATTTTTTGGAACAAATCGTTGTAAATCAGCTGCTAAAAATGTGTCTGTCGTTTATTTAAAAAGGCATTTCCTGTAAAATCAGCTGGATTGTCACTCTGCCTGGGCTCTCTCCTCCTCTGCAGTAACCCAGCACTTTGGGACAAGAAGTATGGCCATTTCTTCCTTACTTTTCTCAGTTAAAACATATCCAGAAAGAATGCTGGTTTTCTTCAGTCAAAGAGAAAACTAATTAAAAAATATCTTTATTATGCTGCTAGGATCAGCCTATCCCTCAAACATTCATCTTTCCTCTCACCAGTAAAAATGAAAAGGAGGTAGTGCTGAACCAGTGTGATGCAGGAACTCCACACTCACTAAGGAGCAACTGCAGCTATTTTTTCTCTTCAGCTGATCCAAATTTTTCTGCAGAGCCTGATTTTTGATAAAGTGATTAAAAACCGGTTTTGAACAAGCCTGAGAAGGCAGCAAATTTGTTCTCAGCACACACATAAATAACGCCATGATGTCTGAAGGTCTAAAAAATATCTATAAAACATATGTCAGCAAGAAATAACACTTCCAAGGCAGCTCTGCTCTCAACTTTTCTGCTTGAATATTTCAACAGAAATTATTAGTGTGGATTTTTTTAATCATCATGGAGGTTTTCAAAAAACTCCTGCTTGGTGATTCTTTTCCTGTTTGCAAAATCCCTTTTTTTTTAAGTGAATCATTGAAAAATTTTTTACTTTTTTCTTTTTTTTTTTGGTCACATATCTGACATATCTTAATGTATTTTAAGTTGTTCGTAGGTGTCTTGGCACGACACATTTTTCCTTTTCTCTTTGTCAACACAAGAATCAGTTGTTTGCTGGCTGGCTGGTTGGATTTTTCATTAACGAAGTTCAAAACACATATTGCTTTGCTTAATTACAAAGCCTCTATTTTCAGCTTCCTCATCAGAGGGTAGATGTAACTGTGTAACATGCAGATTGAATTCCAGGTATTTCAGCCAGCTATGCTGTTCAAGGACTACTCTTGTGAGCTTCTGAGTGGTTCTGTTGCATTAATTTTCCATGCCCATTTGCAGCAGTAAAGATTATCAGCTTGTTTACTGCTAATAAGTAACGACCATGAAAGGCCAAATTAAAAGCAGTTTTGTAACTTAAAGAGACATATCTCCAGCTGATCCTCTTTTTTTCCATTACCTGCAATATTCACAGTGTTAGTTTTGGATTTGTGTTTTCAGATTTCTTTCTTATCTACATGGGTTGAGCTGGGGCAGAGATGGCAAGAGGCAGACAAGGACAGCAGAGGCAGGGACTGCCTTTTTCCACAGTAAATGCTGGGTGAAGATGCGTGTGAAACTTCAGCTTCAAACCAATTATGCCTCAGCTCTTCACCTGTGGGAATAGAGTAAATAATCTGTCATTGTCTTCCTGTCCTCCTTCTGCTGTTATCTGTGCTGCAATCCAAAGGAGCACTTTTAGCTATTTAGCATTTCTGTAATAATTGGAACCGCAGATGCAAAGTATTCCACTTAAAGTGACATTCTTCAGAGTGAAACATGATGTTGATACCTCAGTTAGCTGTAGATAAACTCAAAGTTTGCATTGTTTAGCCAAAAAGAGTTTTCTTGTACTCTTTTTCTCCCTGAGAGAACCACAAAACAAAAATGCCTGTCTTTTAAATTCTCAGCCCCACACTTCCTGGCTGACCCCATATGAACCACTGCTACTCTGCACACATTATTTCCTCTCTTTGAAAAAAAAAAAAGAAAAAAAATAGCCACAGTGTCTGGCAATACGTTGTATTTCCATTGACCTTATCTCTCATCTTTTGGGGGCAGCAAGCTGCTCTTCACAAGAAGGGAGCTAAAAGCAGAGCAGGGCAGAGGTGGACACGGGGTTGGAGACATCGCCTTCTGCAGCCCTGTCCTTTCTGATTCTGCTGTCTGACCTCCTCCCTGACATCAAAGCTCCTCACTGGTGTCCACTGTAGTAGGAGGCTGGAAACATTTTATTATATTCTTTCTGCAGTATCAAGGATGTTCTTTTGCTGCCTTTTTTTTTTGTCTGGCAATTTTCTTAGCACACCTCCTCGCTGCAGCGCTGCTGCTTTTGCACTGCCCGCTGCTAAAGCCTGGCGGTTGTCACGCCACAAAAATCATCAAAAAGCAAATTCCGCTCTTGTCTTTGCTGTGTAACTGAGGCTTTCCTGCCACAGCAGTGGCCAAGGCCTTCTCAGCCTGCTGAAGATGTCTCTCACCAAGTCAGCAGCTCTGTGTTCCCCCCATCTGTGCTGCCAGACCAGGGGAAAGCTGGCGCTTACTGGGAGCAGGAATTTCTTACTTCTCCTTAGAAGTCCTATAAGGAAACTCTTCTCCAGTTATGGCTTTTTATTTTTAGTTTTCTATGTTTTCTTTTTTGTCAAATAGTGTCACATTTTGTTTTGTTTTCACAAAATATCTCCAAAAATGAACTCTCTTTTGCCATATTCAAACTCTGTTTTGATATAAATATTTGTATTGCATTTCAATCTGTTAGAATTGTATTTATTTCTAAATAGATTTATCTGGAGGTCGAATTATAAATTCTGATTATTATTTGCATATAAATAGTTTGAAAATCTGTATTATTCAGCTTCAATGTATTCACTATTTTTAAAATAAAAAAAATAAAATTAGTGCCAATTATCAGTTGTTAACAAAGTGAACCTTCTCATAATCTATTTTCCTCCAGGGTAACAAACCAGGAGTTCTTTTTTGGTCTAACTTTTAAATCCTAGGTTCCATGCTTAAAACATTTTCTCCTGACAGCACGTGGCTGAACTCAAGCTGAATGTTTGCATATATATTATTATTGAAACAGAAGTGAATTTTTTCAGTTCTCAGGGTTTTGAGTTTTTTTCTTCCTAAGGATTAAAGATGTTTGACATTTTCCTAAAAGCTCAATGAATAGAGTCCCTGAGACTTAGTGTTTGTAAAAGAAGTAAATTATAAACCCCTTCGGTGTGGAAAAAACTTAAAACAGAAAGAAAGGACATCCCAAAAAGTTCAGAAACCAGAAGGCAAAGATTTTAAAATTTGCCTAAGACAACTAGAAACTGTTAGAATTGCTGATCTCAGGTGGGGGCATCATTAACACATTGCCAGGCCATTAACGCATGATGCAAGTGAGTGTGAAAAGGGCTCAGCCCATGAGGGTGCTACAAGAGGAGAGAGTCTTGCTGGCTGGAAGGGACATATTTCAGAATTAGTGTTCCACTTTTTTCTCAGTACTTCTTTTTTTGTTCTTTTTTTTTTTTTTTGTTCTTTTTTTTCTTTTTTTTTCTTTTTTTTCCCCCTGCTAGCAGCAGCCATAACAAAATCTGTCCTTGTGAAGAAGTGTGTGTCATCAAAGGTGACGACTTTTTTTCTTTTAAATTTTAAATTAGCTAAAAGGCCCGGGCTGTTGAAAACTTGATTAGAGATTTTGTATGCTTAAGGGATCTTAACAGTGTGTTTTTACCCAGGTGGAGTCAGAGTACAAAGAGGAAGAAACCTCCGTTTGACACTGCCTCACTAATCTCAGCAGGGTATCACTCATTATTCTGCACAGGATTAAAGGTAAGCTCTGTATTGCTGCCTTTGAGGCTCAGCAGGGCAGTTATCCTTTCCAAAAATGGGGTTAAATAATTCCCCATGTGGGACAGAAAGGTTCTGGAGAGAACACAGTTGGGTTTAAATTACCTGGCAGAGCCTTCAGTGCTCCAGCCTTTGTCTTCTCTGCTGTAAAATATTCTGTAGCTTAGCTCCAGGATAAAACGAGTTTCTTAATCATAAAGGAAATTTAAAAAGCATTATTTCAAAGAGGGGGTGTTATTTGAAAATTACTAGTCCAGTCTAAGAAGAAAAGAGGAAACAATTTTTGTATGTGTGTGTGACATTTAAAAGATCATTACAAGCACACACAAGTCCCGGATGCTCAGCTGAAGGTAACCAATATATTTTTAATTAGAGATCAGGTCAAATAAGCACTTATAAATTCACATTGCCAGGTTCTTTATTCTAGACATGGTCTCCTGTTAAATGAGGAGCATGTTAGAAATTTTCCATGGAAAGAAAGTTGGTTGGTTTTTATTGTTTTTTCTCTGTAGAGTTCAAATCTTGTGTTTATTTTTAGAACATCTCATAGAGCGTCTAAGTGCAGATTTTCAGTCAAATGTTAGTGATTGAGAGGTGTTGTAGCTAGCATTTCCAAACATATTGTGTAGTTTCTGAATTTTGCACAAATACAATCTATTTGGAGATGTGAAAGGTTTTATTTTTAATAAGTGAAATAATAGGATTTTACCTATATTCATTTTTATACACACACACATACATGTAATTGAGATCAGCAGCCATATGGGGTTGTTGATACCTACCTGCATTTCTGAAAAATGATCCTTTACTCCTCTAAACCGAGGCTCTTCTGAAGCTGCAAATGTAAATTTGCTCCTCAGGATACTCTGAAGTCTCTTAGTGCAGATCATGGTTGTAGTTCACCCCACACCAGCCCCTACCTCGATCTGTTGGCACACAGCATCTCTAACACTGCATGTTGAAAAGATGCTTATCACAAAAAGTGGAACAGAAGGTTTTGACCCTCTAACATGACTCACTCAGTTATGACTACAGTGCAGAAAGATAACAGCAGTTGCAAGAGCAATTTGCATTCTATACAAATATGCTGATCCTGGAGATATCAGCAGATGGATGCTTTTCCGAGGCACAGGCATCTGGAAGGAGTATCCCTGTAGACTATCTCGTATTCTATCCCTATTCAGAAATTATCACTCAAGGATATCAATAATTTTTCAACCATAATTTGATTTTAGTGAGATTTTGACGTGTTTTTACATGGCTACATGCTTATCTGCATTACGACCAGCGTGCTTTCGCCATGCTCAGAGAATTCTTGTGCTTTGATTAAGCAGAGGGCTTTTCTAAACTTTTCTGATGTAGCACATGTCAGATTAAAGCTGATCTATGCACGAGTGAGCACAGATGCAAGGAACTTCTCCTCCCTTCCTGTGTGCCCTGAGGGAAGGCCTTGCACAATAATAAATCCCTGCAATCAGCCATGTAGAAAGTAGAGAAAGACCTGGACTGTCTCTGTTTTATGACCCCAGAGAAGCTTCCACCAGCAGTGGCAAAATCAGTGTTAAGAAGGTTCAGCAGAATGGGAGGAAGAAGGAAAATGACCACGGAGAGAAGCTTGGTGTGTGTTCTTCTCACACTGTGAGTCCCCCATGGGGAGGAGCTCAGAGCAGTGGCTGAATTTCAGCCCCACTCATTGTGCCCAGCCTGCCTGAAGATCCCTTTCCTAAACCTCTCCAGGCTTACAGGGATAATGAGTGAGAGTAGGAGGATAAAGCAGATGGAAACAGTCTTTTCTCTCCTCAACTCACCCGTGGTGCTACTCTGCAGTGGGAAAGAAATGAAAGGCTGAAAGTTACCTAGGGGGGAGAGCTGGACTGTTTCTTGCTGAGTTACAACTTGCTTCATTTGAAACTGTTGTCAAATGCTGTTTTTTTCCAGTCCTTCCCACTCAAAATCACATTATTTTTATGAAAGATTTTTATGTAATTGGCTTAAAAAGCACAGGAGAAAATTTTCTCTGGTTCCCTGCAGAGTTTTCTGCAGTTTTCCTTTTCTGCTGAACCCTTGTAACACTGGTATCAACTCACTGTTGCTAGTACTGGTAATAAGCTGCTGGCATTTTATCACTTTATTATTTTTATCACTGTGGATGTAGTGACTGTAATATTTAAATTTTCATCTCAAGGTGAGATTGCAGGCCTTTTAAACATATTGGTGTTTTCTGTGGTCAAAGCTGGCTCAAGATGCTGAGTAAATTACTGATTAATGCATGTCTAAAAATGCACCTTGATACTTATTTAAAATATTTTTACATGTATTTTTTAAAAGGTTTTTATTGAACATCCCAAACCACACAGCAGAATTTTCAC
The DNA here is from genome assembly GCF_021018805.1 of Prinia subflava. Lineage (NCBI taxonomy): Eukaryota > Metazoa > Chordata > Aves > Passeriformes > Cisticolidae > Prinia > Prinia subflava. Next base: position 16,961,088 of record NC_086259.1, read on the forward strand.
TCGGCTGAAAGTTTTGAAAATATAATTCTGATAAATGAAAAGATTTCTTCTGGCACAGTGAGCTTTGCTATGAGGAAATGCCATTTCAAAGTCAGGACATTAGGATAAAACCTGGAAGCAATGTTCTGCCCAAGGCATGTAACTGCTGTGAGATCTTTGGCAAACCTCCTCATCCTCTGGGCTTGATGCCTTTGAAAATGTGATATAATAATTTCCATTTTTTAAAAAAATTGTTTTGACATCTATAAATGCAAATTGTTACAGAAATTGTAAGGGACAGACTGTATTTTGTGTATGAGGCCAGTGGGCAGTAAGTCCTCTGAAGATTTTCTTAAATGCAGATCTTGCAAATAACAAGAGGACAGGGTGACTGAACTGAGGAGTAGCTCAACATTTGAGGACTCAGACAAACATTTCAGCAGGCAACAGGCCAGCCACTTACAAGTACAACCTCCCTTCCTTCATGTCAGCTTTTCGGCTAGTGACCTTAGTAGTTTACTTTAAGTCAATATTTACTTTAAATATTATGATTAAGTGACAATAATTTACCAAGATTAAAATGCAACTCTGATAAGAATGGAGCCAAGTATACACTAGAACACTTTCTACAAGAGATTCTCTCCAAGGAGCCTGAGCTCTGTTATGCTGAGATGATGTGCTGGGGGTGTTGGACCTGTCACATTCTCTGATGGTGTTCAAGGTGGATCTCCTGTAAAATTCATTACCTGAATTGTGCTGCTACAGCTGGACATTGCTCTCACAGGTCAGCTTCATGCTACAAAGGTCCTTTGAGCACTAAAGATGGTCACTAACGCCTGATCAAGGCTTCCCAGAGTAGCTGAAGCTGTTGCCACGAGGAGCTGGGGTGGCACAGGACTGCTCTGCCAGTGACAACAGTCACTGCGAGGGACATCCTCCCCCTCTTCCCTCCAGACTGCAGCAGTTGTTGCTACCTCAACTCTCTCTGAATTCTCTTGAATTTAAAATCAGCTTGACTCCTGCAGATGAAAAGTTCATAATGGCAAATCTTGAAAATTAAATTTTCTTTATGAAACATCTGGTTATAAGTTTTGCGGCTCTAACCAGAAAATCTAGCTGAGCTAACATACGTCTGCTAAGGAGTGCAGATACTGTGGTGGTTAGTAAATCCTTTGGCTAGAAGATGTCTCTGACAGTCTCTAAAATATTTGTTTCTCCTGCCTAATCACTCTTTAACATTTCTTACAATTGATGGGGTCAAGCTTTTCAACTTCTGTCTATTACACAAAAGCTGCTTTTTCATTGTAGCTCCTGTGAGGAAGTGGCACCAGTTTTGTGACCATTATTTATTATATCCATGAGACTGCCTAGCCAGTCCTGTGCTTCTCTTTCATGCCTTGCTTTATTCTTCAGGGAAGGCAATCAACGCTTCATTACCAAATATAAGACAGGGTTGAACTTTTCAGTGTTGTAATTAAGAGAGTGTCAGCATGAACACTATAAATTCCCTTCCTGAGGGATTTATGACCAAAATGTAAAACTATACTTCTAGTTGAAAAACTGGCTTTTCAGATCTTATAGTATGAATTGTGATATTTTAACAATTCAAGGGGTCTTTAAAAATTATAAGAAGGAAGTTAAACTGAAAAGAAAAAAGAATAAAGGAAGGAAGATTTTATTCTAGTGGTTAACCTTCTTCCTTTTAAACACACAGGCTTTGCTGGGGCAGAATCTTCAACTCAGAGAACTAATTTTCCCACACCTCTCCTCAGTATGTATCTACAGGCTTCTTTTCTACAAAAAAGGACTGGAGATGTCACCTGATAGTTTTCTGTGACTATGAGATCCATAATCCTTACAGGAAATTATGTTGTCTGCCTGGAAGTTCTCACTTTTGAGGTTTGATTGTTGGATGGTAGAGCTGCTGAATCTGATAATAAATCTGTTGGGATTGTGAGGAAGTCTGAGTACTCCTATTTTGGGTCTAGTGAATGTGCTGAGTAACAGCTGGTGTTTCTATGAGTTATTCTTTTATTGGTTTGGTTTTAAGGATTGCTTATTCCACCTGAGGTTATGTGGTTAGATCCAGCAATTTACAGGATTCAGTGTCATGATCCCTACTGCACCTGTGACTCTTTCCAACATAGATATTTTCTCTGGCTCTATAATGACTCTTCAGCTTTAAGAGCATTTTATCCACTAAGTCTAAAGTCATGCAAGAAATATTATTGGGACTGGGTAGGTTTTATTTGTCCTTCCAAAACACCATTGAGGCACAAACACAAGCATGTCCAGACCAATGTTTTTCTTTGCAGCACAGCTCTAAATACCATAAAGATGAGCAACTCTGTGCCTGTGTGGCTTCTGGGTTGTTCAAGGGTGGTTCCTGTGCTGGAGCTGTGCCATACGACTGGTGAGGAGACTGTTGGTACCCAGCCAAGCAAAGCAGAACCAGGAGGGGCTGCTGGGGCTGGTGTTTGCTGGAACTTGGATTCAGTGACAACAGATCCAGATAACTGCTGGATCTGACAGCTGACATGAAGTGAATACTGCCATCTCCTGCCTGTAAAATGCCCAGGATCACCTGCACCCTTCAGCTCTCTGTGGTGTGAATGGATGTTTGGGTATCAGCTTCTGCAGCTGGGGAAATTGGCTGCTTAGCTCTTGCTTTTTGCCACTGTTCACATAATTTCAAAGGCATCTTAAACATGAAACACTGAAGACTTTAAAGACAAAGAGCTAAAAATAATGTATGGCAGAGATATCCTGGTGTGATTAATAAATATTCTGCTTTTCTCATTCATTTAGTCCCATGGCTCCTGTTAGATGTTGTTCTGCGAATTTGTAACTGAGTCAGATGTTATAAAGAGATAAATTTTTCCCAGGTTAAACATCTGGAAAAATGTGAAAAGTCTTCACAATATAGCAAACAGTGATAAGATTGCAATGATTGTCTTTTCGCTTTGCATTTAAAATAAACCACACCTTTCCCAGGTACTGGGTTTTAGGCTTTTCTTCCTTCTGTGGTGGTATATTTTGAATGTGTTCTTCAGTTCTTTTCTGATAGCTCATACTTATTTGAAACCCATTGGTACTTTTGACGGTGATAAAGGCATGTTAGTTTGCTTTTGGGAAGAGGTTCCCAAATTGCTCCTACAGAAGATCTGGACATAATTGACATTGGCTTCTCCTTCTGTGTAGTAGGGTGTATTTTTGGTGGCATTTGCTGCAAAAACCCATTGCAGATCTCATTTTGTTTCAGTAGTTTCTGCACATATAGGATGAAAGTATCAATTAATGTTTGATTACTGTTCAATCATTTATAATGCTGACTGAAATGATGGAAAACTATTTTGCCTCTCAATAAAGTAGATTAGTCTATTAAAAGGTCTGTGCTTTTCAATCCCTTGTGCCAGCCACCAGTATTGGAAGGAGGGGAGATGAAGAATTATCTCCATGAAACTTAACATGAGCACTTGGGAATCAGCATTTGGAATACAGGACGGCACAGCCCTCGCAGAAATGGCCAAGATTTGCCCTGCAAATGCTGTGGCATCCCTAGCTTCAGGGCGTTTGTTTTGTTGTCTGCTGTGCTGGCATGACTTGCTCCCTGTGATGGCATTGTCATCCTGCCTGTGGGTGTAGGAATTTCCCCCAGATTTATCAGATTGGTCTGGGGCAAAACCAATGTATCAAGTTGAACGGCTGTACCTTCAAGCACCAGGGCTTGACCCGCAAGCAAGATGTCGTCCTACCACAATTCTTCTGAAACCCAGTCTGGGAAATACTTTTAGCACTTCCACCCCTAAACTGAGGTGCGATACAACTGTAGCGGATAACTTGGAGTCGATTTTACTTGACAAGGTAACTCCAGCGACAGTGAAGTTGTATGGCCTTTTCCAAAGGCTCGACCACCCTCCCCAGAGGAGCAGAACATCAGCTCGGAGCGGCGGGACAGCCGCCCTGGCAGGGGGGACACGGCGCCTCAGGGGGCGGCTGTGGGTCCGCGGGGCGGGCAGAGGGACGGGGCCAGCAATCCCGAGGATCCCGGCCCCGCTTGGGCGCTGAGGGAGCGCGGCGGGGCAGGGCCGGTGCCCGGGCGCTGAGGGGAGCCCGCGCTGTGGGAGCCCGGGGTGGCCGCGGGGTCAGGTGGCGCCGCCCCTTCCCGGTGACGGCAGAAGCGGAGCCCCGGGAGGCGCCGCGGGCCAGCGGGACAGCAGCGGGACGGCAGCGCCGGCACTGCCCCGCCGCCGCACGGAGCCCCCGCCGCCGCGCAGGTGAGGGCGGCCCGGGGCAGCAGCAGCAGCAGCAGCAGCAGCAGGTGCCGCGGGGCTGGGGCGGGGCGGCGGGTCCGGCCTGGGGAGGGCAGGCGGGGGATGCGCGGGGGCCGGGGTGCAGCGCAGGGCGAGGGACAGTCGTGCCAGGGGGCGGCGGGCACTTGGGCTGGAGGGGACGAGGGAGTCTGGGGGCTCTGCGAGGTGTCCAAGCCGCGCCGCACCTTGTGTCCGGCCGGGCCCCGCCGCAGCCCAGCCCGGCGGAGAAGAAGGAAGGAAAGCTCGGCAGTGCCTGACAGCAGCCCAGCCGTGCGCGGCCCTGCCCGGGCTGCGGGCCCGGCCTGCCCGGGCCAGGTGGGCTCCGTCCTGCGGCGGTTCCATTGCCCTGCTCGCCCCGCCAGGGCTCTGCGCGCTGCAGCTGCACGGGCCGTGCATCGATTGTTATTAATTATTAGTGCTGTGGGACTGCGCTGGTGTCACTGGTGGGTATCCATTTGTCGAGGTGATGTCCTCAATCCAAAGGCAGAGCTCGGGGGAGAAGATGCAACGAACCTTTTGAACCCAGAGCACATGGGGAAATTTAGAAATTGGCTGGAAACAAACTTTGGACTGCACTTCTTGGTTAACTTTCTGTGTCTGGAAAGCACCTGCTGTGTCATATTGGTGAAATTATAACAGACTGTGGATTCATCAGTGGTTATCTGAGATATTCTTTGCTAGTTGGTACATTTAGAACTTGTCTTTTCTAGTTTTTCCTCTCTGTTATCACGAAGAGAGTTATGAGCTGTACACTGATCTTCCGCTGAGAAGGTTTTGTTTGTTAAAGTCTGAAGTAAATGAAGTAAAACCAAGTAGACAGGATAGATTTAATAGAATTTGGTTTTTAGGGTTTTTTTTAATATTCATGCTCACTTGGTTATTTGCAGTGTGTCTTTTAGGCTTTTTAGTCCAAATCAGCCAGGCTCTTCAGTTAAAACCTATCAGAACAGATCTTACACAAACAGTAACAAGTGATCCAAGTTTTGCAGGATATAGTACAGGACACCTTCAAAATTTATCTCCTGTAAATCCTACAGTCAAAGGGAGACAGTCATGTCTGTGTCTAAGCTAGAGCTTGTGGCATGCTTTGGTGATTATTAACTCACTTGCTGAGTCCTGTAAGTGCTGCTGGATCTTTCCAACTGAAGTAACTTTTCAGCAGAAGAGCAGTGATGTTCTATTACACACAGCATCTTGTAGTTCACACTCTGCTGGGTTAGAGGCATCCAGGTAATGGGGTGCTCAAGGTCATCACAGAATTCTGCTGCATGAATGGGTAGAAAGATTGTTAATTCAGATAGTTGTGCAGTGATGGGTGTAAAGAAGGCTGGGGGACACCTGTGCATGAGTGTAAGCTGCTGATGTTTGAAGGCCTAATGCCAAGGGTTTCTGATAGTTCTTTTACTATTAGGCAGCTCTCTGTGATGTTTCTCTTAAACTGGAGCAGGTAGCCAAAACAGTCTAGGAGTGGTCAGTTAGGTTGATCAAATACTGTGATATTCTTTCCACCTCTAGTCAAAAACTTGGCTTATGACCTAGCAGTTAAGTTAGATTAAATCCACTGTTTTCTCTGTTTTCGGGAGAAAGAACTGCTTTAAAAGGGGAAGTCCAGTATATTATATTCAACAGAAACTGTTTAAGAAGCCACCTCTGAGAGGCAGTTCCTTTCTACTAAAGGAGTTATCTCTCAAAAAACCCTGCTGCATGGCCCTTTATTAAACACCTGTATTTAGAAAATTATTTTCTTGTTTTCCTAAATCATATTTTGTTTAACAGCTGTACCTTCTACTGTAAAAGGCAGAGCTGATGTATATTTTTATCATCTCTTGAAAAACTATACTCATTTAAAAGTTCATTTTTTTTATTATTCAGTATATTGTTGCACAAATGCTTAAACCTTGTCTCACATCACAGTACTTTTGTTTCATTATGATTTTTAATGAAAAGAGCAAAGTGAGAAGAGAGGGTTTCTATTTTTTTTTGTCAGTAAACATACACTGTTCAAATATTTTAATTTTTTTTTTTATTTTTTCCCTCCTTTCACTCCTTGTTTTAACAAATCATTGTAGCAAGATGGCCATGGCTGTCTTTTAAGGTTCATGTCTGTCATAATTTAAATGATTATCTGATTATCTTCAGGTAGGCTAAAAGGATCACTTACATTATGGCTAAAAGAAAATAAATCTGCTGTTGCTTACAATGCTTCAAAGTTGTTCACTCCCTCCCAGTTGTAGGATTAGGGTACATAAATTTTTTCAGTAGTATAATGAAAGAATACTCCATTTTTTATTACTGTAACAAGCCGATATAAAACACTAAATTTTGTGTATAATGATTTGCAAACCATGGAGTGGTTCCTGCTGAAGAGCTCTTCAAGCTCACGGTGGGCAGTGTAGAGCTAAGCAGAGACTCTTGTGGCTTCTTTGTTAACTTTGGAAAAAAAAAAAAGTGTTTATTGAAGTGGTAGAATTCAAAAAGGGATTGGAAAGATTGCACCGGACAGCTTCAAAGTCAGATTGCTCCTAAAGCAGCGGGTGACAGGACATTAAAAGGCAATTCAGTGCTATTAATGAGAGGGAGCAGCAAAGAGCAGTCAGGAGACAGTGACACGGGCTGAGGGGGCGAGGGCTGGCAGAAGTTACGAAGGGGAAGCGAGAAGTGCCACGGTCGAATTAGCCATGAACACGGAAACTGAAACTGCTTGTGATGGAGAGCAGTGGTCTGGGGAGAGAGGAAGAGAAGCAGAGGAGACGCCGTGGCTGCTGGCTGCATGCACAGAGCTGCTCTAAACCTGCCCGGGGATGGGGTTGGGAGCTGTGTGACAACGGTACTCATTCATGGGTGAAAGAGCAGCTTGCAGACCATCCTGTTTGTAAATAATCTCACTGAGGAGGAATCAGGCTCGTAATTAGCTGATGTGGTGATATGGGAGGTCAGAGAGCACAGAAACTTGCTCATATTTGGGAGATTTGCTCTGTACACATCCCTCTTTTGGCTGTTTTGTGCCGTGTCCCAAGTGTGTGCACACAAATATCTGCCACCCAACATGTGGGTAAGAAAAGGCAGACTGTGCAGGGGAAACAGAGCCATGAAATTTTAAAAGTGCAAACCCTGATGTTTAGATGTTGCCAGCACTTCAGTGTTTGTATTACTCATGTTTTCCCTTCATTACAATTTTCAAAAGGACAGTTGCCTGCTTTACATTCTCATGTAGGTCTCATCCATGTTTAAATTCTAACAGAGTGCAAGAGTTTACACCAGCAGATGCCCTCTGTGAAGGCTCTTTGTACCTCCTTTCATTATAAACCAGCAAGGGTTAATATTGGCCATGGACCTGCCTTGCATTTGCATGGGCAGGAGTCTCTGTTAGGTATCAATCTACATAAACGTGATCTTTAAAGAAATGAAAATGCTGTTTTAAATATTGAAATTTCTCCCTTTTCTTCCTTATGTTTTTTCTCTTCAGGATACTGAAGACTATAAAAGTTTGATTAAAAAGAAAAAAAATGCTCAGAAAGAATATAGACTATGGAGTGCTGCCTGAGTATGAGAAAAGCCAGATCAAAAGGACCTTGGAATTGGGAACTGTTATGACAATATTCAGTCTTAAGAAGAGCAGCCCTGAAAGAAGGACTATCCAAGTCATAATGGAAACCAGGCAGGTAGCATGGAGCAAGACAGCTGACAAGATTGAAGGTTTCTGTGAGTATTTGCCATGTGTACCTGGACTTGGAGTTACTAATAAATCGATGTACTTGTCAAATATTAGTTTAACAAGCTTTTTGTTAACATGAAGATTTTGGGTGAAAGAGTTTGGTAATTTGCTGAGAATATTTTGAATTGTTGTAATATAAATGAAGACTCTTCTGCAGCTCATTAATTAGGTATTTAACACTACTTAAATATGATTAATATGCTTTTATCCTTAGCCTTGTTCTCAAAGTTTTCATCTTTGAATATGATGGTGTTTGTGTTCTCTGAATTGACAGAGTGTTTTCCATCATTATGTCTTATAAATTCAAGTGAGTAATAATTCTTTACCACTTCTCTCTAAAAAAAACAAAAAAAGGACCAACCAAACACCTTCAAATACAAGAAAACTGAATTCATTTTGTTATTCTTGGGCTATTTGCTATCTCGGGATGGAAGTCATTATTTAGGACCATTATTGGGAAGCACCAATGACTTAGGAGAGCAAAGCTGTGAGATAAGAGGTGGTTTCAAGGCCCTGAGTTGGTTTTGGCTCTTCAGTTGATATTGGAACTGACTAAACCCACTATTTATAACAAGGTCAGGAAATAGAAGAGGTGTGTAAGGCTGGATAGGGCTGCAAAAACTGGAATAGAGGAATAAAGTGAGACTAATCCTCAGTTCTTATGAATACAACTGATGCCAAGAAAGGTCAGCCTGGGCTTTCTGTGATTTGTGGAGCTCAGGGTGGCATAATGTAATTACAGTGCTTGCATATGATTATATGGTAACATTTTTAAAATTATTGTGAGCATGAATTACTCTACAATTGCTAAATAGTGTTTGTCCTCAATAAATTAATTGAATAGTTTGTCTGAAGTGCCAGAATCATTTATTGGTCTGTTGAGGTGTGGATTTTTAGAAGGTTTTGGGGTTTTTTTTGGTAACTACATGATAAGTAAAAACCTATTGGTCTGTAAGGTTGCAAAGACAGGCACCGAGAATTTGTATGATTTTGGGATTGTCTGAGCAGTTTCTCTTCATGCTCCTGACTTAAAAATATTAAATCTCTGCTACTGTTTCCATTGATTCCTGTCTCATTCCTTGTGGAGACTGGACCTGCAACTGGAAATGTGATATAGAGGAAATAATGACTTGTTTTTATCATTGGTGGTGAAAATATGGTCTCATTCAGTATTCTGGGGAAAAGCAAACAGGTCTGGACACCCAATTAACAGGTACTCTGGATCATAATCTTTAATTGCCCCTGTTTCTTACCTGACAAATGAGGCTAATTATCCTTTCCTATTATGATGTGTGTGAATGCAAGTACAAGTGCATTGCTGGTACTGTGCCAGAAAAGAATCCTGAGAGGGCGTGTAGAATTCAGTGATGAGAGCAGTGCTTGAATATTGTTTAGCAAATAAAGCCTGGGGTTTGCACACAGAGCAATAAGATTAAAACACGGCAGAAAACGATCATTCAGTGAGGGAAAGAGACTCAGAGTTCTCTGACTTTGTGTTGAGGTCTTGTCATGGCCATTTGCCCAGAGGGGACAAATTTAAAGCTGGACAGACTGTGCATTCCAGATGTTGGGCTCAACTTTTTCAGTCCTGTCTTGTAATCACCTTTTATCAAAGCTTTCTGGGGGTGGTATGTGTTTGTGATAATAAATTAACTAGTTTGCTCTATGCATGGATTTCAATGCCTTTAAAAGAAGGTGAATGTTGTAATTTGATTCTTAAACCTGGGTGATCCAGCAGGATAATGATTTGGCTTCCAGATGCACAGGCAGTCATTGCTGGAAGAGGGAATATTGCTGCAGACCTGTGACTTACCCCAAATCTGCCTTTCCACAAAAATTGTAGTGCTGTAGCAGCGTTTTTAATTGAGCAACACTTCAGTGATGTGTAACGATGGGAACTTTAGGTCTGAAAATATGCCCTAATCTAAAGCACAAATATGCAAAATATTGTTTATTGTTTTAAAAAGCAGTGAATCTGTCCCAAAAAGCTGTATTTGCAGGTATTGTTCCAGAATATGGTATGAACAGTTGTTCCAACTCACCATGAACTGTATCTGGTCTACCAGAAATGAAAGTCACTGCAGTTTTAATTTGCTGACAGTGTTTTTGCTGAAGAGGAAGGAAGTATTTTATTTAGTTAGTTATTTGTATGTTGCTGTTACTTCTTTTGAGTGAGACTCAGGCTTTCTTTTTGCTTGAAAAGTGGAAAAATGATGGATTTGAAGCTTCTCTATTTGATAATTGAATAGAGCAGCCTCTTGAATATGGATGTGTATATGAATGACCTCAAATATATGCTGGTGGATTGTCTTGGCTTTGTGACAAATAAACCCCACATTTTTGGTTTTTGATTTTTTTTAAAGTCACTGAGGGTAGAGAATTATCATCTCAAGTATTATATTAATACACTTATGCTGTACAAAACCTAATATTCATGATGTGATCTTAATGGTTATTTGTGTGTGTGTCAGTCCCAAAAGAATTAATATTCAGTACGAATGGCAAAGTTAAGATGGTTTCCTGTTTTGTGTGTGCTATTTTAACTCAAGTTTGGCAACTGCTCTTTACAGAAGGCAGAAAACTCAATGTTTGCATCTGCTATGGGTTTGTGTTTCTAAATCAGATAGTGAGGAGAGTTCTTTAACTTTGGGACACAAAAATAGGCTGCTAATAGATAGCGAAGATGGGGTCCAACTTTTACACTTTATTTTAATACTCTCCCTTTGGAGATAAAGAAAGAAAAAGGGGTTTTTTTCTCTCCCTAACTGCCCTGTGTAGTGTTGGGAATTTTGGATATCATAGTGCTGATTTTCTTGCTGATGGACTGTAAATGTTTGAAGAACACTCAAATTCCTCTAAGCCAGAGTTGATTATAATTATTACAATGACCTTTTTCAAATTTGGTTAATATTATTTTGGAAGTGATTTAAGTTAAGCCTCACAATAACAAAAAGGCAGCTACTCTTATTCTGGAATAAATTGACCAGGGCAAGGGAGAGATGTAGGATTAGCTATACTTGCATAAATATTTACACAACCCCGTGGGCCCAAAAGTGGCACTGCTCTGTATTTTAAATTGCATTGCTCATGAAAAAGCCCCTTTTGTTGAAAACTTGCCAGCATATCTGTATAGAATAGAGAGAAAGAGTTGGTAAAATTAAGGCTATTTCCTGTCCAGTGCAGATGTGTTTCTCTGGATGAGAAACTTCAGAAAACTCTTCAGAAAACTCTTCCTAGATCCAGGTCTTTGATGTGGGAAGAAGTGAGGATTTACAGAGCGTAGGAAATCTGGTTTAAACAGTCTCTGTCTTCATTGTGTGGTTCAGACCATGCAGTGTCCAAGGACTGGAGATTTTACATTGACCTTTTGAGAGACTTGAGTTGCCATATACCAAAGGAATTTTTAACAGAAAGGAACTTGGGAGAAACCTCTGTATTTTCCCTTTAATGAAAGAACACAGGCTGTTTGTGTCCTTTAGAGAAAGAGGTGTTATTTCAACAGTAGATCCAAAGGCACTGGATTTCTAACTGTGCATGACACAAGTTTGGGGTGATGTTTTCACAGCCCAGTGTTAAGCAGTTAAATTCCAAGGTGAGTCTCACCTGTCTACCCAGATAGGCATTTGAGAGAATTAACTTATTTTTGCTTGAGAGAAGGGAAGTTTGGTTTCCTTGTACAGAGGGATTTGATTTGCTTGTTTAATTTGTAATGAACCCTTTTCTTGCAGAAACAAATCCCTGCCTGCTGGGTGGGTAACTGTGAAGCTGTGCCTTGCCAGCACGGGCTGTTGCAGTGTGTTGCCTCCTGATGGTTCTGTGTATTTTTATTGTGTATTTAATCTTTACCACTGTGTTTGGGTCACACACAACCGGGGCTGGTTCTCCCCACCTCAGATTGTCCCAGGCCACACCGTGGAGGGGGTTGTGCACCCTGGGACAGCAGTGACAGGTAAAGGGGACAGGAGAGGTGGCCAAGGGAGGGCAGGGTTTGCCAGGACTCTGCTGTGTGACTGACACCTGGGGTTTGCTGTCTGAGAGGACATTCCAGAACTCCCAAACAAGGCCTCCCAAATTGTGCTACAGCATTTATATGCACATGAATAAATTAGGGGCCCAAAGCTGTGATATTTAAGCTCTCAGAGCAAGCAGGTGGCGAGGTGTAAAAAATATGGATATTCCATTCTTTCTCAGATGCAAAGTGCTTTCAGGACAATTATTAAGGGAAAGCTCATGGTGGCTACAGTTGGATTAGTCACTGGAAAATGTGTGAGTTTCTGCATATTCTTCCAAGAATGCCTTGAGTGAAGGGATGATTCACAGCCAGGAAATCTGTGGTGCCATCCTTGAATGTGCAAGTGTGTGATTCTCTGTAATACAAGCATGCTCATTTCAAGGAAGATTCTATTTGGGGACAGAAGATGATTTCTCTGTTTCTGAATATCTAGGAATTTTATTTTATTTTTGCGGGAAGAGGTGACCTGCTTTTGTAAAATTGTATAAACCATATTTTAATCCCTTAATTTTTGGAAAAGAAAGCTCACCTGCTTTTTTCATGTTCTTTACTTAATGCAAAAGACTCCATAATAAAAATATCTAGTGATAATTTAATTGTGCAAGCTCATAACAAGAAATAGGTTTAAAGCATCAGAGGGCCATATTTACAAAAAGTTATATAATGTATCAGCTGTGAAACTGCTTTTTCTGTATGCAGAGCGAGAGGTCAGGGTGTAGGTAAGGCTGAAAGAGAAAAGGGAAGAGAAATGTTATAAATTTATTCTGAAAACTTTCTCAGAGGCTGAAGTACCTGGACTGGGGAGTGGCAGAGATGCAGACATCATGTCAGTGTAATTGCAAAATTTCAAAGCAGGGGAATAAAGGCTGTACTTAAAATGAAGCTTTTGGTGCTCATGGCACACCACAGTACAACAACAGCCATTTCTATTTTCTGCACCCCAGACCTTTATTAATGCAATAGGACTATATTCTATCATTTTTTCATTTATAACAGAAACCTATGTTTGACAATGCATAACGTTATTTTAGAATTAATGTGAACTGCTCATTTCGCACTGTCTTGCTGCTCTAGTTTTATGTGTAATATTTTCCCAGAGTTTGTAGGAAAAAATGACCACTTTTTAAACAAATTTGCCATCTCAAGGTCATTTAGCATTACTGATTTTTCATTTAACCTACAGAAAAGAGTTATCAAGTGTTAAGTTCACTAGAGATTTTCTTCCCTGCCGAAAAGGGGAGATTTTACAGAACTTGTTGTCTAAAACATGATTAAAAACTCAAACATAAAATGAAGTTGGATGTTTCACAGGTAAAGGGAATGTAGAAACTAAAAACAGACTTAGTAAATTCATGTTAAAAGTAGAATTAGAACCTGTGGAGCTGCTCTGTTTTTTCTCAATCTGTAAGATTGTCCTGGGCTTCCAGATTTTGTTACACTGCTAAGCAGGAATCGCTGGTTTCTGCCAAATGTTTCACCTGGATATTTAATGATCAAAGCTCATTACAGAAGCAGTTCATCTGTAATAGGGTCATGCAGATAACAGCAGCAGGTCAGGCCATATTGAATTGACAGGGTGAGGGGAAATGCAGGGATTTGTAGTTTAATTTAATGGCAACCTTCTGTGTGTTGCCACAGGCAGTGCTGTTCTACCTAACAAGGGTCAGGGTTTTTTACCTTCATTGTTTTATTTTGTGAATTTTATCCAGCAGCATCTTTCCCTTGAAATTAGATTTTGATAATGTTGTTTTTAAAATCTTTGCTAAAATGACCACCAAAGAGAGCAAATTTTGATGCTGTGCATCCTTTTGGCTGTCAGATACATTGGAGAACTTCAAAAACTAACACCTAAGAGAGTGTTCATGCATGTGGCTCACATTCTTAAACATTGATTTTTTTTTCCTGTATGTTAAACGGCTCATTCATTTATTTAGTAGAATTTTTAATATCAGTGTAAATTTGTAATGTGGTAGGAAACTTTTTTTTTCCCATTGGAGAAGATGGTATAAACATTTACAAATCTGTACCTCCCTGGGAGAAGTGATGAACACCTATATATTCTGGTGAGGAGTGTGCAATGAGTGCTTAATTTGGCTTGAATACTGGACTTGATCTTGCTGATTTCTAATAGGGACCTTTGTTTTCCTTACTGTTAGCAGAATTTTTGTCTGAATTGCCTCACTGTTTCAGACTTAAAGAAATAAATAATCTTAACTCGGATTGAAAACCCTGAGTCTCCGTTCTGTCATTTGCTTTCTATATTCTGAATACTGTTAAAGAACAATATGTCATTGCAAAGTGAATCCACTTCTTGCTCTTTATGGAGTGACTTCACAAAGGAACATTAAAATTCACTTTTTTTGTGTGTGTGTGTTTTGAAATGGCTGTATTTCAGTTGTTAGCCAGGGGATCTTTGTGTAAGTGTTCAGCTGAGTACATGAAGCTTGGTTTCTGTGGTCAAATGAAAAAATGAACATGTGTAGCCTCTAGCTCTTTTCAAATAATGTCTTCCCTTTAGCAGCTCAGTTCTGCAATGTCTGATGCTAACTTACAACAACCAGACTTCCTGTCATGGCCAGCCAGCAAAGCAGGGATGGAATGAACTGCACAGACCTCAGCACCCCTAAACTGGTTGATCAAAGTGAGTGTGGGTTGTAGGTACTCCATCCTTTTCCCAAAATCAGGACTATATGCCAACATTTTTGTTTTGTTGCATGGAGCAGAATGTGAACTTTTATTTTACATATGTAAATTTTACGCTATACTTACGCCATTTGGTGGAGGTGCCCTGTATTTTTTATATTAAAACTGTAGCCAGGTGCACAGCCCCTTGAATTCAGAGCTCAAACTGGGGAGCACTGTAACATGCTGCTGTACTGAGGAATCCAGTGAGAAGTTATGAATTTAGTAGCAATTTGTTGTTACTGTTCATGCCAGTACCGTGTGACCAGATGATGTAAAACCCTGTGGGTTTAAAAGGTGCACTTCTCTAAACCTTGTGTCAGTCACTGAGCTAAATCCCCAGAGGACCCCTTGGAAAGGTACTCACGGGTGCTTTCTCAAGGTGCACCACGCTGTCTCTCACGTTTCATCCTTGTAACTGTGTTTTCAGAAGTTTAGTGGCTTGTCTGTAATGACTTCCTTGGGCTGCTGAATGTCTCAGTAAACACCTCTGTTTATATGAGCTGAATTACTTTCCCTGCCACATCTGCACTGCCATGCTGCAGGACATTTCTGCTTTCTTGTGACTTTGTCCTCCGAGGGAAGCCTCACCTTGTTCCCTCTAGAGTCACATGTGATTTGTGTTTCATTGCTGCTCTGAAAAAAGAGGCTGTTAAAACACACCTTGGGTAGTTAATATTTAATTCTGCAGAAGTGAGAGCAGAGCCGTTGTCCTCACCATGAAGTCCATTTGCAAAGGATACTAAAGGCTTCCTTCATTCACTGGGCCCTCATTTGCACACAGCCTCTGTTGCAGTGGGCAGTTTCTGCCTTTCTAAAATGAAACCTACTTTGGAATATTTTGTAATGCAAATTTTTGGAAAAAAAAATCTGGTTCTGAGTGTAGAATGTTGCTATACGTATATACACATGAAAATGGAATTATATTCATAGAGAGAATGGCCACCCCATGTCTTAGTGCACACAGCTCGGGTGATCAGAGTCCCTTATTTTCTTCTTCAAAACATTGGCAGTAGTTTCCCTTAGGCCTTCTTGAGACTTACTGAAATAATGCTCACAGCATGACTTCTAACTCTGTAAGCATCCTCTGAATCTCCCTGTAGGCTTTGTCTTTTCTCCCATTAAGTACATGACTGAGCTCTGATCCAAGCACCATTTGTGGCCACAGACACTGAAGGACTCCTGGGGAATCTGGGCTTTGAATCAGGAGTGTTATTTTACAGAACTCTATAGTCCATAATGGCAGATTCAGATAAACTTTTACACTGTTAATGTAGACTTTTCTATTAAGGGTACCTTGATGGATTGACAGCCTCTAAGGTTTCTTGACCCATGCGTTTATATACCATTAGCCTGATTAAATTAATTGACAGCCTAACATTAATTGACTTGACCAAAGGTGTTCTTGCAAACCCACCTTCCTCCAGTGAACTTGGGTGGGCGCTTCCAGCTCACAGAAGGTGCAGTGTCTGGGTTTCAGCAGGGTCTGTTCCCTAACCCACCTGTCTGTTCAGGTGCTGGGTGGTTGTGTTCCCACCCAGAGGTGGCTGGTGGGTGACCATTGTGGTAGACAGATCCAGAACTTCTCTCTTTAAATAGCAGTACTGGTTGTTCTGTCCTGGAATGAGGAGCACAGTGTTGTTACAACAATGTAATGTTTTTTTCCCCCCACAGTTCTCCTCTTGACATAGTTTTCTACCTTTGGTTATCTTGTATCACGTCTTCCCCTCAGCTTGCACAGCACCTGCTGTAGTGAAATGCAGGTTCTGTTTTACCATCTACCTCCGAGTGTGAGTGGAGGAAATGTAAGAGGAATTTGTACCTGCAAGTGTGTGACTGAACATGATCACTGCTGCTGGGTTATCTGAATGGAGATCAGTGGAGATGCTGAGGATCAAAAGTTTATTGTTAAGTTCATGGCAGTAAAGAGCTCTGTCAGGTGCCCTGGAAGGCACTGAGCCATTAATCTGTGCAGTATTAGGGAAAGTAGCTGTGTAGAAGTGTAATAATCCACTGAATTACTGATTTGCCAAACAACACTCAGCAACAGGAGCTGAAGTTGGGAACTTCGGGCTCTGAACTGCCTCGAATGCTCGTCCAGATCAGAGCCTGAGACAGGGTAATTGAAGGTGCCTTGGAGTCTGGTCTCCTTAAAGAACCACTTGAGGGGGTTGTCAGAATCAATCCGTGACTGATGAGGCTGCTAAGGAGATCCTTTCAACCTGGGGAAATAGTCACCTAAAGGAAAGGATGAAATGTAAACTAATTGCGGGTTTCAGAGTGGCACTAGAGTTCTATAAACTGGCTGGGGACTGGCTGTGCTGGGGGAGTGCTCTCATTTTCTTGCTGCATGTGAATCAATTTCTCTACGGGGCATACTTTGATTCATGTTTCCTTAGGAAATGTTTTAATCTTCTTTCACCTTTCCTGTGCAAATTGCACCTGTAAGTATACTGGATTTGATTTAACTCTGCAAGATGCATCCATCCAGGTCTGTGCTTTTTTTTTTTTGGGTGTATCAGGCCCCAGGAATATGTGTCTGTGAAGCCAGGGCAGAGTATGGCTCTGCAACTTGCATGTGGGATTGAGAAGGAGGAAAGCTCCAGTACTTGGAAGCAGTACAAAAATAGTGTCTGAAGTGCTGTGCCTGCAGTTCTGGCATAGGTATGAGATTACATTTTAATTGTTCAGCGACAGATTGTGCTGTAAAAAGTTCACAGTAACGGAGTAACAACTAAATTGGTACAGTTGATTTACTAATCTGAGTCTGAAACGTTGCAAGCTTTTCCTAGCCTGCTCCTTTCTCAGTATAATTGGAATTAACCACTCTGGAGTTACTGGGCATCTCGTGGAGGGTGCCAGGCACCTCCAGACTACCTGTGGAGGACGCAGAGCTCAGTGCAAGACCAGAATTAATGCTTGGTATTCATATTTCTCCTCCTTTTGATTCCCTACATTGGCTTTTATTTCAGTAATGTAGAGTAATACGTCCTAACCAACACTATGAAATATCATTAGAATACATACAGGTAGTTTCTATTCATTTTCTGAAATGGTAATGTGTATTATATCTTTATTTCTGTAAAAATCTAAAGAATGCTTAACAGAACTTGCGTTTTGTACCTGTTTTATTTATTTTCTAAGGAAATGTAATGATATCTTGCCCAAATTTTGCAGGATGTATAGAATATGTTGCCTGAAAATAATAGGGATGTTAAATTTGAATTTGAGTTTTTTAATAGAAATATTTCTTTCTCCTCTCCTTCACCCAATTTTGTTCTCTTGCTGAGCCAGTCCTCTATTTCCTGAATGTTCAGCAATTAGGGTATAGTGAAACTCTTTCTGAAAAAGCAGTTGAGAAGCAATAACAGGTCTGTGCATACAAAACTCTTTGTGCCACGATGTATATACACACAGGTTCATGCAGGAAAATGGGATGGTGGGGTTAAAAGGCTGTAAAGCAAGGAGAAGGACTGTAGTGAGTGTGTGTAACTGAGGGCAGACATTGGGTAAGTTTGTGTGCTTATTTCAGAGGTCAATGTGAGGTAACAGCCCCTGGAAATGACAACAGCAATGCAGGTTGTGAAATCTCTTTTATCACTGCTTCTAGTTTGTACTTTGAGAGGGCCTTTTGTTGTGTAGTTCATGTGTGTGGACTTAAAGGAGTCTGAAAGGGAAGGTGTGATTCACTTCGAAGTTAAAACTGGGTTTTTCAGCAGGGATTTGTGGGTGAAGGGGAAGAAGAAGAGGGTTGCACTTACCAATGGTTAGAATGAGCCAGCCTGGTGTGCAGTCCCATGCCATTTACTGCAGCCATGCAACCTCCTCCCCTCTCCATTTGGGTACTTTCTATGTCTGCATTCTGATTCTTCTCTGTTGATATTCATGTAAATTTGTGGCTTAAGATGAACATTTTTAGATGGTGACATTTAGGATGGCAATTTGGATACATCTTTAGGGATCCAGGTGAGACTCTGAGTGGTAAGGGGATCAGAGTCATTATTAGGAGCTTTTGGTTCCTTGTTGTTTGAATTAGCAATTATTATTTAATTATAATTAACAATTATTTATTTTAGGAGTTTGCATATAAATTAGGGGTCTTGACCAATCAGATGTGCAGATCTTAGGAGATGTTTTTGTGGTTTGAGAGGGAGGCTGAGACATTAAAACCTCTACCTTGAGAATAATGATGCTTGGAAAAATTAATTAAAGAAAGATGCTTGTATCCTATGATTAGTTCAGGTTAACCTTTGAGGTCTCATTTTCACAGTGTAATTGTTTAATGACTGTGAGAAAGGAGTGTCTGGTAGAAGTTTGGATACTTTGCAGAGAATAAGAAGTTCCAAGATGAATTAATGTTTCATTATCAGGATTTTGTTGATGAACTTCCTTGCTTGTCTGTCCATGTTGGCATCATAGAAATGCAGCATTACACAGGTGGAAGCTTTACCATTGTTCAGTTTACCCTTGTCTGGCAGCAGAGCTCCTGTTTCATTATGTTGGCAATGGTCTTCCTTTACTGATGAGGTGCTCATTTAAAACAGGGGGTTTATATTGTGACATTCTTAAATGCATGGACAGAAACCCTCAGCTGTTTTCCCTGGATCTTGGCAGGTCTGATAACATATTTCAAGAGCAGCCATGAAATGTTTCTCTTCTCTCTTCGTCCTTTAGCTCGTAAGTCAAGACTGTCCAGAAGTGGAAAGAGCTGTTTATTCCTCTGGTCCACAGGCACAGCAAAACCACTTCCTTGGTTTTCTAATAAGTATCTTATCTTGAGAGCACACATATTTCTATTTCAGTGCTGTCTCACTCCTGTTCTGCAGGCCCTGTAGCCAGGGTTTGAAAGAAGGGAGCTGTCTTGGAAAAGTGTGTGCTAGTGCAGGGTTCCTGTTCTGCTGTGCTGCTGTGTTCTCTGGAGAGCAGCAGGTGAAAGTGATACAACAGGTTATGTTAAATAACACACATCTCTCTGGAGCTGGCTGTGAGGAAACTCCCAAACATTTTAATTATTAAGCTCAATTTTCTCTTTATACTCCAAATATTTTTCTTGAAAGTACCAGTGACTGTACTAGCTGACAAGGTTAGCTGGCTATCTAAGATATATGTGGGTGGGTTAGGTGGGTAAAGTAGAATTGTATCTTTTCTTTTTTGTTTTTGAACAGTTGTCATGGCAATTGGAAAATTACTTGCTCGGAGTTAATGCCATTTGTGAAATCACATTTTCTGTGACCCAAAGGGCCATGTGTATTCACCTTGTCCATGGAAAATCAGTGATAGTGAAATAATAAAAATATGCCAGGTTATTTTTCTTCTTCTGGTACTTTTCCACTGTTGTCTGTTACTATTTATTTGTGGATTTGTGGATTGCAAGCTGACAAAATTTGTACTTCTTGTCCAATACAGATCTGCATTTATATATATAACTATTTTATATGTGTGTGCATGCTTTGAGTTATCCATCTTCCCATTTCAGGCTCTGCAGTTGTACTGACTGAATGTTGTTTCCTTTCAGTGGATCTGATGGAAATAAAAGAAATTCGCCCAGGAAAGAATTCCAAGGACTTTGAACGTTGCAAAGCTAGGCACAGAGAAGAACACTGCTTTACTGTTTTTTATGGCACCCAGTTTGTCCTCAACACCTTAAGTTTAGCAGGTACTTTTATCTTTTCTTTCTTTCTTCTTTAAAGCTATCGATTGAACAATTCAAACACATTGATAGAACAGGAATGCACAGAACACTGTGGTTTTAACTTCTGCAGTTCAGGAGTGCACCAGATGCTTCAAATCTGGAGCCAGACCTTTTACTCAGCCCTTCTTGTCTGTGCCCTGCTGCATTTGGAGTGTCTCACTTTCAAGTGGCGGTCGTGCCAGTGTCATTTCTGATTTTTTTCTAGCAAGGCAGACTTTTGCTGGTTAAATAACTGCAGTAAGGTTTTCAGCACTGAAGAGCAGAGGTAACATTGCCCTCTTTAAAGACAGCTGTTCAGCGTGGCCAGAATATTGTCCTAACACTTTTAGTCTGGCCAAAATGATTTTGGATATAATTGCCATCAAAAGTTGCACTGCAGCTGTATCACAGAGATTTTCCGATCGTTTATGAGCAATTGCAGACTAATTTGGAAAAATGAAGTTTTAGTTTGGGTTGTGTGCATATCTGATAACACTAAACCTCTTCTAAATAAGTACTAGGGGACCATAAATAAAATAGGGAAAGTGATAAATTTAAAATGAAGAGATCTGTGTGAAACAAAGAGAATTTGTACCCTGTATCTGTAGAAAGGGTTGGAGCACTTTTTATTACAGGCAAGATTGTCCGGGGTCAGAAACCCAAAGATTTTGAAATGAGAAGAGATATGAATTTTTACAGTACAGGCTGAACACAATTTCTAACTACTTGAATTTACAAAGAGATTTCTTTTCTAAAAAGTTTGTAATGGGTCGTTGCTTTAGAACCATACAGACAATTTGTGTGGAGTCATAGATCTCTCTGTCCTGAGCAGGAGCATGCTTACCCATTTAAATCTTTAACTTAATTGTAAAATGTTAATGTGAGAAAAGGGGAGTCCTTTGTAAGTGTTTAAATACTGACAGCTTTTATTGTTTTATTATTTATGGGATGGATTTCTTCTAGATTGCAGTATTACAAGACAAGTTTTTTGCAGGTAGATGCTTTTGAAATGAAAGACTGCTTGTGACTAATCCATTCTTAGAGGTCTTTAAATAAGTTTTACCATTGTTGACTGAAGTCTGTGAAAATTTTAAGTGGCTGTGCTTACGTGCAGCTGTGCCAGGGACTTCAGCTTGATTTCCTCTGACAGCCCCCCAAATCCCTCCCCCATGGCAGTGCTCAAAACAGGCTCTGCCAGTACTTGGAAAACACTTGGTACCATGAGCTGTTGCTGTCATGCTGAACTGCAGAATAACATGATATAACTTTCAGTTAAGGGGGAAATCCTTTTCCTTGTTGAAAGGCTTTGTCGTGGTTTCTTAAAACAATATAAAAGAATTGTTCTTTGAAGGGAATGGTAGCTATCATAAAGGGCAGAATTGTCTTGGGAGAAGAATTGGTTTGGCAGTGGTAGTGGGTGTTCTTTCCAGAATTGTAACTAATTGAAAAACATTTCCATGGGGAGCTGAGGCTGGGCTGCAGCTTCATCCTTGGGGGATAAAGCATTGTTTGAAAGTACGTTTAAATAAAATGTAATCTTCACCTTTTGAGAAACTGGTTTGCTTTGAAGGCTGATAAAAGATTTCAGCTCCTGTGTGAAAATAATTTTTCAGAGCTGGTTTAATTGAAGAGTGCCTTCATGAAATTTCAGAGCCAGCCTGCTAAATCAAGGGGGCTTTGCCCAGCTGGGGGCTGTAAAGATCACATCTCATGCAAGGTTCTTTCAGCTTAGCTGGTATTTCCTAGGGAAAGCTGTGCCCAGCAAGCAGTTCCTCATCTTGCTTCTGTTGGGTTGAAGAATTATCAAATGCAATAATAATAAATGATGAGAAAGACTCTTCTGGTTTGGGAAATGGAAAGGCAAACTAAATTTTAAGCAAAGCAAAGCACTGATATACTAATTTGCAGGGTTGGGAGGAAGATGTACCTGGCTTCTAGCTAGGCCACATAAGGAATTTTAGACCTTTTTTTTGACTTGTGTTAAAATGTTTTATATATGCTACACCACTTTTGTACATTGCTCCCTTTCTGTTTGTCTTGCAGAAATTTAGTCTGGAACAATCTGTGTTGAGAGGCACGGTTAAGATAAATAGAAGGTGATTGTGTCAAAAGCCAGTATATTGCAATTTTGTTGTAGGTTGCTGGGAATATAATGAACCAGCTTTATGCTATAACAGTACTGAGTTGTTTTGCCTGTGCCCTTCAAGTTGCTCTGATCTAGGTCCTGGGCTTTTGCCACTTTGGAGACAGAAGATAAGAAAATGAATTTTGGTTGTGTTACCACAGGAGCTCAGCAGTAGTTTTATAGTGTTTATGCTGAAATATTGAAATTTTTCTACTCTGATAAACAGTCTTCTGAAAGCAGGTATTTTTTGTCAGAGCTTACCTACTCCCAAATTTATGCTGTTTTTCAGTAGTTTCATTTGTAGCAACATGAAGCTATGCAATGAGATTTATCAAAGAGGAAGACTAGCAGCTTTGTATACTAGAGTTTATCTAAACAAGTTATATCTTGGTTTTGTGTTGATTTGGTTTTGATGTTTACCATAGCATATTATTTTTTTCAGCTGACTCTAAAGATGATACTGATAAATGGTTGTGTGGCTTGAATATCTTGTATCAAGAAGTCATGAGTGCTCCCACACCTGCAATCACAGAGAGGTATGTGGACATATTTTCACTTTGTGAGACTGGGAATTGAAAGGGGAAAATCTGAATGAAATTTCTAAGGTGTGACAAGTGGTGCTTGCCAATTACTAAGAACACTTTTCAGTTAGTGTATGACACTGAAACCTCACATGGAAATTCTCAATGTCTGTTTTGCTACATAGGTGCTCTGGAGTCACTCTCTGCTTCATACACTAATGTGAACTTGCAATTCACCTTGTTCTGTGCACCCAAAACAAAATCTCTTCATGAGATCACAAGTGCAGCTGGTGTTTGTGTGTTGGCTTCTTGGAAAATTCAAGTCAGCCATATGAAGGTGAAACTGCACCTTTATCCTTCAGAGGATGTTGTGTGTGAAACTGCTCAGGCTCAGATTGCCAGTTCTGTGGACAAGGTTTCAGTAATGTCTCCATACCCCATTGCTTTTCATCACTGCTGGCATTTTTGTTTGTGGCCCCTGCTGGTAGTGAGGATATGCTCTGCCCTTGCTTGCTCCCTGCCCAAATTGTGGCTTTGACACTGGTGTTGTCAAAAAAGAGTAATTCCTGCTCAGGCTGGAGGTCAGCTTAGCAGTGAATTAATCTTTTGGATCAAAATTGTGTATGCATTTATTTACTATTGGTGCAACTAGAAGTATTTTGCTGTGCATCTAAAACTGACATGCACATGTAATAAGGATTTTAAATTTCTCTAAACCTCTCTCCCTTACCTCTAGTTTTTAATTTTTATGCATCTAACAGATATTTGAGCCAGCAGCTCAAAGATAAATCTAGCACAAATCACTGACTTTGTGGAGTTAGTCCAGTTTAGATTAGCTGAAGTATTGGCTGACGTATTTATCCTCTTACTTTTTGCAGCTTCTGGTTACTCATTCTTTTCTGTCCTGCCCACCCTTCTCCTTCCTGTATTGTTTATGTGCTTTTAAAATACAGCAGAAAAGTACGTATTTACAAATGTGGTTGAAAAAACTGGCTGGATCCTTGAATGCTGCACTGGTAATGTTTTTGCTTTCCTAAAAGAGATTAATCTTAAGACTTTTAAGTATTTCTATTGAGTTTTGTCTATGGATTTTGAAATTTCAATGGCTGTATATTCTTTATAAATCTTAGATTTTTTTCTCTCTCTCTTCTACAAGCTGGCTGAGAAAGCAGATCTATTCTGTTGATCAAACTAGAAAAAATAGGTAAGAAGTTCTGTCTTTTTTCAGATTTTTTTAGTGAATTTTTGTTGCAGATTCTAACATGGAATGCAAAGAAATAAAGAATTCATTGTCCAAAAAGTGGACTATGAGATCCCCGAAAATGGCATTTGCCCTTGTTTTAGCAACTTAAGTTTTGCCTTTTGCTAAATACATGTTTATAGCATTCCCTCAGGTTTATTTACATGGTATAATGAGGAAACAAATGATGACTACTAAGTATTGAAAATTTTAGCCTGGAATTACTTTGCCAGAATGAGCAATGTGTTATTGTAGAGACTGAGCAAATGGCCTGGGCTTGTCTGCCATGCATTTGAGCAGACCAAAGCCAAGGAAACACGTCTGACCTGATGCTTCTGATGTGAAAGAAGTCCCAGGGGTTCTAGCTCCCATTGTGATGTGTGGCTTCATGTGTTTGAGTTTCAGTAGCTCCTTTCAGGTCCATGTGTGATGTGGCTTTGTAGCTTTTACATGCAAAGGAGACTGTTTTTTAAAAAATTAATTCAGTTGCACACCTCTCCTTAGAGTTGCCAGAAATCACGTGACACTGAGAAGAATGTTAACTTTTCCTCCCTTCTCTGTTATATTTCACCATGATTTTTCTCTTTGTCTGGAATAT
The DNA here is from genome assembly GCF_021018805.1 of Prinia subflava. NCBI lineage: Eukaryota > Metazoa > Chordata > Aves > Passeriformes > Cisticolidae > Prinia > Prinia subflava. Next base: position 16,985,944 of record NC_086259.1, read on the forward strand.
GCATTTTATTCTAAAGTAGCAAAGCTCATGCTTTTCCTTTTGTGAGCACCTTTTCCCAAAAGCAAACTGCAGGGAGGTGTTTGATTGTGTGACTGAGCTGTGGTATTGCAGGAAATCACACCCCTGTGCAGACAGCCTGTGGCACCGTGCAGGGTGAGCTCAGACCCCATTTCAGAGCTGTGTTTCCTCAGCTGGCCACAGGCCCATCTTTACTGGGTATTTTACCCCCTGATGCATTTTGAGAGCTAACCCTGCAATGGGTGTGTGTTGTCAGGGTTCACAAAGCAAAAGCAAATGTTAGGATGGAGCAGCTGTGGTTGGCAGTAGGTGTCTGCTGAAGAAGTTTCATTTGTTGCTTCAGGATTGGTTTATTGCTACAAGGCAGCTTGGTTGGGATCAAGGAGACTTGCACTGTGGAGAGAGCAGTTTTTCCTTCTCTTCCTAGATGATTCATGCTTTGAGGAAAATTCAGGAAAGGAGTTTGGACTGAGGTCTGTTGTGTTCAGGGCTGTGGTTTTTAGGGAGGTTAATTGTAAAGGTTAGGCTGCCAGGCAAGTCCTGTTCCACAGGTTGAATTCTTTTCCAGTGGTAATGAAGTCCCAGCTCTTTGTGTTCTCTTGCACTTGTCTGGCCAGAGGAAATTGCTTGTGCTTGGTGTTTAGTGTACAAATGGAGTGCTCATTCTTGCTTCTAATGGTGTTTTTTTCCAGAGGTCTGGCGACAAGGCGGAAAGCCAGGAATTTCCTGAGTTCTAATCTGGCTTGGGCATGGACTTTGGCTTAGTTCCTTCTTGCTTTGCCTCTTTCCCTCTTGCACAATGGAGATGAGAATATCTCATGGGGTTGCTGCTTGCATGGACACTGTAGAATGGAGGTGTTCCTTTCATCCATGTACTCTTTGGTTTTGTTGCTTTCAAGCAACTCTGTTCTGACCCTGTGTTTGCAGAGGTTTAATGGCTTCTGAATTGTCCTGTAGGTCAAGGCAGAGTCCCTCAGTCTTGTTTTGTATTTCTTTATTTTTTGTGGCCTTCAGCAATAGGACCCACAGGTCTTGTACCTGTGCTCTCTTGACTTGCTGCCTTGCTGTTATCTAGAAAACTTTGGTTTTTGAAGTGTTGCTGGCATATCACTGGCATTCTGAAATTCTGCAAAAAGAGTCACCAGGTTTGTGTAAATGGAACTGGAAGGGAAGGCTTGGTTGGGAAAGGAGAATGAGATCATGATCAGATGTTGCAGAAGGGAAGAGTCTTGCTGCTGCAAATCAGCATTACCAGACCGAATAACACTGCAGAAAAAGGTTAAAATGGTGTTGAAAATTGGTGCTTTTTATTTTCTGTTTGTGCTCATCTGTTTGGTACAGCCTGTTTTCTGTGTCTGTAATCCATTTTCAGAGGAAGGAAGAAAGGCTGCAGTTTATCTGAACTGTGTATAAACATTTGAGCTGATCATGTGGATCTGATTAATTGCTGAGAGAAATTCTATGTAACGTGGTTCTTTTAATTCCAAATTAACTGAACTGTCTGTTCCTCCATGTCTAGCTTGCTTCCATGTAGGTGTTAAGTTTATATAAGTTTACAGGTATGTGAGATGAGCCCTACCCAAAATGTCTTAATAGTCACATTTTTGTGTTGATAAAAAATATACGAGTAGCTGACTAGACACAACACAGCTGTGGTGATTTTGCTATCTTTTGTTTTCTCCTTTTTTTCCCTCAGTATCAGTCTTAGAGAGCTGAAAACTGTCCTTCCCCAAGTAAACTTCAAAGTGAGCAGCATGAAGTACTTGAAGGATAAATTTGCGGTAATTACCTGATAACTTAATTGTGTTTGGTATTATCTAATAAGTGTTGATGTTTCTTTAAGGACACTTCCTTTTTTTTGATTCCTATCATGTACAGTTAAATAGATTATCTTGATTAATTTTTCGGTTTGGCTTTGCCTATATCTGAGGGTATAAGAAAATACAGACATAAATGTTCCCTCTTTTCATTGTGTGGTTGACCAAAGCCAACACTGGGTTTTGAGCTCCAGGACTGAGCAAGTACATAGAAAAATATTTTATCTTTCTTTTTCTTCTACATGAATTTCATCTTAACTTTTTTTTTCAATATGATCAAATAATAACCTCTTCTCTCCAACTAGTGCCAATATTAATAACTCTTGAAAGTCATTCCATTCCTACAGGAACCTTGAATATCCCCACCCTTTCCTACCTTTCAACTCCCCATTCTTAAAGCAGACATTCTTGCTTCTGCTGCCCCAGCTAACGAGTAAATGAGGCTCTGCTTCTCTCTTGGTTGTGGAAATGGAGTGAGGGTGCAAAATGCAAGGCCAAAGAAGAGGGCTAGGAGCACCCTAAAATAAATTTAAATAATTAATTAAAAAATACAAATGGGTAAAAATAAATGAAGTTGGAATAGAACAGACTGTGTGAGAGAATGCCAACTGGAGTAAGAGTAACTTGTCCACTGTTCAAGTACAGTTCAGGGAGTTCTAAATTCACCGTGTGCTACTTTCTGTTGTAGGAAATAGGTGCTCACAAGGAAGAGCTTACTTTTGAACAATTTCATTTGTTCTACAAGAAAATCATGTTTGAACAACAGAAATCGGTAAGCTTTACATAAATGGTCTTCATACTGTTCAACTGCTGCATCAGAGTAGTGAGAGCTGATTATCTTTTTGTTCCTGATTTTCCTTTTTCCTCATTCTTGTACCAGAAAAAGAGTGCAGTGCTGTGCTCGATGTGGAGATAACAGTCACTATCAGCAATTGGCCTAAGGAGATAAACAAGTCATTCATGCTGCTTCTTGTGTGTTCCTGCTAGAGATAGGCACAGATATTAGTGGGTTTTTAGGAGGAATTCTCTTTGTGGGTTTGTTCAGGATGCTGAATGTCTTTTCATGAGGTTTGGCTGGTATTTTTTACTGGTAGAAGCAATTCCATATTCCAGATTACCAGCAGCAAGTCCATTACAGGACATGCATCAGACAGCCCTTGGAAATGCAGTGGAATTACATTTAGCTAATTTACTACTACTGTTTCCTTGTATTTCCTGTACAGATTCATGAAGCTGGTGGAAACTGCATACTTTTAGTGACTTTAAAAGTTAGGAACCCTTTAAAACTGTGTGAAAACACATAATTTGAAATTACTTGCGTGAATGTTGACTGTGTGCTTATTGTGGATTCAACTTTGATTTTGCAGATGCTTAACTAGAAGCTTCGACAGTCAAAGTCAGTGCTGAATTTCTGGCAATAGAGCCTGTGCTGATTAAAAGTGATGCTGAAATCATGAAGTGAAGTGATAAAAAAACCTAGATTAACTGACAGGGTTTTAGTTTTGGCCATGAAAATCCTGTTAATTAGCTTGAGCAAAAAGCTGAAGAGTAAAGCACACAGTAAGGAGCCTCTCTGATGTCCTTAAGCTCCTGTTATTGCCCTGTGTGAATCATTGCAAAGAAATTTCTCAACTTGCTTACAAGTGCTTTGGGGCACTTGATAAGTTTCCTGCAATATCTGACTCTACTGTGCCAAGCTAGAAACAATTTAGGCATTATAGTCACTTGAATAAATGTGATGGATGATACTTAATTCCAGTTTTTCTGGGATATCAAACAGTAAAAGCTCCCCAGAAATTTGACTGTTTGTATAAGGTACTTTATCAAAGCAAGTATTTTGTCAGAGAATTGTGTTCACATTGAAAGGCCTGAAGTGCAGTTGTCAGCCTTGGCAGTAATGATTTTTCTTATGCCTTTAATTAAAAATGTGTCTTGCCAACTTATGTGCAACTTCTCTAGAGCAGACAGGCATTTATGTCCCCTTTCCAAACCAATGGACATTATTAGATGGACTTAGATAGAAAATTGGATATTCTTTTATTATTTATATTTTTCCCTTTTTTTATGTTTGTTGTTTTTGTTTGTTTTTTGTTTGTTTTAAGATTCTTGATGAATTCAAAAAGGATTCCTCTGTTTTCATTCTTGGGTGAGACTCTTCATTTGTATTATTTTTCTGCCTTTTCGTGTGGTTGTAGTGTTGCAGGATTGGTTTTTAATTACCTCACTGGGGCTTTTTGTTTGGTTTTTTTTTGTTCTGATGTTTTAGTAAGTGAAAAATCATGAACATTTTTGGATTCAGAAAGGTGAACTTAAATTGGAAGTAAGTTCTTGTGATTGTTTTTTGCTTTCTGACTACAAAAATGGTATGGACTGAAGTTGCCTGTCTTCTGATTTTATAAAGAACTGAACAGAGCTACAGAAGGACAATTTGGTGGCCCCCTTTTTCAGAAGATTTTGTTCTATCACAGTGATTAATCTAAATATTACAAAGAAGGAATTACTTGTGAAGTGTGACTCTGTGATAATTTAAAAGAAGCTTTTCCATGTGCCTCAACTAAACTTACCAACACCCTGGTCAAGTTAATGCAGCTTGTTTGCTACAAAGCAATGACTACAGATTTGGTGCTTTTCCCAATGAATCCCTCTCAAAAGTACATCGAGAATCCAGGAGGCTCAAAATACAGTAATTGGATAACACAGTATTACAAGCCTACTCTAAATCCCATTATAGAAATAATTATAAAATTATTATAATAATTTTACATATTTTATTATAATTTTATTATAATTAGAATGATACAGAATTATAAAAAGTCTCTTGCTGGTGGCAGCACCTTTATACTGTAAATCCAAGATACAAACCCATATCATCTTCTGCTGTAACATTTGATTAACCTCTCTTATTTCTTTAGCTTCACTTTCTCTTTCTTTTTTTAAAGAAATACTGACCGTCCAGATGCTTCAGCAGTTCACCTCCATGACTTCCAGAGATTCCTGCTACATGAGCAGCAGGTGGGAAGGTTACACAAACACTAAACTCATTTTCTTGAGGTTATATCACAGAATTCTGTGCTCATTAAAAGGAATTGTGAAAATTCAAAGAATATGATTGATGCCACTGTAATACTGGGCCTTGGAAAGATTTCTCCTTTGTTGCCATTGAGGTCCACAAGAACTATTATTTTTCATCTGCATAAAGCCTCTGAAGGTGCACCAGAGGACAAGAGGAAGGACAAAGTAAATAAGATTTTAACAAGGCTCTACCTAGTCATGTACATAAACAGACAAGGTTAGAAGTAAATGCTGTGTGCAGTCAGAGATGAGTGCCTGCCCTGGTCACTGCTGCCACCAGAGCAGCACTGGGGTAATTTCTTGGCCATGGCCCCATTTTTGGTGCCTCCCTGCATTCCAGCCAAAGGTAATTTCCTGTTGAATGGAGCCAGTCAGAGGTCCCGTGGCAGCAAGCAGATAAGGATGAAGGCAGGGATTGGAATGATGTCTTCATGGATTTCTATAATGTTATTTAGCACCCCATGCAAAAAAATGGTGCAAAATGTGCTGGGCACCGCTGAGCTCCAGGTTTGCAAATGAGATTGAAAAGTGAGACCTACATTTCCTGTGTAAGCTTGCTACTTTCTTTTTGTCCCAATTTCACTATTTTCAAAGGATGTTCAGATTGCATTTAGAAATGAGAGAGATTACAGCTAAGGCATGTCCAAGGAGGCCAGCTTTTTTTCCCTGTCAGTGCACATATGTACTTATGTAGTGTGTATCTCTCTGCAGATCTCTCTGTTCCTTGCTTGATTTTTGTACTGAATAACACCACTTCTAACATTTCTTTTTTTACTGTATTGCAATTATCTGAAGGAATCTTGGGCACAGGATCTCAGTAAAGTCCGAGAACGAATGACAAAGTTTATTGACGACACTATGAGAGAAACTGCTGAGCCTTTCCTCTTTGTTGATGAGGTGAGATAATGGTACTTTGCAGTAGTTCTCATAGACTTCTTTCACAGAATTTTCACTGGGTGGCAGGACCTCAAGGCCCCTCTTGCTGCATTGTTTGGTTTATTCTATTCTCATAGGGTAAAAATGTTTAAATTTAAAGTCTCTCTTTTTGTATTGTAGTTCCTCGCTTACCTATTTGCAAAAGAAAACAGTATTTGGGATGAGAAATATGATTCAATAGATGTGCAGGACATGAATAATCCTTTGTCCCACTACTGGATTTCTTCCTCTCATAACACGTAAGTTACCCTTGTCTATTCCAGTTCAAACAAACACAGCAGTGTGAGAAAGACTGTAAATTATGCCAGAAATGTGCTGTATGGATGTGTGAAACCTTCTTACAGTGTGGTATAAATGTGGCAAATAGAGTTTCTGGGTCTCTTTTTTCCCTTTCTCATAAGATCTTACAGGTTTTGACATATAACTCAGGTCAGCTGCCAGAAAACCTAAGTCTTGTTAAGTAATAAAAAGTATTGAGTTGAAACTGTCCTGAAAGCCTCTCTCCTTTCAAAAATTTAAGTTACTGAAGTGGCTTCTTTTTTTTTTTCAAGCACCAGTAGCCTCACTGACCTCATGTCAGAATTCATTAGTTGTACAAAGAATGTCATGATGAATTTGAAGTATCTTCAAATGAAGGGGATTTGCTCATCTGGCATTGTAGTGGAAAAAAAGATGTAAAGTGAAGGAGGAGAGATGAGCAAATAAAATAACGCAGGGAATGCAATAAAGTGCATATGGATATAGCAGGTGTATTTTGAAGTATAAGGTGTGATATTACTCTAAATACCTTCCACATCCCTCCCACATGCTCATGCATGAGCATGGTGAGGTTTAGGTGGGTTTCAAAGCTCATGATTTGCTCTCTAGAAGGATGTCAGAGTTGGTTGCTGTTTAGATTGAGCCTTTAACCTCCTATAATTTGGTTCATTCAAAAACCTGAGAGCATCAAGTTCAGCAAAGTCTGGTTCTTCCACCAGAATTAAAAAAAAAAAAAACAAACACCACTGACAAAATGACAACAAAAACAATCAAAACACATTGTCCACAATAGGAAGCAAAATGTCACCCAGTGAGTGAGTGAGAACTGGTTGTAATTGATTGCCTGTCTTTTTTAACAATTCCTTTTACTCCTTAGATACCTGACAGGAGACCAGCTTCGCAGTGAATCCTCCACAGAGGCTTACATCAGGTGCCTCAGGATGGGATGTCGATGTATTGAGTGTGAGTAAAGAACTCATGGAGTGGTTTATAACACATTGTCTGTACAATTAGTTTCCCCTGTTACCAAGAAAGAAAAAAGAACTGAAATTAAGAACTGTTTGTTTTCTGAAATTGAAGTTAGTCATATAAAAATCCCTGATTCCTTAAATTGTTTTTCTTATGTCTCACCAATGCCTCATTCACTTCCTCTGATTCTTGTTACCAGGCAGTTTTAAGAGAGTCTTCCTAAATCTCCCCTCACTTTACAATAAAAATCCAATCCTGAATCAATATGAAAGCTTAGGAATACTTGTGTAGCGTAGATAGTTTATTTGCCTTCATTGTAATACAGACAAGCCTAAAGCAGAGAGATTTTTGTGATGTGGTGCCTCTTGTCATCCTGTTTAACTTGCTTGTAAATCAGTTAATGTCTTTGTTCTCCAGCAATTGTGTATGTGTCTTCAGCTCTGTGCTTGTGTTCCTTATTGAGAATTTTCACTTTAATTTCATGTTGTTTATTTGACTAATGCAGGATGTATGTCAAATTAGAGTTTCAGGGTTGAAATCAACAAAAGACAGAAGCTCTCAGCTTGTCACTTATTGGAGTGTATTTATCCCTGGAAAATTACTGTAAACTAGTAGATTGACACTATAGTTGCCTGAATCTCTTATTTTCAGGTTCCCACATAATAATGCTTTGGGGAACATTTTGTACTTTATTTTATTTGTCTTGCTTTTACTTATCTAAACTCAGTTTCCTCTGTGAGAGATACAAATTTATCTGATAGAATGTTGTATTAGAACATTACGATCTATGAATCTATATGGAACACTGAAGTTTTGGATGTGTTCTTCTTACCAGAGTCATTTAAGGAGCTACCTGGTCTCTTACTTTTCCCACTGCTTGTGTTTCCTAGTGGATTGCTGGGATGGTCCTGATGGGAAACCCATCATTTACCATGGATGGACACGGACAACAAAGATCAAGTTCGATGACGTAGTGCAGGCAATCAAAGACCATGCCTTTGTTACATCTGTGTAAGCTTTGTTTTCCTTCAGCCTGTTTTCATATGCTTAGACCCTTCTGAACTTAATTTCTCTGTAATCTAGAGCAAAAAGCAATCAGAGAATAATGGATTCCAGAAGCCTTCATTATTGCCATATGTGGGTGTTTAATAGATGCTGTTTAGAGGAAGAGTCCCAGTGCATAACCATTTGTTGCTATGGAAGATAGTGAGTGCTCTAAAGTGGTTTCCAGCTCCTTTTCTGGGTCTTCTTTTATTAAGTTGAAAGTGAAACTTCAAATGCTTAATAGTATGTCTTAAATCTTTTAAAAATTAAGAAAATAGTACAATTGACAAATAATACATCTGTCAGGTGGTGTTTCTGTTGTAGGGAAGGTCTTAGCTGAGAAGATACAGAACTCATAGCATGTCTCCTGAACTGGTAACATCGGTTTAGGTCTGCATCTCTGCTCTTCTTTAACTTGTGCTGAGATGTTCTTAACATGAAAAATATTACCCAATAATTGGGGAAGAAATCAAGCTGTCAGTGTCCTGTTTTTCCATGTTACCACTTGGACACAGAGAGGCAATATTTTCCCATGTGGATCAGTGTCTATGCAGGAACTTTGAGTAGTGACAGTCTTAAGATGGGATGCATTATGGTTTCAGACTCTTCTCAGAATACATGTGAAGGAAAACAGACATGATTTTGAGGAGAGGAGAAACAAATTTTCACATAATGGTGCTTTAGCAGTGAAACTGTGCTCAAAGAGAACAGCTTTGGAGAATCTTTATCCTTATTAAAAGGATATTAAAATCTTGGCTGGATAAAGTTCTGAACAACTTGATCTAACCTAGGAACTGGGCCTTCCCAAAGAAGGGATTTGAATTAGATGGGCCTTCACAGACAACTCTGTCATTGCACATCTGTTATTGTTTGTTGTGTCTATATCTTCCTTTTGTCTTCTTCTTTCCTTTAAATATTTTCTCTCATCTGGGGGCTGAGGGAGGGCGTTGTCTTCCTTACCTTGCCAGTTGTAGCAAAAAGAAATTGTCTTCATTCACCTTGTTTTTTTCCACCAAAGATACCCAGTCATTCTGTCAATTGAAGAGCACTGCAGTGTGGAGCAGCAGCGACACATGGCCAAGGTGTTCAAGGAGGTGTTTGGGGATCAGCTTTTGATGAAACCTGTTGAAGCCAGTGCAGATCAGCTCCCATCACCAACCCAGCTGAAAGAAAAAATCATCATCAAGGTAGGCTTGCTTTGTGTGCTGGGAGATAAAATAGGAGAACAAGTGCAGGATACTGAAATACTGTTCCTGACTTCACAGATTAGTTTCAAGAAACCCCTTGTTTCAAGTATTTAGTGGTTATATTTGGCAGTAATGTACAGTGTTCTGTAAAACTCTGTATTAAAGAGCTTGCTCTTGGTTTTCTTTGCAGTAAGTGTTGGCAGTTCAAGTGCCAGATCAAACATCAGCTCTTTTCTAAAGGTCTTTCAGCTCCTGAAATGTCACTGCTAAATTTCAACAAGAGTTCACTGCTGCAGATGTTCATCACAGACGTTTTACACCATGTGGCCTGCTTAAAAATGATAGAAGTATGTTCTTGAATAGGAAGATAGACCAGTATTACTATTTTTTTTTCAAAGACTGCCTTTCATTTGAGTGAAACCCAAAGCTCGTGAAGTTGTGAGGATTCCACGGATTGATGAGTCTTTGCTAACTTAGTGTGATTTCAATATGCAGTTTAGTGAGTGACTTGTGAAGCACAGAGGCAATCCCTGTTAGTGTCAGACCTTTGGGAAATGCAGGTGTTTTATGAGTTCAAAATAAGTTTTTTCAGATTGAAACTGTGGCAGAACTTTTCGAATGGCAAAATTTGATGACGAATCTCAGGGCTGCTCATGATCTCTGTAGTAAAATAATAACTACTTTTGTCCATACTTCCATTTTCTTGCTCTTGTAACAGTATTGCATCCTGTGTATTAGACATCTGAATGGAGGAAATAAGGGTAGATAGGTATAAGAATATGCTCTTGCATGTAAGATTGGAAATAACAGAACCCCACTACAAGGTGGAAAACTTCTGTGCTTAAGTTTTTGGGGAATTGTTTTTGTTCTCTCCACACTGTCTGTTGTTTCCATGCAGAGCAGAGAGGAGACTTGCATAGGTACATGATTAATAATGTGACAGATCTGATTTAAAGGGAATTACAAACTTATGTGTGTGCACAAGAGAACATCCATATCCCTCTGTGCTGTCTAAAAGAACATTAATGAATTTTTAAATAGATCAGCACCTGCCAGTGAGCTGGTTGTGTTGTTTGGCATTTGTTTGGAAAATGTTGTCAGTAAACAGTCAGAGGCAACACCTACTTCACTGGCCTGTGAGGTTTTTCAGATGGGCCTGTCAAACTGAAATCAGCCAAGAGTAGGCTGTGCTGAACTGAATGTGGTTGAGGTCTGATATGAGATGATTAATCCCATCATTAACTACACTTCAGTAATTAATATTGCTTGTGGTCTCTTGAGACACTTTTGTGAAGACTCTAAGGAAAGTAGAACTTGACCCCTTTTTCATACAGGATTTCTTGTACTCATTTTTCTCGTAAAAGGGTGAATTCCTCATACATTTTAATTCCTTATCTTTTCATTTTGTTTTGATTTTTGTTCCTTATGTGCTACTTCCTGCAGAAGGATTCCTGTTTATCCTTATTTCTTTGTATGTATCACTTCATGTTTTCTGTTCTCCAAAGAATGGTGAGATCTTATCAAACTACTTGTTTCTTTACTGCTTCAATGATACCTCTACTAGGTTTTTTTTTAACCTTTGTTATGGGATCTAAATTTTAAAGAAAGGAGTTCCAGCGCTGTTGTTGCTTGTGGAGCAGCTGCTGTTATGATAATGACAGAAGGTGGCTGTGCAGTGGAGGGAGACACTTCCAGTAACACTGAGTGTGCCAAAACATTGTCACAAATTTTATGTGTGATTCTCTCTGAATGTATGAATGTTGATTTTTTTTTTAAGCACAAAAAACTGGGGCCAAAGGGAGACATTGATGTGAACTTGGAAGAAAAGAAAGAAGAAAAGAAGCAACAAGGAGAACTTTACATGTGGGACACAATAGAACAGGTATTATTTCTATGACATCTGCTACAGGTTGTTAATCAGGTTTTTTAAATATTAATTTTCTTAATATTTTTGTAAGTAATGTTGTCAATTGAACAAGTGTAAATGAGGGGAAGAAAGTGGGTTTTTTAATTGTTGCACCCTGTTTTGAGATTGTGGTTGAGAGTGGTTAGTGAGTTTCTCTCTGTTAATGTTTTTAATATTTCCCAACTTTCAGAAATGGACTCGGCACTACTGCGCTATTGCTGATGAAAAGCTTTCATTCAGTGATGATATAGAACAGAGTGCTGATGAAGATTCATCAAAGGTGATGGCTCTGTTTTATTGTTTAAACATGTTCTTTTTATTATTTCAGATTATTTCAATGTCTACAGATGTGTATTTTTTATGCTGATGAAATTGTAGATGTTCTGTATTGGATAACAAGTGTGGGGATAAAAAACTATAAAGGGGTCTTTGCCAAAGTCAACTCTAGTTAACCTTATTTTTAATAACATAATTTTTTCCCTTGGTTAGTGGAGGCCTTGCAAGGAGGAGTACAAGGACAATGAAACATAACTTCAGTACCTCTATGCTCATGCTGATGTGTGCACTGTCTTTTAAGTATTACTGCTGTTCTCAAACTAAGCAGAATGAACTAACATGTATTGTGTTACTAATGTGTTACTTGGCTGTTGTGGATGGTAAAGCAGGGTGATTATAAACGTGATTGGCTGGAGAGCTCGGGCCTAGGAGGAGCTGAAATCCTGAAATAGTAGATCGTTATATATCACCAATAACAAGTACTGAGTTTCAAAGTCATACAATTAGAAATACGCTATAAAAAATTCTTATTTTCTGGTCTAGGAGGTGAAACGAACTGAACTGCACTTAAAAGAGAAATGGTTCCATGGGAAAATGAAAGGAGGGAGAACAACTGCTGAGAAACTGCTTCAGGAATATTGTGCTGAAATGGGTGGCAAGGATGGGACATTCCTGGTGAGGGAAAGTGAAGCTTTCCCTGATGATTACACCTTGTCATTCTGGTATGCTTATTATCATAAAAATTTAATGAGGGATTTGTTTGTCTGGGTTTGGTGTTTTCTTTTTTCTTCTGGTTGGAACATTACAAGGAATGTGTCAGATGGATTTCTGACCCAGCGTGCTGTCAGAGGAAATTTGGCAGAATACATTTATGCCAGATTTTAAACTACTATCAGTTGAAAATTACTATTTTTGGTCCTGTAACCTCCCTTGTCAGAAAGTTTGTTACTTGTTACTTTGTTAGATGACACAGATTTCTTGCCTCTTCACAAGCTCCACAAGTAGTTGACCAGGAATGGGTGGAGAAATGCTTTGAAAGAAGAAAATCTGTTACAAACCCTGTATTTCCCTCCTGCCCCCTCTATCCTTCAGGAGGTCAGGCAGAGTCCAGCACTGCCGGATCCGTTCCACCAGCGATGGGGACACTGTGAAATATTACCTGACAGACAACCTCACCTTTGACAGCATCTATGATCTCATCCAACACTACAAGGAGGCCCACCTGCGATGTGCTGAGTTCGAGCTGCGCCTCACCGACGCTGTGCCCAACCCCTGCCCGCACGAGAATAAAGAGTATGTAGAGAAGCAAGCCCTGCTCTCTGTCAGTGTCCTTGCCTTGCTTCAGGTGGGATTTTTGCCCACTTAAAGAAGATTTCCTGGATTCAGGAGGACCCTTCAGTGTTGCTTGTCAGTAGAAGTTTGAGGAATAGGCTTCCTGAAAGATGCTGAGGGAGAACACTGACTTTGTGAGAACCTGGTACAACAAAAAGAGAAAGCAATTTCCTAGCAGCAACTGGAAGAGCAGTGAGAACTGTAATGCTGTGGAAATGTGCCAGTTCTTCCTTTGTCTGTGCAGTGTTTTACAACACCCGGTGGGACAGGTTGGATGTTTAGTAGTTGCCTGTGGTTTGGCAACTAAGTGGTCGTGGTCTGTGCCATCTGGAAGCCCTGTCACTGGGGCAGTGAGCCCAAGGAGCTCCATTTGCTTAACCCCACCCTGCACCTCACCCTGTCAGAGCTGGTCAGGCTGACTTCACCCCGTGTGACAGGAGCTAAGCACGGCGTTTATTTCCAGCTGGTATTTGTCTGCTGCAGATCCTGGGCACAGCTTGCCCTGTTATCGTTGCCCTTTGTTCTGTTTTCTTTGCAGTGGGCAAAAGTAAACCTTGCACATAAAATACTAATCTGTGATTTTAAATTTTTTTTGTCCCCACCCCCGGGATCTGAGAGTCACTGGCCACCCATAGATAACTTTGGAAGCCAGTGAGAGGGGAAGGAGAATTTAAGGGTTAGACTTTACTGCCTTTCTGCATAAGATGGAGACACACTGCCACTATAAATGGCCACAGCTTCACTGAAGGCACATTGGATCCAAGACAGATCCATCCCTATGGTGAAAAATAAAATCAAGCTCTGAATAAAAATTAAAATCCCCAGTGTCTTTCTTTTGTCTGTGTTTAGGCTTTATCTTAAATCTACTGTGTCAAAATGGAATAAATACTGAAAACCGGATGGCAGACTAAAAGCAGGATGCAGTGCCTTTGTTTCAGGAACAAATACAGATTTATGTTTTATGATTTCAGACAGACAAGGTGTCCTGATATATCCTCGATGCTTTCATCCAAAATAAACTGCTGTCTTACAATGTTTTGTAATAAACTACTGTCATAGGTGCCAAGGTGGGGAAAATCTAATGCATAATTTTTCTTAGAATGTTTGAAACTCTGTTGTTAATAACGCTGTCTGTTATTCTTGATAAATGACTTTTGACAAGCCTTGTAAAGCTTTGCCCATTCTGGTTTTTCCCTGTTGCAGTTGGTACTATAACAACTTGAGCCGGGGTGAGGCAGAAGACATGCTCATGCGAATTCCTCGGGATGGAGCCTTTCTCATTAGAAGGAGAGATGAACCTGATTCCTTTGCCATGACTTTCAGGTAAGAAAAGACAGGACTACCTTACCTAGTAGCCCAACAATATTCTGGTTTTTCTTTTTAAAACAATAGTAGTCTTTTTAGAGTCATGTTATGCTTGCATTCAAACTTTAAATAATTAGCGTGGTTGATTTGTGCAGCAGGCCCATGTATGAGAGTGTGTGCAAGAGTTAATTTGTGACTGACCTGAACGTTTATGCTGTTGTAAAGATAGTTTGAGCACCAGCTGTCCCATTCTTCCCATACATGGGTGGCCAGCCCTTCTTTCATTCCTTGCCACTCCTTGCTAAAGAGTGTTATTTTGAAGTTTCCTTCAAAACTGCAGTGCAGGTTCTTTGATGATTCTCTGTTCTTATCCCCTAGAAATCCTGACCTGTCATAAAACTGGAATGTCAAAGTGAAACTGTTGGCTCCTCTCACCAGGGGAAATAGTTTTGAACAGTTTTGTGGTTATTGTAAAAACATTAATGAAATATATGGAATTGTGGTGTTCTGCATCACGTCTTCAGATCAAATTGTGTTTCTCTGAAAATGCATAGTTTAGCAACATACAAAGTTGCTTACTTTCATGCCTAATTGTGTACTGAAGATGTCCAAAATTCCCCAGTCTCCTGTGTACTTTGGAGTGAAGTTTTCTGCTGTTACCAAGGTGGAAATTGAAGTAGCTGGAGCTGCAGCATCTAAATAAAACCATTTCACACCAGGGAAAACAAGATGTACCAAAACTTCAGCAGCTTGAATAGGGTTTAGGAATCTTTTTGGGTGGGGTGGTTGTCAATAGATGGTTTTACTGCATTTATCAATGCAAACACCAACCTTGTGTTCAAACACAAAAGAGTTTTATTTCTTTAAAAACTGATTTCCGTAGCTATCAAAATGATTATAATAATCATAATAATCGAATAAAAGAGGCTTTGTTAGAGAGAGAAGTCATTTCCCACGACGAAGGTGCAGAGCAGCAGTTCAGAGCCGTGCTGCTGTCCCCGTGAGCACTGACACCTTTCCCTGCTGTGCCCGTGTTGTGCAGGGCGGAGGGGAAGGTGAAGCACTTCCGAATCCAGCAGGAGGGGCGGCACTTCGTGCTGGGAACCTCGGCCTACTTTGAGAGCCTGGTGGAGCTGGTGACCTACTACGAGAAGCACCCGCTGTACAGGAAGATGAAACTGCGCTACCCCGTGACAGAGGAGCTGCTGGAGCGCTACAGCACGGTACTGGGATGGACTGGGATGGGCTGGGATGGGCTGGGATGGGCTGGGATGGACTGGGATGGACTGGGATGGGCTGGGGTGAACTGGGATGGACTGGGATGGGCTGGGATGGACTGGGATGAGCTGGGATGGATTGGGATGGACTGGGATGGCCTGGGATGGCCTCTGGCTCTGGCACGGGATCTCTGGGTTAGGTTAACCAGGTCGCTCTATGAAATTGAAATGGCAATACTCACTTCTCTCACAAAGGTGTGAAGAACAGCTTCATTTTGATTAAAAGCAGCTCTTGCCTTCCCCATGGTTTGATTAGAAAAGCCCCACTGTGTACTGGGGGTCGTTGCCCTGCTAAAATGAGATTTTGATAATAGCCTGGTGTACAGTTGGCCCTGTCTTCTGTTGCTGAAGTGGGCAGTGTCTTAAAATGATTGTGCAGATGGCAATTGCTAAGAGCTTCGGAAAAAAATGAAATATTCTGCTCTGCCTCTCACAATGGACATTTCAGGGATGGTATCCTACCATCTTCTGTGGTAAAAGGTACCTCTGAAGGCTCGCTCTGAGGTAAGCAGGAGGAAAGCTCCCCTGGAGACTTCTCTCTAGCCATTGACTAAACTAGGAGCCTGGATAATTAGCTGAGGATAAAGGAGTATTTTCTGGATGGATGCGTTTCATTTTGAGGGAGCTTTGCTTTGGAAAGCCTGAGGTGCTGTCTTCACTGTTCAATATATGTCTTTTAGAAGCTGCAGGAAACTACATCTGGCAGGTCTGAGGAAATCAAAACCTGGGGATTTTGTTTTTTCTGGGGAGACTAAAAGGGACTAAAAAGATTTTAGACCTCAGGATTTTTTTATAATGTTGCCTACAGCAAAGGTTCTGTATCTTAGGACTTGGTTCAAATGGAATCACAAGGAGATGATAAAATGAAAAATATGACTCTGTATAGTGTTGTAGAGTTATCTAATAGTGAAGCCAATCCTGGTACTAAAGTACTGTAACACAGAAATCATAAGTGCAGGTATTTCTTTTCTGGTGGCACACAGAAGAGTATTAAAAGATTAATTAAAATATACTTTATGAGGTATTGCTGTTTCATTGGGTTTTACTGTTCATTAAACTGAGGCATAGATAGATTAAATAACACACTCAAGTTATGTTCAGAAGTGAACAAAACAGATGTATTTGGCTTCTCTTCTGTTGGCCTATGTTCTGTCAAAAAGTTGCTTTCAGAAATAAATGTTCCATAAACATGAAATACTTTTACAATTTTTTGATTCCTGAAACTTGATTTTTTCTTTCTTGTTTTTAGGAAAAAGATATTAATTCCCTCTATGATGTCAAGATGTATGTGGAGCCCAGTGAAATCACCCCCACAGTGGTATGCTTAAAGAAAGATAGTCACACTTACTGTAGACTTCTGGAAATTAGACTTGTTGGTTTCCTGTTGGCAGTAATAAAAAGAATTGAAAGCATCAGGCTGCTTCATCTAGGGTGGACTGGACAACAGACATTTAAAGGGTGTGACCCTTTTCTAGCCTCTCTTTAAAATCTGTACCCACACATTTTCTTGTGTGCTAATCCTTTCGTGATTTATTCACACTGGGATTTGGGCACTTGCTGCTCTGGGGTCTGTGGAGGTGATTTGGTTTTGTGGGCCCCCAAATATAATCCCTGTGAGAGGGTTCAATTTGAGAAGGTCACATCTTCATGGAAAGAAAGTACAACATGAAAATTTCTGTGTCTGTGGGTGTCTGTGCACTCTTGTTCCATTAGCAAACACGTTCTGCATGCACAAGTAAGTGCAGAGCTTTCCCATGTGCTTTCTATAAAAATTTGGTGCCTTTGGTCTATTAATGAGTTATTAGAGCTTTTATCCTTTATACACTGTTTTAAAAACAGGTGTCCCAGCAAACATTATGTATCTAATTCTTGCTAGTGCCTGCCTACTCATAAATACTCATGAAAATCACCTGCTTGTAAATTTTGTGACTATAATTCTTTTAAGTCTTCTTGGCCAGTGAGTTTGTATTGCTGCTGAAGCATTTGGGTAGTAATAAATTTAAGATAAAGGTTTAGCTCATCCTGCTAAAACTGCATGTCTTCCTAAGGGAAATGTGACCAGCAGGATACCTGATGTGGTTTTGTAGGCACCTAAGCTTGAAAACTCCAAATGCCTACAAAAATGTGTTATAAAAATAGAAGATTTATATGTCACTTTGTTTTTTAAAATTTTTTGTTTTATGTGTTCTACCTTAATTATGTTGCAGCACCCACAAAAGATTCTATTTTTTCTTTTTTTTCCAAGCTGATACTTGAAGAATACCAAAGTAGCATCACTTACTTCCACCAATAGATGTCACTCTGGAACTTCAGTATTTTGTTTTCTAAGCTTCAACAAAACAACAAAAAAAATGCTATCCTCCCTGGTTTTTTTGTTTTAAGATTGCATTATTGATTATTTTATGACCCGTCCCCCCAAATGACCCCTTTGCTCTGTTTCTCTTAAAGCCTCAGAGAACAGTGAAAGCCTTGTATGACTACAGAGCCAAAAGGAGTGATGAATTGAGCTTCTCTCGAGGAGCTTTAATTCATAATGTCACAAAGGAAACTGGAGGCTGGTAAGGACAAAGATTCCTCCTGGGAGAACGTCTGGTGACTTACTAGATGGAGGAAAAAATGAGCTTTGAGTAGTAGTTTTCAAAAACTGTCTGTTGTCTGATTGCTGCTTATTAACTGTGCCCTTATAAATCTTTATGCCAGTTTATTAAAAAAACCGCAAACACAAAATCCCCTAATCTTCAATTCTCCTTTCATGTCTTTTTCATTTTTCTATCCCACAGCAATAACCTCAGCCTGCAGAACCTTCACAGCCTGGTATATCCCATATTTTTTTCCTGTACTACATCCATCCTTGCTGAACATTTGTGTGTTCTGGGAAGTCATTGCAATCATTGCTCTACTTCTGTCCTTGCTCTGCTAAGCATTTCTCAGGAATCAAACCTGCCTTTTTTAGTGCTCTGTACAGTCTCCTTTCATAACAGGTTTTCTTTTTTAGCTGGCTTGTAAATTGCTTGGAAAGCTTGGGAATCTAATGTTTCCCTGTAGTTTCAACAGGGTAATCAACCACATAATAGTATTTTTAGTACTGGAGGGGGAAAAAGCCTCTTAAGTCATTAATTGCAGTTTACAGTAACTGTAATCCCTCTGAAATCATCTGTTACTACAGTTAATGATCACTTTGTTAGAGCTCTTAGCTACTTCATCATTTATATTTTTGGTGATAGCCAGCTAGACAATCTAGTATGAGGTATTAATGAACAATTTCTTGGGGATTATTGCTTCATTAATGGCCTTTTGAAGCTCTTTAACTTTTTTTTTCATTCACTCTACTTTTCTGTTTAAATTCAGGTGGAAGGGGGATTATGGAGAAAAAGTCCAACATTATTTTCCATCTAATTATGTTGAAGATCTGTCATCTGATAACTCTGCTGAGCTTGAAAATCAGGTGAGAGTTATGGTTTGTCCACTACATTTCCTTGGCAACCTACTGGAAGTAGAAGTCTGGTTTGTACACTCACAATTCCACGTGCTGTGTTTGGGAGAGCAGAATAGAAGGATGAATGCATTCTTCCTTGTTCTCTGCTGCTAAATATTTTTGTGAGGACATTCCTTGCTGAAAGCTATTTAAGGAGCTAGAATACCTTGTGTTGGAAGGGACCCTCACATATTTATGATTTTATGATAGCTGAATTGATGAGGTTTTAGGAGATTCTGGTTGTTTCCTGCTAATAAAAATCATAAACAGTTTAGATTTTTCATAGTTTGGCTAAACAATAACATACCTGAAGCTTAACTAGTTTTCCTGTATAATCACTATCTTAATATTTGCAAATAAGAAAATTGTATGTCCACACACACCGTACTAGTCATTTATTCCCCATGATCAAGTTTTTATGCATAAATGTTTGTCAAAAGAATCTAAAAAAATCTGGTCTTGAGTCTTGGACAAAGAGCTCTTGAACAAAAGAAAACAGAACTGAACAGTAATAAGTTTTGACATGTTTGAATTTCAAAAATAAAACATTGAATTCTTTTGTTCTTCTGAAGCTCTTCCAATGATTTTCCAGAAGTCTTTGGAGAAAACCACAAGTATTACATTTCCTCCCCTCCTGGTTATTGTAACCTTAAGCAGACTTGAAAAAATGAACAGTTGTGTCAGGACAGAAGCTACTACAAAGTAGTCTTGCTTTGACTGCTCTCACTGGAGAGATTCTTGTCTGTTTTTTAGAAATGAAGACAGTCTTTCAAACATCACGGTGAGCATGCTTTCAGTAAAGCTGAGATTAGATTTAATGGTGCACATTTATTATTTGTTAATGTCCTGTGCGTGTTCATTGAAGAGATTTAGGGTGAGATTTAACTCATGTTTTTCAGATCATTGAGGACAACCCGCTGGGCTCTCTGTGTCGTGGCATCCTGGTGCTCAATACCTACAACGTTGGTGTGTATTTTCTGATGCTTATATATGGACTCCTGACCTTTCTCTGTTGAGTAGACTCTTTTATGTTTAGCAGGAGAGATTTAAAAAAACCCAAGTCAAACCCTTCAAACATCTATTTGTAATAATATAGCCAGCAAAATTAATATGTTGAAATTTTGTAATACTAAATGCTGCAATAAATCAACAATGACACCTTAGAAAGAGAGCTGTTGGATTTCAGTATAAATTTCTTGCTATGGTATTACCTAACAGTGAAAATGCCACAAGGAAAACACAAAAAGCCTTTTGTCTTCATTCTGGAACCTAAGAACCCAGAAGATCCATGTGTTGAGTTTGCAACTGATAAAGTAGAAGAACTCTTTGAATGGTTCCAAAGTATCCGTGAGATCACTTGGAAAACAGCAGAAGAGGTATTGCTGCAAATTTATGTGTTGTTTTAATAATGTACTGCTATAAATTTATAATAGCTTTTGTCTTTAGCCGCCCTATACTGCTAAATGTTGCTTTCACATGGTCCTTCAGCCTCTTGCATATTGCTCTTTGTTTTATTGCTGCTGTGCATCTTGTTCCACAATCTCTCTGGGGAATAGTACATGAATTAGCATTTTATGTCCATTGATGTTAACAGGAGTTTTCCAGCAGAGTTCTGTCTGTGTTACACCCTGTCCCTCAGTGAAGTGTGCTTGGTAGACCAGAATGGATACCACTACAGTTTTCCTTCTGGTCACACTGGTTCATCCCAGTGTTAAGCAGCAGGAGCTCTGATGTCAGACTGTTCTTTTCAGAGCTGGGAATCCACCAGTGAGGATGTGTGAGATCTGAGCTGCCATTCCCTAAGCTCTTCTTATCCTCTTTGCTAACTCTGTTTTCCAGTGATTGCAGTGGCACTGATAGAGGATTGTTTGGCTAATACTTAATTTGTAACTAATTACCACATTCTGGATTTCCCAGTTCTTCAATAGTAGTAGGCCAAATACTTGCCTAAAGATTCAAGGATTCTGCCTAAATTTAGCTTCTATATCCCTCTACTGCCACTTAAAGACATTCTTCAGGACTTGCTTTTCCTGATCTGATGTACTAATTTACCTCCCTGTAATCTTTTCTAGTATTTAAGAAGTCTCTGATTTGACAGAAAGTCCTTACTTTGGCTGTGCTTAAGGATATTCTTTCTTGTTGTTGCTTTTATTTACCTTTTATTGTTAAGTGGGTGATATGGTTGATGGAAAATGTGTTTCAGTATCGTGTTGGCTCATGCTGTTTATCTGTCATATGGAATGGAAGTGCTCTGAGGGTCGTCCTCATCCTATTTATAGCGGACAAGTTGATGTCTCAAGCAGAGGGTTGTAAATACAGCAAGGGGAGAAGCAACAGGAGCTGTTGACCTCTTGTTGGGGGAGGAGGGATACAGTTCTTGTGCCAGGCTTTCATTTAGAAGTAAAAATGAGAAAAAGAGAAACATGACCTAAAAGAAGTGTCTCCAAATTGAATGTTTTTATGCTACAACAATGGGTCTTCAGGAGCCTGGCAGCTTTTTCTCTCTTCATACAGTTGGAGAAGTATTAAACAGTCTGTGTTCAAAGATGCTTTAAAACTCATTTCTGTTCAGTTGGGAGGCTTTTCTCACAGCGTGGCCTCTACAAAGTTCACATGATAGACTGACTGCTGCCTGGGGAGGGGATGAAGAGGAGGAGAGGCCCTTGTTGCCAGTCAGTTAAGAGGCTGAATTTTGGGGAAGGAAGAAGCACACTGAGTTAAGAGTGTGCTGCAATGTGATGTAGGGGGATTTTTAAAGGAGTTTGATTTTGGGCAATGTCTATTATGCACAAAAAACAAAACTAAGCTTCATGTCTCTTGTAATCTCTGCTCAGTACTGACACTTGCCATGCTCCCTGCAGTGGCGGTTCCTTGCTCCTCTGCTTGGTTCTCTCTAGAGGGTTCTGGCTAGAAATGAGCCCATGTCACCAAAGAGTGATCTTTTGCTGCTCAGAGCTCTGGCTACTGTTGAGTAATGTCTGGGAACTGTGGTGGATCACTAAGTCCAGTGAGGTTTGTACAGCTTTTTCCCAAGGTTATTTCCAACACTAAACACTACATTCCTCTTTGTTTTTCTTAGACTTCAATGTATAATCTCTGGTTCAGTGAGATATTCTGGAAACCCGTGGCTTCCTAGTTCTGATTTTCATTCCTTTTATATTTGTCTTGTTGAGGGAATTCTTTTGGAAGGCTTCCTGATTGCTGCTGCTTCATGATCTTTTGTGCCAAAGCTAATCACTGTTAGGTATGGGACTCTTCTGTCGTGTTTTATCCTGTAGCTGCTGCTTCTGCCTGAAAAGCTCCAGCCCAAATGTCTCCACTCAGGACACGTCTTGCTGCTTTCAGCAGTTCCCATCTCTGCTGGCAGGGCTCACTGCTCAGCTTCCTCAGAGCAGGTGCTTGCAAACGTGGAAGTTGAGAGAGTGGCTTTGGCACTGGGGATTTCAACAAGATTGCACATAATTTTCCATCCAGAACATGATGGGTTTGGTGCACAAGTAGAAAACGACATTGGAATGATGCTCAGAGGGTTTGTATTTCACTGTTTGGGAGTAACTAACAAGACTTAAGTTCTGCCAAGGATTATAAATAGACACAGAAACACTTTACTACCCTTTGCATTTTTTCTGCATACATTTGCATTTATATGAGGTGTAGGGTTAAAAATGTAACTAAAAATGAGTTGAGTAGAGCCCCATTAGAAGAAAAAATAAAGTGTTGCCAGGATTTCAAGCATGACTGGTCAGGGAAGAACTGAAACCCTTGCTTATAAAACAACACCTTTCTCCCCACCAAAAAGCCCCTTAAAAATACATCCCCAACTAAACCTCACCATTTGGTTATTGTTCTCTGAGCTGGATCTGAAAGTGTATTACATCTGTGCACGTGTATAAGGTATCAGGTAGGAATCTGGGCACCAAAGAAGGCATTCATCAGAGTGCACTCTGGAGCTACTGTGCCATAATACTCAGTGTTCCTGTAATCTAAAACTTTGTTATGTTTTCCAGGAGAACAGGAGGAAATACTGGGAAAAGAATCAGTTAATTGCTATTGAATTATCCGATCTAGTAATCTACTGCAAGCCAACAAGCAAAACCAAGGACAATTTAGGTATTGCCTTTAATATTACATCTGATTTTTACCCTTTCTTCTATCTTTACAGATGTTAGTTGGGATTTTAGGTCTGAAGATAAAACCTGTCCTATTGGAAAACAAAGTTCTGCTTCACCCAGGCAGTTTTCAAAAACAACTTTGAAGTTGTACACCAGGGAACTTGGTGCTGTTCATCTGTCACAAAAGAACTGTCACAAATTTTAATTAGTTAACTGGAGACACCCTCTCAGATAAATATTCCATGGGGAAGCTCACTAGTTATGTGTCAATTGACTTTTTTGAGATTAAAAACTCTGGCTGAACACTTGTGATTTGTTTGTAAAAAAACCTTCATAAATACGTTTACTG
Source organism: Prinia subflava (assembly GCF_021018805.1). Classification (NCBI taxonomy): domain Eukaryota; kingdom Metazoa; phylum Chordata; class Aves; order Passeriformes; family Cisticolidae; genus Prinia; species Prinia subflava. Next base: position 17,009,277 of record NC_086259.1, read on the forward strand.
TGCATTTTTTAATTTTACTGTAAGAACATGTTTGCCAGGACTAAGCTGTTGGAATGATGTATGGCTTCATAATATAACTAGTGCAGCTGTGCATTCTGACACTGAAATATGTACTTTTTATTCCATGTTTTTGTCATTCCTGCTGGAGAAGCCAGCAAATGTGCCCTTTTTCTTTAAGTTTCTTCGCAAATGTTTTTAATAAGCTGTCACTGCATTTAAGACATTATAATTATAGTAATTTTTTGAGACATTGGCTAACCCTGGCTCACCCTTTCTTCTCCCCATTTAGACCCAGGAAAAGATGTCTCATTTAAATATGTATTATAGTGATCAGAAGTACATTATTAGCAATGATGAGATGAGAACATGACTGCAAGCTCTTATCTGCCCTCCTGTAAATCATGTGGCAGGAAGGCAATTTTAACTTTCAGGCTTGATTTTCAACCACTTTACTGTGTCTGCCTGAAAACAGTGCCAATTATTGCATTAAACAACAAGGCAAAACAAAGTAAAACAAAGTAAAACAAAGTGTTGGTGAAAATACAGTATAAATGTCCATTTCTTCCTCTGGTAACCACTCTTCTTCCTCCTGCTCTGTGTAGACAATCCTGATTTCAGAGAAATCCGTTCTTTTGTGGAAACCAAGGCAGAGAGCATAGTTAAGCAGAAGCCACTGGAGTTGTTGAAGTACAACCTGAAGGGCCTGACCCGTGTCTATCCCAAAGGACAGAGGGTTGACTCATCCAACTATGACCCATTTCGCCTCTGGCTTTGTGGTTCCCAGATGGTGGCTCTGAACTTCCAAACTCCAGGTAATTTTCCCTTGGAAAAAGAATCTAATCCACCTTCTGTTTTATTGTAAATGAGCTCCTTTATGGCTCTTCTGGCTTTCTAATCACCATCCTAATTATTTGAACTTCTCTGCAAGAAGCGGTGTTTGAAGTTTGCTTTTTAAAGTGTGGGTTGCCATCCAGAGCTGGGCCCCAGAAATAGGTCTCTAAAAGCCCTGTCTCTGAGCCTAACTGCCCCAAGCCCTAAAAGATTTATTTCAGCTTGATCTCTTTGTGGTAAGCAAACAGAGATACTTCCAGTGAGTTTCAGATGGATGAATGGCTGTGCAGCCACAAGAAAGGCTGCAGAAAGTATTCAATTTCTGGTGAGGGCCAGCTAGTCTGTGATTCACTGCTAGGAAGCTAATTGGGGATGGAGGTGGGTTTTTTTGGGATTAGAATTGGTGAAAAATGGCCTGTCTGATTCAGTTACTGAAGGAACCGAGTCTCCCACCTTTGCAGCTCTTTCTGATGAAGTGGTGACCAGAAAGAATGGCAGAGTGGAGCCATTAATCTGATATTTCCTTAGCTTTTTCCAGGGGATCTTGTGTTGAGACTGTGTAACTCTCTCCCCAGATAAATACATGCAATTGAACCATGCCTTGTTTTCCCTGAATGGACGCACTGGCTACGTGCTGCAGCCAGAGAGCATGAGAAATGAGGAGTATGACCCAATGCCAAATGACTCCAAGAGGAAATTGCAGATGATTATGACAGTGAGGGTAAATCTCTTTTATAAATTATGGTTTTTTTACAAGTCATAAATATCTATAAAACTAAAAATAAAGCCATTATGTTTCAGAGAAAGATCTGACAGATTGTCAAAATACTGTTTTAAATGTCAGTGTGTGTGAGAATAAAACTAACTTCACTGGTTCCTGAAAAGAAACACATGTCTTTATCATGCTAATGAAGAATGTGCTGTAGGATTGAAAACACAATCCTGGGGTGATTTTGTGTAATTGCAAATAAATACATCAAATGAACTAACTTGAATTTTCAATCAAATGAATTCTTACTAGAAGGGTCATACTGGAGATTGATTAGCAGCAAACTAGTTCAGGGATTTTGAGTGTGCAAGAAAGATATTTGTAATGAAACACAGAAATTAAACAGAAAACTTAATAAGCTGACCCTCCACTTCATATGTAATACACTGTGACTTAATCTGAATGTCATTCTCATTTTTCTTCAAGAGATGAGTTTATCTTTGGAAAATGTTGCCATCTTGACTAGGTGCCAAACAGGGTTGAACTTGTTTCTGTTCTCAGTTGCTATGCAGCAAGACAGGTTCTTTAAAAGAATGTTTTCTGAGAAAGTAGAAACACATTAATTACTCTTCACTACAGTTTAAAGGTGATGTAAACAGGGCCTGTGAATGCAAAGCAGAAATGTCTTGAAATGGGTATGTAATAAACAAGATAACAAAACTTGTGCTGCAGGCCTGGCCTGGAGCTGCACACTGTGTGTAAAGAATGTCAGCTACAGTGTCCTTATTTTTTTTCTTTTCTTACAACGAAAATCGTTGAGTTACCCAGACTCTGGGAGGTATTGTTATTGGCACAGATAATACATGCAAACATATTCAAGAGAGAGAATGTGTGCTTTTCCATGTTCTGGATTTTCCCCCTCTCTAGTTCTGTAGGCTGCCTTCTGTTCAGCAACAACAATGCCAAGTTTCCTTTGGACATGGTTATATTTGCAGTTGCTTTTGCAGGTTTTAGGTGCTCGTCATCTCCCTAAACTTGGGAGAAGCATCGCCTGTCCCTTTGTAGAGGTTGAAATTTGTGGGACTGAATATGACAACAACAAATTCAAGACAACAGTTGTGAGTGAGTATCTGTGCGTTTCTGTGTTGCAGGAATATGGTTCTGCTTCCAGGGTACTTAAATAAAGTGAGCAGTGGATGAACATTATAGGAGGAGTAAGTTAACTATAGTTCTGGACTGATGAGTCACAAAGGCTTGTTCCTTTGCTTATCTTGGGGCCTGTTAATTTGAGAAACTTCATTGTATATTAAATTTAGAAAAAACAGCACTGTTGTGGTTTGGGGGAAAAAAAGTCCTATTCTTTTATGTTGTTGCCCATGCATAAGTTTGTGTATTTGCATATTTTGAAATAATTACTGTCTTGAGAATGCCTCCAACAATGCTGATCAGTTCCCAAAAGTCTGGCCCAAGTGGGGAGTTACTACTGTGAGCTCCAGACTGTGTTTATTTAAACTGAGGTTCTAAGACTGGCACCCCCTTGGAGACAGCTTGGGTGTATAGGGCTGTAAAACAGTTTAACTTGAAATGCATCAGAAGTTTGATCAAAGCTTAGTCCTGGGGAGTTCTGGGTAAGGAATGTGTTTGGTGTGCATGAACTTAAGTGTGCTGAAATGGGGCAGTATTTCAGCCACTTCATATTCCACCACTTTGTGTTTCTGGATGCAGCAGTGTTCCTCTAGGAAAAACCAGGCTTTGATTATGATTATCCAAACCAGTGATACCAGTGGCAAATAAACACAGCATCAGAAGCAGAATGTGCATTGTGGCTTCTCAGTACTTCAGAGAAGATGATTGTGATTTAAACTTTCTGTGGGAAGTGACCAAGACTTTAGAGAGCAAACTTCTTGGCTGTGTCACACATACCAAATCTTGGTGTTCTGTACATAACTACAAAATTGGACCAGTGCTTTTCCTGCTTTCTCTTGGATATGGAGCATGAGGCTTATGAACATGAGAAATTAATTAGCTTTTTCTTTTTATTACAAATACATGTCCAAGGGGTTTGATATGTTTGAATACAAATAATAGCTTTTCTTCATGAATTTTCATCCCTGCCAAGTTTCCTCCCACCCCCACCACCAAGTAAACAAATACAAACTTTCTGAAGCAAGGTTACAACATCAGACAGATGGTAAATAGGATTTTTGGGCTTCTGTACCCCTAGAAAATGTCCTTGGATACACACTCATATGTGAATGAAGTGAAATTATTGCTTCATACTGCAAATGTTTCCTTTTCATTACAGATGACAATGGCCTTAATCCAATTTGGGCACCTTATGCAGAGCAAGTGAAATTTGAAATTTACGACCCAAATCTGGCGTTCCTGCGCTTTGTTGTTTATGAGGAGGATATGTTCAGTGATCCCAACTTCTTAGCACATGCCACTTTTCCCATCAAAGGAATCAAATCAGGTGAGATCTGGTTATAATGAGGTACTGCTGAGCATTATTGAACTCTGCTTTCCTCTCTGATGCCAGACTCCCTCCTGCCTCAATGAAGCTCCTTCCTCTGGCTTTAGTTTTCAAGAGCATGTGAAATCAGATTTTTCTCAATTTTGCCAGTCTTGCCTTTTGCTTTTCTGCAATGGCCACAGCAGAGCCTGCTCTCAGCAGAGGAGCACCTGAGCCCTGAAGAATGTTCAAAGTGTGCACCATTTCTGTAACTGCAAATTCCCCCTTGATGGACTCTGTAACTGTTTTGTTTTCCTTCCCCCTGCCCAGGTTTTAGGTCAGTTCCTCTCAAGAATGGCTACAGTGAAGATATAGAGCTGGCCTCACTTCTGGTGCACTGTGAGATGCAGCAAGTTCTGGTGAGAAGCACTGGGGTTTGTTGTGTGCACTCAGTGTGTGTGTTACCAGTTCTTTGTGCAAACCAGGAGCTGAGGATTCAGTTTTCTGTTCTGTGTCTGATGTGGTGTTGTCAGGCATTTCTTCTGCAGGTACTGGGGAAGACAAATAGAACAAATTGAGTTACTCTCCCTCTGGGTGGACAGATTACACGGTTATTAAAAGAAATAATGCACAAACAAAGCCTCATTACCTCAAATAGTTTTTGCTGTAGCAGCATGGTCGTTATCTTTCCTTGTTAACTGACTGATGCCATGCAAAGCTAGCTAAAATCAGCTTTAGCTTCATAGATTAATCTTTTTTTTTAAAGGTCCTACATAAAAAGAAATCACTTCAGCAATAGAAGATAGTAATTTCTCCCAGTATTTCATTAAAATAAACAACCCATCAAGTAGAAGACTTATCTGGTTCTTAAAGAACTGCTAATCTGCTCTTTTTAAGCCCCTCTAAACACCTACTTGAAATAGTAGTATTTTAAAAGACATAAGGGAAAAATAACGATGCTCATGAATGCAGGCATTAAAGCAGCTGATCTGTGAACAGTGTTTATTGGTGTTCCAAGGGTGCTGCTGTGGATGTTGATTTGTAGGATATTTCTCAGACTCTTTCTCAGTAATACATTATGTAATTTAAATACACTTGTGATATGATGAAAGTTTCAGGGTGCTTTCCAGCACCCTTCTGATGCAGATCAAAAAAAAAAAAGTTCAGCTTCTTATTTGTAGTCTGTCAACCCTTTCAGGCCCACGCTGCACTTCACACCAGTTACATTATTTTTCTGATTGAAACATCAGCTTCTATGAACTCTTAAGTCGTTACATCTCTGGAGGGATTTGTGCCTGCAGTTGCATACACTGAACTGGAAATTTCTGAATTCAGTCACATTGTTCTTCCCAAAGGAGTGGAAGCCTTTTTCAGACATCCTTTGTGGAGGTTTTTACGAAGTCACCTGATGTAAAATGATGTGCAATGACAGTGTTTGAAAGCTATGATAGGTTCCTATAAGCTCTGTGGGCCAGCCAGGGGTTCTGAGAGCAGGAGGATTGGAAGCTGAGACAAGAGATGTGTGTGTGAAGAGGAGACCTCTGTCCTTCCAAGATAATATTTAAATTGTTCATATTTCATGGACTCAGGTCTCACAGGGGAGGCCTGGTAAATGGCTGGTTTTGGGTTTGCTGCCTTTGAGAAAACTGACAAAGTCACCATGGCCTAATGCTGAGCATGGACATCACTTGTGGATACATTGCAAATCCATCCTGCCGTGGTTTCTCTTCAGGAATCCAGATCATTATTTGCCTGGAGCAGGAGCAGCTCTCAAAGTGTTGTTCATAGCAGCAGTCTGTCCCCCAATCTGTCAGCACTGACTCCTTTGACAGTAGCACATTTCACACTCTAGAATCCCCTTCTGCTTGTGAAGCCAAATGAAGATGCAGCTCAGCTCGGTGTTTTTACAATGCCTGCTGGTAATGCAGTGGCAGAACAACTTCCAAAACCTTCCTTTTGTTTGGCAGCCTGCAACAAACCCAGACTCACCACAGTTGTCAACTCCAGAACTTTTGCCAGATCATTCAAGAGGCATCAGAAAAGATCAAGGCTGCCTCTGTTCCTCTGTTTCTTTTTAGAAGGTGATGGCCTTCCATAAAATAATACCATTTATTAACAGGCCTGTTTATATACAGAGCCCATCTGCATGTGCTTGGAGATGAAATACAAAATTATAATAAGGAATTACAGATGGCTGTGGAGTTTATCAGGAATAATAAAGCAAAAATATAGACATAAGCATGAAACATTTGTGAATTAGTATCTGAGGCCTTACTTAGTTCCTGTACAACTTTTTTGATATTGTAGGAATCATACTATACTGAGGTGGTTATTGTACTTAAAGGCATGTCTTATTTGCTTGAAAATTGATTTACTTCCTTCAGAAAGTGATGCATTTCTTCAGCTTTTTCTGACTGCAGTCAGCCTCAATGGTGCATATGTTCTTGACTTAAAGACTGAAGTGGACATCTTAAAATGCAGTTTAAGCTGTACCTTTTTGGATACATTTATTAACAAGAACCAACAGTGGTACATAGGCATCTTGATGATTACACCTGCAAATTGATAATTAGCAATCTGCATTTCTGTTGTGATTTGAGAATACAAAGTTTCCTTACCCTTTACAAACAAAAATTAAATAAATCACCCTTTAAATTTTAATCAGCAGCATAGCTCTGAGGCTGTTGCTCCAACCTATGCCTGCATAGGAAAGTGTTTCAGGAGGAAAAAAGGTTTAGGAAAGGATCTTGTTGCTGTAAGTGAAACCCCTTGGGTATGTTGCTAAGCTATCATTTTTCCTAGATCCGGACTGAATGCAGAAAGAGGCATTCTTATTAGTATGCTGCCTCTGAAAATGTTTGGATTTATTACATTTATTGATTGCATGTCATTTCTTGTAGAAGGAGTATCTTGTTTTGCTGCTGATGTGAAAATTAAGACTTCAGTCCTGCCAGTTCTATTCCCCACTAGTAACTCTATAAAGAGGCAGCTTTTGCATCCAAAGTTTTGAAGTATTAAAATAATTTGAAGTCCTAAAGGGAATCATGATGATTGTTTATGGTTGTGGAATATTTTGAGACATTCTACTGTGGGCCACAATAGAAACTCAGACCTACTCAGTTCCTGTGCAAGTACTGAATTGCCACAGTTATATAGAATTGCCACAGTTATATAGAAATAAAGGATCTGTCCTTCTTTCTTGACCATCTGAGTACTTGCTGCTGTAAAGGGTCCTATTTACCAGTCAGTATTTTGACATTTAGTCTTCATTTCAATAGAAAGTCCCCAGTATTGTCACTTTGTCACCTGATACACAAATATGATGGAAGAGCCCAAACCTAAACATTTTAAAAATGTATTTTTAATATTATTATAATCTGATAAACCATCATGATGCACTGTTTTCTGTTCTTTCCTCAACAGACTAGTGTGCTCTGTTAGGGAAAAATATTCTAATGGAAGTGTTTAGATACACAGATTTTGTGACCTATGCTAGAATGTCCCTGATGTCCCTGTCAGAGGATATGGCTGCTCATACTGTGAGGCTGAGGGGGTTTTTTAGTGCTTTCTAAGTTACTTTGTTTCCAGAAACATTCGAGACACATCCTATCAAACTAATTTTATAAAACATTCTATGCAGTTATTCAAACATGGTTAGGAAAACAAACTCATCCCCCAAACTCGGTTGATTCTGTGTCATTTTGGAAATGTGTTTTACCAAATCACCTTGATTCCCAATGTTCCTTTGAAGGAAAGTGAGGAAGAGCTTTATTCCTCGTGTCGGCAACTTCGGAAGCGCCAGGAGGAGCTGAACACCCAGCTGTTCCTCTATGACAGCCACACCAACCTCAGGAATCCCAACAGGGATGCTATCCTGAAAGAATTCAACGTCAATGAGCACAAACTGCAGATTTATCAAGAGACTTGCAACCGCAGGTGGGTTGATGATCGTTCTCCCTTCCAAGGCAGCAGGATCTAGGCAGGATTTATGGTAAGGAAACCTCAGACTTATCAAAGGGAACATCTAAAGAGTGGTGAGGGCAGAATGAGCTCATCTGGAATGAGGAAGGGCTGTAGAGAAGCCAAGCTGGGTCTCAAGCCACTAGAGGCCAGCAGAAGCTGAGGAATGTGTGTTCAGTGAAATCTCAGTTGCAGGGATCAGTGACAGCTGTAATCCTGTCGGGTTTTGTATCCCTCTCTGCTGCTTTCTTGGAAAGCCTGGAAGTATATAAAGACAAATAAATAAACCTCTTCACTCTTGCTACACTATCAGAGTTATGTCCCTGGAAATGTCATGCACATATGAGATATGTGGAAACAGATACACAAACCACAAAAGATAAAAGCAGTACTGAGTTCTAACAGCACAGCATTGTCAGTGCAGCGTCAGTGCATTCTCCAGAGCTCAGGGGAAGGTTCCTTCTCCTTTGCTGCCACCTTTGGGCTGGGTGTGAGGGAGATAGAGGGAGGTTTCATGTACCAAGAGGAAGTTTTGAGTAGATCTTAAGACTTTAAGTATTCTTGCCCTTTTTTGTATGTGCTGAACAGCTGCACGAATCACTCATTTACTCCCTTTTATTGAGGGGAAAAAATTGCAGAGCTCATTGCTGATACATTACTTGCCATTGGTATCCAAGTACATTGAATTTGGTAGCCTGTTTTCCTCTGAGAAATTCCTATTAGGCTTGACTTTTTCCTTTTCCTTTCTCTTAAGATTAAGGGAGAAGAAAGTCAGTAACAGCAAATTCTACTCGTAGAGCCCATCATTCTTTGATGTTGCTTTATGGTGCAATTCAGGAAGAGATGAATTTATCCTGGTCATCCTACTCAGTGACAGTCTCATCACGTGGAATGACTGGAAGAAGAGAAGGAAGAGGAAATATGGATTTCCTTTATAACTTCTTATTCTAAGAAAAACTGTTTTACCACCTAATAATTTATATTCTGTACAAAGCATACCCTCTGTGTAGGCCAGAACTTCTGTGTATTCAAGATTTTTAAAACTTGAGGATGTGTAGTTGGATGGACCTCACTTCTCATTATCAATACCTGAAGTACAAATCATCTCCTGTATGTGGTTAAACAGGCTGTAGGTAAGACAGTCACACAATTTGCATGCATGGAATCACAGCACTTCAACAACCTGGCTCCTCAAGATTAACTAGTAGTGAGCTTTTAATTTATTAAATGCTGTAAAAGCACTTCTACACCAGCATTGTCATGTTATGTATGTTCCAGTCCTCGAGATAGCAGATTGTGCTGCTGATACTGTATAAAATATTTTGGGCAGCTATTGTCTCTTATTAAACATTTTCTGTTACATTTTCAAGAACAAGATATGTTAATTTTGTTGAAAGCAAATACCCTCTGGGTCTGTAGTTGTGTTTTTCCTGTTGAACTCTCTTTAAAGGTTTAAGAAAGGAGCAATGTGTGAACCTCTATTCATAGCCCCTGTGAACTTCTGTTCACAGCCTCGAGGCACTGGAAGGAAAAGATAGGCAGTAGGAGATATCTGTTTGTTTGCAGAAAGGGAAGGTATTTAAAATTCTGAGAATCACTTACTTTTGTACAGTATCATTTCTGCAAATCCTTTCAGCTGCTAATGTGCTTAGAAATGAATTTTTAAATGAACTGTCAATTTTTAATCTTGCAATCCTACTTAGACGATAGTCAAATGATAGTGTTCTGTAAATGTAGACTGTTTTCCCAAAATGTAACTAATCCAGGAATGATAGTGTGCACAAATATAAAGGTACATCCCTCCGGTACCTTTAATCAAATCAAGAACATGAGGCTGCAGATAAGCATATCTGTTAGATTAGCAAGTGTATATAATTTGTGTGTGTGTTGGTCCTTTGTGCTAGTGCTGTATTGTTCCCATCAAATTCCTGGTTGTCTTACCTCTGTGTGGGATGAGTTTTGCTATCTATATTCCCAACTTTAATGTTCAAATGTGTGCAGAGGAATTTAGTTTTCGAAGTGACTGCCTGAGGCACAAAATGCTGCTTCCACAGAGTTGTACTTCTGATCACAGAGGACTTGCACGGATTTGGGATTCATGGCCTGATGCAGCTGCCTCAGCATTTTCAATTTCTCTTGCTCCCCATGCTGTGACTTCTGTTGTTTCAAGAGGCACTTAATTGATGCCATTGTGCATTCACAGATGATGGTTTGAGGAACCCCCTTGAGGTTTTAGCTATTCTGTAAAGACAGTATTGTCTCAGAGATGAAAGTGTAATAATAGTGTATCCCACAATGGGGTGGCATTTGTAAATTTTTTATTATAAAGAAATTAATTACTAATCACCCAACTGAAAACCAGAGAAAAGTTAGAGACAATTCTCTGCTTTTCATCCTCCTCCCTGAAATCTCTTCAGTACCCAGCTGTGATTGACCTGTTCAAGGATTAGATGGGTGTAAACTCTGCTCATACAAAGAAAAAAAGAATCATATCAACCGTGGATTTGGGAGGTGGAGCTGTAACCAAGACTGCTGTATAGAGCTGGTGTTGTCTTCATTATCCAGGTCTGGATTGTTCTGCGTGTCAGAATTCTTTTCAAGGTCAGTTCCAGAGCAGACCCAGCCAAACTGTCTGTTTGTCCTGGCTTCCTCCTTTGCTGTGTGTATTCCTGACACAGCACAGCCACTGTGTGATGGACACAGGAGTGAGTCCCTTGTGCTGCTCTTGTGCAAATATTTAACAATTAGCTCATTTTGTAGCCCTTTGAAAAGTCCTGTGCACATTCTCCACTCACACGTAATGTCAGGAGTTGTAAGAGGCACTCCATCAGTATTTATACAAATACATTTTGTTTTACAGGAAGACTTTTCCCCAGACTTACACTGTTACACTGTGCAGAATGAAAATACTGCAGTGACTCTCCTGCTGACTTGCAAGTGGTGGGCAAGGCTATGTTCTAACTCTTCTCTTGGTTCTTGCATTCTGTGTTTTATCTCCAAGATCTCACCTCTCAGTTCTTCCTCGGGGCAGACTCTGTAGCAATTTTATCATAGTTGCAACTCTTTGAGTATTGAGAGTTTGAATGTATGTGCTAATTTTTTTAATCCAGGAGGGAAAACATTTATAAATTTTTGAGGTTAACAATTGTTAAATTGTTATATTCTTATTGAAAGTGTTTTAAATCATTGCAATAACTTATTTTAATAAATAATTTTTGATATCTCACGTTGATGTGAATGATGCCAGGTGCTTCTTGGTTAAGATAGCTCATAGAATTTCATGACTTTTGCCAGTCATTTGAAGCAGTGAGTTCTTATTGAAAAGTGATCTGCTGGTGTGATATGGTATGCTCTGCTAGAGGTTAGAAGAAAGGCATTTCTGTGTTTTTAAGATGAACTGACTTAATGATTATTTCAGTAGACATGGTTATGATTGCACTTCTCTGGCTCCAAACACACAAGGCAGAAGGAAAAGGTCAAAGATCGAGTTTAACTTGTGACTCCAAACCAGCCTTTTTCAGTGAGGCACATACAAACTCCAGCTCCAGTGAGAATCAGATTTGTATGAGCTTGAACAATAAAATCTGAGCAAGGCAAAGATTAAATTTGTGTTAATTTGGAAGAACAGTAATATTGATGTTTACAAAAAATTTTTATCAGAACACTTTCTGCCTGTGAGGTTGCATGGGGAGAACTGCTACTGGGTGAATGCACTCTGTCTTTATGTGGTGATTTTTTAAATTGTTGGGAGTCTTGGGAACAATTTTTTCTCATCTTTTGCTCAAAATTACATGCTTATTGAACATGAATCCATATGAGGTGTCTGCAGCCTAATTCTAGAAGGTCATTAAATCAGCCAAATCACCTTAGCAAGTATTGGTATGCATGAGTTCTGGAGCCCAAAAAATTACTACATTTAGGTGTTTTGTTGCCTGTATTGTCACTTTTTTCCACCCCAACATATTTATGTATTTTTCTGTTGAAAGCATTTAGTTCTGCAGTTCTTTAACCTCGGGGATGGTGAAATGGTGTGAGCTGTGTACCAGCCATTAGCTTTGAGTTCTCCAAACCAGCTGGAAAAATCTGAATGTGGTGTGGAAGCTGAAGTGCAGTGGTTGAGTTGTGCTACAGTCATGTGTCAGCATTTTTAACTGCAGTCCAACTAGTTGGCTTTGTTCCAGACTGAAATTCCCTTTATGTCATGAGAAATAGAAGTTAAATATAATGAAAATTACCCTTCAGAATCCGTTTAGAGATGAATTTATCTTCTGATCCATAATAGTAGTTACAAACATGGTCAACTATTAGTTTTAAAAGAATTTAAATTAAATTAAAAGCAGTTTAATTCATTGCTCATCTACATTTTTAGCTGTTACTCCAGCAAAACAGGGAATTGTGAGCCTGACTAAAGTAAAGCAGTAGTTCCCCCAACACTTGTGTACTCCTGAATTGCAGTTTAATCCCCAGATTCTTTTCAGTATAAAATTAAATAATTATTAAAAGTGTAAATTATCAGTGTTCAGGACCCTTTTCTCTGAAGAGCACATAGTGAATTATTAAATATGCCACTATACTTTGGAAAGTATGTGGGAATCAGTAATAAATAGAAAAAAGGGACATTTTGGTTGGGTCCCTTAGGAGAAGGACCTGTAAAAATCTGGTTTGATTAGGCATCTAAAATAAATATATTTAAGTACACATAAGAAATATAAGTTTTCATGTATATCTGGCAAATTTGGACCTTAAAATGCTGTGTCTGAGGTTAAGTAGCCGACCAAATAAACTTAAACTATTCACTTTAAACATCAGCATCATTCTTTATAGTGAGGCACCTATCAATTGTTCAGTAATTTTGAGGACTAGGAAAAACTGAATCTAAGCTATATTTTCATTTTGCTCTTTCAATTTTTAGGTCCATTTCTGGTAATTCAGTTTCAGGAATTCAGAAAAACAGGTAATAAATTACAATTTGAAAAGAGATACAGCCTTGAATTAATTACCCTAATTTACCGAGGTATTCATACACGAGGAGTAATGACAAAAACAGGAAAAAGGAGAGAAAATTCTCATTGTAAAATACTTCAAATAGAGCAGCTGTGACCATCTTTACAGGGATGGAATTTTCAAGCAATTTTAGAGTATCTCCTTTAGCCACAGATTCCCTGTTTTCCTTTTGGAAAAAGTAAGTGTATCCTTCACCTCTGCGGTGGTCAGAACTTGGGTTTTTTACTAGAAGGAGCTAATTGAGATGGAATTAATGAACCCCAGTGCACTGATGATGGCTCTGGGGTGTGTCCCCACATTAATTCCCTGTGCTGGAGCACACTCTTGGGCCATTAGGGCAAAACAGTGGCTCCTGCTCTGTTATCTGCGAGTTCTGTCCTTGACTCCAGGCAGATGAAAAGCTTCACGTGTTCAGCTCAGCTTCTGCAGCACTTCTGGTATTTGGGGTTTTGTTGGGCTATTTTTGTCTTGTCAGGAGCTGCTGCTGCTGCTGTGCCTCAAAAACTGTCCAGGGCCTGAACCTCAGCTGGTACTGACAGTGTGGATTTAGGATTCATGGCTTAAGGACCCTTCCACAGATGTTTGTCACTAGCCCCACCGTTGAGATAATTACAAATAGCAGTAGCTGAGTTTTGCTAAAAGATTGCAAATAGCAGAGAAAATTCCTCTGGGGCACAGGAGTTCAGTTCCCTATGTTAAAAACAATTTTTTACAAGACTTGGCATGAAAAACCAAAGCTGTCTCTGTGCAACAGGCTTGAGCAATTTCTTCTGCATTTTGGTTTTGTCTTCTGCTGGCATTCGAATTTTTTAATCTATTTCTGATAACATTGTGTCAAAGCCAGAGAACTTAAAGGGGAAAAGAACAAAGTGGTTTCTACTTGAAAAAACAGAGCTGTTGGAAAGAGAGCACCGGCCTGGCGCTTTCATGAGGTCAGGAATGCCTTTTTTCTGTTTTATTAAAAAGATTTCTTCTTTCTGCAGATGATGTTGTATATTAATGACTCCTGGAGAGTGGCCCTTGTGCCATCAGTGCTCAGTTGGAGGCACATAAGCTCTTTATGAGAGCACGCAACACTCCTGCTACACAAACAGCTTATTTGCTGTTAGAGAGGGGAAAAAAAAGTGAGTTCTCTCTTGAGCTGTCCCTCAAGCTAAGTATTAAATTTAGTTTCTTTCATGGTCTAGTTACTGATAGGGGAACGAGGGAGAAAAGTCAGATTTCAAGCTCAAAAATACAAAAAAGTTATCAAGAGTGTGGGCTGGGTTTTTTTAAGGTAAACTTATCAGGAAGAGAACTTAACAGTCAGAAAATAATGCTGTCTTCAGTCACCATGAACTACAAAAATCTGCATCTTCTGAGCAGAGGTGGCTGTGGATTTCTAGCTTGGTTCCTCTATTTAGGCCCTCTTGTTTTCTGAGAATCCTTTACCAGTGCAATGGAACTGCTCTGCTTCTTATTCAGTACTTCCCCATTTCAGCTGCAGCAGAGTTCAACAGAAGTATCTGGAAGCCACTAATAATTTTAAGATCTGTGTAGCTTCAGCCATTGAAATGGAAAGACTAAAGTTTAAAGAGAAGTTTTAAATTTTTGAAGGATTCTGCTTTTATCAAGGGGTACAGAAGCTGCAATGCTGATGAGTTAAGGGAAAACAACTTTGTGTTTAACATTTGAGTTGAAGTTTCTCAGTTTCTGTATTAAATTGACAGGGAATTGCATGGGACAGCAATGACCTGTACTTTTATAGTCTGATCTTCTAATCTTAAAATTCCACAAAATTATGAGTTTCCCTGTAGCAAGTTTTTATCTTCCTATTACAAAGCTGAAATTCTATTTAGATGGCGTCAGGTGTTAAAGAAATATTATTAAAGGCTGAAAAGTGTTTTATAAATAGTGAAACGTGAATACAATCACTCACCAAATGTCTTTGATGAATTATTTGTTTAACCATTCGATAATGCTGGGAAAAATCATAGCTTTTATTTATGAATGCACTTCAGCTGGCTCATTCATTTTAAACAGGCATATTTTACTGTCAGAAAAATCTACAGATCTGTGGTGCTTCAAGCACTTTGCTGTAATTTAGATTAAGCATGGTGTACTTTCCAGAAATGTCATTAGATATGAGAGTTAACTCAGGAAAGCATACCAGAATGTACTCCTGTAAAAACCCCATTTGTTTATTGTCTAGCAGTTTATCAGTTAATCTTGGTTAGGCATATATACATCCAAGCTGGGAAGCAGAACTGGGGTTTGGAATGTGATCAAAGAATAAGTTTATTCTCCTCTGGATCATGTAATACAAACTCTTTAGGAATAAAGGGCAGGGATCAGGAGTATAATTCCATTAGGGAGGAAGAGTCAGCTGAAGGACATTTGTTCTATTCTCTGTATTGTGCTGTTGTACCTGAGAATAAAATGCTGTTTGCAGCAATACTGAGCTTCATCTTGTTAGTGATCTGATCAATTTGACTTTGAAGAGAAAGCAGATATAAAAAATTACACCTTTTTACTTAGCAGTTCTGTTCCTTGGGGGATAAAGCTGTTATTTACCTCAATCACACAAATATGTATTTTTTAAAAATCTTTTATTACCTGTCTGTCAAAACCAAGAGTAAGCAGAGAACTAAATTCTCTCCTCAGCATTTCATCTTTCAGAGTGAAAATGTCCCTACAGATGGAAACCAGGAGACCAGCACAGCAACCAGCACCACGAGCAGTCCTCCATCCCTAACCAGGTGCATCATGGTGTAATTTCTTGGCTTTGATCCACATCCCTGGGATCTGAACCACTCCACCACTTCATCCAGGCTGTACTGCTGGGGCTTATAGCCCAGCTCCCTCCTGGCCTTCTCCATGCTGAAATAATGGGTGACCCCAGTTTTGTAAACCTCTGTGCGAGTGAGGAGGGGCTGGAAGTTATAAATGCGCCCCACGAGAAAATGAACTATTTCAGTGAGGAATGCAAAAAAATAGACAAGGGAGAGGGGAAGGCGCAGGGTTGGGAACTTGTAACCCAAACCTTCCACGAGCGGTCGGAAAAATTCAAAGTTATTTACAGGCCTGCCATCAGATATAAAATAGGCCTGGCCTGCAGCAACGTGCTGCTTGCTGGCTCTGAGGGCCTCGGAGGCAAGGACATGAGCCTGGACCAGGTTGTCCACGTGTACAAACTCTACCAGACTCAGAGGGTCTCCGTACACAAATTTAAACAGTCCCCTTTCAATGTAGCTGACGATTCTGGGGAGGTGCCTCTGCTCCCCAGGCCCGTAGATCCCTGCTGGGCGCAGAGCACAGGTCCTCAGGACACCTCTCCCATCTCCCAGCTCTGCACCGTTTGCCTCCAGCACCTTCATTTCAGCCAAAGATTTCGTTCGGGAGTAGTGATCAGGGTGAAGGTGCAGCGGTAGGTAAGGCAGAGACTCATCCCCATTTTCTATAATCTGGCCTCCAAATATCACGTTGTAGGTACTTGTATAAACCAGGCTCGACACCCCCCTGCTCCTGCAGGCCTGGATGACATTTTCTGTTCCTTTCACATTAACATCTTCTATAAGTTTTCTGTTCAGCTGCTCCCTGCCAGACATTCCATAGGAAGCGATATGGAATACGCAGATCACATCTCTGAGAGCCTCTTCCACTTCAGACAGGCAGCAGATATCTCCCTGCACGAACTTGATTCCCTCTGGCACCGTTTGAAGTGGCTTCACGACATCAAAGAGGATCACATCGACTCCCTTTTGATATATGGCACAGCCTAAACTGAAACATGACAGAAACCATGTGTTAGGATACAGAATGTGGTGCATGAAACGTCTCACCTGGAAGGGAGAGGAGACTATTAACTGTTTTTGTGCTGATTATTTTTCTGATGGGAGTCTTTTAAATACTCAGCCCCCTACTATAGGGAAGATTCAGCTGTGATAGTTCAGGTACTGAGCTGTCACACTCCATCAATACTTGGAGAAAAAAAAGAAGAAAAAGAGTCTGAACTGCTGTAAATGAAAATTCTGAAGAGAAATAACTGAAGTTCTGTCCCGTTCAGATCAGCAACAGCAACTTTCAGATGTGCAACTATTGCCAAATATTAAAAAAAAAAAGCTTTACTATCTTTATCTTACTGCTTTTGTGCCATCCCAGTTCTGTCAAAACAACAGGTTGGTCTTCACCGTTGTGTTTGAAATTTATGGAGGAGTGGGAGAGGCTTCTAAGCTGCTATGAATACTTTGCCACATGTCTACATTTTACTCCAACTCCCAGGTACTGACACAAGGTATAACTCTGGTGTTTCTCTTCCCCTTTCCTACATTTTTGTATTTCTATTGTGCTTTAAGGGCATGAGAGTGGAGGGAAGAGCCAAGCAGAAGTCAGATAGGCAACTTCTGAGATTTTTTTTTCCTTCCCCTGACTTGAAATTTACTTTGTTTTCTGGTCCCAATTGTGATCTCTCTCCCCTCTGTGAGCAGTTATAATCTAGGGCCCAAAAATGGGATTTTTTCTTTACATGGCCAGCTACAGCAAAGGAAAATGGATTTCACTGAAATGTTCACCTTATTAACAACTCTAATCCTAAACCACTGCTGTTCCTGAAAATAATATATTCTTGAGAGTTCAGCTGGAGGTGTTAATCTGTAGAGCTAAGCACATGAGTAACTATTTGTAGGTCAAAGGAAAAATGTGTGTACAAGTGTAGGCTTGTCCTCAGCGCAGGCTGACGATGGTGATCCTCCGCAGAGTGAGCACACAGGGAAATGTCTGCAAGGCAGCTGGTGCCTGACTTTTGGAAACGGGATAACAGCATTATTTACAGCCCCTGGAAACAGAGGAACTGGGTTTGATTAAAACTGAGACCCCGGGTGAACCAGATGAACTGGATCAGGTGTCTCAGGCCCACAGGTCTCCCTTTTACAGGTGGATTTTGCTGCCTCGCCAGCAGCAGCCTCTTACATGTACTCCTGTATGTATAAACTGGTTCATGCACTAACCGGAAGCCAAAATAACCTCCTCCTCCAGTGATGAGGACTCTTTCCTTGGCAGCGTTTCCTTCTTCCATCCTCTTTCCTTTCTCACTGCGTGCTGGAACTGACCTACAAAACACACCGCGAACACACTCATTAAAACCGATCCGCGTTCAGCACCATTCCCCTCGTTGTTCACGGATCGCGTTCACGCTTTGGTCGCAGCCCCCGGCAGGAGGCGATTCACGCCGGGCTGGCTCCAAAGGGAGCCTGTTCCGGAGGAGGGAGCGCTGCGCCGGAGCCGTGCCCGCCCCGGGTCCCCCCGTACCTGCGGCGGTGCCGGCGCTGCCCGTCCCTGCCGGGCTCCCGGGGCGGGGCCGATCCCGGGAAACGGAGCCGGGCGGGGCGGGGCCGATCCCGGGCCATGGAGCCGGGCGGGGCGGGGCCGATCCCGGGAAACGGAGCCGGGCGGGGCGGGGCCGATCCCGGGAAACGGAGCCGGGCGGGGCGGGGCCGATCCCGGGCCATGGAGCCGGGCGGGGCGGGGCCGATCCCGGGCCATGGAGCCGGGCGGGGCGGGGGCCGATCCCGGGCCATGGAGCCGGGCGGGGCGGGGGCCGATCCCGGGCCATGGAGCCGGGCGGGGCGGGGGCCGATCCCGGGCCATGGAGCCGGGCGGGGCGGGGGCCGATCCCGGGCCATGGAGCCGGGCGGGGCGGGGGCCGATCCCGGGCCATGGAGCCGGGCGGGGCGGGGGCCGATCCCGGGCCATGGAGCCGGGCGGGGCGGGGGCCGATCCCGGGCCATGGAGCCGGGCGGGGCGGGGGCCGATCCCGGGCCATGGAGCCGGGCGGGGCGGGGGCCGATCCCGGGCCATGGAGCCGGGCGGGGCGGGGGCCGATCCCGGGCCATGGAGCCGGGCGGGGCGGGGGCCGATCCCGGGCCATGGAGCCGGGCGGGGCGGGGGCAGCCGGAGATGGCGGCGGGGTTGCTCGGGCTGTGCTGCCCTGCTCGTGTGGGTTCATTCGGCGGAGGGCGATGCCCGTGCCCTCCTCTCGCAGCCTGAGGCGCTCTCCGGTGGGGCTCGGGGCTGAAGTCGGAGCCTTTCCCGTCCCGGTGTTTGTAGCGCAGCCCCGGCACGGATCCAGGCTCACCTACCATCACCCCCGAGTGCGAGAAGAGCTCGGGGTGTTGGGTGGGAGCTGGAGCTGCCCCGGCCCCGAAGCCCCCGTGCCCTGGGTGATCCCCCTGTGTGAGCAGCGGGGAAGGGGATTCTGCCCCTCTGCCCGCTCAGGTGAGACCCCACCTGCAGAGCTGCCTCCAGCTGAGAGAACTGGGGCTGTTCATCCTGGAAAAGAGAAGGCTCCGGGGTGACCTAATACTGGTCTTCCAGTACCTGAAGGGAGCTCAGAGGAAGGACAAGACTATTTGCAATATATGTAGTGACAGGACAAGGGGGAATGGCTTCAGACTGAAAGAGTAGGGTTAGATCAGATATTAATAAGAAATTCTTCCCTCTGAGGGTGGTGAGGGTGGAGCACAGGTTGCCCAGAGAAGCCGTGGCTGCCCCATCCCTGGCCTTGGAGCAAGCTGGGCTAGTGGAAGGTGTCCCTGCCCGTGGCAGGGGGGTGGAATGACATGATCCTCAGGGTCCCTTCCAACCCAAAGCATCCTGTGATTCCCTCAGGGTGTGCCTGCAAGTGTCACCCCAGGGTGGGAGGCTGCAGAGGTCTGGGACATGTAAAGGGGGCTGAGGAGCCCTTGACTCTGGGTGATTTGAGTGGACAGGGGAGTTTCTGGAATTCCTGCTGAACATTTCTTCATGGGAAGGGTTGTCAAGCATTGGAATGGGCTGCCCAGGGAAGTGCTGGAGTCACCAACCCTGGAGGTGTTCCAAAAATCACTGGACATGGCAGTGGTTTAGTTGACGAGGTGGTGTTGGGTCAAAGGTTGGACTTGATGCTCCTGGAGGTCATTTCCAGCCTTAATGAGTCTGTGATTCCCTGGTGCTGTGAAGGTACCACAGCTGCCTTTGAATGCCCTTCCGTGCCTGGGAGGGCCGTGTCCTCAGAGCACCTCCCTGGATGAAAGAGGCTGTCCCACATCCTGCTGTGTTTATTATGAGCCTGAACCACGCTCACAGGAGCCTGCTGTGCCCCGTGCAGAGGCTGAGATGTTTCTGGCAGTGGGAAGACACTGCCCAGCCCTGCCTGGCTCAGCAGAACTGCTCCCGAGTTCAGCACCAGCAGTCCCAGCTGTCTGCAAGAGAGAGGCAGAACAGGAAAACAATGAGAAATTACACGATCAAAGTCTGGCTTGTGGTGTATTCCATTTTTCATTTGCAGAACTGAGCCACTTGGGGAATGCCAGAGAGTGGATTCAGTGTCTTAAAACGCCACAAGTTTCTGTTTTGCAAAACCTTGACAGAAGTAGACGCAGTAGGCTCTGTTGTATTTTTGATGGATGGCTGGCAAGAATTAGGACTCAACAGATCCTAAGAATACTGCAAGTACTAAAGATTTTTTTTTTTTTTTAGCAATGATTTCCTGCTGGTGAACCTCTGGGACTCTTAATTAGAAATTTCAAGATGGAGCTGGTGCTGTACCTGTGGAGATGTGCAGAGTGTCTGGTGTGGAGGGCATCCCTCAGTCGTTGCTGATTTCCCTGTCTCCAGCAGGAGAGTGGGTTTGAAACAGCCTTGATGCATCCCCTAAGACACCACACAGACATATAATCAATGGTGTGTTCACAGAGGTAGAAGAATTCTAGCTCTCAAGCAGAAAAATCCCTTACATTCTCCTAAATACTGAATATAAAGATCCTGTATGGCTGCATATGCTTTCAGGATTTATGCCTAATCTTGAAGGTTTTGAGAATATTTTCCTAAGTGTTTAATCATCTGCCAAGTCCAAAAGAGTCCTGAACTTTCCCTGAAATCTGTGGACACAAACCTTTTTTTGACCTTTGAAGAGCCTTACTGAGATTAGGGCACTTTGTGTCTCTTTTGATCAAAGAAATTGCGTTTGAATGGAATATTGAAGGATCACAGAATATCTGAGGCTGGAAGGATACTGCTCTATTGGACCCCTGCACAAAGCAGGTTCAGCCAGAGGGGTTCCATGGGTTTGTGTTGGCATTGAATATCTCCAAGGATGGAACCTCTGTGTTCAGCCACTTTCTCCTCGTAACTCACAGAGGTCTGTGCTCTCTGAGCAGTGACCTGACACTCTGTGTTGTGTGGGTAAATCCCTCTGTTTGAACAGGCAGCTGTTAACCTCAGCTGTTTGTCCCCTGGACTTTGTGATGTGTCCGTGCAGGACAATTTGCAGGGCTCAGACCCCTCACTGTCCTTTATCTTGCTCTCTGCCTGGTATGGCATCTGCAGAGGGTGAATTGTGTCAGCTTACCTCATAATTATGGATATTGTGACGATAACAAGGCTGTGGTTTAGATACAGTAAAGACGTTGCACTATCAATTTTATTTCTCATTATAGTGAGCTGTCCTTTTTGGCTCCAGAGAATAGTGAGGAACATTCATTCCTTCAAAGTGGTGACATCTGTGAAAGCTGTGGGTAAATATTGTCCTCATTTCACATTGACAGGTCTGGTGTTAAGGCTTGACACTCTCAGATCTCAGTTTTGCACAATCCATTTATTGCTGTTTTTTCATTTCCTATGAGGCTCTTCTTTTCCTAAGGTTTTATGGACTTTCTGAATGTATCATGAGTTCTGTTTTCATCATATGAATGGACTTCCAGTTTTATTTTATACATAATAGAATGTTAGGCCTCAGACTGTGTCTTTCTTTTAAAAAAACATGTAAACCCTACTTTTCCCTTTAAAGATCCAAGCTTTTTGGAGCATGCCTTGCATGTATCTCAGCATGCAGGGAATGAGATAATGCTACAGCAACTTGAAGAGATTGCATGGACACCTTGAATTGCACATTAGGGCAAGATGTGTCAGGATAGAGGGATTTACAGTGTAACTGGGAGTTATCTGCAATAAACCTGAAAGGGGCTGCAAAGGAATCCTTAAATCAGCTAAATAAGCAGCTGCTGTAAACAGTGCAAGTCAGAAAGAATAAGCAATGAAATAATTAATTATTCTTTCATAGTATGTTAGTGCATCTGGTTCCCTTTGCAATTTAAAATACTTAGTTAGTATTTCTGTCATCACAATACAAAGTGTGCCAGCAGTGCTATTTCAGGAAGCAGGGAAATATTACATCTGGGGAAATAAACCTTAGCTTACTGTTTTCTTACTATTTGATTGATTTAAGTATTATTTAATTGTGGTTTGTTTTTTTGTTTTTTGGGTTTTTTTTGTCATTGAACAATGCAATGAGAGAAGATTTGAAACTAGGTAGAACCAACCATGTTTATGGCCTTATTAAAACATATAAAACCAATTGGTTAAAATAGTATGAAAGAGGTGAAAACATACATACGTTGTGAGGGAAATTAATATTTTAATGTTCAAAATTAGAATCAAACATTCAGTCTAGAGGAGACTGGGATATATTTCAAGGAGGAAAGTGTTATGGATAAAAATGCTGGTCTCAGTTTTTGTCTTGGCTCTGGCAGAGGATTCCTTAGTGACCTTCAGAACATTGATTTGTGTTCTGTGACAAAGGTGTCATTGAACTTTCTCCCTGCCTGAGGTTATGGTTGTGCTGTTTCATTTGTGTTCCTGATGCTCAGATGGGAGCTGCTGTAAAAATGTTAATAACCAGGAAATCAAACTTATGGAGCTTAAAGAGCTCCAAGAAATGTGCAAGTTACACCCTTTGGAAATGTTAGCTGTGACTTCTTAGGGCAGATGTTGACTGTTCAGTGTTGCTTGTAGAAGTGTCATACATCTGGTGGTGTGGAGATGACCATCCAAAGTGCTTCTAGTTGCTTTTTCCTGTGAGTTCCAATAATGGAAAACCCAAACCTATCTTTTCCACACTGAGAAAGGAGAAGGATTTCAGAATTAATTGTATTTAGTGAACACCATTCACTGTTCATCCGAGCTGTTGCCTTATATAATTTTCCTAATCCAATTCTGCTGTGCTCTCTCACTTTGGGAGATAGGACTTTATAAACATTTTAGTCCTGACTGGAAGGAGATGCAGGGAGTAGTGGATTCCTTATCAAAGTAGGAATTCACAAAATGGAAGGTAGCCTCTACTCAACAGTCTTGGAAAGGGTCAGGCTGTTTGCAGAGTATTTTGAGATCCTCGGATGGAGGGAGATTTTTATGTTGCACCAAAGGGCTTTGTTATGCAATTCTTTCTATACTGTCAAAAAAGAAATCTCTATTTTATTGTAGTTTTGGGATTATCTGGATTTTGGGGTGAAGTTAACTTGTAGATAACAAGTTCCTTTTCATACATGTCCAGAAGCAAGACCCAGTGAAGAACCCATGGAGGGAGGGGGATGTGATGCTGTCCCTGCTCACAGGGTTCTGTCCCTCCTCATTTGCTTGAGGCAGCTCTGCTCAGGGCTGTGCAGGAGGGAACCTTCCATCCTCCCCCTCCCCAGGAGCAGCTCTGGCTGGGAGTGTGGGTCTAGGAGGGTGCAGTCAGCTTTTAGAAGGTACAAACTGCTCAAACTTTGGCTGTTTCACCCCAAAAGAACAGGTTGGGTGGAAATACCAAGCAGTTGCTGGTCAAACCAAGTAATTTAAATGTCTAGATGGTTCCTTCTGCATTTACAAACCCAGATAATACCCTGAGAGAGGGTGCTGCTGTAGCACTGACATCATTTAATGTCATGGTTGTATTTGATGTCAGGGTTTAGTTACCAGTGAGGTATTTCACCCAACACAAGTGCCCTGTGTGGTGTAAAAACAGCCTGGCACAGGGCAGCCTTCCTTCACAGAGCACAACAATTTAGGCTCAGTGGTCATGCCTTGGCTAACTTGGATTTTCTGGGTGGGTTGCACTGTGGTCATCTTCAGTGCGTTAGTTATGAAAAAATCATTACTGTAAAAGACACTGAAAATGCTTTGAATTCTCTTGGTGTCCATTCAGCGCTAGGAAGTGATGCATACATTCTGTGGAGCCACCAGAAATTAAATTTTCCATCTTGTAATGCTTGGAAAAATGTAGATTATCGCATTTCCAAAAGTAGCAATTATTTATCCTAAAGGGAAGGGAAGAAAGTTTGCATATTTTGGGATAAGAGGATGGTTGAACATAGGACTGGGAGCAACCTGTGTTGTCCCTTTTTACTTTGATGATAAGTTGCTATTTGTGATGTCTGTGTCTCTCTGTGTACCCTGCAGGGCACATCAATAACCCAGTTTCTAGAATGAGTATATATTAATCTTCACAGCCTCCATGGAGCTGAGCAGAGTCTGCAGGGACTCACCCACTCCTGAGCATTTCAGTCGAGGTGTCTGAAGCCAGTGTTTGCTCCTGTGATATTGATCTTAAGCTCCCTTAAGCCTCCTGTGGTTTTTTTAAGTTGTAATTTGAGCTGATGTGTTACCTGATGTTCCGAGGTGTTGATATCTGTTTGCATAACATTTTGCACTGATATTAGCCCTCAGCAGTACAAGGTGATGCTGTCCAATGGAATTGCAGCACCTTAGAAGTAAAAGCCAAGTTTTAGCTCATCCTATACTCTCATTAGTAATTTCAGTATTGCACACAGGAATGCAAGGGCTCAAGGGTTAACCTGAAAGGGTTATATACTTTAAAAGTTAGTATGTTAAGAAATGTCTTATGGGAGGACTAGTAAAACATTATTGCAAATACTCTCACAGATGTTTTTGCTCTCAGAGTAGGGGAGGACAGGTTTTGGAGTACAGTGCTGAATGTCTTTGTTACTTAAAGCAAGTCTTCTAAATTCTCAATAAGAAGCTATTTCAGAAGGCAATTATACACTCACATTTCAGTAATTGTATGATTCAGTTTCAAATGTGATTGATGTGCATCCAGATGCCCTTATATACCACACCAATAACAAAGAAAGTCTTCCCGTTGAAGTAATTTGTAA
Organism: Prinia subflava; assembly: GCF_021018805.1. NCBI lineage: Eukaryota > Metazoa > Chordata > Aves > Passeriformes > Cisticolidae > Prinia > Prinia subflava. Next base: position 17,034,181 of record NC_086259.1, read on the forward strand.
TTTAATTCAGCTATCCATGGGTTTACAGAAATCTTACCCTCCAGCAAAAGCAAGATGAGGTTGATCTGTTATGAATTGCTGACACTAATAATTGCACACCCAATTGATGGTACTACTTTGATCTTTTGGAAGGATCTGAGGGATCTTTCAGCTTCACAGGCAGCTATTCATGTGCTATAGATACCATATGTAGAACCAACTCAAGGCAAAATGAGCTCATTAATCCATATCTTGTACTGTGCTAATTTTCTGTGTGTGTGTAAGAAGCCTGCAGACATTGGTGGGGAGGATGAGATGTGTCAGCAAGAACACCAGGGCCTGAATTTGTTGTAGCATTCCTATGGGTCTCTCAGTGGAAAATGTACTTGATGAGGGGGAAAGGATGTGTATTTGCTGAGGAAATGTTTTCCATCTTCACACTCCTGGTGCTTTCACGTTCCTGGTTCTGTGTTCAAGGTCTAGGCCGTGGTCTCCTGTTTTCAGGCACTTAGAGCTGCAAGAAAACAGGACACTGGCTTAAAAAATGTTACTGCCGTTTAGTTCTGTACTGACCTTGAAAACATTCCAAAAATTACATAATTTTTCAGAGGAAAGATTAGGTAAGAGTTTGAAGTAGGGGAAAACAAACTCTAAAAAAGACAAAATCTCTTGCTTCAGCTGTGCTTGAGTGAGATAACCCCCATAGGGCTTCCTTAATGGCATCTTGGTGTTTGCAAGAACTCTTTACCACACTCTTGTGCATCTTTGATACTGATTTATTCTGTTCCACAAAACTAATGACTGCAGAATTCAGAACTCATAAGCATTTTGTCATGGCCTGATGTGTGACTCTATTCTGAGCCATTTCAAGGTAAGAGATTCTGACACAAGCCCGAGTTCTCCTTTAGAAGGGATTTGTTCAGAGCCAAAAAGTTTGAAGGTTCAAAGCACTTAGTCAGAACAAAGTAAACCTGATAACTCTAAAATGGGGCAAAATTACTGATGTTACAAAGATGAGTTAGTTATAACATTCATTTTTTTTTCTGTTCAAAAGCCTTATTTGGACATGTTTTATCCTGTAATCATAACACAAAGAAGGTGTATTCAAACTGGGATCTATTCAGCTGGAGGTGTGCTATAACTTAATTACTTAGTAATTTACTGCAAGTTATTCTTGCTCCTAATTTTCACACCTTGTGGCTGAAGTTGTGGGTGCAGCATCTGGTTATAACTAATTTTGGTTTTTCTGCATCTTTTGAAGGAGATGCAAGATCTGAATAACGAGGGAATTGAGATATCTGATTTTTTGCTTTGATTCTTATGGTAAAACAGTTCTGAAGGAGTTTTGCATTTGAAATGCTGCTTCAATGTCTTTCAGAGAGTATCCAGCCCATAGAAACAGAATTTGTGCCAGTGGAAAACACTGGATTAATTCCAGTCATGCATTAGCTTAATTCTTCATTCATCATAGGAACATGGAAGAATCAAACATCAAACACATTATGGACAAACTGCATAAGCTGAAATGTTCTTCTAGATGACTTAGAGGAACAACATGTTCTTGTAATTGGCTTTCTTGTATAATGAAGGTTTCTCAAGTCGAATACGTAATCTTCAAGTTTAAAAAAAAAATTGTACCAAAGGAGGCCTGGCTTAGAAGTTGTCATTTAAAACTTTCCAAGAAAAAACATTATCTGGTGCAGTTCTTTCCCCAGCTCTTTGACTTTACATTGCCTGAGCTCCTTTGCCCTTTTAAAAATTGCTCTGGGAAAGCCTGTGAAAGCAGCTTGAGTGGCCAGTGAGGATCCCTCAGTGCCTTATTGAGCAAAGCCAGCAGATTTCACCATTTGTGTTTCTCGTGACGTTTTGGTGCTGGCTCCTTTCCCTTCTATAAATAAAGGTAATCTGTGCTAGGAACAGGCATCAACTCAAGCAGGCAGTTAATCACACTTCAACAGCGTGCACATTATTAGCTTATCAGGCAGAACCATCCCACCTCCCATCATGTTTTATCTGTTTATGAAGAAAATGCCTTCCATAACTGTAATTGAGAAACCAAAATGACTCAGAGTTTGGAGGAGTCAATAAGAATGTATTATGCAGCCAATCTCCCTGTGTCTTGTGTGCAAATGGGTCACTCTGCTTTTGCCTTCTCAGGAAGGGCTTTGTTCATGATGGGCTTCCCCTGGTGTCCTGAAGTTTATTAACTTGAAGAGAATTTCAAATTTGGGATGTCCCCTGTGAGAACAGGCTACAGTCATTCCTCCCATTTTGTTTGGAAACTCCCTCATTATCTCTGGTACAAAAAGAAGGAGTCCAAGCAGGGCTGAACAAGGAGGCAGGGCTCCATCTCCTGTAGATTGCACTTTAAAAAAGGGGTCTCAGATAGCATCTACTGCCACCAAATCCAGTTCTCTGAGGTAGTCTTGGTGCAATATTATATCATTAATGAGTTCCGTAATTCAGACTTCTTCAAATTAGAAATATTAGATTATTTGGGTTACTGAGTTTCTTGAACAATGACTGCTTGGTGCTTCTGGCCATAATAGTTGTAGTGGTTATCATCACTGATATCTTGGGGTGAAGGTGCTGGATGTTACAAACTTTTAATTTACATTCTTCCCTTATGGAATAAATAGAGAAATATTTAGTGTATAAATTAAGGCTAAATTAAACATATGTATGTGAGTACTAAAAAATATTGTTCACATGTGGGAGCTGGAGCTTGTTTTGTGCCTCATGCTGAAGGTTTCACAACAGCACTTCAGGAAAGGTTGTCAGGGTCATTTTTTCCCCTCTGATGCCTCTGTTGTGTGGCTGCATCTGCAGCCTTTGAGTTAATGACTGTTGTATGTCAGCTGCACTCTCTGAAATCTCTGGGTGATGGAGCTGTCCAATTTTGACTCTTTTAGTAGTTGAACTGTTCTCTTGCAGGTGAAGTACCAAATGTAAACCTTTAACTCCATTCATCTAAGTCTTCAAGATCCTTTACTGTAAATACTGATCTTATAAAAGCTTTCTGTGTTCTCTGGCATTTTAGAGATTTTAGAGATTACAAAAGGACGTATTTATAGCAGCACAAACTCAAGTGTGTGATGGCATTCAGAAGAATGGATGAAAATGTTGCCACTTCTCCCCTTTTCATCAGAAGTCTTTGTGTTTTCCTCTTTATTTTTTGTCTTGCATTAGTGTAAACTTGAACTTTTACATTCATGGATAATTTGTTGAATGCATTCCTGTTTGTGCAGGTGTGTACAAGGCTGGATTGTGCTTTAGCCTCGTGAGGTTGCAGTAGCTGTTTAATATGCTCACAAAATTTCACGGAGTATAAAGTTCCAGTTTTAAAGGCTCCAGTGTTACCAATTCCTGTCATGAATCTGATGATCCTAGGGGGTCTTTTCCAACCTAAATGATTCTGTGATTTTTAGCCCTTTAAAATACTCACGTGGGTCTCAGGTTTGTACTTTTTCCATCTGTGAGGTATCTCCTCTCTGACCTCTGCTGGTTAAATCCAGAGTTTTGCATGGAACTGCTGTTCTCAGAAGGGACACAGTGGGTGGCAGGGTCCCCCTGAGCTCCTTCCAGCTGCACTTGGAGCCAAGGAAGATGTGAAAGGTGATAGAGGAGGTAAGAGTGGGGTACAAAGAGTCCTCCCAGCATTGTGAAACCGGGGCAGTGCTCGGGGCTGAGCCTGTGGCAATTCTGCAGAGCAGCTCTCTGCAGGAGCCTCGCCTGGATTAGCACCTCACTGCTGCTGTCTCCATAAATTCTACCTCAAGTGCCTGTGCTGCAATGCAGGTACAGCTCATGCCTCGCTGAAGATCTTGGATTTGACACTTGTTTTGATGGCAAGTTGGTTCAAGTTTGAACAATCTGTGCCTTCAACAAAAAGAGTAAGAAGAGCCTCACCTTCAGAATTTTAAAACTCTCGTTTTTTAAAATGTAGTTTATTTATCTTCAGTAGTTGTGCTTGGATTTCTCAATGCTGAAATTTTGTTTCTGATAATAGACATGAACCAAGTGAGGATGATAACATCAGATAAAGTAGATAGGAGAGGATTATCTTGTGTGTAGGAAACAGTTTGTGAATCACAACATTGAGGCCAGGTGTTATCATAGTTACAATTGGCCATGGGCAAAATCTTCAGACAATAACATTTTTATTCATGCTTTTGGCATGATTCCCATGGATTTGTAATATCTTCTTTATCTTCTTTCCCTGTCTTTCTGTGTAAAAGCTATTTTTTCCCCACCTGTATCCTCCCATTTATGTAAAAGTGTCTTACACTTCTCTCTGGTTCAGAGAGATGCTGACACCTTTCTGATGAGCCCTTCCACTGCCCACTTTGGATTTTCTCAGCTGGGCATCTTCCTACCTTTGCTCATTCTCCAGAGAAATCCTGTGCCAGCACTGACAGCACAATTGCCACCTGACCTTTGTTGTGATGCCTGTAAATTGTAAATTATTATTTGATGGGGTGCAGCCTATGTGTGCTCCCAGAGCACTTCCCATCAGGATGATCCCTGTGTATTTGAGCACAGGACTGAGAGCCACGGTCTGGGAGTTCTCAGCTGGGATTTTTCACTGAATAGGAGGTGGTCTCTCTGCTTCAGTTCATTGATGTGTTCTGTGGGAATGGTATTTACATCTTGGAGCATTTATGGCAGATAAGTGCTTAAATATTCTGGTGGAAAGAAGTGCCACTGAAAGAGAGATTGTGTCAGCAGAGTTTTCCTTCAAAGTACCTCTTTCTTCTCTATTTCCTGCTGTAGAGTCTGGTATTTGATTTAGAGGTACTCAGTTCTTTCCCACTTTCCCAAATGTATTTGAGTACCTTATTTCCATTTTCAGTGTAACTGTGGGGACACAAGACTGAGGATGAATCAGTTATCAGCAGTTAAACATATGAAAGAAAAATTACACTCCTAAGGATACAAACATATTCCATATAATTTTTTTTTATTTAGTTTGAATTTTACTAGTTAAGTTTGATCAATATCCAGTGATTTGCCTTGGTACTTCCTGTGGTCCAGTATTAATGGAAAACCCTCCACCTGTCTCTCAGCTGCAGTCATTGAGTGGCTTTCTCTGGGACCAGCTCTCATTTTTTGGCCCATCTCATTTTCAAGCTGCATTATTTTATCAAATTTCACGGTAACTGACTCTTCTTTGTAACCAGTTATGATGGTAAGAACTTTCAAACTTTGAACTTTTAAGTGACATTGAAATTCTTATTTTATCAGCACTAAGATGTGTTTGATGTGATCTTTTACTTTCTTTAAAAATAAAAACCCAGTTCAGAGGAAGCAAAAATTACTCCTAGGGTCTTTCAAATCCTAGCTTCAGTCCATAAATTTGACTGTAGGCTTAAATTGAAAAAATGTAATATTTAACAGATAACATAAAATCCTTAAGAATTGGATATGCTCTCTGCTTTAAAATGTTAGAACTCAGGAAAAGGGAATCAAACCCACATATGAGCTCATTGTTAAAAGTAATTGAGAACTAAAAGGCTCCTTGGATACTTGTGTGTATCCTTTTAAAGTTGATAGAAACAGTCTGAGAACTTTCCTGAACTCATGTGCCTGGAACAGCTCTTGGGCATGAGCTATTTACTGACATTCCAGCCTGTTGGAATAGAACTCCTGTAGCCTGGGACACCTTGATGTTGTTTCAGAACACTGTCAATGTGTTTACAGAATTTTTGGCCCCTCAGTTAAAAGTGTGGTTCAGTGGTAAGCAAAGGAATCTCCTTTCTGGTGCCCATTTTCATCCCACATTTCAGCTCCAGTTCACTGCTGAGGTCCTATCCTGACTTGCATCCCTAACAGAGAGAAAAACTCTACCACGTTATAGAGAATGGGTTAAGAATTATAAAAGGTTATTAATTTTAATAACTGTGTTCCGAATCTGCCCCTATATGGAGACAGAAATATAAAAATCCCAGAAATCCCAGGGACAAGACACAGAACCTGTCTGCCATCTGACATTTTTGACAAGCTCTCCAGAATTAATCTGTCTAGGAGCTACAATGCTCAGCTTAATTATGGGAAGGCTGCATCTGTGTTCAAAGCTGTTGAGAGAGAAAGAAGAAAGTAAAAATGTCCACTAGGTTTGATTAACTGCTTTCAGCCTGATGAATAAAGACAGATGGTTACTAGTTATTTTTCTTTAATGGATTTTGGAGTTCCATTTGGTGGATGAATTAATGTTATAGGTCCTAAATCTGCCTTTGAAGCTACGCCTGCCTAACCCTCAGTGATTCCAGCAAAGTTTGCTTGACTGCAAGAGAGACGTTTGCCCCGAGGCTGTCGTATATATTGTTAAAAACAGTTTTGAAATTAAAAAATGAAAGTGAAGCGATAATTTACAGTATTAATAAAACAACTTACGAGCTCTGCACAGCTCAGGGAGGAATCCCTGACAAGGGATGATTGTTTTGAAGTCCCTGTGCAGACTTATTCCCACAGAATCCGTGCCTGTTTGGGAATGACCTCCACCTGGAGCCTGACAATATTTTAGTACCAACTTTAAAACTTGGAGAAGTTCATTTTAAAGTTGCACTTGCTAGTTGTGTCACCTGGAAAGTAGAAATAAATAGTTTTATGATGTAGGTTCATTTGCATGAATCAATTCTCATATCTCCAATCCAGGTGGGGAAGGTCTTTAAGGCAGGCTCTAATTCTGCAGGTGTGCATGTTTAGAAACATGGCTGTGAATATTTCTTTCTTTACTTGCATGGGAATATCTGTGTTTATTTTTAAGAATGTGCATAAGTGTCTGTGAGTTTGGGCTCTCGGGGAGCATTTAGGCCTAATGGGTCTCAGGACTGTCATTCAGCAACCTATTAAATCATCTGTAGAGTTTTAGGAGTGGATAGTCGTGGTGATTTTAATGGGATTAAATTTGCTTACATCCAAACAGTTTCTGAAGTAGGGTAAAGGTTACTGCATGATAAAAAAAAATGTTTAAGATGGACAATATAATAAAGGGAAGCAAACCAACACAAAATTACATTAAATACACAGATTTTCCATAGTCAGTGGATTGCCCAGAGGAAAAAAAACACCATTTAACTAAAATGCTGCCTGCCACAGAACCATCAACCCTGAAAGGGACCTTGAGGGGTTGTTTGTCCCCCTGCTCCATGGCAGGATCATCTGTCACCAAGTCATTCCTGACAATGTCTGAAGGCAACTGCAGTGGTGCAAAATGGGCCGGGAATGGGAACGTCCTTCAGATCCCGGCAGCGAAGGGGAAACTGGGGACATCCAGTCCACAGCATTCAGTCAGAGCAGTAATGTAAGTCATTGATTACACACAGAGTGAGGTCACAGCTCCTCAACAGGAAAAACGCATGGCTTCAGCCTTTGGAGGAGAGGGGCTCGTCCTTCAAGTGACAGCAAACAGAGTGCGCCGAGGGCAGGCGGCGCTTTGTCACTTAATGCGCTTTGAATCATGGCTCGTTTTTCATCTCGTTTTGCCGTGGCTTTCATTTCAAAGGCTGGCTGATGTAACTCTGAGGAAGACCTAAAAATAAGCGAATTCCACTGGTGAGAGGCGGAGATGTTTTTAAGAGTTTGCAGGTGGAGGAAGGCACGTGGCAGACGTGCGTAGTTGATAACCCAAGTGACAACGGGGAGATGCCACCACCCATTTTCCTTCATCCCCTTTGCAGAGTCCATGCCCCAAGCTCAGACGTGTTCTGGGGCTCTAAGTTGTGTGTGGTTCATTTTTTAATGTTGTCACTATCTATAGTGAATGATAAGTTGTGTTGGTGATGTTGTAAATCCCTGCACTTTGAAGAGACTCTTCAGGACAGTTTCTCTGTTTGTCCACATGTGCTTCAATCACACTTTTGATTACCATGCTTCCCTCATTTTCTGGGTTTAGCTCTATATTTACATTGCTATTTATGAATTTAACTGCACCAAAATTATGTGACCTTTGCATAGATACACCTAAATGTTTGAAAACAATTTGTGGTCTAATATTAAGATGTAATGGAAAAGGCTGGATGTAAACCAGATGTGTCTCCAACCTGCCAATGTTTGAAGACACGCAGGAGGAACAGTTACAGAAAGATGATGCAAAATGTGGGTTTTATCTGATGTAGATATGGCTGGTATGACTTGTGGTTAGGGCAGAGCATCAGAAGTAAGGCAGGCAAAGCTGCATTTGCTTTTCAGGAAGCACCTGCAAAGAAATGATCAGGCTGTGGGCTATGGAAATGTGGAATTCCTTTGTGTTCTAAGCACAGAGATGCTGAGATGCTGCCATTAACTTCAGAGGGGTAAAGCTGCAGGGAAGGGGAGGGAATAGGGAGATATAATAAAAATCTGGTTGGAAAAACAAACTGAACTTCCTGTTGAGAGTACAGCTTATGTCTTTATTTCTCGTTTTTTGAGGCAGCACCATGCTGTGCTCGTTCCTGGGCAGGGCTGGGATGCTACTCTGAATATACCAGAGGAAATTTTAGGGAACACTCTGTGCTGTCAGAGAAATGCACTAAGAGACAGTGATATCTTTTCTTCCCTCACACCAATGGTTCTCTGAAAACCGTTTCATGTTACTGGAGGACAGAAAAAAGGCAAGCAAGTGTAATTTCTCGTGAGGATAAACTGGAGATGATTCTTGGCTAACTTTCTAAAGAGTGCCTAATTGCCTTTAGGTTTTCTGATTCTATCCTCTTCTTGGAAAATAATCACAATTGGGTTGATAAAACTTATTTTGGAAAGAGTGCAATCCCCTTTGAGTTCTTCCTGAAAGCTCAGAGATACATGGATGTCTGGAGAGTTCAGGGGGAAAACCTCCCCTGCAAATACAAAGGAGTGCTCATAATTTTAATGATTTCTCTGATGTTTTGTCTATTGCAGAAAATTTACAAAGGGAGATTAGAGTTCGTGTAAATACTGAGGCAGAACTTACAGCCTTTGGCTTCATTTACAGGTCCAAATTTGCCATCAGTACAGGCATTCTTCACTCTGAGGTTCTTTCTTGCATTTGAGAAAATAACAGGAGATTAAGCTGAGGAAATTGTTGTTATTGTTGCTGTTGTTATTATTATTGTCTTTTGTTAGTAATGTATTTTGAGGAATGATGGGCTACAGTTTTTTGTTCACTGCCAAAGGATGATCTTCAGGATCTATTTACAATTGAATTTACAATATTTACCATTATTATAGTTCAAAAAACAAAATCTCCCGCAGCTTAGAGGTAAAAGATATATCTTACTTCTCTTTAATAGGCATACATTTTATTTGACAGGAATTATTTTCCCTAAGGGACTGTTAAATCAACAGTTTGAAGACAAAGGAGAGGTTGCACAGCTTTATTTTCGCTTGTACGTAATCCTTTTTTGCTTTAATTCAGTTCATGCCTGTGAGTTCAGAGATCTTAATTCACAAAGGTGCTTGGCTGCATTTCCAGCTTTAGGCAGAGTAATGGTTTTGTTGTCATTACTGGGACAATTCACGTGCTTCAAGTTGAGCATGAAGAAAGAACAGGCTGAAAGAAGAGGATTATCTCAACCTTCATACAGGAGCTCTACAGAATTTATAAGAGGAAAATCTGTTTGCCCAAATGAATTTGGTTTATGGAAGTTCAGCAATTTCTGCATGCAGGACTGGCAGCCTGACAAGTGTTCATGTAGCCATTAAGTCCACCACAATCCAAATATATGAAGGTGTTTATGTTCTCTCAGAAGCTGCAGCAATAAAAGTAAGTAATTTCTTTTTTTTTCCCTCTCCTATATGTACTTACCCACTAGAATATTGTTTTTGTCTTGCTTAATGACTCATTTGTTGAAACAGATTCCAACCTGTTTTGTGCTGAAATTATTTTCCCAGAAAAGCCTCGTGTACCAGAACCTTCCTACAAAACCTGAAATGCAGAGCCCTGACCCAAGCCACAAAAGAACAAGAAGTACAGGGAGCAGGAGCTCTCAGGAGCCACAGCTGAAAAGCCTGAATCAGCAGGCAAAGTGACAAAATAGTAAATTGAAGAGTTCTGTGGGAAATCATAACCTGAAATGAAAAACAAATCTGTGGCTAGCAGAGAAAGCTGAAACAGAGATTGGATGTGTAGGAAAAGAGTTTCATGCTTCTAGACAGTGCAGTTGATGTTCCACTTGGGACAGAAGAGTATCAGCTGCATCCAGTTGGGACAGCAGCTATCGGGTATGGCATGTGGTAATTCTGGCTGGAAGGCAAAAAATACTGACTAGTAAATTATTGGAAAGTGCAAAGAAAGCCCCTGGGAAAAGTGGCCAAAGAATTGAAAAACAATGCAGGGTGAGGTAACAGAGACGTGCCTGAAAAGCTCGTGGTTGAACTGGAAGCTTCTACTATGCTGGAAAGGCACAGAGGCTTAAAAAAATGATAAACATCAGGAAAATCACTGAACTCAAAAGGGAGCTGTTAAAAGCAAAGACAGGAGGGAGCTCATTGCCAAGGCAGAGCCAAGGAAGAGCTTGGTGGTGTATTTCAAAGAAGTTGTGACCAGGCTCAGCTTCACCACATTTCAAAGGAACTGGGGAACCTGAACCTTTCTTCTGCCCTTTTTTTTGGTGTTAAGAACAGCAAGCAAAAGCACAGGCTGCATCCATCATGCTGAAAAACACAGAGCCAGCACAGTATGACAGGACAAAAGCTTCAAGAAATGGGGAGGAAGTGAGTGAATGTCTGTGAAGAAGTGATTTAAACTCCAGAATGGGAGTGTGGAGTCAACAATTTGATGTCTGTGATAAAGGTGCCTCACACTGGAGGGGTGTCCTTGCTGTGTCCTGGGGACACTGTTCTGCAGGGGTACTACAGCAGGTGGGAGGTGCTGTGACTGTAGGATTTGAAGGAAGACAAGCTGAATTTTTAGAGACTGACTGTTCATGTTGCTGATTACCTTGGGGTGATTGTTCTCCAGGAAAGCCATCTTCTTTTGCCATTGAATAACTGACTTTCCAGAGTCACCACATATCGTGGAGAGATTCGGATGGTAGGGCACATGTGAGACCTGCAAAGTCCCCAGGAGAAACATCAGGAGCAGGCACAGAACCCAAAGTGCTCAGAGAGGGCCAGCAATGCCCAGCTGCCAGGAGGATGCTCAGGATCATTCCTGTGCTGCTGTTTGCCCCTGGCATGGGCTGACTCAGGAATTGGGGTCCAGACTTTAGCACAGGCTCTGCAGCTTGCCATGGTACAAAGGGACAGGGCACTGAGTTACTGTGAGGGGGCTCTGAAAGGCCAGCCCTGTTCTCTTGGAAGGAAGAACTGTCCTGGCAAGGGTAGGGTGAGCTTAGCCTCAAATCAATGAACTTAAATCTGTTCTCTTAACACAGATGTCGTGGTGATGCAAAATCCTGCCAATGTGGAGGAGCCTTCCCTTTTCCAGGAAACTATAGGAAGGTGAGATAAGGGTGTGAGTATTCATAGCAGGAGTAAGCATGGCATAGAGAAATAGGAAATAATGCAAACTCAATTGCAATCCTGTAAAAAATCCTCTATAAGCTGTTTAGAGCTGGAGACATCTCAAAAGAGTAAAGAGAAAAGTGGATGTTTTTTCAAGATGAGTAGCTGGCACAGGATGATAAAACTTATCTTGTGGCAAAATTGTGCTGAAAATCCTCAAGCAGCAATCTGTCATTGCTGGTGTCACAGAAAGTGCAGAGGCTTTGTGGAGTGGGTGCTCCATGCTAGCATTTTTCAGCCAGTTTTAGATCACAACCTCCTTTCTGCTGTGTATGATCTATGCATTTACATGGAATTGTTTTTCACCCACCAGGGCGAACACATGGTGAACCTCTCATTAAAAGAAGCCTTCAGTGGCTGTACTTGATATTAAAATGATAAAGTGAGCATTGACAAAGACCAGTGATGGGAGAGCAAAATTCCCCAGGGAAATAGTTAAGAAGATGCCTTAAGGGACAGCAAGGTATAGCTGACCTCAAGGGTAGCGTGCTAATAAAGGCAGAAGCAGCACATGGCAAAGAGAAATGCAAATATTTTTCCTTTTGTGCACTGGTGGGAGGATGGGTGGGTGAGTGTTCACAAGAGTAGTGAATGATGAGCAGACCTTGAGGGTGATGTTCCTTTAAGAAAGTGACTTCATCTTTGGTATAAACTACCTGCAGAGGTATGTAAACATTTTCACTGGCTGGAAAAGTGTATATTCAACAGATCTGTAATCCCTTAAAACCCCAAAGGCATAATGGAATGGGAATGTGCTCTGTTTCGTGTCTGGTTTGCACCAAGTGCTTCAGTTTTTCATGTCTAAAGTCAGATCAGCACCACGTTGTCTTGGAAAACCAGCTACATCACGTTAGCTGGGTCTGTGGTAATGTAGGCTTGTCTCTCAAATCAGTCACCAGGGATTTTTAAACAGGGTTAAATATGCATGGCTAATTTGTATCCCAATCCCTTTAGCTGGCTGGCTTTAAATTTTTGTTTTAATTGCCAAAACAACTTTCAGAACACAGCACAGTAGGTATGAAATATCTTTAATATATTACATTGATTACTTCCCCTCCAACTTGCTGTGGCTATCAAGCCAGTGATTCAAAACCAAGGTGAATGTCATCACTGGAGGTGAGCTGAAGACCGGATCTCAGGTGTGCTACCTGTGTTCACCTGACAAAGTGCCCCTCATGGCAAACCAGCAATCAGCTGCCCCCAGCACCCCCTGAATGTCAATTTGCTGAATGTGGAGTAGGTAAATAGGCAAAGGTGGGCACTAAAGCAGAGAAGGTAATTTGGGGCTTTCTGCTGAAAGAGGAGGGTTATCCATATGTGATAAAGCCCAAGACAATTTGTGCTCCAGAGATTAAATTACCCTGGCCTGACTCATTTTTGTCACTGCCCATCAAAAACCAGTTCCACTGAAACTACACCCGAAATTTTTTAAGCAGGAAAGCCCAACTGTTTCTCATGAAAGAAACTGTTCCATTTCTCACTGTCTAGGAAAGTGTACTTTAAGGATATTTTTAAAAAAAATAAAACAGTAGTTAATCTTTTCCTGGAGCCAGTGCTTGCTGCATCATGTCCATTCCCAGCACTGTCAATCACCATCCAGCCAGCACATTGTTCAGAAGGTGGAGCTGTCAGGCAGAAGGAGTGAAAGGTAAGGAAAGGAGGACTCTGCTCCTTGCTGATGCCAAGGGTGAGTGCGATTATGTCAAACCCTCCAGCAGAGTCCCCTTTCTCTGCCCCACCCCCTGCTCCTATATAACCACGGTGCCTTTGGCGCTACCTGCCCGCGCCCGGGCTGGAGCGCGGCTGCTCCGCCGCCGATGGATGCAGCGGCGGGCAGCGCCCTGGGCTGGCTCTGCGCGGGGGTCTCCACATTTTTGGGGCTGCAGGCGCTGTGCAGGGCCCGCAGCAGCCGGCGGGGCAGGGCCAGGGCGCTGCTGTGGAGCCTGCTGCCCGCGGGGCTGTGTGCGGGAGCGCTGGGCGCCGCCGGGGCGCTGGCGCTGTTGGCGGCCGTGTGCCTGCTCCGCGCCCTGTGCGGGGACAGCGACCTGCTGCCCGTGCGGGACAGAGCCGTGCTCATCACAGGTAAGGGCTGCCAGAGCCGCCGGCAAATGAATTTCTGAATTAATGAAAAGAGCCTGCCCCTTCTCACAAGCGGGCTGGAAAACTTCTTGACACGCTTGTGAGAGTTCCTTTTATCCTTTCTTCTTATTCGCTTCGGCAGGGATATATTTTTCCTCCCCCCCCAACCAGGTAAATAAGTGCTCTGAAATTAAATAGAAAAGCATCTTAATAGATGCTATTATTTTTTTTTTTTTTTTAGTGTCTCATTTAATCTTTGCAAGTGGCTTTTTAGACGTACTTGTGAAATTAACTGGTGCAAGAAGCAGAAGAATACTTATGATGGGCTAATTTTTTTCTGGAGAGAGGATAATTCCCGTGAGCCCTCAGAACACTAAATTAATGCGTTACTTCTGTTTACTCGAGTTAATTGTGCAGGTTATGGGTGTACAGCTGTCTTTGGGTGTGTGTGTGTACACAGTGCACGCTGTGTCTGTCGTGAACATATTTCAAGACACTGGTTTGGTGCCATCTCCTTGAAACCCTCTGTGAAATCATTTAGGAGGGAGTAATTCCCTTCACTGGCAGGGAAAGTTCAGAGCTAATTAATTCAGTCTCTATTACCACTCTGATCTACTCAAAACCCACTTTTCTTTTGCAGGGACGGCATTTTTGTAGTTTTATGGCTTTTCTCCTGTTTCCTCTAAAACTTTAGGTGTTGTTTATTTATCTGTTGCTTATTTGTGTTAATCACATCTTTAAACTGGAGTGCCTGCCTACTGCTTCTTGCACTCTTAATTTGCTGGGTTTTGTTTTATTGTCTGTGGTTATTCCCCTGCTGGAATGCTGAATTAAGTTCCTTTGGTTTATATAGCAATTTCTAGCAGAATTTCTTTTTGTTTTATAGGGACACCTGGAAATAATTTAGATTTGCCTAGCTAGCTTTAATACAGGGATTAAGTATAAAATTTAGAGGGGAAAAGAATAGCAGCAAGTTCTCTCCTTGCAGTTTATCTGCCAGCTGGGTTTTACCTGTAGGTGTGTCAGATGAGGATGGGCATTGGTGTGGGGAACAGGGAGCCATCCTTCCCCACCCCTGCACACCCAGGGGATGTGCTTGCACTTGGGCATCTCCTTGCTCTTTGTAAGACTGCAAATCTTCAGGGAAAAACATCTCTGGGAGCTTATCTGCTCTGGGGTCTGAATTAGAACTATATAAGGGAGTTAGGAACAAGTCCAGTAAGGGACTTGTGTGCTTTCATCTGTCCTGAAGAAATGCAAATTTGCACATCTCTGACAGCTGATTAATATGAGAAGGCTCTTCTTGGTCTTTATGGGAATCCTATGCAATCCATCAAAGCCTCCATCAACTCAAACAGAAGTTTTACTCCAGATGTATTTTGGTTAAATTGATCCGTTTGTGGTATTCTTCCCCATACCAGCTCCAGGATGTGTGTCCCTGTGCATCTGCAGGTGAAAGGTGCCTCTGAGTAGATTTTGGTGTAATTTTCTCCAGTTTATACAATATCTCAGGCAGGCACTTCATGGAAAGTGGTGATTTTAATGATATTTTCTTTTTCCCTCTGCCTTTCAGCCCCTTCAGGGCTCAGGAATGTGGCTGTGTCCTGAGCAGGTATTCCTCATGAGCCAGAGGCTGGAGCAAGCTCTGCTGCTGTCCCTGGATTCTGTCACACGTTGTTCTGGTCCTCTTTGGATGTCCCTTCTACCAGTGCTGCTCTGCATTATTTATTTAAGCCAGCAGTTCACTGGAGTACCAGGATAAGGGAAAAACTGTGCCCAGTGGTCAAAATGCTTTTTCACATGGATAACTGTGAGCAGGCTCAAAGCCATTGCTGAAACTCTGCTGTGGATCCTCTTGCTGGGATCAAGAGCTCCAACATCCTTAAACAGAAGCTCCTGGCTTGCAAACACTTGTGCTAAATGCAATAGCCACCTTCCCTGAAAATTAAATTAAATTACTACCAAGATCCAAAGGAACAGGAGTTGTAAAACTCTGTCCCTGGGTGTTTTGTGTGCAGTGGGATGAATTTTTCCAGTTAATTTGCTCTTTCCATTCTTGGGGGAGTGATTTGGTGCATGTTCAGCATGAGTTAACTGTAAATTCTCAATAATGGGTCAGTCACAGTCAGTAGTGACTGCTTTCTTTAAGTCTTCTCATAACCCACAAATTATTTTTGGCATAGAAGCAAGAGTGTGGTTGGGAGGGAATTATTTTTATTTTTTTTCCCCATGGAGACTCTTTGAATTCTAGGAGCTGGAAGAGTAAAACTTCTCTGGACTTCAATAACAGGTCTGAAACTCAATTCATATTTGTTTTGGAATAAAACAGCCAGGGACAAACCCAGCATCAGGCAATGATAAAAACAACTTTTATTGCTTTCTTGGAATTGCTATGCCCATCCCAAATTCAAATTGCTTTGCATTCTGCCTGTTTTCAAATTAAAGCTGCATCATAAAACTTACAGGTGTAGTATGTAGCTGTGGCTCTGTACTTGCTGGGAATGATGAAAGAGGAAGGATTTGATCTAAAATTAGGGTTTTTCACTAAAAGAAAAAGAAGGAAAAGTGAGCCCACCCCCAAACTTAGAAATCTCTCGTGTCTGGGATCTTTGCAGGCTTCTTCATGTCTCTGTAGGGAATTCAAAGAATGCAGGTTTGTTCTGTCAGGTCAGGACTGGAGAAGCTTAATGTGATATCTGTAGTGCTCTGATGCATCTTCAGCAAATTGCAGACTTCAAAAATGCCAAAAAGCTGATTTTTATCTTCCTAGGAATTAAATAGAGCATGAGTAATTCTTTTCTACTTTTTCAAGATGCACTGATTGTTTCAGACATTTAGTAAGTGTTTTTTCTTCAAGCCACCTGGAATTAATATTTTTCACCTTTCAAGACTAAGAACCCAGTTAAAAGACAGAATCCACAAAAGAGGATCTTACACAATTATGATGAGTCTCTTTGGCAGTCAAATTCTATTGACTACATAATTTAAATGTAGGAGCAGACCTGAGAATAACTCTGATATCTTTCTTGGTGTGCCAAAGTCACAGACTAAGCCTCAGAAGTTTATTGTAGGGTTAAGCAGGGAGTATTGCAGCTCTTTCACAAACAAGAAAATAGTAAAATATTTGGCAGGAGCTCCAGTCCTTTGTCTCACATTCAGATTTCCAGAGTTTGGAAAGTGAGCATTGATTCAGGGAATTGTTACTGCAGGAGATCCTGGATCCCAGTGCACAGCAGCACCCAGGGCCTTCCTCTGCTGTTATTACAGTGGAGGATCTGGTGCAGTATTGTGGAACAGGCTGATTACAGTGTAAAAACTGTATTAATTTATTAAACTCCTAGTTTTCATTCTAATCCAGTCCTCTGCAAAGCTCCTGATGCACAGCCCTTATAAACTCCTTACCTGCCACTTCCCTGGGAGGCTTGGTGGGGACATGGGTGACGTGTTCCTTTCCATATGGAGCAAGTTTCACTGTAGGTGGGAAGAAAAGAAACCAGAATTTTAAAAATGGAGCGAAAACACTTAAAATCAACTTAAAATACTTGGGAATGTCGGTTGATGGCAAGCTAGATGTGACCAGACATCCAGGTGTGTCCTGGCCTCCTTCCCAAACTGTGTGGGCAGCAGGGGAGGGGGGAATTCTGACATGGACCTGCTGAAGTGAGTCCAGAGAAGGCTACAAAAATGATCAGAGGACTTGGAACACCCCTCCTGTGAATACAGCTGTAGAGAGCTGGGATGGCCCTGGGGAGGGGCCTTAGAGCCCCTTCCAGTGCCTAAAGAGGGTCCAAGAGAGCTGGAGAAGGACTTTTGACATGGGCATGTAGTGACAGGACAGGGGGGAATGGCTTCAGACTGAAAGACAGCAGGTTTGGATCAGATATTAGGAAGAAATTCTCCCCTGTGAGGGTGGGCAGACCCTGGCACAGGTACCCAGAGCAGCTGTGGCTGCCCCTGGATCCCTGGCAGTGTCCAAGGCCAGGCTGGACAGGGCTTGGAGCAGCCTGGGACAGTGAAAGATGTCCCTGCCCATGGCAGGGACTTGGAATGGGGTGATCTTCCAGGTCCTTTCCAACCCAAACCATTCTGTCTTTTATTCTGTAGCAGCAGCAAAACACTCTGTCACAGGGACAGACTCAGGAATCAAATTATTTGTTAAATATCCTTCATTGGTGCCTGATGGGAAGGACTACACAGCTGAGATCCCAAAGACCACTGTTTGCTCCAACAGTGCTTTCTGCAGCTGCTAGCTCATTGCTTTATATAGACAAAGTTTGGGAATAAGTTTGGAGGAGGATCAAGAGGATAAGAGAAATTCTGATGCAAATTTGCAGGAATTCAGTAGCTGACTTAGCACAAAAATGTCATTTGGAAGCTTTCTCAGGTTCTGAAAGCATTGGAATGCTTCGCAGGTAAAGCAACAGTTGCTTAGTTTTGGCTTGGTTACAGTCTGTAATAAAGAGTGCTTATCTGAGGGATCTGTGTGGTAGATGTGTGAATGAAATACTACTTCTTGGAATGAAGAAACAGAATCCAAGAATTTGAATTTGAAATCCCTATAATTGCTTTGCCCTTTGGAGATTGCAAATTAAAACAGTAGTGTGAGGTTTTTTTGCCCTTTTTTTTTTTTTTCTCTTAGATACTTTTGTTATCAGGTTCTGGTCTGAATATTTGTACAAAACCAAAGTAGGGCTTTATTTCTTCTCTATGTATAAAGTCAGAGCATCCCTCAGTAGCAGAGGGTGAGCTCTGAGTCATGGCCTGTCAATCTTTGAGGAGCATTTAAAGGTCCAGCTCCTCAAACTTCAGACCTGAACCTTTCTTTCTACTGACATATGTATTTCAGGTACTTTCTCATCGTATTTTTGTTTATATTTGCGTGGCTTTCCAATGTGTGTATTTTATTATTTTTTTAAATGGTGGTGTAAGACAGACCTACTTTCCATGGTTTTTTTTGATGCTTTCAGGGACTGACACTGGGATTGGACATGCACTGGCTAAATACCTGGACAGCCTGGGTTTTGTGGTGTTTGCTGGGGTTCTGAACAAGGATGGCCCTGGAGCTGAGGAGCTGCGGCGCTCCTGTTCGCAGAGACTCTCTGTTCTGCAGCTGGATGTCACCAGTACTACTCAGGTCAAGGAGGCCTATCTGACAGTCTCAGAGAAGGTGCAAAATGCAGGTACAGCTTTTTTTTCTCCCCCCTTTACAATGGAAGTCCTGATGTAGCAGCTCAGCTGGTGCATCTCTGTAGGCCTCTCTGGCGGTCGGTCGCCTAAGGGCAGAAATGCCTGGTCATGGTGACCAGGCCAAAATAACCCTTCTCCCACGCTTGGACCCTCTGTTATCTCCCTGTAAGACAATAGGTCACTTTCTACCCTGACTCACACCATTGGACCCCTTCTCAAAACCTCGGTACCCTATAAAACCCCACTTTTGCCCAGCTCAGTAGAAGAGCTGTCCCTGGAACCCTTCACGGAGGATGCTAATAAAGATTCATCTGTGGAACTCCATACGGCGCTTCTCCTCTCTCTCCCTGTGTCTGCCAAGGCACCTTAGCAAGCTTATGAGCTGAGAATCACTGCAAAAGAGCTGATCACTGCTAAGAGCTGAATATCACTATAACTAAGCTTGCCAAGTGTTGCCTGTGCCTGGGAGCTTTGCTGGAGTTGCTTGGGCAGGGGGGTACGTAGGTGCACCCCTAGCCAGGAACAACCAAGGCAGCCGAGACACAGACTGAAGCTACCGGGAGAAAAACAAAACATCTCCTCGCTGTTGGCTGCACCACGGCTTGGGTGTGTAGGACAGGGTCAAGTCTTGGGCAGTCAGGGTATCTCCATCCATGTGCTGTTTTCTGGGGTATGGGAAGATGGCAGTGGCTGGTTGAGGGGTGGGGAATGTGCAGCTGCAGCTGCAGATCATCTCTGGTTTGGTCTGGAGTCACCACCCGCCTCACTGGTGTAATCCTTCAGGAGCTGTTCTCCTGGTGTGCTGCAGCCTTGTGCTTTCTCCTCTTCCCAGGGCTCTGGGGTGTCGTGAACAACGCAGGCATCCTGGGCTTCCCTGCTGATGGGGAGCTGCTCCCCATGAGCACCTACAGGCACTGCATGGAGGTGAATTTCTTCGGGGCCGTGGAGGTGTCCAAGACCTTCCTGCCCTTGCTGCGGAGGTCGCAGGGGAGGCTGGTGAACATGTCCAGCATGGCAGGTGAGCTGGGATAAAGCACCAGGTAAAACCTTGGAGCAAATGCCTAGGAGGGTGCCAGTTAGTCTGGGTTGTCAGTACACCCAGGGAATAAATGTTAAGGTAATAAATCCAGGTTTTTCTTTAGTTTGGGACAGAAAACAGCTTTTAAAGAAGAGTTTAATGTGGCTAAAAATATGCTGAGAGAAAAAAACCAGTCAAATTCAGATCTGGTGGTCCAGATGCCATCAGTGATAACCTTGTGAGCTTCCATAAAGATGGGTGGTACATCACAGGTATTTCTATAACATGTCCAGGCAGAAGCCTGTGACCACCTCAGTTTTTTACATCTGCTGATAACTTGAGAGCTGTGTGTCTGGATTTCTTTTAAAATAGTTTGGATATCTTAGAAATACTTAAGCCTAACTTATTAGCAAAGTGGTATTTTTCCACAAAAAAAAAAAAAAAAAAAAAAAAAAAAAAAAAAAAAAAAAAAATCCAGAACCTTTTTAAAAATTAACATATACTTTCCATTTCTTTCCCCAAAATTTTTGCTTAATAGACATATATATGCATGTCTTTATACAATGACCTTCTATTCTAGGAGCACAGCTGAGGTGCTGAGCTGTAGGAACTAATGTAATACAGTAATGCAGTATCTGGTAGCCAGCAGCTGAGGAGCAAGAATGCTCCTTTGAAAATGAGACCTGGTAGAAGCAGGAGGTCATGCTGCTGGAAAGTATTTTGGAGTGAGATCTCATAGGGATTTGCTGGGTCTTGTGCTCCCCACATTTTTCTGTGCCCTTCTGCACAGCTGGAGTCCCCCTGAATCCTGCTGCATTGCTGGGTGACTTGTGAAGGTGTTTCCTCATGCTGAGGATGTGGCTGCAGTCTGGCTCTGGCATGTTTTATATACTCTTTATAAAAATATATTTTTAATATATGTATAAATATATTTATTTATTTATAATCCCAGATATGCTCTGTATTTGCATGTCTGTGTTCATGGTTTATTGCTGACACTCTGAGAAATCAGGACTGAATTTTCAGAACCTTTCTGCTGCTGCCCTGAGGCCAGACTCCTTTTTCCCTGTGCACCCAAGTGAAGCTCTCACTGCGGCTGTTTTGGGGCAGATGTTTTAATTCCTGGTGAGAATCCCTGAACTGTCCTGAAGGGATAAATGCATTTCTCCCTGTGCTGAGTAGTTTGCCCTACAGGAGCTGATAATGACCCTGCTTAAACTGCAGCTGTCTGCAGAGATGTTCCCCACAGGCTGGTTTGGGTGAAGAGTTTCCTCTTAGTGCAAGGTCTGGGGGTCCTTTGGTAAAACATTAGCGGAGAAGTTAGTGAGGTCTCCTTGTGCTGAATCTATTCCTGTCTGTGTAGGGCTCATTTAACTGGGCTCAGGTTAGCCTGACCTCAGAGGGAGAAGTATGTGATTCAATTGGCTCAAACCAGCCCAGCTTATTCAGATGCATACAGAGGAATAATTAATATGTAATTGGCCTGACTTCTTCAAGGGAATAGCTCTGTGTAAACAGCTCCTGTGACACCTTGGTCATCGCAGTACAATACCCAACAGCACCAGAGGCTCACCTGAAAATTCCCCTGTACCTGAGGTATTTTCCTTTAAAATACCCAAGCACATCGAGATGAACGTGTAGCATGTGGAACAGAGGCAGGGCGTGCCCAGCTGCCTCTGCAGGCAGGAGAAGGAGAGATGTGCCTGAAGGAAAGGATTGTCCATTCTGTTCCCTGCTCCCAGCACTGCCTGTGGCAGCTGTGATGATCTTAAACCTGTGTTTAATATGATCTTAATGATTTTAAGCCTGTGTGATAACCCCAACCTTGTGGAGGGAGTGGGAGGGCTGAAGAAGAAGATGCTCAAATCAAAGCATGTTTGTATTTTTCTAGCTCTGAAGAAGTGACAGTCTGCCAGGTTTTGGGACAGAGGAAATCTCTGCATTTGGAA
Source organism: Prinia subflava (assembly GCF_021018805.1). Taxonomy (NCBI): domain Eukaryota; kingdom Metazoa; phylum Chordata; class Aves; order Passeriformes; family Cisticolidae; genus Prinia; species Prinia subflava. The sequence continues at coordinate 17,055,856 of NC_086259.1, forward strand.
GATACTGGTTTCTGGAAGCTTGTTTTTGTAAACGTACAGGGTGTTGTCTTAGCTTTCCCATCTGAACAAAGTTTCTGGGATTGAAAAAGATGGGATGACTGCTTCTGTGCAGAGTCTCAGGGGGTGTGATTCCAGCTTTGGTTCTCCCCACTCTTGTATTATTTTCTCTGGCCTTTCTAGAAATAACAGGAAAGAAAGTTGGCTTTATAAAGCTAGAATTGAGATTACTTACTCTGTTCTAACTGTGGTTTATTGTAGGGGCTTGAACTTTGTGCTACAGTGACAAAAACAGGAGTATAAAACTACTGCTTCACTATTGATATGTACTAAAACATTCTGTGTTTCTCAAATCAACACTCATAACTTTCAGCAGTTTTTACCCTTAAAATGCAGTCCAGTTTATTTTTTCTGCCCTGCAAGGTGTCTTACCAGGTGTTACTGAGCATAACTGCTGTAAGCAACTGCTAATTCACAACCTTCACTCTTCTTTAACCTCTAGCAAGAAATGATTCCCTCACTGACTCGTTTTGAACCTCAGTGAGAGAGGCATAATTCTGGTTGTGCTATAATCTCCCTTCTAAATCATGAAAATAAAGGCTGGGACGAGGCACTGTCGAGGTTTCTCAGGTTTCTATTGCTCCTGCAGGAGGCATTCCACTACCGAGGTATGCTGCTTACGGGGCATCCAAAGCTGCTCTGTCCATGTTTTCTGGAGTAATGAGGCAAGAGCTTTCCAAATGGGGCATTAAAGTCATGGCAATCCATCCATCAGGCTTCAGAACAGGTTGGTGTTTGACATTTCGGGTTGTTCCTTCTGCCTCTCCTCTTTCCCTGCGGTTCAGCACTCTCAAACAGAGCCCTGAGTGATTCTCTGGGGTCAGACTTTTCCTCCATTCTTTGTGGGTTATGGAAATGGAGTTCAGTGTGTTTTGTGAGAGATGTTCCCTCCAGCTCTGCCTCCTCTCCCCTGGGCAGGGCTGTCTCTGCAGTTTGTGCTTCCCTTTGTGCAGCTTTGCTGACAAACAGAACAGCACGGCCTGGCCAGTTTGAGTGTTGTGGCTCACTTGTCCTGCCTGGGAGCTTCATGTTCCCCATCACTCCTCCCTCAAAACCAGAGCTCTCTTTGTTGAGCTGCTCTGTCTTGCATGGCAGTGTCTGCAGCAATGCCTGTCATCCTGCTTGCCTGCTGTCAATATCCTCTGATCTTTCCTCTTCTCTCCTTCCCTGTGTGCTCCTGCTACTTTCTGTTCCAAATTCTCCTCCTCCTTCATCTGAGCACTTTTTGCAGAGCCTGTCCAGGTTCCAGACTCATCTGCTGCTGCACATGCCCTCACTGCACCCCATGCCTGCCCAGAGCATTTTTTTATGTCAATGTAAATCAAATTGGCCTTTTTCATAAAATGCTACTTCCCTGAATGCTTCCCCTCCTGGGAAGGGGCCCTGTGATGCACTGGGCTCTGAGAGCTTTGCATGGTCAGTGGAACCTGCCTGAGGCTTCACCTTCAGGGCCCTTCTTAGCTGTTCTCAGGTTTATGGGTAAAACTGATTCCTGAGATTTGAGATTTAAATATTTATTTAAAGTTTTTTCTTTATTTGCAATGCTTAATTTTTGGTAGTTAGGCAATAATTCCATCGGAGAAGCCCCTGCTTTCATTCCTACATTATGCAGATGGGGTGGACAAATAGATGAAATTACAGTCTTAAATCTGTCCTAATAAAAGGCTAATCCTTCAGGAAACTAGTTATTGAAATACTAATGTCTCTTGAGAAAGGGCAGCTTAGCACTTGGCCAACCCAAGTGAATCCTGTTCATCCTAGTTTGCCTGGCTGTGCTCAGTTGTTTGTAATAAATACTGATTGGAAACATCCACAAAATGAATCGGGACAGAATGGCAAAGTGGGGAGGAGGAAGAAAGAAAAAATGCTGGTTTGGCTGAAAGAGAGCATTTTTGGGTAGAGCAGGGAGCCAAATGGGGCATGAACATTGTGCTTTTTGTGCAGCACAAAGTACTCGTGCTTTTCCTCCTCTTCCAGCTAAAAGCACTGGCTGCTGACCAGCTGTGGTGTTTGCTCGTCCCTGACCCAGCTTAGATCACCTCTGACTATTAATCACAGATTAATTATCTTTAAATCCAGCCCTAAACCCCCTGTGTTGTTGCCACTGCAGGTATCGAGGGCACGGCTGAGCAGTGGGACCAGCACGAGAAGGAGCTGATGGAGAACCTCCCTGCAGACACCAGGCAGGCCTATGGGGAGGAATATCTCCTGGGGCTGAGGAATTACCTGCTGCACCTGCCCTCCCATTGTGCCCCTGACCTGTCCCCTGTGCTGGCTGCTGTCCTGCACGCTCTGCTGGCCAGGAGCCCCCAGGGCCTTTACACCCCTGGCAGGGGGGCCTACGTCCCCCTCTGCATCTTCTGCTGCTTCCCCCTCTGGTTCTACGACTTCTTCATCAGCAAGATGCTGAGTGCTGGCTCTGTTCCAAGGCAGCTGAGGACTTCAGGAGATGAAGGCAAGAATCTCTGAGGTGTCCCCTGGTGTTTCTCTCACCGGGTGGGGTAGCTGGGAAGAACTCTGTACAGACTCTGCTGCTTATTGTGCTTTAAGTTGCATTGACACCATGTTGCAAATCTTTGTGTTGAGAGTAATGTTTGGGAAAAGCAGTGGATAAACATAAATAGAAAGCTGTTCCCAGATGGGGCATTTTTTGAGGGGTTTCAGTGTTTTCCTGTTGTCTTCGTATCCTGCTTTCTGTGTAAGGTACCTCATGAAATTATATAATTCCTGTCTGCTTCTAAAGGCATCACCAGCACACAGAGATGCAGAACATGTTTTGTTAAAGCAAAACAAAAACCCCTAGAGAGTTACCAACCTTAAATCTTATAAGAAGTTAAATATATTCCTGTTGTTAAAGAGACTTAGAACTGTGTAATCCAAGTCTTTTTCTCTACAGCTTCAGCCTAATATGTTTGGGGTCTGGTGTTTTCATTCTGTTGCTGTTGAACCTGAGAAATTATTGTCCTTTTCCCCCAAGTTTTGTAATGTATAGTTTTAAAGTTTGTAATGTGTTCTCTTTGCTAGAATAAGCAATATGCATTAGTTGGTGGGGGGGATGAATGCAAACAGATCAAGATCTTTATGAAGAGAGAAACCATTTCCTTCCTACAGTAATAAAAATAGTCAAAGTGGGTGTATCAGCTGCTAATTTGATCTGTCAGGGTCATTCTGTACACTGCCTGTATATCCCTGTGCTTATCTAATTGTTAGTAAACTCTGATGTCACTTCTGCTTTTTGTACAATTTCTTGCTTATGTTTGGGTTTACAAAGAATTCATGTTTTTGCCCACTTTTCCTCATACCTTCTTATGTCTCCCTGTGCTTTTGGGGGGAGCTTGTGCTCACTTGTCTGAGATCAGCCACTCTTCATGTGGCTTTGCTGGAGTCCAGTGTCCAATTTCTGATGGATTTGGGTTGCTCCCCTTCCCTAATTTCACTCCAGGAGCACTAGGTGCCCTCCCTGATGCCCCATACCATAAACCCCTCAGCAGTGGCAAGTGTTTGGGGACTCATCTGTATTTTCCCTATCCTATTCCCTTTTTACATTTTCTGTCACATCCTTGAAAGGCTGTGATATTTTGAAGGAAATCCTCATCCTTCCAACTCCCATGGTTTGGCCATGTGTCCTGTCTTTGACAAGATGCATTTCTTTTCCAGTGATGAAAAACTAAAAGTGATCACATTGTGAGCTTTAAGTGCAGGCACATTCACAAATTTTTCCTTTCCTTTCTGAGCAATTTCTAACTCTTCTGTCCTAATCCTACTTGTGTGATGTGCTCTTGCACCCAACTGGACAAAATCACAATTTAATTTGCAGCTATAGAATTTATTCCATCACTGTCCTGTGTCTGTTACCTCAGTGCAAGACTCCTGTAAATGCACAGAGGATGCTCAGGCCACCTTTTGAATCTGTGCTGCAGCTGGGAGAACCCTCCTGTCCTGTACACTTTGTCACAATAGCTGCTTTTTCTTCTGAGGTCACCTGGTGGGTTTGTATCAGCAGCCTGGTTGCAGAATTTTGCTTTCCTTGGAGAAAGTGTACTCAATGTTTTGAACTCAGGAAATCTGAGACTATTTCTCTCTCTCTCTCTCTTTTCCAGTTTCTTCCTTGATCTATTTCCCCAATTTTTTAATGTGTCAGCAAAAATGTGTAATAAAACCCAATAATGTTTAATAACCAGATGGTTGTGACTTTTTGTCTCGTCTCAGCCTTTTGTGCTTTTTGGGGATCAGAGCTGCATCCCCTCCCTTGCTCCCACAGCAGGAGAGCACTGAGGGGAAGGGGCTGGGAGCTTTTCCAGGGCAGAGGGATGCCCTGTTTTGGGCAGGGTGTGATCGCAGGGGCTCAAAGGCAGCTCCTGGGGAGCTGGAGGGAAAGGTGAGTGGAGCTGGGGCTGTGCTGGTGGCAGCCTGGGAGTTTTGGCTGCCTCCAGGGAGCCTCCCTCTCCATCGTGAATGGAGGTGCCTGTTTTTCCCTTCACGCCCAATTTGGGTGTAAATGCTGTGGGCTGGAATTTTGCCCTTAGGCAGCTGTACAACCGAAATTTGTCTCTGCAGTCAGTCAGCTGCTTTGCCTAGCAATCTCCATAACGATCTTTAATTGTTGCTTTGTTATTTGGCTGTGGTTATAAAATGTATTTTTTTTTTCTCCCCTTGACTTTCCTAATAGGTATATTATCTTGCACATTGCAGACATACTAAATTAGGCATTTACTTGGAAGTTTTGACTTCATTTTATTTTAACATTTATTTCCCAGGAAATTTCTGTTCTAAATAGTCATTTTATGTTTCTTCACCTAACTACAAAGATACTTCAGCAGGTCTCTAATAATTGTGATATCAAAGATTTTTATTGTTTTGTTCCTACAGGGATCTTGCTTTGTGTTTTAAAGAGAATTCTGTTGTAACACATTATTGAATTATGTGTCCCTTAATGGGCTGTAGTATTAGAAGTAAATTTATTTTGCTAATAGTTTTCATTGCAAATAATCCCAGAGTGGCAGAACTGCAGGATAAATTAAAGGTGTTTGTGGCCAAGAAGCCCACGTGGATGTTGGTGCTGACACTGACTCAAGCTCTCCAGGACAAATGTCTGGGTGTTAGGGTCCTTTGCTAGGCATAAAGGCTGATCTGATACAAAAATATTTGGGGTGTGGGAAGAGAGGATGTTGAGTTCTAGCAGTGGAAACTGTTGTATTAAAAACCCCAAACCAATCGTCGTGATTTGGGCCTATTTTCAAAGGTAAGATTTTTTAAAAATACACCTGGTTTGAAAAAAAGCATCTGAGAAACTGAAGGAATTGGCTGTGGCCCTAAAAAAGGATGGTGAATAATAGTCTAAAAGATCACTTAATGCCCACAGTAATCAAGTGTGTATATATGACAAACACTTATATGTGTACAGCGTAAAAAGGGGTTATAAACTGTGGAAATCATGATTAAAGAACAGGTTTTGTAGACATCCCTCTGATCCAGCCTCTGGGATGAAGTTTGTGACCAAGAAGTAAATGGTGTTGGATGCTTTTCACAAAGGAATTCCCTGGTTGGTGTCCTGGGGGTCCCTCTCCTGCTCTGCATTCCTGCCACTCCCTCTTCCTTCTTGTGAGGACCTGATTTGAAGATATGCAGCTTTGGGGAGGCAGAAGGTGAGTTACAAAGCAATTTGTTTTTACAACTTTTTTTACTCTGGCTCCATTTCCCCTCTTTATGGGGCCCCTGATGACAAGCTCTGCCTGATGTATGCCTGCATCACTGCAGGTTGGGGAAGATGGGTAAAATATTGTGCATTTTTGTGGTTGTGTCACTGACTGGCCGTGGTGGGGAAGTTTTGGTGGCCCCTTGCCAAAGGACCAACCCTGCATTTCATGGAGGGTTAATGTGTGGGACTGCCCATGTGGCTGGGGGTAAGGAAAAGGGCTGAGAAAGTTTGAAGTGTGCTCAAATGAGAGCTCTGACAGGGGGTTTGGGTTGGATAGCAGGGGTGGTGTAGGAGAATGAGGAGCTCCAGGCCACTCAGGGACAAGGTTTCACCCTAAAACTGCTTTCAAGTGCTTTAGGAGGTTGGTCAGACCCATTTTTTTCATAGGAGAGGCCAAAAAAGCAATGGGGAGAAAGGTAATAGTCATTTTGTCTAAATCAATGAGCATGAACAGAAATGTAATTATTTCTAAACTAAAGTATTTCAGATTGTGCCAGTTTGAGTCCCTGCTATCTTCAGAAAAGAGGGAATAATTTCCACATTCCTCTGGCATGTATGAAGGGTTTTTTCTTTATGCTTGCATATGAAAAGTTTTTAGGACTTTTGTGTGTATTTTTTGTTTCAAGTGGATGCTTCCAGGGACCTTTCAGGCCTCAGTGAAGAGAAAACGCTCTGGTTTTGCTGTATATTTACTCTCTTGGGCAAAGCATTGCAGAGGTACAACCAAAATGGGTCACATTTCATTTGCTTGAGGCCAAGAGTCCACACGAAGCCATCACACCCATCTGGGCACCAATCATATTTGCAGCGTGTTTGGGACAAATGTGTGAATTTTGATATTTTTCCTAAAGAGACTGATTCTGGAACCTTTTCTGGGTCACAGTGTTGTCTGTTTTACCCTGTTTATGTCTGTGTTTTGAAAGTCAACTGGATTCCTAAAGTGATGCAACCCCCGAGGGCATTGTGCATCAGAGTCATCACATTTCTAGGAACGCTCAGAGAAATTGAATTGGAATCCAATTCACGCAGGCTTCAAAGGAAAAGGGTTCAAGCAAAAAATCTTGGCGCTTGTGAGGACATTGGGTGGGGAAAATTTTATTTTTTATTTTTTAAATTTTTTTCTCCTGAAAGCGTGAGGATACATAAATGGAAAGTGTTGCCACTGCCAGGAAACACCCTGCACAAAAGTGTCCTGGGGTGCCATCAGCTCCTGACAGAGTTTGTCAGCTTGTGCAGGGCTCCCTGGGATGCAGCCACCATCCAGGCAGGATTTCTATAGCCAATGCTTTTGTCAGTCAAGCTGAACCTCAGAGCTGTTGCTCTTCAATTATAGATGAATTCTGGCAACCTTGAGGCAGCGGGCTTTTACCATAGCAGGAGAGGTAATTGCTTTTACTTTTAAAGCGTGACCAAACCATAAATCAAGAATCACTGACATCTCGTGAAAGGAGGCGAGTTTTAAATCCCTTTAATAGGATAAATGGGTTTAAAGCATGTTGTATAGGTCATTGTAACCCAAGCTAATGAATCTGACTTTAACAACCTGTATGAAAGTAATTAAACTGATATAAACAGTCTCCACAGGTTTCATGCCTGGAATATGTAGGTTAAATGATCCAAGTTTATATCTTATATCTGTTCATATGGTTGCCTGTAGCTCTGGAAAGAGCACTGAACAAGCTGGAAACTAATCCTGGGAGCTAAGAATTTGGGTCTCAGTGTCTGCCATGAGTGAGAAAAGGGGGGACAGCTTGGGGGTCAGAGGATGGCTCTCAAATCCTGGTGGAGCCAGCATGGCCTTTACTACCAGTCTGCTAAATCTGGAGAGGCCTGGAGGTGCAGAGTGTGCCTCTTTCCACAGAGCCCTCAGAAATGACCTGTTATTAGAGCATTTTTCCTCTGAGTTGTGCATTCTGGCCATGTTTCCCTGATTTGAGACTTGTCCCTCCTGGTATCGAAGGACGCATTTCAAAAGAAGCTCCAGAATATGGAGCAAAGATCAAGGGATGTGAGGATGAAAGATATCAAGAAAACAAAATGATAGTGACTGGTATAAAGGGAAGGAAGGAAGGAAGCAAGAAGGATGATTCTCAGGAAATGGGTTTGAGCAGATTTGTCACACTCTGGGTCAGGTTGACCTACCCACTGTCTTCCACCTCCTCCTTCAGCACCTGACTTTTTAAAGTGTCATTGAAGAGGCTGTGACCTGTGCTAATTTTACTTACTTTGAATTCTTACATTTCTTGTTCTTGTAGCATCCCCTCCCACAAAGAAAGAGGACACGGGGTGTTGTGGTGAGGACAGGGGTGGGTGCTCCGAGCTCGACCTGCTTAGGGTGTAATGGGAGACACAAGTCTTGTATTTCCACATCCCTGTGAAAGGGGAGATGTTGGTGAAGCATTGCACTCCCACCCTCAGCCCACACAAGCCTGGCAGTGCTGAATTCTTTGCTCTCCTTCTTTGGGGTAAAGAGTATCACAGTGTATTTGGTTTCATCATGGAAAAAAGAAATTTTTGGCCTTCAGCCATAGTAACTTACATCTCAGCAATATGGGAGGGAAGGCACTGCTGCCTGTCTGTCTGTCTGTCAGGGCTTCCTGTGGGCTTGCACTGCCAGCAGCCAGTGCCTGCACCAATCCACTGGCGTGTGTGGAAATCTCTGGTGTGTTCATGGCACAGCCAACAAATCCCTCAGGATGAGGATGGTGTGTCAGAGAATGGCCTGAGGATGATTTATTCCCCTGCTGTGTGGGCAAGTCCTATCTTTCTGGACAAAGGGTTAGGGATCAGTGTGTTGGCTTCTGTGTGTCTCAGAAAGCATCTTTTTGCCTTTATTTCTCAGAAAAACTCCATTCCTAGAATCACAGAATCGTTTGGGTCAGAGAGGACCTTTACAGCTCATCCCATTCCACCCCTGCCATGAGCAGGGACTGACCCAGGTTGCTCAGAGCCCCATCCAACCTGGCTTCCAGGAATGGGCATCCACAACTTCTCTGGACTGCCTGAGGAGCAGAATCCTAAAGGGCTAATTTAATTAAAAGGATGAACTGGAGAAAGCAGAGCAAACAGTCTTAATTAAGTGTTCTAATGTATAGACAGCAATGTAGGCATGTTGCATGCTTGGCATAGATAAATTACGGGAGTGATGGGCTTTAAAAACAGCATTTTTGAAAATGTTTGATCATGTAGAAATGTGTTAGCAGGTCGTGTTGGGAGCTGGCTGTTTCTTAGTGTGGTTTGAATTGCACATTCATGCAATAGTACAGTGTGGTTTATACCCCTTTTCCCAAATGTTGCACTATGGTTACAAATGTGTTGCCTTAAAGCAGGAAGCACTGCTCTCAAAAGTTAAGAAACCCCAATCAACCAACCAAAAGCCCCCAAAAACATCCCCAAAACGGGACCCACTCACCAGCAGTGACCCAAACCCATGACTTTGGGCCATGCCCTTGCTCCCTCTGCACTTTGCAAGTGTCCTTCAGGGTAGGAAAATGCTAACTGCAGTATTAAAACAGGACTGATATTAAAAACAAGAAGATAAATGATTCTGCTCAGCCTCTGGGTTTAACATATGGTGTGGAGAGGCAAATGGGACGTGGTGACAGATCCACAGCACCGTAATGGATGGTGGTGCTCAAGGGGAGCAGCACAGCAGCCCAGCTCCACTGGAGTCAGCTGAATTTGGGCACCAGGGAGGAAAGGGTGCCCCAGCTGGAGTGAGGGCAACGTGATGGATGTGCCATGGACCAGAGCTCAAAGCTGAAATCTGTCCAGGTGGTTTTGTGCAAAGGAGGTACAGGCACTCCTGGCCTGGGAGAGGCTGTGTCCTTGCTGGTGCTGAGGTGCAGGGGCTGAGTGAAGTGGATTTTTTGGTTTTGGTTGTGTTGTTAGTTGGTTTAAAGCCTCTTGAAAGCATTTTTAAGCATCACAGGCTTACTTTGTGAGGAAGGGAGGAATTATGGGCTTTCACCCTAATGCTATGTGAGACTTTTAACTGTAGGCTGTGATGCTTGCACCCCACTGTCTTTTATGGGATATTTAATGACTGAAGATGCGAATCTGTAAGGAAAATCTTAGGATTTCCTGACTGAGCTGGGAGGCAGCTCTTGAAACCTTTTGCATGCCTTACTCCAAAAAAATACCCAGCGCCCACAGAAAGTAGTCAGTCCCAACTTTTTTTGAGGGAATTGGCTTAGAAGAGCCCAGTTCCTCTGAGAGGGTTAATTTTCCCCATGAAGTTTGCACAGCCTCCTGGTACCTACTGAGTGTAGGCCCCTGCTTTTGGTTTCCTCCTGTTACTCCACATCTCAGCCTGGAGGATGCTCAGCTCTGGCAGGCATGGACCCGGGTGAGGAGGGCAAACAGGGCTCATGGAGAAGGGTTTTCCTGTGGCTGCCCATCTCCTGGGGTCTGATGGTCTCATGTTTCTGATATCCCTTTTGCCACCATGGAAGCTGGCTCCCCAAAGCTGCTGCTTGGCCTTGATTTGGGCTGGCCTTGAGGAATCCTCACTCCTGTGCTGTTCAGCCTGCAGCTGCACATCTTGTGGAAGAGGGGCTGCTGTGGGGAACGTGGAGGGACAGGCACTGTGAGGCTGACCCTGCTCCATCCCAGCCTGGGGCAGCACTGAGGGGCCTGGCAGGATCCTACCTGGGTGTGTGAATCACCTTCACAAGCCTTTCTCTCTCCAGAGTGACACCAGTGCTGTCTGCACAAGCAGGACAGCATTGGCACATCAGAGCTGTCCTGGAGCTGCCTCCATCTGAGTGTCTTTACTGCTGGGAGTGAAGTGCTGGTTTTCCTTTGGGGAATGGGCAATATTTTACATCCATTAGTTTGTTCCTGGCACACATCCAGCTTGGCAGGGATGCTGCCAGAGCACCAGCAATGCCTGCAGGATGGCCAGGGCAGCATCCCACACACGCTGCTATTGCAGAGGCTCTGGACATAAAGCAAATGCTTCCACAGAGAGCTGGAAACTCTTCAGGCTTGGTTTCCTTAACCTTTTGAAGCTCTGTTGTAGCTTGGGTTGTTCCCGGTTCTTAATGGATGTCTCTACATCTAACAAATTCCTGCTGCAGTAATTAGTTTTTCAATACTGAGGCATTTAAGTGTCTTAATTTTTACACTAATGAGCTGGGATTCCCCACGGGTTGTCTCACAAGCTGTTTCAGCATCACAGAATTTCTCTGTGCCAAATATCACTGGTATCTTCTGTGAAGAAAGAGTTCCTGTGACCCCTCTGTGCCATTAAGCTGGTTGCTCTCTGCCTGTGTCAAGGGTGACTTTGACAATCCGATTTATCCCAGGCAGCAGAGCTGCTCACTGATCTTCCCCATGAGCAGCTTTCTACTCCCTTCCAACCTCAAGCAGCTGAAGCTCCTCTTTCCCCTTGGTCTGTTTTATTCAGCAGCTTCAGTGTGGCCTGGGACCAGCAATAAAAGTGGGTGTTCCTGGGGCACAACTCATCTCTTGTGTGCAATATTTGGAAATGTTGCTGGCACCTCTGTGCCAGTGCTCACAGGAACCTGGGGGTAAAATCCTCCTCTCCCTAAAATCCAGACAGCAGAACATGCTGCTGCTGCCTGCTCAGCTGCAGCCACTCCTAAAACTGCTCAGACAGCAGTCAGAGGCTGTGTCTCTCTGCCAGCATATTAACGAGACAATTTACCGTGCTTTGCTAAATATTTACAGCATATTTACACCTGAATTTGAGCAAAACAACCCTCTCACCCACGGAGATGCTTTGAGCTGTGAGGAATGATGCAATATACTGAAAAAAAGTAATCCCAAGAATCCCTAAAAGTCGTGCCAGTTTTACCCAACAAACACACCTCCTCTGCTGCTGAGCTGTGGTCTCCTTACCTCCCATAATGTAACTATTGTAAGATTTAACAGGGACACAGGCAGATGATTCAGCTCTTTTTCTGTGGTAGATGAAGAGGAAAATGAGGCTGGGGTGGAGTGGAGGTGCCACCTGGAGAATTTGAAGGGAAGCAGGGATTTCCATGGCTGAGCAGCATCTGCTGAGATGGGTGTTTGGAAGCTGCCAAGAGGGACAGGCGGGACGGCGCCCGCCTCTGAAGGACAGAGGTGAGAATGACAAAAAGCCAGGCAATGGTGAGCTGTGAGGGGCCATCAGGAGCAGGGAATGAGGCACCCCGAGTGCCAGGCACAGGGAATTTGGGGTTGGCTGCAGGACATCTCCCATCAAACCCAACGCTGCCTTCCCGAGGTGTGGGGTCTGCTGAGCACAACCCTCGGAGGCAGGGGGGTACCAAAGGCTTCTCTTGGCAGTGCTGCACTGCACCCAGCACAGACTGGTTCTTACTGGTGCAGTAACCTTACAGCTCTAGAAACCAGAGGAAAGGCTCTGGATCTGGCAGCTTTGAGATCGTGTATTTTGTAGAAAGTTTTTGCTGCTTTTACAAAAACATCCATCCTTGTTGCCTTCTCATCCATTTTTGAACTGAACATGTGGCCAGCTGCTGTTACAGGGATTGACCTGCAGCAGGCAATTCTCATTATTTGCAATGAACAAGTCTGGGCTGCATTTTTTTTGTTAAAAAATAATTATGTTTGTGCACTCCATGAATGTAAACCCAGCGATAGACAGAGTGGTAGCCAATCCCAATGTTCTAAGGAGGTGGTTTGCAATAAAGAGCACAGTACACACTGTCCCAGCCTAGAGCCTTAATTACTTTGAACAGCAACTAACAGCAAATTTTCTTCCCAGATCAAAGAAAAAGAAGTGCCAAGCATTTAACCTCCTTGCAGACACACAGTGTCCCCTTCTTTAGCTAAATTCACTGAACTGAGGAATCTGGTATTCTCATCTTGAGCAAATGCTTACTGCCAGGAATACGCAGTGTGAGATTCACAGGACGTTCTTATTAAAATATAGATTCTTGTAAACAGCAAAAGCCATGGGCGAAAAAATACAGGGCTTGAATTTACAAATGAAATCATAATTCATGCATAATTAGGAAGAAGTTGTGAAATCTCCCCAGGCATGGGAAGCACTGAAGTTTGATGCAGATGAAGTTGGCTGTCCAGGACCTTGCCAGGGCTCCCAACTCATTTATCCTAAACAAAAAACATTTCAAAGGGAGGAAGCCAAGCCCCAACACCAGCAGTCTTTTCTTGTGGTCATCTATGTTGAATTGGAAAGCACAAAAGGTTTGAAGCCCATCAGCCCCTTAGCAGGACTTCAGTCTTCTTTTGGAATGTCTGAACAAGTAATGCAGGTAGGAATGAAACAAAACCAAAAAGAAGCATGAAGAAATGAGAAAAACTGTCTCAGCTTACTGCACTAAAACTAAACTGGAGAGAAGCCTCTCCTTCTCAGCTGTCCTTTCCTGACAGTAGGCTCTGTGTCTTTCTTTGTGCCCGTGATACCCCTCAGGCTGTATCTGGTAGAGGTTCCCACCAGCAGCACTGGGCAAAGTGCACCTCTCTCTCCTGAGCCCTTACAACTCTTCTCTTGGGTTCATCTAGGCAAATTCAATTTTTCACCTTGAAACTTCTTTTTCTTCTTCTTAATCTATGTGACTGCCTGGCCGTGCTTCTTAATTGGATGTTTCATTCTTTCAAATCTTATCCAGAACTACAATTTTATCAATTCTGCAGAGGTTCAGAGAAAAATGAACGACAGCCTCTTACTATTCCATGATTTCACAGCAGCTGCCACCAAGGGCTTGTGCAATGATGCAGTTTATGAAGGCAGGGGGGAAAGCTGTTCTGCAGCTAAGCAGGAGATGCTGTATTGTGTCACAGTCTGCCATCTGTCATGAAGATGCAGCTGAAAAAGCAGAGAGGGTGGAAGTTGGAGCCTGGCTGCACCCTTGCAGCACTTGGTGTTCTCTCTGTCCTGCAGAAACCCTCCTTGGCCTCAGTGAGGGGAGGCTGGGGGTGGCCAGCAGTGGTGGATGTCTGTGACAGTGGCCACGGGGTGGTCAGAGAGGGGTGTTGGCCAATTCTGTGGGCTGCTCCTGAACTCACTGCCCATGGCAGCAGGAGAGGCTCAGCCCTCCTGTGTCCGGCTGTGCACGATCCTGCCATGGATCAGATGGGCTGGGTGTGAAAGGAAGGCTGAAGGGAGCACTGAGATAATCCTGTCACAGTAATTCCTGCTTAGCCACTGGCGTGAGGAAGTGTCTTGGATTTCAGAGCAAAGCCATCTTTGCTTTGTCTCAACTGCATCAGGGGTGTAGATTTTGGGTGTCAACAGACACTCCTGAAACCCCTGCTTAGAAAAACCAGGCACAGAAATGCTCCTGGAAGCGCTGGCAGAGCCAGGCTGTGTCTCCTGTCCTGGATGTGAGATTGAGAAAAGTGAGTATCAGCTCCAGTGTCTCCCTTGCAAGGTGTGGGATTTGTTTCCTTTCTGGGACTTCCCAGGAGCTGCCACAGACACTGAGTCTTCCTGACGTGCCCTGTTTGCTCTGGCACACACCGAGCCCTTTGCACCTGATCCTCTGAAGTGGTCCTCTAATTAAATTTAAGATCCAATTGTTTAGAAGGCCTGTGCATGCCAAAAGTTTGATATTAATGTGACATGAGAGCCTGCAGTTCAGCACTTCAGCACAGCAAATGCCCCAGGAGCTCCTGCCCATGAGTGCTGTGGCTGCTGATCCTGTGGCTGCCTCTAAAATGTGTCTGACATCCCTGAGCTCACTCAGCACTCCTGCTGTGGGAGGGGGAACTGGGTGTCTCTCCCAAATCCCATATAACATCCCTGCCACCAGACTGTTCTCACCCCCAGCACAGTGATGATGCTGTTTCTAGCAGTCAGGTTTGCTGTTTTCAAACCTGGAGCCAGAAGGAAGCTGGATAAGTTAATTTAAATGGGCTAGCTCACTTAGAAAATCCTCTGCTAGTTCCTGCTGTTTTCCAAGCTGCTAAAAATTTAAGAAGGCAATAATGTATGTCACCGTAGACAAGTAAAATAGCACAATTAATTGTGTTTTAATTTTTAAACCTCTTTTGCCTCGGAAACTTGTGAGGAAGTTGAAAACTGGCATGTTAAAGAGAATAATTTAGAATAATAAGAGGTAGGATTTGTATCAGAACAAATTCTGTTTTACAGTGGGATAAATCAAGTATCTGCATGTAGGAACATGCAGACCATTTACTTTTTGCTTGTCTAGGACCAGCCTGAGCCTGTGCAATCTCCCTGAGCCTTCACTTCAGGGACAGCACTGTGGCAGTACCTGTCCTTTGTACAAGCCAGCTCCAGCTGGGATGTGCAGGCAAAAGGAAAATATTGTTTCACCTGGCTGCTCCAGTAAATCTGTCTGCTGGATGTGACTGGAAATCTGATGATGCACTTCAATTATTCAGCAAATTGGGAGATGAGTTAATTTTTGTGTCAAGCTGTGCAAATAAGTCAATGGGTTTAAAATCCTCCCAGCCCAATACCAGTCTTTTTGACATGCCTCTGAAAGCCTTTTCCTTTTTATGCTTTCCTCTACACTAAAAGAGAGGTTAATATTATTTATTCTTTCCAGAAAGAAAAAAAAAAAAACAATATCAAGTGTTTTGAAAGCTGTGACCTGGAGGCTTTCATTGTGCTGTGCAGTCAAGGGCAAGACTCATATTCAGAATTGCAGAGAGACAGACAACAACGTGGATCAACATAATAAAAGTTATTCAGCTGAAAGAGGAAAAAAAACAACACCAAAACCCCAGAGATCAAATATTTACCGGTAAGTGCAGTGAAACAGGTATAAAGAGGTGGCTGTGTTCAGAGTTTTAAAGACCAAATTACCTTCCCAGCAAAAGGGCTGCTAAGTGAGGTTTCCATCCCACCAGCAGCTGCTGCCCGCTGATGTCAGAGGCTTTTCTGTGAAATAATGGGGCAATTATGCCTTGTTGACCTCAGGAGTGTTTGTAGGGAAGAAGAGAAGAAGCACCAGTTGGTCAGGGCACACTGGCACAGGAGGAGAGCATCACCCATCAGAAACTCCAGACTGGGACAGCAAGGATGAATTTTAGTTTGTTTTCTTCTTCCCTGCAAATAACGCCCCGGGCTGCTTTGGTTGTGGCTGCTGGAACACGTTCAGCCCCACACAATGGCTTTGACCCATGCCAAAAGGGTGAGTGGGTGAGCAGGGGAGATGGAGGCAGTGGATGTCCTGTGCTGAGGAGCTGGGTGCTGCCAAATCTCCCTTTTTTTTCCCAGCTGCAAAGGGCAGCCTAATGTGGGAGCAGCGCAGATGGGCTGAGCTGCAGAAGGTAACAGAGCTCTTCCCCAAATTTTCCCTCCAGTGCCTGAGCTTCTGAGGCTAATGAAGCTTTAAGGGATAATGTGAATTGCTGCATAAATTGATATCCTTTGCTAATTGCATCAGCATTTTGCTTTGATGAAATTCTGGTGTAAGGTGCCAAGAAACTAATGGCATACAACATCAATAGCTATTTTACAAAAAACAAAAGTCAATGATTGATTGATTGATTGAACATCTGATGATTCATGGAGCTGTGAGTCAGGTCACCAGGAAAGGTTCTTAAAAGTTCAGTGGAAAAGTATTTCAACATGGTAAAGGATCATCCCTTTAAAAAAAATCAATCCCCAAACATTGTCAGAACATGACTGAGGTTACTAAGAGGAAGGTCACCTTGTTCTGCTCGCTCAGATGAGACTTCTCACCACCCACAAGTTGCTTCAATCCTCTCTTGTTTCCCCTCTCTCTGACCTCCAGGCAGTCATCCTGTCCCGGTTGCAGGAATTCAGGTGGCCAGGAACACTGCTGAAGGTTCTCAGAGCCAAACTGCTCCCAGGCCAGGGCTGCTGTGAATACCTCTCCAGCACGTTCATGGCCAAACTGGATAGAGGCATGCTGACTCTATTTAGCTCAGGCTCTGACAGAAGGAAAAGGCCTGGTGTTCTTGCACTCTCTGTCAGATGGTTGATAGCAAACAAATTGTTATTACCTGGCAGTTGGTTGGAAAGAGAAACTCATTCACTCGAGCTTTTTAAGGACAGAAAAAAGCTCATTGAAGTGGTGCCATCCCCAGAGAGCCAGGGGCTGCATCCTGCATGACTGTGACCTCCTTTGCTGCTCCCTGCCAGCTTGTTTATCCTTATTTTGGACACTTCTCCCTTGACCTTGTGGCCACCTCCTCCCACTGCTGTGGTGTTGACAAATGCATTTCACATCTCCACTCCTGAGCTGCAGTGGGGCCCCTCTGTGTTGTGTGAACCAGAGGATTTGCAGGGTCACACAGGGCTGCAGTGGTGGCACCAAAGCCAAGAGCTGAGGCTGCTGTCCTGCTGCAGGCAGGGATTCAATGCCCTCATTTCCCTGGGTGTAATCTGTGATGGAAACTGTTTATGATGGCTGAGAGAGGGGCTGGCTGCCCACTGGTGTGGGAGGAGAGCGCTCAGCCAGCAGTGCAGGAGCAAACCCAAACATCCTGACAGATCCTGGGAACTCGTAACTGCTGTGAACCAGGGACAAAAGCACTGCTGGCCCCTGAAAATGTATAAAGGTTGAAGGAGAAGAGAGCAGAGATGAGCCCAGAGGTGCAGGGCCATGGGATGGTGTTTTGGGGATGTGCACACACCCACCTCCTTGTGAGGGTTAAAGCACATCTCAGTGGCTGACAGAAATCATCCAAATTGCATAAAAGCATTGCTAATTTCCAAATGAAGGAAGAACTAAAGAATTCCATTGAAACCACCTGGGATATCCACCAGGATTTCCTCACCCTTCAGCTCCTGGCCCTTCTGCTTCACCTGCATGACTTTTATCCCAGGTATTCCTTTTTTCATTGGCACCAAGCATGTCACTGGGAAGTATCATTGAATAATATATAAATGTCTACAGGAAAATACGCTGCTTAAGAGATTTCTGTGAGCAAATAATTTCAAGCCAATCTAATTTATTTCTGAGATGGAGCTACAGTGTGCATTGATCTGTCTTTGTCCTCACAGGACTTTAGATGTTGTGCCTGTGACATTCCTTTAAACCAGTGGAGAAAATACAGGCTAAAAAAATGTGCCAGAAAGATGTATTGAAATGGGAAGGATGAGAAGAACTCTCATGAGTGTGGTTCTCTGCATCCCTGCAAACTATCCAGGGAAAACTTATGGATGTTTTGTCCAGATGCTCAGGCTGATTGTACTGGAAGAAGTCAGTCCTCACTTGCATAAAGGATGAGATGATTAAGGATAAAATGATTAAGTGCATTTGAAGTTTCTGTGGTCATGGGCAGCGGTGTCTAAATCACACCAACAATTGCTATTAAGTCCTGCCAACATGAAGAATTTGCTCTTGTTTAATCTGATTCCACTTTTCAAAATAATTTAGCTAAATGAATGCAAGTCACAGTGTATTGAGAGAGTGGCTTATTTTAATTAATCTTAAACCAGTTCCAGGTCAAATGCAATAACTAGGAAGAAGTCACTAAAACTAATACGTGTGTCTGTAAAGGGATCTCCCTGTTTAATTAAATGGGGTTTAAGTAATGCTTTAATATAAAATGCAACTTTCATGTACAAAGGTTTGGATCAGTTAAGAAATTTTAAGAATTTAACTCTAAAGAGTTACAAATTAATAAAATAATCAGAGATGCCAGCAGGAAAAACATATGGGAGATATCCAGGGTATAATTTTCATTACTCTGTTGGTTTAGTCATTGGATTTCCCTGTTGGCCCTGCAAGCTGTGGCACCGTGCAGCTGCACGAGGTAGGTGGGAAGCAACTGAAATCTGGTCCTCAGCTTCTCCTTTCTTCCACATTCCTGAGGCATCATGAATTTCTCTTGCTTTTTAAACAGTGTGATGAAAGCAGTGGCACTGCAGGCACTCGGATTTGGTCCAGCCAGGGGGATGGGACTGAGGTAAGTGTGGAACACTGTGGGACCATTTGCTGATCAGGGTGGGTGCTTTGTGCCACAAGGGTGCAATTCCCAAATGAGTGGATCCCAGACCTCGTTCCCCCAGAGCAAATTATACAGCTCTTACCAATTTTATGCTTTGTTGGGTTTTTTTTTTTTAAACCAGCCCAAAGGAGCTGTGTACATACAGAAGATAATTGCTAACAGCACCATTTATAACTCTTCCTCTGCTTCCAGTTTATGCCTCAGCACTTGATGTTACCCATTATGCAGAGATCAATGTGTCAAAATGAGGTAGATTTACAGTGAAGATAATTCTGCTTCTGAGTTTGAAAAAAAAGGAGCGTGATATTTTCACAGAGTTAATCAAAGGAATTCAAAGGGGGTTTAAATCTTTCAATTTTCCATGGCTCATGGAGAAGATGAAAAGTGTTTGACCTCTAGTAAACCAGCTGAATTCATATGGTGGCTCTGTAGATAAATAAAATGTCCACCCAGACAGAATATTGATTACTTAGGTGCTATTTGCTGCATCACAAACAGGACCATCAAATGCAACAGCAAGAAAGTATCATAAAATACATCAGGGCATCCAAAGTAATGCGAAAAGACAAGTTAAATAAGTGGTATTAAACAAACTGGGCTGAGAAGTGGCAAGATTCCAGTGTATTATTCATGTCAGTGGCAGGTCCTCTACACCAGCCACCACTCACTCTGGAACTTGCTTTAGGGGGCAACTTGTTAAGGGGACTGAGGTTGTCCTGGGAAATTTGGCCTCCAAATGCTCTCATCATGCCCCTGGCACTGAGACATGAGGCTTTGGGCTGGGTGATTCACCAGAGGAAGGATTACCCATCTGTGCCATTTGCAGCTGTATTGGTTTTTTTAAGTGAAAAAAAAATTAAAAATTATTTAATTTTTTAGGTCTGTGAATCAGAGCTCACATTGCTGAGGTGACCAACCCCTGAGGCTTCTGGTGACAGTGGAAGTGTCATTGTTTGGGGCAGTGGCCGCTCTCACACAATGCTAGGGTCCACACACAGGGAGGATCCATCACCTCTTGTTAGAATTTAGGAATGAAAGAGTTGTTTTTCACCTCTTAAGGGATCATAGCCCTGGATGGATATACCAGCCTGGCTTAAAAAAAAAAAAAGAGAGAAAAAAAAAAGCTAATCTGGGGAGTTTGAGTGGTGTGTGATTTCTGAGCAGAGACCTTGTGGCTGATCCTGTGAGGGATTTTCACAGGTGGAACCTGTGTCTCTGCTGGGCAGAGGGCACAGATCAAGAGAAGAGGATTGTGGAAAATGTGGCATGAAAGATGGAGATACACTTCTTTTTGCCTTCCTTATGGGAGTGAGCTCTGGTCCTTCTGGGTATTGCATAGGTTTTACTATCAGAAAAAAACTGAACCAGCAGCAGGGTACAAAGAGACAAAGTTACAGATATTTTCACATGAAAGAAATTAAAATAAGTAACTTCTGCCCTTTTGTATTTGTGCAAAAAGTCACCACGAAATGCATCTCCTGTTTCACCTTCTTGCTACAGAAAATGCAAAACCTGCAATGAATTCCAAGTGTAGCAGCACTGCTGGAAGAAGTGATCATAAGCCAAACCTCAGACTAACAATCTGGTTAGTAATATTTCTAAGTTGAGATAATTTTGGACTTGTCATTTTTGGATGAAGTTCCAAGCCAGGCATATTTTCTTTTGTATTAAATTTTTTATGTGTCATGAGGCAAAAATGAAAATATTCCTGGGCTCGTTTTATAAAGCTGTCTTCAGACAGAGCTGTAAAGACTGTTTTGTTTGACTTCTCTTGGATGACAGTGGACTTCAGATTGAAAGAATATGTGCTGTAGGAGGCCCAGAATAATCCTTTCAGCAGATTATCTCCAGTAATTCTTGCAGTAAGGCACAAAGCTCTGGATCTGAGCAGAGAAATGGGATGGATCTGGGTCTGGTGGGGGTATGGACACTTTCACTCTGCTATGGAAATCTGGCAGGGAATTAATTCAGAAAGAAACCCCTATTTACAGCAATTCCTGCCTTTCAGGGCTTATCCAAAGCCAGCCTCCCAGGGATCTGCTGAATTGCTGCATGAGCTGAGGTCAGTACCTCAGCTCCTTCTGAAGGTTTTTATGTTGCAGGGTTTGGGTGTACATGAGGGGGATGGACTCCCACAGACACCTCCTTGGACCCAAGGCAGCAGAACAACAGGATAAGGATGAGCTGGACTGAGAATCCAGCAGCCAAAAAGGAACCTGCAGGCATGATGGATTGTGCTGGTGTTTGGCCATAGGGGGAGGAATATGAAAATATCTGGGTTAAAAAAAGACAAGAGTTGAAGACCAGGGTTTTAAGGAAAAAAAGAAAAGAATTCTGTTCAATTCAGTAGCTAAATATCTTAGACTGTAGTTCAGGGCAGAGACCTGAACGAGCACCAGCTCCTTGGTGTTAATGAGCTAAAGAATCACCAAAAGCAAAGAGGGTTTTTGTGCTTTGGCATGGGCTGTGCTGCTGCTGTGGGAGACTTCAGGAGGGAGCTGGCAGGATTTGCACACAGCCCCTGCTCTGTCCATCCTGTGTTTGGGCACACATCTGGGGAGGTTTCCTGCATTTTACCCTGGCACAGGTTTGGAAGTCGGGACTGCAGTGCTCCCTGAGCTGGTGGTGGATTGCCAAAATCCCACCTCTGCCTGGGGCTGACTTTGTGATTTTGTGCCTGTGAGGTGAGAGATAAAGTGGAACTTCCTGGGGTTACGAGCACAATATCTAATCTCTGTCCCCTGGATTATGAATGGTGTGATTGCAGGTTAATCATTAACAGTGCAGGTTAATGCAAATAAATGTGTCAGCTGTACTGATTGCTGGGGCCCTTTGTTTTCTTATGGCTTCACACGTTTTGGAGATGGAGGAACTCCCAGGGGTGGTTTTGCTGATTTGTTTGTATGTGGAGCCATTTGGTCCCTCTCATCCCCAAATCTTCCCTTGTTCACTTTAATGCCCAGGTGATGCTGCTCCCCGGCTTCTTTCCAGGCAGGAATACCAAACAGGGGGGATAATTTTACAGATAAAAAGGTTGGATAATTAAACAGAGCTTCTATAAATGCAGTAAGGTTTAGCCTGATGCCTGGCTGGAGAAACTTATTTTTTAAATTTCAAACTATCCTCCTGCCATAAAATGACAAAAGTCATGTCTGTGCATACAGGTGCTCTGTCTCAATCCTCCCAGAGATGGGAGACACAAAGGCAGGATTCTGGGTCACTTCCCCCCTCTCTGAGCTCAGAGTTCATTGTAACAGGCGGACTTTTTTATTATTATTAATGATAACTTATTTTCCTCTTATTTTCTTACGGTCCCAGCTGGGCACAGACTACCAAGGCAGTAAAATCCTGGTGACATCTAGTGGCTGCTGGGGCTTCTCTGAGGCATTAGAGGTGAGAGTGCCTCTGCTCCGGGCATTTCAGCAGAGCAGATGTGGAAATGAACCTTTGAAGACCAACAGACTCCCACAGCCTGAATGTAGAGACCTTCCCATCTTTCCCAAGGACGGTATTGCTGGAATTGCTTTGATTTGTGCAGGGATCTAAGCAGTCCTGTCCCACCTTCCTGGTCACACCCAGCACCTGGGATGCTTTAGAGGCACCAGGAAGGGGTGATGTCACCAAAGTGGCATTTTGTACCACAGATCCTGCTTTCCTTTAGAACAGCCCCCAATATCCCAGTGCCTGGCTGTGTGCTCAAACACATCACAGGAAGATTGTTCTGCAGATGCCTGGCGAGAGAAACTTGGGCCAGTTACAGGAACATTCTGAAAAGCCAATTTACAAGGAACATAACGTGGCACGAAGCGTTAATTAGTGAATCCAAAAGGAAATACTGAGTGAAGCTGGAAGGTGTTGGGTGGGTGCTAGAACACAGGCTGGTTTCATGCCAAGTCAAACCAGTACTCAGACAGGGAGCATTGGTGTGATTGGAGTTTGGACACG
This sequence comes from Prinia subflava, assembly GCF_021018805.1. Taxonomy (NCBI): domain Eukaryota; kingdom Metazoa; phylum Chordata; class Aves; order Passeriformes; family Cisticolidae; genus Prinia; species Prinia subflava. Next base: position 17,078,444 of record NC_086259.1, read on the forward strand.
TAGTGTGGGCAGCCTGCAGGAACAGGCTGCTGCCAGCGTGCATCAGCAATTGCAGGTAAGTGTGGCTGAGGAAAGGTTTGAAAGAAACCACTGCAGAAGGAAGCAACACCTGAGTGCTGGAGGGCTGGTGGCAGCTGCTTCCCCCAGGGCAGGCTCGGGGAAGGGCTGCCCTCATTAAGGCTGAGCACAGATGCCAGTTTGGTCTTTTCCCATTGCTCTGTGCTGGAGCGGGGAAACAGGCTTTGATTTGGTGATGAATGACTGAAATTGTGTTTGGGTTCTGCTCGAACAAATCAGCAGTAATTCCAGAGTGCCTGAGCCAGGGATGAGGCTGGCAGGGGTGGCAGCTCTGTGCTCTGCTGGTGTGCTCTCCACGCCTCAGCAGGCAGCCACAGCCTGGCAGGAGCTGGGCACTGCCTCCCCCAGCCAGGACCCCTCACACTCAGACACAGAATCAGCACACACACACACAAGGACCTGTTTTCAATGAAATGAAAACACCAGAGGTGCACAGCCAGGCAGTTCACTCCTTCCCACACCTCCCCGTGCTCGCCCAGCTGGCCTGGCTGGGCTCTGTGGGCAGCAGCTTGCACGTGTCCTGCACTCACGGGCTGCTGAGGCAGCTTGAAAGAAATGATAAGGGAAACTGAGGCTGGTGATGGCAGATTTCAGCAGGGCCAGTCAGCACAACACGTGTCCAGCTAGGGATGGGGGTGGCCTGTCATGTATAATTCATCAGGAAATGAGAGCTGCAATTATTGTGTGTTTGCACAGCAATATGCCTGTAATTACAGGACGTATTTACACCCATTGCAGCTCGGTACAGAGAGAAATGAACCCCTTCCCTTTTCGTGCTGCAGTGCTCCCAACCACAGCACAGATCCTCAGAGCAGTCAGGGCTCAGCCCACCAGCACCCTCCCAGGAGGAAAAAGCAAGCAGGAACCACGAACCCAGGTTAGAAATGATGACTGGGAACCATTCAGGCAGCAGATAAGCCACGTGGGAATGCAAGAACCCTACAGATAAAGAGGCAGAAAGGAAATCCCTGAAGGGAGCAGGCTGCAGAGGGGGGAATGCAGCACACCCCAGGCTCAGATGCTGCTGGGGGAGGCTCCTGCCTGCCTTCCCCTGGCTCTGTGCTGCAGGGCAGGACTTCACTCAAGGCCACTTGCATGAAGTGCCAGTCAGAGTGAGTTATGGAGGCGAGCTCTGACCATGAATAAATGTTTCAAGACTGGGGATTCACTTTCGTTTATAAACACCTAGTGCTATTTTTGCATTCAAGTCCAATTTTCCAAATGGAGTTGAGAGCAAGGCTCCCTGGAAGCCCCAACCTCAGGGCTTGACTGCAGGAGGGACTCTACCTGCATTTCTCCTGTAGTCAAAATGTAAGTGAATTAAAATAAATCCAATTATGGCCATGTTTTCTCTGATGGAGCACATCCACACAGGCTCACCATCTGCTTTAACTAATCTCTGCTATGAATTCATAGCCCTGTATTGTTCAAGTTAGTCTTCTGGGGTATTTTTGCGTAAACAAAGATTAAATCTGTTCAAAAATATGATTTACAGTAATGTTTATATAAGAGTTTTCTACATAACTTCAGTCTTGTTTTGAACTGTCTTCCATGCAATATTAATCTGTTTTCCAACTGATGAAATGAAATGTGTGCTAACTCTCAATATGCAGTCCCTCACTTTGGACTGACAGTGGTTTATGCTGGCTTTTGTTGGAGGGGTTCCTGATTGAGCTGAATTTGTTGAAGTAAGTCAGTGACCTGGAGAGACATTCTATGTTTAGAGAGTTGCTTGTATTTAAATGGGGCTTAAAGCTGTCATACCTGTAATTGAACTGTTCCAATGCATTTTATGAATGCACAATCAGGCTCCAGGTACTCTGTGGTCCTTCAAAGCAAGTAAGAAAGTGCACGCAACTCCTTAAGAGGAGCCTGCTATAGATTGGAAAGCAGATTCAGGATGTTATTTTAATTACTTGTGCTTTGTTTTCTCTGTCCCTTCTTACATTTTTTACCAGTTACCTTGAGGAAAGGCCTTCCATTGCTGTTCCTGGCAGAGGGATACAAGGAGAGCTGGCAGGATTCCATGTGCCCACCACCACCTCAGGACCCTGAGCGTGACAAGAGATGTGTGCAAAGCCCAGGTGCTGCATCCAGCACACCCAACCCCACCTCCTGCCCCAGGTAAACCACCAGGGGCTCTCTATCAGCTTTTTCCCAGGGCTAATGATCTCCAGTTATCAAGGTGTTCTGTCTGCTGGGCACTAATCTGACAGGGGTGTGGTTGTAGTGATGTAACAAGGTTCCAAGTCATGTTCATAAATGAGATCTGTTTATGGTACTATAATTTCATTCATCAAGGTCTTCTGTCTGCTGGGCACTAATCTGACAGGGGTGTGGTTGTAGTGATGTAACAAGGTTCCAAGTCATGTTCATAAATGAGATCTGTTTATGGGTAATATAATTTCATTCAAGGCCTCTTGCATAAAGTGCCAGTCTGAGTGAATTAAGCAGCATAATCCTAAGGTTTGCCTAAACTCAGTGGCAACATTTTTAATAGTGTCTTTACTTTGAATTTGTCTGTTGTTGTTACTCATCAGACAAAATGTGGTCGTGTGCTGTTGAGTGAGATGTGGAGGACAGTTTCTAAAGAGGGAACCTGTCACTTCAACTAATTAACAGAATCCAAAGGAAATTTAGGACTTTTAGGCTGTGGCTGACACAGAAGACAAAAGGTGTTTGATGTCATCTCCAACAAATCTCCTCTGGTGGCTCCAGAGAAAAATGAATTGCTTGTTCAGAAGCATTATTGCTCATTTAGGCTTTCTTTAATGAGTCTGAATGGCTCATCAAAACTGAGATGGTGTTGATACCAGGTGTATCAGAGCAGCCAAGGTGTTGGGGTTACTAGAGGTGGACAGGCCATGTAATTTGGGTGGAAGCAGCAAGCCAGAGGGTGCTTTATTTGTGGCATTACCCCTGCCCAGGCAGCCCACCCCAGGCTTTAGAAGTGGCAGCACCCAGGAGCCTTTAAAATCCCATTGTCACCCTGGCAGAAGGTGACAAAGTCAGCATGGATGAGTTCAAAGGGTAAGAGGTTGTTACAGAAATCTCTGCTGGCTTCTACCCAGCACACACCCCCCAGCAGCTCTCACACCATCCTGACCCCTGTAACTGCTTCACAGAAAATTCATTTTCCTGGCTCTGAAGCTCTCCTGGATGTGTCCAGGCTCTGCCCCTCTGTCCCTTGGTCCCACTGCCGTGGCCCTTGGTCCTTTCTCCCTGCTCACCAAGAGATGCCAGCAAAGAGCTTCGGTTCCTCGGGCTCAGCTGCCAGTGCTGCACACCCGGGAGCTGATTTTGCTGCAAAGACCTGATTTTGGCATATTCCCCAGCGGGACTGGAGTGCAGAGTGAAGTCTTATTCTGCTGATCTGGATAATGTCATCAGATGGAGACAAATGATTTTTAAGCAGGCATTTCCACTAATTTTAGCGGTGGATTTTTTCCAATTAAAAAAAAAGAAAAATACTAAATCCCATGTGTGCCCATGCAGGAGTCTATAATATTTAAATTGCCATATCCCAAAGGCTGAGTACAATGGAGAAATCAACAATTCAGGAAATAGGGAGTGTGGATTTGCATTGGCCTTGAAGAAATGTATTCTGTAGCATCTTTTAAGATAAGGAAAAGAGGCAAGACGCTTCTATAGAGTTTTCTGAGCTCTAAAACCTGTGGTTTTAGCTGAAGCTACAGTAGGAATGGGATGATTGGATGGAAAGAAAGGAGATGGGAGTGCTTAGATGATGATGAGGGAACCTGGGCTCTGTGTTTGGGAGAGAAGTGAGGTGATTATTTGGGAAAAACAACAAAATTTTAAGTGCATTTGGTCATTAAAGCCACAGGGAAATTGGCAGAAGAGCCTTACAGATATCCCAGTGACCCACACACAAGCAGGGCTCTGCAGGGCTGCACACACCAGAGGGACTCAATAACTCACAGAAAATTAACAGGACTTTCATGTGTTGAACAGAAACTGTGTGTGCAGCCACGCATGACACGTGCACACACACGTGTGTGAGTGTTTGGCCTCAAAGTCGCCTAATTTTGCTTTATTCACACACCACAGCCAACATCTGCCCTAAAAAACTCACCCAAAGCTGGTTCTCCCCTCCCAGCCCAGGAAACCCTCTGTCAGGACAGCAGCTGGGTAATTTTCTGATCACTAAAAAATTCTTGAGAAGGATTTTACAGCAAGCTCTCTAGAGCCCAGGGATCACGCAGGTTCAGCAGGGCTGGAGACAGAATAAAATCACAGTGACATCTAGTGATACTAATGTTTCACAAAGGTGCTACCAGTGGAAACAATAAAAATAGATTTAAAAAAAATCAGCATTTTAAACACTTAGCACAAAAAATCAGAAGCCAGGAAAAGAGGTGTAGGGTAGAGGGTAGATTATGTGAATTACAGTGCTGCAGGGCTGACAGAGAGCAAAGTGCTGCAGCTGTGGAAGGGCTGGGGGATGATTTCTGCAGGGATCTTCCCTGGGTCTGCATTTCTCCTTGCTTCAGCAGAGTTTGCTGATGGTACTAAATTGCAGCACATTCATATAAAAGAAACTTGACGTTTTGGAGGCTGGGAATAGAACTAATAAAATGATATGCAGCTTTGAAAGTACGGGCTAGTCCCCAGGGAGGGGAAAGCAAAACGAGCCCTGCTCGTGGCTGGAATTGTGGTGTGGCAGCAGCCCTGCCTCAGTGCCAGACAGACACCCAGGGAAAAGGCAAATAAAGAGGGAATGCCAGCAGAGCTACTGTTCAGGTTTGCATCTTGAACCAAAGTGGGATTTGGGTTTGTGCCTGGCAGCACTAGGAACTAACTGGTTTTGTGATGTTGATTGAGTGTTTTCCACTCCAGGTCACTGATTGATTGATGGAAGTTTATATTAAAAAAAGGATTTTTCTTTTGGTGGTATCAGCCAGGCAATCTGGCCACAGTCATGCCCACTTGGCCAGGCTGGGGGTCAGTTCTGCTGTCCTGCCCAAGCACCCTGCCGGGGCTGAACCTTATTAATTGTACATTAATGAGCAAAGGATTAAAAGAAAATCTTTCTCCAAGGAGTGTGGGGCAGGGCATTGCCTATTTAAATCTTCATTGTGCAGAGTGATGAAAACCCAATCAGATGGGTTAGCTGGAGTTACAGTGGGGATGGAGAACTGATGCAGTGGGTGAATTGATTTTGCAGCTTTAACCCAGGAATCTTTGTGGCCACATAAATATGCAGGCAAATTTCCATACGATGAAACATTCAGGAGCTGCTTTGACAAAAGTTGAGAAGGAAGCTCTCAGCCAATTTCCAAGCCCTTCCCTTGAGTCCCCAGCAGCCAGGCAGGTTTAGTCTCTCAATTATTAGCTGAAAGCAGAATATACATTCTCACTGTCTGATTTTGGATGCCGCTGGAGAATATCCCTCAGATAGAAGTGTAAGGGGAGAGACAGATTCAGGCACATCAGATGCAGTGGCTGCCTCTGACTGTTGTGAGCAATAACCACAGAATGGGAGTTTATTAAAAATGGTAGCACAAATTGACTACTGGGTTTCTATGATTAGGTATGAGATTTTCTAGGAGGAGGAAATGTGTGGTGGGACTTCAGGCGCTGCATTTCAGTAAAGATTTTGATACAATACTGTCTGGAAAGTCATTAGCTATGCTGGCATAGACAGGAATTGGAGGAATAGTTGTAAATTGGGTAAGGATCTGGCAAAAGATGGTTTGGTGAGGTTGCTTAGTGCTTTCATGGAGGATGAAAGGGAAGGGTTTCACTCTCTGAAGGATTTACAGATCTGCTCACCCCATCTTCCCTGCAGAGCTGGGGAGCGCCTGGTGCCACTCATGAAAGCTGGAAAATGAGGGAAAAAAAGGACATTGCAGCTGCTTTGCTGGCCTGGCTGGCTGCTGAGTCCTGCTGCATCTTGGAAATTTCCCAAAGGGTTTGCACAGCTCGGATATTTTAGCAGAAAACTATCCTGAGCTGAAGGCACTTTATTCCATTTCACCACCTCAGGTTCAGGGTCTGAGCCTCCAGCCCCAGAGACAACAATGAATTTGTCAACATCGTGTTTGAGTCTGTCTGTGTGGCCCAGGGGACGGCAGGGGCTGCACTGCAACACGAGGTGCAGCCCTGGTGCTGGGCAGCTCCCAGCACAACTGCTGAGAAAGCAATTAAAAATAGCATTAGTGTGAATTGACAAATCTAGTGCTTGGTTTGGTCTCAGAGGGACGTGGCTGAACCACAGGCTTTTCTCCATGACAGCTCTATTTATTTTAAACAGAGGAGCAGGAGAGATGTGCCTCCAGATGCTTAAAAAGCAGGTGGTTACTTTTCAAGGACTGTCTGACCAGAATTTCACAGCACAGCTCCTATTAAATAAGGGTTTGGAAGGTGGATGACAATCTTCCATCATGACAGAACCCTCAGCATCTCCCTGTGAGGATACATTGCCCTGGGTGCAGCATCAATTTGCAACGGTGTGATGAGGAAAAGGAAATACCGTGACCACTGCAAGGAAATTTGTTGCCTTTTACCTTATGGGATGAAAATGCCCCGGGATGATGTCAAATTAATCAGGTCCATCGTCTCACAGAAAAGGCCTTTCAGTAGTTTGTGTGATCAAGAATCAAATTGCTCCTTGCTAGGAAAAAAAAGTTATATTATTATGGGTAATGTGTGGGTCATCACAGCAGGTGTGGAGCTCTTTTTTTTTGGGAAAGGGATGATTTGTGAAACTTCACCTCTCCTCTTTTCCATGCACCTCTACATGGTGCACACTGCTTTGTGCTGTCCACACCAGCTGTAAACATACAGGGCATGCAGAAAAAACCTGTGGAAAAGATATTTGAGTGTGCAGGAGTCCCTGCAGTGCCACTTGGGAGCCACACCAGTGTGTCCCCCCGAGCACATTGCAGGGCAGAAAGGCAATAAAATCTCAATAAAGGTAAGTCTGGGAGAGCATTTTTAATCCAGAGCATCTCTCCTTTCTTTTCCCCACTTGTACACCAAATTCAGCAGTGGAGTAGTGGGAATACTTTGTCATCACAAACATATATTATTTCTGTGATGTGTGTTAGTACATTGTAATGAAAATGTGTTTTCCAAAGGCACAGTTGCTTTTTTTTTTTTCCCTTTGCTGTCACTGTAACACTCTTCACTGAGAAAAAAGGTTTCCTTCCCACCTACCTCAAAAAAAAAGTATATATAAAGCCTGAGTAATGGGAATGACAGAAGTGGTGTAATAGTTCCTGCTTTGCATGCTTCCAGGCTGATTGCCTCAACTGTGACTGATCCAGACTCCCACTGAAGTCCACGAGGGTTTTTGCACAGCAGTTTGGTTTTAGAGGAGCTTTTTTGAGGAGCAGACCCAAAGCCAGGGGAGTGGAAGCAGCATTGCAACGTGGTTCTGGTGGAATGAGGACAATTTAACCCTGCTGAGGATGAGGCTTGGTGGTTTCACAGCTCATAAACGGTGACTGCTGCTGCATTTGGGCATATTTACAAAGATTTTTTTCTTTAGAGGTTAGAAATTATCTATCCATCTATCCATCTATCTAATTTATCTCACCAAAGGAATTTCAGAGGCTAATATAATATAATATAATACAATATAATATAATACAATACAATACTATATAATATAATACTATATAATACTATATAATACTATATAATACTATACTGTATAATACTATATAATCTAATACTATATAATACTATATAATATTACATAATATTATATAATACTATATAATACATACCTTCATTGTTATACAGTGTGTCACAGAGCTGATTATAGAAGACACTTGAGTTTTACCTCAAAATAGGGCACCCAATGCTTTTATTTCCCCAAGCAAATATTGGAGCATCTAATGCTCCATTAAAGCAGGGAGGCAGGGATATTTGATGAGGCCTCTCAGGAGAGTTAGGATGAGAGATGGATTTCAGTATTAAATTTAATGCTGTCAGCAGTTTAAATTCATATAGAAGTGAGTGCAATTACATCGAGGATGTTCTGGAACAATCTCAGCCAGCTCCAGCTCCTGCCAAGGTTGGGAAATGCGTTTCAGTGTCCAGGTGGGCAGCAGTGTCCTTTCCAAGGACATTCCATCTGCACGCTCACCCCGTGGCCGTGTTCCCCAGCTGGGCTCTGCCCTTTGTGGCTCTTACCCACAGCAGTGACTGCAGTTTATTGCCCCACTGGAATTAGCCCTGATGATCTGGTATGGAGCTGAACAGACCCAGCAAGGCTTGGGGATCAAGATCTGCCTGTCCTCACCTTTGGCATCCCTGACTGAGCTCTGCCCTGTCCTTGGGCACAGCTGGGGAGGGTGGGGGCTCGAGGTGTCAATGGCTTGGCTGTAAAATGTGCATGAAGGAAAAGGAGAAGGAAAAGGAAGGTGCAGGGTGGTGAGCTGGGATGAGAATTTGAAAGACATGGAGGAAAATGCTCAATATCAGACAGGTTTTAGGGAGAGGAGTTGAGAAAAGCTGAGTATCAAAGTACAAGGGAAAATGGGTTTTGCTCCTTCTGGGTCAGAAAACACCTGTATTTAAAAGGGACCCCAAAGTTTCCTAGAACTGACTCTGAGCCAGTTCACATAAGGGAACATGGCAAATGTTCAGTTCTGGCACCCTCTCCAGTCCCAAATAACTCGACAAGGAGCATGGATGAGTCTCCTGATGTTGTACAGAGACAGATCCATGGAATTTCAGGATGGTTTTCATCAGGACTGGGATCTGCCTGCTTGACTTTTTGGCTTCTCCTTGTCAAAGTGAGCATCTGTGAGCAGAGATTAGCAAGATCCAGATAGGAGTATGAACCTTCTCTGTACTGATTTGGCTCTGCCCAGATGAGCCTGATGAGGGCAGGTTCTCCTTTCCCTTCAGCTTCTTGTGGCTTGGGCATGGGTTCTCTCTTGTGGGGTCACACACGGGCCACTGATGGGATGATAAAGAGCCAAATTTTGATGTGGGAGTGGAGCTGTGTAATGGGTTATCATAGACATCTTAGTTTCATCTGATTTATTATCTCTGCTAATTATCCTAATAAATCAGTGTTTGAATGGAACTTGGCGTTGCCACTAAATGTGAAGGACTGGAACTACTGCTGGGGAGCTAACAGGGAAGATCCAGCTGTAGATGTCAGGGAATGAATGAATGAGACTTGACAAAATGCAAGCAAAATTGGGAGGAACAAAAGCAAGATGAAATACTCTGAGAGGATGGAGCTCCCTATGTGTTAATACTTCATAGTCATCACTGTGCCAAGAGAATCTTCACCATCAAAAATATCTGCAGGTGATTCCTGTGGGCTAAGACCAAAGGAAACACACTGCTGGCCCAGTGTTTTCTTATATTCTATGAAATTTGCTGTAATAAAAACCACATGGAAATCACCCAGAGCAAAGGAGGCAAAGGCAGCATTGAAGTTCCTGTGCTGCAGACTGGGGTAAGCAGGTTGCAGGTGCAGGTTACTGTGCTGATATCTTGCTGTTCTTCAAAAACAGTGCAAAAACCTTCTTGGGCTGCACTCATGCAAGCTTTTCTTCCCCACGCTTCCAAACAAATCATAATCTAATGACTGGGAGAAAAAGACATCCAGCAAGCTGCTGAAACAAAAACCATTTTGGTGACAGCTGAGCAGGCCCCTGCAGACAACATCAAACAAGTGAAAATGTGAAGCAGCCTCTGCTCTAGGCACAGCCAGGTTTACTCTGCTGCTGGCTCTGCTGCCTCACTCCAGCTCTCACGCTCCACCCTTCGGGTATGTTTTTTTTTCCTTTTTTTTTTTTTTTCCCAGCTTTTGCAATCTGACAGAGGCGGGTGAAAGCAAGTTGAAGGAAAGGACATTGCCCTGAAGAGCAGCTGGAGAGCAGTGCTGCAGCCCTGTCTGTGCCAAGCAGAGGACGGCCAGCCGCGCCACTGGCTTCAGCCTAGAGCCACCCCCGAGGCCCGGAGGTACACTGGCACTTGAACCTGATTTTCCAGGTAAGACTTTTTCTTAATCCCCGGATCTTGGCAGCTGAGTGCTCTCTAACCAGGAAGTGAAATGGTGTGAGGGCAGAGAAGGGAGCTCAGCTGCTCGGAGTTGTGGATACACTGGTTTATTTACTCACTTGTGAGCCTCCAGCAACTCGGGCATTTGTGCCATCTGCCTCATTTCAGCAACCCCCATTAAAACAGCCCTGTAAACACCCTCAAGGGATGGACAGACAGACAAACCCACACCAACATTTTCCCTCTAAGTAAAAAGTTACTGCACATGTTCTGCTTGCTGTGGTGGAGGGAAAGAAAGGGAGAAAAAGAGAGAAACATCCCACTGCTGGTGATGCTGGTTTAAAATTCACACAACGAGAACTAAGCTTGTGCCAAGTTTTCAGAAATGAATAGAACTGTAGTTCTGGGAGAACCCTGGGAATGGCCAAAAGCTGAACAAAGAGAACCTCCTGACTCTGATGCTCTTAACCCCATCGTGGGTCACTCAGGCCTGCAGGGATTGAGACACGGTGATGGCCTCGATGCAATAGAATTCTGTAAATCCTCTGTCCTCAAGGTTCTGTGGGGACCCAAACCATGGCACCCCCTGCTTCTGCCAGGATATTACACCAAATGGGAATTTTTAATTTTCATTGTTTTGTTTATGTACTGAAAGTACCTTTCCAAAATTCCCTTACAATTTTGCCATTCTTCAACAGATTGGGAATATAATCCTGTTGAACAGTTGGGTATTTTTTCTTTTGATTTTACTTTGGGAGTTGCATACAGGAACTTGAGAGCATTTTTGGACCTCTTGGGTCAATAATGGGAACAACATTGCTCCATACTTACAGATGTTGGAAATTTAGCAGTGGCTGGGGAGAAATAACAAAAGTATTTGGCTCCATCAAAATCCCATTCCTTCTCTCAAGGGCTGGCAGGGATTGAGCTGCTTTCCACCCCTGTGTTTGTGAAATAGCCTTGCACTGAGCCCTCTGCCATCCCAGAGGAGGGCAGTGCCTGCTCCCTCACCCACGGGCAGCCACCCACCAGTGGGAAGACCACGAGCAGGAGCGACTGCATCCCCAAAAATGATCTCAGAAAATGTGAGCCCTTAAACCTTGTGGTTTAGGCCCAAACCTTGGTTTCCTTGCTGCTGAGAAGGGCTGTGACTAGCAGGAGCGGGGAGCTAAGCTGTGCTGGGGGGAGGCAGCTCACAGCAGATGCAGCAAAAAACCTCCCACAGCCTTTTCTGCCCTAAAAAAGCCTTTTCTGCCCTAAAAAGCCTTCTGCACTCCAGGTCACATCTGTTACTGCTGGCACGGAGAGCAGGTGAGACCAGCTCGTGCCTGGCTGCTGAAATAATGAATGAAACACCACGGCAGGACAGAGTTGCTGCAGATTTGGTTGCAGTAGAGGCTCTGGATCACACTGCAAGAGTGGGAGGGTTTGTTTTCTGCTTCTGCTTTGCTGAGTGAAACCACGAGCAAAGCAGTTCAGACCTGGAGAGTCTCAGTTCCTATAATTTCTAGCAGGGAAACATCGCTGTTATTGCTTTTATTCCTTCCTACAGAGATTTGTAGCTTTGCTGGGCAGGAACTCTGCTGAAATGTGCTTAGCACAGCTGGAGCCTCTCGTCACAGCTGTAAAAGAGGCAAATAAAAATAACATTTGTGCTCATCAGCAGTGCCCCATTGGCTTCTCTCAGCACTCTTACTCAGCTGCCTTTGATACAGACATTAGTCAGATCCTGCTCCTCTTCCGAGCACCCCATTACAAGGGATGGGGAAGAGCCTTCCACCACTTCTGACACAGCCTATTATTTTTTCCCCACCCTTCTCTCAGAGGCAGCATGGACATCAAGGAGTATTTTGCCAGAATTTCTTACCATGGCTCCCACAATAAGCCAGACCTGGCTACCATGTCAGATATATTCCTGCACCACATCCAAGCTGTTCCTTTTGAAAACCTCAGCATGCACTGTGGAGAAAGCATCGAGCTGAACCTGGAAGCGACCTACAACAAGATAGTGAGGAAGAAACGAGGGGGCTGGTGCATGGAAAACAACAACCTTCTGTCTTGGGTCCTGAAAACTCTTGGCTACGACGTCACCCTGCTGGGAGCAAAAGTTTATGTCCCAGAGCTGGACGCCTATCCAGAAGAAATCGATCATCTGCTGCTACAAGTGCAGCTGGATGGCAAATCCTACATTGTGGATGGGGGGTTTGGGATGGCCTACCAGCTGTGGCAGCCAATGGAGCTGATTTCAGGGATGGATCAGCCTCAGACTCCCGGGGTCTTTCGTTTTCAGGAGGAGAGTGGGACCTGGTACCTGGAGAAGGTGAAAAGGAAGCAGTGTGTTCTCAACCCGAGCACCTCGGCTTCCCAAAACGTGGAAAACGAAGTTTGCCGTCGGGTTTATCTCTTCACCCTCCAGCCACGAGACATTGAGGAGTTCAGGGGCTGCAATGCCCACCTGCAGACAGCACCTGACTCGCTCTTTGTGACCAAGTCCATCTGCAGCCTGCAGACCGCCGATGGCATCCGGGCACTGGTGGGGTGGAAACTCACGGAGATAAAATACAATTACAGGGACAACATGGATCTGGTGGAAATCAGAATCCTTGCAGATGAAGAAATAGAGAAAATGCTGAAGGAGAAATTCAATATAACGCTAGACAAGAAATTTGTACCTGCCAGTACGGGCAGGTTTTCTCTGTTCTAACTCATTGTCTGAATTACAATTCAATTCAGTGGCATTACAGGCAATTCTTGCCTCTCCTTCTGACAAGCATCCAAAGGTTAATCTTTCTCCTTCCATCTACACCAGTGTAAGACAGAACAGACTAGCATGAATCTGGAAAATAAATGGATTTTCAAAACTATTCCTGCTTTTCTTTTTAGGTTGGGTACAAATAATTTCTGCCTAGCTCAATCAGATCATTGCCCCTCTGTTTGTGCTTAGCGAGAAGCAGACTCAGCCCATTCCCTCCTTTCATCTCTTAAAAGCTTTTCTAAATACACCCAGTGTAGCTGGGCAGAATGATGGAGCTGCATGTCTTTGTTTTTATTACCTGGTGCTGCCACCTGGGGAAGATCATACCCGCCTCTTAAATGAATACTATATTATTTTGGGAGTATAATAGCCAAAAAACCAAAGACATCCTGTGCTGAGTTTCTCCAGTTAAGCCATAAGCCTGTTCTTTTTGCTCTCACAGCCAGAACAGCCTCTCACGTGGCAGCCAGGCCCTCCCACACCTGTGCAAACTCACCCTGTGAGTACCTGAGGACAGGTTATTTATGACTTAGAACCGATGATAAGAAATATCAGCGACAATTCTGTGTTGCTTCAGACTTTGCACAGCTCCTGTTCTCTCGGTGACATAACCAAAGAGAACATTTCTCTGAACTGAAAGCATCTCCTGAGCATTTTGTTTGCCTGCACTCAGCACAGACTGCTGGGAATACATGTTCCTCTCATCAGACTCTACTCTGGGAGCTATTGCACATTAATTATTATGGCTGAACCCAAACACAAGCTCAGAATTATTTTTCTGAAACATATCTGTTCTACTGAGGATGTGTTTGCAGTGATACTAATTATATTGATACAAGGAGAAATGATGAATCTTAATCACATACCTAACGGCTAAGATTTCTAGTAGGAGAAATTACTCAAATGTGACCACTTTGCCCTTTGAGAAGATGCTCGATGTTCCTTTATGTACAAATCTTGGAAGCATTACAACTATGCACTTATAATTAAGCAAATTATATTAGTGAATTACAATTAAATAAAAAAATCAAGCATTGTGAACTAGACTTATTCAGATTTTTTCCCCCAAATTACAGCATGTATTCCCAAAGTAAAAAAAAAAAAAAAAAGTCATCACTGAAATTGTTCTTATTATTTGTATGTGCTAATATTTTCCTGCTAAGGCTTTTAAAAATACAGTAACTCACTAAACCTTTTTGACTTGTTATGCAACACGTGCAGCTTTCTAGAACTAGCAGTTTCAATTTAATAAAAGCTGCTATTCTGCATGCTCAAAACGTATTTCTCAGAGAGACAGAAAGCTCCTGAAACCCCTGTCTTCCCAGAGTCAAATTCACTTACATGTGCTTGCTGCAGGGGTGCAATAGTTCTTTATAGCACATGAGGCCCTCCCATCCTGTGAGAAAATGAAATGTGGTTGTAAAAGTAAGAGGTTTCTTGTGGTGTGAACCAGAGCTTGCAACACAAATGATCACAAGAAACTGTCCCAGGATCTGGCTTGTTTATGACCTGTGTTTTTCTGTGGTCCCCTAATTAGTGGGAGAGCTAAAGGAGCTGAACTCAGTGGGACAGCAGGGACAAAGCATTGGGATGCAGTAAAAGTCCAGGGGGGCCTTGCAAAGCTGTGGGGCAGGAGAAGATCCACGCAGAGCCAAGAATCTCCATCCTTTGTGGGAACAAACACAGGAAACACCTAAAAAGGGCTGTGCCCACTCCTCTCTCCCTGTGTCAGGGTGCTTCCTGCACTTTGTGCTGCTCCACAGGCTCAGGAGAACGAATCCAGAGCTAGAAAATCACAGACCTTTAAGATCAGGTTACATCCATTGCCCAAGAGGTGCAGTGTGGGGAGGGCAGGAAAAGGAAAAGCCACTTTTCTTTCTGCTGACTCATCTTCTGTGCCTGGCACTGCCCCTGCAGGGCACAGCTCAGTGCTGCTGCTCAGTCAGAGGCACAGTGTGCTGCCCAGCAATACCGTGAAAGTTGCTGCTGGAAGGGGGAAAAAAAAAAAAAAGAAAAAAAAAAGGAAAAAAAAGAAGTTTTTCTTTCAGATTACACTAGTTTGTTTTTTCCTTATCACTAACTTTGGAGGCAAATACTTAAAGGCACAGCAGATTCAGGGAGCTCAGAGTTCTCTGGGAGCAGCATCTTCCCTTTTGAAGGACAGGGCTCCTCTTTGAACCCAGGGGAATTTAGACAGTGTGACTTGGCAAATCTGACCCTGCTGCTTTGCGGGGGCTGGTGCCAGCCACGAGGAACAGCTCAGTGGGGTGTGATTAGTTCAATGGTTGCCATCCCCACCAATAAATCAGTGACTTCCTGCCCTGGATTACCCTCTGTCTGTCACAAGTCACTTCCTACAGGGACCCAGACCACATCAGTGTCAACAATGTGAAATCTGCATCACTTTTGCAGGACTGCTTTGCTGCTTTAGCATGGGAGCACCCACCAAGGTGCCCCAGGCACTGAAGCCCCTGGGTGACCTGTGGGGTTGAAGATGGGTTTATAGGTTATAACCACTTACAAAAGTTGCTCATGATGCTCATGCTTTGCACTCCTGGAGGGATTCAGCTGACATTCAGGAGGTTAAAATCTCCTCAGTATTATAAGCAGTTTGGGGACTGGATCATTTTCTGGCTTTCTGTGCAGCACCTAACACAACGAATTGCATGACAGGGCTTTCCACACATACTCCAATACAAATAAACCAACAAAACCATCAGAATATAAACTACAATAAAAGAAGGAACTCTCTCCCTGCTTTGGCTGCCCTGCTGTCCCTGACAGGCAGTAAAGGCAGCCTGGACCTTTAAGAGCAGCAGCTCCAGTGCAGCTCTGCCTGGGAACTTTGGAACAGCCCCAGTGGAAAGCCTGAGCTGCCTGCGAGGTAAGCGCTGCGTGCCCGATCTTTAACTTCACCCTGCAGCTTTGGGCCAGCCCCTTTGGGAACGCTCTCCCCTGAGCCTGCATACCTGTGCACAGCACTGCAGGTGCACCAGCAAAGCATCAACCCCAGGAACCCCAGGGCTGGCGGTGAGAGAGCATTGCAAGGCCTTCTCCAAATGCAACGTGGAGTGTTTGAGAGCTAAACTAACCCTTTAGTGTGAGCCAGAGTATGAAAAATGCAGCTGTTGACTCACGGTGTAACTCAGAATCAAACAAACACTGTAGGCATGTGCAAGAGGATCCAGCCTTGGAAGTCCCTCGTGATTTTTAGCAGAGAAGGACTGATCCTAATGCTCAGCCTAATTACAAAAGGACCCAGCGATCCCGAGGGACATGAGCAGACAGGCAGAACTAACATCTGAATCTCACCACCCAGCAAGCTGCAGAACACCGAGCACAGCTCAGCTGCTGCAGGGGCAGCAGCAAACAAGGCTGAGGCTCGGGGTATTTGGCAACTCAGTTTTGGAACACAGGCTGTGCCCTGGGAGAGGACTTGCTCACTGCTGCAGCCTCATGGTGGCACAGCAGGAATGGCTGTGCCAAGGAAAAATCTGCCTCCGGGAAGGCGAGGGAGTAAACGCTGATTGATGTGGATGTTCCCTGATGTCAATGGTGCTGTAATGCAGCTTTATTATACTTAAAGCTCTTTAAGTATTCATTGGGATCAGAGCACATTTTGTCAGGCACTACAGGGCTGTCTCTGAAGCAGAGTTTATATTGATGAGGCCGGAGAAGGGGCAGCTGGGGAAACCCAGGCATGGCAGGGAATTTCCCAAATGCTTTCCCAATATCTTTTCCCAAGGCCTCATTGCCAGCGCCCCATGGGGTCTCTCTGTGGCTGGATGAGGGGAGCTGGTTTTATCCTGTGCTTTCCCCATGTCTGGGGACACCCAGACCCAGGAGATGGGCTGTAGGGAGGGCATCAGGCCCCTGCTCTGACTGACCTGCTTTTGCTCAAAGGCAAATTCCATGTCAGACCCACCAGGCTGATGCACTCCTCTGGACTCCTGGTCACAGAGGTTCAGCTCAACACCCTCATGGGGTAAAGATGCTTCTAGCTTCCTATGTAAAATTGCTGAAATTGGGAATAGAAAGAAAAATAAAGCAGAAGACCAGAGGATGAGCCTGCCCGTGAAGACATGTGCTGTGTGTTGGGAAGAAAATGCCTTTCTACAAGTGTTTCCAAGGAGATCCTACCAGAGATGAGTGCCCTTGTCCTAAAAAAGGGATAGAAAAAAATCATAAAATGCAGTATCAAAGAGATATTGCTGTTTTTTCATGGAGACTCTTTGTGTCCTTTTGAAGTGAAAATGTTGATTTCTTATTCCTTTATTTGGATAATCCTCTATTCTATCACATTTTCCTGTGGGTTTGCATTAGCTAGTCTGAATGTTGGTACTAGTGCAGATCAGGATCAATACAACCAAGTCATGTGAGTTGTGCTGCTGGCATCAGGATTGGGGTTAAAGTCTAGAGATTGGATGTGGGGGTACTTCCACCTACGGATTTGAGGTGCATTTTCACAAGCTTCAGGCATGAACATGGGGTCAAACTGCTGCAGGGAAACAGCTGGGCCAAACCTGAGAATATTCAGTGGAAGGGATTTTGTCCTGTCTCATCCACATCAAAGGATTTTTGGAGAATCCTCCCAGGGAACATTCATACAGTTGAAGGAAGCAAGAAATCCTCAGACTTTCTAGAAATTAACACTGCCCTTAACTGATTGTGAATTGTTCTGAACAACAAATATCCTTGCGTGGAAAAAAAGCCACATTAAATCTAAACTAAAGGCAAAAGAAATCCTTGCAGAGAGAAGACAAGTCACTGAATTAGAAGTCTTACAGGGACCTTTTGTATCTTGGCCACACAACCAGTGCCAATGGCAGTGTCTTTCTGCTAATGAAAGGAGATCAGAGATACAAAGACATACAATATTTCCAATAACTTGATCTGAAATGAAAGCCTTTAGTTTGTAAAAGATGGTCAAAGAAACCAAGATTATGAATATGTCTTGTATGTAATTTTAGGTCAATTGCTTTGATCCTTAGGTTGGAAAAATTAAAGTCCCTTTCTTTAACAACCAAAGCCCTGTCTAAACTCCCCAGGGAAATTTAAGAGATTAAGTAAACAAGGATCTACTTTACATGGAAACCTGTCTGAAATGGTGACACGCTGAGATGTTAATCTCAGTTAACTGAATCCATGAGTGCAAAACCTTCCAGTCAAATTACCTGTGGGATAAAGAAAGAATTGCTTACCTGGTACTGTAAAAGAAACAGTAAGATCTTCCTGTGACTTTTATGCTGGTATGGTGTGGCAGCTTTTCTGCAAACATGTTGTTTCTTGATTTTTAAAATCTTTTATCATGTGGGATCCTCCTCTGTGGCCAGAGATTCTGTTGTGTCATGTGCTGTGTCTTCCCATGGGAAAAACACCCACCTGGTTTGCAGGCAACCTGAGAGAGGGAAAGCATTATTGCCAGCTGTTCCTGTCCTTGTCTCTTTTCAAAGAAATGCTTAAATTTTTTCTAGATCCTCAATAAAATGGCCCAGACTACATTTGCAGCCTGGTTAACCTGTGCTACAGAAACAGGAGTGAACCCCTCAACAGCAGCACAGCACTAACTGGCTACTTTTCTGCTCCCACAGGCAAAATGAACATCCAGGAGTATTTTGGGAGAATCTCTTTCAACAAGCCCCATAAGGACACAGACCTGCAAACCCTGACAGCCATCTTAGAGCATCACATCCAGACCATTCCTTTTGAGAACCTCAGCATGCATTGCGGGGAGCCCATCGAACTGGATCTGCAGTCTACTTACAACAAGATTGTGAGAAAGAAACGTGGTGGATGGTGCCTGGAAACCAACCACCTCCTCTTTTGGGCCTTGCAGGAACTAGGGTATGATGTCTGCCTGCTTGGTGCAAACAGCTATGAACCAGCAGAGAACGGATACACTGCTGAGATGAACCATATCCTGCTGAAGGTGGTGATCGAGGGAGAGCCCTACATAGTAGATGCTGGGTTTGGTGGTTCCTACCAGATGTGGCAGCCACTGAGGCTGATTTCTGGGAAGGACCAACCCCAGGGCCCTGGAATTTTCCGCCTCATGGAAGATAACGGCACCTGGTACTTCGAGAAAGTCAAAAGGAAGCATTGCATTCATAAGCACAGTAATAACCCCTCCCCTGATCCTCCAGAACCGGAGAGTATCCGAAAAATACACAGATTTACCCTCGAGCCACGGCACATAGATGACTTCAAGGAGCTCAATGTGTATCTCCAAGTGTCTCCAGACAACATCCTGCAGAAGAAGTCAATCTGCAGCCTCCAAACCACCAGTGGGGTCCTTGCCTTAGTTGGATGGACCCTCGCAGAGACAAAGTACAGCTACACGGAGGACATGGACCTGGTGAACGTCACAACCCTTACAGATGAAGAGGTTGAGAAGACACTGAAAGATAAATTCAATATAGTACTGGAGAACAAACTTGTACCAGTAAATGTTCGTGGCTTGCCACCTAATTTAGTGGATAAGATCCAACTGTAACACTGTGCTAGATGGATCTTTAAATAGCCAAGAGAAAGATTCTAAAATTAACATTAATTACAATAATCTCATTTTTTATTTTGAGCTAGTCACCGAGCTTGGTAAATTCTAGCACATTGGTAATTAACTGCATATATTGATGGCATATTTTTTATTAAACTTTTCCTTCTTTAGAAACCAAGACATCTTACTAGCTCTGTTTTGCTCATATGGAAATGTTTTTTTGACTCCTTAACTTTTTGTTCACCTTCTCAAGAACTCATTTTATTGCAGATATATTTTGTGGCAAATGAGATGAAAATGATGCAGAAGGCGAGGTTGTGTTACCATTTTACATGAAAGACCTCTAACCTTTTTTGGCATTATTTCCAATCTTCTCAGCGCCTTTTACAAATTATTCACTTCTCTTAACAGTCTTAAAGTTGAGCTGAATTTGGCTTTTAAAGACTTTGTAGAAAAAAGAAAGGTTAAGACTTTCTTAAAACAAGCTACCATTAGGTGTTGATTAGCTTATGAAAAGTTGAAAGATTTGAGTCCTGTTCCCTTTTCAGAAATTGAATTAAACCAAGATATTTATCCAAGGGTACCTAAACCCCCCAAAATCTCTCTAATTTTGAGTACCCACTTTTTCCTGAGTCTGATTTATCTGTGTCTCTGAACTCAAAATCTGTAGAAGATGACATGATTCAACAGTTCTTAAAATCAGACTTTTGGTATCAAAACTGGAAAAAAAGATCAAACTATAATCTAAACATTTGGGACCAAGCCTTCATTTGATGTCAAGATGACATGACAGTATTACAGATAAAAGTCGTCTTATTTGTTACAAACAGTATTCTCCACAAAAGCTACTTTAAAAAGTGTGGATGCAAAAGAAAGCCCTGGGAAGTGAGGACACGCCAGCAGTGTGATATCCATAACACAGAAGCCTTTTGCCTGATGATACCTGTGGTACTGTACAGGATGTGCCATGAGGAACATCAGCCAAGGAAAAGACTTTGATCCTTCTTTTAGTCAGCCACAGACCTACAGGGCACCTGATGTGCCTAAAACTCAGGTGCTCTAATGTGCTCTTTGCCTTTCCCAAAGAGGCCTCCTCTGATATTCCACCTCCCTCAAATGAAGTGGATGAGGCTTGACTGGAGGAAAATTAAATAAACAGCAGTGCAATGCTTTGAGGATGTAAGAGGACAAGTTTTAGAGGAGAAATGCAAAGCAATATTTGCCATGGCATTCATTAGGTATGGCAGCTCCACAATGACTCCCTGATGCAGCTGAGGAGTTGAACAGATTGAAAAAGTTCCTGTGTGGGCAAAGAAGGGTCATTTGTGCATCCATCCACACAGCCTGCAACACCTTGTGTACTCCCCAGGGCACAGATGAACATCCTCCACTGCAAAGTGCTGGTTTGCAAAATAACAGTATTTAATTTTAAAAAGTTACAACGCCATTTGCAACAGCCTACTGTAATTATGTAATATGGAAAACGAGTTCATTCTGGTCTTAACTAGGGGAAAGCATAAACTTCTACTAATAGAGAAGAAACAAAGTTTAATTTGCTCACGGATCAGCAAAGTCCAAAAATGTGAATTCATTTTGGGTGGACTCTGCCCTTTCCTGGAATTTAAGATTCAGGAGCGAGGGCCAGCAGAGCTTAGAAAGACAAACCCTCATGATCTGTATCCACTTCTGGCTTCACTGACTGCTGCCCCTGTAATAAACCACCCAGAAACTGAATACCTCCATAAATAAAAGGGATCTCAAAAGAGGTAAGTTTCTTTTCTTAAAAAAAACCCTCCAAAGAAAGATACAAAAAACCTGGTTTCTGTATGATGGTAAGGGTCATGGACAATAACGTAAGCAACATTTCTAGGAAAAATGTTCTAAAAATGTGTGGATTTGGAGCTAAAATATCACCTGTTAAATAGGGGCTCTTAAAGAGGGCAAAACACTGATGTGCAATTTCAATTCTTCTACCTTTCACTCTTCAGGAGAAGCTTCACTTCACTATAAAATGGATTCTTTTGTTTAGGTACAATAGTAGATACGAATTTAGAACTGCAACTTCTTGTTGGAAGTTGTGCTTTTAGATACTTAAATTTATTTAAAAGTATTGCAAGTGCAAAGGAAGCAAAAAGTTCACTCTAATAATCAATAGATTCTGCTTTAAGGGAATAAAATTACAGCTCTTTAAAAACAACTTTAAAAAAATTACAGACTCTGGATTGTGCAATCCAAAAAGTCCATGTGCTGATGTATTAGGATAAAGGAAGGCAAATAACATATTTTCAACAGTGGAATTGCTGATACTGTGTATAGTCCTGGTAAGGAATATTTTTGTATGAACACCTTCATTTGCACCTTTAAAATTCTTCTGCTGATGTTTTCCTCTGCATAAATCATAGCCACATTTGTGGGATGACCTTTTCAGTACCTGTCTTTTCATCTGGTCTGCTCACATTTCAAAGGAACAGTGGCTTTCATCTCCTGCAGCCCAGATCTCATGCTGATCAAGCGTATTATGGAGCTGCAGAAAGAAATTACAAGTAATACAAACTTGAGAACCAGTTTTATACTGGTGTGATCTATTTAGCATTCACGGTCAGAGTGACAGGATCAGATATACCCAGATTCTGCAAATCGAAAGTGCCGTGACTTTTATGTTACACTTAACAAATATTCCATTGAACATATCCTCCAACAATACACTTAGATATCACTGGAAGCTAAATTCCTCTCTGTAGCATTTTGCTGATGGTCTCCATTCACTTGGGGAAGCTGCCTTGACACCATAAATACGCACAGCATGAATCTGCCACTGAGAATCATCTTGAGACAGTCTAGTTTGCAGTAAACATTCAACAGTTCACTGCTGAGTTTAAGGACTGGTGAGTTTTGAGAAAGTTTGGGACCAGAGTGAGTAAAGCAGCCCCTGTTCATTTTCAGGGTGGCCTGTGAGACACAGGGCACAGGAGGGAATGGAGATGTGCTCCTTGTCTTTTGGGCTGCTCACCTCCATTCAGGTCCTTTACTCCAACACCAGAATGAGTTTCTACAACGCTCAGAGCAGACACAAGACTCAGTGGTCTGTGATTCTTTTAAAAGTCAAGAGTTTTTTTCAGTTATAATTACCTGAATAAAACTTGTCGCTTTACTTTTCATGTTAACTTTTTGTAAGTGGTGGAAGAGCAATGTGTACTGAACGAGCGATTCATTTACCATCAGTGGCAGACTCGTGAAAAGAACATGTGAATCCTGCCTCAGACTGTCCTCCCTCCCACAGGCAGATGACACTGCCTCCCCAGTGACAGTCCTGTCACTGAGCAGTGGCTTTAGACCATTTCTCATGAACCCTTGTGCACACTCCCCAGCATGATCTTGCATTTCCTCTTAACCCCGCTGTTACAATGCAAATACAGCGATCCCCATCTCGCAGCCGCCTCGCAGGAAACTGAAATGGCATCAGCTGTTTGTCAGAGGGATGGCTCTAAGACAAAAGAAAACGCTCCTCATGTGCACTGCTCTTTGCTCAGGGAACCATTTGATAGGAATACTTGTTTCCTTTAAAAGCTGTTCTGATGAGGTTCAGTAGATTAAAGAATCTTTGCTGGCAGAGCCAGGGTAGCTTTTCACAGCATCATAAATCACTGATGTAAAGAAACCAAAACACAATTCCTTCCTTTACAGGTGAGATGAACCTTGAAGAGTATTTTGCAAGAACTGGCTATAAAGGCTCCACTGAGAAACAAGATTTGGAAACCTTAACTGATATATTCCAGCACCACATCCGCGCCGTTCCCTTCGAAAACCTCAGCATCCACTGCGGAGAGACAATCACTCTGGAGCTGGAGCACGTTTACAACAAGATTGTGAGGAAGAAGAGGGGTGGCTGGTGCATGGAGAACAACCAGCTGCTGGGCTGGGTGCTGAAGGGGCTGGGGTACGACACCAGCTTCCTGGGAGCCTACGTGTTCAACCCGCACCAGAACGCCTACGCCACCCTCATGACCCACCTCGTGGTGAAGGTCGTCATTGACGGCAAAGCCTACGTCGTCGACGGAGGCTTCGGGGTGTCCTACCAGATGTGGCAGCCCATGGAGCTCGTGTCAGGGAAAGACCAGCCCCAGGCTCCCGGCATCTTCCGCTTCACGGAAAAAAACGGCGTGTGGTACCTGGAGAAGGTGAGGCGGAAACAATGCATCCCCAATCAGAGCTTCTCCAACTCCGATCTGCTGGAGAAAAAGGAGTGTAGGAAAGTTTATATGTTCAGCCTTGAGCCACGGACAGTGGAAGATTTCCGTTTCCAGTGCACATACCTCCAGACCTCTCCAGATTCCCTCTTCACAAAGAAGTCCATCTGTGCCCTCCAGACCACCCATGGGTTCCGAGCGCTGATCGGGTGGACGCTCACCGAGACCACGTACAACTACAAGGAAAACATGGATTTGGTGGAATTTGAAACTCTTGAAGATGAAGAGGTGGAAAAAACCCTCAAAGAGAAATTCAACATCACTCTAGAGAGAAAACTTGTCCCCATTAATGTTAAGGGATCTTACACAATCTAGATGGCCAGGAAAACCTACGGCAATGCTATGTGTGTACAGCACCTTCCACTGTCTGTGCAATCCCTGCTGCAAAGTTATGGGATTATTTTGCAAGTGACTGAAGGATATGTACATTAATATGAGATGAATGTGAATTTTGCTTCAGGAAAAATCAGAAATTTAAGACTCTTGAGTCAGTTAGGTAAAATTACTTGCTGGGAGATGACTGCTGTTCAATTTTTGGCACAAATGTAAGATTTGATTTGAATCTGGTTATGAGCTTGGGTAAGAAATATGTCTGGAGAATTTTGGACTGCCTGTAGCACATGAGTATGGATTATTAATTGTGATATGCTGCCAACACATTTTCTAAGGTTATTATAGGGAGACAAGTCATCTGTGAGCATTTAGACAATGAAGTACACATTTAAAACTTCATTTTTTACAAGATCTGACCACTCACAGCTCATCTCATTCCTCTGCCTTTAATATGAGTAAAACATTGTCATCTTGGAATGGAGCATTAGGAGACATAATTCTTTCACCATCATCCTTAGACAAACCAGAGTACAAAATGAAAATCATCATCATGTGCATCCCTCTGGCCATTACTGCAGTAAACTGCCCCAAGTAATTTTTGGTATGTAGCTATTCTTCTGATGATGAAAATTCTATATATTGCAGGGTTATTGTGGCTGATGGGCTCTAAGGAGATAACTACTAAGCTTTGTTTCTGAGATGTAATCATCCTACAAACTGACTAGTACTTAAATGTCACAGCTGGCTTAGATTTACTTTTGTCCCAAAAGGGGTGGAAATTCTGTACTTTTAGGACTCCATTATATTTGTCCATGAAGCTAAGCCCACTATACCCTTAATTTTCTCCTGCAAACCTGAGTGTCCATATGGCTGTCCTCAATGGGTAGCCCTTAGCACAGGAGCTTTAATGCCATTAGTGTTTGTTCACCTGTATCAAAGCAACGCAAGGAGCCAGCCAAATCCAAAGGAAACCTTTTTTCACAATCACATTTCCCCATTTTTCTGAAAATGTTGTTCCTCCTACCATACTTCTCTGCAAAAAGCCCAACCAAGGAAACCACTGAGAAAGGGGAAACATTCTTAAATGTATCAAAAATTAGCAGAAACACTGAAAAACACTCTTTCTCCCAGTCTGTAATAAGTCTGAGTATGGGTCAAATGTTGATTCCTCCTATTGAATAGTTTTCTTGCTCAAAGACATCATCTAATCATTAATCTCACAAATGCTGTAAGTGTACACCTGAAAATAAATAAAAGGAAAATAAAGACAGTACGAGTGGTTTTAGGTGCAGCTGCCCCCACTCCTGCACACACCATCTGCAGAGTGAGGGCTCTTCACTCATGCTGCTGATCTGCTGGCCAACCCTTCCCACCTCAAACATCTCAGAATCACAGGATCACTGAGGTTGGAAAAGCCCTTTAAGTTCACCGAGTTCAACAATCAACCCAACATCACAACCATGTCCACCATTAATCTCTGTCCTCAGGTGCCACTTCCAGGGATGGTGACTCTGCCACTGCCCTTGGCACTCTTCCAGTCCTTTCCAATCCTGTGAGAAAATTTTCCTAGGATCTAATCAAAACCTTCCCTGGCATAATTGGAGGCCATTTCCTGTTGTTCAGTCACTTGTTACCTGTTACCTGTCACTTCTTGAACTGAACGGGCCAATACTGAACAAATGCAGCAGTGGTGTTGGAGATGGTGAGTTCCTGGATGAAGAGGTCATAGGCTGAGGAAGATGATGACTGAAGAGGAGGCCCAGGAGTCATCTCTGCTGGGCAGCTCTGGGCTGACTGTGGCGTGTGCCAGCTCTTTGTGTGACCAGCCACAGCAGTTCACGGCCGGGGTGCACAGTCACACAGGGATGAGGGACTGGGAGCCAAGCAAGAGGTGACAGGGGACACTGAAAGACCTTAGGGGGGCCAGAACACAGCTTTTCTGTTAATGATGGATTTAGGGAATTTGTTCAGTAATTCATGTTCAGATTATTCTCTCCTATTAATGCCCCATATAAAGGGTTTCTACCTCTTTCTAAATAATTGATCATGACAAGGTGCTCCCTGAGACCTCAGGGAGCATTACAAGCTTCAAAACACTGACCACCTCCATTCTATCTGACGGGATTCTCGATTTACCCACTCACCAAACCACATTTCTCTGTGCCATCAGCCACAGCTGTTCTAGTGTCTTGAGGACAGCCATTAACAGGGTGGTTACTTCGCCTCGCAACTTCCCTAGAGGTTTTCCTGCTGTTGCTCCCAGATAATTGCTTGGATTTGGGTATGCAAGGGTTTCCTGGGCAATCACGGGCTCTTATCAGCATTTCACTGGGCTTGTAGTGATGGGACTCACCCACATACCCCTTCTACTGTTTGTTTTTTACCAAAGATCTAGAGTGCTGCTAGTGACTGAGGCTCCAGCCATGCCCCTGACTCCCATCTGTTAATAACCACTCTCTAAGAGGGATTTTTCATCTTGATGTGGCAATTGTGAGCACGTCCTCACTGAGAAACATGAAATCACACAAAGAAATGTCAACACATTCAGCTAAGGAACAGTTTCACAGTTTAACTAAAGCTCCCCAAAAGCTGATGAAAGCAGGTTATTGAGGTGTGAATGCCAGGCCCAAAATGCCTCAGAGGTTTGAGATGAGAATGGAGTAAAACCAAACAAAACCAAACAAACCCCGACGCCTCATGCTGGGGTTCCATTAGCAAGGCAGTATTGTAGAAGCTGATGTTCTCCCAGCCTGAAAAGAAAACAAACCACCAAGTCCTCAAAGCACCAGCTCTCACAGAAACTCAAATTCACATGCGGTAGGGAACTGTGGGATGCCTGCCATCCTTCCCTACCACGATGCTTTATTAGCATTCTCAGGGAAAGGTCCAATGAGAGCCTAAGTGGTTTTGCAGTTTTAGTTGTGGACTGTTGTTCAAATGAAGCAAAACAAATGCTGAGAAACCACCCCCCTCCGCCCCTAAACTCATCTAATTCCAAATGCAATTTAAAAGCATGGTATTCCAATCAAGAGGAAGACAAGACAATTTCTTTTAAAGTCAGAATGCTGGATGAAATCCCAGAATCCCAGCCCAGCTGCCCATTACACACACAGGCAATGCCCAATGGCAACGACAGCCACCCGTGGCTGTAGCATTGCATAACGGAGTGTCTGATTAGAGAACAAGACACAGCACAAGGAACACGGTCCAAACTCCACCACTGAACATCCTGCCCCTCCCCAAGAACCAAAGTTTAATTAGCTCAAGCATTACTAAATTCACACTGGATGGCTCACTTCAGCTGGACTCTGGTCCTGGACTTTTTTTAAGTTCCAATATTAAGCAGAATAGAAGAGAAACATCAGCAAGAAAGACAAAGTTGTTCAATACTTCCCTATTTTTAAGCCCAGCAATTATTACAAAATAAGCACCACCAGCCTGCCAAAGGAGGGGACCAAACTTCACATGACAAGGGACAGAGACACCTGAGCTGTCAGTGAGCACCACCTACTCCCACACCTCAGGCACCTCAGGGCCACAGGCACGAGCACTCCTGGAGTCTGATAAAACTTCACCAGTTTCATTTTGCAGGTAGCCATTTTCTGTAGTAAAAACACTACTTACCCAGTTTGCTTCTGTTTTCAAAGAAGAAACACTTTTCATTTAGATACATGACCATGTGGGAAAGTCCCACAGCTTAGGAGCTTGCACATAAAATGTACTGGGGTGTGTGTCAGAGCCAAGAAAGCCTGAATCAATGCAGGTTTGCTTTATGAATATTTCACTGCTACGCTTACACCTCTGTCAAGAGTAGTTCAAGCACAGATTTTATGCAACAGAATGTTTCTACCTCAGGTAGGAAGCTGGAGTCAGATTTAAATCCATCCATCCATCCATGTATTTATACCATTGGAAATGCAGACAGGTATTTCAGAAGATCCCACCATGTCTGCTTGTAACTGTACTTGAAGCACATTTAAAAAGTCATACAGGGCTGAGGTTTGGTTTTGTCTTGCTCACAATAACACACTATGGATGGTGCATTTAAAGACATATTTTGCAAATGCCCAATGAATAAAAGATTGTGCTAAAAATAAGTAGCTAGTCTTACTGTAGCACTGAGCCACCAGCTGAATGTGAACAGCAAAGCCCCCAGATTTAAAGACATTGAACTAAAATCTACCTTTTCTTCAGTTGGTGTTGGGCATGTTTAGGAAACAGAACCAACCTTCCTGTGTCCCAATTCGTGGATTTTCTAGAAAGCTCTTTAGCTTCTTATGAGCTTATCCATGCACAGTGCCACTTTGCACATCCAGCCATCCCTCAGGAAAGGACATGAAATTAAGGAGGCAGAATGCCCTTTGATGAGAATTACCCCCACTGGACTGAACAGAGCCCTGCAATGCAGGAGAGCTCTCTGCAGAACCCAGAAAAACAAATACTCCACAAAGAATTAATCCCAGCCACTGCTGTTATCAAAATAACCCAAAGGCTTCTTTAGATGGCACCACTGGAAGCTTCCCCAAGCCATGATCTCTCAGGATGTGCGATTGCAGTGACATCTCCTGGTTGCTGGTGGTTCCCCAGAACACACTTTACCCCTCAACTATTCAGCACAGCTACGCAGAAATTCACTCTCTATTCAAGAAATGCATTCAGAGGGAGGGGAATAATTTTCCTACTAATAAGTAAGAAAGAATAATGGGATATATTCCAAGTTTTTCTTGTGATGACCAACAATAAATCATTTCCAAGCTCAGGTCACATCTTCCATGGGAAGAAAAATGTCTTGCCATCATTAACTCCTTTTCAGCTAGCAGTAATATATGATCAGGTTTTAAGTAATTGAACCAGTAGCATTTAATTAGCTCTCAAAAACTATCTCAGATCATGAATCACAGCCTTTCCACCTGCACAAAGTCCCCTTACTAGGTTAAAAGTATATTTCTCTTTCCATGTGTGATCCATCTTGAATATCTAATTAGGTGCTCCTGATATATGGATCATAGTTCACACATCACATGCAAAATACAGCAGACACAGTGTGTCCTTCTTTAAATAATTGAGTTTCATGTCTTGCTTCACTGAGCTGTTAAAAAAAGACCAAAAAAAGCCTCGTGCCCATGGCAGAATGGCCACTCCTTGCTTCAATTAACAAATTGCTCTTTCTCCAGAGAGCCAGGGTTAAGGATGGAGTAGCTTGGACATCCTGAGGAAATGCAGCAATAGCAGGATTTGTTGAAAGGCCATACACAGAGAACTGCTATGATTTTAGACAAGACCACACTGATGTTTTTCAACAGGCCCAGAGTACCAACTGACCACAGAGAATGGTGTTTCTACCCTAATACTACTTGAGCTGGCTTCATCACGTGCTGAATAAACCAGTGCACTCAGCTAGTGTTGGGAGACATCTGTGGCCAGCACAAAACAGGATCACTCCTTGTATCAGACTGTATCAAGCATAATTTTTTACATTAAATAAGCTAATCCACAATCATTAACACAAAACCCCACAGTTTTTATTCAGACTTCAAGTATGTTTCTGAAACTGTTATTAAGCTTTTATGACAAGACTTACATAATTATGGGATTGGATTTTTTTGCTGAAAAAGAGGCGAAATTAGCAAACTTCTTTTGGAAGGCAGAAACAGACTCCTAATCTGCTCAGATGTCAAACTGTAAATGTTGCCCAATATTTGGCTTGCTGTATAAAAAAAAGTTTCACTACAAAATCCTCTATTTTTAAATAAACTTTATAAAAAATAAAACTCAATAAAGTGGATTTTATCTCTCTGTTCTTCTCCCATCTTATTTTAGCACAGTAAAAAAGCCCCAAACCAAGCATGTTTCTGCTGACTTTTTTTTAATTTGAAGAGAGCGCAGGTTTCATTTTCATAATAAAGCAAGCAGTGAAAGCAGAGCTGCCTGACTGAATTGGACACAGCTCATCTTCACTCCAAACACTTCTTTCAGATGTTATCCTAAATTGTAAATAATGTTGCTTTTGATTGCATGCAACACTCAATTTAACTTTTTGCAGAACATTTAAAGAGACTGGCGGGGTGAGTGTCCCACTCATGAAAAGCTGCTGAGAGAGGAAAGGATGTACAACATCCATTATATAAACACCCACTTTGGAAAGTGTCTGTCCTGTGGATGGTAGAAATTTCAATGAGAATAGAACAGATTTACAAATCCACCCTTTACATTAAATAGCAAAAACTCCAAACAATCTCCAGTTCTTGGTTCTCTGGTAGGCATTAGGTAACAAGCTCCACTTGTGCAGTTGACATTAGTCCTGAGGTTTTAAGAACATTTTCTTGGCTCTTTTACTAGGTCTTGTGTTACTATTCCCCTCTTCAACTTCATCTTCTTCATCTTCATCATCATCCTTGAGTACACGTTGGTCCCTTTTTCTCAAAAATTTCTTCCCTATTGTTCCCACTAATGTTTCATATCTGTAGAGAGAATTAAAAAAATACACCTTTTAATAAAATCAGAGGAAAAATCATGTAGCATATCCTAAACCTAATCAACAATTTAAGTGGTGTAAAAACCTGGTCATTAAAAGCTTGGAGAAGGCACAAGTATTAGATGACTTATTACATTATTATTCACGTTGGTGGTTTCAATTTGTTAGCAATTGGTAATAAGGAGGGAACTGGCATGGAATACCTGGATATCAAAGGGCAGAAAACCCCTACAAGTTATTTTACTCACAAATGTGACAGAGATTTAAGTGAATATACACCAGCATTCCTGGAAAATAAATTTGGTGCAGTTTCATACCTATTGTGGGTTTTTAAAATTTTGTTTGTTTCTTTTTTGGGTTTTATTTCCCCACACATAACACATATCATATTCCTAGCTAGTACTGATTATGTCATAAAATCTAACTTACCTTCTGGCCATTTCTTCATCTGACACATCAGCCTCCATTTTACCATCCTCTTCAATTTCTTCTTCCTTGCACTTCGAGTTCATTTGGATCATTAACTTCTGAAAATGAAGTGAGAAACAGCTTAAACACATAACCATGACACAATGGCAACAGCGCTGAAATTCACTGGCAGAAGAGCATAAGAGGTAAGAATCAAATTTAGTAATTATTTTCTGTTCCTGGTTAGGCTAGAGCTCCTTGCTATGAAAACTCATGAAGAAAAGGCAACAGAGAGACAGTGTTTTCAAACCCCTAAAGGGCACTCCAAACATCTCCAGGAGACCAGAGAGTTAGATCATAATTAATTTTTCATCATGATGTTAGCACACAGACCTTGAAATGGTTTTGTTAAGAAGGAAGAATATCTTCAAGGATTTACAGTAAAAGCCATGAAGCAATCATATGCTGAGTCTCAGGGACAGGAAGTTTAAAGCAACTAAAAGAATCCCTTAGTAAATTACCTTACATAGCCTTTTGCAAATCTCTTAGTCCTTACACCTTCATCCTCCTGCTTCTGTTCAGTGGTAACCTTTTTATTACTGTCCCTGTGTACTTCTAGCAACATGAATCATTCCAGAAAGAAATTAAAGACTCTCTTGCCCAGCATTTTTACTTTGGAACTCTACTTATACAAGTAAGTGTTGAATAAATAGCGTTGAATGTTTGTAGATTGGACTCTGCATTCTATGTCAGGAGGAAAAGTGAGCTTTTGTTTTGGTGAGCAGCATGTGGGATGGTTTCCTCACTTCAGGGAGGGGAAATCTGCAGGAGTCATGCAATTACTGACCAACAATACAGGGAGGTTAAAAGATTCTATTTACCAGATGCTGCATTGATCAACATTTAGGGTTGAATAATGGAGTTTCTAGACATGGGAGGATTTATGGAAGGTGCTGCAAAGGCCAATAAGGCTGCAGTGTGAACACTCAAATCCCCATCTCCAAGGGCTTCACTCCTAATGTAAGACACCCTCACGCCAGGACATTGAAATGGTACCTCAATTTCTGGATTGAATCCTTTGAAGGACATTCTGCCATAAACGAGATCCTCACATCGCAGAAAGCTTCTCTCTTCTATTATACAGCTCCTGCATGAAACCCCAAACCCAGCATTTTGTCAAACCGTGCACTTTAAAATAATCAAATTTAAAAAATGCAAAAAGGATGTGCTGTCTTCCCCCCACACAAATAAACAAAGCCACATCAACTACTTTCTGCTTAATTGCTCTGATAAATCTATCAGTACAAGGAGCTTGGAGTGCAAAGGAATCCTTTTTGCCAGTAAAGCTGTGCCAGTTCCACAAGCAAAATTAACTCTCCTGACAAAAAGCACTCTTTGCTGTATGGTTCCGCCTACATCAATACTTTTGCCAGAATAAAAATACCACATAAATATCACTCCCCAGGTGGCACTACTATACCAGCAAAAGCTTCTAATTAATTTTTCATTGTGCTATTAGACCATGCATTAGTTGAGCCTGTCAGGGTATAAAACACTGTGTCACATTCTGTTCAGCAGACAGATTTCCCCCTTCTCCCTCCTTTTTTTCCTCTTTTAATGAGCATGGAGTGAGAAAAGAAACATGACCCTGAGGCATTCATAATACACGTGTCAGATAAAAGTACTTCCATGGATTGTTCCATCCTTTTCCTCACACACATGTACCGGTTTCCTCATCCTCTTCATCTCCATGTAAATCAGACTGTCATGATCACAGAATTTAGGCTGAACAGATTGAGCTCATTGTCCTGCCTCAAGGCAGGATCAGTTACACGTGTGCTATGAACAGCAGAGGTCCAGCTAACCTGTCCTCAAAAGACTTCCCATGATGAAGAATCCAGAGTCTCCTCAGGCAATCTGCTCCAGAGCTTCAATAGCCTCATTGTTACAAAAGTTCTCCCAATGTCCAGCTTGAACACTCCTTGCTGCAACTGAAGCTCAAATATCTTTCTGTCATATCCACCAAGAGTAATGGAAAAGAGTTTATCAATGGCCTTATTCAACTACAGTTAATACCTTGGGTCCCAGCTTTTTCAAAAGTATGTATGTTCTCCCTCAGTGGAGTTTTTTTTCCACTTTTGAAAGGATGAAACCCAAGCAATTTCAAAAGTAGTTCTCCTGCTATTTAAAGCACCTTTCTAAAGAGCAGGACACTTTTTTCCTTATTAGCTAAGCCTTTCTTTATTTTTGCCATTATTTTTTCCTATTTCAAAATCAGGATTTGAAGTGAGCTGGACACAAGAGGACAGAACTGTCCTGAATCGACTTAAACCATGTGACTGGAGCTGAATTTACTAACACAAAGTTTTAGACTTCTTTTTTCAAATGAATGGAAAAAGCAGCGATTAATGAATTGGATCCTGATTGAAAGAAACTAATTACATGCATCTAGAAGAATGTGTGAGTGAAAGAAAACAACACACATAAGAACTGAAAGTAGGTCAAACTACACTAGGCAACCTCAAGAACAGCCCTAAAAAAATGTAATAAAAAAGTTGTAATGCCAGTCTGTCACTATTTTTGCTGCTGTTAACTGGTTATTTCTAATACTTACCTTACAGGGAAAAATATGAATATGCTATTTTCATTTCAAAACAACCCAATGATGATAAGAAGTACAAAAGATTACATGCTTACTCTTTTTCCTTTAGATCTGGTACATCAAGATACCAGTGTTCTTCACTAATTATCTTCTTTTCTTCCTCTTCTAGTTGTTTTTTAGTTTGTGAATCCAAACCCCTTTGCATGAACTACAAAGACATAAACACAAAGCTTCAGTTTTCTGCATCATGAGTGTCTTCTGAATATGCAGTAATTACATTATGACAATTATCCATTACATAATATTTACCAATTGATACAAAGTAAATGTTTTTGGTGATTTTTTTCTCTGAGTTTGGTCAAAGTTTGGGCAGACAATGGAAAATTAAAAAATCTGCTGATCACAGCTATCTACTAAAAGTCAACAGTCAGTCACACCTCTACTATATTTATATACTTATACTTTATATCTACTTATATAAAGAAACAGACCTGTCCTGGCTAGTTTTGATGGAGTTGTCACAATCCCCTAATTTTACTAAGATTTTTCTAATGTTTCAGCAAAGGCCAGAGAGAAGGTAATGAAGTTATTGCTGCACATCAGGAACCAACTCCACCCATAGAAACAGCACTGGAGCTCAGAGCTAGAGGTGGGTCATACCAGGCTAGACATTTTTTGAAACATCTACACTTTCAACCATCCTCTTCTTTTCTCACATTTAATGAACTGGATTGCATTTATAGCTCTGAAGGCACAAACCTGCCTTTGGAAGTCGAAAAATGTAAGACTTTGAAACCAGACTGTGAAGAAAAGTCCTCTGTATCCAGCTGTGCTAAAGGAAGGAAGATGTTCCCAGCTCTTCCGTTCTCACTGACCCATGAAAATATGGTCCAGCCCTGAATTTAAGCACCTGTTAACTCACTGCAGGAACAGTCTGCCAAAATAGCTGAGACCAATAGTGAAGTTTAGGGCAAGACTGCAATTTTAAAAGTACAAGGACACTCCTGTCACTTGCGTCCTCAGTGATAACCTGTGTCAGAGGATGGGAACAGGCAGGTAGGAACAGTGACCTCTCAACAGCTGGGAGCAGAAGAAGACATCTGTCACAGCCTATAAAAAACTGCTGAGAGCACAGAACTGCAGACCTGAGGTCTGTGAAACAGCATTTTAATTTCCACTTGTCTCAAGTTAGGTGCCTGAACTGAGTGACAATTAAGTCTAAACAATGTCAGTGAAACATGCTGGGAAAAAACAGAACTCTTCAAAATTTTATGGTGATAATTCATATAATCCCACTCCCCTGAAAGCTGGGACCTTGGAAAGTGTTGGAATAACTGTACCTGTCAGAGATCTACATTTATACCAACCTAACCCCCAGACAGAGGCAGTTCACACACAGTCCTGTAAAACTATATAGGTGTGCAATGTATGTATTATAGGCAACCCAAACATCTTTTCAGTATCTACAAAATGCCCAACCAAACCAAACTCAGAAGTACAAGCCAATAGAGCTAGTGTCTCATTTTCCATTTCTATTTCTATTTGCATCCACTGTACAAGATCTTTAATGAAAGGAAAACTGACTCTTGTTTTCTGAGTTGATTCAGAATATGTCAAAGCTTTCCAA
This sequence comes from Prinia subflava, assembly GCF_021018805.1. NCBI lineage: Eukaryota > Metazoa > Chordata > Aves > Passeriformes > Cisticolidae > Prinia > Prinia subflava. The sequence goes on from NC_086259.1 coordinate 17,113,458, forward strand.
TTAAAATAACAGTATCTTCTTGAGGAAAATAAGTGAATCTATCATGTGGAAAAACATTGCTCACAGAAATTGGTTAGCCAGTCAGAAACTTCAACACAAGAAATTCTGCTACAAGAACCCAATTAAATAATCATTTCACACTCCATTTTAAAGATTATGTTCCTAAAGATTACTACAGGAAAAACCTAGATAAAAATTATGTGATCGGGTTTCTCTTGAATGTAAACACGCACTGATGAATTAAAAATATACCCATTGTGGTAGGCACAGAATATGTAAATCAGTAATTGAGGAGTTGTTAAGCCATGAGACCTGGATCAAATGGTGCAAGATCTAAAAGTTTGTCCCCATGTAGCCTGCAAATGGTCCTTCCAACATCACCAACCACACGTCACCTCTGGGTGCCACTTCACCCACCTGCTGAATTCTGGCAATACATTGGATCACTACCTGCAGAGGCAGCTGCTAAAGGCTTAATTAAAACATTTGTAAACAGGAAGATCTGCAGCAACAAAGTGCTAAATGCAAGATCTGTGTATGACCTTTTCAAAACCTACTGATCTCTTCAAAGCTGGTTATTAGAGCCTGGACTGTGAACCTGCAAATGTCACGGCAGCATATTCACATGGCTGGTTCTCCACGGCCTTCCACAGAAAAACAATCTAAAAACCTCCTTTTGAAATCTCCAGGAGGTTGGTAAACCGGCAAACAACAGCAAGAAAAATTTCATTTAAAAAGTGTATTATATAAAAATAAGGAAAAATAATGATGCTGCCATGCAGGTTATGGGAGTCTGACTGTGTAACACATTGCTGGCTGACTCAGTTCAACACCTACTCCCTTTTGAGAGTGAGGTAAGATGCATTTTGTTCCTTCCGTGTACAAGTTTTAGATTTAGCAGCATCTGTTAATTAGGGTAAATAGTCCATCATCCAACTGTAGCAGAGTGCACTTTATGTGAAAAACTGAACTGAAGTCAGCTAACTCTTTTCAGCCAGAATGTGAAATATAGGCCCATATAAATACGTAGGGAAAAAAATGGCTAAATAAAACACCACAAGCAAGAAGCCACAAAGGCCCCATCATATTCAGTTAAAAAAATGAATATTAACATTAAAAGAAAAAAAAACAGGAACTCGGCTTTTCCTGGTTGTTTTCCAGCAATAAAGGACCATCAATCAGAGGAGAACGTACTCTACTGAATTAGGAGTTGTAGTTCATGGTGCGAAGCAGAATCCATTAGCCAGTGAGCAGACACTAATTTCACTCTGGTGACATGAGAGTCACAATTCCAAGGGTAACAAGCACATCGGGATGTTACTAAGATCCCTGGCATTTATGAGTTGGGAAACTTGGTTAACACTGGATATTAATCCCCATTCAGGCTGGGATTTCCTTAGCCAGCAACGTAAACAGGGATAAAAATGGACATACCAAAACCTAGACTTTTTTTCTTCAATACTGAAGCCCCCACCGCCAAGCAAAGCAAGCAGCACTGATATTTTCATTTCAACGTGCTGTTGCAATCTTTTAATTTAAATTCACAATAAGAAACCCAGCTGCAGAGCAGCGAGGTGCAACGAAAGCACTCCCAGAAGGTGCGCTGGAGCTGGCTCTAGGGGCCAGACTTCAACTGGAATCACCAAGTTGCTCTCCACGCCGAACCCTGCAGTTTGCAACCCCCGAGCTCGCTCGCCACGTTCAAGCAGCTCGGAGTCGAAATCCTGCCGGGGGAGCAGCCAGCAAGAGAGAGAGCGTTCCATGCATAAACACATTTGTGTTCAGAGCGTGGCTGGGGAGAGCCAGGGCTGGCACAGCGCGGCCGGCGATGGGCACGGGAATGCCCCGCACCAGGGCTCCGGGACGGCCGCGTGTGGCCGGGGACAGCCACCCCGGCCTGGGACAGCCACCCCGGCCTGGGACAGCCACCACGGCCGGGGACAGCCACCACGGCCTGGGACAGCCACCACGGCCGGGGACAGCCACCACGGCCTGGGACAGCCACCACGGCCGGGGACAGCCACCACGGCTGGGGACAGCCACCCCGGCCTGGGACACCCATCCCGGCCTGGGATACCCACTCCGGCCTGGGACAGCCACCCCGGCCTGGGACAGCCATCCCGGCCTGGGACAGCCACCCCGGCCTGGGACAGCCACCTCGGCCGGGCACAGCCACCACGGCCTGGGACAGCCACCCCGGCCTGGGACACCCGTCCCGGCCGGGGACAGCCGTCCCGGTCGGGCACAGCCACCCCGGCCTGGGACAGCCACCACGGCCGGGGACACCCATCCCGGCCTGGGACAGCCACCCCGGCCGCGGCCCGCCCCGCGGGGCCCGCTCGCCACGGGTACCGGCACGGCCCAGCCCGGCCATTCCGCCCCCGGGCCGCCGCTTCCAGCCCCCCGCACGCTCTTCCCTCCTTCCCCCTCACCTTCATGCGCAGCAGGTTCTTGGACAGCTTGGTTTTCACCTCCCCGGCCATGGCGGCCCACAGGCCGCGGCGGATCCCCGCGCTCGCGTAGCGCCGAGGCCGCGCACGCCGCGGGAGGAGCGGGGCGAGGCGGCGGCGCGGCTCCACCCTCCGGCCGGGGGCGGCCGCGGGCGCTGCACCCTGCCCACGCCCGCGGGGCCGGGGGCTGCGCTGCTGATGCAAAACCAGCCATAGAAAGCAACTTTACGGCTGTGCGGCGTGAGGGAGGTCGGGGATGTGAGCAGCGCATGATTCCGCTTTAGTATGAAATGGTAAATCTGTAGGGGAACCTGACATGCCTTACCTATGCTTGTGTGTCATATAGGACTGCTGGCTTACAGCTTCACCCCTAATTTTATATTTCATAAAGGGTATAAAATACTTCTCACATTGGCATTTGGAAACTGCTTGAATTTTTAAGCTTTTTTTTTTTTTTTTCATCAGCACTGACTTTTACTAAAAAAAATCATAAAATGGTCAAATGTGATTACAACTGGAAAGCACACAAATTCAAAGACATTACAAAAAGCCTCAAAGCTTTGTTAGTGATTTGTGAATTCAGTGTTGGCAGCGCTGTTGTTGGACTGCCATGCTGGGCACTGGGAGCTGAGGAGGAAATCCTGCTAGGGAATTGCCAGCTGACTCCCAGTCAGAAGCATGTACTACAATTTCTCTATATATCCTCATAAATCAGATTTCTGATGCCTGTTTTGACATTTGGCACATAAACTGGGTGATAAAGCAATAAGAGTGAGGGTTCAGTGTTCAAAACTTTAATGAACTGGTGTGCTCCAAAAGACAATTTAGGGAGAAAAGTTCTCGTATATGCAAGATGTAGGTCAAAGCTTGAAGAACTCTGTAAAGATTTATGCTCTAATAGACTCCACAGAAAGGTATAATGAAGGACAAAACCTGATTGCAGTGGGAAAGGAGGAAGAATTATCCACATCCAGGCATCCTTACTACACATTTAAGCTCAGTGAACTAAAATGACCACAAATGCCAATGAAACATGGAGCCACAAATGCTTCAAGGCAAAGTCATAACACTGCATGAAAATATTTAATTTCCATATAGGGAAGGCACCTTCATTCCCTGGCTCTGTAAATGAGTTGAAGCTGCTCTGAAGTTCAAGGCCCCAGTGAGAAAGTCACATTGTGAGTGTGGGAGCTGTGCTGTTTAGCTCCTTCTCTGTTCCCTTTCTCATGAACAGCTATCATCCCTTCCCAACAGAAGAAGGCTGGGAAGGAATTTGCCGTTTTCTGAGTACAAATGTTCATCAAAGAATGAATATGTTTGACTCTTAGTGAGCAAACCAATAGGGGAAAGCTGTTAATTAATGTGATGGCACAGTACAGCCAGAATCTGTCCATTTTTGGTATGATGTTCTATTTGCCGTGCACTTTAATAATGCATTCACTTTTTGTTGATCATTTCAAATCAGAGGCCTGTGTTTAATTACATGACCTTCAATGTCAGGGCTTTTCTGAGCAGTTTCAGTTCATTTACAGTCCAGGAATGTACTTTGGATGATTTCTTCTAAAAACTGTGCTCTCCTCAGCACGTCAGCAGCCCTTAGGTGTGGTAGTGCCTGGCGTTGCTTGGTGGCCTTTGCAGGAGCTGTTCCTGCCCCTCCATCCTGCAGAACATCCTGGCACAACAATTCCTCAGCACGTTCCCGTCCTGTTTGGGATTTAGACACTGCATGTGACAGCTCCTCTCTCCCTTTGCTGAGAAAGACCATCCTGCCCTCAATTCTTTGGGAGCTGCATTGTAATTTACACCCCCATGCAGTGTCTAACTAAATGCAAGGAGTTTTCACCCTGTGAAAAGTTTTCACACCTTTCAACCACGGAGATAATTCCTGGTGCTCCCTGGTCCCCACTGCACCCCGTGTCTTGGTGCTGCACCCCACGCTTGCACAGAGTTGCTGCCCCTCTCTGTTGGCACATCAGCTGAAAACCCGCCTCGATACAGGGAGAAGCATTTTGCAGTAAAAGCAATATAGGTTCTGTGATGTTTATTTAGAAAAGTGGGGATTGTAAAAAGGCTGCCAAAGAGTGTGATCTATTTTGGCAGTAAAAAAGTCAAAAGGAAATTTTTGGGTTGCATCTCCCATCACTTGAATTGGATGGGGAGGTTATAGATAACAATCAGCTGCCTTGTGGACCAGATTATACTGTCTGGTAAATGTGAAGACACTCCATTGATTGCAGGAGAAATTTTTGTGATTTACTAGTGGTGGTGGAGGCAGCTCAGAGAAGAATCCAGCCCTGTAAATACGCCTGCTTGTGAAGTGGAATGAGGGTGAGGAGAGTTAGGAGAGAAAAAGAATCTCTCTGTGTTTAGAGAAGAATTGAGGGTCATTGTAAATGACAATTAGACGCCTCTCCCACAGCTCTGAGTGCTGCACAGCAGTTCCATTTTCAACCTGGAAATCCATTTCTTTTTCAAAACAAAAATACTCAGGGAAATAACTTGGGGGAAAGGAGCTCCATCTCATCAAAGATTGTACATTAAACAAGCAGATAAAAGATTTTTCTTCCTAGGAAACGTGGTCCCTTCTCCCTCTAGTAATTACAGAAGTCAAATCAAAGTTGTCATTAACATTATTTAAGGAGTAATCTCTCTTGGAGCAACACATGTGGCAGCTGTGAAGTAATTTCACGCCAATGGGATCTAATTTAAGGGAAGTCATGGCTTACTTTTCCCATAACCTTTTATTTATTCATATTCTCCTAGTAGTGTGATTTTAGTGCAAAACGGGTGTCTCAAACCTTACAGCAGCCTATCAGCTAATTTCATTTCTTATGAGCTGTCTTTGAATTCTGAAGCAGATTTTTACAGTTCTCAAAATACCTGAAGCCGTTTTCCCCCCCTTGCAACTATCAAAATTCTTACAGGATGACAGGCGAGTCATTAATTTGTACCAAACCCCTCCACTGTGTTTCAAGTGAGGACATTATGGGTTTTTCTGGACAAACAAGGAAAAGAAAATGCGAAGGGGAGCAGCCAGAGGTCTGTTTGCACACCTGAAAGGAAGGTGGGAAGTGCTGGGTGCGATCAGGAAAGAGCTTTTGTCCCTGTGCTCCCCACAGAGAGAGCGTCAAACCCTCCACGTGGCAGAGGTGTTCAAGATGAGGACCCATTTTTCATCTCTCCTGCTCCCACCCCGTTCTGAGCCGCTAATGCATGCGGTGTATCAGCAGCTGCTGAGGTGCCGCTGCCGGGGGATTTGTTACAGTATTCATCATTTATTCATCACCTTTGATACACTCATGTTCAACTCATACTGCTCATCCCGCTTTGGGCCTCATCCACAGAGGATACAGGGTAGTTCCAGCTCCCCATCACACTGCCCTCATCACCCTCTTCGCTTTTTAGTTCCCTTTTCTGGCATTGACACCAGTTTGGGTGGCAGCTGACACTCAGAGGGTGTTTTAAATCCCTGCCCCACGTTCCTCAGCTGAGCGCAGCTTTTCCTGGAGATGGGGATGATGCAGCAGGAGCCAGACTCCTGTAATTCAGGTGACACGGGTCTGTGAGCACAGCTCACGTTGCTGACTCTTTCCTCCTAATAGCCTTCAGTAGCTCACAATTTATGCAGCATGGAAAGGTGTGTTTTAAAAATGTGCTTGTGGCAAAACAGAGTTAGAAAATCTCTGGAACAACTAAGATGTGTCTTTGGAGAAAGTGCCTGGTGTCAGTTTGGGAGAGGACAGATCGTTCTGAGTGCTTTTGGCTGGGCCAGTGGCAAGGGTGACCTTTGTATGAATAAATAGAGTAATTCCTTTTTGATTACAGAAAGAACCAGCCTCATAATGGTAGCTCCCTATATTCTGCCATCAGCTAAAGTGGTGGAGAGAACACATGCAGGTCTGTCATTCTGCTGGCATGTGGAGAAGCCTAAATATTTGAAATTGTTTGATATATGTTAGGAGTCAGAGCAAAGAGAATGACTGCAGAATGGTGTGGAGCATCCTTCTCTTTGCTTTCCTTTAAAAATCAGGAGGCTTTTAACTTTTTGGATTTGATGGAATCACAATTAAAAGAGAAAAGGAAAATATCACCCTCAGTTTGTTAACTATAAAAATGCAATCCAGCAGTGCTGCTGGTGCTTTGCTGTTTCCCAGGTCAATAAATGGCTCCCCTGACTTTAATAAACATTGATGCTGCAGGCTTGTTCTACAGTGATTGAACATTTTTATAGTTTCAACCACTCGCATTGCATGAAAGCTTTAAGATTTTTTTTCTCTTTTTTTCCACCTCTCTTTTTCAGAAGGGTTGGTTCTGATTGATTAAATTGTCATTTTCGGAGTTAGTTGCTGAATTATAACTTGGCATTTTTAACCATGCGATTTGTTTAAAGAGACAGCGTTTTGATATAGCAAAGAAGCTGAGAATTTTTAAGCAGTAAAAGGAAATTTTGTTCACTTTGTTCTCAGCCTTTCATCACTGCCTGACAAAAATGCTCCTGAAAACAACATGAAGGCTGTGATATGAAGAGAAGGTGCTTAGATCCATGCTTACTTCTTTATTCCATCACGGAGCTGATCTGTGCAGAACTATATTGCTTTCGATTAGTAGTCAGATACCTCATTGTTGTTCACATGTTTATCTTTCCAAGAGGGAAGGGAGAGAGGGAGGGGGAATTAGAAATATAAAATGAGTGTCCCCTAATGTGGTGTTAAGAGTGAGTGGCAGCACTGTACTTTGGACCAACCCCTTAATACTCACGATGGATTTCTTCACACCAAAACGGTGGGTTCTGAGTCAAAAACCTGCAGGGGTTTCACCTAAGTCCAGACTGAGCCTGGTTCAATGGGGCAAAGACCTTGACATTCTTTAGAAACTGAGAAAATCACATCCACATGATGATGCATTCATTTTTTTATTTAACCAGCTGCCACCTTCCTTCTGTGTGGATAACTGCTGGGTTCCAAGGTCTGCTTTTTTTCACTTTCTTTCACTCCCCCCAATTTAAATCTGTATTCAAGAAAATAAAGCTGAAGTAAATGAGACTCACATAAAAAACATATGTGTTCAGATTGTGTTTGAAAAGGAAGGCCAACAAAACTGTCCTCCAGAACATAACAGGATATCTTTTGCTTTTGATTTACAGTGCCTGCAGGGGAAACAGGATAATCTAATGGCCTGAATATGGGAGAGCTTACACTGCACTGTTACCCTGGTCAGACTCTGAAACAGTGCTCAGCAGTGGAAATCTCAGGGTATCAATATGAAATACTCAAGTCCAATTATACTTCTGCTTGTACACTTTCCCCTTTCTGGCCATTTCAGCTTCTGCTCTGAAATAATAACTTATGATGGCACAAAGCTGAATTTCAGCAGTGAATTATATCCCTGGCCTCTAAATTTAATTGCATGGTACTGCAACTAACCCACTATACATCTTGGTCCCCGGAATTCTTTCTGCCTCTTTTCTTCTGCTTCTATGCCATTCATTTGAGACCTTTAGAAAACACAAAATAGGTGCCCAGAAAGAAGGTGAATTGTGAAGGGAATTTTTTAACTTCTTACCTGCCACCAACTCTTGATGGCCTTTAACTAGAAAGGGAAGTAGGGTTCACCAGCAGTGGGGTCAGGATGAGGTGCTGCAGGCTCTGGATGTTTTCCTGCAGTGCTGGGTGCTGGGGTCAGGAGGACAATTTACAAGCACCAGTTTGGATTTGATCCAGCCAGCAAGGTGCTGTACAGGATGTCCTTTTTCACCATGTAGTGCCTGGGAATGGAGCTGGGGCAGGAGCCAGATGAGGGCTCTGATCCAGCACAGCAAACCCGCTGTTCCTGACACTGCTGTTCTGATCAGTTGAAGGTTTCACAGCAAGATGTCAATGCCTGAGCAAACCATTTATAGCAAAAGCAAAAAAGATATTCTGTGGTTATCATAAATACAATGTGATTACCTTCTTAGGACATGTTTGTTTCAAAATCATATTAAGGCCATTTTATGTGTTGGGGAAATTAGCTGTAACATGAAAAAGAGTAAAATATTCATTAATGCCATAATGATTTATATCAAAACATTATGGGGTAACACACTTTGCCTCAGACCAGTTCCTCAATGAATTTTTCTAGTTTTTCTAATTTCCATAAGTAATTGACCTCTCATTAGCAACTCATCAGAAAAATTGAGGTGATGTGACAAAAGCAAACCCACTGCGACAGAAACTCTACATATGCATAAATCATTGAAAACTCTAATGGATTCAAAATGAAGGACCACAAGAACCTAGCCTTCTCTGACTGAAAGAGGATTTTGTTTACATGTGTGAAGTGAAACACTTCTCTCTGAATATATGTATGTGTATATCCTTAAATCCTTTAGCTCATGGCTGATTTTCAAGCACTGAACTTTCACTTCTTCTCCCTCATGCAACTTCATAGGAAAAAGAATTAGCCAAATAATTCAGATGTGTAAGTGTAAGTCTGTGTCAGGTCCTGGTAGAACTGTAGACACTGAGGCTGGAAAAATGGAGCACACATTTTGGAACATGGACTAAATACAAAACTTAATTTTGGAAGCAAATGAACATCAACTGATGCTTCTTGCTGACTCCATCCTAGAAGCAGATACCTTCCAGAAAAGGCATGGTGCTGAATCCTTTCTGTGAGGAGTTGTTTCAGAGGGGAGGGGTCTGCCTTGTCCTTTTTATACCCACTGTTAACCAACACAGGAATGTTAACAAGCCCAAGTAATAGATTTTTCGCATATTGACATATTAACTTAATAACCTTATATATCTGTCTTTTTAGAGATCAATAAATCAATTCTGAGCTAGTTCTTCATCGCTGCAATATTGTGAAAAGTGAAGCTGATATTTAATGTAGTTTTATGAGTCCTGGATGCTACTGGACAGACCCAGAAAAAATCCATTTCTTTTTAATATATCCCTTAAAGTCCTGATGCCCATCTGAAACTTATTTGAAAGTAACTGGATTTATGGGTTCCAAGTTAGCGTTTCATTACGAAGTTACCTGAGTATGAGAGAGGAAAAAAAATCACTGTCTGAAAGTTTTGTACAGCAGAGATGAACCTCCCCTGACCTTATGCAATGGTGGCCAAAAAACTGCAGGGTCTAAGAGGTGAATAAAAGCAGTGGAGTAATATTGTAAAAGAATGGGAAAAGCTGCTGCCTTAGGCCTGCCCTGAGAAAAAGGCCAGTGAGAATCTCATTTTTCCTCATTTGGGAAGTGTATCTGTGGTCTGGCTACCTTTCTTACAGTTTGATTTTTTATTTTTCTTCCTGAATTTTCTTGCAGTGGACCATTGCATGGCAGTGCTTTAATATGGGTGAACATCGCTTTTGTTTTGCCAAAGGAAGCACAGGAGTGATCGTGAGAAATTTCCTATCAAGGAAGAAAAATGCATTTTTGAAGGCTCACTCAGAAAAAACCAGACTGCTTAGCTTTCCATGACATTTAAAAGGAAAATATTGAAAAGAGATGGTAGACAAACAGTGAGGTTTCGTGGTGCATTGATTGTTTCATGCCATGGGACTATAGCAAGTGATTAGTTTTGTGATGATGCTCCTGTATCTTTATTTTTTTCCTGTGTTGTTGCAGGAGCTGTGGTTGCATAGTTTAGTCCTGATATTTTCAGCCCAAATTTATAGAAAAATCTGATTTCCAATGCCTTTTAGCACCAGAGAGCACCTCTTCCTAGACTGAACTGACAGGAAACCAAACACGGTGCAACAGCAGAAAACTGAGACTCAATTACCCAAAAATCTGCCCAACATCTGCTCTGGGATTTGCAGAGCTGCTACAGAGATGGAGCTTTTAAACTCCTGGACAGCTTTTCTGTTGGAGTAAACCATCCTCATCGAGTTATCCCTGCACCTCTCTGCACAGCCCTGTCTGCTCCTTGGAGCCCTTTCCCTCATGGTTACACTCCTACACTGCCAGGATGTCAGATGGGCAGAATTCCTTTGAGATTTAGGAACACATTTGGATTTTAGCCAGGCGTGGAAGATATACATACTTCCTCCTATGCCCACACACATACTCAATATATTCCTTTACATATGGATTCTGAATCAGTAATACTAAAAGCCTGAAGTTGAAGGAAGGACGAAAGCGTTTATAGCTGTGTTTCTTGATAAGGTTTTTTTTTTTTTAAAACATCATTTATTCATCTGTTTTTGTGGGAGTGACATGCTTGATCCATTGCAAGGTGGAAATAACACACACCGAGGTCATTCTCCTTATATAGATTGACTTTAAAGAAGTCCTAGTGCTAAGCTTAAAATTTATAATTTAGCTGAACTAGTTAAAAACACTTCCTTTCCTTCCCTTGAAATGTAAGGAAAAAGCTCAACTGTGGCAAATGTGTCTTTTTTGCAATATTTTGGGTCTGCCCCTGCACTGCCTGTTAGTGGGCCCGAGGTTACCTGGGATGCATCCTGCTGCTTTGTGCTGAAAGCTGCTAATGGGAAAAAGAGAGTGATTAGTGCCCAAACAGAACTCCCAAACCTGCAATATCATATCAGCATTCCCTGGGGCAAGGAAAGCTGTAGATATTCAGGAACCCACCAGATTAGCTAGGAAGGGCATCCTTAATGACACCAGCAGAAGAAAACAGCAAGGGTTTTTTTTTGTTGCAGCGTAGTTTTGGTTGTTGTATGCAAAGTGGTTTAATATCACCTTAATCTCAGCTTGCCGTGTGAAAAATGACCCTGTCAATTTGACACAGAAGTAGAATATTGAGAAGTGGAACATTTTGTCTAATGGGGAAGAGCTGACAAAGACAGACTGAATAATCCTTAATTGGATAAAACTGACTTGATTTTGAATTCCAAATGAAATTAAAAATATTACACTAAGATTTATGGGGTTTGTTTTCTGTCTTTTTTTTTTCCTCTGTCTGTGTTTGCTGGGCTTTGCTTGTGTCTACAATCTTTCAGTTTAACAGCACCATCCCATTCTTTATTGATAAAAGCCAAAGGCTAAATATTGCAAGGTGTTTGGCAATGCCAGTATAAATGGGAATTCTCAGTCGTGTACAGCCCAGTTATTGATGTTTTTATTACAAATCTTCGTAAGGGCACATTCTGCTTTCCTCCTCAGAGCTGTAATGTGGAAATGAGGGAAATGCCTGTTGGAATTAGCTGAGCACGAGGCAGTTTTGATTGAACCCATCTCTGTCCTGTGCCCACAGGGCCAGGGTGTCTCAGCAGAGCCTTTTGTCCCTTTATCCACCCGTGGCTCTTCTGCTGTCCAGGATATGGGCACAAAGCAGATTAATCTTCATCTGATGAGGAACCACCATCCCTTATTTCTCCAGCTGCTTTAAAGAGCTCTCCACAACCCACTGAGTTCCTGCAAAATGCATTATCTTATTTATTCAGGGCAAGGCTTTGGTGTGAGGACACTATAGGGAAATTCTTTGAGAAAATGAATTTCTGAGGATTTTCACTAGCCACTATAAAAAGTTTTATCTGTGTTATTTTTTTTCTCCCGCTTTGCTGTATAAACAAACATGACACTTTATTCTACAAAGTGATTTCTTTCTGAATTATAGAACCACAGAAAAAACATATAAAACCCACAAACCTTATTATTTTTGTATTCTTGAAACTCAAAATTGATTTAAACCAAGTTCAGCCAGCAATATTTCCTCCCCATCTGAGAAACTATATCCCGAGCTTAGACTAAAGTAAATTTTTATAGGCATGTTGTAATTATAAACCCTCAAGAAATGGATTTTGTAACAGGGACACGAGCACAAAGCTTCCCTGTAGTTACTCTGCCGAACACTGATGCGAAGAAGCTGAAAATCCATCCTCCCAAGAAGGGGCTTATTAAAAAACCACAGTGGTTTTAATGACATTTCTTGTGACATCAAAATTATTTCCCTCAGAATCACAGAGTATCTCTGTTTCTGCATTTTTGAAGGTCCAGGGGGGGAAATACTGCTGCAGCCTCATAGTGACTGAGGGGAGCAATCCAGAGAGATAAATCTGCTGTGGTGCTCATATCCTCTCATGATGGGAGATGTAAATGAAGCTGTTTAATTAGAACAGCATGTAATAATCATCACCAGGAAGGCAGGGGAAGTGTTTAGAAAACACTCTGGGTTCAGCTTTTCCCCTTAAATTGATGAATAATGTCTGAAAGGTCAGTGATAACTGAACTCAAAATGAGGGGATTTGGCTCACATCGGGTGTATGTGGTAACTTGTGTTCCTATTAAAGTCTGTAGAGATCCTGGATTGATTTTCTTGCAATATTTCAAGCCAAATTGATATTTTCAAGCAATATACATTTCTGATGGGACTGATCATTGTATTGTTTATATCATGTCATTTGTGCACGTGAATTCAAATCCAATGATGAGGGGTGCTTGGCCCAGATATATCACACCAGAGGTAGAAGAGATTAAATCCTTCTCACTGGATCAACCTTAAATTACATTTCTCATCTATACAGTTACGCAAATGCTTTGCGAAGATGGATAAATAGCTTTATTGTCATTTTAGAGGTGTTCAAAGATAAGAATTGTCCCCCAAACATGCACTAGCTCAGGGGCAGAGGTCTGAACTGCATCATCCCTCATCCTACATCCACTGAAGCCTACAGCAACATTTTCACCTAGAATATCCAGCCTCTGGCAGTAGGTTTGCTTGGCTTTCTTCTGATCTCCCAGAGTTTACTCACAGGAGGATGGGGCTAAAGTATGACATGTTTTTAAAGGAGATGTATAAAACAAGTGGTGGCAAGAGCATTCAGGGGAGGAGGAGAGTTTGGTCAAGCTGATGGACTGCTGCAGGCTGTTGAATGTGAAATGGCACAGGCTGCGTTACAGCCCTTGAATTTCAGGAATATTTGGCATTGGCTCTTTGATCAGTCAGACAATGAAGTAGGAAATGGAAAACCACAGAGAGCTCAACTTCATCCACAGTGCATGGGAGTAGCCAAAAATAGCTGATTGAATTGAATAGCAGGGCTGGGGAAGTTTTCCAAAGTTTTTTAGGATCTCCAAGGAATTTTTGGCCCATATTCTGAGAGAAAAATCATGTTAGTCCCCCTTTCCCTGAGCCAGTTCTCTCATCCATGCACAGCTAACCCAGACACCTGGGACTGAACCCATCTCCTTCTGAAGCCAAGGGAAAGCTCCCACTGCCTTTGGTGGAGGCAGGATTCATCCCTTTGTGAGACAATCATATTTATATTCAATACCCTGCAACTTAAACTGAGGATTAGCAGAATTAAACTCTCCTAATTTGTATATCTCATACTGCCAACCGCAATTAACTTTTGTGCGTTTGAATTAATACGGAAAATTATTAACCACCCTTTCCTCGTGCAATTATCATTTTACACTTCTGGAAAAAAATTTCTTCAAAATATGAAAAGTAGCCTGCACCCCTGTGGCCTTATCCCTTTTATTATATTTTAGTCAGCAGAGTAGAAAACAATTTTTCACCCCATTGGTTCCATGTGCAGGCGATGCTTTCCCAATGCCATTGCCAGGCCGTGCACTCCGTGGATCCAGTGGCTGTGTGTGGGGCACTCCTGTCTTGGTTTGGAAAGACAGGCATCTGTCAGGGAAAACTGGAATTTCCCTTGGAATGGAGAATGTAAAAACCTCTCCCTCCAGATTATTATAATTTTGCAATTAGGAGCTTTCAGGCAAAAATGTGGGAATAGGAAAAACAGTTCTTTACTAGGGATATTAAAAAATACAAATGCAGTAATATAAAAAAAACAAGCAAACAAACAAAAGTCCTAGAGAACCCTTATGGAGTCAGGAATACAACCTGACACCCTGTTGGTCAGGGTATTGGAAGCAGCCCAAATAAATCCTCGTGGAGTGACAGATGTGGCTCTGTTGGAGTAGAGATGATCCTGCAGACAGGTTCAGTGGTGGTGAGATGAGTCCACTCTTCCTCTGGGAATCCAGTGGAAAAGAGGAATGCCTGGGGTCCCTGTGTCCCCATTTTTATCTGGGTAGGAATGGTTGGCTCCTCCCTACAATGGGATGATGTGATGTGTGACGTCACTGATGAGCCTCAATGGCCCATTAACAGAAGATGTCCCCCTGAGGGTGGACAGTTGATGAAAGAGATAAGAAACACTGCCCCACCTGGTTTAACAGCTGGGCTGTTATCAGAAGGCATCCACCCTCCTCCTCACTGGAGTTACAAGAGATAAAGGAAAAAGAAACAACCCCCAACTGCTTTCTTCAGATGAAACAGAATACACATTTTTTTTTGGTTACATAACCCAAGACAACGCCTCACAGAGGGACAGCACTCAGAGCTTTAAACTCACCCAAGGACAACACCTCTGTGTGCAGCTCTTGGCAAAGTTTGCATCCAGCTGCTTTTTTTGTGTGTTATTTTTAATTGTGCCACATGCAGGATCAACATTGTCCCTTTTCTCCCATGCAGGCCCAAGCAGGACATTCTTTTTTCCCCCTGGGCACAGAGCTACTGGTTGGAAGGGCCCTCCTTCAGATCCTCATTTCCCTAAATTTCGTTTCCTTAGAAAAATACAATTTTAACCTATTTTTTTAATTAAGGGTAGGGGGAGATACGCAAGGCCAGATATATTTTAAAGGATGTATCCCCCCACCTTTATAATGAATGTGTTTGTAACAACATAATGAAACTGTTGAGCAAAAATTCTTTTCCAGAAGAATAATCTTTAACTAGTGCAAAATGTCTCGCTGGGATTTTCTCAGGTTTTAATTTCGGTTTGAATAAATAGTGTGAGACACCAGGCTGCAGAAGATAAAGGTGAATTTCATCTGCTTCCAGCTTGTCATAATGGAAATAATAACTACTTTAGCTAAAAACAAGTTTCCAATTAGTTTCTCTAAAATATTATTATCCCCTTTTTTAATAGATACTGCAGCTCATTTTGGAACTTAATTTTGATAATTTATAAACAGTTCTAAAATAGCTATTTCCACCAAAAAAGTGACAAGCACAGATTTTGGCAGCACATGTTGGGAGCCTGTCTATTCTGAAAAGCAGTCTTTGTTTTTTTTGAGGCAAATCTTAATGACAAATAGCAAAATACATTTAAAATATTCTTTAGGATGAAGATATCTTTCCTGAAAGATTTTATTTTAAATGGCTAGATAATGGTAAATAAACAAGACATTCTGAAATTATAAAAAAACATTTGTTTGAGAAAATACATAGGCTATTTATTTTATAATTGTTGTTATTTTAAGAATAATTAATGTGCCTTATGGGGGGTTTCAAGACACGGGAAAAGTGAAATAGCACTGGCTCTTAATACAGCTAAAATTGACTGATTTATATGTGACCCTAAATTCAGAAAGCAACAATAACATGGCTCAGAAAAAAGAAATATCAGGTTAATGTGAGGATTCTTTGCAGGGATGTAACAGGATCTGTATTCTGTCCAGTCCCACCCTGGGATCTCTGGGACAACTGTCATCTGAAATGCCAGTAAGGTGTAAATAAATGGACTTTTACTATTTAGGAAGGTGCAATGCATGGCACTTACAGAGAAAACATGACTCTCAAAGAGAGTGGCCCTGTTGATTTATCCATCCCTGCCTAAGCAAAGAAAATAAATTTCACCAAAAAAAATTTCTCAGAATGACACAGAATTTCAAAGATTTTGTATGACAAGACAGCATGAAGTAAAACAGCTATGTTAAAACCCCCACATCTAATTTAAAAACTGAATTTCATAATGCATAAACCTCTCATCGTCACATGTACATATGTGTGCAAAACTGTGGGGAACAGATCCAGGAGACACTGATAGTTCCAGGGATGTTTTTCTACATGTTGACATTTTGCAGTGTATTTTAGCTGTAGTTATGGAGCTGCATGGAGAGACAACTGGAAAATTGTCTCCTGCTGAAAGAATGAAAGACCAGACAAATAACCAGTATATATTTTTGATGAATGTGGCTGTCAAACTGGCTTGGATGAGGGTCCTCCTAACCCACTATGCTGTTTCTGCCAGCAGCTGACAGGAAATGCTGTGGATGAAAGAGTAAAGATCACGCAGGAAGCAATTGTAAAATAATTCACCCTTCACACGATCTTTCAGTCTTCCTTTTCTTTTTTTTTTTGGTAAATTCTTGCTACTCATGTTTAATATCACTAAATGATTTCAGCAAGTAAACCTCAGGCTTCTGGTATGACATGGTGCTAACAGGAGACTCTTTCAACTTTTGTGATGATACAAGAAAAGTCTGTCATGAGCTGCCATCAAAGAGCTGCTTGTTAACACCCGGGCTGGTGCTTGCCTGTAAAATCGTTCAAACAATTCTGGAATAAAACATTTGCAAACGTCATGTGCTATTTGCAGATGCAGGTCTCTGACAATGCCTCACTACCACACAAATTGTAATAAATAATTAGATCAGCACAGGTAATTTTCTGTGAAAACAGGTTAAGAAAACAGTAGCAAAGCAGGGCAGAAGCTGCAGGTAGCGTTGTTCTTGATATAACGTGCAAAATATCCCAATTCACCTGGAGGAGAAAACCTCATTTGCATTTGCTTCCTGCTCTGTTGTAAAGGGAAAAGACATTATTTCTGTGATATACAGAAGTATGGTTTACAGAAATGAAAATATGGCGCAGATTTGGCCAACCTGAGCGTGGTAATTTTTTTGCAGTTAAATGCAGAAGATTTTGTGAAACCTCTGAGATGCCCAGTCACTCACTCACAGCTCAGCCAGGCTATAAGTGACTCCGTGTAGCTGGTTTGATTTTTACTGCCTGAGTAAATGGACATTAGAGGGGAATTCTACAATGCAGGTAGCAGAAACTGATGTAAAATGCTGCTGCAAGGGACCTTCACGACTGTTTGGAGGCTTTTGACACATAATTAGCTCCTTAATCACAGCTCTGAGCTTCTTCCTCGGAAATCCAAGGGGACCAAACTCAGCCAGAGCAGCAGCCTTCCCAGAGGGGATGAGCTCCTGGGTGTGGTGTGCTGCAATCCCACTTTGCCCAGCAGAAAAGGAAGGTATTGCTTTAGAAACCTGTGTGTTAGTGCAGGGTAAAGGGAATCTGTTACTGGAGAGCTGGAATATGAAGTTTATATTCCATGAAAACTGTCTCATGAAACTGTGCATTAAATAGGTTCTTAGAAATGTGCAGGCCAATAAATAAACCCAGTAATTCTACCCATACAATAAGGAAAGGAGTCAGTAAAGGTGTGGAAAAATGCAGAAATGACAGGGAAGCTTCATCACGGTTACACTGAGGGTGTTCCCAATTTGGGCAGGGAAGGGAGCTGTCATTTTTTCAAGCTTGCAAGCAGAAATCATTGGCTGGAGAGACAGCAAAACTTATGCCTGATGTAAAGGAAACTTAATATCAGCATAAACAGACCCACTCAAAAATAATGAAATGAAATTTTAAAAGGCTTTATGGCACTCCAGGTTCAGCCCCAGCAGCTGGATTTACATAACTGCAGGGAAGAAGCTGCAGAGGCAGAAACTAAACAAGTTCTGTTAGAGATGGGAGTGCAGAGCCAAAGGGGTCCCAGGAGAGTGATAGCAAATTCAGAGGTGCTGAATGTTTCAGGATAATCCTTGAAGATTTTGAGTTTCTCTCAGTCCCTTTGATGCAGAAAGAAAAGAGTTAATAAATATTGTCAGCGCCTGGGGAATTGTTCACAAGGGATCTTTTGGAAGAGTAATCTTCATATTTAGAAGTATTTTCTCATTATGGCTAATAGGACGATGAACTGAGAAATGATCTCAGCCACTTATGATTCTAAAAGTCCCTAGCCTGAATAATCTATGCTGATTTAGAGATAATAACGTCAAAGGCAGAACTCATTTAGCACGGTGTCCATTTACTTACTCCGAAGATTTTACTACCCTGCACCTATTTTATAGACACTTACAGAAGGTGATAATGATGTGAAAAGGAAAATGTAATCAAAACAAAAATGTCAGTGTGCAGTGAGAACTGCTCTGTCCCAGCCCTTTCTACAGACCTACCAAAACTGCTACCAAAACTGTACAAATGCCAAGAGAGAGACAAACTAGAGAGCATTCCCACCATGGTGGGTCACAGCCCCCTGTGGGCATCCACCTGCTCTGATGTGGGGTTCTCCAGGCTCTGCAGGTGCATTTCTGCTCCGTCATGGGCTGCAGGGGCACAGATGCCTCACCAAGGGCTGCAGGAGAATCTCTGCTCTGATGGCTGGAGCACCTTCTCTCCTCCTTCTTCGCTGATCTCAGTGCCTGCAGAGCTGTTTCTCTGACAAATTCTCATTCCTTTCTTCAGCTGCTGTTATACAACAGCTTTCCCCCCTGTTTAAATGTGTTCTCCCAGAGCTGCTGCCAGCCATCCCTCGGGTCTGCCTGGGCCAGCAGTGGCTCTGTGGGACACGGGGAGTTTCTGGCAGCTTCTCCCCGAGGTGACCCTTGCAGCACCCCCTGCTCCCAGAACCTCATCTTGCAAACCCAGTGCTGCACTCATTAAATGGAACAAACTGATGGAGAGGGTGGTTTTGTGTGCTGGGCTCTGCAGCAGCGCTTTGAGGGTGACAGTCACACGCTCAGACCAACAAGGGCATTTGCTGCTTCACTGCTGGGCTTGCCTTTGGTAAGGAAGTCTTGATTCCTGCTGCACCAGCTTAGACTTGGGGAGGCAGAAATCCTCTTTGATCACCTCTCTGTGCAGATTCCAGAGCTGCCTCTGCAGCAGGCTCTGCCTTCTCCTACAGCACACATAGCCCAGGCAGCTGTCCCTAACTGCTCCGGATCACAGCCAACACTTTCCCCATTTTGGCTCCAAGTCCTCATGACTGGAACATCTTATTTTCAGCGAGAGCATTTTCCCACGCGTGGGACAGCAAATGTTCAGGCTGACCTGAGGAGCTCTTTTTTCCTGCTTTTTTTTTGGGTTCTATCTTCTTCAAAAGGTGATGATGAGCTCTTTCAAATGCCAATTAGATCATCATAATTAATATTTCACTTTGTTTTTTCTCACCTCATAGAGATTGTGCTTGCACATGTCTCTGTTTTTAGGCAGTTTTTGTACTTCCTGAGGTGATCCCTGCAGGGGTTTCTGAGGGACTGCGTCATCCTGGGTGATTTGGGCAGTGGAGTCAACATTTCCAGCACTGCAGCAACAAAGGACAAGTGTGGGACAAGTGTTTGGCTCAAGACAGAAGGATATTAAAAAAGGAGACTGTAATTTATGTCTCTGCATTTTTTAGGACAGAGCTGATGATACAGCTGAGCCAGGACAATGCTGGTTGTCTCTCAAATGGAGCATTCCTCATCCCTTCTCTCCCACACTCCCAAATGCACAACTCCCAGTGGAAACACTGATTTTTGGCATCACACTTGAAAAATGCTCCTTTTCCCTTCTAGCTGGTTCTTTCAGTGGGGATTTTTTGGGGTGTTTCTTTTCTCTAACCAGCTCTTCTGTCATCCAAACCCAGCCTGACCCTGCAGGTCAGAGGTGGAGCAAGCTGGTGGTGTGGTGTGTGGAAGGGCAGCTCTCCCCCTCACCTCGTACCCTGAAGGTTCTGCATTCTTCCATTTCACTTTCCCTCTGCTCTTTCCTCTTGTGCTGAGACCTTCTGCAGTTGGATTCCTGTTTGATTGTGTAATAAACCCATGAATTATTAACAGTGTATAAAATATTGACAAACTGTTCTCTGAGATAGAGCAGCTTTAAACTATTGATTATGAATCCAGAGAATAATAATTAGTTTCTGCATAAGAGATAATTAAGTTATTATTGTTTCTCTTTTCTCTAATATAGTGATGGATAGAAGGCATTTATACCAAACTGTATGTAATCTTATTAAAATTAAGCCAATAGGTTTATGAGCACTCAAGATAATGGGAAAATAAAGCATGATGGGGAAGCATTTAGAGTTCCAAAGAGCTCAGTTGGCAACATCCTTGTGTTGTGGAAAGAAATAATTTCAGGTTTGCTCTGAGGAAACTCCTGGGCACAGAGATGTGATTGACTTCAGGAGAGTCAGAATCTCATTTCCATTTGGTTTTAGCAGAAATCAAACTAACACCGCAGTGCTTTGTGTGCTTGTGAGCATTTTGAACCCAGGGGCTGACTTTGGTCAAATTTGGCCGAGGGGGACACTCTTAGATATATTTTGTTTCTGCAGTTTTGATACCGGCTTGCTGGCAAAGCCTTTGGAGCATTAGTTTAGCTCTCATCAGGCATCAGAAAACTCACGCCACAGCTCAATTTCCAGACAACAGGGCACTGGTAACGAGTTTTTATGGATTCTGCTGCTCCAAAGTGATTTGTACATCCTTTAAGTTAGATGCTTTTGCCATGGGGCTATGCCTTATGGAAACCTGATTTTATTCCATGGATTGCAGTACAGGCAAAGTGTTCCCAGGCAGAACTGGGCAGCAGGGACCCATCCTGCCTGCCTCCAGTGCTGTGCTGGGCAGCCCTTGGCTCTATTCCCTCCACAACAATCAGGGAGAAGGGTTTTCTCCCAAGGTATAATTGATCTGAGCAAGTTTGGGAAGAGAAAATTATTGTAGGCATTTAAAGGTAGGCAGGGTGAATCCCGTGCTCAGAGTGGTGCTGCAGTGGAGCCAATGTAAATGTCAGCAGTGAGAAGCTGTGGGCTCTGCCAGAGGAGTGTGGCCTTCAGTGGATCCCTGCCTGCTCCTGCTTCCTCTGCCTCTTCCCCCTCTCACAAGGAAAGAAAATGCTCCATGTGATGTGCAACATGCCAAATCCATGGGTGAGAGCAAAATTAACAGTTCCTGGGACACGTTCTCTTTGAATACTGAGGGTCTCCTGGTGCTCTTTAAATACACAATAGCTATTCCTGGGAAGTCCCCTCTCAGGCTGGTGTGTGTGATTGGCCACTGAGAGAAAATAAGGTAGAAAGAGAATTTAGGAAGATGATCCTCCATCCCTGTGCACAAGGGCAGGATCAGCAATGCCAGGAACCTTCCTCATTAGACCATTTGCTCCTGACCCTCTCAGAGGTGAGGGTTCTCCACCTGTCCTCAGTCATGAATTTCATGAATTATCCCTATGATTACATTTCCTAATGTATAACCTTTTACAGCCAGGAACCTCAAGCAAAGTGAAATTTCAGGCAAGTTAAATTCACAGGGTGAATTAGTGCTACAGTTTCTCTTCTGAGGAAGCACAAAAACTGCACAACATACCCGGATACCTGCAGCATCACTTCAGACAAACACTTGCAAATCCTGGAACTTTTGTACATTTTCAGCTGCTTTTCATCATTTTGAGGTTAGGAACCTCTTGGAATTTTGTTTGTGAAACCTCTTGTTTTCTTGCACAGCATCACTGATGATTCTTACCACCAAGGAAGGCCTGAAGGCAGAGCTGAAGTGACTTCCTTCAAGGCACACCTTTTTCTCCAGAAAAAGGAAGGAATCTCAGATAGCAGCAGGCACACAGCCCTGTCCTGACCCTGGGATGGTGCTGGGTGCAGAGACTGTAGCTTGGTTTTGCTGAATGGCCACTTTCCAACACCTCTCACCCCAGAAGCTCGTCCAGCTCTGCCCAGCAGCTGCCTGACCTGCTCCTCTGCTGGGCTGGAGGCCAGAGCCACTCTCAAATAGCTGCTTTTAACAGCTTCTCATCTCCCAGCTTTCCCGTGGCATCTGGTGGAGGCAAATTGCCTTGCTGGACCTCTGCAATCGGAAGGAGCTGCACTGCCAAAGCCGTGTGGGTGACAATGCCACGTTCAGCCATGCTGTCCAATTTAATCCACAGAAATACTGCCTTAAAGAAGCTGAGAACAGAAGTAGGTAAGGAATTTATTTGCAGATCTCAAGAGCTGTGTTGAACTCCTAAAACACATGAAGTCTCTGAGGGAATGTGCTGTTAGAATTTCCACCAAGATTGTTACAGCCAACTCTTAAATCCCACCTTCTAGGCCAGATCCACTCTTAATCTCTGGTATCTCCGTGCTAATGGCAAACAAGCCTTGGATCCAGGTGTTGGTAATGCAAGAGGAGTCTGTGGGAGCGGCTGAGTGATGAGCATCTCCTGAATTGGGAAATGAAGTTGAAAGTGCAGCTGTCGATGGTGAAAGCGGACGCGACGGCGCTCCCTTAGACTTTAATAGGCTGCTCATGTGGCTGCTTTCATGATTTAACATTTGTTTGATAGTCCCTCTCTGTTCTGCTTTCGGATGGAGATATGAGCACCCTCACAGAGGGCACTGGTCCTGAGCAATCACTGTCTGCCTACGGAACAGATGAAAACACCTCCCCACCCCTGCCAACAAAATAGGGCACCTAATTGAAAGCCGCGCCACGAGTGCTTCTCCATCCCTCTTCCTCCTGAGCACTACATCTTCATCACATCTTTTGTCTGCCCTACATCAGATGCACTTTTCTGCCTTGCTCTGAATGAAAACAATCCCTGTCTGGCTCTGAATGAAAACATCCCTGCAGCGAGGATGACAGCCTCTTCCCCGAGCGCGAGCGCTAGATGAGAGCCGCGCTCGCTCTGTGTGCTTTGGGAGGCAGGAATATTTCGAGGGACTAAATTAATCCCTCACATTTTCAAAGTGTGTGGCACAGATCTGAACTTCAGCTCCCACGGTGGTTAAAGCAAAGGAGAGGAGATGGGGTCCCCTGGGTTTAATTCCCACGGAGCCCCGGCGCGACGAGCGCGGCTCGGCTCTGGTGCGTTCAGTACCGCAGGCAGGGGTGGCAGATGTCTGTCCCGTGGGATCCGTCCTCCCACTTTGGGGAAAGCTTTCTCCCAATCCTCCAGCTGAAACATCCAAGCTGTTGGGAAAAGGGCTACAGGGGGAAGGGAGGAATTGTGCAGTCTGACAGTTTGGGAGCACACGCTGGCTCTCCTCCTGTGAAATGTGTCGTGTGGGCAAAGCGTGCAGCTGTGCCGGGTTGGGAACGGCCTCTCGGTGCTGCTGCCTTCGAGCCAGCAGCATTTATGGGCTCAAAGGACAGAAGAGGCAGGGGCTGCCTCTGGGAGAGCAGCAGCCAAGAGATAGAGACATGACTGCAAAAAGCAGCTGTGCCCCAGCTTTGCCAGGCAGTAGGAGCCTGTGTGGAGGCCAGGAGTGAGCTGGAAAGCCTCTGGTTCAGCAGGGCAGGGCTTGCCAGGATGCCTCTTATGCAGGCTCCGATGGCAGATGTGCCAGCCTGGCTCCCTGCCTCTCTGCCACGAGCAGAGCCTGCAGCCCTCACCCACAGCTTGGTGCCATCAGGAGTGTGTGGTGGCCCAGGTCAAACACCATCCCTGGGGAGAATCTGGGTTTAGAGTTTCTTCCTGGCTTTGCCTTCTCTGGCAGCTTTTCTTACATGGTATTCCCTGCCCCTTCTTTCACAGCAAAGAAACAGCAAAGTCCTGGCCATATAATTAGACCAAGAAATTCTAGCTCCCCACTCCCAAATGGTCTGTATCTACTGAAATCTACTGAAAATCAATGTCCCTTATCAGCTGCAAAATTGTTGTTGCAGGAGGAAAGTCATGAACAGACCTCTGGTTTTGATGAGTCCCTCGTACCTGGCTGCTCACCTGCTGGGCTCAGCTTCTCACTGAGGGGGAGCGGAGGTGAGAGCCCCGAGTGCTGGTTCAGAGGAGGCTACCTCGGAAAAGAGAGGGAGAGCCTTCTTCTCCAAAGACAAAGAGGGAGTTTTTGATCCGACAAAGACTTCTCCCCAGGCTGTCACAACAAGCAGCTTCTAATCGAGGTTGCCCTTGTGATTGCAAAGTCTCTTGACAGCAAAAAGGCAGAGATGTGCTGCTTCAGGACAGCTGTTATGTGAAGGCAGCAAGTGACTGCGTGCCTTGCTGTGTTTTTCCCAGTTTGGATCCAAGCAGGGCTTTTTCTGTGTCTGCAGGCAGAGGACACCCTTGAACAGGAACCCTTGCATCCCACAGATGCCTCAGATCATCAGGAAGCCCCCCCAGCTCTCACTCTAATTGCAGTTGTCTCTCTGGGTGTGAGTGATGTGGATCACTGGTGCTTTCCCAAGGCTACAATGTGCAAGGGGTACATGCACTCACTTTAATTTCAGAATTGTAATTCCAGGGTGTCACTCATCCCTGGGAACCAGAAAAAAATTGTCCCTGTTGTAGAAGGGGTAGACTTGGCCACATTGATAGGAGCAAGGTTTTGGCCACACTTTTTTAGGTCACATTGTAGAAATGAATAGTTTCCTATCTTCCCCTCCTTTTCAAAGATACACAGATGCATTTGTCTTGGTGCTGTAGAGCCAGAGCTCAATTAATTACTGTGCCTAACAAATAATGCATTTTTGATTACTCACCTCATGGAGCTTTACCATGTCTAAATTCCTTAAAAAAACCTTCCTATACTCTTCCTTAAAGCAGGGTACAACAGCCACAGTTACCACCTGTGCTTTGCCAAGAGTTCTTTTTCTTCTCTTCTTTTCAAATGTTCGACACAACTGGGCAGAGTCAACTTCCCATTTTCTCTGTGTGTGACATTGCTCAGTGGCAGCTGCTGAAAGAAAAGCCCCATCATAATCAGAGTGTTTTGCCTGTAGCACAAGGCATTTCAGTAACATTGAAAAGCTGAAAGGAAATAGGAGATAAGTTGGAAATCATGAGCTGAAATGTGCATTTCCATTTTAGAGATTAAATTAGAAAAATATATTATCATGGATTTAAAACAGCATCATCAGCCAGCTTGACAGCTCATCTGGGCTCACGCTGGGTTGTTATGAAGGAACTTGGGCTAACATCCAGCCTCAGGATCCTGATCTCTGCGGTGTTCAAAGGCTGGATGGAGCTTTGGGGTGGTGCTGCTCGGTGGGGAGCAGAAGAGGTTTCTGCTGGAGCCACAAGCTGCTGACTGCAGCACTTTGTGAGGGCAGTGACCTGCCAGCAGCACCATGGGGCACTGCTGCCGACCCATCAGCAGCCAGGAGGGAAAGGGACATAACGGGGGGAAATTTGCACAGCTGGAAGGGCTGAGATCAAATACAACAGTCCTGCAGAGAATGAATCAGGCAGGTGAGTGAACAACCATTCCCTGGCCACCAGGAGCATTCCAGTCCTGCTGCACGGGTGATCCAGCTGCAGTTGCACGGGTTTGGATGACATTCAGAAAATCCCAACGTGACAGCACACAGGAAGAAAACTGGAGGGTATTTCTAACATCTCAGCTGATGTATCTTCAGAATTAAACCAGGGATCAAACACAAGGCTCCCTGTGGAACACGTGCACCCCTCCAGAAGGTTGAGAACCCTCACCTGTGCTCCTGGCTCTGTTCCTTTGGTGGCCCCAAGGCAGGGACTCTGTCAAGCTCTGTTGAAAAGATTTGGGAAAGATTGTGTCCCATCCTGCTAGTGGTAAAAACCGGGGGTGAATCTGTTCCCTGTTGTAATTGTAAGCATTCACTGCCCGTATTCCTGCCCAGCAGGAATTTCTATGTTTTCCTCCTTTGACCATTTTCTCCATGTAGGCGTTGGAGGAGGTGAATAGACTGCTATGTTATGTCATGTCATACCAAGCTCAACCCTTCTTTTTGGTGAAAGAAGAGGCAAAGATGCAGAAAAGCTCAGTTATGAACCAGATTAGAGAGATGTGTGCATTTCATCCTCTCTAAACTGTGGGAAAGGGTCCAGCCTTGGCTGATAGGACATCTCTGTGCAATGCTGTTTCACTGGGCCTTTCAAAATACCCAGTGTTCATGTGGAGTGCTGAAAGTCCTCAGGAAAAGTTAAATTCTACATTAATTAAACAGTCAACTTGCAAGCTGTGTAAAGAAGGAAGGTGACACCTTCAAAGGCAGTTGAAGCATCAGATTGAGAGGTTGGAAGCACAATTTATTTACCATGGCTCAACAAGTTGTTGCAGTGCACCAGTAGGAAGAGCTGAGCCAGCCACACTTTTTTGGCTACTGTGTGTGTAAGGTAAAATATGGGAGCTTAAACCTCTCATTTCTGAGAGTCCTTTCCTCCAAGCAGAGAATTAACGCCTGCAGAATATCAAAATAACTTCTAGAAGTTGAACCAGAACAAAGAAGTGTTACCCAGGGAAGGAGCTGCTTCACAGCTTTTTTGGAATGAGATCTGCTCTTCAAGATGGTTTAATGAGGAGGGAAAGGCAGGAGATGTCAGCAGGCTGTGCATATGGAATAGGGTTAGTTGTCTTGAGAGAAATTAAAAATAGGTAGATTATTGTGCCAGTTTTTCCTGTCTTCTGTCATGAATGGTCTCAAAATCTCACCCTGGGAAGATGCACAGGCTGGAGGAGGAGAGAAGCACAAAAAGTACAACAGGGCCACACTGAGGGTCTGAACCTCTGACCACTGGCAGGGACCAGAGCCTGGGCAGAGAACAGGCAGGGTTCAGGTTTCATTTCTCTGTTCAAACACAGCTGAAGGAAAGCCTTTGTCTACACTTTGTCTCCATGGTGTAGAACCATTCGAGGTGCCATTCCTGTCCCTGCAGGGCTGGTGGTGGCCCCTGGGTGACAGTCACAGGGGCAGTGTGGCACCTGCCAGTTCCACAGTGCTGGAGCAGGCAGTGGTGCTGCTGAGGAGGCTGTGCAGGGTGCAGGGCCACACGCCAGCTCCTTGTCAGTAAACTGAGGTGCAGCTCTCACAGAAGAGTCAGGCAGAACGGGAGGTTCATGTGGGGTGGGAAAGGAGAGATTCCTCTGCCTGCAGGGAAGGCTGCAGTGCTGTAAGGTCACTGCACAGCCAGAGAGGGGAGTGCATTCCCACTGGCTCACCTGTTGAGAGCTCATTCTATTTTTATTTCAGTAATGCCACCAAAGCCAGTGTCAAGACTTGCTAGGATGACAGGTCCAGAGGAAGTTGTGATGCTGTGTTAGCACCAACAGCTGAATTTTGGCTTTTCACAACAGCTAGGAAAAGTCACTGAAGGTCTTTTCTCATCAAGAAAACACATGGAAAATCCACAGAATGGTCAGTCAGTAGCAAGACCCACTGAAAGAATCTTGTAGGAGAAGATTCTGGCCTTTGGTTGGGAGCCTGTGATGTCTGGCCCCATCACCTAAAGTGAGGACAGACTGCTGGGGATTGGGACTTTACAGCTGGAAAATGTCACCAATTCCTGCCCATGTGCACCACCCTGTCCAGGACACGTGCTCTGGGTACAGTTATAATCAAGAAGCTGCAGGAAGTGGAGCTTAGATGAACTTTTCTCCTGTATCAGAATAAACACAGAGTTTGCATTAATTTGTGCTGATCTCTGCATGTCTCCATTATATGGCTGTATGCATCTATAATTATTTCTATATAAATGAATGAAGGGACATTTCTCTCAGAATTGCACATTGCCATCAAGATGAGCTTGGCTGGAACCACCCACACAGCCCAGAAATGAAATGTTTTCTCCTGTCAGCTGTCTCCTGAGTAAAACCAGCACTACATCTTTGGACGTGCTGATCCAAGCTGGGGGTCTGGCATTCAACAGAGAGAAGATGAAAGCAGGGGGTTGGTGTACAGGCTTGATTTTACCAGTTCTGGTGCTCTAGAGCAGGGATTCTGGTCCCTGCCATGCTCTCTGGTGGGCTGTAGAGTGAGGCAGCATGAAGAGAGGGATAAGGTCTGGCACCAGCTCATGGGGCCTTCTTGCTAGGAGCTCCCACAGACTAATTACAGCCCTCATCTGATGGACTTTTGCTTTGTCCATTTCATATCTTTCCAGTAGTACTTTTAAGATGAAAAAAAACCCAAACAAACCAACAAACCCTGGCTCTTTGACTTTCCTGATTCAGGTGCATCCTGTATTCAAAATTGTGACACAATCCCCAAAGCTTGAATGTGAGCCAGGGTCTCTCTTTCCCCAACTGGCAGGCTGCAAGGAAAGCAATGAACATATTTTTCACAGTTATGCATCTTGCATCCGACTCAGGTTGTTGTTGTTATGCAGTAAGTGTCTCAGTCTGAACATTAAAGAGAAGAAAAAGTGTTCAGGTCCTAAGGGGGGAACAAAAATCCACTAATCCAACATAGGCTTTATTTGCTTGTTGACTACCAACTGATGTTGAGAATGGTGGGACTCCCAGAGCTTCAAACAAGATTAGAGAGTAGGAAATAGGACATTTATTTCAACTCAGATACTTATTTAAGTCTTTACTCTAGCTACACTGCTACATATTTGGGCATCTGGCAAAAACACTCGGCAGTTCACAGGTTCTGAAAATGTTGTTAATCTTTAAAATCAATATTTCACTTAGGAAATTGCTCACCTACCTGCATGTTTGTGAGAGCTAATTTGTCCAGATGCCATTTCTAAAGTCATTAATTATGCAGGAAAAGGCATTTCTTTATCACTCATGGACAGCTTATAACCATTAATGAATAAAATACATTATTACTACTTATTCTTCTCAGTTGGGAGACTGAAAAAATGTCTGTACATGACTTCCATGACTGAGACCCAAGTGCTGGTTAGAATGTACCTGGACACACCAAACTCATGTGAAGGGATGCTGGGCATCCACAACTTCTACTTTAGTCCCTCTGACCACGAAAAACCAATTGTCCCACCTGTAATTAAAGCTCTGAATCTTATACTGTTAAAATACTAAGGTGGATCCTGCTTTGCTTAAGAATCAGGCAGCTTGAAATAGAGACTGTGAAAGTCAAACAATGGGGTGGTTGTAATTTCCTGAAACTGCTGTATTTGATTTGCCTTTAACTCAGTTAAGTGTCTTGGCAAACCTTTAGTTTGAAATCTGTACAGGCTGAGCATCACACCCTGCTAGGCCTATCAACAGATGGAGGAATTACTGGAGGCAAAATGTATATCTTTATGCTACTTTTTTTTTTTTCCCTATCATTATACTAATCATGCACTGAAATGATCAGTAACCCCAGAGAGTGACAGATTTGTTTGCAGCAGAGGGTGGCCCTGGAGAAGCGTGGGCCTGACAGACACACAGGTGGTAGGGGCTTTCCCAACACGGGCTGACTTTTGTTGTGGGAAACTTGGGAGCTGATGGTAAACAAGGAAATCAGGTTTGCATCCCAGAGAGTCTGGAAAACGAGATGGTGTTTGGATTGTCTATGTGTGGAGCTGTGCAGGGGCTGTGCCCCGAGCCCTGCCCTGCTCCTGGGGCGTGGAAGCTGCAGGGCCCCCGTGCCTGGTCCTGCCCTTTCTGGAGGAGATGAAATCTGTCACATCCTTGTGGTGCTCCAACGCTGAGCCCTCCCAGCCTGGGCCACCGTGGCAGCGCTTCCCATTCAGCACTGAGAGGAGATCCTGGACACACCAGGCTCGGGTAAAGTTTGGCAAAGACATGGGGAAAAAATCCCTTAAATTCACTCAGCTCACCTCCAGTGTGCACATACTGCCCACACGAGCTGGAGGGAAATTAAAGAAAGAAGCCTCTGCATTTTCTCTTTACTGCATTTGCTAACCTTTTCTTCATTAATCATTAATCCTGGAGCTAACTAAATTACATTATTCCCCCCACACCCCCATTCAGTGCTGCTTTGTGCAGGTGCTCACACATTTCTGGAGTACCCAGTGCTAGCACTAACTGGGGTCTGCTCCTGCAGCCTCAGGGAAGCTGCCAGGGCTGCAAACTCTCACATCCCACAGCAAAATCCCCTGGCTTCCCTCTCACAAAATGGGTTTCATCTGTCATCCCCAAAAGGACAATTTTATTTACAAGCAAAGCTCTTCAACAGAAGGCACATCCCAGAGAACTATTTGCTCCAGTTGCCCTCAGGGTGATACTATTTTATTAAAAAAAACAAAAAACAAAACCCCAAACATTTCAAAATAATCTGCGGACTGAAAAAAAATAATACAGGTGCAGGTGAACCTTACTATACAACCTAGACATGAAATGAAATTCAATCATGCAGAAATTGCCAACAGCTTATTATAGATGAATGGGGTGGGAAGTGCATTTTGTCTAATCCCAAGGCATTTTAAAATAACTATTCAGCATCCTCTCACCTGAAATGTATCATCTTATTGATTTTGAGCTGACTTTTGCAGATTGACTCTGGCTGCCTGTTTAGCTTTCATGCTTTCAAGTCCTCAACTGCCCAGAAAATGGTACCAGTGCCATTCTTGAAGATGTTTTTAGTGTAACAGGCTTAAGGTGAACTAGAACAATAGCTGGGAATGAGAAAAGCTGAATAATAACTCCAGCCAGCTGGGAATATGAGCACACAGCCACAGCTGAGCTCCTCCGTGATGGGATGGAAAATCTGGGTGTTTTTAAGGATTAACCAGCTACACAACCAGCAGAAAATATTTTCAATTGGAACAGGATTTTGTCAATTTTCACCCTGCAACATGGTCAAATGTGAAGGAAATGTCAGGTCACTTGTTACAATGATTTATCTGCCAGCTAAATTGTTCCTCCTCAGGCCTTCTGGTAACGTTGAAGACCTCCTAAGATATCTTCCAGGTTGCCCCCGATGTTTTTTGTCAAGTAAAGAAGAGCTCTTTGCAATGGAGAACAAGCCCAGTCAGGGCATAAACACCAGGGCAGAAAATGTTAAAAAAGGATTAAAAAAAAAAAGAAAGCTCCACAGATATGGGAGTGAAATGAGAGCATATCTCACTTTCAGGGTTGAAATTGCATTTCAGGGCTGGTTCACTGAATCATGAACTTGGACTGAAAGGGTTCCTGAGCTGAGCACTTAGCAAGTCCACTGGAGTGTGCACGGCTGGGAGATTTCCCTCTGCAAGTTTCTGGTTAATATAATCTTCAGTCCTGACAAATTTATGCAGAGTCAGAACATTTCAAACACGGCGAATTCAGTGCTGTCCAAATACGTCCCTGCTCGGCAAACACCATGGGCAGAGTTCAAATGTATTTTGGAGAACAGAGGAGTGTGAGAGAGCATCAGACACCAGAGCTTGTGCAGGGCGTCCCTGGAGCACCCCAGACTGGTGGGAAGCTCCTGAAACTGCTCAGCATGTCCAAGTACCATGGAGATGGGGTTGGAGAGCAGGATGAAGAAGCTCAGCCTCCCTCCAGCACCCCCCTTTGCTGGGGCACCCTCTGGGGTGCCTGAGGGAAAGCGCTCTCAGCAAAAAGGCCAAATTTTGCTTTCAAAGGTGCAAATTGACCCCAAATGGTTGCTGCTCTGGGAATATCCAGAGTGGGATTTAGGTCAAATAAAGATGGGTTAGAGCAAATCTTCTACAAAATTTAACATGTCTTGGATCAGAGCTGATATCCCAGCCTTGTTGGGCAGTTGTGCATTGGATACACAGGGGGTTCAGGTGTGCCTCCAACCTGCTGCAAATGATTGGGCATAAAATCACAAAAAATTAGAGATCAGGTTTGTAAAACTGTACTGACAGCCCTCCTGACTGTTTTGTAAGATTTATTTTCTTTATAATTGGGCAGAAAAGCATCCAAAGGTCTTTACAACTTCCCCTCCACTCAGAAAAACTCTGAATTTCCATGGGGCAATACAGTTGGCAGGTGTGTGGGCTGGAAGGAGGACACTTCTCAGCATAGCTGATGTGGAGATGCCAGAGCTGAAAAAAGGACTCAATGTACAGCTACAATGGTTTGGGGTATTTTTGGTTATTTCTTCTACTCTTCTTCCAGAAGTCATTCTAAGAGTGGAAATTCCCATTCCCCTATCCCATCCTTGTGCTCCTGTGCTGTTGCACCCATCTGCTTCTGAGGGATCTGCTCATGGCATCATGGGGAGGTTGAGGCTGGATATCAGCAGAAGGTTTTACACCCAGGGGATGGCAGAGCAGTGGGACAGGTTCTCCAGGGCAGTGGCCACAGCACCAACCCTGGCAGAGCTCCAGGAGCATTTGGACAATGCCCTCAGGCACGGGGGGGTTGTTGGGGTGTCCTGCACAGGGCCAGGAGTTGCACTTGGATCCTTACGGGTCCCTCCCAGCTCAGGATATTCTGTGAATCTTTCACTCCCCCAGGGTGTGGATGGAGCCCCCTGCTCTGAGCACAGACCTGTGCCAGCCCTCAGTGGTTTGTGGGGCGGAGGGAAGGAGATGGGTCCAGTGTGTTGGGACAGCTCAGGACTTGGGGTGGCCGTGTAGCTAAACTGGTTTTGGCTGACCTGGCCATCCCTTCCCATCTGCAAGCTCCCAGTGAACACCTTCACAATAGTGGAGGAGGCAGAAATGATTTTAGCACCTGTCAAGACAAAGCAGGTGACTCTGAGAGCTGGAGCAGCAAAATCTCAAGTGCAGATTCCCCAGTTGTAGCTCCCCTGATCCTTCCTTTCATCCCCGCCAGAGAGATTCCAGAGCTGCCCAGCAGCTCCTGCAGCTCAGCAAAACGACAGAACAGCACGCCAGTAATTCTGACATAACAGGAATGACACATTAATCTCACAGCTGGGCATCACCAGCAGCGGCCAAAACTCTGTGCAGACAGAAATCAAAGGAGAGTCACACTGTTTCTGGGTCTCACCATTCAGGGGAGCCCAGGGTACCTGTCCCTCAAAGGGGAGCAGTGGCTTTGAGCACAATGTGGTTCGTGGGAGGCAGAAATTAAAAATGGAGCGTTTCTTTAGTCTAAATTGCAGCTTTGGTTTTTGGAAATTAATCGCAGCGGGTTAGAGGGCCCAACACGTTTTTAGAAAGATACAAAAGCGTGGTAATCTTTGTTAAAAAAAAAAAAAAAATAATGTGTTGTAACAGCAAGACTGCCAGAATTACATCTAGTGTGGAACAACAGGGGCTCTAGTAGGCAGACATAACTTCCACCTTAAGCATTCTGCTAATTCCCAGGTACCAAGAGGAGACAGCTTCCCTGTCAATCACTTCTGGGTGCATGACAGCTTATGGCTTAACTGCTCCTATCTTGTATCATTTAACCAGATATTGTCTGCTTTGACATTCATGACTGAGATACTTGGCTCGTGACTGGGAATGAGTAAAACAGAGCAGAACAGAGGGATTTCCTTCCCCAGGGGTGGTTGTTGGGGTGATGGGGCACTCTGGTACTTGTCTCCACAGAAACCCTCCCAGAAGTGCTGCGGAGCAGAGCGAGGGAAGGCTCATGTGTGGCTAAAAACAAGCAAGGTGACACTGCCCAGGTGCCAGTGGCCTCATCTGTACTCGTTTGTTGGGCTCTGCACAGCCCTGGCCACAAATCAGGGCACACACGGGTGTGGTGGGGCCAGAGAGGTGCCCCACTGCAGGCCAAAGCATCAGCACAACGTGGGCCTGAGCTGCATCCTCTGCTTGAGCAGTGTGTTATTTGGGTTTGGTTTAGACATTTAGGAGGATCCTGGGCTGTGGAATGTGTTATCTCCTGCCTGGGTTGTTGTTTGGTTTCCATTTTCTCAATGGAGAGCAATCTGCAGGCACCACGATGGAAACGGAGGGGTGGATTCTGCTGCTTCTGTCTGAAGGGGGAAAGTGTCCAGTGCTCAAACCAAGGGAGCCAGTGCTGCCCTTTTTCACACCTACCAGACCTCTGGATTTTTCCCTAATTCAAATAAATCCACACAAAAAAACTGATGCTGATTATCACTGAGATCAGAACCAAGATGGGGAAGAAGGGATTTTACGCTGTGTGTCAGAACAACAATATTATTCTTCCTGAATATGTATGACAGAAGAAAACTGATAAGCTACTGACAGCACAAACCAGAAAGAAATATGAGATGAGAGGAGATTGAGCTCCTTGATCTGTTTGATGTAACCATTACTGTCAGATGAGTATCCTAATTAATGCAGGTGTCTCATTCTAACTGCATGGATCAGGCCACTTTGTCTTTTCAATAATCTATAGAGCTGTA
Source organism: Prinia subflava (assembly GCF_021018805.1). NCBI lineage: Eukaryota > Metazoa > Chordata > Aves > Passeriformes > Cisticolidae > Prinia > Prinia subflava. Next base: position 17,147,624 of record NC_086259.1, read on the forward strand.
CCTGGCATTAATCTTATTAATGGAACTATTATACTGCTTACAAATTCATTTCCATCTTGAGATTATCTGCTGGATGTGCTCATGAGCAGAGGGACGTCTTTCCTCTGAACTGTAAAAATGGGAATCCCCCCAAAGTTCTCTGGATTTGAAGATTTCAAAATTGACTCCTGATGTTGAGACTTCAAACGTAGATTTTAAGTGTCCAGATGCAGGAAATACAATCTTTCATTTCTACTCTTTAAAACAGTGCTGCTATTTGTATCACATGAAAGAAACCTTGTAGATTACAGTGTGATGATTTCAGATTAAATTTTAATAATGCTATCAAGTGGAGAGGATTTATCCTCAGATGTCTCTGAAAAGAGGAAAACAGCCTGTGGGGACCAGTCATTGAAGGCAAAACAGGGTTTTGGTTTTTAGCCCAAGAAAAGGGAGCCCAAATGGGAGTGAAGTTCAGGTTTCCCACCTCCATTTAGTCACCTGTGCAGTCCACATTTGTCAAAATGGTTTCCTTTGATGAAGTTTCCCCCTTCTCTAAAGAAGACTCTTGAAGGGCAAGTGGCTCTCAAGGGGCCAGGAAGCAGGAGAAAGAGCTCTGGAGTTGAATGTCGTGGCTGAGAGGAAAAGGACACATGAAAATGAAATTAAGAGTATGAAGGAAAACTCAGGAAATGACTGATGTCTCCTGAGCATGTCTGAATGCATGCACCCAGGTATCTTCTTTTCAACAAACAAACAAAAATAGTAAATTTATTAAAAATAGTAAATTTTCATTTGTTAATTGAAAAAATGAAAAAACCCTTCAGCTGCCAAGTGTATTCCTGTATTTTTGCAAGTCAGGGTTTACATAGGCCATGTAAACCTTTTGGGCTAAAAACCAAAACTCTGTTTTGGCTTCAATAAATGGTCCCCACAGGCTGTTTTCCTCTTTTCAGGTTTTATTAAATTTTTTTTCATGTAAACTTTATATGGAAGGCATTCTTTTTCTGGAGGGGATTACACCTCAGATGCTGTTTTTCCCTGTAGATTCCTGTATGTCTTGCACACTCGGTGGCACCCTGTTCCTGCAGGTTCTCACCTCCCTCTGCCTGGAAATAAACACTGCCCTGGACTCTCCTCTGTGTAACAGGAAAATTAAGTTTAGGAAGACCTTCTCCTCATAGATTCTGTCTCACAAAGCTGCAAGAAGAGAGACAGAGCAGGAATTAGGGTGTAAACTCACTCTGAGGCAAACTCACAGCTCAGCCTTGCTGGCAGCAGTGGGCTGGGCTGCACAAGGGCACAGTGCTGGCACAAGCTGAATATTCACCCCCAAAAATAATAATTAAAAAAATATCATCATCATCATCATCATCATCATCATCCATCCCTCCTGCTCTGGAGATGATCTGCCCAGTGAATGGGAGGCCCATCTCAGCCAAGGTGAGGAGAAGTCATTTAACCTGACAGCTGAGACACAATCCCTTCTCCAAAAGGGCCCTTTCCAGTGTGCTAGACCTTAATATAGGCAGCTGTATTTTTTCTGCCTCACACTGATGGAGCATGAAAGTTAATAATTTAGATTTCTATTAGAAACACAGGCAAAAATGGAAGTGACAATATTATAATAGCACTATGTTTTAACTACTCTTACCAGCTACGTTTGAAGCTTAAAGCTGTCAGGAGCTCTAATAAAATGAAATTGAGGTGACAAAAAGAAACAATTCCTTGTTTAAAGCCTTAATTCCTGCACACCTGCTTGGCTGCAGCTGCTGTGTGCCAAAATGAGAGGAGCTAGGGAATGCCCCATCCCAGATGTGCTGAGAGCCCGTTGCAAAATCAACAACATGGAGGCAGAGGTCTGCAGTGAAAAGCTGCTCCCCACAAAAAAGGGACCCAGCCTGTTTATTTCTTTTCCTTTTATAATTTTGTGGGTCTGGTTGTGGATTGGCTTCTGGGGTTACTGCCCCTTCACCCCACTGGCCAGACCAGCTGTCAACCAACATTATTTTCAGGCTGGAAATATGTAAGCAAAGGACAGTGAACAAAACCAAGAAAGGTTGTTTATGTTCCAAAGTGTGAGAAAGTGAAAAATTGACCCTTAATATTGTACAGAAACTAAAGAACTGACTCCATCTTATAAGCAAGTAGAAGGCTTTAAAAAATCTCAGAAAAACCAGGGCAACAAGAGCCCTGTGCTTGGGGCAGCTGCTGCCTCTGTGTGACCACAGGATGCTGAGCCTGGCTGCAGAAAACCCCCTGAGCACACCCATGTATCTGCAAGCCCATAAAGAGAGGTGGCCACAGCCTGAGGAGGTGCAGGCTCTTAATTTCAGCCTGAAAGTCGCCGTGCAGTTCAGACGTGTATTGATCTGCGTGCTGTGCGAGCACTTTATGAGTGATTTCTGATGTGAGTGTCAGGTGAGAGGCATGAATGGAGACCTAATTAAATTGTGTACAAAGTGCACGCAGTAAATCTCCCTGGCAGTGCCAGCCTGCCTTGGAGCAGCCCAGGAGAGCAGGCAGGATGGCATAAATGAAAGATAAAGAAATACTAACAGTGCAACAGCTTGGCTCGTGAGACAGGAACGTGGCACAGCTGGGGATGTCACAGGAGAAAATGTGCCATTCCTGGGACATGCTGCACAGTCCTAAACCACAAAACAATGGGAACTTTGCTCTTAAATAACATTTTGCTCTTAAATAACAGCCTTGTGTTTCTCCCCTGTGTCATAGCCATTATTCCATCAGTGTTTTAAATTAATGCAATCTCTATCTGTGGTCCATCCCGATAGGCTTTTATACCCACTGTAACATTGCAGAGACAAGGAGAGTGCAGAAATAATAGGGAAGTGAAAAATTATTGTTATTTTTTCTGTTAGAGAACTATCAATATTAGTACAATGAGGTTTTTTTTGTTTTTTTTTTTTTTTTTTTTTTTTTTTTTTTTATGACAGTGCTACTGTCCTTTGAGGAGAGTGGGCCCTGCTCAGGATGAGCTGGGTGAAATACAGGATCTTCACATTCAGCTTTTGGATGGATGAGTATCTCACAGCTACGATGAATTAACAGCTTTATGACAACATTTTCAAAAGCAAAGTAATTTTGGATGTGTCTATCAGGATGGATGAAAACAGATGCAAGTTTTTTCTGCCTTCAGTCCTGGCTAGTTGAAAATTCTGGTGTGGAAGTTAGACACAGCTGCTTTCTGCTTTTGGGAAATACCACAGCCAAGGTAATAAATACTAGTGGAAATAAATACTACAATATATTGGCTTGGGCATAGCATGGCACTAACTTATCTCTACAGCTTTTTGGGCTGGAGCTGGCTTGTATTTCTGCACAAAGGAGCTAAGGTCCAGGTCAAGGTATTAAACACTGGCTCCCCTGAATGACTACCCAGAGCTGAATTACAGCTGGCTTGGTTTGGGGATTTGGGGTTGTTGTTTTCCTCAGCTTCTGCTGAAGATGGGACTCGAGAGTTTTTCCAAAAGGTACCACTTCTTCCCTGAAAAAAAACTGGTCCAGAATCTGCACTGTGTTCCCTCTAAACTCCTGCAGTGGTCCTTGGACAAGGAGAAAGCTATTCCCAGCCTTTTATCTTGGCCGTGTGGCCTGGGACCTATTTAAATTTTACTCATCTGTTCTCTTCATTAAGTCTGCACTGGGGTGAGAGTCTTCTCTTTTACCTCTGGGTTTTACCTCTGGGTTTCCTCACATTGTGCCCGTGCCCCTCCTGGATAATGGGATGGAGCAGGGCATGCTAAGGAAATCTGCTCATTTGTAAAGGCAGTCGTTAATAAGAATCAAGACGGCTTTACCACAGGGGTGCCAGCATCACTTGGCTGACAAGGTCCCTTACGATCCTGGAGAGATTTTAATGGCTTGAACAGGTTGATGTTGTCATTTCCAATTTGCTGAACCATCTGACAGTGTTCCCAACAATTAGCACGAACAAAATATGGAAATGTGTTATCTTTTGCATTAAAAAAAGAAGACGGGAAGCTGCCTGGTCTCTGGAGTTGTATAACAACTTGTTATTCTGAAGTGCTTGCTTTGACTTTAAATAGATTTCAGTACAGCAGAGTCACCCTAACCTTGGGATAAATTTAGCTGTCGCCTGAGTCAGTAGCGGGGTTTGGGATCATTAAAAGCCCATCAGGAATTAGCACGTGCTTCCTGCGGTCGGAACTGCTGGAGGTGCTGGTTCTGCTCCTGCAGGATATCCCAGAGAGGGGCAGTGCTGGCCACACGAGGGGACAGGGATCACTGCTGAGACTCCCAGGCACAGGGGCAGTCCCTGCTGAGACCCCCACACAGAACACCTGCTGAGACCCCCAGGCACAGGGGCAGTCCCTGCTGAGACCCCCGGGCACAGGGGCAGTCCCTGCTGAGACCCCCATGCACAGGGGCAGTCCCTGCTGAGACCCCCAGGCACAGGGGCAGTCACTGCTGAGACCCCCAGGCACAGGGGCAGTCCCTGCTGAGACCCCCAGGCACAGGGGCAGTCCCTGCTGAGACCCCCAGGCACAGGGGCAGTCGTTTCACCCCCTCCACCTCTGCAATCCCCAGCAGAGGAGCAGAGTGACTCACCCAGGGTCACACAGAGGGATGGACCCAAGCTCCAGCTTGTCTCCTGCTCCTACAGGGGGCGAAGAGAGGAGAGCCAAGCCAGGGCAAATGAACGCCCATGAATCAGGAGATGCTTCCAGGGAGGTCATCCACTCTTGGTTGTTGAGATGAAAAGGTTGCTTTTGTTTCTGGAGTGGAGACGAGACCGTGAAATGCAGCTGTCAGCTAAGGAGAGACTGAAAGGAGCACCTCACATATATTTTTTAGTGTGATGGCAGTTGCAGTCATTTTAGACCCACCATATCTTGTATTAAGAAGAAATACATCTTCTGGCTCCTGACATGGGGCTGTTGCTTGCACTGCCTGTGACATGGAGTCACCTTCTCTGAGAGCGGGGCAGAGTGAGGAGGTTTTTAGCTGTCCAGCAGGACGAGGGTTTTACACTGAATTCTGAGTGCAAAGCAGTAGGAGGTTGTACTCAGGGGAAGCAGCGTTCATCCCCGGGTTTTTCCTTCCCCACCCTCAGTGAGCATCTTGCACTGTGTGTTGGGTTGTGCCTGTGCTTTTGAGCACATCCTTTCTTTTTATCCTTCTGAGGGGGAGAAGGGATTTGGGGGACAACAGGAGGCTCGTTCAGAGTGCATGCAGCTCTTGTGGGAAACACAGGGGAAATCTGGCTTTAAATAAAGCAGCCAGGCTGGGCTCCATGATGTGTCCCCACGCAGGATGAGGGCAGGAGTCAGCCCTGCCAACCCCTGTCAGCAGGGAAGTGGCCCTTATTTGTCACTGTGTGCCAACAGATGATGAATTACGGCTCAGGTGTTGCTACCTGAGGTAAGGCAGGTCCTGTGACCCAGGAGGTCGAAGCCTTGGCAGGCTGCATCCGTCTTGGCACTGAGAGCAGCACTGCAACCAACCCCAGACACCTCATCTGGGTGTGCCACCCTGGCAGGGGGACAAAACCGGGAGAGGGGAGCCCCAAAGCTGCTTCCTGACCTTCATGTGTGCATTCAGCAATGCTCTGCTTTCCATGCTTCAGATTTCTGTATTTTTAACCTCCAGTGACTCCTCAGGGCTTTGGTGCACCCGCTCATGGCTTGTAGGAAAAGCAACCACCAAACATTGGAGCGTTTGAGCATCAGCCTCATGTAGGAAATGAAGGTCTCCTCCTCAACCAACCAAACCCCAAGCCAGGAGCGTAGGAAGAATTTTTGTTTCTTTGCAGGTTTTCATGCTGCTTTTCCTGGAGACAGTTTTGAGAAAGACTGTCAGAATATCTTCAACAAAATAAAGAGACACACGGGGAACTGCAAAAGCTCAGAATTGAATATAAATATGAACTGACAAGCTGCTTCATTTGGTATCATTAAACTTCACAGTTAGACTTTTTTTGAAGACCAAATTATCATGTAAAAATATGCCTGTAGTGTTAAACTTGAGATGAAAACTGCTTATTTTTGTGTTTAGTGCAATAACTAGTAGGAGGAAAAGTTTCTGTGGTCTGATGTTTCATAGGGTTTTGATTTTTACATTCACAGCAGCTCAATTATGAATAATATTCATGATGCTGCAAACACATGGGGGTTATAAAAGTGAAGCAAACCAGGATGATTTTAAGATTATTTGATACTCTGAGGTTTAACCCAAAAGCTGAAGGCACAGACTAATGGAGCTGAGCAGCTGAGCCAGAACAGCCCGAGCAGGAGGAAAGAGCTCGCTCCTGGCTCAGCGCCTGCTGCTGCACAAATATCCCGAGTTTTCAATAAGAAAAGGGCCTTTTCGAGGTTTCCCGGGTAGGCCGGTGCCAGAGGGACCCGAGTGACCGCTGGATGTCACTGTTAAGTCACAGAAGCACCCCGGGCACCCCGAGCGATGCCCCCAGTGCCCGGCGCTCCGTGCGCTGCCCGCGGCGGGAGCGCTCGGAGCCGGGAGCGCCCCGGGCTGCCGAGAAGGGAACGGCGCTTTCTGGTGGCTTCCCACTATTTTTAAGAGTTGTGCAAAGTTCAAAGTGCTGAGACAAAGCTGTTCAGAGACGGGGTGAAGTTTAGGACAGCAAGAAAATAAAATGAGATCTGGCTTTCGCCTCCCTCTCAGACAAATCCCCAGAGCAGAGTAGCTGAACGCTGCCCGGGCCGGGGGTTTGTTTGGATATTCAAGGTGTGAGGATTTGTAGGCTGCTCGATTTTCCTGCTATGAATGCTGCAGGAGTGAAAAAGTGATGTAATTCACTGGCACAAACAAACAGGCTTGATATTAAATCAGAGCAATGAATCCTGCTGTGACCTGGGTGTAGCCCTCGGGATTTTTCTCCCAGGATGTGGATGTGTGGATAAATTCCTTCCATATCTAAACACACGCTCAGTCCTAGAATCACAGAGCCTTAGAATGATTTGGGTTGGAAAGGGACCTGAAAGCTCATGTAATTCCAATCCCCCTGCCATGGCAGGGACACCTTCCACTGTCCCAGGCTGCTCCAAGCCCTGTCCAACCTGGCCTTGGACACTGCCAGGGATCCAAGGGCAGCCACAGCTTCTCTGGGCACCTGTGCCAGAGTTCCCCAGCCTCACAGGGAAGAATTCCTTCCTAATATCCAAGCCAAGCCTACTCTTTTTCAGTTTGAAGCCATTCCCCCTTGTCCTGTCACTTCAGGCCCTGGTAAAAGCCCCTCTCCAGCTCTTCTGTGGGCCCCTTCAGGCACTGAAAAGCCACAATTAGGTCATCCTGAAACCTCCTCTTCTTCTGGCTGAGCAATCCCAATTCTCTCAGCCTTTCCTGGTATGAGAGGAGTTCATTGGGTGTTTAGGTAGTGTTCTCCTAAAGGAGTCTAGAAATGCCTTTCTCCAGGTATCTTGCATTTCCCTTTTTTCCCAGATATGACAACATGTCTGTTTTCTGTACAAACTGTGGGTAGTTTTTAATGCCAGAGCCACTGGAACATGGGCTCATATTATCAAAGCCTCACCCGGGAGCAGGCCCTCTTGATGGCCATTTTTCCTAGAAAGTAGCCTGTTTTTCCTTAGTATGCCATCACAGAAATTTCCTTTGAAAGAAGGACTGTTCTTGAATTCACAATGGGCTGTGACAAACTGTGAATTTCAAGCAGCTCCACATTTTGTTGCAGAAGTTTGTCACCTTTTTTCACATGAGGAAGTCAGTGTAGATGTTTGCTTCAGGCCATCCTAACTCCCCATGGGTCCTGTGGGATTGGTTCTTGTGCTGTTCCCACTGATGCCAGCCAAGGGGAGCTTTTGGGACCAGACTCATAAATGTTCAATCTTTTATTATGATGGACAAGGTCATGATTTCTTTTTCTTTTTTCCCCCCCTCTACCACCATTTTCCCATGACCTTGGCTGTGCCATGAAATCCCAGGAATGGGGATGGTACCAAGCACTCATCCTGCCAGACCAGCTTGCAGACTTCCTTGTAAAACAGCCCATTCTTCCCAAAACTCGAGGTGTTGATAAGATAAATCCTTTCCTGGGACTTACTTACCCCTTCATTTGAACTGTGAGTCCAAATTCAATTTACTTATTCCCTTCATTTCGTGGATCCAAGATCAAAAATCTCACTTTTGTCCATTTGCCTTGATTGGTGTCAGCTGCAATAAAACATCTCCGTGCCTCAGCCCACAGAATGCTCAGCAAGGTGTTTGAGGCTAACCAAAGTGTTTCATTCTCCCCAAAGGCTGTCAGAGAAAGGAAGGACAAAATAATTCTCCAGAAAGGAGAAAACAATCTCAAGCCCTGAAATGTTGTGAGTGTATGTTTAAAAACAAAAGGTATGAGGAGGGCTCAGACTGCAGCTCATCTCTCTGTCCTCTCACCAATTTCTTTTATTGCTGAGCTTCCTCCCTATGGCCCTGGCTCAGCTCTGCTCATTTCAGCCTTCTTCTTCTCCCTGTGATCTCTGACATTGCCATGGATAGTTCAGTCCATCATGCTGAGGGAAAAAAAATAGTCATTTCATGCTATTTGGGCATTGAGAGCAGCAGTTACTAAAGCACGGAGAAAAGGTTCATTTTAAGAGTAGGGGACAAATATCTGATCCAAAACATTTTCCAGATTTGTGTGAGAAACTGGGGAATTTCACCCTGGGGTGAAAACCACGCTGAATGTGAGGTGAACTGGGGAGGGAGCTGGCTTGGTGGCACTGCCTTGAAAACTGGGGGGAGGTGAGAAGCAGCTTGCTGGGGAGACACCAGGAGCCACAAATTTACTGGCAAAAGGGCAGGAGCACATGCTAAGCAACAGTGCCAAAACTCCCCAAGAGTGAAGAGGAGATGGAGAGCAGAACTGTTTGGCACTGTTTGTTAGTGACTGGAGACTGCCCTGTGATGAGAAAAGATGTGGTCACTCACAGGAGATGTTCAAGGGGAAGGCCAAGTCCTCCCATAAGGGGATAATAGTAAAAGAAGAGAAAAGGAGTGTGATGGGAACCAGAAACAGGACAGAAAATATCCAAATGAACCCAGGGATGGTGAAACATGAGCAAACCAAACTGAGGAACAGTAGACATGCCAGAATGGGAGTGATGAGAGCAATCATCCAGTGCAGCTTGCCACCACTGCAGAAAGTGTGAGCTCAGAGTTTGACCCAGAGGAGTCTGTGTGACATCCTCCCTGTACCTGAGCTGGGAGTTCCCCCTCACCATCCAACACATGCAGACTTTCAGTGAGGGGCAAACCCCACAGCTGCAAGGACCCAGGCAGAGCAGGAAGGATCCCTCGACTGGGTAAATTCAGCAGCAGAAAGGGATTGCTCTGTTTTCATTAAGGCAAGAAAATAATCCAGAACAAACCCCCTAGTCTGGGGGCAGCTCCCCTCTTGGCTCCAAACCCAGCACTCAGCCTGCTCCTTGCCCATAGACACACCAGACAGGGACCAGCTCTCCATAACCTGTACTGCCAGGCTAAGAAAGACAGGGATATTCTTCAAATGAAGATGTCACAGATTGGGGAGAACACAGTGAAAGACAACCTAAGAGTGGCAATTTTGATGAGGATGGCAGATTAGCAGTGGAGAGGAAATCAGATACAAGAGTCTGCATAGATGGAGACTATTCAGGGTCTTGCTGCTGCTGTAGGGGTTTGGGGAGGGACCTGCTGCCAGGCTGGGTTGTGTGTCAAAGCCTTGGGGAGCAGAGGGAAAAGCTGTGAATCCTTTAAGCACTCAAATGCTTTCAGCCATATAATGTTTGGATTAGGATCCACTCGAAGGTGCAGAGAGCTCACTCGCTGAGTTCAACACTGCCAGAGATGTGCTGGTGCTTATTACAAGGTAAGAAGGAGAGGGAGTGTTCTTAGCACTCAATCAATTGCCTACAGGTACAAGAGGAGATTCTGAATGGGGAAATGAAAATTATTATTATCTGCACAAAACCATTCTTCCCCGATTGACACTAATGGGGATAAGATACATCGGGCTGCCAGCAGGAGGAAAACAGACTTTGATTTTGCGTTGGGAGGTGTCAGGAGGGCAGGTGGGAGCAGCACAAGGAATTCAGGACTCCCTGGGGCTGGGTGCTGAGCACCCCTCAGAGCAGGAGGCTCTGGAGCTTGGTCCTGCTCATTAGTGGCACAGGGATGGGAGGGAGCTCCCGGCAGAGCTGCTGCACTGCCCTGATTAGGGGCAGGAGAGATTGATTTGTGATGAATGAATAAAGAGGTGAGATTAAAGCACAGCTAAATGGCCAGGATGAGGCGAGAGTCTGTAAGCATTTCAAGGGCGTTAGCAGAGAGAAGGGATGAATTAAGGTGGAACAGGGGGTTTTAGCTGTGGGCAACAGCATGAAATCAAAAGGGGATATTTTGATTTTATATACAGGGGTTTACCCAAGTAAGGGAGCAGCCCAGAACAGCTGCTCCTCACTTGGCCCCGGGAGGGCACTTTGTGCTGCACAAAGACTGCTTTGAGCCCTCTGGATATGTTGGGAGCCATGTGAAACAAGAGGCATTTCTGCAGAACTGGCAGTGCCCTTCGCACTCACTCCCATTTATTCCTCACCAGCCTCCCAGTGTAGACAACAACTATTTATCCGTGTAACTTTCTTTTTTTAGGAGTGAGACTTAAGCCTGTGAAATAATCCCCTCACTGGACATGCAGAAGGAGCCGCGATACTTGGCAGATGTGAAAACAAAATTGGATGGCAGAGAAAAGGATTTAAACAAGAGATCCTAAGGAAGGTCAGCTCCTGGGGTGACAGCCCCAGATTTACCCCCCTGGGCAGACCCCAAGGCAGCCTCGTGCCTGCACAGCTGCCCAGGAGGAGTTCATGGCATTTCCCCCAGAATTTCCCCACCAGGGTGAGGTTTTCCCTTGGGAGGGCAATACTCTTCTGCAGGAGCTGCAGAGAACAGTCTTGTCAGGGATACACAGACTTAACTTCAACTCATCCATCTTAATAGGAATTATATCATTTTCCTTGATGGTTCTGATTTTCTATCCCATTAATAATAAAAGAGCTTCTCTGCTTATATATAATGCAATTCAACAATAAGTCTCAAAGGAGGATCAAGATCACTTTGGCTTTCCATCAATTTGATACTGACGCCTCTCCAGTTAAATAATTTGAGTGTGAGGAGGGTGAAAGGGCCCAGGGGTGCATCCCAGCACACACAGCTTTGAACCTGGGTCCTCCTGAAAGCAGCTGATGCCAGTGGGCTTCACATCCCCTCCCAAAGGGCTTCCAAAGGGCAAAGCCTCTGTTCTCACTGCTGTAAATCAGGATGCCACTGACTTTGCTGGAGTCAGGCTGATCTCAACTACCTGAGAACCAGGCCAGGAGACACCATGAGAAGGGTCTGTGGTTATTTCTTCTTTTTATTATTAGATTTCAGGTCGGTGTCTGGAAGTGGGCTTGTTAGTCAGTGTTTGCAAACAGAATACTTCATGACAGCGCTAATTAAAATAAATGAAACTTGACTTTTCAAGATGATGCTTTTTTTTTATAGCAAAGTACAGTAGTTTGGAAACATCTTTAATTTAATTGCAAAATACTTTCTCTGGTTGTTTACTTAAAATTGTCTCCCATTGCAGAGTTGAACCAGTGTTTCTGGATGTACACTTTGGTTTCAATGTTTTACATTACATTATCAAGTTAATCTCCCCAAATCATTAACCCTCAGCAGGAAAGATTTTTAATTATGTAGATTCACCAAGTGTTTTTCAAGAACTGTATTATTTCCATGAGTTCAACCCTAATGTACTGTGGGGAGAGGGAGGGCACTGTCCTACACTTGATTTCATGAAACATCATTGTGAAAGAGGCCTCCTAACACGCAGAAGATTTCAAATATATCTTATCCACAACACAAACCAGCTAATGTCCTGGAGAACCCCTGCCTTCCTGGGAAGGAGTGCTGATGTGCAAGAAGGTAATTTAGACCAAACTGAACCTGTTTTTTCCCCTCTAACATAAACCAGTTTTATTCCAGTGTATCAGAGTTCTGATTTACATCTCAGGATGTGGTCTCTGAATCAGGCTGAAGCTAAAAAAATGTGTTTGTGATGGTTAGTCCTGCTCTTCTACTGGTTAGAAAGCACATAAAATAAAGAGTAACACTGAATCCCACTCCCTAACATCGTGGGGGTAACAAAGAGTTGGGCAGATGATGGAGAAAGGACACAGCATTAATTTTTAATAATTAGCACTATTAATAATTGTTGGTTTGAGGCCTCACCCAGCGCCTTCCCTCTCTTGTTGGGCCCCCGTGGTGGGTGTGGAGGTGTGGGCAGCCTTGCTCAGAGTGCCAGCAGGGACTCAGCAGCTCTCCCTGGGCTGGAATAAAGCGTGGAAAGGCCTCTCTCTGCGGGACACAAACACTGGTGTCTCAAGTGCTGGGAAATGCAGTGAGTCACAACTGGCAGAACACCATAAAATTGTCCTGCTTTGCTCATCCAGGTCCCTATTGAGAGATGAGCAGCAGCTGAGAGGAAACAATTGCACCAAAGTGTGGTGTTCTCTCTGTTGATGTCACTGGTGGGCTGAGGAGCAAGGATTCATACCCTCAGACGTGTACAGGATGATAAATGGTGACAATAATCCTACAGGAAGGGAAACATTTGAAGTGCCAGGCCTTGTCCTCCAAAACAGATGACACCAAATTCTTCTGGCTTGTGCAGCCGAGCTCCAAACACGAAAGAGAAATGAAGCATTTTGGAAAAGCATCTTGATTTCGTGTGGGAGCCACAGAGATGTCAAAGCACGACTGGGAGCAGTGGAGCTTTTTGTGGGCAGCTGACTTTACTGTGAGAGTGCCCAGAGCACTGAAGTGGTTCCCTCTGTGAGAGATTGCTGTGGGGGAGTCCCAAAAATGCATGGACAGGTGTCTCAGTGTTTTACACAGTGCAAAGTGTCAAGAGAGCTTATGCAGACACTCCTGGGGTTTGATTTCTGGTACCTGCCTCATGTCTCTTCCTGCTGTCCCTGTTCCTTTGGAAGGGAGATGAGAAACAATGGAATAACTGATAGCTCAGGACTGGATTAAAAGTCTGAATATTTTTGCAGGTAGGTGTGGTCTGTGTAGTACAATAAAGATCCCAAGTTCTGTCTTTAAATGCAGTGAGTCAGTGCAAAGCCAACCATTAGGCACTTCCCCTCTGAAACAGCTTTCATGCTCTCTATTCTGTAGTGATTCAGATCCATAAAACCCCAAGTTTATAAAAGTTTTATAGCAGAACTACAGCTCAATTGCTACAGTTCATATTTCTACATTGAATGTTGGGTGCAGACAGTAGTGGGAAACACATGGTAGCTTTTACAGGTGCAAAACACTATTCTGTGGCTGCTTTTATCACAGAAAGTTCATTTCAAGTTTTATTTTCTTTATTCTTGTACCTGAAGCCTATGAAATCTCTAATCTGTCAGCCTGTGTGATGTTCCACCCAGTGTTTCACACTGCTGTATCAAAGTTAGTAGCAGCATCTCTATCTACTGCCACAGACATCATTATTTATTTGCCCTGCGCTGCACTCAGAGGTCCCAGGTGCAATCAGAGCTATCACTGAGCCTGTACCTAATTTAAACTAAGCCAGTCTAACACCAGACAGGCACAGCACTGCCCCTGTGAACGTGTGCTCTCTGATCCTGGGAGCAGGCTCAAACCCAGCAGCCCTGCAGCACATTTCTGTCGTGGTTCACATCTTCCTTGCGTTTCAGATTGGGTGGGACCTTACAAAAGACAAATTTGACACCACTGAGAGGAAACATGCTGTGTCTCTTCTCTTTCCTTACGTGCCTGCTGCTCTTCCCAGAGCTGCTCAGACAGATGACTCTGGAGCACGGGCTGGAAGAAGAGAGAGACAAGAACTAAATCAGCTTGCAGGACCTGCTTGGAGCAGAGGCTGAGGATTTGTTGTCGCTGCTGCCTTGTGGCAGGGATGTGCTGAAGCATCCATAAGCTTTCCTCCTGGGAGATCTCTGGAGACAGCACAGTCTGGCCTCGGCAAAACGTCATTGTGTGTCTGGACATGGGAAGAACACATCTAATTTAGAGAGCACAAAAAGTGCAGTGTGTGTGGAGTGGTATGAGGCAACTTTCCCTGATGGTCTGGCCTGATCCTCCTGAGGGTCTTTAGGGAGATTGGTGGAGGTTTTCTGGGTGTGCAAGCTTTATAACAGGGTCAGCAGGAATGGAGAGGGTTCGAGGGGCCAGGAAAAAGCACTTGCTTGGATGTACTTTATCTATCATTTGACATAAATGAGGTAAAGACTGTGTACCTAATGGCAAAAGAAAAAAGAAAAAAAATAAAGAAAAAAAATAAAGAAAAAAACCCCAAAAGCTTGAATTGCATCCTTTAGATAAAGCTAGAACTATCCTTTGGAACTGGCATAAATCAGGAATAGCTTGGAAATCAGCAGTCCAAATCTTCAGCTATTACCAGCCTTCCTGGGGTTTAAATGAAGTCGGAAGAGCTCTGCTGGTTTACAGGAGCTGAGGAAACGTCCTGATGGAATCACACAAGCATGAATATACTGTAAGGCAAAAGAGAATTAGGCCCATTATTTTAAAAAAAGCAAAGCTTGATTAAGGATGTTCAGTATAGGGTGAGAAAAAAGAGCACTGTCACGCCTCACTAACTTTGCTGTTCTGCTGAAACATGACTACCAGGGAGGTATTACCGTGTCCTGGGATTTTCTTAAAAACCAATCAAGGCAGCGTGGTTTGGAGGAGGAGAGGGGGGAGCAGCACTTTTGTCAGTGCTAATTGCAGGCGTTAATAGCATCGAGAACTGCCTGGCACTCTGTGGAAGTTGGAAGCACAAGCGCACTTGGCTTTATGGGTGCAGACAGAGCGAGATAATTCCACTCGCAGGATGGAGAGGCAGGATCTGAGCTTGAGAGCAGACGCGCTGATCACTCCCAGTGCGATCACTCTGAGGTTCAAGAACCGCAGTGAGTCGAGGGGGAAGCTCAGAAGGCATTTCTTGAGATTGAAACATAATTAATGCAAATGCCTCCAAGGCTTGGTTCTCACTTTTGGGAAATGCAGAGCAAGAGCTTTATTATTTTTAAATGAATTGGATAAAACTTGAAGGCTAAGTCCTCGGCAGAGTTGCGTCAGCAGATATTTAACAGCAAACCACAATGTTGACGTTGCAAATTGGGCATGTGCTGGGTCTGGTCCTATAGAAAAAAACCAAAAAAACCCAAAAAACAAAAAAACAACGCACATAAAGAGCTGTGTAAGATTGCAGCCTGCTGGGCCTGGGGTGTGGACCTGACAGCAGCATCACTGCCACGAACAGGCAGAGACCCTTACAGGAGTCACTGAGGAGGGCTGGACCACAAAAATTCAGTGCGGGGTCACTGTTAGCACTTGTCAGAGGTACCAAACATATCCCACACCAGCACCTCACTTCAAAAGTCTTGGAGTAATTTTCTTAGTCATGCTCCTCATCAGAGAGCTTCACTGATTGACTTCACACCATCCAGAGTGCCGTGCTATCAGAGATGTTCGAGCAGTT
The DNA here is from genome assembly GCF_021018805.1 of Prinia subflava. Lineage (NCBI taxonomy): Eukaryota > Metazoa > Chordata > Aves > Passeriformes > Cisticolidae > Prinia > Prinia subflava. Next base: position 17,163,141 of record NC_086259.1, read on the forward strand.
GGAGCTGATTCCTTTTCTTTGTTTCTTTGATTTCTTTGTCTTTCTCTTCAGTGATGGTTCCCCCATAAATGTGCAAATGAGATCAGTGTAGAATCTGACCACTGACATTAGCAGGACCTCTACTTGAATTCCCTTTTTTAGCAGTGTAGTGCAAACAGATCAAACAGTCTTTTAGATTTGGTATTTTACGTTACTTAGCTCATCTTCTCTTGCTCTTGTTTCTATCAGATCATCTTTAATATTGAAAGGTTCTCCTACAATGCAGAAGTTTATTAGAGGCCACTGCCTCACGCACCCTCGCATCCACCTTCCCCCTCCTCTGACGCAGCTCCTCAGGCTTCCACATCCTGTCTCCCTTCATCATTTCTGGGTAGAGGAAATACAGTCAGAATATTCAGAATATCACAGGTCCCCGTCTCCGGGAAACCAGGCACGGCAGCTGCCAGGGATTTCAGCTAACACCACAGAGCTCCTGAAAAGTCAAGTGTCTTCAGGAGGGGCAGGCATCTGCTGCCATCCCCATATTTTTTTCCTCTCTGCTCAGATTAACTATCTCTGTCCCTCTGCACAATTTTGCTGGAGAGAAAGCAGGACTAAAGGTGTTTCTACGTTACCACTGTTTCGATGGGGAAAGAAAAAAAGAAAAAGGGCTTAATATAGCCTGAGAAACAAAGACAACAGCATGGGTAAGGAAGAAAGCACAGGTGTAATTTCTGGGCACAGTGAGAAGCCTTTTAAAAGCCCTTCAATGAGTAGTGTGTACATGTTTACCACCACTGCAGCTGACATATAGCCACAGGAGCCCTGCACTACAGGGATCAAATGAGAACTTGTGGAGGGCTATTGAACACCGGGAATTTTCACAGTAAGGCAGAACAGAATTATCCAGCACTAGGGGGTTCTCTAATTTTGGTACACTTGGAGAATAAAGCAGTGCCTTTGTCCAGGACTAATATTTGCTCTCCAATGGCCAAATCCATCCATTGCTTTTCTTAGCTGTGACCTGGGATATGTAGGCTAGCATTTGACATTTGGGCTGTTCAAGGAAATATGCAGAAATACTCACTCAAGGCTTGCTAGAAGACTTTTTTTTTTGATTCTATTTTGGTTGCTTTGCGTACCTAACTTCTCCTAACCGTCCCAGGGCTTACACTTCAGCATACATTTAAAAATGTAAATAGATTTTCAAGGCTAGCACTGAGCCTGAGGGAGTCTCCAGTGAGATAAACAACCGAGCTGGTGAAACCCTTGAAATGTTTGCTGGGGGAGAGAAGGAAAACCCTCCTGAGATGGCAGCGGCACCGGCCATGGCCGCGAGGCCTTTCTGCCTCACATTTCACCGTGTGATAGATATAGTGGGTTAATTCGTGTTTTTATGGATTGTAATATGTTAAAATCATGGTTTGGTAAATGTAATATAGAGTATAACCTAAATTCCAGCCACGGAATTGAGGAATTCCGAGGTAGGCACCACCCAGAAACCACCACTTAGGAGGCCACAATGAGATGATGAACTGGAGATGATGAGATTGGCATCAGAAAGGAGGACACATTAAAATAAGGGATCAGTTCTCCTCTCCTGGGCAGCAGAGCCATCAGAGCATCATCATCACCCCGATCTCCGGAGGAGAACGCCTCCCCATTCAAAAATTTCAGCTTTCATTCACCCACCGGAGGACTAAAATTGACACTTCTCCCTCCCAGAGGAGACCCCATTCAGCAGACCAAGGATGGCGATACATTCGAGTAACTATTCCAGGGAAACAAAGAACTGTGGGGCAATCTTATGCCAGGGGCGAAATAAAGTGTATAAAATCTGGACCCCAAACGGGGCCAATTCCTGAACTTTGGGGAACTCCAGTGCGATAGCGGCTGCGTCCCAGTTCACCCTTTGACAATCCCGGGTATATTGTCACCGTAACTCCGCTTGTTGGTTTTACAGGAATTCTGTAATTTGATTTTTAATAAACCAAACCATATTTTCCATTGGAATATTGGATTGGTGTTTATACCAACCGTGCTCGGTCACAAACACTGCCAGGCCACAGCTCTGCAGGCAGGCACAGATTTCAGGGAGGACAAGCCCGGTCACTCCTCCATCACCTGCATTTTGCACAGGTTGGGACTTTTTGCCCCGTGCCTTGTAGGGTTTCGTCCTGCGAGGGCCGGGGCTGCTGCCAGCCGTGCCATTGATTGGAAAGGCCGCGGAGAGATGCCTCACAAGATGATCCCATTTTTATGGCTGAAATTACACTATCTACAGCCATTAAGTACCTTTTTCTCCTCATTAAATTTTGATCGTTTCCTCTGATAAAATATGGCTTTGGAAGATTGCTGTTCCAGGTTCCAGCTTTTGCCTTGCTCCTGAGGCGAAGGTTTTGAAGGTGCAATCCTGCAAATTACTCCCCTAGTAAGGATTTTTATGCAAATCGTCCTGTTAACTTTACACAAGAAAGAGTTTGCTGGATCGTGCCATTATCCCTAGGCTTACAATGGAAACACAACTGACCTTTAGCTGTAATGAGCACCAGTAAAAAAAAAAAAGAAAAAAAAGTGACAAAATTGCCTGGATGTTAGCAAGCTGATACAAGCTGTGCCGTGTGCTGGTAGGGGACAGATCTTCGAGCAGGCTGAAGGAGTTAAATCATTTCACGGTGTTAGATAACAGCTAATTGACAGCAGATATAATGCATGTTGATAACCAAATGTAATTCAGCAGCTAAGAATGAAAGAGCCCAAATATCTGCTAAACCAAGCTGTATGGGAGTTATTAGAGGAATGTTCCCAAAGCTTGCAGCTGCAGCAAAAAAACCCAAACCAAACAAAAATCCCCCCAAACCCCCCCCTCAAAACTCCCAAAAATCTAACAAAAAACAAAAAGACTAAAAACTAAAACAACCCTAAAACTGTGCTATAATACAAAAGAAAAAGGAGTCAAAGCAGATGGTGCAGCTGGTGTGGAAGGTGCCAGTGCAATTGCACCTCCAGAGTGAGCTGTTGAGTGCCCAGGGTGCAGCAGGTGATGAGAAATGGAGCTGAGCATTTGTGGCACTGGCCTCGTGGGATTACAGGCAGGATGGACTCCGTGGGTGAAGTTGTACATCAGAACAGGACAGAAAGATTTCTGATACTTTACTAAATTCAGTTCAGCTCTCCAGAGCCTTTGGGGCAGGTTACCAGCACTGGAGAAAAAGGTTCAGGGTACAAGTGTGTTGTCACACCAATGGATCTTGGCCCAGACCTTGACATCATCTGCCCCTTGGTGCTTTTCCTCCCCTCTTAGCCCAGGGAAAAGGCTCAACATCTCCCAGTCCACAGCACTGAATGAGCAGTGCCCCTGCCAGCAGCTGCCTCTCCCCTCACATAACCCGGCATTGGTGTTATTAATGCAAACATTTGCCATCACTCTGCAGCTATAGCAGGCACAGATCAGCACCACCATGGCCATTGCAACACCTCCCTTTGCTTCATTTCCACTTCATTTCTCCTCTCTGCTTGTGCCTGCCCATGACTCCATTCCATTACTCATCCAGGGTCTCTTCATTTCCCTTGCTGTTCTCTCCCTTCCTTCCCTCATCTCCTTGTCCTTTGTCACCCCATTGCACAAGTGGCTTTTATTTTCTTCATTCCCTTGCTTTTGCCTTTTCTCTCTTCTCTCTTTCCTTCCACTCTCTGATGGTATTTTTGATGCCTTCCCCTTGCCTCTCTTTTATTGCCCAGCTGCATTGCCTATTGTATTACTTGCCATTATCTGCAAATATATTTTGATATATTTCCCCCCTTTTTCAAGCCTGGATTTTTGTTCCCTTAGAGGCACCAGAAGACACTAAGGGTTAGAGAGGGGAACTGAAAAGCATTCCAGTAGTTTTCCATCAGCCTGTGTATAAAGCACTTCTTTTTCCACTTGATGAGAAAGCAGTAATCAGGTTCCCCCTGCACCGAGCTCTTTTACACAAAGAGCTTGCTGCAAAAAGAAACCAAATAGATTTCTACCTGGCCTGCCCCTTATCTCTGCCTCCAAGCCTGGTGAACCCAGAGCCTTTTTGGTTGCTGTGGCTGCTGCTGCCACCCAAAGCACACACAAGGTCGAGGGCCACGAGCCTCATCCCGGCTTGGTGGTGCAGGTCACGGATTGTGGATTGAGCCCTGCAATTTATTTCCCACCTGGAGAATTTAAAGCCTTGGCCCAATAGCAGGGAGAGGAGATCTCTAACTCTGCAGCAGCTGAAATGGTGTCAAAATGGAAGGTAAAGGGAGAAATTCTACAGTGCTAAAAGGAGGCTTTGATCCTCAGATTAAACATCCCCCGGTCCCTTATGTTCCCACCCTCCTACCTGTAACCACAGCACTGAAAAATGCTGATATGTGTGCAGAGGGAGGTTCTGCTCTAAGGTGGCGTGGACTGAAATGCAGGTTTCAATCTGTTAAATACAACGTGCTCCCCTCCTCAGCTCTGTCTCTACCAGAAAAATCCAGAGCAACCCCCAGGGACCACTTGCTGCTCCCCCCAGGCGAGTTCCCAGCTCTCCTTCCCTCCTGCAGCAGCAGCCAGGGGCCCTTCCCTGCACCACAGGGCTCCTGATTTGAGGGGGCTGGCTCTCCCAGAGCCCACCAGATTTGCCACAGAGCAGCTTTTCCCACAGATGAGGGGCTGGGAACAGAGGCTGCCCTGGTCCAGGTCCTTCCAGTCCCTATAACAACGGGGTTGGAGTTCCAGGAGTGCCCAGTTTCCCCTTGGACCACCCCACACTGGGGAGGTGCAGGGGCTGTGGTGCCCCCAGAGAGCCGGGCACTGCATCAGTGCCCTAAGCATTTCTGCAAGTTCAGAAGAAGATGAAACAAAATACAATCCTGAAATTATGCCTAATAAAGCAAAGGGAAAATGAGAACATACAGCCAGAAGGTGAAAGGCCCATTATAACAAATTTGGTCTCCTGTTTTTCTTTAAAATATAATTTCAGTCAAATGGATCTTATTTGCACGGTTGCAATTGTCACTCCATCTCTTTTCTGCAGCCACACAATACTTTTATCTCTGATGAGAAAATTCTGTAACTGCCCTTGTCTCATTCTCTGCCTCCTCTACAGACCTCTGCTTTCTAGCCCAACACCAAATAAAATAAAATAAAATAAATATGAGTCCCTCATCTAAGGCTCAGTACCACAGGTTTAACGTTGACAATGTGCTTTGTCACTTTGGCTCTGGAAAAGGCTTACAAAAGCTTTATTAACAGGCTCATTAGCACGGCCTGATTTACTTCTGCAGACTTTACTCTTTTACTAGTTTCCAGGAGCATCAGCATCAGTTGCAGGGCTAATGAATTCACTCAGATTTGCATGCTAATGAAACTCCCATGACTCTCTGTGCTCCCGACTTCAAATCGATCTTTGCTGTTGCTTGAGGAATATTAATAGAAATAAAAGTAAAGGGGAGCACCAGGCATTGCAGTTGGGCTTGCTGTAATCCAAGGCTGCTGTGCAATTCACATTTCATACATTACACTGTTTCAGTTCTCTTTTCTTTCATGCCTTATTGACTTTAGCTGTACAGGAGACAGACAGAACCTTTAGGAAATTCCTGGAACAGGGGTTGGCCAGGGACTCAAGGGGATATTTAGGGAAATCGTACTTGAGCTCTCAGTGAATGGGTCGGTCACCAGGAAGTGCTGCCTTGCACCAGTGCAGTTCCAGGTATTTTTCCTCAAAATTATGGATCCCATTTCTCTTTGACAGAAAGAGAAAACCTTCTGACCTCAGTTTCCTCCTGCCTGCCTGTGCAGTGCATCACACAAAAATGGGGTGAGGGAGCTCCCCTTAACCAGACCTGAACTCCCTTAAGGGTGAGGGGCCTGATCCTGGGGAGCTCTTGCTGGGGAATGGAGCCATGAAGGGAGCAGAGACATCTCCAGTGACAGCACAACACCCTTCCCTGCTAGGATCAATGAGGGGATCAGTACCCAATTTATTCTTCACGTTCTGGAAACCATTGGGCACCATTTCCCCAGAGGTATCAATTCATTGCACTGCAGCTGCCAATAGAGAAATGAATATATTTATATCATCCTGGAGCATGATGATTGCCATTTCACAGGCTGAAAATCGGCTTGTCCGAATGCCTTCTGAGCAGGGACTGCTTTGTTTTGGGCTGTTGTGAGAAAAGCAAAAGGGATTTGGAAGTGCAAGGAATGAGTCAGAGCCCCCAAATCCTCTGGTAGGTCTGTAGGAAGCCTTCCCCACGGGATCTCACTACCAGACCCAACCAAAACAAACAGCTCAGCCCTGCGCCTCTGTTAATTGGAGACGTTACTCTCTCACTCCCGCTTCAATTTTAGCAATGATGAATGCTGGTAGTTGACTGAAGCCCTAGAAAGAAATCCCATTGTGCAATCATGTTTTTACAAGAATATTTTTGGCTTCTGAAAGTGCACTTAACACATCCAAATTAATGGAAAAGAGGATTCTTCACTGAGCAGCCTCCCGTGCCTGCTCTTCTTAATTTGATACAATAGCAGAGCGTACATTGAGATTAAAATGCTCTTTTGGATGCTCAATGGCAAGAAATTATTCAGCAAAAAACCAGGGCACCATTTTCGTGATATCTCTTGTGAGTGAGGATAATCAAAGAGCTCCATTTTCCTTGCTGCAAAAATAACACAATTCCTGTACACTTCTTTTCTCTCTTTTTTTTTCCCCAAACAGAAGTAAAGAAAATTAAATAAAATGTAAAGCAAGCTGTGGACTAATTACCCTTTTCTGAATGAATTCATATTGTAAAATAGCCTATTGAATGCATAATGAGCATCATTACCACCAAGAGGAGGAGAGCAGAGCGGTCATCCCGTCATTATCAGCGCTTATTTCGGGAGCAGAGCTGTGCCAAGGTGAAGTGGATGCTTTGTGCCCTGGACACTGAGAAAACAAGCCAAGCTGAGAGCCTCAAACTTCTCTTTATATCCAGGAGCACCTCGCCCTGCCTCCAGCTGTCCTCTGCGGGCTTGGAAGGCCTCAGATGCTGGTTGCAGCTGGACACGTGTGTTTGGGGTTGGCAGCTCTTCCAGCAGCTTCTCAGCTGGAGACAAAGGGCTGGGCTCTGTCTTCTGCTGTGGGAGCTTTGAAGGGGTAACGTGGGTCAGGGCACTCATCAGGGTGGATGGGACAATTCCCATCCATGGCCTGGGCAGCTTTATTCTGTATTTATAACAGCGTTTCCTGCAAAGTGGAATGATTTCCTGGGAGAGGCTCAGCCCCTTTTCCTGCCTGAGCTCCAAACTGGGCAGCTCCCACAGGCTGGCAGTGACTGCCTCACCTTTCAGCAGGGCCCCCCTCTGCCCCACACACATGGGCTGCTGCCCCTGATCTCACTGCAGACCTAGGGGGCTGCAGGAAAAATTCACATTTGCCCTCCCTTCCCATCTTTCCATCCAAATGGATGCCAGGCACTAAGCACATGTACTGCACTTTCACAGAGATGAAAATACTCAGAGAGACTAAAATACTGCTCCTAAGTTAGGAATGTTCCTGAGTGGTGTTCCCAGCATATTTTCCCTGCTTTCAAGTGCTTCCAAGTCTGGGTGGCACTGGTACAGCTGAGGTGATGGCCCTGGGGGACAGCTGCTCCCTGTGTCCTCCTCCCAGTCCCACCCTGGCTTCAGCAGATCTGCTTCATGCTCCAAGCCTAAGAGGTCATTTGTAGCAGTTTGGCCTGGATCAACCTGAATGAGAACATCCAATCAAACCCTAATTGTGACAAATTATATTAGCCTGGATGTCGTGCAAGTTGCATTGCAGCAACTTAATTCGTGCTGTGCATGGGAGGGCAGGAGAGGCTGAAGGGGCTCCTTGCACACACAGGGAGACGTGTGGGAGGGCTGAGCTGCCCCCTCCGCCCTGCTACTCCTCCCGCCACCACCCTTCCATCCCAAAGTGCTTATGTGCTGCCCTAGATGCTGCTCAGGGTGCTGGAGGAATTAAGCAGGTTGGTCCCACCCCGTGGAACTCACAGCTCAAAGTGCTGAGGAGAAGAGCATCTGGCTTGTGACACAGGAAAATGTTAAAGCAAGGTGCAAGAAAGAGGAATGTGATGGGATTGTGTGTCCCTGCCCTTCTATTCCCCATTCCTGCAAGGAAGATTCACTGGACCTTCAAATGGCTTTTCTCTAGTGCAAAACATGACAGTGAAAGGAGGAAAAAAGAAAAAAAAAAACAAAAGAAAGGAGAGGAAAGAAAAACTAAAATTAATTTCCCTACATGACATATTTTAAAGGGCACTGTCAATTTGCTTTATAATTACATTTCTAAATCACTGGAAGATTACACTGAAAGGTGAACTTTACAAAACCTGAATATTTTTATTATTTTTTTCTTTAAATTAAAAACCTTTTTGGGGATTTAAATACAATCCTTCTGTGCTGTAAGCCCGTGTAACAGCAACAGCAAGGAAATGGATAGGATATGCTATCCTTGTTCCTGCTCATTTGTACCTCTCATTTCCCACTAAGGCTACTAAACCTCATGGGATTTAGCAGCTCCTTCCCTAAGGATGAGCAGCATGGTTAAGCACAAGTGCTCAGGTCTCCCCAAATTTTGACACTGCCCTCATTCCTCAGGATCGTGAGAAAGGGCTTGAAGTGTTAATGTTTGAGGCAAGAGGTTTATTTTGCTATCCAGTTTTTGAGCCCTTCCAGATATACCCATTTCATGCCTTCAGGCTTTTCCCTGCAATGAGAAAAGCTCAAGGTGTCTTAGCTGAGAGCTGAGCTTCTCACCTTATCAAATTGCTCCAGGTCTGAGAGAGAAACCAGGCGTCAAGAGAATCAGCACAGAGATCTCCAGCTCTGCCTTTGGGGAAAAATTTGTTCTGGAAAGGCTGGAATGAGCCAGAGGGATGTGATCCTGCATGGGTGGGCACCATCCAGGTGCCCCCAGCTTAAATTCCACCTCCTTTGCAGCACTCTGTGAAAATAAAGCAGATCTTGGCTAAATTTGTTCTGTAGCCACTCTGAGGAAACTCGTGAAAGGCACTGGGTTAAGCAGAGAGGTGATTTAAAAGTGCCCTGGCTAAAGCACATTAAATTTTAAAATCACCACTCCACGCTGACATGGGGTTGTTTTCACCCGAGCTCCTTTTGCTGCGGGATGAAATCTGGTTTAACTGATTAACTTTCCCACCTGAGCTAACTCCCTGCCTCCTCCTAACAAGGTACAAAAATAAAACACAAAGCAGCTCGATGTGGTGGTGGATGTAGGAAATGATGGAGCTCCCCGTGCTCATCCACTACAGGAATCTATATTAGGTTTTTCAAAGTCTTACAAGCACAATGAGCTAATGCAGTCTCTCAGTGCAGGTGAGATTTATTTCTCTCTTTCTCTAATATATATGGGCCCAGATTCTCTGCTTGTTTAATCCATTGCTTTACATGGATTTACAGCAGATATTGGCATTTGATCTATGACTGGGCTTGGTCTTTTGGCTGTAGCTTGAGTGAAGGAATAAAGTTCAGAGGACAAATTAATAGAGAGAAAAATTAGCTTTTCATGTATTGAAGACAACAAAATTGCAGTCTGCCATCAAATAATCATCTAAATAAATAACCTTGAGAAAACCAATTACTTACATAGGAGGAAGCTATTGGCAGAGGTGTGAGTATCCTCCTGCTGCACCAGACTGAAAAGCCAATATTTATGTATAAAATGGAAATCTGGTTACTGAAACAGCGTTGCAATTCACCCATTGTAATTAAAAAAATAACAACCACGCTTCAGGATAATCCTTCAGGTAATCAAAAGCTGGATCAGCAGCAGGTGCTGGTACTGGGCTGTGCCCTTGCTGGCAGGGACAAAGCTCTGCCTGCCAAAGGGAATAAAATGCAATGAAATGGCTGATGGGGTTGTGGAGCCCAAAGGGGCATGAGGCAATAACCTGGAGAATAAGGAGACAAAAAAACCCCCAAAGTAATCCTCTACCTGCAGCAGGGCTCCTCACGTAATCTATTCAAATATCTGTGTGTATACAGCCCATTTGAAAGGGTTACATTGGAAATTTAGGCTTTATGGCTCTGAAAGACAAGGAACATCAAATGATTTTTGCTTCTAATATGAGCACGTTAGTGATTTTAACAGCATTTGGTGTACTGAAACAAGAGAAGGCCTGGAATAATAAGCAACAGTTCAAAGATTTGTCTAAATATGTTTGGCAGTTCCCCCGCCCTTTGCCTCGTGGTGTGAACATCCCACAATTGAGACCATACCCTGTAAATTACCACCCTCTGTGGGGTTCTCACGTCAAATTACTCCAAATAAGCAAGGCCAAATGCTCTCAACTTAGCCAGAGATAATCAACTAATGCAAAGCAATTTCCAGCAGTTCTATTTTGCTGCTTCAGGCTCTTCAAAAGACAAACAAAGCCACACAGAAAATTGGCACGGGGAGGAATAAGAATTGTCACCTCCTGCTTGTTGGTGCTGGACCAGCTTTCGTGTGTGTTCCTAATTATTCGGATTAGCAGTGTTGGATATCCAGCCCCTTCTGGGAGTCAGCAGCAGCAGGATGGGGCTCAGAGAGCCCTGCCCTGGACATGGTGTTGGAGGCAGTGTGGATGAGATCTTTCTCATTAGCCAGGCAATCCATCTCCTGATAGAAAGCTGCAGGAATCAGTTTCTCTTCCAGGCCTTTTTAATTATGCTCAAACACAAGTGCACCAGTCAGACAAAGAGGTTGCTTTACCTGCTGAAATTTCAGCTCGTGGCACTCTCTCCTTAAGGCATTGTGTTTGCTGTCTGCATTGACTTTCAATTTACAGTAGCTGTTTCTTCTTGTAGCACAAGACAACAAATTTCACCGTGTATTCAGAAACTCAGTGCAGTATAGATGAAATTCCATAATTTACATAATCAACTCCTGAGCTGAAAGTTCTGGGTTTGGACATATCCCTGAAATAGAAAGAGTTTTGCTTTTTTCTTGTGTTTTGGAAGGCATGACCCATCGTTTTGCACAAAACTGTATAATTCTGCCTTGCTATTTTCAGTATACCCCATTATCAGTCAAACTAATAGGCCTGGAGAATGAAACCCCCAAAAGAAATCCACCACATTAGGGAAATAAATACAGTTAATGATGATAATTAAGTCACTGGGGATAATTGAGAGATTATCCAATTACTATCTATAATTCTTTGGCTTGCAAATAAGATAGGAGCATGTAGAGCTAATCCATTCTAGCAATAATAATAATAATTTAAAAATTAGTAGGGGTAAAAAGCACAAAAAGCCCCCAACCCACAAATTATTAGATTTTTTCACAACTGGAGGTATGTTGTCAGTTTAATTGCTTAGTTGGAGAGTTTTTCTAGTCTGGAGTAGGTTTTTTAGGCAGCTGTTGCCACACTGGTCTCCTGAGGAGGGGGAGATATTCTGGGTCAGGACTGAATTCCCTGATGCAATTCCTGATTCCCTGGATTCCCTGCTGTCCCCTAGATCCAGACTGAGATGGACACATGTGCTCCTAGCAAAGGTCTTACAGTAACTACAAGTGAAGTGATCCAAAACAAGAAGAGATGGGATCAGTCCGGGGTTGTGCTCTGGGTTCTGGTGGTAAATTTAGGACAGAAGCTTTGTTCCAGCAGGCTCTGCCCTACAAAGAGCCCCTCGGGTCCCCCGTGGGCTGCAGTGCCACTCTTTTGTGTTGGTTTTGCAGACATGCAGTCACGCTGTCACAGAGCTAAGGAGAGGTGGCTGACCCCCCTGACCAGGTCAGCTGCTAAGGGAGGGTTTGGTCCCAAATATTTCTCAGTCTCGGGCACCCTGTGTCACAGTGGCTCGAGTTTTCTAATTTAGCAAGTGGATTAGGGACAAGAGCCAAACCCCAGGAAAACACAGCAGCACACTGGGTAAGTTTGTGGACTCAGGGATAGGCACCATTTTTAGGAGGTAGCAGCCACATTTTTGTTCCCTCTTCCATGCATTTGTAGGGCCTTGCTTGGCACAGGTAATTTAAGGAGATCTAAATATGGCCCCCAGCAAGTCAATTAAGGATGTGTTTAATTTTAACGTGTGCATAGTTCCTTTGGATCCCATCCATGGAAATCAATGGCAAGGCTGCTGGTGGTTTGATTGGCTTCGGATCAGAGCCAGCAATTTTGATTGTAGAGATCGAATGCTTGAAATTAATTATATGACTAATGCTTCACTGGATTAGGGAATCAATTAATGGAAGTGGGGTGCTTGTTAGCAGATTTCCATTAACTTTCATGCAGATTTTTTTTCCTAAACACAAACTGCATATTCATTGCCCTTGAATGCATTTAGGTAAGTTGGAAAAATAATGAGATGGTTGAAATAACCAGAATTTTCTAATGAAGCTGCTGAAAGGAGTGTGGGACTCTGTACTGGGAATTAAATCCTTGCACTGAAAGACCTTGTGCCGAGTCCTCCTACCAAACAGGTAAGTACCAGAAAGCTCTTCCAATCCTATTTATGCCAGAAGCTCTTCAGTCTGGGACTCACAGACCTGGAAGGTGATCGTCTTCATAAGCCAATGAAAAGGATCAGAAATGAGGTAGCAAAGTACAGCCCTTTCTCCACACATCTTTTCTCATCCTTGAGTAGCTGCTGGAGGTGAAAGCATCCTTCAGCACTTCAACTCCTGCTTAACACAGGCAGCTCTAGCTATGAGAACATCCTTGCTCCCACCCCTATCCCCAGTAAAACCTCATTTCATGCTCAAAGTTCCCTTTGGACTCTGACAAACACCCCCAAGTCAGGTTCTGGCAGGTGAGCACCCTCTGCTGAGGCCCAGGAGCTGCTGTAGGAAGGGGTGGCTCCCCAGGAAGGTCCCAGCCCGCCCAGCTAGCACAGGCTTGGGTGGGCTGCACTTCACAGCACGATGGTTTTATTCCATGGCCACAAACTGAGCCTGGGCTCTGGAGAAATTCTACTCCTAATGGACCCCCAGAGCCCTGGTCCCAGTGCTGCCCCAGTCCTGGAGCCAAGGAATGGGAGCTGCCTCAGGGCTGTCCATGCGTGCACAGGCAGCTCCTCCATCTGAGCAGCGTATGAAGCCACAGAATGTTTCTGTAAATATTGTTTCACACTTGAGTGAACAAAGCATGCTTTTATCTGAGGGAGAGCGCAGGGTGTAAATTACATTTTAATTGAGGAATTGGAAATATCAGCTTTTGCTTTTTGTGTGTGTGGTTTTTTTTTTTCCTTTTATTTATTTTTTTCTTTTTCTGTTGGATTGTTAGTAGGAATAGCTCTGGTTGAAGTTGCCTGCAATGAGCCCACTCCCATTTCTGCAGATTTCTCCGCTTTCCTTCCAGCTTGGCTTGCCTGGATTCTGCCCCTCCTTGCTGGTGAGGCTGTCTCCAGGCCTGTGAGCGTTCCCAAGCCTTGCTCACTCACAGTTTGGCACTGTGCCCCTGCAGTGTTGGCAGCTGAGGACGGCTGGTCTGGCACCCCCGTGCCCTGCTGCCCCTGCCCTCCTCACTGCTAGGCAGGAACGGGGGAGGCTGTCAGTCTGCTGAGACCCCACTGTGCTGCTCAGGCATGCAAATCAGAAAAGAGGCTCCTTGGAGGCACGAAGTGTTTTGTGCAATCTGAGTGTGATTCCCCCTCCCCCAGAGAGCTGGCACTGCACCCACTGCGGGCTCACAGGAGCATCCCTCAGGTCTGACACCCGAGGGCTGCCAGCCATCCCAGCCCTGGTGCAGAGGTCCTTTCTCCCCACACTAAAATACCACTGAGGAGCTGCAGTTGCAGCTGGGAGCACAAAGATAATTTAGGTTGGAAAAGACCTGAGATCACCAATTCCAACCATTAAGGCAGCACTGCCAAACCCACGTCCCCAGGCACCACGTCTACAAGTCTTGAATCCCTCCAGGGTATTAACTCCACCACTCTCCTGGGCAGCCTTTGCCAGTGCTTGATCACCCTTTCAGTGCTAATATCCAGTTTAACCTCCCCTGGTGCAACTTGAGGCCTTTTGCTCTCGGCCTATTGCTTGGAAGATGCTGACCCCTATTTTGCTACAACCTCCTTTCAGGTCAATGTAGAGAGCACTGGAGAGAGGTCTCCCCTGAACCTCCTTTTCTCCAAGCTGAGCAGCCCCAGCTCCCTCAGCTGCTTCTCAAAGGACTTGTTCTCCAGTCTCTTCACTGCCCTTCTTGCCTTTCATTGCCCACCTTAAGACTTTGTTCATCTTCTCAGGTCTTTGCATTGTCCCCACCTCTCACAGGTCACTGCTGTGCCCCAAAGAACCACCATTCACCCAAGGCTTGCCAGGAGTGTGGGGTCCTGTAGGATCTCTCTTTTTCCTGCTGCTGGAAACAGCCAATAGTTCATAGCCCAGGCAGAAAGCATCCTGGTTTCTGGAGTCTCAGAAATCCCACAGAAGCTCTCGTTTAGGAAGGGAAATGGAACACAACCTCATTCCTCAGGGCAGCCAGTGAGCCGCCAAGAACAGGAGTTAGACATGGACAAACAGGAGGGAAAGGCAGGAAAGGCAGCAGAGGACGGAGCCAGCTGTGCTAAATCTCTGCTTCTGGCGGGCAGCTTCTGCTGGAAGGGCTGGAGAGAGCTCAGGCTGGAGGGGAAGAGCTGCATCTCCCTGCTGGGAGAATGAGCGGGAGCATGAAGCACTTCCAGCTGGGAGCTCAGAACCGAAATTGCAGATTGCACCCTCGCTGCTCAGGGGGGTGAGTCAAGCCCATTAGCCAGCTAATCCTCACAACAGGCTTTTGTGAGGCTACTGTTTCCTTCTGGGGAAACGCATGATCTACTGATTACACAGCAGCCCAACATGCCAAATGTGTGCTTGAAACCAGTAAACAATAAATATTTAATTAGCTGGTCATTTTGACAATAACAACAGGCAACAATTAAACCGGCTTTTGATTTCCCCTTCATTTAGTTGTCAGTCTTGTATAGACAAAGTTAAATTCCAACTCTTGCCTTGACCACAGCCTTCAATAAGGCTTTTAAGAGAATATTTAGGTTTGATCTGAGCTTTTGATTTCTGGCTCTGATTTCTCCCGCCTTTGCACCAGTTGTGGGCATGACTCAAATACCATTAATTTAATGTGGGCTGAATGTGAAACTTAGAAGCTTATTCTTTCTAGCCTAACAGTGCCAGCCAATATTTCAGAGAGCAGTCACACTTGGAAATACAGTGATGATTCAACCTGAAACCCCTGATCTCCTCCGCTGCCATCAGGACTTTGCTACCTCACAGGTCCGTGCACACCTGATGTTTCCCCACAGACACCTTCTTCCATCACCATCTCTCTGCGTGTTCTTCTTTACTCCTCCACTGCTGTTTGTCTGCAGACCTTCTGCTCAGCCCCAAAGATTCTTGTTGCCAATGGGGAGACAAATTTCTAAATGGAGAGGGGAAGAAGAGAGCTATTTTCCAGGACCAAATGAAATTTTCCCAACACCTGCGTTTACTTCCACAGCTTCTGGCTCATCTTGCCACGCTTTATCTTTGTGCTTTATCTTTGCGTGAATCACCAAATTTTTCAGGTGAAAGGTCACTTTGGCAGGTTTTCTGGGGAAGCCTTGGTCTGGAAACCAAACTATCCTTATTTATCAAACCTCTCCCATCCCGTGTTAAGCACCTAGATCCAGAGCAGATGCTTGGCAGTGTGGGGGGACGTTGAGGTGAGACCTTCTGCCACTGACAATGCTGCATCTACCCTCAGACCTTAGGCAGGGCTTCTCCCACACAGCTGCCAGCCAGGATGTGCAGTTATGACTGGGAGCCAAACATGGATTTTGTCTGGTTGAATTCAGAGCACCAGACTGCAAACGAGGAGCCCTGGCTGTAATCACAGTTCTCCTGCTGATGGTCTCTGACTGCAGACAAGTTACTTCATATCTGTTCCCTTTTCTGTCCTTCCTGGGTTGTCTGAATGAAGGTGAGATCTTTACAGCACGTTAATGTCACCCTAATGTACCCAAAGGACATCTAACATTGTTTGGGACATGGAAGCATTATTTTAAGGACTGGCATAGATATCAGGCTTATAAATATTTGCCCTTTTTGCTTATTTCCCTTTCACCACCACAATGTAACCTCCTGCACAAGGTCTCCATGTAATGCCAATCCTTTGATTCAACAGTCTTAGCAGTCTTGATAGATTTTGTTGAATATCAAAGTTGGTTCCAATTTAATTTTGCCTTTGTTGAGAAATGGAAACAGAGCCCTCAGTCCCCCCATGAAACACAGGTAACATCCTTCAAAATAAATGGATTTAATTATAAAAGTCAGCTTTAGATCAAGCCTACTCTGTTTAGACCTACTAATCAGAGAGTATTTACAGAGTCACAAGAACCCGATAAAACATGTGCACAGTTTAAAATATCCCATTGTAATGCATTGTAAACCTTAATTTAAAATAAGACAGCTTAAAAGCTTTATGGATTTGACTGATGATACACCCTCTGTATTGATGGCTGAACCCAGCACGCTGTTATTCCTGCTTTCTCTTGCTAACAACAAAGTTCAGAATGATAATATATTTTATAAAAAGCTTTACTATTACGCTGCTGCGAAAGTGACTTTAAATAACGATAATAGGCCTGAACCACAACTTCACACAGAAACAGCTCTGGAGAAGATGGATTTCCATGCAGCAGCCATGGAGGCAGCACAGGGATAATGCACCAGCTCTCCAAGATATTAGAACGTGAGCATCCCACAAGGAAAAGGTGAAAAGCGTTTTGGAATCTGAGTGGACCAAACCCTCCTTTCTCTAGGAATGAGCAGGGCTGGAGGGAGCTCAGAGGTGTGTGACTCTCAGCAGGGTCACATCCCAGGAGACCAAGCACTCTGAGATCCCTGCTAGCAGCACTGAGCCTTCTCTCCACAAAGAGTTCCTCCTCTGTGGGGGGAAGAGCAAAGCCAGCAGTCTGCTTTAATAATGCAGAATTAATTCATTAATTGATTTTCCTCTGCTAAACCTGGTGTTGAGATGGGATATAGCAGAGCCAGCAGAGCAGCAGTTTGTTCACATGAGGTGCTGCATCCCTGTCCGTGGGGAGGAAGCTGGGTCTGAAAAAGAACCTGCAGAGCCTTTGTTCCTCCTTCTCTCAGAGCTCCTCCTTCGCTCTTTGTGGTGTGGGATGGGTGGGATTTGGCTGACCTTGGATGGGAAGCCCCACTTTGATTTGTGCTAATTCCTGCACCTTTGAGATCCAAACTGCTTTGAGATCATCTGAAGAGAGCTTGGGGAAACCAGGAAATCATTAGCTTCTAGCAAGAAACTCTGTCCAGATCCCACAAATACATGAAATATGCACAAAGAAGAGCAGGAAGCTCACAGCTTCCAAAGGCAAGAGCTTTCCTAGAGTCTGACCCCAATTGTGGGTAAGACCATGGGGTGTTCTTTAGCCAAGCAAGCACAGGGTTATCTTCTCACATCTGAGACACTCCTGTGCAAAACTGAGGGGCAGCTAATCACATTCAATTAGAGATAATTACACCAGGAGCAAAAATTCACCCTGTGCACTAACCGGGTTAAAAAAAAGCTGCCATGGAGCACTGACAGAAAAAGCATTTTTACATATAAAAACTGGCATGATTTATTCAAGCAGTGAGGAATGGGGAATCTCAGATTTGGAAATGACACAGGTTACAGGTGGTGTGAATTAATGTAATGGTTCTACAAGGCAATAAGTTGAAAAGTTGACCATCACTGTTAAAATACTGTTCAAAGACTTAAATTAAACAAAAGAAGAGTCTACATTCAAAAATACTTGTTCCAAGCTTTGCATGAAATACTGTCCAGCAATAAAATGTCATATGCAGCCTTCTGAACAGCCAACAATTTTAAATTCTATCTTCATTCTTACATTTACTGTGGATCAAATTTATGCCTGTTATGTTATCACCAGAAAATACAATGTGCAGCAAAAACTACATTATGTCAACAGCAGCTCAAATTGTGAGGCAACCTTCACAGGGGGACTTCCCAAACCCATCCGTTAAGAAATTAATTGGTTATCTTTACAGACCATATAATTAACATTTCTGTGTCTTTACACTTGTAAAGCAAGCATTTGTGTTCAAATTTACCTTGCAAACTCCATAATTATAATTCTTATGTGTGAGAAAGCTGTAGTTGGTGGTTTCAGTGTCTGGCACAGTTTTAGAAGTGAGAATTTATGATCTCATGAACTTCCTCATTGTAACCCAGATTCCTCGCTCGAAATGAAGTCAAAACAATTCAGCACTGTAAAACTGTGCAGTTTTATGTATGTTATTAGGGGTGTATTTTGTGGCAGTAATAACAAGATTGAGGTTGAAATGAATCTCCATTTCCTGTTACATATACACACAGATACAATGAAATGCTGATTTTTTAAAGCAATGAACACACACACACAGGCATGCACAAACAGCTGGGAGACAACCAACATAAAAACTGTATTTGTGTGCAGGAAAGAGGATTGACAAAGACCCCCCACTCTTCCCTGGAAAATAGAAGATTTGAGGTTGGAACAAAGGGGACCAAAAATCTTACCTCCTTCATTCAGGAGAGATGCTGTGTTAGAGAAAAATGTGTAGAAAGGCAGTGAAGGAAGCACCAGCAGCTGCTGGGATGTGGTTAAACCCAAGAGAGAAGAAGGCTCTGAGGACATTTACTGGGCTGAATGTCATCAGAGAAATGCCAAGTTTCTTGCTCCTGCTGTGGGTTTGGTGTTGGGTAAATATTCTGTATTTCCAGGTTAAAACCTGCACCCTTTGCTCCTTGTAGGGTCTTCAAGATCTAAAGTGTGGACAGAAGCAGCCAAGACCTTTGGTAGGCACCAAAGTGATTTTATGCACATTTCAGAAGTGTGATTATTATCATTGCTGGGCTGAAAATGCTCCAGGCAGTTCGTGGAACAGAGGACAACCCTCCTGTCCCGACAAACTTGCAATCAGAGGTGCCAACTTTGCAATTTTGTGTACACAGGGATGGCAGTGGGAGCACAGAGGTGCTGCCGCAGCTGTGGGACCCCAGGGAGATGTGACCCCCAAGGGTGGGGAGGAGGCTGCAGGGATGAGAAAGGCTCAGCAGGACCCTTGTATGGAAATCTGGCCCCTTCAGCAGTCAGTAAAAATTTCTGTCAGAGTCTCTTCTGGTATTAAAATTTATGAATTTGGGAGACAGGCAAGATGAGTGAGATGGGAATTTATGACTTAAGTTTTTGATTTTACATATGTATGCAGACTCTGGGAAAGCTGTACTGCTGATTTTTAACTCTTCCTCAAATGGACATTAAATATTTCAGTATCAGTAGTTCATCATTATCTTCCATCTTAAGAGAAGTGCTGTTACCACCTTTTGCACAAGTGTTCCTTACTGAGCCATGCAGTTTGGGGAAGATTTTCCTTTTTTCTTCCTTGCCTTTTGTCCTTTCATTTATGAATCCTGACAGTTTTAGGGTTTGCTCCACTTCTCCAAGTTCACCTCCATCTGCTGTCCCAAGACACAGCACATTTAGAAAATTGATCATTATCAAGTGGGGTTTTCCCCTCTTTCCTGGTGGAGAATAGAAAGCAATTTTTCAGGTCTCAGCTCCATCTCTGTAGGCATCTCTAGATCACTTCATTTTCCTGGTTTCAAAGGGCCACTTGACAAAAGTTAATTAGAGTATTGCTGTCTGGGATGGGGAGGCCCACTGGGAGATGGTGGAAGCATCTCATTTCTCACAGCACTTCAGCCAGAAAGCTTCCCAATGTGACTTTTATTATTAATAAACTCACCATACAATAATTATAGCACACCATACAAAAATTATGCCTTTTAAAAGCAGCACAGATTCAATTCCTGTGTCGTCAAGCCTCCTGCATCACTCTGTACACAACTTTCACCGTGCCCCAAATGCTCAGCCTGGAGGTGTAGCACACACAGAATTACCACCAGTGTCAATAATAATAAAGACAGCAATAAATAGAGATGTGAGTCCAGTGCAAACACTTGCTCATGCTGGGGCAGCCTGGTGTGCTCCTGCACACTCAGCTTTGTAACACATTAGCTCTTAATTTGGTAAACAAAGAGGACTGGGAGAGGAAACAGGACTGGTTCCCTGTCTCACACATTTTGTGGATTTTCCTGTATTTACTCCTTCCCCACCCACTGTTCAAACTGACCTACGAGCTGACTGATCAGGAGAACAGGGAAATAAACTCCAGCCCCAAAATCTTAACAAAACAGTATGGGAACAATTCAGAACTGTCCGAATAAATAAACCCCTGATGCTGGCATATATTATGTGGCCATTTTCCCTGGTGAATTTTTAAATAAAGGGACACAGCTCCATCTCCCAGGCTGGCCCCACGTGCCACTGAACAAAGCAGAACCCTTCCTGACACCAAGTTCCTGATAAACAACTTACATTTGTCACTAAATAGATGCACCTTATTATGCATGCTTAGCAATTCATTCAGATGAGGAACAGCAGGCTGGATGACAGTCTCTCCTGGTGACAGGTCTGGGTGTTATGAATATCACAGCCCTGACTTCACTAAAGCTCCAGGACCTCATCTGCAGCTCCAAAGCTTGATCAGGACCCGCAGCCTTGGGGCTCTGCCATGCACGGAGGAAGGGCTGCACATCTGCAGTGTCTTTAGAGCTGATGATCTCACCCTTGCTGTGCCCTGGCTCCTCTCTCTGCCTCTTGGCCATGCAAGAGGTCTCCATGTGGAGAAGAAGCCGGACTTAATCTTATCTTGCACGGCTCAAATCCGTGCCCTTCGTGATCCCTGTCTTTCAGAGGAGCAGTATTTAGCTCCCTGAGCCAGCAATCTGCTTGGCTGTAGAGTTCATCAGGAGCACAAATAGGGCCTCAGTCCAGAGGAGAATATTTTGCAGAGGCAGCTAAAATTAGGATCTGACCCTGAGAGTGTGTTTGCAGACATCTGGATACAATGCACAGCAGAACCACTTGTGTGGATCACCAGCATAATTGCAATAAATAATTCAAGAAACAGCAAATGATGCTGAAAGTGAAGCCTCCAGCTTTGCAACCAGCTGATGGCACTGTGGCCTGCAGAGGGGACACCTGCCAGGGAGGGGTTTGGGGCTGGGGGCACTGGAGGTCCCCACGGGACTGGCAGTGCCCAAAGGGGGCTGCAGGTGACAGCCAGTCCCACTGACAGCCTGGCTTCAGCCTGGGAATTTGTGCTTGCTGTCCTTGGGTCCAGGTGGGTTCCTCAGCTCCCTTCAAACCCACAGCTTTCCCCAAACTGAGGAACAGCTGAAAACTGCAGGGAGGCTGCAGAGCTTTGCAGGATTGCAGCACATGGGACGGGGAGGTGCAGGAAGGTTTGTGTGTGGTTCTCTGTGCACAGCCTGGGTGGGTGTTTGGAAATATTAAATCTGCTAAACTTGATGCCAGACAGGAATTTTCCCTCAGTTTGGCCATTACTCTTTTCTCTGGCAATCAGGACCTTGGCCTGGAAAATATGTGATAACTCACAGATACAAGGTGTAAACACAGAGGGAGTGGAGAGGATAATTCCTCTCTGTACAGGTGACACTCTGCCATACATCACAAACCCTGACACTTCAGCACCAGCAGCCTGTGGTCTGGTAGAGGGGCTTGTCTTCACTCCTGGTTAAAAAGCAAATCTGGACACAGGGCTGTGAGGAAGAGAATCCCTCTGGAAATGTAAGACCTTCAGTCATGTGAGTGGAGCAGCAGTATCTCTTGCTTGCTTAGAATTGAAGCTAACAGGAAGTTCTTGTTTAATTAGCTTAGGAAAAAAGAGATAAAGCAGGTCAGATGGCACTACAGCAGGCAGAGATGGCACTGCTGGAATAAAC
Source organism: Prinia subflava (assembly GCF_021018805.1). Lineage (NCBI taxonomy): Eukaryota > Metazoa > Chordata > Aves > Passeriformes > Cisticolidae > Prinia > Prinia subflava. The sequence goes on from NC_086259.1 coordinate 17,184,948, forward strand.
ATCCAACAAAGCTCATCTGATCTCCCCCAGCCAACACAGCCACCTTCCATCTGGGAGAGTTTATTAAAAGATATCTTGGGGACACCCCTTTTCCATCTCCATACCTGTGGCAGAGAGATCTCACCTTTGTAACGAAGCATGAGCTGAATCCAACACCCCAAACTCTGCCCTTTTTAGATGATTAACACATTAACATAAAGTTATTTCTCCCACTGATGCATTACTATCTTATTTTCATGAAAGTCGGTAATTGTGGTTCGCTCCTAGGTGCACTCGAAATTCTGACTCATATCTGAATTACAGTTTTGCAAAGGCTCTTCATACATATAATGGGCAAAACCAAATCTGCCTCCTCCCTCCCCCGCCTCACAACTTAGACAATTAAAAACCTATAAACAAAATGTGGCAGGTGAAGCCCATTTGCAGTGAAGTGTAATTATACCCAGAATAATGAGCATATGCAGAAGATTTCTTCTTGAACCGGTGCCTACCTTTTGTGAGGCTCTGAGTCACGCTGGCATCACTTTCCTCACTGTATATATTTTTTTTTTAGTTATTACTACTGCTGTTAGGCAATGTAGCTGTGGAAAGAAGGTTAGGTTTTATTTTGCATCCCCTGTTATCACCAGCGCCATCGTCAGCTAATCTGCTCCCGGCAATGACCTACTTCAGGAAGCAGCAGGAAAGCTGGGTATTCTCAGATCTCGAGTTGAGTTGGAAATCTCCTATTTGCCTTGTAAAAGGATGTCATTCCACCCACAAACCATTGAGAGACACTAGAAATGGGAGCTCATAGTGTTTATAGAATTCCTTCTTCGCGCCTGGAAGAGAAAGGAAGCACAGATAGCTCAAAAGACCAGAAACTTTGATTAAATGTAATTTTCCCCCTACCTAGAAAAAAAAAATTACAGTACAAATACATAAAACATCCAATAAATTTGCTCTTAGTGTCCTAACCCTTCTCCTCAAGCTCCTTAACTCATTCCAGCATCTATGATCTTCTCCTGCAGAGCTCCCTATGTTATGACACTTCCTCCACGAAAACATAGAGGGGATGTAGTGGCAATTTCAGCAAAGGGATCACGGAGGAGCAGCAGACAGGAATATTACTGATCAATGGCAGAAAGATTAAAGGTAGTAACATCCTTATGGCACTGTGCTGAGCAATGAGTGAGAAGATCAAAGGGATTATGAAGCGCAAAGAGAGAGCTTGTGGCTATTAAACTGACAAAAAAAGAAATCCTGTGGGAAATAGGAACAAAACTCTTAGCAAAAGACAAGGATCAGATTTTCTTGTTTCACTGAAGTGAAGGTGTTGGAGGGACAGGTGTCAGGGGTTTCTAACAGTGCTGATCCTTGAAGGGCAAAGGGATGAAGATCCTGGAGGAAATGTCACTGGAATTGGACAGAACCTCTCCAGACACTGGAACACAGAAGCCTCCACCAGGAGCACAGCCCAGGTCAGGATGCAGAGATATTTTAATGCTGAAATCATATTTTATGCCTCTAGATCTGACCTGTCTAAGAATGAGCAAACCAGCATCTACCTAAATTTGAGTTTTTTTGCTGAAGAGGATTTAGCAGATTTAATATTGAACATATTTTAAGTGTTTTCATGGATAACTTCAAGCAAGAAGAACGTGTGAGCTGGATTATGAATCTTCTTATACCCTTTTACAGCATTTATAATTAACTCTAAGTCTATTTTTTTTTTGTGCTACTGGGATGCAGTCATGCTCTAATCTTCTAATTAATAAATGGCTCAATAAATCATGAGATCTTTTGTCCATGGAGAAACTTACACATACTGTCAGAAATATTACACTCTAAAATGGATAGTAGGCAACCAACCATATTTTTACCCTTCTGCACTCTTTTTTTTTTTTAATTTACATTTAATTTGAAAATGTTTAACGACAAAATTAGTCAAAGAAATTACCCAGTGAGGGCTAGTTATTGTGCCAGTTATTATCTCTGTGAGAACTCTCATTGGCACCCAAGGGCTTTGGTGAGGCAAAGTCCAGCTGTACCTTATGCAGTGACAAGGACATCCCTTGGCTCGTGTCTTAGGCCACTGCTTCATTCACACAATGTGTTTCTGGAGAAAAAACCTGGTCCAATGCACAGAACAGTGGGGAAAATCCTGCAGGTGTGGGCTTGGCCCTCACCCTGTGCTGTGAGCATCCTGCTCCGCCTGGGCCTTCTTTTTGTCCTTGATTTTTTCATCCCTTACTCACTTAAACAGAAAGCTCTCTCAGCCATGGGCCTTCTCTCACTCTGTGCTTGCAATGCTCTCTTTACTGGAACATGAAATCAAAGAGTGAGAAAACTTGTCACAGGTCAGCAGTGACTGGACTTTGTCCTTCATCAGCCAGGCCTGCCTCTTGTCACCTCCCCAGGCCCGCTCCCTTCCCCCAGAGCAAGGCTAGAGCAGACATTTGTCACTCTGTTTTTGGCTGTCACACCCTGAGCAAGCTCCTTTGGCTGTTCTCTGGGAGGGAACAGGGGATCCTTATCTTCACTTTCTGAGTGGGGATGTGAAAGCAGAGACAGACAGGGTGAGAGTTTGCAGCTACAAACAGGCACCCCGCATTTATCCAGGCACGGGCTGGGAGGTGACAGGGGTGTCTGGGTGGGTGTGAAACGCTTCAGCCTTCAGCAGCTGAAGAGGAGGGTGCCCTGCTCGCTGCCCTCCCTCCCGAATTTCTGCTCTCGTGGCACAGGATGTGGGGAAGCACAGCCTCAATCAAACCCCAGTGGTTTGAGCCACCTCACAAAGATCAGAACTGTGACAAGGCCCTGAGAAAAGCAGATCCTTGCAGGAGATGCACTACAGGAGCTCCCTACTGAAGGGCTCCTGTCTTCATCTCTTAACAGCCACTGCCAAAGCAGATTCCATGAACCTCAAGCTCTCCCCACGTGGTGTTTCCTTATATTTTATCATCCCCAAAAAGAAAAGTTCTTTATTATGAACTACACATACCGACTAGTCTGTATCCCAGCAGTGCCTGAGAGCTGCAGCCCACTGTGACTCCTGAGGGAAGATGTCCCAGTGTCTCTGGAGATGTTAGGGTGCACAAGGCAAAGCAAAATAACCCACTTCTGTGGTGGAAAATAAAAAGTCTCTCTGAAAAATTTGCTGTGTTGAGGAAATGATAGCACTGCATTTAAGACAGCCCCTAAATGTCAAGGGAGCATCAATAATTCTCTTTATTTACAATAGTAGAAGACACAGCCTCCTGTATATGAGTTGACAGGAAAAGAAAAGGGGAATGTGCAACTGCTTCTGTTTGAAATCTTAATTATTCCAGTAATCTTTCAAATACAGTTCATCAGCTGGATATAAACACCATCCTAGCTGAAAGCATAGGTGTGAAAAGGGAAAAAATCCCATTATCAAGCAATCTGCAGCTCTGAAGTCAACAGCTTCCTGCACCAGCAGATTTCTAACTGTTGTTTGTGACTGGTGCTGGCAGTAGGGTAGGAAAGTAAATGAGTTCCTAATGCAGGATGTAAGATATTCATTAAAGACCAGGTAGAAGAACATTAATTTACCTTTTAAAACATATTAGGAGACAAATAAGGCAATGAATTCATTAGTATGCATGCATTGCTTCAGCTGATCGGGTCAGACAAGCTCAGCTGTGCCTCCTAATGCCTGCACTGCAAAACACTGCTGATAGTATTAACATTTTAATAATAATTGTAGTCATATTTACTGATAGGCAAAGGCAGGATGTGATTTACTCTAGCAGAAATCTTGGATGGGTTTTCTATCTAGCTTGTTCACGGGTTCACACCACATCTATGAATAATGCACTTAACTCCTCTTGCTGACTATAGCCAGCAGCAAAACACGTAAAACAACAACAACAACCTGTTTGAAAAACAGCCTGAAAACATCCTAAAAACAACCCAGGGAGTCTGAACGAGTCAATATTGCAAACATCCTGCGCTAACTGGGAGAGCAGCTGAAAAGAGGTGAATAAAAAAAGGGGACACACTCTTCTCTTTGGTGTATACAAGAAGTAAATAAACTCTGTTCCATCCCAGATAAAAATGGGTACATTTGCTGTCATTTATATTTTACAGCAACCCTCCCTTAAAGCTTCAGTTCCTTCAGCTGAGATTCTTGTTGAGACCCTTCCCTTGGCCACAGAGTCACCGTGTGCAGTGATAAATCACTGCCTTGAAAGCTGAATTACATTCTTCTTTGGGGTCTCCAAACACGGGTGAGATCTTCCTTCATGTGCTGGCCCAACCAGAGTCAGTGCAAAAATAAAAACAACCCTTGAGCACTCTTTGATCTGGGTCTTGTCATGCCCAAGCTGGGTCCTATGTCAGAAAAACTGCTGTGGGAAGGGCTGGGTAGTAATTGCCTGAAGTTACTTTAAAGTGAAGTTACCTGCTGAGATTAAGCAAGAAAATGCAACAATATCTGCATATATTTATTCTGAAAAGCATAATCAGGGGAGGTGAGGAGTTTAAGGAGTGCGATCCCAGTCCACTGAGCCTGAGCACACGGAATATGAGTTCTCAAAGAAGCTGCTTCAAAGGCAAAATGAGAAGGTAGAGACATCAGTGTGAACCAGACAATACAGGGGAAGCAGGGCTTAGCAGCTATAATTCATTAAGTGCATTTTTGCACGGATTTCGGAGGTAGCAGCTCACAACCACACAGGGCAGCCCCTCCAAGGCAGAGGATGCAGCTGTCTCCGTGGCTGGCTGCTCCCAGGCTCTCCCTGGTCTAGCAGCCACTCTTACACATCATTAAGAGATAAATTCCCCACGGGGGCTGGCCTCATCAGCATGGCAAGCAGCCCTCTTGCTCTGCACCGCTGAAGGCTGGAGAATTCCCACACCGCCTCCATCTGAAACACCACGGCTTTTAAAGGCTGCTCTGGGATGTTCATGAGCAAAATGACACATCCAGAGAGGGTCACATCAAGGATTTCTGATGCTGAGAGCAGCCTGGATGCCAGGTGAAAGCACAGTCCAGCCCACCCAGAGCTGGCTCATTGGGGATTTATCATAAATGTTTGTGGGGTGCTCAGAGGGAGCCCTGAAGATATGAGTTTTAATTGAAAAGGGATTGCAGGGGATATAAACCAGCCTAAATGTCAGGGCACTGTTGCTTCCCCTAAAGGTCAGAATGAGCATACTGAAACCACAAGTCTGAAAATGATACCTCTGACAGTGCTGTTCCAGCCATCTATGGGTACAGAGCAATACTCATCTATTCCAGCTTGGAAACTGGCAGGGAAGGATGGGAGAACTGGACAGAGCTCTTTGGATGCAGCTGCAATAAAAGAGTCTTCTGATGCCTTCCAAAGGCACAGCCCAAGTTATTACAACAGCATTAATTTACCATTAGGGCTTGCCGGAATCAGAGGGGAAGATTTTGATTTTTAAAAACAGAGTCAAAGGAAGGCAAGAGTGAAAAAAAAAATGTATTCAGCCCTTTTAAAGTCTGACCTAAAAAGCCTTGCAGTGTAAAATATGCACTAAAAAATTTATGTCAGGTTTCTATGGTTATACCTATGTAGAGGTGTGATACAGAGCAAGCTCAACCTTGCTCCTGCTGGCCTTACACGCCGTGGAACTCAAAGAGCTCTTCCCAGTGGAAGAGCAAAGCCTGGCTGGAGCCAGCAGGGACGGCTGTGCTGGCTGTGTGGATGAGAGGAACAGCCACAGGTCTCTGCCCTCTGCCCCAGCAAGGCTTTCCTGGCATGGGGAGGGAGCTCAGGGCATCTGTCCTGCTCCCCAGCACCTCTCGGGGTGGGGTGGTTCTGTGCATTCCCTCCCCTACAGCAGCTCCTGATCCTGCAGGTCTGTGCTGACCTCATGAACCTGCTGGTACAGGCTTGGCTCCAAAAGGGATTGAGGGGTTACAAGTCCCTGTTCCTGGCCAGGGCAGTCCCAGGGACATCCACATCCTGCCTGCAGCAGGTCAGAGTGGGGCAGCATCCCTGTGAAAAGGATGGGTTCACAGGGTGGAGCTCGAACAGAGGCAAGAAACTTTCTTTGCTTTATACCAGGAGAAAATGCCAGCCCCGCCCCCCATCCAAGATAAAGGATTCAGCTCTCCAGAACAACAAATGCTGGTTAAAAATGGAAACAAAAATCTGATTCAGCTCCCACCCATGCAAAGAAAACCCCAAAAACCAACCAGGTTAGATACCCAGTGTTGATGAGTGATTCACGTGTCAAGCAGTGTAACGGAGGAGCCTCTGTGAGTGTTCCTCTTGGTTTCTAAGGAGCCAGCTGTTATTTATGCAGTCTATTTACACGTTCTCTTGGCTCTTCATGCAGAGGAATTACTTTATGGTGTCAGCTCCCTCTCTTTATTTCCCCCTTACAAGTGCATGCACAACAGAAAGAGAAGGCAGGACAAAGATGTTTGAAAGAACCACGTGTGGGTATGTTTTAAAGACAAAAGGTATTTCAGGTTGTCAGTATGAAATTGTCAGAGAACATAAATTACCACTGTCTATGCTCTTCTCCTTCCTAAGAGGATTGTGCTAATTAAACAAGAAGAGATTATCAAACTTTGTCTACAGCTGATAAAATCCAACTACAAATTAAAATGCATGTTAAAGCTAATCCATCACAAACTGAAAAATTAAGCTAGTGCATTTGTAATGTTTTCAGCATCATTTGTCCTTCAGACAGTGCCCAAATACTAAAATTTGGTTGAGTTTAATGTTTTGCACTTATGTAGAGATTTAGAATTGTACATTCCATGCAGTTTTCTAAGTGCTCATCTTCTTTGCATGTTTAAGATTGTGTCAGTAATTTGCATTCCCTTTTACAAATGGAAAAGTAAAAAAGAAGGGAAAATGTAAGCAACTGGATTAAAATAAACTTTTGCCTCCTTCCAGTGCCAATAAGTTTGAAAAAGTTTCCTCTTGTTTTTACATACCTCTGATGAGTCACGGCAGCAGAAATGCCAAAATGCCACCAAAGAAAGGCTTTTCCCTTTTTATTATTGGAACAAGAAAGAACAAAAAGTTCTAGAAGTTCAGAGGGAGACACATTCTCCTGGGTCCCAGCCTTGCTTGCACGTATGGGCCTGAGTCACTGTGGCTGTGATTAACCAGATCAAAATGAGGGAGTTGGTCCACAGTGGCACACCCAAGCCCCAGCACTGCTGAAATTAGAATTTAAACCTTGAGGGTACTAAATCAAAGCACCCAATCTCCAGATATCCATCTGATCCTTGATAACTAAAGGGCATTTTCCTCCTGGATCAAGTCCACTACAGTCCAGAACAGTGAGTGTGACAATAGCTAAAGGGTGAAGGAACAGATCTGAATAGAAAAGATAACCAGGAGGCTGTGGAGGCTGGAAGAAAAATTACAGCTCTCAGCCACAGGACCCGAGGCCTGTTCCTTGGTTTGCTGCCTGCTGGGACCAGTCATGTTGTGTTTTTCCTTCTAGTTTTTTTCTCGGTCTGATCACTTGACATTTCAGACCCCTTTTGAGAAGGGGCTTTGCTCAAGTTTGGTGATAACACTTAATGTAGAAGTGGCCTTCAGAACCTCTGATGATTGAAGTGATAATTGTACAGTGAATAAAAAATAAAAGATATGTGGTGTCTTCATAATAACAATCTTGTACCTTCTAAAGTAACTTTAAATGTCTTAGTCATTGCTAACGTATTTATTATGTCAATTTTTGTTCTAGTTTTGAAGGATATCATGACTGATGGAGTCAAGATTCTGAAAAGCACAGGCTTCTCCTCCTAAGCAGAGCACACACAAAGCAAATTCCCTGCAAAACCCAGTCTTGAGAGAAAAATAGGAGAGTACACATGAAATGCTTTCGCCCACAAGTCACCCTATTTATTTTCCAGATGACATTTGAGCACCGCTTTTATATTTGCCCTCCTCTCATCTCCTTGGCTGGACACGCACACTGTGGCCAAATCCAGGTGGGAAACCAGCCAGAGAGGTGTCTTCATTCTGCAGCTCTCCTCACCTCTGTCTCCAAGCCCTCAGACACTCCCACAGCTTCCTAAAAGCAGCAGCAGATCCTTTCATCCACCAAACGTGCCTGTGCCCTGAGAGCTGGGTCTGGATTCACAGAATCCTTTGTACACCACCACCATCCATCCCACATCCCAGGGATTGCCTGGTTCCCCCTGCAAAGGGAGCCAACCCCTCCAGCCTCTCCGTGCTGGTTGTGTGCCCACATGGGCTGTGGTGGCCCAGCAAAGCAAAATGTGGATTACACTGGCTGGGGATGTCTTGTCCCAAAAACTCGTGTCCCTCAGGTCGGTTGTTGGTTAAGACCCTCTCCAGCCTCTCCTGCCTTGTTCTCCAGGCAGAAACTGGGACCTGCTTGTCGGGGAGAAGAATAATTGCAGCCTCTGGCTTTGCTTTAATTTAAGGTGGAGTTAATTCCTCCTGGTTCAAGGCGTTGGAATAACAAATTCCACGTGTCCCTGCGATTGCTTTGCCTTTGTGCTGTGATTTGTGCCGAGTAGGGTCCACTTAGACTGGAAAACACAAGGGTAGTATTTATTTAACTGATTATGCTGCATTCTTGTCTTATGAATCACTCTCCACAGATGGTACTTATGCCATGTCCTACTTTCTCATTTGACAAACGACTGCTCTAAGACTCCCTTATATTGGCTCTTGCTCGAATGTAACTGCATTGAATGCAACGGATTTATTTTTTATTTATATCGGTGTCAACAAAGCTGGACACGGGGCCTTTAAAAGTAAAAAAGTGCCCCAAATACCTGTAAAATTCAATATGGCACATTCATTATTTATAAAATGACTGTTTCTGTTGCAGAACATTATTGATATTGTTATTTTGTGAGCTTTCCTTGTGTACAACTGATATGTACAACTGTACTTAGTCAATACTGCTTGAGATTAATAAGACTGGTAGAAGGTTTTTCAATCAATATATTCACTCCAAAGAATATGCAACTGTGTGTATGGGGGAATTGATTCTGTTTTCATAGAGATGTAAATAAAAACAATTCTTAGAAGCAAAAGGAATAGTAAAAGTGGGAAATGAGAAGGCCATTTGTGATGTAAAGATTAACATACATTTTAAATACGACTTCGTGGCACTTTGGAGACCATTTTGGGATTACAGTAATTTTATATTCAGTAAAAAGCAGCTTTCAAATATAGAGCCACAAATTACTTCTAGTGAGGAAAAAAAAGCAAAAAAGCTCTTTTTTGCCCCCCCCTCCCTATTGCCAAGGGGTTTGTCAGCTTACTCTTGCCAATCCTTACTAAAGAGAGTCTGGTTGCATGAATAGTACTGCCAGAAGTCGAAATCAGCAAGAATGAGCTGTCTAAAGGCTCATGTATGAAAACCAGCCTACAGAGTTCAAGGAATAATTTCTTATTGCAGGAGCCTTTCTATTCTCTGAGGGAGGAAAAAAAGGAGCAACCACCCTGCAGCCCAGGGAGAGATGAGAAGGGCTTTGGCCCTTCCGTGCGTTACCCTTGCAGGCTCTGTATGATGAAAGGAGTGTGAAAACCTGAGATCTAGCAACTTCCTTCTTCTTTTTTTTTTCCTTCCTCCCCTTGGTGATTTCCTTCACTCATCCTGCTCCTCTTACAGTTCATGGCTTCAGGACTGGTTCTTTGACTAAAGCAAGATCCCCTAACTAAGCCCCAAACAGCTGCTGAGTTCCTCTGTCCCAGCACAGAGGCAAACCCGGGCACTGCCCGTGAGGCACTTTTTAAAATTAATTCATGTACATCACCACCACTCACCTCTCTTTCCTAAGCCACCCAGGGAGCCTGTTCTCACCTCAGGGAACAAGAGGGGATTCAAACCCCACAGGTGTCCCATGGCTTTAGGGATGTCCTGGCTCCCTCCCTGCAGCCACGGCGTTCTGGGCAGCTTTTGCAAGCCAATAAATTTGGCTTTACACAGCTTGGGAAAAGGAAGGCATTAAGCAAAACAGAAAGTATTGCTGAGCAATTGAGTTGATTACACTTGTCCTTGGATGGAGAATGATCCGTGCTGGGGGAGGTGCCATCCCTGGAGGCCCTGTGAGGTGCTTGTGCTGGACACTGAAAGGAATTGACAACCTCATGGCATTTCATACTGGATGTTATTGCTGTCCTGGCCAAACTGAAATTTGGGTAATTGTATCCTGCCCACCTCTGCTGCTGCTTTACTTTCAATCAGATGTAATATTCTTCATATCCTGTCCAAAACTACTGTGTGCTGCAAAAATAGCTGCTTCATTTTTGCACTGAAGTGACTGGTTTTCAGCTGTGGTTAGGACTCCTTGCAGATGTAAGAAGTAAATAAATTGGACTTCTGGAGAGAAAACTTTGGTGCATGCTGTATTCTCTTTTCACATCCACTGTAATGCCTGATCTTCACGCATTAACCCCAGACCTTTCCAGCTATTTTCTACCCAGTGCCCAGAAATGCAGAATCACTCAGGACCTTTCCTGCTTGGCACCGTGCGAATCTGCAGTGACAGTCCCAGCTGGGAAGAGTTTGCAGCCTGAATACCTAAGACAGTTCAGATAAAACATAAGCCCAGAAAAGCAGAGAGACTTAGCCAAGGTCACCCATGTCTCTGTGGGGACTTTGCCTGCTGGTCAAGTTCCTGATACAACAGAACAAAATCTCCCTTCAGCGTCTCCTCTGTCCTCTTCTCCTTCTTGGTCAGTATCTTTCTAAGTTGAACTGGGTTTTGCCTTTTAGTGATTTTCAATTCTCTCTTGCCTTCCTCAGACAAAAGCATGAAGTCACTGAGGTGTGTTTTTTTACCTACTGGATGCACTTTTAGAGCAGATGTCGCTGGAGTTGGGTGCGCAGAGCAGCTGCTTTAACAACGCTGCTGGTTAAAGTTGGATTGCTCCGAATCCACTCTCTGTTTGCAACCAGCCCCTTTGCTAGGGGTTAAGGCTGCAGCTCATGTAGCAACAACCCAAATAGCCTTGGAAGTCCCTCTGGGGGCGGGATGCCATCTGGAATTTGCTTTGCTCCTTGCTGCGGGCGTGCCTGGTGGGATGGAGCAGGGAGGGAGACCAGAGCCCCTGCCCAAAGCGCCTTCAACACAAGGAAACATCACAAACCAGAGGCACAAGGTTCCAGGGCTCCCAAAGCTGATGTGATAGATCTCTCTGCCTTGTCTCCTTTCCTTTTTCTCTCTCTTTTCCCCCCTCAGTCTGAAGAGGTGGCTTAAAGCTACTGAGCCTCCCAGCAGCAGAGTGGTCTGCATTGTCAGGATGGAGTGGACGGTGAGATGGTGAGGGGAAAAGAAAAGGAAAATCCTTACAAGCAAGAGTCTGAAAATTTGATAAAGCTTCTGCAGAGCTCAGTGAGAGCTTTGCCTGACTCAAGGCTAAACAAGAAACTCAACACCTGGCTCATTAAGAGTGGTGAACAGTTCAGATTGAGCTTTTGACTCCAATAAGGCCTTTTGCTGTATGCCTCAGACACCAGCACTCAGGCAAGGATTGGATGGGACAGTGCAGCATAAGCTCCACTTTTAGGGCTGAAAGATTGTTATTACTATCACCATCACCATCATCAGCACCATCATCATCATCATCTCATTATTATAATTATTATCGTTGTTATAACTATTATTATATTTCAGTGGAAATAGTCACAGCTGAATTCATATATATGCTAATGTCTTGCTGAATCAGAACCTGTGAAAACAAAGAAGACAAACCTGATGGGCAGTCAGGATGAACAATTAAACACTGAGCTGGCCCCAGTTAGCAAACGGGAGAGCAGAGTTTGCTGTAACTGCTCCAGACAGGAACTGGGCTGGAGGGGAGGAATCACAGGCTTGAGGATCTGTCCCAGAAACTGTTCTGAGACCATTTTTTGATACAGATGCATTTCAACAAACCTGCAGACAATCCCTAGGCAAGCAGACAAGTAAAATTACCACTCTAAAACCTGCTGGCTGCAGCACAGCCATAGACCAACCCTAACTCTGCTATAACCATCCTGCAATGACTGGTGTTCAAAATAAATTGTCATCTCCTTTCTCCAGACACTCTTACTATTTCTGGGCATGAAAAGGAAATGGATGTTTTATTTCATGTGCTACTCATGGAAGTGAAATGCTCTTATATGTGCTATACTCCCTGCCTGAGGAGTAATGGTGAAATACAACTTGCATTCTTAAACCTGGTCTATATTTGAATTTTTGCTAGCCCAGCTCTGACACATAGGAATGTGAAAAAAAAAAAAGGGAAAAAAAAATCACACCCTCTAACTAACGTAAGAGCAGTGTACAAAAATCCTCATCTATCTTTTGCCAAAATCACTTTGAAACCTGGTTTAATTTATCAGTAAAGAATTTTCTTTTTTTTTTAAATTACAATCTATTTCTTGCTAGGGAAGATTGCTCAGTCGGTGCTGGCTCCATAAATATGGATCTGAACATAAACTTAAATTTTGAAATAGTCAGTAGCTCTTAGAATTATTAGACCCAACATCTGCTAAATGCCAGGCTGTTTTTCACCAGAGGAGCAGAGGGGTTGGCTCCTATTGACCAAATGCCAAGGTGGGGTGAAGTGCACCTGGTGGTCAAACACACCCCTGGATGTCTCGAGTTTTTTTCCTTTTCTCTCCAGTTTTCATCATTTTGCTGTTGGTCATTGCAGGTTCCACATTCCTGGCTTTGCCACCTCCTCCTTGCTATTGCTTTCCTCAGAATCTCAACTTTCCTGCCCCGTCTCCATCCCATCTGCAGAACCCCAAATTGTGGTTTATACCTTTTATATCTGGACTTCTGAATCCAGCCAGAGCCCAGCACACAGGGAGGTGCTGTGGTCTGGGTTTTCCTGCAGGTTTTCCCTGCACTGCTGCCGTGGTTTGCTGGGAAAAACTCAAGTTGCTCCATGTGGGCTGTGCTGAGAGAAGAACTTGTCACCCTGTGTGTCACAGCCCCTGGAGCAGCCTGGCACTGCTGCTGGGGGAATGCTGGCAAGCACTGAGGCAAAAAACCCAATGTAATTGGAAAAATTAGCATGATCACCAGACAGGAGAACATCCCCTTGTGTTTCCTTCAGAGAGTCCACAGCTTCTTTAGCACCACGCAGGGTGTGCAGGCAGGAGGGAGCTGCTCTCTGCTGTCTGGTTCCAGCTGCAGAGGCTCTGGCTGGACACAGGGGTTCAGCAGGGACACGTCTGCCTGCCCTCACCATGAGAAAGGCCCCCCAAAGCTCACAGTCAGCTCACTGGTGCACCACTGTGCTGCAGAAAGTTTGTGCTTTCTGGGTAAAAGTGCTAAAAATAGCCTCCTCTTTAATACGAGCCTCAGAGCATGGATATTGCTTTTGGCATTTTGTTCTCTGCTGGAGGAACTCTAGCAAGGAGAAGTTTCCCACGGTCTGTTCCTTCAATTCTCTTTACACATAACACAGCAGTGACACCAGAACAGTCTAAAGCAAGAGACAGGAAAACATTTCAGTTCTGCAGCTCTTTTTTTTTTTTCCCCACTGGTTCTCCTGGGCTGAGGTATTACACTTCACATGGTGCTGCATGTGAGACAGACCCTTCTTAGAGAGGATGACAGCAGCTGCAATATCCATGGGAAGGAGAAGGGGAAGGTTGCTCTGAAAGGTGCCTCCAGCTGTACTTTAGAGATAGAAGCGAAGTGTTGGAGCCACAAGTAGGTTTTGTCTTGAGTTCTCATCTCAGGCTAGACTGTGTCTAGTGGGTATCAATGCCTGGCAGTCTCAGATGCAGAAATAGCATTTCAAGTAGGACAGCCTAGAAAAAACTCAAAGAATCTGCCTTTATTTTAAAAAATTTCAGCTCTCCAAGGCCTCACCACTTGAAACTTGGATACAATTGGTCATATCCAGCAGAAGGCACCAGTGAGGGGTGAACCTGGGCAGCTGGAGATGGAGGAGCTGCAGTTATCCTTCCGTGTGAGGAGTGAATCAAACCCTCTGAGCCTTTCATTTATTGCTGCTGTGATCAAATGGAGCAGGGGGGCCATGGACCTGCTCTGCTCTTGTGGTTTAACCATCCCCATCACCCACTGCAGACACCCCATCCCAGAGGAGGACCCTGCAGTGCAGCAGCTGGATTTTCAAAGGGAGGGTCACACAGCAGCAAGGCTGGAGGGGACAAGAATTGGTGCCCTCCTCCATTTTACACAGAAGAAAAAACAGAAAGAAGCTCGTTCCCTTCCATATTTTCACTAAAGTTCAATTTTCTAGAGGGGAAATCTCCTGATCTTCCTTTGTCTCTGGACGAATTATCTTAATAAATAAATTATCTGACACAGATTCATAAAATAGATAAAACATTTTGTTTAGTGAATAGATAAAATCACAAAGTAAGGAAACAACAAGAATAAAGCCATGCAAGAGCAACACAAACACTTTCAGGGAGAAAATGATCAAACAGGGTTCCCAAGGGATTTTAAAGGCCATGTTCTGCTTTGAATGCACACATTTTACCAGCAAAATGTTAACACTTTCCATTTTCACAGCATGAAGAAGCCAAAGGTCTGGTTAAATTTCTACTCAAATATGAATTCTAAAGATAAAGACCTACCCCTATTAAATACTCCCATGAACACGCTCACATGCATGCAGACACTGAAGAGTCTCCAGCCTTTCTAGAACTTTCCATTATTTTTAAAATAACAAAACACTAATTGAAGACCTGACTCATAACTAGACCCTGATGAGTTTGGGTACCCTCACCACTAAAATGGTGACATCAAATCAGAAGAATTTGTCTCTGCAAATAGTTTCTAGCTCTGTATATGTAAAAAGGGTTGAGCTTATTTGAACTAACATCTTTCTCAACGCATTTTATTTAAAGATGTTTTTAAGATCTCGAGAAATTTTCATTCTTGTGACCAGGGGAATAGTTCTTCTGGGGTTGTTGCCTTTTTTTTTTTTAATTTGAACTGAAATGATTTCACTTTTCTGCTCACAAAGCAAAACAAATATTATAATTTTGCTTGGCCTATTTAAGAATACACAACTGCCAGAAAATCGATATGAAATGGGTTCTTATATTATTAAAGATGTGTGATTTTTAAGATCACTTGCAGCGAGGTAGTAGATATTCCTCCCTGCCAAGTTTCCTTTTTACCTTTTCCCTCCAGCATGTACATAAAGAAATTAATTTTTCCCAGTGCTCTGATGAATTATTCCTCTGTCCTACCCATTGTGTGATCCCACACAGGACAGTATCAGGAAGGGCTTTAATTCTGCCGGTGTCAGGTTTGTTATTGTTGGTGGTGTGTGCAGGTAGACTGCGATGCACAACATGCAATTACCTTCAAGAGGAAGAACACAGAGGCAAAACTCGAGCTCTATGACATCCAGGTTTCAGTGTAGTCAACAATAAAATTAAATTTTCCACTTTGGCAAACCACCTCAGTCCTGCCTTATTTACTGGGAGTGTTCTGGGAGGTGATGAGATGTCGCAGGGCCCAGAGGTGTCACAGACATTGCTGCCATCTCCTCACCCAGAGAGGGGTTTGGGACCTGGGAAGCAGGAAGGACCAGGGTAGAAAGAGCAGGAAGGACCAGGGTAGAAAGACAGAACAAACCCCAGCCAGCCAGGATTTCCCTTCTGTATTAAATATTTTCAAATCCAAGGCACTGCACAAGGAATTTGCTGAGGACTGAGTCACCACACCTTGCCACAGGACAGGGCAAAGCCACAACTTCCTCTGGAGCATCTTCTGCTAGCCTGGCTTTGGCCAGCCCCTAAATCCAGTGACATTGTCCAGTGTTGTTTCCTTCTGCTCATTTTTACGTCTGGTCCTTCCTTTCAGGTCCCCAGAATCAAGGCAATCACAGCTTGCCTTGGCTCCAGGCCTGCCAGGCTGTGAGTGTGAGCCCAGGAACCTCATGAGGAATTTCTTGGTAAGAAAAACACCCCCTCCCCTGCTGCCTGGCATTTCCTCAAGAGGAGAACTGTGGAGCTGAAGGCAGAGGGAGCTTTTGCTACAACAATTCATTAAGGTTTAGTGATTCCCCTATTTTTGTTTTTGGTGTCAAAAATGAAGGGACCACTGCTGTGTCACAGCGTTGCAGACTGGTGTGAATCACACTGAGGGTGGGGGAACCTTGGGCATCTGCACACCTGGCTCTGCACAGCTTGGTTGTCTTAAACCCCAGCAAGGAGCTTTAGGAGCAGTGGGGTAGACAGAGAAATAGCATCATCCACTGAGAAACCATCAGTGCTGGTGGAGTTACACTGCATGCACAAGTGGCAGAGGGTCTGTCTGCTTTCATGCATTCTGGAAGGCTCCAGTCCCACATTCCTGACCCTGCCTGCTCACCCAGAACAGGCACAGTGATTTGAGCAGTCAGCATTCAGCAGGAATGGCCTTGTTGGCTTGGAAAATAATAATAAAAAAAATTCAGCTGAAAAAGTTTTGTACAGGAATTGCTGGAGGTTTGAAGATTCGAAGGTTCACAGGTTCAAAGGTTCAAAGGTTCAAAGGTTCAAAGGTTCAAAGGTTCAAAGGTTCACGGTTTCAAAGGTTCCAAGATCCCAAATCTGAGCACAAGGGGAAGGTGGGACACGCTCCCCTGCTGACAGCTGGGAGGTCTGGCCGTGCCTGCAGGGTGACAAGGGACATTCTGGTGGGGACTGGGCCAGGTTACCCCTGCCTAGAAGCTCTCTGGAAACCACCACTCATCCTCACCTTCATCCACAGGCTACTCTGTTGGAGCAGCTGAAGGGGTGAGGGGAGAAGTGCATTAAAAACCTGCTAAATGCCATTTCCTGGTGCCACCGAGTGTGGGTGGTGCCAGTCCCCACCCCTCCAGCTGCTCAGCTCCGATCCCAGCCCATTCCTGTGTCTGCCTTTGGCTTGGGTAAAGGTTTGACCAGTCCAGCACACACCCATGCCAGAATCCTCATTTCCAGTGCATTTAAGCACTTGGGTTGTCTTTAGTTATAATTCACAAGTCACTCATTGCATGGACATCGATGCCAGAGTGCTGTGTGTGTTTTAAAGCCAGCCCAAGTGCTCGGAACAACTTTTTCCCATGGTAAAATACTTGCTCAATTGGTAATCCCTGAGTGTGCATCCAGTGCAGCAACCATTTAAAAATAATAAAACTGAAAAATAACTCTATCTAAAAAAAGCCACAGCCCTTAAAAAGTATTTTCAATGACACTTATTAAAAATGAAAGGATGTTTCTAATTATATCTGCCTTTATGCTTTCTTGAAGCTCAAAAATAGCAAAAACAGACAAAGCCTAAACAAATAGAACAATTTTTGCTTTCAGATGAGTGAAAAACTCTATGTTCTCCAAAATGATTTTGATCAATCTCTTTGGTGGGAAAATGTATATATTTTTCTTGTGTAGCATGAACTCCCCTTGCACAGTTTTAGTCTCTTTCCCATTTTCCAGGTGAACCCGCACATCAAAATAAGTGAAAAAAAAATGAAATCGATTCACCAATTTTTTACACTTCTCTAACAAGGACCAGTCTCACCTGATGAAATACCTACAAAGCATAACTGTAAATTTTATTGTCTACCACACACCCTTGGTCGATTGAGTAACAGCTACGAGGCCTCAGAAATCAATCTATATTTATCACATAACCAAACCTTTGTGAAACAGAAAGCAGCCCAGGTTTTCCAGGCATTGTACGAGCTGGGATTTGAGTGTGTGTGTGTGTTGGAGAACATTTTGACCACAAACTGAGCTGATTATCGATATAATTATGCTGCAATCACACCAGAGGAGAGCATCCAGTAAATCAAATCCAACTGTCCGCCCACTCGCAGAGAAGAGAGACTAAAACCTGTCAAATCAGGGAAGGAGGAACAGGTGGCCTCATTTGCAAAAAAAAAAAAGGCTGCTCCTCGCATGGCCAAGTGCTGAACATCCATACTCAAACACACACACACGTTTATTAAATGCAGAGTGTTTAATAAGCTTTCTGTGCAGCACATTAAACGTGCTTCTGGTGCGTGCAGCGATATAAAATGTGACACGCAGGTCTCCTTGCACACCGAGCGAATAACCTGGGACTTGCTAAGTGCTGCCATAAGTTTTCACCTCTTTAATGTTTTTAATGGCTGCTGACAGCAGCGTGCAGCCTCTGTGGCAGCTCTGCCCAGCCCTTCAGAGGCAGCAGCTCTGTCAGCAGCTCAGAGGAGGCTCCTGCTATGCTGGGGTGGGACATCCTCTCTTCCCAATGTGGGGAATGACTCCTGATTTTTGGGACTGCTGCCCACCCAGGGTTCCACATGCTGGGCCTCCTTGGTGGTAATTGCTGTCTCTCCAGATTTTAGAAATCACTTTAAACTGAGGGAGGGCAGGGTTAGATTGGATATTGGGAAGAAATTCTTCAGTGGGAGGGTGATGAGGCACAAGCTGCCCAGAGAAGCTGTGGCTGTCCCATCCCTGGAAGTGTCCAAGGCCATGTTGGACATTGGGGCTTGGAGCAACCTCGATAGTGGAAGGTGTCCCAGCCATGGCAGGAGGTTGGACTAGGTGAGCTTTAAGTTCCCTTCCAAACCAAACCATTCCATGATTCTGTGAAATTCTGAATTTCCTTCTGACCTTCTGACATGGTGGGCAACAGTGGCCAGGCTGAGAGACCCCAAATCTCATGAAGATTTTAGAAATGAGAAAACCCAAATCTCATGAATGCTCCCATAAATAGTTTCCTCCTGTTGGAAGGTGCAGGCATACAGGGCACATGTCAATCAATCTGTTTTGGCAGGGAGTGGCAGCAGGTACAGGGAGGGAATGCTTTGCTTTGCCATCCTTTGGGATGTTTCTGGAACCGCTGCGTTCTGATCTCCCAGCTGTGCATGCTGTAATGACTGGACTATGAATCTTCAAACTCAAGGTTAATTCCCGTTTTCAGTAATGGATGGGAAAAGCTGAAAATCCATCAAAACCACAAATAGGAGGAAAATGCCTCTGAAGGCAAATGCCTTGAGAAAGCGCTGCTATGAAATGAAACACAGGTATGGAAAATGTTGTGAGAGATTCAAGGGTGCCCTCTTTCCAGA
The DNA here is from genome assembly GCF_021018805.1 of Prinia subflava. Classification (NCBI taxonomy): domain Eukaryota; kingdom Metazoa; phylum Chordata; class Aves; order Passeriformes; family Cisticolidae; genus Prinia; species Prinia subflava. Next base: position 17,203,937 of record NC_086259.1, read on the forward strand.
GGTTCCTGAAGAAAGAGACCAAAAGCAGCTGAATGCCTTGGAAGGAAGGTTGGGGCAGCTGCCCTCTAACAGGAGATTCTCAGAGTCTCTGGGGTGCCTCTATCATATATTATATAAAGGGAGAAAACGTATGGGATTTAAATGTATGGAAAATACAAGACTGTGTGGAATACACTGAAATTGCAGTCACGAGCCCTAAAGTCATGAGTACTAAATAATAAGACAAAATGGTGATCTGTGGAGTCATTAAGTCCTTATTTTCGTAGCTGCAGATGATGTTGCCTCACAATTCCTTTCCCAAGCATAAACCAGCTGTGTTCAAGTCTTGGTACTGAAGCTGCAACCCCAGAGATCTATGACAAATCTGGTATGTATGCACATCCCTTATTCCCAGGGCTAAAACAATACCTCTGGAGGTGGAAAACTCCAGGAGAAAGTGCTCTTTAAGAAGTTTAAGGGTGCATCTGAAGGGGAAAGCACGCTTTTGCTTTAACAATGATTAATTTTTAATTGTTTTGTGCGATTTCAATGGGCACAAGATGATGTAGGAGAGAGACCATTTGCAAAGATCTCTTGTAGCAGTGCATGCTCTGTGATTTAATCTGTAAACTGCTTCTCAGAATACCCTGGAATGGTTTTCTGCTCTCAGCAGACAGTGAACAGTTGCCCACATAAATCCCCCATGAGATGGGTGACCCCTTTTTGATCCAGCACACACAGCAGAGGAGAGAGATCCTGCTCCACTCATAAACCCAATCATTATTCCCTAAAATCCTGCAAATTGCAGCCACCACAAACCCCACCCTGACCATATTTAGCAGACAGGGGTGTGATTCTGAGCTTGGAGGTTAAAGACCTGCACAGGTCCATCCCCATGGCTGGATGGAAGAGGAGTCAGTAATTCACACAAGCTACCACCAAAAGGCCCTGAAAACCAGGAATCCCCAACACAGGAGCCAAGGAGCTCCTGGGAGCTGCAGAGTTCTGTGCCACTGGGCTGTGCAGCATTGGGAGTGTTGATAAACCTTGCAGCCACACTCCCAGGAGTACCAGTGGGAACATTTTCTTTCCACAACAGGCACCGAGGTCTTTAACACGGAATATCAAATTTTTAACCAACCCCAATGCCTCACCACCCTCCTCTCCAAGGCAAGCCATGGTGATGACATCTTCCTTATCATCAATAAAAATGATGTACAGCAGGCTGCGGAGTTATTCAACAAGCAATTTCCAAAGATCACCTTTACTACAGCGTATAAAACAGATCTAGGACTCCCTTTTCAGGATGTCAGAATTTTATGAAGCATCAAGTCTCCGCTTGCAGCTCCCTGTTATGAAAAGAGCAGCTCTTCATGTCAATATACCGTGTTTTGCTGGCCTCAGCACATCCCCATGACCGTGCAAAAAAGGTTGCTCGTGATGAGGATCATCACTAAAAGCATCACTGAGGTGATGCAAGAGAGGAAAAGCCATTTGCAAAACACACCTGAAAAGAGCTGAGCAGGTGTTGCTGTCTTCCAGCTCATCTTGCCTGAGCCTGTGGACCACCCTCGATGGGGATGGTCCCACCAAGCACCACGAGCACAGATGAGCTCTGTTATTAATGAAGTTTTTCCTAACTAACGTTGTTGGAGCTGAAAATGCAGCCCCAGGATTCAATTATGTAAATCCCTCGGATGGATGGGAGCTTTTCCCAACAAACTGAGCATCACAGATGATTGTTTCTGCCATCCCTGCAGCAGTGAGGGCAAGCTCAGAGCTGAGCACATGCTCAGAGCTGAGCACAGGCTGTTACAGGAATTTCTGAGTCAAGGACTCAATCTCTTCTTGAGGATGCAGTGTTGATTCCTAACTGTGGAGATGAGTCATGAGGAGTCAAAAGACAGAGCAGAAACACATCTGTTACTCTGCTGATCTGATGAAGAAATATTTTCTCCACCTCAGTATTTCACACCCATCCTCACTTTTTCTTACCAGCACCTCCTCTCCCATAGCTGTGTTTTCAAATCCAGGGACATCACCATTATTCAGGAACAGGCCCTCTGGCAAAGCTCAGCAGTGACCAAGGATGTTAAATCCTCCTCTGCCAGGGACAAACAACTGTCTTTCTGTGATTTCTGTGTCCTGAGATTTGCATCACATTTGGACACAGTAAATATAAGTAAATTAGCCCGAAAGAGTCAACATTAGATTAGAAAAAAGGGGTACTTGTAACAGTTATCTTCTGCCTTTCAGAGTACAGGCAGTAGAATTTACTGCATGGAAGAAAAGGTGAATGGATTTGCATTTAAGTTTCATCACTTTTAAGGTCCCCAGTAGCCAAGCCTCCCTTTAAAAGAGCCCTGGTGGACAATAAACTCTTTTAGAAAATATACAGCAAAGCAGCAGTGCCCAACAGACATAAAATTAGAATGCTGCAATGTTTCAGCTGTTCACTGCCTTTGATGCTGGCAGCTGGCAGCAAGACACTTGAAAAGATGGAAGAACAAGCAACTTCTAATGGATAAATATATATTTTTTTCCATACCATATGTGTTTTAAATATACATAAATGCACACACTCACACACGTGTACTAACAGGATAAATTTACAGGGCAAACAGAAGTGAACAGTCACCAGCATGGATACTCAGCTACCATTAAGCATTTAAAATAATTACAGCTTTTAAACCACGGAAACAAGAACTTTAAAAGAACATTTTTGGTGCGTTTTTCTCCAGAGTGAAAATTTCTCAGGCATTTTCTCCTGAGTGAGATCAGAAATCACCAGTGTCATTATATTTTAAAAGCAAAAGCTTTCTGCAGAGGTTTTGTCACAAAGGTGTCCCCAAATTAACCTCCAAGGAACAGACCAAGAAAAATATCTCTAATAATATTTCAGTATGCAATTAGATTTTTAATTTCTTGTTAATTGGAATGAATTATCAATGATGTGGATGCCTTTGCACACTCTCTCCACTCCTTGTGCAGACCTGTGCCTCCAGGCCTGTCCCCACAAACCTACCTTCTCCTCAATGGGATGTGCAGCTCCTCACAGTGACCTCCTCAGTGGGACACACGGAATCAGAGGACATCCCTGCTCCTGGAAAGCCAGATTCCATTTCCTTTCATCCTGCAGGCTGAGCTGACCTCTCTTTATGCAAAATAGTGCTCAACCAGTGAATTGCTGAAGAATTAACAACAACAACAAAAACCTAGCAGAAGATACACTGAAAAAGAAATCAGTGGCTGATTTGCATCAAAAGAACCCCCGGATTCACCTCAAGAATCCAAGATGCTGTTATGTTTTATGCAATAGATCTTTGGCCTCCCTTTTCTCCTCCTCCTCCTCCTCCTCTCTCCAGCCCTGATGAGTTGCTCAAGAGCCCGGGGAGTCTGTGCAGCCTGGACCAGCCCATCCCCATCCCCATCCCCATCCCCATCCCCATCCCCATCCCCATCCCCATCCCCATCCCCATCCCCATCCCCATCCCCATCCCCATCCCCATCCCCATCCCCATCCCCATCCCCATCCCCATCCCCATCCCCATCCCCATCCCCATCTCCAGCACCGCTGGGAGCTGCAGGATGGGAGAGGTTTGGGTGGTCCCTGGGAGCCCATCTCCCCTGGGCTTTCCTGCAGAAGCAGAGGAAGGGGGTTTTTTATCTGTTACTCAGCCCTGACGTGCTCTGCTCTCCTCCTGGGTGTTGTGTGTTTGTTTCCCTGAGTGTTTGCAGCACCTCTCCACCTTGTGTGCCAGGCAGAAACATCAGTGGTATCAGATACCACGTGTGTCAGTCCTTATCTGCGCCTGGCTGCAAACCCAGCCCACAACAACCAAAACAGATTTCATTTTATTTTACTTTTTTTTCCCCTCTCCTATTAAATTGTGTTGCTGACTTGGAGTCTCTCACTGGTTTTGCTTTCCAACCAGCACACCTGATGTAAAAAACATGGAACGTTAATCTGTGTTCTTATGGGTTATGGTATGTTAAAAATCATAAGTAACCACTGTAAACGTGTTATATGAAAATGTAACCTTAGTTCCAGCCCGCCTTGGAATTCACTGATCCCGAGGCAGGCACCACCCCAGAATTGCCATTTAGGAAAAGACAAAGAATTGTCGGGAAATCCGGGCTCCTTATTGGCATCAGAAAGGAGGACACATCAAAATAAGCAATCAGTCCTTCCTCCCGTGGGCAGCAGAGCCATCAGAGCATCATCATCGCCTGGATCTCTGGAGAAGATGGAGAAGAACGTCTTTCCATTCACAAACCTCGGTTTCCATTCACCCACGGGAAGCCCGAAATTGGCACCTCTCCCTACCGGAGGAAAATCTTTTCAGCCAACCAACGATGACTATGAATTAGAATAACCAATCCTGGAACAAAGAGACTGTGGGGAAATCTTGTGCCATGGGCAAAATAAAGTGTACAACACCTGACGAGGCAAATTCGTGAACTTTTGAGAGGGCTGCAGTGCACCAGAGACTGAGTCCCAGTTCACCCTTTGACGACCCTGGGGCATCATCAGCCTGGGTCATCGTAACTCCGCTGGGGGTTTTTACCGAAATTCTGTGATTTGACCTTTCAATAAACCAAATCATATTTTCAATTGGACTTTTGGATTGGCATTTATAACACCCAGCATCTAGAGTTCCCACAGGACAGCAGGACACCATCCCCTCTGTGGGGTCTCGGGGTGCTCTGAGCGAGCAGGAGCCCCAGGGAGAGGGTCTGGGGTGACCCCAGCCCCACCGAGAGGAGCCCTGGGGACCCTGCAGGTGGAACCAGGGCCCCCAAGGCTCTTTCAGATGTCTGGAAAATGTTCAGGGCAGCATTGCTGCCTTCCTGCAAGGAGCTGCACCTCCCTCGTGCGCTGCTGTAATTATTACTGCTCCCTTAATCACGTTATGCAAATGGGCTGAGCGGGAAGGAGGGAGGGGAGGCAGGCAGAATAACCGAGGAGGGAAGGGTAATGCTTTTGGGTGGTTACGACTTTGCTCCCTGATTAAAATTCCTGGAATTCTCCATTGTTTCTTATCAGGAGGCTTGAAAAGGAGGATTTTTCTTTTAATAAAAATAAACGAAGAAAAATGGGTCTCTCATTTCCAAGGGATACAATGGAGATCACCTTGTAGTCTGGCAGCAGAATGGATATGATTTGCATTACCAAGGATGACTAAATGGAGTGTTAAATTATCTCAAAAGAAAGAAAGATGTAAATTGATATTCATGACATCAACAAGGTTAGAAAGGAAAAAAAAAAGTAGATAGTGAGTCTTTACATGTCTTCTTGTACTATACAAGTGTTAATCTTATATTCCATGGGCGCTACACTACTCCAAAAGACATCTTCTGCTTTTGTGTGACACCTCTAGGAAATGATTTGCAATTATACAAACCAGCACTGGAATGTGATGCTGCAGCAATCAGCACTGGCTATAAAAACACTAATTATTTCTGATAAATTCATTCTGTGGGTGCATTCTGAACACACACACAAAAAGTTTAGCGAGCTGCAAATTTGATTCTGGAATAAATGCATTGCATTCTAAAGTTTGCTGTTGGGAAAGAGGTGGGGGGAAGGGAAAACTGCCATGTTCATCAGGTGTGGAATCTCTTAAAAATATTTTTGAGCAAGATTTAAACTGTTTCATTGCTCTTACAATGTTTCACTCTTCATACGGATCCTATCATTGTTCATGTATTTATCTATACACATATGTACATACATGAGAACTACACTGGAATATGCGAAGGATATGCAAGGTATGTGCAATTCCATGAGTAAAAATCCATATTTTGCCCTAACATGTGTATTATTAACTTGGGTTGACCCTGGGCTAATGTTATCTTCTAATCTGGGGTCATCCTGGCACTTGGCAAACAGAAGTTGCTATCCCAATCTTGCCACTGCTCCCAAATTCACTTGGGATCACACTTTAAAGGACTTGCTGGTCTAACCAAAATTTAAAAATTGCCACCTATAACTGGTATTGCCCAACTGCTTTGCTCAGCTTTTGGGACTTTAGTTTGAGCCTTGCCACAGATGAAACTTTTCTGTGAAACCTCGGAGTCGTGGGAGTACAGCTTAATCTTGCTCACTTAGGGTTTTATAACTACAATGACTTTTAGTAGGTCAGAGAAAACAGTTTAGAGCTATATTAATTTTAAAATATTAGGTTTAACTCATTTCCAAGTGCTTAGGATGTCTGATAAGGCATAATCTTTACACATACAAATCAGTGCTAAACACTCATCAAATACTGCAGAGAACCAAAACATTTTGTGGTGTTTAGACATCAATTCTTAGCAAAACAAGAAGTTCTTGCTGTAGTGCTGACACAAAATGCCTGTAAAATCATCATACACGAGTCGTTCACCTTCTAGAGCAGGGCACAGCCTCATCACCACAGCTGCAGTGCCCTGTGGAGCAGTGGGGATTTCACCTGGAGCACCTCAACCCCTTCCCAACAGCACAAACAGCCCCTGGGACAAGAATATCCATGGCCTGTGCTCTGCTCTTTCCCTGTCTTTCAGGGTTTTTCGAGCTTTTTTCCTGGTTGAAATTTTCACATTTCCCTATCAGTCTCCAATTTTATCAGCTGTCTGGCAAGAGCACATATCTGACAATTTTTCTTCTTCCCTGTCCAATACTGAGAACAATTCCTTCAGAATGAGGGAAGGATATTGGCATTTGGTTAATACCACAGGAAGGTGAGAGGCAGAGTGAAATGTAACCCTGAAGTGACAAAACCTATTAGTCAAATAAAATTGTCTGCTTCTTTTTATTCTTTATTAAAGGAGAAGTTGCAGATATTTTCTTTCACGTTGAATCAGAACCTCAGAGTGCTCAAGGATGGCAATACTGACTCATAGTCAGAAGCCTCTTTCCTCATACCCAAACTTCCTGCATCTCCATTGAAATGCATCAAACCCTTCAAATCTCTTGCTCATCTCACTGCCAAGACATTGAATTATAAGAGCTGATTGAACTTTTTTTTTTTTTTTCAAATTCAGAATAGCAGTGGAAAGATTTATTTCACCTCTTTATCCTCCAATATTTCTGTATAGGTGTTTATTGTAATACTTTATGTGGATACTAACTTTAGATTTGCAGATATGCATTTATGAATAAAATATTGAAGATGAGATCATAGATTAGGGCTAACAAGTGCAGTAGTGATTTTTTCATTTGTAGTAACACAATGACCTCCTTTGCATTGCAAATGTCACTATATTTGGGTTGGGGTGAGGATATGAAATATGTAATATCAAATAAGGGTCTATAATAAACCAAAAGTAGGTATTTGAGGAACAGGAAGTCTGAAATTCCCCTTGACTTGGGTTGAACAGTTTTTGATGTTTCAGTTCATTACACCCTGGCTTGGTTCTCAGCAAACCCCAGAATTTACTCTCTGCTGTCCTCAAATCACTTCTGCATTAAGGGTTTGATGGAAGCACCTCCTGACACAGTTTTACACCCCTCATCTCACGTCAGGAAGAGCATAATTTTCTCCAGAGCTCTTTCATGCTGGTGGGCATTAGTGCCAATCAGCCCTGAAAAGTTCCCAGCAGCACGGGGTGGTTTGCAGGGAGATGTAAAATGCTCTATTTAACAACATGTCCATTAGTGGGCCCCAGATGAAAGCTAAATTAAACACCTGGATTCAGATGTTTCTAAACAATGCTTCCTGCTGCACTGACAAATCATACCTAGCTATTTTCCATGAAGGGTATTATGTCTTTGGAGGAAATCTGTCAGGGAGAGATGAGCCCGATAGTCTCCATCCCTGAGCAGTAACAGGGTTATACAAACCCAGTGCTCTTTGCAGGCTTGGGAGTGTCTTTGCACATTCCTGTCCCCAAATGTCACAAAAGAAACTGAGCCTGTGATGTCCTCTAAAACCCTGTCACAAGAGGATAACAGGAGGGATTTAGAGAAGTGCAAACACTCCGAAAAATGCAAGGAAAAGTTAAATTATTGCTTTGCATCTGGGATGAGAAATGTTTGCTGCCAACCAAAATGCATCTAACTCCTGTCCACAAATATCCATCCGATTAATTGCAATGGAATAACAGAAATCAGGAGAGAAAGAGTCCCCTTAGTGCTGCACTCTCATCTCATGTGCTCTGCTCACCGCCTTTTCAAACCCAGCACTTCTCTCTGATGAGCAGTCCTTGGCTGCCCTTCATCCTGGCAGAGGGCTTTGCATTCCAACCTTTCTTTCTGGTGGTGGTTTTTCACTCCAGATGTTTGCCCTTTGGACATTCCTGATCCACATTTAGCACCTCGTTTTTGGGTGCTGCCCGCAGATAACCGGTGCTAAGGCCATTATCTTGCCAAACATCCCTGCAGCCAACAGGAAGTCAATTATTTTAATATTGTCTTTTAAATGAATCGCTCTAATCGTCCTGGCTGCCTACCTCTGAGGCCAAATTAACTTGTCAGCCTCTTTTGTGTTTTAAGGGTCAGTTTTAGAGAGGTCTCAGATCTGCTCCCGCTGAAATCAATGGCAAAACTCCCGGGATCCTCACTGCAAGCAGGTTTTGGCAAGTACAGAGCATCTGTCAGAATTCCAGCCTTCAGGACAAAATGTCCTCAATATATCAGAGGTGCCCTGCCTGTGGCATCGAAGAGACATCTCCCCATTACACACACAGAAGGCACTAACCCAGGGTGCCTTCCCTGCTCTCCTGCTCTGCATGCCCACATTATTCTCATTTTGCTTTCTGATTTTGCTGCTTCCTACATCCCTTTTCCTTCCCCAACCGATTTCTTACCTTCTAGATTTCTTCTCTCCCACTTGGTTTGACTGCACGTTACAACAACCTGAATTTGACCACAGTGTTAAACCAGGAAGTTTCTTCTGCCTCCCCTTTTTATTTTTTCTTCATTTATGCCTTTTTTTCAAACTGATACAACACTTCACAATTCAGAAAACATTGCATTTATCTGGTGTTTACTCCATCTTTCATTTCATTAAATAAAACAAGGCTTACACCAATCCCCAGAGTACCCCTAATGATTTTTTTTCTCTGCAGATGGATACCCCACGGTTTGTCCGTCCTCCAGTACAGATTCCGTGCAATCGTGTGCACCACCAGCTTCCTCCACACCTCTTCTCCAAGCAGGACTGTGGAGCTGGCCTGTTATAAAATGTAGATGGATTATAAGCACTGCCTTTCCTCTAAAGCCCAGCTCCATAAATTAATTTTAATAAAGAAACAATCAAGCCAACAGTGGTTTGGCAAATCTCCTCCCTGAGGGATCCAAATTCAGAGGACAGAACTGCACACAGAAAGGAAAGTGCTCACTTCAGCCATCACCTGTTTTCTATTTCACAGCAGTGTTAGCATCCCCAAACTGGAATGCTGTGCTGTGTCCCAGGACAAAGAAGGGAGATCTTGCCCAATGGTAATTTTGATAAATTGCTTAAAAGTCTAAATTAAATACAGAGATACACGAAATATATCACACAAAATATATACACAAAATATATACAAAATAAAGGCAAGGTCATGGTTTCTTTATAAAGGAGAAAGAACTTGGAATGCTTATCACACAAGATTGTATAGAAATTCTTGTAAGAAGCAGTGCTGGCTTACATGGACAGCAAATTTAGATTTTTGGATGGGTGCAAAGTCACAGCAGAAAAACCTTTCCTGAGGAAATCCTCATCTGTGGATGTTCCAAATTTTGATTTTTTTTTTTTCTGAATTAATTTCTGGCTTTCTCAGTTGACTCTGGGAACAGATGAAGTTAAACAAAGTGGTGCCCAGAGCAGGGCTGGCAGGGCTGGCTGTGCTAGAGGGGGCAGAGGCAGTGGCTGACTCTTCCCTGGCAATGGAGCAAGGAGCTGCCCCTCCTGCTTCTCCATCAGCTCCTTGCTGTGGCTAAAGCTCTTCAAGGTCTGGTTCTCACCCAATCAGCACCTTCAGGGTGACTTCTTGGAGTTCCTGATAAGAAACCACTATTCAAAGCCTGTGGACAACTACCTGAGCAGGGCAATCCCCCTCCTGCCTTCCCTCCAGAGCACGGAGCCTCCTGGTTTCCAGTTTCTCCACAGCACTTCCATGCGTGTCTCACCCTCACATTGCTGGAAATGGTAGAAAAACTCTGGGGCTGAAAAAAAAAAAAAAAAAAAATATATATATAAATATATAAATATATAAATATATATATAAACTATATTGCTGCAAAATGCAGCTGACAACGTTTAAATCAGTGTCAAGACAGCCAGGAGCAGTTTGCCTTCACCAAAACCCTGGAGCAGCCAGGAAGCTAAGAATAGAAATATCACATCAATTAAAAAGAAATAGAAAAAAAAAAGTTCCCATAATTGTTAATTTTTGTGATATTTCATCCAGGTATGGCAACCACCCATTTAATACACTTTTCATTACCAAAAAGGCCACTCCCTACCCACACACAAGAGAGAAAAGGCAGGCGATTTATTCTTAAACATATTTCTCCTGAACTGACCATGACCTCACTGGGTGTATATTTCTCTGCACTTGACATTATCACAGAGTGAAAGAGTGGTTTTACCTTGCACATAAGACTCAGAAAGAGCCGGTCATTGATCTTGGTTTTCATTTCTGCCACAAAGGAACACACGGGCATTTTTTCTTCCACAAATGTGGATTTGGGTAAAAGCCAGCTGTGCTTGCCTGGTAATGCACACCAGCAGTTTGTGTGTGAGTGGCAGCTGATGCTCTGCCTGGGAAAGAGGAGAGAGCAGTGGCATTTGTCATGGCATGTCTCTGACATTTCCCACAGCAAGGGGCAGATAATATCAAACTCCTGCTCATCCATTCAACTTCCTGGGGAGAAACAGGCTTCAAAATCTAAACCCAAGGAAAAATAGGCTGTTAGACACTTGTCCTAAAGGCTGCAAGGAAAAAAAAAGTGTTTATAAATGTATCAAACTGCAGGAGCAGGGTTTATCTTTGATTTGTCCTTGTTGGTTCTTGTCTGTGCAATTACAGCCCCCCTCTGCTAGGGCAGGGCTTGGGCCCAGGGTCCTGGGGAGCCACAGGAGGGTTGGGTTTAGTCCTGCAACGAAACCCCCCAAAAAATCTCCACTCTGAGAAGGAGACATGGAATTTGAGAGCTTAATGTGTCACTTTTGGCAATGAAAAGAAGCGCCAGCAAAAGCAAGGCTGAGCATCCCTGGGGTCCATCCATTGCAGACTCCCCGTGCTCCAAACCCCCTGGACAAATGGAAGAGCAAAGAGGCTTCACTGCAGCTTTTTCAAGCATCCCCAAATCCATGGGGCAGCACAGTGAGCTGTGCTACAGAGACACCCTGCTGGGAGAAGTATCCTGGAATAGTTTGAAGTTTAATTCCTAAAAACACCCCGTTTCCCCACAAGGCTGAGTGTCCAGTCTGTCTAATGCCCCACATTTGGGACGTTCAGGTGGACATTTGGGACATTCAGGTGGACATTTTGTGTCAAACATTGCAGTGTCAGCCTGTTTAACTGAAGAGGGGCTGGGCTGCAAATCCATCCCAGCTCCTGCTGCTGAGGGAGGAGAGCCAAGGGCCAGGAGAGCTGTGGCAGTGCTTGTCATGGCTCGGGCCAAGTGCACCATCACTGCAGGACCTGTCCAGTTCCCTCTTCAGCATCCAAAAAATAATCCTTTCTTTCCAAAAACATGACACTTGACAGGAGTTATAGAGTGCCAATGAGCAATAGAGAAGCCTTTTGTGGCTAAGGCACCGTTATTTTCATTAAATCTCCAACCATTCATTTGCTGATAAAAGCAGTTTCCTCTGGGTGATTTCCACGTGTGCTTACAACATAACACCAGTTGCAACCTGCAGCCATAATTCAGCCACACAAATTGAAAATGATAAATCCAGAGTCCCTTAATCTTTGCCCTAACCCTCTCTGAGTTCAGGATGTGTTTTTTTATTCTCTCATTGTGATCACGTCCTTCTTTTATATAGTGCCTCTATGAACACATAAATGTTTATACCACCCATGCAAACCTTCCTGCGCTGGAAGATGAAGACTAAAGTGTACAAAATTAAACTTGTATGTAGCTTTAGTTTGTAAGTTCACTGCCACAGAAGTGAATTTCCTGTTGAAAATTTGAAATGCTGAATTTGGGGACTGTGTTGTATGAATTGCTGTTGATGGCTATGAGCAGGTCTTTAAACTGCAAGTATATAATTATCAAATAATAATAATCCATGTGTGTGGGGCATGTTCACACACAGAATATGCAGCACAGGTAATTTAGCTGCAGTTTCTAAAAGTGGAGAATCCAAGATTTAAAGAGGAAGCCAGCAGTACAGAGAGATGTCAGGGAAAGGGAGTTGGAGAAAATGACCCAGCGCTGAACCTCGGTGACCTCCCATCCATCAGGATAACTGTGAGAAGACTCCGTGCCAGAATTTCTGCATAACAAGCACAAGAAAAGGCCACAATAATAAGAAAACAGAGTGCTAACCCGAGGTAAATCAGACTAAGCCTTCCCCACCGGAATGTTTTTGCACGGGTGTGTGTTTTGCAGGGAGATACTTTACTTAGCATTACAGATGTAAGTTAGACTATGGTGCACATAAGCACATCCATATTTCATGAACCTCTATGTAGCTCCATAGTATTATCATATAAGTGGTATAGATTCCTTTCCTGGCTGCAATGGCAGAGCGTTTTCATTTTAATGATCCTTGTTATTATGCAGACTAAAGGAATTCACAAGATCATCAGTACTTAGAAATTTCCAGAGCGTTTTTTTTTTTTTTTTCCTCCCTCACTGGATGTTCTGTGTGATGTTGCCTTGATTTTTCACCCGGGGCCACATCCCCCGGCTAAACTCTTAGACAGGGGCCAGCTCTGTGTCCCCTTTGTGCTCTGAGGGATTTGGGAGGGATTTGGGAGTGTGGGTGGGGTGGCAGGGCGCTGGGTTTGGGCCAGGTTATAGCGGGTGGCCTTGGGAGAGAGAGCGGTGTGATTTACCCCACCTGCCTCTCAGTCTGAGCTTTCTGAGGAGAATAAAGGGAGCCTTGGCTGAATGTAAATGATGTTTTCATATGGTAATATATTACGTGGCTTGGACTGAGCCGTGCGGTGGCACCAAGTGCATTGGGGACATAAAGGAAAACAAAAATCCTTGCGCTGAAGAATTTATAGCCTAAAAGAACGAGCCCTGGATTCTCTCCAAGGTAAAAAAAAAAAAATACTCTTGGGAATATATCCCCAAATATATTTGAGAGTAAGACTTTCAGGGTATTATGGCTCGTAGCACTAACATCTAGGAAAATCTCAGATATAGGGGATGCTGCTCCTGGTGCTCACCTTGTGACAGCACCGACCGTGCAGGTGAGATGGTGAAAACACACAGCTTTCTGTGAAACACTGCTGGAACTCAACTCTTGGATGTGGAAACCGGTGCTGAACTTTTTGGGCTTCCTTATCTGTATCTCCCCAGTGGGCCCTGAAACGTGCCACACGTTGGGTTACACTCATTAATTGGTATGGATGCTTTAAAGTGCTCCAGAAGGGGCAAAAATAATCCCACAAACCAACCCCAACCCCCCCAATCTCCCTTATTTCCAGGCCCTCTAAATCGATGCAGCATTTTACTTTTTTACTGTAGTCTCCTGGGTGTAAACCTGCATCCGTGTTTCTGAAGGAATTTGCTTCATGCTGGGCATTGTTTTTCACAAATGCAAAAAGCAGTTTTGCTCGGAGCTTTTGCCAGGCTCCAGTTCCATGTGTGGCACTGCTGGGTGCCTTCAGGAGGGTGGCACACACCTGGGCACTGCCACATCTTTGTCACCCTCATGTACATATGGGATCCAACAGAGTTAAAATGTTGGAACCAGGGAAAAATTGGGTCACAATATCTGCAACACTGTGTACAACCTGCACGGGACATAAATCCAGCTTAGTGGAGTGTGCATGATTAGTTAATGGTGTATTACACCCCATCTATTGGCTTTTACCATCTTTAAGACCACATGATTGTGCCAAATGAACAGTTCAAGGCGGGATTTACAGGAATGTTCAGCCTGGTGCCTCCCCTCAAGCAAAATCCCAGCCTGCAAGGTCTCAGTGGAAATACACAACACACAAACATAAGGATTGCTGAAGAGGACAAGCTGTTGAGAGGATGCCCTCTTTATTACCTGCACGCTGAGCATGTGCTGTCAGGGTTTTATATGTGACTGCATTGGTTTAAACAAACAGGCGTCTGGTGTAGAGCAAAAAAGCTGGCAGGGAGAATGATTTAAGATGAATCATCCCTTCAGCAGCCACGGAAGGGCTGGATGGAGGTGAAGCCTGGGTAATTGGGTGGCAGACTCCACCCAGCAGGAGTAGCTGTGGCCAAGCTCACAGCCGGGGAATCTAAAGATAAAAACATATCACCAAGCTTAATGGGGGCTGGATGAGCTGGATCTGAGCACAAGTGACTTGTCTGAGACAGAGAGAGGGTTTTAGGTGGGATGGGTGTCTACAGGCTGCGGGTTGGTTTAAAAGCACCCCCTAAGCTTTGTGTGACTCTTTGTAAGGGTTTGACTGCACATCAGCAGCGCACCAGTGAGCCACCCCTCTCTGTGGCAATCTGAGTTGGTTCAGAGCATCCCTGAGGGCGCAGAGGCTGGGATGGGACAGCCCTGGAAGGTGTGCTCAGAGGTGGGATGCGATGGGACGGCCCTGGAAGGTGTGCTCAGAGGTGTGCTGGGATGGGATGGGACAGCCCTGGGAGGTTGCTCAGAGGTGGGATGCGTTGGGACAGCCCTGGAAGGTGTGCTGGGATGGGATGAGATGGGATGGGATGGGATGGGATGGGATGGGATGGAACAGCCCTGGAAGGTGTGCTCAGAGGTGGGATGGGATGGGACAGCCCTAGAAGGTTGCTCAGAGGTGGGATGGGATGGGACAGCCCTGGGAGGTTGCTCAGACGTGTGCAGCGTGCTCCCAGCACTAATGAACGCTCAGTCAACACCATCAGATTGGAGCCAACCATGAGTAAAATCCTTTGAAATGACTCCTGTCCCCAGCAGCAACTGCTCCCCTCTGCAAACCCGTGCCATTTCCCAGTGTAAACAAGACTTATTGTTGTTGCGAGGATCCATCTGGTAAGTCACAGCAGTCCCCAAAATGGACTCCTCAAGGGAAGGGGCTCCCTTGGCCAGCCCCAGGCAGACACAGACACAAGGCTGGAGCATTCAGAGCAGCACAGCCCCCTCTCTAACCTTAAACAGGAGTGAATGATCACACAGGAGATACCAACATCACCTCTTTTATCCTCTTAGGTGTAGCTTACCCAACAACAGAATTACCCCTGCTTACCCCCCTTGGAAATAAACTCCCTCCCACAAACCCCAGCTGTGCTCAGCTGCGATGGGACCCTCGTGGTGGCTCAGCCAGAGCTGCTGGGAGGTTACAAACGATCCTGAAAGATCCTGTGAAGCTCAGGATCCTTTCAGCAGCCTGAAGTCATGAGTCTCCACTCTGACAGCTCCTTGGATTTCACAGTGAGCACACCCTCCCCAGAGAAACAAACTCATTGTTTGGTCAGCAGTGAAATTGTTTAGTGGAAGGAAACCAACTCCGATAAACGCTGCCAGCTCTGCCAGCCCCGTAGCACAGGAGCCAAAATAGGTGAAATAATAAAATGTGACTGTATATATCCCGTGAGCACAGGAATGCTGAGAAGGAGGAATGCATAAATAGCAGCAAATTATTCTCACTCACTTACTGGTAAGTCTGTTTATTAGATTAAATTAATATTAATGCTGCATTAACTGACTCTGCTATCCAGTGTGCACACTCAGGGGTGCACCTCAAAAACAGAAGTAAAATTCCTCTTAAATACCTTGCAGGACATTTGTACTTGAATAAAGCGCTCTTAATTAAGCAGTTGCCCTTTAATAATAAACCAGAGCCAAGATGTAGCATTACAGGTGAAGTAGAAATGAAACTCCACCATGGATCCAACGAGACTCTAAGGAACACCAAGAGTTTCTTGATTTGAACAAACATTTTTGGCCACCCCCTCCAAAAAAAAAAAAAAAAAAGGGAAGGGAAGGGAAGGGAAGGGAAGGGAAGGGAAGGGAAGGGAAGGGAAGGGAAGGGAAGGGAAGGGAAGGGAAGGGAAGGGAAGGGAAGGGAAGGGAAGGGAAGGGAAGGGAAGGGAAGGGAAGGGAAGGGAAGGGAAGGGAAGGGAAGGGAAGGGAAGGGAAGGGAAGGGAAGGGAAGGGAAGGGAAGGGAAGACCAAACAACTTTTATCTCTGTTTATTTTCATCTCCCCTTTATTCTCCTAAGAGCTGAGACATTAAAAGAGGAATCACTGAGCTGCTCAGGCCCCATGAGTTGGCTCCTGCAGGGGCAGGATCCCAGTGCCCACCTCTGGAACACCTTTCACAGCCTGTCACAGCCACCAAGGCAGCCCTGGACCTGTGTCCCAACCTGCTGTAAAGCTTCCCCAAAGACTTCAGGCATCTAAGGAGGAACAAATATCAAATGATAAAACCCCTCACGACACACAGGCACAGCCCAGTTTAGCACAGCACCAGGAAGGTAATATTTGGAGTTTACAGAAAGCAAACTCAAGTAAGCTCTAAGTCAATCAGAAGTGACTGAAAACTGCTTTGGTCCAAATGTGTGTTCAAAAAGGTCACAGCTGGTGTAATTATCCTTGCTAGACTCAGCACGTGCTCAGCTCAAGAGCTGAAGAACACTCCGGATGCCTCAGTAACTGTCACCTCATTAAAATAAAAAAATAACTAAAATAATTATAATGCAGAGATACTTCCAGCTAGCATACAGGAAATAATTTCTTTGGGAAAATACTTGGGAGACTTTTCAAAAGTAAACTCTCTCTTTGCTCCACAGGATCTAATTTCTGCAGCAACAATCCAAGTCAGAAATACAAGCCAGGTTTCACATCGAATGGGATCACATGTGAATGACAATATGATGGAAAGGGACTGAGAAACAAAGCCTCAAAAATGTTAATTGTATCTCAAAGGGAGAATAAAATCAATAAATGCTATTTCTAAAACAACATAGTATCCATCAGCTAAGATACCTGATATAAATCAGTAAAAGCCGTGTTATGAGAATGGTAATTTTTCCTAGTTATGGGAAAGGCTTCCTCTTATTTATTGGCCCTCTTCACCCATCTCTTTGCAAATAATGCACATTTTGGCTGTGTCCCCCAGCCCCACCCTGTGCCAAGGACAGGCAGCCCCAGTGAACAGAGCAGGACTCCAAAGGCAAAAGCATAAAAGTTTAACTGGGGACCTGCAGCACTCCTGAAGCAGGCAGTAATGAACTCAGAATCTACAGGGCTGGAGATTACTTTGGACAGAGTAAAAGGCAAGGGGAGAGGTTGGTCTGAAATGTCAGAAATATTAGCTACAGAGAAATACAGTAAGTGAATCAATGAGAACAGAGCTACTGGGTAAAAAGATTAAATGGCTAATAGAAGGGAGACTCCACTGACCTCCAACATGGGAAGGAGTTGATAATGAGATAAGTAAAGCTTATGAAGATAATAACAGTGTAATTATGGTCGGGTTCAAACTACTAAGTGTATATTAGGAAACCCCTGAGATATATATAGATATAAAATTCTGGATAACTAGTACTAAATGATTACCTTTTAGTCCAAAGTGTAAGAGGCTCAAAAAATATGTCTGGATTTGAGTTTAACCCATCACCCTACAGTGGGACTACATAAAATGTTTTACACCTCATTTTTAAGGAACACACAAGAAGGCACAGCGATCATGGAGTGATTTATCCCCTGCCATTTCTGTAGCCACCAGGCTGCACCGAGGTGGGGACAATAAATGCACAGAGATGTCCTGGGGGACAGTCTTGGCCTGAGGAACACGTGCTCCAAGGACCCAAAAACCCCGAGGAAGGCAGGGGAATGGGACAGGGCGAGTTTCTCGCCCAGTTCTTGTCCCAGCACTTGTGAACTCGTTCTCATAATTGATATTTACTGTAAGGGAACAGTGTGTAAGGGGCTGTAAAATTACCCCTTTGCTTCCTGCAAGCAACTTCTCTGCATCCCCACTGCTTTATGTTTTGTTTCTCCATTTTTTAATTTAATTTTTTTCAAAAAACCTGAAGCAAGGGATACCACCCACTGCTGAAGATGTCAAATCAGACAGATTAGCCAACAGTGCATGACAAATGCTGCCTTTATTGGAAAAGCACAGGCAAGCCTGAAGGATCACATTTTTAGGGGACTTACTTCAGGCCTCGGTCTCCTGCCTCAATCCTGCAATCAGCTGGCAGGGCGAATAGCAGGATTTGATTTCTTATCATCTAATTTGTGGGTGCAAACAGCAGCATTACGCTGAGAAACTGAGCACTTACAGTTCCCACCAACTTCATTTATCCTCGCTATTTGTGCTTACAAATCAGGGCCATGCTTGATCTTTAAGTTCCATAATTTCCTCCCTGCAATTGCTTGTACTCACAAAATTGCACCTGTGGCTGATTGCTGGAGCAGATTTAGGGGCTGGTTCTGAAGATGCAGCCCGTGATTTTTGAAAAGCTAATGTTGGAAGAAAGAGGAAAAAAAAACAGCTCCCACAAAAACAGGGATCGGGTTTTAGCTGAAACGACAGGTACATTATTCAGTAAAATAAAAGTGACAGGCATCAGAAGGTCTTAATAGATGCAGTGTACACTCCTACCTGGAGAATACAAACATAGCTCAGGGAAACACTTTTCTGAATAGCTGTCAATCAGGAAATGGCAATAAAAGACTAAACAGATGCAGATCTCAAACATCTCCACTCTATTTGTCCTAAACAGGGCATAGACAGCAGTGCATCACACCCACACTGTGAGTGCCCGTGTGGACAGATGACTGCTGAAGTGCAGAAGTTGTAATTGGGTCATTTGTGTGCAGTCACCACCATTCCATGATCAAATCAAGGGTATCACCAAGTGCCTGATCCTGCATTTATAATGCTAAAATATATCTATCTTTCCATCCTTTGCTGTGGCTAGAAAACACTGGAAATGCATGGCAAAGATTAAGCAAGATTTTTTTTTTTTCCAAAGGTCTTCTTAGGTCACAAAAAATACAGAAAAAGTAGAAGAGACAGGTAGTAGGCAAATGACTAGACAAATGTAAAGTGATTTATTAATACAGTACAAGTGTGTGCTCTGAAAGGGACAGGTGGGAGATTACTGGGAACACAGGGCAGTGAATTATTTAAGTCAAGTGCCTTTTAGGGCCATGAAAACAGCAGCTGAAAAAAGGCTATTAGGCCACTTGCTCCATACTCTGCATCTAAACCTTAAAACCCCCTTACTGCTGAGCCAGATAATGAATTTTTAATACCTCATTCACTGCTCTTAGATATTCCAAATGACGGCGCTTTTCCCACTTTGGGAAGCAACTCTACTCTCTAATAAAAAAACCAAAACAGATATAAATTGCCAACAGAAGGATTCTGAACCAAAATTCTTTTGGCAGCATCCCATGGCTGCTCTTGTATTCCCTTTCAAGTGTCACACTGCAGAGATACCTTCAAAGGGGCAGGGTGAGGAACTACATCAAACTGTAAGAAATCCTTATGTCTAAGAACAATCCTTCAGCTTATCTTCCATGTAACTTATTTTTTCCCAGGTAGTGGCAAATAGATGAGAAATGAAGCCTTGAAGGGAAAACCCTTCAGGGAAGGTGAACTCCAACTTAGTGCAAAACAAGAAGGTAGAAGTGACACACGAGAGACCAACATTAATTCTCTGAAACCTCAAATAAAGATGTGTCCCATTTCCAGCTCAAAAGCACCCTTGCCTGACAGATCTGCAGGCTCTATTCTGGTTCTGAAGCTCACATTCACTTTCTCCCATTCTCTCTTTTTCCACATTTAGTCAAAAATCACAAAAGAATTTTCAGTCAATTTGGGCTCTCAAATCAGCAATTCACCATTTTTTAGTGCTGTAATTTTAACTCATTTGAGCTTGTGTGTGTGAGGGTGGGCACGCACCTAAAACTGAGGCCCAACTTTTGCCCTCTGCTTGTGCCTGGTTTCCATCACTGGCTGAGCAACCAAGGAGGGAAAACACATTTCCTTGCTGACACTGGAGAACAGAGCCCAGAGCACGGAGAGAGCCTGACCTTCTGCCAAGAGTTTGATTTTTCACTGGGAGACTGTGCCTGAAATAAAAGTATCCTTAAGGAGAAAAAAAAAAATCACCATGCAATGGACTTCAGGGTCAGCAATCAACAACAGGCTGCACTTCCAAAGGCTTCCTCATGAGAAGCCTGGGGAGATGATGCAGTGGCCCTTTTGTTTTTAGAAATCTAATGAATCGTGTTGGCCCAGATTTTGTCCTTGTGCACCAGGCACTGTCCTATTTCCTCAGTGAGATTCTCATCCATGGGGAATATTTTGCCTCTCTGTTCAGATGGATGTGGGACAAATTTTGTAAACTGGGTTCTAACTAAATTTGGTTAGGAAGCTGAGTACTCTCTTTGGGGGAAAAAAAATCAGTGTAAAAGGCAGCTAAACAAAGATGAAAATTATCCCAGAATGTTTTTATATTGGTGATTTTAAGAAATGAATAATTAAAGCTGTCTGGAAGAGCTCAGATGGAAACTGTGTGTTTATTTTATTTTCTAAACCAGCTACAATGCTGAGGTAGCTCATCAAATAACACCGGGGAGAGGAGCTGGGCCAGGACCCTTCAGGGCCTTCCTGCCATTTGCACAGCTTAGCCTGCTTATTTCAGGAGGGAAGAGAGCCAGAGAGCAAAGCTCTTGACCCTGGGAGCACCAAGCCCAGGGGCTGGGAGCAGAAGGGTCTTCAATCACCTGGTTACCAGCAGCTGCTTCAGTCTGAGCTTACTTAGGCTTAGAAACTTATTTTGTCTTATCAATTAAACCCCCCTTCCTCAAATAACAAAACAAAGCAGAGTTGTAGATTTTTTGTGGGACTTAAAAATGCTGTTCTTAGCATCTCTTTAAGGGCAGGAAAGGAGGAAAAGGCTCCTCAGCCTTTACTTGGCTCCACACTTTGCCTTACACTTTTGAGGGCTGCAGAGCAAACCCCCAGGGCTGACTCCTCTTTGCTCTCCATGATGGATCATCAGGCATACAATCCCCATTATTGTTAATGGCAATTGTGCATCAAATTACCACACGTGGCATTTGCTGGTCCTCTGAGCTACCTGCTTTCCTCCTGCAGTACAAGCACGTAGGAAATGCACCAGGATATTGCTGCTTTTGGAGGTTGTTCGCTGTGAAAATCTGTGCAATAAAAAAAAATTGCTGCAAGCTTTCATTACCTTGATAACAAAAAACTACACAGAATTTTCACTTTTTACTGCAGAGCCACCAGTTCTTAATACTGTGAAGAAGTCCAGAAACAGCAAAAAAATTTAGTCAATCCATGAGCCACCATCAATGATAGTTCTGGGGAGCTCTGATGGGGGTTAACCCCACTATAGGGCATAAAACACTACAGAGAAATACTTCAGGTTATTTTTTTATCATTTTATTCTAGTCATATCTCCCGAAGAAGCAGGCTGGACTGAAAGTGCTGAGCAAATGAAAAGGGCAGAGTAACAGAGAGGGCAATCCCTGTTAGAGGCACGAGCTGCCCTTGCCTTTGAGGTGGTGGAGGCCAAAGCTGCCTGTGTGTGTCTGGTGAGCAGCAGAGCACAGCTCCTCTCCTGCAGCATCTCCTGCAGCATCTCCTGCAGCATCTCCTGCAGCATCTCCTGCAGCTGCTGTCTCCTGCAGTGGAGCAGTGCCACTGCCACAGGCAGCTCAGGGCAGCAGGTGAGCTTTGTCACGAGGGTTGTGATGATGTCCTTCCCCCTCATTTGAAAAGTGTACAAGAAAATTGCTGTCAGGCCCTCGGGATCTCTTCTCCTCCCTTCTTCCTCCACCCTGTTCAACGTTTTCATGCTCTGTGCAGTCTCAGTCAACTTAGTGATGTACAAAGGAAAATTTAGGCAAATGTACATCTGCTTATAGCTACATTCTGCTTTTTGTTTAAGGCATAACTAGGCATCTGTAAGGAAACAGACAGGTTACTGCTCTGAGCTATGAAATATTCATGGAAACACCAGTGTGATGCCTCACCTTTGCTCCTTCAAACAGACAATGGTGTGGCTGCCTCCCCAGAGCCAATTTCAGTGTCAGAGAGAGGAGTAAGCAGCTTATTGTGCTGTTAATATATGATTATGTCATCTCTCTTAACACTCTCCCACTAAAGAGGCTGAGACCTCCAGGTCTGCAAATCCCCAGCTTGAAATGGAGCTGGGGATTTCTTCCCCTGGCTCCAAAGCAGCTCAGCTCTAACATGAGCTGAATGAGATTCACAGGGAAAAGGTCCTGTGGCTTTTTTCTTTTCAGAGATCCCGTTTAAAAGGCTTCAGAACACAGCACACAGTTTGTCTTGATGCAGAAGGATGGAAGGGACCTCACTGACCTGTTGCTGCCCTCTTGATCTGCAGAAGGACAGTGCTTTACACACTATTTGTTTCTAAACTTGTCACTTCCTTCACTGACAATTGCACCTGAACGAGCCAGGAAACCTCCCCCATGTAGCCTCAAAAAGACAAAATTTATAGCCTCTTCCCTCTTGAAATGGAAAAGAAATGGATCATTTTCTTGCACAACACACTGGTAATAAAACCTTTCCAGAATCTGTCTGCTGGTGCCAAAGGAACTCCTGTTACATCCAAGCCAAATTCCTGGACTACACCAGGTGCAAATCCCCTCCCACCTGGTTGCAGAGCTGGAAAGGAAATTACAGGTGGTTCTAAGAACCCAGAACAAACCCCAGTGAGCTTTTGAGATCTCTGTGTTGTGAAACAGAAATTAAAAGAGCTCCCTGCAGCAATAAATAGTGGGACACAGAACCTCTGGAGCCTGTAGATCACCCTGGCTTCTGAAGAGGATGCTGACCTCACTGTTCACTGCCCAAAAGTCCTTGGGACTTTATGGACCTGCATTAAAAATCTAAATATTTTCATTTGAAGACCTACTTTTTGATGGATACTGCAAATCAGTTTAAAGTAACACTTTGTCAGCCAGAAATCCTGATAAAGATAAATTTGAGATGCCTCTTTAAATGCCTCTTGTTAATGTTTCCCTATTTCCTCCCTGCAACTTGGGGGAAATAAAGGTGTACTGGTGATTATTTTCCTACTTTTCATTGTGTCATGTAGACATTTCATTTTCAATGTTAAGGTCCAGGGTAGAAGATATCTGATTTATGAAGCCGGCATATTAATGGCCACTAACCTGAGACCATTTTTCTTTCTTCTTTTACAAAATAGGTGTTCTGAAAACTGTCAATTCCTGTTTTAGGAAGAGACCAAAAACCCTCTAAGAGCTTTTTCAGATTTAAGGGACTGTGGATTTGACGAAGAAAAGAGTGGAGAGAGACTTCTGTTCCAAAATTTTGACCTACAATGGTTTTAACATGAAACCATCAAGTTTCTGGCTCTCGGGTGCTTCACACAGATTTTCTTGGGTTGAGTTTTTCATAAGAATATCCAACATCAAATTTTATCAAAGCAGCACTGAAATTATTGGCCACTGTTAATCTCCTGTATTTCAGATGAGTCACTTTTGACTTTTATTAGGAGGTGGGAAAATCTCTTTCATCTAATTCCCAGCATCTTCATTCATGCATGACAACTTGTCTCCATTCCCCGCCTCTGCAGTATGTGTGAAACAAGATGTCTCAAAGTCTAATTCTAGAATTCAAGTACTGAACTGAAAAAATTGCTGAAGTTTCTCATATATTTTTGCAGCACAGGCTAGAATTATTAATAGTCATAAAACACAAGGCCCTTTGCCCACAGCTGCTCTGCAGGTGGAAAACCAGTGAACTTTACAAGAAATTGGCTTCCAACTATTTTATTTGAAGCACTAGAGGAGAATAAGGGGTCTAATCTTTCAAGGACAGACATAACTTCAGCCTTGTGCCTGCCAGCAGACTTCAATAGGCCGAGTTAGGATGATAGATTTAATTGTCTGCTCGGGGTGTTGCTGAATCAAGGACTGGACTCCAGGGGCTGATAGATGGTCTAAAGTGTGAGACTTCATGGAAGTGGCTAAATATCTCTTCCCAAGTGCAGCTTGGCTCCTCTCTGCCTTGTAGGAAGGTAATGGCAGTGCCAGCCAATGTCCCTGTGTCCACAGGAGGGAATTGGGGAGCAGAGGGAGCACAGGGCTGAGCGGAGGATGAAAGTCACTCGTAGAGGATGGGGAGATGTTTCCCTGCCAGGTGTCACCCTGGTTTTGAAGACTTTTCTAAGCCTTCTGTTATGTTCTTCATATTGGAGTCAGAAATTTCGCCTTATCACACTTTCTACTATAAACACTGGCCATGTTTTGCTCTTTCATTGTTTACATATTTCTAGGTAGGAGGAGAAAGTTGATCGACAGTTGGCTTGACCAACGTGGACTGAGAGGTGGAATTCCATCCTCCAATCCACGAGCACCATAAGAAATGTATAAAACTGAGTTTTGTAAATAAACTCACCCCTTTTTTCCTGCTTCGCTCACCAGCGTGTCCTGGTGTAGATTTTTCCATGTCCACTGTGACAGCCAGGAACACCTCTGATTGCTCAGGCCAGCCCAGCACATCTGACTGGAGCTGCCCTTGCAGTCTCAGGGAGAGGGGCAGTGCTCAGGGGCCAGGGGTGCTGTGGGGTTGCAGCACGGGGCTTGGCCTGTTGTGTTATGTGCAGTCTAAAGCTGGATGAGGATTTTTGTTGGAGCATATTTCTGCTCAAAAACGTTAGTATGCCAGAAAAGAAAACGTGTTTTACAGAAAATTCATCAAAATGTTTGTTGGGGAAGGTTTCTAATCTCCAAAATGAAGTGTCTTGAGAGAAAGAGGCAAACAGCTAATTGGGCCACGCTCCTAACGAGTGGGAAATGAACACTCCTGTGATCCTGGAAGCAGGGAGTGGTTCTCCCACATCCCAGAGGCATTTCCCTGCCACTGCCCTGGAGCAGAGCTCCTCCAGCCTCTGCTGGGACTGCTCCATGTGGAGAGGCAGCTGGGTGAGCACATGGAAGCTCAGCCCCAGCCTGGCTTCAACTCTGATCTCCCACATCCTGGATGAGTGCCCACCATCACAGAAATGCTCCTTTGCAGTCATTTCCTTTCTGCTGTTATTTTGGGGGGAAAGGAATATGCTACAGTAGTTCCACTAGCAAATAAAATCCATGAAACCCTTGATGGGCCAGAGAAATTATTTCTTACCCTGTCCACTGCACAAAGAGTATCAGCTGAACACCTGCCCTTGAACTTATGTTCAACAACTCCTCAGGGGCCATTTTTCCTCTGCAGAGGTCTGCCTGATGCATTCAAATTATGATCTTAAAAGAGCTTCCTCCGAGTGCCTGTGCTGCCTGTCTGGGGTGTCACCCTGCTCTGAGTGACCTCCAGCCACTGCAGGACCTCCTGTGCAGCCACACCTGCACATGTGCTCAAAAAAAATTAATTTACATTATTATTTAAAGCTTTTCTTATGGCAGAGAAAGCAAACTATCACACAGCAAGAGACAGCCCATCCTCATTTTTGCTCTCAATTAGTTTTTTTTGAAGAGGGACATGCTAAAAGCCTGGCTTAGAGGGGCAGCTGAAAAATGATCATGCCCAAATTCCTTTTTGTTGTGTTTGATTTCAGTGGAGCCACACACCAGAAATGAATCTGGCTTCACTTTTTCCCTCCCTCTCTCTCTCTTTCTCTCACACGTGGTCTTACTGAGAAAATGTGTTTAAGTTCTGGAAAACCTCTGCAGTTTTGGTAAACCCTCGATTGCTCTCTTGAGGGAAGTTCCTGTTGAATGACGTGTCTTTAATCACCTCTGTCAGAGTTTCTAAGAATACGATTAATTAGTTTTAGACATCCCACTACCAAAAAGGTTAACTTCGTCTTCATTAGGAACGACCTCATCTTGTCTCCAATCCCTCACTGCTATCATCCTAACGACACACCAGAGAGGCATCACTTGTCCCACGACTGAAAAAGGCTCTTGGATGAGTTGTTTATGACCAGTGCTTTAATTCATTAAATAATGGGGAAAACAACTTTTTAATGCCAGTTGTGTTGCTGCTCTGCAGACTGAGTGCTTGTCTCCGTGCTGCTGTCGCATTTGGGGCTAATTTGATGAATAATTAAATAATTTAGCTTTTAACTAAATTAATCATTTAGTTAATTCATTAATAATTATCCATTGCACTTCGATGGTGCCTTCCAGGCTGAGATATCAAAGTGTTTTGTGAGCATTATGGGGAAGTTCACCCTTCCTCCTCCCGCAGACAGCCTGAGTAAATGGATTTTATGTGAAAAACCACGTTAGTCAGCTTCAAAGAGAGAAGGAATCCGGTTCTGATTCCGTGGGTGGGGGCAAGGAATGGCTCAAACCACCAGCTTGCCATTTTCACAGACACAGACTCTCTCCAAAACCCTTTTCCCTTTCTAGAACAGCACGTGATGGGAGGCAGGCTGTCCCAACACTGGGTTTAGGTCTCAGTCCTTGCTCTGCTAATGACTTTTTGGGTGATCCTCAGTCCCCAGGTGCTTTGGCTGTCGTGGGTGCAAACAGGTCCTCATTTCAGGCAAAAACACATCTAAAACCTAAAGCTGTGAAGCTTCACACCACGTTAAAATAGCCAAGCTGCAGATTTGGCAGCTCAAATTGATTAAGCATCACCCCCACCAGCTCAGAATTCTGTGGCTCCCCTCCTTGGCACCAGGGAAAATGAGGCAAAGGTCTGCTCTGACACAGCAGGTTGGAGCAAAGTCCAGCCCTTTGTGTGCCCAGCTGATCCAGCTCAACTCACCTTCAAGCCCCTTCCCTACTCCAAGACACTCCTACACACTCTCCCTGGGGACTGTGAAATTTTCAAGCCATTAGTAATAACTTCCTCATCAATACTCCATAGTTCCTTTTATTTTTCTCCCTTTGGTACCTGAATAACCGTGAAGGTGGTTTTGATACATTTAATATTATCTTTCCATTTAAAATGATTTTAGTGTCAATCTGGTTCAACAAGGTGCTATTTTCAGTACAGAATGGAAATTAATTTTTCGTACATACGGAAGGAGGCTGATTATGTAGGACATTGTGGCCTCTTATGCAGGTGCACAATTACGAGCCACTTTACTCGTATTTTTATTTATTTTTCAGTCTTAAGCATTGCCAAAATTCTTAATGACACAACCCAGTGACTACTTATTTAAAGGAAAAAAAATTAATTTAGTATTCAGGAAGAGTAAACTGTCAAATGGATTTAACTGTGTAATTCCAAGGGAGAGAGGAACAGAAATGCTTAAAAGAGCTATCATGTTCTTAAGTGAGGACGTGGTGATGCATTGTTAAATGAGGGAAGAGTGGAGGCTGAGATAATGTGGGAGGGAGGAAACAACGAGATGCCCTCACAGGTCTGGGGAGAGACACAGAGCAAACCTGAGAGCTGAGACACAGAGCAATGTGATGGTCAAGTACAATATTCGAGATCCCCGAGGGGATCGAGCTGCAGAGCAAAGCAGGGCTTTTGTCACCTCCTTGGGAAGAGGGTGAAGGGGGAGAGCGCCTCTGAGACACGGGCAGTGCTCCTCAGCAGCCACAGCAGCCACTCGTGGAGATGAGAGCAGCACAAACACTCGTGACACCGCGAAAGCAAACCCAGAGCGCTCCAAGGGGCCCCGAGAGGATCTCAGCGGCTGCAATTTTCATTTGCATGCTGAAAACTCATCTGGGGGTGCTTGAGGGCTGATGCAAGCTCTGTACGGAGAAGTGGAGGAACAAGAAAAATATTCCCAAGTGTCCTGATCATCAGCCTGATTAAGGAGGAAGCGGCTCAGGGGTGGATTGTGCTGATCCAGCGAGAACCATCGTGGGCTGTGCTGGGACTGCTGAAATGCTGGTGCTGGGAGCAGAAGCTTTTCCCTCACATCTGCACAATCCTCATGTCAGCTCTAGACCCACATGGGCAGCCACATCCAGGCTGTTTTTCTGAGGGAATCTCGTGGGAAGAACAGGAATGGGAAACATCTTTGAGGACCTTGCACAAGGTTGAAATGGCACCAATCCTGCCTGCAAAGGAGGTGCGGGAGGAGCTGGGTGATCTACAGTTTGTAGCTGAGGAAATACTGAGAAAGAGGAATATTGGCTTATCTATTTAAGGAGAAGCATCTAACTCAAGCCTGTCCTTACCTTGAAATTTAAGCATTTGCTTAAGTGCTTTGCTGGACAAGAATGTCATTTATCCTGGGGCTTTAAGCTGAACATGTGTTGAGGAGATTTTGGTGAGCAGGGTTTATAGAAAACTTCAGCCTCAGCAATCATCCAACCTGCTTACACAGGAGCCACAAAACGTCAGCCCAGGTGTTCCCTGAAGTTAAAACTGTTGGTCACAGGGGCTCTCTGCAAGAAGGGAGATTTTGCAAAGGATGATGATGGAGGTGCCCTCACTGCATGCTCAGTCCCTGCAATGGCCAAATCCATTGCTGGTGTGAGTTTCCATGAGCCAAGGAGATCTATTTTCCACACATTCACTTAGAATTCTCGCCACACTCTTGTATTTTTGCTGGCTGTTGCAAATACAGATAATATTTACTAATTTGACAGCTATTGCTATTCAGTGGGTTGAATATTTGACAGCTCCAGTCAGCTCCTTCCTAGATAATAATTCTAGAATAATCAGAAACAGAGTGAAAAGAAATTTAAAAGTACCTTTTTGAAGATATGCCACTGCAATGTCTTGCCCAAAAGAAGAGTTTGTCCTTAATTAAGCCAGAGGAAAGAAAAAGCTTCCATGGCGTTTTAGCATGTTTTTATCACTGCACTCAGAGTAGCAAATAATTAACAAAATGAACCCCATGGAAATGTGACTGATCCTGTGAAGCATCCCTTGTTAGTTGTCTCCAACAACTGCCATGAGGGCCTGTCAAATTTGTGTTAATATGTGTATTAATGGATTTTTTAGTAGCACCATTTGCTGCTTCAAAGATGGTGTCCATTTAACCTTGAAAAAGCCACTGGCTAAAAGTATTTGGGAATATGAGGTGCTTTTCTGCCTAATTTGTTCTGTGAGTATCAAATGGAAGATGTGTCATGGTAAATTGCATTTTCAAATGACAGCTAGTGTGAGTGTCCAACACAGGACTTTTCTAACAATTTTCTAGACTAATTTATTGTTTAGCTGTCAGCCATCTTATTTATTGGCCACCCAAACCAGGAATTAAAAAGTAAATTTAATTCCTTATTTTTAAATACTTACAGGTTTTATATTACTTCAATAACTTTTGAAACTTCAAGTTTAAAAGGTAAGTGAATGTACAAGCTCATTTAGCTGCTCAATTAATTTTACACCAGCTTTATCTAAAAAAAAAAATACTTAGCCATGGCATCCAAATCTTTATGAGAGGCTTGTATTTGCACTATTTACACTTTAATATACATCACTTATTAAATTAATAATCAACTGAAGTTCGTTAAGCTCTTTGAAGTTAAAAAGCACTCAGAGTGTTAAACACCATTCTTCTCACAATCATGTCTTCTAATTTTCTATGTTTTAGCACACAAAATACGTTTCACTCAGATCTAGAGGATGCTTAAAATTAGCTTGTTTATACATTTTGAGGATGCAGTTAATTTACGTAGGTTAATGATTCCCGGGGCATATTGAGAATGCTGCACAGTGAATAAATCAGAGTTTGCAAGCTGGCTCACGTCAAGGAAATCGAGACTTCAAGAATTCTGTCAGTTCTCAGGGACAGCAGAAATCTCAGATAGAATCCTGCTCCTGGGGAAAATCTACAGCAAACCTCTCCTGGCAGCACGAGCCCCAGAATTCCAGCCCTCCCCAGGGAGGCAGAGCAACCAGGCCTCCCAACTCCACATCTCCTGTCCCAATCCAACAGGATTAATTGTACCTGGTTAATTGCAACAGGATTAATTGCACCTTCCACCCACCCCAGCCTCAGGCTCCTGGGATGAGCTGGTGTGAAGGATGGAGGTGCACAGGGCCCTGTTTGCTAATTTCTGTGGAGGAGAGAGGGGAAAACCAAATCATTGTTAAAAAAAGACCTTTGCCTCCCCCCCAAAGGTTAACAGCTAATGGGAAAACCTTAAAAAAGTGATAAAAAGATACTTGTTAGGAAAACAAATTGCCTCAATTCCTGCTGATGGAGAAGAATCAATGCTTGAGTAGATTTACCAGGATCACCACAGGCATTCCCATTTGTTTATGCACAAAGGTAAAATAACTTCCTCAAGTCTGGAACAGGTAAATAAAGATCCTTGAAGCAGAGCTCAGTAAAAATGTGACCTTTTTGGGTCAGGAGGGAGGAGCAGCCCTGCAGCTGCAGAAAGCAGGGGAGCAGCTGCCCTTTGCCCCTCAGAGGCTGCTGCTCAGGGAGCCTCCTTTGGAGACTGGAACTTCCCCAGGGCTGAGGAGGATACAACAGCAGGTTTTGAATTCCTCTTCTACTGCTCAGATATTTGGATTACACCCGCTGGGGTAAATGCATTCTGTTGGTTGGGTTTGTAAGGTTGCTGGTACATTTGCTGTTATATTTGTGCTAAATAAACAACTCATTTTCCACACCAGTGAAGTTTTGGTTTAGCTACAGCAGCCCCCACTGCCCAGTTCAGATGCAAAAGGATGAGTGAGGGAAGGCTGGTGGGGAAATCTTTCTTTTTTTATCAGACCACTCTGTAGATAACTCTGATATGCTGCAGGATGTTTGATTTCTCACATGTACCATGTTTCTCCTCGAGGCCATAAGAGATAAAACACCAACTTCTCCTCTCTAGATTTTCACACCTCCGTAGTATTTCCTTTAGCTTCAGCCACGCATGACGCGCTGACAAACTTAATTAAAAGTACAATTCATTTCCAGTATGCACTCTGCACAGCTTAAAATTAAAACTTGTCTCTCCTTCACTTTTTTTGTAGCAGCAGAAACCTTTGATTTTCTCACTTTTTTCCCAGCCTTGGCTAACTGACAGATAAAGTTTTGATAACACAACTGTGTGCACATCTGTGATTCCACACCTTTAAAAGGCACGTTCCTGGCAGCAGGAAAAACAGAACCACGTTACATGAAGGATGTATGTAGCATTTTTAAAAGTTTTAACGAGCTTAAAGAAAAAAAAAAATAAATGGAGAAATAATCCTCTGAAAGCCATGTTTGGAAAAGAACATGAATACAATTAACCTCTGAAATTCTATGCTTGTTGGTTTGCTTAGTTCAGCGCTTCCCAGGGACCATTTATCTCAACAGAAAAGCATAAATACTGTGTAGCACTGACTTTATCAGTGCAACTTTAACTGAACAGTGTCCCCAGAGTCACTTAAGGGTTAATCCTTTGCATCTCATGAAAGGTAATGGATTTTGATTAAAAGGAGCACCTCAGTGTCTTGGGAGCCTAAAGCAGATGCACACATCCCAGCTTTATATTTAATTTAAAACCAGCACCCTCAAAGAGGAGCACAAGCCATTTATACCACCAGCAGCTAAACCAAAAAATGTAATGCAACTGACCTCAGTGAAATGGAAATTACAACCACGGCTTAGCTGTAATAATTATTTGCATAAGGTTTTAATGCCCAGTACATTTCATGGAATAGTGTATGGATTCTTAATGGAAATGAGCCCAGCCTTTGGGAGAGGAGCTCAGGGCACTTTTTCCAGGGGTGTTTTGGGGTGATGGACCCTTCCCAAGAGCCAGGAGCTGGTCAGAGTGGCTGGTCCAAGCAGGGGGACAGCCAGCCCACCTTCCCACCAGCCAGGTAAAAGAACCACAACCCTTTTACTGTCAGCTCTCTCCACAGCTGGGCTCTGGCCACTCCAAACTGCAGCTAAATTGGTCTTCACTCAGTAGCTGTTCAGTGAGACAGGATTCTTCACCTCCAGTGATTGTCCACATCACAGGAAAGAAATTCAGGTTATTCCCATGCGATAGCCAGATCCCAGCACAGCACCTGAGCCCTCCTGCCCCAGCCGTGGTCACTCAGCTGCAGATCAGCCCAGGAGGGGTGACCTCGCTGGACACATCTGGTCTGAGACAGAGCCACCAGCAAGTGCACACTGTTTCACACCAGGGTGCTCCTGAGGGAATTCATGCATTTAAAAAGCTCCATTATATATGATATCAACTTTTAATGCACTGCTCTGGGGAAAAAAGGAAAAAGAAAAGGTGGGTTGTCTCGCTGTGGATAGAGAGGAATTTCATCCAAAGCCCAGGTGGCTCCTTTGTTTAAATTCTTCCAAGGTTCAAACAAATTCCTGAAGGTTGTGTATTGATAATAGAATCACAGAATCATTAAGATTGGAAAAGAGCTCTAAAGTCATGTCTGACCATTACCCCAGCACTGCCAATTCCACCCCTAACCTCTGCTCCTAAGCAACACATCCACTTGGTTTTTGACCATTTCCACTTGGTTTTCGACCACTTCCAGGACAGGATTTCACCGCTGCCCTGGGCAGCCTGTTCCAGTACCTGACCACCCTTTCAGGGAAGAAATTCTTCCTAATATCCAACCCAAAACCCCCTGATGCAACTCGAGGCCATTTTCTCTCATCCTATCACTTGTTACTGGAAGAAAGGACTGATTCCCACATCTCTCCAAACTCCTCTGAGGTCATTGTAGAGAATGACAAGGTCTCCCCTGAGCCTCATTTCTCCAGCCTAAACAATCCCAGCTCCCTCAGCTTGGGTGGGACACAAAAACCCAAACCCCAGCCCAACACTGTCCAGAACAAAAGCCAACCACAGGAGGAGAGAATATGTGGTCAGCAAGCAAAGGGCCACCCTTGGTTTAGATTTTAATTATGAAATTTTTTCACTCCCAACAAATGAAATGAATTTAGTCACTCATGCATGGTGTGAAAGTTGAATTGTCTGAAAATTAAATCAAAATAAAAAATGAAAACTACAACCCAGGCTTTCACTGCTACCAACAAGGGAACCATCCTTTAGAGGTGACATTTCACAGCAGTCCCCGAGAAATGTGATTGTTCATAGCATTAAGTAAATTATGGTCTCTGAACAGTGTGGAAATAATTGAAAATGTTTGCTGTTTTTAAGTAAATGTTATAAATCCCTGAAGGCTGTTTGAATCTGGAAGTGGAAAAGAATAAAATGTTTCAAACAGGAAAGCATATGGGTAAACTGCCTGATGGTTTGGCTGACAGTTGTGAAATATCAGCTGGAGTAATTTTCCCTTTTCTGCCAGGCTCACTTTTAGAAAGTTTTCCTTTCCTCCCTCCTCCCCAGCCAACACAACACTCACACCTGAAATGGCAACACAGGAACAGAAATGTCAGTGCCTGAGCCCAGAAGTGGCACAAACAAAGGCCGTGCTCCCTGGAATGCCAAAATGTGATCCCTGACCGGTCCCAGGGCCCCTTTCTGTCACTCCAGGAGTGGGGACTGCCTGAGGTTTCCTGATGTTTCTTTGGAAAGAGCTCACACCTTTGGCAAGAGCTCTCACCTGAGGCAGCTCTGCTTGTGCATAACCTGCTGCATTCCGTGGCTAATCAGGAGAATCTGATACTCTTCTCGAAATTCTTTTTCACCCTCATTGTGTTACGTCTGCCTTTCCTCTTCCAAATCCCTGATCACTCTGAATAAGAAGAAGCTTTTACATTTTTGTTGAAGAGATGCAAGATTGTTGCTCGGAGTACACTTGTCATTTTGTCTCATCACAACAGGGTGAGACTCAGCCCCAACACAGATATATTTTCTATATCCAGACTGTGACACGTTCGTGCACAGAGGAGTCTCCAACACACCCAGCGCTTCCCTCGACACAGCCCCACACCACCAGGCTGGTACAGAATGGTGGTGCAGCCCTGATTTCTTGTCTGAGGTGCTTTGGTTTGTGAAATTTCTCTCCCAGGTGATTTGCTGTACACAAAAAGAGATGTTTTGCTGACTGTATCTATGTTATTCATTCTTTTTAGGGGAGGAATTTCTTGGTGGCCAGTGACCATGGCTTGACCAGTGTGGCTGAAGAGGTGCTAACTTTGCCCATCCAATCACATTGGTCTCTGTAAATAGTATATAAAGAAATCACACTTTGAATAAAAGTTCTTTCTAGCCTTCTGAGAGTTCATGGAGTCTGCGTGGTTCATTTTGTGCCCCACAGCGACGTGGTCCTGCCTGTATTTAATGATCCATCCTTGGAAATCCGAGCTGCCATTCCCGGGTGCCAAGCACAGGTGTGCTCCAGCAGACCTGCAATGCACTTCTGGATTTTTTCCAGGAAGCAAGAGGAGGAGAAGGAGGAGGAGGAGGAGGAGAATTGACTGGCTTGGCTGGGCACCAGCCTTGACCCCACCTGCACGAGCAGCTGCAAGACGCGGCGTCAGCTCCTGACAAGTGGATTACTCACAGCAAGGAGACAATTCCATTACTCAGAGGAAGGAACAAAATATGTCACCGAAAGGTTTAAGGACCACGGAGCAAACACATCAGTGTTGTTTAGGAACCTTTTTATGCATAGATGAGCCTAGTGGGATTCACCAGAGCACCTGCAGAAGTTAGTCACCTAATTTGTACCAGCCATAAAGGTATTCAGAGCCTAATTGCTTAAGTGTTTTTGAAATTCCTGGTAGGCATGAAAAGACCTTTGTAAATCTGCTCCCCTGTGCAACCCGATTTTTATGAACAGAGGCTATAAACACCGATGCACAAATGCCTGTTCTTGAAGTCACACACTCCTGATCAGTGGTTTAAGGATTATTTGGAGTGTTAGGGGTTTATGTGGGTTCAAATGAGTCCAGTCATAAATTTCTTATTAATCTGCGTGTAAAATTTGGCTGCATGTTGTAACATGCACAGTTATGGTTTAAACATAACTTTGCCAGAATACAAATATTTCTCCATCCTTCAACTCCAAACGTGAAGGCATCCACCGAGACAGTGTGACTGCTCCTGTGCACTTGTAGTTGAGTTTTGATTTAAAAAGCAGGCTTTCCCCTTGGCTGGTTACGGCTTTTTATCCCTTACGTGAACTAAATTCCTTTACAAACAACATACATCTCGTACGTGAATCTCTCCTTTTTCATTGCAGAGATTTGTGTGGAGAGCCTGACTCCATTAATTTCAGCTGGATTGACTCTACACCATCTGTTTTCTGTGCAGCTGCTTTATTGTGGGAAGAGAGGAAGACAAGAAAGCGCCCTTCTAAGCTCTACCGATGACATCCAAAAATAAGAATATAATTGGAGGAAAACCTTCTGAAGTCTGCTGCAATCACAACAGTCAAAGGGATTAGAGTGTGATCTAAAAGAGGAGATGCAGATTAGGTATTTTTCAAAAGGGCTGAAAAACCTCATCCCTTAGAAGTAAAATAAACGTGGCCACTGGCATGAGAAGCAATTAAACTTGAATTTATACAAACTGCTGTTTCTCACTCTTTTGCAGCACATGGTAGACAGGTAGTGACCCATCAAACAGTGATATCAGCACAAGGAGCAGCAAGGTTTCACACTAACATTTGCCCATGCACACAGAAGGGCAGTGCCTTAATTTTAGGGGAACAATCCTGGTTTTGCGTCATCTTAATCCTGCTCTTACCCGGTGACGCTGTTGCTGTGTCTGCACAGCAGCAAACAGACACGGGAAGGAGTCCAGCCTCCCAGCCTCTAGAGGGTGAATCACTTCTAAGGCAGAGCTGGGAGAACAATCCCCCAAAGTGGCTGCACGACCACACCAAGGATGTGCTCAACTCATTTCGTGTGATATTTCCACAGACACACTCTTTGTTTTGGTTTTTATTCATGCCTGGTCAAATCTGGGGCACAGTACTTCTGTCAAGCATAGTGAACACCAATAAAAGGGACTCTTTCAGGATTGTCCTCAGCATCACTCATTCCAAGTTCTAAACCCCACTGCATCTTCATCTCAATACTGCCAGTGGCTTCAGTCACATTTGTAAATGTGTTCTTGGTCCCAGAAACAATTTATTTGTGCTTGAAGTCGTTGTGATAAGAGCGCTGCCTTTGCAGGATTAACCGATGCTCCCCGTGTATTTATGGCTCGGGCAACTCGTTTTTCCAGCTTTAATAAATAATGAGGTCCGGATGGCTTTTCAGTGGGTTTGCGCCCTCCTGGAGCCGCGGTGTGAGCCGGAACAGAGCTCTGGTGCCAGTCTGAGGCAGGAGCTGCTTCCTCTGCCTCAGTAACTCTCAGCAGAATGCACCAACCACCTCATGGAGCCCTGCTGCTGTAAACACAGCCCCAGCCCCGTGGGGAGTGCTGGAGCTCCAGCATGGTGGGTGTCTCTGGAAAGGCTCCCATCCCTCCGAGGAGCCCGGCTCCCTCTGCTCCTGCCTCCTCAAACCCTGCTCAGGGGCAGAGTGAGACCTTAAGGGAAATGGAGCCTGACATGCAGATAACACCTTCATAAAGCAGACAGCAGTAATTAGCTGGGGATGACCCTTCCCCTGCAGGGCTGTCAGAGCTGCTGCGTGCAGAGCAGCTGAGGATGGATTTTGCTGTTGTTGGGGAGCAACGATTGCAATCTTTGTCTTCCACACATTCTGAGGGAAGCAATCCTTTTCTTCTGAGCAGGACGGGCGTTGTGACTTACAGCAACAGATCAATAGAGAGGTGGGAAACATCCTCCAAGAACCTGCACGTCCACAAAGGCTTTTTCCAAAGGTTTTTAATTTTCACTCTTACATTTTCCGTGCTTATTGTCTCCACAGCTTTGTGGTCAATAAGCTTACGCTGGTGATGGCCTAACAACCACGCTGCTCCCCCAGGACAGCCATCGGCATGGCACTGCTGGAGCTCCGTAAACGATTTTGTTTGATTTTCAGCTGCAGAGACTGTTGATGAAAGACTGGAACTCTTTTCTGAAACTTCATCCCCGAGGTGCACGGAGTCCTGCGTGTCCCTGTCGCGCTCCTTCAGCATAAGAGCTCCCTCCTCTCTGCAGGGTCCAGCAGACAGCGATTAGCAGAGCAAAATACCCCTCAGCCAACACTGCTGCCTCCTATTTCAGACTTTCACAGCTTCCAGTGCATTTATCCCAACTTCCATCACCACTGGGGAAGTTCTCTCGGCTCGGTGGAGGCGCACAGGATTAAAGAAGAGCGAAGAATTCAAGCTGAGCTTTCCCAAGCCCCTGGCTCCCACCACACCCAGACAACAGCCAGTGCACAGCACCTGAGCTCAGCCCACCTGGGCGTGTTAGGCTCTCTAGGCAGGCTTAAACTGCTGTCTTGGTAGAAGGGGATTTTTATTTCCCTATATTCATTTATTCAGCCATTTTATACTTAATCTACCTGTACTGAGAACAACACATATTTGGGGGAATGGGGCTTCAACTCT
Source organism: Prinia subflava (assembly GCF_021018805.1). Lineage (NCBI taxonomy): Eukaryota > Metazoa > Chordata > Aves > Passeriformes > Cisticolidae > Prinia > Prinia subflava. Next base: position 17,241,256 of record NC_086259.1, read on the forward strand.
GAGTGCTTTAAAATGCTTATGCCGTAGATATTTACATGGTGTACATGGCAGAACAATACTATGTTTAACTCAAACATCACAAACCCAAAGTGTTTCAGGTACTTAAATATGTGGCCTAAAGCAAGTGTTGTAAACACCTCATAAAAGCAAAATTCCCCAGTGTTGGCAAATAAAGAAGCTGCAGGGAGCAAACAAAGAAAGCACAAAGAAGAACCATTGCAGGATAACAGCAAATGAATAAAACACAGCTGGAATTATACCACAGAAATTCAATGGCCTCTTTTAATGGGTTGTGCCTTCCTTGCTGGCCTACCCCAGTGGACCAGATTTGGGAACACCTCACAGCTTATAAATGTGGATTAGTGGGATTGAATACTAATAAAAATATTAATATTAATATACACACATACATTTGTATATAAATATATGCATTTACGTATGTAAATATATACATTAAAGCATCATATGCCTATGTAGGCTAATAATTTTTATATATTTTCACTAAAGCTTTGATCCAAGAGAGCAAACAAGCAGAGGGAGACAGTCACATAGCCCTGTGCTGAGTGCATACACATCCTGACAGTGCATTTTAGGTGTATTAAGTTAGAGAAAAACCCCTGCTGCAACATGGAGAGGAACAGCCCTCCAGAAATGTTTTCCCAGGGTCAAAAGGTGCCTGTGTGTTATGCAACACAGCATCTCCCAGCTCCTGGGAGCTCCTGCAGGAGAGAAGCTTCCATTTGGAACCATCAGAATCTGTTCTGTGCCAAACTGACTTGATCCAAAACATTTGCTTAGTAAGTACAGCTTTGGTGGCTGTCCTGTGCATATTAAAGAGGCCACTTTATTATTACAGTGGCAATAAAAGCAATGAAGAGGCTTTATGGGCAAGAAGAAGTGCGTAGAGGCTAGGTGCATCTGGACTTTGAATAATGTATGAAGACCGAATTTTAAAGCCAGCTTGTAAGAAAAATGCAGTCCCCAAAAGTGACTGGAACTGTCTGATCATTCTGGCTCATTGATCTTCGAGGGGTTTAGTGCAAACACTCTGGTCCAAGGCACTGCCTGTCTCCATCAAAGCTCCTCTCAAAGAGTCAACATTTAGATGAAATTCAAGCTACAGTGAGAATATCACAGGTTACCCAGGCAGCTCTGAATTCTTCCTCACAGCTTTCAGAGAGTGGAACACAAACAGCAGTGAGAAGCCACTTTTTGGCCATGCAGCCAAGTGCCAAATCTGCCAGGCTCTGCCCCTGCTCCGGGCTGCCAGACACCTGTGCCTGCCTCAGAGGCAACTCCTTGTGTCTGCAGGTGACACAGGAAATGCACAAATAATGAGGACACATCACCTCCCTTCGCCACCTCGAATCCCAAGAGCCAGTGCAGGAGGAAGATGGATCCCTGTCTTCCAGCAAGATGCTCCAGCTCCAGGAGCTTTGTTTAGAATGTTTAGAAAGGCAAGAAACCCCACTGGTTACTTTTCTTAGGGCAGCAGGGGCCCCTCCTTTTACCACTTGGCTGTGGGGAGCAAAACGGAGCAATCCTGAGCAAACCAAGGCAGAGCTGCAGCTCGGAGTCAGGGCTCTGCAAATAACTTTCTCTTACAAGGAGAGATTATTTCTCTCTTTTCTCTCTTTTCTCTCTTTTCTCTCTTTTCTCTCTTTTCTCTCTTTTCTCTCTTTTCTCTCTTTTTTTTCTGTTCTCTATTTCTCTTAAATAAAGGAGCTTTCTCTTCCTTCACCAGCTACACCGGGGTGACACTTGGTTGGGGTTTTAAACCAAATCCTCTCCCTCAGCTGCCACCTTTGTGTCAGAGGTGAGTGGCTAGAGGAGAGCAGTGGGGAAAGCAAGAGGCAAAGAGATAAAATTCAGTGTTTGGGGTCCTCCCTGCATCTCCCATTCCCCTGTGCACAGAGGGTGTGATCTGTGCTGGAATCTCACATGGGGCAGTGCCAAACCCTCCTGTCCTGAGCCCCTCTGTTGGAACAGTACGCAAAATAACAACACGGAGGCAGGAGATCTGCAGTGAAAGGCTGCTCTCCAAAAAAGAGGTGAACTTGTTTGTTTCTTCCATTTTTATACATTTGTGGGTCTGGTTATGGATTGGCTTCTGGGGTTACCCCCCTTCACCCCACTGGCCAGAGCAGCTGTCAACCAACATTATTTTCAGGCTGGAAATATGTAAGCAAAGGACAGTGAACAAAACCAAGAAAGGTTGTTTATGTTCCAAAGTGCGAGAAAGTGAAAAACTGACCCTTAATATTGTACAGAAACTAAAGAACTGACTCCATCTTATAAACAAGTAGAAGGCTTTAAAAAAACTCAGAAAAACCAGGGCAACATCCTTCCATGCTGCTGCAGCTCCTCTGTGTTGGTTTTGGGGTCTGTGACTCTGCAGTTTCCTCCCCACCGTGCCTGGAGGGTGCAACAGCAGCATTTTCCTGGCACCAAGGGGCTGCTAAACCTGCATTTACTGACAGCACCCCTGTGCTGTGGGTTGCAGATGTCCGGGATCAGCCATCCGTGCATGGCCGCTCCTTGGGCTGTCATAAACCCTGCTCCAAACGCTGAGGTCTACACCTAGAAATGAGAAATGGTAATTAACTGAGAGAACCTGCAGAAGTCTCTTTTGCAGTGGCTAAAGAATAAGGATTATAAATTTACTTTGGAAGCAAGTATTTAACGTGGGGACACTTCTCAGCTGGTAATTGCCAAAAGGAATCTCTGCATCCTCTAACCCGTGCTGCTCGCTCAATCAAAGAGCTCGGTGATTGCCTCAGTAATGGGCAATCAGGCCACGGCCGGGCACTAAAACCAGACCAGGAATGGACTTTAAAGAGTTGGCCATAAATACAAGAATCAGAGCGCCATGGGTGGCCAGGGATGTAAACGGTGTGGATTGTACCGGAGGGCTTTAACTCCTCGCAGTTTTTGCCGGTGATGAGAGTGCAGGGAGTGTGGCAGACATCCCTGCATCCCTCTCCAGATCACATCACTTATTGCAGTCGTGCATTTCTGTACCCGAGCAGGTGTTTCTATATAAGGAAGTTAAACTAGAATTTTCTACAGTCTGCTCGTTGCAGTTGGCTCAGTCCCAGCACAGACACAGTGACAGGGCTTTGGAAGTGCACCTCAAAGCCCAGTGTCCATCTCATTGGGCAAAGAGCCAAATAAGCCCACCTAGACCATCGAGTATTAAAGAGCCTGCACAGAGGTGCTCGAGGCTTTCTGGGAATGCCTTAGCCTGTGTAACTGTGCTTGGTACACTGTGCTCGCCTTATCTCTTTTCATTTTGTAATGTTTGTTATTTTTGCTGTTATTAAAACCTTTATTTTACAAAGCATATCCTGAGAAGCCGTCTCGCTACTTTTTAAGCCATTTCTCCGCTGGCTGGACCCTCGGAGGATATTGAGCATTTCAATAACTTATCTCTCTCTCCCTGCCACCAGCGGGAAGGAGAGGACCCTCCCAGCAGGGTTTAATTTCTGGGAGTTTCCCAGATGCCGTTTGTGCTGCTGTGGCATCCTCAAGGTGTCTCTGAGCACCCCGGGGTGCTGTGGGTCCCCGAGGCACCGAGGGTGCTGCCAGGGCACTGCTCAGCCTGATGCCAGCACCAGGATTCTCGGGGAGGAAGAGGTGGAGAGGTGCAGGAGCACTGAGATTGCTTTATAAGTTATTGCCTGGCTTCAGCTGACACATTTCAAGCTTCAAAAGAGGCATAAGCAGTACTCATAGGGTTTAAACTGTAAATCCTTAAAAAAAAAATCCTTGAAAACCAAAGAAAGGCAACACCAAGACCGACACTTCCCTCACTTCATTTATATTTTACAATAGTTCAGCTTGTCAGTAGGTATAATTTGTGATTCCTGCTCAGAAGATGCTCAGAACTGCCACAAAACTGCCAAAAGACACCAACTTTTGTTTTATTTTGTCCTTGCTGCTCCATCCCTTTAGAATGGGCCAACAATAAACTATATTTAATGTAAAGTATTAAAAGTGAAGTTCTCCCCAGGCTGATACTCTGTGCATGGACTTTCAGGTCTTCATGGTCATGTTATAAATCAGCTGTGAATTAAACCTCTGTCAAAACATGGGATAAAATGGCTCTTCTGGTTGCTGCTATTGTTATATATTGTACAGTATAACGTGAGCAGTTTCAGAATTGAATTTCCTGCATTGCTAACAAGTGTTTCCCACTTGGGAATGCTGCCCATTAACAGAGATGCTTTTTAGATAAGAGCTCACACAAACAGGTGCTGGGTGTTGAGTTTTTTGTTGTTCACAGTTTAATAAATTGACAGATTTCATTAGATCATCTTAGCTGATCTCCTCTGTACCACTCACTTTAGAGGATAGATTCTTTGTGCTGTTGCAAATGCCCTTTATAAATTTTATGTTCATTACATGTACCAAAAAGAGAGAAATAAAAAAGAAATAAAAAATACAATTGATTAAGGAATCAAAATAAAATATGAGGAGATCATCAAAGTTTATCTGTTTTTAAGTGTAAAGACCCCAGTCCTTGGGAAAATAATAAGTAGCCACATGTCCACACAGACTTATTTCAGATGTGTGTCCTGCCAGCCACTGGTTGCCTACATTCTTTCTGAAAATATCTGGGGCCAAATTTCCATTAAAAAAATGCAAAAATCCAAGAGAAAACTTTAAGGAATACTGCATGTTGAAAAGAAAATGTCTATTTTAATAACTACTGCTATCTTCTCTCTTCATACAATATTACCTTTTGCAGGATGGGGATGTAACTTCTATCTAAAAAATATTCATGTGCAGATAAATTCAAACAGATTTGCCTTGACTCAGCCCAGGGTTGTCAGATTTTGGGGACAGGCCAGCCCAGATTGCTCCCCACAGCCTGTCTGCTCCCTGCTGCCCTGGAACATCAAAATGACACTTTTTTTTTTTTTTTTTCCAAACTAAATTGTCCAGGATTTTCTTTCTGCTGGAAATTGTCATACACTCGTTGGTTTCGTTCTGGTTTTGAACAGAATTTTTTAAACTACCAGAACGTAAAGAAGACGATTTTCCAAGCTGGTTTTCCAAGCTTACACCAACTCTGCCTTTGATTTTTAAAAGAACTTGTTCACTTCTCTTCACACTTAGCCTGGTCAGTCTTTTGTTTTGCTGTATTCTCTTTGTCTGCTTCTCCCCACTGCATCCTGCTTCCAATTATGATTTAAATTAAGCTTAAAACTCCATCCCAAACACAAAGACTCCTCTTGCCCTCTACACCGCTTTCATCTCCCTCCACCCCCAGGTTTCCTTTTGTTTCTTTAGCTGCAGAATAGCCTCACAGATCGCCCTGCAGCTGAAATTCAATTCTTTTGGATGTGTCTCCTCTGCTATTCTGGGGACTCTTGGATCCCCTACGTGCCTCTTGCTCCCGGTGTGAAATCTCCAAACTTTCTTGTGAGCACTTATTTCTCATGGAGGGAAAGAAAAGAAAGGCACAGGAACATGCTCTGGAATAGGTAATGATGGAAAGAATAAAAATAAATCTCAAAGCTCTGACAGTTACTCGTTTTAAAAGGACTGATGGGAGACAAGCATAAAAAACAAAAGCTCAAAAGCAGATTTGAGGGAGAGGGCAAGCAGCATAGATCTAACAACCTAATAAAGCCTCAGCCAAAACAATTTTAGAGAGGAGAGAGCTCCAGCAGAAGGGAGCATATGTTCGACTCAGCCTGATTAGAAGAAAGAAATAGAGGTGCAGCCATCCTGGAAAGGAAAACTTCCTGAGTCAGCAAACACAGACCAACCCAGGGGTGAGACCATGAAAGATGAGAACAAAACTCTCAGTAACCTTGTAAATGGTGTGTGCTTAATTTGGGCAGCCTCGCTTCAGGAAAAGAGAAAGCAAAAATAGACATAATCCAGCGAAACACCAAAAAAACCCAAAAAAACCCAAACAAACAAACAAAAAAAACCAAACCAAAACAAAACAAAAAAAACCAAACCAAACAAAAAACCACCCAGAAAAATGAAAATAAGTGGAGCCTCAGTAAATGGAGACATTCAAGATTTATTTGTTTCTCTAACAGGAGAAGAAAAACAAGAGGAGGTTATCATAGCAAATAAAAGATTTGCTGCAGTGTAGGCTGGTCAGGTGATCCTGTTCAGCACCGGCCACAACAAGATGATACTGAAAATGATGATACTTTCTTCTCTAATGTGCAATTAGACTTCTCTAGTCTGTGAAACATTGCAGCTGGATTTAAGGGGAATTGCACACTGGGGTGGGCCAGCACTGTCACCAGGAGTTCACACACACACATGGATTTCAGTCTTACAAAACGAGCATCCCTGTACGTTTCCAGGCTTTCCCCCCTCCCTTGTGTTCAAACAAGACCCGAATGACCATTAGGATGTTAATGAATTGCAAAGTAAAGCAATTCATTAGTCCGGAGGGAAGGTTAATAAAATACAGCCCCTTCCAGTGGTGCTCAACTGAGCATCATCAAACCCAGGGCGTGCAACAGGCGCTTCTCAGAGGACTGAAACTGCTGACTGAGGGTGGAGGAAAGATCTCCACCAATGGATTTTGGATCCATTTAGGAGGAAATTTAGGAGGAAACAGAATGATCACATCGAATGGCAAACACCAGCCACCAAGCAGGTGCCAAGTGTGGGAGAGTCCAGGTAAATCTGCACCCACTCCTCCGGCAGCTGCTCACCACAGCTGACTTTTCCACCTGAAAGTGAAAATGTCCATCACAGACAGGATAAACTGTTTCATTGTAAAAAGATAGAAAAGATGATGAGTGGTTTTGCAGGGGAGGTTTTTTTTGTGCACATGGGCTTGGGGACACCCACCAATGGCTCTCTGCAGGGTAAAACTGCTTTTCTGCCCCGTGGATGATTTGGGCTTGCCAGCTGCACACTCGGAGCAGCCCTAATTTCTGACTTAAATCCATATAAAACAGCATTGATGGGTGTGAGCATTGATATAAACTGATGTGAAATTGATATAAGCAGAAGGGCAGATTACTCCTAACAAATTGGATGGGAGCAGAACAGAAATATCAGTTCAACACCAGTTCTGTCCCAAGTCTTGTGGAGTTGATGTGAATGGTTTAGATGTGTCTCCAGAAATTATAAAACACAGAGATGAACAATTATAAAGCATATTCATCTCTCTTTCTAGAGTATCAGGATTTTTTTCTGGATTTTTTTGGTTATTGTTTAGTTAAAAAGCAATTTTTGCTGCATATAAGTTTTTAGATGTGTATATGTATATATGGTGTTTAAACAAAGAATGAAAAGCCGTTCAAAATAAAAATCACCCTAAAAATATAAGAAGTTTATCCCAAGTTTACAGTTTGATAAATAAGGTATCTAAAAGCTATAGGAGAACCATCAGCATCTAAAGCACCACCTGAAAATGTAATTCCCTATTCTTTTTAAAGTCAGCTTGAGCTAGCCTTTAAAATTTCTGTAAAGCACAAGTCACAATTCAGGGTTTTGCTGAGATGTTAAATTGCACTTTCAAAATATTTAAGATTCATTTCCTACTAAGTGCCAAACTACATCTCGGGAAAAAGATGTAAATTCACAGAGAGAATTGAAGAAATGTATTCTACGAGAGAACAGCAGAGAGCCACATTTCTTTTATAGTGAGACATTAACCTCCTCATATCAGAGTGTTGAAAGGAAAAAAATCCCTTCACTCAACATGACCAAAAAGCCTTATTTTTGCCCATTACTGTTTGTTTATTTTTTAAGATTCCTTTAAAGAAAAAGGCTTAATGCATCCGTGGGAGGGGGGACTAGATATTTTCCATCCCAGACTTCTGAGGGAAATGGCAAAAACAAACTGCAGGTCTGGTAATTTACTGCTCAAACCTGGACAAGTCCAGAGTGACTGGGGAAAAGCAAAATAAAAAAAAATATATATAATGTAGGAAACAGAAGGTGCTTTTATTTAACCCAGGACAGCAAACCATTGGTTGTTCAGTCAGGTTTGGTATGCAGGGTAATTCAGGTTGCTACCAAGGAGAAAGAATTATGATGCTTGTAAAATATATGTCTTTGTCACAACAAACCTGAAAGATTCCCCATTACTGGCACAGCCTCTGCGTGAGGTTCAGAGCTAATCAGGGTGGAAAAAACCATTTCCTTGAGTGGGAAACAGAAAATGCAACTAAGCTTTGCTAAAAATAACCCATGCCCAGCTATCCTGATATTTTGTTTGAAAACAAATCCCCAAAAGCAGCAGATGAAGCAAGGCGAGGAAATGCAGCGGATCTGATTTATCCCGGTGTCTCTGAAGCGGGCGGGATAAGGTGTTCAGGATGCTGGGAAAGTGGGCAGCTTTGAAGTGGTGCTGATTTGTCTGAATAAAAGCAGACATGAGAGGAGGAGGGAGACTAAGAATCATGGGTCCTGCTGAATTTTCCTGCTAATGATACAGACACAGGGAGGAGAAGTGTGTGGATTACATTCCCTAGAGACACGCGTTGGAAAGCGCTGCCAGCACAGAGCGCAGGAAGAGGGCTGGAGGACACCAGGGCTGAAGGAGATGGGAAGAAATTCAACCTTCTGCAAGGGCACACACATGGAAATTAATAAAATCTTCAGCTGATAGCTAGAGGCTGCTCTTTTAAGTGCTCCATCCAAAGGCTTTCCCAGTGCGAGACGAGAGCTTGGTAACGAGAGCACATTTGCCTGCAGCTGCCATGGCTGGCTCCTCTCCACCACCTTCTCCCTCTTGCCCCATGGCCTCTCTCCTCTCATGTGGCCTGAAATAAATTTTGTTCGTGATCAAAGCACAGTTTCCTCTTACCTTTGCACCTGCTGTATTCCTCGTACATGACAGGGGTGAGTGAAGCACAAAGCTCTGTGTCCTTGCAGGCAGCTGAGGCTCCTGGCTTTGCAGGTCTGTGAGGAAGGGATTGTGAGGGTCATTCTGTCTGCCACCCCCCACCCGGTGTCCCTTCCCCATCTCCAGCCCCACTGTTATTTGCTGCTCTGTTACTCCAAAAGGAGAAAGGGAAGGTGGTTCCTGAGATTTATGGGTGCCCTTCTGGGAAGGAAAGGATGTGGTTTTGCCTCTCCAAGTCATGAAGGAAACTCAGACACAGGTTTTTGCTGCTCTAAAAGTAGACTGTGGTTGCAGCCTCCACTTCCTGCCCCATCTGCCTTCTAACCTTGGCATTAACAACAGTCTTTTACTCAGAGTTGACAAATTAGTCCTGGAATGGGGTTATGGGCTCTGAATCCCATTTTCACAGCATCTCCTATCTCATGGATGTGGGTCAGTGCTAAACTGTGGATCTATGGGGGATTTCAAACACACCCCTCTCTTTACTATTTCCTAAGGCAGGCTTAAGTGTTCCCTGCTTTACTCACTGCCTGCTTTGAATCTCATTCTGAGGCACTTAATCCTCTCCCTTCACCCGGAGGGAATTCAGGCATTTCACTCAACTCTGTGAACCCTGCTCCTGGAACAACGCCTGCAACCACCGGGCATGGCATGCTCCAAAATGCCTCTTTCTGTTTGTGAGGCCAAATTTTGGGTTCTAATGGCACCAATCATCTGTGAGGGCACGGCCCAACCACCTGCATGACACAGCTCCAGCATTGCCTTGGAACCTCGAGTCTGGCTCTTGGCACAAGCCTTAGTGGGATCAGCACTTTTCTCCACTGGAAGCTGCTCATCAAATCCCAAAAGGAATAACATCCTGAGAGGCAGAGGAGGATCAGGAGAGTTTATCTGTGCTGGAGAAGGTTTTATAGTCCTGAAATTATGTGACTTTTTTATTTCCCCCTGATAATTTCAGGTCTAAACACTGGGTAAACAAGGGATCCCTTGTAAATAAATTTAAGGAGTGAGTAGTGATTCTGCAGGTATCTGAAAGAGAATTGCCTGAGCCTAATTTCCTGCCTAAACAGGAAAAGGAGGTTATCCCCTGTCACATAATTTGGATCCTGGCATGGCTTCCAAATTCAGGCAAACCACAGCAACATGAAATGCAGCTGGACAACACAACAGTCTTAGCAATACTTAAACCAGTTCCTTCCCCACAGGAAGGCAAGCATGTACTTTTCAGAGTATAAAATTTAAAGTGGAAATCCATCATCAGCCTTGGGTTGGGGTCTCAGATGATCTCACAGCATCACCCTGTCCAACTGTTCTACACCTGTGGATCAAGCTGTCTCCACAGCTTGGAGTCCACGTGTTCATGTCTGAGGTGACCAAGTGTCCCTGCCCCATCTCCCCCACTGCAGCCCTCCTCTTCCCATCCCTTCCACTGCGCCTCCTTTTTCTGAAATTCCTCTTTTCCCTTCTGCTATCTTTCACCTGTCATGAAGGTTTGACTGCTCAAACTTCTCCAGAGCAGCTATTCCACACATGGAGCTCTGCCCAGTGAGAGCTGGGAGCTCTGCCCTGCCCTGGTGCTCCTGCCCACTGCCCTGCTTTGGGTCCCAGCTGCACACCAGCGCTTTCCTGGCAGTGCTCCTGGCTGCATCTGCCAGCCCACAAGCCCTAAAATCAGCCCGTTTTCCTGGTTTCTGAATGCTGCTACAATTAGTTCTCCAGCTTCCACAGCACCTTCTTGTCCCTTAGTTAAATGGACTAAATTAAAGTGCCAAGAACCCAGCTGGGTGAATAGAGCAGGGCTGAGATTGAATGGAGAAAATCCTTGGAGTTATCGATCCAGTTGGTTTCCCAATATATTTTACCATAGTCCAGGCTTTTAACACCACCCAGGAACACAAGGCCTGACTAATGGCCACTGAAATTCAGTGCTGAAGTTTTGAAAAGGTTTATTTAAATGAATTTTCCTTGGCATTTTCTTTACAAGTTATAAAAAGCCTCTTTCTTGCTTCAGTAGTTACACTGTGTATATTTTCTTGGACTTTCATGCTCATTCTCTCTTTTTTGGAAGGCAAACAAATTTATCTCCAGCTTTCATCTACTTCAAAAAGGGTATTTGTTTGCTGCTGTTATGTCTGTGGTACATATCAAAACCGTGCAGGCTTATCAAGTGTTAACAGTGCTTATCTCTAAATTTTGCAGTTGTTTTCAGATACATTGAAATGTGTTTTTCTCATGTTCAGCCATATTTCATTAGGAGAATGTTATGGCTTTTATAATCTTTGAGTGCTAGTTTTAAGATAGATGCATGCGAATATCTGTCACATTTAATTATCTCCTCCATCAAATTCAGTAAGTGGCCTATTAGGAGCGAAATGACTGGTTCATACACTCATTAGAAAAGGGAGATTTCATGGTACAACAAAGAGGAAACGAAATTTTTGTTTCTGACTCTACAAGGAAGAAGAGAGAAATCACAATGCTCAAAGAGGAATGTTTAATCTCTTGTATGAGCTAAAAGAATCCAGATTTGCTTTATGCTGTTGGTACGAGTTACAGATCCTTTTATCACTGTATGGGGAAGAGTGAAAGTTATAATTAAATAAGTAATTGGTGGCCTATATAAATGAGTTGTTTTCAGCTTAGTTTTCAATGCATAGGCCAAAAAAAAAAAAAAAACCCCACTTGGGCTCACTCCTCACAACACAAACCAGGCATGATTTTGCACTGTGATTACTGATTGGAAACGGTTGAACTCTGTGACAAGGCACCAAAGTAATTTTTCCTTTTGCAGTGTAGTCAAGGACAGCATTATATTCGCTGTCTGGACTTGACCTTGAGCAGCAGGGATGGCTGGCTGGCTTTCCCTGCTCTCGGGAGCAGCTCTGTGATGGATTTCTGTGCACCAGAATCAGCTCACTGGTGCCACAGAGGCCCTGGCTGTGTTGCCATTGATCCCGAAATCCCTGCTGCTCCCAGACGCTGAACTTCCCTGTGGAGCTGCCTGGGGGTGGCTGCCCCTGGAGCCCAGGTCAGAGGCTCTGTGTCACCACCCCTTCCTCTCCTCCACCTCTCCTTTCTGGGCCATTCCTCTGGCTCCACGTTTCCTGCCTCCTCTGGAATTTAAGGTCTGAGCCATGCTGTACTTTGGTGGCTGGATCTTATTTTCTCCCAGCACTTGCTCTGCCTCACCTTGGAATCTGTCCATGAATATGAAAATAGAGGAGAGAATGCCCTTTTAATGGATAATGTCCATTTTATAGAAGTCATAACTGAAGTTATTAATATTTTCCACTCCAGGTAACCTCAGCTTCATCCCACAGCTTTGTATGACTGACCCCAAGGAAGAACAGTTGGTTTATCACTTTATTGTTTTTATAATCTGATACTTTTCCAGGATGCTGAGTTTTTCTATTGTTTTCCTGCACTATGCTTCCTCTCCTACTTTCCTTCCCTCTGGCACACTTTTGGGAGTACCCTGGATTCCTCTAAACTCCTGTCTGCCCCTGCCAAGTGGGATTCAGTTCAAGGGCAGAGGAGGGACCAGATCTGGGAGCTGTGGATATGGCTTGAGAGGAGAGGCATGGTGAGATGTGGGGGGAACAGACACCTTTAGCTTTATTTATGACAGTGGTGCCCCTCCCTACTGACTTTTTCTTTCCTTTTAAGACCTTGAAAAGTTCAGATGTAAAACTTCCATTATTATATCCATGCTTTGTGGTTTTGTGGACTACCTGGTGCCACCTCCCCCCTATTTATCCCCATGCCATGGGCTGTCACAAAATTACAGCTAAAGATGGCCATTTGCACGCCCATCCTTCTTTTCTACTCCAGTTTTCTTCTCTTCCTCCTGATCTCCCTGGCTCAGTAATCCCCATCTGTCCTTCTGCTCAGTCCCTTGGCATCATCCTGCAGGTTTTTCTGCAGGCAAATAAACTCACTTTTTACAATTTAGGCATCTGGGCTAACTGGATCAAGCAGCAGTTCTGCTGCTGAAGACACTGAATACAATTTTTCATCATCATCAACAGTAAAGTGTGTTTTCAAGTACTGGATTTGCTGCTGTGCTTCAGAGTGGTGGATTTATAACCTTAGAAAATCACGATCTGAGGATGTACATATATTATCTCCAAGGAGCACAGCTATCTGTAGTAATAGGGAGATTTTTCTGCAGATAGCTCATAAAGGTTTCATGTAACAAAGCTATACAAGGCTTTAAAGCCAGTTCTCAATACAAGTCCTAATTTATATTTCACATTTAAAGAAATGGCCAGATCTTCAGAAGTGTTAGTGAAAAAGTTTGCCTCTTTTGGGGTCATCAGCTGGGTCCAGGAGTGAGAATTTGAAAGATGTGCACATTTTCCCAGCCCCTTCCCATTTCCCTTTGCTGCTCCTGAGTATACAAACCCCCAGTGTTCGGTTGGTGCACAAAAAAAGTAGGTGGAAAGGTTTAAGTTTATGAGGAAACATTCTACTGTCTCCTTTATAATTTTTTTTTTAGAAAAACCCACACCAACCAACACCAACAAAAACCAACCAAAACCCTAATTTAAAAAACCCTTACCCTGTGAACCCTAAATATGGTTCTAACTGTCCAAAAGAAATCAAACTACAGTGGTTTATATAGAAAACCTACCTGCTGCTTGTCCTGATGAGGCAGTACTTGCATGTTTGCAGGTGTTCCACAATCTGCTTAGAAATCTGTGAAAGAAGCATCATGTAACATATTTAGCTACTGAGAGGGAGAAATTGCTACATTATTTCATTTCTTTATTGTTAGATCATTTGATTATTTTGCAAGCCTTTCACCATATGTCGCTAATTGACGTACAACGGATGTGTGCTCTCTTGTCTTCATTAATTTGTACAAACCAAATATTTTGTTTTTCACTTAAACTCGCTAAGATCCAGCCTGAAAAAATCCATAATTAGGCTCGTACTCTTTGTGGAGTGCAGCAAGGGCATCCTGGCACTGTCAGCTGGGGAGGAGGAGGAGAAGGGAGACAAGAATGAACTGCGTGAGTGAAATCTGCAGGCAAAAGAGAGATTGGCACCAGCAGATACACTGTGCAGTGTCCCTGCCTGTGCTTTGGGAAAGGGAAAATCAAATAAACTGTTAATACACCTTCCTGTAATGAAGATATTGCTGGGAACAAATCAGCCCAGCTTGGAGGAGAGGAAGAGATTGGAGCTTTTGGGATGCTGGGATCTGCAGCCTCCATCCCCTTTGGCACTGCTTGTGCCAGAGGGACCCTGCAAAGCTTCACCCAGCCAGGCAAGCTCTTCTCTCCTCTCTGTGTAGATTCTGGTGGCTGCTGGCAATTCCCAGTGTTAGCTCTGGTGACTGGTGGCAATTCCCAGTGTTAGTTCTGGTCACTGGTGGCAATTCCCAGTGTTAGTTCTGGTGACTGCTGGCAATTCCCAGTGTTAGTTCTGGTCACTGGTGACAATTCCCAGTGTTCATTCTGGTAACTGGTGGCAATTCCCAGTGTTAGTTCTGGTGACTGCTGGCAATTCCCAGCGTTAGTTCTGGTCACTGGTGACAATTCCCAGCGTTAGTTCTGGTCACTGGTGACAATTCCCAGTGTTCATTCTGGTGACTGCTGGCAATTCCCAGCGTTAGTTCTGGTCACTGGTGACAATTCCCAGCGTTAGTTCTGGTCACTGGTGACAATTCCCAGTGTTCATTCTGGTGACTGGTGGCAATTCCCAGTGTTAGTTCTGGTGACTGTCCTTCATGGTGCTGCCTGCTCCTGATGTTTTGCAGAGCAGAGATCCTAAACCAGGTAGGATTTCTCAGCCCCTTCAGAAGATTAATTAGAGTGAGATTGAACAGCCAAAATCTTTTCCCCACTCCCTTTGCCCAGTCCTCAGAGCAGAGGGGGCTGGAATGCACAGCACTGCCTTGGAGCCTCAGGGAGCTGCTCTTCTCCTTCCCTTAAATCATGGACATTTCATGGCTGGTTTTAAGGACTGGGCTGCCAAACTGTTACCCGAGCTCCATTTTTGCCCTCAGCACTCTGACTTTCTGCCACACATCTCTGGAAGTCCTGAATCCATCCTCCATAAGAAATTCAATATTGCTATTATGTTACAGGGCCTCATTAACATGAATAAAATCCTCTCGTGAAAGGCACCACAGAGTGACAGAATTTTATCTTTTCCCTTTCTAGTAGTGATTACTTTTCCATCCCTGTCATTCAGTGGAATGAGCTTCATATTTATTTAGAACCTGAGAATTTGGGTTTGCTATGCAAAAAAACTCTGCAGAGTTGGCAGCCTACATTTTTTCTAGGAGACCTCCAATGGATGCTTGCAGACCCTCCACCATTTTCTCCAATACAAGTTCTGGGTCTTGTCCAATGTCCTTGTAATTATCATCATCTTTTAATGCCTTAAGAGGAGGAAGTAATCAGTGGTATAAAAAAAAAAAAGGAGAAAATTGACTGCCTATCTCTCTGGCTAGATGTACATCCAGAAAAAGAACTGAACACAGCAAAGCAATAACAGAAGTTGATCAATCTTATATGCTGTGGCACTCACAGATGTATCCTCCCAAAGATGAATTTTCTGTCACAAGTCCAAACCACTAAAGCATGAGGAATCGCAGTAGCAGATACCGCTGATTGTAAGAAGCAGGAGTCTTTGATAGTTATCTAAATATCTCATAAAAAATGATTATTTTCTGTCTCCAGGCTTGCCTTCCAGGTAGAAATGGAATATTGCCTCTAAATGTTATTAAGGAACAGATGGGTCTGCACTCCCGATCAGCTTTTCCTCCAATGGCAGCAAAGCTCTTCATCATTGAAGGGCTGAACATTTCCTGAAATTCCTGAATTGCTGCAAACCAGCTCTGCTCAGGACAGGGCTGTGCCAGCAGATCTCCAAGAAATAAACAGAAAGCATCCAAAAAAAAGGCCCTGTAAAGCCACCCAGACAGACTTTTTGATTTTAGCATGCAAATACAGTTTGAATTCTTGCTAATGACTCTAAAGGAGAGACAAATCAGCTCAAGTTTGTGGCAGTGAAGGACACTGACTGGCTTAGTGGCAGCAACGTGCAAACAAAAGTGACAACTGCTGTAGCTGGCACCTCTGCACAAGTTCCAGCTGTGGTTTCACAGCATGACTGGCATGTCTCAGATGAGCTTGTTCTGCTTTTCCTTGGCATTGCCCACAGTGTGGCACGAGGGAGGAGCAGAAGAACAAGCTCCTGTCCTGGGTGATGTGTTTTGTGCTGCTGCTGCACTGAAAGCAGCGGTGAAAACAGTGGGAACTGTCCCCTCAGCTGGGCTGCACCATCGTTAGCCAGCTCCAAAACCAGACAAAAGGTGCAGGTCAGTCCTCCTCAGTGTTGGTTATGCTAAACTCCCCCACTTTTGGGTTCAAAAAGAGCTAAAATCTTCGCAGTGAAATATGGCAAACAGATAGATGGCTCTGTGTTACTGAGGACAGGGAAAGAACTGCACGAGCACATGCAGGTGAGCGAAGCAGGAAAAAAGGGGGCGAGTTTATTTACAAAACTCAGTTTTATACATTTCTTATGGGGCTTGTGGATTGGAGGATGGAATTCTAGCTCTCAATCCGCATTGGTCAAGCTAACTGTCAATCAACTTTCTTTTTTTACTTAGTAATCTGTAAACAATGAAAGACAGCAAAATATGGCTATTGTTTAGAGTAGGAAGTGTGATAAAGTAAAATTTCTGACTCTAATATGGAGAACATTACAGAAGGCTTAGAAAAGTCTTCAAAACCAGGGTGATAGCTCTGGACCTGTTTCAGAGAGGACTGAGCACTCTTAGTTCCTTTTCCAAAGGCTCTGGAGATGAATGGAGAAACTCCAGCTGGAATGAGTGCTTGTCACACCTTTTCCTCAGCGCATTTCCATTAGCCCCTTCTGATCAGCAAATTGCTGAATCAGGCTTTTGTCAATCCAGGTAATGACTGTAACTCCTCCATCACTAAGCACAACTCAGTGCTCACACTCTTCTC
Source organism: Prinia subflava (assembly GCF_021018805.1). Classification (NCBI taxonomy): domain Eukaryota; kingdom Metazoa; phylum Chordata; class Aves; order Passeriformes; family Cisticolidae; genus Prinia; species Prinia subflava. Next base: position 17,258,083 of record NC_086259.1, read on the forward strand.
TCAGAAGATGAGGAGAACAGAATTTGGTCTGTTGCAACAACGTGCTGCATTTTTCGACATTGTCCCCACCTGTACCGTAATATTTTTGGTTTGTTTCATAATAATTTCTGTCCCATTCTCTGTATAGTCATCAGATTTCTTTCTTCTGGGTATTGTACAGTAGAACACATTCAATTTATGGTTTCTCATTGTCAGCATTGCTCCTCAGTTTCCAGAAGGAACCTTACTGGATGTGTCATTGGAGGGCAGAGCCTTTGGTCTCTCAAGTTATGTATGCACTTAAAAAAACCTCTCTGAAATCAAACGGGTCCATTGTCCCCCACGTCTCCCATTGTCCCCCATGCTCTGAAATTCAATTTTGAAATCAAGAGGGCGATTGATTTAAAGTTCAAATTGAAAGCAAAGTCTTGAAACTGCTCAAAAGCCTGGCAGTATGTCAGCCCCAGCCATGATGTTTTAAGGGCCTCATTCATCCCAGGGACATTTTGTGCTGGACAACCCATTACGATTTTTGCTGTTCTGTTCTCCTCATAAAACCATCAGGACTCTCTCCTTCTGTCTGTCTTAAAAAAAAAGGAAAAAGAAAAAAAAATCCAATTTTTCCAGTTAAGTCACTCTTTGGCACTGGGAACACAGGAAGTAATTTCTCACTGTCAGCTGGGAAACCGTAAAGTTTGACTGGGTCAAACCTTTCCTCCCTCTGCAGCATCACTGGTCACACTACCAGCATTACAGCAGGGTTGTGTGGAGGGACAGGACAGGGGGGATGCTGCTAACACAGCTTTTTTTTTCCACACAAGTGGCCTCAAACAACTTTGCTTTCAGCTCTTAGACCCTAGGGCAAGATTAAACCTATTTGTCCCCAATACTTGGTAAGAAAAAATACAGTTTTCAAGTCCTAAGAGCAAATGTTATTCACTGAAATAGGGTGTCAGGTAAATAAATGAGCTGTACAGTCTGCAGCACAAACAAATAATGTTGAAAAGTTGTGAAAAAATAAACATTTTGACTTGTAGGGTCCATTTCAGGTCCTGTTATTTCTGTAGCTTCTCCGCCAGCAACTCGGATCCCACCAGCTGAGACTGACAGTGTTTTACACACCACAGATTTTAAATATCAAAATGACAGTTCCTCACATGTTGTTGTCCATCAGTATGAGCCATGATTGCTGTTTGGAGAAGATGTGATTGCCAACCTGTGGCTGGTGTGATTGCTCTTTGCAATCTGCTGTTCCTGAGTGATTCTGGGGGGAGTGTGGGGGAGGTAGCGCCTGGGCTGGAGTGCACTTCCCATATCAATGCTCCTGTCCTGATTTCTCATGGTAGTGCTTATGCAACCACAGCGTGCTCTGCGTGCATTTTGAGCTAGTGGTCTCTTTTAAATATTTTTATCCCCCTTTTATACCAACTGGCTAAGCTGATAGCTGTTAAGATCCTGTAAGTTTTCTGTAGGTAAACAGGGAGAACAGACAAATAATATTCCCATTGAGATCAGGGTTACCAGTGGTCAGGAGGATTTTTCCCTGCGACATTTAGCTCCTCAGAGAAACAGACATTAAAAATCCTTTTGTATTTGATGAAAAAAATAGTATTAAAAGGGAATTCATAGAGCAGCTGTGATTTAAGACAGTTGCACGGAGCCTCATTGGTTGCACTGTGCACAGACCTATTTGTTTCCAGACATTGTCTTGGATATAGAGTATATATGCAAACTTTGTTCCACCCCTCGACATAACCATATATCTGCAGTGAAAAGCCTGGCTGTAATTGCTGGAAGAACAGAGAAGTTATTGGCTCTTTAGTCCGCCTAGTCCAGAGGAAAATGATCCTGGGCAAAATTCCTCTAAACCTTATTAGTGGCAGTTGACTTATGACCTATATCACAGTAATTTTTACTTGATATGAATAAAATCAATTGTGTTTCTCTGCAGTGTAACTATCCACTTTCACATTGTTTGCATATCTAATCTAGTTCTGGATTGAATTTAGCTTTTGTCCTCAGTGATATTTCATTTTGGTTAGTGCTGCTATGGATCACGCTGTTCTTTCTTTTATTTTGTATCAGCTTTTAATTTGTCACCTTTCAGATCAATTGATTGTGACTTCATTAAGTGAGAGGGCAAATATCAGCAGCAGATGTATTTTTTTGCTTTGATTTATGCTTTGTTTGTCTCCCTCTGTCCCTTCTGGGGGTTTCTCTTGCCTCCACGTTACGTGGCCTGCCCTGTTCCTGTCTCTCCACTCTGCTAATCCCTTTTATTGCCACATCTGCACATTGTGTCTTCTCTCAAACAGGGTGGGCGAGCTCATGAAATTGTGCAGGGGAGAGCAGGAAAGGGATGCCATGGAGCTGACATTAATGGAGAATCTCATAGGCCAGTGCTTCCAATTCAAGCTACAATGTCATAGCTGAAACAATGTCAGGACCCATTTCACAACCTATTACAAAAGGAAAAACCACACAACAACAAAAGCTCATAACCCTTTGGATGTTGCCCTGAGACCCATTCACACTGACAGGTTCTGCAGGATATTGGATGTTCTCATCCCACTGAGCAGAAATCATTTGGTGTTTCGCAGGGAGGGTTGGGCTTCTTGGAAGTCGAGCCCCTTTTCTGCTGCTGTAAAAGCAATTTGAGGGGAAGGTCCAGAGTGCTGGGTAAATGCCAGGCAAATAGGATGAAAAAGGCTGAAGGAAATATAAAACTTACCGAGTCCAAGAAGTAAATCCGAGCCCCTGCCAGGAAAAAAAAGTCAATACACATGTATGGAAAGGAATGCAGGCTATGCTTTATAGCTATTTAGAGTAATTATTTCCCAGATGTTTTGGTTTACCACTGAAAAATAATATATGTGAATAGCAAAGGCCTTCCACTTTCAAGAGAGTGAAAAAGAATCTCAATTGCACTGAATTTATGATGTTTTTTGTCCATTTGGTGGCAGATCACTTGTCTTAGGAGGTAAGAGGCAGGGCTGCAGTGCCACCAGTTGCTTTTCTGTGCACATTCACATATCGATTAATGTCCATCTTGATTTATTTTCAGAGGGCATAAGCAACGTCCTGTAACAGGCACACACTTGCACTAAGTAACTGTTGATTCGTTTTGGACGTATGATCAAAACCATTCAGAAGCTTCAAAGCACTTTCTGTTTCATTTCTACGCTTCTTTCCCCCCCTCATTTTGTCCTTGGGGGGAAGAAAAAGCAGCAAAGGGATGCAAATGCAATCACACTGGCCTCAGATGATGAATATTAAAACTTCGATAGGTTTGGCTTTTTTCTGCTCGGTGTTGATGTGTGTTTGTTGCCATGGGTATGTGTGGGCAATGTGTAGGTGGCTTTTTTAATGTTTTGCAGCTCATCAGAAAGTTCATTTCTTTGAAGTCAACAATGAGTATTGTGCTTGTCCATGTGATATTTACTCTTATCTCTTATGCTGTGCACTAATTAAACTGATGCAAGAGTGAATAGGTTGACACTGTAAAAGTTAATGGCCCACAACTTTAGAAGTCCAGATGGTTTTGGGGTCGTATTTGTAGCATTAATTTTGAATGTCAGGCTGTTTGAACCCTGCTGGGTGCACTGTTCAGGCATATATCAAAGCAGCATCTTCCCTGTGAATTTACTGGGAATATTTCCCTCCTGTCTACAGAGAAAATCCACCACATGAAGCAGAGTAAGTTAGGACAGAGTTAATTCTTGAGATGCTCCCTGTGACTCTGGTGTTCTGAATTAAAATCAGTATCTGTGCAATGTTAATGCTGTAATTAAATTTCATTAGATTTAAAGCTCAGCCTTTTCATGGTGAGGTAAAGAACATTCCTATGTGGTTTTACTGATCATTGCAGCAAATGGCTTGAGAAAGCAGGGCTTGAAGGCTGAGATCCTCTAAAGGATACTGAGACCTGAAAGGGGCTCTGGCAAAATTCAGGTGTTTGAGGCCAAGACTGCCACTCCACGTCCTCCTCCCTCCTCGGGTGCACAGGGGGGAGGACACAGAGCTGTACCTCCCCTCAGTGGGACCATGACTGTGAGCTGGAGTCCCCTCATGCCATCCAATCCCTCTGGCTGCCACTCACCTCCTCTGGAGGAGCCTTGTGTGGCTGGGCTGGGGGAATTCTCTCTTGAGGGCCTGGAGGGCATTTCTGGATCCACCAGCACCAGGCGTCCAGAAATCCTGGATCATCAGTGCAAGGATGCACACAGGACAACCTGCTCTTGTTACTGGCAGCCTCTGACCTAGCAGAGAGCTGAGAGGATTCCTGAGGGCTCCCAAAAACCCGAAAATGTTTTGTCTCTGTGCTGCAATGCCTGTATCCTGTTGTCTCTCCTGTGCTCAGCTGACCATTTAGACCCTCACTGAACCACATTTCTGCTGACACCAACTGTCTCACTGGCTATTAGCCTGTCTCTAACCCCTGTGTTTACCAGGAAAATTATTGAGAAAAAGGTAACAAGGCAATCTGGGCATCATCTGACAGGTTCTGATTGCCTCCAGCTCCCTGGGCAAGGCCGGCTCACCCAGGCAGGGAGCAGAGGTGAGGAGCCCGTGCTGATTCAATTATCACCACTCTGAACTGCCCTCAAAGGCTGGAGGGAGCTCACAGATCAGAAAGAAAGATGAGCTCGTAACCAGCCAAGTCCAAAGGCTTCCAAAGTCCACAGAAATCTTTTCATGGCATTCACTGGGCTTTGGATCAGGGCCATCAGGAGAGCCCTGACAAAGGGGTAAGCAGAGACACTGAGGCTTCCCAACCCCATCAGGTATTTAATAGAGATGGAAGTGGGGAACTTGACACGGAATCATCTCACCTGTGCAGCATGGGCTGTATTTCTACCTGAAAAACCCAGGTCTATATTCTGTAGATGCACTTTTGGCCTCATAAGCTAAATCCTGCAGCTCTTTGCCATGCACACACTCTAATACCCTACTGTACTTTGCAGGTGAATTCTCAGAAAAAAAAATATTGTACTTGCAATTAATCAATTGTGCTGTGTCGTAATTAAATGACTATATCGAAGAGGAAGAAATTAAAACTGGATCCCTTGAAACAACTACTCAGGGGTATAATTACAGAATACCCTATGAGCAAATTAGCTTCTGCCTATGTGATATCTGACAAACTAATAAACACCTTGCTGTGTAAATTGAGACCAGGTATATTTTCAGACTCTTAATCACTGAAGCTTACCAAAGAATGAAATGGCAAATCATTATTTGGGGTTTTTTTTCTCCTTTCTGAGTAAAACACTCATTCACTGCTAGTCTTATTCTTCATATATCTTTGGAAAGTTTATTCCATTTGTCTTTCTAATGTTGTCTATTCTTTCTTTCTGTCATGATGTTTGCCGTAGAAGGAAATATCTAATTCATTTATTCACTGCTTTTCAGTGAGTAGAATTCATCAATAAAGAAACCAGCGTTTGGGAAAGGTAATGGTTATGAACCTCCTGACCCAACTAATTCCCTTATCACGCTGTTTAGAAAAGAAAAGAAAAAAAAAATCTGTGAATATATGAGAAATCTTGTTGATTAAAAATAAGCACAAAGCCAAGAATGTTCAACAGGTAATATCACAATCTTTTCTTAATATAATCTCAAAGAGCTTAATATATGTGAAACATTCTACTAGAAGAAAAAAAAAGTCAACAAAATGATGAAAAGTAATTATACTAGGAAGTGTAGGCAAAAAGAGAAAATCAGAGTTCAACAGATCATTTTAATTTACTGTCACCAGAGACATAAAGTTAACAAATGAGAAGATATCATATTCATGTTGAAGTGTGCAGTAAATATGACAGAGCATCATAAGAAATGTTCTGATATGATTCACTTAAGGCTTGTTCAAATTAATATACTACTCGTTGAAAACGTGTAGGAGCTGTTAAGTTTATTTTAAGGAAATATATTGACTTTAAGGAAGGAACAGTCACTGTGACAGACATTAAAACACTCGAGTGAATTAAGGAACATTATACTGAGTGTATAGCAAATGAAGGCATGATATCTCTGGAAGGGTTTTACAGTGTGAGAAATCTTTAATGAGGCATTTGGACTGCGTGGAAGAACAGCTCTCATAGCCTTTGGAACATGACTACAAAGAAGATATCGATCTGTAGATGTTATCCGATTGTATTCCAGATTAAAAGACGACAAAATCTTCAGGAGGTAACTGAGAAGATTAACCTGTCAAGGAGACACCTCATAATGAGATTATCCCAATGTGAGACTCTTCACCAAGGGGAGGGATTATTGAGAGGGAGAGGCAGTGTTTAAAGGGATTTTTAGAGTGTGCTTGTTTGTGTGTGTGTGCACATCGGTGCGTGTGAACGGGCTTCAGTCTGACAGCAGGGCAGAAACACAGTGAGAGAAAATACTGAGCTGTGTTCTAGGACACACAGAGATGAAGCTCTGAGAGCCCTTCTCTTTCTAAGGCTCATTACAAAGCCCACTATTCACTCTCTCCATGACCCCAGGCTCCACCATCGCTGTATTAAACAAAATACATTTTACAACCCCAGAGAGCATTTCTGAGAAATAATCAGCTCTGTGCTTCTGTGAGTAGCTGCAGGGGCTACAGGTCAGCAGACTACAATTACCCCTCATAGTTGACTACACTTCCAGATTTGTAGGAACTAAATGGTAGTTTTAATACATTCTTAAATATATCTATATGGTATATCTATATCCATGCACATATCAGTCCTTTTCCAGGGGTGACTGGTGAGCCTCTCCCATCATCTACTGATCTGTCAAAATATTTATGTTGTTTGTGATTTGTATTTACTGCACATGCATATTTTGCTCTGATCTTGCAAATTTCTGTGCAGGTGTTTATGGAATATTAACTTTTAGAAATTTTCTGGCTGCTGTTGGAATGGCTTCTACCTTGTTCCAGGCAGGAGCAACTTCACCCAGAGAGCTGCATTTTAATGGTTGCCATTAAAACATCATCAATCACTAAATCCAGACCAAACATTGCCTTCTACATAATGGTCTAGCACCATATCAGTTTATTAATAAAGGCTGAGGAACTGATGAGGTGAGTGCATTTTTGTGGTGTGCTGGGACATTCAGTCATCTTGGGCTCACCTCTTTCTAAGCATGAGTTTATGATGTAAATCCCTCGGCTTTCCTGAGGTCTGTGTGCTGTGGGAGCTGTCCAAATGTTTGTTGTTGAAACAGCACGAAGGAGCTGGAGGAAGTCTGTTTTAACAACCAGGGCATGTCAAGGAACTTCCATCAAGGATGAATCAGATCTCTTTGCTGATTTCCTGCACTCCAGTGAAGCAATATAGTGCTGAGTTAACTTTGAAGCTGGCATGATTACAACTCTGTATCTGCCCTCTTGTTCCCGACCATCATTTATACTCTCAAGGCCGAAGTCTATAATTCACACACTGAATGATCTTGTGCTGCCTGGGGAGTCCTGACTGCTCGTAGATGGCAGTGCTTCCAAAGACACTCCTGCAAAGCTGGAACCTGGAGCAAATCCAGGAGACTTTATTAATTGATTCTCTCTTTTAGAAAGATTACTACCTATCTTTGTTCCAGTTTTCCCCTGTGAAAACTCTCTATTTCTGCTGGAAGAAGCTCAGAAGGCCAGACCTGATAGCACCAAAGAATAAAGATGCTCAAGCTTAGTTTTATGGCTGCAAAAAGGCCTGTCAATCTCAAGAGCTACCTGAGATATTGGATGAGCTCATGAGATATCGGGCCCTTCGAGTGCAGATCTCTTCAGCAGCATGGGAAGGTCAACCTGCTGTGGCATCTTGACAAATGTGCAACGATGAAATTCCTCTCAAATTACCTTTAAAATACTCCATTTGAAAGTCTTCTCAGCTTCAGAGCACGGTTTGTGTCATGTCTTGTTTTCTTCCATTTAATTCATCACAGCACTTTTAACCCTCCCATCTCCCTCTCTGACAACCAGGGAAAGCAAACCTTTCCCTAAATATTTGGCATCCCCGTTGAGGATTTTTTGGTTTGTTGTCTGTGGGTGCAGTGCTGTCCTTCCCCTTTGCTGTGTGCAGTGGAATTCAGGGCTGCTGCCCCACAGGACCCTCCTGGGGCCGTGCAGCTGAGCCCAGCGAGCTCAGCCCCTTCTCCCCCCAGCACAGGGGTGAAGCAGATGATATAAATGATGCAAAATTAAAAGCCACACCACGCAGAAGGTTAATCTGCAAAGTCAGTGTACCTGGTAAGTGGGGAAAGCTGTTCATGTGGCTCCAGAAAAAGCTGCTGAGTGACAAGGAAAGAGTCACCAGCCGTGACTGGAAAGGGTGGCTGAGGCAACGGGATTGGTCCCATCGAGGGTGATTTAGGGGCTGCTTTTCATATTACATGTGTAAACTTGGCAGCAGGTGTATTTTGAGAAGAGAATGGATTTATTAGCATCAGGGAAGGAGGGCAACAAATGCGATGGATCAAAGCCAACAAATTAAAAATAATTTGACAAAATTAATTAGGCTTATGTGAGAGTAAATGGGTGATACACTTTCTAGAAGGGAAGGATAAGGTGATGCAGCAGGGGACAGAAAATAATTATGAGGCTGTACTCTTAGGAGACATCAATCACAGTGGGGCCTAAAGATGATTTCAGATGATAAATAGATATGTAAGAGTAGAGAAATCCAGCAATGATTTCAAGAGCATATTGACTGAAACATGTGAAATGTAAAAGGTGAAAAGGAAAGTTGGTTGATGCTCATTTATTAGTATTGATTTGCATTATAGTAGCAACTTTGTATCCTAGCCAAGCTGAGGATCCCATTCTGCTCGGCACTGGATCAACACACAGTAAGAGGTATTTTATAATCTAAACAGACTGCAGACAAAAAAAGATAGAAAAGAATTATAATCCCAAATGACAGGCAGATAACTGAGGCAGAGAGATGGTAAAGCTTGAGCTGTTTGGAAAATGTGACCTTTTAATTAAAAATACAGCTGAAAATTAAAAATATTTAAATTTCGACACAACTCTCATGGGAAATTTTGAGCCGCAGCTAAAAAGCTCATGTTTTGGGTAACAACAAAAAACAATGAAAATATTCCTGCATGTCTTTTCCTTTTCTGCCCTCACAAGAAACACTTTTTCAAAGGAAGCGGAAGAATGAATTAATTAATATGCACATTATTTCTCTGCAAGCCACTCTTCCAATTTAAAGAAGCACCAATTTGAAAGGAAATTTTCAACCATTTTTTATTGAGTGCTTTGAAGTCTACCCACCAGGAGATGCACGGAGTACCTGAACACAACTCTCCTCCACGCTACTATAACCACAAGAAAATCCTTCTTAGAGACAGGGGAGAAGCTGCTTAGGAATCCTTCTCTACTACAGGAGGTAGGGAGCTGTTATGGATTTTTCCCTGCCCTAGTTGCTACTTTCTAAAGCCCTGTGAACATTTAAGTTCACGGTGGCTTACTCCACGTTTAATAGTGTAAGAACTCATCCTCTACTCTACTCAGTGTGCCCTTAAAATGTCTGTGAGAGGAGTGAGGAGCTGTAAATTCATCCCCTGCTTTGCTGTGCACTGGTTTCTTGGGGTAGACAAGCCCACAGAACATCACAGTTATTTTAGCATTATGGGGAAATAAGATAGACACCATTAACATTTTATGAACAGTTTTGGTCCTTGAAATAAATATAAGATACTCAGCAGAGATTGGAGTGGTTAGGGCTGTAGCAGCAACAACAAAAAAAAATAAAGGTTCAAAGGTTCATGGGATGTAAGTCAAAAGGAAAGATTAGCTAGTCATAGGGGATTATCTGAGAAAAGAGGTAGATAAACTCCTGACAAAGGTGACAGATTCATGCCAATAAGTTATCTGTGCTGCTGAATAATTCAGGAGAAAGAGAGCAGGGATTGAAGCTGAGGGAAATGCTCATGCAAAAAGAGTTTCAGAACGGTTTTATATAAAAACTTTAGCTGCCCAAAGTCATCAGCAGAACTGAAAGTAGAGAAAAGGATGCTACACAAAGGAAAAAGAGAGATCAAAATTTTTACCTTATAGACTTTATAAGGAACAATTTAAAACCAGCTGGGGATTTCCTCAAAAATCAACTTTCAAGTTTTCCTGTTTATATGAGGAAAGGAACCCATAAGTCAGCACTGGGTATTTCAGGCAGAACCCAGCCATTATTTATTCTCTATTGTGTCTTAGGTATTAATTATTTCATATTAATTGTTTCATTGCATCCTAGTGCAATGACCTTTTCCTTCTTGCAAGCTTTTCATCAATGTGAAAATACTGCAGGAAACATTTTGCTTCCCTTTTTCAGATGCCGCATTCTGTTCTGGGAAAAAATATCCATCAAAAGGATTTTTTTTTTTTTATGAGGGGATATATCAAAAAGCAAAATCAGTGGAACTGTTGGCTGAATTATTCCTTGGCCTTTCCAAGATGTTTTAGTAACATCTATCAGTGTCTGTCAAATGTTAATAATACTTCAGAGGAAACAACTTTACATTGCAGCTCCTCTTCAATAAAGTTTTGACTTTCAGTGAATTGCTTATAAGCCTGAGGAACCCAGTGTGTGACAGCATTCTATCTCTGGACACAGTGAAATCCTCATTTTTAAGGATATAGGGTATGACAAGAAAACTATGCCAAGAATAAACTGATTTCTGCTTTTCTGCTTCTTCATTCCAACCCTCCCCTCCAAAATTTAATTTTCTGTTTTTTAAAAATACCTAGCAAAAACGATTTAAAATTTGAAGAACTAAAACAAGCTGGAACATATATTAGTTGAGGACCCTGCTGTAGATGTTAACACCTTCTATGAATCATCAGAAAAAGGCATTCCTCCTTCCAGCATAAACGTGGTTAGGATTTCCAAGGACGTAAATATGCCATTTAAAAATGACAGGAAATACATTGAAGTCCACGAGTGGAGGGAACAAAACTCTCTTGGGAACAGTATCCAGTGTCTGTTTAAATATTTAAGTATCTAAAGATGCAAGCTGAGTCAGGAGGGGATTTTCAGAAGACTTCTAACAGGAAAAAAAAAAAAAAAAAAAAAAAAGAAGAAGATAAAAATGGTGGCAGAAGCAGCCACTGCAGCAGTGCCAGGCCTGTGTTGTACCCAGCATGTACAAGAGGAGCAGCAATCTGCTGGCTGTGAATCCCTGTTCCAGCATCCCAGCACTAAGGTCACACTGGGATGTGTCTTGGGAGAGGAAGGTGTCCTGGGTTCCAATGCAAGATGTGACCAGCAGTGTGGATCCCATTGCCAGCTGTTAAACCAGCTGGGACAGAGCTCTTTAGCTCTTCCATCCTCCCTCAGGGGATCTCTGCTGTCCATGGGCCATGGAGGCTCACTGCAGGGCTGATCCAATTCCATCATCCATGGGAGATGCTGCACCAGGGGAGGAGCCCAGCATTCCCACCTGGATAAACCCTGGCATTCAGAGCCCAGCACAGCCTGTGTGCTCTGCATTCCCACCTGGATAAACCCTGGCATTCAGAGCCCAGCACAGCCTGTGTGCACTGCATTCCCACCTGGATAAACCCTGGCATTCAGAGCCCAGCACAGCCTGTGTGCTCTGCATTCCCACCTGGATAAACCCTGGCATTCAGAGCCCAGCACAGCCTGTGTGCACTGCATTCCCACCTGGATAAACCCTGGCATTCAGAGCCCAGCACAGCCTGTGTGCTCTGCATTCCCACCTGGATAAACCCTGGGATTCAGAGCCCAGCACAGCCTGTGTGCTCTGCATTCCCACCTGGATAAACCCTGGCATTCAGAGCCCAGCACAGCCTGTGTGCACTGCATTCCCAGAGGAAGAGCAGACCCATCTCAGCACCACTGGACCTTCAGGGGAAAACTACACCCTCCTACAGGATCATCTCTGCTCCAACAGAGCCACATCTGTCACTGCAGGAGGACCCGACTGGACTGCTGCCAACACCCTGCCCAACAGGGTGTCAGGTTGTGTTCTGGCTCTGACAGTGTTTTCTATTTGTTTGCTTGGTTTTTTGTATGCCTACATTTTTATTTTAGATTTCCTAGTAAAGGATGTTATTCCTGTTTGCGTATCTTTGCGTGAGTTAATTTCAAAATTACAATAATTCAGAGGGAGGGGGGTTACATTCTCCATTCCAAGGGAAGCTCCTGCCTTCCCTATCAGATCTCTGTCTTTCCAAACTAAGACAGCAGGAACAGAGGGGCTGGTGCTTTGTGCTGGGACTTGCTGTGCTTTCTCCTCAAATCTTGCCCCTTGTTACAGAGAACTAAATAATGCCCCTTCCCACCCTGCACACATTCCCGACAGGAAGATGTGGGAAACACTGCAAATCATCTGTGTCAGGCCTCACTCTCAGCTTAACAAAGAAATAATACATATTTACACCCACGCACTCATCCCCCTGTGTATTTAGCAGAGGAATGAGAGGGATAGCAGCACACATGGGACCAGACAAAAAATGGGAACCAGAATATATTCCTCTTCTTGTGCCGATGGTTCTGGTGCAATAAATCATCCTGAAATGGCTCTCTGTAGTCAAAATGATGTTTCATGGATCCCAGACAAGAAGTCAAGAGCTCACCAGAGGATGACTCTATGGAATAAAAACAAAACACTGTCTCCTTGAAGAAATCTCCTGCATCTGCATGAGCATTTTCTGTCTGCTTTTCCCTGGAAAAGAGGGAACTGGCACAGCCCAAAGGATTTGGATGGCTCAAGCCCTTGGAGGATGTAATGATGTGCAAAGCTTCTTTCACACACATACACATATCTATCAGCTGTACAGAGTGCACTAAGCCACAGCCAATCTCTGGAATTCCTATTTCACATGGCAAACAACACAGAAAAATCTCTGCTGCCCCAAAAAATGGAAAAATCAGCAGGAAAGGCCAACAACAAGTGGGGCATTATGAGTTCCATAGTGTGCTACAGCCAATTTGTGAAACAGCTTGTTTATTTTTATCATCATACCATTAACCTGGCTACAGCTGACAGGCACAATGAGGATTATTAGTTCTTTATTTTGATTTGGAAAGATGTTTGACATTCAGTCAATAGTTTCCTATCCCATTCTCTGGATATTTCCAATTTCTATCCTCAATAAAAAATATGAATATGAATATACATATAGCAGAGGAGCAGATTGTTCATTCTTCATGAATAGAGAAAACTAATGCATGTTGTATTACAGTCAAAGTCTGAGCTCCTGCTGGCTGCAGGTCATTGCAATACCAGGTACATATATAATAAATCAGAAGGACAATAATTTATTCTTAGCCACAGAAGACAGCTCAAAATGGTTTCTTCACAGTTTTGAGACATACCTAAATGAAAAATATGCAGCAGATTGTCCCTTCATATGCATCCTTCAACAAAACTGAATATTAAAAAGAGCACCTGAAAAGGCTGTTTCAAGCCAATGTAAAATCACGTGGTGCTGTCAGTGAAGAATTCATGGCACAGCACCAAGCACACATCCCAGCTGACATGAAGGAGTAATGGAAATCTTTTGGGTTCCGTGTGCAGCACAAAAATGCATTAAGGGTATCATTTAGACCCCCTGAGATGTACAATGACCTTGTAATTATTGGCTTCACTCTCCAGTGACTTCTCATCAGGTCCGGGACCGCTGCTTAAATTCCCAAACCTTCTCCTTTGGCTTTAACTCTGCAGAAAATCTTATTGTGCTCAACTAATCCAGGGGGTTTTTTAGAAAAAATAAACACAGCTGTAGTCACTGCAAGTTGAACCTTTTTCTTCAATATTTCTCCTGCAATTCGTTTCTAAGTGATAACCAAGCACACAACCATGTAAGGAAGCTCCTGGACTTTTCCATGCTTCTCCTGTGCTCTTACAGAAACCTTTCAGCCTTTTGTGTTTCAGGGGAGAGATTTACCCAAGCATCAGCTTGTTGCCTGGATTTTGTCTCTAACCACATCACATTCATAGCAGAAAACTGGGCTGGGTGCTTACAAAATTCAGCTCAGAGATTGGGTGATGCCAGCAAGGAGTAAATGAATCTAAAGAATTTGGGAACTCTATGAATTCCTTTAAGGATGTTTTCTTTGCTGATCAGAAAGAAAATATTTCTGTCATTATTTCCCCAGGATTTATGACTGCAGCATTGTCTCCCAGAACAACACTCCCAGATCAGCCCCTTCCACCCAGAGGCTGCAGATTCACCTACAGGACACAATCTTCAGCCCAAACAGGTCACAGTGAAAGCAGAAAGATGATCCCATTTGAGTTGCACAGGGGCAAGATGCTTGGTTATTAAATACTAACCAAGTATGGTTTTCCTGGGGCTTGGGTTGACTTTTGAATATTTGTTAAATGCTAGAATTTGCTTGACTAGGGATGGAAAATCACACAGTTAACTAAAACCAGATTTCCCCAGATCCTCTGTGAACCATCTCTTTTTGCTGTTACCACTTCATGCAGTATGAAAATTGCACACATATGGAGCTGACTGGTTCTGCAAATTGAAACTATTTCTTACTGAATCCTCCTTTTTACAAATATGTATATATGTATATCCTTATTTTTCCTTCTTTTTTTTTTTTTAGTGGCTCGTGTCTTTGGCAATTGGGGCAACAGTGAGATTACTGGGAGTCACCAGATGGTGCTATTGTACATTGTCTGTCTGGTTCAGTTCATCTGGATATCAAGGGAATCTCCTCAAGAGATGCAAAGCATCAGGTGTGGTGCAGCTCCTACCAAAACCTCTGGTAAGCCTTGTCTCTTACCTGAACTCCCCTGATGAAGAATTATGTTCATAGGTACGAAATCTAGGGGACCTTGTAGTTTCTGTGGAAAAAGAGACAAAATATCCTGTGAAACCAGGCCGTCTGCATCTGCATTCCTCAGGTGAGTAATGGTCAATGCTATGAACTGGCCATTCATGCCACAATTATGAATTGCCTAAAGAAAACTCAGAGTAACAGAGAACGCCTGCAGAGAATGTACCTGGAGAAAAATGATCCAGTTCTCTGGTGGGGAATAAAAATGTTTTTGCCTGCTAGTCCAGCATGGAGATAAAGATGTGATGTTTGGATGTTTTATAATACTTGGATAGTTCTGTCAACTGAACCAGCTGGGTACATATTGTAAAAGGGCTGAAAAATGTATCAGCCTGAATGTGTTTTCCTGCTGCTTGTTTCGTGGCAAGGAGGAAGGAACAAGACAACCTGTCGTCTCTAACGGTGTGTCTTACTTGCTGGCTGAGGTTTATGCATTTCTTGGTGTGGAAGAAATGGTTTAGGATAAATTCCCCACAAACTGGGAGAGCAAGGAGCTAAGCTAGACTGAACTTACTGCTGCTAAAACCACGTGAACCCAGGTAAAATCCTGCTCAGCAGTGGGTGCTGGGGGAAGCAGAGTCCCACCAGGCTCTTATGTAACCACAGAGCCGTAAAATAAGAGATGTGCCAAGGAGGAAAATCTGGCATAAATATGTGACAGCATTGATTCCTTTAATCAATGCCCTCAGGATGTATTAACACTCTGCCTCCTTGCTCCTCCGCGATTAATCAATAGAAACGCAGTTTCCAGTTAGGGCAAGTGTCACCAGCAGGCACAGCCAGACCTCCAGGGCTTTTTCCTCAGTGTACAAATCCGTTTTGTCTGTTCTTGTTATGGGGTTTATGGTCTGCAAGGGTTTTGCATGAAGCAGCAGCAGCAGGCAGTGCAAAGGCAGTTTGTTTGTGCTGCAGGATTGGTGCTGGGGAGGCATGGCAGCAGGAGATGGTGATTTTGGATATTGTCACACAGAGCTGGCAGGTTACTCTGCCACTCCACTGGAAAATTGATTCCCCAAACCCCAATATTTTAAATCTGTCCAATATTCCAGCAATATTAGGTCAGACCTGAAGGCTTTGGTTGAAGGATTACAATATTACACTTTGCCTCTCTTCTGTTTTTGCATCGTCATCCAAGTAATGGCACTGTGCAAGAGAGTTCACAGTGAGATGGAGATTTTAGGGAGAAATATGCTTTATTTTCTTAACCAGATGGAAAAAGAGGTGATGAGAAGCCAGGATTCAGCTCCATTCTCTCTTCCATTTCAGCTGAAAGCTACAAAAATGATAGCTGGCTGCATACCTGTACAAAGACACCTCCCTAAAGTTGCCTGAAAGTTACTGATCAACAGATCCCTCTCTATTCATCCTCTTTATTAAGCAGAAAATATTACTGGTGTTTTCTTTTTCTGTGCTACTGATCCAATATCCTGTCATAGTAGACTAAGGCTCCTAATTTATGTGTTCACATCTTTTGAATAAAGTATAAAGCTGAAATGTTGTCTGCAGCTCTTCTTTGCAACTGCTCTTAAATGTTGAAGCAGCATTCTGTCTACACTGGAATTCTGTTTCATTATTTTCTTCCTTAAGTTGATTTGTGATTAAACCCATCTCTTTTCAGCTTTTTTTCTCAGGCTTAAAAGCTGTTTCTCAGGAAGTTCTTCAACAACCGTTGTTTTCTACTTTCAGGCTGATGGCTTCCTGGCAATATTATAACTACAAGCTTTGAAATGGTGTTAGATAGATAAATAATGACATTTCCCAAAGAACATACAACCTGACTGCTTCCTTCAGAGACCAGCTTTTATCACTTTCTAGTCAACTTACTTATTTACAAACTCCATTAAATTTCCATATAAGCAGATATCCTGAGGTCTTTTTTCTGCTGAGTTTACTCGCTCCTTTTGCATCTGTTTTGACTGCTTTGACTTGGATCTAATCATAAGTAAATTTTATTTCTTCCTATTGAAGCTTGATTGTATATGATTATCTCTTAAGACTCTTGGCATGTTTAATAACATTTGATTGCTATTACTCTATATCTCTGGCTTTCAGGGTTCAATAAACTGAAAGAGTTAATTGTGAATAATTATTATTAATAATCGCTTCCACTGAATCAGCTTTCTTCTCTCAGGTGCACTCCCTACTCACTGGTTAACAAACTCATCTGCACCCTTCATTTTGTTGTAATTTACTTAAATACTTAAATTTTGGTCTCAGACTGAGGGTAATCAGGGAAGCGCTGATTCCAGTAGCTGAGTCAGCATTCCCAAAATCTCCCTTCCTAAAATAAAGCAGTATTTTAGTTTGTGCATTCTGGTCTGAAGTTTTATTTTAATCCCTCTTTACTTAGCAGGAAGAATTAAAAAAAAAAAAAAGATGAAAAAAGCTTAAAACCCCCAATTTTTCCTTTGCAAGAGACCAAAAAAGTTCACATCTCTGCGGGTGCCAGGCACAGAGCCAATCTCTGAGCTGATGTTTTAGTAAGGAATGTCCTTGCAGCACCCTGGATGCCCTGGGCTCCAGGGAAGGGTGGCACAGACAGGACAAACAGCTCATTCCCATTGCTCCCAGAGCAGCTGGAGCTCAGCAGTGCTGTTCCCACCCAGCCAGGTCATCCCAGGCTCTGCACTTGAGACACTTTCACCAGAGCTTTCTAAGAGCTCTTGTTGCCTTGGTGCTATTGAAACCTGCTGGAAAGTGGAAAATGGGCACCTCTCAGCATTTTATCTTTGCTTCATCCCTAACTGTGATGCAGAGATTTCCCTAGGGCTGCAGCTGGCCAGTGTTGCTATACAGGGCGTGGTACATGGGCTTTAGGAGCTCACTTTTGCCATTTTTTTAGAACCAGACATCTATTGTTGTGAGGAATCTCTGAAAAAACAGGTTTGGCTTCCCCACATTTAAACAGCACTCTGAAGAAAATATTCCTTTTGTTCTCCAGATGAGGACAAAAATAGCTACTTAGAAAATATCTCTATTTCTATAGACTACTTCTAGCACTACAAAATAATTCTTATTTATTTGGATTTTCCTTTTGCTGGCTGAGCTCTGCTCAGTGTGTAGCACAAGGACAGCTGCACTGGCTCCATCCATCTCACCTGCACTGCCTGAGCTCACAGCATCCTGACAGGAACACGGCTCCCCTTGGCACAGCCCCTGCCCTGCAGCTGCACAGACCCTCTGCTTTCCCCTCAGCATCACCTGCACTGACGGGAGGGACTCCTGCCCTGATCAAAAAGAAGGAAAAGGGTAAAAGGATGGCCACAAGCAGAGTGAGATGGGTCAGCCCACAGCTCCTGCTCTGCCATGGGCAGGGACTGCTGCCTGCACGCTCTGCTGATCCCTGAGATGCCACCCTCTGCCACCAGCACTGCTCCTGTACAGGTACCACTACACCAGCCCCTCATCTCCCTCCCTTCTGCTCTGCCCCTTTGCCTTCTCAGGAATTCTTTTGTCATCTTTTAGGAATGCATTTACCCTGGTGTCTGAGAGACCCGCAGCAACAGTGGCCATAAACAGACGCCTGAGGAGGAGCAGGAACAAGCCATTCTCATGATCTTTCCCCCGAGTGCTTTTCCAGCTTCCAACTATTTGCAGCTCAGGGGATTTCCTGATCTGATGTTGTTAACAGTAGCGTGAGGGGGAAAAAGGTATTGTGGAGCTGACTGTGGCTTCTTTGATCTACTGGCTTGTCAGTGCTGGGTTCAGCTTAAAGTTGAACATGCCCAAAGCTGCTCTAATAAATGTCAGTGGATTGCAGCTCCCAGGGGACCAAAGATCAGCAGATGCATGGCAGGCACAAGACTGTGCAGTCTTTTACCAAGCATGGCCAGTGGGATTTCTTCAATTTACCAAAGTCCTAATTTGACTTAAAATAGGAAAAAATAGGGAATTTAGTACATGGATGTGGGTCATTCTTACAGCATTCCATCCCTCCTTCATTCCTGATTAAAAGAAAGCAAATTTCCTGACAAATGACCTCTGAACGAGGGTTAAGTGATGCCTCAGAGCCTCAGAGTGACCCACTGCAAGCTGTTTGCTCCTCCTCTGAGGCCCAGTCAACAAAAGCAGGTAATTTTAGGGTCACAACCTGACCAAGGCGAGGTAACACAAAAATATTTTGTTGTAGTGTTAGGAGATCCAGTTCCATCAATTCAAAAGGAACTGTTTGTTTCACACTGAGGCTAAGCCTAATAAAACATCCTAGATTGCCTTTTCCTTGGAGTACTGCACACATTAAAAGCTAAACCCAAGAGAGAGATTACAGATGAGCATGAGGCAAGGTAACCTTCTAGCATCCCAAGGGAGACAGCAAAAGGAACAGGTTTTTTCCTCATATTTACAAAGGCTTAATGAATTTTACATAAGCAAGATACAAAATTGAAGACAAACAATGAAATACAAAGAGATCTCAAGATACATGATGAACCAAGAATTCATGCATAATATACAGTATTTCAAAGGCATGTAAAGAAGCAGTGTAAGAATCAGATGTTTTTGGTGTATACAGAGTGGTTTGTTTGAGAAAGATTCTTCCTTAAGGAGCCAAAACTTGAAGATGCATTGAGCCCAATGCACCTTGTGGATGCAGGAGGGCAGAAAGGATCCCTGATGCAGGTTGAGTGCTATGTTTTATCCAATCTGATCATCCTGATTAAAATTCCAGGTTATTTTCAGACCTAAAAAGCCCAAACAAAACAGCTTTCTGGTTATTAAAAGAACATTCAAATTTCAAATGTTAATTTTTCCACCTCTGCATCACAAGGACTTTTTTTTCTTAAGTCATGTCTAGATCTGCAGAGACAAATTTCCTCTAAGGCTACATAATATCAGAGAGCTTTGTCATAAGTGGTTTGATAGGTATAGAAAATTCCACGAGAAAGGGACATCTAGAAAATTTCCCAATGCAATTCCTACTTTTCAAGACTGAGAAAATTTATCATTGAAGAGAATATCATTGTTTTGAGTTGGCAAATCTACCAATGATAAGGCGATGTATCCTAAAATCAATTTTTGAAGCCAAGGATGTAAGACTAATCACTTTATTTCCATGCTTAACAGGTGCTGATACCAGAGGGAAAATACTAAATAGCGTATGACACCCTTGAGAAACATGTAAGATATTTATCTGCCTAAAAGCCATGACTGTTGCATAGAGAAAAGGTTGTGAATGTAAATGGGGAGGAAGGAGTTGAAGGATGGAGGGTGAAATCTTGATGCTGCTGCAGTCGATGGCAATTTGAGCTCAGTGGGACAAGGAAATCCCTGAGCTCACCCTCAGCCTGGCCCTGTTACAGAGCTGGGGCTGCCCAGCCTGTTCTCCACAGTCAGGCTGTAAAATCAGGGAATCACAGAATGGTCTGGACTGGAGGAAACCTTAAGCTGAGACACTTTCCCCTACACCAGGTTTCTCAGATGTGCCTTTTCATTTCCTGAGGGAGGTTTTGCTCAGGTCTCTTCCTCCTCTGGTGCCTGACACAGTTCCTAACCCAACACCATGCAGCTGTTGCCTTGCCCAGGGCAAACACAATCAGGATTCTGATGGAAAGGCTTTGCAAACATATTTTTTTTATGATAATGGCATGTGAAATACAGAGCTGCACTAGCCAGGGCAAAAAAAAAAGCAGCTGAAAATGACATGAAAGAGAGCAGTGCCCCACTCTCTTAACACCTCCAGTGCAAGCAGCTATGCCCAAAGTCAGGAGGTTTAACAGCTCTGGGCTGATGTGTCAGCTCAAGTCCTGTGCACAGAGATATTCAAAGAGTGACACATTCTCCCTCTCTCTCTCCACTGTTTTATTCCCCCTAAAATATACTTATGTATCTGCTGTTCCTCTGTGAAAAGATGAAAGATTAAGCTGGCTTGTGGCTGGGTAAGAATGGTGAAATGTTCTACCCATAAGTAAGCTGTATATTCATGGTAGAATATTTCAAATGACCCTTATATCATAAGAAGGGATTTTTAAAACAAATCCACAACTGTGAGATTTAAGAGCATATCTCTCACATTTGAATTTCCTAGCTGATATTTGGTTGGGCTTTAGAAACTGTCACACAATAAAGCCACTAAAATTCTGTGGTTAATTTATTCCTGCAGTATTAACTTTCCCATTACTCATGATGAATATCTTGAGTTTGGATATGTCTTAGAAGAACTTCTGACAGTGATAACTTGCTTTTTCTCCCATTTCCTGTGGAAATGTTATTTTTTTTAATGTATAAAAGAGTAACTCTTCTAATAAACTTGCATAGTGAATTTTAAATAATGACTTTGAGTTAGTATAGTTGCTACCAAAATAGGGAATGATAAGGTCTTTTGTGCATTTGTTTGGTTAATTATTCTGATTTGTATTTCTGGGCAGAATTCAATATTACCGAGCCTTGGAAAATACAGACCCCATTGCCAAAACAAATTTTCTCACTCCTATATCCATTCATGTCCTAGACAATAGGTGAGGTCAGAAGGGAAACAAGGAGTCATTCCCGTAATAATGGCAAACAACTAATGAGCTGCCATGCATCACATTCTCCTTGCAGGAAGCTGTAATTGCTTCCAGAACACCTGTATTCAGGCCAGATACAATCGTGTAGGAGGGAGGGCAAAGGAGCAGTGGTGTTAAAACAAGGAGGGAGAGGCACATGTGGGGAATGGGAACAGATAGCCCAGCCAAGGAAGAGATGCAGAACTAAGCTGTGCTTCAGTTTGGGTTTTGCCAATAACAGAGGAAGGTTCCAGGTCCCCCAGGAAGGCCCCAGGTTCTTTCAGTACATAAAAGAACCAGTGCCTGAGGCGTTCAGCAATTTACAGCTCTGGGTTTGACCACCTTTATGATCTTAATTAGGTCCCTTTGTGTCGTGTGCCTCAGTTTTGTTCTGGAACACAGAAAGAATATTTTTTTATACCCTTATGCTCTGAGGTGGACACCTGTGCTGATGGCCTGTGAGATCACAGAATCACACAATTAACTAGGCTGGAAAAGGCCTTTGAGATCATCAAGTCCAACTTATGACCTAAAACCACCTCGTCAACTAAATAATGGCACTATTGCCATGTCCTGTCTTTTTAAAAACACCTGCAGAGACAGTAACTTCACCACCTCCCTTGGGTCCCATTCCAATGCCTTTGGATTACAGAAAAGAGAATAAATAAAGAGGCAGAATTCTGCCCATGGATAGGGGTGTAGGATTAGAAGTGGCTGAATTACTGCAGGCTCTCACCAAACCATGGTGCCTGTGAGTTTCGCAGCTGGGGCAAGCTCACAGGACAAGCTCAATTGCTGTGATTCATCTGAAGGGCACAAGGTCATAACACACATGGGATAATACCTGCACTGCTCCAGGAAACTCTCAGATGCTGGAAGTCAGCTGAGGAGCAAGAGCTTCTTCCACAAAGGGGCCCAAAGGGAGAAAGGAAATGAAATCAAACCTTTTTCCATAAAGAAGATGCCGTGGAGAACCCAACCCACCACATACCTAAGGCTCATGTCACTCCTTCCTCATCTTGGTTCAGATGAAGGTTGCATTAAGGAACAATTTGTTTCTGGTTCAAGAAAGGATTAGAAATTTAGCTGTATAGTACTGCAAATTGTTGCTCTAGAATGATTCACAATAGCTCAGTTTTAGAAGTTCAAGATATATTTTGCTTATGCTTAAAGGGCTCAGGGATCCAAAAACATGCAGAACCCAAACAATAATAGGTTTTATTCCTTTAAGAACTGAAAAACTGGATTCTGTGTTCACAATAACAATTTCTTTGATGATGGTAATGATGATTGTTTGTACAGAAAAGGGTGTGATGGTCTCTTAAGGGCTTTTCTAAAATGTAAAATTCCTGTTTGACTAACCATTTTTAGTCCTGTTCTGACAATGGAACACACCCTGTTTCTTTCCACTGAAGTATCAGTTTGTTCTAGCTGCCTGTGACTTGCCTGTTACCAAGTATGAAAACAAAACCCTTTTGCTATCTACAGCTTGGGCTGGGGTGTAGGAAAACAGTAGACAAACCATTCAGAAGTCCCACTGGTTTTAGAGAAAGCTGAACTAATGCCAAACTTTCTGTTGCCAGTATGTCCTTCATGTAAGAAAGACTTGTAGGAGTTTGGGGTGTTATAGAGGTCCTGGGTTGGGTACATAATGAAAAGAGGTGGGCTCGAATTCAAACTGCAATCCCCTTTTTCTGGTATTTTTGTGAATCTTTCCCAAAGAAACCTCAGCTGCACTGAGACTGGAAACCCGTACCCAAACCCATTTTGATAAAACTGCCAAGCAGAATACCAGAGTACCTGGAAATGCATTCCTCAACTCTCACTAAATCAGCTCTGCTGCGGACTTCCCAATATCTATCCTCCAGAGTAACACATTATTGCAGCCAGTGGCTTCATTTATTCCTGCTGGAGAACCTCAGGCAGGAAGATGGGATTTCACTCCTCTGGATTCTAGCTCAGTCCAGGTGCATTTTCTACAACTTCTTGTCCTACTGTCACAGTTGTTGCCCCAGGCTAACACCTTTTGCCAGGCTTAAAGAAAATGCAACATGGTGAAACAGCCAGGAGTGTAGATTGCCAGTACTATGGCAGGGGAAATTAGTCCCTCTCTCTCACATCCAAGTTTCTCATGTGACCCACTTTAATGGGAAATTAAACTTCCCTTGTTCTGATAGATTCATAGCAGCTGATCCTCAGCTTTTTACAAAATAGGGCAAATCTTCTGGAGGTCAAAAGGCATTTCTGGCAGCATGCAGGCACTCCCTCATCTGCTAATGGGTCTATCTGAACACTCCTTGTGTGTTGCAGGCAATTACTACAGTTCACATTAGCCTCAGCTCAGCATTGGCCCCTGTGGCCAGAGAATGTCATGGAGAGGGACTGAGCTGACGTGTCAAGCTGCTCCACATTTTATAAATGAAAAAGATGGCATTTTGTGTCTAAAGACTACAGACCATATTACACCCATCAGTTAACATGGTTTTGGATCGGAAAAGGTCTTGGCAGGAGTTTTCTTTGTCACAAACCAAGACCCTCTCAGTCACTGCCTAAGCTTACTACACATTTTGTGTTGGCAGTGAAGAGAAGCACAGCTCACTGTAAAAGGGGAGCTCTGGACCCTCTCATTAACCATGCTTTAAACCTGAGGCTGTTATTTCTATTACTGTTTCTCCATGGCACCTCAGCTTCACTTCATTTGAGCAGCAAAGTTGCCACAGTCTGGGGTTTAGAGAGACACCACCCTCCATCACCTGCGGTCTTGCCTCCTGTCCAGCTCCTCAGTTAAGTTTTGTAGGGTTTGAAACTCCTCCCATTACCCAAAGCTGAGACAGAGGTACCAGCTGAGGCACCAACTATTAATTTCTAATTAATAGCCTACCAGCTCATTAATAAGCTAATTAGCAGAGAAAACTCTGCTCCTAACCTCAGAGGACACAGCTGGCCTGGGTCCCACCTCCAGGGCTCAAACCCTTCTCCTGGCTCCCCTTGTAGCTGCTGCCCTCCTCTCTGCTGGGGTGCCCAGTTAACCCATAAACCCCAGGGCTGTGGTGAGCTGGAATTGCCCTCAGGTGAGCTGGAATTGCCCTCAGGTGAGCTGGAATTGCCCTCAGGTGAGCTGGGATTCCCCTCAGGTGAGCTGGAATTCCCCTCAGGTGAGCTGGAATTGCCCTCAGGAGGTCTGGAATTGCCCTCAGGTGAGCTGGAATTGCCCTCAGGTGAGCTGGAATTGCCCTTAGGTGAGCTGGAATTCCCCTCAGGTGAGCTGGGATTGCCCTCAGGTGAGCTGGGATTGCCCTCAGGTGAGCTGGAATTGCCCTCAGGTGAGCTGGAATTCCCCTCAGGTGAGCTGGAATTGCCCTCAGGTGAGCTGGAATTGCCCTCAGGTGAGCTGGAATTGCCCTCAGGAGATCTGGAATTGCCCTCAGGTGAGCTGGAATTCCCCTCAGGTGAGCTGGAATTGCCCTCAGGTGAGCTGGAATTGCCCTCAGGTGCGCAGTTCCAAAGTTCCATTTCCCAGAGCGTGAGGGCACAGCCGCCCTCACGCCCAGGTGCCATTTTGTGCCAGGGCTTGGCAGCAGCCTGTGGAGGGTTAACCCCTCCAGGAATGGTTGATTAGCCCTCCAGGAATGGTTAATTAGCCCTCCAGGAATGGTTATCATCCCTAATAGTTGCTCTTTTAGGGGATAAGTAAGAGCAGATGTGGGTGGATGCCAAAGCAAGAGGGACGGGCTGCAGCAGGAGGAAGAAGCTCTGTGGAACTGGAGGTAAAAGGTTGGTGAATTTTTTTTTTTTAATAATTTTCTCTTTAATTGTTACTAGAGCATCTTGACTGTTTCTGGAGGGTAAAGGGTTGTGATATATGGCTTCTTTTGGTTGGGAGAACCCCCTGGGGAGGCAGACCTGTACCAGGTTGTGGTGGCTGGCCCCTCAGGATGGGCAGGGGTGCCATGGCTGCAGGGATGGCCGTGCTCCTGCAGCACCTCTGGGAACACCTCAGACTCCTCGTTCCCCTCCATGCCCCCGTGCAGAAAATAACCACTCATGTTGGCTCAAATCTCATGTTGCATTATCCTGCAGTGAATCATCTACCCCATGACTTGACTTCTATTTTTTTTTTTTTTTTTTATAAATGAGTCCCTTTCCTGTAAGACAGGATGCAGATATGCCTTTGTTTCTTTCAGCCACCACCTACTTCTGGTTGGTCTGGTAACTCACTCAGCTCTTTGGTCCCTCTTGGTGGGGTGTCCCCATCCAAAGGCTGTGCACACTGTGGAAAGGCTGGTGCTGTGTTCTGTGGGATATGCCCTATAAACCCCACCCAGCCTGCCTTATAAATTCCTAGGTGCTCCTCTTGAGGCTGGAAATTATACTTGGTGGCTCCCCGAAAGAGAAATGGGAGGTGGTCAGTTATGTATTTCTAGTCATAAAGAGCTCTAAGGTTTTTCTTTTTTACCCTGCTAAGCTGGATTTCTACCTTAAAAAAAAAAAAAAAGGATTAAAAAGAAAGCAACCTACTTACATTTTTTTTCCTTTTTATGTCTAAGTAGCGAACCTTTTGTGGTTAAGTAGAGTATTATTATTGCTACTGAAAATTCCTGCTGGGTTTTGTTTGCATTCTATTCCAACTCGAGAATTAATTTAAATTCACGTGTAATGGAGGTACTGGAACAGAGTTATTGGTGCAAATGAGGGTTTAGACTTGCAAGGACAGTGTTTTCCCTCAGTTTTGGTCCAGTGGGTATGTAAAGGAAGATGTAAGCTCTGAGCAGTAGACTAGTAGTGGTTGCATCAAACAACATTATTCACAGCTGGAAGCTCTGCTGATGCTGGGGAGCTCAAAGTGGTTGGCAGCTCCTTTATCCCTTCGTGTCTGCCTGCCTCCTTTCCCTCCCCACGTTTCTTCTCATCTCCACCTGCACAGCAGCCGCCCGTGGTGGGGCAGAGCAGAAAGTGATGGCAGCTGGTTCTGCTGGATGAGCGAGTGAGTCAAAAACATCACTCATGAGGGCTGAGGAGGCTTTTGAACCTTGTAAAAATGGGGGAAGGGTACTGCTAAGTAACCCTGGTGACTGCCAGGAGACAGCTCAAAAAAGGACTGGAGTGTTGTGGTACTGGGGAGTGGCAAGAGAGGTGGAGTTGGAAATGCACTCAGGGGAATTCATTCCTTATCTTTGGTCCATCTGCCTCTGTTGCTTGCTGGGCTGCAACACAACCAATGCAGAGAAAGCAGGTCCTTGAGACATCAGGTCCCCTCTTTCAAAGAGGAAAACTTTTTCTAATTGAAGGACATGCACCTTCAAAACTCTGTCCTAGATTCTAGTCTGTTGAATTAAAAGCCAATTCTGCCATTACCCAAGCAGTTAATAAAATCTATTGCTTTATGATGCATTTTTTCTGCAGGCTAGAATGGATCTGTCTTCAACATGATTTGTGAGATTGAGGGGAAAACACAAAATATATCTACTGCACTGAAAAATTTCACTGTGTTCTCCTTCTAAGGCTTGGAAGTAACCAAAACTGCAGAGGTCATTTTTTTAAATTATTGAAAATAAATTTACCTTATTAACATTTTAATAAAGACAATCTCTTTGCAGTGGTGCTCAGAGTTGCTCTAATTTCTCTCTGTGCAATTCCATTCTCTAAAAGGGAAAATACCATTGAGATCTGTAAAGCATGATGTTAGACTGAAACTAAACACAGAAATACACCAAAGCAAAATGCTTTCTAAAGGTGCTGTGTTTGTAGAGGTGCTTGCCCAATATGTGTGATGCAAAATGGGGATGCTTTGTGAAGAAATCATCCTTGTAAAGCCATTGGTTCTGGTCATCAGACTCTATCCAATGCTTTAGTGATGATGCTGCTGATCTATTTGGGAAGTTGGCTGGCTCTCAAGGCAGAGTCTCTTCTCAAAGGCTGTTTCACAGTGAAAATATGCTCAGTGCAGCCGAGTGCATGAATGAAAAAGCCTCTGGTACCTTCTAGTCTGGCAAAATGCAGCACAAAACTCAACTTACTCTGTCTTTTCTGCTGTCCCAGGTAAGAAATGTGTGTTTTTTCCTTGCTTTCTTTCATCTTTCTGCTTTTGTGCGTTTGGATTTGAAAGTATTTGTAATTCAGCTCTGATTTCTGAGTAATTATACATTGCTTGAATTACTGTTTAAAGATGCAGGATCTCTGCTCTGAGCCAGTTGCTAGGAATGTAGGATCTCATAGCTCCCTGATTTACAATTACAACCAATTTGCCGTGTGATATATAGCATTTTTTTGTTTCCCTTCAGGAAGGGTGGTGGGGGGAATCTTTCAAGTGTCTCGGCTGCAGCTGCAGCGGCAGTATTTTCTGTCATATCAAATGCTGCAACTTTGATTTGCCTCTTTCCTCTGAGGCTTGTGCTGGGTAGTAGGTTTATAGGCTGTTACAGGCAGCTCACGTTATTTATTGCTTTCTCTTTTTTTCTAAATAAAGGAATTGAAGGGGGGAATATGGAGGAAAAATAAAATCAGACCTTGCAAAAGGCTCCGTTCCCCGTACTCTCCCGATAGATGTGTAATACTCCGCTAGCGACTTGCTGTGTAGCCTTTCTCTTATTAAATGTAATAGATCCCCCTCTGCCAGAAAGCAGAGGCAAAAACAGCCAGCCTTAAAAACACGGAGCTGCCGAAGCCCCGCTGCTGCTGCCTGTCAAAGCACAGGGACTCGCTGGGCTTTCACTCCTCAGCACCTCCCGGTCGCTCTCTTCCCTCGCTGCTATTACAGGGCTCACTTTTGGGCAGCTCAGAGCAGGTTTGGGAATGCTTTGTTGTTGTCCAGCTCAAGTGCATTCTCCCTCCTTTTGTCTTAGGAGCTCTGTAAACTCGCATTTAGTGACAGTGGGCTGAGATCCTCTGCACTGAGGGGGATGAAAGTTAATTCCTTTTTGACTTGCGATCGAGTGGTTTTGTTAACCCTTAGAGGGCTGGTGGGGTTTAGTGTCAAACTCAGCTCAGGACACTGAGCTCGACCCCCGTGTTGGGGTAACTGCGATCTCCAGCAGGCGTTTGGTCTGCTAATCCCGAACAGGGCACCGAGGAGAAAAACGGAGAGGGATCACCCTCGGGAGAGCTCTACTGCTGAGAGCAGCTCCACAGCGTGTGAGGAGGAGGCAGCAGGGCGATCCACATGCTGTGGAGCAAGGTTAGGACGTTCAGGTCCTGGTTTCACCCGATCAGGAGTCAGTGCAGGGACGTGGGTGGCTGGAGCTGCGGGACAGCGGGAGCCTCGGTGGCTGGGGATTGGCAGTGAGCAAGCACAAAGGCATCTGGGTGGGTCCGGGATGACAATCCTGCTCCGGGCAGTGGAACAAATGAAAGTGGCTGCCTTGGGTTTGGTGCCGAGCAGCGTGAGCTGGTGGCACATGGAGCGTTCCTGGCAGGGCCACCCTGCCAGCCGGGCTGGGGCTCCCTGACAGTGTCCGGGGGCAGCCTGTGGCTCTGCCGGGACTGGCTCAGGGAGGGCTGAGCACTGTCCCGAGGGCTGGGGAAACCCAGAGGGCTCCTGGGGACGGGAAGCTGTCACAAGTGGGCTGGGATCCAGCCTGGGCTGGCAGTGGTGGCAGTGGGAGGCAATGCTCAGGGAGCAGAGGGGCTGGGGGAGAGGGCACAGGCAGTGGAAAGGCAACCTGTGGATGTACTATGTACTGAACTGGTGCTCTCTCATCTTGGATTTGAGATCTCCCATCTGCTTTGCTTGGCTTTGTCTCTGTTTTCAGTCTTTTTTTTTTTTTTTTTTTTCTTTTTTTTTTTTTTTTTTTTTTTCTTTTGGTACAGCTTCCCTAACACCACTGAATTAATCATCCTGAGTCTGGATTTTCTTTAGTGGTCATTTGTAGGAAAGCAGTATGTATGAGATACAAGAGGACGGACTTCTAGGGCCTATTAAGCATAGCTGGCATTTTTTTAACATTAATGACTACTTAATATCTGACAAGGTGCAGACACCTGATTCTGAAAACGCCTGTGCACTTTATTGATAACTTTGTGATACTTCAGAGTTTCTTCCCAGGCTGGGCTGAGTTCTGCTGTACTGCAGGGCTGAGCTTGTTCTGCTTTAGTCTTGCTTGCAGCTTCAGTGCTCAAATTGCACTCCAGCTTTTTATCAGCATGTACAGCTCTATCTTGCCATGTCTCTCTCCACCTTGTGAGCTAATGCATCTCCAAGTTTACTTTCTAGAGCATGTCTAAGAGTTAATGAATTGGGGAATGAATCAGACTGTAATATGGAAGCGTCTGTAATTCTGCTTTCTGGTCTAGACTTATTGGCAGGTTAAAGTATGAATTGGAGTGGGTGCCATGCTGGGGAAAGAAATGGGATTTACTGCAACGCTGTTTGGCTTTTCTCTTTGACACCCCACATGCACAGCTTTCATGTGACAGGAAAAATAAACAGAAGAATGTGAGAAACAACAAATTAAACAAATGCAGCCATCTGCTTGTGTAGTGGTTGTAACACATTTGGGGATCTTCTGCAAGTTTTCTTTTTTTCTCTCTTAGGAGTAGTAAGGATGTCTCATATAATGCAATGCTAGTGGAAGCAGAAAGGACCAAGTTTGATAGAATTCTTTCTAAGCAGGAGAAATCTAGTAATCTTTCTGTGGAAGCAGAAGATAGTGATAACTTAGTTTCAAAGTAATGATAGCAAAGTTTACAGTGTTGAGAAAAAAGTTTGAAGAAATTCTTTTATGTCACTAGGAGCATGAACTGTAAAAGGTTTATTTTGAATGGAAAGACCATTTCTAAAATTAGTAACTTGGGTTTTATGTTTTCTTGGTCTGCCTCTAATTCAACTGCATTTTTAAAGTACAAAAAATTTGCCTTTTGAGACATTAAAAGGATGAAGATATAGAATCACTTTTTCATATCAAAGCAGTCCATTAAGTATGTGTGCAAAAACTGTGGTAAACAGGTGGGACATAAATTAGTTTATTCCATTTGCAGAGATTTAGTCTGCTCTACTACCAACTGTTCTGTTTTCACCAAGAGGAAAGCTGAGCATTCGCTGGAATAACTGAGAAAGATGTTTCGAGTAATTCTTTAATTCAGACTCACATTTTAAACTCCAAAGCATAACTATAATATACAGCTTTATTGATCTGAAGCTGACAATAAAAACTAAATGTACTCTGTAGCTTATGCAGTTCACTATACAGGATACAGTAAGCAGTAAATATATACTCTGATCTGAGAGATTTAAAAATCTGTGTGTTACATTTTCCCCAAAGGATACTTTCTAAAACCTATATACAAAATATTTGTTTTAAGACAAAAGTTGTTCACAGGATTCCTTTTCTATCTTATGTGTTTCACTCAGAGAGAGGACTCAACATTTGTAAGTAAGGCTTAGAAGTTGAGGAAAAAACCCATATTTTTGATAGTTTTAACAATTACTGTCACGTTTCACTGGATTGCAGAAAAGTAAATTGGAAAAATATGTAGCTTTTACAAGCTTGTCTTTAGAGTGAATAGAGAAAATTAGTCCTCAAACTCTTTCCCCTAATGCAGAGCCCCCACTGCTGCATTCTTAAGCTTTTATTTGTTCAGATTTCTCCAGAAGAGGGCTCCATGCACAGCTTGAAAGACAGCACCCAGGTATTGAAAGCACAAGAAATTTAACAGCTTCAGGAAAAAAGACAAGTCTTGCTCACACAAGTGTGTTGATATAGCAGTGCAGATTATGCTCAAATTCTGAACAAGTAGCTCCCTGTTCTATCATGTTGCTTTAGGTCTTATTATTTGAGAGTTCTAGAGAAGTCCTGTGGTTCTGTGCTATATCAGAGTTGTAAAAATGCTTTAAAAATGTTAGAGAAACTCAATTGTCAATTACTCTGTATAATTATTTCTGCTGGTGAGCGCTTTGTGAGTAGGCTGACACTTGTTCCCCACAGTTTCAGGCCATCACTTTTGGCCATGCAGTCAAAAAACATCTTCCAGTTGCATATCTCATTCACAAGATGGTATCTCCCAAAACACAGAGCCATTCTGGCAATTGTGCCGTCCTATCTCTCAAATATTACCTTGGAGGGAAGGTTGGCACTGGTGAATTAGGATGGCTTTTGGCTACACCTCCAGCCTCTAAAAATATCCTTACACAGGACCTGACCACAGTCCTTACTGCTGAGCAAGGGGGGTTTGTTATCCTAGACAAGTGAAAACATGGAAATGCTTCTGCAGCTATGACACTTAAACCCCACTTTGTGTACCCACTGAGACTCAATCCTTCACTCTAAGACCTGGCTTAGGACCTGCTTTCTGTTTCTGAGGATCAAAACTTCAAAAAGGTTTTCTTAGCACAGGTAATATTTGTGCTGTGATCCACTGGGAGTTATTGACTTGGCTTGTAGTGACTTGGCAGCTAAGAAATTAATATTCCTAAAAGCTGTCTCAATAGGTCAGCGCAGCAGGGACTATGAGAACCACGTAGATGGCAACAGTGGTGCCCCTTCAAGGAGTTGTGAAGTTCTGCCTTCCTTTTCTTCCTGTTTCCTGCAAGATAAGCAGGCTCTTCCCCTTCTATTAATATGTAAAAGCAATCCAGATAACAGAGCTCTCAGTGTTCCACTCTTCCTGCATCACTGCTGGAGTTGCATCTCTAATCTTCAGCTGCTGGGTTGCACCAGCGAGCTGCGTGTCAGGATTTTGGCCTCAGGTTTAGAGTTCCTATGACAACATAAACCTTTCTGGAGGACGGGGCTTCATTTAGGACTGTGAGTACAAAGGTCAGGTTAGCAGGTTTTTTAATGGACAGTTACAGGTGCAAAATTCACTGTTTTGATGTGTATCACTGGTATTCCAGCCAGCAGGGAGAGCTGTGTCTTGGGGGCATCAGGCTTAGCTTTGCCAGCTGGTAAAGGCAGGGAAAGTCCTGCTCTGCTCTCCACTGGGGCGGCCTCACCTTGAGTGCTGAGGACATTTTGGGTCACCACAATATAACAAAGATATTGAACTGTTAGAGTGTCCAAAGCAGGGCAATGAAGATGGTGAGGGGCCTTGAGGGGAAGCTGTGTAAGGAGTGTCTGAGTGTCCTTGGCTTGTTCAGACTGGAGGAGACTGAGGGGAGACCTCAGGCCACACAACTTCCTTGTGAGGAGAAGAGGAGGAGCAGACCCTGATCTCTGCTCTGTGTGACCAGGGACCCCAGGGAATGGCCTGAAGTTGTGTCACGGAAGGTTAAGGTTTGATAGTAGGAACAGTTTTTCACTCAGTGGGTGAAATAGGCTCCCCAGGGCAGTGGTTGCACCACTGAGCCTGAGAGAGCTCAAGAAGAGTTTGTACAGTGCTCTGGGGCACATGGAGTGACTCTGGAGGATGGTCCTGGGCAGGACCAGGAGTTGGACTCAATGATCCTTGTGAGCCCCTTCCAATTCCACATATTCTGTGATTGTAACTAGAGGTTCATCTGTGCAGGCAAAAAGACAAATCTACAATGTCCACTGGGGAGGAGAAACAGAATGAGAGGCATTTATCATCCTTAGGAGACTAAGTGGGCTATTGCATTTCCCAGTTAACTCTGGATGATATTAGTGGGTTCTTGATCATGGCCATATGGTTGCACTGTGCCCTGCCCTAATCACCAGATGGATGGGACCAGCCCAGATGGGAGGCTGTGTTTTTCTGTCACTTCACGTGTCCTGCAGCTGACACAATGTTAGTGTACACAAATCAGGAGGATATTAAATGCCAAAGAGGAGAGAAAAATAAGACTTGCTTTATTAGCCACTGTTTCACTATTTGGAGGTCTTGAAAATTTGCCCACTACTGCTTTTTAATTTTTTTTTTTGTGTGTGATGTGGACTGTATTCTCTGTCAAATGGAAGAACCTAATTCTTTGAAAGCCATACTGTTTCAAATGAAGGGAACTCATTCTGCTCCTATCTTATCCAATATTCTGCTGTTTTGCACCATTAATTTTCTTGGCTAGAGGAAAAAGAGAAGGATTTTAAGATTTGGTTCAATGGAGTTGGTTAAAACAGTTCTATGAACAGACTAAAATAAAATATGATGTATTAAAAGTGGGGTGAATCTTTTCAGCACACAGTAGTTTTCAGTATCTCTAACCACTTGGAAAAGCTGATTAAGGTGTTTAAATAACTTCTGATATCTATGGATGTCCATGTATGGATGTCTAATTTGATATCTTTATGGCCCTTGTTCTTAGGGAACTGAACATCCACCTTCAAGCTTTTGAAATGTCTCAAAATTGGACACCCATACACAGCTCCCTGAACGTAATAAGATTTTATTACCTAGGATTGCTTAGGCTCCATTTGATAAAGATTCTAGTCCTAGAACTATCATTTAAATAAATAAAAAAACCCTAGAAAACTTCTCATAATAGCTATCTATTTCAGTCTAAATTATTTCATTCTCACTGTGAACAACTAATGCTTAATTCCTTATCAGTAATGGCAACGTATATATTTCTAAAAGCTAATATTTAATTCCCAAGGACTTTGAACACATACATGGAATATGTAATGTTGAGAAAATAATGAAGAGCAAATAATTCTTGTGTGTGTGAAGGCTGCGTTAACAGCACAGACAGCAAGTGGGTTTCTAAAAGTTTGCAATGTTTTAGGATTTTGAGTAATCATGGCAGATGGACCTTGTGGAACTCGTGTGTAGCAAGGACTCAAAATGCTGCAGACCTCAGGTTCTAGGCCATGAAGATGTCACAGCACTGTTAACGTGGCTCCATGCAAAGAAATATTTATCCGTACAACTGGGATTTAGGATAGGAGATGCCCACTTGCAAATGTGTGTACCAGGAGGCTCAGGTTACCTCAGCTGCTACTATTTGTGTGCTGGAGGCTGCTGTTTGTTACCCCTTTCCCTGGCTGGGTGACAGAGCTCCTCTCCTGCTCCACGGCCAGGGTGACAAACTCGGCTGCACACGCAGCTGAGGGAGTCCTGATGCTCTGCATTGATGGCTGGCTGCCACACGGGCAGGAGCACAGCTGTGGCACACGGAGAAAGAGCATGGATAACTGCTTATATTGCTTCAAATCATCAATCCATAAAAGTGTTGACACACTGAGTTTTCTTCAAACTGCTATGGAGCAAAAAACCCCCAACATGTTACAAAGCGCTTATCATGCTGATAATTGGCTCATCTACTTTATAGACACTCAATCTCTTTCTTTTCATCTTCTTGGCATAACTTGGAATTGGGCTTCTGTGCAAGTTGTCAATAAAGAGTCCTGGAGTCAAATGCAGGGGATTTTAAACCCGTAAGTGTAAAAGAAAAGCTGGCAGCTGTCCATGAGGTCATGTAGAAAGGGAGATATCTCAGCTGCCTGAAATAGGAGTATGATCCACAGCCTGTAGAGACAGCCTGTAAGGATAGAGGCAGGGGGATATAATGTAAAGTTTCCCCTTAGCCCATTACAGTGTTCTTGTGTCTAATTGCATTTTCAGCAGCTGGTAACTGCTTGGGAGCAGACAAACCCCAGAAATGGTGACCCCGGGATCTTGCATTTTCCCACAGACAAACTTTCTTGCTTTGAGTTCCTCTGCTGCCAAATAAGGTGTATTTATACACTTCTCTGGAGACAGCCCTGTGCTGTCCCTGAGGAACTAGGTTTTATCAGACAACAAACAGCTATAACAAAATGTGAGAGCTGAACATAGCTCTGCTCTGGAGTTGACAAAGCAGGAAATCCACAGCATCTGGTACTTTGCTCCCTGAGTGAAAGGAGATGGAATTAGGCATTAGAATTGGACGGGCATTTCCTTCCCCATTAAATCCATTGTTTCAGAGCTCTGTCAGAGGAAGCTGAGCAACTCCAACTGTGCTCTGCAGTGAGAATGGATATCTCAGCTGTGGGTTTGAGTTGATCTGTACAATAAAACAACCAGCCAAATTAAAAGGTGTTCAGCTTGACCTTCTGCCAGGATAACTGGTCTTGCAAGTGCCAAGAAGACCTGAGTATAATCCAGGTGAAAGGCAAAATGAAATACCTGTGGGTAAAGATAAATGAGGATGATATTAAAATAGAACAATACATAAAAATCCGTTTTGATTTCTGGGCTTGCTACCTGAAGGTTGTATTTTGTGCCAGGCAAAGTGAATTTATTGTTTTCTAAAATGTTTGTTTTCATAATTCATGATCTGATTGAGCTAACTGGACTCCGAGCTCCATGAATCTTAATTAATGGATATTGATATTCATGTCAATTTACTGATACACAGCTCTGACCTGAACACTAGTCAGGTGCATATTTGATCATCTTTTCTTAATAATGAATAATAAAATGGTTTGAGTTGGAAGGAACCTTAAAGATCTTCTCATTCCAACCCTTCTGCCATGAGCAGGGACACCTTCCACCAGACCAGGTTGGTCCAAGCCCTGTCCAGACTGGCCTAAACACTCTCAATCCATTCTCTGTCTTGCACTTGGGTTTCTGGACCTGATTCTGTGTGGAATGTACCAATATCATTGCAAAAATCATTATTTGGTGGAACAAAGCTGTAATGATGGTGAGGAAAGCCTGGAGTAATGGGAAGTGCACCTCCTTGCACCCACATTCCCAGCTTTTTGGGACTGGATAAGCCTCTGATCTCTATCTCTGTTTTGAAACAATTGTTTTCTTCTAATGTTTTTAAACTAGAATTTCTCACTTAAAAATAATAAACAAGAATGCAATCTTGAATGTTAAATGTCACCAGTAGTTATCCATAATTGTTGATCTCTGCAGTTTAGTTATCAATGCAGAAATGTGTTGCTTTGTGTGGGGAGGGTATTGATTATTGTAATCTGGAAAAAGAGCAGCTGATAAGTTCACATACCATGTGTTACCAGGACGTAAGATAAGGATGTTGGGGATAAATCGTGAAATTTTCTCTCTTGCACATCTCTCAGTTTTGTGTGTTTGCAATAACAAAACAGTGCTGCTCACACCAACACAGGCGCAGTCTCCAGTGGACGTGGATTGATTGTGCTGCCCTCGTTTTGTTATCTGGGTGAAGGATGGCTGGTGTCAGTGCCGTGTGTGTCCCTGCTGCGCGTACAGGGGCGCTTACACGGCCTCTATTGCCACGGTATCGGAGCACCCTACCAGTGGTAGTGAATTTATCCTTGCTTCCCTAAAATAACTGCTCCGTTACGACAGGAGCATTATTCTGAAATGGGAGACAGCCTCCAACATCTGCCTGTTTCAATGACTTGAGGTCTGTTATCTTAGGTGACTAATGATGTTGGCTGCTGTCACTTGGGCTGCTGGTGTTGATTCAGTGGTGACACTTCATTGTACTCCAGAAAAATTAATTCTGATTGGAGGGAGCCCAGAATAAATTCAGTCTTGAGGCCAATCAGAAGGTGGTGTTTTCAGTGGTATTTTAATAATGCGGCTCAATTTTCAAGAATGTAATTAGCTATGATTTGCCAAGGAACTGCCTATCTCTATACAGTAGTTGTACAGAGAGGAAACTAGTGAGAGAAAATATAACCATAAATTCTTTAAGCATAAGGAAATGGAGGGAGCTTGCTCATAGCTGGTGATTGTGATGGCTGCTGGCACAATGATCAGGTGGAGCAGAGGAGGAGGACAAGGCTGGCAGTTCTATTTACACTCAAGGCATTTCAGACCACAGCAGTTTGCGGTAGAAAATGGAGACAGATAATGCAAAACCAACTCTGCTTGGGTAGGGCAGAGGTTCTGCATCTTTCCACTGCAACAGGAAACACAGTCTGTGGTAGAATATTTCTCCCACCATCTGCTCAGTGACAGAGTTTGGTGTTTTCTTTCCTTTCCTCAGTTTGGAGGAGGCAGAGCTGCCAGAAGCTTGGGCTGCTCTGGCAGGAGGTGAGCTCCTGGTGTTACTCCCCAGGTTTAGCTTCTGGAAGTGGGACATTGCTGACCTAAAGCATCACTGTTAGGGAGATGCACCCAAATGTTTGAATTCCTGGGGGACTAGGACACATGGATGCACCATTTGGTACATGCCCGAAACATGAGGCTCTGTGGATTTTTATGGGTTGTTGAAAGCCAAAGTCTGATTCTGTGGAACAGCTGCTTCTTCCTGTGTGTTTGTCTCTCTGAAATGAGGATTCAGTCTTGCACTTGCTTCCCAATAATAGAGTTTTCAAAGCTTTTTCCTCCTTCAGGAGTCAAAGGCACACAAGCACAGAACCTGTTTCTTGCTGTGCATGAGAGCTAAACATGGATTATAGGGTGGGTGAAGGAGTTGGTGTAAAACAAACTGACTTGCTTGTCTGCAATAACTCATGTTGAACCTGAACAGAATTGTTTCTCCATCTTGTTCTTGACTTCTGATTTCTGCATGCTGTGTGTTTGTGGAGTCTAGCTGGGATATGTAGGAATAAAAAGCCATCATGCACAGCATGAATGGTTCTCTCTGCCTTACCTCCAGGCTGACTGGAAGCATCAGCATTCCTGTAATTTCCTTGTTCAAATTACCTTTTTCTCTTTTCTCCTCCATCTGTTTAAAATAATTCAGATAGTCTGAGTGCTTTTAGTTTTTATACTCAAACTTTCCTCCAGAACTCCTAGTGTTGGGGGAAAGGGTGAATAATTTTTACTACTGTGGTTTAACTTAGATGGGGTTCTACAGGCTCTGCTGGAAAGTCTATCTCTGTTCTTGTTGCTTATAGATGTTTTTTTTTTGTTGATAGAAGAGAAGAGGATGGAGGTTTTCTTGCACTATGAAGAGAACCAGACACACTTAAGGAATTGTTTTCCTTTAACATTTCACATGGGTGATATTTTCACCGGGTAATTTGAAAATTCCCCAGAGTTAGTGCAGTGTTAAGTTCTATCCTTTGGCTAACGTGGTAGGGAACTCTAAATGTTGTAGTGTCAGTACTTGTGAGTCTGGCCCAGACCTTGTGCTTTTCCTGCTATGTTCATATCACCCTATTCCTTTCTCCCTCTGTCCCTTAGAGCGGTCTAGTTCTTTCTGCACATGTAGAAAAGAGAATTTTATTTCTCGTCCTCAATAATGGTGTTAGGTTGGTGATCTTCTGAGGTCAGAAGTGCTGGGGTAGTAATTTGTTAATAAACATGCTGAGATAGCTACTGAATTTCTTCTCCTTTTCACTGGTTGACTGAGGAGTACGAGAAAGAAGAGCAAACCTTAAAGCATAAAAATGGATGGGAAAGCAAAACCAAGGGAAAAAGAAAAACTAAATGGTATTCAATGCTCTGTCACTTTTTGCAGCTGTTAGGATTTGGAAAGCAGCCTTTTATATTTGTGATAGAGTCAACAGATGTATGCAGGAATGGAGCACAGCCTGATGCTGCCTGGTTTCCACATCTTCATTTACAAACCTTCCCTGAGAGCTTAGGCTCATGCCCGTATCCAGAGCTCTTGCTCATATCGAGACCTGAAGTTGCTGGCACCAGGAAATGGTGATACTGTTTTATGCACATTTGTGTAAATCAGTGTGCTGGTTTATGAGAGGCAGGAAATTTAATCCCTTGTAAAAGTCTTTATCCATTTCCAGCATTCATTAGCTGCCACAGAACTCTCCTCTCTTTTACATTTTATATTTTGGGTGGGGCTTTATTATCATTTGTTCTATGTCTTGGTGGACAATATTTATCCCTACTGCTTTGACGTTCTTGTATTCATTAAATCCATTCTACTGATTCTTTGGGAAACTTGTTATCACACAGAGGAAATAAATGTAGGACATCCCTTCCTCTAATTGACTAATTAGATGGGGAAGGAATGGGAGTGGAGACAACAGGGTATAAACTGTGAGGCCAAAGCAGCCTTCATTGCACTTTGCAATTTCTTTTGGACCAGTTCTTTAACTGTCTGAAGTTGGTTTATGTGTATCAGGAGGGTGACTTGCCATATATTATCCCCTGTGTGACACCAGCAGGATTTCAACTGCCTAGTGATGGAAGTTATGTCCCAAAGAAAATGGAAAGGTAGGAAAGGGTCAGAGAACCTCGGAGGGGAAGTTACAACTCTGTTATGGTTTTCTAGCAATAAATATGAAGCAAGGCAGCTACCAGGAGCAGCTGGGCGATGTCTTGCTGAAAAGGGGCAACTGTTAGGAAAGAGAAATGCTCCAAAATTTTGTTGGACATGATGTGACTTCCCCTTTCCTACCATTTTTGCTCATATATAATTTCACAGGTTTATCCCCTTTCTCTTATTTTCTGACAACTCTTGGAGGCTAGTTAAAGAGCAAGAGATTAAAAGGAAGGGAAACTGGCTTCAGGCACATTTGCAAACTAGCTGTTAGTTTTCTGCAGGTCCTTCCGTGCTTCAAACAGAAACAATCCTCCCCTGACAACTGACAGTTCATGTACGATGGATTTGCTTCTGACATTGTACTTCTGGGGCATTTGTATGACTCGTGATTCATCTGACAGGGCTTGAGTTTAAGCACTGATAAAGGCAACACAGCAGAGTGCAAATACATTTGACCTTTCAAAACATTGAATAGAAAACAAAAATAGAAAAAGAGTTACACTGCAGTTTTTCCTTGTACACGTGTAATGACTGCAAGCACACCAGCATTCTGATTTCTGCCTTGGGAGCCTGGGCAGCACAGAGGCCTCCAGGCCTGAGCTCCACTGTTGTTCTTCCTGTTCCACTGTGTGTGATTTAGCCTGGTGTTGCTGTAGAGGTACAGGTCAACTTTGATTTCCTCAGGTCAGGGACTGGCCTGATGTCTGCAGCATCTGAAAATCTTTCCTGTTTGGTATGCTGTGCTTGTATCACTGGCACTCTGGTCTTGACTGGCTTGCCTGGTGGGCAGGTGTCTGTATTCCAAGTGTAGTTTCCCTGGAAGTGTCACTTTAAATCAGTAGCCCTGACACAGAACTAAGGCTCGGGCACCTGTGGGAAGTTCCTGCCAAAATCCTCAGCCAGCTGCAGCCATAGCTTGGATGCAGCCACCTCGTATCACTGCTGTGAGCTGCTTGAACAAGGGAGGAACTCTGTGGTGTCAGGACCCTGCTCAGCCAGGGCTGCAGAGCTCAGTCTCACTGGACCCCTCCTGGAAGGGCAGAAAGGGAAACAGAAATGTGGCTGAGGCACATCAGCCCTGTGGCACTGCCACTCCCCATGGCATCACTGCCCCTGGGGAGGATGTGGAGCTCTGAATAATGCTCCAAATATGATGGGAACTGAAGATCCTCCTTTCTTTTCCTCATAAAACTGTGGTTGATTTGTGAGTACATTCCTTTCCTTTACAAGCACAGGAGATCCGTGCAGTCCATCTCTCCCAGCCTTCAAGCCAGAGATGTACAGGCTGTGCAGGATTGTGTGCCAGGTTCTGGGTTAGGGGGAGGTTTTAATTGAGGTGACCAGGTTAAATTCTCATCTTGAACTTCTTTAGGGAAGGGAGGGAAGACTATGCAGCAGCTGGGTAGGGCTCTGATCTGGCATTGCTACAGCTATTTTTGATATTTCTAAAACTACTTTCCAGTAACTGCAGTGGAATTTGGAGAGTTTTTTGGTCTGAAGCTTCTTAGCTATAAATGATAGTCTATCTTTGATTTATTCATCCTACCCTGCTGCCTGTACTATGCCGGTCAAGTCTTGTCTTGCAGAGAGGAACATTTTTTCCATTATCCGACTTTGTTATTCCTTGTTTCATTGTGTAGTCACCTCCTGTGGCTGTGTTTACACGAATTTCACTAACAACAAATCTTGAGGAATCTGCTTGAGTAATGATCAATTTTTCTTTTAAATTGCCCCTTTTCCATGTTTTTGTGTGAATGGATAAACTATCTGATCACTTTCCTTAGCACTGTAATGAAAGCTCTCTCTGGTTTTGTTCAGTGTTACTGGCAAGGCTACAGGCTGAAACAAGGCTGCTGGACTGGGAGGGTTGTAGAATTTGTAGATGTAAAAAGAGGGGTAGAAAAGGAAGGGATAAACTGGTATTCTGTCTTATTTGTAATTCTCTGCTGTAAAATATGTAACTTGTCACTGGATAAGCAGCACTAGTGAATCAAAATTTCTGTCTTTTCTAGACAAAGCTCTAACTGTTCACTTCAAAATTATGCTTCTTTCTGCATGCCTTTGGGACTACACTTCTGGCCAAAGCATCATATTTGTGTAACAGCCCAGCTTGGCTGGGAAAAAGCAGGGCAGTGACTTTACTCAAAGCTGTGGCTTTGCGTGTCCTTAGTTTGAAGTGGATTTTGAGCTTTGGTTTTCCCCTAGCCCAGCAAAGTCTGTTCTGGACTTTGATATTGCTTCTGTGTTTTAGCCTCTCTTTTCAGACTGTGCTGCTTCACTAAGAATCTGAACTGTAAGGCAGTGCCTTCTGCCATCCCACCAGCCATATGCATCAGGCTGACCTTTGGCTTGAATGCAAACATTGGTGTCAACCCTGTACATTAGCAAACATCACATAAATCATGGTGACAAGGTTTCCAGGCAGCTGGGGAGGTTGGCACTGAGCATGTCTGAATGACAGAAGTGATTTCTGATCTCTGTTAGCACTGAAGGGCAGGCACCAGCAGGCCCAGGAGAACAGGGTTGTTTCTTGCTCCATCCCTTGCCCTGTTTCCATGTGGATGGATGCCTTCCCTTGAGCTGTGCCTTGCCTTTGTTATTTTTGGGTCAGAGCCCACCTCTGGTGCAAGGAGTTGCTGCTGGTCCTGGTGGGGATAACTTCACTTGGAGCTTCAGCACTGGAGCCTCAGTTCTCTCTTAACAACCTCCTCCTTGTTGAGCATCTTGATTTCAAGTGTCTGTTGAAGCACTGTAAACAGATTTCCTTCAGCTCTGCAGCACTACATGCTGTGTTGCAATACATTCTGTCTACTTTAGAGCTGTTAGTGATTCATTAGTTTGCTGTTCCAAAAACCAATTCCAAAGGGATCACTCATCTCCCTGGAGCAGTGAGGGTATTTTCAAGCTGGCTACACAGTGCTCTGGTGGTTTTTTTTTTTTGAGACTTGCCTGGTTCAAATCATGTGGCAGTGATACTGCCACAGGCTGCCAATTCAATGGAGGATTGCACACAGATTCCATGGGTGGGAGCCTGCAATATTATTAGACACAGCTAATAATAGCTCCTCTTGACTCCTGAAATGTCAGAGTGATCTTGTGGGTGACTGCATTTTAGAAAGCATTAACTTTATTTTGCCACCAAGAGACATGCTCAATGCTGCATTATGCTTGTAACATAGAAAAGTATATTGGAAATGAAGATTCTTAATCTGTCTGTCTGTGAATTGACCTGTGTCAAGATCTCAGAATTGCAGCATCAGTCTGGGAACCCGGGGCTTTGTCCTCTCTGAGCTTTTCCTGTCCAGAGATTCCTAAGATCTAATGAGCATGCCTCTGGAAGGGACTTGGAAACATAACAGTGAGGAATCTCAGGTGTACTATTAAAAAAAAAAAGGTATTATAACAAAAAGCAGCAACTCAGTTTTCTTTAAAGGGGTCAGTTGCTGCCTGACAGACTGTCCTGCAGTCAGGTCTCCAGGGTTTCTGGAA
The DNA here is from genome assembly GCF_021018805.1 of Prinia subflava. Classification (NCBI taxonomy): domain Eukaryota; kingdom Metazoa; phylum Chordata; class Aves; order Passeriformes; family Cisticolidae; genus Prinia; species Prinia subflava. Next base: position 17,300,802 of record NC_086259.1, read on the forward strand.
TTTCTGAGTCCATCTTTGTCCTAGAACTGTTTTTTTCTGGCAGGGAAAAATAACTCTGCTTTTCACAGAACTTCCAAAGTTTTTGATTGTTTTATGAACCAAGAGAAAACAGAAAATAAAACAACTTTCCAAGTGTTCTGTGGAACTAAGTTAATGCTCTTTCTTACATTAGCCATTTATTTCTTTTTGCTGTCTAGTGCACCCAGCAAGGTACCAGCAGTATGTCTCCAGCTGCAGGATTTACTGAGAGATTTTTATGGACTGCTGGAGACCAGAGAGGGATTTTAATATGTTAGCTGCAAAGTGGCAGAAACTGATACATAAAAAATTACGAAGACTAAATTCCTAGTCAAAAGGTGCATTGAGAAGAGTGAGAAGCTAAGCAGTGAGCTTTTTAAAATTATGATCATAGCTCTAGCAGGGGAGCTGAGTTTTAGATGTTGGACATGTGTTTCTCCTGGGATTTGGATTAAACAGGGCACCTGCCCCTTGCAGGTGCAGAGCTGCATGGGAGTTGCACGAAGCCATGCAATGGAGGGTAATGCAAATATGGGGACAGATGGATGTCCTGTGGTCCAAGTGACTCTTCTCAGTTGTGTTTTACAGCTGCCTATTACAGTTACAAACACCTGGATGTGTCTTTCAAGGCAGAATTGCATCACTGGGGGCCAAGATTAACATGACATAATGAAGGGACCTCACTTCCTGTGTGCCACTGTGTGCCACTCTGATGTTATTTTCCTGATTTCTCTTGGAAGTTGGGTGATAATAACACTTAAGAGCAGAGGAGACTCGAGTACAAATCAAAGAAGGAGCTTGTGAGAAGTCTTACAGAAGTCTTTATCAAGTAGGCTTTGCTTGCAGTCACAGCTCAGGATTCCCAAATCATCAGTACATGTTGACCCTGGTGCTGAGAACCCAGAGCAGTGTGGCTTGTGGGAGACCTTGGAATGAGTCTTGTACTCAATCTATTTATTTGAACTAATTACTTTAATTATAGCAATTAATTTGTATCTTAATGAGCAATCCATTCCTCTGTTTGTGCAGTACTGCCACAATTTAGTTGTCATCTTGAAGCTGTGTTGCAGTCTCCTTGTGCCAATGAAGATGTATTTTCAGTGCACTTGGGGAATTGTGGTTAACAGAATGACTTCACCCAGAGGGAGAGTTGATTGTTTTCATTTTGTTCTTGTTCAATAATCTGAAATACATCATCAGCATCAATGCTTTACTTAAAGAAAAATAAAGTTAGAATCAACGGGTTTTTAAGAATATTATCCTCTTTCCCTGAGGTTTCTTTTTTTTCCTTCCAGAAGTACTCTGTCATTTTCTTTGCTTAGCAACTTAAATTAACTTGCTTGTGAGCATTTAAAGCAAATTGTGTGCTTACAAATCTGAGGAAAAAAGCAGAAAAGATTTATCTCGCAATAAGTTTTTATTCCTCTTGCATTTATTGTACCTCCTCCCCTCTACCCTCTAAATCATGATAATCAGGCACTGAAAACCATATTTTATATGAGGATCCATGTGAGTCCTGGATAACAGATGACTCCCAGCTACTCTTTGCCATTGTGGGATAAACCCCATCCTGCACAGACCCACAGAAGTCATCAGGCTGTTCTTCATTTCAAGTTCATCCTTTCTCATCCTGATAGGCAGAGGCACTTGGGGAATTTAGATATGAAACTGTTGGTATTCTTCGAGAAGCAATGTCAAACAACTTGCTGGAACCTGTGACAATTGCTGGATCTGTGTTTCTGTCGTGCATTAAACTTGCTGAAAGAATTGGGTTCCCATTCTCTCTGTGTGCTGTCTGCAGTTTGCTGTGATCAAAGAAAGGAGTGGAGGTGGTCTACTAGGAATGCTTCTCTCCTTCTGCATGAAAGAACAAATTATTACAGTTTTCCCCTTCACTGGAATAATGTGTTCATCTACCCACTTCAGAGCAGTCAATAGCTCTTTGTGAAATATTACTACAGGCACTGGATACTCCTCAGATGGCTCCAAGTACCACATTTGTCACTCTTTCCCAGTGTTTGTGGTTTTACTCTGAGCTAATCTGAGGAAGGAGCAGTGAGACCTGCCCAGACTACCCCAAGGTGGTGATTTCCTTTTTATATGTAACATCTGTGCAGCCCAAAAGGAAGATGTGACAATCCTTTGTGTCCCCAGTGAAGGGCTTGCTAGAAGTCCTACATAAAACAACTGGCAGCTGACTGCTGCAAATGGGTTTGGTTTCTTTCTTTATAACACAATTCAAACTAGAGGTTAAACCTAATAGCTAAGAGTTAGTTTTTTGAATAATAATTGATCAGATTCCTCCATGTGAACCGCTTGGTGAGAAAACAATGATAGCCAGTATGAGTGCTACAATTTAAATACAAATTTGCATTATTGGCATCTGCATGTATGTTAGTCCTATCCTAGCACTTTTTTCTTAGACTTGTTTTAGGTGTTATCCAGCATTTGAGTTACAAGATCTTGAAAAGAAATGCTTGCTTTTTAAGTTTTTCATCATTTTGACATTATACTTGAGAGCAATAATTGTGATGTTGTTTCTAAAGTCCGAGAGGTTCATCTGTCAAGTGTTAATAACAGATAAACCTTTTGTTTGCTTTCTGCATTTAATGCATTGTGGTATTAACAGAAGATAGAAATCAGATTTTCTTTCTCTGATGAGTCCTTAAATTCAATTAAGCTGGGATGCAGTAAACAGCACTATGATTTGAAAGAGGATAAACCTCCCTGAGCTATTAGGGAACTTGTATATGTCTGAATGTCCTTGCTATTATCATAACTTTAATCATTGTAAGCTGCAAACCCATTCAAAGCATTATCTAAGCCTGACAACATCCTCAGTGTTAGTACAGTGCATTAAAAAAAAGCCTTTTGTGCAATCTCTGTCTCAAGGACAAGCCACCTAATTAACAGACCAGCCTGAAACACACACTGTTGTGTTTGTCTTTATTAAGACATAATGAATTGCAGAACTCAAAGTTATTTTTCTGAATCAGAATGATCTGAGGGAAGCATTTCATGGCAGAGAGTGGAGAAATGTGAAGGCATTAAGTACCATAGTGATGAGGATGTGAAGTGTATGCATACCCATGTTGTGTGTATCAATATGTATGTTGAAAATATGTATGAATAGATGTAGGATCATACACACAATGTAGAGCAGGCAAAAGCCTGTGTTTTGTTGAGTTACAATGGCACTTTTTTAAATTCCTAAAGGTATTACTTGGTTTGTAACATGATTTTTTTTTTAGCTCATTACCACACCTTAAGATTGAAGCTTCTGAATTTTTGGGATTCACCTCAAGTTCCTCTAACTGAGTCTGACACATTCGTATAAAATCCAGGCAGGGCCTGATCTGGACTCTTGCTCTCAGGTTTTGAACCTGCGTGTGGTTTTACACACACTCAAACTCACATCAGTGGTGTGAAAGCAAATGTTCCAACAAGCTGTTTTGAAGAGCAAGGACTGAGTACCTTTACAGCTCTGGAGTAACCTGATCCAGCTGTGCACCAGACTCGTGGGTTTATGCTTGCTAAATTCTTACAATGCGAACAGTGATAAAGCAGCAGCAGCTGCAGAGTGGAAACGTGCTGGAGTAGTTTGAAGAACTGGTCTATGAGAAGTACAAATAACTCACAGGTTTGATAGCTTTTGAAATATCTGCTTGTTATCCTCAAGAGCTTCATTCATGACTATGTGGAGCCTTCCTTCCTGTGTGGTTTTGGCAGGCTGGATCTGACAGTTTTTAACCACAAGTGCTTCCCTGCCTAAACATGCAGCTTCACAGAAGGATTTCTTTGGACAAGCATAATTCCTGTGAATTATATCCACAAGGACTCGGACCTCTATTAATCCAATAGGAATTGTCACTTGGAGATTCTGGAAATACTTGCTCACAAGAGAATATTGATGTGATATTTAAAAAGAGCCTTTAAAGCAAAGTGTCAAAATATGAGCAGACCTTAGAGATACATCAGATATAACTATATGCAGGGCAACTTAGAGCAAACCACAAAATGGTGGTTTTATTTTCCCCTGTGGTGCGATGTTATAGCAGAGAATGGTGTGTAAAGCAGAAAATGGAATGTGTTTCCTTTTTTTCCCTCCTGCTTTTAAGTACAGTGACATGTCCTAATTTAGACCTAATTTTCATTCCTGTAACATTGCTTGTAATAACATCTAAAGTCCTCAGAATTAATTTGACTGGAAAAATTCCAGAAGGACTTTCAATTTTTCTAATTAAAAACATTATAGATGTCTTAATTAGGCACTGTTATTAATGGTAATATTACTCAATTTAGAACTACACTCTTAAGATGTGGTTACCTCTAGTGTGATTAGTCAGAGAAGCTCTGCTATGCAAGGATGCACACTAGAAGTCTGAACAGTTAAATATTTAGAGCCAGATGCTCAGCTGTGTAAATTGTGTGGCGACTGTGGCCTCAGTGGAGCTAGACTAGTATACATTAACTGGGGACTTGCTATCTAAAGTTATAAACAATCATTTCTGGCTCATCTCCCTCACTATTCCTTTTTCTTTCTCATATCTAGCTTGTTTTTTCTCTCCATGGTAGAATGAGCTGATGAAGTAACACATGCACATGCTCCAGGATAAGCTGTTTAACCACTAAAACTTAGCTAAAGCCACTCCACACTTGTATTTCTCTTCCCCCCTATTATCCCAGGGGGGATTTCCCTGACTGAAGTGAACCTGCTCCTGATTTAGAACACAGTTCAAGGACCTTTTCCCTGTGTCTTCCACTCTAATGGGCTGTTACAGGCTTCAGGTTGTGGCAAATTGCTTTGCTTGGTGAGGACCTGCTGCTGCTACATGTGAGGGGAAAATTAGGTGGAATGTTTTATTTGCTTGCCTAGACACAGGTTTACACAAACTTTTAAAGTACTCTGTAGACCAGTTAATGTGTGTATTTTCCTGTCAGGAGATTGAAAGGAGCTATTTAGGTTTACTATATTTGTGCCTGGCTCCGTTAGCACAGAGGAACCCATGACAGTGTTCAGGTCTGTAATTACTGTGGCTCCTGTTTGATATTACTCATGTTTATTGTGATTGTGGATGGGAAGGGTTGTTGGCTACATGGGCTATTGCTGCTCTGTGGCTGCAGCTGGGAGCTTGTACAAAATAACACCTGCACTTTGATTACCATCAGGTTATAAGGCTTTGTTAAAAAGCCACCCCCTATACCCCTTAAAATCACACAGCAAATGTTCCAATTTTTTAAGTTTATTTGCGAAGTAAGGTGAAAATTAAATCGACTGAAACACACCGAATCTTTGTGTGTTCTGTTGCTCAGCGATCCCAGGGTTTATATTCCAAGTGTTTTCAACTTGTAAATTGTTACCTGGGCTGTGTAAGAGCTCGTTTGTGGGGCAGAAAAAGCTGCTTTTTGTGTAAACTGTGAAATCCAGATTTGTGTCATCCTGCAGGTAGTTCAAGCATGAAATGAGCAGTCATCCCACATTCAGGTGGACAGATGTGAGTGGGGCTGGTAAAGGTATCTGGATATGAAATTGGTGCATGGGATGGTACTGAAACCTCAAAATGCTACAGACATTTGCATCTGTTCACTGATGTATATAATGACGAGTTATTTGGGGTAGTGGGGTGTGAAGCTTAAGAGGAGCTTAATGATTTTTCCTTTAATAAATCATTTGACTACAGCAGTGTCATATTTTATTAGCTTGCAATTTTGTAAAAGTTAAGATTGAGCATAATGTTGCATATAATTCTAAAACATCTGGTAGCAATATCTAGTAGCAGCTGTTTAGTACCTGAAATATAAACAAAACATGATTTTATCCATAGCTGTTATAGTTAATTTTCCTGGAAGTACTAGTTATGGAGTAGATGCACTATGCAATAGATCTGTTCAGGACAATAAGTGAGTGAAAATTAAGATATTGTTCAAAACCTGAGCAAATAGAACAGCTCTGCATAAAACGTTGACTAGGAAAACAGCTGTGTTTCTAAAAAGATTTTGTTTTCTATTGAAATGAAAGAAACTTTAGAAGAAACCCTAAAATGACTGATAGTCCTTAACTACACTGTGTCTTAGTAGTGAAGTGCATCCCATTAAAAGTTTATGATCTGTTATAATTGTGTTCATATTGTTTTTTTCCAATCCCTATTCCTCTGAGGAAAGTTACCCAGTGCTTTGACTGTGGTGATATACATGGAACTCTATTGCAGGTGCTTGAACACTAAAAGGAAAAAAAAAAAATCCTCAAACAAAGCAAAGGGAAAATAAGGTGACAGCGGTTCCCTTGCTGCTTTTCCTGTCTGGTTCTCTCTTGGCATTCTCAGGAAATGTGGGGGCTGCCCTGTCACATGGAGCAGAGAGCAGGCACAGCAGCGGTGCCTTTGGGCTCCTGACCTGTGACACCTCCCGGGGCCACTCTGCAGTGTCACATTCCAGAGTTCCCTCTCTGTCCCGAGCATCCTTCAGATGGATTTGCTCCTTGAGGGTGAGAGGATGATGCAGCATCAGCTGCACTGGTGACTCCCCTTGACCCTGGGAGCTCAGTTTGTTTTCCTGACCTGCAGTGGGGGAGCAATACCCACTTCAGGCACATCCAGGGATGGGGCTGTGGTTTATGGGAGCACTGAGTGTGCACAATCAAGCAGGGTTTCCTGAGCTCTGTCTCTGTAAACTGCTCCTTTTAAATCTTCCCACTGTAAGGAGCAGAGAGGTTTGCCAAGTAATCTGACTTTAGTGTTGCTTGTAGCAGATTCTGGTCCTTCTGGAGTTGATGGTGGGATTTATATAGAAGCAGCATAAGATCTCAGAATATTGCAGAGCATCAAAAGCCAAACATGTGGCACTAGCATATTTTCCTTCCCTTTTGATGGTTCTTTCCAGATTCCTCTGGGATGTGAATTCTATTTAGGGCACCAATATTCTAATAATCCTTTTATGCAGTCACATGTAAACTACCTGCACAGAACGATATCACTTTAAGGGTGGAATAATGTCGATATTTGACACTTGAATAGGTTTTTTCACTCTGTATGATGAGGATCCTTGAGGAGTGCAAATGGTTAACTGTGATGCTGGATGTCTGTTTTTCCATTTCACTTCTTAGTTAGGACACAAGAGGACTCTAAGAATATGAGCCCAATGAAGTTTATTTCTGTCTTGGGGCATTGAGTTTATTTTGATCTTTGCCTGTTCCCAGCAGTGGTTAAAAGTCACCCATCCAACATCTTGATCTGTGCCTGCCATGAGTCTGTACATCTGTGTTGCACAGCAAGTAGACCTTTGACAGTGTAGGCACGATTTTTGATTCATTCTGTGCTTGTGTAACTAGAAAAATTCCCAATTTTCTGTTACAGTGAAATGACAATTTTACTGGATGATTCAGGTTCTTTACCTATAAGTTGATTTTAAACCCATTATGCAGTATGGATGTTCAATTGTAAATAATTTATAATCATAGCCTCATGCTGGAGGATGCTAAATATCAGTAATTTTGTATTATAACTCATTAAGGATGACATTTGGGCTCCCAGGGGGCTGTTTGTAAAACTCCCTTGGCCTCAGTAATGTCAGGATTTCACCATAAGTGTTACCTAAAAAATAAAATTATGACATTTCACTTCTTACTAAGTCCAATTAATCATCATTAATTGCACAATAATTTTGAATGTAATCTTATTTGAAAAGCTTGGGGAAGTGCACCAAAAACTATGACCTAGATCCTGCAGTGTTTAGCTTGTCTGTGAAATAAAAGGGTATTTTTGTGCATGCATAGGTAGTCATTTATAAGTTACAGGATCTTGGTTTGGTTGTGTGCACAGGATATTCCCTTGGAACCAGACCTGAGCTGGTGCTGTCTGGAACATGATGCTCTTCCAAGCAGCAAATGCAACAAATTGTCACCAGGTTACAGCAGGAACAGGGGAATTTTCATTCTGCATCAACAGATCGGAGTCTGAGAATTGTTTATGTTGGAAAGACCTTTAAGGTCAAGTCCAAGCCTTTACCCAGCACAGCCAAGTCCAGCCCTAGACCCCGTCCCTCAGTGCACCCTCTTTTTGCATGAACTGCTTTGCTGTGGTCTGTTGGGCTGGTTGGAGGTCCTGGTCCCTAAGTGGAAGAGGGGTCTTGGCCATTGATGCTCCAGCCCTGTGATCTGTGGGCTCCTGGAAGCTTTCTTCTTTTCTGTGGAGTTTTCTGTGGTTGGGGCTCCCCTGTGAGCTTTCCTGAAGTGTTCCACTGCAGGTTGTGCTGGCACTGGGCCTGCTCACTGTGGCAAATGAGGTTCTTCTCCTGAGAAAGAGCAAATTGTGGGTTTGTGTCATCTTTGGACAGCAAACCAAGCTGACTGTGAGTGAATGCTCTTGGCACTGGACAAGAAAATAAGAGGATACAAACCCATTACCTTGTCATCGTCCTCTGTCACTTGGGAAGATGGATTGCCTGGATGAGAAGGAATAGGCCAAAATTAAGTATCTCAAATAGAGGGAACTTTGTCCTGCATCCTCTTGAGGTGACATAAGCTGTTGCCACATGTGCTCAAGGCTGCCCCAGCAGGGCAAGATATTGTGCTGGTTTTATTTTATTAAACTGTCTTCCCCTGACATGAAGAAGGGCTGTTAGAAATGTGCTCTGCCCTGTGTTAATCCCCAAATGTGCCAGGGTTTTACTGGGAGCTGTAAGGAATCAGTAACTTCACTCTGGAGTTATTGGCAAGCAACACTAATTGGAACTACCTTCCACTCCTCTCTGAATTATTTGTTGTGTCCTAGGCTGGGTGCTTGGGGCACGAGATTTTTACTTCTGAATTTGTGTGTGGATTGGCCCTGACCTGGGGAGTCCTTCCACTGTGTGTGCAAATAACAAAAACTGATGTGAACCCCAGAGAACCTGTCAAGGCATAAGAGCAATCTGAGCAAGCTCAGCATGAACATTCAAGGTACTGACTCTGCACCTGAATCTCTCGAATGTGCTCGTGACACTTGTGTGAATTCACAGGCAGATTTCCTAATGGTGTTTCCTGTTTTGCTCCCTTCTGACACTCACCAATTAGTGAATAAAAGGCAGCTTTGAGAGCAACATTGGAGAAGGAAATGTATTCATCCCATCCAGATTTAAGAGCCTAAGTTAGATACCTAGTCTTTCCAATGGTAATTCAGGTTTTAGTAGGCAAATAAAAGCATCTAAATTAGGAACCTGCTTCTTTCTTCTGCCAGTATCATGAAGCTGTGTGCCTGATTTTGACAAGTTCTGTAACGTGAATAATCTAAGTTGCTATCTCATTTATTTTTCAAGCCCCTGTGAGCATCAGATGGGAAGACTGGGCTGTAAGAGACCTCTAAACTCCTTCACTGGGGACTTTAGAGTGTCCCCATCTGCATGCAAGTTGTGAAAGAGGAGAGATTAGTCTGTGGTGAAAGACCTGAGAGGCTGGTTATGCTGGATGAGAATGTTAACAGAGCTCTCTACACTCTGTTTTGTTTCCCTTTTTGTGAGAACTGGGCAAATACCTCACTGGAAGGATTCAGTTAATGAATAGAAAAGAAGTAACAGTTTTGCTAATTGGTTTGCAGGCCTCTGAACTATATGAGGAGAGACCAAGTGAGCATAATTTAACTTTCTTCTCCTTGCAATCGTTACACAAATACCCTGTGCATTTTAATGATTTCACTAGGTAAACCATTGCAATATGGTTTTTTCTTGATCCTGTGCCACCTCTTATGACACAGATAAAAAAGATAGGACATTCTGAAATAACATTTTAAAATTGGTGCAAAATTGGGACCAATGAGGTTGGTGTTTGTTGTTGGTGGTGTTTTTTTTTTTTCTATTTGCATGTTTTACAGTGGCACTTAGAGGCATGACACTTTATTCTGTTTTATGACACAGGATGCATCTCTGGCTGACATACTGGAGGCCAGGTTGCTTTAGTGCTGTCAGCCTGCATTAACTTACAATTTCAATGAATATGGGCCAAGTGAGACATGAGATGAATAACTCAAGTGGCAAAATGATGTCAAATCCCTCAGCTTGTCTTCTACAAGCTGCCAGTTTTTTGCTAACAATTTGATCCAGATATCTTGTTCAGAAGGAACAACATGCTTTGTGAGCAAGGAAAGTGGAGACAACTGATCTTTGCTCTCTGCTGGAGTGTTTTGCTTACAAATCAGAAGTCTATGTCTTCTAAAGATAATTCTACAGAAACTCCTATGAAATCTTTGAGTGTTCAGATGGCCCTTCCTCAGAAAGAACTGCTGAAATCCACAAGTGAAATACAAGCTATGGGTGAGCTTGTAGAGATTTGAATTTTTAGCAGCATATTATTTGTAATTCAGTTTGGGCCGTCAGCTTCAATGTTTTTTATGAGTGCCATCAGCAGCAGCTTCTAGCTCTGAGTTACTGGATCTATGCAGAAAGGAGTTAAAAAAAGATCACCACCATCCATAGTGCAGTTATGCACCCAATATCCTTTCCTCAGTGAAAGAAGGATCAACACTGTGCTTTAGAACTTGCCTTATGAAGGGGTCTTGTTTTCTAGAATATTCTTAATTTATGCTAATTAAATGTTGATATTCAAACATTTGTTTCTCACCATACAAAATGCATGATTTTCCTATTAGTCCAAAAAGCTTCTTCTGACTTCATTCTCTGTTGGTCTGGGTTCCTCTGTCTGTTCTAGCAGCAGAAAGGGGACAAATCCTGACACCTGGAAAACGCCTGAGCTAAAGCCACTGACCCTTGGGATGGGAGTGTCGGCAGGTGCCGAGCTCTGGCATTGGATGCAAACTCGTATCAGAGGATGCATGCAAGCAGGGAAAAGAAAGCATTTAAGGAACAGTGCAATGGATGATAATTCTCAGTTGGTTGTGGAAGGTGCTGTTGATTCAATATGCCTAAAAGAACACTTAGAAGGATTTGGTGATCTTGTGTTCTCTCTGGTAACTGAGATTTTTCTTTTTCCTAAAAAGAGAAAGGTTGACTCTGTGACTGTTTTGGTGCAGTGGGAATGCAGCACCTTTTGCCCTTTTAGTGCACGAGTTAAGCAAACATCATAGGCTGCAATGCAGTTTGTTCTTGGAGAGGATGATGATGATAACAGACTATTCAGGTGCACAATAGTGGTGAGACACAGCCACACACAGCATTTGTAGCTAAGTCAGGACTAAAACTGCCAAGGAAATGGTTCTGGTCATCCATGCTTTTCCAGTCACTTCACGCTTCTGAAGACAGCTAATTAGGCCATGTGCTCACAATCTGCAGAAACAAATTAGACTGGACTTCAGCCTTCAGCAGGGATGATGGTGGTGCCTCTTCTCCTGCATAACCAGCTGCTGGATGAAAAATACCAGTGATTATACAACCTCTATACTGATTGATTTATTGAGCCTTTGGAGTGTTCTGCAGTGCTGGCACAGCTCTCTGTCACAGCCCTGTTACACACAGGTTTAGATACCTGCCTCCTCAAGTACTCGGGGTGTTGCAATCTTTCGTCTATCTCCTCTTGATTATTTTGTTAGAAGAGGTTTTTGGGGGAAGATGCTTTTCAAAACTTGTCCCACTATAGAGTGCATCCTCTTCCCCTTGCAATTCCTGGTGCTAAGCCAGAGGTACATTTGAACAAAAGTTGTCTGGATGTTCAGGAACTGGTGTGAAAGAGGTTAGAACATGGCAAAGAGGAGTGGGGGAGGAGGGCACATATTCAATAAAAATACCACTTCTACAACAAAAAGGGTCTAATGCTTGAAAGAATAAAGATCCAGAGGCAGCTCTGGGTCAAGGGTTCATTCCATTTCATCCAGAGATGAATGCCATACCCTCTCTGCTTTTATATCACCCACTTACCTGTAGAAGTGGTGACTGCCCAGGACAGGCTCAGGTTCCCGAGGAACTGGGAATTCTTGTGCTGAGTGCAGGGCAGAGCCCGGGGCTTGCCTGGCTCTCCTGGTATCAGTGAGGCATCTAGTAACAAACACTGACAAACCACATTTTACAGGCCTGCTTCTGATGCTCACACCAGCAATACTGGACTCTGCTGTGCTTTCACCAACAAGAACTTTAATGGGCTTCTTCCCCTGTCTAACTGCTCATTTGACAATTTATCTCAATGGTTTCTTGGCATCTTTGCTCAGTTCTCATGCCAAATCGACTAATACCTGCTAAAAGTTGGCTTTTGACCTTGCTGCCACAAATTCAGAGTCTGTGGATGACTAATTGAAGGCTGGGTACCAGGTGGGAATGTCACTGCATGCTACAGTGAGTCCATGGCAGTCAAGCTGGTACAATTCTGCTTGTCATGGATGGAAAAGCAGGGGGGCATGGCAGCTGGGGAGGATGGTTGCTCTTTTCTGTTCTGCTTGCTTGGCTGAGATGGAGCAAGGTGTTGCTGATATAAGCATCACCTGGTTTAAAAACTGAAGTCTGAATTGAAAAAAAAAAAAATCAAGTGTTCCCTATTGTCAGAGTTTTGTTCCCTATTGCAGAGTTATGACATTAATTAGCAGTTTCATTAAATGGCTGTTAGAAGTTGATCTAGCCTGTAGAGTGTTGTACAGTATAATATATAGTAATGTGTGTAGTTGATGTAACCTTGTCCTAGGAGTTAGGAGTGACTGCCTCTGGTGTGTTCTTGCAGGCTCTGTTACTTCACATTCCCCCATATCAAGATGTGGAAAGTGATACTGAGATCTCTTGTAAATCACATTAAGTGCTAGCAAAGCACTGTTCTAGTTCTATACAAGAACTTTCTGTTTTATAACCTTAACTGTAAAAACAAAACATCTGGGCTGCTGCTGTTACTAGTTGGGTGACAGGATAATAGTGCTCTCAAATTAAACTTTTTACTAAAGAAAGTATAATGTTTTATACTAAAAGGTTTCTACAAATGGAGTGTCCTGAAAATATCCAGCTATGGCAATTCTAAATGGGAAAGCTACACCTTCATTAGGTTTGTGGTTTGGACATGAGACAAGTAGAAATTATTCCAGCCCTCCACATGATTCCAAATGCTCCACTTTGAGGCTGGGAACAATGTAGGAGGATTATCTTAAATATCTGTTACAATTTCTGGTTTTTATATGAATTTTGATATTGGTTACAAGAGATGTGACCAGCTGGCATCGGCAAGGTGCAAGATTAGTCCTTGCTTTTAAAATTAAATTTTGTAAAACTTGTCATTGTAACAAGCTTAGTTTCTGTTTCTTCTCTGTCTCTGTGCATGATATTGATCACTTGCTTCATGTTCTCTGTAGTTTTGTCCTCTGGAAAATGTTTTTTATATATCTGAGAATTCTTTTAATGAGAGAAAGGGAGACCTAAGGCTAGAGGAAGATCAGTGGCCATTCTCAGACTGACATGGTTGTTGAAAGCATTGACAGACACAGCCTTTGATCCTGTTATCTGAGAACTTTTTCAGTGCTGAACAAGGAGTAGACTACCATGGTCAAACTGTTTGTAGTCCATTCCATGGTGTAAGAACACTCCTTTAATAACTTAATTCTTTACAGGAATCATAATTCATTTAATCTTAAAACTTCATATACCAATTGCCAAACTTTTCAACAACTTAGGAATGTCTGTCAGGTTTTGTTAGCTTTGTCTTAAATCTGTGCCATTCACTTGAAGACATTTTTAGATTCCTTCTTGCTGCAACCCTGTGCAGTTTTAAATTGTAAACCTTTCTCTAGGAATCCATAAATACAAGCGTGCCATGTTAAATCTGGGAATCTAAAATTTAAGTCTGTAAGGAGAGAGAGCAGCAAGAGCTGTTGAGCTCCTCTGTCTCTGCAGTGAGCTCTAGGAGCCAGCTCCCAGTGGTGAGATCAAGGAACAGAGTGTGGGAGGATCTGAGCTCCCTTCTCATCTTGCTGCCTGCTCTGGGAAGGTCAAGGGTTTGCTCTTTGCAGGCTTCCCATATCTTCAGAATGAAATGCTGGGCAGATCGTCCCTTCCCTGTCATGGGCACACTCATGCTGGCAAGGGAAAGCTGGGACAAAAGAGGAAATCTCTTGTCTTCCTTGCTCCTTGTAGAGCTGTAACTTACGGAATTTTATGCTCTTGTAGAAAGACAATCAGAAGTTGAAAGCTTTTTCTGCTGCTTTCTCTTTTTCTATTTTAATCTTCTGTTTTCTGGGAGGATAAAACTGGTTTTGCCCTTTCTTCTTTCCTTGCTTTGTCTCTTGATGCTGTTATTTTCAGCCTACTGTACTCTGTGCAGGTAACCTGGTTGTGTAGGTGTGAAAAAGGCATATTGTATATGTGGCTCTACGCAGATATTTACTATATGTAATCTGATAGATAGAAAAGTTATACTATATTAACATTAGAATAATATAGTGAATGTAGTTTTGTAATTAACAGTAAGTTATAGTACAATAGAAGCTGTGTATGTGTGTTATATTTTTTTGCTCAAGAAGAGAAATTCCTCAGCACAGAGATAACATTCACAGAGGCCCCTAAACCTTACAGAGGCCTCTAAACCTTCTAGTGAAGAAGAATTTATGGCCTCTTATCCACAGAACCTAACTTTCTCAAGGACGTATGCTCTCATGCGTTCTTTTAATTAACAGAAAACTTTTGTGACAAGAAACAGCTGAAAATTACTCGTTTTACGTAAGATATGAATAGTCATAAACTGAAGGCTTAAAAAAGAAGACTTCTCTTTGTTCGGGGCCCTTCTCCTTCCTAGCCTTTGTCTGGGAGGGAGGGGGGACAAAAGCCCGGGCTACCTTCTTTGCTCTTATTGTCTCATTATTTGTCCTGTCTCTGAAAACTTTTTTTAAACTTTTATTATTGTATTAATATTTTTGTAACCAATTTTTATTCTTTATTAAATATTCATAAATTTCAAAAAAGCGAGTGATTGGCATTTATCACAATTTGGTAGCAGAGGATGGTTTAAAATACCCCACTGCGGGTGCTGTGGGAGGATTAGAGACCAGGAAGACGCGTCCCGCCTGCATTAGGCGGCCCCGGCTCTGGTCCTCGCAGAGTACCCCAGAAAGGGGTAAGATCCAAGGACAAAGGGAGACAATAAGGCAAAGAGAAGGGAAAGAATTCCCTAAAAACCGCGGTAACCAGCTCCTAACATCAAAGTGTGCACGAAGAATAAAGACCCAAGAACAACGGAGTGGTAAGAATTGCTGGGACTGGGGGTGGCGGCGTTTGGCGCGGAACGGGGGCTGAAAGTGTGTGTGCCTGAGAGGCGGGCTGGGGTAACACCCAGACCTTCCAAGCGAGTGCGGAGTCCCCTACGCTGCGGTTCCGTTGTCCCGCGAGGGAGGCGGCCAGCACCGGGACGAAAGTGAATGGTAAAAAGGAGTGAGAGAAACCCCCCAGGAAAAAGGTAAAGTGTGTGAAAAAGGGGACCCTAAAAAAAAAAAAAAAAATAATAAAAAAAAATAAACCCAAGAGCACCTGAGGTTGGGAAGGGAGAACCCCCCAACACTGTCAGATTGAGGGTTTTGATAACCAGCTGGATTGGAGGAAGCAATTCCGAGACATCCAGGGTTATGTTAAATTCTGCAGAATCTAGGAAATAAACCCAAGAGCACCTGAGGTTGGGAAGGGAGAACCCCCCAACACTGTCAGATTGAGGGTTTTGATAACCAGCTGGATTGGAGGAAGCAATTCCGAGACATCCAGGGTTATGTTAAATTCTGCAGAATCTAGGAAATAAACCCAAGAGCACCTGAGGTTGGGAAGGGAGAACCCCCCAACACTGTCAGATTGAGGGTTTTGATAACCAGCTGGATTGGAGGAAGCAATTCCGAGACATCCAGGGTTATGTTAAATTCTGCAGAATCTAGGAAATAAACCCAAGAGCACCTGAGGTTGGGAAGGGAGAACCCCCCAACACTGTCAGATTGAGGGTTTTGATAACCAGCTGGATTGGAGGAAGCAATTCCGAGACATCCAGGGTTATGTTAAATTCTGCAGAATCTAGGAAATAAACCCAAGAGCACCTGAGGTTGGGAAGGGAGAACCCCCCAACACTGTCAGATTGAGGGTTTTGATAACCAGCTGGATTGGAGGAAGCAATTCCGAGACATCCAGGGTTATGTTAAATTCTGCAGAATCTAGGAAATAAACCCAAGAGCACCTGAGGTTGGGAAGGGAGAACCCCCCAACACTGTCAGATTGAGGGTTTTGTGAAGGGCATTGTCTGGCCAGGTTAAAGAGTGTAAAAGTGTGTGGAAAGTAAAAGGTACCTTGTAGTTGTGATTGTTTTGTAGTGTGTGAGATTAAGTGAAAAATAGAGTGGAGTGAATGTGGACGAATGAAAGTATAGAAAGTGTAGATTTTTATTTAATTTTAAGTTTTATTATAGTTCCTCAGAGAAGATAAATTGTATTAAGAAATAGTGTGGGAGAAAGAAGAAAAATAGTTTTTGTGGGGGTAAAAGGGAAGGTGAACAGAGACAGGGATGGGTAGAATAGAGAAAATTTTGAAAGAAAAGGGATAGAAGTCCAGTGGGGAGAAATCATCGACAGAGATACCACCCTAAGATCGTCCCCTGGGAGTTGCACTGCCGGCTCCGGTGTTGGTGCCTGTCTCAGTCCCAGTGCTTGCCCCAGGTTCTGGCTTGTCGCTTGTTTCTGCCCCAGTTTCCATCCCAGGCAAGAGTCCGCTGTTCGCAGCGGCAGCCCAGCCGGTTTCTCCCCTCCCCCCCCCCTCGCTGTTCGCAGCGGCGGCTCAGTCGGTACCCGGCCCCCACCCCGGTCCCTCTCGCTATTTTCCCGCAAAGGCTTTTTCAGCCTCATTCCCAGTATTTTGTTTGTTTGCTAGTTTGTTTTGGCAGCGCTGAGCGTTGCCGCCACTGCCTTGCTTTTGTTGGAAGCGGCGAGTACGGTCGCCATGAGCCACGCGGGGGGGTGGCCGTGTGGTGGCTTAGCCGACCCTGGAGGGTCCCCCCCCCCCACGGCGGCGGTGGCGGCAGAGCGGCCGGTTCCCCTCCCTCCTCCCCCCAGCAGCGGCGGTGAATCCCCCTCCGCTTGCGGCGCGAGGGGGGGGGCTTTTCCCTCTCCCCTCCCCCCCCAGCGGCGGCGAGCCCCCCTCCGCTTGCGACACGGCGGCGGCAGGGCGGCTGGTTCCTTCTCCTCCCCCCCCCAGCGGCGGCGGCGGGTTCCCCGTCACCCCCCCTCCCGTTCGCGGCGGCGGCGGCGGGGCAGCGGGCTCCCCCCCCCCCCTTCCCCCCTTCCCGGCGGCGGTTCCTCCGCTGTCGGCGTGTGGCGGGTTGGTCCGGTCCCTAGCTGCCTCAATAGCGATTCCAGCTCCGGTGGTGCTGGGCGTTGACTGCCGGAGGCGGCTGGACCCGCCAGCGTGGGCCATGCGGAAAGCGCGGCCGCATGGAGGAGACCGGAGATTGCTTCCCCTTCGGGAATTCCGGTGGCAGACCCCGCCCATGCCCCGTCCTTGGAGGACCAAAAAAACTCAGTGATCAGTCCTCCAGAGCTCCCCACTTCCTGTTGGGGAAGCCGTTCCCTTGGAAACCGCAGTCAATGCAGATCATCTCAGGAAGAAAGGGAGACGGGCGGCCGCACAGCCGTGCCATGGCAGAGGGGCTGCCCAGTGGAGGCGGCGGCGCCGAGCCGCGCGTGGGACGCGCAGCTCCCTGCCCGCCCCTCCTCCAGCTCGCTTATCAGCGCCCGCAGCTGCCCTTTTCCTTATGACCGAGAGACTCGGGTCATAGAAGTTTTAAAGATTTTTTCAGTGTTTCTCATGCGCTAGCCTTCAATTTCTTTTAAATCGGTAGCCTGTAAAATTCAGACAGCGTGCATGTGTTCTGGGATGTTTTAGGAAGGACTTGTAAGTTTTTGTTTTTTTTTGGGAAGAAAGGAGACAGTGTCTGAAGCTGTGCTTTTTTTAAATGACTGCTGCTTGATGTGCTAACATTTTTTTTTTCAAGCGTTTTTCACTTAGTGAGAGAGAGCTTGGCCATGTGAAGTCAGTGTTTAGTGCTTTCTAAGTGTCTCTTCTACAGTTGATGAATGAATGTGTGTGAAAGTTGAAGGAGGAGGAGTGAAGAAAGAGAAGTATTAGTGTTCACTGGATTATTTGCTTAGTCTATGTTATATTTTAGAAGATGCAGACAGGAGGAAGAGTTGGAATTTGTGGAAGGTACAAAAGCAAGAAGAATTTGTTTGGTAGATATTTCAGAGAGGCATGGTGTAAGTAAAGATGTGATGGAGTGCAGGAGCAAGAAGAGACTTTTGCCTGTCATCAGGGATGTGGTGATATAGAAAGATACCAGAATTTAGATAGGAGATGTTTAGTTAGTCCCAGGAACAAGGAGTAATTTGTTAAGATGAGAATTACAAGTGAAATTAGAAATAAGAGTGGCTCCAAAAGATGAAATAATTTGGCAGACCAGGAAGCTAAGGTGCAGCAGAGAATGAAGCTAAAAGGTTCATGTTAATATTAACTCCAAATAAGGAAAATTGAAAATTCCAGAATTTAGTGAAATAGAGGAAAAAGAATTGAAAGAAATAAGAGGTAAACCAGATGAATCAAAGAAACAGAAACTTCTTGATAGAAGGCAATTACTTAATAAAGTACTTACTAGAAAAATATTAGAAGACATGCATCAGAAAACTCACTGAGGTACCCAAGCTTTGTGTGATTATTTCCTAAGAAACTATGAATACATTGGGATTTGTAGAATAACAGAGAAGATAACTGAAAGATGTATAACTTGTCAAAGGATAAAATAAAAAGATAATGAGGAGAACTACACTGGAAGGTAAGGAATTAGCCTTTAGACCATTTCAAAGTATCCAAGTAGATTTTACAGAACTTCCTCAAGTTCAACGATGGAAATATATATTAGTAATAACAGACCATTTAACTCATTGAGTGGAGGCAGTTCCCACTGCCAAGGCTACTGCTAATGTGGTAAGTAAAACCCTTTTGAAACAAATTATTCCAAGATGTGAGATGGTTAATAAAATAGATTCAGACAGAAGAACACACTTTACATCAAAAGTGTTACAACAATTAATTCAAGCTTTGGGGACCCCAGGCCCAGCAGCTCTGGCTTTGTAAGAAAACCCTAACAGAAGCTGTGAGGCAGCTGTACCAGGACCCCCCTGACCTTAGGCCCCTCTGAGCATTGGGGTCTAAGAAGAGAATGAATGTCTTTGTCCCCAAGAGGGAAATCCCAGAAGCCCCAGGGTGTCCTTGGGGAAGTGTTCCTAAGTTCTGCTTCTGTTTGTCAATAATGCTGGGGTTGGTGTTGTTTGTTAACCTGTGTATATACACCAAAAAGGAACTGTTATTACTGTCCCCAGATCTTCGCCTGAGAGGCCCCTAATTTTCAAAATTACAATAATTCAGAGGGAGAGAATTTGAATTCTTCATTACAAGGGTGGCTCCAGCTTTTCTGTGGCAGATACCTGTCTTTCAGACTAAGACAGGACCATTTTTTTAGTTATCCTATAAAACTTAGGTGTGATATTTATAACAGTATTTTAGCATTGTACAGCTTATATTCCAAGATTTTGTTAAAACCTATGATCAATTTAATATGCTGCTGTTTCTGTCAGCTATATGGTGCACACACAGATAAATTATGTGTGCCAAAATGCAATTCAAAGGAATTATAAATTGCACCATATCAAAATTGTTGTGATTAATATCTCTAACTCCAAAATGAGAAGGTCCTTTTCAGGTATTGCTGGCACTGAGGCTGCGATCCGGACCAGGGAACGAGGGTGGATCCACGCCAGCAGAATCAAAGGACCTGTGGAAAAGCCTAAGGAGTAGACAATATCATCGGAACCGGGTGATACGAAATTAACCCTAAAACGGGAATGAGAGGTGATGAACTGGGGAGATCCACATGATCCAGGAAACATACGCAGGATCACACCTGACTGAAAACTTAGACTGAGTTTTGCATCAGTGGTTTCAAATACCACCTGAGAAAACTTTAAGACACCTCCAGTACCCTCCATGGGGAGGAATACTTCCACCACAGACAGGAGGATCGAGATTGTTTCGGACAGAAAACCCCTGTGTTTTTGCCTTAGCCTGTGATTTATATAAAGAGGAGGGGGAATTACAACCTCATATATTGCCAAGCCAAATACCCTGTTTGATTCACCCAAATACTGGACATGCTGGTTGGTTTAAATGTGTTTGAGCTGTGGGAAAAATTGGTACTGTAATTCACCCAAACGACACTCTCGTTGCATGAAGTGTAGGGTGTCACCTGAGCCCCCTATCCAAGCAGAATTTGAAACAACTAAAATAATAACTTGGTTGTGTGGTTGGGAGTTATTAGTGCCTGTTGAATGGGAGATAGCTGAGGAAAAGTGGGAGACCACCATTAAGGAGTGTCAGAAACGATTTGCCTGGAAATTAGCCAAGAGAAAGTGACAATAGACGAGAGGGCAAGACCAGATTGGCCTCTATAATCGCCACCGAGAAGATCACATACACCTGCTGTGGGCTGCAACCCCATAGGCATGGGAGGTGGGACTATAAGCCATACTGGACCTCTCCTGGTTCTGTCACTCATTTTCTGTCTCCTCCCTTTTGGGATATCGACCAGGCCATGCTACAGGTGTTACCAAAAATTGTATATGGAACGACACCGAGGCTCCTTCTTTATTTCTCACACTCATATCAACAGTCACTGTTATAACCCCTCCAAACTGGGAAACTGCATACACAATAGGAAAAAGTATTGGATTGCGGAAAATTTAAGGGGAAGTGAATGTGCAAAAGGGGACAAATAGATGTGTTTCACCCACATTACTGAGAGTAAAGCAAAGGATTTGGCCCAAAACTCCCCCCACAAGTGGAAAGGGAGCTGTACTCTGGGTGTCATACAACCAGGATTTTTTTCTTTTGCCTGGACCTGAAGGGGATCACTTAGGGATACTAGTTTATGAAGATCTAAAAAGAAGCAAGAGAGATGTAATTGGAAGATTCCAAAAATGGGGAGATGATGAGTGGCCCCCTGCACGCATACTAGAAACGTACAGACCAGCCACCTGGGCACAGGACGGGAGTTGGGGATATCGAACTCCCATTTATATGTTAAATTGTATCATAAGGCTTCAGGCAGTCGTAGAAATAATAACAAACAAAACTGGTCTGGCAATGGAATTAATATCCAGGCAACAAACTCAAATCAGAGCCGCTGTGTACCAAAACAGATTAGCACTAGATAATCTATTAGCTGAAGAAGGGGGCGTTTGTGAAAAATTCAATACATCAGATTGTTGTTTATAATGGAGATGCTATCCTAGATATAGTCAATGATATCAGAAAAATCGCCCATGTACCAGTTCAGAAGTGGGAATCCGTGCTAAGTACCAGCTGCTGAGATAATGTGCTAGGAGTAGAATGGTGAAAGAAACTAGGTTTTTTCCTCTTATGTGCTACAGCTAGTTTAATATTCTTTCCTTGCTTGATCCCTTGTTTTATTAGATTAATCACTAGTGTAGTTCAAGGTATGCAATTTGTAACCTTAGATCAAAAGATGGATACAACAAAAACGGTGCAAAAGATTATGGTATTAAGGAAACAAAATAGAGTAGAAGACCCCCCTCCAAAAAGCTAGACTGATTTATGAAGAAAATGAACATAGAAGGGATGCAAGAGAGCAGTAAATATCCGCTCGAGCCAATTTATTATAATAAGAAAGAGGAGGGATTGTGAAAAAGGCATATTGTATATGTGGCTCTACGCAGATATTTACTATATGTAATCTGATAGATAGAAAAGTTATACTATATTAACATTAGAATAATATAGTGAATGTAGTTTTGTAATTAACAGTAAGTTATAGTACAATAGAAGCTGTGTATGTGTGTTATATTTTTTTGCTCAAGAAGAGAAATTCCTCAGCACAGAGATAACATTCACAGAGGCCCCTAAACCTTACAGAGGCCTCTAAACCTTCTAGTGAAGAAGAATTTATGGCCTCTTATCCACAGAACCTAACTTTCTCAAGGACGTATGCTCTCATGCGTTCTTTTAATTAACAGAAAACTTTTGTGACAAGAAACAGCTGAAAATTACTCGTTTTACGTAAGATATGAATAGTCATAAAC
The DNA here is from genome assembly GCF_021018805.1 of Prinia subflava. Taxonomy (NCBI): domain Eukaryota; kingdom Metazoa; phylum Chordata; class Aves; order Passeriformes; family Cisticolidae; genus Prinia; species Prinia subflava. Next base: position 17,322,875 of record NC_086259.1, read on the forward strand.
TGAAGGCTTAAAAAAGAAGACTTCTCTTTGTTCGGGGCCCTTCTCCTTCCTAGCCTTTGTCTGGGAGGGAGGGGGGACAAAAGCCCGGGCTACCTTCTTTGCTCTTATTGTCTCATTATTTGTCCTGTCTCTGAAAACTTTTTTTAAACTTTTATTATTGTATTAATATTTTTGTAACCAATTTTTATTCTTTATTAAATATTCATAAATTTCAAAAAAGCGAGTGATTGGCATTTATCACAGTAGGGAAAAAAGGCTTCTCCTTTGGCATGAAAATGAAATTTCAACTTCTACTGTAAAATGCAAGTATTGTTCCTACATCTGAATATTAACATAACTGAAGTGAAAAAGCACTACTGCTATGAAATTATGGGAACTTCTTTAGCTACAATTTACTCAGGCTCTTGAATGTAATTCATGAAAGAATGTTTCCTCATTACTCTCCCAAAGAGTATCAGCTATACAGATTTGAGGTATGATGAGAACCATATCACAATTTAAAATTAGATATTTTAACAACTTTAAAGAGCACAGAAATACAATGCAGTGTGGCTCATCAGAGCCACCAGGGAAACATCCAGCATCTTTCACAGCAGGGACAGACAGACCATGTCAAACCTTGCTCTGGGACTCCTTCTGACTCTGAACAGTGAGATCACTCAGAATACACACAGAGCGAGTTAATTTGGTAAAGAGTTGACACAAAGGCTATTAAAACTGTGATAGTCTCTTTGTTGTCTTCAGTGTGTTGTGCAAAATATTCTGTTCATGGTGTTATGAAAGAGTTGAGGTTACACTGAACCAAACCAACTGTGACATCTTTATTTAGCTGCCACTTCATAAATCTTCAACCACTGTAAACTAACTTCTAGTTTTGTTATTCAAAGAAAAGTTTCAATAGGAAAACTTGTCATATATTAACTGTGAAATAATTGAAAGTACCAGAGACTCTTTGGAAAGGCTTTTCTGCTCATTTAATTAAAGCTCACCTTCCTCCCCTTCCTCCTGGAAGAACTTATTAAAGCAAGACTGATTTAGTTGAGTATAACTCCTTGGTAATACCACTTACAACTTTGGAATTGGCATGACTTGTATCTTCTTATAGGCTGGGCAATAAACTTGTGTTTATATATGCCCAGAACCTCCCAGGATCAGTCATTTAAATAATCCCTTACATCTGAAATAACTGATTGTTTCCTCTGCTGCTTTTTCAGATGGTTGCAATTGGAATGTTTTGTCTCAGTGCTGGTAAAGTGTGACAGATTTCACAGGACACCAGTTTGGAGCAGTGGTGCTCCAGCTGTGGGCAAGTCCTAGGGATGCTGCTCTGATGCTCCATGAAAATCAGGTGGAGTTGGAATAAATAAATGCTGAGTGGATTACAAGATGAGTAAATCTATAGAATGGTTGGGGTGCAAGAGTACAACTCATGCAGCTGTACATCGAGCTTTTCTGTAGTCTGTGCAAAGAAAACTTTATTGAGAGATTTGTTATGCAAATAAAATATCATAAGAACTGGCACTTCAAAGGCCTGTGTGTGCATTTGCCATATAATTGCCTGGAGAGAAAGGCTGTTTGGATGTTGAGCTTTTATTTGCATTTGGAGGATTAGCAGACTGTTTACTTTACTACTCTTAGATTTTAAGTGCTCTTAAGCTGTTTTTCCAAGAGAGCTGAATTTATTCAGTGTATCTTCTTGATTGACACAGCAAGAGGAGCACATCAACCAAACGTGCAGGACCTCGCAGCAAACAGCTCCTTTCCTCTGCGACCTTGTAACGTGTAATGGAACCAGTGGGTTTGAATTAAAAAAATAAATAAACACAGATTATTACTAGCATTACAGATTTCCCAAGGAAAAAAATGTACATAGATGAGGATAAAGATCAGAGCTGACAGAATAACATTTCTTCCCTGTTAACTTTATCATACCTTAAAAATATTCAGTGCATATAATTTATTTTCATTTTCATTATCTTCCCAGCTTAGGTGACATGCTCAGCTTCCAGAGAAGTTAATGGAAATCTCAGCACTGACTTCAGAGGACTTTAGGTCAGGCTCTAAATGACAAAGAATGAGCCCCAAATATTTATGCATATTTATGAATTGAGTGAAAATTTGTTAATGAAATGTTCATACACGCTTCATTCCAGGCTGGCTGCACATTCATCCCAGAAAGCACATAAGGGCTTTTCTTTTAGTGTTCTGTTAAACACTGACCAAAAAGTCAATGAGATTTTGCTGGAATGAGGCTTTTGGGATTTGGGCAGTATTCATGTACACATATCTTTAATATTTATTGCTGAGGATTGATGCTTACATGATGAACAGCCACTTTATGCATGAAGAAGGAGGTATAACTTACAGCTTGATCCCAGCCGTGCTCTTTATTCACTGTGTCACACACCCTGACCAGCCGTGACTGTTCCTCAACAGGAGCCCCAGGATGTCCTTATTGCTTCCAACCTGCCAGCGTTTCCCATGAAACTTGAGTGGAAAGAGACACTTGACTCTGTCAGTTTAGCAGCAGATTGGCTTATTTACGCTAATTCAAAGCTCTTGCAAGTGAGAAGGAAGCTGTGTGGCAGCTGGTGGGAAAGCTGAATCCCTGTGCTCTAGGAGGCCACATCTTCCAGGCTGAGCAGCTGCTGCCAGGAGATATCGATCATTGGGCCAAAACACCTTGACAACAGTGCCCTCCTGACTGTCTTTTTCAGAGCAAAAATTGGATTAGATATGACAAATGGAGAAATACTCATGTCCTTTAGCCTGTGCAAGTACAGTTCTTTTGTCTGTGTGGTACATAGACTGGTGCCCATGGATTATGAATTTTCCCTCTTCACCTAACATGGAAACAAATGAGCTTTTTCACTCTCTTGTCCTCTAAAGCTACTCACTGAACGGTTAATTTAACTATTTATATTTGCATCCTTCTGCTTTTCTGACTTTGAGTCTCTGTTTCAAATTGTGCCTTGGCATCAGGACTTGATTTGAGCCTCCTTTCTGGTTTTATAGTGAACACTGCAAGAAGGAATGTGTCTGTATTTTACATATACAGGTGAGAAAGCATTTTCATTCAAAGCATAATTGGGGCTGACTGCCATGGAGAAGGTCACTTCTCAGCCTTGCTAGAGCCTGAGGCAGATTATGTCTAAATTATCAACACCTAGCTGTGGAATTCTCTATTGCATTAGCAAATTACTTTTAAAAATAGAGATAAGCATTTGCTCTCGGACACAGGAGCTCCATTCCCTCTGTGCACACACTTCATCACTCCTGGACCACATCCTGTTGCTGTCCTGATGTGGGCCCTCTTTACAAGACAGGAGATGTGACCTGTGCAATTTTGCTGAGGATTTGACTGCTGTGGTGAGGGGTAGAACCATTTTGGCTTCATAGCTGGACATCCACCTGAGAGCTGGTGACTATTAATTCTTCTCTCTTCAATATGAATTTTTATTATATTAACTTAGTTAACTGGGTGTACATGATGCTTTCCCCGAGAGATTTCTCTCTGCCAATCTTAAATTAAAAGCAAAATTTGTGCTGTTCCTTTCTATAGACCTGAAGAAAAAGCCCCTTGGATTAGGATTATGAGACAGAATGGTTCTGTTTGAGCAGCCCTCACTGAAATATGGCAAAATCCTTCCATTCATAACCTCCTCTGGTGTTCCTTGCATGTGAACACGGGTGGTACTATTGGCTCGTACTTGTAGTTTTGTGCTTTTAGCATAAGTATTGGCAGAACACATGACTTGTCTGATTGCTATAATTTAATAGGTTCCAGATAGATGAAGCAGCTGCTTGTTTATGCATCAATTCTGTACTTTTACCAGTCATTAAGCGTGCAATTAAGAACATGCTTTTGCAAAGGCTGGTGATGTCTGTGCCCTTGGTACACCCTGAACACCTCAGAACAGATGTCTATATTCCAACAGGAGTGAATGTTTTGTTTAAATATAAACTGAAGGTGTTGCAAGTGGAACAGATTTGAGAAATAAAAAGGTATCTTTAGCTCTCAAACAAGCCTTTTTTCTCTCCTGTGATCAAGGAGGAAAGAGCTTGTGAGAAGAGGGACAGGTTTGATATCATCCCACGAGCTGTTGATTCCCCCAAGACAGCAGGTCTTTAGGCCCAGGCAGTTTTGTGCCCACAGCAGCTGTTCTGTGGATGCAGGATACTGGTGCTTTAGGGGGTACAGCCCTCTGGAAATGCCACTGCCATCAAACACAGAGATGGCAAAGCCAGAGGGAATGTGCCAAAAGGGGGCAAAGAGCCATTCCTGTGCTGATAACAGAATAGCCAGAATTTTTTCTTCCTAGATTTGGGAAATAAACCTTGAGTGTTTCTCTTCAAACCATGAGCACTTCACTTGAACAGTAATGCCAGGGTGCAGCAGCAACAGCACCAGCCTTGTCAACAAACTCTGAATGAGATCCACTTCTCCTTGAGAAATGAGAGTATCCTGATTGCTGTTCCCAATGACTGAATGTAATTACTTTCAAATATTTTCAACAAGTTAGGAGTCACTCTTGATCTGGCCCTTGGCACCATGCGTGCTGTGGTTTGGGCACATTATTGAGGTGTCTATTCAGCAATTGTCACACCCTGACCAACTGCACACAGAGTGAAAGGTTTGTTGCTTTGGTGATCTACTGAGTCTCTTACAGGTGTAGTCATCCTTGGAAGGTTATCCCTGCCACTTCAACAGGGAAAACGGGACACCAGGGCATGCTCTGTGACATGATTAATGGATATGTGAATAGCACCCTATGACTTATGATATCATCTCCATTGTCTTGCTTGAAAATTACCTTCCGCGGCTGTGGAAGGGCAATGTTTCCCCGTGTAGTTTATAGCGCTCATAAACAACTCCTACCAGCATCTTTGCTGTCGTGTCCTGTCTCTCACCTTCTCCTTGTCCCTGTCTGTAATTGGGGATGTGAAACTGCTCCTGTAAAGCCTCGGTACGGGCTAAGCTGTGAAATCCCAGGGCTCTGCGGTGAGAGCATCGATCTCCTGCTGAGTCATCTGTGATGACAGATACTGGAGTTTTACAGACACGCAGAGTCACTTTTGCTGACTTATTCATTTTAATTTAGCTGGGTTTCATTTGTCCTGTGACTGTTATTCAGGGTGTTAATATTTCTTGAAGGGAAGTAAGAGCAAGAGCAGCTCTCCAGGCCTAGCCACAGTAAAAATAACAAAGGTGAACTTCAGAGAAATATCCCTCTGACTTGCCTCTGCCTGTATTCAGTTTAGAGCAATCAGGATTCTACATGCTTATGTTGCTCAGTAATTTAAAATGCAATGCAGTGTCTGAACATATCACTGAAAAATCAAAAACATGCATTGACAATCCTTTCTTTTCACAGTAGGAACACGTTGGAAGTGCTCAGCTGCCTCTTGAAGATTGTGATGTAGCAGTGCTTTTTCTCTTTGGTTACATTTTTATTGATACTCATGTTTGTAGTTACCCAGCTTATTTCAAAGCTTGTCAAACTGTTGGGTTGGAAAAAGGAGTTGAGGTGATGTGTTGGTCTGGAACTTCTCTTTGCACCCCTCTTTTGTTGTCATTACCTGCCTTTGTTCAGCTGATGCATTTGGAGCTGAGAAAGGCTTTGAGTTTTCTTGCTGTCATCTCTGACTCAAGTTATCTTTCTGTTCTTCAGAAAGACAGACTTGTGGCCTTCTTGCCTTCCAGAGTCAGGGATGACTTGTGCTGATGTAAAGGGAGTTGGAACATGTGCGATCCCTTAGTGCTGTGCTATTTAGTCCTATGAATTTCTTGTGCACTTTTTAGACCTCATCTATGCATTGTGGTCCTCTTTAGCTGGGCTTCCCAATTTCCCTTTTCATGATGTGTTGATGTTTTCTTTATTCCTTCTACTCTTTCAGCAGTCAAGCAAACCCCTCAAGTTTACTGTGACTGGAAAGGCATATTCTGACAATGGAATTCTTTTTTGGTTAAGTTTGTTTATCATTTGAAGCTGGCAGTATGTGCCTTGAACACGCATGGAATAAGAAAAAAGATGTTCTAAGCTTTAGGGTGAAGGACAGGAATACAGTAGGCTAATTTTATATTACAGTAAATTTCCCTAGAATTGCAACAGACTAAAAGCTGTAAATACCTGTATTTTTCTTCTTGCTTTATAATTCTAGAAAAATATTTGTTATTTCTTTCTTTTCAGTAAGAAATGGTCGGTCGGTACGTATTTTATTTTGAAGGAATTTTTGTGTAATATTCTTTGTGTCATGTATTAGCATAGATGCTGTTTTGTCTACTCTCATTTTGGCAAGGTTTTCTCCAGTACATCTGAATGCCAATTCATGGCTTCTTTTTTGAGCTGCCTTTTACAATACAGGTAACCATATTCACTGCAGAGAACTTTCTTCCCACACTATTGTACAAATTAATCTGGGGGACAGATAAATCTTGTTTTATAGAGCTACAAAAATTGATGACCATTGCTACTCTATGCTAAAAGATGCATCACTGTGTACAGAATAATTTAGAGAGTGAGAAACACCTTTAATGAAAAGGATGAGCAAAGACAACTTTTGGAGGTATTTTCTCCATGTTTTGAGCATTTCTTCCCCATTTTGTAGGAAATTATTCCTTCTTCCTTGTTCTGCCCCTCTTTTTTTTACCGGCCTGCAGCAGGGTTTGCAACTGCAGCACTGTAGAGCTCCTCAGGTTTGTTATTCCACCCTCGGGATGACAAAATCCAGATCAGCTTACACTGCTCTGAACGTTTGAAGAAGATCTGTGTGAAACAGAGGGAAAAGTGGTGAACGTTTCATTCCCAGTTTGTCCTGGTGCCATGCACACAGTGTTTGCTTTGCTCACTACAGCGTACTTAAACCAGAAAATGTTCCTTAGATCATTAATTCTGGCCATCGGGAATTAGAGTTCTTTCACAATATCCCTGTTGTGACAAATTAGAAGTAATAGTTCTAATGGACAATTAACAAAAGTATTGTTGACTGACCACTAGAATTTCAAATTAAGATTCCAGCTTTAGTAACAAAAAAATTAATCTGGAGGAGAGGGTTGATTATTCTAAATTACATTCTGACTGCAACTTCACTTTTGTTGTATTTCCTGAATTTGTGTTTTTAAATTTCTGTAGGTGTTCATGCTATACAATCTTAATGCATCATCCATGCTTGATATAGCAATAAACAGAGCTGGCAGTACAACACATTCTGTAAAACCATAAATATTTTTATCTGTCTGGGAATGAGAACACAGTTATAACTAAGACAGCAATGAAAATTTTATTTACTCAACAGAAGTGATGTCAGGCTTAAACAGAGTCCTGATCTTCAATTTCTGTGCTCTTGATGCATATTTAACCTTCAGGTTTAAATGAAACGAGCATATTTTAAGTTTTTCTCATAATTGCTAGCAGTGGGAAGTGTAACTTCTCACAAGATTCAGCAAAGAGCATTTGCTTGTAAATTTTAGAGCTCAGGTCCAAGTACTTTTAACATGAGTTTTCATAAGAAATCATGTAATCAGGAAGGTATTTGAGAATTTATTGGTTTTGCTTTGGCATTCTGTTATGATCCCAACTCCTAAAGATTTTTTTTTTCTTAAGCCATCAATATAGACACTCTTGAATAGCCAACAGGTAAAGAGAATTTGGAGAACTTTTGCTGAACTGCTCTAAATTTTGATCTGTTGGCTGCCCAGAAATTCCTATTTGTACTGTCCTAAGATGTAGAGCTAAGGAAGGTTTTTCTGACAAAACCTTAATCAAATCAACATATTCCCTCTAAAGGGCTGCATTTTAACAGCTGTAGATCATTCAGAAGGAAATGAAAACCTAATAGCAATTCTAATTGCATGGTGTATGATAGATGTGAGCGGTTGCTTAGATGAAGACAGCACAGATGGAGCATCCCCATGACCTTCCCCGTGGGTTCATTCAAAGCATGCAGTCCAAAACATTTCTTCCTTTAATTTAGCCATCATAGAAAAATGCTAATATTGCTTGGATGGCTGAGGAATTTGAGCCAATTTGAGCCAAACTTGGTCCATCATTTTTCTCGTTGTGAGCCAATCCCTGTGTCAGTAGGAACCCTAGCATGCTCTTATTCCAGAAGCCCAGCTAATTATCTACTGTGGGAGGATTTAAATGCTTGTACCCTAGTAGGTATTTTAACCCTTAGGATGCTGGTTCTCTCTAGATTTTAGTGTTTTACTGAATGTGAATGAATGAAAATATTATGCCAGTAAATGAGAGAATGAAGCATTAAAATGTGTCACAGGAATGGATTAAAACCTAACATAAAATATATTCCAATGCTCAGTGTCCAGTTAATATCAGTGTGATTGCATTAGCACATAATACCTGCTATTAATTCAACTTCAATTCTATCTTACTGCTCTTCCTATGAGCTGTAGGATAAAATTGTTCCTCATAAGAGAGGAACTGAGTGACAGCCTGTAGTGCAAATCAAGGGGAGAATCTGTTTGAAGAGTTCAACTTTTGTCTTTTTTTTAACATCAGCTTCAAATGGAGACAATAGCTGCAGGATTGCTTCAACTATTACAAAATCTTGGTCCTGATTCAAAGGACATAGAAATTATTATTATGTTAAAAGTGGTCTTGCTGAAGCTTTCATATCAGTGAATAGGAAACTGCTGAAGTGGAATTTGAGTCCAGGTGATGGAGGACTCTCACTGTCATGAAACCTCAGGTCACAGCTGAGAGTGCACAACAAGAATTCTGATATTTCTAGATTAGGACTTGTTTAGGGTTTTTGTTTATTTGTTTGTTTTTGCTACTTTTGTCACAAGGCTGCTCAGTCTGGTTCACTGCCAAGTCCATTATGTGGGAGAGAAATTAGTGAATAGCTCTTTTTTCCCTGTGAACCCAGCTTGAGCATCATGTCCAGGAGAGCAAAGGGAAAAGTTAATTAAAAATTCAAGACTCCCTTTCCATGCTTACTTTTTTGAAGTTACAAGCTGTACTTTTGGCATAGATTGCATCTAACTTAAAATAACATGAAGAAAGGTAAATAACGTAGCACCAGTGATGAACCAACTCAAACAAGAAACTAAAGTATCTGTCTTTGTTTCCTGACTTATACTTTATGAAACTTTGATTAATGTGGTTTTGTAACATCTAAGCAAGTTCCCTGTATTTTACAGAAGGGTGAGGGTGGCTGTGGAAACCAAAGCAATTCATTTTCTCCGACAGGAGTTGCTCCAGTTGCCCTTCAAACCAGGGAACATCAAAAGGCACAATGCCCCTCACAGATCTAAGAATCTCCTTGCTCTGCAGTGAGGAAATCCTCACAGCAAATTCTGTGTGTGTGATTTGAATGAATTAGAGTGTGATGGCATCCTCTACACGTCTCATGAAAGAGTGACCTTGGTCTGCTCCTGCCTGTGGATCCGTGGAGGAATCACAATCTCAGCGCTCCTTTGATCTCTGAGCGTGTGCTGGTGGGAGCAGAGCAGCTGATCGCTGCCCTGTGATAGAATCTGCTCCGTGTGCCAGCGCTTTCAAAGGCTTTTTTGTCATCTCTCTTGTAATAAGATGGTTGTGAACGTTTCAGAACACGAGTGAGACACAGTAAAAGAGCAGAAAAAGGAATATTAGGCTCTATGCAGCTTATAATTAAAATCCTAGAGAGCAATAGCTGTGAAGTGAGTAAAGTACAATAAAAGCAAGCAAACAAAAAACCTCTGCTTGATCCTGGAAAGCACAAAGGGAGGCTGCTTCGTATGCAAGGCTTTCTATTTCAAGTCACCTTATCACCAAGACAGCTTTCAGTTTGGGATGACAAACAAAAAGCCCAAAGGAATTCTTTGCCCATTCCGAGGGAGAGACAAGGCTCCCGTGCAGATGCCTGGCACGTTTGAGCTCTGTCCCACACTGAGCACTCGCACAGTTTTATACCTCACTGCTATTTTATGATACTTCCAAGGGATTAACTTGACAGGGTGAAAAACAGCAAGATGTATATTTGAATAGAGATTAAAAATACAACACAGAGCATTCTATTCTCCTGTCAACAATTTCAAGGTGAAAAGACCAACAACATATCAAGTAATAAAAACCACTTTGCAGAGGTTAGCATAATGTAACCAAAGAAAAGGGAGAGAATGAGGAAAAGAGCAAAACAGCTTTGGTATGCTTCAAGCACTAGAGCTCTTAGCTGTGGTCTGAAGATCAATAAGGCAGAACATTCTTTTTATTATATATTAATACAGTGCGAGCAGCAAGCATAGCAACTGCTAGGATCATGTGACTGCTGTATATACACATTTTTCCACTTTGTCAAGATGAGTACAGTTAAAATTTCATTTTGTCAGGTGCAGAGTTAAAACTTTAGAGCTCATGTGATGTATGAACCTTTTTTCATAGCAACTAGAAAAGAATGGAGGGGCTTGTTGTGGCTTTCTATTGCCCAAACCAGCAGCTGAAACACTTTCTAAAGTGGACTGGTGGAACACTGATGGTGAGGTGTAAGATGTGTGTATAAAGGAGTTTCTGAAAGCAATTGCATTGAGACAAAATTCCAGAATTAAATGACCTTGAGAGTTCCACATTTTTATCACAATATTTAGTCATTCTCTGGTTTAGATTTTTTTGTATAGAGAGGTTGAGCCTTCATTTGAAGAACTCAAAGGATGAGAGAGAATCCCATGTGCCCATACTTGCACCAGCTGATTAAGAACTTGAAAACTCATTGGGATCTGTATTCCTGTAGAATTATATTGTGCTACAAGTTTGAAGCAGACTAGAGCACGGTGTAAATTTACATGCTCCTCTCTTTTTCAGATATGCTCGTTCTCCTTAATGTATGAAGTGAAGATTTACTCTTCCTGCTATCTATTACCACCAACAAAACCAATTAAGATTCTCATTTGTACTGAAAAGATGTAACTTTTTAAGAAATATAAATTCATGCTTTAGTGCAGCTATTCAAAAATAATTTAGTAATAATACATCAAAAAGAATATTTTCTTGGGGCTGCTGAAATCCAGTATTGCAAAGGTATTTTTTCCTAGTCTCCTGACAGCAGTTCAGATTGCTGTGCTGGTGAAGTGGGTCACATCTCTAACTTAAATTGTGCAGTTTCTCTTCACTAATCGTAGTTGTTTGAATTGCACTTCAAGACCTTGTCTACATCTGTCTGCAGTGCTGCTTCTGTTACAGAAACTCGTAAAAGGGAAGTTAAATCATTATCACTTGAATGTCTGACACAGTCTTCTGCAAATTTGTATTAAAATGATTCTGTGTATGAAAAAAATCATGGGCTTGACAGGTGCATTAAAGCTAAAATATGTTTGCTAAGGTTAAACAGCAAAAAGTCACATTATTACTACTGTTATGAAACGAAGAATTCACCACAAAGCTAAGGAGATCTCTTGCTTTAATGGAGTTAGTTTGAAGCCATACAGTTGTGTGGGTGTTTTGAAGCAATAATAAAGCTGTAAAGCTGGTGACCAAAGAATGAGGATTTCTATACAGCGTTCTGTAATAGATTTGAGCAAAGCCTGAGGGTGACATTGCACAAAGGATGTGTCACTGGTCTTCCTGTGCAGCTGTGTGAGCCTGTAATAAAGGTCCTAAATGTTTCAGCTAAAGCAGAGTTGGGCTGATGATAAATGCAGGATGTAGGCTGATGTGGGATGAACTTTTAAATAGCATCCTTTAATATGTTGTCCCTTAATGTCTTGTGGACTGTCTCAAGCTCTTCCATTGCTGACTGGGGTAAGATAAAGTTACATTAGCGCTGAAGGCTTCTCCAGCAGGAGCAGTCAGGACTCTTTTATCCTGTTTCTCCTGTCTCTGCTCAACCCATCTTATCATGCCGTGAGTGATCCAAGAACTGATTAATTCATGTTTGCAATGCACTTGAAAGCTTATCAAAGGGAAAGTGCGACAGAAGAAACAATTTTATTTTTACTCCAGACTGCTGGCAGAGCTTGTGAGCTATCGCTGTGCCGGAGCTCCGGTGCTGTTTGTTTTGAGCACAGCACTTCAGTTGTCATCCCGTGTGTGCCGGCCCACTGCTCTCACACAGCTCTTCCCTTGCAAATGAGATTCATCTGTGCTGCCTTGGAGCAGCAGTGACAGCACCAAACACCTCATGGCAGTGCAGATTTGATTCCTTTTTTCTTTTTTTTTTTTTTCCTGTTGTGAACAAACTAAGAAGTCCAATCAACGTTTTTATTTCAGTCACAGCCTCAAGGAGTTTCCAGGTGAGAATGAACTGGGTCAGCTGGTGACCTCCGTGGTGTCTTTAGATCTGAAATGGGAATTTCTGTCTCAGTCTTGTGACTGAAATACAGCTTATCTTTAAATCAATATCCAATGTCTTTCTAAAGACTGCACTGGTGGTCTAGCCAATATATATCTTGGAAAGTTGGAGAGCAACTCACTTAAACTGTGATCCCATTTCAAGTCCAGAATTTCTAGCTTGAAATTCTAGCCTGTAGATCTTGTTAAGATTACAGATTAAGGGCTTGCACCTGAACACAGTAGAGTTCAGAGGAGTATTTCTATTGAGTTTGACAGACATAAAATCAGACCTGCTCAGAACATGACAAATCACACTTGTAAATCTTTGTAGATCAGTATCATTCATTCCTTATCTCTTGTGAATGTCTCCTCATTATTTCCATTGTCAAAACTTGAAGCTTTTCATTTTCAGCCTTCTTCTTTTGCCTTATGTCTTGATAGAACATATGCAATTCCATTAAATCCATGTCATCTTCCTATTTCAGGCAGTGAAAATAAAACCAGAGGGGAACTCAATGTTTTGCTACATTCAATATGTAGTGTCAGGATGAAAGATCCCTGTAAACTCTTGTTTTCTGAATGTTGTGCTTCTGTTTATAAACATAGTAAATTCTCAGTGTGATAGATCTCAACACTTGAGGCTTGTGGGATAAAAGATGCATGTGTTCTGAAGAATGATTTATCTTAAACCCCGAAAGCTGTGGATGATCTGGAAGTGCCACTAATGCATTTGAAAGCCACTATTGCACTGATTATATATAAAGAGAGTTCTTGTTACTCTCCAGTGACATCTGTTACCTGTTTTGAAGCTGTCATGGGGAAGCACATGAGTACACAGGGCACACTTCTGGCAGGGGCTGCTTTTTAGGAGGCAGTGATTGCAAGGAACTGGGAAATTGCAGTTTCAGTGCAGTGCTGCTGTCACCATGGGCTGAGCACAGCCTCATCTCCAGCTCATGCTGTTGTTTGTGCTTGCTCTGAGTGTGTTAAGCCAAAATTATCACCTAGAAATAACAAGAGTTCCTCGATTTTATGGGCTAATATCACTTTTTATTGTCCCTCTTCACCTCTTTTAAATTCAGACCTGCTGTTTCTTTACTAAATAATTTCCTAGTTCCTCCTTATCTCTTGAAAGATGAACAGATTAGCCTAGCAGCAAAACTGAGCAGAAGCCTGGCCTCTGGGAGGGCTCCTCACTGTCTCTGGATTTCTGGATGATTCCTGGCCAGCTTTGGCCCTTTTGGTGATCTCCAAATTTCCCTGTTTTATCAGATCACAAAGTAAGAACGGTGGATAAAATTGATTTAAATACATGCTAATGCCACACTGGTTGTCATATTAAAAACTGTATTGTAATTTTAGTCTTCAGTAATTGCGTTCCATGCATGGTACTGTCCAGCCAGCCTGTATGAAGAGGGACAAGGTTAAAATTGTGTCAAAGTCACCTGGAGCATGACAAAGCTCCTCTGATGTACAGGTTCAACTTTACAGTGCTCCTGCTGTCCTTAACATGTGGATTTAGTCCAATTTAGAAGCAGCTAGTGCATTATTCCCTGCAAAAGCCCAAAAGTCCTGCAGAGGCAACTCATGCTGAAGTAAAATGTTTGCTTTGCTAGAGTGGCACTTAGACATTCAGTAGGACAACAGTGGCAAACTTCACGCTGGCTTGGAGTGTTGGAATGAGAATACAGAATTATACCTGAGTTCCTCAATGGTATCCAGTTGTGTTAAACCTTTCCGAGGAGAAAAGCAGTCAGTCTCTCACTTTCAGGGTGGAGCCTGGTTAAAAATCTTGGTTTTTCCGTTGTGTGAATTATTTGAGACAGCTTTCAGCCTGGCTTGGAATGAAAATAAATCTGTTATTGTGCACCTTAAAATACTTATGTGAAATTCTGAGGTTTTGTGAGATGTTCCTACTGGCATTATTAGCCAACTTTTAGATCTGTTTTTTCATTCATTGTTGAAAATGAATGTATTGAGACACTGAAGTGTTGGGACGCTCATGAACTGATGCAGAAATGAAAAAAAGTAAAAAGGTGGATTCTTATCAAAATAACTTTTGACAAAATTACATTTATTTGTGTAAGTTTTCCTATTGACACTTCCTTAAAACACCAAAAAAGTATGTTTTCTTCTTAAAATCAGGAAGTTCTCAACAGCATTGATGAAACTGGTAGACATCAGCTGCTGTTTGGCTCAGAGTAGAAGAGATTTGAGACCCTTAACCTGAATATTTTAACCTTTCATAGGTTAAAATATTCCAGGTTTCTGGCTAAATGAAGGGAAAAAGTAATTTTCTTCTAACAAAATGGCTTTCAAAAGGTGCAACACTGACAGGTCCTAACCACAGATAAGTGGCTCATGATTTGTGATGTGTCCCCAAACCTGTGATGTGACTTGTTTCACAGTTTACCCCACTAATTCCTACTGAGCTGTTGTAGTGGGCTGAGCCAAATAGATAATTTTAAATCTCAAATCTATCTTTATATGCCCTACTTGCCTTGTTAAAAAGAGGAATTAGAATTAATCAAGCCCTCCTTTGCTGCCTGTTGATAACCCCAGATACCTCTGTGTGTTGAGGTGAGTGCAAAAAATGAGTTTCAGATATCCAGCCCTGCTTAACCTCAGTGCTGGGCTTGCAGCTGGTGGAAGGTGCTTTAACTCTCCCACGGATGCTGCAGTTGTGTTTGTTCACAGCAGCTTTTTGCTCTGCCTCACAATTTCCAACATTGCAGAATAGAGATCAAGCCAAACAAAAAATAAAGTGACTTGAGCAGGCATCCTCTGAGGTGATTTCTTTTTTGAAGTCAATTTTGAAGAACTTATCTGAGGGAAAGGTGTGGAGCTCTTGGTTTTAAGGATATTTACAAGACGATGGCATGGGGGTTTGGAGGTTGGTTTTGGGGATGAAGGAAGGGATCTACTTGAGCTTCCATTACTCAACACATAAAAATGTGTAGCACATAGACTCTACCTCTTCAGAAATGCAAAACTAATTACATCTTAATTTGCATATCAAAGCAAATTACAACCTAATGAAACATTTGCCTGCCAAACATTTCTTTATCTTAATGAACAGAAAAAGAATACCTATTATAGCCTGATTAAAATGTCTTTGTACTTGTCCAACAGGTTACACTCTGTATATATAAAAATATTGTTCACCATCTTACTGGCAATGTGAACAAAACAGATTCTAATTTACAGTATACATTTTATTGTTTGTATCCATAGATGTAAAAACTGATAGGGATTTTTTTTTCATTTCTGTCAAAAGCAGGAGAGAGAAACAGTATAATTTTGAACAGGTATTAATTATTCTATTTGGAGTCTTATATTATAAAATAATGCTCAGGATCTGAGAAATTTACACTTTCACTTCATACATTACCACAAGAATACACCATGATTACTTTATTTCCTCAATGGTGTTGATCTTGTGAAACTCCCCTTGGTGAAACTTGGGAGAACTCAGACAGAAAATGATGTAGTACTAAAAGCTAATCCTATTGGGAAAATTTTCTTTAGCCCATGTTACAAGGAATTTATGGAATACACAAATGTTGCTACAACTTTGCCTGTAGATACAGTGTCATAAATCTGTTGTACTGCAAGTGCATATCTTGGGGTGAATATGTTTTATTTGCTTAATTTAAAATCTACATGCTGTAGCTGTTTCGGGTTGTTCTCAGTAATCTTTAGTAATTAACCAAAAGCTGAAATAAATTTGCTGAACAGAACTGTTCTTAATACAAATGTTAAATCATTTTCCCTCAGTGTAATTGTACCTGAATAGATGCAACTGCAACATGAGCCATAAAAGGAGATAAAGCAGCAACATAATGTACAATTTCTTAGTGCATAATGGTAACTCTGAATAACACATGCTCCGTGAAGAAAAGTAATTTAAATTGTATTACAACAAATGTCATATTTTAAAATGGAAGCTATCCATCATGTGTTGAGAGAAAGTGTTGGTGAACTACAATAAGTCTAAGGGATGTACTTAAAAATTCTTTTAGGAGTCCATTAAAAATAAATTGATGGACTTGCTTTTAGGACATTGTAATAAATTGTAAGTGACAGATACATGTATGTTCCCTCCTCATGGTGTGTAAAGCAATAATCACAAACTTGGAGGGCAGCAATTGTACAGAATAATCAGAAGTGATTCCTATTCAATAGTGGGCAAAGCCTTAGTTTTAGGAAATGATCAGTGCGTTTATAAATCATATTGATAAAAGTGCCTGATATTTAATTTAGGTTTTTATTCCAGTGGGTGTTAGATTTATAGCAGCACAGTAAGTTTTAACAGTGAAAGCCAAAGCATGGAAACTGGCGGTAGAAAACTTGTGTATCTAGGCTTTGTAGTGTTTTTCTAAAAATAGGCCATATGCTTATTAAATCCTTTTAAGCTCATAGATAATTCAACAGTGCATGTGTATATTTTATGGCTTTCAATGAAGACTTCCTGAAGAGCAGAAAAAACACTTTTTTTGTAGTTCCCTTTTTAATCCAAAATGGTGAGATTTCACAGAGGAAGGGAGCCTGGCATCCTGCTGACCTCAGCTTGGACTGGTGCACGTCAGCAGAGGAGGTGGAGGTTTTGGAAATCTGCAGTGTACACTGGGGGAATGTCTTGCTGTGGAGGCCTTAAAAACCAAGGAAATAAAAGGTCTGCCCCCACCTAAATGTTGTTTCTCAGCTGAAGTGGTTGTTTGGGTTTGTTTATTTTGAAAATTTGGAAGAGCTGAAAATGTGCAGAGACCTCTCCACATTGTGGGAGGAGGAAGGATGGCATCCAGAATTTACAGGGTTTGTCCTTTCTTCCTCTCTAGATATGATTGAATATAAAAATGGGAAAATTCTACATACCAGATGTCTGACACCCTCCATGACCTGCTAAATATGGCAAGTGGGTTTTCAGCAAGCTCACTTTGTTGTCTCAAGGGCCTTTGCTCCCTTTACTCCTTGTCTGCAAGGATATCTAGAATGTAGCCTCTAATTTTGAACCAAGATTTGTATATTTAAAAAGAAACAGTTTTGAGTCAGTCTCTCAGTTGGCTCCCATCAACATTTTGCCCTTAACTTCACTGACTTTGAGCTCTGCTGTTTTTCTGGAAACTGTTTTGTATTCTGTTACGCTGCTTGAGGTATTTTTAATAGGAACTTCTTAATGCTGCTTAAGAAACACACTTTTGATGCAGCCAGTTTGAGTCCTTTCAAACACTTGGAAGAAAGAGGGGGAAATGATTCTGAAAACTGCTACCATGTGGAAGGTGGAGGAGTGTGTAAAAATTAACTGTGATTCCTGCTCTTGTACTCTTATTAACAAAGAGTGTTTGTAAAGCCAGCGTGAAGCACTGCAGAACTTTGCTTTGGTCCAGAGAAGAATATAAGGAGAAAGTATTTGACCTTTAAAGTGTCAGCAATGCTTTGGCAGGCAGAATGCAGGCTGTAATATTTCAATGGGGTGTGACATATTTCTTTAATCTCCAATCCAGGAAAAGAGAGAAATTGAAATCTACTGCCCCCCTCAAGTGTGTGGCTCAAAAATAAAACTCCAGGGGCCTGACTTCTGTAAATGCAGACTTTGTTCTTGAGAGGTAGAAGGTGATGGAAGAGGGTTTTGTCTTTGGGTTTTACCTTTGCCAGAAGGAATTTAACAAGTTTCCTGAACTGCAGCTCACTTTAATAAAAAAGTGGAGAGTGAAGCTACAGCTTCAGAGACACACACCCAACCCTATTATGGGCTGAAACTTCTTTTATCCTTACTGGCCCTTAGCTTTACCAAACTGCAAAGATTATTTGTTGAGATGGTTGTTAGTAACACTACTGAAATATTTCAATCTGCCATGACTCAGATGGAAAAAAGCTTGTATTTGGAACAAGGCTAAACAAAACCTGAAAAATTCAAGAGAGAGGAAGAAACTACAGTTTGGATGAGATGACTGTAAGGGTGTGGAATCTTTGTTTCATTATTTTTCCTGTGGGAAGTTTTGAAGAAGAAACAATTTTTGATTAGAGTTGAATACTGACAGAATATCCCATATTTTTTGGCAGATGACTGCCTGAGCCTGAAACTTTGTTTTTCAACTACCTGTGTGGAATACATAAAGAATAAAGATAGAATTGTCTCACATGAAAGCCAGGCTTTGTAGCTCAAAAATTATTTTAGAATTCATGTCCTGTGTGACACCTTTACACATGCTTAACTCCCTCTGTGTATTAATTTCTTGCAGAGTATAGAAAAGAAGCGTAACGTGCTGTTTATGTTCCTGGGTAGTGAGGACCCCAAAGTTTCATCCTCCTTTCCTTAATGTGCTGACAATTGGCATTAGGAGACGTGAAACAGCAATTACAGCTCGCACACACCTGACCTCCCAGGCTCACAGTGAGCATCCATTATCCACCCTGCGCTCTGCTGCGTGCAGCAGGGAGGGTTTGCTGTTGTAATTGCCGTGGTAAGTGGCTTTAATGTGATGGCAACCATTTAGGAGGGCTGTAACCAAGTGAGAGGTGAGACTGGAGGCAGTGCTGGTGTCCCCTGTCACAGACTGAGGAGCTTTTTTAGGGAATGGTCCCTTTTGAGGCGATTGAGTTGTCAGCCGGACTTTATTGGGCTGTTACTTGTGGCAGCAGTGAAATGTGTCACAGCTGCTCCAGAACTCCTCTGTCAGTCTCAGCAGGCCGTGGAGATTTGTGTCCCTGCTTGCCTTTCTTCACTCTCTTCCAAACAAAGTGTCAAACTTTCCTCCCAGCTTCAGTGAGAATAAATTCATAACTCGAGAAGACTTCCAGATTCTGCAGGGATTTAGTCTGTGTGGAAAAAAGAAAGACGTGAATATATGTTTGTCATTTCAGACATTATTAAACAACACATTCCAGAGACAAAAGCACAGGTTGGAATTAAATTTAGAATGTGACTCTCATTTCTTGCCCGACCCGCAGTGAAAATGCATTTTTCTAAATCTTCACTCTGTACTCCCAAGGCTGAGCATCTTTTTATGCTGATGGCTTTTCCCTATATTTGTCTCTCAGTGTAAACAGGAAGGCTCACTTTTCTCTAAGCAGGAAGGTTTATTTAATGAAAAAGAAACTGTGACTTTATTGAAGATTGGATGATGTAATCTCCAGGGTGCCTCTGTCCAGTCATACTTTTATATTTGGGGAAATAGACCTCCTCAGCCTCACCATACAGAACAGATGTATGCAAGATGAGCTGTGAAGAAGGAAAATTTGATCAGGATTGTGGAGCAGATTTTTATTTCTTTTTAATTAAATTCAGTCTGGCCACTTGTGTTAAACTGTGCAGGTAACCTTTTTGAATTCCAGTATTTCCTATTCCAGGTACAGTATATCATAGAGCTAATTTTCCTGGCCTTTTTAAAAGGTGATCTTAGGGGTGCTGTAACTCATCCTCTGCACATCGCTGGCAGACTCCAGGTGCTGATCCTGAACCTTCTTCTCTTTCTCTGGAGTTACAAACTTTGCTGAGGTGGGAGATCCAGCTCTGCTGGTCCAGTCTCAGCATAAATGAAATCCTTCAAAGCAGAGCAAGGCAGAACAACTTCACTTCTGTGGAATTTCTGGGTGCTGCTCTGTAATTTGACTTTTAGCATTTTACTTGGAGGTGGTGAAATTTCCTAGAACTACAAAGCAACAAAGATATGCTTATTTTGACTATCAATGAAGATTTGGCATCCAGGATGTCACCAAGGGATACATGCTAGAGACTTGCTGCTACTTTTTGTGCTCTCTGATTTGCCTTGCAGCTCCAGCCATGTTCCACTGCTCTGCTTTCCCTGCTCACATAAGGTCAGAGAAACTTCTCCAGTACTAAATTCAGGATACAGCTACTGTTTCAAGTGTCAGCAGAAACGGCCTCAAGTACTCTGACTGATTAGGAAGGACTGAAAACCAATGCAAAGTGCTTTGTTTATCAAATGAGTCTTGTTCTGCTCATATTTGCATGCACACAACTGTAAAATGTCATAATTCAAGTGGCAATTATGGCAACATGTGCAAACTGGGTGATTCTGCATGCAGCTGGCCAGTTGTGCATGCACAATTACCCAAATTACAAATGCAATCACAGATAAAGCCTATAAATGCTCCTCAGCAGTGTAAAAATTGCCTATTTTCAGTCACAGGATGATTTCTGGATGAAGCTGTGATACATTTGAAGTTGTGGAATTTTTTTTGTCACAGTCAGGAAATTACTTGGTTGTGAGGGTGTCTTTTAAAATTGTAAAGTGCTGGTTCCTGGTGTGTTTTTGAACACAAAAGTCCAAGATACAGTTATAGATCAGAACTTTGCTTTTCCAGGCCAGTGTATTCCTTATATGTCATTTTTACATGCATTACTCCAACGATATTTTAATAAAACTGATAAGGTGAGGTATGTACTAAAAAAAGCAACTTTTGTGCTGAATTGACTGATTTTGAACAGTTGTATGTCGTTTTATTTAGTTCTTAGTCTAGGAAAAGCCACACTCTAAATGGGAATATCTTGTGTACCTTGATTTGCTACCTGCAAGTGTCTGAGCTTGAGATGAGGAGAAGCTGGACAAGGCTCTGGAGCAGGGCTTTAACAAGAACCACAACATTAAAAAAATGGATTTTTCTCAGTCAACACAGCACAACCTATTTTTCCATAGAAGTAAAAATTAAATGCATCCCCAAATGTTCCAAGTTCATAATAAAATATAAGAAGGATGTGAAAGGGCCTTTGGGAGGTGAGATGTTCTATAGCAGCATGCAAAGGAGTCCTGGAAAAGCTGGGGATTCTCCAAGGCAGAAAGGTGTGGCCAGGGGGAGCCTTGTAGAGTCAGAGCTCGCAGCAAGAAGTGGAACTAAGAGCTCAAGGACACTGTCAGAAAGTATCTGGTGTAGAAGCAGTTCCTCTCCTTGCTTTCCAACAAAAAATGATTGAATTGAGCTTTGTAGTATTGGAAAGTGTGCTGCTTCTTGGTAATGAACTGGCCACAATTCATCAATATTCAGTTATGTAGATATGAAATTTATATTAAACTTTAATGTTACAAATGACTCATTTCTGCCCCTGGTTCCCTCGTAGGAACAATGGAAAAATACATTGAACAGTAGCACATAAAACTGAGTGAATAAGAACCATTTCTTTATCTCCCATCAAAACTTAATTTCCTGATTGAAATATTTCATGTGAATAAGTAAAACACAAAATAATGAATGAATTCTGAAATTCTCCTGTGTAAGCAGGCTGATCTTGAGCTGCAGAACAAATCCTTGAGGGTGCAGGATGGCTGCAGGGTGTTGATAGGAGTGGGAAGGAGAGGGGAAGTAGCTGCATTGCAGGAGGCCAACCAGGAGATGATAATTCAACTGTGGGTGTAGGGATGGATGACACAATAACGCCTTAGTGCCCCTAGACTTTTATCAGTGCTACTGGAAGGGGAGGAAACAAACTAATGGAATTTTCTCTTTGGTACAAGCCTTCTCAGAATAAATAAATCCCTCCTGAGGGTGGCACATCCCAAGTCACAGATGCACAAGTTTGGAAATTATCAGCTTGAGCATCTTAGCTGAAATTAATTAGCTGGAATGATCATTGCTATGTGCACTAACAGGGTCCCCTCTGACTAAGAGGAGAGGATCACATGCTAATGAAGGCAGCACGCTCTGTGCTGGGAGCCTGCAGTGCCTGTCCTGAGCTGCTCCAGAGTGCTCAGTGTTATCTCCAGGATCTGGGACAGAGGCTGGAAGTCCCTCAAGGATACAGGACTCGTTTTACTGGACACATTTATATATAGGTCATCTCAACACTCAGGAAAAGGAAATCAAGCACACTCAAGGTCTATTTCTTTTTGCAGTTATAATTGATTTGTGATTAGAGAGATTCTCCTGCAGCTCTACCTCAGATGTCAGCTTGGATTCCTCTTCTGTGCCTGGACACAGACTAGCACAGCTTCTACTTCAAAACACTTGTAATCCAAGTAGTCCTGACTGACTTGAGTAGTATTTCTATGTTTAAATAAATGTGGGAGACCAAGGGATGGGAAGATGGGACATCTTGGCTCATGGTATGTAAATATCCATAGAAATGTTGTCTGTCAACTCTTCCCTCTCAAACTTCCCTGGTTTTTTAGCAGCCCAGCTGCTTGCACAACCTTCTTT
Source organism: Prinia subflava (assembly GCF_021018805.1). Lineage (NCBI taxonomy): Eukaryota > Metazoa > Chordata > Aves > Passeriformes > Cisticolidae > Prinia > Prinia subflava. Next base: position 17,345,299 of record NC_086259.1, read on the forward strand.
TACAAACATTCAAATCTCAGTTGCCCAAGGACTTCTTTATTTATTTTTTGGATAATTTAAAACAATTTGGATAAATCTAGCATCTTTAGTGTAGGAAAAAAAAAGATAGGACAACAAATTGCTTTTTGGAAAATGTCTTCATGAGAAAGTCAGAAAGATGAACTTCAAATACATTGAATTCCAGGCAGAGGGGAAGAAAGGGGAATGAACATAAATGAAAAAAAAAGCTCAAAAGAGATTAGTTTATTTATCATGAGGCTGATTTGAGCCCATCAGCCTGATGTGCACAAGGACGATCTCCCAGCTACAGTTCCTCTAGCAGGAGTAGCTCAGGAGCATTAGATTAATTGCCTCTAAGTGTTATCTACTCTTCATAAAAGGCAAATTGTTCCTTCCCATTCTTTTTGGCACCAGTTTTAACCTTGTTTCGCCTAAAATATGATTCCTTAATGCATGAAAATTTTAAGTATCTGGACTATCTATGAAGGCTAAAGAAGTATATTGGTGGTAAATGTGATTATAAAAGGTTCTTTAATAGACTCTAAACGATGCTTTGTACTGAGCCTGGCTGCAGCTCAGCAGTTTGGGGCTGGGACTGTGCAGCCCTCCTGACTCTCCTGCAGTGCTGCTGGGCCCTGATCTGGGAGCCCCTTCAGGAGCTCTGCTGTGTGTGATGGATGCAGAACCTGCTCATTTCCCCCTCCCAGTTCATCTCCTCCAGGCTCTTGCAGCGATGGTGGGGCAGGCAGGGGCTGGGTCCTGCTCAATCAGTGCTCTGAGCTCTACCCTGGAAATAGCTGATGGGAGAGGAGACCTCGAGGTGCTGATAAAGCAGCCAGCCTGACTCTCACTGCTACGGCCACTACAGATCTGCTCTGGTAATTTGTCAGATTAAGCAGCCACAGAGATGTTCTCTGTTTATCACCATAACACAGCTGCTGCTTCAGCTTACAGCAGGCTCCTCTACCACCAGCAAACTGATCTTTCTTCTTTAGTAGGCTCTTCACTTTGCAGCAATTTAAACATGCTCTAAAAAGTGCCACGACTTTATTTCTTAAGCTGGAACTTTTTTGGCCACATCTCTGGCCCGATCAATTCTCTCAGTAGAACAGTCATTTTTAAAAAAAAAACATTTATAGCACGATTGTTTGCCAAATTATCACCTCTCTGGCAAGACACTTACCACTGACTAATTACACTGACTCGGCATTATGCACACATTTGTCACAATTCCACATGAAATGTTGTGGTTCCTGCAGAGCTGGGGACTCGTCCTTGTTCTGCTGTGCCTCCAGATCCAGCAGAAGCTGATACTTCTGTGACTCATCTGGGTGCAGGTCTCTGAAAGGTTTTATGGCACAAAAATGTTTGTTGTGTGGTGTAGGGATATATGTGAAACCAGAGAGTGTGTTGGCTTCACATTTGTAGCTAAATTATCATGAAAATTATAATTGTAGCTAAATTAGTTAGCCCTATATTTGTAGCATAGTTATAATGAACAAGGAATACTAGAGCTTTGTGGGGAGTTGCTTTCCAGTGTCTGAAGCAGCACATCCAACAAGCCTGGGTGAGAATCCTGCACTCTGAATTAATCAGAGGATAACATCAGCCTTCCTCTGTCCCTGCAGAAAATCAAGGCTCCCTTCACACTTCAGAAAAGAAATGATGTCAGTGCAGCTATTATGTTTCTGTAGCTTTAAGTAACTGTCACGAACACAATTTCAAAGATAATTTCAGATGGCTTATTGGATTTGCTTCTGAAGCAAATTGTCATTGCAAAGACAAAACAAAAATCCCCACAACATTAGAGCTGCTTTAATTGCCTCTTAATGCGTGGTGTTACCAAAATTAGAAACATGATTAGAATGAAACAGGTTTTTGTAAAATATCTTTTTCCATTAGTGTTATCGTGTTGCCTTGAATGATTCTTGTATTCAGACAAAAATGTAACTGGCTTTTGATACTATCTTGTTATGAGTCTGTCGTTTCATATTAGAACATGTTTGTTTGCTTTGTTTTCTCTCCCTCTCCCTGATCTAGCTGGCTTCTGAAGTGACCTCAAGTTCACTTAGGTTTGAAATTGCCTTCCAGTCTACAAATTGGAGTATTTTGAGCTGGAAGAATCAGAAATACTTTGGTATAAATGTCTAAATAATATTAATTTTGTTAATAGCATGCTAATGAGTTTACACAAAAACCACACAGACAGATGGTTTCTTTTTACCTGTGTCATTGAGCAAGGAAATGCGATATGAAAGAATGATTTGAAATGTTCTTTTGACTGCATCAGCTCTGAAAATAGTGAAGGGAAAATCTGCTGCCAAGGTGTTGGAATGTTGGTGGAGTTAATGACCAGTGTGGATCCATGGAGAAGGTGCAGATGCAATACAGCCTGGTTTGATGTGGAGCTTATTTAAATGACAGCTCTTTGTTTCATTTTTTGTTCTCTTAATACAAAACCACTTAGACCTTCTGAACTTTTAGGGACTTGCAGAGGCTGAGAGGGAACAGCTCCTGGCTGTGATTCTGTTATTATCCTGCCCTTGCCCCCTTTGCATCCACACTTTCATTGCTCAGGAAGAGTTTGGGGCAGAATTGAACATTTCATAAGGATCTGTATAAAGAGAAGTCCAAGCTGTAATTCTGCTTGGTTTTAGAATGGCCTTGAATAAAGGCTCTTAACTAACTACAGGTATTATTTTTTTTTGGTCTTTAGTTAGCCAGAGCAATACCAAAGTCCTTATGCTATTTCTTATTCCTGATATTGTTTCAAGGAATTCTAGTAACGTTTTTTAATATCTCCTAATTTGATTAAGAATTTAATCAGACTGTTATAAGGCTGATTCTCATCTTTTACTACTGATAATTATTGAAATGCAAAATGTGTATATTCTGTACTAAATATCTGGATCCTCTTGTATTTTTTTGTGGCTCTATCACTTTGATTTCTTTCATCACTTCTGCAGTACAGCCACTAATGTGTGAGTTTTCATCAAGACAACACATGCTTACACACATTGCTCTGTTGATTAGCAGTTTACCTTTTCCTTATAGAAAATGATTAAATTTCCTTACCAGTAAATTAGTGTTAATGCAGAGTCTAAGGAAAGGCTTTATTATTACTTTTCGTGGCACAGAAGAATACCAGTTTCCAAAAATGTCTCTAAGCTGGGAGATCAAGGTTTTTCTTATCTCCATTTTCACCCTTTTTCTCATTAGCTCTGTGCTTTTCACTGCCTTTCCCTTCCCTTCTTGTACTGGAGTTTGTTTTGGTAGAAGGTGTTCTTCTCCTGAGAAAGAGGAATGATGGTCCTTGAGCCTTTAAAATAATTATTTAATTACACTCTAGTTATTTCTTAATATTTCCCTGAGACCCCATTGTGCTAAATGTGATGCTGAGCAATGGGAACCCCCCCTCAGAGGGTTTTCTGAGGTAATTGCTCTCAGACAGCTGTGTTGGGAGTTTTCTCCTGGGATCCTTTGCTGACACCAAAAGAGAAAGATCTCCACTGATTTTGTTGATGTTTTAAGCAAACAGTTATTTTGGAATTGGGATCCACCATTTACACATTAAAAAGCCCTCTGAGAATTTCTCTGAAAGGAAACACTCCATGATACTCGACACTTTTCCCCTCTAACAACCCAAAAAATTGCTCCCCCAAACTAAAACCCTTCCCCAAAAGACAGAGCTATGCTGCAAGCCCCCTGTGGGTGGCATCTACTTTTATTTGGAGAAGGCAATTTCACCAGCAAAATAATGCTGATGCTCCCCATCAGGCTGCCTCCTTCCCCTTCTCCCAGTTCCAGAGTTCCCTTTGGATTCACCAGGAATACCTGTTCTGTGTTAAATGGGCCATTTCCAGCCTGAACCCTCCCAGTGATGTCTGAACTTGAGCAACAACAGTTCATTTGTATACACTGTGAATGATAAACAAAAATCTGTCTGCAACCAACCCATTATAAAGTCTGATCAGTTCCCATTTCAAGTGACACTCAGCAAGAGCAATTCTAACTCTGTAATACGTGTGACAGCAATTTCCAGAGCTCCTGCTATTGTGTGGCGTGAAATTGTTTGTCTTGTATCCAGCTTGGACAGACAGAAACTTGATCAGATAATCAGAGCAGTGAAAGTGCGCCCTGCCAGCTCGTGACCTGGGAGCAGGGATGTTTAAAGTCACAGGTCACAGTGTCACTGGGTACAGATATCTCCCAGGAGTGTCTCGAGAAGAACAGTGGCTTTTAGCCTTTGGGTTTACTGAAAGTATGTGCTATTTATTTTAAGCAAGGCTCCATCCTTTTGACATGAGTCACTGGCGTTTCTACCCAGCCCTGGCACACCGGGAGAATTAGTTGCATTGTTTCAGAGGCAGGGGAAATGTTCTCAGATTTAAAGGATAAATGGTTATGTGCAGCAGTAATCAGTTGTTGCAAGCATTATTCTAAATCAGACTGATTAATGATTGCGTTATGATGGGTTCCAAATGGACACAAATCTGGATGTGATGTTTTTGGCAGTGAGCAGAGACCATGTGTTTTGACTGCTTGGGTTGGTTCAGAAATTGATGTTCCCTTTTGATCAGTTCCTGTAAAGATCTCTTTTTCCTTTCCAAATGCCTGGGGAAAAAAAATGCAAAACGACATTATTACTTTATATGGTCCAGACATAAAAAACTGACCAAACCTGAGATTTTGATCTATGGGAGAGTAGCTCTGTTTGGATATACTGACAATTTTCAGGAGGTTGTTAATCTTAGAGATGTTTGTGCTCTCTTACCTGAATATCCTTCCCTTGAATGAGATAATCCAGACACCAGTCAAAAATGGCTGGAAGAACATGTATTTATATGCAGCCTTGACTCTGCAGTGTGGCTAACTCATTTTCCATACTCATGCAATTCAGGCTGATTCCCCTGAGGGGTGGGAAGTTGATGAAGCAAAAATGAAATGTAAAACAACTTTCTAAACATCTTAGCCACTAAGCAGGAAAGTTTTCTATTCTGGTTCATGAGTCAGAACAATGCATGTTTATAAAGCCAGCAGAATGAAGTGGGGTGTTCTGGGTCTATTGGGAAGATATTTTTGATCCTTTTTTTAATCCTTTCCTGCTCCAAAGCAGCTGTCATAAAAAAAGGCTGGCTCTTTTTTTATTTTATGTTGTTTTCATTTGTTTTTATCTGCCTTTATCTTTTCAATGTTATCTTCTGCATTGCAGCTTAGCACCTTTACCTGCCTGATATTTGTCAAAATGCCGTCTTGCCCTTTTTTATTTTTCTCCTTTTATTGACCCAATGAGCATCCAAATGTAAGAAACTGCATCTTATTGTGGGCATGGAAAAGAGATATAAAGATGGATTTGAGGGATGATTTGAAGCCATAACATCAGGAAGTTTTGCAGAGCCTTTCCAGCTGGGAAACAACACTGCAGTTGTGTGTGTTAGGCTGGCACTTGGCCTCAAATTTGTGTGATTTCATGTGATCTCAGGGGCTTCCTTCTGTAGCTGGGTGATTGTGTTTATCCTTCTGTTCTGCATATTTTAGAGGTGTGTTGTACTAGTATGGAGTTTGGGCATATCTGTAGATACTAATTTCTTTGGCTGGAAATATTAGTAATGATGACATTTTGGAGAATTCTAGTAAACCTTGAATTCAGTGTTTAACACACAGCTCTTGAATCAGACTGATCTGTAAAGCAGAGTAATGTACCTGATGTTCACAGCAGGCATTTGGAACACCAGTGGAGACAGAGGTAGGATAAATCACTCTGAGTAAGAGTTTAATTAATTGCACTTTGAATTCCTACAAGAGATACTGTCTTTGTGTGGTGAATACCATCTCCTTAATTTCACATTCAGTTTTAGACTGGGTAATAAACAAACCTCCCATTGCCTGTGGATTAACTTTAAAAAGTTTTAGTCTTATTACAGAACATTTGATTATAGCCTAATTTGCTATGCATATCTTAAAGAATTCAGATTTATTCTGAGGAATGTGGGCAACTTTAAATTCTCTTACTCAGCCAAAGAAAGTTACATCTCCATGGACTTACACTTTAGTTACTAATGAACCCTTTCCATCAGCTTTCCAGCAGTGGCTCTATCTTGACTATGCTGTTGTTGGAAACAAAACATTTTAGCAAATACTTGAGTTTCATTATGACTGTTCTCAGTAAATAAAGAAGGATAAAAATATATACCTCTTAAAAGTAGTTAAAGATAGTTTTGTGGCTGTAGTAAGAACCAAGGAATTGGATTTCCCTGAATAAATGAAGATGTCTTTTATCAATTACAGGAGGAGTTGGATCAGGCTAAGTATATTCATATATTTAGAGAGAGAGCCAGATTCTCCTAAATGCCCCTTCTTTGGGTGCTTCATTACATATATCCCATCTTATTTCAATCTTTGGCTCTATCTGACCTCTTCTTGGTGGTTATTTTAATAGTCAGTGAAGATGATTAAGCTTTTTTTTTGTTTATATACTTGATCTTTTCTTTATATGCAATCTTAAAATAGGTCTGAATAGTCCAATTAAAGAAACCTGTTTCTTTCCATGGATCAGAGGACTAACACTGGGGAGAGCACATTTTGTGATGCTGACTTGTGGACAACTGCTGGACCATGGAATGTGAGATGGATGCTTGTGTTAGCTCAAGGAATGATCCACAGGTTTCACTCTGCAGGGCTTTACCACAAGGGTTCATCTGGGCAGTGGAGTCCTTTAACCACTCTGCAAGACTGAGCTCTGCTTCAGGAACACAGCTTGAATATCAAAGTTGGGCCAAACCGATGAAGTGCAGGCTGCATTCCCATGAAAATATTCATTTTTGAAGATAGCAGATTATTATTCCTGTGGAGAATTAGCTCTTGGATGCTACCACCTAAATCTTTGTCCATTGGGAATAGGATGCTTATAAATCAGACATGATGAATTTTCACTGGCAATTTTTTTGTGTTGATTCAAGAAACAAATCTTTCCTTCAGTCCCACTTAAAGGAAAAAAATAAATAGTGCAAGTAAAAGTCTACTTTGGTTTTCACAGGTAACTACAGACTATTCTTCTCTTGAGTTCTTTCTCAATATATTCTATTCTTTAGACATATTGCAGAGAGGTTAAATTCTCTAATGAACTATTCAGCTGTGTGAGAGCACAGCTGTTAATGCAGAAATTTTCAGTAATTAATCAGGACTATTTCTGTTATGTAAAAGTGACTGTAAGGTGCATCCAGCTCCATGAATCAAAGTGATCTGTACAAACGTGATCTTCATCATCTGAAACTATGGACAAAAACACAGATATATCTTCCACTCACCTTGTACACAAGAGAACTTTCACCTTCAAATGCAATCTCTGAATTGGGTTTTTAAATATTTCTTTTCCTCAGAAAATTAGATGGTACGGGTCTGAAACAATCTAGCCCTCAATGTAAGTTAGTTATTCCTACCTGCCTTAGAAAAAGTATTTCTCTTTTCTTCTCTTTTTTTTTACCCTCTTTCTATTTTTTTTTCAACATATACCATTATCTACCACACCAGGGAGTAAAATAAGTTAAGTAAAAAGAAATCATGGTTAAAATCACAACTCAAGAATTAGCTTTCGCTTTGGGGGGGAAATTATTGAGCACAAAGCAAAATACATTTTAGTGAAGGAAATAATGAGAGACTTACTTATGAAAAATACAATCATTTTAGAAAACCTTGTATACACTGAGTAATAATCAGTTCTCCATAATATTAAAGAAGGAGCACTCTAAATTTTTTTGACATCCGTAATCATGGAGCCTGGGGAGCTGTACAGAACATTTGCATTAAATTACTCCTCATTTTCCCAGCCCTATCTGCCCCTTCCTCAGGTTTCGCTGCCAGTATTTGTGAATTTGGCAGAAGCCTAAAGATTTCATAGCTAATATTGTTGTCTCCTGCCAGGAATATCAGAGTAAGGTGCATTAGATGCTGCATGGCAATTAAGGGCTGCGGGGAGTCACGCTGGTTTTCATATGTGGCACCCAGGTGCCGTCGCTTGTGTCACATTACTCGAGTGGTGCTGCAGAAGATGCTCCCACGCACCACTTCTGATATCCTGGGTGTTTCTTGGAGAGCTCAGGTGAACTCTGCTGGGGAGGAGGCCAGTCTGCATTTCCAGAGTGCAGTGGCAGAGGGATGGAGCAGCCTCTGTGAGCTGTGTGTGCCTGCACAGTGCTGCTTTTCACTTGATGTCAGCTCTGCCTGACATTTCCTTACATTCCCTTCCCCAGTGCCATTGTCTGCGCTCCCACCTCAGCCCTGTTCAGTGGGTTTGTCCACACCTGGTCATTCTTGGCCGATTCTGCTTGCATTTAATGCTTTTTCCTACAACAAAATTCTCTGTACCAGCAGAGCAGCTCTCTCCTGGGGCAGATCCAGCCCTGTAGGAGTGCACTGTATGTGTGCCCATGAAAACCAGGCTTTTCTGCATCTTTTTAACCCATGTAATCACATTAAATCAAAACCAACGTAGCCAGTGATGAAAACCTTAATACTTTTGGGGAATAAGCTCTAGCTGGAGAAATGTGTTAACACGAGGGCAGGTAATGATAGGACAAGGGGAGGAGCCTTAAGCTGAAGGAGGGCAGATGTGGATTAGATTTCAGGAGGAAATTCTCCCCTGGGAGGGTGGGCAGGCCCTGGCACAGGTGCCCAGAGATGCTGTGGCTGCCCCTGGATCCCTGGCAGTGCCCAAGGCCAGGCTGGACAGGGCTTGGAGCACCCTGGAACAGTGGGAGGTGTCCCTGCCCATGGCAGGGGGTGGCACTGGAAGAGCTTTAACCCAAACAGTTCTATGATTCCATGAAGGTTTATTAGCATCATTCATTGACAGCTGATTATAAGAGAATCCCAGTGTCTTTAGGGAAATGATGTACCTGCTTTTGAAAATCAGAAATAAACGTGCCCAGGAACCGTGTAACAAACACAGGGGTGCACGTGTAGAAAGTCCCCCTGTGGCTTTTAACCACAATCTGTTCTGCTGGCCAGGATGCAGCAAGCTGAGCAATCTTCCCCCTGCTTGCTGAATTAACAGAGGTGTAATGCATGCTCCTTCCCTGGGCTATAATTATAGATGACACCCTTAGGAAAAAGACAAGTCTAGAGCATCTGGGTTGGGACCTCTGAGATGGAGTGAAACAAAATTTCAATTAAGTGCAGTGGATTAGCACTGGCTGGGAAGTGGAATTGATATTCTGAAGGAAAGGGAAACACTTCAAGGAAACATTTGAATATTTCCCCAGTAAAAATTACTATAGACCTCAAATGCCAAAACAAACAAACAACCCACTGGAATTGTCTAAATGCCGTATTTTCTGATTACTGAACCATTGTGTTTTGATATTAAATATTAAATTCTTTGGCACTATGTAACTTAATATTATGCAGACCAGAACATTAATTCTTTTGGCATCACTGAAATCAAGTTCAAACAGAAATAGATGCCCTTGAACTGTTTTATTCTTGGTAAAACTGCCTTTTCTAATAAAAAGCTCCTGTGTTGAAAACTAACTGATCAGCTCTGTGTTTCAGCAAAAATTATCCCATTTGTGTATCTCTGGCTCTGTCCCAAACAGTTTCTGCTACCAGAACTCAATTTCTATTTTCTGATCTACAAAGAGGGTAAAAGTTTTTGGCATGTATACCTTCATGCATGCTGTGTAAAAAAGAAATAATAATAAATATCCATGAAGGACTCTTCCCATTATTACTTCCTCTGTTGATATGACTTAGTGTGGTACAGATTAAAATTAAGATTATTCTTGTTAAAATACACAATGCCATTCAGTCATCATCGGGACCCCTTCTGAGTTATTGTGGGCCACCTCCTGAAGCCCCACACCAAGGAAAGCCTCTCTGGACTGAGGTAAGTAAATCTCATTTCCAGGCTGTGGAAAGGTGTTCATATTTTAGCAGTTGTTGGGAGTTTCAGTGCTCTGCTCCATATTTAGGGTTTCCATCCCATGAGAATTCTGCCCTAATACTTTTACATTCCTTGCTGAAGCGAAGTCCCTAAGTAGGTTATTTCAATGAGATAGATCATCCCCTTGTCCTTGGTGCACAGAGCCAGTCATTGAGTTTGAAGGAGGAATTGTTGAGGGAAAATATTTGGCATTTGCTACGTAGTAGTTTAGGCCTGGGTGAACACTCTGTTTCTTTTTGACTTTAAAATCTATGTCAATTCAAGAACTGTAGAATTCCAAGAAGATTTATAATTGTTTCCTTGGAAATAGTCCCAGGGATAGTATCACTGTAATGCTGCAAGGGAGCCAAAGCAGTCTCAAAGCCACAAGCTTCATCTGTCATGTAGACTTCAGTCTACTGAAGAGCCCCCTGCACAGAGATTGCAGGGGAGGGAAATTAAAAACGCAGTCTGAAACACTCCAGTGATTTACCACAGAGTTTGCAAAGCAACAGGACTTCCAAGTCTACCTCCTCTTGCTGTACCTTTCTCATTTATCACAGCCCTTCAAGGAGCTCCTCTTTAGGAGAACCCAATTCCCTCCTTGCTATTATGTCTTCTTCTTGTGATCATGAATCCAAAGTACAGAAGCGCTGTTGGATGGGATTCTCTTCTGAAAGGCTGGGGGAGCTGCCTCAGGAGTAAAGTTACCAGCCTGATACATTTTTTCATCCACATTTCCTGGCTTCTTTCACTAAAGACTCAATGGGATCACTGCTGTGGGACCGAGATCTCAGCTGGCAGAGGCAGCTCTTCCCTGTGACACGTGGCCTTTGTTTGCCACACAGGTAGACTTTGTGCTGAAATGGGCTCTGAAAGCAAAGTGGGAAAGGGAAATCCCCTGCTCTGTGCCAGTGGGCAACAGGAGAAATCGTGGACTGGTGAGCAAGGCTGGCTAAAGTGTCCTGGAACAGGCACAGGAGTGTAAAAAGGATGGGCTATTTGGTGGTTGCTATTTGCTGTGTGTGCTCACTCCGTGTCAGCTCAGCAGGCTGGCGTCTCTGGGAGCGGGAAAGTGTGCTCTGAGTGGAAAAGAAATCTTTGGGCAGCAGGACATCTTCCTAATGGGAGTGCTGTGTCCGTCCAGGAGATGTTCTTAAAGCAGCAAGGAAAGGAGTAAGAAAGTTACAATCACATTATATTGGTACAGAGCATTTTGATAAAATAGTCTTGAAAGGACCAAGTAAAAGCTGTGTTAGTTGAGAAGAAAATGTTTAGAGCTGAATTATTTTTTACCCTTTTTTTTTTTTTTTTAAAGAAGTCTTCTAAATGAAAAAGTCCTGTAAATTTGTTCTTTATAGATGTGAAAAATACTGCCTGTGGAGCTGCTGGTGGTTCATTATTCAACTGAGTGCAGTACCTTGTTTTAAAGACTGTTCTTGCAAATGATTGTTCTCCATTTCTGTCAGCCTGTCCTCACACTGTGGGACCCTCACTGAGCCAAGTCATTTAAAAGTCAGAAACTCAGTAAGCACGTTGGGGTATTTTTTCAACACTGATTGTGGCAGCAAACATATATAACACGTGTGGCATCTTTGCTTTATTCCTTAATTGCTCTGGATTCTTTTTGGATTGATTACTACCATGGAAATAGAGATTTTTCTCTCAAATCCCATTTTTAAGGTGATGACTACAAACTGAGAGGACTGGGACAGCAGAGAGGTTAGGGAACTTTGAAAAAGGGAATTGCTGGATGCAAATATTCTGGCAAGGGGAGGAATTCTTAGTGTTCTTATCTGTGACCTGATCCAAGGAGAGACTTCCAGTAGACATTGGATCAAATCAGATCTGGTTTGTGTGACTTTGGAATAAGAAACCTGAAGAAGAAGATAATTTCAAGGACTAACACGGCCTGGATCACAAATGTGTGTCTCCACTGTGCAAATACATCCTAGATATAAAAAGATCAATTGGATGATCTAGTTCTCATGCTTTGCATCCTCCCTGGCTCCTGTAAAATTGCACTAAAAATATTAAAACCTGTTCCATGATGAAAAAGGTGTTTTGAAGACTCTGCTGTTGATTTAGGGAGTAGGTAACTAAAACAGAACTGCAAAGAGGGAAAGGAAGGACACAAACCAATGTCAGTCAATGAAGTTTTCAAAGTCTTACAGAAAGAACAAGATATAATTTTTTTTTTACTCTGGGCTCTGACTTGGTGAGGTGAAACCTAAGATAGCAGGAAACTTTTTTAATAGAAAAGGAATATTCATATCAATATTATAAAATATATATGTGATAATCTTTTCATCACATCATCTATGACTTATATTAAGATACTCTGCCTTTTTTCTGCTTTTTGTGGGATCTTACAATATTTTATCCTTTCTATGCATTTATTCTTCTCTGTTTCTATGCAGGAGATACCATAAATTCTCCCTTTGATTGTGCATTGATGTAAAATTCAACAGCCCCATGTTATGTATGTGTTGCTGTCCCTGGCAAACACTGGCAGATGTTTGGATGCTTATCACTCTCACTTCATGATCTGAGAAATGTGATCTCTTTTTATTATGAGGAAATATGTTGTTGCTTATCTGATCCCAACCTTGTTATGATTTCTGGGCAGATTTTGATTGATTTCCATAAGTTGTGGAATGTTTCTTGTGATCTTTCAGTTCAAAAGCAGCTTGTGGCAGTGTAGAAAAAGGAGGATCATAGGGACCTTGGCAGCTTTCTCCCTGGATTTCCTCAGAGTCTCTCTCCCTTCCCAGAGTCAAGTCACAGCCTCCTTTGCTGCTCCTGCCATCCAGAAGTGCTTTCCTACAGCTCTCTGCCTCATTGATTCTCCATCTGTTTAATTCTGAGCATCTTTCTGGTGACCTGTGTTGGCATCTGGTGTAAATATGCTGCTATTCAAAGTGTTTTTACTCTGTCACTTACCATTTCAGGGGATGATTTATTATAGCAGGGGCTGTGTGCTGCAGAAAGGGAGGAAATCCAGGCACGGCCTTGAGGATTTTGTAGGTCCTGCTTGACTGGCATTGGGAAACACGAGGCAATGTGGTGCCGATGGCCGTGACTGAGAAATCTGTCTCCCCAAATCATGGGGTAAATGAAGGAGCTGGGGATCAGACAGGCAGAGAAGGCAGCTGTGTTAGACACATTTCCTGAAAGTTGTGAGGGACCCGAGCCAAACCTCATGGATGTCAGTCAGGAGCCTGCCAGCCACTCTGAAAGACATTTGGAAACAAATGCTGGAGGTTTGACTCGCTTATCTGAGTTCGAGGACAGCGCCTTCATTGCAATCCACTTCTCCTCTCCTTTGGCAGTTAGAAAAACAACATAATTCATGTAGATGGAGCACCACATTACTATCTAATAGCAATTTGTATTCTAAGGCTGTAGAGATTTTTCTCTTATTTCAACTCTAGATTAACAGGGGAAGGAATTACAAAAGAATTGCTGCTGGAAAAGGAATTTGAATACAGACCAGGTGGCTAATTTGCTCCCATTAGTTAGTATGTTTAACAAGGGAGGGTGCAGTCTGCATTAAAGCCTCTGGAAGAACATCTCTATTGCTATTTAGCATTGCTGCAGAGATTTGAATTTTTGCCTGCTTTCCTTTGTGCTGGAGCATTTTTCCCCCCAAAACACTGGGCAAAGAAAATAGCATATGGATGAGAAGTGGCACGTCTGAACAGCTACGTGTGTCTGTTACATGAATTGGTACAGAAGAGGAGGATGTATCATCATGCTTTGATAACAAGCAAATCAGGAGCAATTACTTTCTTCTTTCAGAGAAAAGAGGATCACTTACAGTACTTCAAAATAAGACTTTTTTTCCCCTCTGGAGAATAATAATCATTCTCTGTGTAAGCTGAGACACCATCATCTCTTTCAGTCTCGCTGAGTGTGAGCCATGCGTGGTGCCTGAATGCAGCTCTGCACTTAGGGAATAGATTGGATAGGCTGTGGTGATGTCACTTCCCAAATATCGCTGACTCCTGATCCACTTGGATCAGATTTTGATCTTTGTAACACATGCTCTATTCTGAAGGAGAAAATGAGTAGAACAGATTGTTTTCCATAAGGTTTTGGCAACTAGAAAACGTTTGTGAAGTGATAACGTAGTGATTGCTCATGCCTGAGTACGTAGAATGAAATTCTATAAGGAAAACACTTTATTTCCTAGCAGAAGCTCATGGCAGATAGATGTGGCTTACACACCACAAATCACAGGTGGGGAGAGAAACTATGTTGCTACTGGACAATAAACACCATGTTCAAATAATGTAGATTGATATTAAGAACCAAAGACAAGTGCAAATATCAATCTGTTAAAACTAACCTCTTTCCCACACCTGGCTTTTTTATTTGCTTTTAGTTGCTATTTTCCAATGGGATTAAAAAGTTCAACAGTTTCATGGTGAGGCTCATTTCTTTAATACTTAAAGAGGCCACATGGAAAAAGCCCGTTCCTCTGATTATAAACATTGGTACATAATTAATGAAATGAAACCAATTTATTTGTTGGCCAGTGATGCAACAGGAAAAGCTGAGGCCTGTTTTTTTAATTGCATCTTTGTGTGTATTTCCTTTTAGTTTTAGCTTTGTTGTGTTGTAGCAGGCAGGAAATATGCTGGAATGGCTTTTGAGGCTGGAGTTAATGGTGCCTCTCTCCACGAGTTTTCCCAGCCAGCTGCAATATCCAGGCTGTCCTGGCTGCTCCGGTGCTTGCCCTGCTCGCTGCCCCTGCAGGGCTGTGCCTGCAGCACTGCCCTGGCTCCAGGCACAGGAGGTGCAGCTCCCCTCTGACACTGCAGTTTGGAAGCACAAACATGGCAATTTCTACAATTCCTTCAAGCCTCCATTCACCCAATCAGCCTCTTTTCCACCTTTTAAGTTGCTCCTGAGCTGTTGAAAAGCTGTTTAAGTTTGCCACCTTGCTCGGTACATTTGCCCTCTCTCTGCTGCTATTATGGCAGAGCCATAGAGGGATAGCATTACACTGGCTCCCACTGTGCCCCTCAGAATTACAGGAATCAACAAAGCAGCTCCCTGTGCTAGGAGCAAGCAGACGATGGGAAAAATACTCATAATACCTGTCTTTTGGTGTCAGTTGTTGTCTGCAAGGCACAATAGAACATCTGGAAGAGAGAGCCCTCCTATTCAGGGAGCTGAAATTGCATTAGCAGCTCTGGCATAAAGGACAGGATTAGAATGACAGACCTCCCCACTGAAATATTTGCTTTTGAATAAACTTGTCAAATGCAACAAGGGGTGTCATGGCAGGACTTTCTTGCTTCTGCTGTGAGAAGAGCTTCTGTTTCTGTGATGACAAGAGAGCTGTGTTTAATTGAGCTGCATTTTGCCGCTGTCTGCTGTAGGCAGATACAATGAAAGGGGACAAAGGGCAAGTTCAATTCATTGCTATCAAGCTCCCTTTCTTCTAGAAGCAGGTAACAGCAAAACAATTGCTGCAGGCTTAAAGCAGGTGTGTTGTGGCAAGAATGGGGGAAGCGAGGAACTGCTTCAGTAGCTCTGCGTTAATTTATGCTCAAGAGATTCACCATTCTTTATGGCACTACAGGGGACCCAAATATAATGGGGAATACAAACTAAGGGAGATAATGGAGAAGGAAAGCATCTTTCAATACCTTTAGGGTTCATGAGTTATTCCTGTTTGCCAGAATCCACTTTGGTGAGCATTCACTCAGCATAATGAAAGTGTAGCTTACTGTGTAGCTTTGTGGAAAGTAGGTCAGGTAAATTTGAGATGGTGTTATAGCTTTTTTCATCTTTAAACTATAGATCAAATAGTTCTAATAAAAAATTCTAAAAGGGTAGATTTCTCAAAAGTTACATGCCATTCAGGACATTAAAACTAGATGAAGACCACAGGTCTGGCTTGTAACTCTTTAGGAAGTTATGTAGGCAGTTTATTTTGTATTTCAAAGCATGGTCCTCACTTAGAAATGCTTGTCTTTGCTCTTGAGATTTCTGTTTCTCCCACAGTATTTATTCCTCTCTTTGTTTTAGATTACTCTGTAAGAAAGAACAATACCAGTTTCACACCTTGATTGGGTGTTGGAAAAGCATCTCCACAGCTGGGCAGTGGCTTTGTCTGCCTCACTCAGGGAGTTTGGGCGCTAGAATCAAACCTGTTGCATTTGTGCAGCTTTCTTTGTGGGCTGAGGTTTCATCCAGCCTGTCCTGGGATACCTCACTCTTGTGTCCTGTTGTTTGTGCCACAAGTGTGGCTATAGTGTGTCTATAGAACACTGTGCTGAACAAACTCAGGGGTTATTTGTCACTATAATAATGACAAACATTGACAAAATTAACTAGAAACTCATGTTTCAATGACCCAGTGATGTGAAGCCCTCAGGAAAGAAAAGTGTCCTTTCTGACTTCTTCTAGAGAATTTTGCCTTTTCTCCTCCATTTAGAAATCAGAAATGGGAGTGTATTTTAGATTGTGTCATCTCTAGCGAATACACCTCATTTTTGAAAGATTGAACAAGAACTCTTTGGTGCCAGTTTAAAAATGATTTGGGTGAGGCCTGATGGCCTCAAGGTGCCTCATCCACAGAGCTCGTTTGGCTGCAGGGCAGGAACACATCCAGAGGGGCAGCTCGGGTGGAGCTCCTGTCACACACAACGAGAGGCAGAATTCCTGCCTTCCAGGACATTATACACAGCTGAAGTATAATGCTCAGCTAACGTGAATGAATTCATATAACTTGGCTCTTAAACAAAAAATGAAGCACACTGATTTGGGAGTCTTAACTGCTCATTTTCTTCAAAAGTGGTAAAATAAAGTGATTCGACACTTTCAGGATGTTTTCTTTTCCTGTACACTTTAAATTTACAAAATGTTTTGTTGGTTTTTATGGTTTCAGGGTTACTTCCATGAAGCAGTTTATATTGCTCAGGGGAGGGGAAAAATCACTTTTCAGTTCTTTCTTAGAGTATTGTTTAAAGTTCTACCCAACAGATGACATCAAATATGATTAATATTAACAGAACAGAATAGTTTTGTTTAATTTATTCTTTGTGAAGTCTTATTCTTCTTCATGTTGGATCCCAGGGGAAAAAACAGTTTAATATGATTTCTTTTCCCCATTTACTGTTTGCTAGTCTCAGATGGTCTTCTGGTCTCCCACTGCAGTGCTTTAATAGTGACCTGCCTCAAAGATATGGACTTTGTTTGTTCCCTCAGCTCTTCACAAACAGAAAGGTGCATATCAACTATTCAGTAGAAATTTTCTCCCTGACAAAACTTTCCCCTGATATCTTAACACAGCCCTACTCATATACTGACTTTTTGCATCCTTTCAGCTTAGAAGTCAGTGTCTATGAATGAGTTAACCAAGCTAATAATTTCTATCTCTTAATGTGATTAGTGTGCTTCAACAAGAGTTAATATTGTTGTGGAGGTGAAGGTTATAAAATGTCCTGTCTGGTTTGGCAGCTGCAGTGCAATTTCCAGGGGAATCTGGAATTAAATATGATTGTGTGTGCAAGGGTAAGCAAGATTCTCTGAAAGTCCTACCTGTAAGCACACAGGGCACCTGCACCTCTGGCTGGCACCTGGACACTCCTGGGAGTGAGGTGGGTGCTCCTGTCTCTGTCACAGCAGTGGAGGGAGTTCAGGGACATGAGCCCCTTTCAGCTGTCCCACGATCCTGGCAGCCTCTGGGATGGGGATGAGGAAGCAGAAATGAAAGGCAAAAAAAGAGAGAACCCAAATCTAGGACAGAGGGGTAATGACAAAAATGAAATTGCTAAGTGAAAAGGCTTTTTATTTATTTATTAAATAAAAATAAATGGGATGGGATTCTGGCTCTGTCACACATGAGACTTTCCTTTGGGGTTAGGATGGATTTTGCCCTTGTTGGTTGATGGAATTCTCCATCCTCTAAGCTGACTACAGCAAGCTATGAGAAAAGAGCAATTATTTCTTCTTTCTTACCTGCTTTTAACAGTTTTTGGTAAGCATGGAAACAATATGAACTATGCTATTGGAACAAATTTTGTGCCAAGAAACACTGGTGCCCTTACACAGGATAGAAAAGCACAGTCTGAGAAGTCTGTGATTTGTTGGGGGCTGAATGCAGAACCACAGAACTCTTTCTGTAATAACTCCTGTGAGCTTTCAGAGCAAACAGGACAATTTTTCCATGTCCTCCCCCTCATTTCTCCTTCAGGTGCTCTCTGTTGTGGTTCTTCCCCCTTAGGCTAATTGATTTTCACTGAGTTTTGCCTCCAGTTTTTATCAGTTGATTAGAAAAAAACCCAGAACCAACCTGTAAGTGCCTTCTTATCTTGCTACATGAGAATAAATTATAGCAGCAAACTCTTCCTTTTCAGGAACTTTTCTACCAGTAGATACCTATTACCCCATCTGTAGTGTCTACTTTTCTGAATTTCACTGGATTTTTAAAAAATAAAAAATAAAAAATGAGTGGTTTCCCAGATATCTGATCAAACAATTTCCCATTCTCCATCTGCTCCATATAATATTTGCTCCTTTTACTACTTGGTATTTCTGTGGCCAAAGGGTGCAATAAGGGATTGTAATTTAATTGCTGGCAGAAGTTAAGATGATCTTCTCATTTGCACTATGGCTTTGCTTTTCAAAATTTCCTTTGTCTCTTATAATGCAGATCTCTACTTTGAATTAGAATTGTTAAATTATCTCCTGTGTGGATTTGAAAGCCACTGTCACTGCATAAACATCTTTCAAGGGCTTTATTCTTCAATCTTGTGTATTAAACTTGATCTTTTGTTAGTTACTAATGAAGCCTTTGCTGTTGTCAAGGCACTAATGAGTGCAAAAGGGAAAAGACAACATTGTAGGATATGTGAACTTAGAGAATGAGTTTTAATTGATGGGTTGTAGTTCACCATTTGGAAAATGTGAGCCTTCTGGAAGCCATGGGTGGTGTGCTTTGTTCGCTGCTGCTTCTCCAGTAATAAAGAATTTTCTGTCAGTTCTGGAAGTCACAGAACGGAAAGTTTGTTCTAATTTTCCATGGTGCTGAAAAGGATGTAATACCTGGATATTTGCCCTAAATATATACCTATAAATTCACCTCAATAGCCTAATTAAACAAGAAAATAATTTGGAGTCTCAGCCTTTTAACTCTTACATTTTGTAGACATTTCTTCCTTCTGTCCTCTAGAGAAAGTGTCTCTTTCTTCAAGTTGGATAAATTTGCTGAAGCAAAGCCCAGAGCCTCCCTGCTTTGTGTGTTAATTGCATTATTTTCATTTACAGATGGGAGAACACGGGGAGGTTAAGTGGTTTGCCTGTGGTGTGGCCCGAGTTTGTCTCTTGGCATGGATTAGAACTGAGGAAGGGAAATCCTTATCACAGTGACTGGGAGCATTGGCAATAACCAACGGGTCTAGGAGTGAAACCTGGAGCCTGCTTATCCCTTCTGCACTCAAATGGCACCACAAACGAGTGCAATACAGGTGAAAACAGATACATTAAAATGAGGCTCCAAATGACCCAATTTGCTGTGCCTTCTGGTTTGGTTTTGGCTAAGTTCCTAATCCAGTTTCCCACAAGAGAAACTCCTACTGTGAATAGCTGCTTCTTAATAATAGAATATTACTTTACTGATTAATATTTGTCGGACACTTAGTCTAATTAGGGTTTCTCACAGCTACTTTAATTACGATAATATGAGGTTTAACTGGAGCAAAATATTCCAGATGAGTTTAGCGATGCTTTGCAACTTAATTCCGTACACAGGAGCGTGGCAGCTGACTATGGGGAGAGAGGGGCACACGCTCCTTCCTGAGCCCAGGACACGTGTTTTGGAACGATAAGATGTGTCAGTATTTTTGTTCCTGAATCAAAAGATGTAATACTGGGGATTTACAGAATCTGGGAGCTGTGAAACCTCAGCCTGGGGAGTAGCTGCAGCGAACACGATTAACGGGATAACGGGCAGCTCTGCACAGTGCAATTGAGGATGTCAGTGTTTACTCACTAATTGAAATCGGAGAGGCAGAATTAAAAGCCTGTGATTAGTAAGGCATGCCAATACCTTTGAGGGCTCGCTCCTATCTTTTCAAACATGCAGAGGAACACGGGATTGTTTTTCTCGGTGAGAAATTATCTTGTTTCTTCTACGTCATTTGCGTTGAAAAACGAATATGGAGATAAGACTTTGGAAGAAGTCAGTCAATGAGTTTTTCTTCTCAGGATATCCCATTTTAAACTGGAGGGGTAGTCCACATCCATATTTGTTGAATATCTTGGTGGGAAGTACGAAATATTTGGATGGGATTTTTGTAGTAAATATCAACACTTTGGCAGAGCATTGATGAAAGATACCAGGTATGAAAAAGGTGGAGGATTCACTAAAAAGGTGACCTGGCACCTGCAGTTCTCAGCTCTCCATTTGTACATCTCCAGCACCATTTGCAAATCTCACTCCTCAATTTCCTCTCCTTTTATAGAAAAATGCTTAAAAGTGAAGTATGTTCTTTATTATTGAGAACAATAAGTTATCAGTTAAAACTCAAAACCCAACAGATTGTTGTGCATCAGGACAACATTAAATCAGGAACGATGTCCTTGAAGTCCAACCTGAATTTTGACATACTCAGTATTTACCATAAACTTGCACTAGATGCACTTAAACTGCATATTCAAATAGAGGACTTGAATGCTTGATTGATAAAATGCCTGATAAGACAAATGTTGTGGGAATAAATCCTTCTCATTTTTTGGGGGACTCAGACTTCATTAAAACTTTGTTCTCCTGCTTTGAAATTGTTTATATCAGTTTAAGGAAGTAGCAATTTGTGTAGCTTCAGAACTGCTCCTGCTTCATAAGATGTAGGAAGGCATGAGAATTTGATTATGGAAAAGGGATCTTTACAATATTTAAAAAAGAAAAATTAGGTTTCTGGTTTTGCATAATGCTGGTTTATTTTGAAGTGTCATGCTTTATGCTTTCACCCTTGCAAACTGATCCTTATTTAGGAAATGAAAGATTGTGCAAAACAATATTCTTGTATAATTTAAACTGCCTGATAATGTGCTATAGCCTCCTAGAATTCAGGCTCAAACATTAGGCATTGATTTAAAAAAGGCATTTAAATAATTTAAAATTGTTCAGTGCTGAGCATGATCAGCACCCCAATCATTTTCAAATAAAAGTACCTATAAAAATTGAAGCAGATGAATAATTTTAAATTGCTTTATACTGTGCAAGCACAGAACCCCAATCACTTTCAGGCTGAAGCACATACCAAAAAAAAAAAGATTGAAGTGCTCCAGTAAATTTAAATTGCCATATGCAAGGAAAAGGGCCTTTAGATTACTGGATACTTGAATTTTTTCTTTAAATTTTCTTATTTTTATGTACAAACCAAATAGTTTTACTTTGTCAAAATGAGCCAAACAATCTGAATTTATAAACTTGGAAAATATTTCATTAACCTCTGTACCATTTAGTGATGATGGGACATTCCACAATCAAATGTCACATATCCTGCTGTAGGAATTCTGAGTACTATTATTATTAAAGCAGGATCCAGGGCAGAGATTTACATTTTTCACAACTTCTCATGTGTTTTGTGTTTATTTGTGTCTGCTGCCTGTTGAATGTCATGAGGAACAGCTGATTTGTTTGGCCAATACAGATAATTAAAGAACAATTAAATGTACTGGAATTGCCATCCTCGAGGTTTAGTGGGGAGGCTCCAGTGGCTTCCTGACCACTGTAGGAGCTGGATCTGATTTAAATGATGGACTCCAAAAACAAATTATGATTTATTGTAGAGGTTCCATGGTGGAGTTTGTGGGATGTATCATCTGTTCTTGTGCTTCAGGACTGGCAGCTGCTCCTCCACCTAAGGAAAACATTGTTCTCATGGGCACAGATCATTTTTCTATGATTATTGTGTCTACAATAAACAAAAAATTCCCCTTGACATTTTTAGCAATTAACATCCAACGTTTTCCAGAAGCACCATTCCTTGATAGTTGAAAAAAAAGTTTTTCAGTAAAGAAATGAGAAATAAGTATTTAACAGGGTGTTTCTGAGGCTTTCTCCAATCCTCCTGAGATCTCATTCTCAGTGTGTCAGGGTTTTCTTTGACTACCTAATACATGTGAGGTCAATAGTTGAATCTTTTGCATAAAAGATTTCATTCAGCTTTTAAATTGCAAGCAATTATAAGAGAGAGGGTTATGGACCAGGGTCTTGGTTTCACGTTATTTATGTTCTAATTAACTTACCAGACTGATTTCCTCCCCCTCAGCTTTGGCTACTAAGTGTTGATCTTTAATAGTTGTCTGTTCCTAGCATTAATGGGTTTTATTTCTTTGGAAAGGTCATTCTTGATGTAATGTCACTGTTAACACAAGGGAGCCTATAAGTTTTAGACATTTTGCTTGATTGTGATGAGCTCAAAAATATTGAACTGCTTGCTGTCTTTTCCCTGGGGGTTGCTTACACTCAGAAGGGTTTAGTACAAGTTCTTTTTAATTTTCGGCTGTGTTTTTGCAATTCATTAAAAGTACTTCTCAATAAGCAGCTGACATAGCTAAAAAGACCTTTTTTTTTTAAATACTTTTATATTTACTTCTGGATGACTCCATGAGCTTAAGAATTACTACTTGTTGTAGGTAAATACATAAGGTCTGGACTTAAAAACTTTGGTCAAAATGAATTAAATCCAGGTTTGGTTACTCCTCTACTACTACTGAGGTACAGTTACTGCTCTGTAGGAAAAGAAAGTGAAATCACTTAAAAACCAGCACTGAAGAAGATTTCTAAGCTCAGCTCACAGGATTTTTGTGAAAATGAGGAATGGATGAGAAGACAGAGAATGTGTTGACCCATGAAAAAAGATTAAGGTGATTTACAGCCCTGTCCTTACTAAGAGTTCACTTCTGAGCTTGGTTTTTACACAGAAACCCATAGGAAGCCAATCTTCACAACTATTTATTTTAATACTGTCATACTATTATTGCTCTGTAGTGTTTGCTGTAAAGAAAAAGTAACCATGTGATATGCAGATACCTTTGTGAAAGAGTTCTCTATAGCTTGTTTATAGAATAGATTGTTCTTTTCCTGTTGATGACTGACAAATAAAATCTCGTCAAAACTGGTAGAGAGGTTTGTGTTGGGCTTCTTGTAGAAATTTCTCAGTTTTTATTATGAGTCTTTGTATGTTAGACTTGTTTTTTCTCCAATAACCTTGCTGGAATCAAGGGATTTTACTTGAAAGAATTAATTTTTAAAAAATCTTCCATTTGTGAATGTTTAAGAGAGGGTCAGAAAACATTCAACAAATCTTTTTTGATGTTGAAAACCAGATTTTTTCACTTGTCCTTACACTTTTATGAGTTCTGAGAGTTGGTATCTGTTTTTGTAACGTTTGAAGGTGATAGAAGTGCGTTTGTGTTTAATCCTTAAATCCATGTTATACTTTCAAAGATTGTTTTCAGCAAGCTCATTTTCAGTTTTAGCTTAGCAGTGCAAAAGACAGATGTTCAGTGTTACATCGAGTTCAGTTTGTGCTGCAGTAATAATTGCTTTAGATTCTAACTTTGTAGAATATGAGGAAAATAATGGGTTGAAGGTTGGTTTTTCTTTTTGATAACTATCACGCTGCTGGGAAATTAAATGTGTATCGTGTTCCTGAGAGTTTCCAGCTGTCCTATCCAAAACTCACTATCTGCTGTAAGAAATATGATTTTAATTTTTTCTCTAACAGCTTTTGCCACATCAGTGTTTTCCTATGTGGAATAATGACTTGGCCCCATGCAACTCCATGTGAAGGGTTTTAAATAAGTTCAAACAATTTTAAATTTATTTCCTTTTTAGAAAAGCAGAGATCCATATTTTCATTCATCTAAATGCTTCATGAAGTCATTACTGCTGGAAAAGAGGATCAACCTGTTTATTTCATTAGGCAATAAATAACTAAAATGTTTGGTATGAGCAGATCTTCCAAAAGGTTATTGCTGTAAGGGAGTTTAGGTTTCAGCAATTCCACACCTTGCAGCACAACCAGCCCAGAACTCTGACTTTCAATGTTTCTTCTTTATGCCTCTTTCACTGGTACAGGAGTGCTACTGAATGGCTCATTTGCATTATTCTGTACCCTGTAAAATGAATTTATTATGCAGCTTCTCTAAATAGGCTAACCAGTTGTAATCTCATTCCGGTGGTGTATGGGTTTCAGCAAAACATGATTACTTCTTTCATAATGTCTAAAAATAAACAAAAAATAACCTTGGAGCCCAACCCGTCCTTTTGCTCGAGTCTGGTGTGTTAAATGGTGCTATTAATCATGATGGGTAGTTATTTACTTGTTAAATACTTGAGTAATTTAAAATATTACTTACTTTGTGCACAAGTAACAGGTTTTGGTCTATGTTATTAATCATTAAAACACTTAATGAAGCGGGATGAGAGCTGTTCCCTGGATTACAAAAATCTGAACAGTGTTCAGACACATCTGAAAGGGGAAGCTGATCCTGCACTCTGAGCCATGTGGGTACAAACCATTCTCAGCTGGGAGCTCTGCTGGATCCGTGGGCAGATCCTGAACCTCAGCTAGGAATCTGTAAGGAGAGGGCAGGCTGAGCTGGGGTTCTGGGCTGGAAGAGCTCTGCTGACTGTGGGCAGAGCTGGCTCCCTTCTAGTCAGAAAGGGCATCAGTCTAACAATGCATGAGGGCTTGTATCTCTGTTTATATTCCACTCAGATTAATCCTGCCTCTGTTTGCAGAAGCTGTTTAACATTGTTGTAGGTGAACCGTGGTCATGCCTCCACCGAAGTCAAACTCCTCAGCTCTCTGTGTGCTGGGTAATTTTAGAATGATTGTGAGCCACCAGCACGACAAGGCTTCAAAAGGAATTTTAGGAAGCATTAGGCAGCATATTTTGGGCTTAAGGAAATGTCCAGACCCTGGAGAACATTTATCTGGAATTCTTTATGTATTCTGTACAGGTGGAGCTTAAGCAGGCACAAAGAAATGTTATTGAGATGATCACAGGGATGTATCCAAATAGAAGAAGATGGAAAGAGTTTGGTTTGTCTAGCTCAATAAATTGAAGATTTAGAGGAGACAAAGGTTAATTTAGTTAAGAGACAAGACTTGTACAGGAATAAATGGCTATATATTGACCATGAACAAATTTATTCTGGAAGATATGAAATGACCATCAGAATAAGGGTCAGGGATTGTGAAATGTAGGAATTATTTATGATCAGGATCAAGTGATCTGGCCAGCACATCACTGTACCTGCCTGTGGCACCAGAGGTGGTTCCTGTGTGGGGCTTTCACAGAATCACAGGATTGCTGGGGCTGGAAGGGGCTTCTGGAGATTGTCCAAATCAACCCTCCTGTCAAGATGAGTTACCTGGTTCAGGTGACACAGGAATGTGTCCAGATGGGTTTGGAATGTCTCCAGGGCTTCTCTGGACTTCCCAAGTCAAGGGAAATCTAAGCTAGCTCACGTTTTGAAGCATGGAAAATATGTTAGGAAGAATTAATTAAAAAGCTTATTTTAGGGTGCGGTTTCACAGCTGCTGCCCCAAGTTGGGGTGCAGACTGTGGGGGTTTCACTGGCCCTGTTTTTCCAGCTACATCCTGTGGTCACTGGGATTCACAGAAGTTTTTCGTGACTGGGAGAGCAGGAAAGGGAACAGATGGGCCTGGGAGAGCAGGAAGAGTTACTGAGGAGAGAGGATTGTCCCAACTCTGCCTCGAAATGAGGATGCTGTCAAAGTGCTCCCGTACTTTGCAGGCACTGCCCATATTATCCTTCTTCACCCTGAACAGTCTGGGCTCCGTGGCCACTTCGATCTCTGCACAGACCCTGGGAGCAACAATAAATGAATAAATCATTTCTGAAGAAAATGACGGTGCCTCTTTCAGAGCTCCTCAATTTCAGGAGGCGAGTGGCTGTTTGAAACTCCCTGTTCTGACAC
Source organism: Prinia subflava (assembly GCF_021018805.1). Lineage (NCBI taxonomy): Eukaryota > Metazoa > Chordata > Aves > Passeriformes > Cisticolidae > Prinia > Prinia subflava. The sequence continues at coordinate 17,371,198 of NC_086259.1, forward strand.
CACCGCCGGCAAATCGCTCCTTGAATAACCTAATGAGATTCCCAGTGCCAAGCAAGATGCACACCTTTTACAGAATATGCAATAAAACTCTCATAATAAACATAGGTGCGTAAGGAAAGTGCTCGTAAAAGGGAAGTTCCTGTGGTAGATAGTCTCACAAAAGAGTTTGTCACATTTTGTTTCCAGTTAATGGATGCCTACCGCAGTCACACAGCTTCAGTGACAGGAGAACTGAATTCATTTAAGCCAATAAAGTCATTCTAATTTGCATTTTCATAGCCCACTCTTCAGCGCTGCGAGTGTGACTTTCCCTTTTAGGACAGAGCTGTGCAGTAAATGGATAGGTAGGCCCTTTAAAAGGGTATTTATCAACCTTGAAGAATCTTAGTGCCAAATCTTAATAGCATTTCTTACAAAAATGACTGGAATTCTCTATCAGATATGGAGGTAGAGCTGTAGAGATTGGGAACAGTTCTTTTTTTTAAACTTCTTTCCTGACAGAAAGAAGAGCAGTTAAAGCCTGAAACAGTGAAAACTTCCCCCCAAAATGAAAATATTGCATAAAACTGCCCCAAATCATACCATTCTAGAAATACAATAATTTAAAAGAACTGTGCATTTAGTTATTTTAGTCACATGCAGAGATAAATAATTCAACATACCTTTATGTAAAGTTGAAATACTTTTGTTAATTATGCCAATCAGAGGATAATTTATTCAGGCTTTTGAGTTGGTTATTTTTTTGTTCCGGTTGTTATTAAAAGCAGAAGACACAGAGAACTTCCTGTCCACTCTGTGTGTGTCATTTGATGAAATAATTGCCTTAGGACCTGCTGACACTCTAATTGGAGTCTGTGTACTGCAGAATCAGAACCTCACTAAGAGCAGTGCTCTCTTTATTTGAGTATCCCTCTGTTAATTTCATTTGAATAACTCCCTCATTTAAATCTAGAGTGAAGACTTCCAATTTCATCATCTCCCTATGACTGTGTGCTGTTTATCACTTGTTTCCTTCTCTGATGGCCTCCTCCCTATCCATTTTTGTGGCTCTGGTGTTGCAGCACCTGAACATGGAAAAGGTTTTAAGATTCAAAGATCTCAATCTGCATGATAAAAATATTTTGTCATGAGCAATTTAATTCAGTGTTGGCAGTTCTCATTATTCTGATTACTTTTTTCTCTCCATTCTCAGCTCTAAGGATCATCATATTTCTTATGAAAATCTGAAGTTTTCATATGCAAAAAGCAAATTTCTGTTTCTCATGTTTCCACAGAAAAGCTCAGAAGCATAAATTTTCGATACCCACTTCCAAGTAGATGAGTCAAATAAAAAAGAAACCCCAAAACCATACTTTAAAAGATAAAAAAACCCCCAACCCTACCAGAAACTTCAAACAAAACAACCAGAACTAAAAACTCATTTCGCAGGAAGTGACTCATAATTTTTGAACACTTGAAATTATTTCTCTTAGTAAAAACAAGCGTGAGTTCAATTTTAGCTCCTCCTTTTTGTGTTCTATGTTGATTTGTTTTTATTTCAGATTACTCTCCTGAACTCAAAGGCAAAATGTGGCCCTACAGAACATTTTCCTCTGAAATGAGATTTGTTTACTCTGTGCAGAGTTCCTGGCTGGGCAGATGGCTTTCACAGGTGTCTGCACCATTTACATTTCTAATTAAATAAAGCCTTACACAAGGATGGATTTCACACCATAAGAATGTGTGTGAAATGCAATTAATATTTTGCAGCTTGTGTTTCTGTGCTAGGCGATCTCCTAAAGGTAGGGCTAATGAAGATATGAGGGTGTACACAGCAAAAGGTGAGAAAACTCATTTGCAGAGCGAGCATGTGGCCAAACTGAAACTGTGCAAGTTGAAAAGAACATAAAGATTCTGAAATTCTTTACAAAGACCTTTCTGAGATGACTTTCAGTCACCAGAAGAGGAGGTAGAAGGAGCCTGTTTTTTTGAGGTGTTGTGACACCCAAAGGTACTTTAGCATCAGGGAGTTTGTTCATTTCCTCTGCAGCAGAGTATTAAATTGCTCTCCTTTTTTGCTCTCCAACCATATTCTGTGTAAGCAGCTTTCAGTGCAAATGTTGAGGTCAGTCGAGGTCAGCAGCATGTGAGTGCTGGTTTATTAACTAAAAAACAAAGGTGTTTCCTAGGCTGGGTATCTCACCAGGAGTGCAGCTCTAGCACAGGAGTTATCTGAACTACGACATTTCCTTACACCAGCTGCAATAAATTCTGAAAGAAAAATTGTCAGAATATGAAAACGGAGCCTTTGCTCTGTAGATTTCTGAAAAGCAGGAGGTTATGGAAAACTTGGATTTTGCTTGTTGGTGAACATGGGATCTGTAGGTCTGAGTAGTCATGACTCTGCTTTTCAGACTTTTAGCCTTTTAGATTTTCATGAGCAAATTTTTTGCTGCATAACTGTCATTTTTCTTCAAGAATTTGGCTTTTTTCTTGGTAGCATGTTGTTGTTTCAGTAGCAGGTGAAGGATTCTTTTGCCCAGCACCTGACTAGTTGTGTGAACAATATTTGTATATTCAGAGTTCTGCACATGACATTTAAATATTATTTACAGTGTATTTAGACAAAGTTTTTATTTTCAGCCCATAAACCCTTTTATTATATCTAAAATTATGAAATCTACATGGTGTTTAAATTCAGACTATATTCTGCTTTGAACAAGTCTCTTTGCCTTAAACATATATCTGCCTGGCTTATTTTGTTCAAGATATCTTTAAAGACTACTATCCCCACTGTGAAGAACCTTAACAGAAATTATTTTAATGAGATAGGCATTTAGTTCAACAGAAGTTTCTTCATGAGAAAAATAAATTAAAAAATGATCTTCCTTTTAAAAGACAATTAATTAAAAACTGTCTATATGACGACAGATTTACCATTTTGTCTGACACGTCGAGAAGAAGAAAGTGCCTGGAATTGCACAAGTGGAATAAAATGTTCCATTTCACAGCAAGGCCAAGCTTGAGTCTTGTAATTATTTCAAAGGGAGTAAAGGTCATTTTCTATTTGCTGCATCTCTATTATGTGAGGCATCTGTACCAGGCTTACAGAAGTTAACTCATGACCCATTTAGATTGCCCAGATTTCAAAGTCAACTTAGGCTGTCACAAATCTGATAAAGTAGACATATTCCCTTCTCTAAGTACTGCCATAGATGATGTCCAAAGAGGCTTTTTATTTATAGCTCTGTGAGACAAGAGTTCCAGCTGTAAGGCTGCAGTAGCTGGGAGATCAGAACATGATTTGCCTCTCACTAGCTGTGTTAATCCTTTAGGGGAAGAGCTGTTTGTAGATAAATTTCAGGATATATGGCTTGGGCTGTTTTTCTGGTGGGGACTCATTATATAACTTTGCTTGCATCTTGAGATGGGAAGAGGTTTCCTCCCGCTGTGACTGTGTTTTTATGCATATTCATCCAGGAACACTGAGTCAGAAAGGCAGGTACTTTAAACCTGCACCTGTGCACGCAGAAGATGCGTGCAGAAGATGCATGTGTGCCTTTCTTCCTGTGCATGTGCCCATTCAAATGCATATAAGGCAGGTTTTATAACAATCAGTAATCAGGCTTTATGCACAATTTTCGGGGCAGGCTCTGAATACCTCAGTTCACATACCCAGATGTCTCCTGCTGGAAGGCTGAAGGGGACACATCCAATTCTCAACCCCAAAATCTCCAATAAAATCAATATATCAATGTCATTTAGAGAATGAGGGATTGGGAGCTGTGGTTCTAAACCTTTTTAAGAAAGATAGGAATAGTGTGATGATACCAAAATTAAAACAGTCAAGTGTATTGCACTTTTTGTGGCATATTACTTTAAATCTTTCTCCAACGTGTGGAGCAGGTCAGGATGGAAGGCAAAGGTGTCCATCTGTTGCATTTGCCTTCCACCAGATTAATTGCCATGAAATATTCTGGCTGCTTCTCGCAGTCTGCTGGCACTTCTGGCCAAGCTTTTATAGCAGCTGTCAGTGACATGAAACAAATGATCCAGCAGTTGGTTCCCATAAGAGCACCTAATGCAGACCAGGTGGGGCCTTGCTGCCTTTGGATTTTGGAAATGGGATGACACAAGACTTTAAATGAGTGGGAAATGCAAGAATCACTGTGATTTAGAAATGGACTGTGAGCGGTGGGGAACAGTGCAGATGTTAAAATATTTCAGGACAGCTCTTTAGGATCAGGAAAAGCAGATTTGGATGATAAAGGAGTGGAGGTGGGACTGAGAGATGCTGCTGGTATGTTGGGAGCAGCGAGTGCTGTTGTCACTGAGCTGCTGAAGGACAAAAGAGCCCTCAGCATTCACTGGTGTGGTACTGGGGACAAACTGCCTTCGCTTTACCCCTGAAGAACTTTATTTCAGAGCTGTAATTGTGTGTTGAGGATGTCTTGAGTAAATAGACCCATTGTGCAGTGAATTTAGGAGAAATGTCACTCAGAACCCCTGTGTTTGTTTCCTGCTTGGTTGCCACACGTGCCCTCTCTGGCTGATTGTGCTCGGGCTCCTGACAAGCAGCAGATTGCCCATAACAATTTTGAGATCAGAGCGGTCAGTGCACCACGTCAAAGTCAGGTTTTGTAAAACACCTTTAGATGTTCTAAAGCAGAAAGTACTTTCTGAAAATGGGGTGGAAAACACGGTTTGGCTCTTCCTACTCTTAACCTTGCCTCCTTCTGCCTCTCTCTTTAACCTTTTAAATTTTTTAGTAATTTCTTTTTGCTTGCTGCTTCTTTCTTGATCGTTCTTACCTCCATGCTCTCATTTACCAGCTGCCAAGAAAAATAGCCCTTCAGGTTGTTTTCTCTGTTCAGGGATAAAATGCTTGAGAGCCTGAGATTAGAATTGTACCTATTCCCAAGCAATTTTATTTAGCTTTTAAGCTTCTTCCTTTGATGTTCTTGTGGTGACATGGAACTTGGGTGACCATGTACTAACAGTGACACAAACTGTATTCAACTGGAACCTTCAGATCCACCTCCACTGTGATGCACACGTTTCTTTTTCAGTCCTCTCTTGGTGCAAACAAGCTTTTGATTATAGGGAAAATGGACAAACTGTGGCTTAGAGAGAAAGAAAAGAAACAGTTTATACTTGCTAGCACAGAATTTCTTTTATAAATGAAACTTCTCTATGTGAGACTTTACCCTTGAATACAGAACTTCTGCAACTTGGTGATCAACTTTGAGTCAGATTTGCAGATCTTAATTTATCAGTTATTCAAATTGCCTGTGCTTAATTTCAGTATATATTTAGGTCCAGCTGTCATTAGCTAGGCCTAAATAAATGTGATTTTTAGGATTTTTATTCTTCGTTTTTATGGACCAGTAACATTCTTTATTGATATTCTGAATGAAATTCACCTTGAAAGCTACTACTTTAAAATTTCAATGCAAGCCCATATATATGAAGGGAAAAAGCCTTACATAAAAAATTGTTTAGCAAGGTTTGAAGGGGAATTGTGATGTGATGGATATTTTGTTTTATGAGTATGGACCCCAATGTTTTGTTTTATGAGCACTGAGCCTAAACCCACTATGGTTCCCAGAAGCCAACATGATGGATGAAGGAGTGGATGTTAAAAGTCTATTTCTGCTTTTTTTTCCCCTCAGGTTCTGCTGCTTGCATGTGCAGAAGATTTAGAATGTGTCCCTGGATTCCAGCAGAAGGTTTTTTATATAGAAAAGCCAGTTGAATTCACAGAGGACCAGCTGGTTCTGAACCGTATGTTGTTTTCATATATTACTATTGTGCAAAAATCAGAATTGTTTATGTATTCATTTCATTCCTGTCATTTATCAGAAAGCTCTTTTTGTTTTTTACCAAAGATTCTGGATATTGCCATGATTCAGTCTGAGTTCCCCTGCATTAATCCTATGTCTCAACAGACTTTCTTTCATATACAATGGCAAAATACAATGTATAATCATTTAGGGCTATATGAATATTATGAAAACCTAGAATCAACCACTTCTTCAAAATTAAATTTATTCTGATTTTTTTTAAAAATAATCTTACCCATGAGCTTGGAAATCAGGACTTGCCCATCAACATCTCTGTTAAATTATCTCTGCAACTCAGATTTAGAAGTTTCTATTTTGAAAGCATTCACAGCTGATACAAGTCCAAGTCTTTATATGAAATTCAGAGGCTGGAAGAAGTTTGGGATCATCAGCAAAGTCACACAGCTGGAATATTCAGTATATTTCCATTGAGCAGGTGTCACATTATAGAGCCCAATCTGGCACCGTCCACCCAAAGCATTAAACTGAAGGAGATTTAAGTTTTTCAGTTCTGGTGTTAGTTCATTCCAAAGCTTCAGGGTTTCAAATTGTTCATTCTGTTCTGGGACTTTGGGACTTCAGCACTGTCAAACAAAAGCGGTGCCTTATCCAGTGCTTGATGTCTTTAAGGGCTTAAAATGGATTTAAGTGCTGTCATTGTCATAACTTTCAAACATTCCTGCATTTTTACATGTGATATTTATTACTAATGGTTTATTTTTGTGCTTGGCTGCTGGTGCTGAACCAGGAACTCTTCTGGGTGTCCAGCATTGGACAGCAGAGCTTGGCTCCTCTGTGCAATATCTGCATCCTACAGTGGGATACATCCCATAGCGTGGTGAAACCAAGAAATGTAAACCAATATTACTCACCAAATGCACACATCTCCCATCTCGGTTCCCTCCAGATATCACTGCTACATACTGATGCATTTTCACTTTAGATGAAGGTGTAATCTGTGCACATTCACTCTAAAATAGCACTAACTCCTCAAAACGAAATGTCAGAATTAGTTGCCAAAGTCTATTGAAATATCTCTCTTAAACTTAAGTCATTCAGCCTTTGGAGATTCTAAAATAAATCTCTAGGATAACATTTTTAGTCTCAGCATTTTGATATGTTGCTTAGTCTGAGCTGCTTTTTCACAGGAACTTTAGATCACGAGTAGTAATACTAGTCAGAGATGTGAGATTGTTGTTCAGCTTAGAAAAGAGATTTCAAACTTCTTATTTCTTTGGGAAATTTTGCTTTCTCTGGAATTCTTATTTTGGAGTTGTCAAGCCCATTATTCCTGCATGCCTAAAAGTTGAAATTCTTAGACTATAATACCTTTAATAAGCATGCAGATTTGAAGACCTATTAAAAGAAGAAATACAGATAAACTAGAGTTAAATTTAATAAAACCAGCCTTTGTTGAATACTTTTTCTGCTCCAGAACTTTGGGGCTGCAGTGTGTGTGGCCAGATCTGCTGGTTTGGAGAGGATCACCCCAGGGATGGGTTGGTCCAGCCGGACTGACTGGGCTGCTCTGTGGTGACCCAGCCATTTGCGGTGGCGTAAAATGAGCACAATAATTAAAATGCCATCATTAGTGAGAGGAGGAGGGAAGAGCAGGAAGAGAGTCAGAAATGCCTGGGAACAATCTGTGGAATTAAATTATTTTAATAAGCAGACACTGAATGGGCCTAACGTGCGGTGTTGGACAGAGGCAGACTGTCGACGCGTGAGCCTGCTTAATTCAATCACCCACAAACAGGGTGTCCTTCATGCAGCACCATTAAACCACAGCACAGCTCCTTCGTTTTAGCTGTCAACAGAATTCATCATTTTAATTGTCTGTTTGAATACACTTTGCATGCTCTTGCATCTTTTTATGCCCATTACCAAGAGCAGTGTAATTTAGCAGTTGCATTGCAATGCGAGGCTGACCAGGGCTGTGTAAATTAATAGAGCAAATATGTAAACCAGGCCTATAGCAGGGATTGTTTTTGTAGTCCTTAACAAGCCAAGGAGCTCCTTAACTCTTTTCTGAAGTGCAATAATAGTATTTTTCTTTTTTTCTTTTTCAATTCAAACAAGAACCTACTGTAGGTTTCACTGCTAACATCTCCCTCGTAATTAAATATAGGTTGTGTAAATATAGGTTCTTATGTATTTATTACTTCTACATATGGCAGTGTTAATTATATTTTACACTTACTGATGGCAAGAATGAAGAGAGGACCATACTGAGGGTACAGAATTTACTCTTATTTCTTGTTCTGATTTGTAGCAATTTTTTTTAAAGCCTACTTAGAAGCTGGCTGTAACAAGTCCAGCTGTGTGTGCATATTCTCCTTCCTATTAGCTTCACTGGTATTCAGCTACTATTAGTTTTTCTGTCATTGTGCTCAGGCTGAACTGGTTTTAATTCTTATTTATTTTCTTTATATTTATTTATATTCTTTATTATATTCTTTAATTCTTATTTATTTATTTGCTCTTGCATCTCATTTAGTAGCAACCTCCAGACTTTGACCATTTCTTTGTCTCAGTTTGGTCATTATTCTTTTTTCCCCTCAGACCCCTTCAGATCTCCTTATAACTTGTGTTTTCTATAACCATAAACAAAATAAGGCGCTTTTACTTTTGGTCTGCCCCATTTTTTCCTCTGTGCACAGAACCAGATGTTCCCTTGATGTAGTGAGAAAAGATCCATGGAGTCACTTTCTGGAAATAGTAATTATGTGCACATAATGATTATTCTAACAAACAATTGTGTCACTGTTTTCTCCTTCCTTATAGCTTTTTTTTTTTTTTTGCTTTACACCTGGAACCGTCTTTGCAATCCAATAGACACGATCACCAAGATTTGCACATTCTTGATGAAGTGCTAATTGACAGCATTTAATTACAGGTTTTACACCTGTCAGGAGCACCTGTGGCCCCGAAATGCCTCCCCATCAGAAGGCCTGGCCGTGCCAAGGCTGGCGGGTCACTGGCAGTGACAGGGCTCTGTCACCCTGGGCCGAGGGCAGGCTCCTAATCAGGCTCAACAAACCTAGGAATGTAATTGCGTTGCATTAATCACGTTTGTACTTAACACACATCGGGCTTGGCTTTTGGGGGTATTTTTAATTGACGATGAATCAAATAGTGCACTTGAATAATGGAGGCAATTAACATAAAGCACGAGGTGATGCATTGTGCATACTAAACTGGGGAAGGCACTGCCAGTGCTTTAAATGTCAAAACAAAGCAAGTTTTGACCCTTACTTAAAAAGCTTTAATTTGGATGTTAATTAATGGCTGACCTCTTGTGTCTCACGTGATCGATTGCATGCTCAGAGCCTGGGCTGCTTCAAGATCAAGGTTTTGTCTGTCTGCATTTGGACACTTTTTGTTCTGTGGATTTTAGCAAAGAATTTCCTACTCAACCATGTAAGAATCATTGTTTACTCACACGATGTGAAACATCTCAGTGTACTTATTAATGCTTAAAAGCAGGTTTTCAATTATCTGGCAAAGCTGTGGCCTCCAACAAGATTTACTTTGTTCAAAGCAAACAAAGCCTGTGGAAAGACCAGAGAAGATCATTCCTCCTCCTACAGCCTGGTGTGCACAGGGATCATGGCCCTGGTCGTGCTCACATCCAAACATTTCCTGTTGACTCTGAGCTGATGCTGTGTGAGAGCTGTGACTTGTTCCACCACCCTTCCCACTGATTCCACAGCAGTTCACTGCACAGACGGCCTCCCTTGCCTGTTCCATGCTGCCAATAGTGGTGCTGATCCCCTCCTGCTCATTCTCATCCTGGAGCTGTCACACCCACTCTGCTCCTCTCCCCACACCTTGCACAGGGCCAGCCTCATTCAGCCCCTGGGATGTGCCCAGGCCTCTGCAGGGCTCTGACACGGGGTTGGATGTGAGTGTTGACTCTTCCTGCTCAATACTGCAGGGTTTGGGTGACTGGGATTGCACGCTGTAGTTGTAGCTTGCAAAAGAGCATGTTCAAGCAAGGTAAGAGTTTAAGCTCAGCAATTTCTTGCAGGAAAAATTATCTGGGCTTCTGGGTAATAGCGAGATAACTGTGAATTTTCCACCTGTTCAATGTGTCCTTGATGAAACAGTGTTGTGCTTTTCAAAATGAAGAAGTTTTTAATGCATTTTGAGTTTTACAAACACCTTAAATTTTCTTTCAATTCACATAAATCACTGTCTGTGTTAAGAATGTGCTTCAGAAGGTGTTGGAAAATTACTTGGTTCACATTCCTTGGCATGAGGGAACAGGTTCAATGGAAAGGCATCTCAGCTTTTCTACCCAGACAGGGGAATGTTTGTTATATCCTAAAATATATATCTTAATGGGCTCATAGGCATGGATAGAATTGGAATTCTAGAGCTTCAGTCTGACACTTGGGTACATGGCTAAGATAAGGCACCCGGACCTCTTATTCCATGTGGACAGAAATATCAGTCAGGGTTTGAGGCATCTCATCTCAAGCACACTATTCCTACTGATCACAGGAAGCCAAACTCATGTAAGTAAAATTCCAGGAAGTATCTGGGGGTGTGTGCAAAATGGTTGCAAAGTTGTGGAAGTTTAAAAGTGGGAGGTTGGAAACGTGTTTGTGGAGGAAGGGTGAGGAAGATCCTGTTGCACCCAAATACCTGATGCATTGCCTTTGAATTGAAGTTTGATGCTGAACTCCTACACCGAGGGAGAAAGTTGTCTGGGAATACATACTCTGACTAAACAAAACAGAATGCCTCAAATTTGCCTCTGAATAGACACTTGCAGATTGGTGTTGCAGCACAACAGTATCACATCATCTGTTTAACTTCTTTCACACATGATTGACGCAAAACAAAATAGGAAAGAACTGTTGTTGAGTGCCAGGTGGTCAGACAATTCCCTCCCAAACAGTGAGTGTCAGCTTCCAGGACCCGAGGGGGAAGGAGTCAAGAATAGAATGTTTGATTTTTATGCATATGCATTTAATTAAACTAGTGTCTGCAAAGGTAGGACACGAGACTGAGCAGAGTGAAAGAATTATTATTCTCTGAAAAACATCTTCAGGGCTGAATCAAAACCTCTCAGAGGTGCTGTCAGCTCTTGTGGAGTAACAGAGGGAAAGGCATATGTGTTGGTGAAACTTCCTCTTGGCATTTAATTCCAAGGTGGAGGAAATGAGGATCTAAACCCAAAATTTCATGTTTGTTTCGTTGAGAAAAGCCACACAATCCTATTTAAAAAACAAACCAAAACAAGTTAAACCCACAGGAAAAGTGGGTGAGGATCTTTGCAGTGACAGCGAATGCTCTGTTAGCAGCTCGGTCTGGATTTAGGAAGATAAAAGTAGCAGATTACTTGGTTTGAGATTTAATTTGTTTCTGGACACTTTCCAAGAGCCATAGTGTTTCACAGCTAATACTTTTTTGAAATACGTGTGGGCTTTGGTTGGCTGAAACATGCCAGCTGCTCCCCTAATAATCTAAATCAATGGCCAACTGCTCGGCATTAGCAGGTTGGGTCTCTTGCTCAGCGCAGGGCAAACCTTTATTAATAATATCCCCAGGTGCTTCAGTGGAAGGCTTCTCTGCTCATTTCCAGTTGGCAATTTCAGAACAACAAAAAAATCAGATTAACTAAGCTATTACTCCTGAACCGATTACCCACGCAGGCCACGAGGCAGCCCCTTCTCTGCAGGTGTAGAAATGTGTTGGAAGGCCCAAATCTTTTCATTTAGGAAAATGTAGGTGGCTTAGCTTAGGCCAAACTCCACAAGCAAATAATCTGACACTGACTGCTTTTGGCTGGCAACATTTTAACAGGGTCATCTTCCCGAGGAAGTGAGAGGCAGGGACGTGAGAGTTCTGGTTCTGGGTTAGAGCTGGGCTCACTCTGGAGAGGATCCAGCACCAGCCCAGCTCTGTCAGGAGGAAGCTTTGTCCATATCTGACAAAGAGATGGAAGTCACCCCACGCTGAGACATTAATGCATTTCTGTAGAACATTTCTTGATATTTTCACAGACTGCCTTTCTGACAAGACTTTTAATTTGAGGATCTTAGGAAAGCACCATTCAAAAGAATCATGGCTAGCTAACCTTTTCCATTACATTTCAAAGTGCAGTGTGGACATTTAGTGAGAATTAATGGGAGTATGTAAGGTTAAATCTTCCTTTAAACATAGAATCTCATTTAAGTTAATGATATCTTAAAGCATGCAAGTATTCTTGAAAATAATTGCAGATGTAGTTCACAATTAATTCTGAGCTTTTAGGATTTCTCTGTTAATCCAAATCAAATTATAACTTTTCTAATGTAATTATGATCATGCTTCAACTTGCAGTTTTTCTTTCCCTTTGCTTATTTAAATCAGTCCTTTTCAGTCAGAGCAGTCTGTCTGCTGTAATGGGCACATCTCCTTTTCATACAGCTTTCCTGTGCCATGTGATTTCTCAGTCTTGCCTTGAGAATCAGTACCACTGGCTGTAAACTCAGGAAGTCTTTCAGAAATTTCTTAGATTGGGGGATTTTTCTAGCTGGAGGCTAATGCTCTGATTTTGTCTTATACCTCTGTTCAGCCTATACACCTGAACTTTTTCCTTTAGAGAAGGGAAAGGAAAACCAACTTTTAATGGATTGATTCTGAAAACCCTGGTTGGTCTGGAATGACTTTGTGCATATTTGTGTGCCTTGTACCTGCTGCTTCTGGGGCAGACAAGTGACCATGTGGATAGGGGAGCAAGTGCACATCATATTCTCTGATGTGAATATTAACTAAAATGTTTGTCTTGTGTTTTTTTAATCCCTGAAAAAATATCAGCACAGGCAAAAGGTAGGATTTGCTCAAATAAGAATCCCTGCCTGAAAGGGATTATCTCTGGCAAATTTTGAACTTCATTTACCAAGGAATTCTTTTAAAACAAATTAAAAGAAAACCAGGAGTCTTGGGAAGACCTAAAAGATTCCTGTGGTGATCTGGGATGTTGCTTTTTAGACAAGAATTCCACTTACAATACTCACTTTGATTGTTTACTTTCTTTAAAAAAAGAAAAGCAATAAAAAACCAAGTACAACCTTCGTCTCTCAGCTGTGGAGAGAACTGAAGCAGAACTGAGGGGCCTTTAATAAGGCAGCAAAACGGAGGCAAAGCTGGAGCAGCTTTACAGGTAGTCGATAGCAGAAGAGAAATTCCTCCCTGAAGCTGGAGCCAGCATGGGTAAATCTCTGACACTTTTGAAACAGTTGCTGGCAAGAACCAGAACCTAAGAGCAGGTTAGACTGAAGTAAGTGTTAATCTCCTTGATGCACAGGACCATTCTGCTGCCAGGGAGTCGGGTTTGTTTTACTGAGGAGCAGATTGTGAATCTTTTCTGCCTTATCAACAGTGTTGTCAGTGCTCTGGCTGGATCTGGCTTTATGTATAAACTGAATTGTCTTGCCTTGGACTTTTTGTAAAATAGTGTAAACCAAGGTTGTAGAAAATAGGTGCATTTTTTATTTTGTTAATATTGTATTCTATAATGAAATATATTTATATTCTCTACTAATCACACTGATAGGAAACATTGTTTAAGTAAATGTATTTATGCAGGTGGGTTTTGTTTACCTTCCTTTGTGTGGCAGTGAAACAGAGGAAACACAAAATTGTGCTCTGGTCTGCTAAAAACCCAAATTGCCAGGTTAAAAGTAGGACCCCTGCAGACTTTATTTAGCTGGAATTTTAATTACAGTGCCAGCTCTCAACACTCACAATAAAACAGTAGGGAGACAACTGTAATTTGACCTTTATAAAACATTAACACCAACCCATACAAAAACATAACTTCAGCTTAAATGAATACAGTGGGAGGCAGAATTCAAGAAATTATGAAAACTGTACTTAATGTACTTTAACTTTTGTAAAAAGCACAGCAATGTGCTGGTGTGGACAGCAAAGTGTGATATTGGTGTTTTTAGGTTCCCTGAGCCACCTTGTGACCCTGGTACAGAAATGCTGCACTGTTGGCAGAGGAACCTTCTCATGGTGTTTCCATGTGGGGAAATCAGAGCTGCTGTGAGGCCTGGGGTATGGGATGCTGCCCAAACCGCACGGGAAATGCTGATGGATAAAACCAGCTTGTTTCTGTCCCCAGAAAAGCCAATTCAGGAAACTGCAGGTTCCCCCTGAATCTCCTCTTTGCTGGAGGGTTTGTGACAGTCCCTGTGCTGAGCTGCTCCCTGGGCCACGGGCTCCGTTCTCCTGTTGAGGGTCAGAGCAGGATGAGGTGGGGAAGAGGAGGAGGGGAGCAGGACAGTCTGTGCCCATGCTGGATGGGAATGTCACTGCAACAGCACTGCTGGCCTCTGACAGGGGCAACAGGACTGGCTCCAGGGTGTAAAACCATCAGAAATGGCTCAAATCCAAGTGCATTTTTGGTTCATTCTGGCTCAAATAGTCCCTGAGTTGGTGTGGCAGCTCACAGCATTTTCTAATTGTCACCACGCAAAGATGATGAATAGCGTGCTCCAGGTCTTCTCTCATTGTTAATTTAATATATAATAAGCATAGTTAATAAATGTCACCTCTTTTTTTGTCTTTTTTTATGAAACTGACTTGGAGCTGTAAACACAAGGATACTTTAAATGTCCATAATTAAGGGAATGCCAAGGTTACAGGTTGCCTTCGTGTGACCTGAAACATTTTTCTTTTGCTGCTTGCTGACAGGAGAAGCATCAACTGCTAAAATCTCTTCTTCCCTAACCTTTGATGTGATGTTTCACACCACATTATATTTGTGTTCAAAAGTGATGCTGGATGCAAACAAAAATTATGGGGTGTAGGAATGCAGTTATTCAATAGTGTGGTCAAGAGCTTTGCAGGGGTTCATTTTGGCTGAATGAAAGGCCATGAGCTCAGCTCCCTAAGATTTGGTGTTTTGCTGTCCAGTTACTATTGCTCTGTTTTTTGGGGGATTTTTTTTTTTTTTTTTTTTGGTATTTGTTTTTAATCAAGGCTCTTCTAGCTAGAATTTTTATTCAGTCTGGTTTGTATTTATGGAGGAACCACTCAAGTGTGTCATAAAAAAATATAGGAAATAGTGATTTTATAATATTTTTCTAGAGCAATGAAAGCAGCACTGTGGGAGTTATACAGGGTAATTTGCAACCAAAGAGCTCATTTCATTTAAATTTTTAAAAGTTACGTTTGTGACAGAGGAAAGAGTCTAAAATTATCTTTAATAACAGAGCTGATGAGTTCACTCTTCCGATTAATAAGAAAATGCAACTCTCCAAATGTTCTGTAAGATTTGGTGTTCCTTCTGAGAAATCAGTCAGATCTCATGCAGGTAGGCAGAAGGTTTTTGGCATAATAGAATAGCAGTTCTGTCAATTCAATGTAAATCAAAATAAGAAATTTTATTTAAAATGATATTATTACTTCTGGCACTTTTATTCTTTGAGACACTGCCTTTAATAGCTTCTCCAATAAAGTTCGAAGAAGCTGAAATATAAAAGCTTTAACACTTCCATAATAAATCTATTAATTGTACTGCTTCTGAAAACATTGGGCATTGACTACTTACTGCTGTTTTTATAAGTCAGCATCACTTCCCAGAACTGCCTGATACTAACTACAGTTAGCACTGGTAATTAATTGAAATGAAATTACTCAAATGATGAATGAGGGCTGGACACGTTTGACTTAACTCTTTCTGGCACTGTAGCTGTGCTTTAGATCCTGATTTAGAAGGTGTTTGAGTGGCACCTTAATTTCAGTTCTTGCCCACTCCACAGAGCTTTGTCAGTGTACCAGAGCCCGGATTCTCTCAGCCTCAGCAGCAGCTTTTTCTTGCACAGAATGTCCTCTGGGAAAGGCTCAGCAGTGAGGAGGCTGCTCCCTGTGCTGCCATGCAAAAGGACAGGTGGGAGAACTTCCCAGCACATGAGTTTTCTGTGTGAAACAGATGATTTGGGCTGATTACGCTCAGAACCGTAAATACAGCAAGGAGTTCAATTTCCACGGGTGAGTGCTGTTCCTGCTGAAATTGGGTTTTTCTGTACAGACCTGTGCCAAAACTCCCATCCTTCCTGTCTACGAGGGCTAGTGGATTTTAGGTAGCTGATCAAACAAGTCTAGGCTGGGCTTTTTAACGTTCTCTGAACGCCCTCTTAAACATAACAAATCTGTGGATAGGGCTGAGCTCTGGAAATAGGTGCAGGGGCTGCTGCTGGCAGTGTGTGGGTGAGAGCCTGGCTGGGATGCTGAGCATGGCTGGGGGGAACAGCTGGCACTGCCCTCAGGAGAACTGACAGGTTTAACAGTTTATTAAAGAGATAAATATTTGCTAAATTAGATTAAAGACTGGATTTAACGCTGCCTGATTG
Source organism: Prinia subflava (assembly GCF_021018805.1). Classification (NCBI taxonomy): domain Eukaryota; kingdom Metazoa; phylum Chordata; class Aves; order Passeriformes; family Cisticolidae; genus Prinia; species Prinia subflava. The sequence continues at coordinate 17,387,375 of NC_086259.1, forward strand.
AAAATGATAGGCTGTGGGTAAAGGTGATAAAATTGTTCTCTCCTGAGCTTTACCATTCCTGCAGGTCTCTGAAGTTAGGAGTACAACAAGTCTTCCTGCTAAAGCTTGGGGTTTAGAGAGCCCAGAGGCAGCCTCAGTGTGGAAACAGAAAAAGCAGAAAGCTTGCACAGCAGTGAGGATGTGAGGCCTAGAGTTAAAAAGATACCAGAATGAGGACACAGAACATTAAGACTGTGTTTTTGTGCTGTGTAGAGTTAGGCTTTAGCAAGCAGAAAAACATGTTAAACAAGAAAATAGAAAAAATTAATAATGAGGCTTTGTTTATAGAAGAGTATAAAAAGTTTCCGAATAGCAAAAAATATGAAACAAGCACCCATTTTTAGATATAAGGTGTACATGTTCTTTTAATGATTGGTTTATGCAGATGTCTGTAAGCTTTTAACAATTTGCCATTGGCTTGAAATTTTCAAAAGGCCTTGTAACACAGACAACTCCTGCTGCTGCTGGCGGGATGTGAGCTGTTGCCACCTGTCAATTGTCTCACCCTGTACTGAGGCTGATTTTGTAACAAAACCTCAAGGAACATCTCCCAGCAATCCCATTCCCGTTATTTGGAAAAACTGGATCCAACACTTCAGCTTTGTTTGTCCTCTGGGAAAGCTCCTGATGAGTTTAACAAGCTTTGCCAGTTTAGGAATGGTGGGAGAACGCAGGCTTCGTTCGAGATGCAGGTTCCAGATTTCATCCTGGGTGCCTCTTTCTAGAAATAGAGCCAGTTTGAGACCTACAGGACACCGTGGGGTTCCCAGGCACTGCACAGTCCATGGATCCTCTGCTCAGCAGGACCTGGGGAGGAGTGGGATGTGCCAGGGGGTGGCACACGCTGAGCCAGCACCAGGCAGGACTAAACCGCATGGCTGGGTGGTGCTGTGAGGTGAGGATGGGTTGTTTAAAAAACTAAAACACACCACCAAAACACCAAAATCAACCAAACCCCACCAAAACTAATACAAACACAGAATAGAACCCTCAAAGCAACCTTCAGGCAAGTTCAGCAACCTCTGCTTCTCTTCCTGTCCTCTCACCTCTCTGTGACTCTCAAAGACTCTGTGAGAGTCTTTGTGGCAATCTTTGAGATTTTACTCAGTGTTTTCTTGTTGAGGCTTTCCTGAGGAGCAGAGCTCTTACTTGAACCTACACGTCGTATTCCCACGAGACTGAAATCTTAGCTGTGCACATAAGCTTGTTTTTAATCCTTCTGTTGCCTCTTCCTTATTTGAAAGGGTTTTACTTTAAATGGATTAATTACATGTGCATTAAATCAGTGACTCCACAGCCTGGTAGTTTGCCCATTTCCACGAGTTAAAGTGGTTGTTTAAATCCCTACTCACCTGAGTGTTTATAATTTTTATGCCTTAAATCAATCAATGAATAGATAAAACCATGAGAAGCATCAGTGATTTCAAAATAACTACTTTTATAGGTATTTTAATAACTGTTGAGGGAGTTGGAACTGGAACTTGCTTGTGATGTGTGCACAAGAATATTTGGACATAATGATTTCAAAGCATATAGGAATGTTTAAACATCATTTTTAGCAGGAAGCAGATGAAAATGTGCCTCGTTTTCTGGATTTTCAAGTCATGTGCTAGAGTGTCACTCTTATGGTTTGTTGTTGTTGGTTTTTTTTTTGTATTACAATATATAATGAGATAAAGCATAAATGATTCCAGCAGAAGGGGGCTGCTGTAGGAGGGTTTTCTGTAAAGTAGAGAGGACAGTGCATCCTCCAGCAGCTCAGAACGAGCTGTGCAGGTGAACTGGAACCTTCCAGATCCTGTGGGATTCTGGAGCTCCTGGTTACACCAAGAACATCAGGTCTTCCCCCTCCAATTTCTTTGTGATTCTGGAACCTTATTCATCTTTCCTGTATTTGTTAGAAATTCAAGGTTTGTTTCTCAAGAAGAATGCTTTCTCGTGCATTGAACAGTTTTTAACTTTATTTATATTTTGGTGAGAAAAAAGATTTTTTTCTTTCAAATTAGATTCTGGTGGAACTCCTCAACACCTTCTGCTTGGCAGCTGAACCAAAAAAGAAATTATTTGCACAGCCCCAGTGGTGTCAGTGAATTGATTTCCCCAGAACACAAGACTGCATTTCCTCTCTGGGGTGCCCCAAAGTGATCGTTATTAATGATAAACAACAACAGAAATTTTACAGAGAAATTAATAACTGGGATGTTGCTCTGAAATGAGAGCAGCAACGTGCACGTCCTTGAAGGATGCTGAGCACATCTCCCTTTTCACATCAGCTGCTCCTCGTTCGTGAATAGATTATGGAAAGGCCACGCTGTGACTGATTTGCCAGCGGGTTTGCTCTGGGACCAGCAAGGTTTTCAGAGGCAAGGGTGAGGTTACCTGGGCCTGTCCTCCTGTGTGGGAGCCAGGAATGGTTGGAATTTCACTCATTTTTCAGAGCAAAGCTCAAGATCGTAACTCACTGCTGATGGTTGAGTTCCAGGAGGTCCCATGGATTTAGCATGTGCTTCCTCAGGTGTGTTTGTTTTGGAGACTTTAGACAGGGAAAAGTAAAGAAATCTTCCCTTGAAAGAAGGGGATGAAACAAGAATGAATAAACTATCTTTAAAGAAGAATTTTTGATTATCAGCACCTTCTAATAAATTACCCTGATCTCAAAGCTCCTTTTCTACCATGCTGAAAACAGTGATGGGTTTTTGCCAGTTCTACTGGCAAACCTGAACTCTGCAGAGTCTGATGTAATGAATGCAAATAATGGTCTGTGTACTTCCAATTCTGTGCCTTCTAATTAGAAGGATTACAGGAACCAAAAAATGGAAGGAAATAGACATTTCTTTTCCTCCCAAAATAATAGAAAATATAATCAACAATTTTAATCTGAATGTTCCAAGTGTTTGTTGAAAACTGTTGAGGTGTAGTCATGAAATCTTACAAGAATTACAAAAAGTGCTGAACACTGATCTGCAAATGCCATTTGTAGCTGACTCCATGCAGTTCTGTTTTACCTCTGGAAAGTAAAATCAATTTCAGATTAGCTTTGACAGGGAGGTGTTGAGGTGTGTGAGTCAGCACTTACTCTGATATTTCCGCCAGCCTGTTAGGAAGACAAAGAATTGTGATGGATATTATCAATAACCGTGCTAGCCTGAAAGGAAAATTGGCAAACTAAGTTAAGAAACACTTTCCTGCCTTGTCCTGGCACACTTTACAAAAAACTAAATTATAAGTTGTTATTAGTGTACAAAACTGAAATTTATCTTCAGATTTAAGAACTTTTTTCTCCTGCTCTGCCCCCTTTTTGTAAAAAACCCTGCTGTTATTGCTTTTACTGATTTTTTCCCACTTTGAAATCTGTAACAGCTTTTTTTTTTTTGTCTGAAACAGTGTGTTTGGTAAAGTCAGTACAGCACAATTGAAACAATGAGGGATTTCATTCTTTTTATCCACAATAGTGGAGCTATATTTAATAACCCTTTATAATAATCTTTCCACTATACTGAATTATGTATTGATTCTTCTTTTGCAGTAGCTTCATTACAGAGTTCCAGAAGGGAAATGGGCTTTTAGATGTCAACCTGAAACTCTTCACAATTTTGAATATGGTATTACACATAATTCTGTGAGGACCTAATCACACATTGTTTGATTTCAATGAAACAACTCTCATTGACTTCCCTGAGAGCTGGCTGAGACTTGGCCTGAACTATTGCTGTGTTATTGAAAGTATAATAAGCATTTGGATGCAATTTTCCCTCTCTTTCAAGCCTTACATGCTGGCTCTGCTGTGCACGTGGTGCTGCCACACAGAATGATGGATTGTTGGGTTGGAAAAGCGCCCTGAGACCATCGAGCCCAACCATCACCCCAGCACGAAATCCAAGGGTCACCTCCAAGGATGGGCCCCAGCCCTGCCCTGGGAATCCTGGTTCAGTGCTTAATAATCCTCTCAGTGAAGAAATTTTTCTTGATACCCAATCTAAACCTCCCCTGCTAAAATCTGAGGTCATTTACTCTTTTTCCAGCATATGTTAATTTTGTCATGGACCCAATCTGCTTTCAGGGAGTGGTAAAGAGCAATAATGTCTCCCCTGAGCTTCTTTTCTCCAGGTGAAACATCCTCAGCTGCTGTTCCTCATGTTTGGGCTCCAGGCCCTTCCCAGCTCTGCTGCCCTTTGGCTGCACTCCAGCACCTCAGTGTCTCTCTCGTAGCTCTCACAATGTGCACAGCACTGTCAGGAGCTTTCAGAAAGTCACTTTAGAACAGACTTTGAAAGCAAAAAATATTTACGCTTTTTAAATTATGAATTTTGTTGATGGAGCTCCTGCAGGTGCTGTATGTGACAGAGCTGGGTCTGTGGTGCACGGGCTCCTTTGGCTGAAATTCCAGGGGTTAACAGCTCTGGAGCACGCAGGGGTCTCTGCTCATTGATTTTTAGTGGTTGCTGCTACAGAAAGTACGAGTGGCATTTAAGAGAGACAAAGCACGGTATTAAAGTTAATGCCTTTGATTTCCTTCAAATCATCTGTAATCCTTTGTGGACTTGTCATAATTTATACCTGGCTCGGCCACAGCAATAAGTCTGGAACTGTCATGTAATCTGCATCAACACTCGTGCACAAGAGAAATGGCACGTGCTGCTCACTGCAGTTGGTGTCGAGGTATTTATCTCTCCTTACCCAGAAGGCTGCCCTGAGCTTAATTGGTCTTTCTCATGATTTATATTGCTAGGAAAAAAATGGGATTAAGTACCAGGAGAGGAAGATAATGGAGGTTTTGCTGCTTAAGATAAATAAAAACCAATTCCTGTTTGTTTTGAAACATGATAAATGTGATCAGGTTTTTTTGGTCTTCCCCACTGCCCCTCAGATCTTGGGGGGTCTCCTGAGGATAATCTTAACAGGATAAAGTGGTCTCTGAAAGGCAATTAGCAAGATTCCTACAAACTGGGCCATGCTCAAGTCTCTCCTGATTAATGCTCATCTTAATTCCATTTCTGGGGATTTATTTACTCATTTCACGTATAATGTATTTGGTTTCCTTAGCTCTGCTCTGTGGTTTGAAAGCATCCTGGTGCCTTTCAAGCCCCTGTCCAGCTGTGCCTGTGAGCAGCCAGCAGCCCCATAAGGGCTGGATAGGAGTGGATAGGAGTGGAAAGTGAGGCTTAGATCACAATCCATACAAGGTCTGGTCATTGAAATAATTAATACTGTCCATACAAGGTCTGGTCATTGAAATAATTAATACTGTCCATACAAGGTCTGGACATTGAAATAATTAATGCTGTAATGACGCTTATGAAAAGGACATCAGCAAGGAAGACATTGGACTTTTTAGGATGAAATTCAGCACCTTGTGTCAGCTCTTCCAATTTTATTTAGAGGAATCATATTTCTTTGGAGGCGTGCAATTCACAGGGTAATAAAGCTCTGGGGAAAATTCCTCTCTCTTACCATATGCCTTATGTGCTATACCACTAAAACAATTTTTTCTTTATTTTTAAAATTATTTTCTAAGAGAAAAATTCAAAAGTTTGTCACTACTTACTCAGTCTTCATCCATGGCTGCATTTGGAGAATTCCAAGAAAAGCCAGGATCTGTTTAAATGTCCTCCAGCAGATACTATTACATATGTTTAATTAATATTTCACCTTTACCACTGCAACTTCTCTGTTCAGGAAGACTCTACCTCCAGGAGGCTTTGGAACTCATTTGATATGCTTCAACACCTTTTGTGAGCTGTGCTTATTTCTTTTATGTTTATTTTTGTCTTTGGGAATTGGTGCAGTGGGAAAGTGAGGTCCCTGCCACCCACCTGCTTCCTTCAGCTCAAACACTCCAGCACCAGCCCACCTAGAGACCAGAAATAAGCAAACAAACAGCTCTGACCAGAAGGTTCCAGCAATCAGCATGTCCCTCTTGTTCTAAAATTAAATGAGATGCAGGACCTGTCTCAAAACAGCCTGTTTGAGGGGTGATAGAGAAGAGAGGTCCATTATTGAAATTGCATCCTATTTACACCACACACAGCAGCATCCTGTCGCTGGTAAATGTTCTATCTGTCAGAAGTAATACGACCTCTGAGGCAGGGAAAATCTTCCTACATCTATTTCCAGTTAGTGAGAATCTTAGTAGACCACTGCTGGAAATAAATGGAGGTTAGTAAGTTTTTCTGGCTTTGCAGGACATCATAAAATGCTGAAAATATTAAAACCATTCAATATGTTCTTGGAAGATAAACACAAATAGGGCACTGGAGGGTTTGGAGTTTGTGGTAATGACATTTCTCAGGGATGTTTAGGGCACTTTGTCCTGTGCACAGGCTCTTGCTGCCAAGCTGGGAACCTGATGCTGAAGGGACCTTTACACCCAGATGGTCACTTTGAGCTCCTTACACCAAAATAGTTGAGGACCAGATCAGATCTGGCTGGAATCAGTCAGCACCTGCTGCCTCATTCCTTTATGGGCTCCCTGAGGATCTTTGGAGTTTTTTCTACCCGGAATTGCTTTTGTTTAGCTGGTTGTGCTGTGTATTGATCTGGAGCTGTCAGCTAATTTACAGGCAGCGCTCACCCAGCACAGTGTGCACACTGTGAGGAAGCAGGAATCCACCAGTCCTGTCTGTGGTGCCCATCACTGCCCTGCAGCCACATTTACCGTGGTGCTAAAGGGAGAGTGCCTGGCACTGCTCCGTGGCACCTGAGCCAGGGGTTCTGAGCTGCCCATCCCCAAACCTGCCCCTTCTCTCACCCTCACAACCAGAGGGGCTGCATGCAGACTGTTCCCTGTGCAGGTCCTGCACTCCTGCAGGCAGGGCTGCGAGTGCAGTCAGGCTGACACAAGGCAGCACCAACGGGAAAGAGAAGGGGCTGCACCAAACAGCGTTGAGCAGTTACCAGATGGAGCAGCTTCACCTTGAGCATTCAACTGGGAGGGAGAATTGAAGAGCTGTAGGAAAGTGCTTAGGTCTGTTGGAAATGCGTATGATTAAGGAGTTAAGATCCTAAAAAAACCCCACTGCTTTTCCTTGGCCCTGCTTATTGCACAATGTACATAAGTACTTCTAGTTAAGTCACTGAGGCTGCTGGCAAACTTATGCAAGCACTTATGAGGAAAACATATGCTTGTGTGGAATGCTGACTGGAAGTTTAGCTAATGATCTATTCAGCTCTGGGTGCCACACACAGTTCATGAAACATTTACTTCCAATAATTAGCTGTTTTGTAGTTTGGGGCTTTTTATTTTTTATTTCTTTTTGTTCTTTTTTAATCCTACCCAGGCGTATTGACAAACATGGTTTTTTGCTCTGCTCTTGGGGAAAGTTGCAGCTGCAAAGGTCCCTTGAGTTATGCCAATCACTTGCAGATGTTCTGGAAGCAGAAATTAAATAGAATTTCTTGATGTCAATAAATTAAAGAAAAATATTAGATAGGCTGTTATCTCTCAAAATGTGTGCTCTGGTCACAGTGCATCAAATACTTCTAATATAGTGATGACCTTTTGAAGGAAAACGCATTATGCTGTAGCTGTCTTTGTGTTATACCTGTGGAATGCTGGTATGCAAAAAGTCAGGCTATTAAACAGTGGGAGAAATGAAGTGAAAATAATCTAGTTTGCTTTTGTCTGCTGCTGCTGTTCTGATAGGCATATTCTTTTTTTTCTCCTGTATTTCGTCTCACTCTTCTTAAAACTGTAAAGCATAGAGACGGATCAAACACACAATAACATTTGGGAACATTATATCCTACTGCATTTTGATGAGTTGAATCAAAATCCCAACGACCAAGAGCTGTTGTTCAATAGCAAAAACGAGCAGAACTGCAGAGGAAGATAAGCAGGGTCCCTGTCTACCCTCATCATGGTCAGAGAGTCTAGAGACTTAGCTCTTGCTCAGAGCTAAGATTTCCATTTACGCCTCAGAATCTCAGATTTCATGTGAGCAGTTATTTTAGCAAAGATCCCTGAAAGGTGTTAGAGCACTTTTGGTGATCTGTACCCAGATATTCACCTCTGTCCATCATAGAGATGTGGAATCAGAACCCCTCTGTCTTTATGAATGTGTTCAGGGATTGATTAAACTCACATTTGCAAATTAATAAATACCTGCCAGTGCTGAGTTAATTCCAGTCATGTTCCAAATACTTGCCGGAGAAATCGAATTTAATTCCTAGGGCTATTTCCCCAAAACCTTTTCTACCAGTTTGTCCACTTGGAAAATTCAGTTTCTAAATATTTTTTTTTTTGTTTGCAAAAAAAAAAAAGAAGAAACTTCCTCCTATTTGGCTGTTTCCTAATAGAATCGGCACAAAGAGAACTAAAATGTTTTTTTGAGCTTTAAGAAGCTCTATTAAAGTGAAGGTGGCTTTGCTTCTCAGCCTGGAGATGGCACAACTGTGAGCTGTTTTACTTTGATGGGAGGGATTTAACATTTTACAAGTCTGATTCAGCTGCTCTCTAGACACCGATTTTGGGGTTTGATCCCAGCCAGAGGCAGGCTGAGCTCCGTGGTGGTTACAAGGAGCAGGTGCCCAGGCACCCGTGGAGGCTGGCAGGAATCTCCCATTGCTTGGTGTGAGTGCTGGAATGCCCTGTGCAGAGAATTTGCTGCCTGAGCTCAGCACTTCACTGCCGCACCCCTTGCAAGGGGCTCGGAGGCAGCACAGGGAATGGGAGATGTGCTGTGTTTGCATAGGGAGTTAAATAAACATCTCTCACTGTTATAATTTTCTGGTTTTCCCGCTGTATAAACAGCTGCTGGTAGCTTGTCAATCAGCTTCTACGTTGGTGCTGCTAATTACAGAGGGAAACATTAAAAAGTGACTAAAGAAAGTTTTAAGGATGATAGCAGAGAAGTCAAAAGGTTCTCAAACATTGTGTTTAGCTCCTCTTGAGATAAAGGTTTTCCAGAAGGCTCTGGACCTGGAGGATCAAAGGGAGCATTTTGTTTGTAATGAGTACCCATCAGTGCATCCTTTAATTACCGTTCTTGCTGGTGTCTATTAACAAAAACCCACCAGGCTCTGAGGCAGAAAACATTAATTTATGAGTAATGGACAGTGTTGAGTGAAACACATTGCTGGTTATAAATCATTCAGTGTTTGAAGGCTTAGACCAAAGTCATGTTTAGAATATTCTGTGTTCCGGCCGATGCTAATTAACAGCAGGGCTTTGCCACTGTAGTCAGCAGGAGATGTTGAATCCCCTCCTTTGAAAATGAGCCCCTTTCTTGGGCTGCTCCCTTCCAAAAGCTCCCAGTCTCTCTTCCAGCTTGGTGTGTCAGGAGAAGAACTCATTTGAAATTTGCTCTCCAGAGCCCTTTTCATAGTTACAGCCCTCAAACCTCCCAAAACTCCTGAGCAAACTCTTTTAACACCCAAATGAAGCCTCTCAGCACTGTGTAATCACCTCGGGGCTGTGATTCTGTGGATTCCATGGTAGCTGCTGGTGAGACCAAACTGACCACTTTGATTACAACATTTCAGGTCAAAACTATTGTTTGTGTGCCTGGCAGTGGATCTGAGCACACATGGCAATGCCAGCACGTGCCAGGCACGTTTCTGGCAGGTTTCTCAGTGAGGATCAGCAATATTGGTGCTCTGAGCAGTCAGAGCTGCTGGAGATGAGCAAGGCTGCTGTCCCTGCCTGGCAAGAATATTTACCATGTGAGTAGCCTTGGCCAGCTGAACTTTCCTGGGCTGCAGTGTGTGCACAGCAGGCTCTGACCCACGTATTAATAAGTTTAAAAACTCGTAGCAATTTTTAAAAGCTAATTTGTAAGGTTAAGAGTACTCAGTTTGAATTAGCTGTAGCATAGAACAGCATTCACTGCTGTAGTGCAGTGAACACAGTGAAACAGGGTGTAATTCTTTCCCTGTCAGTAGCTGAATATGCTGAGCACACCTGCTTGATCAGTCATTCCAAGTGGACAAAGTTTGTGTCCTTTGCCCATTCATGAGTCTGTTCTGCAGTTCTCAAAAGTCAATCTTTTCCTGGAGGATTGTCTGTTGTTGCTCTCTATAAATTTGGCAGCATTTTATGAGCCAGTGTTTAATTTGGAATCCCTGGGAATGAAAGTCATCTTCTGTGTCTGACTGCATTGTTCATATCTGAGGGTTCTTTTTAAATTCAAGGTGTACAACTCTCTTCTGATAAAGTGCTCTTAGAAATCTCATTCAAGATAAACTGCTCTTGCTGCTTGACTTTTTTAATCAAAACCCCCTTCTGGTACATGTTTGCAAACTGATGAGTGAAATGTTCAGTATTTCTTTCTTCATTTCCTTTCAAAGCTTAGGAAAAGGAAATCAAGTTTCTGTGTCCATTTGTTTTATGACTTCTGTTGGTGTTTGCCATCTGTAACTTTGGGCATCTCAGAGCAGGGAGACACAGACTCGAGGTCAGCAGAACTGAAGGAGAAATTTTTGTAAGGTTTTTCTGTCTAAATTGGCACTTTATTTCAAAGCACACAGGGAAGAACTGCTGACATGGAACACATAACAAAATTTCAAAGCCACCAAGAATGTTTTTATACATTTTTCTTTTATTTTGAAGAAATGGTAGTAATTATCTGTCAGGCTAAAACTGAGTTCTGTTCTAAAGGATGATGTTGAGAGTGCTGGACATTTGGAGGGAGAAAAATTACACTTAGGAGAAGCTCAAAGATGCATTTCTACACCAGAGGGGTGTAGAATTTTCTACCAATACAATCTCTTATGCATCAACTTAATTATTTCATCATTTATCCTCATTAAAAGTTAGTGAGTTACAGAAATTATTACTGTATATTAGGAAATTTTATTTTATGGATGCAGCAAACCTTTCAAGAATTACTTTCCTCTCTAGAAGAGTAAATTACTTCCCTCTGTCTTCCTCATGTTCTGGGATGTTTATTGCACTTATGAGAATGCTAAATTGTGCATTTCTAAATTTCAGATCGTGATAAATGTCCCTGCCCCTCTGGAGTTTTTGAATAGCATTAACCTTAGGAAAAAAACAAACAAACAAACCAAACATCAGCATTTAAAGTTTTGCTGGAGAAACAATTCTGTAAAATATTCCTAAAGGATTTATGATTAGAGTCTGCAGTTATTGAAGTTAATGTACTTTAATTGACTTAGTATAGGTGGGAAAAAAAAAGGTATGTACAGTGAAGGTTGCCCAAGCATTTGCATTCAACATTTTGGTTTTCCTAATCTCTCATATCTGAGAAATTTTTCCTCAGTTATTGGAAACTGCATCAACCAGGTGTTGTCTGTAATTTTATTTTACCTTGGAAAAAAACCCCTCAACCAAAACAAGCAAACCAGTTTTCAATTCAAAGAGGAAAACAGGTGTTTTTATATGCAGCAGGAAGAACACCCATTTTCTTTCTGTAAAAACAAATCCTGTGCAGCTCACAGTTCAAGGCGTGTAGGAGGACAGTTGAAATTCAGTAACACAGAATTACTCATTGTTAGGAAATGTTTTTATTTGGGTGAAAACTGGTTTTGATTTGGCAGGGGTAGAGGACTTTGATAAATAAAGTAGTATATTCTATGTGTTTGCTTTATTGGGCAGTGTGAGCAGAGCCTTCTTGAGGCTTCAGTGTTTTTATAATATGAAGGCTCAGACAAAACCACTTTATTTTCTTCATATGTGACATGATATCTCTCCCAAAATTGTGTGTTGAGATTTTCTTTTTCAATAATGCATGATTCTAAAATAGAAAATTCTGTATTAAGTGAAGAGCAAATTCTTCTAATGAAAGTGCAGAATGCCAAAGTTAAGTTTACATGAAAACTCAGCTTTTTTCCCCTATAAGAATGTTCTGCAATTGCACAGCTCCATCCTATTTGTCAGTTGAACTTTCTTATGAAGGAAAGTTATGTTTTCTTTTGAGAGCTCAGCAGAATTAGTGTCCATGAAATTAATTTATATTTTAGAAACCTTTTAGAAAGTTGTAGGAAAAAATGTTGCCTACGTGTTGCTGTGAAATCATTCTAAATAACTGCACTAAATTTTATTAAAAAGCTCCAGGACAAAGAACACTGAGCAGAAGGATAAAGGTCATGTATAATTTTCCCTCTGCAATTCAAGTGAGGCAATCTGACATTGCACAGTCAACTGAAAGGCATCTTTTGCAACCAAATAGTTGGGGGTGAATACCAGAATTTTGGCTATTTATTCTGAGCCATACTTTGAGGGGTAGTTTGTCCAAGGAGCCCATTCCTCCTCTGCAACATGTGCTAGTCTAGAGGTTTTGTATATCATGAAATTGCTTTTGGAAAAGGAGCTTCTGACTGGACCAGCAGGATTCAGTGCTCTCACACCGTGGGTTTTCCTGGCACATCATTTTTCTATTTGTAGTTTCTCCAGCACACGTTGAATTTGGTTGTGGTGAGTGCTTTGGACTTTCACCCGGATTGCTGAGGAGGAGGGGGGAGACCTGCCTGAGAGCCAGGAGGAGAACAGAGAGTGAGACTGTGGAAGCGCTGAGAAACCAGGCTGGAATGAGTGTGGTGCCTCCTGGAGGAATTTCGGTGATACAGAATTCTGTGTTGGAAGCACAGAGCATTCACTCTGTGTCACAGGGGCAGAAACCAGCCCAGCACAACCCACTGAAGGGGAGGGATAGGTTGGACACACAGATAAAGCAATATGTGCTGGCTTATGGACCTTTGAGGATTACAAAATAAATAAATTTCAAAAGCAGTACAACAGCAGCTAGACCATGCACTGCTCTGACCTGGAAAGGAAGGGGATGCCAAGAGCTCGATCTTTGTTTTCTGAAGGAAAAAGAGGAGATAGGGGAACAGTGATGCCTGGAATACCTTGCACATTTGAACAGTTGACATGTTCTGGGGTACCCTCTCAGCAAGTTCAAAAATAGATAAAGTCAGTGATGGTTAAGGGTTATAGAGTGAGTCCAAGCTAAAGAGAGACAAATGTGGCAGAGACGTGGGAATCTGGCCTTCGTGGTACAGGAGAGATGGGAATGGCCATCTCTGGGTGAACTTGCCAGGGGTCACAATCCTATTTTGCCATAGAAGGAAGAAAAGCTGCTGCAATGTGCAGTAATTGAACAAGGATTCTGCCGGAGGAGGAGGAGGATGATGATAAATGTTCTGTCATACCCCAAGCATTCCAATGGCCGTGTATCACAAACAGATGCCAAATTCAAATTCACTGGATCAGATCCTGATCTGCAGCTGGGATGGCAGGGACAGCCCCGCAGCTCTGGAGTGCAGAATTTCTTATGCTTGGGAAAAGATATCTTGAGAATGTGTGGCAAAATTATTCCAAGGCCAGCACAGGGACAAAGTGCAGTTATTAAAAGGCTTGAGTGATTCTCAAGGGTGGGCAAAGTTGGGAAAGTTGTGAGACAGAGAAGGAAAGTGTCCAGTATTTCAGAGTGACACGGGGCAGCAGTGAGCTCTCTGCAAGAGGGGATCAGCCTGCACTGAGACATAAAGAACAGGAGGGTTCCTGGAGCAATGGGTGATGCACGATGGGTCTCTATAAATTATTTAAGTGGGGAGGGGCAGCAGAACTAATTTGGAGAAATTGTAAAACTGGGAACCAAGCTCATAAGTTTCAGATTGTTGTATTTTTGTTTTAACGCCGATTCCTACTCATTTTTTTCTCCGTAATTACTGTTTCCAGTATATACTTAGGGCAATTATATTCACAGATTTACTTTTTTATCTGCAAAAACAGTTTGAATATACACCGTGCATATTAAACAGTCACCACAGCGAATTTTTGACAAAACAGATGATTATGAACATAGTACAACATGTTTTTCAGCTCAGTTGTGTTGGATTAGAGCTCAGTATCTTTTTTCTTTATGTTTATTTTAAGATCCATTCTTTAATCCCATTTTCATGGAGAAGATTTTCTTTCTTGCAGCTTTTTCTGTTTTTTCTGCCTATCACCTTTGCTACAGATCTGAACCACACTTTTAATATTTCTGCTTAGACTGACTCTTATTAGTTCAAAGCAGAGCTACATATTTTAAATTGATCAAGGTTTCTGAAGTAATTATAACAACTGCTTTTGGAGGACACAGTTGCAGTTCTCATTTTGATATTATATGAAAGTGTGTTTCTTCAAAGCTGCAAATGTAAGCTAGTAAGAGGCAGCTGGTAATTATTCTCTAATAAACAGAGTAGGAAGTACATGAAAAACCTTCGGGGACACATACACTGCTTGCAGAGCAATTAATAAAAATCTCAGGACACTTAAAAGAAAATTCAGCTGGAGAATATGTGTGCATTTGGCCATGAATTTGAGTCCATTCCAAATTAACAGGTCTGTTGTGATCAAATTTGTTATTTGTTTACTAACACCCTTTCACTTGTTATCATTCAACAGACTTTAGGAGACAATTTTTATTCTTAATTGACTCTTAATTTTATTTATAAAATCCTTTCTGCTTTCTCTAAAGCCCAAATAATCAAAGTTTTGATATATCAATTCCCTCTCTATTTTCATTTGTTTTGCTTGTAAAAATTTGAGCATGGGTAGAACTTCATGGATCTCCATTAAATAACCAAACAACTCCAAACAACTGGGAAAATTCCTGTTCTTATGAATGGCTTGTTTATGCATTATGCCTCTTGGTTTTTCTGGCATATTATTACCTTTTCTGAATGCACTTTGCTAAATCAAAGGTGTTTATTGAAAGCTGAAAAGACAAAAGTGTGACTGCTGGAGACCTTGAGAAAAGAGCAGAGAAAGAATTTATTGTAAAAGAACCACGCTTGTGGTTGCATTCAGGCTGTGAGGACTTTGTGTTTGCAGGGTTAGGGCCGGGTTCAAAAGAAAACCTGAACCCAAACTGGGACCTGAACAGGAGAGAGGCACAGGGAGTTTATCCGAGCTAAGGAGTTCCCTTCAGGGCTGGCAAATCCTGACAGGCTGCAAGGTCACCCTGACAAAGCTGCACGTTTGGCAGTCCTGTAAGGCAGAGATGGAGTAATTGGACTGGGTGAAATGTGTTCCAGGAGCAGGAAAAGACAAAGTGAAAGGAGGAAAAACATAACTCAGACTTCTGTAAAATTTAGCTTTTCCTTTGGGTGGAAGAAGAAAAAGTTTGCTTTGATGAGTTTATCTCTGTGACATCAACAAATGTAGGCTGGCATCACTTTCTGAGTGGAGAATAGTTGTGAACCCCAAATCCGCTGGGCCTGTTGCTGCCCCAGGACCAAACTCTGGACTATTGCTTAAAAGGGTGAAAGATAATAAAAATGCAGAGTGTGTTCAGCCTCTGATAAAACTGCAAATTGTGTGTTTGCCATTAAAAATGTGTCATTGTGGTTGTGTCATTTAAATCCACCAAATCCATTGTGTAGCTTTGCCATAGCTTTATATCAATGCTCTTTTAGGATCAGCCCCACTGTTTGGGGCAGGCTGCCTGGCCAGAGATTATACTGCATTCTTTTGTAAGTTATTATGTCACAGGCATTAAAGTTGTGATAAATCAGGAGGGTTTCTAATTTTTGGAAAGGTGTTGGATGTCTCCTCATTGAGACACATCTTCCCATGTGTTCCTGATTCTCTTTCTGCACCTGACAGTGTGAGACTTTAGCCATTGGTACCGGGGAAATAAAGAGTTACTAAGAGAAGTGTACAGATTTCTCTAGAATTTATTTGGGATACCAAATTGAGATGCACCAGAACGCTCTAGGTAATTGTGATATCAATGGAGAAAATGTGGGTACCATCAGTGAGTGATTTTAGCCTTCCTGAGAGCCACAGCCATCATCTCTGGAGGGACCTCGAGCTGGCTGAGTCCTGTTGAAGTGTTTTATAAGCCAGAATTAAGTGGAAACCAGTGCATTCCTGTCCATTTTGGTCAGGTTTTTTGAGTCTCCCGAGGAGAGTGAGTTCTCCAGTGTTTTAAGCTGGTTTGCATCAGTTTTGTGTAGGTATGAGCACAGCAGTTCCCTGCTGGCTGCATCGCTGGCTGGTGGGTGCTTTCTTCTTGGCAAGAGGGAGAGGAAGGCTGTTAAACACAGCTGCTGGAGCAGATCCAAACTGGTGTGTGCTGGAGCACCATCAATCAGACAGTAAAAACTGCCTGCTGTGGCCCACACCCAGCAAGCCTCCCTGGCTTTCCCTTTTTAATGCAAAAATCACGAACACACTTTGCAGTTTATCATGTGCTGATGCTCCTGCACCATGCCAAGTGTGCCAGCACGAAATCATTGCAGCAGGCACAGCAGCACCTTCACCACTCTGATTCCTGCCCTTGCTCTGGGAGCCAGATACCCACTTGAGGATTGCTGCTTGGTTATTGTGATTGTGTTTTATTTTTACAAATAACCAGCGTTTTAAAAATCACTGATAAAGAGCCTGCTCTCTGCTGATACGGCAGTGGCATTTGTTGTTGCACTGGGTGCTAGGTAGGGGAGAGCATTCTGTTACTAATGGTTTAAGTCATGACTAATGCTATGTGCCAACAACAGAGATACAGATTCAAATTTAAATGAACTACCCAGGCAGTGTTTTACAGGATGTGTTTCTTGTTGGCAATTTGTTGTTCCTGACAACCTCGGATCCTCAGGCCGTTGTTACGCCAGCCGCTGGGATTAGAACACACACAGCCTGAGCTTATAAATGTTTCAGAACTGCTGCGATGGAGCAGCAGAATTTTAAAATGTAATCAGATATTCTTTTGAACGTGGCTAATGTGAAAGAAGCCAGGTTCGGCGGGGTTTGATTTTAGTTTTGAAGCAGTATCTTTTTTCATACTTCAGTGTGTTTTTCTGATGCTGCTTCCTACAATCTACTGACTTCTCTTGTCCACTAGAGATGAAGAGGCCAATGCAGAGCTGGAAAGCTACAGGAAGAAAAGTCTTAGGTGCTAGAAGGCTCTTCTGCTTCAGGTCCATAAAGAAGTAGATTTTTGGGGGATTGATCTCATTGAGATAGATGTGCTTACAACCCTTCCTCACAGCATCATTACATTATTGAAGGCTTTCTTCTTGATTATGCCACAGAAGGATTCAGTATTTCTCATTGGACTTTAATGACAAAGAAGCCTGGTTTGAACTTCAGAAAGCTGGGTTTTGTCAGTCTGGCTTTTTATTTAGCCTTTTTTTTCTATATTAGAGCAATCCTTTATAACAAGATTAGCACAGGGAAGGTGGCTGGGATCTGCTCCACAGGGGCCTTCACCTTTATCACATCAGCGCTTCAAAAGTTCCCTGACAGCTGCTCACAAACCCCGTTGTGAAGTGCAGCCTATTTCCTTATCTTCCTGTGGAAACGCTTCCCAAGTGTCTGTCCACAGGCATTCAATTCCACATCTCCAAATTAAAAACTGCTCCCAAGGAATACACAATAGACCAGTGCTCTTTTGTCTCCTGTATCAGCTCCTGAAGTGAGATTAAGGTAAAAGGTATTTTTATACAAAATGAGGTCTCTGTTCTTATCTCTGTGTTTATCTAAAATGTCAGAGTTAAAAGTATCAGACATGAATGCTTTGTGGTAGCAGAACAAACAGTTTATCAATCTGGTTATGATTGCAATAAATCCTTTGATCCCCCTGATGCTGCTGCTTCCTTTAATACCCGATCTGATTGATACAAAGTTTTTCATTTAGGAGTTAAATGTTTTATTTGCTGTTTTGGAATAATAACATGGCTTAGAGTTGTGTCATGATTATAGCTTTTGTTTATCCATGTGTTTTAAACAATATGATTACAGAATTAAGTTAATTGGAAAAATCTCACAAATTTTGTGATATTTAGTGTCTTATTCAGTTATTTTTTTCATGGAGAAGCTGTCCTTTCTTCTGGTAGACAAAAAAGAGCTCAAACTCTCGATTTTGTTAAGATGGTGTACGTGAAACATATGACCCTGAAATACAAACTGTGTATAACTATTCCAACCAGTAATTACAAAGTTACACTTTATGATAATGTACTCTAATGCATTATTCAGAATCATGTTTCTTTTTAATAATTATTAAGAATCTTTTCTTTTGTGATTGAAAGACTGGTTTGGGGCTTGTTCTCTCAAAAGAATCAGGATCAGAAAGTTTTCTTAAAATATTTTATGGTTTTTATTCAGTATTTTTATTTCTGCTCATACAAAGGCTCAGGACAGAACCAGTCATTCTTGAATCATTGTTTCCTTTCTACTGTGGTGAACTCATTTCACACACGTCCTCCTCCACAAACCCTACCAAAACATATTCTGTGTAAGGCACATCCCTAACTGCTATGGTGTGGTGATATCACCCTGACTGCAACTGCTCTCTCATTTTAGAGGGCTGGGATAATTCCTACACAAGCTTTCATCTGTAGTTGTGTTTCTGGGATTCTAATCCTGTTCTCTTGGAAAATATGGCAAAAGTCCAGTTAACTTCTTTGAAGTCAAGAATGAGGTGGCTCCTCTGGATTGAGTAATTGGAATTTGCTGGTTGTGTCACGATCCTCTTAACCTGATGTCTTGCACAGAGCAATCTCTGACAAAACACACTCACAAAATGCAAGTTCTTGTTTTCACAGCTATTACTTCAAATTTGATCTGTCCCACGTCCTGTTTGGAAGGTCACTGAGCGAAACAAGATTTTCTGTTAAGAAACAAGATTTTCTGTCAGTGTCAGGCTCTGGTGAAAGCTCTGCTCTGTAACTCAGCAGCAGGTCCAGCCTTGCTGCCCATGGGCCTCATCCCTTATGCCTTGGAACTGCAGCAGCCCCGTGAGAAACACAAATTCCACAGCATGAAAAAAGAATCCAAATTATGTTTAGCTCTGCACCTTCGGGTGCTGAGCCCTGCAAGCCTGGGTGGGAATATCTGTGCTACTGGATGTTGTATAAAGTATGATTTATCCCTCAGACCTAGAAGGGGGCAATTCATTACCAAAGCGTGATTTCGTTCATTAGTGTCATTAGAGCAGAGGATGATTTGCTTATTAGAGCTCAGAGAAGCACTGACAGTGCTCATCTTTTTTTTCCCAGAGCGGGGTGAGTGGTGAGCCTGCCCAATACTCTTTATCTTGGTCACAGTGTCTGACTCCTGCTGTGGCATGAGAGCTCTCAGTGCTGATGGAGGATTTCCATACAACATCTTTTGAGAGCCTCGTGCTCTCATGAATTCTGTTTTATCTGGAAACAGCATTGGTTGTGCCTGACATTATGGCCTAACAACAGTGGCCTAAGATGTGCCAAAGTCAGTTTAACCTCCACTGGATCTACCTGAGCCATTAATTGTCTCTGTGCCTCAGTGCAGGGGGAGGTTTTCCTGCGTGCTGAGCCCTAGCTGGAACAGTCACATCAATTAATTGCTCATAACAGAGAAGTACGTTAGTCAATAAACACTTTTTGTGTGTAATTCAATGGCAAACTGAAGGTGAGGGATTTAGTAATCCCCAGGAATATTTGTGAACATACTGCAAATCGTTGTGTTTATCTCCTCCTGGATGGTGAGAAAAAGGGACAGTCTGGGTTCCACAAGGTAAAAATAATGAGGAAAAGCTCTTTTTCTGTTGCCTTGGAGCACTTTCTTCTTGCTCAGTTGTTCTGCTAATAAGAATTGGGTTGGTGTCCAAAGGCTTTATACTTAAAAAAGTAAACAAATGGTTTCTTCTCCCCCCAAAGAAACCAAAACTCTCATATCTAGAAAGAAAATAGGAAACTTTGAATTTTTTCAACATGATATCTTAATGCACTGGGCTTATTCCTGGCAGACACAGCTAACCTTCAAAATTGTACAACAAAGTACAATTATGTATTTGTAGACTTCAGAGTTAACCAGATATGAATTTATTTGAAGCATTTAAACAAATCCAACAGGCAAGAGTCTGAGAGGGATCTTTCACCAAAGCTGTTTTCCACACGTTTCAAACTGCTTGTGTTAAAAGCTCTGCTCTAACACCTACCTTTAAAGCAATATTCAGGAAAAAACCCCTAATCTGTATCAGGTTACAAAAAAAAAAAAAAGCCCCACCCTAAACCAACATAACAGCTTTATGGTAATTTATTTTCCTGCAGGTAGTACCTTACTGTTTAGATGTGATTCTGAGAAAATTTATGATCTCATGTAAGGAAAAAAAGTGTATTTTCCCCCATCATTAGATTTTCCTGTAAGAATGCCTTATTATAAGTTTGGCAGCACAGCAGGATTTATAATATTGAATACATTGTGTCAGCTCTCTTGTTTGCAGGAGGATAAAGTTCCATTATTCAGAGCTTTGCTTCAAATCCGTCCATTGTAGTGCAATTAAACACAGTCCTTTTTTTAGGACTAAACCTCATGCTTCAAGAAAAGAAGCTTTCAAGATGAAGTGTGGAGGGTTTATGTGTTACAGGTAAAAGCCCAGCTCGTTCTGTGGAGCACACCAGGTCTGAGCAGCTGAGGTTGGACACAATCTCTGCTCCTTTGGGCTCTTAATTTTGTGCCCTGGCCAAGGACCCTGTTCAGGCTGCACAAAACGTGGTTGACTGCCTGGACTGGAAGGATTTATCTTTTTTTCCTCTTTCTGTATTTAATTATCCCACTAAAAACATGAGCTGGGTTTTATGATGTAAATAAGTGTTAGTGAGGTGAATTATGCCAGGGAATTCACATTATTTCCTTGGGCCTTGTGGAAATATAAAGGATAATGTTGAAGGGGATAGAGAGGGCTTGTAGGTCTTTGTGTTTTCTATTTTTCTTTACTTTATTGAGGACACAAATAAACATGGTGTGTGCCTGTAGGGCTCATGAGTACAGTCATGTGCCCCAGGAGGCGTGCAAGGATTTGGGCAGTGTCTGAAGGCGATATGGGATTGTTATTTGTGTTCTTTTGAATTGGGATTAGTCACCCCAAAGGAAAAATCTGTATATTCACTGAAGTTCCTGGTTTGGTCTGATTATTTTTTTTGCATCATCAGATTAAACAAGAGGATGAACCTCAGACAGGAATGGTTCATGTCTCACCCAGAGCTGGAAAGTTTCATTTTACTTGTTCTCACTCAGCTCAAACTAAAAATTCACAGTTCCATCTTGGGTTTATTTGAATATTACTGTCTTTAGATAGTGGGTGGTTTACATGGAATGCTGTTTTCTTGTTGATGTGGAATTTGCAATCCTAATAATTCTGTGTTTCTTTAAGGGAGCTTATGACTAGGTCCTATGACATCCAGAGCACTGAATTTCAAATCCAAGGAATCTGAATTTTTTGTAAATATGTCTCTAAAATACTTCCCCACATCCCCGAGCTGTGAGAGCTCACACTTTATTTCTTGTTGTTTGAAAATAAACAGGTTCTGAAATATTTCAGAAACCAGAAAAAGTATAAATATTCCATCTGAGAAGTCCTTTGCTTAATGTTAGTCCCAGAACTCAGGTCTAAAGCCCATCTGTCACCACACAGAGCTAAAAACAAGGCAGAAATAAGAATATTCACCTCATCATAGTGGGGTTTTTGGACTGCAATGGGAAAAGAGACATTTCCTGCATTGTGATTCTGGTGTTATTTACTGTATTAGTATTTTTTTATATTCAGCTCATATGACCTTTTTCTTTTGCTGTACTTTAAAATATATACCTTAGATATTATATCAAGTGCTGTGAATGAGTGCTGGAAAATTTAGTTCCTACTGTATTCTATTGCCTTGATTTCATAATCTAAAATCCACTCATAGTTCAAAAATACGAAGAAAGATGTTGGTTTTCTTGAAGAAAGCAATTTGGGGAATTCTTTGTGTTGATTTTCTTCCCCTAATGTTCTTGCTGCAAGGGAATTTTCTGAACTGGAGGGTTTACAGGTTGCCAGGCCAGTAATAAAACAGATGTTCATGTAGATTTCAAAACCTCCCAAAATTAGACTTTCTCCTTACAACATCCCCAACATTTCAGCTCTGCTGGGTTGGAGTTTGCAGTTATTTACAGCCCCAACTCCACCGCACTTACAGGCTGCCAGCCTAAAGCTTTCTAACAAGTTAAGTCTGTTGTTAACCAGCTTAGTGTATTATTTATAACCAGAACATCGGTTAAGATAAGGACTCCACTGCTCTGTGCCCTGCCTGGAAGGGTTTTCAGCCTAATTACAGAGTCAAGTGGATTTTGCAAACACGGAATAAGCCACAGGACAGCTCTGTGTGTGCCCAGTCGATTCTGGGTCGCTTATTTGTGAGTTACTACCAAGATTTCCCCTGAACTCCCATTGCACAGACTTCTGTTGTTCAAAGAGGACTAAATTTGCTTTTATGAGGAGTGAGATGAGGGTGTCACCTCCTCTTTTCTTCCCTTTGCTGCTGCTGATTCTTCTGTGAAAACCCCTAAATAATTCCTTTCTCTCCCGAGCTGCCCTTTTCGTGTGTTTACACAGAGCTCTCAGGTCTCACCTTTTGTTTTCCCTCAGCCCGGCTGGATAGGTCTGCCTCTCTCTGTCATTACCTCAGATCAATATTTCTCGCCCTCTGATTATTTGTACTTCCCTCCAGTGACTCGTCAGTGCTTTTCTGCAGGGCAGTGCAATATTCCAGGTGCCATCAGGGCCATAAAAGGCATCACTTCTGTGCCAAAGGGTGGTGCCACTGCAGCCGTGTCCAGAGCATCCCTCCCTGTGCCAGGCTGGGATGTGCTCTCCCCTGTGCTGGTGGAATTCAGGACACTCTCCTCTAACCACTGAGTATTATGAGAGAATTTGATTTGCATTTATTCATCACTACCTGATGAATAAACATTCTCCAGAAAACAAAGACCTTGCCTAAATTCTGCTTGGAACAGTGGGAGGAATTCCCTTTGACTTCAGAGGCTTTTCAGTCAGGCCCCCACTGAAACATTTCAGATTACAGTTGTCAGGTAATTGTTCTGTAAATCGTTGTCTTTCTCTTGGTAGCAACTGCTCTTTCATCTCGGATTAAGATGCGTATTTTGGGTCTAACGTGTTCAAATTTCAAAAAGAACATGTACAGAAGTTACATCTATTCTTGACTTCTGTTTGTGTTATCGAATGTAATGCAGTCAGAAAAAATAAATTTGCACTTTATCCTCGGGAAGAAGTATTTCCAGACAAGTCATTATTTCAGGGCTCTTCAAAGATCAAAGGCATGGAAAGGGTTGAGGGACAGTGAAGGTGATATTTTTTTATCAAAAGGTAGGTTTTGTTTTGAAAGATATGAGAGAGAAAAAGAATTTATCAATCGTGATTTTAGAATATATAATTAGGAAACAATTTATTAGTCACCTCCTGACTTAGGGCTGGTATTGTTTTGGTTTCTGTCAGGTGTTCATCTGATACAGGATCCAACCTTTTTTGCCAAAAAGTTTCTTGAAATCATTTGGTAGCGAACCTCATGCTAAAGAAAGCAGGATCTTATATAAAGCAATATATAAGGCTGACCTAGTTAATGTTGTTTATTATCATGAATAGCTGGTGAAATCCAGCAGAAAATTTCAGAGTGTGTAGGATTTGGAATGGAATAAATAAAATGGAGAAATATGTTCATTGTGGAACATCCCACTGCAGAAACACTGGTTTTTAAATAAAGGAAACCATGCTATGATTTGGAAAGCCAAGTAAGGGTGACAGGCTGCCCAACAAACCGAACTGAGCAGAGACTCACCTCTGTTTGCATAAATGAGTGTCTGTAAGAGAATGAGACAGTGAAGTTGGAAGGCTGGATACTTGGCTTGGAATGAGTGCTTAATCCATCATTTAATTTACCAGAACACCCAGGCTAATGAGCAGGCCTTTTTAGATCTCATTTAATGTTAACTGTGTGCTCCAGTGCCTCACTCACTGTTGAACAGTCACTGCATGGACAGATCCTCTGGCTGCAGGAGGATTATTAGTGAGCTTGTGAAATACAAGGGTTTCAGTGTTCTATTAAATTGGGCAAATAATGCTTGGCTGCCTTGTACAGGGTCAGGTCCAAATCTGCCACTTCACTTGCTAAGTGAGTGTAAGACACCTTCCTGGGTGCTTTTGGGACAAGTTTGTATTCCACCAAACTTTCAATTCCATCAGTGTATCTATTTTACTTTATGCTGGGGGATTATTTGGTTAAAAAAGCTGGTGATAATTTTTCTCATGGTTCCGTTTATGAGGAATTTTCTAGTGAAAAGGAAGAGGTTTTTATTTTATAATTTATTTAAATGAATATTTTACAATTACATTTGTAGCATGTACAGAAATAAGAGGAAATAGTTTAACTTCTACTTGCAGGAATCTCAGAGACAAAGAAAGCTCTGAATAAGTTTATTCTCTCCTTTCTAACACCACCTCCAAACCAGGTGGTTTTAGGTCCTTTTGCTTGACTCAGAAAATTTTGTTAGGCATAGCACAGAATAAATAAAAGAGCCCTTCTGGCTCCCAGCATCATTTTTCTCTCACCCTGGTGGAAAGAACATTTCTCGGCTATAATTTGTTTTGGTGCTATAATTGTTGTTCTCAATAAATAAAGTAATTTCAGAGTGACTAAGGAGGCATGTCGTGCATCAAATACACCATGAATGCACAGGGGATAATTATCTTAATTGTGTTATCCTTTATTTAGCTGGATGAATGGCGAGGGACCGTGGGTTCAAGAAGAGCAGGATCATTTCCAGTTCACCCTGTGAGCGTTTGTGTTTGCGGGGCCTCTGCTCAGAGGATCAATCCTTGCTGTGTCCCTGACAATAGCAGGGGACACCAGAGCACAGACCACACTTCCTTCATGCTCCAGGGGAGAGGAGAAGCAGCTTTCAGCCCTTCCCTGATTAATTCAAAGTCCAAGTCCCCACTCATCAACTGCTGAGACTTTTTGTCATTCTGTTTTAAATGGTGCATGTGGGTAAACACCCCTGAAAGCAGTGGAGGTGCTGCATTCACCAAAGTCATGGTAACAGACTGACAAAGTCAAATGAAAGAGCAAAACATGAATCTTGTTAATTGTGCTTTTCCTTTTCATTTTTATCTCTCTCTAATTCAGAAGCACAGAAAATCTCTTTTCTCAATAGAGATCTGCATCATCTCTTTGAATCAGGATATAAAAGCAGGGTTGTGCTGCTGTTGAATAATTTCAATATAACATTACATTGACTCGTTATGTTTAATTAAAATATAGTTTTGTATCCGAGATATGTAGTGCAGATAACCTTGTTCAAGGGTGAAATTTAACATTAAAATAAGAACCAGAGATGTGAAACCTCCCAATAGTGAATCAATAATCAATCAGTAACACCCACTAATTAAGTGCCAATCAGTCCTAACCATTGTATCATGTACTGTAAAACCATTTAGTCTACAGAAGGCTTTGCTATCTCTTTCAAACTGTGACTTGAAATATCACAGAATACATTTAAAAAGTGACTTCTGCTGCTGGGACTATTGAGAGATTTTATTGGAGAAGAAGAAAAATAATCCTAATTATCCTAATTATCCTAATTATCCTAATTCTAATATAGTTAACTTTATATTTATATTTTCTTTGTACCTTAGCTTAAATATACAGAATTTCTGTTTTAAAGTGAATTATGGTGCAAGCCTTGGCTAAGAATATTGGTATGATTTTTGAAATATCATTATGGGATTTTTTACCCGCATTAACATCTTCCATTACATTGTGATGCCAACAAATATTTCTGGTTTCAGTAATTCACATACTCTGGAGAGAGCTCCAAACTTACATATCCACAGAGGAGCCCTGTCACTGCCTCATTCTACCCCTGTATTTATGGGTCAGGTGGTGTCCCTGAACTGCTTCCTCTTGACCCTGAGCAGTTCTATGGGGAGAAACCCAAAAGGAAATAAAACAAAAAATGACCAGCATTGGAGAACTGAGGAGAAATTCAATTTCACCCTTTGCAAATAGTCTTTATTTTGTCTTCTGAAGCAAAGCGGGGTGTCCCTCGTGCTCCCTGTTTTCCTTGGTTGCAGAGTGTGGTGGGATTAACCTGCAAACCTCCCTTTGGCAAAGTCCCTGAGCTCAAATTCCTGCTGTGCCAATGCCAGGAGAATCTGCAGGGTGGGCTTTGACACCAGGTGGGGTTTAACACACGGCGTGCACAGCCTGGCTTCCTTGGCAGCCTCCAGAGCACACGTTCTTCCTCACTGAGACCAAACAAAGCATTTTATCATGCATATATCCTGAGAATAAATGTTTTCTTACTGAAGGAGATATAAATTAAGCCTCCTGGCTTACTCCACTTAAGTCCTGTTAAAAGTACTTGAGTCGTAATTTTTTTCATCGCTCTATTGGCAGCAGGTAAAGTTGAGAGCCAGGGAGCAGAGCACAGGTTCTGATCACAGGCAGACTCATAAACCCACGTCAGATAAAATCAACATGTGAGCAAGCAGCCCCAGTGGCAGCTTCATGAAAAGCTTTTGGAAAAGACAACTTTCACTCGCTGTTAATTTGGTTTAGAAGCAAATGTTCTGCTACAGCGATGTCTTGCCTGCTGACATCCAAATAATACCACTGCTTCTGTTCTCATCCTTCTGGGGAACAGACAAATGCTTCCATCAGCTTCCAAAAGCCAAATTTTCAGCTGAAATGAATGAGGATCTGTCTGTAATAATCAGTGTTGTTCTGAGATACATCAGCTGGCCCTAAATACAGCGGGCATGCCGAAGCCTTTTGTTTCCAGCACAACTTCCCTGTTGAATTAAACAGAGACTTCTGCTTAAAAAATCAATACCACAGCATACCTCACTGACATTATTTTAAAACACAAATGATTTTTAGTTCCAGATCTATATATCAAAATAGATTTTCTTTGCATTTTTTCCCATTTACTCATAGCATTAGGGAGGTTGTATTTCCATAAATATGTTGGAGTCCATCTTCAATGTGCAAGAATTAAAGTGGAGGGTTTGGAGCAGGATTTTGTTGTTGCTTAGTAGAAGGATGTGGTAAAAATGCAGCTCTGAAAGAATCATTAAAGGCTTTTCAGGTGTGCTGTATTATATTGCACATATTCAAATACAAATTTATGTCAGGTTCTTCTCTGCTGTACTTAGCAAACTCTGTAATAATTATTTATCTGCATGCACTGTGTCCCTCTTTGGAAGAACACTTTAGATTCCCATTGCCATGGCCAGGGACATTTCAATGTCCATTTCAATCGATGTCATTGGCAATGTCCACACACTCTCTGTAGGTGGAACTGTTTTAAATCCACTGAATTTCATCTGAGAACCCATTCCAGGTATTGAATTTATGACCAGGATGAATTAGAGCAGCTAGTGATGATTTTTCATATGCATTGGTTTGGTCAGTTTAATCGGGATCAACTAATATTAGATGTCCTTTTTTAGGGAAAGAGGAGATAGGATTTCTTCTGAAATCCTGTGTAATCCTCCTCATATGCCAGTGAGATGAATTGAGTTAAATCCACACCAGTTTATTTCAACTGGATATGTTCCAGGCCTTCTTCCAGGACTCTCATTGGGAGCTTCTTGTACTTCATACCCTGCAGAAGCACACAAATTTCAAGAGTTAGATGGAAAGAAGACCTTGATGTGCTGGATGTTTAGCTGATGAGGTCCTGTAAGATTGAGTTCCTTGCTGGTCAGAGTTTCCACTTGAGTGTACTTTGGGTTTCCATCAAAATCCTGGAGACTTCTGAGGAAATACTCAGGTATATGGGAACAACAAAACATGAACAATTTCAGTTTCCCTGAAAGCTCTGTTTCTCCACAGAGCCACAGCATCTGTTTGCTCCATCTATTTCAAACCTGAGGTGCTTTTGTCTTTGATTCTTTGAGCTTCTCCTGCAGTGCACATTTTGACAAACAAGAACCTCCCTGCCCAAGGACTGCGGAGCAGAGTCACACCCAGAACCTGCCACCCTCATTTTGGTGTTCAGTCAGGTTACACTTACCTGAAATATAGCACATGACATGTTAATGTCATCAAATCCCTTACATTCGGATAATTCATCTCTTTTGAACAGAACAGAAATTATATGTAAGAGCAGAAAGGAGCTAGGGCTTTTCAAAATTTCAGGCCTCTTCAGAGACTTTTAAACAGACAATTCTGTCTGGGAACCTGTTTTTTCACCATTTCAAAATGAGCCTGTGAACAATTTAAAGCACAAAAGTTGCATAAAAACCCCACAAACCCAAAACCAAATGCACATTTATTTTTGCTAGAATTATACGATCAAAGCCAGTGAGAGAAAAATACTTAAAAAAGGCATAACTTGTACATGACTTCAAGGCTAATTTAATTTCCTCTCCCTGTCAAATGGTGTACTTCCAGTGTCATAACAAAGTCAGGAAAACCTGTCAGATTTTTCAAACTTTTTCCACTTTTTAAAATACTGAAAATGACTTTTTTATTGTGGTAGTGTTTCAGTGGTTTATGTATCTCAAAAAAAGTCATGTTCATATATTTTTTTTTTTGCTGGTATTGTATAAGCTGAAGAAGAGAATATTGCAGTAGCCATTAACTGTGTCTCACATACACACATTTCAATGCAAACACAAAATTCCAGACTTTCTATTTGCCATTTGCTGTTCCCACTTCCACTTCCTTAATGCATTGTCTGTATGCCAGAACACATTCTGGAATTAAATGGGACAAGGGAAACGCAGCACAATAGAAATTGCAGGTTATTGCAATTTAAAGATATTCGGTGCTGAATGAAATTTGAAAGTCTGTCATTTGGCTAGTAACAGCAGGAGACAAAACTTTGAAAGGAATTGAGAGAAAAAATTTTAGCAAAGGTTCAGGGAGGGGGAAAGAGCACCTAATGCAGGAGAGGGGAAAAGTGGTACAGGATGAGAGTGGCTCCAGCTGTGGGGAAAGGAGGCTTTGGAACAAACATTTTGGAAGAGGTCAGAGACACGTACCAGGAGAAAGCTAGAAACGAACAAAAGCTGTGTCCATGGGGTGAGGCTCACATCTGTTATGGTGAGAGAGGCACAAGGAAATTCTGCATGAATGCTGAGTGTGATGAGATTTGAAGAGCATCCCCACATTCTGTCTGTGGGTACTTGTGGAGCTTGAAGCCCTCTGTGTTTTTCACCTCCCTCTGGCTGCTCTGTCATCTGGACAGGCTTTGCCACAGCACAAGAACCAATTAGGAAAATGGGATCAACCACAAAAAAAGATAGACCAGGAACAGATTTATATAAAGACTTTTTCTTTTTTTCTTTTCTCCCCAAGTGCAAAGTAAACCAGAACAATACATTGTGCTAGATAATGCCAAGCTAACAGTCTCCTTCTGAACAGAATGTTCTGTTATTATTCTTATGTTAATAGTCATGAGAGACATATCAAAAATCTAGTAACAGAATTGGAGATAAACAAGTCAACAGTTTGGTGAAGTTTTCAGTAACTGAGGTGCATTTTAACACCTACCAAACAGGAGATGGTGGCGGAGAGCACCTTGCAAGCTGATATTTGCTTTATTATTGAATTCTCAAAATAACAAACTATGAGTTCCTAGATGAAGGAGCTCATTTGGAAATGTGGCTGGGACAACTGGATGAAAGGAACAAATGCTGTTTGGAACTCCATTTTTGTAGGGGTGAGCACCAAAAAAGATCACTTTATTTCCAGAAAATAGTGTTCTCTTCAGTGTGAGAACAAGGCTGGGTTTGGGTGCAATGGCAGGAAATCAGTTACTTGCTGATAATACATGTAAGGTTTGCACAATTTCCTTTAAAACTCCTAGGAAAGACTTTGGGGGCTTCTAAGCCTTATATTTGTATTCAGACAACTGCCCAGACTTACAAAGTGGCTCAATAGCTGCTGTTATGGCTGCTACAAAATATAGTTTTAGCAGTGCTGACACCTACATTGTATTCAGTATTCTCTCGTGTGTCTTTGGCTGTATGTTATTTTCATTCTGCTTTAATCATGGAGCCTCAGAGAGGAATTGTTAGTCTAATGAGCTCTCCATCCTTGTATAGCCTGATTAATGCTGCCAGGGCAGCTTGTTTGTGTTATAGTAAAGATCTCCCTGCTCTGATCTCAGTTGTGGTGTTTTTAGTGTTCCCTGGCTGGTGATAAAAAGGCCAACTGCTGAACAGCTGCATTCACCACTGCTCCTCACTGCTGCTGCTCTTCCTTCAGGGATGCAGCAGGGCTGGGAGTCCTCGTGCTTTCTCAGCCATGGAGAGGCTGTGGATGCTGGGCCACAGGCAACAATTTTCCTGATTTGTTCTTGATTTGCTTGCAGCAGTGGGTTCCTCTTTGTTATTTTCTGATGTTGTAACCATTTCCAAGAGTAAAAAAAAAAAACAGGTGTTGGATTTCCTGTCTGCATTTTTAGGGAATGCCCGTCTAGTTGCAGTAATGATTAAGGGAATGGAAGTTGTTAATGAGATCTGTAACTTGGGCAGTGGGCAGTGTGGACAAGCCTGGCCCATTCCCTGCAGGCTGTCAGAAAGGGTTTCTCTGGAGGAAGCAGTGCCCATTCCACCCATCCCTCTTGTCCAGCTCCCGTTATCCCAAGGGGCAGAGCAGCCCCACAGGGCTCTGCCCCAGCCTGTGGGTTCCTTGTACCCTCCTGCCTCTGCCAAGGAACCTTCTGCCCTGTGGATAACATGAATCCCCAGGGAACAGCAGTGACAGCAAAGTCAGAGCTGCTCCCTGCTGCAAGTTCAGCAAGGACATTCCATGGTTGCCTTGGAACCTGCAGTTGGTGTCCAGGTAAAGGCCACAACAGCATCAAAGGGCTTTGAGAAAACCACCACCAAACAAGGCAGGACTTTAAAGCTTTCGTGTTTCTTTTGCTGTTTCGAACCTGTGTGCTTAAACGGTGCAGCTGCTATGGAAAATTTCAGGAGAAAGATCATGTCAGGCACCATTGAATCTGTTCTTTAGCTGGCATTTTTGGGAATGCTCTGTCAACTTCCACGCTTGCATCTCTGCTTACACCTGGTGTTAGGCTTGACAAAAAGGGGTAAGAATGTTTCCTGATATCTATAATACAGATTTTGCCTTCTGATTCCTGTGGATGTAAAACAATTTCCTCACTGAAAAAGCTTTTAATCCAGGTTTGTACTTTGTCCATGATTTAGAATATGATTGTAGGTTGCTGAGGGCAGAAATCCTGCTCAGTGAACCTTTGTGAATCTTTTTGTCATCGTCTTGGAGGCGGGAGAGTACAAAATTTCTTGTACCTATATTTTGCCTTCTGTTTAAAAACTCCTGAAGAATGTGGCAAATGTGTAAGCAATTCCCAGGATTTCCAAGATTAACTGCCCCAGACGCTGCCTTTCAGAAGAAATACTCTGCCTCAGCAAGTGTTGCCATTCAGGCGTATCTCAGTTTGAATTTAAATAGCTCTAAAACACTGAGCTCTACCTCTATTTTGTCTAATACAAATGTAGGAGGCTTTAAAGACTGGCCACTGGAGCAATCTCATTTTAATAAAATACCTTCAATTCTCTTTCTGCTGAGCACTGTCTGTTTCAGGATTGCAGCCCTGGGAATCTACTGAGCAAATAGTGAATGGAATAATGGCTGCATTCAAGCACTACCACAGCAATGCCAGCTCCTTTTCTGTTTGTTTGTTTGTTTGGGGTTTTTTGAGCAGGATGGGATTCATTAGTGGTTCTCAAGCATTTCAAGTCATTCCTGTGTTGGGTTTTGCAGATTTTCTCCCCATTTGGGGACCAGGCTGCAGATCTTATGCTGTAGCTCAGTGTGGCCATGCTGCATCTCTATTGTTATGAAATGTACTCCTTTTATTTTTAAATCCTGGCTATTGGAAATATTTCTTCAGAAGCTCACAGATACTACAGTTCTGCCTAACCTCAGCTGAGGGTGATGGAATGCTTGAAAAGATGGAGAGTTTAATCAGACTTTTCCCTTTAAATTACTTGCCTCATTTTCGTTTAATTTGGTTCTACTCTGGAGATTTTACAGACCTGAGTGTTGTGAGCTTTCTGCCAGAATCTAAGGGGGTTTAATGAGTTTGTTTGGAAAAGCTGTTTTGGAATCCGTAATGGAAGTTCACGTCTCAGAAGTATCTCTAAACTTTGTCCTTGGCACTATACAGTACCCAAGAGTAGCAGACCATCACAAAACCACATTCAGCTCCTTAAAACACAAATTTTTCTGCTTCTTAACACCAAGATATAATGTAAATGGTGATTTTTTTTCCCCTTGTGGATTCTCACGTATTTATAAATCTGCTTTCTAACTTACTTATATTTCAAATTGTTCTGAAAATGGAAAAACAAACAAATAGAAAAAAACCCCAAAATATCTTGAAAAGAAATTTGCTGTAGAATGAAATGGAATTGTTTGTAGTAACTTATCGTTTCTTTAAGGAGTAAAAGTGGAGAAGATATCCCTTCAAAAACAGATCTGTATCTGTTTTAGACTAAGCTGGGGAATGGCATTGTATGTTACTGTTATTCTTGTGGTTGATCACAAAAGCAGAACAGCCTTTTAATCACTGCAAATTCCTTGCACTGAAAAAAGGAACCTTTTAAAATATATATATTGGGATGTAACATAATTTCAAGGATTAATGAGAAAGAAAAGTCTGTCTGGATAGAGACAATTTTTCTTGACAAAATGAAGCTTTGATAGGGAGAAGCATTGATGGAAAATACAAGAGATTTTTGTTGGGTTTTCCCTTTGTGGTTTTTTTTTTCTTCTTTAACCTCCTAAGTGTGAAGATCTTACATCAGTGGAGAATGGTGGGTAAGAAAATGAGGATGGTGCAGCTCCTCCAGGTGTTCTCTTTCCATTGCTCCTCTGTCTCCAAGCAGCATCAACATCCCTCAACCTCACTGAGGTAAAGCTGACAGGCAGCTTTTGTCTACTACAAACTGCAAACCCATTTATGATCTTCCTCACTACCTCCTCCCTTCATTTGGCAGCATCTCCTGGTCACTTCCAACTTAAATATCTATAGCAAGAATAATAATGTTAATAAAGGGATCTGTTCTTAGTTACTTGATTATTTATAGACACTTGTGCTGCTTTTTGCAGGATGTTGACTTCTATGCTGTTCTGTACCAATATATTTTATAGAATTATTGCTTGGGGCAGAGTGAAATTAACTGTTCAAATATTTGATTTTGTTTTCTTGCTCTACTTTATAACACCCAGCTCCTCCAAGACAGAATTGTTCTCCTTCCAAGATTAAAAAAGTCAGATGGACAGATTGATTTGTCCTAGTTGTATCTTTTTTTAAGCAATAGGAAAAAAAGAACTGGGCATCTCAACCTTCATATTCTTGATGTTAAGAGAATGATTTGCCTTGCAAGGGGCAGGAGGATCTGACCCTAAGGTTATTTCCTTGCTTTAAGGAATCTAAATTTGTCAGACTGTGACAAAAACTGTGTATGGCCTAAAACTGGCTCTTGTTCCTGAGGGGGGTTTGTGAGTCCTCCATCCTAATTCAATTTCTTATGAGCTTTTTGTCTGTTCCTTTGACTTATTTTGTTTCCGTAATCCTGAACTTTCTTTCTGTTTTGCCTAAACTGCTCCCAAAGTTCTGTTTTCCTATCTCTTTAAACAGTTATTCAAAACAGAAGGAAAGTTGCAGTGTCTTTTTAGACATTTTTGAAAACTTCTTTAAATAATTTCTTGTTCAGTTGTGATACCACCTCAAGGGAAAAGTGGCTTTGGTGTTACTCAATAATTTCATGTATATGTGACCTTGATCATAGCAGGATGAGTGAAACGAGGCTATAACATGTAAAAAGTGTTATTAACACATAAAATATCTTATTTCTGAACTTGTACTTTTCCCACAGCCTGTGATGAACTCAGGATATACTGTGCAGTGCCGTATAAAGCTGTGTGCTCCCTGTGCCTCACTGCCAAATGATGATACCTCAAAGGTCTCCTTTATTTTCCATTCCTTGGTGTTTGCCATCTCCCCATCCTTCCCCTCACACAAAATTTTGCCTCACAGTAAAACCAAGCGTGGCAGGCAGCAGTTCCCAAGGCAATGCCCCTCCTGTTGTGTCTCAGAGAGCTGGAGAAGGGGAAGAGTCCTTCACAGCATTCCTTGAAGGATGGCCAGGAAAAGCCCACAGAGCAGGGTGATCTATTTCTGAATGCTGAAGTGCTGCTGTTTCAGTCCCGTTGGAGATATTTGATGAGAAATTTCCTTTCCCCTCCTCCCCTGCAAGGATTGCTCCTTCTTGGGAGAGGGACGCCGTGGATGTGACTGATGACTACAACACTGAGCAGTAGGAGTGCTGTGCTGAATGCTCCATGACAAATAAGTCTTTTACACTTTCCAGCACAGTTGTGATATTTATTTCTATACCATGTGTGATGAGCAGGTTCAGAATTCTGCTGGAATCATCCCCACTGCTGCTGCTGAGAACAAAATCATGTTTATTTGAGGGAGGGTCTTCTACAGCCACCAGGATTGCATGGATTGCATGGCCAGGAACACCTGACAAAGCAAGCACTGCTGATAAAGCCTGAGCTATCGGTGAAGAACAGTCAGCAAGGAGAGGAAGGTGCTGCCTAAGAAGGGGCTATAATGTGCTGCTCACAATAATGCACAAAGAGCCTTTATTGAGTGCAAGTTCAAGTTAACAATGCTGTGTTGAAAGCAGCTGTCAGGTGTATGGAAAATAGAGTCAGGCAGACATCATTTACACTTCCTTAAAGCACAACCTACAGAAAAGCTCACAGGGGAAGAACACAATAACTAATTGACAGCTCAGAGGCTGGGGTTTTTTGTTTTGCTGCAATTTTGCAGAATCTGTGGCAGAATTTCTCTTAGAAATTAACTAACTTGTTCTTTAGTTATTATTAATTAGGCAGATTTGTGTGAATCTTTAACGTCTGAATTGGGTTTGTGTCTTAGCTTGTAAAGACACTTGATCACCTGTTGAGTTACATAAACATAGCGAGCTCGTGTGTTTTTAACTCCCCGAGTTAACACCCACAGCAGCAGTGCTGGGAGATAAATATCTTCCAGCCTTATCTGAGGTCCTGGTTCCTTGCATGCATCACTGCCATTCACCCAGGACAGAGAAAAGCTCTGTTCATCAAAAACAAACAGACACGGGTTTTTCAGACCCTCATGTGCTCCGAGGCTGTGCAGCTCTTAAAGGTACACAAGTGATTATGGTGGGTAAACACGTGGATGATCCATTAGGTGTAAGCACATGGTGATGGAAAAATGTGTGTATGGAGATGGGACTGCAAGTGCTTCAGCAACTTGTTTTGAATGAACAAACCTTGGTAATGAGAGAGAAATCCCAGTTTCACCAATTCCCTGGGTTCATCCAAGAGAAACCCACCTCTGATGCTGCAGTCTGAGTCCCCAAAGCCAGTGAGTGACACTGAAATCGGATTGAGACTGTTCACTGTGGGCTCTGCACAAAAGGGGAGGCATCAAACCTGGATCTAACACTTTGCAGATGTTCCTGTGGACCTGGCTGCAATTTTTACGATGTTCCCTTGGCCAGCTGAAATGACAGTGCTCCCAGTGACCCTGCAGAGAGGGACACGGTTTAGGAACAGGCCATCATACTCTGCGTGAAACCGCAAAGCCAAATATGACAAACTCTGATTTTGAGTTCCCCCAGTTTTATTGCTGAAGATTTCAGTGTCACACCGAGCACTGCAGTGAGCACAGCTGCAGTGCCCCTCAGTTTTTAGGGAATCCAGTGGCTGTACTATTGAGTGCCTAAATTTGTTACCAGCCAGAAGAAGGTACCTATACATCAGCATTAGCAAAATAACCATTTGTTCTCTTTACCTGTCAGCCTGAGTTGTATTACAGAGCTGGCTTTTACAGTGCTGTCGTTTCTATTATGGATGTCAGATTTAAAGGCTAAGAAGATGCTTTGTCTTGTAACATTCAGTTTTGTTGCTTTTTCTGCACACATCAATATTTATTCTTCATATTTTACCCTGTTGTAGCCTTGCAGTGCTGTAAGGGGCCATAACACAAACTGAACCTGCTCTTGAAAAAAAATTTGTGTCCAATAGAAATTTTCAAATTTTGTAAAAAAATCTAAACAGACAGAACAAAACCAAAAAAATGTAAAAGCAAATTACTTTCTTTTAGATCTGGACAAGAATTCAAAGTTGTGAAACAAGAAGGGGAAAATATTGATGTAGAAACATTATTGTAAAGACAGCAAAGCATTCTAATGACAAAACATTTGGTTTACAAATTTACCAGATCTAATAGCAACAGTAAGTCTATTAAATGAGTTTATAAAATAATAAGTTTGTGAAAGTTCAATTTAGGACTCCTAAGAGCTTTTTGACATGAATTGGAGGGAAGAGGAGAGTGAAATGAATCTGTGCAATCCAAAAAGAGGAAAACAAACCATTCTTTTATTCTAAATTTTCAAAGTAAACAAAATATGTTTCTGTGAAATGTTTGTACTCTGAAAAGAAAAGAAAATAAGATTCTTTAGTTTGGGTTTTTCCCTCAGTTGCATTATTGGACTTTAGACAAGGCAGGTAAGGAAGCACAGCTTTAAGAGTGTTATAGAAACGTGAAGATTTCCTTTACCCTGTTAAACCCAAGACCCACACAAATTGATGCAGAAAAATCAATTCATTTAGTGAAAAAAGTATTATTTACTACTAGCTAGATTCTTTATTTCTGATGGAAACAATTTGTTTTCCCCAATAAGTGTCAGGAGCAGTCAGTGTATTTGGAGCAGAGTTTATTCAAGGGCTGAAATGAACAGAGCTCTCAAATGAGAGAATTGAGAGGTAAGAGAAAACCAAATCATTTTAATGCCATTCAGAAGGGGCCCTGAATAATCAGATTGTTGTTCATGGCTCCTTGCTGTTTAGAGGACAGAATAGCATAATTTAGAGAAATATTTGCACTACAATGCTTGCAAATTTGGGGAAATGGAATTTGGATTAAGCCAGGATTATTTTTGATCTTATCCCTCTCTGTTTCTTTTTTTTTTTTTTTTTTTTTTTTTTTGGCAAATGTGAGCAATGCTGATGTACATGCATAAAGAAAATGGCTTATTTTCTTTGAAGTGTCAACAACATTGTCAGGCATTTATCTAAGTAAACACACAGCAGAATGATTAAGTCAGGGTGAAGCTGAATGCATGAGACACAAATTAATTTTAGCATTGTTTATAATCTGTACACTACACAAAATCCGCAATGCTTAGCACAGGGGAAAAGTACTGAGCAATGTAAGAAATGTCAAAATGAGAGATGGGAAATGAGTTGTTACCTAAGGAGGTTTGGAAAGGAGCCCTGGTGTGGATTGGTGGAATCATTACCAAAGACATTTCCTAATGCCAGGATGACGGGGGCAGTTAGAGGAGTGAATCCATGTCCCAGAGTGGCTGGGGGAAAATGCCCTCTGCTCTAGGTGTGTCCTGCAGTGCCACTGAAATATCTCCACTGATGCTCCAGATGGGAACTGCCAATCTATTACTGTGAAAATGAGGGAGGGTGAGAAGAAAATATTTTTGTGAAGGTTGGTCTGTCACAGAATCATGGACTCACAGGCTGGCTTGGGCTGGAAGGGTCCTCAAAGCTCCTGTTGCACCCCTGCCATGGCAGGGACACCTCCCTCCACCCCAGACTGCTCCAAGCCCTGTCCAGCCTGGCCTTGGACACTTCCAGGGATCCAGGGGCAGCCACAGCTGCTCTGGGCACCTGTGCCAGGGCCTGCCCACCCTCTGAGTGAGGAATGTTTGTACAGTTACATCTCAACACCAACATTTCCAGCTGCAGCTCAGTCAGAACCCTCTGAGATCAGTGCAAAGCCCCTTTGTCACCAGGATCCGGGCTTGAGCCGGTTCTGTCAGTGGGTACAAACTTACAGCAGGCAGGAAGGAGAATCCCCTTCCTGTGAGAAAGCAAAAGCAGAAATATTCCAGTGAACAGATGAGGCCAGACAAAGAACTCTGTGTCCCAAATCTCTCCAGAGCAAAAAGTAATCAAAAAAGCCAGGCTGTGTTTATGGCAGCAGAGAAGTTCCTAGAAAGGACATGAAGAAGCCACCAAAAGTCAAACTCAACTTAAAAACCCTCTTACAATGTCAGCTCGTTAAAAATGAAATAATTTTCTGTTTTATTGAATAACTTATTGAGGTGATATTAAACCTCAGCACATGCTGTATGTTAAAGACTTGAGTTGTGTTTGTACCCAGGATGGGTACTGGTATTTTGATATTGCTCATTATTAAAAAAGAAAATCTCTCCATAAAATGTAATGTAGGGATTCAGTTTCAGTTTTATGTTTGCACCATTTATTTAAAAACACACAGCAAAAACAATTTACAAAAATAGAGGAGAAAAGTTAAATCACTTTTTCAAGGAGGCATCATCCTATATTTATAGTTTGGTAAACACAACATTAATCAGCTGGAAAATGTTCAGCAAAATATAAAACCGTTCTGGGCTCTAGCTCAGAGAAATATATGTAGAAAAATATATCTAGCTTCCCTACTTCAAAAGGGAGTGCAAAGCTGCAGAACCTGCGGGAAAATCAATTTTCTGCGGCATAAGTGGCTTGCACAAAATTTTGCAGTGCACCATCTAGATTTTTTTTTAATTTAACTGATTTACTTCTGTTCCCCTAACAAGTATCTGGGCTGCAAAAGTGTTCAGGTTACTCCTCCAAGTACTGTTGAAATGGTATTGAAACACTTGGTGGAAAAATAAAAATTAAAAACTTGATGCCATTGAAAGAAATCACATGAGATGCACATTTCTTCCTTCAGAGGTTTTGCCTTCAGAGGTCTTGGCTCGAGCCTGGTGTCCACCAAAATCTGGGCAGAGCTTGAGATTTTCACTTTGGTGGAGGTCCCAGTGAGGTGGCTCCCTGGGTGATTCCTGGGTGACACATTCTGGTCCTGACTTTGTGCAGAGAGGTGACCAATTCCCAAATTTGCTGCTCTTTGTACCAAAATGGGATAATCAAATCAAATCTCCATTGGAGGCAACAGGCAGAAGCTTCTTCTCTGTTTGTTCTGCTGAGAGCAGTGACAAAATGTGTCCCCAATAGAGTTTTTGTGATTTTTTAAGAACCATCCCTAGAGAATAAGCATGCTACATTCCCTCTTTGATGTGCTGCCCAGGGACTTCAAAGAAAAACTTATACAAAATACATCCTCTTAAAAATTGCTTTGTTTCCAAATCCCAGCTACAATTATTAATGTAATGTAGGTTGACTTTTTAGATTACATTTGATTTAATTTTAGATTATGCTATTATTTCTTTGACTGCATTTTGTCTGTGCCAATATAAAGGTGCATTTCTTAGGTAAACTTCATTCCTGAAACTCGCAGGCTGAGTGTTGTACATAATCTATCCTCATTTCACATGATGAGACTTTCAAATTCGGATCTTTTCGACTGAGTGCCTCCTCCATCACTGCTGGAGCTTACTTTGAGGAGAGAGGGATGTATTACAGTAACTGATGGGCTTTGCTGGCTTGCAAGCACTGTTCAACCCTGCGAAGCAAGATCAGGCTCCCTCATGTAAAATGCATTGCTGCTAGCACTGGGATATTCAATTATAACCATCCTCCTCCAAGATTTATCTTCTGAAAAGTGATGGGGAGAAGTAAACTGTTGAAAGTTTGAAAGGGCGGTGAGTTACCACTTTGAAACCTGGAGTATTTTCTGTCCCTCCTGATCTGTGTGTAACCTCGGGCCATTTGTCTGTTATCAGGAGAGTCACTGGGTACAAAGCCAAGTTTTAGTAGTAAAGATGCAAATGCAGATCCCCAGCACAGGGAGCTTTGGAGATGAAAATGGGATGTTCTGCAGAAATGCTAACACTGAGGGGAATCACTTTTCACACTGGCTTTGAAACTGAAGAATGAGAACGCCTCAGCCTCATCTGGCACCGGGGGAACTCTGGTTTTGTTTTGGTACTGAGCTGTCTCAATGTCTCTGTTCCCCCCTCTCATTTTTTGGCAGAGGTTTTAGGGGCAGTGTGAGGCCTTCCCTGTGCACATCCCCGAGCTCCTGGTGCTGGGGAAGGGTGGGGACTCCTGGCTGGAGCAGGGCTCATGGAATGCCAGGATGTGTGAGCTAAAGGGATTAACAACGCCCTGGCAGAATTCTTCCTCCTGGGTGGAAGGGATCGACCAACGAGCCAAGGTCTGCCCCTCCTGCTTGGAAGGGCTTCTCCTTTCCTTTCCTTTCCCTTCCTTTTGGGCTCTTGGGGTGAGATCTGTGCTCCTCCCTCGAGGGATGGGTTCACTTTATGGATGCCTTGAGCAGCAACCAGCTGGGATTGGCAGCAAGAGCCCTCCTGACTCAGACACCTTCATAAACAGCAGAAAACACAGAGGCACTAAATGTCAAAAACCTCCTCTGTCAGTCTTGTGTTTCTTTGGTAATGGCCTTGGCACTGAAAATGACTGAAATAACGCCACTGAAATGTCCATTGAAGCAAGATATAGCTGTGTCTACACCAGAGCTTCTGTCAGTATGGAAATGTCAGAAAACATTATATTCAGAGCACCAATTGCAAGTATAGGACTGACAAAGTAAATTTTGAACTGTGTACTCAAGTGTAATGCTTGAAACGTATTCCAAATTGGCAAGTTGCATCCAATCATGGAACAGAACCAGTGCCCCAAAAACCTGACAGAGCCAATGTTGAAATCTGAATAATTGCAACTCCATTTTCACAGTAATTTAAATGGCAGAAGCATTGGCAGAAATTCATGAATAATTTACATATAAGAATTTAGCAATCTGTGGTGAATAGAAAAATAAATGGCAAATCCAATAAATAAATGATTGTTGTGAATTATTTGCTCTGCTCTGATGTTTGCTGAGAAGTGTCTTTTTTTTTGGGCTTTCATAAAGTGCTGGATTTGAACTCCTGCTTCTCAGGTAAATGCAGTTTTAAAGCAATACCAGAAAAGTACATATCTACCAGGGGAAAAAATAACAAACCACAAGCAAAACAATAGGAATGTGCAACAGTGGCTGTTTTATGAAGGATACATAAAAAAAGGACTTATTTGCCACTCAGCAGCTGCATTTGCAAAATCTGTAGCCTTAATGAGAAATGTTAGCTGATATATGTAATGATGAGTTATACTCTGCAACAGTTTTTAATTAACTATGTATAAAGTTTTAAGATTTATAGAGGAGGTAAAATCTGAAAAGAGAAATTCCTAATTCCCTTCTGTGCCTGTGGGAATGTGATATTATTTTAATAAACAAGAAATTAATTTACACAGCACCAGTATTTGTTTCCACGTAGAATGGATATTGGGTCTGTGTAAAAAAAAAAAAAAAAAGTTACAATAGATAAAATAGAAAAATTGTTTTTATGGTTTGCTTTGACTGCTTGAAACAAGATAAAGAACACTAAATACTTTTGCTGGTTAGAAGGTGGTGGTTTTTTTAACGAGCTCTGACTATTTTGTAGATCTAGTAAATCTTTTTTTCTTTTCCATAATGAAATTCTGTTTCTGACGTAACTCTTGAGCAGTGTTACACATCAGTTTATTGGAATAATGTCTCATAATTTACCTCATGCATGTGTGAGAACAATTGCTTTTTCACCCAGACATTTGTTTAAATTTGGAAATCTGTGGGACGTTTTTTGGTGGTTTTCTCCCCCTTGCTTAAACTAAAAATATTTTTTAAAAAAATCTCTTAATATTAACATTTATTTTTGTTTGACCTAGAATAAAAATCCATTCTTGGAACAGTTGGTGAAGGCAAAATTAAATTATCCCACAGGATCCTTTTACCAAACTCTGGTGCTGGTGTTCTCTTCCTCCACCAGCTCAGAGTTGGGACTCGTTTTGGGTGCAGCTTTTTCTCTCACGTAGAGTCAAACACTCTCACCACTAATGAATTCTGCAACGTCCTGTGGCCTAAGAATTACAGACCTTGTTCAAATGACCAGTCACACTTTCCTTTGGAATATGTGCATTTCCTTTCCATTTGTCTCTTATCTGTAATTCTGTAAGTTTTTGCGGACTCTAATTTTTGGTTCTTGATTTTTCCTGCTGATGCTATTCTGTGTTGTGTCATTTGTGGTACC
Source organism: Prinia subflava (assembly GCF_021018805.1). Lineage (NCBI taxonomy): Eukaryota > Metazoa > Chordata > Aves > Passeriformes > Cisticolidae > Prinia > Prinia subflava. The sequence goes on from NC_086259.1 coordinate 17,429,272, forward strand.
TGGGAAGAGCTGGTGTCTGCCTGTTAAGAGGCTGGTCCATCTCTATAAATATTGCCTATCTGGGAATGGGAATAGAGATGTGGTATTTGAATCTTCTTTGGTGGATTTTTTCCATTCTTAATAATGATTAAATACATTAATTCATGTTTTAAAATAGTATTGTCTGCATTCAGACAATTCATGTGTATGCTCATGTTGGTGCTATTGAACTTTAAGCATCCTTATTTAATCCTAAATATCAATTTGATCATCCCTGTCTAACATTTTCAACACTTTATACATGTGCTTGCCCTTGAGGTGAACTTCCTCAGGGAGTTTCTGTGGCTGTTCCTGGTTTCTGTAGGTCACAGGGTGCATTTTGAACAAATAAATTTTCAATACTTGAAGCCAAACCCCATTTCAGTGCAAATAAAAACATGATGGCTTCTGTAGATGGAGACAATGAAATAAATTTAACATGCTTGGCCTATGAGAAGCTTTTCTGTTCCTGAGAGTGGCAGTTTTTGTGACACTGTCTATTCTCAGTTGGTGCTTTCAGGTGGTAATTAACTTTCTGAGACTATTTTGTGTGTGCTGGTTGACTATTCTGGCACTTCCAGGTTTCTTCCTGGGCAAGTCTGGATGCTTGTGTCCAAATGCTGTTTTTCTAGAGTATATGCACCTTCAATCCGTGTGGTGATTCCAACTTCCTTTACAGCAGAGCAGTGCCCTGCAGAGCTGTGGGCAGTGCAGGGAGCCATCCTGAGCTCTGGAAAAATTCCCTCACAGAAATGGTTGTAAGGCATTGGAATAGACTGCTCAGGGAAATGCTGGAATCACCATTCCTGGAAAAAACCTGTGGACATGGCTCAGTGATGAACATGGTGGTGGTACTGGGCTGGGAGTTAGACTTGATCTCAAAGGTCATTTCCAACCTTAATTATTCCGTGGCTCTATGGAAGTGCCTCCTGTGTGACCTCAAATGAGCAATTTACCTGGAGCTCCCAACATGTTAGCACAGATAAAACTGGTTTATTTTCCATGGTTATAAAGGAGGATGTTCTAGACACTTGAAAAGGAAAAGGGGGAGAAACACAGTATCTCCTCCTGGAACAGCAAGTGAAAGCAGTAGTAAAATAATGTTTACTCCTTTGGTGGTTTGGAAAGCTGGAGGAGGAATGAATAATTGGGAAAGAAGCCTGGAAAGGTAATTAAGTTGAGCAGCACAACTCATTGGCAGTTAGTGTATGGGAATGCTGTAGGAAAGGCTGTGTCAGCAGGAGAGGGGGTGGGAGGCAGGCACGGGAATCGCGGTAGCAGAAACGCTTCCCCAGGAGCTGAGCGTGCTCCTCTGGGGTGCTTTGGGAACGTGCTCCCGAGATGGGAGTCACGAGGAGCAGCCAGAGATAAGCGTATGAACTGGATTGGTCTGCACGGGCAGGAGCAGATGTGGGGATGTAAAGAGCCAATATTTTATTTCTTGATTTCTTGTCATGGTTGGCCAGGTAATCTACTTGCACTAAGCCACGGCTCCTGGGCTCCAAGTCCCACGAGGAAATGTTCTCATCTATTGGAGCTGGGATTCATCTAAGATAACTGTTCCATGTCTAGGAAATGGATAGAAGGGCTGTGTTGTTTTTGCCAGTTCAGGATCCATTTCTCTGTCTGTAATTCACTCTCCTATGAAAGCTTCCCTGGTGAAGAATGTTCCCAATCCAGACTTGTCTCTGGCAGAACTTCAAAGCATTAATGGACATCTTTTAGGGTTGTAATGAAATCTGGTTTTGTTCAGCTTTGGAAGGAAATTTTAATGAAGAGTTTTGTGAAATAAAAAGGCTTGGAGGTGATGATCAGGAATTGCTTTCCAAAAATAAAATGAGACAAACGAAGTAAAATGAAGTATGGTGGCAACACTGCACCTCTATCACTCTACATTGCAGTACAATAGCATCCACTGCCTGTGCAATAATGAGTCTCATCAGTTTCCAGACAGCAGGCTTTGTAATAACAGAGAATTTATGTAAAACACTGAGGGGAAAGAGGAGGGAGGGAGGCAGGGAATGAAAGTTGTCTATCAGGCTGAATACACAAAGCGTTTGGTACTTCAAAACTAATTTTATTTTTAGTTATTATTCATTGATGCAAGTTCTAGTCTATTATTAAGTGAATCTGGTGAATAATTACATCCATCATTTTGAAGTGTTTAAGACAAGTGTGGAGTTGTAAAACCAGTCCTTTGTACTGGAATCATCCCCAAAATTGCCTTGTGGGAACCGTGTTGACACTACAGTTTGATCATGTTCTGAGTCTGAGGGATCTCAGCACGTTCCCAGATCTGCTCCTGTGCATTGTATTTACAGGCATTAACCAGCCAGTCTCTGTTTCTTGGGAGCCATGAGGAAGTGTAGGGTGCCTCTGAATTCTCATTTTCTTGGCTTCTGTCAGCGTTTGAATGTGACCCATCTGTGGATGAGTGAATGGCAACTGTTTGTTCCAGAATAAAGCATGTGCTGAAACGCAAACAAGCAGCCCACAGAAGCGCTGAGCTGAGTTTAATTAGCTGTAGAGTTCATTTCAACTTCAAACTCCCAAGTTAACTCGCTAGGCAGCAGAGTTTGTAATGCATTTCTTGCTAGATGCCTGCCAGACAGGGGAGCTGATCATATTATATTTGTTGCTAGGTGATGAATTCTGATAACCTTTCTGTTCCTATATTTATAAATGTCTCATGCACTCTCTGCTATAGCATAATTACTTATTTACGCCTCAGTTCCTGCATGGAACTACTACAAAGTTGCTAAGCAGCCGTGTGTATAAATATATAACATTGTGTCACTTGGAAACTTTTGGCAACTCACAATTACCAGATGAATTCTCTGTTTGTCACGATTGTAGCCATTAGCAAAGTGGAACACAAATGAGGGATATCAGTGTACACAAGGACAGAGCTTTATTTGTCACAGGAGACTAATGCTCTGGGAGGGGACGTGAGCTGGAAAAACGCACAGATTTCGTGGTTTGGGGTTCTTTGCATCCTTTTCTTTATTTAATGGCTTTATAACCAGAAGCAAAGTAAAGATTGACTGATTATTATCTCACCTCTTTAAACTTCATAAGCATTATAATCATTACAGTTACTCTAATGTGAAGGAAAAGAGACACTTATTCAAACAGATGTGCTGAGGTTTCTGCATTCTAATGCTGCAAAGTGAGGTGAGAGTGTAAGAAATCTGTATGAGGGACTCTAAGCGCAGCCATCGGAGCATTTGTCATTAGTGGGACCTACACCAAGCCTCAGGAGAAATGAGGGAAGATGAGAAATCAAGGGGTTTTTTCCTTTATTTGACATTGACACAGATTTCGTTGAGTTGACTGTGATGATGGCAGCCAGAATTCATGTAATTTTAGGGATAACTGCAATTTATTAAATCTAGGAGAGTATCCGGCAATAAAATTCTCAGATGGATTTTCACTGCACTCTTTGTTGACTGTGGAGTTTAATACCAGACACAATTTTACTCACTGGTGACATCTTTTCTGTGGAAACTGTCAGTCATGGGCCTGATCCGTGTTCCTGAAGGTGACAGAAAGGTTTGGAATCAGGCACTGCCCTGACCCCAATCTTTGGGGGTGGTTCCAATGGTGCAGACCCGAGCTTGGCAGCGTTACCTACGTGGTGCCAGATGAAGGTGGGACATCCACCTGTGACAACCAGCCAGCAGCAAATGGCCCAAAGAATCGGAGTTTATATCTGAAATATTGATCGTGTGAAGCAATGAGCACAACTTTCCATTGTCATTTGCTTCGCGTGCAGCACTTGTTTAAACGTGGAGCAATCCCACCCATTTCAGTAGCAAACATGAACAACAGCATCACCCAGATCATCAAATAATCACTATTGAGCTGTTTGTGCTTTCTCTTGCTTTTGTTTCTGGTTTTGTTGTGGGGTTTTTTTTGGTTTTTTCATTGTTCCCTAGTTATTAAAAGAGGCACAAACTTCAGTAGCCTGATTTCTTCCCTTGGTTTATCTAAGTAAACAAATTTCAGGTTGCTTATAAATGATCCTGACTGACAGAATACACTTTCCCTAAGGTCAGTTCTTTTGAGGAAGATACCAAAGCCTGTCTTTCTTTAAAGTATAAAAGCCTGCGTTTGATCTGAATAGAAACTGTTCTGGGAATGACTGTGCAGAGCGAGATTACATGGTGCAATTTTAATTACATTGTTCTCAGCAGTGCACCTTGCCTGATCTTAGTGTAAGAGTCAAAATTCAAACCAGTTATTGGGTTCTGTAACTGTTAGTCAAGCACTGATATTGTTTGAAAAAGATGATAATAAGTTTAATAAGTTTAAAATCCAGCATGGTTCTGAGAGGTGGATTTCCTTGTTATTCTCAGAAATTTTGTATTTTTCAGGATGATTTTTGTGTGGCCTATAGAATTATCTGTGTGTTGGAATTGGATGGCTACTTGAGCAAAACAAAACTTAACTACCAACTCGGTTTGCAAAACTAAATGCAGTTTAGATTCTGAAGGCCTTCTGAAAAGTTGTTAACAAACCCTGTCCAAGGGCTTAATGTTATTAACCTGAAAAGGAGTGTAGGTCAGTTATTTGAACATTTATCAGATCAATCTGGAGAAATCAACTTTTACAGGTGACTCTTAAAAAAAGTTTGAGGCAACTCATTTGAGAAAACTTGGTAAAACTACTAAGAGGAATTGTTATTCCTCTGTCACGTTCATTGATGGAGAGGATGAGAAATCAAGATTTCCCCTGGAACTGGGATGACCCTTGTTTCACTTTTTCACTGGGAAAGCTGAACAATCTACAGAATAAATAGTTTGAGCAGATTTTCAGGCGTGGCATTACTCATTCAGCAGCTGGGAAAATAGGCCAGCAACCTACAGTATCCATTTTGAAAGGAAAATATTGCACAGTGGATTTATTACTCACTCTCATTTCCTTTTATGTATTGTAAATGATGCGTCATTCTCTATTTCTGAAACAAACTCCTACCACTGACTGCTGTTTGGAAATTATTTCACAGGGCACAAGTTGAAAGCTTTATTCCTGGGGATGTCTTTTAAGGAAACATTATTATGCTTTTATAATTTATAATTATTGTCACTCCAGAAGAAGGGCAGCTGTATGTAGATGTTTAAGTATTTGGAGTTTTTGATATTTCCTGACAGATAATTTGGGTTCTGTTGGAGTGCTGAGGTGAGGAAGCAGTGAGCAGAATTACAGATTAGTTGTCATTCCACACAGAAGGTGAAACCAAGACCCAAGACTGAAGAGGTGGAGGCAATATTGCCTCGCACAGCATCTGTGGGTAATGTGCAAAAAAGCACTTTGTAGTGATGCCTTATTTAATGAAAAGCTCCTGCCCTTTGACTTCTTGTCTCCAAGTACTGCCACAGCAGGAGAGATATCTCAAGCAATATTTTTTCTCCCATCTCTGATAAAAGCGAGCGTATAAGGCTGTGAGTAGCTGCCATGGATTTGGTATAGAACAAAAGATATTTTTTTACAATAGTAATTTCTTCTTCCAGCCTCAAATCACTGAATTACTTGAACTTGCCACTGGAGGAGCAGACAAAGCTTCCATTCCTCCATATTTCACTTCTGTCATTTATTCACCTTTCTTACTAATGGCCCAACCTCAGGCAAATGGAAACGTGTGTGTAACTCAGTGAATCTTCTGTTCATCCAATAGAATAGCATAATTTTTCTTAGATTTATTTAACACTCATAGAAAAATAGTTTAGTGTCTACAGAACCTCATGCCTTTAAAAATAAAAATAATTGAAAAAGTTTTGACAGATCACATTAAGAAGTGGTAGATCACTGTAATTATAACAAATTGACCTTGAAGATAAACAGTTTTAATTGTCAGCTTGAGGGAAAATATCCCCATGACCTTTGACTAATTGTCTAGTTAATGGAAGACCTTTGCTAAATAAATTTGTGGCTTTGGAGGCATTTGAAACACATACTGGTGTAAATAATGTACTTTCTGGGCTGGTTTCACTATAGGTGTTTCCTGTGAGTGATTGCTTGTTGTTACTTTTTGACATCTGCTGACAGCCTTTTATTTATACAGTTAAACCTCCTGGGACGTTGGTCTTTTTTACCTGAATTCAATCTCCACAGATTAATTTTCAATAAATTACATGTATCATGAAATTTGGGTTTGTTAGCACTTAGGGTTACTGCTCAAAGATCAGATGTGTGCAGAAGACAAGGAAATTCATAGTCAGTAGTACAGTGCCTCTCCAAATTTCATTCAGGCTGCATTCAAAGGAAATAATCCATTACATCCCACTGGGAATTCTGGTACAAACTCAGACTTCTGTCCGATCTCCCTCCTTTATAGACACGATTGATTTTTTATTGACAAACTTCTCACAGCAATCTGCAGAGCCACGGACGTATTGAATGCATCTGAAAGTCTTTGATTCTGGCTGCTTGCGTCTCAAACCCAGCCAGTGAAGAGACTGTAAGGATCTAAAGCCAATTTCATCTGTGTTCTCTGGGGGATCTTAGCAGGATGTTGTGTAAATCTGCTAAAATGGGAAATTATTGATCATTTGCATTGCAATGGGAAATCCTTTCACAGAAACCAACAAAGATAAAAAGTATCTTTTCTGCATGTCGCTGCTGGCTCTGGGGTCGTTTGGGCTGCTCAGAATCGATGCAGCATTAACAGGGAAATGTCACATTCCTCCTCCCCAGATGTGACAGCTCCTCCGAGACTGGAGCTCCACAATTGTGGTGTCACTTTGTGTCCCCTGCATTTACAGAGAGAAAACAGCTCCGGTTAAACTGAACTCTGTGTTGTGCTCAGAAGATCAATGACTGTGATATAACATCTAACAGGTTTCTTTTTTTTTTTTTTTTCTTCAGACACACTCCCTGACATAATATTTTTGTTGAAACAGTAATTCTTCTCTGGGGTTTCGAACAGCAGCTACAGTATTGCCGTGCCTTATAATGCAGCCAGTGACCCAGGAGATCAGTCAATAACACCTCTGTGTTGTAATGAATAAGTCAAGATAACTTCCAACTGAGAACAACTCATTACAGCTCCTTCCACCTGATTAAATTTTTGCCCTAAATAAGACAATGGGAAGCAAAATGATGTGTGAAGATATGGTGTAATGTGAGCTGGTGTAGTCTGCTGGGGGAGGAGGGAATGCCCTCAGTTTTGATTGTAGTGGTTGTATTTTCCTGTAATTTCAAGCAGTCACAGGCAGCTGGTGGAGCCCTGTTGGCAGAATAAATTCATTGAAGAGCACGAGGTGCTGCTGAGGGATCTTCCTGTCTAGGAGAAGGGAAAGAGGGAATGTGCTGGGAGAAGGGAAAAAGTAGCAGTGACAAGAAAAAGGAATCAAACTCAAGGAATCCTGACAAACTCAGGAATCCTTGAGTTTGATGCTGATGGAGCCATCTCCCTCACACTTCCACCTTGTCCTCTGTGCAAGCACTTGCTGGAATCCCAAACAGCAACCCCAGTGCTGCAGGGTGAGGACCTTTTGTTCCAGGCCTGGGCTGATACACTTTGTGAGACCTCTGATTTCAGAGCAGGGCTGATCACTTCTAGTTCAGGGTACCAGATGTGATGCTCAGATCAGGCCAAACGGTGCTGTGACGAGTCAGGAGAGGCTGAGCTCAGTGGGATGTGAAAAGATGCCAGAGCCCAGTGTTGGGTAGGACAAGGTGAGGAGAGGGGCAGAGCAGAGCAGAGCGTGGCTGGGGTGGGGTGTTTGGTGTGGATGGAGTCACTGGCTCTGGAATCACACATCAAACCCATCATCCAGGGGAGAGCCTTCAGTCAGGTAACCCTTATTGCTCAGGCGTTCTGTGCTGTGGAATCTCAGGTTTTTAGCAGTTTTCCAGCTCTGCTACAACTCTAGGTGGTAGAGGATATGCAGGAGAGAGACCAGTGGGACCCTTTTGTAAGAACATTCCACCTTTCCTTGGCTGCAGCCGGGTGAAATCCTTGTCTTTCATCGTCTAAGGAAGCTGATCTCCTATCTGTGATACGTGCTTGCAGTGAGTTCTGACAGCACAGAAAGCTGTGGCTATTAATAAATACCATTCTCCAGTGGACAGGGTGTTCTCCAGGGGCAGCAATGAACACCCCTGTGCCCGGAGGATGAACTGCTGGCCTCATTTTTGTCTCATAGCAGGGCTCTGCACAAATCTAATCATCCCACATAAACCACACAGGCATGTTTGCCACTTTAGGTAATCAGTTTATCTTTTCAGTCTCGAAAAGTGTGAGCAGGGATGAAGTCTGGTGTTTAGTACTTGTTCTTCCAAAGAAGTTGAATATAAATGTGTATTTGTCTTAAGCAATTCTTGTTACGTTGTGACAAACATTTTGCTGTGGTTCACGTTCCCTCCATTTCTGAGTCTCTGGATACTAAATAAGTCATCATTGTTATTTACTTCAGGGGCACATAAAGAAATTATATAAATGCGAAAAAATCATAAACATGCAGTGCAAGATAATAACCCACTCTTGCTTGCTGGATTTTTAAAAAAAATCATTCTGTAGCAATTCTACTGCAGAGTTAGAATGTAGAATTAAGCTGCATAAAAACCTTGAAAAAGGGTTTTCATAAAACTCATTTTGTACATTTTATTAAATGTTCAATAAATTTTTTTGTGTAAATACTTCAGTCACACTAGTAGGTTTTCTAATCTATGAAATCATTATTTCTGCAGCACTTTTAGATAGGGAATAATGATAATATCATTATCTTTAGGAGCAAACTGTCTGACTTAACTGTTGACAGTGTCATGTCTGCCCTCAAATTATCATGGGACAACACTTTTTCCTTCTGCTGCTCAGGTATTTTTGCAGAAAACCAGCAGAAACACGCAGGCTGTGGGCTCACTGCCAGAACTCGTGTTCCAGAGGTGCTTTTGAAGGCACCTCAAAGGCAGGGAAAGAAGCTGTTTCTCCTGGTGGACCTTTTTGTTGCCTTGAAAGGCAGGATTTATTTTGTTCCCCAGCTCCTGTACTGTTGTGACAGCTTCCTCTCTTGTTCTGGGGTGGATTCAGGTATTCCAGGAGTGCTGGTCCAAGGTGGATTTTATCCTTCCCACCCTGCCGGGGCAGCTCAGCCCTGGGAGCCTCGTGGCGCTTTGTGTTTGCGCAGCTGGAGCTGCTGAGAGCCCGTCCCTCTCCCGCTGTTTCCACTCACTGCTCTTTGCTAACAAGGGCCTCGCCGGGTCACGGTGCTTTGTGGATTTTTATACACAACAACAGCACTCAGAAGCGTCTCCATTTGCCTCAGCCGTCACTTCCCTCCCTCTGTAGTTAATGAAGCTCAGCCAGCCTCTGTCGAACTCCCCTGTTTGGAGAGTTGAGCAGGGAGGACTGAGCTGGGGATCCCTGCTGGGCCGGGGAGCTCAGCTCAGCTGCCTTTGTGCAGCTGCAGTGTGCTCCTCCTGCATCTCCAGACCCCTCACAGAGGCACCTTCTGCCTTGTGGCTTCAACACCATCTAAAGTTATTTGCTAGAAAGGAGAAGGAAAAAATGCACACGATAATATTGCCTTGATGCTGTAATTCCCACGGATTTGAGCAAGGCTAGGTTATGTTTACAAAAAGTATCCTAATATTCATTGATGGAGCAATTAAGTCTGTGTTTTCAATGTGAAATTTCCTCATTCAGGAGCCATTTTGTATCTTGTTATGATCAGCTAACAGAAAAATATGAATACCTGTACATAGAGACTTACAGAATTAGTTTTGGTGTGCTTATAGATAAATACGTGTATTTATTTATTCAGGATACCTCTGTGGAGATTTAACCGGAGAGGAAATCATGGATTCAGTATTGCTGTTCAAAACAAATTAAACTTCTGAGAATTAAACTCAGAAAAAAAAAATTACTTTGGAAGTGGAATATATCAGGCCAACATATGCTTTTGAATACAAAACTATTTATTTCAGCTTGTTTTCTTTTACTTTAGTTTACAAGAAATGCAGCTGCTAACCTTTCAATGTTTTAAAATGGTATCCTTAAAAACATCTGTGGGTCATTATTATAAATATCACAGTGGTGTAGAAACCTCACATTTGTGATATATCATAACAGGGAAAATGGAATGTGCTGAAAGGAGGAATCCCAGGAACACGAGTGTTCATGCTGAGATCTATAAAGGTTAATATTTCCAGTTACAGCTTTTCCCATCATTGCACTAAAGGACTTGGGATCCTGCACAACAGGTCTTTTGGTGATAATTAACCCAAAGTCAGTGATTAAAGCCTTGGGATGCATGCAGGTATTGCTAATAATGAATATTGCTCCGTGGAAAGAAATATTCCGTACAATTCACATCTGAATTTTACTAAAATGAGTAAAAGTCTAACACAGGAGGCTGAGAAATGAGCAGAGGGCGATGAATGACACTCATGTTTTTCACTGGGAGCTGCTTGGCAGTGTTTTCATTTTGCTTGCATGGAGTTTTGGAGCCTGTCTCATAGCATGTGGCACATTAGGCACAATAAAGATGTTCATTTGGCAGCTGGAGCATGACTAGGAACATCAAAAGAGTCATAGATGCGTCAATAAATGAAGAACTCCACCTTCATATAAATATTAGATCAGTGTTTTAATTGCCCATTGAATCCTTGTCAGTGAGACATTCACTTGTCATGCCTGCTGCAGCATTACCAACGTTTTATTTTAGGGCTAGAGCTGAACTGTTGCTATTATCCATTTTTTGCACTTTTGTAGCACCCTGAGCACCAAACATGAATCATTTTGTTGCAAGTGCTGTACAGAGACAGAGTGAACAAGCGACCTTTGCTCAGAGGAGTTTAAAATCCAGCTAAACTCCAATACAGAATGAGCATAAAACAGGAAATTTTGGTGTTTGTGCCCCTCTCATCAGGCTGCCACTCACTCAACCTGTTATAATGCATGTGGGTAGTGGGAATAATGTGAATTATCCATCTCAGGGCTTTCCTCACACTTCGTCTCTGTGACTGCATGAACATCACAAACATCATCACGCAGACCGTATGTTATCAGCAAAGTGTTGGATATTCAGAGAGCACCTTTGCAGCTCAGGCTGGCACTTTCCACAGCTGATATCCACAACTTCTGTCTCATTTCTTGTTACATTGCTTGGTACTTGGGGGACAAAAGGAGTAATTAATTAATCACACTTTATAGTTTTTACATAGAGATTGCTACACTGGTTTTATGTACAAAGCAAGATTTTTTTTTCACCAGACAATAGGAACTAAAAATCCTAAAAAAAATTCCTAAAATTTCCCTTGTATTTAACACGCATTAATAATGAATAGACTTGTTTCAGAGATAGATATAATGCCATGGATGGGAAATCTGAGGGAGCTGGAGAAGCTGAGGCTCCTCAGAGCTCTCCTGAGTGCCTGGCAGGGAAGGTCAGGGTGGGCAGTGCCAGGCCCAGCTCCTCAGGCTGTGTGGCTGCTCCTGGAGCTTGCTACGAGCAGCTCAAGTGGGGAAATTTTGGATATTTGCACTGGCTCTTCCCCAGAAGCCACACGAGTTTAAGGAATCAAATATTCCCAGTGAGGAGCATCGTGAGGATGACTGGGAATGAAATTCAGTCTCGGGTGTTGTTCCCTGGTCAGCCCAGTCCAGGAGACAACATCATCCTGATAAGGCCCACATTTGATCCCGAGCTCAGACTGGGGTTTTATCTAAAGATCCAGCTCCTTTCAGCTCTCTCAAGATTTGATTTCAGTTTCATCCCTGTTGGCCCTTAGGCCAAGTAATCTTCAGTGTTCTCTATCCCTACAATCATTTCATCTCCTCCCACTTCTAATTTCTCTCCTACATATCAGTATTTCTCAGAGCCTTTTCATTTTCTTTCCTTCTCCTTGCTATTAACCTCACCAAATACTCTTGTTTCTGTGGTAGGACTGGGAATTGAAAGCATCAGTGCTTTTGGATGAGATATGGCAAAAAAAAAAGTTTCCCACTTTCAAACAACTCTGCCTTGGTCTTTTTGGAAAAAGTTGCAGGGTTTCATAAAGCAAGATGAATAGACAGCAAAATGTAAAAGGTTTAAAAGCATCACATTAATACTTCCAAGGGACTGTAGAAAAGATTCAAGTACTTCTCCTGATTCCAAGTGCCAGATCTGCATGTGGATTTTGAATGCAGGATCCCGGGGTTTGTGAACACCGAGCAGAGAGGAGGGAGCAGCGCCCTCTCCGCCAGCTCCTCCCTGCTTTGGAAACACAACACAGTTTGTCCTTTTCGTGAGAGGGACCTGCAGTGCTCGGCTGGGTGATGGTACAGCTCTGAACCACGGCATTTGGGTTTAAGGGATTACTTTATTATAGTTTTCTTTGGCTTTTAAATTTTTTTTAAAAACTTTTTATTCCTGATATAATTTCTCAGAGGCCAATGCTATTTTTTTTTCCAGTTGTAAGCTATTAATAGTAAACCAGCAGCAGTTTTTGGTTATGAAGAGCACATATTTATTCAGACAATCACACACTGGCTTGGGTTGGAAGTGACCCTAAGGGCCATGCAGTTCCTCTGCAGTGGGAAGGGATGCAAACAATACAACAAATTCCTAAATCGAGTTTCTTTTTTTTTTTAATTATTTAGTTGGAGCTTGTGGGTTTTTTTAGGGGATTAAAAAATAAGAGGCTTGTAATTCACAAAAGCTGCAATCTAAGCAGTATCTATACAGTGATTTGTACAGAGAATTTCAATTTCTTGCATTTATAGTGACAGGAAAATCTTGTGTTTTTGTTGGTTGGTAGCTTTAGGAAGTTGACGTGAGTCTGTTAGAACACCTGTCATAAACCCAACACTAACTGCAAAGGGTTTTTTGTCACCAGGGAGGCCTTGCTCAGGCAGCCTCCCCCCAAAATCCTGCTGTGGGCACCAGACCCCTCCTGGAAGCAGCTCCCAGCCTCGGATGTGGGCACCAGCACACTCTGAGCACTCTGAATTTCCTTTCAGCTGCTGCTGCTCCCAAATTCAGTGGTTTCCCCTCCTGGTTCTACTTCATACAAGACTTTGCAGCTCTGCCACGTGACAGCCCGAGATAGGCTTGTCTGGAGACACCGCAGTGTCTGAGACTGAGACGGCTTTTTTACTTATAATCCCTCTTGCTTTCAGCAAAATTCAATGAAAGAGCAAATGAGCTGATGAAATTCTGCTTTTCTGTCCCACTGTGAATCCAAGGATAGCTCTCTTGCCCTGAAGTAAAGTGGAGGAAATGGGAGCAGTTTTTATTTAAAAACATGTAATTGAGCTTAAACCTTGTGCAGCAGCAGAGCCTTCAGCTGCTGGGGGAGTTTCTCTGGGGTGTCTCTCAGAGTGTTTGGGACTCTCCTCGGGATGGGGATTGTCTGCTGTGAATTCACAGGGTCACAGCTTCACGGGGTGGTTTTGATTTTGTCTCGTTCTCAGCGTCCATGTCTATTTTATTGGCAATTAAATTAATTTCCCCAAGTCATTTCTGTTTGCCCAGTGATGGTAATTAGTCAGTGACCTCCCTGTCTTTATCTTTTCCATCTTTCTTCCCAGTTTGCTGAAGAAGGGAGTGAGAGGGTGCTTGGGTGGGAGGCTGGGAGCAACCCAAGGCCAGCCCTCCCCTCTTGCTCTGGTAAATAGTGTCCCACATCTCTTTTCTTATTCTATTTGGATGCTTGAGATTTTGGCATTGTTTAATTTTTAATCAAACCCATCTCATCAATATTCATCATAAAATGAAGTTGTAAATTCTGGGACCAGCGATGGTTCCTTTTCCCTGCGGTGTTTTGCTTTGGGAATGAATCCCAGAGAATGCCCAGAAAGGAAGGATCTCCACAAGGTCCTCTGGCAGCCTTGTGTTGCTCTGCCTGGAGAGAGACACAAAATTTGATGAAGATGATTTCTGTGTAACTTCCCAGCAGTGTTGAGTGGCCACCCACTATGAGAATATTCCTGTGCTTTAGGACCAGTTACAGAGATTACACAGTCAGGAAGAGTTTTGGGATTGGCCATGAGAGACTCTGGGATTGCTTCTCTTCCTTTAAAAACAAAGATCTAAATACAAGAACTCTATACAGTGAATTTAAACAATTATGCCAAGTGTTTTATTTTGTAATAAAACTCCATTGTTGTTGATTTTATGTAGCTGGCATCACTGTCTGTAGTTTTTTTCTGAAATTATAATTCAGTTTTTAAAGATTCAGTGGAAGCGAAATGTAAAATAAAAAATAGTGAGAGCATACAGGTAAGTGAAAAGTCTGCAGCAGCAGTAACTCAAGGAGAATGTAGGGAATACAAAACAGGTTTTCTGCAGAAAAACCTTTCACATGCAAATACATTGTTCTGAGATGTCAAAACCTGAAAAGTTCTTTTAGCAATTGCAAGTTTGTGGTGAAGATCTCTTACTCACACAGCTGGTAGTTAGATCACTAATATTTTATCCAGTATTTTGTGCAAAATGACTCAGAGAAGAAATTTGAGACAAAGTCTCAAATCTTTGTCTTTAAGGGACATTTTCCTCTTTATGCCAGCCTTCCTAAATATTTTAAACTTTCCATGTAAAGTGAAACAGGATTATTGACAGCTACTGTTCAATTAAAAGTTCTCACAATCCTTAGACACAGATCAGCCCGTGAACTGTGTGACAATCCTGGTAGTAAGGAATGTTATAGTTCATTTTTTCAGTTTTATGGAACTTCTGCAGTAGCCTGGGGCTGAATATTCTGTAAACAGCCAGTGCTGAGCCTAAAGATGCACTGAATATCTGAAAGCACTTTGCTGAGATCCTGGGCTGATGGGGAGCACAACGAGGTCTCTGTTGCCACTGGTTTGTGGAGCTGGGTGTGCACTGGACTGGAGGGATCACAAAAATCTCTGTCCAAAGTGTTTCGTTTATCTGCTACCCAGTTAGACTGGTCAAAGCCTCTTCATCTTTCTGAAAGTGCATATTCATAGATTTTTCTATGAAGAAGAGTCAAAAAAATATAGAATTTCTTTGAAAGTTTTTTTCCTTTGAGAGACATTTCTTCCTAAATCTGTGGACAAGCTAATAACGTAACAGCTAATCACATCTGAAGCTTGTGTTCCTAAGTGGATACTTATAACGTGTTTTTTCCTTTTTTCCTCTTTTTTTTCACCCCCAGTGAAATTTGATGACTGCAAAGGGAACAACAAATTGAACTTTGAAGTTTCTAACCCAGACTTTACAGTGGAACTTGATGGGAACTTGGTTGCACTCAAGAATGTACCAGAAGCTGGCAGAGCCTTGTTTGTCCACGCGCGGTCGGAGCACGCCGAGGATATGGCAGAAATCTTTATTCTTGAAGCAAACGAAAAACATGGTGCATTAAAGGTAAGATAAGTACCAAAGATTAAAAAAAAAATTAAAAAAAAGGGCTGAGGAGATGCTGCTGCTAAATATTTACATGTGTCACCTAGGATTGTAGGCAATTTTAATCTGTTAGCAGAGATCAAAATCAGTCTTCAATGCAGATATTGCTGTAACATTTTAGCACTAGGTTTAATTTGTGATGCAGATTTCCCAGGTTTTGGAAGATGTATTACATCTTCAGGTGTGGATGCTAAACATTCATAAAGACTTTATTCAAATGAAAGAGCCCAAGTATTAAAATTGGCTGCTTCTTCCAGTGTATGTTATGCCAGGTAATCACGGTTTGGCCACAACTAAAAATGGAAAATCGTAGTTTAAATGTGTAATTTAGAATTCACAGAACCTTCACGTTTCACTCCAAGTCTAAGCACGTGGGAATGAATTCTGTGTAATTTCAGTTTTTGTATTGGTCTGCTTATCTGACACTGTTATGTGGTAAACTGCTCAAACATCTGCACACAGACAGTGGCACACATTTTCACTCTGTTTCTGTGCCAGGGTGATTTTTATTCTTCTCTGTCCACTGACTGCTTTGTCCTTTCTTTCCCCCTCTTGAATTTCAGTGTAAAACAAACCTCACCCTTTGGGGGATAAAGCACTTCAGAAATTGATGGAATTATTTACCTCACACCCCTGCAAGGAACAAAAGGAGATGTGAGCTAGCTTTCACTTCTGTGTCCTGACATTTAGGAGAGAGGCAGACGAGGTAGTGGCTCACTAGATAATTAAGCCTGGTACCTTTACAGACCTATAATTTTGCAGAAGTATGAAGCAACTTTGATAAAAATGACTGATCTACTGTCTTGATTTGGTATTTAGACATTCAATTGCCAGCATTCTCATTATATTCCCAACAATATATTAGTATAACTTGAGTCTTCCATTATAAAAACAAATTATCTTGAGGAGAAAGGCTGCACAAACTTCTGAGGGTGCAGGGCTGAGGAAAGGTTTTGCTCTGCACTTTAAGCAGCACACGATGTGAATATAGATTGCCAGGGGGAGAGAAAGAACCAGAATGTGCAACCGCAGAAAGCTGATCAGAGCCCTGAAATGGAATTTAATTTTATTTAAATATGCCGTTTCTTCACAAAATCAAATCTGAACACAGTCATACTTGAGGGAGTCTCTTACGTGGAGGAGCTGTGAGTTTAGGACCACAGACTGCCAAATTCAGGGTAGGAAAGCTCCACTTGCAGGAGCAAGCTGGGCCCTTGGCTGTCCTGTGCCGCAGACTCGCAAGCCTTGCTCCTTCTGGTGCATTCACAAGAACGTTCAAATGGTTTTACTTTGAAATCTTAGGAGCAGTTTCAACATAGGGATCATAATTCTCTGGTTAGAAGTTACTAAAACCACTGAGGAGTTTGAGACGTGTCTGACAGGAGGTCTGGAGTTAAACTTCAAGGGATTGGTTTATGTGTGAAGATCTGACTTTCTGGGAATCACACTCTGAAGATTTATTCTGGTTTACTTAGAGAAGCAGCCCTTCAATATCTGTGGGGAGAGGTGTTCTATGGAAGTTACAGTCTAAGGGAAATTTTGTCAGATATTCCATGGAAGTTACAATCTAAGGGGAACCTTGTCTCATGAGTAGGAGTTAAAGGATGTGTATTTGCACAGACTGTGACAAGCTCTGCCAGCCACCTTTTCTCTTTACGTCCTGTTTGGGTTCTGGGGAGTGTCCCCTCAGAACGTTCCAGCAATATTAATTGATGCCTAGTGTTGAAATCTCTCTCCAGGCTACTTTTGAAAGCCAGGACTGATCTGGCCCCGCTCCTGGATTCTGTTCCAACCACTTTGTGTTGCTTTAGAGACAGAAAACCAGTCTGAATCAGGCACATTCTGCCACTAGCCAGCCTTTCCTCACAGGTGACAATATCACAGCATCACCTCAACCTGCATTCATCACCCCTTTCTGGATTTTGGTGTTCAGCCCATACCCAGATGATTACCCATTTAATGTGAGATTTCGTGTCTGCAATGCCATTGTGAGTTACACGGTGCCTTAATGTGTCCTGGGAAATCCACCCAGTGAGAATCACCCCCTCTCCAAGGGAATAAAAATCTCTGGGGTTGGCTGTCCTGCTCTGGCCTCACCCAGTCCTCTGTCGCTGGTAAATCAGCATTTCTTCCCAACATTTTCATCTGTTTGCCTATTTTAAACACCACACAGCCAGTGTTGTCTCTCTGTTTGTCGTACTCGAGAAGGATATAAAGACTACAACGTCCTATCTAAAGTGATTTTATGATAAATTCGAACTTAATCCTGTACTTTTGCAGTCTAAATGTGTCAGCACGGAAAGAGCAGAACTGCTCCATCTGTTTATGCACGGAGCCTTGGCTAAGGAAGGCTCAGATGTAACCTCAGTAATTCAGCATAATTCTGTGGGGTTAAGATGAGCACATGCTGGAGCAGCACTTAGCACTCAGTGCTTAGAGAACAGTACCTTGTCTAATTAGGGGATAAGTAGTTCTTAAGTATTTCCCCACTGCCAGCAACTGCCATTTCTTTTCTGAAAGCATGTAACCTACATCTGTGAAATCCCATTGTTAATGTTGCTAATTGCAGATTCCCAACGTGTTTGGGAATGGCTCTCAACAATGATCTCTGATGTGCTGACTGGCACTCGGAGCCTAGGAACAGAGTGTAGCTCCTAAAACTTTCTGACTGCTACCAACCATACTTTGGATGAATATGGAAATTATTTAGAGGTGCAATCTGGAGTGCACAGAAAAGCTTTTGGTATTCTGCTGGTGAAAGGGTGCAGCTCTTTCCTGCTAAAGATAGGGGATGATTCCAGCTGGCCTCGCCAATCCGTCCTATGTGATTAACTAAATTAACTTCATGGCCAGAGTAGAATCAGTGGCTGTTGGAATATCAGTTAGTATTTAACTGTTATTTGCATTTGAAGCGCCTGTTTTCCTCCTCTTCTGCCAGAGGCATAATAGATCTGCAGAGCCCGCAGCTTTCCATCCAGGCCAGGGCTCTTGTACGGGCACAGGAGGCTCCTCCATCACCAGCCAGCCACGGCTCTCTGGTCACCCCATCTCCTGCAGGAGCAGATGCTGCAGTGCTGCTTGTCCTGACGTCTGCACCTCTAACACACCCCAAAGCCCAGGAATCTCTGCCCACAGATATTCATACACGCAGAAATCTGTCCATCGGATTCCAGACCAGATTCCAGACCAGACTCCAGCTGGAATTGCTTTCTGCAGCCCCCTGGATGTGCCTCCTCCCTCCTATGATTTTGGATAGATGCTCTGGTCTCTGTCTGTCTTGACAGAGGGGAATATTCCCAAAAATCTTCTGTCGTTTCTGAAGTCTTTTGAATGTGAGTGCACAGAAGGTGCACTGTGGAATGAGTTAATGGTTAACTCCTTAATAGTTACGTGCCTGTCCACACTTGGAGCCTGATGCAATGAGTGCTCATGAAAAGCAGAAATTCCACATGCATTCCCCATGGATCGGTGCTGGTGAGCAGTGGAACATTCCCCATGGAACATTCCCCATGGAGAAATGTTGGGATGTTGCTCTGCCTGTGCCCTGCTCTGCCCAGCGTTTGCTTGATGCCCTCACACAGTCAGGACTGGAGTGCTTGGGGATATTAAGGAAAAAAAGAGACCTGGAAATGTTTTAATTCACTCAGGATTCCTCCGATGAACTTTGAATACATTCTGAATAATTCAGAGAATTGCTAAGCCTCAAATCCCTAATGGAAAAATAAATCGCTCATAAACCCTAGTTGGGGAGAAAATGGCCAAGGCAATGACTGGCAGCATTCTGTTTTTTTATAACTTGTGTCCTGTCCAATGCTTCATCCCTGCTTTGTTTTATGGAGAAACTAGGACAACTGAAAGTTGGAAATTTCATCTCGTCTGAACATTGTCCAGACATTAGTGGATTTATGTATTTACTGGAAGAGTCAGGTTTTGTGGAAGGCAGAAAGCATAGCCAGGCTTTTGTAGAGCCTCATAATAAATGGTGAGTTGCAAAAGGTGGCAAGCTGGGACTTGAACTGTGTCCCCCAAGGCTAAATAAAATGGTGTCTGCTGGTCCTGCTCCCCCTCTGAAATCTGATGCTGGTTTTAATGAACATACCCTCAGTGTCCTGGGAGCTAAAAGGAAACCTTGGGACACAATCTGTCTCTGCCTCTCTGTGTTGGCAGCCTTTATTTTTTTTCCCTTCCCCACAGCAAAGGGAGTTATTTAGAACTTTTATTTGTTACACCATTACAGACACAAGGTGGAGGGGAGTGAGATATCAAGAGTCTGGCACCAAGGCAGATAAGAGGGCAGGCAGATATTCAGAAATTCCAGGCTGGTAGTAACTTCACTGCATGGTGCTCAGCAGTCTTCCATACAGAAGGATGAAATGATTAAATAGAAACTGTCAAAGCCTCAGGACACATTTCAGGCACTAGACAGAAAAAGGAGCAGGAGAAAGAAAAGAAGAGATAAGAGTGAGGAGCATACCCTGAGACAGCATGTTGTAGGCAAAGTTTAAAGCCATCTCCAGCAGCAGCTGGGACTGAAGGAAATGAAGTTGCCCCAGTCCTGCTACTTTGTCCAGTGCACTTTGTACCAGCCAGGGGCTGGGCAGAAGCTGCTGCTTTTTTCCTTTTGTCAAACCACTGCTTTTCCCAACGCCAGCACTCGGCTTTGCTTGTTAGAGCAGGGACAGAGCCTCAGCAGCCTGGCTGGAAACTTCCTTGCAGACCCAAATTCTGATTCCTGCTGAGGCTGCCTGCATGGAAACCCTTTGTGCAAGTTGCTTTCTGCCTGTGCATGTTTCCTAAAGTATCAAACAGAAATAATGAAACTAAGCTCCTCGGATTTAAACCTTAGCATTTCTTGTTTGTGTCTTGCTCTCTGCTTATCCCCACAGGATAGAGATTGCAAATATTATGGATATGAGATAAAAAGTGCCTACAGCCTTAAATCCTACATGTATGGCTTTCTGCCTTGGAACAGATGATAACGGATCAATAATCTTATTATGAATCAGGATTCTCTCACAGCAGAAAATATTCAGGCAAGGAAGTGTGAATAGCTGAGTTTAGTCATCTGGCAATTCAATAAGTTATTTGGAAAATAAGATCAAGAACCAGCCCCTCTGATATAGCAGGCAATCGTTCCCATTAACGTATATTAGCATTTTTCTGGTTAGAATAGAATTCCAAATAGGCTGAAAATGACTGTGCAGAGGTAGGAGATGGACTCACACATGAGATATTGACAAACAGGCTCAAAGAGTCCCATGTTATTAGATTTTGCATATAGCAGTTGCTGCAGAAAGAGACGCACTGCATAAATAAACCGCCGTATTTTGCATTTAATTTTAAGGCACAAAATAGAATAAGTCACAGGGGGTGCATCAATACCTATGATACGTTTGAGTTATTATACTGATCAAAACTCTGTATAGAATACCATTTCCAGAAAAGCTGGAAGAGGAGATCCCTTGCCTTCAGATATGAAAGTGTCCTTCAGGCATATAAAGAAGGATTTTCTTAAAGATCAAACACACAAAAAAAAGGTCATTTTCTCACTGTTGAGTTCAGTTTGGCAGAAAGTTTAACATATTAACATTCTCCCAGCCATTAAGTTATTAAGTTGTTATCACTTCTGTTACTTTTGTTATCGCACTGCAAGCACATATTGACTTGGAATTCATGCATAAAAAGCTGAGGTAAAAGTGATCTTAGAATTTAATACCTGTGTATTGGTGGCATTTTCATAAGTGACTTTTCCCTGCTATAATCACCATTGAATATATGCTATTTTTTTTTTCTTTTAAAGTCTGCAATGCTACATTTCGGATTTCACAGAATACATCTCAATTAATGTCAATGAAAGCAAGAGCTTGTTCTCTTCAATGGGTCATTCTGTAGTGTCACTTAGCTGCCTTTTAAACTATATTTTTATAAAAATCCTCTGTGCAGACCACTTGCTGTTGCAGAAACAACAAAGAGCTCCTTTTATACCAGAAATCTCCTTAACCTCTCTTTTCCACAGAAACTCCAGTCACCTGTTTCCCCTCTTTATCTCCCAGCCTGAGACATGCTCAGATTCCAGAGGGTTTTAGCCCAAGCCCTGCAGCAGGAGCAGTGCCTGGCGGTGCTGGGTGCCTGCGGCTCCCCTGCCCCTTTGCTGGGCAGTTTTGGGGTGTCCCCGCAGCCCTACTGTTATAAATGCCAATACGATATTCCAATTAAAATAATAATTTGGTTTATTAATAAAGATCGAATTACAGAATTTCGATAAACCCACCAACAGCGGAGAAACTTGACAGAGTTTTCCCAGGAAATGCCAAGGGTGAACCATGAGATACAGGGTCTGGCTGTCTGCTATATCCCCTACGGTTCACAAATTTGGCCGGTTCGGGGCTTGGTTTTTATACACTTTATTCTGCCCTCGGCAATATTTCCCCACATTTCCCTTTGTTTCCCAGCTAGCTATTCAAATCCAAGGCTTTCTCCACCAGGCTGGAAAGAGTTCTTTTCTCAGTTCATATGTTCATGTCCAGTTTCTATAGATCCTTATGGCTGATGAATGGTCGAGATGTGGGTGATGGTGCCTGATGATCTGTGAGGGTGTCAGCAGAGGTGTGGATCCCTTGGCCACCTTATCTTGATGGGTCTCCTCCCGGTACTCCCTGCTGGTTTTCCAGTAAATCTTTTGTCTCTTTTCTGAATGGGACTTTCTAGGGTGGCGCCTGCTTTTTCAACATTTTTAGTTTCACCAACTGCTACAAGGTCTCCTGAAACATATACTTTATACAATACATATTTATACAGCTTTATAGGTTTTCAATTAACCATAAGAACATGAATTAATCAATTCACATTTTTCACACCTACCCAGGGCAGCTCTGAGCTGATGGACACCCACACTTCCCCTGAGCTCTGCAGCCTCCCCTCCCCTCCACTGCCAGCCCCGTGCTCCCTCAGGCCTGCACTGAATTTACCCTTCCCAGCACCAAGGAAGTGCAGGTTTCATATGCTCTGGCTTTGGAGTTTGCTCTGACAAAGATCCATTTATCTGAGAATTATTATGGTGCCAAGAGATGTGGCAGTTGCCATAGCAACAATTACATATTATGTTGAATACCAGAGTAAATGCTATAAAGAACAGGAGCCACTGGTGGTTTTCATTAATTTAATGTTCCCTTTTTGGACAAAGTGTGACTCGTAAGTTTATTCACTGTGTGTGTAAGTGCTTAGATCAAATGTGTGGGCTCGCTTTTCTCCTCTTTCCCTCAGTGTGCAACTTCAGCATGTAAATGAGAACTACTTGGTTATTTAAGGAGAGAAAAAGGGTCTTATAGACTGGAAACATGAATAATTGCCTGTGAAACAAGAAGGTGTTAACTTCCGTGAGTGTTCAGTGCCTTTCTCTGTGAGTAATCTACATTCAGATTCTATGTGAGCCGGGGATGTATTTATCCAGGAAAAGGGACTTTGTGCTCTTCAGCAGCAAGCAGAGCCAAGAATTGAATGTGTTTAGCACTGATTCAAAGGTGAAATTAGATTATTTTTGAGACAAATGCAGACCTTGTTAACGATTTCAAATTTTTTTGCGGACTAATGTGAAATGACAGGCAAAATTCTTTGTAATGAATGCATTTTATTAAAAAGCAGTTACAAACATAATTCCTTTCAGCCCTGAGGTGTCTTTAGGCTGCTCAGTTGGTTCTTCCTGCTGTGACAGGTACCATTTCACGGTGGCTTGATGTGCTGCGGGTGGAAACTTGAGTGTTTTGTGGAAACTCAGAACCAGATGCAGTTCTGGAATGCACCAGTTTTACTTTATTTTCTTTTAAAACACACTGAGGTTGTATCCTCCATCCATGAGACCTCATGGCAAAGCTTCCACAAACCTCAACGAGAGCAGTTCCTCAAGGATTGCTAAAGTCTTGTACTTGAACTAAAATTCATTCCAGCACATAGTGCCAAGAAAATACCTGTTTATTTCCTGTGACTAAAACATTTTGTGAGAGTTTGAATGGTGGATTAGTTATCTGAAGATATTTTGAATTTAATTAGCTTCTCTCTGTGATCTACTACGTTAACTGTCCTTTATCCATAAAAAGAAAGAATCCACTAAATATTGTGGACGAGTGATAAACTATCATGTATTTACATATAATTATTTTTTCAAGTATTTATTGTCCTGACTCCAGCTTGGAAATTTTCTGGAGCAGACAAAACTGTGCCAATCCTATTCCTTAATCTTCAGAGACTGATGGAGTTCTGTGGAAACTCCTGCCAGAGGTGTGGGGAACATTTAAAGAAACCCTTTGTGAAAGGTTTAAATTTAAAATTCATGTAGTAAATGAGGATATAAGTAAGAAAGCAAGAGGCTAAGCATGATTTAGTAGAACATTAGGTGAGATCATAAAGGATAAGTAGATGTCTCTTAGGATATGCAATATCTTTCATTTATAAAGTGGCTTTCATCCTGTAAGATCCTCAAAGTGCAGCTAGCAAGTACATGGGGACAGAATGTGTGTGTGCTTGTCTTAATGAAAACATCTCTAAAAAGAGGCATTTGCATAGATAGCTTTATTTTTGATACTTATTTCATAATACTTTTTCACATCAGGATAAGAACAGAGTCTTCTTAAACAAGGGATTAGGGAAAAGGAGCTGGCGATTTTGATAGGATATTAGAATTGCCATGACAGCCTTAATGTCCTCAGATCCATCCGGAATAAGACATGTTAAGGAAACCAGAAGAAGGTGTGAGACTTAGGGTAGAGAAGAAAAATTGTCCATTTATTCCATGGCTCTTCTTTCATCTGGCACCAGGATCTGGCATCACTACCCCTGATCCACCCGAGAGCTCTCAGATTTATTAAGGAACAGAGAATATTCCAAGAGGAACTCAACATAATTTGAGCCCAGAACTAAGCTCAAGGTTATTTTTTTTTGTGTGTGTGTGTGAGACACGAAACATTGCTGGTGTTTTCCCACTATCAGCTTCTCCCTCAGCTTCCAGAAGCAGCACGGATTTGAGAGAGCCATGACAGGAGAAATTATTCACATGGAAAGATGGTCCCTGAGTAAGAGTTTAGTAATTTCTCTCCATTGGGCACATCAATAATAATCTCTGATGATTGCACCAGTATTTCCATGCTGATTTTCACAATCCTGAAGGAGTATTTATTATGGTTATTACAGTAACACCTATCTTAGCACACACCTTAAATATTTAATGGAGCATCACAGGATAAAAATCTTCATTTGTCCTCCCCCAAGAATTGATTCTGCCATTGCAAGGATAGATGGCTCCTTTTGGACCTAAATTTCCTTATTTGCTGGTCATTACAACTTTGATGCTTTTATGATTATTACTTTGCATCTTATTTTGCAGCTGGTTTTATTTTTTTTAATACCTAGAATAACTTGGCAAATTGAAGACTGACAGAGTTAAAGCTTAGAGCAATTTGTTGTCCTTATAATAAACAACTCTGCTAATGCTTGCAGTCATCTTGGAGTTATTAATCATCCATCCCCTCACTTATTTCACCACCAAATCAAACTGAATAACCTTTGCATTAAGCAGTTGAGCCATCTGAGAAAAAAAAAATACCACTTGTTTTGTACAGTTTCTCACTGAGAGGGCACCTGGGGTTGTGATTACACAGGAAGAAAGTGGAAATGCTTAAATGCATTTAAAGTCTGTCTTAGGGTACTGCAGAACTACTGAATATTTGATGTGGCCAGGTAATGCCATGGCAGGGTGGATGCACTGGTTTGGTTGGTTTTGTCTCAAAAAGGGTCAAACCTGTGACATGACCTGTGTATTTGTAAATGGAGGCTTGGAGTCTTATTTGTGCGTGTGCGTGGATTTCAGATCAGACATATCTTCTGTGAATATAAATGGATAAATGATCAGATTTTATGGAGTTTTAAAGACTCTGCTAACAAGGAACTTCACTGACTTCAGCATTTTCATTTTCTGCCAATGGACAAAATCTTTTCAGAACTACTAGAGCAAGTGTGCAAAATATATCCACCAGATGAATATTTACAGACTTATTGGTGATAATCTATGAGCTACTGAAAACAAAAAAAATCCAACTTATCTTTCTTTAATTGTTCCGGAACCCATCTGATGCTGTGTGTTAAATTACTGAATGTTTGCTGGGCTTTTATTACAGTACTGAGCACTGTTGTATTGTATAAAGATTTATCCTCTAATCACCAGGGAGAAGGTGATAGTACAAGGTTTTTTTTTTTTAAATCTAGAAAAGCAGACCAAACTTTCATTCTCAGATATTGGCACAGAAATTATTTGTCCAAGGATTTCAAGGGTGTGATCCCATGAAGAACACGGAGATGATGAAGGTTTTATACCTGCATTGATATCAGGGTGCATTGGTATTACCTGAATTTTTGACCAACCCAAAAAAGAATAGAAATCACTTTGTGTTTGCACTACTAATGCAGCTTAAAAGGCTGGATCAAAATGCAGAGGGCTCCCTTCAAGGCCAGCAGTGTGGTGATAAGGCAGCTGTTCTGGAACAGGGACCTCAAGTGCTCTCCAGAGCCACATTATTTTGATTTGGATATTGTCATGTACCAAAAAAAAAAAAAAAAATAAAAAAAAAAAAAAAAAAAAAAAAAAAAAAAAAAAAAATCCAATAAATACAAAATTCCTGACTGGCTGACAAATACTAAGCATTGCAATTTCTTCTCTGCCCAGAGAGAATATTCTCATACCTGTGACTTTTTCCTTTTCCCTGAGGATGAAATAAAAAGTCAGCAACTCCTGGTTGGTAAGAGACTCCTGAGTGCTGAAGGACTGTGCTGGTGGCAAAACCCCTGGTGGGAGTGCTCAGGATACTCAGGAGTGTGCTCCAGCCTGGCAACACCTGCAACAAGAATATTCACTCTAAATCTGTTCTTATTGCTGCTCTGGCTGCAAACTCTCAACTCGTGCTGCAGACTAAGATGATCATCGCACTAATATTCTGTATTTGCTCTGGCATGCATTGATCCTGACAGTCCTTTGCAGCAGAATGGGCATCCAGAAATAAAAAAAAAAATCTTAGTTTGAATTTCTGCTTTAGGAGATGGGGATTTCCTGATTTGTTTTGGTGCTACCTCAGTCAACAGTCATGGACTAATTCAGCTCTGTCATTGATTATATCAAAGCCTGAACCTCCAAACTGAGAGGTTCATTGGAAGTGCTCATGTGTACTTTATTTCCAGCTATGTCTGTGGAAACATTACTGATATATCAGAGTGGGATATCTTGCTGGAGAGGCTTTAACACACGTTCTGTTCAGTGCCAACTGTGTTGAGAAACACAATAGAGATATAAGAACATACCTATGTATAGTTGAGACAAAAAGAAGAACAATATTTGACAATTTTTCAACAAAGTTATGTTCCTGCATGACTTAAGCCTCAAAATTGATACAGTTGGTTGCACTATCCACTCTGTTTCAATAACTGCTGCAATTTGGTCCTAAAAGAATTTAATTTTTTTGTCCCCCTTTTGGTTTTCAGTGGAGTGAATTGTTTCAGCAACAGGTTGAGGGCAAAACTGGCAGCTCCTCTGTGGATAGTTCACACTCTGTGCCCTTATCCCTCGTGTGGATGTTCAGGGCAGCCTGGGGACCTTTCTGACTTTATTTACAGACATCACTTTCCCTGCACTGCTGCGTTGTGTTGTCCTTACATGGTTCTCTCTCTTTCCCTCCACTCCCTGCAAGTTTTGGTCATTAAACCAGAACTGACCCTCAAAACTGACCCTCAAATCAGGAATTCAGGCATAGGTAAGGCGAGGGGGAATGTTAAAACTTCAGTTTAAAGATTAAAAGTCACAGCTGGGGAAGATCTGGCTCTGAATTTGGCTCACATCTGTAACACTCGAGCTCATCACTGACAAAGCTTCATGAGTGTGTGAGCAAGGCTGGGAACTCTGAGTTAGAGGGTTGATTTTAGGCCTGATTATTCACAAAACCGTGTAATTAATCTGTCATAGGAAAACACAGCAAGCAGTGCACCGAATGCAATCCCCATTAAGTCAACAGGAGTCATTCCACAGACTTTAATGAGCTTTGAATCCACTCATAAATCTGCTGTGAGGAGTGTCCAAATCAAAATTTATCTGGGGGTGACCTTGATGTTAATTGTTAGTGCTTCCATGTTGTTTAATTGCCAGGAAAGCTGAATGCATTAGTGGGACTATCATATGGCATGGTCCTTTCTATTGGATACTATTAGCATCAAGTTGATATATGTAATATTAATTGTGCATAATGTTAGTGGGTAGTCACAGTCTGCCAGTTATATTTTGTGTCTGTGAAATAGGAAAAAAACCCTCTTCAGTTATTTTTAATGTCGCTTCTGCCTTCAGCTGAATCCCTGCAAAATTAATGTTTTTTTGATCAAGCAGCTCTTCAGAGGATCTCAGAAGTTTCACATTTATTCGGTGGCTTTTAATCCCAGATTTTGTGTACTGACTGTAATTACTTTAAAATTATATCTCAAATTTGTGAATAACATAAAGGAGATTCTGTTCAGTCCTATGATGTTTATTAAATTTAACATCTGCCAGAAAAGTTCAATCGTCTGTATCCCAAATGGAAATATTTCCTTCTTTAACATGTCATATTTAATTCAATTAGAGGAAAAACAGGGGCAACATATTAGAAGTACAAAAGGGAAAGGGTTCTTCTAATTTTTGTCTACTAAACAGAAGTAGATGGTTTACTTGAGGGGCATAATTGCTATAGCTTCTAGTGGTATAAAAATATGGCAGAGTTATAGTTGGAGGACTGGGGGGAAGAAATTACTGGTTTTGTTTAATGGCTTTCCAAATTCCTTGTCAATTCTGGTAATTATTGTGTCTTTTCTTTTTGTTGGCACTCAATGCATTAGGCTGCACTTGGGATCATTTTATTAATGGAAAATATGTTTCTGAACAATTGTGAATTAGATGAGTGCCTTGATTAAAACTCTTTATTTAAAACTATAAAATGAGAAAATAACGTGAATTAACCTCAAGTCTAGACAGTGGGAAGATAAGACTCTGGTTTCCAGTGGGGGTGTGTGCTTAGAAGAACGAAGGGGGAGCAAAACCCTCCTGCACTGGCGTTTGTGCCTCATTTCCCTGCAGTATTGGAGCACTGAGAAAGATTGTGGCTTTAGGGAGTACAGGTAGGAAATACAGCAAAGGGGTTCCAGAAGAAAACCCGAGCTGGGCAAAAGGAAAAACGTTACTGTCGATGATCTTCCCGGTCTCTTCCACCGGGCAGCAATGACAGAACAAGGGGACACAGTCTCAAGCTGTGTCAGGGAAGGTACAGGTTAGATATTAGGAAAAAATTTTCACTGAAAGAATAATTAAGCACTGGAATTGTTTTCCCAGGGAGGTGGTGGAGTCACCATCTCTGGATGTGTTTAGAAAAAGACTGGACATGGCACTTGGTGCTATAGTCTAGTTGAGGTGTTAAGGCATAGGTTGGACTTGATGATCTTAGAGGTCTCTTCCAACCTCATTATTCTGTGATTCTGTGATTCTGTGATCTTCGCCTTGATACCTCTCTGTGTCCGATCCCTGCAGAAAATGCAGTTATTCAATAATAAGCACATATTCAATATAATTCAATAAACACAATAATTCAATAAGCACCTTTGGGTGCAGGGTGATCAGGACCTTTTATCTTTGCTGCTGGAGACTCAGCAGTCCAGAGATGGGGCTGTTCCAGTGCAGGGTTTGAGTCCATTCCCTCTGCTTGGTGGGTGCATTGTGATCTCAGCTCCAGGGGCTCGTTCAGAGGCTCCCTGCAGGTCTGGACAGGCCCTGCAGCTCTCCAGGTGCTGCTGCCTGGCCTGGCCTCCCCCAGAAGGGAAAGAGGAATCCAACTCCTGCCTGGATACCTGAGCAGATCCTTGCCTTTACCTTGTGCTCATCCCCAACAAGTTTCCTCTGATCTTTGGCACCCCATTAGCACCTTCATTACCTAGTCTGAGGAGACTCATTTGTAATCTTCTGATAACAGATTTACATGTGTGAAGCGTATTTTTCAATAATATCAGTGGGACTGTCAGGGAATGCTGAGTTCTGTGGGACTCATTTGAGCAGATTTCTCTCTCTCTAGATATATTTGAATGTGCTACATGAATTTTGTCTCAACTAATAAGCATGAATTATACATTCTTAAATGCCTCTTCCATTTATCAAGCTTAATGTTGTTTAAAAAATCTGAAAACCAACAAACAAAAACTTTAGAAGATTTTCTTTAACTTTCCCCATGCTGTAACTTTTACCATGGGATGAAAAGTACCTTAATTCACTGTAATAATTGTCTTATAAAAATGACACACTAAACATGTTTTTCCACCAGAAATTTTCATTTTGATTCTTAATATTTCATATCTGACACTGTGCTAAATGAGAACATGGCTTAACAGTTGATATTGATTTGCACGTCATTTTTTCATTTCACTTTCCTATTCAAAAGGAATCAGTGCTGACAAGTTAATGAACTCCAGCTACAAATGCAGAGATAAGCCACAGGATAGGTTTAGTACCTGCCTTGTTCTAATTACGAAAGGTTCTCTTTAGGTGGCTGTTTTATGTTCACTACAGGGAAACTGGAATAAAGTGACTGTCAACAAAGCAGACACCTGGAAAAGTGACATAATAGAGGGCTATTTATAGAACCTTTAGGCAAATCTACATCAATTTATCCCAGTATTTTCAAGTCTTTAATATTTACAAGTGCAATACAATTAAAATTCAAGTACACTGAGTCCTAGGACTCTATGTTGAATAAAGATTCATAAAACTATGCTACCT
This sequence comes from Prinia subflava, assembly GCF_021018805.1. Lineage (NCBI taxonomy): Eukaryota > Metazoa > Chordata > Aves > Passeriformes > Cisticolidae > Prinia > Prinia subflava. The sequence goes on from NC_086259.1 coordinate 17,459,467, forward strand.
TATATCATCTATTTTAAAATTAACTTTTTGTATAAATTAATAGCTTTGGACAGTGGCAGTAGAGATCAGGACTGTAGAATCAGATCTCAGAACATTTTTTTCCCTGAACTTCTTTGTACACCTTTTGCCCCTGATATACTTTCAATTAATATACCTGGTATCTAAGAAGTTATTCCAAGTCCTGTTTTGGTGTTGTTTTGGCTAAATTAGTGAATGTGATTAAATTGGTATTTTGGCTGGTAGACCCTGCTGCTGGGAGATATGAGCTGGTCAAAACCCTATTTTTTAACCTTAAGGGCAGATTTTTTCTGCCCACACAACTTGAAGCTGCTTCCAGAAGTACTGCAAAACTGCAAAATTGAGTTTTTACATTGAAACCAGCCTGTAGTGTGAACAACTCTGAAGCACCTTTGGTGCTTTGGAGGAGGAGCTGCTCCGTGGTGTAAATTTACTAGAAGGTAACTCTCCACCACCTGGGAATTTTCTGTCAGACACTTCCCGCGACAGAGATAATTAATTTGGCCGGGGAATTTGGCCACTGAAGCCACTTGTGGACTTTCGGAATTAACGACTCTGTGAGTGTTTGTGTGACTAAGAGGCCGTGCAGAAACGGAGTGGTGGGAGAGAGAGGAGCCCTGGATACTCAGAGCAGAGGCCTGTGGTGACCATACAAGGCAGGGAACAGGGTGTTCCTCCCTTCCCACGCGGGCAGGGCGTGGCGCTGTGCCCGCTGTGGCGCCGTGCCCGCTGTGGCGCCGTGCCCGCCGTTGCTCGGGCAATGGAACAAACTCTGGTCTCTGGGGAACACTCTGAGAGATCTGCCCAGAGCAGTGGCACAAACACAACTTCCAGGCTGTGTTTACAGAGCTGCTCCTGCACAGTTTGACACACCAGTGCTCTGCTGTGCTGATGGTCACAGAATAGCCTAAATTGGAAGGGACCCACTGGGGTCACCAGTCCAGCTCCTGGCCCTGCACAGGGCACCCCAACAATCCCCCCCGTGCCTGGGATTGTCCAACACCTCTCCAACTCTGAACACGATGCTGATGGACAAAGACAAGGAGCAGTGGTTTCTCAGCTTCAGTGGGCTCTGATTTTGCAGGAGGAGGGAAATAGATGTGCAGCAGAAAAAGTACCTTTTCCTCTGTTCCACCCCAAACACAGCTAAGGACACTCAGCAGCAATAACACCATTCATTAACAACAAGAGGATGAGAGGTCGGAACGGGTATTTTTCAGATCTTTCCCCAAAATTATTATTCAGTTCTTGCATGGGGATAAGTCTGATGAAGGATTCATTTCTTTGTCATTTTAGTATCATTCATGTTTTCCTAACAGGAGAGAAATGTGAAATAACAAAAAGATTGTTCTTTATTCCAAGATTAAAGTTTCAAAAGCTTAAGATTTGAACTTTACTTAAATCTTTTGAAGAAGCTTGAAAAGCTATTACGCAATCATATCTTTCATTTCAGCTACAGCTGGAAACAATACTATCAACATAGCATAAAAATATTGGTTTTATCTTGTTTCCATTTGTATTTCAAGGGTAAATAGCTCACAGGACTTTCAACCTAAATTTGCAGGCTCAAAAATTTTGTGATTATTCAGGATAAGCTTCAGACAAGGCTATGAAATCCCAGCTATTTGTTTGGGGCAAATGCAGATTTCCTCATTGAAGTGTAGCCATGCCTGACATGAGCAGAGACTTCACTTAAAGCCTTTGTTGTTTCTAAAGGTAATGAGAGTTTCAGTGTATTTCTTGCATTTGTTAAGAAAGTTTAAATATCACCTCAAGGAGATGGAGATGGACGCAGAGCTGTCAGAATTAAAAATGAATGACAGGAATAAATTTTGTTTGCATTAATTTTCTAGGAGAGAAATTGGGAAGACAGGTAAGGGACAGAGCAGAAGAGAAGTGTAGGATCATAATGAGATAAAAGTTGTGACAGACAGAAGGAGTCATGAGGAACCTTAAAATTAAAAATAAAAGAAGGAGGGAGGAGAGGAGATCAGAAGTAGCTGGATGGAAAATCAGAGCTCAGGAAAAAAATAAAGAAAATACTGTATTAAAAAATACTGTATCCATTCTTACAGGTTCCCTCAAATTGTGCTTGCCCCCTCCCTCTGTTTTATTTTCCCTTTGCTGCCTATAGCATGAGTCTCATAAAACTTCACTAAGATTATAATGCAATACCTTGGCACCAATCTCTCTTGTTTATGTGTCCATTAGTTCAAAGCCACAGACAGGCAATTTATTGGGTATGAAAAATGTCACCTATGGCACCCTCATTTGCATCTGAAAATTGATTTTTGTCACACTGGGATTTTAGGACAACCTCTTTTGGCAGCCAACATTGCCACAAAACATAATAAAAATAATTATGTGACCACAAAAGTAGGTGAGGTTCACTGTAAGTTTTAAGTCTCCAGGGAACTGCAGTTGGCAAGGCATTATTGATGAGCTTGTGATCCTTCTTGGTGATTAAATATTGACACCCAAACTTAAAACATTACTTGAGATTGCCAGCAAAGTGGGTAACAACATAATGGGATTTGATAATGTTTACTCAAACATTCCAGCATGATAGCAGAATATTAGTGATGTCACTTGAACAATTGAACTACTAATTAAGATTTTTTAAAATCGGTAATTACTGAGCTGTGGAATGTTTTTTAAGGAGGTATTGTTAAACACCTTTTGAGGTTCAGTTAAAATATGTCACCAGCTTAGCAATTTTATATCTGCTAAGTCAATTCATTGATTTATTTTCTGCTTTCTGATGTGTCTGCCTCTTGGAGTTTGCCAAGCTTTTGTCTCTCACTGAAGTGATGGTTAACGTACATGGGAAGGTGTCATTTTCCATTGTGATACTGAAAAATTCTATTAATTATCAGTGTTAAGTTGTTCAAACACTTTCATTAGTTATTTTGGCAAAACAATTCCCCAGGGTGAGATATATTTATATAACAAATTCCTCTAAAGCTGAATCAACCATAAATGGATTATGCAAACTTGTTTCCTTTCTTGTAGATAAATTGTTTTACAGCAGTGTTCATTATGAATAAGTTCTTTGCCCACTGTAGCACTTAATCAGCACAGAATAATCTACAGCTCCAGTTTCAATGGTAAAAAGGCACCATTCTTTAATATGAATCCAGCTTTTAATCTTAGCCCAGGATGCTGGTTCTTTTATTTTTATTTTTATTTTTTATGCCTGATTTAAAACACAGGCAAAGGGTGGTGATTTATAAGCTCATACTCCTTAAAGCAAGTTATGCAGTTATGAAGGGAACAACATGCTTTTGAAAATGGATGAGCATGATCCATGAGATGTGCCTCGGAGAAAGGATGGGGACAAAAAAGTGATTCTTTGGCGTTTAAGAAATGTGTGATTTTTATACAAACATAGCACACAGTGGAGAAATTTGGGCTTATTGAAGCACTTGGTCTTGTTAAAATACAAAGTGATGCCTTTGTTTTCTAACCAAGTTTATATTTAGTGTTTGGAGAGTTCATTAATAACCCCTTGGCATCTGACTGCGCTCAGGGTGTGACACCACTCCTGGCTGGTTCCTTGCTGGGATTTATGAGACAGAGCACTGAGCAGTAACCCAGGACTGCACACCCGTATTTCACACACACTCAGGGCTGTCCCTGCCAGCACGAGGATTCGACCTTAATCATGGGTTACTCATGGTCCACTCAAAGCTGAGCCTGCTGTAAATCACGGGTGGCACGGATATTTTGCTCTGAAGCCAGGCTGCAGCTGCCAGGCACTGGCTGTTGTTTGGGACCCGCTGGCATCTGTCCCCAGCAAAGATGCCAGCCTGAAAAGGACCAGGGAAAGCCTGGGAGTACCAGGAAAGTTAATCAGAGCCTTTACCTAATTAGCAGTGGGATATGTTTCTGTCAGCTATCACAAGTGTCATTAAAAATCAGACCCAACTCTTATATTTGCTCATGGCACTAGAATTCAGAAAAACCTTAAGAGATATTTTCTTCTTTGCAAATGATTTTTACTGCCCTTGCACTCTGGGTTTAAATTTTTATTGGGGAACAAAAGCACCCTTTTTATTTAAAAGGGTGCTTTTATTTATTTATTTAAAAGATTATTTTCAACCCTTTTTCTTCACTGTTTCAGCACTATTTCCTCCTTCAGGGTTTGCTAGGTTCAGTCTTCTGGGCTCTGGCTCTATTTTGAATGTGGTAGAAGTAGCCTGGATCACAGTCTGGGTGTACTCAGTAACATTGTTTGACCATATTTGGTTCTCTTCAGCTGGAAGGACCAGTCTCTGCTGGTAAAATTCTATATTTAGTTTCGAACCAGTGATTTCACTTTTGTAAATTGTTGCATCCAATAGAGAGGAAAAATCATTACTATCGGTGCAGAAACACTTAGGCAAATACAAGTGGTTCTTTTACAAAGTTAAAAGCGAAAATGTGTGAGTTTCCAATTCCCTCATACTGATAGAATCAGCCAAAAACGATTCTGTTGTGTTTTATACAATGTACAGTGAAACACCAATGAATACTTTTTTCAACCTTATTGAATGATAGCAGGCTGTTACCATCAATATGAACACTTGCTCTATTGCTTCTATTTCTTCTCTTGCTCAAAGCTCTAAAATAAGAAAAATAATAGTTTACTCAAGCTCCCATGAATTTTCTGACCTACCCACCTATGTTTTAATCTAGAAAAGTACTATTCCCTGCAAAGTACTAATCAACACAAGTATTTCCATTGCATGGGTTCATTCTCCACCACAGCACAACTATTCCAAACCTTATTCCATCTTTTTAACATTTTTTTTGGTTTTGTAATTTACGTCATTACTCCTCCAAGTGGCACAGGCATCACTTCCCGTCAAGTCATTGAGATCACAGAGATAACCTTTTTGTTTTCATCTTGTGCTCTAAATGTAATAAATCAAATCCTTGCCAAAAGCAAGTTCTGAATTTTATATCATGAAATTTGCATTTCATGCTCTGTTGCTTATTCACAGAAGCCGTCCAATCCAAAAAGACAAATAATGCCACATGACTTGTGTAACTAATACAGACAAATGTTTCCAAGCAACTGCTTGAGCAATCTGAAGATCAAAAATTACTCATCTGAAAAACTTGCGTATAATGGTAGATAATGTATTTGTCCACAGATTTCAGGGTCTGCTAATGGACAGTTTGTAAACTGAAACAGGACCAAAAATGTATCAAATTAGGAGTGCTGCAATTTATTAACTTGTCTCCATTAGATAGCTCCAGCAAAATGAAGCTATTTTAGGCTAAGAAAGTCGTACTGCACTCCACTGCTCTGTGCAACGATCAGGAAAGAGCAGCAGACCCTCAAGCACGGGGCTGAAGGTTTGATTTTGGAGCTGGGATACCAAAGGGAATGCTGTGGAGAAAGGTGAATAATACAGATTTGAATTCATTTTCTTCCGTTCCTTGGAAATTCTGCATTCATGGTGCCAGCATGCTGGGCCTGTTCTGACACACACAGAGGCCACGTTTGGAGGCAGGACGTTTGTACTTGGCATGTGCAGTGAGAACTGAAGAATCCCTCCTACAAATGCATAAAGACATTTAAATACAGTCCACTCGAGGTTCTTCTGGGGCTGGCTGCATGATGGATAATTATGAGGGGTAGAGAAATATTGCTGCTTTAGCTCAAGCTGTGAGAACCAACAGGTTTCCAGTTCTAGAATTGTCCTGTTTAAATTCCAGCATGTCAGTAGAGGCAGCAGACATCACAGGCCTGGCTTTAATGACTTCAGTTACTTTGGGAGCAAGAAAATGCATATAGATAAAAATAGAACTTATCTGACACAACTGAACCATTATGAAATATGAGCAAAAAGGTAAAGGGGAAATAAAGGGGTGTATAATCTCTCTTGGTCAGAGCCCAGGCTTTTGAATGCATTTGAATGTATCATTTCTTCCCTAGAAACACGCCGCATTAGAAATCGAGACCTGAGCAGGGTTTTCAGATCTGTGGAGTGCTAAAGCAACAGCATTCACTGGAGGGTCTGTGGGAACAATTATTAGAACAAAACAAAACCTGTGTCTCCTCTGTCCCTGTGACTGCTGTGGCTGCTGGGCTGCCTGTCCCTGCTCAGTCTCTGCACTGGAGGCTCCAGCCCTGCTCTGAGAGGTTTGAGAGAATCATTTCCTTTTAGCAATCTTGGATTCTGCTTCCCTCTGCTCAGAAACACAGAGTGGGAAGCCCACAGCCAATGCCACAAAAACAAAAGCACTGGAGTTGCCAGGCAAATGACATGCAGGGAGTAAGTCTGGATCTGTCTTCTCTTGGCCAGGGAATGTTAATAAAACCTGTTTACATGGTGTTTGTGTAGGTGGGACTGCTCTCATACCACCGAGATGCTCAGCTAAAGGTCAGCAGGTGTGAACTAAGGAATATAAATATTTCTGTGCTCCTCTGGCTGCAGGTTGTTAGGGCAAGATGCTCAGATTCAACCATATGAATTGGGATGATTTACAGTTGGGAACTCTCATGTCACATTTCATGTATTTTAAAGTGTACTTGGCTTTAGTTTCAGCAGTTGTAATCCAGAAAAAACATCTTCAAACCATTGTAAACTATGACTCCTGCCATTTTAGGCTCTTCTCCCTGAAATATGTGGCAATTAATATTGTTAGCAGCTTGATGTTACAGCTCATGAATCATTGATCTGTTCCAGTACAGCAATTAATTTGCCTCTGATTCCTGACAGGTACACTCTTTAAATTTCCTGAAGCAGACTTAATTGCCAGCATGTGATTAAGGAGAAATGTGAGAATCCACAAAGATGTCCAAGCCTGTGTCTGGGTCTCCATCTCGCATGTTTCTCTTTTCTTTTGGGAATCTTCTGCAAAAAAAGCTGTGCTTTGATTTCCCATCTTGAAACTTATACAGGAAAACCAAAACAATGTTGCTATTTCTAGCCAGCATATTTCATAAATTCTGCAGAAATTAAATCTAGAATTCAAACTTGAGTGAATGACTGGGTTGGTTTTTTTTAATGTCTTGGAATTAATACTTTTTAAAACTTGGTTTATTGCATGTGAAGTTTTAGACAGCTTTCATCTAAGTCAGAACTTGGACTGGGTGCTTTCTTCTTTAGTAATACTGCGTGGGTCTTTGAGACTGTCCTAACTAATGAAAGGTTTAGAACCAAGGCATTGTCCTGTGAATTTAATTGGGTCACTGTGGTGGGAACAAATAGCACAGGGCGTGTTTAGGTCTTGTGTTCTGCCTCTGAAAACGCAGCCCAGCAGTGCTCAGGTGATAATGAAGAGCTGCCCACAAGGCACTACAGCACTGCCTCTTTATTGTGCCACACAACAGAGTTCAGCTGCTGCTGCCGGGCACTTGCTGCCTGTTAATTTGTGTTGAAGAGTAAAACTACAGCCCAAATTGTGAAGTGGATGAATACACTGTGATTCCAGCTTTTTGGACTCAGTTAATGCCCGTTAAATAATTCGTCCTGAGTGTAGCTGGCCCAAGCAGTGAAGTGGATTAATGCACTAACATTTCTTCTTTCAACCAAGTTTGGAATCCAGGCTGGTGGCTGAGGAGCTTTGCTGTAGCCTGGATCTAAGTGGGCATTTTGTCTTCATCACGGACCACGGCTCCATTTGTCAGCCTGGCAGCTCCTGCTCGGGAGAGCTCCCTGCATGCATAGTCAGGCCTCACAGAATACACCAGACTTATTTATTGTGCTCTAAACATAATGCAGCCCTGCTCTGCAGGCTGGGGCAAAATTAGTTTTTCCTAGGAGTTGGTAGAGCAGGAAAGGAGGGAGGAAGTCGTGCAGGCACACAAGTGCAGTGTTATACATGTGAGAGAGTACCAGCTCTAATGGAAATTATTGAAAGTCCCTCCCAGTTAAACTCACCTTGATTGCTCCAACGAGAAACAGCCTCCTCACACTTTGTAAATGTGGTCCTTTTTTGGTTCTTCAGCACAAAATAAATGGAAATTTATCCCTGACTGTGTCTCCCCTGTGTGATTAGTGCTGTGCAAAGAGCAGGGTTCATCTGGAGCTGCCCAGCTGATGCCCCTGCACAGACCAAGTGACCAAAATGGACAGGGGAAGAAATGTGGCTTATGTGTCCATCCAGACAGGCTCTGGGGCTGCAGCTGCTCCATCATGGCTTTAACATAGAGGAATTTTGCTGTAGGGTACCCTGGAATTGCTGTTGTGCAGCACTGTTATAATGCAGTGAATTCCACAGCACCTTAGCCCAGAATAAGGGTATAAAATGTCCAGAAGAAGAGTATAAAATGTGTTCATTTTCTGCACACACAGCTGGCTGCCCTGCAGCAAGACATAGAAAGCCAGTTTTCCAAGGTAGAACAACTTCTGCTATGAATAATATTTATTTCACATAAGAAATTAACTTTATTAGAAATTGTCTTTATATCCTGGGAGGGAAATGTGGAACTGCTTGCTCATGGTTGCTTGTGTTACTCCACATTTGGAGTTGTTGTTTGTGTGCTACTGATCTGCAGATTTTGTGGCTTCACGTAGGTTATTGCCCCCCCCCATAAATTCTTCTTTAATTCATTTATCATGCCCTGGAACAGAGATTTGTGTCATATGTGTTCTTTCTCCTTTCTGAGTGTTAAAAGGACTCTTGAATTTTGAGTTCCTCCAATAAAAGCAAGGAAATGAGTCCACTCAGTGGAATATTGAGAGCAGGAATATTGAGAGTAGCAAGTTAAGGCCTTGTGTCTGTGCTGTGCAATGCATTTTCCACGTGGCTTTGGTTAAGTCTCAAAAGAATCAGATTTTTGGAAGATTTTAATTGCTTCAGATCTCCACTGTGTTTCTATTTTCAGTAGCAACTTGGTATCTCACTCAAAAGCAGTTGATTTCTTAAATGAAAGAAAAACCCACTGTTTTTAATGTAAATTTTTATTAGAGGACACTTTTCTTAAGGATTTAACACCATGGCAATGGCATCAAAAAACATTTTCCTTATTTCAGTTACATTTACTTGAGGTGCTGAAGGTTTTGGGACACCTCTAGAGATTTTTCCTTTCTCCTGGTGTGCTGTAAAAGCAGTCTGGTTTTGTTTGCTTTGCTCCAAGTGTAAACACAGCAGGGATAGAGAAAAGGGTATTTTTACCCGTGATAAGTGATGTTTTGCTAATATATCCTGGCCCAAACAGAGACATGAGGTCAGCCACTGTCTTTCTCCTCCCGCCTGTATTTCAGTCGTGTTTGACAGATGAGGCAGTCAGAGCTTATTTGGTTGTTTGTGTTTAAGGGACACCTCATTATATTTAATGAGCAGTGTTGAACTAATATGAGATTTCCAGTGAGAGAGGATGATTCACATATGCTTCAAAATGACAATAGCATTCTCAAAATGATGACAAAAAAACCCTGAAATGGTAATTTAAATGAAGAGTGTATTATTCTCAATACAGGTAACTCCCATGGCTAAAGCAAAGTTAATGGTACTTTGTTTTTATCTTTTAGAAACTTTTCCCTGTCACAGAATAAAGCAGGTGTGTAGATAAATGAAACTTATATTTCAATAGAAACAAGACTTTTCCATCACAAAAGACACCGCAGAAGTTCAGGGCAATAACTGAATGAATTATGTCACAAAGTAAAAATGCAGATGTGTCTCCACCAAAGTTTTGTCACCTATGTATCAAAACCACTCCAGAATATATCAGCATTCAAATGGTTCTGATTCACACAGGACCAAATGGTTTCTACAAGAATAACTTTCTTCTCCCATGTTCTATCCTCCAAAGATAACAGGAGCCTCCATCCTATGAAAATACCTCTGGCCCAGGCAGATGGAGGCCCCAGGAGCAAAGCTGAGGCTGAGATCACCAAGTGTCTGCAATTAATGGACATTAATTGGGAGGTGTGAGGCTCTGCCTCTCCACCTATGGAGCAATTACAGGAGTAGGAACACCCAGGGTAATTAAATCAAGTTTCACCAGCAAATTCCATTACTCAGATCTGACCATGCATCACCAGCTTGGAAGTTTTTTTTTCTTTGAAATACCCAATTCCCCTTAGCCAGCTGCATTTTAGCTGGGTTTATTCTTCCCAAGTGCACAAAGTGATTTTTAGGGTGACATTTATGGGCATTGAGGACAGACTACTTTTGAGCAGATGTTTGTGTGAATGCCGTTGACCTTTACATTTCTTAAATTTATTCCTTGAGTTCATTATTTGATTAAACAGTTGTTCATTAACTTAGAGTAAAGTTCCAGCACATTTCTTAGATTTTTTTTTATATTACTCCCAACAGGAGAAAATATTTTTCTGGCTTAGGCATATATTTTAGAAATAATTAACTTCAATACTGCTGATGATAACAATAGTCTGATAGAAATAACATATGTAGAGGAATTAAGTATTACAGTATGATATAAAATTTCAACTGAAAATTATATAAAAATTATTTCTTAAGTTCACCTGCAGAGTTCTAGTTTTTCAGCATTTTTGTGATGTTATTTTGTAAGAAGACCAATATACCTCAGATTAGCACGACTCATTCCCTACTTCAGATAAACTCTGCTTGCAACAAGCGTACAATTAATTTTATTTTTTGTGTTTAGGCCTGACCCCATTTTATACCCTCAACCTTACCATAAAAGACCAACTAAATGACAAGAAACTTTTCTGGTCACTCCAGTGGATTACAGATTGCCACTCCAGTGGTGTTTCCATCCCTTATTGTGACAAATCAATACCAGAATTCAGCCGCCCCATTCCCATGACAAGCTCTAATGAAATTTTCTTTGCCAGGAGTGATGGTTTGTGCAGCTGGAGAGTGACCAGGCCATTCATTTAAATGTTCTAGCACTGCAAGGAGGCCTGGTAAAAAGAAAGAAAACCAGAACAAAGAAGAGATGTAGGGAAATTGCAACTTGCATGAAGCTGTAGTCTGGGCAGACTGGCACCTCTCAACTCAAGTTTAGCCAAAATTCTGGGAAAATGAGGAGCCCATGTTTGGTGATTTTTTATTTGGAACAGCAAATCAAAATTTATTGCCAGTGAATCAGCTAAACCATGGCTGAGCTGATTCCATGTCTGGGAGGGGAAATTAGGAAGCCAAAAAGAGGGTGTAAAAGTTGGTTATGAAATGGTGGCAGTGAAATAATAGTTGGATTCTGATCATAATCCATTGACCATGAAAAGTATATTTCACTGACCATGTGAAATACAATGATCACAGATATGAAATTGCAGTGAAGCTGTAAAAATAATGAACCTGATAGGATTTTTCTCCTACCATTTTTGTTTAAAAAAACCCACCAAAACCAATCAAAAATATTGAATTTTTCATTTTGGTGCACTTTCTTTTAGGTAGGCACGTATTCATGATATTATATACAGTTTAAATTTTGCCTGTGGATAGGGGTCTGTGGACAGACACTTTTGTGTTCCTGTATTTCATATGAGGCAGCAGCTGTGGGTGAAGGAGATGTGACCACAGCCAGCATCTCTGAGTGCTGGTGGGACACACACACCTGGGACAGACCATTCCAGCCTGTCCTGGCACAAAAATACCCATTTGGAGTTGTCATGGCCACTGTAGTTTTGATCAGCAAAGGTGATGGAGAACTCCTGTGTGGGGTTCACTCACAGCAAGGTCCTAAAGACCACTCCTGTGACAATGCCAGACTGATATTTTAAGAAAGTTTAAAGCAAAATTGTCAACTCTGTCTTGATTAATTTTACATCCCTTGTGAGCTGCTTCTCCAAGAAACGAAGTAGGTGAATCCAGTAAAAATTACTGTATATACAATATAGCCATCCATGAATGAGAGCTATCAGTGCTTCAGCTGTTGAGTCAGGTGTATGTACGTGTAATGTCAGATTTTTGGCTTCTGCTTTTGCACTGACTGAGGATCAAACCTGCTGTTGCAGCTGCTTGGCACTAAACAAACTATTTTTCCTTTTTCTTAATTCTTTACAAATGTGGAACTCATGATAACCACAAACAGCAGCAAATTATTCAATGTGTTGGTGAAGTACCCTTGACCTTTTCCTCTCCTCTGCTTACCTGCATTCCCTAGTGGTGCTTTTGGCCACTCGTTTAATCAGTCATTGCTGTTAGACCCCAGGGGATGATAAGAAAGAAATCCTCACGAAGAAATCACTATTTAGAAAAACGCAGTCAGATTTGAAGGATATGAAACACATTAAGAGAAATACTTACATTTCTGTGCTTAATCTGCAGAGCTTCTTTCTCCATGAAACAGAGTAATTGTATTAGAAAGAAAAGACAATTTTTTTTGTTGTTTGTTTGTTCATTCTGAAGTTCTGCTTGGAAATCTGGATTTTAAGGTCTTAAGTCTTACCTACTGCTTTCCTTCAGAACTTCACTTCTTTATATTTGTGACTCACTGAATATAATTTAGATTTTTCTTCCATTTGAGAACCTTTGGGAAAGTCTAAGGATAGCCTGTCATGGGAAAGCGATGAGTTAATTGCTTATGGGTCTGTGGCTACCAAAATTGTGAGACCTAGATGTTGGAATATCCGGATATTGCTTGTCCATTTCAAACCAGCACAGAGAGAAATGTGACACATTCAGGGTTGTGTTGGACGGGACTCTGAGAAAAGCGATCTGGTGGAAGATGTCCCTGCTTATTGCAGGTGAGAACAGACGATCTTTAAACCCCTTTCAAACCTTTCCTTGACACAAAGATGAGCACATCTGAATGTCTCGTTCATTTGCAAAGACCTGGGAGCTCTGCCCTGCATCTCCCTGAGCTGAAGGAAAGCCAGGGCAGTCGGAGCAGGCCTGCAAGGTGTGATCAGTAAATGTTGCTGCTGCCGAGCTGAAGAGCTGGGCTTTCCTTGTGGACACCCTGGGAGTCACTGCTGCTCCCCAGGATCATCTCAGGCTCGTGTCACCCCGTCTGTGTTTACACTGAGAGTGATTTTGAAACCTTCACTGCTCTGTGCAATTTGCCTTTGGACAGGATTCAGCTTTCTTCGTTTGACAATTCAACTGTTTTTATCTTGAACTTTCTCGTGAATTTTTATTAAGGAGAACTCTCTTGGGAGAGGAGTTCAAAGACAAAAATGGGGACCCGAGTGGCCTTCAGACTGAAAGATTAGAGAGAAATGGCAAAGCCTTTGGGAGAGCTGGAAACTCTACCAGGGGAGCCTCAAAAAGTTACGAAAATTGGCAACATTCTGAGAAGGGATTCTCTGTGTGGTTCCCACTGCTCTTCAACTTTATCATGACTAAAGCAAACTGGGAACGTGAGCTTCCCTTGCTCCTGTTAGTTGTCAAATTTGAGAAATGATGCTGAAGACAGCAGAGGTAGAGCAGAGTTTGTGGTGAGTTAGACAGGAGGCAGTGCCACAGAGGAGCAGCCTGTGGAGATGGATCCAGATTGTGCCACTGAGAAAATTCATCCAGCTTTGAAGTTTTATAAAAATGCAGCCTAGGGCTGGAGCTTTCATTTTGCAATGAAGAATCAGTTGTTAAAACAACAACATGGATTCCAGGACTTACTGAAAACTTAGAGGTTTGGAGTTTCTGCATGAAGAGAGCAAAGTGTTATCCTGTAGGATATAACTGCCTTATTGGAATGAATCATTTAATTCAACCAATGATTGTTTTATAAAACTGTTGTGACAACCTGAACAAAAAGTAGTGATTGAAACACTTTTCAGTTCCACAGTTCCCAATGCTCTACAAATCTGGACTTTTTTGTCATTGTTAGTTTTTTGGTTGGTTTTGTTTCATTTGTTTGTGAGTGTTTGTTTTGTGGGTTTTTTGTTATTTTTTTTTCTCTTCCTGAAAAGGGCTTGGATCAAGGGAGTGCTCTGGGAGATGGGGAAAGGCTCTTTTTGACCTTGGTGGTAACTGTGCTTGCAGAAGAGAGCTGCAGACACTGTAGGAGGAAGCAAAGGAGGGAGAGTGGTCTCTGGGAAGCTGCAGCTCCTGCAGGGAGGGCACTGAGTAGATCAGAGAGCAGAAGGGAGGAGAAAGCAAAGGTGTGGAGGGCAGAGTTTTCCAGGGGCCAGAGGCCACTGTGGAGAGTTCACTGTTCCTCACAAAGTGCTGAACTGCCTGAAGCTCAGAAAGAAATAAACCAGATAATGCAGCAGAAAAAGAAGCCATGCGTGTAAACCACTTCTGTTTTTGTTCTTTCTGAAAGCATGAAGTTTTCTCTAAGAGAAAGCAAACCCCAGCACAAAACATCCAACACCAAAAACCTACTGGCTCATATTTTAAGTTACACCTGGGCTTTGGTGTTTAATTTGAAGTTACAAGCTTTTGGTGTTTATTGAGAGTTCATTACCTGCGGACTGTGTTTGCAAATTCTCTCTGTTCTGTTTGACTGAAAGCCTGGACTGAGCAGTGACTGAGTACAGATGATGTCTATCATCATCTATATCTTTAGAGATATCATCATCTGTATCTTTAGAGAAAATTCTCTAAAGACATTTGAAGTGTGGATTTTTACTGGTCTCGTGTGAGTGTTTGAGGTAAACCAGACCTTGTTAAAAGCTTATGATTTAAGCAGTTATCAATTTAGGATTATAGACACACCTGCTAAGGTTTATAACTTGTTTACAGGAGCACAAAATGAATATGGGCTGTCTACTGCCACTGAAATAAGTGCAGTAAACTGAAAGATTAAATACATGCTTTGATATGGTATCACTAATTGCGGGAAAATGTATAATACTAAACTTAGAATCTGGTGGTTCATGGCAATTTTGCCTAAAGGTGCAGGGAAAGGGAATAACAACTGAATATCTGGAAGTTTTTCTAATTGGTCTTTTTTTTTTTTTTTTTTTTTTTTTTTTTTTTTTTTTAGGAAATCTTAAAGCTAGAAGGCAACCTTGGAATTCCAAGACAAAAAAGGGCTATTTTGGCAACTCCCATATTAATTCCTGAAAATCAAAGACCTCCGTTCCCCAGATTAGTTGGCAAGGTAAGTCAACAAAATTGTATCAAATTTTGATATTAAATTATTGATCTATTACTCTTATAGTTTTGCAGTGCCTATCATATTGGTAATGATATTCCAGTTTTCTTCCACCCTCTTCCATCCCTTCTGCTTGTGAACACTGAATTTTTGGATCTCAGGCGACCTGAGTTTCTCTGTAGAAGTTCCTTCATTAAGAATTTTTTATGAGGAGTTTAAGATGGGAGTTGTGGTGAGTGAGGCACAAGGAGACAAACCAGCCCTGTTGGTACTGCAATGTTTTCCTGGCATTTTGTCATCCTGATTTGTTCCTGGAGTTCTACTGGGGGATCACAGGCCTTAGAGGATGTACAAAGGCAGAAATGTGGGAACATCTGCCTGCCTGTTTTTCACAGGCCCTGAGAAGCCTGTCCTCAACTAATATTTAAATTATAGGAACTGCAAATGATCAGCGCTTTTAAATGCTTGGAGCTGTCATAATTTTTACAATCTTTTATGGGTTTTTTTTTTCAGCATAGCTCCAATTTAGGTATCCAGATGATTAATTTGGCTGGAGCATATTGCAAACAGAAAGAGAGATTATGTGTGTGTCAGGGAAGACAAAAATTTTAGAGGTATTGAAAATAATGGAATGACATATTCTAGGTCAGCTGTGGTGATTTGCAACTGAATGCTGAGCAAAGCATAAATAAAAAGGTTTGGAGTCTCAGACATACTGAATGTAGGGAAGAAATTCAGAAAATTCAATGCTGAAAAGAAAAGCAGTTATTTCAGGTCTTTTGGACTTTTCACAGATCTTCATGAGATAGACTGTGAGATCTTGTTAACTATGAGGAATGTGTGTACAAACTCAGAGTATTGGTTCCTGTACCTCTTTCAGAATCTGCACAAACTGGAGAAAAGTTGTTCATCTCCCTCTCTTAAATTTACATATTTGTATTCAACTGTCCACACCTTCATGAACAGTAAAAAATTCACTTTGTTGCCCACTTCTGTAAGACGTGAGGAATGTGTTTCTGTCTTCTTCCAAAATATTTTGGGTTTATCTTCAGAAGCCTTGCAGGGCCCCATGTGGACTGATGGGCTCTGGCTTCTCCTGAGCCTCAGCTCTGCCACCTCTGCTGCGTTGGAATTCCTGCAGAGGACACTGCAGATGAGCTGTGATTTCCGTGGTGTTTTGGGGAAGAGCCAAAACACCCAGAGAATGTGTAGTTTGCATGTTATAACAGGATTTCAAACATGAGAAGGAACGTGGAGCTCTCCTGACTGCATGAACGGATGCTGGTGATGATTTCAGATGTGACCTGTTCTGTGTGGTACCACCACGTGATCCTGTCTGGATGTTCACGTGGAAGTCAGGTTTCCAGTGTGTTATTTCCCCTTTCTTTCTCACCTTCCCTTCCTTTCCCCCGCTTTAGCAAATTACCAGAGTGGTTTATTAACCTGTCCTGACTTCCTCTTGCTTTGCACCCCACGCTGTGCTGGCTGGAGTTGCACAAGGTTGTTGGAAGTGATTGCAGCAGGCAACAGGTGAAATGCTGATTAGCACTTCGTGGGGAACAGGGCAGATGTGTGGAAAGAGGAGAGCAGGGGAGAACAATTAATTGAGTTTTATTTCACAGTTAGGAAACAATACCATAAAGGAAAAAAAAAATTGGAATTTTAGAGGACTTCCTTCATGAAGTTTTGTCATATATATATATCAGGAAGAAGATACTGCACTGGACAAGTGAAAAGAGTGTTTTGTTCAAATTAATTACCAAGATTCGAATTAGTATTTAGTTTAACAAGGAAGTACATGTGTTGAGCCTGTTCCCTGTGTTGTTACTGGCTTTCCAGAATCCCCACTCAGGAATTGGATTATTGCCTTGCCATTTCCACACCCTTCACTAGGGTAGCTCTTAATTAAATAACTGTCTTAGACATGCTGTGTTTGTAGGTGGAGAAGTCTCACCTTTTAGCAGGATTTAAGATTTTGCATATCGTGTTTCATGCCTGAGGGAGAGCACTGAAATTAAAACATTTTAATACAACCTTGGCGATGTGGGCCTTTGTGGCCAGATGGGCCAGGCTGCAACCCTTGACTGTTATTGATGTGTTTTGTTTAGCTCTTGCTGCTAGAGCACTGGGATGTGATATTCAATTTTTAGCCTCTCTCCATATGTTACTTTTCTGGTTTATTTGTCCACATGAAGTCAAATGAAGCACAAAACCGTGGCATGCAGGATTATTTTGTACTTCCACTGGCAGGTTGTTCTCTGCTACACCACGGAAATGTTTCCGAAGCCTAACTTAGAGTGGTGGTTCTGAGCACCTACAAAACAAAATTTTGGCACCCTTTAACTGATGATGGTGCTTTTTGAAGTTTAATCCTGACTGATGCAGACCCCAAAAAACACAAAGGGAATTGTGGAGCTTCTCAACAGTCCCAGCTCTTTTTCCAGCATCAGAAGAGAAGGACACCTGCAAAGTGAGACTGTGCCTATCCAGGCTCAGAGGATTTACTCTTCATGCTATTGATGGACAAATGGTGAATCAAGGATTCTGTTCTTCAGTTTAAAGGAATTGTCCTGCATAAGATTGAGCATTGCAATTGTTGGCATGTAAAATCTGGGAGCCATGAGTGGCCTGGTGGAAATTGGCAGGACATTTCGTGCTCAGCGAAGGACAGAACACAGAGAGAGGTGCACAGGAGTCCTTGCAGGAAATGACTGAATGAATCAAAACCAAAACTATATTTCCCATAAGATTTTTTTTGTTGTTGTTGTTATTTGTCTGTTTTGTCTTTTGGAAGGGGGATGGGGGTGGATCAGGTATTTTGGATCAGAAACTTTCTGTACTTCACAGTTACGTGACAGGACTGACCCCAGCAAAAGCTCAAGACCAGAAGTGGTCCATGCTTGCAAACAGGATAAAAATCTTTAAGATCTATGAGGAAGTGTTTTCTTTTTCCCCTTGGCTAAGATGTGAATTTGAGGCAAAGAGCAAATGCATCTTCTCTGTTAAAGCAGCAGCAGGAAAACACTCAAAGAGGGGAGGAAGCTGAAGAAAACTGGATGTAAAAAGCTGCTGGAAGCTGCTAGTTTTGAGTGGCTATCTTAGTGCAGCTACTTATATATGATAAATTACACGCTTCACTGAAGAGAATTGTCGTGGACTAAAGAAGCAGCTGTAAAAAAATGTCAGGCAAAAAATGGAAATGTCAAAAGAGATGATCCTGATCTCTCAGCCTGGGAAGAGAACCTAGAGAAAAGGTTTAGAGGTTAGAGGAAGACGTGAGAAACACAAGAGAGGAGCAACAGTGAAACAAAAGCTGAATTAAGAATTTCTTTGGTATCGCTGGAAAATTAATCAGAAAATGAGAGAGAGAGAATCTAAAGAGAAGTGGAGGAGGAAAGGACCTGGCAAGGACGAGTGTCCAAGCCTGGAAGATAATGGTGTGTGCTCACAGAGAAGAGAATGATGTGCAGAAAACCCAAACCCTTTCCAACACCACGAGAGAGATCTGTGTGACTGCTGGGAAAGGTCTGAACCCCAATTATTGGCCTGAACCTTTGTTTCAGTTACTAAAGATGATGTGGAAACAAAAGAATCTATTCTCATGATGGAACTAAACATGGGGTCTACAGGAAAAATCTACTGGATTTTTAAACATTAATTATTTAATATGCAATTGCTCATTTTTAAATCATCACCATGTCAAATGCAATGATTCTGCTGTGCCAGAGTATGGTCAGAAAACAGGAAATGGCCATCAGCAAGAATTTTGGCTTGTCCAGAAGACAAGAACGTTTTGGTGGCAGCTGAAGAAGTGGGTGAGGAACCTTTTTAGAGAAAAGATGGAATTACAGAGCCACAAGAAATTCTGATTCTTTGGCATATAAGGAGAGCATTCTGCTAAAGAATGTCTGCGATTCCATGTGGGAAAGGCAAATCCACAGATGAGGACAGAGAAACAAGAAGCAAACAAGGCAGAAAAGTGTACAGCTGGAAAAGGGTGTTATTTATGAATAGCACTTAGGCAATAAATAAAACTCTTTGAAATCCATCAAGAAACAAAGATTGGGTTTAGAGAAAAAAATCAAGTTATGGTCGAGGTACAGCAAATTTAGGCAGGAATATACGTGAGCTCAATTTGCTCGGCCTCGCAAAAGCATTTTCTGCAAATCCAGATGATTTCAGTGAAAGGAATACACTGGCGTAATAATGGATGGATATAAAATTTGGCATAAGATTAAAAGAAAAGTTTCTGGTACCCAGAGAAGAAGAAATAACTTCCAACAGCAGTACTGAGGAGGGAACACAAAATTTGATAAATATGTGATCACAGTTGTGTAATACAGCTG
The DNA here is from genome assembly GCF_021018805.1 of Prinia subflava. Classification (NCBI taxonomy): domain Eukaryota; kingdom Metazoa; phylum Chordata; class Aves; order Passeriformes; family Cisticolidae; genus Prinia; species Prinia subflava. The sequence goes on from NC_086259.1 coordinate 17,478,748, forward strand.
CTTCTGATGCTGACAGAACAGACACCTCGAGTTTTCCTGCAGCTCTGGTGTTCCTGAAAATGTGAAAACCCTGCTGAGCTGGGCCTGAACGGGTGGCTGGAGGTGTCAGAGTTGAACCTCTGATTAAATTCATGGCTGGCGTGGAGGAATGGCACACTCCTGACCTTCAGGGAAAAACACCAGCCCACCTCGGCAATGCAAGAAATGAAAGGAGCAGCACTCCATTAAAATAAAGGGCTGTCATCGCAAGTACATGAATTATTAAGCTACAGCATATTAATTCTCATTAAATGATGTGTGCTGGATGTCCTAACAAACTATTAAGGGAAAACAGCCCTTCAGATTTGTCTCTTTTCCTGAGAGGTGTCTCCTCAACCCTCCCTTTTTAAAGAATACTGACATTCACATTTCTTTCATAATGGAATTTTATTGGAAAAAATTGTTAAAATGCACCTGTTTACTTAAGGCTTTCAGAAGAATCACACACGAGTTGCAAATGCCTTGGAAAACAGTAATTTGCCATTATTTTTCAGTGTTTGGTGTTGCTAATAAGAAGAAAAGTGTTTTTAAACATTTACAGAATATTTTCTAATCTAGTTACTATGGTTACAAGTTTGTTGGAGATGAAGTGGTTATATGGCAATGATGGAATCGAATTTTCTGAACAATATTGATATATCCAGTACCTAATTTCCTGCTTCGTAATAAATCATGTTAATGACCTGAAGGAAAGCAGCGAACAGAAGAGATTTTCTGCTCTAAAGCTGTTCAGCAGGGTCTGCTGCAGTTTAACTTCCACACTGCTTGTGTTAACTTTGATTTCAGAAGTTGATAATTTTAAACTGTGTTGCAAATTAAGGTAGAGGTGAGAAAGAAGCCTGTCCCTGCCAGGAAATTGCCTGTGAAAAGTAACTAAGATGAAATAAAACCCCGGCAAGTAATTTTTCATTGGCACACTAACTTAATTGTAGGCTCAAGTCTAAAATGTTTGGATTATTTTCAGACATAACAGCTATTTCACTTAATGAACAGGGATGGAGAATAAGAATTGCCATTCCCTAACTCCATTCCTGGTGGTTTTATGAAACCAGACTGGTATTTTTTGTGAACTTTCATATTTACGGTCTGCCAAAATGATCCTATATCCTGAGCTGCCTGATGGGAAGATGCTGTTGTCCACCTTGACTTTCTGTCCTGTTTTAATTCAGTTTTTTGGAATACCTGCTCAATCTGTTCAGTTTCTAGAATCTATTTTCTTGTTGGATGTACAGTTTTGAGTAAAAACTTGCTCTCTGCATTCTCAGTAGGGCCAAATTTTAAATTTAACAAGATGTAGAGCCTAATTCTGTAATCTTGGATTGGTAACACAGGATATTTGGATCCAGGATTTCTGTCTGCTTAGTCCTTTTAATTTGTAAAGTTTCTTCCCACAAATCTACTTAGAGTAACACTTTATCTTAAGTGGGATGAGAGATGCAACAGACTTATCCAGCTTTATTTAGCAGAGTGCTGTGTTAATATGTTACCAGCAAAAACATAAAAACTGCCTAATATCAAAGTCAGGGGAGAGAACACAACCACAGAGCTTCCTTTAAATCAATTAAGATATTTATTTGAAAGCTGTGAACTGATTCATACTGCTTCAAACATGATTGTTTCCCTGTTCCATTCCAAATAATTCCTCTGGTTTCTTGTTATACAGTCAATTGTTAGCAAGTTTATAATAGAATACAAAGCAATATCCAAATGAATGACATTTTTAGGAACAAAATTAACTTATCCCTGCCAATTTACAAACTAGATACTGTCATACTGTCAACCTTGGTGCTTTCATTAATGAAAGACTTTAATAAAGGCATTTTGCAGACTGGTCTGGCGACAAATTTGATATTACCAGCTGTGGCTTGTTAAAAGGGTATTAAGTAAAGATGGTTGGCAGAGCATTTCCAGAAGGAAAAATTATATGTATTACATATGGCTCATCTGTAAGGTGGAGTAAATAGCTGTCACTCAGGGAACAACAGCAATTTTCCTCCTTCTCTCTAACTGCTGATTCTCTTCAATGATTAATTGAAGAGAATTTTAACCTTTTTGTGTTTTGCCCTTGTTTTTATCATACATGGATGGTTCCTGGTTTTTTTTCTTTGCATTTTAGGGTGATGCACAGCAGCAGATCAACAGGGTGAATAAAGCAGTATGATGCTATTATCCTTAATGACAGCTGTGTTTTAATTCAGGAAACATTTTCCCTTCTCATTTCCAAAACATCTGGTGCTCTTTTCCAGCTGCTCTCTAAAGGCACCTTTTCTTAACCTTTCTGGTTTTTCATCTTTATCACTCACTGTGCAACCCTGTTGGCTGAATTTAGAAATGGAATAAGCAAGGTGTGGTCTAAAGAGGAGAATCATGGAATGCTGAGGCTGGAAAAGATTTCTGTAATACCTGATTTTGGAGTTAATGTCATTCTTCTCTCCTGACCTCTTTTTCTTTATGGATCGAATATATAAAAATGTAAATTATTTCATTGTAATCAATGTCCCACTGTTGACCTAAAATTTTTAATTACAAAACCCCCCACATATTAAGCAATTTCCTTTTGCTTGTGTTTGGAAAAGAAGAGTTTAGTTTGACCACTCTACTTTGTCTAGGATGACTCACAAAGAGAAAAATCACTTTCTGCTGCTGAAACTTTGCTTAAACAAAGGCAATTTAAAAATTCAGAGAACTGTACTTTTGGATCAACCTGCTTTCCAAAGTTCTGTATTTAACTTTGGAGAGTGTTGATTTTTGGTTTGGCCACGATGTTCCTTAAATTTTCTCAGGCTGTTTATGAAGCCTGGTGATTATTGGAATTTCCACATCTGGGGATTAAACCCTCCGTGCTGTATTTATAATTTACATTATATTATAAATGTGCATTTATGTATGCATAATATACATATGTATATGCACACATTCCAGAGATGCACGGCCATAAATGACTACAGGCTTGTGCAGCATATCCAGACCTTCATGAACTCTTTTTTGGGTCAGTGCTGTTGACTTTGCAGGTGTTTTTCTCTCATTTTAATCTATAAATTGGTGCTGTGAGTTCTTCTCACTGTCACTGGAAATTCTGCTTTTCTGTCCACAAATGTCCATTGCATTGCTGCTCTTCCACACTTTATTTCCCTGCCATGCTTCCATCCGTGTCATATTCCTGAGAACAGGTGGATAACGTGGGATATTTATACAAATTCTGTCGAAGAATTGAAGTAACTGTTAAAATATTTGCACAATTTCGCTTCTTGCATTATTCCAGTGATATTCTTTAGGCTGAGCTGCGGTTTAAGCCGAGTCTTTGTAAGCTTGGGCTCATCCCTCAGCGCTGCTGTGGAGTCCTGTAGGCGCACACGGAGCATTTCCCTTTCCCCTATCCCTCCTGACCCTCTGCACTCTGAAGCTGACAGAAATTCTCCTGTCAAAATGGGAAAGGAATTTTGATCAGGCCAACCCTCCTGGGAGACTGCAGTGGGAAAAAAGGATCTTTGGAGGAGGTGTGAGTTAAACCGATCATGTACATATCAAGTTATACTTCATTCAATAAGTTTTTAGGGAAAATTTTTAAAGTGCACTTGGAAAATAGGATTTTCATCAAGGTTCAAACAGGTTCAGAAGTTTTTCTTTTCATTTCTACAAAGCATGGACGGAACTATTAAGCTTACATTTCCAATTGAGCTTGAGAATGGATTTGATAATAGGAATCTGTTCAACAATGAAGTCCAGAAATTGAAAGTAGTAGTGATCCCTATAATCCAATAACATGTGTCTTAATATATTTTTACTTATTAGAATTGAAAAAAAAAAAGCATAGTGTAGATGTAGCTGAGCTTGGCTACAACTTGAATTCAGGGCTATATTAATTTACCAGAATTCATGTTCAAGCCTGATTTACAATATATTACATGTATTTTGTGATAATAGAAGCAATGAAAGCTGGTTTCCTACAAATGATAGCTCCCTGCAACAAATCCAGATGCTCTTATTGATGATAGCACTTCACAATGACCCTAAATAATCCCCTCAGCACCACTGGGGTTATTCTCTGCCTCCTGATGTTTCAGACTGGGATGAGAGGGAGCAAATCCTGGAGCTGCAGCTGACCTGATCAGTTTATGAATACACATGTGAAAAATGGAAATTCTTCCTTCCTTTCTGTCTCGACAGGTGCCGATAGATCTTTTCACTCTGCATTGCTCAAATGTTTGTGGAACTTTAAGGAACTTTGTGTGTTGGATTTTTTTAACCAAATTTGATCAAAACTAGCCTTAAGTTGGATCAGTCAAGTCTTATCTCTTTCAGATCACACTAAAGAATCAGATGTTCACCAAAACAGCTTTTCCTCAACAGATCCATTTTTACTTGACAAAGAAGCCCTGAAGAAGCTGTTGTAGGGTTGGGATAATGATGAAATCACACGCATGGAAAGAGCAATGTCTGCAGTGGGCAACTTCCTGATTATATAGAAGGAAAACCGTAAGGATCTGTATGAATTTCACACAACAAAATTGGCAATGCAGAGCATCCTGAAAGTTTGTAAATAGGAAAACATAATGAATCTACTTCATCCAGCATTACTGTGCTGTTGGGCAAACCTGAATTTGCCAAGGGTCACTGGAACACGAAAATTAACTTAAATTAATAGAATTTATTATGCATGGATTTTTTTTTCAAACTCTTATACTATCATTACTGCATTAAGTAATTTTCTTATGAAACTCCTAATTGATAATAAATCATATTCTTTTTTTCCTAAAAAAACACAATCCAACACAATAATGATACAATAATGCTTTTGAAAAAAAAAGTAATTATCTGTTAATGAGAAATCTTAAAAACCACGTATTGTTTCCTTTGGGGCATGACTGATGAAGGATGTTCTTTGTCAGGACTACTAAGTTACTTTTGTAAATAGTAGAAAATTGATTGTATTTACTCACCCAAGGTTCCAAACTCTTTGTGTGAGGAGACACAGACGTGGTTCAGTCACCTGCTGTGAGCTCAGGACATGCTGCTGTGTTTGTACCCACCAGCTCTTTTTCTCATGTGCTACAAAACCAGCTTTGACCACATTTTTCATGTTGAAAACTCCCATCCCGAACAGCCTTTTAATTCTGGGAACAAATGAAGCACATGTTCCCTGATGATAACTTATGTGTATGCATAGGTGCTTATAATTTATAGCAGATGGAGAGAGCTACAATCCAGTCCAGTGCAGCAGAGCCAAGAACAAAAAACAAATTCTTCTTCACATGCTTTCAAAAGAACTACTTTCTAAAGTACTTATTGGACATCAGAGTTAATTAGATTTTTAGAATTAGACAGAAATTTTTCCATCAGCTTTTTAAATCAAGGACTAGAGGGAAAACACAGCTCGGTTGTCATTTTTTGTCCTTGATTCTCTCAAGGAGGGACTCCCTGTTGCTTGTGTAATGAACCATGTGGACCCTTCTGCAGCAGCTTTCAAAGTAAGAAATTATTATGCTGAAGAGAGAGAGAAATTATCTAACTGCACATAATTTAGGAACAGGGTCTGCCATTGGTTTCAGTAATGAATTTACAGTCAGAATATTTTGAGTTTCATAGGTGTGGGTGACAAACAAACACCTGGCAAACAGTTCATGCAAACAGTTTTACTTCTATTGGAGGTTGAAAAAGACTGCAGGAGGATCCTTCAGAATCCCCAACCTCCCTTAAAAAGTAAAAGTCCTGTCTAAGTGGAAGAGAAAACTATAAACTACCAGTAAATATTTCAATTATTTTAAAAAGAAGGGAGGATGTGCTACACTGCAAATGTTCCCAGTGGAGGAACGGGACGGGAGTATGAAGGAGCATCTTGAAGGGTCAAAAGAAATGGATTCAGAGCAAAAGAGAAAAAAAATTAATATTATAAGATAGGAAAAAGCATGTTTGTAGAGAGCTCAGACTGGGAATTAACTCCTGACTGTGGCACCTTGGCTTCCCTTGCCCTGGAATGTGGGGTCACATCCTTCCCATTCTTTTTGAAAAGCTCTCCAAGAAGCCCTGAAACACATCAGGAACCACAGCCCACTGCATCCCATTCCTGCACTGGCAATCAGTCAGGGCCAAGGTGCAGCAGTCACTGGAATAGATAAACTTTGGAATGATTGTGAAGTGAACAGTCAACATGGATTTTTTAAGGCAAATTATATTTCCAAAATGTACTAGGATCTGTGGAGAAGCTGAAGGTGTAGATAAATCTGATCAATAAACCATACTCGAGCTTCTCTACTGAGAGGAAATGCTTCCTTCAGCTAAAAATGATTGAAACATCAGCGTGGAAACAGATTTCCATAGTGAAGGTTTTACCAATAGATATTTTCAAGGATTCATTCAGTGATTTGTGTTGCTTAACACAACAGAAATTATCTGGGAAAGGAGAGGTTGCAGTGACAGAGTTTGCAGATCATCCAAAATGAGTCATGAGACTGACAAGCAATGGCAAGACCAGAGGGTTGCAGAGCGATTTAACAGTACTGAAGGTTAGGACTGGTGGATAATTTTTGTCATTGTGATATTCTGTGTATTGTCGAGGTGTAGAGGCCAAAAAAAGAGGTGTCCTTGCTGTTGTGCCCGTTTCTGGTGCTGCCTCAGGATGACATCGATCACTGAAGGGACAATCCAGGGCAGATGTACCCAGCAGCGACCCCCAGCCATTCCTGTGTGATTTGTGCTTCATCTTTGAATTATTTGAATTTGAATTATTTGTGCTGCTCCTCATAAAGAAAACACACTGCAGAAACATTTCAGGGTGGCTGCACACACAGTTACTCTGCAGGTCTGTAATTCCACAAACCATGTCTAGTTTAAGTTCTTCTTCTTCTAAATACAATTTCTATCATTCAAATGCATCTGGAAAGCAGAGAGAAGGGGTGAGGAATGTCTGACTCATTATTTGTCTTCAAATATTGATTTATTATTTATAGAGTAATTCTGCATTTCAAAAGCATGTAGGCAATGGTAGAAACAAAGATCTGTTTCTGAAAGTAGTGAGATTTAAGTTTCCAAGGCCAATATTTTCATGGGAATTTATGTGTCTCATTCCCTTCATCAGGGATGATCAGGGAGTTTAGGTGTCTCCTTCCCTTCATCAGTAGATGGTGTGTGAAATCTGCAGTTAAAATGGAATTAAAGTTACTTCTTCTGGCATTTCTGATAATTTGTGCATTTCCAGCTCTCCTGTAGTGTAGAAGGAGATATTATAATGTTTGCTACTGGGCTTGGAACACGAGCCCTGTGAGGAAGGGCTGAGGGAGCTGGGGGTGTTTATCCTGGAGAAAAGGAGGATCAGGACTGACCTCATCTCTCTCTACAACTCCCTGAAGTGTGGCTGTGTCAGGTGGGGTTGGGTCTCTTTCTCCAGGCAGAACAAGAGGACACAGCCTCAAGCTGGGCCAGGGGATTACAGGTTGGATATCAGGAAAAAGGTTTTCACTGAAAGAAAAATAAACTTCTGGAATGTCTGCCCAGGGAGGTGGTAGAGTCACCGTCCCTGGGTGTGTGTGAATACAGCCTGGATGTGGCACTGGTGCCATGGTTTGGTTGAGGTGTCAGGGCTGGGTTGGACTCGATCTTGAAGGTCTCTTCCAACCCTGTGATTCTGTGAGTTATTTTGGTTCTTTGCTGCTGTTCCCCCTGGGATGCTGGGCTGACACCTCCCCTGTTTGTCCTGAGCTGGAGTGCAGGAGCTGTCCTGGAGGTTGGGCTCCTTTGAACTTGGGGTTTTTAACTGGGTGGTTTAAGGCTTCCTCTCCAAGATACTGCAGAAGGGCTAAATTCAGCCACTAAATTTTCTAATATAAATTTCTTCAATATTTATTTTTCCGTAGGTTCAGTTTAATGCTGATATACTGTGCTGCCAATCGAAAATTCCCCAGATAGGTCAAAGTGATAGATGTAGAGAAGCAGTCCTAATTGATGAGAGATCTGTTTTCTTGCCCATTGATTTCTCTGGCTGAAATTGAAATGAATGATTTGCAGTCCAAATGACTTGACTATTCTTTCTAAAGATCAATTTCAAAGCTGTCTCTGCTCTTCATATTAGCTGGGAATGTTTTAAGATCTTTCTGTATTCTAAACTCATTAAGTGTAACCATAGAAACATACATATTAAGGTGATTTTAATTATTAATAAACTTGGTAGACTTTGCTAAATTATTTTTGTACCTCCACAATGGGTTGTTGACTAATTTACATTTTAAAAAAAGTTACTAATACCATTAAATATTTTTTTACTTCTATTTGAGAATTGTGATCATATGCCTGCAGCCTTAACTTCTGGTAAAAATTAAACAACAATACCTGATCTTGGGGAAACGAACTTGCTTCATTAATCTAAAGGTTGTTTGTGCCTCATTAATTATTGCTGCAGTTTTACCTGCATTTCCCTAAATTAGAAGAGAAAAAGACATTATTTTAAGTTTATTGCTAAATTCTTTGTGAGGACAGGTGCACTCCTGTGCCTTCATCTTTATAGGTGTCAGCATATTATTTGGATGATCTCCATAGATTTCTATTTTCATATCAGACTTGCTAATATTTTAGAGAAGTCTGGTCCTTTTTGCCTGAAAATACACAATAAATTTGTAGCAAAACAAGTTCCCTAGTACATGTAATATGATATTTGTTATCTTTGGATGTTTTAGTCATAGTATAACTGCAGTTAAATACAAGGAGACAGCAATTAATTACATGAGAAATAGCTGTTAATGCTTTCATTTGTTCTGAAAAATGGAAGTGCAGTAATGATTGGAGCCGGTGGAACTGGTGAGAATGGATTGAGCTGTTTGTTAACGCCGAGCTGAAGCAGTGCCTGTGGAAACCAGGTGCATTTTGGACTCACACCGATGTAATTGAAGTCAAATATGGCCACGGGTGATTATAGATTATCACTTAATAATGCCACTATCACTAAGAAGTGGTTAGCATGACGCGTAAACAGCATGGAACGAAATCCTCTTTTGTTTTTGGGTGTTCCTTCTCTCTTCCCTTCTCTAGCAGTGTGTCAGAGCCCTGTTAGGGATGGAAATGCCAGGCCCTGGGTGAGGCTGGTGCTGTGCCAGAGCTAAGCCAAGGCCAGAGCAGCCGTGGCTCCAGTCCTGGTGCACAATCCAGCTGGAGCCTCTCCCTGCACTCTGAAGAGGAGCAGGGACTGGTTGGGAATTTACATTTTGCCAGTTTAAAATGGCACTGCAGACCTGTGATTGTGTTTGGCTCCTGTTTAGTTCTATCATTATGGGATACATGACGTGTTTGTTTAGCACCATGGGATAAAGGCCTGAGAACACTGAATTAAGGCAGACACCTCTCCAAGGATGCTGTGGCATCAGGATGGCTCCTGGGGTGAATCCAGACCCTCTTCCAGAGCACAGATCCGTGGGACTTCTTCTCTTGGAATCCAATTCATCCCTTAGAATAGCAGGACTAGGTTGTGTCACATTCATTCCCATTAAACAGCATTAAACTCTTCTTTTTCAGTCAGGTTAAATTACTTAAGTTGTTCTGGTGGATGGAACAGAACCTCCTCAACTCCCCAGCTCATTTAAATCCAAATCTCATTGTTACAAAAGAGGGAATTTCTTTCTAACATTTGGGATACTTTATAAAAATATCACCCTCTTTATTTTTTGCTCTGGTTTATTCAGTGTGAATTTTACTTCTTGAATGTCTTTTCCTATCCTTTATTTCCTTCAATCTCAGCTAAAGTATTAGAATGATTTTTTTTCCACACTATTAGCTACATTTACATTCTGCAAGATAAAGAACGCCATAGCCATTATCCACCAACCCTATGTGTGTAACACTTTAGTAATTTAACAGCTCCAACTTTCACAAAATCTTACTATTAGCTTTAAATAGTATTTTTTGACTTTGAACAGTGTTATGGCAAAGCAATTGTATGTAACTGGAAAGCATCTAATTTTGTCAGAGTTAGAAAAGATAAAGCTGCTAGAGGTGGTGGAAAAAATATCTTGTATTTAGCCACAAGTGGATTAAAAAGCTCAGAAATTTTTTGGTTTTAATTGTGTAATAACTGTAATTAAGATTTAAGTAATGATAAATGATAAATTCAGAGGCTGATATTAACTCGCAAGTTTATGAAATGAAGTGTTAAAAAAAACCCCCAATCCACTCTTTTTATTGCTTACAATTTTTTCTTGGCCTCCACCATTGGACAAAATCAAACCTTTTATTATAGAACCTTGTGTGGATTTACCCTCTGGTTCCTTCCTTAAAAAAAAAAAAAATCAGTTAATTCAAGAACAGAATTTATGTTCTTTGTATATTATATGGGTTCTTGAATGTTAATATTTTAATTGTTAGTAGTTGGTGATAGAAACTTAAAATACTCTTGTTATACTCATGAATTGCAACATGGAATATTTTTTCCTGCAGTCTTAGATGTAATGAAATATTGTTTTTTAAGGTATATTTGTTATGAAAAGACATAAATTAGACATTGCTGGACGAGGTTTCACAGAACATTGAAAAACACAGCTTCATATGGGATAGAAACAGAGATACATGGCCAAGATGGATTTTTTTTAGAAGCTGCATTTAAAAATTTTATTTGTTTATTTTGTTGGTGATATGTATGATAGCAGTACCACATTTTAGGCAGCTCTGAAAGTTATTTTCTAAAAAGAATGCAGTACAGATTGTTATATTAATAGTTTCAGTCTAGAGCTTCCAATAAAGGTCATCTTAGACTTGGGAATTGTTTCATATTTTAAAAGAGCATTTCTATTTTAAGCCCATATTTAATAATTATTTGTGAAAACATCCAAATTTTGTCATGTGTAATCTTCTAAGAATCTATTTACTGAAGCTTTAACTAAGTTTACATTTCTATCTGTAATTTTTTTTGTTGGAATTTTTCACAAAAGTGCGCAATGATGCTAATCATTGCTCCATGTTATTACATTGTAATTTTATTTGTTGCTTAGTGAAAGTTGAGGAAAAGCTCTTTATTTATCATTGGACTGTGAAAACTGGGAAAATATTTTGAAGAATATTTTTGTGCCGCCTGACTTGAAGTTATTTTTTCTTATGATGTCTACAAGACACTGGTTAGGCTGAATTCTGAAATCGGGCTTCTTAAAAGAGATTACTTCAAACTTTAACTACAATGTAATTGATCACTCAACATTCTGTGGATTATTTGTTATTTATTCTCAGAGATACCAGTAAATCTTACTTATACTCTTAAAATAATCTGTTCAAGCTCAAAGCGAGCAGCTGTGCAGCTCTTTCCAATACCCTTGTAATCCCCTCAATGTTTCAGATTATTTCTGTAGGAGATTTTTGGCTTTATGTGGAGTTTTTTATTCTAAATGAGTAGTTAGATTAAATCAGGTTGACATTTTTTTGCCAGCAGAGAAAATCAGTGGCAACTGGTTTACTTAAGATAACACTCGCTAAGGACAGTTGAGCTCTCACTGGGGACAAAGAGTAGTTAAAGTATTTTCTGTTCCAAATTTGCCCTTTTTTTTCCACAGTTTCTTTAAGTATAAATGCCAACTTTTGCAAACAAATGCAAATGTTTATGCAGAAATATTGATACAAATATCTGTGTCAATGGGAGACGAGACTAAAACAAAGACACCCTCACTTGGAACAGCGACAACTTTTGGCTTGCTGAGTCAGAAAATGTAGATGCTCTCTGCATTTAAATTTTATGGCTCAGCCTCCAGTTTTTTGAGGAAGGAAATTATGAGATTTACATGAATTATCACACTAACCTAGAGCAGCTATTTTCTGCATAAATTCAGGTTGGGTAATTGGTGTTGTTGCAAAATTGAATTAAATAGTTTTGCAAATCCAGAGTTCGGTATGTGGAGTTATCTTGATGTGAGTAAACAGGAATAATTTCTTATTGTCTACAATTTTATTGGCGAGAGCCCTTATAAAGGCCTCAAGCAGGGGCAGACCTGTTTACAGTGGATACATAAATCTGTGTGCAGCAGGGACAGGAACCACCCTGATCCCATGGTACCTACCTCACTCTGTGACTGCCCTTGATCCATTTCTGGGATTTTAGAAATGGATCAGCAGTTTTAAAAGTTCCCTCCAAAGCCTTCCTGTATTTTTGTCGAGTTCCTGGGAAGGAACAGACGTTCTGTGTTTCGGGTCTCTCCAAACCCCTCGAATTACTGAATGTTTAGCACGTTGTGTCCTGGGCTAAGGTCCACTCAAATTCAAATTAAGATTTGGAATAAAACTGCCGTAGAATAAATGGCAAAACCTGCAGTGAAAACACCAGGGTCAGAGAGCCACCCTTCATCTTCTGACTACTCAAGTAGTGATTCCACTTTATGAACTGAATACTTGGCTTTACTGAAACCAAGCAGAAATCTCTCTGGTGGATACTTCATTTATTGGTTTTTAAATCTCTTTTCAGTGTTAGTATGATTAGGACTTTTACTAATACAGTAGATTAAAATAACATTATTAAAATTGTCTGGTTTTAGATTAAAAAAAAGACTTTAATGCTAACATTTAGTCACTATAGACTGCTTTTGTTTCAAATTAGAAGCAGTTAAATTTATTAAGGTGCAGTTAAAACTTTCTTTTAAGTAACGTTATCAGAGGTTTCTGCCACGTAGTCCATGTCAGATCATCAAACATAGTCACATGTGGAATTGCTACTAAAGGTTTTTCAAGCATGTAGGTAAAATTTTTGATCAGGTTTGTGATGACTTTGATCATTTAAGGGCCAATATGAAGAAAACACAAATTATATTTACCATTCATAGTTTTAAGTTACATTTTTGCCTACAGTTTTTAAGGAGTTGTGGCTACTCTCAGCTGTTTCGAATTGACCTCTGATCGTTTTAGATGCAAAGTGAGGTGGATGCACTGATAAAAAATTGAAACGAGTATAGAGAACCAAAATTAAAATCTTAATTAATTTTTTTTTAAAAAAAGCATAAAGTTACTAACAGAAGTATTCAGTGCTTCATCGTACTGAAATGTTTAAAATTTTAAATATCCCAGATAACTGTCAAACACAGCTGCCATCTGCCCTTGGCAGAAGCACCAGCTTCTGCTGAGATGCAGACCTGTGGCCTCTAGATAAGTTTCTATACACAGAAAAATATTTATCTTCCTCCTATGACCTTCCATGAACAAGACATGAGCCATGGATTTGTTTCCTAGGGAACTAGTGACTGAGGAAAATCTATAATTAGATCTGTGGGTTGTTTGCTACAAGTGGGAATTGGGTGCTAAGCAGGTTCTTAAAGTATCCACAAGTATTAGACAGACTTCATGTAATGGAACCAAATTTAGAAAAAAGTACCCTTCGTCATGATATTTCTTTTTTAATATCTTCAATTACAAAAATTAAGTACTTTTGATAGGGCACTTATTCCTCTAAGTTCATTTTAATTGCAAAATATTTTCACATTCAAGACTCATCAGGTTGCTAGCTAAAGCAAAAATAAAATTAGTCCAAATCTTCCAAGAAATTTCTTGAGCTTCAACTGGGTCTTAATTTTCAAGAGCGTTTTAGGTGAATCATTCTCATCAGCCCCATTTTCTCACATTCCTGCTCCTGTTCAGTTCCTCAGGTGGGCTCTGCACCTTCAGTGTCTCATTCTGCAATTCCAATTACTGTGCCCAGCTGGAGGGTCCCACTTAATCCAGACCTTGCCTCTTTCCTTAGCTGGTGCTCGGATCTAAAATAACATTTGTAGCTGAGTCCCGGGGGAGGTGAAGGCGGCTGCAGGGGGGAGCAGCCGGGTTTTTGTGTTCCCCAGGCAGCCCAGGGCAGAGCTCTCAGACCTCTTCAGCAGATTATTATTATTAATAATAATAATAATAATAATAATAATAATAATAGTAATAATAATAGTAATAATAATAGTAATAATAATAGTAATAATAATAGTAATAATAATAATAATATAATTCCAGCTCAGTGCTGCCCTGGTGCTCCAGCCCAGGGCAGGATCAGTGCCTTGTGCTTTTGGACGCTGCACAAGAGGCCCTCAGTAATAAATTAAGACTTTGATCTTATTGAGAATGAGCAGCGCTGTGAAATAAACACCTGGGAAGAGGTGCTGTAAGTTGGGTCTGTTCTCCTCTTTTCCCCCATTTCTTCCACACCTGTGGTGATTACACATTGTGTATTTTGCCCTAAGTCCTGAATTGCTGCAATCCCAAATCATCAAATGTGGCAATATCACCTCTTAATTTCTGCCTTTTTAGATCTGTGAAAAGCTTTGAGTACAGCTCCTCTGTAAATCCCCATAATCCCTCGGTTTGTTTGTTTTTAAGGGGATCTTTTGAGTTCTTCTTTTAATATTGTCAATCACAGCGAGGTTTTTTCCTCTCAGACCGCAGCTCTGGAGTTGCTCTGTCTGGCTGTCACTCAGCAGAGAGTGGTGCTCCAATTCCTTCAAGTGACAGGGTGTGCAAGCCACTTCAGCAGCAAATAAAATAAAATAAAATATAATCAGGTACTGAAATGGGTCCTGGAAGGGCAGAGCAGCCTGGCCTGTGACAAGGAGCACCTCTGAGTCCTCTCCCTGTGTTTGTGAATTCTGTGCTGTCAGGAGGGAGGTGCTGCTGTGTGCAAATATTTCTGAGCCTGCAGATATATTGGGGAAATAGACTGCTAGGAACAGGGAAAGGGAAAATTATTTGTCATGAATCTTCTTGCTCTTTATAAATTAGGAGTAAAAGGAAGCTGAGGAATTACCTGCTACAAAAGCTAATGCACATCTTGATGTGTTTATTGAATTACTTTGCTTCGATCCCTCAGCAAACGCTCACTGTTAGCTATTTATATTGGTTAAATCCTCAAATTTAAACCCCTGCAACTGCTGGAAAGGGTTCTTCAGGGAGAATTCTTGCATCTGTGTACAACTCCAGTAATGAACCTGGGGCTGGAGGGATCCACCAGTGCCCAGGGCTCCCACATGCATAAATTCATTTTGCTTCACTCCAACACCTGTGCATCCCACCACAAAGTTGATCTGAATTTTGTAAACATTTATGCGTAATTATGATAAAAAGCCATTATGCTGAGAAGATATTTTTTGGTTGAATATCAAATATCCTATTTGTTTTGATTATTCCAAAAAAGATCTGGAAAATGGAGCCCTGGTGGTGAAACGACTTCACTGGGTTTTAATATATTGTGTCATTTTCATACATTGAGATTCTTTGTTGAAATATTGCCTATGGGATTTACGAACCTTTTCAAATTTCAGATTTGCAGTTGTTTCTGCTTAGTAAAACGTTGTGTTTGCATTGATGTAACAAAAGAAGAGCTGGTATAGTACATTTTATAGAAAATAGAGCCCCAGTCCAAAAAAACCCTTCAGTGTTTCCCCCTATTTTGAGCAGTGCAAGTTCTATTTCCCTCATGCACATAAAGTCCTCAATGTGGTGCCTGAGCAGAGCATTCACAGTTTTGTCTGAATGCCTCGAGGCGAGGAACATTGGTACCATTTGCAGCCCCTAATCAGTCTTGCAAAAATGCATCAAAAAGATGCTGAAACCCTGTGCTTTAATTCTCCCAAACTTGTTCCTGAATCCGACACTTCCTGGAATGTTTTGCACGACAAAGCTCAGAGTTAAAATGCTCTGAAAAAAAAGGAGCCTCTTGAGAATATCAGTGTATGTTTTTTTCATTTTCATAATTCATTTCATTTCAATGCCTGCTTTTTTTAATTCCCATGTTCCTTCTCTGAAAGTTGATATAAAAGTTTTTGTGTTCAGGTATTAGTGTACTCAGTACTGAATATTTCAGAAATTTTATACAGATATTAAAACACTTCAGTTTACAGATGCACTATTGTAATAATACGTGTTCCTTTTTTTTTTTTTCCCATAGTTCAAAAAAGTCTTAAGAGAACAAGTGCAAAAGAATGTGACTAATAAGTAATTGCTACTCCTGTATTGAGTTTTTCCCAGTGCCACTGAGGTTAAAATGTGTATGAATACATAAGAATAAATAACAAATAATCTACAGAAGTGAACACAGAATCCAAACTTTGTTAAAGGATTAATTACCTTGTATTTAAAGTTGTAAGTAATTTCTTTGATTGAGAAGCATCGTGCAATAATTCTCTCAAAGTGCAAACTTCAGAAATTCTGTAGTAATGTGTTTCACCCAGGATCTGAAAGAGAAAACAAGTCCTTAAAGTTTAAAACAACTGAATTATCTGCTGGGTTAAATCCAGTCTGTTGTCTATGTACATCTCTTCTCCTTGGGAGATCTGTAGATGTGCATTGTTATTGGGACTGTCACCAGCACCGAGCCAAATGTGAGGAGCTGATGGCACAGAAAGGATGTCTGAGGCACTGAATGTATTTTTCCAGCTCTGCTTCCCCCAGAGCCCCAGCTCTTCACCTCAGCTTTGTGTCCCCAGCCTTGGCTGTCTCAGAAGTTGGGTGTGTGTTGTGCATTTCCCTTCCCACCCTGTGCCTGTGGTGTCTGGAGGGCCCCTCCAGCTGCAAGCACAGATATCAGGATTTTGGGATGGGCTTTTTTGGCTGGTTTCAGCTTTGCAGGAAAGCTCATGGAGAGAACCTTGCCTCTTCTGTAGACTGGAGACTGAAAACTGGTCTGGAAATGGTTTGAAATTTAGGACTGTGATACCACCTGTGTTGTTGTTTTCCATGAACACCTTTACTTGCTGAAATTTTGTTTTCCTGTTTACTTGAATTTCACAAATATTGTTCATTCTTCTCTCCATTAATTTGTTTTGGATGTTTTGGAACACATCCTGGAAGGGCCCCTGCCCAGATGTGCTTTGATTGATATTAGAGTGAAGTTAATAGCCCATTATGTAAACAAGAAAATGGAGTGCCTGAAAAATATCCTGTGCTGGGTTTATCCCTAATGATCACCAATAAAGGACACAGTCACTTGGAGAAGCTTTCTGATTCCTGTTACCATTATGGGAATGAATGCCCTGGATTTCCTTGCCTGTCACCTGCACATGGAGTGAATCTGGAGAAAGTTCTACCCAGAGAGAAAGCCAAGGCCAGGTTTGGCCAATATCTGCCTTCATCAAAAAGCACAATTTGGCTCCCATGCTCAGCCACTTTATCTGATATTTCATTAAAGAAGCTAGAGGTATTAATTTTTACATAATAAATTATTAAACTCAGCAAACTACATAAATTCCTTTCTAGCCACGGGTTTTGGATGTTTAGCTTACAGTAATGAAGCAGTTTCTGTTGGTTAGTGCTTCTGAATAATAAAGGGGAATATTTTGCATTTGTTTTGGTTGAAAAAGTATTTGAGTCAGTGTGGAGCAGATGGAGCCTCTGACTATAAAGAGTAATTTTCAGTATGGCAGGACAGGAAGTGTCTGTTTATTTATACAATATCTAAACAATGGGCCTAAACCATTGTTTTGCTCTTTTGGAGCACAGTGGCTAGAGGAAAAAAATAGTTCACCTTTTAAATATTCCATGAATAAATTTGCTTCCTAAGAGGCTAGGGGAAGCAGGAAACACCAGAACCAAAAACCCTACAAAAAAGTAAAATTAAAAAAACCCAAAAAAACTCACTGTAATGATCTGAAATGAAAAGAATTGGGGCATGAACCGAATATTCCTGTCTAGGTGTGGGATTGGTTCTCTAATTAAAAAGTAAAACTGTTATGATGCATGTATGATGCAGGTGGCATCAAGAACTAAGAAATTATGGGAGGGGTCGAGGCAAACCCTTCTTAAAGAATAAAACTGCTAACTGAGGGCGGTGCTGTTTAGGACAGATTTGCTGCTGCTGCAGAACTGTGAATTCTCTCTCTCGGGGCAGCGTGGGGTTTTTGTACTTCTATTTCTCTTCTTCTCTTGAGAACAGTCTGATTTACTTTCGCGATAAACCCGTAACAACAGGGGGATCACATTGCTGAAATGAGTTTAGCTGCGAGGGATACACAATGTCAGCTGAAAAACAGCACTGAGGAAATGCGTGTTGGGCACGGTTCAGCAGAAAGCAGCTCCCGCCAGCCACGTGCTGCTCTCTGTGCTTGGAGTTTTCTTTCAGCTGAGCAGGATCACAGAGCCTCTCACTGATGCTGTGCCTGTGGCACGGATCATTTCTGTTGGCAATTATTCTCTGGAGCACCCTTGAGAAGGGAGGGTGAGCGCTGTCCGAGTGTCCATCCAGAGCTGTCCTTGTGTCCTGGCTGAGGGAACAGCCTCCAACAGCCCTTGGGGTTGTGGGCTGCTGTTGTGGTGTCTGTTCTGAGCCCTCTGCCCACAGAAGGTCCCCTCTGACCTGTGAGATCAGAATGTTATAAATGCCAATACAATAGTCCAATTAAAATTATAATTTTTGGTTTATCAAAAAGGATTGAATTACAGAATTTCGGCAAAACCTCTCCAGTGGAGTTACATTGATGATTGACTCGGGGAATCGTCAAGGGTGAACTGGGACGCAGTATCTGCCACACTGCAGTCCCCCAAAGTTCACAAATTGTGAACTTGTTCAGGGCTTAGATTTATACACTTTATTCCACCTCTGGCAAAAATTTCCTCATAGTCCTTTTGTTTTTATGCTAGTTATTCAAATTCATAGTCGTCTCCAGCTGAACTGAAAAGAGTTTCTTCCTCTGCTGCAAGGTGTCAAATTCTAGTTTCCCGTAGTTGAATGGACACTGAAGTTCATGAATAGAAAGAGTTTTTCTCCCGAGAGTTAGACGATGATGGTGCTCTGATGGTGGAGATACAACCCTCTGATGATGGTGTTCCATGGCTGATGATAATGATCTGATGGCTCTGTTGTCCATGGGGAAAGGACTGATAACTTAACGTGTCCTTTCTGATGCCAAAGACAAGGCCAGGTTTCCCCGTAAATAATTTGTCTCCTTTCTAAGTGGAAATTCCAGGGTGGTGCCTGCCTCAGTGAATTGCAAGGCAGACTGAAATTTAAGACTATATTCCCATATATCATATATACAGTGGTTTTTATAATTTCTAACATGTCATAACCCATAAGAACACGAATTAATATCCCATATTTTTCACAAGAACAAGGGAGGATGAAATAGGTAGGAATTGGGATGCTGCATAAAGTATCCCTGTCCTATCCATATTCCAGTGGGTGGGTGGTGGGTCCTGAGCTGCCTTCACAACCATCTCCTGAGAGTGCAGAGCCTTTATGTGCAGCACCTGCCATATGCTGCAGACATTTTCAGTATTAGAACCTGCACAGAAATTCCTGAAGTGGCAAAAAAAAATTATGGAAATGCCTGTTTCTACCTGGGCTTCAGGTAGCAGTGACTGTGGGATTTAATTTATGTGTTTTAGAAAAGGGAAAGCAAAGTCCCAAAGTAAACGTTGCGGTAGAAATAGTCTGGGCTTGTTTTATCTCCACCAGGATATTGGGAAAACATTGTTCTGCAAATGCACTGTGAGCTAGGAAATTTTGCTGTGTTCATGCCAGTGCTCTGAATCTCAGCCTTGCCAGAGGAGATGTCAGACAATCCTCCCGTTTTCTTCCTTGCTCTTGCTGAAGCATCAAACCATATGGCAAATTAAGCCTGATTTTTATTAAACTTTTCATTGTACTGAGCTCCGTGTGAACTGGGAAATGCACTTTCTTTGAACTATGCAGCCATTACATAAGTATCTTAATTAGGAGATGGTAATGCTCTCCCTGACATTCCTGGGAGTTCGCGGCTCCCTCTTGTGGCTAATTAAGCGTTTTTTAACGAACCTTCTAAAAATGACTTGGTGTGATCGCCAAAGCCCAGCCCAGTGCTGGGCTCTGTGTTGCAATATCAGGCTGAAGGTGTGTGCAGGACCTGGAGGCATGGACAGGTAAATCGAGAAAAGGAAAAGGTCTGCAAAGGGTTGTGGATGTGACTGCTCCCTGAAGCCTTCAAAAAGCTGAGTGAGCTCAAGCAGTCACTTAGAAAAGCTCTGTCCCTGCTAACTCTGCTCCTCCCATACGTTTGGTGGTGAAGAAGGGTTTGCAGTTGGAGTGGGGATGAAATTTGGGATGTGGCAGCTCCAAGGAGCACAGACCTTTCAGGAACCACGCTGGGGTGTCACCAGCACATTCAAGGTGAAGATCTTTGCTAGATTTGATGTTGGGAGGAAATTTTCCCACCAGCTGGGTTTGCAGGGACCACTATCCCATGCCCACTACTACTAACATTATTGATATTATTATTATTATTATTATCATTATTATTACATTCTTGCTTTTCTATCTAGTGTGGAGAAAAATTTCCATATGAATATCTGTTTGGGTTTTTTTTACAAATTCCCTTTCAGAGCCCAATATTAGTTTTTCTTTCGTATTGTGGATTGTTACAACGGGGGCATTGTGTTTATACCGCATCTTAAATTTGTCATAAACAAAATTTAGGTAGGTAATGCTTGGTGGCTCTGGTGAAAATGACTGTAGTATAAACATCTCTGAGTTAGACTTTTGTGCTGGCCTGGCTCTGATGTCAGGCCTTTCAAACCACTGTTCTTATATGGGAAGGTGCATTTACCCCATAATAAGTCTCAGACATCAGAGCAGAAAAGGATCAATTCATCTTATCCCTCACAAAAGTGAGAAATGGCCATGAGGTTGCAAAATCTCAAGCATAGCTTTATGTTAAGAAAAACTTGTATTTTTAGGCTTGATGTAAAAATACCAGGAACTGGTCAAAAAATGACCTGAACAGCAGGTGACCTTTCAGGAGGAGCCATTAAGGTCGAGTTTCATCACCGCACCAGAAAGTGGCTTTGTCCTTTTGTCACCTGCAGTTGTCTGCCTCTGTGTTTTGGCATGGCTTACTCAAAAAGACACAGGAAGGAAACTTCAACCGTAGCGTTTGTGAGCGTTGGAAGGAGGGAGAAAAACAGAGGTGAAACAGGTTTTTACTTTGAAATGTCTCCCTCCCCCAAAGGGTTTGGAAAGCAAAATTTTATCTCTGAAAATGCCGATTTCCTGTTTCATAACTCCTGGCAATTTTTTCTCAGTTAAAATAAAGGAATAATGATTATGGAGTTCAGTCAAAATCTCACTGCCCAGTAATCTGCAAACCAGCGTTGCTCAACCCACAGCAATAGGGCAGCAAACATTTATTTCTTCAGGGACATTGTTAAACACCCTGCATATTTATTACTCAAAATTGGAGAAGGTCCAGGTTTCTAAAGCCACTTTCTCCCTTCCTCTTCCTGAGCTGTAATTCAGACCAGAATATAAATTTTTGACTTAATGTTTCTGCGGAAATCAGTGATATGAAATTGCTAGAAACAAAAGAGCGCCGAACAGCAGAGGGAAGAAATGGCTTGGCAAGATTGCCAGCCTCAAAGGGCAAGATTAATTTATAATCCCTCAGATTCTGGTGTACAAATACGAATTTGCAAAGCGTGTAGCTTATAACTGACAGTGTGTGGCTCTGCAGGTTGGTAAATGTTACTGTCACCAGTGTGAGGCTGCCATGAAATTGGAATTTTAGGGATTTTGTTCTCATGGGAAAATAAGGTGATAGTAACAAGGAGTCGCCATACGCTCATGAGTGTGTGCATATACATAAATAGAAATTTGGGAAGTGGACTAATTACAGCTGTGTGGCTCAGGAGTATTCTGGGCAGGATATTCTGATATTGTCATACAGAGATTTTTCCCTTGATTCAAAATCCTGGGAAAGGAAGAGTTTGAAAGAGAATTGGGGGAAAAAACCAACCTGAAAGTAGTGTGTGATGACTTAATAATGATTAATAAACATTGTGTGTTGGCTCTCTGGTATGGTAAGGGTTGTTGTGAAATAAGAGTCCTTCTTGGCAATCCATTGAATATCCTTTTTTTTTCTGTTAGTTTGTAGCCGTTCTATCAATTTAACTAAAAAGAAGAAATAGCATTAAACGAAACGTCAAATTTTAGACACAGGGTGAATTCAGTGGTGGAATAACAGAAACTTTAAATAGTGAAATTGAAGACACTAAAGATAAGACAGGAACTGGCCAAGAACATGAATAGCTTTTCCAGGCTTTAACACAAAAAATTGCACAGTGTCTTGTGAATGATTGAAATCATATTTTATAGTTACATTTTATTGGCAGGGAACATAGCTCAGCATTTGTTAAAAGACTGAAACGACTTATGTGGTTTTAGGATGAGTTTAAAAGATTTTACAACGTGGCCCATCTCTTGTTTCCTGCCATGCAGGTCATCAGGAGCGAGGGGACAGAGGGAGTGAAGTTTCGGCTCTCTGGGAAGGGAGTAGATCAAGACCCAAAAGGAATTTTTAGAATTAATGAGATGAGCGGGGACGTCTCCGTGACCCGGACCCTTGATCGAGAAGCAATTGCCAATTACGAGGTGAGTACTCAGAGCCACAACATCTCTGCCTCCGTGTTGATAGCGTGCATTTTCTGAGTGTGTGTTTGCTCCTGAAAGATCTGCAGTTAAATTGAAGGCTCAATTGCAGCCACTGTCCTATGAAATTTCAAGGAGAAGCGTTGGAAATGGTAAACGTGTTTGTTTTTCATGCAATTGAAACTCGTCTGCTCTCTGCATGGAATTTCTGTCATTTCTCTTCAGTGGAAATGCTGTCTGAACATTGTGTATGTGTTTGATTCCTGAATAGAAAATTTTGTTTGGACAAAGGAAGATCTTTTGGGGAAGTTGTCGCTATGGTACTACAGAATTACACATTTTTATTGTCAGATGGTCAATGAAAAGTACTATTGAACTCCATTTTTAGAAATGGGTGTCTTTACCAGAGATAAAGAAGATTCTGATGATATGAAAATATTACATATGAAATGTACATCACCCACAAAGGTCTTACTAAGGATTCTTTTCCTTGTCACTAAAAATGTTTCTCTCCATTGAATGCCCTACAAATGATCTCTGAACCCTGCAAAACAACTGCCCCAAATAGTAACAAAATACATAAAATAGACAGAGGACCTGTCAGTTCATGTTTTCCATCCAGCTCTGGGCAGTGTGCTCACATAACTTGTCCCTGGCCGTGCTGATCCAGAGGAGCAGCAGAATTCCAGGTGCTCAGTGGCAGGTGAATGCTGCCCCTTGTGTCCCACCACAGGGACCATCCCAGGCTCTGGCACAGGGAGCACAGGGTGCCCTGTCCCCTGGGGGACACAGGGGACAGTCCTGCTGCCATCCCTGACCCCTCAGTTTCATCTCCTGCAGTCAATAATCAACACTCGTGCCTCCAGTGCTGTCTCCTCCCTCCTCTGGGAGAGTTTCCCAGTTTGGTGATGGGTCCTACTGCTCGAGCAGCCCTGCTAGAATTTACCATATGCTGGTTTTCAACACTTGAACATCTCCTTCGTAGCTGGGTCTGCAGTGAAATGTGTGTTAAGCACTCGCACAGGATTTATGGGAGTTGCTGACGTCCTTCTTGCAAGAAAAACATTGCAGTTTCTCTTTTTAACGCTGTTCCTTGTCTTCATTTGCCAGCTGTTCCTTATTTTATCAGTGGCTTTCCACCTTAACGTGTTGAGTATAAAACTTGAATATTTTTTCTGCTGGAAAATCATAGTAGATTTCCAACTTAAAGCAGCAAACCACGAATGGCTCTCATATCTGATCTGGCAAAAGACATGCTTAAATTAAGACAAACCCATTTCCCCAGAGGAGGCTTTTTGGAGCCGTGTAAGTTATGCACAAGAAATGTCGTGATGCAGGTGAATGTACAGCCCGAGAGGCTGTGGTGCCTCCTGAGCTCTGACCCAGCACTCTGCTCAGCAGCTCAGCCTCATCCTGCAGCAAAAAATGGGCTTGGAATGTTCTGAAGGAGAATCCTCTCCTTGATCACTCTGTCTCAAATCCAGACCATTATCTTCCAGTAAAGATGTGTCGTGGTGTCAGGAAGAGAACAAGATTTTCTCCCTGATTTCTTTGGTACACTGTAAGGTGAATAACCAGAAATAGCATTGAATTTCTCTCAAAAAAGTGTTTTTTTGGTTTTGTTTGAGCCGCCCCCTACACAGCACAGTGTTCGGAAAGGGAAAATTCAAAGCAAACCACAAATGAGTAAAGAAGAGATAATTGTGAAAAAATGCAATATCAAGTGTGTAATCAGAAGTGGGGGAAGGATGAAAAGATAAAAACTGTTTGAGTCCAGCTGCACCCAGGGATGCTCTGCCTGAGCACTGATTTATTTCCTGCACTTAGTGCATATCTGCTCAAGGGCTAAGAATTGAAAAATGTCAACAGGGCACGAAACAGAGTTTTGGTGATCACAGTATTTCGTAGAACTTTGCAGGTTTTACCACCTCGGATGTTTTAAATTAACTAAGAATATTTAATTTGTTAATTTTTTTTCACTGAACATTTGAAAATCTGGGTTTTGCTGCCCTCTTTCTCCTGGAGGAATATTGAAAAACTTGTGGGAGTTCTTCTCTGGATTTATAACAAGAGAATATGATTCAATTAGAGAGTATTAAATTCTACACAGACAACTTTGTTCATTGCTTTTAATCTCTTCTTTCTGCAGTTTGTTTTCAAGTATTTTATTTCTAGTAAAAGTTAGAAAATATTTTAAAACAGACTGAAAACATCTGTCTGAGGGTCAGGGCCTGCCAGTGTTTTCAGTGGAGCCCATTTGAGTGGAAGTTGAGTTTTCAGATTGGTTTAAAATTTGGTTTTTAGCAGAGGAACTCAATCTGCCCAGAGAAGCATAAGGCAGCTCATATTAATGACCCCACCCTCACCCTCTGAAATAAACTTATTAATCCACTTGGTTTAGGAGTTTATTTCTTATGAAACTTTGTGGTCTGTGTTCTTAAAGTCCAAGGATTATCAGTCAGCTTCAATTTAAAGTGAAAACTGCTTGTGAAGAAGAGCAGGAGGATCCAGGGATGATGACCAAATCCCAGCAAGGACAGAATATTAGAATAGCATATATATTAGATATTAGAATCTGTTAGAATATTGTGTAGCAACTCCTTTTTCCCCCTCAGGAAGTTTGCTAAAGAGCATCCTGACAGGAACTCTGCAGGTCAGAGTGCACTGGTGGATGTACATGGAACAGTTTGGCTTTGGGGCTGGCTGGAGCTTGTTGACAAAGCTGCTCAATGATGCTCTGAAGGGGGGGCTCCAGCAGGCTCTGGGCACGTCCTGGAATTGCTTCTGGGCTGCTGAGATAAGAGGCAGCCTGGAGCCCCTCTTTAGTGGGAGCAAAAGGTGCTGCGTTGTACAAATACGCTCTCGAGCATATTTGGTTTTCTGTCGAGATTTGAATAAATCAGGCTAACTCAGAAACTTCAGACAATGGTAAGTAGTTTATTTATTTGCTGTTGGAAAGTGCAGGTGAAGAAACTTCAGACAATGGCAAATAGTTTATTTATTTGCTGTTGGAAAGTGCAGGTGAAGAAAACTTCAGACAATGGTAAATAGTTTATTTATTTGCTGTTGGAAAGTGCAGGTGAAGGAGATTGGTGGGGAGATTTAAGATGGATTTTCTAGCCCAAATCAGTGAGGTGCATGCCATCCAAAACCTGCTCATAATTTATGCAATTCAGAGTCCCCTTCAGACCCATAGTCTCTCCTGATTCCAGCAGAGCAGAAATATTAGTGACTTTTTAGTTCTTTCCTTGAGCAAAAAAAAAATAAAAATCAAGTGTTTCTGTAAAAAGATGTGATAACAGAGCAAAAGGATTCCAGTGAAGCTGAAGGCTACTTGTGCTCAGTGTTGATAACACCCCAAAGAATTGGGAAACAAAGGGTCAGACAGAGGCAGAGTGAAAATAGAAGTCTGCAAACCAGTGATTATGAAGTAATCTGTTATTTAAAACCCCTGGGCTCATTTTTAAAACCTCACATTTACCTGGATAATGTATTTGTAGGCAGAATGCAAGAAAAAGCAGGAAGAGTTGCAGAGGTTGATTGCCACCGCCAAGACGATGAAAAGTTTCTAAGTTCCAAGAACTCTGTTTTGTTCTTTACCCCAAATTAGGCAGGTTCAGAAGAATTGGCAAAAAATATTCCATTATTTTATGACTGTTCATGTATGGGATTTGTGGTTAGGCATTCCTTGGGTACAGGACAAAGCCTCCAGCTGCAGAAGCCCATTTCCCGTGAATCCCTGGAGCAGTGAAATCCAGCCCTGCAGCCTCTAAAGCACCAGCAGCAAAGTGCTGGGACTGAGCTTTCAGAGGGTGCTGCCATCATTGAAAGGCAACAAATGTGTGTGGAAGAGAAATAATCAGAAAGTGATCCTGTGCAAGCATGAAACGAGGCAGCTTGATAAAACTGCGTGCAAATTAGAGCCGTGACCAAATTTACCTAGGCAATTTCAACTGCTAATGAAGAGTGAGTTTTAATTATTTTTTAAGTGAAGAGCTTTATTTGCTTTTAAAAAAATACCTAACAAGCAGAGGTGTGAAATCAGCCCTCAGCTCTTTTTATAATGGCAGATCACACTTCTGTGAAAGGATGCCTCGCAACTGGTAGTGACAGACTGAGATATTTAGAAAACTTATGTTAACACGACTGAAAAGCAAACTGGGAGCGTGCAGTTCTGTGAAGAATTGTTTCTGTCTGTTGGCTAACAAGCAGGCTGAGGGGAGGGTGAAGATTTCAGACCCATCCACAGCTCTCTGCTGTGAGCTGCCTCTCTTCAGGTACATGAGACTGAGCCAAACACCGAGGGTGAGGCTGCAGCCCTAAGGGGCTCAATTTCTCCATTTAATAAGGAACAAACAATGGAAATGCTTCACAATGGTGAGGAAAACTGGCCTGGTCAGGTGCTGAGGAGCGTTTTGTGGGAAAGATTTGTAAGTGCTTTAATGCATTTTTGCAGATAAGGGAAGTGTTACTACAGCAAAACCCTGGAAGTGAATGGCTGCAATTTATAGTGTGCAGGAGAAGGAGTTTGTCATCTGTGTAAGTCCATTTTAGTGCAGCCACATCCTTTTAGGATGATTTATCACCCCCTGATACTGAATCTCTGCTGATGCTGGCTGCAGATCTATGGACAGCACACAGAAACTGCTGCTGCTCCAAAAGGAAAATCACGAGTTTGCTTCTAACTTCAGGAATGGTCTAAAATGTATTTTAATCCTGGTTATCTGCACTGGCAGATTGGTCTGGAGTGTAACTGATCCCTGTTTTGATGGGGAATGTCAGACCCCACTCATCTCCTGCTAATATCCCAAAAAAGAAGGGACTCAGTCTTCCATGGCAAGAAGTTTTATCTTGTAGAGGTGTAAATTGCAGCATAATGTGCTTGATTTAATTAAAGAATCATTAATACACAGAGCAAGCCTGTTAAGATACTGGTGATTTCAAATTGCACCTTTTACATTAAAAAATCATGGAGTAATGGCAGAGTTCAAAGTTCCAGGGAGGAATCCTGACTATTTAGCAAGGGGAAATGAAAGAAAATTTTACTGTAAAAAAAAGGGTTCTTGTGGAAGTATAAAATATAATTATTAATCAGATAAAGAATTATTTGTATACATGAGGTGCAGTCAGATCAACTGAAATACAGCTGAAAATTCTGACAGGGAAAAAGATCTCTGTAGCTTGTGTTGCAAGTTATACATGAGGAGTGCAGGATATAGATGGCTTTTTCCTTTACATTGGTGAGTTTAAATATATATTCATTAACACATATACATTCATTAATGTGCTCACATTTTGGGGTAAATTCTGAGAGAACTCTTCAAAACAAAAATACCTGGAGGCAGAGACAAACCCAGCTGAAGCAAAGGCCTGGATCCTTCAATGAGATCCATATGGGCAAAATCCTAAATTCGCAGAAACTTCCTGGCACTGATTGTTTGCCACGGTCAAAGCCAAGGTGATCACCATAGCTGTAGGCATAAATCAAATATTTGAGCATATAAATTTTAAGTGGAGTCACATTTCTTTAAACTATGATTTAAAGAATTGCTTGCACAGCTGGGATGGAAATGGGATTTCCACTACTGGAAATATTTCTCTCTCTAAGTTGGTTTATAGGTTAAATAGAAACCCTGACAAGAAGTGAAGCTAAAATTCATGCCATTGTTATGTATTTTGTCTCGGGGGAACAAAATATTCTGTATGAACTCTTTAATTTACCATATCTTGTTCATTTTTACTGGCAATAATCTGTTCAATAAATAGTGTATGTAAATCAATACCTCCTAATGTTATGAGCCATCAGCAGGGAGCTGTGATTCCTTTCACAAGGCAGTTACATCCTCATTTTATTTCTGGGGAAAGCCTGCAAAAGTCAACAGTTGGTTTTGTTGGAGGGCATTTGCTTTATTCTGAGCTCTGACTGCTCGCGTGGCTTTGCTGTCCCTGCTGTCAACAACACCAACGTGTCATTTATAGCAGAAATAGAGAGAAACTTTGTAAAAAAGAGAAATCAGCAAAGCTTTGTTTATAACCTATAACTGTCAGGGTGCTGGGCTTGGATTTTCATCCTAAAAATAACACACTCTCCAAACAGCAGGAAAAATGAGTATATTCTTATTGAGAAGTGAGAGAATAGGAATGCAGAGCAGGAGGAACTTTGGGAAGATGTGAGTTTATTGAGACAGTAACAAATGACATAAAATTCCTTTGCATGGTGGTTTAGTTTTGTAGGTTTTTTGCCTGTTGTTTTGTTGGTTTGGTTTTTTTTTTTTAATTATTTTCTAATAGAACACTCCTGGAAAGAATAATGATGTGTTCAGTAAAACACAAGGAGACTAATAACATTTTTTTGTCCTATTATGTTAATTGTCTATGAAACCGCTTTTGTTATTATATATTAATTGCATTTTAAGTCATTTAATAGTCATCATGATGTTTCTTTGCTAGTTTTGTTATTATATATTAATTGCATTTTGAAGCATTTAAAAGTCATCATGATGTTTTTTGCTGTCTAGCATGATTAGTTTATTTGTTTGTATTATAATAACCCTCAAAATACCTTGCTGAGGCCTCACAGTTCTGGGTGCACCAACAATATCCAGGAAGACATTTTGTCCTTTCATCAGAATTTGTGTTTTCCTGTAGGAAAGGAAAGAATCTTAGGAGTTCAGGGGAAAGATGGGAAATTCTCTTTTTTCTTGTTGGTGCAAGTCAAACTACTTGAGTTGGAAATCTTTATCTGCTGATAAACCTTTCTTGGGCCAGCCTGACCACAGGTTGAAAAAAAACCCCACTGGTTTTCTGAGTTTTTCTAAAGCCTTCTGTTTGTTCATGAGATGGAGTCAGTCTTTTAGTTTCTGCACAATATTAGGAGTCTGTTCTTCAGTTCTCACACCTTGGAACATAAACAAACCTTGTTTCTGTTCACATATTTTCTAGCCTGAAATAATGTTGGTTTACAGCTGGTCTGGCCAGTGGGGTGAAGGGGATAGTAACCCCAGCATCCAATCCACAACCAGACCCACAAATGTATAAAAATTAAAGAAATAACCAGGCTCACCCTCATTTTGGGGAGCAGCTCTTGCACTGCAGAGCTCCTGCCTCCACATTGTCATTTCTCATGTCAGTTGACACAACAGGTTAAATAGAAACTGTTATTTTTGTCCTTATGAATGGCAAGGAGGAGCTTTTTTTCATCTCTTATTAGGAGTCAATTTTTTGTTGGTTTGCTTTTCTGGAAAACTCCACAAGTCCTGAGTTTCCTGATCCTTTGCTAGAGAGTGCAGAAATGTTATAATGGGTATTTTGATGCAGAGTACCTGCCCTGGGGCTCAAGACAAAGTCTGGAAGGTCTGGCCTTGCTTGCTAATTTAACAATTTTTTTGTCATCCATCAGTAACCTTCAGGATGTAATACAGACAGTTTTGAAGTTTGGATGCTCCAGCCTCCACATCTTTTGTTCCTCACAACTCAGAAAGAATTCTATCTTATTTAGATATTTATTCAAAATTCAAAATCTTCATGTTCTTCTTGCTGCAAAGACCTTGGTTTCTATGGCTATGCCCTGAACCTGGAAATGTGGATCCACGATTATCTATAGCTTCTGTTTCTAATCAAGACAAGTATGGTCTCTAATAAATTTCTTTTTTCTTTTTCTTTTTTATTTTTTCAAGAACTGACTCAATGAATTCATTATATTTTTGTCAATAATTCCCTGTCTGCAGCAAGAGGAGCTGCTGCCTCCTTTCTGACCTCTTGTTCTTTATGTACCTGATGAAAACCACATTACCTGTCTTATCCTTTCCTACCATCTTCTTTTCATTGTCCACCTTCTTGCTCTTTTTCCCTTGCACTTTTAACTTCATTCCACAACATTTTACTCCCCCTGTCTTTCGTGATATTTTATGCCATTCACTTCCACTTTTCCAACACTCTCTGCATTTCCTTATTCAGACACTGACCCGTTCTGTGCTCTTTGTAAATCACGTTGCAAGGGGAGCACACAGCCATCATCTGAGCATAAATTTGTTTGGTCACTGTGCAGAACCTTTCCACTGTCTTTGCCAGAGCCGTGCTGCTTTATCCATTCTGATCAGCTGTGCCCATGAATAAATCCCTCCAGAAGCCTGTGTTCTGCAAACCTTTGACTTTGCATTGCTTACTGCAGAACTCTGTCATTTCTGCTTTTTTTTTGTGAAATAGCCCAGGTTGTAAATATCTGATGCTAAGAAAATTTCAGTGGAAAATTGAACTTTGTCCCCACGTTAATGCCTTTCAGTCTGTATGCATCCTCCAACAATTTATGGATATTCATTGAAGGAGTGTATGATTATCTGGAAATTGCTAGCATTCATTTAATTCAAGTAATTCTAATACTTAGTTCTGTCAGCCCTGGGTTTGTGGTCTGCTCAAAAGTGAGCATAGGACACTTGATATAAAAATTACTTCTGTGGCTTCAGAACTGTGAGTTTAATGTTTGATCTCTGTACAATTATTGTAGGATAGTGGGTCGTAATTTTAAAGCTGTATCTGCACATGTTTGGGGCAAAAGCACTAAGCAGGTTTTTAATTTTAATGCAGAGGTAAATTTTAATTAACATATTAACCTATTTTTGCCAAATTTGTGAAAATAATTTGTATAAAATTAAGAAATAAGGATGCTTCAAGAATTCAGTCTGTGGACTCAGTGATTTATTGTGACATCATTAGAGGGGATTAGGCTACACATGATAAAATTTAAATATCTTTATCTTCTTCAGTCTTTTGGTATCTGTTGCTTTTTACACTTTTTCTTTAGGAGTCTTTATATAATGCAGCAGTTTTATAGGACCCCAAGCACAGCCCGTTCATTGTTACATATTTTTTAACCTGTCCATAAGACATTTTGAGGAAAAACGACACTATGGACCATGGGATCTCCATTATTGAAATGATAGAAAAATTTCTGTGAGCTGGAAAAAGAAATTTTAACAAGACAGAAGATTGGAGTCTGGGATCCAGCTGGCCAGGTGACCCTCAAAGCTTCTGACTGCTGAATTTTAAGTCCACTGCAGGGAGTCACTGTACCAGCCCATGGGTGAGACAGATGACCTCCCGTGGGTGGGTGACATTTCATATTTTATATTT
Organism: Prinia subflava; assembly: GCF_021018805.1. NCBI lineage: Eukaryota > Metazoa > Chordata > Aves > Passeriformes > Cisticolidae > Prinia > Prinia subflava. Next base: position 17,510,228 of record NC_086259.1, read on the forward strand.
TATATTTTGATCTGTGGGGATGGGATTGGAGCCCTCTGTGGGTTTTCTCTCCCAGAACATCTCAGCTCTCTCTGTTCCCACACTGCTGGCAGGGACCGGGAGCTCGGGGACAGCCACGGGCCCTGCACTGCAGCTCAGCTCACCAGCCCATAAATAAAACCCATTTTCCTGTGCCACCACAGGTGTTTGCAAAAAATAAAATGGTTTCTTAACATAGTTCTGGCTGATACTTTCACCAATTAGAAATAGCAGATTAACTTATACACTTGCCCCTTTTAATAAAATATATCTGCACATCACTCTGCTGCACACGTGTGTGTTCAGGCTGCTCTTTTGCTATTTTTTGACTAAATACATCCAAATATGCCCAAAATCTATGTCACTGCACAAACAAAAATGTATGATTTCATACACCCTAAGTGTATCCTTTTAACCTGGTTTCTGTGGGGGATTTTTTGATCCACAACATCTGAACTCTGGAATTCTTTTTGGCAGTTAGATATTTAATTCTTTAAAATGAAAATAGGACAGAACTCGACAGGTGGAAGTTCAGAAAACCACTAACTGTGATGAAACTCATAAAAATGTAAGTGTGCAACACTGCACACTGCAAGCAGAGCAGTGAGAATTCCCCTTCCTTCCTTTATTGGTTGTTTTTGATGGAAACATTAATGGAAACAGGTGATTCTTCTGTGTTCACATTTTTCTTTCTTTAGATCTATTTCACTGCATAAGAGCAAAAGAGGCCGAGGGAACTAAAGTTATAAATATTTAGAGAACACTGCATGAAGAGACTTCTAAGTTTATGGAAATTTTACTTTGGCATGATTTTACTAGCATGTAAATGATAAAAGTCTTACTGTGTTTATCCTGGTTTACTCAGGTCATAACTAATTATTTCCTAATTAGACAAATTCCCTAAAATGAACATTTCTGTAAGTTTGGTTTATTTTTCCTCTTCCAGTAGCTCATTAACAGGAGATGTGACTTTAGTTTGCGAATTTTCAAGCGATAATTTGCTGATATGAGTTCATGTAAAACACCATATGTTGAGACTCGTGTGATGGATCTTTTTGTTTTGAGGGTTTTGCACTTTTTCTGTAGAGAACAGAAGAGGTCCCAGTAGCTGCTGGCCAAACCTCTTGTGCAGGTGTGAGCCTGGAAGGTTGCAAGGAATGGAATCCTGACCCATAAGGACATTTTTTTTTCCTTTGGTTTTTGTGATCTTCGAAACATTTTGTCCAAATTAGTTTGTCTGCCAGGGCTGGGAAATGCTCTGCTTCAATCCAGCACTAAAACATAAAAGAACATCCAGCAGTCCAGTTGGGACTGAAGGCTTCTGAGTGGGACAGTGGGGGAAATGTTGGAGAAGGTGGTGTGGAGCCAGAAATCCTCCATCTGAAACGGTTCTGTGCATGGAAAGCCTGGAGAAATACAAATTATTTCTTCCAGTTTTGTCATTAACAGCTGTGATGTGCTGTACCCTGCTCTGCAGCTGCATTTGCAGCCTAAATTTGCAAAGCAGAGACAGTTCATCTTTTCAGAATTCCTCACAAACTCTGCTCCTGACATTACTCTTAATATTTATTTTACACACTGGCAATTCAGATACCTGAATGTAAGGAATTGAAAATACCTATTATCTATTTAAAGCTCTGTTACTGTATATATTTCTTAAATGTATTATGCATCCATAAAACACAGGTGATCTGTGTTTGTATACAGAGTGCAGATTTTATTTGTGGATGGGAACAAATAAAGCAATGTACTTCTGTTAGATTCAGGAGATTTAATAGAGTAATAATATAAAATAACAGGATTATGATTTATTATTTGGAAATTACTAAGAGGGAGGAAAATCATGACAGTTTTAAACTACCAATTTTTCTTCTTGTCTAAAACAACCTGTAGAAAACTTCCATTTTTTCCTTGCTGCTAAGGAAACAGTGGAGAGGGCAAAAAAGAGGTAAAGAAATGGTTCTAAAAATAACATAGATTGCCCAAATGCTATGAAACTTTATTCTATTTTGTATTTTTCCCTCTAGAGAGGACATTTGCTGTGGCAGAACGCTTTACTCTCTTTCCCAATCCTCACGGATTTGTAATTTCCCTGTGATCAGTGTGATGTTCTCTCCCTCAGGGAGATTTTTAGGCCTGATTTTCCTCAGGGATTCTCAGGTGTGAAGGCTTTATTCCCAGAAACTGGAGCTTTCCCTCAGAAAAAGTCGCAATCTTTGTCCAGCCAACAATCTAGAGCTTCCAACAAGAAACGTGGAGGAAAAACAACGATTTTGGTGCTTGTTGGGCCAAAAGTGTTCCAAAGTTGTTGCCTTGGGGTGCTCACAGCAGTGCTGAGTGCTCAGTGAGTGACCTGCAGGAGCTGTAAACGAAGCCCAGCCTGTGGGTTTAGTGCTGACCTCTGTAAATGATTGCAGGATATGGGTTTGGCCCTGGAGGACCTGGCTCTCCACACGTGCCACTGCCTTGTCCCCAGCCTGGCTGGACACGGACGTGGCCCTGCACAACTCATTTGTGCCCTTTAACCTCTCAGCAGCGCCTCAGTTTGAAAGGCACCCTGCATTCAGGTTCCAAATTACAAATTAACAGTCACATTAATTTCCAGTATTGAGCCATCCAACGATACGGATCTCCAGCCTCTTTGCTATTGATAGGAGCAATGTATCCATCAGAGATTTCCTTTAAAGGAGTGCAGGTGTTTGAGGATGTGCATTTCATTCCATTTCTTCCCTGGGAGCTTTGATCAATGCCGTGCTCACTGCTCTGCCATGTGCTTTGAACTTGCAGATGCAAGAGTATAAATAATTTCCCATGTCAATTCCTGGCTCTTCTACCCAGGCTGATACATGGAAGGCAAGTTGTCTCCTAAATTCTCATCAGTGGGATTAGTGAATTGATTAGTTGAATTCTGAATTAAAATCACAATTAAAGCAAAATTGTATCTCTTAGGCTTCAAGTTATTTGCTCAAAGTATAGCAGTCAGATTACAGGCCTTTGACCAGGTTTGTATTATAAATAAAACCTGTTTCCAGAAACCTTCTCCTTTTTTTTTTTCTGTTTGTAAATCAATCGCTTAGATTATTAGCAATTACTGAACAACAACACAAAAAAAAGGAAGGGTTTTTTTCAGTTTTTCAGCTTAAAGAGGAAATTCCATTGATTTTTGAAAATAGTGATCATTCAGGAACATAATTACCTACAAATGACATCAGCAGCATATAATGATTTTTTTTCCAATAGATTCAGCTCAAAGTACTTAAAGTGACAATATGGGCATCGTATATAAAATTGCAGTTAGTATTTACAGGTTATTGATATAAATTTTGCTGTAACAGACTCAGGACATAGTTTAGGTATAAAATTTTGCATTTGGCTCTGAGTTAGACGCTTCTCTGATGACAGGGAAAATTCCTTCCTTCCTTCCTTCCTTCCTTCCTTCCTTCCTTCCTTCCTTCCTTCCTTCCTTCCTTCCTTCCTTCCTTCCTTCCTTCCTTCCTTCCTTCCTTCCTTCCTTCCTTCCTTCCTTCCTTCCTTCCTTCCTTCCTTCCTTCCTTCCTTCCTTCCTTCCTTCCTTCCTTCCTTCCTTCCTTCCTTCCTTCCTTCCTTCCTTCCTTCCTTCCTTCCTTCCTTCCTTCCTTCCTTCCTTCCTTCCTTCCTTCCTTCCTTCCTTCCTTCCTTCCTTCCTTCCTTCCTTCCTTCCTTCCTTCCTTCCTTCCTTCCTTCCTTCCTTCCTTCCTTCCTTCCTTCCTTCCTTCCTTCCTTCCTTCCTTCCTTCCTTCCTTCCTTCCTTCCTTCCTTCCTTCCTTCCTTCCTTCCTTCCTTCCTTCCTTCCTTCCTTCCTTCCTTCCTTCCTTCCTTCCTTCCTTCCTTCCTTCCTTCCTTCCTTCCTTCCTTCCTTCCTTCCTTCCTTCCTTCCTTCCTTCCTTCCTTCCTTCCTTCCTTCCTTCCTTCCTTCCTTCCTTCCTTCCCTCCTTCCCTCCCTCCTTCTGCTGAGGGATCCTTTGCTCCTGCTGATATTCTCACCTTGGCTAAGTGAGAACCAAATGTGCTGCTAGGAGCTACTTGGGTTTAATTTTTGCTATTCAGCACCATAAATTACAGTATTTTATGGTCACTGTAAAAGGTGTGATTTGAACCAATTATGCATTCTGCTCTAAATCCCCAAACTTTGGAGAAGTATGTAATTATGGAAAGTAATTTCCACCGGGTCAGTTCTCTTTTATCTGTTCACAGAGAACACCAGGACATGTGTATGAAGTTTATAAGCATAATTTTAAACTAGATTTATTAAAGCTGCTTATTAATGAGAATGTTTTCCTTTTCAGAGCTCAAAACATGCAGTGTGTGAGTAGCATAGAGAATTTATCAGTTTCTGCAAAGCTCTTTTCTTTATTCTGAACAGGGATGAAATGGAGGTGTTAGGACAGAAGCAGAGGTTTGATAGAATTTGGAGATGAAATGTATAATTTTCAAAAATACCCACAAACAACCAACTCAGCGTTTATGGAACTCTACTGCCCACTATTTCAGCGTTAGATACTTAGGATCTCTTGGAACAGCTCTTTAAAAGATGTGCTAGACTGTCACACAACTTTCTGTATTTTTATAGGACTTTGTGTAATTTTTTCCTTCAGATTTTTTAGGGTTAAATATGCAGGGAACTAAATGCTGATTTTTCCTGGGGAAGCCAGGAGTTTTACCTGTCTTTTGAGTCAGATTTGGTTGTAACTTTTTCCTAAGTTAGGGAATCCAGAGGATTTAATACCCATTTTCCTAAAGGTGTTAGGACCACGTTTCTTTCTTTCCTTGTTTTGTCACCCTCAATCTCACAATTTGCTGTTTAAGGCAGGGTGCCAATGCACTCAGTAGTGGTAAATGTTGATTTTTCTCTCTGAATGATGAGAAGTGGTGTCACACACGTGGCTCAGCAATGAACTGATGGGTGGTGGTGTTTTAATATCTGCATTTGGAGCTGTGTAATTACAGCAGCATACAAAATTAAACTAGGCCTGGTTGTTGTCTGACTTCATCCTGTTGAGACTGTGATGGGTTAGGCCAAACCCTGATAATTTCAGGATTGTTCATAAGCCACGATTGAACTTGTGACTTGTAAAATGACAGAAAAAAGAGATGATTCAAACAGAACTCTGCTAAAAACCAACAGTTCATTCCATTAAACACAGTGCTGGCTAATAGATGTGATTTCTTTTTCCAAATGTGTGATGGCATTTTTAACTAATAATTTTCGTTGTTGACAAGCAATTGAAGAGAAAACTGAGCGTAACATTTGGGATTTAAAAATAAAATCAAGATGTACAATTTTTTAAGAGCTTTTCTGTATGGGAACGATTACAGAATGTACAGTGCAGTAAAGAATTTGGCTGGTTGCATTTGGAGTGTGTGTAGCTGTGACAGGCACAGTTGTTCAGGAAGCGAAGATCTGGTGTTGTGTCTGAGACACACACAACACACGAGGTGCCAGGTCCAATTAACAATCTGATGGTGGCAAATCCATTATCCTTGGAAAGAGAGGCCACCACCAGGAGACATTAATTCAATGTGACACCGACTGGGGTGTTTATATACAGCTAATTGCAATGTCGGACATTCTGCCCTAATTGAGTTTAATTGTGGCAAAATTGGAGTTAATTAAAAGTTAATGGTATAGAGCACATTGTGTTATTATGAACTGTGGGTGCATGTTTCATATCCTTATTATTGTTGTTTAAATGGTGCTTTCAGTTACTGTGCCTTCTATTGGCGCTTTGGAAATGGGCTGTAATTGTTTTGACATCACTAAAAGTTATTGTTCTGAGGAGGTCTGAAGAAATGTGTTTGAGTTCTGAGGCTGGACAAAGTCTAGGTTGGTTTGTTATATCATGATATAAATGTCACATGAGATGTTTCTGCCCACCTTGCTAAGGAAAGGTTGGAGAGTGCTGGTAAAACAGGAGAAGTAAATTCTAGTTCAGCTTGAGAGAATGATGGTATTTCTGGCATTGTCCATCATCATTTGGGTAAGAAAACCTCAATTTCCTCTTATTTTGTGAATCCAGCTTTTTCTAATTGTGTCCAATCTCTGTCTGTGCTGCAAGCATCTCTGATAAATCTCCTGTCTGTGAGATTTTCCCTGGGTTCTCTTTGCTTTCTTCTTTCTCTGCACCCTTTGTTTGCTCCTGTTATACATTATATTATATATATTCCAATTATTTATCCCCTGGCAGCTCCATTTCTATCCCAACTTCTCTCTTGATGAAGTTTTATATCAAAATCTTTCTACTTGACGGGTTCTCCAGGATGTCTTGCTGCCAGTTCAGAAATAGCCATTGCATTTTCCCAGTTTTCTGTCAGTTCAAGCACCCAACCATCCTCTTGTCCATCACCCCAACAGCAGGCTGATTTTCTTGGTTTCCTCACTTAATTTTCCTTCATGTGCTTATTTGGAACTGTCCAAATATATATAAAAATAAAAAGATGTGAAATGCTTCTTTCCAGGAGCTGTGGCTCTGTGTACAGCCCTGGTTCATACAAGACAGGTAAAAGGTGTTCTAAATGTGTTGATGAACAAAAATTGCTGTGTTTGAAATGGCTCCTTATGTGGGGAAAGTGATGCAGCCAAATTACTGATTTTCTCCTGTGGGGCAGCAGTTTCCTCAGCCCTTTCTCCTGTAAAGCTCAGTAGGCTGGAAAAGGCAGAATGTTTCAGTAACAGCAGAGTCACTTTATTCCAAAAAAAGGAAATTTGGCTCTGGAGCTGCCTAACAGATTTTTTTCCTTCTGAAATATTCTTTATTAATCTTTTTGCTGAAGTAAATTTCAGTCTTTTTGGAAAACAATTAAAACTTTATCAGAAGCTGTCATTTTCAGAAAATATCAGTGAGATACACGCCTGTCTCAAGGGACACTATCATACAGGAGGGGAATAATCTGAAATAAGCAACAGGAGAAAAAAACAAACTCAACACAAATATATTTGCCAATTTTCCTAAAGGTGAAAAGTCCTTTTGTTGCTTAACATTAAAAATTGCCCCAAAGAAGTGAGTAAAGGCTCAGGTGAAAACACTGTCATAGTTCAAAAGCACAGTGAGCTTCTTCCTGAGGACTAAAACTGGACAGGGTGGAGGGGAGAAGATTTGTATTCAAAGCTTTTTGCTTAATTTATCACAGCTAGCAGGTCTGGGTTTCTTTATTTAAAGAAAGATGTTTTACTAGGTCATAGGTGCATCTAGTAAAAGGAATTTCTGTCAGTAAAATTAATGCTGCAAATATCTTGCATCAGGAGCATGGAACACACCAGAAAGTCCTGAAATGAAGCTTGGGAGAGACCTAAGGAAAATGAGAGTGATGATTTCTGTAACCTGGTGGTGCTTTAAAATCGGCAGATTTGAACAGATTCTGAGGTGGATTATACTGCACAATCTCATCCATTTTTTCAGGGAAAAATAATTATTAATGTTTTTGTTTATATACCTGAGAGGGGGTAAATACCTAAGAACTTAAAGGCACAAAGGACTGATCCAATTTTGTGCTAAGGCAAGATGATATATTCTCTAGACTTTCTTTCCCTGCTCCAAAATGTAGTTCAACTTTGACTTAAATACTAAGTCATTACAGAAAAATATGCCTTTAACAAGCCATTTTCGAGAAAATATCAAGGAGTCTGAATAGGAAGAAAGGCATTCAGAGCTTTTGAGTGGTGTTGGAAATAGAATATCTCTTGTTAGAGAAAGGAAAATGCTTGATACTTTAATGTTCATTACAACATTGGAGAATATTAACATGACTCTGTACATTGTGAGTGGAAGTTGCTGTCAAGATAATGGAGTAATGGACCACCAAAAAATATAGCACTGTGAACTAAGCCATTGTGCTTTTATTGATGGAGAAGTGGAAATACTTGATAATCCTTGCACTGGAATTCTACTGTATTAACAGCTACTTATTTTTCCTCTTTTCTTCTCCTCTCACCCTCAAAACTACTTGAAACTTGTATTTTTCATGGTTATGGAAAAAAATCTATAATAATTTTTCTCAGAAAAAAATTTATGAGCACAATTCTCTTTTGCAGTGGAATAGATATGAGCATGCTCCTCATTTCTGTATTTTTCAGAATATTCATTTATTGCATTTTTCTGGCTTTAACTTCTGCCCAAGTGTGATTGTTACCAGAATAGCTTCTTGCGAGGAGGAAACAAGAATGAAAGCAGATGGGATGTGAAATACACTTAGCTGCTACGGGCTCAGAAGAACTTTAAGAAGTTTCATAAATTAAATCCCCAGCTCTTTGATGTTAAGATTAAACCAGGTGGTTTACAACAAGCTTGCAGTAATATCCAAGCTGCCAATAAATCCCGTATGGGAAGATCTCCAGTGAGCTTCAAGAGAATGAGGCAATTTCTTGGCTCTGTCTGATGGAGCAGGGTGCTAGAAGAGGAGGTTGCTAAGAAGTTCCCATGTTTTGCCATCTGCTTCCGCCAGGCACTAAAAATTTCCGTTTTGCCACATTTTGGGACTCTATGAAGTCCTGAGGCTTCTACCTCAGGCTCTACCTTCCTTTTTCAGAGAATGAGACACAAAAAATTGACGCATTTAACTCGGAATTTGATTTGGGTTTGTTTCTCTGGTTTAGTATTTTGTTTTTTAATTGGGTGGAGAGGCAATGAGTTTGTTTATGGATCATTTATGTCTCAGATTGTGAGGGAGTAATGGTCTCAGTAAGAGAGAGTGGCTCCTGCTGTGCCAGCCACCCAGCAGGATCCTGTGCCTTGGGAAATTGTCCTTTTGCTCTTATTGGTTGGTTTTTACAATTCTCATTTAGTTATAGCCACAGCTACAGCAAACCTCTCCTTGCAATCCTGCATATTATTATTACTCACTCAGAAGAAATGTGAAGCAGCATGAAAACAAAATTGTCTTTTTGAAATGGATTTGGATTGCTTTTTTTTTTTTGGTCCAAGTCATTTATAAGATATTAGTAATACAAATATTAATGCTTGAACTTTTTCTTTTTCTGTCTGTGTTTCTCAAAGAAAAAGCAATTAAGAAGAGATAAAAGAATTTTCTAGAGTACACATTATATTGGTTTTGCACAGCCATGCCAAACTTGGCATTGGTTTGCTTCTGAACTCTACTCTCTACTTCTGTGTGTTCAAATGTATTAAAACAAACAAACAAACAAACAAAACCCACCAAAAAACCTCTCTGGAACCACAGAGCCTCAGTTTTGATCCAAACAGGTTACGATAAGTTGAAGTCTGGGAATCACAGATGATGTTGTGTCCTACAGTGCCAGTGGGTGTTTCTGATTTTAACAACCAAAGATGTGCAACTCTCCCACAGACCTTGTGGGGATCTCCAGTTCTCTCCTCTGAATTACCAAATCACCACTGGCTCATGAGGGCAGCAACTCAGCCCTAATTAATTAGGGGTAACGAGCTGAAGAACTTTCCATTGGAAAAGGCTTTTATAAATGCTGTTGCCTCAGGAGCAACCATGATATGGTAAAATGTGGTTGTTGAACTCCTAAATTTTGTTATAAAAGGGACAAGAGATTTAATAATCTGTAAGAGGATGAATAGCCTTGCAAAAATTTTAGAGGGATTGAATGGAGCTGAAGAGGTGGCAGTGTTAATTCTCAATTGTTTTTGGTAATTTAGTGCATTGTTAAAAAGACATTCATTTTATGTGTCTTTTTAAGATTAATTGTATCTTCCTAATTTTTGTTGTTTATGACTACAGCTAATGTGCTGGCAAAGATTAATCTTATCAAAGCAGGAAATACAAAATAACCTTAAAATCTCAGGTCAGTAGAGGCACTTTCCTGTTATGGATTTTTGTATTAAATTATTTACTAATATATACATAGAAGAAAAGAATCACCTTTTAGGAAACTTTGTTTTAACTCCTTTTCCTCTAATGGTCATCTGGGGTTATTTTGTTATTTTCTTTACTGATAAAGGGTGAAAGCTGGAGGGGGGGAAGGTGTGAAGCTTTAAATCCTCTGTCTTTGGGAACAACATCATTCTGCTTTTGAAATAATTTTCTCCAGTGAGGATGAGGATGAGTGTGGTCCCACACAGACACAGAAATGAGATGCACACACGTGTTTGTGCCACAGACATGCATCAACTCCATGTTCAGTCAGAGAATGAGGACCCCAAGTTTCAGGTTCTAGCCCAATGGGAATAAATATCTTTTCCAACAAAGGCTGAGTTTAATTTGTAGAATGCACTTTTGAGCTGTTTTAGCACAATGCCAGCAGCTAAAAGGGCGTTTCACAGCTTTAAACGCTTTAACCAGGGCACAAGCTGGTATTGTGGAACACTGAGAGAAACAATACATCCCTCAGCCTGTTTCCCTGGCTGTCAATCTAGCAACATATTTATTTCACAAAGAAAAGCAGCACCTTTTCATAATATATATATCAAATATAACCGAGTGCTGTTTCTTAGCAACAAGAGCTCAGGAGCTGGTGATCCTGAGATGAGCCACGACTCATATGGGCTCGTGAACCACAGTGCTGCCATTAGCAGGGAGCTCACAGAGGAAACAAAGGCTTTCTGATGGCTAATTTCTTCAATAATTCTTCTTTCTTTCACTTGGGAGAGTGAAGGACCACTCGTCCCACCCCTGAAAAATACTGGCAAAAAAAAAGAAATAAACTTTTCCGTCTCATTGAATAGACTAAATCAACTTGAAGTGCACACAAAACCATGTGGGATGAATGCGACCTGACTATAAAATAGATGTTTTTTATGAATAGAACCTTGAGAAGTAATTACTCACAGCTTGTTTTAGAGACTTACTTTCTTTCACTCTGAAAGGAAAATGTGCTTATGTGTCATGTTGGAACAATAGCTTTGAGTGCTGCTGATTCTAAAGAAATTTAAAAGAAGTCGAGCACTTTCTGACAAGGGTTTTTTCATAAACTCTTGTTTTTGCTCTGTGGCTAATTAGGGAAAAGCAGTGTTGGGGAAAAAAAAAGCACAGAAAAAGATAAACTAGCCCAGTCTTGTGGCTCTCCTCATGCAGAAATTTCCATCCTGGATTCAGACTTCACTATTTTTTTTTCTTTTTGAAATGTTCCTCACTGTTTGAATCATCAGTGGTGTTCATTTCATATCCATATATACCAAGCCTATGTAAAGGACTTCAGGAAATTTAATATAAGTCATGTAAATGTCTTTCCACAGGACATTTCTTTTATAGAACAGAGGGATGATGAAATTATGTGAAATGTCTGTTAGATCAATTGACTTTTGTGTGTCCAGAATGCCATGGGACAGGTGACAGCAATCTGAAATTTGTACCTAGAGAACCCTGCCTGCTGCCTCTCACTGCTTGTTCCTGTGGCAAGACTGTACAACACATCCCTAAGCATATTCCCATGTTTTCATGGAGTTTAGATTAGCAAATAATTTAGAAAAAGAATACAAAAGGAATAAGGGAGACTTTTCTTGCCTCTTCTGATCTTTGGATTATAGTCTAAACTTGTGACTCTTAGCTGAGAGATCAACCCATGGATGGTTAATATTAAGAGACATGAACGTGGTTCATTATGAGTTTCATTCCCTCAATTCATATCAAAATATTTAAAATGCAGAAAAACAATTTTTGACCAGGAAACTGGGAGAAGCTACCAGAATCAGGAAGTGATTTGCTCCTTTACTGCCCAATTACTTGTGACTGTTTGGATAGACCTTCAGCTTAGCTTGAGCTGAGTTTACAGAACATAAATATATGCTTTAAATATTCAACTAGTTCATTTTGAATACTATCCATTAATATTTTGTAAATAATAGCTCTTCATTAATCAGACAATAATACTTGATATGGTGGTTAATACAAGATAACAGGATCCATTTGCAATTAAATAACCCCAGTGAAGTGAGAGCACTAAACAATCTAAGGGTCAACTACCAAACATTAACAAGTGGTGCATTACACATTATAGTTATTACAGCAGTAATTACCATTCAGTGATACATTTGTAATGATAAAAGTGTATTCACCAAAGGCGTTCTTTATTGAAAACTCACAGAATTAACGGGGATAGGGAATGTCTGTTGTATATTCTTAAAAAAAAATAAAAATCCTTATTTTCTGCTCTTCTGTTCCATGCACTAAACTTGTGCTAAATGTTCCCCCGATGTATTTCATTGCAAGATGCAAAGTGCTGTCTAATGTGTGTTTTGTTTATTTGTGCAAAGCCTGTAGCTGCGAAGGGCAGTGCCATGAAATATTAAGAGCCTTGCCATCTGTTTGTGAGAAGATGTGAGGTGTGGCTGCAGTCAAGGCTGAGTGCTCTGGAGTAGGAGGGAAGTTTTTATATTTACATTCCATATGGTACAAGGAAAATATGGCAAACAGAGCATTTTCAGATGGCACCCGCAAGGTAAAATCCTGGCTGTCCTGCCAGATTCCTTACTGCTTTCACTGAGTGCAGTTGTCTGCTCCTTGTCTCAGCTATTAATTCCTCTTAGTTTTGGAAAGTCTTACAACATTTTGCACTTCAGCTACCATTATCAATTCAACAAATTCTCTGAATCTGCAAAATCCTGTCAATAGGTCAGAAATGCACCAAGATTGTCAGAGGAAAAAAGAGCAGAAGTGACAACGGCAAAGACTCAGAAACTTTCACTGGGCACAGTGGCCAGAACAGGGTGAAAAATTGTTGGTTTATTTCTTCAAATGCAACCTGAATGAAACCATGTTATTTTTATTAATGAGCTGGAGAAGAAAGTCACTTTGTGCTTTGTTGTTTCAACACCTCTCTGCCAAAGGAAGAGGAAGTACAGAAAGAATAAGAACACCACCAAAGTGACCACAGCTTAGGGAAGGATCTGAGTGGGGCCCTCTTGTGCTGCTGTTTCCCATCCTTTAATTATTGTTTTGCTCTTGTGATGCCAAATCAGCGAATCCTACAGGCTTTTTCTGGGTGATCATGATGGTTTGAATGAGGTTTTGAATGTTGTGCTAACTTTGATTCTCCAAAGCTGTGGTAGAGTGATGTGACTCAAGTTCTCCTCACCTCTCTCAATAACTGATCACCTCCAGGACTGGTTCTCTTATTGCCTTCAGAGCTTCCTGCAAGGATGAAGAAACACCTAAGAGAGAATCTAGCAAGATCTAGGAAAACTCATCCATGAACTTTCCACAAGACTTAATTGTCAGAATGAAAACTTTATTATTCACTCTTCCCAGCTTACTTCATGGCACGGTGTCCAGACAATGCAGCACAGGTTGATACTGAGAGATTACTCCAAAATTAAGCCCAGAGACTCTATCTTAATTTGAAAGAAAAACACCGTTATGCCTTTTTTGTAGTCATAAGAATATTTTGAAATTCAGATTTTAAACATATTGGAGCAGGGCTTGTCTCTAACCACATAGTTTATTTCACATGCTCCTCATCTCATTAAGGATCCTGATTTATTCCCACTATTACCATAATAGAAATTATAAGAGCAATAAAGTGAAATAATCTGAAAATATAGAGCAGAGGTTTTAGTCAGCAGTCTTTAAAAATGTCTTTCACGTTTTTAAATTCCATGCTGACAGTTTACTGAAGGAATGAGGGCAATTTACATTTCAAAGCTTAGTTTACAAAATTGGTTTGGTTCATTAGAAACTTATGGCAGGGTTTTACAAATTTGTCCCTTCTCCCTGCCTGTTCCTCCCTCTGTCCTATTCATTTTTAATCTCTGCACATATGCATGGCATTCCTGTGCCAATAATAGACAAAACTGCTCTTAAACTCCTCATTACATCGATATCTTGACACAGACTTATCCTGCAACCTGTGAAGAGATTTCACTGATTTTAGACTTATTTGTCAGTGTCCATTACCAAGCAACTTACAGGACTGCAGCTGCAGACAAATCAAATTTATACCCACTTCATTTTCCAACAGCTTAATTGAGAATTCCACTTAATCTCAGTATATTCAGTGCTGACTTTTACATCTTCCTGAAGCTTCCATTCTCATCAAAGATTTACATGGTGTGTTACCTGCTTTTCCTCACTTTTTTTTTTGTCAGCTAATGGCTATTCATAACGCACATTTTATATGAAAGATTGTTCCATTATTATCCTTTTCTCCTGGGCAGTTTGAAAAACAGGAAGGCAAAATGAACATTAAAAGCTTGAATTCCGACTTGCCCAGAGATAAAGCTCAGTGTTCAGATTCTTCTGTGGGCTGCTTTCATTCCAGCTTGTTTAGGGAGGCATAAATTAAGCCCTCTCCACATAAGAACCGATTTTCAATTCGGGTTTCATCCTCATGAAGGACGAACAGCTTTAAGTGTGAGGTTTTTGCAAAGCTGCTGCTCGGACAGGATGCAAATATTTCATACCACGGGCTCATCTTGTGGTGAGAGGAGGCAAGGTCAGCCACAGGCTCCATCCAGACTGAAGGGATGCTGGAGGTGCAGCTGGCGGTGAGTTTGGGACTTTGAGGGGCTGGGACAGTGGATTTCACCCGAGTGGATTTCACTCTTCTTCAGCTCTTGGTTCAAATTGGGAGGGAGCGTTAGAAGTGAACTCTGCAGTTTCCTCCTCTGACAGTGGCTTGGTTCAGATTGTGCAGTAGGCTCGGAGGGGATGAGCTGAACTCGTTTGGATGAAAGCAAACTGCAAGCCATGCTCAGGAGCTCACCTTTCACCCTCGAGCTCACCATGAGAGGGGAGCACGAGCAGAGTGCAGGGGAAGGTCCCCCTCACTGCCCTGGCAGTCATGAGAGCTCACCATGAGAGCTCACCATGAGAGGGGAGCAGGAGCAGAGTGCAGGGTCAGGTGTCCCTCACTCCTTTGGCAGTCATGAGAGCTCACCATGAGAGCTCACCATGAGAGGGGAGCAGGAGCAGAGTGCAGGGCCAGGTCCCCCTCACTGCTCTGACTCCGGGCATCTCTCCTTGTCCATCCGCCTCTCCTGCTGCTTGAATCCTCACACCACAGATCACACCACTGGGAATGATTGTTTGCTCTCTTATTAAAGATGCACACTAGCTGGCAAGCATGGATTCCTTTCATATTATTGAAGGGTTCCATAAAATGCATTAAAACTCCCTTAGGTCTGCAAAACCGTGCGTGAAGTTTTTCTACAGTCATGCAAGAACTGCTAAGGTGATGACCATCTGTGCAGTAATTCAGCCTTTTCAAAAGTATTAAACAGGGCATTCATCTGCTCTGAGTTTCAAAAGAAGCCTGTTTTCAAGAGAGAGATTTGTCTTCTGGTATTAAAAGGGTCATACTTTATCCAAAGCAGAAAGTAAACACTTAATGTATCGCTGTTTATGTTCTTTTTATGCGTGTGTGCGAATATTTGTGTTGCTCTCCCTAATAGGAAGTCAAGGAAGTTGTTTGGGCATATAGGTTTCCTGTCAAATATACAAGACAAGTGATCATCAGAAAATAAGGCAAAACAGAGTATAAAAATGAACAAGCAGTAAAATACGGGGGGTTGTTAGTCAGAAAGCTTGCAATGCATGAAAATTATTTCACTGAATGTCCGAACCCTCCTTTCTTTCTACTTTCCCATTTTTCATTTTTTTGCTAGATTGATCTACAGTAACTCAGGTGATGGCACTGGATGGAAGTTAGGGACTGAGAGGCTATAAAAGAAAGCTTTCAGGATTTATTTTATTTGACAATATGATGAGCTTCTGCACTTGCTGTTGCAAACAGCGTGTAACAGTTGGGATTCTCCAGCTGTCACAGCTCTGTCAGCAGTAGGATTGTTTCTGATTACAGTGTGGTTTGCCAGTCCTGGAATGAGGGAGATGAAGGATAAAACATGCCCCAGATCACCTCTGGCCTTTTTTGCTGTGTTCCATACTGGGACAGAGCAAAACGCTCCTTCTGTCTCTACAAAGTTCTTTGACACTTGCAAGTCTCCAGAATAATTTTAAATTTGGACCCTCCAATGAAATGCAAATGTTCAGCTGGCAGAAGTCAGATGCCACTGAACTCTAGGAATCAAAAGCTAATCTTGTTACCAATTTTGCAGTCTGGTGTAATTTCCCTGCCCCCTAAACGCTACATACGAGGGTCCATATCCTTTCTTGAGGTATGTGCACTAACATCTCTGATCTTTACAAGAAATCATCACTTTCTAAGCTCAGAAGGTTAAAAATTAGGAAACTGAGTGAAGAAACAGACAAATTTTTTTTCTGCCAGTTTTTACTGTATTGTTAAAAATACAGATGGAGTTTTAGAGCTGAGTTTTTAACACTGGGTTTACTCATGGGCTGTAGGAAGTGGTGAAGTGGTTCCATAGCATGATCAATTGTTTAAATAGCCTGAATTTCAACAGCACTTAAAACTTGGACTCACATGATTGACACTAATGATTCTGAAAGAGACACTATATTCTGTGGAGTGAGTAATTTGTTTTTTTGAAGAATTGCTTGAATACCTGTTTATTCTATAGACCAACAGTGGGGGGGACATTATGGTGATACAGCCAATAAATAGGATGTTTATTTTTTTTTTTAAGTATCTGAAATACTTGCCAACCAAATCTGTCATGCTGGCTGTGAGGAAATGGATATTCATGTGCTGCAAAATTTTGTAAAGTCAAAGCTGTGGTTTTGGTCTGGCTGCCTCTAGCTTTTAATGATCAAAGTTGTTAGTACCTTAAATAATGCAACGGGATAAGCTTCAGTGAACAAGAGATCAGAGTATTATTGCTTAAATCTTCAATAATATTTGCTTGATTTCATGAAAAGTGACTCCTTAATGCACTTTTGGCCAGACCTGAGTGCATTTGGAACTTGTGGGAGTTTAAGCAGGAGAGCATTGACCAACATGGTTGGCAACAATTTGGTCTTGGATATGTTACTCCTCTTTGAACCCAGATTAAATAACACAGAGTGGTCATTATTGGGGGAACAGTCCCATTGGAGCAGTGTGAGGGAACAGAGTAGTCCTGAGGTCCCATTCCTGATCCACAGGAGCCATCCGTGGCAGAAAGCACCGGCGCTGTGTGGTGGATTCCCATGGCATTTGTTCCCCACCTGGTTCCTGGGGGCTCAATTCAGCCACCCAGGGCAGGTGCCCAGCCCCTGGCATCTCCAAATTCCCTTTCCTTTTCCCTGGAGTGCACCCAGTGCCTGCAGGCTCTGGATGTCTCTCTGTTCTGCACGGTTAATCTTGCGAGGCTGTGAAATCTCTGCTGCTGGCAAGGGCTTTCCATCCTGTAGGACTGGCAGGGTTTTGCATTGCTGCCAAACATTAACAGCAGAAATCCACTGCAAGCATGAGGCAAAGACACCTGAGGCTGCCAGAGGTCGTGGGGTGGTGCAGAAGTGGCATGGCCAGGCTTCCCAGAGCTTTGGAGTGAGGCTCTGCTCTCTGTGCAGGCACCTTCCAGAAGGTCTCCTCATCCTGTGGGCACCAACGGGATAGAACAGGAGCACCTCAGCTTTTACCCCCTGTTCCTCACAGCCTCCAGGATTTCTGCTCCAGCTCAGACCCTTGATGAGAGCTCTGCTGTCGCTGTGAGCCTCGCCAGAAAAAGACACACGGAGTCCGGAGTTTGGGGAGATCAGAGAGCAGCAGGGAGAACGCTCCTGCTTTGTTTATTACTTCCTATTTTATACTTCTCGCAAGGTGACCATGGATTGGAGGGTGGCATTCCCACCTCTCACCCACATTGGTCAAAGGGACTGTCATTCAACCCCTCTTCTCTTGGAGAAGGCATTCAAAACAATGACAATCTTTACAAAACACGATCTCCTGTTTACATGAGCGTGAGAAGGTACACACTTCTACTTTAGTACGAACGCTCAGCAAACCAGGAGAATCTCCTGATGACACCCTGCAGGATGCTCAGGGAAACCTTGTGCCCTCTGGAGCTCTCAGGGGAGGAGCTGCATTTCCCCTGTTTTCCACGAAGTCCCGACGGCACACGAGGGGCACAAGCGGCTCTTCACGCAGTTCCCTTGCTGTTCGCTGCTCCCACAATTTAATTAACGAAAGGAATAAAGAGAGAAGTCACAGAAGGCCCTTACTTGGGATTAGGAATGTTGAGTGCTTCTTTCTTTGACAGGGTCTGCCCAAGATATGGTGCATCAGGAAAACAGATTTGATAAGATTACAGCAACTTCAAGCATCTGCTTCAGGTTGAAGTTTTTCGATTTCTGAGTAGTAATCTTTTGTTTAATGTTCTCCGTGTATTAAATCTCCTTAATTCCAGAAACCTTTAATCTGTGTATGTAATAAGACATTGCTGTTGAAGTGCCAAACGCTTTGTTTGCACATTTTTAAGTTTCAGGAATCAGTTAAAATACCAGAATGTCCTTTGTAGAAGATTATTTAGATCATAGGCTCTGTTGACTAGTGAAATTGTGTTTATCTTCACAATGAGAAAAAACAGGGGCTCTAAAGGAGAATAAAAAAAAAACACTAAGAAGGAGTCTCCTTCCAGTCCAATCTCATTTGTTGAAAGAAAATGTATATTAATTAAAAATTTAGACACTTCATTTCTGTTGCAAGGCTCCTTGCAAAAGACGAATTATTTTATACGTCTAGTATGTGTTGGAACTGACAGATGAGATTAATATGCTTCTTAAATTACCATTACCAAGGGTCAATTAATAAGTGAACTAACCTTGTGAAAGTCATTCTGAAAGACTAGTTACAGATCTGTAATAGTCCCTGTCAAATTACACGGATTTGAGAAAATGAGAAATCTGTCAAATAAATACGATACCTACTAATTGCATTCTGCATAAGGTAAATGAGCTTTGGTGGTTGTTGGTGGAAGGAACAAGAAATTAGTTGAAGGAATGTTGCCATTAATAATATACAAATTTGGAGTAAAATTTACTTCAGGGAGCAAGAATGCACAGAAACCTCCCTTGGTAACAGAAAAGTGAAGTTTCTTGGCAGGCAAAAAATAGGGGACATGAAGGTTGAATGATCATTAGAGAAATATTTCTTAGGCTATTGTATAGTTTATTACCTTGGTAATTACAGAATTTACCCGTTTTTTCATTCTTTGATGCAATTTTTAGTTGTCCTCTGGATCTTTAGAGATTGACTTATACAAATTAAAGTTTCATTATGACAAGAATCAAACCAACCATAATTGCTGTGTGATGGCAAAAAAACCCAACCCCGATTCCAAATTTCTCTCTGTGGGAAGGACTTCAAAAAATACCCAGCTCCAAATCTGCAGGCTGACCAAGCACAGTGTTAGTCACTAATCTTATTTCCTGTGATCAGGTTACAAAACTGCAACAGGTATAAAAGCAAGAGCACAGAAAACCAGTCTGCATCCTTGCAGGAAACACTTAAATCTTCATTTAAGACACTTCCATCAATAAAATCAACAACTTTTGGGTGAAATTTGGGTGTCCACAGCTACTGGCAGCTGTAAATATGGTTTTGCACTGTAAGTTTCAATGTGAGCCCATCCCTACGTTACTGGGTTCCATTTGTTAAATCATCCAGCTACATTTATTAATGAATAAATATTTTATACAAATATTAAATACCATGAAAAAGCAGAAATTAGCCGCATGATGTGAACCTTGAAGAAGCACCAAGTGGAACATTTATTTGTGCAGCAAACCCCAGAAGTGCCTGTTTGTGCCATTTCGTAACAGTATGAGTTTAAGAAATGTGGGTATTTAAGAACTAAAATAGCAGCCATGCTATTGGATGGGATAAGCATGTGCTGCCATGAATCTTGGAGCTGGGAATTCCAAATTCCAGCCCTAGAAATGTTTATAAGGCAGGCCAGGGAGTGCCAGCAATGCCCTGTGACTGAAGGGATCAGTCAGCGCAGCCACTCTGCGCTGGGCTCAGAAGGTAAAGGCTGAAATGTGCTCAATTGCAGCCCTTGATGGGTAATTCTGAAAGGTAAATGTGGCTCTGAAAAAGAACCTGTTCAGAGAAAAAGGTCTAAAAAAATAGGGTATTTCTATATATTTATTCGGTTCTGCTCTCTATTGATCTTCTGCTGGGTAAAGCAGAACATGAAGCAGGAAAATAAACTTAATGTCACTTTTCTTCTCTCTTGTTTCATTTGTAATAGAACATTTTTATAACATTGAAAATCCTGTATAGACCAAGAATTCTTTTTAGTGAACAACTTCATTTTAATTAAACTCTTACATGATATCATTTCCCTGCTGTCAAACCCAGTTAAGTGACACAGTTTGGTGCTATCATATTCCAGAGCATGTCAGGATTTGATGGGCTCTGAATGTTGTGTTTAGTAGTATACATCTTTAAAAGGTTTTTCCCCCAACATTCTACTGAACACTCACTGAATCCTTCTCTGAGTGTCTTTTTTTTTCTGTAGGAAAATGTTGCTGTTATACAATTTTGGTTCCTTGCTGAAGAGACAAGCCATATTCATGCTTATTTTTTGACCTCTTAGTGAGTGATGAAGGTCTGATCACTTAAAATACATTTCTTACCAGCATATTTTTCTGTTTTTAAAACTTCCAGCCTCTCTGAATTTTCAGTGTGAAGCTCATTTATCTCCTGATATGAAACAATTCTTTCTCAGTGGTGTCTGCAGTGAAATCAAGGCAGTTGAGTAAACACAGAGCAGTGTCTGCTCTGCTGCTCGTGTGCTGGTGTGTGAGAGCTGCCTGCAGGAGAACACAGAGTGCCACCTATTGAACACTGGTCTGAGCCAGCAGCCCTGCCTTGGGAAGGAGGGCAGACACAGCCATGTGAATAAAAATAAACATTTCACCTCCTGAAAAATGATCAGCCCACTCAAGGTTTTACTGCCTTTCCCTTTGTCCCCGTTTCGTTCTTGGGCGTAAAATGAAGCACAGAAGTTCTAAAATAATTCTTCTTGGCCTTCTTTGGGTTTGAGAAAAAAATTCTGAGATCTTTCTGCCTTCCTAAGTAGACGTAATAATTTTAAGTTTGTTTCTTTTTGCAGTGGGTTTTGCTTTCCTTATAGAATCAAAGAAACATCCATGTCCCTTCCAAACAATCTTTTGTTTAGGAGCCTTTTGTTATTCCCGTGCCAGGGGATTTATTTGCTGCCATAACAGCAAACCTTTAGTTCTACAAAAGGCCTCAGTTAAAAGCAGAATGGTTTACTCTTTTTGATGGGCTCCATGGGGCTGATGGATTGCTGCTGATTTCAGCTCCAAAATCAAACTCTTGGGATCGATTGGACTGAGTTTCTCTGTGTGTTCTGCATTGACCCAGCAAGTTACTTAGTACTGACAGATTTATAAATAGGTTACTGCAAATAAAAGAAATTGTCTTATGTTTGAACCAGCAATATATTGATGAGAAGTCACCTTGCCAGGCCAAGGAGAAGAACTCGTTTTGGTGATGTAGCAGAACTGAGTGAGGAACAACTAATTGTTGTTTTATTGAACAGTAAAGTCCAATCATTGTGTTTGCTGTGTCTGTCAACGTAAAAACAAGAAGGTGACAGGAACAATGGAGTAGAGACAGGACTATGCCTAGTCACAGAGCAGAATCTGGTGAGTAAATCTTGTTTTCCTCTTTTCAGACACTGTCTAAAGTGTCTAAATAAGATACTCTCTGTATTCAAAGGGACAGTTGCAATTGCATTGGCAGAAATAATGACACTTCAAGCTATAATTAAATGCATTTAAAGCAAATCATGGTGTACTGTTAAAATAACTCCCCACTGCTTTCAAAAAGTTCAGATTTTAACCCACACCTGTTATTTTTAGAGAAGATCTGTGCTGGGATGTTAAGTCCCTTAATTGGCAGAGGGGAGTGTAATGGAGTAAAATACCACAGGATGATTTTCCATCACCTTGTGACTTCAATGCCACTTTGGGAATAAATACACCAAGTATTGAATAGTCTGGTCTGTGCAAGAAGTCCCTGTGCTGTTTTGGAGCATCAGCTCTAAAAGTCTCTTCAAGGACTTCCTCCTCTAGGACATTTTGAATTTTAAATGCTGCACCCCAGTAGATTTTAACAGCTCAAAACACTGCAAGATTTCTCCTCATTTGCCTGTTTGTTTCTACTGCCTGTTTAATTCTCCAGTCTTGACACAGCAATCCCCTTTGTTTGAAATTAGTTTCCTTTATTTACATCCTCTGACTTTGTACTAGGACATACTTTTATTTCTATTCCACCCTTAATTGACCCGTGGTACTGTGTTAGTGATGATCTTTGTGGATGCCAAAGATTTCTTTCTTGGGTTTTTGAGTTACAGTTTGGCAATAGGAGAAGCAAATGTTCCTGCAACACTGGCTGGGATGAGTTCTGGAATTTACTCCTGTTATGACCCTTTGGTTTGTGGGTGCATGAGAAGGGGTCTTGCTGTAATTCAAAAAGTTTCTTTTCACTTGCCATTTTTGGTGCTAAGAGCATTTAATTTATTTTTTCACTGGCTATATCCAGGCTTTAATTTTTGCTGGAATAACTGACTTTCCAGTTCTTTTGTCAAATACAATATTCCACATAGGAATTTCTTTTCCATTTGATACAACTGATGCAGCTTGATAAAAGCAATGAAAAAATAGACATCTACAAGGTAATCCTTGTAAAAACTAGTTTTGATTGCATTTTTCAACTCGAAATCATGTCTGTTAGTATTTCTGGATAGTAAAAGGGTTTGAAAAGGGTAAAAAAAGACAAAAAGTGATATTGTGAGTCTTGGAATTCAGAAAATTGCTCAGATAAGGTCATCAGAATTTAGGAGTAGGAGAAGCATGAAGGAGAGAAAAAAAGAAATCTTTACCTCCAGAAACAAGATAGGTGTGGAAATGTGGCAGGGATAAAGTCCTGAAAGTTAGTGACAAATCAGAGAGCCAGAAGTCTGTGGATTTGGTTTGGGAACTGGTTTTATGAAAGTGCAGCACGGGATTTGTTGTTGTGTGTTGTAAAACATCTTGTAAGATCTCAGAATTAAGGGGAAGTGGTGGTGGAGCATAAAATTTACTGAGGAAGTGCCTTCCTAACATGTTAAATGAAGTAAATTATGGTTGACTGAGATATTTAAAAATAAATAAATAAATCCAGTGAGGCATGCTAAAACTGCAAATTACACCTTAAGATTAATAGTTCTAACAGGTAATGTTGTCATGAGAGCTGAAGACCAGTGAAGCATTTCAGAAAGTTCCTGGGTGAAATGTAAGCAAGGAAAATAAAAGAACATGAAATAAATTCTGTCTCTCGATGTGTCACTACACAGCAGATGCTTGTTGATCCTTCAGGAATTACATTAGAGCTATTTGACTACTCAGGAAAGACTTCTACTGTGTTAATTCACCTAATTTGAGACTCATTGACTAAATCTTCCTTTATTCACAATTAATGCAGAGAGATGGGCCAACATGTTAACAGTGACAAGGACTCAGTTAGGAGAGAGAGAAGAGGTAATTTGAAATGAAACATTTTATTTTGGATCTGGCTGCCCTTGGAGCATCTTTCCACTACATCCACGTCTGCAAACTGGAGACATGGATGTTATTATTTCTGTTATAATAATCTGGAAACTGTTCAGATAATTTGTTTTTTCTATGAATGAAATATAGATCTAATAAAAATAAAAAAAAGCAACAAAAAACTACACTGCTGGAGTGAAACAGAGAAGCTGCTCAGTGTGTGTGATCTGGGATGTGCTGATCTGTTTAGCTGCTCCTACCAGGAAGATCAGCTGTGTGAATGATAAAAATACCTGCCACAAACACCCTTTCGGAAAAAACCAAAACAACTAGGCATAATGTGCAATTCAGTAAAGCTGACTGTAGACAAAATCAGCAAAACCTCCTCCAGTTTGGAATGACAGGGCAGGATCAAGGGAGTTTTGTTACCTGCAGCGCTTGCGCATCGTCGCAGCCGCTGAGGGCGTGGAGTGCAGCAGGGCAGGGAAAGCTGAGCACTAACCCCGAACACTTCTGGGCTATATTTGATATATTTACCCACACACATATCAAAACTCTCAATATAACAGCTCCCAAGCCCTGATGCTGTTGAGGGAGATCGATAAACTGACTTTTACTGAGGCGTGTAACCAAACACACGGCAGGGAGCGAGTGGTGGGGATGATGCTTCCCACACCTTTCATCATCAGCGTGGAAATGTGTCAGCTCTGGCTCAGCAAGCAGGCAGCCAAGTGCCAAGTGTTTGCTAGAAGGGACGTGAGCAGGAGGGAGAGGAGTTCCACGGCAGGAACGTGGCCAGACAGGCAGGTTCCAGTTGGTAAAGTGGGAGCACAGAGTAAAGGAGAGGCTCCAGGGCTTGGGAAAGGAGTTAGAAGGGGATTTAGCAACAGAATAAAAATAAAAAATAAATAAATAACCCCCAGATAATTAGATAAATAAATGAGAAAGGGACTAGATACACAAACAGAACATTAAGAGTTTATGATCCCACCCTGTGTGCTGGGAAAGGGGCTTGGCAGACACCTTGTACCCAATCCAATCCTTCTCTGCAGCCTTCTGTGCTGGGAGCTTTGCAGCTCAGAAACTTCAGTGGGTTTGTAACACAAGGCCCTTAGGATCTGCAGCATGGTCGTCTCCATCCTGCAAGCAGAGACAAATAAATCTCATCTACTTCTCTTTTCCTCTCTTCTGGAGGCCAACCTTCCAAAGGTGAAGTTTAGGAGTGCAGCAGAATTGAATCTTAAAAGGCTGTGACAAATGTAGTGTATAAAATATGGTGATATCAAATTCTGAATAGCAAAGCAATTTTATTTACAGGAGGAGCAGATTTTTCAGGGACTCCACCAGGAGAACACTTATCTCTAAAGTGTTTTCTTCACTGACACTTGGATCCCAAGCACTCTTACTTTGCTCTTGGATGGGTTTTGAAGCTGTCCTCCGGGGCACTGACAGGGCAAAGAGGATGAGCTGTCACCCCAGGAGAGCTGCAGGGCTGCAAACTGGGGCTGCAAGGCAGCAGTGACCTGCAGGCCCTCCCGTGCAGCCTCTAAAATCTTCTGTACGAGTGCTTTTGTAATTGCTTGTTTTGTTACTTAAAAACAGGGAGACCTGATCCACGATCTCTGCTCCAGCCTGAGTGATCCTTGACTTCAAAGACCTTTTCGGACTCATTTGCAGGAACAGATATTTTAAGCAATAAAAAAAAAAAAAAGCCAAATATATGGATGTGTGATATATCCCTGGCATTTGCACTGACCTTTATTTCTTATGCCTAAAGAAGTCAGTTTTCCTCTCACCAATGCATTTGAGATCTTGCATTTTAGTTCTTGCTCTGATTAACCACGGGCTCTCTCTGACCCCGCTGCTTCTTGCATCCTTCCATGAGTTGAAATCTGTTAAACTCTTGCCACTTCCTCCACTTCTGGAGTTATTTTTGAGCAGCCAGAATGGTGAGCAGTGTCAAATAATGCCAGGAGCTATTTAAAAGTGCAAAGCTATTTTTTTCAGCTTTTCTTTTGTAAGTGTCTTTGTTGCTTTTGTGGTGCAGCACAGAGTCTAAAAATTCTGGCGCAGCTTATGTCTTAATCCTTTATTTCAGTCCTGCTTTGTCTCTTTTTGATTTCTTGACTATTTTTGTGGTGATTAGACTTGATTGCTTTGGTGAATCCTGATAACTCCCCTCTCTCCCCCTCCCCTGCTCCCTTTTTGAGGGGATCAACACGTGCTCTCCTGTGATATGGGAAGATTTTAATTAGTGTTTACATGATCATCCTTAATACTTCTGGTCTGTGTGAAGTACAGTGAAGCTGTGTGAAGCTCCTTGAAGAGCTGTGTTGCTCCACAGATTTGAGGGATGTTCTTCACGTTTGTTCACCGAGGTTATTTTTGGAGTGGGCATTCTCCTTTCAGCTCCCAGATAATACTTGACAGGATGTTTGCTTCAGAAGTTGTTTTAATTCGATTTTTGTAGCCGTGTGAGAGATTCTTTGAAGCTTTCTCTTGTGAGGATGCACAAAATTATTTTCACTCATGTTTTTGTGTCTTTCCAGAGGTAGAGGAGTGTGTAATGGGGGGAAAAATAATATACTGAGAGGACAACTGGGTTTTCAAAGATCTTTCAAAGGTGTTTTGATTTTAATAGGATACATTACCCAGTCTCATAAGGCACTTTGAAAAATCATACTGTGCACGTGTTGGTAGCTTAATAATCTTTGTAAATCTAATTTTACATTACCTGCTCAGCAAGAGATGGAATATCACTCTCAGTCTTGTGTGCAGAGATCAAAAACCCAGATTCAAGCTTGATTTAAATTTTGTCTGCTCTGTGGCTTTGGTGAAGTCATTTCATCTCTGCTCCCATCCTTTGCCTGTCTTGTTTCTGTTCTGATTCTCATTTGAAACACTCTGTGCCCATTGCTCCCATCAGTTCTATCATGATTAATTGGGACTGTTACAGTTTGAGCACCTCACACCTCCTTTGTGCCCATCCTAAAATGGGGATTTTGTGGGATTTAGAAGCCCTGTGAGGGTGGGAGGACCCTGCCCAGTCACCCTCCCATCCCTGCTGCCCACACAGGACAGAATTTTGGGATAATGTCAGAATTTTGGGATAATTCCCTCCTCTGCTCCCAATTCCTTTGTTCCCTGTAACTTTTTGCATAACTCAGTTAAACCCAGTTTTCCCTCATGCAGCCTGGCTGTGTCCTAGAAAATGACATTTCTCAGAGTCTGGAATTTACAGGGATACCTCTGGGGCAAGGGATGGATGGGAGCTTTGGAAAACTGCTGGTTATTGGTGTCTGATATTGTATAAAACCTTAAATGTTCTGTGAGTATCAAAAGGAATCTTTGCAAAGAATTATTACAAATATTTAAACTTTAAACTAAGAAATCTTAAAATAATAGGCACAAGAACTCACAAGTAAATCTTGTCTGCTCCAAACTGACTTAAAAATCCCCTGAAAATACCAATTACTGTTTGCTGACCCCTTTGTTTTTATGACTTAAAACCAACCTAGGAATAAGTGGTAAAAAATATGAGATTAAGTAATCCATTTTGTGGTTGTATTTTTTCAGTTGACAAAAAGCTGCTACAAAATCCCAAACAATTTTATATTTTAATGAGACGAAAACACCAAAATAATTTTTGGAATTGGGTTTAGTGGGCAGAAAAGGCAGAATCCATTTTGGTATAAGATTTTTATGAGTATGTAATTAATGTATTTTTTCTGCAGGTTATGCCACCCTTCTCTACAATTTTGGGGTTTTTATGTTCCTCCTCTGGGATTTTTTTTTGGTGGGAAAAGGGCCATTTTATACTTAGAACAGGGAAAAATTTTCAGGCTTTAAGCTGTACAAGAAAACAGCACTTTTTAAACAATCCTGTGATTCAGAGACACAGCTGGGGAAGAAAATGCATTTCCTGTGACACTAATGGTGGCACAGTGTATACATTCCATTAGATAATGAATTCATAATTGCTTGGTTTCGAGCTACAGAGCAGTTTAATATATTAAAACCAAAAAAAAAAAAAAAAAAAAAAAAAAAATTAAACGTATGGCACTGTAGCTTAATTTGCAGCAATGAGCATATTCCACTGATGGCATATTCTGGGAATTTTGTGGCTTTCCTGGATTGCCTGTGCCAAGTTTTCCAGTGGAAAAAGAGTTTTTGATGTTATCTCAAGGCAACAGGAGCTGCAAGTACAAAAGTGGCCAAGAATTCTTAAATCAGGAGAATTTACGTGTAATTAGTTTCTCTTTGTCTGAATTATTTTCTTCTCTGAGTTGTGTTAGGTAATTGCATAAAATTTTTACTATAACGTTTCACTGTACAGAGAATTTCTTGACTACATTTTATGACCTAAAGGCGGCCAAATTTTCTTTTCTTACCAGGAAATTGCCTGAATGAAAGATCCATAAGTCCATTGCCTTTCCTTACTGTCAACCCACACTCAAAAACTGATGATAAATAAACCTAACAAGTATTCTCAATAATTAATCTTATTAATAAATAAATCCAGCAGCCACTAGAATGACTGAGGTGGGGCAGGTGGATGGTGCAATGCTCCAGTGAAGCTGGGGGTGAGGATCAAGTAGAAAAAACATCTGTTGAAACAAATGGAAAACTTCTATGAGAAACATTCCTGTGGGCAACAAATTGGAAATTAAAATTAGATGGCAGGTAACGACCAAATAGCCTGTCTCAGGCTTTGAAGATAATTAAGCACTAAAAGATATTCCAGATTTACTTATGAAAATCTCCAAATTTATGATGTAATTTTATGTGGGCCATTGGCTGGCTGGCTGCAAAAGTGAAAATAGACATTTATATGCAGAGAAGGAAGGTGGCTCTCCAGAATCGTTTCACCAAAAGCAATAAATGAATGAAAACAACCCTTCTGTGAAGAGAAACCTTTGAAATTACTTGAAGTGCTGGTAAGAATGAGACTGGTTATCTTTTCATGTAAATGTTATTGCTGACTGCAGAGTAGAAAGGATTCAAGACTGTTTAAAATAAAGCAGGAAGCTTAAAGTGAGCAACTTTGAATAAGCTTAACTTCTGATGAGATCGTTACATTTGGGGTGATGAACGATCCTTGCTTTGCATATGCTGAGGGAAATTGGGTGGGAAGTCTAGAAATAATCCATTTTGAGATGGGAGAGGGCTCAGTAGGAGTTTGCCAGGTAGGATAAAATCTCCTCCTGCAGTTTGGGGGTTTATGTTGCTTTTCCCTGTTCCTTTGCTGTCCCCAATTTGATCTGTGTCTCTGAGCTGTATCAGAGGCACCAGCCAAAGCCCTCCTTGTCTCTGATCATGGAGTTTTGTGCTGTGAGGTGTAAAATGTCTCCTAAATCCTTGGTTATCCTTTGTGGTTTGCATGTACACTCGTGTCAAAAATGAAATCGGGATTTATCCTCAAGAACTCCTGGAAATCACAGGTTGGATTATGATGAACATACCTTCATCACTTCATCGGGCCGTGGAATGGTTTGGGTTGGAAGGGACCATGCAGTTCCCACCCCCATGAACACAATTCCATAACTTTTAAGTGGGAAAGCATCACTTTTTCACAAAATAAACAGCTACGGAACTCCTCAAGCTGTTTTTTTTTTTTCTTTTCAACTTGTTCAAATCTGTCTTTATGCTTAGCACACATCCTTGGAACTGAATTGTTATAGTCAGGTAGGGGCTCAAACCCATTCTGAATGTGCCATTACAATTCCTTGTTATATCATAAGAATTAATTCAGTATCTTTCATACATCAGTCAAGTTTTACATTTAAACCAGATAGACTTTCTTGCCTTCTGCATTGAAGCACTGAAATCTCACAGTTCTGTTAGGACAATCTAATTTTCCACCTGGTTTTATTTACAGCCTGTTCAAAGTACCAGTATTGTCTTTTACTTGAATGCTTTTTTCACTTGCATGTGTTGGGTTTTTGGAAATAACAATATACTTCTGTTGTTATTTTGTGAGCAGATTTTATGGATTTTTTTGTTTTTATTTTAATTTGGGGTGGTTTTTTTGTTTTATCTAGATAAGATATCAGACAGCTTCCTTTACAAAGTGGTCATATAAAGAATGATGACCATAACTTCAGGTTTTTACATTGAAAACATTGCAGAATGGGTCTAAAAGGAGCTGCTGAGTTAACTCAGGACAGGCTTGAGAATTATTGTACAAAGATTAATAAAATAAAGTCCTCTGTCATCTTAATAAAGTGAAGAAGATATCATGTAACTCTTGCTACAGACCTGTCATGCCAAATTTTTTGGACAGTTGCTCTCAGATGCAGTGGACTTGGCAAAGATAAAGTAAATCTATTTCAGTCATTAATAAGAATCTCCTATTCTTTTCCTTAATCTGTGCAAGTCTGAGAAAAAAACCAAAAACTTGTGTTAGATCAGCCTTTGTTTTAAATGACTTACAATTTTGATAAAGCAGCTGAAGTAGGTTTTTTAAATTTAACAAAGTCTTTGTTCTTTCCAATGAACAGCACAGTCACTTGATACTGAGAGATAGATTAAGAGCAAATTATCTTGAATTTGAAAATTAATTTGCTGGAATTTCACAGAGAAATGTTGCTATTCTTTCACGTCCCAAAGCAATTAACATAGTTTTGATGAGTCAGTTTTACCATGATAAAGTGTCCAGCTCTGGAGCCTTCAGCACAGGGACGATGTGGGCCCAGAGGAGCCCAAAGATGAGCAGAGGGCTGGAACACTTCTCCTACAAGCTCAGAGGGTTGAGGTGTTCAGCCCAGAGAAGAAAAGGCTCCAGGGAGACCCTAGAGCCCCTTTCAGGGGGTTACAAAAAGGCTGGGGATAAACATTTAGTGGGGCCATTCAGTAGGACAAAGAGTGATGGTTTTGAACAAAAAGAGAAGAGACTTAAATTAGATATAAGGAGAGAGAAATTACAATTAGGATGGTAAAACACTGTCCCATCTCTGGAAAACCTCCAAGGCCAGGTTGGGTGGGCCTTGGAGAACCCAGTCCAGTGGAAGGTTTCCCTGTCCACGGCAGGAGGTGGAAATAGATGAACTTTGAAGGTCCCTTCCAAGCCAAATTATTTACTGATTCCTTTTGTCAGCAGTTTCCAATTGTAGCTAAAACTGTATCTGACTTTAATGTAGTTCAGGGATGGAATCACTTTTCCCTTCCCAGTCCCCATCACATCCCACGGCAAAGATTCCTGCATTGACTTGGGAGTTCAGAGTTGAACAAGCCCAAAAGTTGGAGGGGAGGTGCTCCCAGAAATCCTCAGCTGTCCCAAAGCTACAGGAATCATTCCAATCAGAATATTTGTCAGCCATTAAGCTGTTAAGCCATATAATAAAAAATAAGGCTTGGGAAAGGCTTTCAGGAACTATTCCTAGATAGGTGAGGATAAACAGTGAGTAGATGTTAAAATGGACTGTGACACTATTTACAAACAGTGCCTGTGAGTAGGTGTCCCACTCATAACAAATATTCCTACTCACACCCAACACATTGAATTTAAAAAGTGGAAGGTTTTTATAAGCATAACAAAAACCAGAGAAAGGTGATAATAAGCCATCCATTTTAATAAGGAATTAGGATTCTGACCTATTTCTTTCCCAGCAGGATTTATCACTGACTTATAAATAACTTACAGGTATCAGACAGGGCAATGAAGAATAAATTAGCAGTATAAACAAAATGCTCAGAGACTTCCAGCCCCTGCTGGCACCACTTTCTCAGGGAAAGACTGGGAGAGAGTGATATTAACGTGAGCTCAGGTTCATTTTCTGGCTGGCTTAACTCCATTAAAGACTTGAGTCTGGGGATGGGCAGGGCAGGTGAGAATGATAGTGGTGTCTCAGACATGTTTATTGCTGTATTTTATTGATTTCTTGTGAGGGGAGAGAACTGCAGGTACAGCACACAGTTGCAATCTAAATTGATTTCTCTGTTGTTGAAGTTTTGGCGTGGTTTGCCCTGGTGGCTCATGGGGATTTTGCACTGCACATGGCTTGGAGGGTTGAGATGTACAATAGGATCTTTATCTCGGCTTTCTGGAAGTAAAGAAAGTCCAAACAAATCTTCAGCTTGTGAATATACCCACTTGATTGAGACTGCAGATGTTCTTTCATTCTTCCACACCTGACGAGAAAACCCAGAGAGCTCTGAAAATGGCCTAACAAACTCTTCATGCCATCACCACTGAGAAAATGTCTAAATATCTACAGCAATCCTGTATTTTTTTGTTTTTTTTTTTGGTTTGGTTTTCCTGGGTTTTTTTTCTGGAGTTTTTTTTGTTTGTTTTTTGTTTGGTTGGGTTTTTTTGTTGTTGTTGTTTGTTTGTTTGTTTGTTTTTAAAAGGCTTTTGATTGAGCATAAATGTCAATTCTACCATGATAATTCTACAGGTGTCCACTGGAGGTGTGCTTGATAAAAACCCCCTGAATTCTAACCAAATCTTCATATGATTAGGGCCAAATTTGCAAGGGGTCTTGTGGGGTTTTGTTTTGTTTTGTTTTGTTTTGTTGTTTTTTGGTTTTTTGTTTTTTGTTTGTTTGGGGTTTTTTTTGTTTGGTTGGTTTTTTTGGTTGGTTTTTTGGGGTTTTTTTGTTTTGTTTGTTTGTTTGTTTGTTTTGGTTTTTTCAAGCTCTACTCTATTAATTCTTTGGGCAATAAGGCATTTTCAAGCTGCCAGGGGGTATCTCAGTTTGAATGTACGTCTGTCTCTGGCTTAGAGGAGAAACCCGCACCGAGCCTGTTCCAAAAGAACGGGCTGCAAGTGGCGCCTTTGGCAGGGTCTGGCCTCACCAACACTCCTCAGAACTCTTTTCCTCCTTCCTCTCCTCTCACTGTACCCGTGAGCTGACGGCTTTATTCCCTTTTCTGTCCACAGCTGGAAGTGGAGGTGGTGGATATGAACGGGAAAACCGTGGACGGCCCCGTCCGCCTGGACATCGCGGTCATCGACCAGAACGACAACCGGCCCATGTTCAAGGAGGGCCCCTACGTGGGGCACGTCATGGAGGGCTCTGCCACAGGTGAGCCCAGGAAACGGGGCCTAAACAATTCTCCTTTGATAAACAATTCTCCTTTGATAAATCTCGTTTTCACACTGCACAAGTTCTTTCGCTGATTTTGTGGCTCACTGGGTTCTTCCTCCACAAAAAGAAGCGAGAGCAGGGCAGCTCTAGAACGACAGGTAAAGATTTTTGAAAAACAAGTCTCTGCAGCAAAAAACATAAGAAGAAAAAGGAAAAAAACACCCAGAAATCAGTTGGAAATAGGAGCTTTGGTTTAGGTTCACGTTTTATATTCATCTCTAGAACCAACAAAGACAACTCCTAGGATATGATTAAGATTCAAACCAAATACCGTGAGCAATTTCAGTGCAGAGTGGGAATTTCACTTTATTTTCAGTAAGTTTAGTTACTGGAAGGGTTATTTTGATTTGTTTATGTAGCATGAGTCTAGTAAATAGCACAAATAAATGGAAAACACATTATGAATAAACTAATGTAAGGCAGATTGAAATACTGAATAATGGTGATAAACAGATGTAAATGCAGATACAACAGTTGCAGCAAAACAAAAGCACATTGATAATTAAAGTTAGTAAGGAAAATGTTCTGATTAAATTTCCTGTTGGTTTTGTCTGATGAGGAAATTCTACAGGAGTAGATATTGTTCAGAGTTTCAATGTGTGTGCAACCATCCAAGTTAAACTCTTCCCTTACATTATGTGAGCTTTCTGGTGAATTTTGCATTTTCACATAGAGTCCTTCATATCTAAAAACCTGTGAGTATGAAGTGCATGAAAAGCTGCTCCTTCAACAGATTAAAATTTTGAGGTAATGTTTATTTAGCTCACTTGTGACAAGCATGTGGTGAGGATATTGATGATCTTTTCAACCTAAGAAAAAATATTTCATATTTGAGACTATGGCTGCCATGAGGACATTCTTTTCTGTTGTTCGTCTCTAGTACGTTTTTTTTAACTGGCAATTCTCTATTTTTATTATCTATAAACTCTCCTTGCTTTTTCTTTTTTCCCCACTCCTTATATTGAAGTTTACAGTTCTGATTCAGTAGAGATGTTTCTCAGCCCAGCCCAGTGAATTCCTCTGGAACAGTTTCATCCATTTTCTCCTATTGCAGCCTTGAATTGACTCAGGTTTCATTTAGTATTTTGATTATCTTTCCTGTTAGCCAAAGTTTGAATAATTTTTCTCAGCTTTTCTTCCCTTCCCTCCCTTCCCTCCAGGTATTCATCACATTGAACTTCCTAACCTCATTTGCCTGGTGTCAAGAGCACCAATGCTTGCAAAATGATTTTGTGCACAGTTGGAGCTGTGGGGCCAGGGCTGGCTGGAATCAGTCCCAGCTCTCTGTGCACAAGGCACCCACTCAGCCAGGATTTCCTGGTGTTTACATCTGTTTTCTGTAGTTCTTCACAACTTATGGCACATATCCTCAAATTATTCATCAGGCTCTGCTGTTTTATCACGGAGGTTATCAGAGAATATTGGGAGCTGTTGTGCTGCTCCAAACCAAAGGTTCCACTGCTCCCTTTGACAGAAATCCTGAGGTGTTTGCACGTGAGATCCCTGAGTCCTCCCCTTTGGATGGCAGCTCTGCTCTATTTCATTTTGGAAGTTGCAAAAGGCAGGGTTTGCATTGGGTGCAAACCTTATTTCTTATCACTTTCAGCTTCGTTCAAGCTCTGAATCAAACCCACTCACTGAAATCCTGCTAAAAATGAAAAATGCTCATGTAGGTATCTTGGATTTGTCTTGATGTTCCCTGGACCAGAATGTAAATGTCCATGGATACCAATAATTCAATAATCAAAATAGAGGAAGATGCAAATACAGAGTGAAACTCATCTGAAGGACTTGGGGCCTTTTTAAGCCAATCAGATGATGTAATTATCTTACTTTAAATTATCCATTCCGGAGTTCCTGTGTGTTTAGGCCGCAATTTTATCAGTCACAAACCAAATGGAATTCTCTAGAGACTTTCCACTCATTTATTGACTCTGTAATTGAACTTAGATGTTGATTGTTCCTCAGGAACATCACAGAATTACTGATCAATAAATCTTGGAGAGTGTTAGCATCAATAACTTAAATATGTAAACGTTACTTTTAAAAATCAAGTGAATATTCATATTAGACCTCCCTGATGTTGCTGTAAGTCATATTTTCCAGCTTTTTATGGTTTTACAAAGTGACTTTTTTTCCTTAACGATTTGAAAGTTAATTCCCTAATTAGGGAACAACACAAAAATTACAGTGAAAAGTTGTGCCAAGCCTCTTTTAAGAATCTTTTCTCTTCTATTTGAGATTGATATAAATCCACCAAAACTGAAGAAAACATGGAAAGAGTGTGTGATTTCTGTATTTATTTAATCTGTCTATGAATAATTAAAGAGCCAAAGAGCCTTTTGAGCACAGTCCCAGTGAGGACGGTTTGGATGGTGTTTAAATAGGTTTTTTTAATGTCAGTAAGGCCATTCACATTTTTGTGTGTGTGATTTTTAAACTCACAGTAAACATCACTGGGTATTTGGACACCTACAATTTATGTGCCATCACATTTCTGGAGAGGCAAATACCTGCCTATAATTACTGAGAATATAAACTGCATTACAATGAGAATTCATCTGAATTTCAAGCTAGGGCTTGCCAGATCTTATAATTAATGATAAAAATATGTGACTGCTAGGTGATGTTGCTACAGATTTATTTCTTGATATATCATTCCTAGGGAAATGTAATAATACAGTTAGTTACAGTAAATTAGCTCTTTTCAGGGATAATTGTCATGGTTCTGAAAATAGCCCAGAGTCAAATCCTAACAAAGTATACTCAAATGTGTGCTTAAAGTGACCACAGATGTGCTGAGGTTTCTATTAGGTCTTTTCCTAGAGGAACTGCAAACTTGCAGGCTATTTATCATAAATAAATAAATTGGAAAGTCAGTAGAAACTGTTTGAGGACAGAAGAACCAGTCTGATTTGTTGTTTTTTATTTATACCAGCTCCCATTTCCGTGTGAGGTTGCAGTCAGCATATATGTACCAGGAAAATAATGGCTGAGCCTGATCCAGTGACACTGATGGCAATTTTTGGACTGACTCTAATGGGTTTTGTGTCCGCTGTTCTGCTGATTTCTCGTGGTTTTGTTTTCTGAGTTATGGCCCAGTTCATTTCCTGTAGATCTCTGATTTTTCCAGCTGCCAGCTCGAGGGCTGAGGATCTTGCAGCAGCACATTGATGAGGGTGACTCCAATCCCTCGGATCCCAGAGCAGGCAGGAACATTTGGATATCTCACTTTTAGAGGCTGGGAGGTGCAGGAGGGTTAAATGAACTTGGCAGCCACCTCATTTCTCTCGCTGGAGGCACTTAACAGAAATTATTTTAAACACATTTGACACGATGTGACTTACAACAATATGCTGCAAATCCAGTGGGGTAAAATCTTAACTGCAGCGGCTTAGCAAAATTGCTTGAGAATTGCATTTATAGAAAATAACTTGTTTTCTGGGCTGCACAATAGCCTGGATGCATTGCATGCCAGCCAAGGAGCCTGGACTGACAGATGTCTATAAATAATTGCTGGAAATAAAGGGACACTTGGAGACTTTAGAGAGGAAACAGAAGGAATTAAGAACAGCCTAGAGGGTTCTGCAGTATCATAAAAGAGTAATTTGTGGAGATGGATAAAGCATGAGGAAGGGGCTGAGGATCATTGGTAGCTCTGCACTGGAAAACAGTGCAGTGGTTCAGGTAAATGAAAGCTGGTGCTGAAATGGTGCCTTTTTATTTGGAATAACCTGCCGGGGTGGTTGGTTTGTTGGGTTTTATTTCACACTTAACAATAAGTTTAATACACAAATAAATAGAAATGGGATTGTATATGATAGATGGAGTCAAAAGAGTCCATGAAAGGGAAACAAAAGACTGGCTGGCCTAGCAAAGTGGCAAAAATAAATTTGGCATCATGGACTTTGATGCACCTGCTGCCAGCTTTGATACATTTCAAATATTCTGGTACTGTTTTCCAAACTCTCTTTATCTGTGCCTCACAATCCTTGCTGGCCTGTGGCAGAAGAAGGTTGCCAAAGCTGTAAAATCAATCAAATTGCATTGAATTTGGTGAAGTCTCAAAACCTTCTTCTTCCTTTTGACCTATAAGTCCCAGGGGGCAGAGGGAAATCAAAGGGAGTGTTTACAAGCTGTCTTTTTGCTGAAAGGTTATTTTTAAAAAAAAAGTCCCAAAGAACCATTAGAAAAGGATAGTAAAGGATATAATATCTCTTTATTTAGATAAAAGTAGAATCTGGAGTTTTCCAGTCTTCTGATTCTGTCTGCACCAGGGTTAGGGTGAAATTTGAGTCTTTTTGTCACAGAAGTTACAGTGTCGTGCATAAATTTTTATTTGTTTATTTGTTGATATCTTATTCAGTTGGGTTTTTGCAGTATAAACTTAGAAGTATCTGTAGATCTGACCTGCAAAGCAGAAATA
Source organism: Prinia subflava (assembly GCF_021018805.1). Classification (NCBI taxonomy): domain Eukaryota; kingdom Metazoa; phylum Chordata; class Aves; order Passeriformes; family Cisticolidae; genus Prinia; species Prinia subflava. The sequence continues at coordinate 17,547,113 of NC_086259.1, forward strand.
TCTCAGAAAATTCACCTCAAAACTATCTCAAAATTAAATGTTTGAAGCTGAAGGTTTTGATTCACAGCACTACCACTCGCAGCAATGCTTAGATTTAGAGGAGATTTGAAATGTCAAATGCTACATATTTAATTGGAAACTTACTGCTATGAGCTCTTGTGGAAAAGGAAATAATAAATTGGAATGAAACTGTGGATGAGGAAGCCTCTGAGTCAGGGGAAGCTAGAGAATACACAAAACTCATTTATTTGCTGAAACCAGTCTGTTTCCCCAGTCCTTCCTGCTGGAGATGGAAAGCTCAGCTTTGGGTATAACTCAGCTGAGCACTCTCTAAGTTCCTTTTCCTCCAGATGTGCTCAGTTCTGGGCAAACTTGAAAACTTGCTGATGGCAAACTTTCAGCCATCCTTTCTCGGGATTAATCATCTGCATTTCAGCAAAACTCCACTCGCTGCCTCCAAATCCTTTGTAATCTGGCCTGTGAATGTAACGGATGTGAACTAGGTAGAAACATCTGTAATGTCAATATTTAAATTTCCAAGCAGAAGCCAAGCAGCAGCCAGGCTAATTATGCACAGCTGCTTTGTATATCCCAGTAGGAAATTTTTCACAGATCTGTGTGGAATAAAATACAGCTGTATATGAATATGGTTGCTATGTATATGTATATATTTATATATATATTTAATATGTATGATGTGCATATATTACAGAGATATGAGCATATATAGGCACAAATATCTGATCTTTTATTTTATTAGGAATTGTGGTATATTTTAGTTACTGTGTTACATGATGGAAAGTTACATGATGGAAAGAAAAGATACATATTTACTAATAATTTGTTGTAATATGGCAGACCAAGCTGTACATCCACTGTACTCTGCCAGTTGGAAATTGAGAGGAATAACCCATTAAAGCACTACCAAGCAATTAGCAGGTTCCCAGGTATGCAAGCGTGGTTGAAGCAGCGCATTTGGAGGAAATTCAGATAATCTCATGTGCAGCAATTAGCAGCTCCCTCAGCCTGCTCTGCGGTGGGGGTGTCTGGGGGCAGGAGGCTGCAGCCCACTCCAGGGCTCAATTAGTGCTGACCTCCAGCAGGAAGAGCTCAGACCCAGCACAGGCTCCAGAGCAGCTCAGGTAGAACCACCGGGCTGCTTGGGAGGACTGGAAATGGGTCACTCCCAGGGCTGCTGTTCCCTGGGATTCTCCTCAGGGTTGCTGTTCCCCGAGGTAATCAGGCTCTCAGGCTTCTCTAGCCCTAAAGGTTCCATGCCAGAGCCAGAGCAGCCAGGCTGAGTCTGCCAGTCCGTGTTTCCAAGGTTGTTTATTCTTCATTATCTCAGTTCTGTCTCAGCTCTGCAGGGCGTCCCCAGCAGAGCAGGACACGGGGGGGACTGGGCAGGTCAGAGGGTCCCAGACCTTTTGTACCATTCCCTGACCCAACCACCGTCCACAATGAACTTTTTATTTACAAATTTTTACCAATACTTACTACCTATGTTAACATGTCGTTTCTACTCTAAACCAATCCTTGTGATACAACTCAGCAGAAAATGGAGGAAAAGAACAAGGAGCACAGGGGCCACTCCCCAATTCCTCCATCATGCCTCTTCAAACCCCATATACTAAAAATCCTAGATTCTACATTTACACTCTGTGATAAATTAGCTACTACTTATTTTGAATTCTCTCAGCTTGTGATTCTTCACACACTGTGGGCATTCACTGCCATGGCAGGGATCAGAGGCAGTGCCCTCCTGGGCTCTGTGTGAGGCTGCCTGAGCCCCTTGGTCAGACCCCAGACCCCCTGCCCGGTCTCCAAACCCTCCAGGGTGGCCAGAGGGATGTCCTGCACTCCAACAGGTCACCCTCTTCAGTCCCAGCCAGAAAATTCCCTTTGCCCTTCTGCACAGGTGATTTGTGTGCTCACTGCCCCTCTGCTAGAATGAGCTTTGTTTTACCTTTCCACAGTTACACACCAGATACACCAGAAATCAGCCTTAGATCAGCATTAATGCCTGGTGGCAAAGGCTCTGAAGGCATTATGGTGTCTGTCATTGGACAGTTCATGGAGTGAAGTGCTCACACTTCCCTGCACTGAGCAGTGATGAGTTCTGGCTCCTTTTGCATTATAGCTCATCTTCATGAAATAAAAATGAGTGTGTTTCTTAATTAAAGAACAAATGAATTTTTTAAAAAAATGCTGGAGTCCTTGCTGGGTACTGGAACACAAGGGCTCAAATGAATTTGTGCAATTCGGGATGCAATTGTTTGCAAAAGGAAATTTATGCATTAATTTACTTACTTACTTTAATTACTTTTGCACCTGGGTTTTGCACCTGCTTTGTGCATCCCCTTCTGCTCTCTCAGAAGAGAGAGGGATGAGTTTTAGAGCTTCAAGAACTTTGGACGCATGAGATAAACTCATCCATGTAATCAATAAATTGAAAGATCCTGCACTCCCAGGAAAGTATTATCTGAAAAAAAACCCCTCTCTTGGCTGTGTGGCAGCCTGCAGAGAGGGAGCAGGCTTTATTAGTGGTATAAACCCTCAGTTTGTGTTCAAACACCTCTAAATCACCCTCTGTGGATATTGCCTTTGTGGGTATTGTGCAGGCCAGCAGCCCCAGGCTCAGAGGAGTCGGGGCCTGGCAGCATCCACACCACCATATTTCATCCAGGTGCTTTAAAAGTGCACAAAAAGGGCGATAAATCCCCAGGACCTGCAATCATGTGCCATAAATCGCTGCTGTGCTTTGAGGCTGGTGGCAGGGGTGCTGCAGGTGAAGCCCCTTCCCTCCTGCGAGCTGGGCGTAAATCCCAGCCTGGTGTCCCCAGGGGTGGTGACAGGGACACTGTCCCCTCTGACAGCAGGGCTGTGCTCTGGCCACTGCTCCAAAGCTAAAAAAACAATAAATCAATTGTCAGTGCAGGCAGGGTTTGCCTCAGTGTGCATGGCCAGTAGACAGACCCATCCTACTTTTATTGTGGCAGAGAGAGACACAGAATGCAAAACTCACCCCTGCACAATGGCAGGATTATTTATTCCCTTACAGATTAACCTGATTAATTTTCCCAATTTTATTTTAAAGGTATTATCAGATAGCTAGTGCCTTAAAAAAAAAAAAAAAAAAGGGGAGAAAAAAGTTTTTTCAACTGTAGGTTCACATTTTTCCTTTTTTTCTTTTTTTCATTTCTTCTTTTATTTCCTGCCCCCACAGTTCTTCTTCTTTCCCCACCATTAAATAGAGAGCTTGGGGTTTAAATTGCAGCATGCAATCCCATGGAGTCAAAAGAGAGTTGCACACTCCCCTTGGAAGAGTGAAAGCAATTGCAAGAGGAAAGGAAACCCCAGTGAGAATGACCCCACAGTCATCTATTTTGGCAGTATGAGAAGTCTGTGGTATTTTCGAGAAATATTCAAAATAGTTCACTTTTTTTGCAGATACTGAGCACAACTTCTAGAAAAAGGCACTCTTTAACTTGTTCATCAGATCACAACTGTTAAATACAGAAAATGTCACCTTTGCACACCACTATTCATTTCCACACACAGTTGCACTATTTCTCTATAGCAGTTTTCAATGCCTGTCCACCAAAAATAGGTGGGAAATTACGTTTATTTTTAGAAATCGAGCCCTCCAGGTGAGCACCACTAACATGCTCGAAAGCGAACAGGAGAAGCTTTTATAAAATGACACATTTGTACCTGAAGAACTTTCTGGGAACGTTGAGAAGTTTATTATTGGCTTTCTTGTGGAGGGAAAGGGGGAAAGGTGCTGTCAGCTGGTGCTGAGCTGGAGTCACACTTAGGCAATGTGATAGACAGGTGGAAGGTGAGAGCTCAGAGCTCTTGCTTTCAATCCATCTCCTGCTGGTACATGTTGGAAACTCCAGCAGAAATGTCTTTTAAATGAGGTCTGAGGAAAATATTAACAGGTACATATTCAAGACAGTGATTTTTGGGAACACGAATGTAGCTCATCATTGCTCTGATTTAAGCACAGAGCAGTAAAATATATTGAATATTCTTTTGATGGAAAATGCATGACTTCAGTTCCATGTTTCAGTTGTGCAAGTCAAAGTTATGAAGGCAAAAAAAAAAAGTTGATTCCAAAGTAAAAGGAGAAAATAACTTGGGATTTTAACTGGTTTTTCCTCAATCCTTACTTATTATACTTAAAAACCACTTGTAGTTTGAAAAGGGAAATTACCATGTGCTAAGAATTTTGTTGGTGACAATAGTGGATGTTTTAGCTCTATCCCAGCTTCAAATGTGTGTTTAGAGAGTGAGCGTACACAGAATGTTCTGTCTAAAATTAGTGTGGTAAAACATGATTTTAAGAGTACTAGAAATATTTAATAATTGTTTTAAGAGACAGGAATATTATTAAAAAATGTGCTTACATATAAAATCGCAATGTTTGCCATGCAAATATTATGGCAGCACATATAACACCTCCAAGAAAGGAGATGCACATTACTGGATGAAAATGTTTCCATTTCCTCTCTGCAACCTCTTAGAGAAAACTAAAATATGATTCCCATTATAAAGGTAAAGAGCACAGTCCCCTTTTAATGTCATTTCATTTTAATCATCAAAAGCATTGTCAGGAAACTTGGCAGGGAAATTTATTTTTAATATGGTTTTGAAATTGAAAGACACACCTCAAGACAAAGCTACTTTAATTAATGAAATAATTTGCAATACACTGCAGGTCTTATTCACGGGGTCATATGATTACTCATTCAATTAATATATTATGAATTTTCTTCCAGTCTACCCGAGGGTGTAATTTTATTAAGCACACATGGAAACTGTATTTCTTGGCCTTGCTGGTTTAGGCTCTAAAAGGGCAGAGTTTAGCTGATCTCACAGAGGGAGGTATAAAGATGAGTTTTCCCAATTGAGTGGAGGCAAAAACCCCCAAAACCAAGGTAAAAAAAATAAAAAAGGTAACCAACTCCCCCAATTCTGCACATTAATTTAATCTAACTGTTTTTACTGCTCTCAAATGAAGTTGTGTTGTTGCTCCAAACAGAAATCTGTCATCTACACTGACAACCTTTGAACTTGGAAAATATTGCCAGCCTCAGTATGTTTTTACAATCTGAATTTCATGATGTTTGATTAAAAAGGCATCTCTTGAACAGTCATTCTCTTTCACCATTAGAGGCTGTAAATACAGTGACTTTCTTTAAAGGGGCTTTAAATTTTTAAAGAGGTGTTGTTTAGATGTTTTTTGTCTGTCATTTCTTGCCATCAGCCCTGTGCTGCTGTGGTGTATCTGAGGAGTTTGGAAGGCGTCTGAAACGCCAAAGTTACAGCAAAATATCTCTTTGTGGTGATTGTCTGTGAAAGATCTCTTTGTGGTTTGCTCTTAAATGACAGTCCCTGTGTCAGCTGGGACTGGCATGTTGTGAAATCAGGAGGAGTGGCAGTGAAATTCTTACAGGCTCACTGCTGCTAAAAGCCCGTGTACTACAAACCTGGGTCCTTGGAGGTGGAATTGGCAACCATCCCTGTTTAGCACAGCAAAAACCTTCCCTGCTACTCCACCAGCTCTGTGATTCAGAATGTGGCCACAGTGCAGGCCTGGGTTTCTCAGAATATACAGAATTTCAGAAGGTTTTCAGCATCTCAGCTCCACTCTAGATGGGACATTGCTTTCAGGATTTAATTCGCTACCTTAATTTTCTTTTATGTTTTGTTGCATGAAGCATTAATTAACGTCACTGATCTGGCAGTTTGAATTCTCCAGCACCTGCAGCACCTTTGCTGGAAAGCTTCATGCTTAAGTGCTGCTACCCAAAGCACTCTGTAAATTCTCTGAGTCAGCACCTCGGTAGCATTTTTTACTCTTCAAGAAGTTCTCCTCTGGGGCAGAGCACCAATTATAAAAATGCAATCACAGCAGTTGCGTGATATTAGAATAAAACTTATGCAGTAGCACATAATAGCAAATCTAACTATTAAACACTGTAGAGTTTCCTCTTGTATGCAAGAAGAGGTTCTGTCTCCCACAGGCTGTGGAAGTGCCACAGTCGGAGGAATTTTAAGCTTTACAGGGTTGGGCTGGGGTTGAGCAAATCCTGGGATCACAGAGCCATGGAATGGTTGGGGTTGAAGGGACCTTGAAGCTCATCCTGTTCCACTCCTGCCACAACAGGGACACCTTCCAATAAACCTCCAAGCCTCATCCAACCTGGCCTTGGGCACTGCCAGGGATCCAGGGGCAGCCACAGCTGCTCTGGGCACCCTGTGCCAGGCCCTCACCTCCCTCACAGGGAAGGATTTCTCCCTAATATCCCATTTAACCCTGCCCTTCTTCAGTTTAAAACTGTACCCCTGTCCTGTCCCTAGCTGCCCTATAAAAATCCCTAGCCCTCCTTTTGATAAGCCAGGATGAATATGAAAGGAGTGAGCACCCCACAGATGTATTTAATTCAACTTGCTTGGGTTCTTTCACTAACAGACAGCAGCTCATTGTCTCAGGGCAGAAAATGGTGTCTGGGTGCTTGGGATCTGGGATCTGCATTCCAGTGAGGCACAGAAATCCCAGTGCCAGCAGCAGCTAAGTAAGAGGGGTTTAAGGTTTTTGTCTGACTAATTCTGCAAAAGTATGAACAAGGTGAAGGACTACTCAGATAAATCGTGTTGGAGAGAAAGCTCATATCCTAAAACCTGCTCTGAGAACTTTGGGTAAATGGTGGCCAGACACTGAATGAACATTCATATAAACAGAAAAAATAGAAATAACACTAAAATAATGTAATCCTGTCAATGGAGGGACGTGAAATACTGAAATGTCTCTGGTGTGGCTGTGAGCAAATGGGTTTTGCACTGCCTACCATCGTAGCTGTACAAGGTTATGGAAGCAGATGCAGGTTTAGCAAGCAAAGTTGGCAATAAATTTAATCTACAATACCAAGAGCAGTACTGGACTTGTTATGCCAACGTTTTGAGCTCTCCCCAAATCTGACTGGGCAGAATTTGACGTAGGAGCTGGTTCCCAGCTGTGGCAGAGAAGGGCCTGGAAAACAGAAGCAGAGGAAGAAACATCAGCATGTTTTAACAGACAGGGTAATGGATCATGAAATTGCAGACATTACTGTTTGGACACACTGGCGAGCATTGTTTTGCAAACTTCTTGGTTTTTTTTTAATTTAAACAGTTTTGCCTTCTTGATTTTAAGCTGAACTCTATCATAGCTTCTGCTAGGAAAAACCTACAGTACTCAAAATAATTATAAGACCCAAAGATAGACGTGCCTCTTGGGCTCGTTGTGATCTTGCTTATTTGGCAGTTTCATCTGGGGAGGTTGCACTTGCAGCAGGCTTGGTGTGTGCTGCAGGCTTACTAGGGGAGAACTAAAGAATTGAAAATTTGATCGTGTTTTTTTAGCCAGGGAAAAAGAAGTTAATAGTATAGCTTTTCTTTTCCAATTTCATTTTTTGAAGGCTTGCCTTTGCTAGTTAAGATAATATAGTTTATCCATCCTCTGGGCTCTTATTTTCTCATTGCTACAGCTGTATCCCAGAAAGCCAAAATTATCAGCTTCAGGCTTCATTGCTATTGAATAAAGTTTTAACTCATTTTTCTTTTCTCTTTTTTATTTTTTTAATTTTTTTTTTCTTCAGGCTGAAGAATCCTTTCGGAAACAAGCAGGCAAACCCTCTGCTTTTCCCCTCTCCCTGCTTTGCAGATTACAATTTGTCTGTCGCTTCCTTTACAAGTAGCTGCTCCAACTGGAAAGTGTAGGGGAAGGACATCAGGATTCCGAATGTTTTCCTGGCTGGCTCTGTAGATTAAAGCAGCAGTTAGAGCATTATTAAAATTCTCTTCAAAGCAGAGGGAGCAGAGGAGCAGCCCCAGCACAGGCACATCCCCAGCTGCTGATTGTGCCACCTCCTGCCAGGCACCACAATTTGGAGCCCATTTCTCAAAGAACCTTTGTTCCGAGTGTTTTGCTGCTGAATGGAGATGTCTCTCTCTCCTAAATGAAACTAAATCAAATTTCCTGATAAAGGCAGAGATTGTTTTCTCAGACCTCATCCAGGGAGAGACGCTCTCCCGCCCAGGCTGTAGCAGGGAGTTTGTTCATGCCCACCATGGCTCTATATTAAATATATTGTTCCATAAAAAGAGTTGTGATATTTACTCAGTGCTGGTACATCTTTCTATTACTTTGGTGTGCCCTGAGGGGTTTAAACACTGTGTGCTGGAGTAGAGGAAAAAAATCTTCCTTAGGTTATGGATTTTAGCCTTTTCATAAGCTGTGAGGATGGGTAGTGGTGTTGCTGCTTAAATACTTCTAAATTTGCTTGAGCTGCAGAAGCCAAAGGAGTGAAAACATTAGGAAAAAAAAAAAAAGTGTTAATTAAGAGAAACCAAAAGAAGTAAAGATTTCTTTGTTCTTGTGGATTTTCTCTTGCCAATCTGGTATACCTTAGCTGCAGGCTGGTCCCTCACAGGCCCAGGAATTACAACCTGTTGAAGGCTAAATTGGTGGTGTGGACCAATACTAATGAGGCTGTGTGGAGCAGCCTCCTTGTTCCTGCCAGCCAGAGGGAGAAAAGAAGGGTATTTCATGGTTTGCTGCTCCGCCTAGGGACACCCAATTTACATATGGCCTAAAACTGCTGATCAGAGCTAATCTCCCTGATCATTATAGCTTGAAGAAAGGTTTAATATTCAGATGTTCTGAAGGTTTTTCCCTAAACAAAAATAGGCTGCCTGAAAAGTGGGCCATTGGCAAGGCAGGACTGTGAGCTGCTGCCAAGAATTTTAATGGCCTGATGCTGAGCACTGAGGGCTGGTGCTCCAGTAAAACTTTTTGTAGTTTTTCTCACAGATGCTTGTTCAGTTTGTTGTGTTGTCTCGAGCCTGCACTGAAGCACACTTTTCCTCCAGACTGATCTGAGGGGACTGCAGAGATCAGGGGACAGTGGATGTGGCTGCTGTGATTGCCATGGGAGGTCCTTGGATCCTCCTCTCCTTGACAGTTTTCCTGGTGGGATGTGTCACCTGGCAGCTGAGGCTGTCTCTTCGCTCCTGTCAGTGCATGGAGAGAAGGCACACAAAGCTTTTTGGGAATCCTTATCCCTCCTCACTTCTGTTTTTAAGGTGTGCAAATTAATTGTCAGCTTTTTGTCTTTCATTCTTTACAACACAGGTCCCAGGACAGCTGGGGGGAATGTACCAGCTGAGAGTGGAGTTTCCTTCCTCACTCTCCCCAGATTCTAATTTAGGTCAAACTTCTGAGAAAACCAGAACCAGCCGGTTTAATTCTAAATGACTTCCTGCAAATAGCAGGATTTACTCTGTGGATCCATTGAGGTTTCATCCACAGATGTATTTACAGGTCTCCTGCAGCCTTGGTACAACTCCCACCATTGTGCAGCATTTGCTTTTATCCAGTAGCTAAAAAATCAACACCTTTCATCTTTGCTTTGTAATGGAAAGGGGGAGATACTTTCAGGAAATTAATATTCCTGGTCAAAAATTGCTACTGCATTTTTTTTCCCCCATTGAAAATAGACTGGGAAAAATTATTTATTTTTCCTGGGGTTTTTTTCTGTTTTGTTTGTTGTCGGTTTTTTTTCCTGGGGCAATAAAAAGCAAAAAACCTAACAATAATCAACACTCCACTGTTGAGTCCACTCCACATCCCCAGAGGTGTGGAGAGACGAACACTGAGGTGTTTGCAGGGCTGCTGGCAGGAGGAGAAGCTGGGGGTGTCTCTGGTGGTCTCTGTGCTTGCTCCATTCCACCCACACTCCCTCCCAGGGCTCCTCTCTGATCTCAGGGTGGAATTTTCCTTTTGGCTCCAGCAAATCTGGGATGCCTCACGACGTTTCCTCACCTCCCTGACCCTGCCCTGCTTCTGTCACGGCTCTGTTGAGGAACAGTCTCAGAGAGCTTCAGAGCTGCCAGGGCACAGGCTCAGTGTGCAGAAGGCAGGAATTGAAATAATTTTGCCTTGCAGCACTGTTGACCTCTTCTGCATCACATATGCTGCGAGTTTTCTCATGTGTTAAATTGCAGACTCCAGAAGATGTCTTTTGTAACTTTATTTTTGTTTAATTTTTATCTTAGAAGGTACTGATTTGAGGATTTTTTTTTTCTTTAAATGTGTTAGAAATATTTTCAGGCAAGCATCTTGGATATTTGAAGTGGCTTTGATAGTCTCAGCTTTGATGTGAGTTGTGACCTTGTGATCTGTGACACAGTAAAACTTTATGGCCCATAAGCTGCCAAGAAATGTATATTTCTATGTGTTGGTAGATGGCACTTTTTGAAATACATTCTTTCTTGTGTAAATACATATTCAGTATGTATTCAGTCTTTTGCTGCAAGTCACTGTTGGGGATGGGTCCCACAAAAGCTGCTCTGAGGTACTGATTTCTAATTTCTCCTTAAGTTTGCTGAGCACTTATATCTTCATATTTTCCTTTTACACAAATCTCATGAAATTCTCAGACCAGTTTTGGAGAACACTGACACAGGATACAGCAGTTGTTACTCCTACTTTTGACTTTTTGAGTTGTCAAGAACATAAATCTTTGTTTGCTAATTAATTTTTTTTGCTTGGTTGGGAATGGCTGCCACAGTTGGCAGCTGCAAGTTGCTATGGAGATATTTTCTGTTGGCTTGGAGAGGTGAGTGATGATGTTTGCATGTGCTCTTCACGTACCTGGGGTGTGCAGATGAACATTCACATCTTAATTCATAAATTTCCACCGCGTGGTTGAGATTTAAGGTTCATTATAGTCGAGTAAAATGGTTTATATTCTCAATTCTGAAGGTTCCTTTCAGAGTCGGGCAAATAACTGTGCATCATCTGTGTCAAGTTTCAAAATGATTAAAAACATGGAAATTACCTCTTGTAGATGAAACAAATTCATTTATCATTTGGGATGCTAACAGAGATGGTTGACAAAAAGTGCACGGGGTGTGTGTAGGTCTGATAGAAAGCAGAGGGAGAATTCTGGCCTCCCCACATTTTGGAGTAGATTTGTTAGTGAGAAAATATTGACTCCCCTGTATGTAAATTTGTATATAGAATATTTATTATTACCTTTCCTATTTGTATCTGAAAAAGCAGTGCTCAGCATAGAGGGGAAAAGAAAAATAAAATCATTGTTTCTTGCTATCAGTCATGCTCTCCTGTGAGGAGAATCATAAACCCTTGGGATTTATGGACTAAACACATTTGGGAGAGCTCCAATGAAGAGTTAGTCCTGAATCTTTTAGCAATGAAAATAAAAACCGATAGAAAAAGGATCATTAAGAGATTCTTGAGTAGTTCTAGAAGACTGTCCTGAGTTTTAGAAAGTTCATGTTATATTTTTTTAACTTTATTACACAATATGAACCCCTCCAAGGATCTCCCAAGTGTCCTGCAGGAATGAATTTGCTGCAATATTTGAGGTAATGAAATGCAGAGTGTTCACAATTCCTCAGTCCCACGGTGCTCAAGGCTGCATTAATATTTACATTATGTAAATTAATTGTTAAATGCTGAATAATGTTGAACCCAGTGTTATCTTTATAGCATTTATTATAATAGAGCGTGTGGAATTTTGTGAAAATATACAGGGAATTAATAATTCCCTCTAATTACTGGAGGAAGATCTAACACTTTAAATGTGATATTTTATAAGTTACTAATGTTTTTTAAAATGGCCCTCAAAACCCAAATCTTCATATTGACCCACATTATTGTTATAATAAAGACAATACTGAGACATAAAGTCTGCTTAGAGAAGTTTGGGGGCAATTTTATCCTTTAAAAATGTTGTTCACTCCAAGGTGAAATACATCTTCTGGGGAATACATTGGGAACTTTGCCATCAAACTAAGGATTAAGGTTCAGCCCTAACAATGTTTAAAGAACAGCGTCCAATTTCCAAGTATAATCAATATCCACCCAAAAAACCCAAACCAAAACAAACAAACAAACAAAAACCCAACAACAAAACCCAAACCAAAACAAACCCCCCCAAAAAAGAAGGCAATTGTCACTGTGAGCCTCGCTCGGAAAGACACACGGAGCCAAGAATTTGGGAGAGCAGAAAGCAGCAGGGGAGAAATCCCTGGTTTTTTTATTACTTCTTATTATATACTTTTACCAAGGTGCCCATGGATTGGAGAGTGGTGTTCCCACCTCTCAACCACGTTGGTCAAAGGGACTGTCACACAGTCATTCCTCTCCAAGGACAAGAATGTGAAACAATGATAATGTTTACAAATACACTCTCCTTATTTACATGAAACGAGCGTGAGAAGGTGAAAAACTTCAACTTAATGTGAACGCTCAGCAAATGAGGAAATCTCGTGGCAACAGGCAAGAATTTAAAATGTGGTAGATGCTGGGTTGTGCATCAACAAAGCTTCCCAAGGAGGAGGTGCAGTAGAGCTGTGGAGTGGGAGGATTTCTGCGATTCACGGGACGCGGATCCCAGCTCGGTGCTGTGCTTCCCTCTGGAGCCAGTGCGAGGCAATCGGGACTCGAGGGTGAGGAACTCCTCCAGTGAACCGTGGAAGCTGAAATCCTCACTCAGCACTAAGAGTGTCACACAGGATAACTGAGCATCTCTCAGCTGGATGTCACCAGCCTAAAAACAACTTCTAAAGCCAAATCAGCGCCTGTCATGAAATTGGGTCTGATGTCTGGCATGTATTGACTTAGCAAGGGTAAACATTTGGTTGGTCACGCTGACTTTTAAATCACGTGAATCATGGATAACTAATACTTGTAATGGTCGTGTTGGGCTACAGAGAAGTGAAATGAAGGATGGGAATTCAAAGCTCAAATTCTCTCTATTTGCTCTTGATTCATGGTTGGTTTGCTCATTTATTTACTTGTTTTACTGTGTTGGAAGCTCTGCTCAGTTATGACCTGTGTGCACAACAGCCAGGGTCTCAAACCTCCCTGAAACTTTGCACAGTTTTTATCAAATTTGATTAATATTTTTAACTTAAAACAGCTAAAAAGGGGAACAAAATATCTTCCATTCTGGTTTGAATGACAGCTTTGTGAAGTTATAAAATATTCTTTTAAATTTAAAAGGGAACATTTCTTTGTACCTATATATTTCTTTTACTCCTCATCTTTCATTAAGATAATTGATCTTATGGTTTTGAATACTCCTTTTTAGTTTCACCAGTGGAAAAATATTCTGCAGTTGTATTCACTGGACAAGCTAAGTCTTACTTGAACAGATTAGATTTGGTTTTGACTTTGATCTTCTTTTCACTTCACTTCCTTACACTTTTAATTTGCTTGTTTTTTGGCAAATATACTTTTACTTAAACACAAATCTAGGTAAAAAGCATTAATGTTTATACCATGAGAATCACCAGATTCTGAGGTGAAAAGACAAAAGTCAAGACAAAGTTTTTTTCTTATAAAAAGTCCTTTATATAATACTCCAACATATCAAATGCAGTACAAATTGCCAAGTTCACTCCATTTATTTTTTATAGTTTTTGTCTTTACACCCACCTGTTATGTAGAGTACAGGAAGGTGAAATAAAATTATGAGAAATGGTAAACAGCAAGGAAAGCAGAAAATATAACTCAGTGTAGAGATTCAGTTTCCACATGAGCACAAAAGCTTCTCTTTTCCTGATCTCAGTGACACAACATCCAGCGTCTGTCTCTATAAATATTTCAGAATTACTAAACCTCTTGTAGGTCTTGAGTTTCTCCCTATGAGATAATCATCTGTGTTACTCCTGTTTTATACACCATGAAATTAGAAGGGTTAGAGCCCGTTCGGGTGTTTTGCCTTCTGTTAATTATTCTCACGAAGCGTCCCTGAATCGTTTTTATGATCACAGCATGAGAGAAAAGCCACGGTGAGGTTCAGTGGTCAGTGCTGGCCCTGTCCATCCCGTGAGTGTGTGGCTCCATTTCGTTGCTGTTCAGGTGGTTGTGTCCTGTAGAAAGCCCTCATTTATTGCAGAGGGCAGGGGATGGGAAGGGAAAGAAGTCTGAGTGAATAAACCGGGGACTGAGAGCAGAATTAAAAACAAAAAGCCAACAAACCCACTTTTATTTCACTGGCAAACCTTAATTAAGTTTACTGCTTACCATTAACAGCTCTTGCCCCAATAACACCAGTGGCAGAAGATATTTATTTGTTTTTGGTTCAGCACACAGTTTTGGTTTTTACAGATCTTTTCCTACACTCTTTGCCACAGATGAGTTAATGGCAGGCTGGAAATGCACCAGGCACTGACTCAAGCTGCCTTCTCTATCCACAATATCTTTATATAAAACCCATCCTTTAGTGGTCTCACAATAAAAACACTCGATAGGAACAAAGTTGATGGCACAATTAATTTATATTGGGTACACAAGCTTCTCCTTGTAAACTTGGTTATTTGGGAGTCCTGTGGACTACAAGGCAAGCTACTCTATAAAATTAACTGTAAAATGATCTGTCCCCATTTCTTCCAACAAGAAAACTCAAATAACCTTTAATGTGATCCCTTCCAAACAGTTCATTTTCATCCAGAACTGTGACCCAGAATATTGAAAGCCGTGCAGTGGAACAGCTTCTGAACTCCCAGTGTCATTTGTAGGTCCATGATTCCCCAGACAATTTCCATTTTTTCTAGTACCAAAGAGATGAGCAAAGATCTAAAGCTGGGAGAGGGCTGAAGGAGCCCTATGGATTTGCTGGATTCTGGGTGTTTGGGGATGGTTCAGTAGGAATTGGAAAGAAGACACCTATAAAGTGGCATGGATTTGCATATGCTGCATGCTGCTCTACTGTCTTAGAATAAAGATCATTTTCTTTAGGGTTGGTGGTTATCTAGCTTCAGTTCAGAAGTTCTTTGATAACTTTGCACTATCACTGCCAGAGTGAAAATATTTTAATTGGTAATCCGCAGGGAGATTGGCACTACTTCTGGATATTTTCTTCTTTAAAAATTATGTTGCTAATGCTGTCCTTTACACTCATATAAAATCCAAGCTGAGGTTCTTAAAGTTCTCTAACTTAACCGTTGTCACTTAATCAGCTCTGCATGTCCTCTTAAATCTGCTTTCCAAAGGCTGCTCCTCTTCAGATTCTGCAAAGTCTAGGTCTGGAATAGAGGAGGGGTAGCTGTGGTTGGATAAGGTATTAAATTTTCAAAAAAGAAGAACTCAGTTTCAGGGAATGGGACCAGTGAATAGGTCTTGCCTTGGGGATTTACATCTTCTAACACTTTATTCTCCACTTTCTAATATAAAAATGCTGTTTGGGTGTTTTTTACTTCGCTGAATTTTGAACCCTTAAATAATAATAATTTTCTCCTCCTGCTCTCATTTGTTCCCTATTAATTTGATAATTAAAAACAGACAAACAAACAAACAAAACCCCAACCTACCTGTAAGTCACTTCATCTTATCCAAATCAGTGAAAAATGGGGGATGTTGAGGTGGGAAGAGAGCTGGTGTGGTTGGGTGTTTCTCTTATTTTGTAGGAAGTGCAAGCCTTGAAGGAGGAATTCAATGGATTTGAATTTGATAATTCAATGGATTGAGCCAAAATTCCCTCAAGCCCTGGGCATTTTGTGCCCCCAATTGTGGCGGCGACATCTCAGGACTGGACAAAATTTGGACCCCACGTCCAGCCCAGTGAGTCCCTGCTGTCCCACAGCACTGGGGGGAGTTTTGGTACCACAATTGTCCCCAGGGTTTCCAGCGAAGTTCAGGAGACTCAGCAGCCCCAGGGCTCCTTTTCCATCCCCATCTTCCATGAACAGGCACAGATTTACCAGCAGCACCGACAGCAGCCAGCAAACACAGGCTCCTTCCCAGGAGAGGCACAAAATACATTTTGTGTATTAATTGTGGGTTAAGCAGGCGTTTGCCAGCCCTGCTGGTAAATCTGATTTGTGACAAAGTTACCACGGGCTGATTTGAATATGGACTAAAAGGAAGAGCGCTGCTGTGTGTCTCCATACAGGAGCTGCCATATCAATCATAACTTACAAGTACTCAGCTTTCTCCTGGAGGTAATTGCAGATCTGTTTACATTTTGCATAAAAAGAAATGGCCAATCTAATCTTAAAATCCACAAGTGCTGGAATGAATCTGCTCCGCAGCCTGTCTCCCTTGTTAATCTTCTCTGCAGACAACTTGGCAGAGCCAGCCAGAAAATGTATCTCTGTTCTTGATTCAAACTAAAGTCGAAATGTTTAATAGGATGAATATTTGAATTTAATTATACTTTATACCGTGGAAATAACATTGCAGGCATCTATTAAGAAGAGAAACCTGGTCCTTCATTTGGCCCATAAATTCTGTCTGTGATGAATGCTGGAACAGGAGTACAAGCCAATATATTTCCTCAGCTGCCTCCCTAAACATTAAAGTGACATAAAATGCCAAATGATCTGGAACTCCTTTGCCTTGAGACCTCTGTTAACAAGACTTTCAGCTGTGGCACTGGAGGACAGGAATCATTGGGACCTCTCCTTTATGGAGTGGAGTTAACAAGTGACTGATTATACCTGAATGTTCTTATTTCTTGGTTTTAATATGCTAATCCATCCTGGAATTATTTTCATAATTTAAGACATCAGGTGTCCAGGTTCTTTCACTGTGGTGTGGACAAAGCTCTTGCCAGAGAACTGAATTCAAAGCTGATGCTACTAAATAGAAGCAGGGATTGATTTTGGTTCTTTAATGTAAATAAGAGGACCATGTACAGAGAAAACTTAATTGAGGCCTCATACACCTTCCTAAATAAGAATTTTATTTCTATATATACATATAAATATATGTATGTGTGTATATTCTGAAAAACTCCATTCCAGCAGCCTATCTGTAAAACAGTGAGAGTTTTGAAGGAATTTCCTTTAAGTGGGTTTTTAGAAGTGAAAAAAAAAAAATCATCACCCTCTCTATGTCCTCTTCTTATAACACTTTTCCAGGATTGTTACCTTTTATAATCACACAGGCTCAATACATGAACTTGAGCACTTCAACAAAGGGATTTTTTTCTCGTTAGTTTCTCATTGCTTTGATGTGCTAATTTCTGTTAAGAATAGTTTAGGAATAATTAAAGCATCTCTGAAATAGACCTCACGAGAGGCTAGGAGACACCTACTATTCAAGAACTACTGAAGGTGACATCATTCCACTGGATTAAATTTACTGCAAAACCGTAGTGCTAAAACTTTATACGTTTCTTAATGCCTCACTTAAGCTATAAGTGAGAAATGAAAAGAGCGAGAAAAGAGACATACATTTACACTCTTATGGTTATGGGGTTGCCCTATACAAGCACAGCCTTTTCTTTATTTCTTCCTCACTTAACCTTTTTTATTCATGGCAGCCGGCAAACTGCAGACAACTTGGACCTTCCATAAGTTTTCAGTTGTGATATTTTTGTAGTTTTTTTCTTCAATAATTTTTTAACTTTTCAACATTGTGCTTCAACCATAAGAATTACAAAGGAAATCGCTTGCTAAATGTATCCAACAGATCTCCTACTTCACTTGCAAATGACCATCCTTTGTAAAAACATAAAATATGTTGCACAGCTTGTAGCTAATAGAAGCCCCAAAAGATAATGAGTTCTCTATTGCAGAACAGATGTATACTGCTCCTTTTATCATAAGGAATAGATTTACAGGAGAAAAAAATTGCAGTAACCCTTGAAAATTCACAGCTTTGCTGGCAGTCCTTGCTGTCTCATATTACATGAAAAAGGGCATTGTGGCAACTGAAAGTCAAAAGCAATTAAAGAAAAGCTAAAACGACACATACTAGGTTGAACATCTAACAAAGACAACAAGTTGTTGGAGAGTAGGTGAAAAAAATGGAAAAGGACTAAGAGGAGAAGCAATTAAATGAAATATTGGCCAGTAGTTCCCTGCAAACTCATTAATTGGGAAGTAATTCAAACAAGTCAGCAATTGCCAAAAGCTACGGTGGAGAATGTACAGAAAAATTATGATCACAGCAAGCTGCTCTTGTTTTTATTCCCAAAGAATTATCATTCACTCTACAGCTACCGTGCCACAGGGAGAAGACACAGGATCACATTCCCTGCACAGGAGCCAGTGGAGTGCTCCAAGTCCGTGCTTTGAGGCCACGTGGCCTCCAAAGCCAGACCAGATCCATCACTTTTCCATGTGATCTCCAAAGCCAGACCAGATCCATCACTTTTCCATGTGATCTCCAAAGCCAGACCAGATCCATCACTTTTCCATGTGATCTCCAAAGTCAGACCAGATCCATCACTTTTCCACGTGATCTCCAAAGCCAGACCAGATCCACCACTTTTCCATGTGATCTCCAAAGCCAGACCAGATCCATCGTTTTTCCATTTTAGATAAGAGATAAAGAAATGGCCCATTCCCTGTTCTGGAATGTTCTCCCAGTTCAGCCCTCCTTCCCCAAATGCCAGCCCAGCCACAGAGCCCTTTGAGCCCTTCCTCTCAGAGCCATTTGTCCTGCCAGCTGTGGCACCTCCTTGCCAAGGGCAGTGCACAGATGTTGTCTGGAAAGGGAAAAATAACTCCTAAAACATTTTGTCCTCACAGTCCCAGAGAAATGTTCTTTGCAAGTGAAAACAGCAAATCATTTGTGCAGCTCTGTCACAGCATCACCTGCACGTCCCTTCCAGGACTCTGTAAATCAAGATACAACCACAGCACTGGGCCCAGCACTCTAATGTGCCATTTTGGTGCTAAATTAGCAGTTATCTGAAGGACAGAGAAATTCAGAAGCAGTAGAGTGTAATAATTTCTTAATTGCTTAGCATTTTGGCATGAAATTGAAGGTTGAACTTGGAACTACTGTAGGAAAATAAAGATAAATCACAAAATCATCTAGACTCACGAGAAACACCTTTAATAACAAGTAACGTCAGAGCTTTTAACAGCTTTTAAGATTTAAGGATAATCTTTCTGGCTGTATGTTTATTTTGAAAGCTGTATTTCATCCATAGCACTCAAACCATTTTGGAGCATGTTTTATTTTTAATAGTACAATGATCATTTTCCATGGTCTGCTCGGGATGCGTGATTTGAGATGTGAAATTACTGCTAAATTATTTCAGTTTCACTGTAACAGCACTCTATCCAAGTCATGCATTTAACATACCTTAAATCAGAGTGGCCAAATAACAACAACAAAAAATTTAATGTATTTTTTTGTGTCAGTTTAGCAAGAGGAAAAGCGCATTCCTACAACTCTGATGTTTCAGTTCTCGTTTGAAGTCTGGTTAAATCCTCTCCCCGTGGATTTCAGTGGCCTTTTGTGTGTCCAAGCCATGTTCTGTCCAAGTGCCATCAGCAGATATCTGTAACTCAGTCAATTTTTGGACAATATGAATGATTTGAAGCAGAGACCTGCTCCAAACATCTCTTGTGTGTGATTTGGGGAATTGGTTGGATTTGAACCCCCAGGGTACAACAGGAGTTATTTTACTCTGCGAGTTTAGTGCAAGCCCTCCAGCAGGGCTACAACTCCCCTGCTGAAGCAGAACTTTGGAGAACAAATCCATATTTAAGTCAAGTTACAAGAACAGTAGCAGACAGCATTTAGGGACAGTGCCTTTTTCCAGTTACTGAGAATGGGAGTTAAAAACTTCCATCAATCACAGCAGATAATTGTGAAAATATCAGCTTTTGGAGTTGTAAAGTTCTAACTTTATAGAATATATAAAGATAAAATGTTAAGTGCAGAATGACTGTTTGTATATAAAACAGTAATTGCTTTTCTGTCTCCCTTGTATTAATCTTCTCTTCTAGTAATTTTTTTTCACCCTGAATAACACAAGCCAAACACTGAGTCTCACTTTTATTATTTGAATGGGGACCAAGTGTAGCTCCATTTCTTTACCTCAGTATTCCTGCAGAACCCAGAGCTGGCTGGTTTTTTAAAGTTTTGCCAATCTCTCTCGTGATGTGCTTCATTCTACCTTTACTGGAGGTTTGTGTGGCTTTTGGCACATCACTCTCCTGACTGCCTGTACAGATGTTTTTTTCTGGCTTTTGCACAGCCTCTGCTGCCTTTGTAAGTAATTGTGATAGATCAAAACAACAAGACAGAGCTGAAGGACATTTCAGGGGAAGGAAGAGAATTTTTATTCTATTTAGGAGATCTGTCTATGCTCCACATCTTCATTAAGACACGGTTTCATTAACAAATCATTCCTGTGCTGCTGTGTGAGTAGTCTGATTTCTGGGTTTAAATCTTGTTCATGACTTCAGGCGTTTTGGCCTTAAGTCTGAGGAGTGCATCCCATTTTTTTTGTATGTTTGGTTGTTTTTTTTCTCAAAATGAAACCCCAAGCTGATGGATTGCTAATGGAATTTAGTGTCTGTTTCTCTTGGGATTTGTAAACAGACAAAGTTCACCGATATCTAAATTATCAGCCGGGTCCAAAGCCTTGTCCTGCTGTTGAGTGACATCTTTTCATTGCTTTTGAAAGGCAGCTTTATAACCCCAAATCCCAACAATTTATTTTCCCTCAATTTTCTCATTTTCCCTGGAAGGCTCAGCTCCTTCAGGGTGCTGAAGTGCCTCTGTTTGACTCAGTGGTGGGAAAAGAGCTCAGCCTTTCACCGAGGCTGCCTCACACCTCACGAGATTGACTTCATTGACTGCACATTTTTAATATAATTTAATGTGCTATTCGTGATTGTTGGGTGAGACAGAGGTGACCCAGCAGGATCAGAGGGACTCAGGGGAGCTGCTCTGTGTGCTGGAGATTTGTGCACCAAGGGGATGGAAGAATTCCTCAAGCCTTTATTGCAACATCAGCCTCACAACAGGTGAGACAATGGAAAGGTGGCAGCACCTCACCTCTGCCAGCAGCAAAGCTCTCTTTGTTACAGGCATTTTAAAAGTTTTCCAGCCAATAGCACATTGCTAAAGCTCACAGACAATTGTTCTAGCCAGTCACTAAAAGCACACCTACACCTGCTTCAAACAGTGCTTGTGTGCTTTCTATTAACATACAATATTCCATTGTTAAGCTTAAAACCTTCTACTATCTTGCTAAGCATATTTTTCTGCAGTCTTAAGGTCTGTCCTAGCCAAATCTAAAATTCAAACCATGGTTTCATGTCCTTGCTTGCTGTACAATTGTGACTTTTCCTACTTTCAAGCTTTGCAGTTGCAGCTAATTCTAAATTCTTCTGCTCTTTCTGTTTCTGGGGCCTCCTTTCACAGCTTCCTGGAAGCTTTCTTACCTTTGATACTTCCCACAGGTCCAGACATGGGAATCAATTGAAATTAGGGTGGGTGGTGTGGAGGTCAGGCTTGCCTGGCATTTGGGTCAGAATGATGACAGCAATAATGTGCCTAAACTCCAGCCAAATTAAAAATTAGTTGTTATTTATTCTTGGGGATCATTCATCTCAAAGTGTTTAGGTCAATGGATGAACCACACTAGCAAAGGGACTCTTCTTCAGTGGCGTGCAGTGTGTTATCAGATTGTTTAATTTGGGCATGGCTATAATTCGATTAAATTAATTCAGTCCTTACTAAACTGGGATGTAGCCACTGTGCAAAACAATCACAGAATCACAGAATACCCAGAGCTGGGAGAGACCCCTCAGGATCATCCAGCCCCACTCCTGGCCCTGCACAGGACACCCCAAGGATCCACCCTGTGCCCAAGAGCCTTGTCCAGAAGTTTCTTCATCTCAGGGGGTCTTAGAGCCATGATCACTCCTTGGGGGAGCCCAGACACCCTCTGAGGGAAAACCAGAGACAAAAAAAAAGTAAAAACTTACTCACAAAAAAGAGTAAAATCTATTGAGAGCTCTGCCTCTGTGGCCCTGCCATGGCAGAGCTCTGGGGGTGTGCATTTGGGGCTCATACCTCGTTATTTAGGTCCCTCGTTATTTAAGTCCTTCGTTGTTTAGGTCCCTCTCTGACCCTGCAGCTGTCATCCAGTGCAGAACAGAATCAGCACTGATATACAGAGTTCACTGGGAAAAAAATCATTGTCTTGGCACTGATGTTTCCCTTCCTGTTTTCCTAGAGCTCTCTTAGTGTCATTTCAACAACAGTTTTAAGATTGGATAAATGATTTAGGGCAGAATGTGATTGCTGCTGCTAGTCCTTAGGTGGGGGAAAAAAAGTAATTCTCTGTTATTGGATCTATTTTTTGTTATTATTTTTAACAATATAATTTTAGGCTGGAATTTTGACAGCTGAATTGCAGAAAGAATGAATAAATTACAGCCATTCACACCTGCCATTTAGTAAATTTCTTTTTTAATGACATATACCCAGTTGATATGCCAATATCATAAATGATTGCGTTCATGCAAAGCATTCAATAATAAATTCTTCCTCACATTTAGCCAGCTGACAATCACATGGGGGACATAAAGAGTGACAGGGAAATGTCACTTTGACACTCATGTGCTAATTGCTGGTGGCAAGAGCCACGGGTGATGGTGATGATGGCAAAGGGGGAGTTTTGGCTGTGTTGACCACTTGATGAGTGTTTTAGAGAGGACACAGGAGGGCCTGTCAGAGCACAGTGAAAGGCTGCAGAAAGGCAGTGTTTTAGAGTTTGAACCCCTGGCTCAGCTGCCCAGGGCAGTGGTTGGGTCCCCACCCCTGGCAGTGCCCAAAACCTGCGTGGAGGTGGCACCTGAGGATGGGTGTGGTGGTGAACGTGGGCTGGAGCTGGCTGGTGTTGGACCTCGTGAGCACAGAGGGCTTTTCCCAGGATGATTCCATGACCTGAGCTCCTCAGCCACTCATTTCTGAACCAGCAGCCTTGAGCTCTGGTGTGGGTTTCACAGCAAAAAACTCGCAGCTTTTGAGATGGAAACACAGACAGGACACACTGGGAAGAAAAAAATACCTTTTTTTCCCATTTCTAGGACAAACGAAGCAGCACTTGCTCATGTTGTGACCTTCTGCAATGACCAACAGAGCAAAAGAACCAAGCAGGTTTCACTCCCAGCTGTAGGTTGTGTCTAGCAGTGAAAGATCTGCAGTCAGCTCCAAATCCAGCAGCACCCCAAGGAAACTTGCAGTTGTCTGGAGCACTGAAAAAGCTGCCAGGAAATGTTTGCTCCTGCAGAAATACCAGAAACACCAAGCTCTGTGTTCAGTCAGTGTGTGACAGGGTGTGAGGTGTTAAAAACAAAGCATAAACTCAACACATTCCCATTGCTGCACAAATTTCCAGCTGGAATCTCCTAGCAGCAAAGAGATTTCCTGCACCTCTCACAGGGTTAGCTTTCAGTGCATTTGCAGGAAGTTTGAGCAGTTAGGAAGTTATAATAGGTGAATTTTTGGTTGTACAGTTATAGCATGTTTGCCAAAGATTTTATTATGAGAAAATTATTTTTCTCATTACTTTATATTTTAAAAAGCTTTTTCAGCATCTCTATAGTTCTTTGGTAAATATGTAAGGCAGAAAGATACTCGAGTCAATTCTAAATAATTGGGATTTTATCTCGTAATTCCATTTGTTTCTGCAAATATTTTAAAATTATAATTCACTGGGGATGAATTTCTACTAACCTGTTTTTTATTATCTCATTTTACACTACACCTTTTTAATATATTTTTAATGTGCTATTAGTCATTGCAATAACTCTTTCTCATTTTTCCCCATTGGCTTCTCAAGCTGCTGTAATACAAAACGATTTTCCTTTCCGTAGGTTCTTTTTTTGGAGGATAATCTTGAGGGATTTGTGCCTGGGAGGAGAACACCAGGAGCAAAACTCTCAGCATGCAGGTTTAAAGGTGACAGATCACCCTGAGTGACAGTTCTGCTGCAGATGTCCCTAATTAAAGCTGAGGAAAAATGGACTTTCCATCAGTGTTGGGTTCACTTGGCTGTTCTCTGGGCAGGAGAGGTGAGCAGGAACAAACTGTTTTGAGGAGAGATCCTGAAATTTTCGCTCCTTGTTGTATTGCCCTTGATTGATGTAATTGTTTGTGGCTTTGCTGATCAGAGATAGGTGTTCTATAGAAAATTTCCAAAATTACTCAGGAAAGAGTGGCTGGAATCCCTGAAACACTTGAATTTTAGCTTTGATGTGGAAAGCTTTGGTGACCACAACCCTCATCTTCCACCACATTACTTGACTGTCCTTTCAGTCAAATCAAACTAAACTTGCCAAAAGAGGGGGTTTCCCACATTTGGAGGCTTTTAATTTAGAAAAAGCAACATACCATGATCACTATAATGGTGATTGCATGGTAAATGCTCCTTTTTCCTGTCCCTGCCCATGGCAGGGGGTGAAAATGGAAAGTTTTTAAGGTCCTTTCCAACACAAACCATTCCCTGATTCTGTGATTTATATGTACTAATTTTTAAAGCTATTTCAAAGCACCAGTTGGAGATGTCTAAGCTGTGTCCTGACCATCTCAATATTTTATTAAAAATGAAGTCTCTAGTGTTTTGGTGGTTTGGAGGGGTTTGTTAGTTTGTTTTTGTTTTGTTTGTTTTTATGCTAAGAAAAAGTATTCTTAAGGAAAATGTATTTTTATTGAAGTGCAAATGAGAAAATGAAGTTCAAATCCAACTATGTTGTTTTCATTTAAAATTCATCATTACCTTGATCTCTCAAGTCTCTAGCTGATCAGTAAATCTTTTTGAAACCTTCATGGTTCCCTTCAGCTTAATGGCAAGTTATGATACCCTTCACGTGTGCCTGTTCAGAGCTGGAATTTCTTCTGCTTTAGCTGAAAAAGTGGAGATAAGAAATACTCTGTGATCTTTAAAATGCATGTGCATTTATTTTATTTTGGGCTTGGGTTCTTTTGGTAAAGTAAATGCTAGAGTTTTCTCATATTTATACATAATTTATTTATGCTTTCAGTGTGTTTATTACCTTTTCAGTTGATTGTTTAAAGTATTTTAAATAAATAATTTCATTATCTAGATGTTGATTTACAGCCCTCAACTACTACTGTCTTCCTGGGGGTTGAGCATATTTTATAAATGGGAGACCATACAAAAATGAAAAATACTATGAAGTGGTTTAGGGCTTTTTTTTTTTAGGTCACAATGGGTTTTTAGCAGAGTTGCAAAGATTCCTCTGTTCCCATTTCAAAGCTATATTTAGTTCAAAACTGTCCTTTTTGCTTCTGTTCTGTCTTCATTTGTCAGATAAGAGCTGCTCTGATCGTACTCACTAAGAAGGGAAGTTTACAGGATTGTACCTTTATGGAGAAAAAAATGTTTGCCCAAGTGTCTTTAAACATTGTGCTGTCTGTTCTTAGAATTGAAATCCTTATTTTCTTTAGCTTCTCCCCTTGGGCAGGAAACACATTGCTGTGATAAATATTGTATGGCTTTTAGTGCTAATCATTGTTGATTCATGGCAGAGACGAGCGCGTTGTAAAAGGATATCCAGGATGATAATAAACAAAAAGTATTAAAAAGCATCATAAACAAATAAATACTTAAGCAGCTGCTTTTCAGGGCTCCATTAAAGCTGATATAAATTAGGAATGTGCTCGTGTGTTTTGCCAAGCTCACACTGCAATCACAGAAAATAACTTGTACTGAAAGACAATCTTGCATGGATGTAAGATTGGGTAAGCCCATCCCTCATTCTGGATCTGCCTGACTTCTGTCATGGATCAAAAGCAGAATTTGGGATAGTTCAGGAGACTGATCAATCATTTGGCATTTCCCTTTTGCTCTGAATTTTGCTTTAAGCTGGGGTTTAGCCAGCACCTTTTCAAGGTACCTTTAAAAGACCTCAAAGGTCTTTCACTAGGGTTCTGTAAGCTGTGCAGAAAACAAAGCTGCTCCAAGAGATTATGATGTCACAACGAGAAAAATCCACTTTTTACATATTTTGGGCCTGTTACTTACATTTCTAATGGAATATTTAAGGAAAAAAAGATTAGGGGCTACCTATATGCTTTAATGTCAAATGGTTTCCCATGCAGATTTCGAGATGGAGGAAAGCTCTCTACTTAATTTGTTCACTGTTTTAGTTTTTTCACACAGCCCACTGGAGCTTGATTCTTAGCCTTCACCATTATTGCAATTTCTTTGAAAATAGTGGAGCTGGACTGGTCCAAGGCTTAGAGAATGTGTAACTACATTTTCACTGCTGCTGTTGGTATTTAGTGATCTCCAGGGTCCCTTTTCTCTGTGACTTTAGTGGAATTTAAAAGATGCCATTGTAAGATTTTAATTGCAGACAGTCCTCTTGATGGGAACTCTTCTTTTGCAATATTTATTTCAGCCTGTTTTCAAAAAAGATGCTGTTGATTGACAATCTTTATTCTTTTTGACAGAATGATTTCACCTTATTTCTAGTACAATTTATTACATGGCGTTGAAATTATAGCTCTTAAGTTTTTTTAGAAAATGTCTTGCTGACTTCCAAGTTTTTTCAGTTTCTTTATCCCATAAGGTACTGAGGGTAAAACATGAACTTTTTACATGAGAGGTAAAGTGAGATTCTCTAACTGTGGTAATAAATTCTAGAGAAAACCCAGGGCAAAGTTTGTGACATTTAAATTGAGGCTTAACTTTCATTTACAGTTTTTCTGGGTGAATACACCTCCCTCATCAGGTTTTGGTAAATATTAATTATATCAGTGTTGTGCCATGCAAAGGGTTATTGCTGTGAGAAGGAAACACATTTCCTAACCTATTTTATTGCATTTCCTCACAAAGAGCTGCTGAGAGCAGCTGAATTCCTACCAATGAAAATCCGTTTGGCCCTGAGAGAGAAACCAATGTCTGGCAAAGAAGAGAATTAAAAAATGCACTTTTTACCAGTTTAGAGGGAAGCCAAGAGTGGGATAATCAGTCATGAGAACAGCTCTTGTTGCTAAGGGTGTGTGTACAGCTCCTCTTACAAGTAAAACCTTCTTATTCCTCTCTGGTTCCTTGCTCACTTTGCTTTTTCCTCCTTTATTGATCTGATGCACTTTTGTCTAAATTGATCCCTGAGGTTGTAGATCAGCCCTTAGAAAATTTCTCCTTGATAAAAAGGGAAACTGGGGATATCCTTTACAGCAAGTATTTGGTGAATTTGTCGACTTAGAGCATGTGCAAAAGTTGTAGAGGCAGAATCAGAATTTGATTTTCAAAACATCCCATGGCACCAGGAGAGTACAGCACCGGCTCCCCTGGTGCTGGGCAACACAGAGTGCAAGGCAGAGGAGCTCTTTGTACCCAGAATTTAACTTTTCAAAGCTTCCTGGACTGAATATTGATTATGGAACAGTGCTTTAATTAGAGAAACCTCTGATGTTCTCTCAGGCTTAGAAGATTCTTAAGGGTTGCTTTTTTTTTTTTCTTTTAAAGACAGAATTAAGTTAGACATCTACAAAAAAGTACTTAACAAAAAAGATAATTTAAAAATAAATTCTTTAACACTGCTCAAGTGCAATTGTCAAATTAGTATGGATTTTTTTCTGCTGTTTTTCCTTAAACCCTGGCTATTTTATGTGTATTTTAGATGGAGCTGTTGTATCTGTCAGAGATCCATTCCTATTATCAAGCTGGCATTACACTTGAAATATCCTTCTGTCTTCAATTGGCCTTTTAATAAATGTATGGGTTCATTGACAAATCAGGATTGCTGTGATTCATCAGCTTATCTCGCTAATGAATGTTTATTGCACTCAACTTCCTGGTGCCTCAGAGGCTGCCTAAGTTGGAGTGATTTGTGCCCCAGACTTTCATCCTGTTGGCAAAGCGAGCTGTGCTCTTGCCACAGGCAATTTCTTCCTTCCAAACTGTACATAAATAAAATATTTGTTCACGCTCCTGTTTGAGGGGAGCAGAGGGGAAAGTCTTTACTCGCTTACGCAGGGAGCGGTATCCGCTGCAAAGAGCAAATCCTCATTTTCATATTTAATGAAGCCATAATCAATGGTAATGGCTGAAGATTGCATTAAAGAAATCTTAATGTTCCTCTCAAGGGAAAGTAATTTTACTGGAAACAAGCTAGTTAATCAGCCTCAGAAAAACTCTGTGTGTTTTATTATACAGGCAGGTTTTCCAAGGACGAAGAAGGAAACATTACAAAAGCAGGAATCAATTTTCATCTTCAGAAATCTCTCACATTGGGCACTGTGCAGATTTGCTCTCTCAAACACCTGGTACTGGTCCTCATTTTAAGTTTACAAACAACAAAAAAAAGCTGAAATTTGTAAAATATTTATTTCTGCCCTATACTCTGTGCAATTTTCATGCAGATGCAGTTAAATTTCTCTGTTAAACTGGCAGAATGCCAGGAGGAGCAGCCAGGCAAATATTTCTGTCAGCAGTGTCATACACAAACACCAAACTCTGACATCAGTGGTGATGCCCACAGAAAGGTCCGTGCAGGGTGACCCCTTGTGCATCCCCAAATCCTCCCTGTGAGGGGGATGGACCCCAAGGATCTGTCCCCAGCTCCTGGCTGGCACAGCAGGAGCTGCTCCCCAGCACGACTGGAGGGCTCCTGTTGAGGAATTTCATGGATCCCAGGCTGGGGAGGGTCAGCCTTGCCCTCAGACTCTGTCCCCTGTGTGGATTTGGGCTGCCAGCCCATCCTCCCCGTGGCACAAACACACAACATGAACAGAAATAAATATTCAGGAATGGCTCTGGCACTGAGCTCCCACCACGGGAAGGATGGAACACAGGATGGGTGTTCCTGGTGCCTGGCTTACAGCTGAGGGGCAGGACACGTCTGCCTAAAGGTTTGGGTACAAACCCCACTTGTACACCAGCATCTGTGACTGTGATGGCCTAAGACTGTGAATAACTTCTGAAAAATGATGTTTTTTACTTGTGCAACAGAACTGGAAGCAGGAGTCTCCCTTTGGAGCACCAAGCCCTTTGGAAAGGTGCCCTTGAAGTAAGAAGTGTTGTGCCCAAAAGGTTTTCTCTTTTCTCAAAGTTGTATTTTTCAGTCAGTTCAGATCAGTGCTGGTTTTCTGTAGAGAATATTGGTTTGTTTGCCTTGGAATTAAATGGGAATTTCAGTTCCTGCTCGTACTATAGAGGTCTCTTAAGGTGCAGAGGTGACCTGGTCTTGGGTTCAGGGCTGATCAGGGAACTGAACAGTCCAAACCTCTCTGGAATTACTGTTGGAGCAAGGGATGTTCCAGCGGCACCAGCAGGGAGCAGAAGGTGAGGAAAGCCACAGGAGCAATGAAATCTGGGTGTGTGGAGGGGGCTGTGACAGGCTCTGCTCGTTCCTTTGGCTGGGAAGTGCAGACACTTCCTCTCTTTTGCATCTTCCTCCCTTTGCTCGTTCCTGAAAGGCCTTCACTGCTCCTTTGACAGAGGTGAGAATCAAGTCCATTTCTTCTGCTTTTGGAAGAAAAGCTGGATCAGCCTTTTCTGTTGACGTGTTCAGAATAAGCTCCATTTCTTACACACCTTTCTCGGAGCATTTTGCGTTCTGTATACATAAAGAGAATAAATTGTGTTACAGTTTTGTAATTAAAATGCAGCTGAAAATCATTGATCTGAAAAGAAAAAAAAAATCCAGTACAGAGAAAGAGAAACATTGCTCCTGGTTTCAAGTGGAAGCTGAGAATAAATCACAATCTGTTGGGCGCTGTGGGACTGCCACATTTCCAGCTAGTTTCAGGCTATTTATAAATGCATTTATAAATATATTAATGGTCACTGCTGCATTCTGTAGAGAGGTGGGAGGAAAATCTGGACTTAATGTTAGAAAAAAAGGTTGTTGGAATTGCTTTTAAAAGGGAACATTAACGTTCCCACATATATAACACGTAGAGAACAAGAAAGTAAAGGAATAATGATGGAGACTTGATCTAATTGGTTTTCTGATGCTCTCATTTTTGTGATTCATTTTAAGAAGCCTTTCAAGCTTGTGTAGTTATGAAATAAATGGAACAAATTGGAAATGCGTAAACTAAATAAATAATGATCTGCCCATCATGTTACTATTACTGCTGTCAGCAGTGGTAACATTTATTTAACAATTCTTCTGCATTAATAGGAATGGATGCATAATAAAATGTGCAATAAAATCCAGCCCATCTTTCAGAGAACTTGATCCCATGTCAGAATGTGTGTTAAGTCGCCCTCCATCCAGAGAATGACTTGTACACTGCAGGAGAGGTGGAAATATTCAGGGGCAGTACCTGGGAACCAGTTTGCTGGGTCTAAATTTAGGACCTTAAATTTCCATGATTTCTTAATATTGGGAGAAGGTTGGAAGCTGCTGAAGCAACATCCCTTCAGTATATTCAAGGGCAGGGAAGAGGATGACAGTTTCATTTCAGGTTGTTCTTGTGCTGATTTATTTTGATGTCTGTATTTCCATCTGAAACCTCTGCCTACCCTCTCTGCATGAGTTGTAAGCAGCAAAAAGAGCATTTTTCATTTTGGAGACCTCTCCAGCAGTACAGGAAGGTGTCAGTAGCCAGCTGTGCAGAACATCAGAGCCAGGTGGTTCATAGGGCTGTGACCCTGCTCGGCCCCTGCACTGACCACCCAGAGGATTTGCATTTGCTCTTTTTCCATGTGAGGAGACAGCCTCTGAAAATTACGCAAAAAGAAATAATTCTGCCTTTCAGAATTGCCAGTAATAATTTTCCTGAACTAAGTTTCCCTGCTGATATTTCCATTTGATTTCACCTGTCTGGGGCACATTTCTGTGGTACCCCTGCCTCCAGAGGAGGCTTGGCCATGGGCAGGAGAGCTCTCCCCACTGCCTGGGGCTGCCTCTGCCCCTTCAGCTCTGATTTTTTGGGTGATGCTGCAGCTGGTGGAGCAGGGAACCCCAGTGGCTTTTTTCCTGCATCTTTTCCTGTGGTGCTGCCATCCCAGGGGCTCTTCATGGATCAGGGGTCACTCCCTTCACCCTAACCCAGGTTCCTCAAACTTCCCCTTTCCACACCTCTCCCTCCCCTGCCAGCCAGTCAGTGACATGAGCATGGGTGAGGGAAAGGATAAACGATAAAAAAAAATCTTTTAATATGTTCTTTTGTTGTTTTTTTTCCCAAATTTGATCTGGAATCAACCAAATACCGGGCATTAAATTATTTTGTTTGCATTCAACTCTGCAAATTTGAATCTCTTTTGATTTCCCTCAAAAATTCTCTTCTACATTCCTCCCTAAGAATAGGAAGACAGGGACTGTTTTCTCCTTTGTGACCCACTGCAACTAAAAGTTCAATGGCTTTGTGCTTTGTTTGGAATTCTAAATCACAACATGATGATGTATGATCCTAAATCACATCCTTCTGCCAGCAGAGCTCCACCACGCCAACGATTCCCACACTTTTCACACTGACACAAACCCCAGGGGTCACAGTTCTTGCACGTGGGACAAAAGATGTCCCTACATCACCTACAGTCCCTGTGCAGCCCATGTCCGAGTGCTTGATTCCATGTCCTTGGAATTGTCAGTGTGTTTCTGTCTGGAGTTTATGTCTGGAGTCCTTTCCTGGCAGCAGGAGGGGTGTGTGACAGGAGGAATAGCCCAGACCTGGAGCTCGGAAAGAGTTTTGGGAAGCAGGACAGTTAGGGCAGGAGTTTCTGGGATTTGGGAAGCAGGACAGTTAGGGCAGGAGTTTCTGGGATTTGGGGAGCAGGACAGTTAGGACAGGAGTTTCTGGGATTTAGGGAGCAGGACAGTTAGAGCAGGAGTTTCTGGGATTTGGGATGCAGGACAGTTAGGACAGGAGTTTCTGGGAGTTGGGAAGCAGGACAGTTAGGACAGGAGTTTCTGGGATTTGGGAAGCAGGACAGTTAGGGCAGGAGTTTCTGGGATTTGGGAAGCAGGACAGTTAGGACAGGAGTTTCTGGGATTTGGGAAGCAGGACAGTTAGGGCAGGAGTTTCTGGGATTTGGGATGCAGGACAGTTAGGGCAGGAGTTTCTGGGATTTGGGATGCAGGACAGTTAGGACAGGAGTTTCTGGGATTTGGGGAGCAGGACAGTTAGGACAGGAGTTTCTGGGATTTGGGAAGCAGGACAGTTAGGACAGGAGTTTCTGGGATTTGGGAAGCAGGACAGTTAGGACAGGAGTTTCTGGGATTTGGGAAGCAGGACAGTTAGGACAGGAGTTTCTGGGATTTGGGAAGCAGGACAGTTAGGACAGGAGTTTCTGGGATTTGGGAAGCAGGACAGTTAGGGCAGGAGTTTCTGGGATTTGAGGAGCAGGACAGTTAGGGCAGGAGTTTCTAGGAATGTCCTTCACACCGTCACTCCTGCTCAGGCTGGAACTAACTGTCTTCCCACACCTTGGTTTTTCTTTTGATTCCCATTCAAATTCCCCCTGCCTGTCCCACCAGGGACAGAGATTTCCAAGGAGTCACAGCTCCAGCTGCTCTAAACAACATTTTAAGGTGGTTTGTCACAAACATGAGTATCCCCCTCCCAGGGAATCTCTCCTTTGCTGTACTCCAGAGGCATAAATCTGTTACTGATTACATGGATCCCGTTTAAAGGAAGGAATTAAATAGTTTTGTCTTGCAGCAGGATGCCAGGGATATTCGTACTGCAAAGCCTCATATTGTGATTTTAAAAAAGTGCTTCATTACCGAGAGGAAAACTTTTTATACGGCCTCAGGGAATTCAGTGATCAGGAAAACATTCCAAAGTATCATAAAGGAAAATTAGACTTGTAGGAGATTATGCAAATGAAGCTGTTTTCTTACAGAGGGAGAGGAATCTTTAAATTTCCTTTTGTTTAGGTTTTGTATGTTTGCCTACATGAAACAAATGGGGGAAATCAGATTTTTGTCTCTAAATTCCAGTGCTGGTTAATTCTCTGTGCTTACTTCTCTGCTACCGTGTTTGAGAACTGAAACATTAAATGAAAATTTTGCTTATGATACTTTCTGAACATAAAAATCAATAGCTTACATTCTGTAAATATTTACATCTGTTTGCCTCACACATTTGTATATTTTTCAAATATTTTAATTGAATAAGCCTGGGAAAGAATCGATACAAGCAGAGTTGTACATTAGAGTTGCACAAACACAGCCTCTTTGAGTAACAGATGAATTTATTGTAGTCTCAATTTCAGTTTCCAGGGATTTTTAAGAAACTACTTTCAGAGCAGGAGGAGAAATGATGTTTTTTTTCTCCTCTGTAATAATTGTGGTGTAGTTGCCAACTCATGTAACTTTTTATTAGCACTAATTACTTTTGATGCATGCAGCAAAACATGAATAATATGAGTATTATATCTCCATTAATTACTTTTAAAAAAACATGGATATATTTAATTACTAGAGCTGGCTGATCAGGTAGGAGATCAGATTTTTGGGAAGGGTATTGGCTACAGCAGCTGCGAGATGATGCTGAGCTTCTCATTCCATAAGAGACTCTCCCAGAATTATTTGAGTCAAACCAAACCAACATGGAAAATTCAGCAGGTGAACGTGCCAATGAAAAGACACCAAATTTGAAACACATTTGTACTGATATAAATTAAAATAACCTCATTTAAATCTATATATTTATTATTTTCTATATCTATATATTTGTTATCTGTTATACCAAGAATATGTGTATATAACATGGAAATTAATTCCATTACATGAATGCAAAATGAAATTACATCAAAGAAAAATACACAGGCACTCATAATTACACATATATTAAAATATTTCTCTGATTCAGAGCAGTACATTTCAATAGATTTCAGGTTTAAGGATGCACTGCCAGCTCTTAAAGCATTAATTTCCTTTTTTGAGCCTGTAATGCTGCTGTGCTGTTATCCATGGAGTCATCCCAGCACCACGAACTCCAAACCTGTCAGAAATTATTTCCAGTACTGCACAGCCTCCACGTGCAGTACCCAGGACAGAAGATGAAATGAAAATGCTTTATAAAGTCTGCCCAGAAAACTGAAACTCATCATTTATGCTCTGTTTCCATGTGAGTGCCTTATAAACGGTTAACTAGTTTTTGAATAAATCTGTCATAAATGTTTAATTGAGGGGCACTGGGTTGATTTTAATTATGGCTTATAAACATCTGTAGCATGGGTAATTTATAATGCAATTTGTGGATTTGCACATAGATCTCACTGCGTTAGGAACAGGCGCAAAAACAGAGAATGAAAAATTTTCCTAAGTGATGTTGTGTTAATTTCTTTCTAATTCCTGGACACTGGGGCCACTTTGCAACATTTCCACTCAAATCCTGGTGCAGCAACACCCTCGTGATGTCTCACACAGACATTTTTACCCACTGCCCAGCCCTTGGCAGATCAGTGAGCAAAGCATTCGTTTAAAAAGAAGATTTTTGGAGGCCAATGGTAGCAGCCCATTCAAAGACATTGCATTATTCAGGATATAACCTTTTTCCTGAGCGTGGTAATGTTATTTTTTTGGAGCAGCAGGAAATGTCTGTGAGTGGAGCTCCGGCAGCACACACAGGAGATTCCACAACTGATACACCACAGAACACTCATCAATTTATCTCTGTGTGTAAAAATGATAAAACCCCTCTGAAATCAGCATAACCAGCCCCTTCTGCGAGTGGGATGCTGCTGAATGACGCCCTGAACTGCTGCTAAGATTGCTAAATTCAAATAAAAACTTCAGTGCTGCTTTGCTGCAGCTTCCTAAATCTTCAAAAGAAAGAAGTGATTTCTGGACAAAGTCAGAGAACAGCAGCACTTTCCATTTTATTTAGTACAGAGCCAGGTGTGAAGAGTGCTTGTAGCAAATCTCGAAATTCCTGCCCCAGCAAATTCCAGCCAGGGGAGGGAGTTTTGGCCAGCTGCATTCCAGGCAGCAGAGTGAACCCATCCCTGTGGGATACACCCAGCTGGGTTACTCAGCTAGAAACAGCTTTGTGTTACACTGCATGCAAAACATCAGAATAACCGGGTTATTATTGGCATATTTGATAAATAAATAAAGTAGTGGTGAGGAGGTCACAGTGTCCCACGGAGCGGGGAACTGAGAGAACGGCAGGCTCAGAAGGCACCAGTGGTTTATTTGTTAAATGCAAAAATTGTGTGGAACATTAGAGGTTTTTAAATCATAGATTTTTAGATCTGAATCTGTCTAAAAGTAAAACTTAGTCTTGATCCATGATCACTTCAAGGATAGAAAATAGCCCTAGTATTCAATAGAGAGAGATATGAATACTTCTCTACAAATAGAGAGAGATAAATGCTTCACTAGAAAGTCTTAATATGTATTAGTAAATATATTCCCTTTGGGGTTAATATTTATGTATATTTTAATACACAGAAAAGTTATTAACCAGGGAAATCTGAAAAATTCAGAAAATATATACATAAAAAATCACATACCTGACATCTTTAGAGATTAATTTCCTTAAGAACATCCTACTCCTACCTCATTTTTTTTTACAGTGCTGTTGGCACCTGGATTTCTGTGCTTTTAACAACACAACCAACTCAGCACCAGTTTTGTGGTTTTAAAAGTCAATGCTTGCATGGATATACACAGCTGAATTTTTTATTTACACCTTTAAATTATACTGGTATTCTATATGAGTGGAAAACTTGTAAAAATGTGCCATCTTTGATTTGCTTTATCAAATTACCTGTTTGGTTTAATTTGTAGTTATTCTGTGTCAACAGAAATGTTCAGTGTACAGAAGGTCACTGCCAGATCTGGCTGTTTAGGCACAGAAAACAAAATGTGAGAGAATCTTGAGAGAAATCTGCTGAGATTGGTGTCCATGGTCACTTCTTAGGTGGAGTGGAAGTGACTGAAATCACAAACTTTTCTCTCTTTAAAGAAGCACATTTGGATAAAAAGCTAAGCGAGCTCTCAGAACAAGAGAGTTTGCAGTTATTTAATGCATCTTTCTGGTAATGCTATAAAAAATACAGAATAACTTCACTTGACATTGGTACCTGTCACTGGAATGCCTCTTTCCTCTTAGGCTTTCCAGATCTGTCGTGGATCTGTGATTTAAGCAAAAATTTTTCCACTTTGACACAAAATCCATAGGCACAAATCATTGTGGCTCATTTATAGCTGGCGTAGGGGGTTTGCTGTAGATAAGCAGGCATAAAATAATTATAATGTAAAGATATCAAATTTGATATGTTTGGGGATTTTTTTTTTCTTTAGTGGATATGAAGTTTGGGATGGGGTTTGGAAGTCACTGGTCTTACCCAAAGTCAAGGAATTTATAACAAAGGGAAATCTGTGACCCTCAACCCTTTGTTTATATAAATATCATGTGTAACAATTTATTGATGATCTCATCTCATGATGAAGTGTGTGGCAGGGGCAGGGAGGGACGTGAGCAAACACCTCAGAGACAAAAACTCTGACTCAGTTGCTGACCCTGTGGACTGCTGGGGAGATTTACAGCCCACATCCCTAGAAAGGAGGATTTCATATAAGTTACTGGGAAAACAAACAAATAAATCACAGGGGTCTGAAGTAAAATATTTCTGGCTTGATTATTTAACTGAAGTTTTGCATGGAAGAAATCCTCTCAGGCTCTCAGGGATTGTACCCTGCAGGTTGATATAATCTGGAATTTTTATTCTTCCGTACATTGAGTCAGGGCTCCAGTCAAAATTATAAAAGAGCTGAGGCTGGAGGGAAACTCTATGAATGGGTTTGACAGAAATGTTTGCAGATTGCCTTTGTGGTTATTGATATTATATATCAATTTTCATTTTCAACACTGGGAATTGTGAGGGAACCCAGGGCAGGACCAGCAGTGTCTGCTCTGAGCCTTGTTTTTCTTCCAATTTACTTCAAACAGGGAAAGGGGATGGGGGAATGGACCAGCCCAGGATGGCTCCACCCAGGGCATCCCTCACACAGGCCAGACCCTCCTTCCCCCCAGGAGACAAGATTTCATTGAAGCCCTGAGCTGAAAACTTGAATTTTAAGGGTATTCAGGCTGAGGGTTGTGGAAAAATACCAAGTGAAAATATAGAAGTTTGAGAATTGGAAATCTGTTTCTGGGTCTCATTTCTTGGGATGATTTGGCACTGACTGATGCTTGTTTTCTTTTTGCCCAAGAAGGAATATGTGCATTTATAAAGTATAAATGTATTAAATTAAAGTATAAATGTACTTCAGCAAGCCTCTAACTTAATGACACCATATTTGCACACAGCTCCACAAATCTTTATGATCTCTAAGTACCCAATTGCTGGCAGTGATATATCGTGACCTGTTCTGTGCTTAATTATTAATTTTACATTAAGGAGTTCCACAGTCAATATTTAGATGGTTTATGGATGTACAGAAGCTTCTCCATGCTCATATTTTCTTTGCAGGGACATCATGTAGCCCTTTCAGCACTAAATCAATTACACACAGAGTTAAAACATCTTGATTTGTTGTTTAAGGTCTCCTCCCAGCACGATGCATCAATTCTAAGGGAATAAACCCTGGGATATCTTGGCCTGCTTTAAATCCTTCAGGGCTCCTCGGAGCAGGGGTCAGGGGCCAGTTCAGGCTGTGAAGTTGTGCAGCACAAAGATCCCTTCAGCCCTGAGCAGTCAGGAGAGGGGAGAGAAAGGATCCTGGAGTCTGTAAAAGTACAGGAGAACCCCTTTATTCTAACCCTGCCTTCCACACCTGTAGTGATGGGCAGAATTAACAGATAATTAAAAACACATCTTTTAAGCGCCCTGGAGTTTGGTGTCTTCGCAGAGTTAGATTTCACCCAGAATTAAGCACTTCTAAAGATGCTTTATCTCACTTTTCCTGAATTTTTATGTTAGAATAGGATGAACTGCATCCAAAATTGCCAGTCCCTCTATAGTGACTATTAAAAAAACCCTAAAAGACTGGATATCTGACCCTAAAATGGTTGTAACTAAGTGAAATTAATCAGGTTTGCTGAACCAAGTGATTTAATTAATGAC
Source organism: Prinia subflava (assembly GCF_021018805.1). Taxonomy (NCBI): domain Eukaryota; kingdom Metazoa; phylum Chordata; class Aves; order Passeriformes; family Cisticolidae; genus Prinia; species Prinia subflava. The sequence goes on from NC_086259.1 coordinate 17,584,906, forward strand.
TTAATTAAGGAGAGGATATCAAGATCCCTACTGAAAATATATATCACACCCCCCAAATTTTATTCTTGTTACAAATACGTTTAGTTTTGAAACCTGTGATTTATACAAGATGGTTTCAAAGGCCTGTTTTAAAATCACAGAACACACTCTTGCAGCATCTGAATAATTTCTTAAACTCAGTGGCTTTAAAATATATTTTAACCAAAAAGCTCATTTGAAGAAGGGCTGCAAAGATCTCTATGTGCAGATACTTCAATCTCAAGATGGGGAAAAAGGCAGAAAACAATTCCATCTTCTGTTATTCCAGGCTGGTCCTAGGGAATGAGCTGGGAGCTGATTTAAAGGCTGCCCAGTGTGAAGTGCAGGTTTCCAGAATAACTGAGGGTGTTTTTCCTTCCTCCTGTGCACTCCTTTAGAGTGGGGAGCTGTTGAACTGGGTTCAGAGAATGCATGTGGGCAGATTGAATCCTTTCTAAGGATATCTTTCCTTTTATCATGCTTTAGGATCCTCACTAAGGCTTTGTTCCATGCTTTGAGTCCTTAAAATTAAATATTCCACTTGTGTTTGTAGTTTTAATAGGGATTACTGCACCTGTGATATGATTGATCCAGAAAATTGCAATGGACTTAATGCAATTCTCTGAATGAGGAACAGGGAGTAGTTGCCCAGTTTATTTATTGGATCCAGCAGTGAGGTCCATTATGAAATATTGCTCAGGCAGGGTGAATTTAAATAAGTTCAACAGAGCAGACACCATGAGACCAACCAAATAATTTATCCACAAGTTCAGCTGCAGAAGAGGGGGGAGAAAAACAAAAGTCACCTAAAAAGTCCTGTATTATGATGGAAACACAGATAAAAACTCTCAGATGTTTAATAGATCAAATGGCTGGGACTTGAGGATGAAATCAATACAAAGATGAAATAATCCATCAGAATTAAGTGTCCTGGTTCCTGCAGAGGAAGACAGAAGCCATGTGAGATGATTTTCCTCCTCATTAGGACATCTGATTCTGCTTTCATTAGTGCTGCTTCTGTAATATTGGAGCACCCAGGCTGATCTGGGTTAATTTTGGATGGATGCAGGTGCTGAGTCCCAGTGACAGACTCAGGGGGACCGGGGTGGGTGTTCAATTCTATCCCCAGTTTGTAATTTGAGATTAAAGCACAACTTTAGTGATGCTTTAATCATGTCTGTTAACAGGCAAAGAGCAGAGGTGAGAACTTCCCAGGTGCAGTTGTTGCTGAGGTCTGTGGTGTTGGATATTCATAACCCCACAGGCAGAAATTGGATACTTGTGCAAATTCCTGATAGCAAGGGGGGAAGGGGAACAGTGGAGAGGAGGCACAAAAAAACCCCAAAAGAGGCACAAATCATCCTTTTGTTTTCTCTTTCATTTCACATACATTGAAGTGAGAAATTAGGGAGGTAAAAAGGGAAAAAAGGCAATGTAATGCTATGTATACCTAACACAGACCTTTAAAGTAAATCCTGTATTCCAAGCCTCACCTAAGATAAATCTTTGCTTTAGTAGAGCTGGGCTGAATTAGATCAACAGAAATTCTGGCCCACTGTCTCAAGAAACATTTCCAATCAGGGAAGATTGACCTTGCACTAAGAGATCTTTTTAGGACATAATATTATTACTTTTTAATCAGGAAGGATGCCAGGGTACCTTGCTTGGACATAGAAGAACATTGCAAAGTGATTTCTGTGAAGTAATGACGTGGTTTTGATTAAAGCCCACTGAGACAGGGGAGTGTAATTGCTGCCTTTTTTATATTTGTAAGAAGTCAGTCAATTCCTTTACAAAAGCAAGTAATTTATGGAATGAGATCTTCCATCTTTGAGAGTGGCCCTGATCAAAAGATTATTGAAATCTGTGAAAATGTTCCCTTCTTAGTAAAATCTCTCCATTCTGTTGTTTTTCTGGAACAAGCCCTAATGCAGAATATACACACAGAGTGTAGCCTGGGCTTCTTATTATCCAGTTCTCACTGACTGTAATTTTTAGGGTTTTAAAAAGATAGGCACTTAGTATCCATACCTTTCTCTGTTCTATTTCGAGGTTTTTTTCCAATTTGGAATAATTTGCTGTTGGAATGAAAAGACAAATATTTTTCTCATTTTCATTATCAAGCATTGTTTGATTTTTAATATGCTCCTGATTTAAAACCCACTGCTATTCCCTCCCTACCAGTGCCCTGAGGTTCCTTTCCAAAGGACACTGGTGCTGTGAAAGGGTTGTGGGATAAGAGTTGTGGGATGAGATACACCCGGGCTGTTCACCAAGAACTGGGAAGAGCAGTTTGGTCTCCAAATCCAGAGTCTTTCCTGGCTTGATGGGTGTGAACTGGGCTCCCAGTGATCAGCAGTGTTTTGTTTAATCAGGGCTCAGAGAAGGGTCTGAACGTGGTTCTGTTCCTGTAAATGCTCAGAATTCTAATTCTGCTCGACAGGCCTGGATGGGGACAATGAAGTGGCTTTGAAGTGAAAGATGGCCAGTTCTCTCCCAGAAGTTCAGAATGCAAATAATTGTCAATCCTTTTTCACTGACCTAAGTGAAATCTCTGAAACCTCTGTTTTCTTCTCTACATTTATCTTGATTAAGAATGCCATCCTGCTTAGAGGCTGGGAGAAACTGGATATTAACTTCTTTTCTGGGGCAGACAGTTTAATGATTAGTCTGATTTTTTCCTGGTTTATTTTTTGTCACAACATTTAGGGGAAGCTTTCTACCACATTCAAGAGGTAATTTCTCACAGGTATTTCTGGATATGAAATTTACATCAGCCCTTATTTATTTGTAGGACTTTAAAAACTGCTGTCCATTAACAATTTGCATTGCTCTGGCCAGAACTCTACAAGCCAGATAAAGAGGGAAGGGCAAAGCATGGGAAACTGTTAAGGAAAAGGTAAAGAAAAGATAAAAGAAAACATTTGGATTATAAAATAGAAATAAGTGCAGAATATATATTTTTAGCAAGCTCTCTGCTTACCCTCGACTCTACAGTTTGCATCTGCATTTAAACAGCTTGCATATGCCTGAAATCAAATTTGAATGATTGCAGGCAATTCCAATTTTCCGTGGGACCTGGGAAAACAGCGCGGTGCCTCGTGTGGGTTGTAAGAACCTCTGAGAAAAAGCTTCAAAAAAAAGCTGTCAGCAGTGCAGATCGAGGGGTTCTGTGTCTGAGCAGGGCACTTTGGGCAAAAAATGTCAAGTCTGGGCTTTTTACCTCCTCTTTTTATAAAAGCAGAGGGAAGAGCTCAGCACCCTCTGCCTCCTCTGGTGCAGCAGTGCCTGGAGTTCAGCTGGCATTGGCCAAGCTCATCCTGGCATCTGGGCTGCCTCTCTGCACTGTTGGCCAAATGCACTTGGGCAAATCCACAGGCATTCTGGAAAGTTCTATACCTGTCCTTTCAGCAAAGCAGCCACTATGCTTGTGAGTCTTTTTTGAGAAGGGTCCTTGTGGATGCTGACCTCAAGCCAGGTCCAAGAGAGAGATTTGTAAGTATCAGGCAGCAGCAGAGTCTGTGGGAAAGGAAGTCACATAACTTTCCCACACTGGCCTAAGGAGCTGTGAGAAGGAATTAAAACAATCTTTGCAGCTGCTGTTTGGAATTTGCTGTTTATTTGCAAGGTGTTTACAAAGAGGTGTTATTTCTAATTAGCCAGTAATGGTGAAGTGTTGGTTTGAGGAGCAATCATGTCCTGCTCTCTCAGAACCACCTATAAAAGGATGTGATGTGTAAATAAACGAGATTTTTGCCTCTGGAAGACCTTGGAGTCTTGTGTCATTATTGGCCGTCCCTAATACAATAGAGACAGGTCCTGCCCTGTTTTTAGGGGTTGATTTTAAGGATGTTGAATTGTCTCATCTAGTCTCTATTTGTTGTGATTTTCCTGATTGATTTCTAGTGCTAGTCAAACTCCAGAGAGAACGTGGGCCATTTGTGTTTTGCATGCCTGGGGCTGAATCTTGCTCTTTGTATGTGGAACAGATATTCCTTCACTCATAAATCACTGCTCTGTCATGTTCGCCTGCTGCGAGATGTTCAGTGCATATCATCATTTACATTAAACCATTTACTTCAGGAGATGTGTTCTATTGCTTTGTGAATTATGTGATCTGACATATAAGATTATGTTATGAATTGGCACTTAGGATATTAGAACAGTGGGACGTTTTATAGCTTATGGTCACGAGCCAAGAGGTAATTCATGACTTTTCTTAATAAACTTTGCTGGTCAAAAGGGAAACAGAAATGAGGGTGTGACATTTTTACTTAGGGAGAATCCTGGCTAAGTAAAAAAATCTTTGGTGGTTTGCTTAAACCTGCAGCCTGGTTTTATCTGGAGGAAGAGTAGTGAGTTTTTTCAGCTGTATCTCCATTGTCTTAAGTCCTCTTTTGCTAATCTTGCAATTCCCAGTCTGTGTGGAGAGGCTGCAGATGAAGAAGGGTGAAGGATTCCCCTTGCCTGGGAAAGGAAGGATGGTTTGCTGAAGAGGGAACAGAACTGGGGGAAGTTGAGGGGAAGGCAGAGCTCTGGCAGGTCTGTTTGTGATCCCTCTAAAGGACATCATCTTATCTATTCACTTTTGGACAGTGCCAGATAGGAAATTAGACTTCATTGATTTACTCCTCTTACAAAACACCTGTTTAGTGCTGTCTGTAGTCTATGAGACAAAATTCTTCATGTATTTGTTTTTAATTGTTTTTCCATTGTGTGTGGGAAGATGCATTGTCTAAAGTGTGGGTTATCTTGTGTGGGTTATGAGTTTTGTACAACACAGAATCTGTGAAGGGGATCTCGGTGTTCTGAAAGAATGAATTACATTCTCCACAGTTTCTTGCACCTGCACAAAATAGAGATAAATTTTAGTATGAATATGCTACCACAAAATGTCATAACCTGATGTGTAGAGACAACAAACACAATTTGGGAATCCTTGGCGGGGCTAACAATTTTCCATGTTTTCGCCACACAATTTTACCCTAAAGAAGGAAACATCCACAGCACTGCAGGCAAAAGACAGCACACCAGAGTAAGCTCCACATCACACAACTCCAGCTAATGCAAATTCCCTTACTGACATTTCATAGATGAGTGTCTGGCCTGGAGCAGAGGACACCTGAAAGCTCTTCACATTGTTCTCCCAGTGTGACAGTGGCTGCAGCGTGGCTGGGGACAGGGCTGTGTAAAAGTCATGTTCCAAACATCCCAGGAGTGAATAATTCATCCTGCCAAAACAACTGTGCTGCTCATGGGAAAAAAAAGGTTAAATACCAGTATTGCTAAAGGTTGACCTGCCCATACATCTCCTCTGTTCTGTCATAACGTTCAGCTGGGAATGCCCCAGTATTTCTTATTCAATTTATGTGCTTCTGACTGCATTAGCTCTCTATGGGTAGTAACAGCTCTTGACAGTTCATCTCTATTTGTCACTGAAGTTTCTTTTGTGTACCAGGAGAAGTTTGTTTATTGTTCATTCCGGAACTGACAGTTCACCAGCTCACCCCTCCAGCCCAGAATATTGAGACACACCAAGGCACAACTGCAGCTTTCCTGGGAGAGTTTCCTCCACGGATCTCTGTGCGTCATCAGCACGAGGAGGAAGCTGCTGATTTTGCAGACATCCCTTCCCCAGCCTGATAAGTTTATATATATTGTTTAACATGATAATGCAGCAAGCTGTTGTTTTGTGGTTTGAAAGCCAGCTGCATTTGATTGATGCCAGGAATGGAAGTATTTGTAACATGACACTGAATTAGATGTAGTCAGTTTACGGGCCTGGGGAAACGAATCTTTTATGAAGAATAAAAGTTTGTGATGAAGGAGAAATGCTGAAGAAGTGCACATCTTGAATTAAGCTCTTTTGGACTGGATGCCTCTTGCAGAGCCTTTCAAAACATTTGGGTCATTATACTTTCAAGAAGGAAATATCTATATAAACATTATCCTTTGAGGTGGCCCAATCCCAATTTGTCATTTGTGTTCTCTCTGTGGATCCATCAGTTAGGATAGGGAATTTCTTCCCTGGAAATGCAGCTATTAGACTTCTCCAAAGGGTTCCAGGTGTGTTTTAACTGCTGGGTTAAAGCTCTTGTGATTTTTGAGGCATCAGCCACAAATATGAAGCACGTAGGGGTGCAGTTTTCTGTATTGGTTCCCAAACACAAACCAGACACAACCTTTACTAATACATAAAAACATCTAAGGACAACCCCACATTTTGTATACATTTTTACACATAATGAGAACTTGTGAGAATAGAATAACTTTAAAATTAGATTTAAATGCCACTTTGATGGTAGCCAGAAAACAATACCACAGAACTTTTGAGAGAAAAAGCATTAAAAAAAAAAGTATCAAATTCTCTCCAGCTTTACTCCTGGAGTTGGCATCTCTATGCAAAATGAATGTAAAATTCTGCTCATCTGAGTAGCTGGAATTCTTATCTGTATGCACCAAAGGAATGATTGCAGGGAACAAGATAATGTCTAGTGAGTTGAAAGGTTAAAGAACTGCAGCTGGCAAATCAGAATCAGATTCAGCCATTGTGTTAAGCCAGTTCTATGCCAGAGTAACGAAAGATTAGGGGATTTACATCAGATCTTAAAATTTACATGTGCCTTTCACTGTTTTATCATCAGAAATATTTCAGTAGGACAACTGTATAAATAGGATTTCTACTTTAATATACATTGTAATAAGTTTCTAAATCTCTGCTGAGCATCAACTCATCCAATAGATTAATAATAATAGCAGCTGTGCATTCCTTCAAAATGTTGTCTACTGTACTTGAGTATGGCATCTCACTAAAGTGCCTTCTTCAGGAAACCATTGTGTACTGGAAACTATTTCATTTCACATGAACTTGGGCACTCTTTAAGATCCCTTGAAGATTTCCCTTAGTGCTTATTTATTTCACTAAAACCTTGTGATTGGGAGGCCCTTTTGAAACATGTTATCCAACACTGATATTAAAAAACTCTCAAAAATGTGATAAATTTCTAAACCCATTGTGCTGTGCTTGTGAAAAGAGGATGAATCTTAATTCCTAAAAAAAGAGAGCAGTTCTTTTCTCCCTTTTCTTCTGAATCAGTCTCACACAAAGTAGGTGAAAATATCAGGGCTGGGATCATCTTGTAGCACTGGAGAACATGGCATGGTATCCAATGGTAATCTTCTTTTTGAGCTGTCTGACCTTTAATCACTGTTGAATAAAACCGACACGCTGTCAGGTCTCTGTTATTTTTCTCAAGGGGGTAACTCTGCCCAAAGTAGCAGTGAAATAAAACCTTTGAGAGCTTATATTCAAGGTCAGTACAAGAAGAGGCAACACTTTGTACTCTGGGAGCTACAACAAAAAGGGGAATAAAAAAAGAAGACACGTATCTAAACACGCCGGTTGAGTTTGTTTAACAGTGAACAGGCAGTTGTTGTGTCAGTCTGTACGTGAGACAGGGTTTGTTTTTATTTTCACCACAATATTTCATTTTTATTTGATTTTTTAAATCCAAGACCTTCAGAAAGAAAACAAACTCACTGTACATGAATGATACATATTTCTGTTACTGAACCACTTGCAATCTAATGTCTTGGGCCTTGTCTGTATCAGGTTTTAACCTCTTGTATTCATTTTGCCACAGAAGTCTCTGTGAGAACTGAAAACAAATCCTGAGGTCTTACAGATCTATGAAGAAATGAAAATGCTGTCTTTAAAATATGTTGATGATGATAGTTTAAAATACTACATGCCCAGTCTGTGGGGGAAAGAAAAGATGAGTTCCCACAGAGGAATTAATCTGTAATAAAGAATCATGGCTCACTCTGACACTCACACACGAGATAATGGTGTCAGTGCAAAGTTACTTCAGCGGAAATGGTGTAGATCATGGGATCTGATAAACTGCTTCAGGAGGGATTTTTAGGCCAAAGACTGGATCCCTTCCTAGAATCCCCACTTTAGAGTTTGCTAATATCTCACACTGATCTGTTACTTAACATTGATTCACTATTGAAATGAATTTCTGGATTTGATCGTGGCTTTCTTGTTATTTGGTAGAATCTCATTCTGTCTTCAGCTCAGTACTGCCAGAAACATTCAATCCTGCTGTGACCATGTATTATTTAGTTAGATTGCTTTTCAAACCAACACTTACTTTTACAATTGTAGATGAGCTGATGAAGAATTCATCAGGTCTAGGGGTGAGGATGTCACAGTTCAGCACAGGTGTCTCATTATACCCTTTCTTTGTTTCTCAGTGTTCTGTAAAAACTGATAAAATCCTGGCAGAGTTTTGCAGGCTGTGCCAGCCTCTGGGCTGCCTGTCTTGGGAAAAGGAAAATCCTTGAGTCAGGGATGCAGGGTGTGCTCCCCTCCTAAGCACGGGGCTGGCAGCAGCTCACTCCTCTCTCTATTAACTGCGATGAAGGAGCAGAGGGAGGATTTTCCTCTGCACAGCATTTAGGAATCTGTACAAGGAACTGCATTTCCCTCATTGCACTTGGCAGCAGAACTGTGAGCTCAGGGAATTTCCTGCCAGAGAAACCTCCAGCTCTGGAAGGACAGTGGGGCAGTAGATGGGGGGCTTATTGATGTTCACCAAATGAGCTCATAAACTGTACAAATTGAAATTAGAACAATGTAGGCTTTAATAATTACAACATTTCTTATTGACAGAGATGAAATCTAGTACATTTTGAACTGCAGCACTTTACCATGCAAATAGAGACCTTCCTGTTATTTCAGTGCCGCTGTTTTCACTGTAGCCATCTGTGGACATTCTGCCTGCAGAATTTAAAGTGGAACAGATACACCTATAGCCGATGTAGTGAAATGCAATTCCTGTGGATGGCTTCAAAGCACAGACAGGGGATTTGTGTTAGGGCACAGGAGCCTTCTGTTGGCTGAGTAAGGAGTAAAGACAACAACATAAGCACAGCCTAAATCAGGTGGAGCTCCTCGGTGGTGTTGATGAGGTATTTCCAGATTAACCCCCTGGCTGAGAGGGTTTTGCTCAGTGCCTGTGTGTGCCCCTCTCCCCAGGAACCACCGTGATGCGCATGGCCGCCTTCGACGCCGACGACGCGGGCACCGACAACGCCCTGCTGCGCTACAACATCCTCCGGCAGACCCCCACCAAACCCTCCCCAAACATGTTCTACATCGACCCCGAGAAGGGGGACATCGTCACCGTGGTGTCCCCGGCGCTGCTGGACAGGGAGGTAAGAGCACTTTGCTGTCTCCAGTCTCATGTTTTAGCTGCTGTGCCTCCAATCCTCTTCTGGGGTGTGAGAAGAGGTTCTGAGTGTTGCTGTGTGGGGATTCAGATGCTCATTTTGGGAGTCTTTTAAGAATTTTGCTTATTTCTTGCTTGGATTTGAGAAGTTTTAAGCTCTGATCGGTGTTTATAAATCTAGTAGTTCCTAATTTCTGTGCAAGATGATGCGAAATGGATTTGTGGAGGAGTCTCAAAGCCTGACAGTCTGTGTGCAAACTCTGAGATAAAGTGTGCTGGCTTAGAAAGGCCCTGGGATGGGACAGACATTGCTGAGAGAAATGGAACTGGAAACAAGTTTCAGATGATGGCCTTGCAAATAGACCAGATACTCTGGAGAAATAGAACTGTGAAAGGTGTGTTGTAGTAGGGCACATGAGGGGTAATTTTAGATGTTTGGCTTAAAGGCATCAACAGCACTGTGTGGCAAAAGCTGATAGGCCAAGAAATGCTTATAATGTACTGTAATTAGGAAGTAGTTTGGCTTCTGATTGTGATGGTGTGAATTGTAGCATCTGAACCATCTCTATCTTCTCATAAGACTGAAAATGGAATGAAAGCCTTTAAAACTCCTCTCAGTTGCCCATCTCTGGGTCAGAAAAAGAGTTTATCCAGCACAAAACATTTAGTGTTGTGTGATGAGAGAGATCTCAGGATTAGGTGGAATTCAACTTAGAGTTAATAATTGACACCCAGAGCTAATTGTGCATACAGCTCACTCTGAGATTATTAGTTTAGTGCTCCATATCTTTCCTAGAGTACTTTTATGAGTGGACTTAATGAACTAATTAACTTGGTACCCCATAGCCAAAAAAAAAGAAAATACAAAAAGGGGTATGAAAGGAACAGGTAATCCCTCAGGTGCTTTAAGGTGAATTGCCATGGTGCCAAAATCTCTGCTTATAACAGATCATTAACATTATGAGAGCATAAATTGATGGCAAAGAAAGCTTGGGTATGATCATTTAATGTTCAGCAGATAATGAAGTGGAGGCAATCTGTTAATCCAAAGGTTTGGATACAACAATATATAAAATCTTGGCACCAAAAGGAGTTACTATAAATCACAATTCCTTTGATGAAATAGTCCTGAGTGCTCTTAGATTCCTGGAGACATCCAAATTCTGCTCTTGCAGGATGTTTTAGGTGTGTTCTGAGTCACTGAGCTTGTCTTCTAAGTTGATTAGATGGGGCTTATCCAACATTCTCAATATTCAGCACATTATTTTTCATTTTACCAGGTGAAAATACACTTTCCTTTCTAGGTGGGTGGATTTTTTTTATAGGTTTTTCCAATATCAAGCATTTCATGGGTAAATCAAACAGACACCAGGCCTACGGTGCAATAAAACTAAGGGTGAAGCTAAGGTCTGGGCCTGTAGGTCTGTGTTTTTAAGTTTAAAGAGATTCTGATTTTATTCCTGTTTGGGTGGCTGGCCACAGAACGTTGCCCAAGTTAAAAGTTTATAAAACTTTACCTTTCATTACCTTTCCTCCCCTCAAGTTTCCCTTCCAAATTCATTGTTTCACTTCAAAAGCTTTTCACAGTTTTCTAAAGACAGTTTTAGGTATTTTTATTCCTTGTAGATAACCATTCCCCAGATTAAACCAATTTACTCAAAATTAGAAAATCAATGGCCGGGAATGAACATGGCTGCTTTTCTCAGTGCCTTCCTCAGGTCACTGGTGATTCATGAAATAATGATCTGTCTCCCCACAAGAACCCTGGCCTCAGCTGAATGGCTGTTATGGCTGGGTGGTGTATCCTGAGACCAGAATTCCTCATCGTTTTTAACAAAAATCAGTTCCATACCTTTACTTTGAAGGTGACATGATGAGCTGCAATCTGTTGAAAGTCCTGAGTAATTTCTGTATCTGAGCGGTTTAGAAGCCAAACGTAGGGCTGTGTACAATTTTAACACTAAAATTAAGGATTATCTGCAGCTGAAATCCACTCTCACATTGTTCTGTCAGAGGAAAGGCTTGGGAAAAGGATATTTTCTGTTTTTTCATGAGATGCTCTGTGCTGGCTGTCATCTTTGTGGGTTCAGCCTCTTCCCCTTCCTGCCCATATGTCTGGAGTAGAAACTGGTGGTCAGGCCTCCTTTTTCAGATCCGTGGAGCTGCCATTCATGGCTAAAGATGTCTAACTTCTATTTTTAACCATAATTGCAGCTTTTAGAGACAGGCCGCCTAATGATTTTCTTCTGAAAAAAAAAAAAAAATCCAAGTCCCAGTTTAATATTGATGTTATATAAATAACTCTTATGTACTTCTGTGTGGCTCATGAAATTGAATTATTATAAAAAGTTGTCTGTGTGAGGTGGGGACAGAGGGGAGTAAAACTGGAGGAGGAAATATCTGAGTAGTTTAGGAGGAAGGAATGTCTGACTGGATTCCTGCTTGGGGAATGAGGTGTCCACACATCACCAGGCTTGAATAAATGGATTTCTGGAAAGGTGCTGGGGGGAAACCACGTGCCATTCCTCTGCAGGTATTAATGCCTGATTGTTGGGAGTCTGTGTAAACCTGAAATGTTTTGGCTCCTTGTCACAATAACCAATGAAATGTGTGGTAGAAACACGGGAGGAAGAGGTGTTCTTTCCCCTGAACGCCAGAGGACACAAACTGGAGACTGAGGACAAAATCCTCACGAAGGAGAGTTCGTGAGACAGGACTGGTTTTATCTCAGCATTCTTGTCTTGCTTTTCTGGGCATCTCAGAGGACAGTGTGCCACAGCAGACACGCAGAGGAAGCAGCAAACCCTCCCAGTGCCTGGAGCAGAGGATGGATGTGGGAGCAGCCCAGCTGCTCCTGTTCGGTGTCTGGAATTTGCAGGTGTAGCTCACCAAGACACACACAGCCCTTGCATGAGGGGGAAAGTGAGGAAAGTTTGGGCTGGGGAATTCCACACTCCAGACACTGCAAACGCTGGTCCTGGTTAATCTGATTTTTCACAATTTCCAGTTCAAACCCGCAGCTTCTCTAGGTTTTACTTAAACCTTTCACTGGGTCAACAACTGCCTGTGGTTGTAGGTGTGCTCTCTAAAAGTGTAGCAGCCCTAGACACCAATTAAGAAGCGGAATTAAAGTAGAAAACTCCCTAGGATGGACATGGAGAGAATTATTTTTCATTGTTAATGTGTATATGCACCAGAGGTTTCTATGAACTCTTTCAAAGTGTGTTAAAATACTCACTAAAATTACTCCTATTTTCCATCTCTCTGTGAGATTTGTCACTGCTTGGTCCTTGATGCTTTTGAGAAACTCTCCGCTGCATTTAAGACAAATTAGCTGAATATAAATTGTTTGAGGGGTGGTTTTGGTTTTTGGGGTTTTTTTTAGTGTGATTTTTTTCATGATTGTGCAGCAGAGGGAACAGGAGACTGGAGGTTTTGCCCAGTGGGAGAGACTGAGATGTGAACACAAAAAACCTCAGGCAGGTTTTATCCACACTGGATTGTCCATATTGTCTCTCCAAGCTCCAGAAAAGGACTTATGACATAGCCTAGAAATTCTTATTCCAGAGCAAAAAATACCAAAAGACAGGTATTTACATTAAAATTAAATAAAGTTTGGGCATCTGGAGAGCTCAGTATTTAAATCCAATGTTATATATAGGAGAATCTTAGTATGCTTTTGTAAACACCTGTGCTAATAATACTAAGAGATGAAAATGAAAACATACCTTTATTTCTAAAGTATTATCAGGAAACAAACTGGTATTTCTAAGTAGACACTTTTAAAACAAAATTTAAGAGAAGAAAGGAAAGAATGAACTTCTTTCTGGTCAACTTCATCTGTGTATCTTTGCTCTTGAGGATCAACTCAAAGTGAAGGAAATTTCTTTTTAATTCCTACAAGTCTTCAAAATTTCTTTTTCTGCGGCTCTCATTTCTCAATCCTGTTGCTAAATGGGGGTCTGGAGATGGAGATGCTCCCTGCTAGGAACTCCTGGGTTTTTGGTGGGGCAGGGATGGGTGATGGGGTTGCTTTGGAGCTGTTTCCATACTGGAGGATGGAAAAGGAAACAGCACAGAGCAGGGTTTGTATTTACACACCAGCAGGGTTTTATTTATAAATATTTTAGATTCAAAACTGTTTCCAAAAGTGCATGATCCTGGGGGTTTAAAGCAAAACTCAGGTAATTTCTCAGAGAACATCCATTTTCATTTTCAGAAGGCAGGTAAGGACACTTTTTTGAAGATTAATGTGGGGTTTTTTTGTGGTGGTTTTTTTTCTTGTGGGAGTTAGGCATCCTTGAATGTGTCAGTAATAAAGATTGAAGAGTGTTAGGGGGCAAATTATACCTCCAGGTATCCGTTGGAGAACACATTTTGATTCATAAATTCAGAGGAGAAGGATGCCCTCCATCAAAGTATATGGTCTAAATGACACAAAATAGAGCACAACAGGGAAAGAGAGTAAAAAAGCGAGAAAAACAGGGGGAGGGGAAGCAGCTGTAAGGAAACCTTGAGGAAATGTCCTGAATTTCAGGGATGGAGACTCCAGTTGAAAGTGACACTTCCCTGCGGTGAGAGGAAAACTAATGTTCCTCATGTGCATAAGTGAAGAAAACCCTTGTGGTCTTGTAGAATCGACTCTGAAATTTCCTTTGTGGCTCAGGAACTGGGTGTTCTGCTTGCCCACACTGTTGCTCTGCCAGAGTTACAGACCCTGCTGCTCTCTGGGAAAGTAACTGTGATTTGGATAAACCTCACGACTAAAGCACTAAAAGAAAGCTGTCAGCACAGTTGCTTAAGTGAAATATTTACTTCTCACAGTCTGAGAAGTAACCTGCTTCTGATAGGAACTGCTGTGCTTAATTGGAGTTGTAGTTAACAAACGGTTTGAGCTGTCTGCTGCACACTGATCTGTGTGATTTTAAACACCTCAAGGAAAGCAGTGCAGGTGTTCTGTGCCTGGGAGAGACCCTGGGCTAGACTGGGGTGAGTGGAAAGTGTGTCCTGCTGGTTTGGGTTCCACGAGCTCAGGGAGCAGCTGCTGTGTTCTGTGACCGTCTGAACCAATCTTGGTGCATCAATCTGCCGTGGTTGGAATCACAAACACTTTTTCCTCTTTTTATGACTTGGAAAAACGGAGCTGAAAGCCTTTTGCCACAAGCTGTGGGGAACCTGGAGTTCCACCAGCCCACGGTGGTCGTGTTGGTGTGAGCTGCTGACAACACCAGGGATGGTTTGGGGTCTGGAGTGTCTCCCTGAGGAGGGGAGGCTGCGGGAACTGGGCCTGGTTACTCTGGAGAAAGGAATCCCATCAATCCTTACAAATATTTCCAAGGTGTGTGCCAAGAGAATGGTCCCAAACTCCTTTTGGTGCAGCTGCAGGACAAGGAGCAATGGCCAAAACGAAACCACAACGAGTTCCACCTCCACATGAGGAAGAAATGGCCAAAACTAAACCACAACGAGTTCCACCTCCACATGAGGAAGAAATGGCCAAAACTAAACCACAACGAGTTCCACCTCCACATGAGGAAGAAATGGCCAAAACTAAACCACAACGAGTTCCACCTCCACATGAGGAAGAAATGGCCAAAACTAAACCACAACGAGTTCCACCTCCACATGAGGAAGATCTTTCCCTGGAGGGAGCAGAGCACTGGAACAGCTGCCCAGGGAGGGTGTGGAGACATCCCAACCCCACCTGGACATTTTCCTGTTGAGTGGAACAACATTCCTGCCTTGGCAGGGGCTTGGGCTGGAGCACATCCAGAGGTCCCAACCCCATTTTACCACTCTGGCTGAACCCTCTTAGCCAAAGGAGTTAAAGCACAACTGGAGCAAAAAGCAGAATATAACAGGCAGCCAGTGCCTCTGTGGCTGTGAGTGATGCATGGCTCTGCAGTGGGTGGCAATTTCTCAAGCCAGCAGCAGCCCCCTGATCCATATTCAGCAGCCGGCGTGGAGCAGGGACAGAAATGTTCTTTACAGCATGAACCAGCTCTGCTGGCGTGAATAAATCACAGCACTCGGGTTCAAAGGGCTTCACTTCTCTCAATGGGGTAGAGGTGGGAAATAGGAAAATCTCGTCCACTTCTGCGTGTGGACACCGCCCTTTTTATTCATATTTTCCATTTTGGAGATAGGTGTCTTAAGCAGTCAATATACTTATTACCTACTCGATCTAAATGCAAATGCTGAACCAACAGTGCACTCTCATTTTTAATGAAAAGATATTAATCTTTTCAGCAAATGCATTCCACATTTGATCTTCGTATTAACCTCTAAAATATTCATATTTACAGCAATTGTGGGAAAACATATACCTTGGAGCATATCAGCTCTGAGTTGGAATAATTGTATCATTTTGTCTTGTCTTCCCTGACAGAATTCCCACTTGCACACCTTTAACTTGTTTTGCAGTATGGTAAATTCCAGAGCTGAACCTCAGTTTCTATGGTTTAAGGGGTTTTAGTTGCAGATATAGCAATATCTCATATTTCTTTCTGCTTAAAATACAGGATAAACAAGGTATTCACCACTTCCCCTTGGTTAATGCATTTCTTACATTCTGATTTCTGATGCCTGTAAACATAAACAGCATAGGGTCCTGAGTCAGAGGAAAACTCAAGGCACTTTGGTCTCTTTTCAGAGAATACTCCATAGCCCTTTATATCTGAAATATTAGAAATGGGGAGAAAAAATCTTCCAATTATAATGTTACTTATAGAAAAATGGACAGAGAGATTGAAAGTGCTTCTTAGTGAGATGTAAAATCACATCTAATGTTAATTTTATGATGATTTTTTCAGTATTGCGTGCTTAAATGCCTGCAGTGAGGAAAAAACTCTTAGTTTACCAGTAATTCCTAGGCTGATTCCTATTATGTTTTTGATGAGAAAGCTCATTAACCTGTTCTTGAATCTTGAAAGAAGCTGTGCAAAGGAGAAATAAAAGTAAAAATTATATGTCAAAATACGAGTAGTATGATCCAGGTTACAGACAGGAAAAACTCCTATTGAGAGAATATGACAGAATATGTTCATTAAAAAAAACCCCGAAAACTCATCTGTTTGAAGCTGTAGTGGCAGAATTCCTACAAATATTTCATGACGTTGTTAGATAATTTGATAAATTCTACTTTCATTTAACTCAATGCATAGTTTGATGGTTTGATTAAAAAAAAAAAAAAAAAAAAAAAAAAAAAAAAAAAAAAAAAAAAGGAGGGAAGAAAATTATCTGACGGTAATAGGACCAGAGATTCTTTTCTGTAAAAAAATCCATGAGGGGTGAAGGTATCACAGCAGGAGCTCACAGGGAGCCACCCCAGCCTGAGTTCCTGTCTCCCCCTGGGCAGGGAAGGCAATGCCCACACCCAGGGCAGACAAATCACTGGGTGGTTTTTCTTCCCAACACAACGTGTGGGAATCCCAGCTCTGGAAAGCAGCAGCCCTTGGACGAGCACACACGTTTGCTGTCTCTGGATGAACTCTGTGTTTTGATTTGCCTTTTCCCACTGGAACAAACCCAGAGCAAACCCTCGGGAGATGCCCTCAAACCTCGGCCCCTCTGTGCCTGCTGCAGCCCTGAACTCTTGTTGGCTGAAAAAGCTTTGCAGGTGGAATCCTCTGGTCCTCACAGCCCCAGGGCATCCTCCTGCAGCTCTGCTGGCCACCATCACCTGAGGCTGCTCCTTTATGGTGTCATGGGGGTTTCTCCTGTTCCAGCTCCACACCCACAGTCCCAGTGCTGTCATCAAATTTGGACTCAGGTCAAATGCAGTGTTTTCCTGAGGGTCAGTGCCTGCCAGCACAGAAAACCTGGAATTCTCAGCTTCCAGGGTTCCAGCAGTTTCATTCCATACAATCTGGGATAACTGCTGGGTGTCCTTGCTGCACTTTTCAACCTGGAGCTTGCAGATGGGATAAATCACCCCTTAAAGACAGAGCTGCGAGGATGTTTCCTTCCTCCCCAAGGAATCCCAAGATGCCTCACAAAGGAATCTTTTTCTTGTTTTGTCCGTGTTTCCCCTCTGACAAGGAGGGAAGAAGGAGCATTCCTGATTCCTCATTAGGGTCTTGGATTTATTTCTTATTTATTTCT
This sequence comes from Prinia subflava, assembly GCF_021018805.1. NCBI lineage: Eukaryota > Metazoa > Chordata > Aves > Passeriformes > Cisticolidae > Prinia > Prinia subflava. Next base: position 17,602,263 of record NC_086259.1, read on the forward strand.
TAGGTGGGCTCTCCAGTCCCCAGCTGCACTCAGGTGATTCTGAGCTGTTGATGGCTCCAACCATCATTTTAACTCTCAGAGTTTTCTTCCTGGAAAATCTCCACACTTCCCACAAGATGATGTGAATATGATTTTTCAAACCTGCAGCTCTCTGTAGCTGCACTAAGAAATATTTATATTCTCCCTCTGTTTTGGGTTAGGAGTTTGGGTATCAGTACCTCCTGTGGCAGATAGTTTCTGATCCTCTAGAAATGTCACTCAGGATATTTGGATGAGTTTCTCTGACACTGATGTATTGCAGAGAGATTTTATAAAATATCATTTTCAAGGCACTCACGAAGAGTGACACAAAACATGATATCGGCTGCCCACATATTTTGAATAGAGGCTGATAATGGAAATGTCTTTTTTTGGTGAGACTCTCTTTATTTAAAAAAAGAAAGAGAGGAATATTAGCTTTATGGATGTTGAGATGTGAAAATGTAACTGTGACAAATGTCTAAGAGGGGAAAAGAAGTGATGGAGTTAGAATTAAAAAAAGCCTCTAGTTGTAGATTTTGCAGAGGAGCTGGTTAGTTTCTAAATGATTAATTTCTAAATAGTTAATTGCTAAATGGTGGCACATATTCTGCTAGAACTATGAGCACGATGATCTTCAAAGGTCATCCAGGACTGAAAATGGTAAAACTTAGAAATTCCAGATTTGGGACACACCATGCGTTTGTAGATGTTTGGGGCAGGGGTTTCAGTTCAGGAAGAGAGGTGGGGGAGTGCATTAACAGAAAGCTAAAAATTGATGTTATCCATATAGACTGAGGTGCCAAAAGTGAGAAAAATGTGAAAGATTCTCACAGGCAATGTTTTCCAGCCCTTGCTTGGGGCCAAGGAATATGACTCTGAAATATAGAAATGTGTCACTATTGATTAATCCAAATTTTTCTTGAAAGTTTCCCATTTCCAAACAGTTTTTACTGGCTGGACAAGATGAACTTCCTGCTATAGAAGTAGTGTGGAGGTAGCACAGCTAACGCTTGGAAAGAAAACTTTTGGATATTTTATCCCCAAAGTCTGACTTTCTGACACAATTATCAATATTTTCAGAATGCTCAGTGCTGAAGAGAGCAGGAAGGAAACGTCTGGAAGTGGTCAGTTTACAACCAGCACGAATCAAGGAGAGTTAGCACTGAAAATAAATGGAATTACTTCAAAGTCACGATAGGAATAATTGCTTAGTTTGGAGGAGTTGCAGCTTGAAGTACTTGGGACTCAACAAGAGTTACCCCAGAGGTGCTACATCTGATTTTTAACTTTTTTTTTAACATGAAAAGGGTATTTTTAAATATGTTGGTGGGGTTTTTTTAGTTCTGCTAGGATGATTCCAATTTCCCAGCGTGTTATTTTGGGATAATTCCTCTACCACCAATGGGATTTTATTTTTGATCCCCCAAATGTCATCAGACAACAGACACATCTTTTACATTTTATTTTCACTTTCTTTTATCTTTCCTGTTTTCTTATGACTTTCTATTTTTAGAGTTCATGTAGCAAAAATCATTTAAAATATGCTGGTTTGCAGGAGATTGTATCTTAATGCCATCAATTGGGAAATTTCTTTCTCTCTAAATTCTACCCAAATTTAACTCTCTTTTGTGCTGGAGTATCTAATTACAATAACATTAATTAAATGTGTGTTCAACTTTTAGTTTTCACTCTGCATTGTAGAGTTTTACAAAACTCCATTCAAGGTTAAAACAAAGATTCTTAGTCCACATGGATAACATTAATTTTTAATTTTCTGTTTCTGTATGCAGTGCATCAATTAAAAGGTAATTTGAGAAAGCAGAATGTGAATAAATATGAGTCATGTTAATCAAATTCTGGACTGGGGGATCCGCTGGTGTTGCCCTCGTAAAACATTCACAGAACCTTTTGCCTGATTGTTTTTAAGTTTTGTATGTTGAACAACTCTCAAAAATCGAAGTTTTAATTACAATACAGCAGGAGCATCCTAGCGAGCCAGTGGCTGCCTCTGAGTCTGTTTTCACTTGTAAATGTTCATTACACCCACATTATGCACATCTAAACCCTTCAGAAGCTCCAGATCTAAGGCATAAATGAAGATATCCAGTTCTGTGGTGGGTTAGTGCAAAGTTCCCTTAGCACAGGGCCCTGCCTGGCTCCTTCTGTCCCTTCTGTTCCTGTCTGGTGCAGCTCAGAGCTCCCGGGGCGTGGATTTCCCCTGGCTGGGATCACAGGGCTGCTCTTTGTGCCCCAACTCCCTTTTCCTGATTACTTTTTACAGTTTGCTTGTGACATCTTTAACTTGATCTGTCTCGTGCTATGGCTTTTATTTTCTTTTTTCTTCTTCTTCTTTTTTTCTTTTTTTTTTTTCCCAAAGCAAACTTTATTTCCTTGAGAGGAAATCCATAAAGCATCATTCTCCCTGCAGAACAAGTCTGAGCTGACTCCTCGGAGACCAGGGATAAATCACTTTTAAGGGAAGATATTGCTCACTCCGAAAAGTAATTTGTAAACACTTTAAGTTTGTGCCATATTATCCCACCATCCCCAAATAGATACCTGCATGTCAAATACTGAAATATGAATCCTCCCTCGTGGGCTGATGCTACAGGGAGCAGTATTTATGAGTGACTTTTCCTCTTTGGCAAGCAACATCTGATATCTTCAGGATATTTTGCCTGGCACTGCTCATTTAATGATTTTTAAGAACCCTGAGATGTGTGGTTGTGCCATGGCAGGGAGACTTCCAGTCCTTGAAATGGGAAATAATTCCATTATCAAGCATGGAAATATTCCAGCTTTAAGGAACTGAAACAGGCAAAAGGCCCAGGACCCAGCCTTTGTTTCCACAGCAAAAAAAAATAGTAAATTTTATTCCAAGTGTATTTCAACTTAATAAACATCTGTCTTGTATATTTAAAACTGCCATTTCAGGATTGTAATTATATCATCTGAAAAAAAGTCCTCCTCAAAGGAGAATTGAAGTGACAGGCTGCAGAAAATGAAACATGACGTTGCTCGTTCCCCTTTCGTCCTAGAGCTAAAATTTAAATTAATTTTCTTCTTCTTGTCAGAAAGTATTTTAATTGGAAATTACTTTTGATTGCAGTTTTCAGAGGGGAATGGGATCCTTCCCATTGTGTTGTTCAGTGTCTTCATACTATTTTGCTAAATTATACTTTGCTGATATTTTAAATAGTTGATAGCTGTGCTGGTAATTCTAAGGAAGGTAAAAAACCCCTGAGATAAATGTAAAGATTTTCACTTTTTTGTTTTTTTTGTTTCTTGGCACCTTTTCATACAGATATGGTGTGTTTGTTGCCATAGTTACCTGCTTGTTGGAAGAAATGAATATTTGATAGTAGCAGTAACTAGACTGTAAAAATTAGATATGCTCCTTCAGTTCAATTTAGGTTTATCACACCTTTTTTTTTATTTTTTTTGCAGCTGAATTTTCATTATAAATGTCGAAGGAAAGTTGTAGAGTCACATTCCTCTGGGAGCTACAAGTCTCTGTAGCCCTGTAAGTTCATTCACACTCATTCCACAGCCCTGTGATGAACTAAGAGATCCTAATTAAATTTTCTTCCAATGTGCTTCAATTTTTCAGTTTTCAGACCTCTTCTAACGGGCGTTTCTTCTGTAAATATCTGTATCCCAACATCCCAGAGGACAGCAGCAGCCAGGGCACGGCCACCCCGGGGCTTTCTGTGCTGGGGCAGTGACCCAGCCTGGGAGGGACCAAACACAGGGCACTGCCCGAAATTCTCACCTCTGAATGATTCCAAAAATCCCTTTTGGCACCAGACAGGAGCTCCACACAGCTCAGGAATGTGGCTTCGAACAGAGATCCAGGCAGCAATGCAGGGGAAGTTCCATGTCAGAGAGGAAAATAACGAATAATAAAGAAAAAGATGCGGTCTAATTAGAAAAATTCCAGGAATGAGGCAGTTGCTGCTCTGACATTTGCCTCAGCGCTGGCACCTTGCTAAAATCTTTTCAGGAAGGGTGGCTTAGGGAGAAATGATGCTGTGAGTCGTTGTCATGCAGGGCTGTGTCAGGCAGCAGTGACAGAAACCGTGTCGGCTGCGTTATCTCCCCGTGCCCTAATTTCTCTTGTCTTAGAAACCTCTGAATTGTCTCTGTGTGCTTGAATGTAGCCTTGATAAAATACACAGCTCGTGGAAAAGACAAACTGGAGGGAGGCCACAGTTTTCCCAGGGGATTTCTGCCTTTCCAGTGAACCATTAGAGAGAGGAGAAGTGCTGAAATGAAGAAAAGGAAATGCTGGAACCAGGGAGAATTTTCAGGAGAATTTGTCAAAAATGCACTTCTAATATCAGGAAGCCCAGAGATTTCCACTAATGTGATTAACTGCTTGAGAAAACGAGGCAAAGGCAGTAAAATCTGTGCTGCTGGTAATGATGGTGTGATTCAGGCTTTCCTCAGGTAACTAGAAAGTTGTTGCCATTGATTTTCTCCTCGGAAGTTGCAGCAGGTCCGAGGCGGCTGGGGAGGGAATTGGAGCTAGCAGGGCTTTTTGCTGGACTCTTGACTTCTCACCATGGCCTAATTATCACATTAAGGCATCATGCTCCTGCCTTAAAAGAGAAATAATCACCAGGTTCTGCAGGCTGCTGCCTGTCAGGCTGGAGGGTGCACTCTGGGACGGCAATGGGTAAAAGCTTTGCTTTTAGCACCGTGGAGAGGGAAGAGATGGTCCTGAGAGCCTCCCAGGAGAAAACAGTGGGCTCCACTTAGGGAGGTCCAGCACTTTAAAACAGATCGGGATTTTTTTGGTGTCTGTTTTTGGTTTTGTTTTTCTGTGAGGAGTAGAAAAGTCTGGGTTTGATCAGAAAGTTTCAGAAGCTGTTGGGAGTTTGGCTCTGGCTGTGCCTGCACTGGGATGGAGCCATGGGGCTGAGCAGAGCAGGTGAAGTTTTTTTCCTTGCCAGCACTGGGGAGCCCTTCCCTACCCCACCCGCCCAGCATAATTCCCTTCCCAGCTCCCAAATTCCTGTCACTTAAGTACAGAGTGAGATCAATGCAAATTTCTCCTTTTTTCAAGCATATATAATGCCTGGCAGCTTATTTATTAACCTAATATAAAGTGTGCAGTAAACAATGCTGCACCAACATTTCCAATGCACCCCTACCCCCCAAAAAACCCAATAAAAACCCCAAAACATCGACCAAGCAAACTGAACAAGGCTTCAGGAGTCAGACCCTGTTCCACCCAGCAGCAAAGGCTGGCACAGGCTGGCACTCCGCATCCTCTGTGCCCCCTCTGGCTCTGCAGGGTGCTCTGATTTCCTCCTGAGTGCAGAATGACACAGCTGAGGGCACCCTCACCCATAAAAACTGAACTCAGCTCTGGCATCACCCACAGCAAGGCCCTTCTTCCCCAGCCAGCATGGGAAGGAAATTCTTTCTTACACAGGAGAAAATTCCTTTAGCAATATCCTCGAGCCTGCAGGGGATTTGCCATCTTGCCTAATTTGTTAAGGGCTGCCTGAGTTTTTCAGAAGTTTCTTCAGGTAAGGGGAAGTCTTCAAATTCAGTTCTTTGGGTGCACCAGATGTAGGGAGGATTTGAAATTTATTGTCTGTAAAGGAGCTTCAAAGTGTTGTGAACATACAGATTTATATGTATGTAAATCTATATACTTAGATCTGGTTGGTTCTTTGGTTTTTTTTTATTGGCAGTCCTTTGAAAGATATTTTATAACTGGCTTGCCTTTAACTGGAAAATGGGACATGGAATTTCATGTGGTTTTGCTGGGAATGTCATATCTCAGCACAAAAACTCAATCCCATCACATGGAAAGGTGTAGATGGAATTAAACTTTTACTAAAGCAGTTGCCAGTGGAGTCTCACAGCTTGGTTTGAGGAAGAAAGCAGTATTTTAAAAATAAATAAATAAAATAATGATTTACATTATGTAAATGAGCAGAATTTCCTTTCAGCTTTAAAGCAGGTCCTGTCTCTTTTTGGGTGGGAGGAGCAGAATATTGAATACCTGCATTCAAAAGGTGTTCACAGAAACTCCTGCTTTTCAGGTGCTTTCCAGGAGCACTGTGCATCCACTCGTTATTTGTCCCCTGAAGTTTATATATCATATTTAGTTTATCAGTCTCCACATGAGGCAAACAGGATTTGATTGCATGATCTGACATGTCAATGTTATTTTTGGGAGGCAAAAGGGAGTTTGATTTGATCTCAGCCACTTGGTGAGTTACTCCTACTTGAGGAGATGGGTTTAAATTAAACTGAGGATGTTCATTTCCAATAGATAAAGCAAGATAAGGTTTTCTTTTTTCATCTCAGAAATGATAGAAAGCAGTATGTAATTTTTGTTTTATGAAGATGGAAGACCGAAAACTGACAGAGATTTTGGAATATAAATTAAGAATTTAGATGGCATTTGGAGGAAATGGATAAGCAGAAGATGCCGTGCGCTTTAGTTTGAGTAAAATCTGTCTTTTTCAATCCCATCCAGGGAAGAAAAGTTATGTAGTGTAATTCAGACTATTACTGATAAGTGTGATGGATCAAACAGAACATCCTAAGTTTCAATAAACAGGAGGGAGAAGGGTGAACACTTTCCTATTTTCTGTGCAGCCCATCTCAGAAAATACTAGACAGTATCTTTAAAACAAATCACAGAGTGCACTGCAGAAAACATTCTGGAATATTTGATACAGTTTTAAACATATTTTCTACTTGGTTATAAATATTGGAGAACACTGGAAAAGTGTTATAGTATTTTGCATATAAATATATTTTCTATTTGTACACGGGCCTGTCAGTAACCACTCAAAGATCCAACAGCTGATTTAAGGCTTGTAGGCAAAAAGGAATCTGCTGCCAGTGGAAGGTGAAAGCTGAGAAATGAATCTCTTGTTAGAATTCTGGGAGGAAGGAATGAGTAGGGAAGAAAATGAGCAGCAAATAAGAATTGCTTAAGAATTGGTGAAAGGCTGGGCAGGGTTTGGAGCAGAGGAAGGTGTCCCTGCCCTGGCATGGGATGGAATGAGATGATCCTTAAGGTCCCTTCCAGCCCAGACCTTTTGTGATTTTAAATCACCCATTAGAGTGAGTCCTTGCAGTGAAAATCGATGAGCAGAGAGCAGCGAGGTGTGAGGGGTGGCTGTGATGGGAAACAGGGAAAAGCACCCCTGGAGTTTCTGAAGAGCCCTGATGACTTTTGTGAGGAGCAGTTCATTTCTGAGGATCCAGATGTTCAGATAATAAGGTGCTATTTAAAGTCAGCACAAACTTCCCTCTGTCTCTCTAGATAGCATCTGACTCTGGAAGTCTTTAAAAAAATTATAAATTGAGCACTTCAGAAAAAATGCAAATCAACGGATATAGCACGGCAGAAGAATAGAAACAAGAAAGGGTTTGAAATGTGGTTTTAGCCACATTGTTTTAGAGTTATGAGTCATCTGAGCTTCTTCTCTACTGTGGAAAATTGCTTCAGAAATTGCTCCAGGCAGTTAGCTCAAAAATCGTGTTTCCAGATTTGTTCATAGACTCACAACTCTTGCTCACATCTGCTCGCTTGAAATGGACACTTAAAAAATACTTTGGGTTCAGTTCCAGCCTTTGAACTCAATCGAGGCGCAAGGTTTTCTGAAGTGTAGGCATAAATTGTAATGCAAATATTTATGAGGCTTGTATTAAGGGCTTCTTTCTGTGCCTCCCTTTGTGGCCGTCAAACCAGTGGAAAAAATTGATGGTAATATCACTGAAAAGTAAAAATCTGGTAAAACCAGTGCCTGAAATCAAGATTTGCTTGACTCACATAGAGAAAACCAGCAGATAAATAATATTTCAAGCTTCTAAAAGCCTGTGGTGCACCGTGAGAGATTCAGTGGAGACAGAAACCTGCTGGGATGTGCTTTGCAGCATGGTGACCCCAAAAATCCAGTGCTGTGGAGAATATTGCTGCGTGTTAAGGGTTATTTCTTTTTCCTTGAAGAGATTCCAAGGCACCCTGTGAAGATTTGCTTTGCCATTCACAGTTTAAGGTTTAAGAGAAGATTAGTGTGACGTTGTTATTGAAAAAAAAATCTTATTATTTTTGTGTTAAATGTACAGAATTTATTTATTTGCGTTGAATATTCCTTTGGTTTTTGTTGTTATAAGCATACGTTGGTAGTTTGATCAGCCCTGGAGGTGTGTCCAAGCCTGGCAAGAAGCCAAAAGCAAACTTCTCCAGCAGCTCTGCAAACCTCTGGCCCACAAAAAGCCCTCGGTAGTGGTTGTTTTTCCAACAGAGATGAAATCTACCCAGTCCAAGTGAAAGCTGTTGGATACAGTGAATATTTACCTGACCTGGGTGAGACCACAATGGAATGCAGAGCGTTAGAGACTGGAGGCAAAATTGCCAGTCCAGATGGGTAAAATTGGATGTTTTTGTCCATTTTTAATCTCTTAAATGAGCAGGGTCAGGGATTCAAAAGCACTGCCTTTGCTGGGAGCTGGGGCTGCTCAAGGCCTTTGAAATGAGCCCGTTTTGCACAGGGTTGGTGGAGGAAGGTGCAGGAATCTCATTTCAGACATTGAGTTGGGTCAATCTCCGCTGCCTCGCGGAGAGGAAATGGCCATGGAATGATCCTATCAATATTCACCTACCAGGGGAGGGGAAGGAACAATTTAAAATATCATTTATATGAAAACCTTTCTCAAAGGCGTGTGCTACAAGTACAAAGGATATGAAGGGTTTGGAACGAGCTAATAGAGGAAGAGAGCAATACCCTTTATTACATCCCTTTAATCACAGGGAAATCCATTTCCAGCTAATCAGCTGTTGATCTGCAGGATGAGAGGTTCTCACAAGTTCAAATGGGTGTTTCATCCCACTGCCCCACTCCCCAGCCCGCAGTTCACTCAGCCTGCTCCTTTACCTGTGTTAGCAGAAAAGGAAATAGAAAAGATCTGAAAAATGTTTACAGATCACAGCTTTAAAGACAGATTTCTTGAGTAAAATGTGTTTGTTTTACCACCAGCTAAAGGCTCTTAAATCTTTGTCAAGAAAGTGGAAGTTTGTTAAGGAGAAAATAGTATTAAATCAAACGGATCCAAGGTCCTGGGAGAACAGAACTTTTTCTGTTGCTATTTCTTTATTTACAATTTCTTTGTGTACAACACACACAGAGGCCAAGACTGCACTGTGTGTCAGTCTCAAACACACAGATGAGAGCACTCTCGCTCTGGGATCACCTCTCCAGGGCTGAGTCCCTGGCATTAATAAGCAATTCTGTGTCCTCAGTCACTCTGGAGAGCTGCTTGAGAGGATGAAGATGTTCTTAGATGGGAGACAGTAATGCCTTTTGCTTTGGAACACACACAAAAGGGGAATTCTTATTTTGGGCTGCAGTCTCGGACTCTGAATCTTAGCTTGAGATGCAATTTGGCTGTCAAAAGGATTTGTTTTGTTGTTTTTTTTTTCCTGGACTCAGGGTTAATATTTTTTCCAGAATTGAGTCATTGTGGTTGAGTGACCTTAAATTAAAACACTGTATGCACAATAGTAGTGTTCCCTATTATTTGAGGTCCTATTTTATATAACTGCAGCTGTATGAGGTTTATTTATGCTGTACATATATTCTGCCCATTGTCCTTGCTGCTCAGGTTCAAAAACTCATGTTACTTACAACAAAAATACTTTTGATTGTTGTAAATGCGGGTTTAAGTGTTGAAAATACTGGAAATCTAGTGTGCTCATACAGCAGTTACCCAAGGGCTTCAGAGAATTTCCTACAAATTTATCAAATCTTTAGAATTCATTAATATGTAAAACACCTCAGAGTGGTTTAAAGTAAAACATATTTCAAGGCAACTCACCTTGAAGCCAATTATATTGAAAGTTTTGTCAAGGTTCAAGACCTGAGCATTTCTGAAGGTGGTGGATAAGTTTGTATTTACACCCCTGACCTAGGTAAAACCCACAAAATCCTTGTTATGAGTAAAATTTTGTCCCATTTGTACAAAATAATTAAAATGAGATGGAACTAAACATTCCACCCTGTGGAAACTGCTGCTCTTCTGATTGCATTCTGTTAATTAGGGTGTCAGAAATGCTCATTCCCTGGACTCGAGTGGGGGAAACAGTTCCCATTTCATTAAAATACCCCGCTACTATTTTTAATCCCTTCCTTTTACCATTTGAGGCTCTGTGCTGAATTTAGTGGGGTTTTTTTTAAAGATTAAAAAAAGAGGCAAGTTGAGAAGAAATACTTTACCAGCTTGTGAATTCTCATGGGGTTTTTCATATAAACCTTCTCCTTCTTAGAAATTGTTAGATGGGTGTGCTTATTATTGAAGGGATTTTATTTGACTGTGGGAAAAGAGGGAATTCTTTATCTGTCCCAGATACTTCTTTACCTTCAACAACTTCCCTGCATGGCCTGATTTTAAGTGGGCCATATGATTTCTTGTCAGCTTTGGTCTGCACAGCAAACAAAACACAGACAAAATCATTTTCAGGAGTCGTTCTGAGCAGGGGAAATTCAGTTAAAGGGTGAAGCATCATTAATTTTTATCAAGCCCTATAAATGAAAGGAAATACAAGTCTAAATAATAGAAAGGTCAAAATCATGGGTATCTATAGTTATTAGCAGAGCTTTATGGGGCATTCAGAATTGATATTCTCTCGTGGCTCTTAAATCTAATTTTGTAATTGACAAATAAATATAATTGCTTGCCTTACAGCCATGATTATTTTTTTCTCCCTGTAGATCTAAGTGCTATAGAGATCTAAGTGCTATAGACATGGAAAATTTATATTTTCTCCTCAGAATTTTGAAATGTTATTACTGAAAGGGATACCTGGGTCTCTGAACCTTCATTCATCTTGGACTTTGATGTAGTAAAGGAGCCTTTGGGAGATCACATCACAATCCCTGGTAGCTGCACTTGGCTCTACAGGGCTAAGAAAATATATTTTTTAAAAAATAAAGTTTTGGTGACTGGCATGGAGCTTATTTTAGTGAAAGATTGCAGATGTGTTGACCAGGAAGGATCTGTGTGGCATTTTCAGCACAGGAATATCCTCATGGTTTTTCCGAGTGACCAACACTGAACATGACCAGTTGTGTGCTGAAGGACTGTAAAAATGGGTGTAAAATGGGTGCAAAATGGGTGTAAAATGGGTGTAAAATGAGTGTCCTTCATCAGAATTTGGTTACAAGGCCTTTTAAAGCCGAGTGTGGCAGCACAGTGGTGCCTGTGCACTCGCAGGGCCCTTGCCAACCTGCTCCATCTAGGGGATGCTTCACACAATTCCTGTTTTCACATGCACTTTTAAGCCTTTGGACTCTTTTAACACTGTGTAAATTGGATTTACAGTAGTGTAATGAAATAAAAATCTAGCCCGTGAACAGCAAAAATCTACTTTACTCCTTTGACAGCGTGATCATAGCAGTTGTTTTGCTTCCTGGTACTTGTTTTACCCCCTGGCATTTAGGAAATGTATAAAACCAGCTGATCTGAGGGTCTGATTTTCAATGTCATTTCAAAATAACCTCAATTTAAACTGCTCAGTAAAATATTTATAAAATCTACGCCTGTCCCATGTAGGGTCTTTTCAGACCATCTTTCACAGACCATCTTCTACCTGCTGGTAAATTAATCCAGTTTGGTAAAATTTTTAATACAAGAATGAAATCTGAAACGTTGTCACAGTGCATGAAAATCAAGACAGAATTTATGCTGGACATAGAGTTATCCCAGTTTTTTACTCGCTAGTTCAGCAGTCTAGAAATTGATGCATTTGGAGGAACTTGCATGACCTAAAATCACAAATGCTTCTCACAAGGTGCTGTGTGACCTCCTGGCATGACCAATCCCTGTGCTGGCCCAGCATGAAAATATTTAAGTGAAAGGCAGCCAGTCATTAATGAGAAACACACATTTCCTCATATTAGACAATGTTAATTTGCTTTAAACTGATCCCTGTGTCTGAATCTGAACATTTGACTTTTACCATGGAAGGTTATTTCTTATTCATTGATACAGATTTTAATTTATCAACTTTGTAAAGTTATTTTAATTGAGCTCATGTTGTGCATATTCCTTTCATTAGTAATATTTGTGTCTTCAGCTGTATATTTTAAAGGTGTTTAGTTGCAATGGGCAAAACTTTATGTAAAATTAAAATGACTGTGACATCATTAATTACAACCACACTATAAAATTTGGGTTGCTAAGTAGCTCGTTCCTAAGTGTGAGCTCAGCCAAAAGCACAGCTTCTCTTTGCTACTGCTTTTAAAGGTTTTTAAACCCCAAGAATGAGGCTAGCAATGAGGACAGCAGAGTGGGTAACTCCAGAAATGAGTCCGGGCTGCTGTTCTTGGGCTGAAATGTGGGAAATAACATTATTGCAGGTACTTGGCCATGAATAGGGGTAGAAGGAGGAGAGGAAAACAAAAGACTCTAAACAGGGACCACACAGCAGAATAAATCCTGGACTGCTGAGGATGATAATCTAAAAAGATACAGTTTCTGGAGGGAGATCTCAGTTACACTCCCAATCCAGCTGGTTTTTCCCCCAAAAGCCGGGCAGTGCCCCAGTTGCTGTTCCAAGCAGAGCCTGTCCCCTGCTGTCCTGGGGGTTTGTGACCCCAGTGGCACTGGGGCACCCAGGGGTGCCAGGCAGGCTGTTTGTGTCCAGGATGGAGCTGGTGGGGATGGGGCAGCTGACACGTGTCACTGTTAGCCACACTCAAATAACACACAGAGTCAGAATTTGGGAGAGCAGCAGCAGCAGAGAAAAATCTCTGCCCTTTGTTTATTTCTTCCTATTCTATACTTTTAGCAAGGTGGCCATGGATTGGAGGGTGGTATTCCCACCTCTCACCCACGTTGGTCAAAGGCACTGTCACACAACCTCTCCTCTCCTTGGAGAGGAATGTGAAAACAATATCAATGTTTATAAAACAATCTGCTGTTTGCAGGAAAAGAGTGTGAGAAGGTGCAAACCTTCTACTTTAATATGAATGCTCAGCAAACTAGGAAAATCTCATGGTGACAGACACGAGGCCTGAACGTCCCAAAAGCTGGTTGAAAAGTGTGGGGTCTGACAGAGAGAGGAAATCTGACATTGTGGTTGCTCTCTCCAACCCCCAGGCTCTGCAGCAGCTCTGAATTCAGGATCTATTCTCAGCAGCCTCTGTTGCTGAGGCCTCCCTGGGGACCCACCCAGCTCTGCCAGCCGTGGATGTCACACACTGTCCCCTCTGCTCAGCCGTGACCTGGTGCCCCAGCCCTGGCGTGGCACAGCCTGCAGTCACGTTTTCCCTGCCCTCACCCTCAGCAGGCTCTGAACTTTGCCTCCTGTCCCAGTTTGACTGAGTGAGCTCCTTGCAGCCCTGGCATTTCCCTTTAACCTTCCCTGGGATTCGCTCATGGCTCTGCTCTCCCTGCAATATTCTCTGCTCAACCCCGAAAATATAACTCTGTGTTGTCTTGCAATGGAAACAGCAAATTACTCTTATTACTCATTTCTAGTCCTTTGCTGCAGCAATCCATTAGGAAAGAAATAACCACTAAAAGTAACAGCAAAGGACAAAAAGAGCAGCCAGGCTGAAAGCACAACTGCCTCTCAGCAGTGGTGGTGGCTGCCAAATCATTCTGCATTTCCCAGGTGTGAGGATCCCTTCCAATGTCTCCGAGAGCAAAATGAATTCTCCTTGCATCAGTTTCGTGCATGGAGGAGATGAAGGATGAAGCACGGAAATGTTGAAAGTCTAGGCCAAAATCAGCCAGGAAATTTGAACTGATAACATTTACTTGAATCGCTATTAAAATACGAGTAAAATATGCAAGTAAAGAATGGATATACTGAACATGAATATATTTACACAGTTTCCTAAATTAAACCCTGTGAGTGTTCATTTTCTGTTCTTAAATGCCTTACAGATATTCATACTAATGTTGTAATTAATACAGAAAGAAACTAGTGACTTTTTGCATTATTTTATACTCTTACAGTTCATCTTTGTGCTTAGGCAATGCAATAAGTCAATTGCAATGAGGAGCTCAATTCTTTGGAGTATATTTTCCATTTTTCAGACAGTAAAAGATGCCCTTTCACAAGTCAGGCCACCATTTTGAAAGACAATTTTCATAAATGGAATACTGGGCTAGAAAACCCTCAAGAGAAAGGTTTTTGGGCAATTTTAGACAGCTTCTGCATTAACTTGGTTAGAAACCCAACACAGATAATCCCTTGTGCAACAGAAATCAACAGTTGTGGTTGCTTTAAATGTGGGTCAGGAGGGGTAATAAATATTAAACCTAATCTTCTTTATCACTGATAGAATCTTGGGATAAGTTGCCTGCTTAAATGGATGATGGCATTGCTGTAAAACCCAGGTAATAAGTTTCAGTGTGTGTGGCACAAGGCATTTGATTCCAGGCATAGCTGCATGTTTTATAGACTTTATTTAGGAATCAAAAGTGGAAAGCCTGAGTACACGTCTGTGTGTCTCAAATATTTATTTGTCATCCCAGCTACGGCTTAGTCGAAGCATTTGGCGCCTCTGCCTCTGATCCCATGAGATGTCCCATAAAAAGGTTTTGCCTGTGGGTATCAATATCTATATGCAACACAGCTGTTAGGCTCAGCAGCGTGATGGATGCAGCTTTTATGAACATAATGAAACGGAATTTTTAAATGCAGTAAAAAGAGACGTAAGGCGGCACATCAAACAGCACCGAGCCCGTCTGCGTGCTCCCCTCGTGGAGCCAAGCCCGCTTTCAGAGCTCGGAGCAGCTCAGGAGAGTGTGCAGCCCCTTCAGCCTGGAGCAGGGGCTGCTCTGCCCTGCACGGATCAGAGGGGGCTGATTTCACATTTCTGCCCTGCACGGAGCAGAGGGGGCTGATTTCACATTTCTGCCCTGCACGGATCAGAGGGGGCTGATTTCACATTAACCACAGTCTGAGCAGCTCCTGCCCCTCCTCGCTCAGAACGCGCCCTCGGTTTGTGTCAGTGCTGGAAGCATCCTGTGGCTGAACGCCCTGTGAGTAACAAGAGGCAATGCTCAAACGAGATGGAGGGCCTTGTCTTCCAAGCACTCAACAAATGGGCTCCATCTGGCAGCAGAGTGACTTCACCTGTGATTTATGTTGGACTCTTGTGTGCTGCTGGGTGGGAGAGTTAAAGAACTTCATCCGAATGCAGGGATTCCTGCGACAGCTTTTCAGCTTTTTGAACCTTACTTGGAAGCTTTAAAGGCAGAAGTTTAATTAGGGAAAAAGAAGAAAAGGAATTTTTAAATTAGAAATTTTAGGAGAAGTTTCATTAGCCTAGGACAGAGCACATGTTTCATCTCCTGCTTAGCTTTCAGTGGGGAGACTCTTAAAAAATTGAAGGCAACAGTGGCATGGTCAAAAGTCCACCTGGAAAGATTTCACTCTGTTTTCTCTGTAAGAACTTGAACCTCAGTCTGTTTTTAACAGACTGTGTTGATGCTGAATATTTTTAGTGATATATATTTCATTGAAACTGGTTCTTTCCAATGAAAAATGATGGTCCTCAAAAGTCTTGGCTACAAGTTTTTTAATACTCACAGAGTCACTAAGTTGGAAAAGATCTCCAAGGTCACTGAGTCCAACCATAACCCAGCAGTGCCAAGGCCACAGGTTTTTTGAATATTTTTGAATATTTTCAGGGTTGGTGAACGCTTCCAGGGCATTTCCCTGGGCAGCCTCTTGCAGTGCTTGACCACCCTTTCAGTGAAGAAACTCTGCCTAATATCCAAACTAAACCTCCCCTGCACAACTTGAGGCCATTTCTAACTGGTTATAAGGAGAACAAAGATCGTGTCTTATGCTGGAGCTCCTACAGTACAAGTGGAAAAAATATTTAATGAAGTGAATAACCATGATCAGCACATTGGATTGTGTGTGGGCAGGATTCACAGAGGTCACTGGTGGCTTATCAGCTGCTGATCAGCTGTCACACGCTTTTCTTTTCACCCCATTGCTGATTATTTTCTCTTTTCTCTCATTCTTAGTTCCTTGTTCCAGCACTTTTAAGGTTCTTCACAGCAACCCCTTGGGACTGGAGGTGTTCCTGAGTGTTTGCTCATTTTTGGGTGGGCACAGCATGATTTGTCACCACAGTGGGCTGTAAGCCAAAGGAATGATGATTGTCTCACCTTGTTTCCTGCAGCAGGAGCAGAGCAGTGACAGGAGGGTTTTCCTTCCCCTGGGGAGAGCAGCAAGGTGTGTAAATGTGGGAGCAGAGCTGGAGGAGTGCAGGCACAGGGGGACGCCAGCAGGCTGAGCCCGGCACGCAGGGAGCAGCAGGACACACAAAAAGAGCAGGGAGCAAATCTCCAGCCAAGCCTGAGTGATTACGGAGAAAAAGGGAATTCCTGGGAGGTCTGTACCAGTTTGTTCCGCATTGAGAAGGCAGTGGAGGCTGCTGGAGGGAGAGCAAAACTGATCCCTACCGAGAGAGCACAGAGCTCCGGGAGGGAATGTTGGGTTGTTTTTATTTCACCAAAGCTTTTTATAAATCCATTTCACCCTTTCCAGCTGGATCTTCACCTTAAGAAAATGCAAACTCTCTAAGTTCCCACCCAGCACACTCTCCAAGCCTTGCTCCAGCCACCCCAGTTTGTGTTCTGACATGACAGAGTTCAGAGATTGGTGATTTTGTCTTCGCCTCAAAGCCTGGCAGAGTTCACTCTGATGGGTTCAGTTTCTTTTCCAGGGCAGTCTCCTGGATTTTGTTTGATGGTTTTCCCCTTTAGAGTCCAGTAGAAATACTCTGAAATGACACACATATCTTTCTTTTTTTATTTTTTTTAATTTTTTGCTTCCCACCCATGGAGTCTTGGCATTTTAATCCTATCCTTAGAAGAGAGTAGAGGAACTGGGACTAGGATTTTTAAAGAAACATTGAAATAGCCTTATTTTCTTAGGCTCTTCCCATCCCTGACCCATAAAAAGTAGAATGCTGTATTTGTTCATTCTTTCCTGCTCACCATCTGCCTCCCTTTTCTCTTTTGTATAAAACTTGTACATTAAAAGCCTGGTTTTGTAACAGTCTGGTGAAAATATAGCATCCCTCTGACCTCACTGTTATCATGTCTGCAGCTGAGAGAGTTCTTTGTGTGTCCTCCTCTGTCTTTACTGAGAAATGGGTGTCTTACCCTTTTGGGTGATGTGGGGGAATGGCTTTGATTACATAAAAGATCCATGCAGTTTCTTTTTATTGTGCTACTATAACATTTCAGGCAACACAAAAAGGCAGTCTAGCACTTCTGTGATGAGGCTTTTATATTAAAAAAAAATACAAATGAAATGAGAGCAAAGTGAGATTTAAAACCATGTCAGTTCTGTGTGTGATGTTCATTATTGTTACACTAAAAGGCTTTGCAGACGCCCTGCTGCAGGGGGCTTGGCTGCTCCATCCCAACCAGACGGGCAGGATTCAAATGTGTGTTCTGCACAGCTCAAAGCCAGCAGCAGAGCTTTATCCAAGCTAATGAGTCCAGCTGAGCCATGGGAGACTCCTTCAGAAGGTGTTCCCTCCTGACTGATGACTACCAAAAATCATCTTTGCACTTTAAATCTGCATCGCGTCAGAGAGGCAAATCTGGAGGTGCCTTTACTGCTGCTGTTGCTGCCACGTCTCACTGGAGCCTGTCACAGGGGTTCTGCCCCATTTGGGACATTTTTATTCCAAGTAAGAGTTCCAGCCTTGGGCCAGGACCTCAGTGTATCACCTGTATGAACATGAGATAAAACTTCTGAGTCGTCCTCGTAAGAAGTTATTTTGAGCACAGGAAAAGCAAAGCCTTTGGGAAATACAGGTGGAGGTTTCTCTCCCTGGGCTTTCTCAGCAGGGTGCAGAGTATTGCAGCACTGGGGAAGACCAGGCTGTAGGGGAAAAGGAAGAGGATGCTGGCAGGGAATGCTGAAAAACCTTCCCTGAGTTTTACCTCGTGTGCCTGGGGCTGTGGAGCAGAGATCTTGCTGTTTATGCTGAATGAGATTTAATAAATTGGGTTAGAACGGGCAGTAGCATATCCTGACACTGAACTTTCTGCTTGTTTCCTAACCAGAGTTACCTTGTATTCCCTAATTTCCCAGCTCAGCTTGAACAAATGCGCTCACCCTTGTGCCAAACTGAACTCAAACCCAAGATCTTCATTTCGGACTCAGGAAATGCTTTGTGAGCCATTATACTCTCCACATATTTTCAGGAATTTTTTACAGAAATACAACTGATTTGTCCAGAAGGCATTTTATCATGTATGTCATCCTGGAGTAGTTGCTGGTTTTCTACATTTTTTACTACTTTGAAACACACACCACCCTCTTTCTGTGGGGTAGCCACCACCTCTTGCTGGGAGGTTTTTCCTGTCCCAGGGATGTCCTAAAGTTGTTCCAGGAGAATGGCAGTAGCTGCCTGTGGGACTGATGTTTTGGGCCTGTAGAGATTTCAGCCTGTTGGTAGCTGCTAACTCTTTTCCCAAGGGAAAAGTTTCTTGGGAAAGCTTCTTCCCAGAACAACCTTGGCAAAACCACTCTCCTTCCCCAAAATAATCTTTCTGGTTCTCAGAGAAAAACATTTTGGCTGTTTCTCTAGTTTGACCAATGGTGTTGGGGAGGTGTCAGTCCTGTTCACCAGTCATGTTAAATCTGTGTTGGAACACTTTATAAAATTAGCCAATTAAATCCTTTTTTAATGCCTTTTGCCTTCTGAAATATTTGGATTTTTTGTCTTTTGTTCCTGTCCTACAGTGACAGCTACTATGACTACTTTCTGAAAACCAGGAAAAACAGCCCAGTGTAATTCTCCTTCCCTGGAGGCTTGTTTTTATAATAGATTTCCACTCATCCACCTGCCTTCTGTGCATAGCAGGGGATGTGCTTTGTATGATTTGAAGTGATAATTAGAAATGATGGTGGGTGGCCACAGGAGGGACTGCAGATCCAAAGCAATAACTGTGTCTCCACAGAGCGACACGTCACCTCCTCATCAGATACTTTAATACTACAATTCCTTGGAATTAAACATGGGAGTTCCTAATCAAAGGCCCTAGAAGTGAAATTGTAGAGTGTGTGTGGAAATATATTTGAGTCATGGCTGATAGCAAATGGTGGCATCAAAGGTGCACCTCTGAAAAGAGCATTAATACTGCTGAGAGAATAGAAATTATCTTTAGAGAATACTCAGGGGTTTTTTTGTGTTTGTTTGTTTTAATTTGATTGGTTTGGTTTTCCAGTTTCTGCCATAAAATTCATTGTAGGAAGAGATCACTGTCGTTACCACACAAATATTTGAAGGGATCCAATTTAAGCCGAGGTTGTAGTTTGGGGAATGTGCTGCTTTTTATTTGGTGATGCAGCTATTCCTTAACATCCCATGGAGAAAATCCCTTCAGTGTGTAATTTGTAAAGCCTCCTGAGAGGTAATGCAGGCGGACTGGAGCCTTTTGCAGCAGCAGCACAGTGCAGAGCTGGCTCACACCTCTTTGGGTGAATGTGGGACACCTCTCTGCCTTTAATATTGCAGAATATCAGTCCGAGGTGGAACAAACGTGATTTGGGTGGCACCTGTTTGAACACTGCCTTGGCTGCAATTTAATTTTCCTTCCCGAATTAGCGTGTTTCATTGCTGTCCTTTTCCCAGTGATAAACAAGATAATTCATTTTGGGTTTTCCTGCACGGCGCAAACATAAAAATTTGTCAACTGTAAATTGCTGTAGGTGTCATTAAAATGCTCCCTAACCAACCTAATGCATTCCAGGGAGTTTTTTCAAGACTCTTGCAGCTATTTTTAAACCACCTGCTGTGTCTATACATATTCAGACTGTAATGGGGAGGCACTGCTGAGCAATTCAATAGGAAATAATTTAAATAGAGAGGGACATACGAGTAAGTGATAGGAAGTTCAGGAAGTTAATGCACTAGTTTGAAGTCTTTGTCCCCCCTGTGATCTCCCACACACGCTCTTTTCTGCATGGCAGCCTTCAGATTTAGATTGTTTTGCACTAAAATAATTTATTTGTGATTGCTTTCAGTCTCACAGAATGGTGTAAGTTGGGAGCTCAGTTCCTGGCAGCACCGGGGGAGGTTTGTGGTTTGTCCTTGGAGGGTGCTGGGGGTGATGTGCAGGAACAGAGCAGTTCCACTGCACAGAGGGGCCGGGGCTTATCTGCAGTATCTGTTTATCTTTTCATTTTTTTGTCTTCTATCTTCTTTTGCCACATTTTTAAGAGTCTCTCCTCTTTGCACTTAGTTGTGACCTCTATTCTTTAAAGAGAACTCCTGGAAAACGAAGAATTAGGTTTTATTAACTTCTTGCTAACAGGAAGAGAAACAAGAAAAAGAGAAAAGGAACCTTTTGCTTCAGCAGTTCTTCTTTTCCTGGAGATGTTATAATTTCTCACGAGTTATGGATGCCCTGGGCATTCAGTCGGTCTCATTCTTGTAACAAATGTTTCCATTCATACTTCATATTCAAGGGATTTACACACACAACCATTTAAAAGCAAAGAGATAATCAGTAATAATCCAGAACAGAAGCTAATCTGACCTCAGTACCTGCTGGTAGAGTGGGCAAATATCAATTTATATATATTAAAAAAAAAAATCTTCATTTTTCCACTCATTTCCCTTGTCTGGATAGAAGTTTTTTTATACTTCTGCAGATTACTTTTACCAGTATATTTGAAATCCACAAGGCAGTAAGGGAGTGACCCAGAGTCCCTGACAGAGCAGCTGCAGCTGCTGTGGAGACCACTGGGCCACCAGGGTGGCAAGTGACACCTCCTGCCCGAGGCACAGGTGCCCACAGGGGCAGGTGTGCTGGATAAATGATGGCAACAGTGACCTGAAGTTTAATTTTGCTGGCAGGTTTAGTAAGTCAGGAGAGCCTGAGACCAGTCTGCATTGTCCAGCAGACCCGGGAGAGGAACCCTGTGGTTGTAGAGGGGGTTGGAGAAGGTTTTAGCTGTGCTGCTTTGATTTTTCTTGAGCACATCTTTGTCCATTTAAAAACAATGTGTTCAGTTACCTGTCATAAAGCCTCATGACTCAAATATATTTAGAAAGACAAGACAGAGAACAAATAATTTTTTTAAAAAGAGTATTATTTCTGTGGGTGGATGCCAACATTCTGGACAAAAATCCAGCTGAGGAGGAGCGGGGAGCAGGGGATTGCAGCATCTTTCAGCAGGTGGGACTGGACTGGGTGAAGCTGCCTCAGCCCTGGGTGAGGTGGCACTGAGTGGCTGTGCTGCCAGTCCAGCAGGGCCCTGGGCAGGGCAGGGCACCAACCCAACCCTCCCTCTGCCCCTGCTCCCCTCTGCCATCGCTGGGCTTGCTGCTGGATGTGCCTTGGTGAACCAGAGTGGATCTCAGAGCAGAAAAACACTTCTCTCCAAAAATAGCAGCAGCAGAGACAGGAGCAATATCCAGGCCAGGATCAATAACCAGGGTGAGGCTCTGCCTTGGAGGCTGCACAAGCCAAAGCAGCTCAGGGGCAGTTTGATGTTCAGTTCTTCTGCAAAGTGTTTGTAGGTGGTACATAAAAAATTCATCCTGCTGCCTGCCTGCACTGTGCTGTCAACCAAGATGTTTCCCCTGTGTGCACATGTTACTGAAATTGAACTCATCCCTTTGCCCTTAATAATAAATATAATATGGACTTGTCTGATGAGTGCAGCTTTAGACTTGTGTTTGCAGAGTGAGGAGGGCATGGCTATGTGGAACGTTAAGGAATTCCTGACAGCATAGATCATAAAATATTTAATTTATTTCTCACTTAACTTAAATGAAACGACAGGCCAAATGATCTAAATGAGGCAGGCTTTATATTTATTTAGTCTTAGCTTTAACTCCTAACAAGAGCTTTATCATATTTAAACAGTCTCACATCATTAGGTTAATAATAGACTGCAGTGTGCACTGCTGCTGACTGGATTTTTCATTATCCTCAGTTTTGGTCTTTCAGTGGCCATTATTGTTTATCGTGCCCTTTTAAAAAGTGAATAAATTAAGAGAAATTAAATCAGAGGGAATTTTTATCAGAGGAGGCAGTGACAGATATTACTGAGCTTGGGTAGAAGGCAGGAAAACAGGGGGAGACTGAAATGAGGTAGCAGGGATTTGAAACTCAGACACACCAATATGAAAGGGAACACCATTTTTAAAACATATAGCACCTAATTTTGATATTTTCACTTATATTTTGGTATATTTTGTGAACCTATTTAATTTTTAATGCTTGACTTTTGTACAAATGTGGGATTTTTTTCCTCTCAAGAGGAAGGGGAAAGACTTTATCACCCAGAGAAGCTGTGGAAGTGCTCAAGGGCAGGTTCTTGGAGTAGCCTGGTCTAGTGGAAGGTGCCTTGCCCACAGCAGAGGAGTTGGGAATTGCTGATCTTTAGGATCCCTTCCAGCCCAAACCATTCTGTGAAATCAGGGTGCCTGTTGCTCATTATTTAGTGCTGGTTGACAGAATCAAAGAGTAAGAACTTTAAAACCAGATGCAATCCCAAGCACTCAGCTCTGCACAAACTGGAGAGCAGCATCTGACCTGCCACAGGAGTCAGCACGGGCTTTTCCATCGGTTTCAGTCAGAAACTGTTCATTTTTGGGAACTGCCTGCTCACTTATTGCCAGTGCCAAGGGATGAGATCACTGCTACTAACCCAAGCCAAAGAGCCCCTCTTTGCACAGGGCTCTGAAAGAGGAACAAAAAGCAAATCCAGCCAGGTTTCTGCTCTGCCTTGATGGCAGTGGTTGCATCTGCCCAGGAGTGTGAGGTGAGCAGCACAAGCAGGCCCTGAGCAGGGCAGTCCTGTTGGGTTTATTGACTCTCCTGTGTCAATGTTGTAAAGTCACAAACATATACCAAGAGGTTTTCAGCCTTGCATCACCAGTGTTGCCCATTGAGTCCTGCCTGTGCTGTCCCTGATCCCTGCCTGTGATGCCCTGATCCCTGATCCCTGTCTGTGCTCCCCTGATCCCTGTCTGTGCTCTCCTGATCCCTGATCCCTGTCTGTGCTATCCCTGATCCTTGTCTGTGCTATCCCTGATCTCTGCTATCCCTGATCCCTGTCTGTGCTATCCCTGATCCCTGTCTGTGCTATCCCTGATCCCTGATCCCTGTCTGTGCTATCCCTGATCCCTGTCTGTGCTCTCCTGATCCCTGTCTGTGCTATCCCTGATCCCTAACTGTGCTCCCCTGATCCCTGTCTGTGCTATCCCTGATCCCTGTCTGTGCTCTCCTGATCCCTGTCTGTTCTATCCCTGATCCCTGCTGCCCCTGATCCCTGTCTGTGCTGCCCTGATCCCTGTCTGTGCTCTCCTGATCCCTGTCTGTGCTCTCCTGATCCCTGTCTGTGCTGCCCTGATCCCTGTCTGTGCTATCCCTGATCCCTGATCCCTGTCTGTGCTATCCCTGATCCCTGTCTGTGCTCTCCTGATCCCTGTCTGTGCTCCCCTGATCCCTGTCTGTGCTGTCCCTGATCCCTGCTGTCCCTGATCCCTGTCTGTGCTATCCCTGATCCCTGTCTGTGCTATCCCTGATCCCTGTCTGTGCTCCCCTGATCCCTGCTGTCCCTGATCCCTGTCTGTGCTATCCCTGATCCCTGTCTGTGCTATCCCTGATCCCTGTCTGTGCTCCCCTGATCCCTGTCTGTGCTATCCCTGATCCCTGTCTGTGCTATCCCTGATCCCTGTCTGTGCTATCCCTGATCCCTGCTGTCCCTGATCCCTGCTATCCCTGATCCCTGTCTGTGCTCTCCTGATCCCTGTCTGTGCTCTCCTGATCCCTGTCTGTGCTATCCCTGATCCCTGTCTGTGCTATCCCTGATCCCTGTCTGTGCTATCCCTGATCCCTGTCTGTGCTATCCCTGATCCCTGTCTGTGCTGTCCCTGATCCCTGCTGTCCCTGATCCCTGTCTGTGCTATCCCTGATCCCTGTCTGTGCTCCCCTGATCCCTGTCTGTGCTCCCCTGATCCCTGCTGTCCCTGATCCCTGTCTGTGCTATCCCTGATCCCTGTCTGTGCTATCCCTGATCCCTGTCTGTGCTCCCCTGATCCCTGTCTGTGCTATCCCTGATCCCTGTCTGTGCTATCCCTGATCCCTGTCTGTGCTATCCCTGATCCCTGCTGTCCCTGATCCCTGCTATCCCTGATCCCTGTCTGTGCTCTCCTGATCCCTGTCTGTGCTCTCCTGATCCCTGTCTGTGCTATCCCTGATCCCTGTCTGTGCTATCCCTGATCCCTGTCTGTGCTATCCCTGATCCCTGTCTGTGCTATCCCTGATCCCTGCTATCCCTGATCCCTGTCTGTGCTCCCCTGATCCCTGTCTGTGCTCCCCTGATCCCTGTCTGTGCTCTCCTGATCCCTGTCTGTGCTCCCCTGATCCCTGCTATCCCTGATCCCTGCTATCCCTGATCCCTGTCTGTGCTCTCCTGATCCCTGTCTGTGCTCCCCTGATCCCTGTCTGTGCTCCCCTGATCCCTGTCTGTGCTATCCCTGATCCCTGTCTGTGCTCTCCTGATCCCTGTCTGTGCTCCCCTGATCCCTGTCTGTGCTCTCCTGATCCCTGTCTGGGCTCCCCTGATCCCTGTCTGTGCTCCCCTGATCCCTGCTGTCCCTGATCCCTGCTATCCCTGATCCCTTTCTGTTTTTCCCCCAGTCCCTGCCAGCTCTGCCTGGTTTTCCGCTCTGTGTTTCAAGCACAAAGCTCAGCAGCAGCTGAAGAGGTGCCCGTGGCTGACAGGGATTTCGGGTCGGTGTTTGGGCTGTGTGGGCACTGCAGTAAATACACGACATTTCTTAAAAAAAGCTTTTTTCCTTCTCATCTTCCCGTGCCCAAACAGGAATCTGTGCCTCGGTTTGTTCCCTGCACAGGGCAGGGCAAAGGACTGAATGTCTTTGCTAAATCAAAAGCTGTTTTGTATTAGGAATCAGACTCTGTTCCAAGATGCACAGATTTGCAATTACAGCTTTGTCCTGGGAGTGAGGATTCTACAATCATTTGCTGACACAAATTTGCTCTGTGACCTGGGGAGACATTTAAATACTTCTTGCTTCATTTTTCTCCTGCTGCTACATACATTTTTCAGTGTTGTGTCTTGCACCATCTGATTTGTGTTTTCTGTTTAATCAATTAACATAAAATTTTAGCCTTTTAGTACAATGCAACTGAATGACTTTGCAATTGATACGTCAGATACCGGCTGGAAATTTTTTGAATTTTTTAAATTAATTTCCATCTTGTCATGACTTGCCTGTTGTTTCAGAACAAATTGAATCAGCTGGTAAAAACACTGTGCCAATGCTAATTTGTATTCTGGGTGTTGCTTTGTGCTGGAATTAGTGACATGCAGTTGTCTTGATGCAGGTGAATCAAAGTTTGCGGTGTCAAGTCCAATTCTGCTCCTGTTTAGGGTGATAATAAATCACCCCTGAGCTCTGCCGTGCACCTTGGGGTCTATCCTCGGTGCTCTTGCAGCCTGCTTAAATTCCTAATGAGGACACAGAATAATGTATGCTCGCATTATGGCTTCATTATACAACGTGAAATGTCTGCAGGAAAACACATCCCCAGTCAATCAGCGCCTGGAGAAGTTCTCTCTTCTCCTGACTAATGCTCCATCACTTTGATACCTTCCAGGAGGGTTTTGCATTCACCTCATGTCCTCAGACTCTACAAAACAGCACAGAAAAATAAGCCAGTGCCCAATACCATTACAGTGGATGCTGTGAGAGCCCATATGGTGTTAGTTTCTCAAAAATAAATCACACTGAGAACTGTTGGATGCATACAGGGACCTTTTCCAGTCCCTCTTGGAGGAAATGCTACACAAGAAAAATATTACAGAAGAGCAGCAAAGCATTGTTTTATAAGAATTATATTAAACAAATGAACCTGGGATGGATTAATATTCACAGCATTAATAAAAATTAGATTTTAATTACTGTTTAGTAAACCACATATTATAATTTAATAGCTAATTTAAAATCGAAATTGCAGCACTTAGAGCAAGTTTCTAGACCAAGAAATTGTATCTTCTGCATAGTCAGCACACTCATGCTAATGCTTTAATGCATGTGTTAGATAAACCCTGCTGACACCTCCTTTGCACTTCTGAATGCATTATACAGACAATTTTCTAGTAAACAATTTTTTTTTTTTTTTTTTTTTTTTTTTTTTTTTTTTTTTTTTTTTTTTTTTTTTTTTTTGTAAAAGAGACTTTACCTGCAGCTCTGCAAAAACAAGTGGAAGTTCAATACCTCAACGGGCTTGGATTTCATCAGTTCTTCCCCTGGGCACACCAGGGTGATCCAGGCAGTTGGGAGGCAGAACTGTTTCTAAAAGGGCCATTTTTTGCCCAAAGTGAAAGCAAGGTGTCATTTTCCCTGGCAAATAAATCAATATTCTCCTCAAAACAGCAGCTCTGTTCTCTGGAAAGTGTTTGCCATCTCCTGTGGCCCAATGTACATAAGGACATTGGTTATTCCAATGGATTCCCTCTCTTCACTTACAGCTTTCTCTACAGGCATCTGTATTTACATATTGTAATTATTTACATCTCAGTCTTTGGTGCTTCCTTTTAGCATTGAGAACTCCTCCAAATAATTACCAAGCAGGAAAATGAAAGGACAGAGGTGAGACAAGCAGTTTGTTGTGGTGTCACCTTTGAACTTCAGTGCTGAGGATTTTCACTATTATAAATCTCAACAGGATTCTTCAAAGAGATCCTTTGTTGTTAAACCCCTTGCTAGGATAGATTAAAAAGAAACTGCTGGAAAAGGAAAAAAATAAGAACAAAAAGCAGCTTCCTCAAGATGAGAAGGTGATTTCCCAGCTGGACAGGAACAGCTTTGTTTTCTGATCTCCTGTTTTTGCAGGGTCATTTGAAAAGTCAGTGGCTTGTTCCATGGCATTAGAACAAAAGATGACTAAACTGAAACAAGAGAACTATTCCATATGATATCAAATCTATCTGCATTTCAGAACCTGTCAAAGTGAAAAATGAAACCGCAAGCTTGGCCTTTAAAAATATTAATTCACTTTAGAGATGAAATGTAAAAGTGCTGGGAAAGAAGTCACCTTATCTTCAGGAAGAAGCAAGCAAGACGAAATCCCTATCGCTCTTCCTGGATCTCAGATGGCACTTTCCTGCCACCCTCAAATCTAAAAAAGGATTTAATCAGCAACCATAAATCCCTGCAGCATTTTTGCTCTGTTATTAATGAGACAGCCACCAAATGCACCAACCAGGGCTCAAGGAATTCCAGTTTCTGCGGGGTAATTTACCACTTTTACTGAGTGATGTGGATTTAGCTCAGTGCTGACCTGCAGCAGCATTTTGGGATTACAGCCACAGTTTATTGACAGCAGAAAGCACTGGCCATTAGGGTGTCAAAAAGTAATTAGTGAATATTCAGCTAATAAACTGTCAATACCCAGTGATAGCCAATGTACACTTTTCACATGCACTCATTTAAAGCCTGTATTTAACTTCTCAGCTAAGCATAATTTAAAGCTTTTAGGGCTCATTTTGCCTGTTTGATGTTATTGATTCCACACAGCAAACTATAATCAACTGATAAATCTCTGATATTTAGCCACAATAAAATAATATAAATGAATATTTCTGTACAATTTGAGATGACATTTTGATATCGGCTTGGTCAAAATATATTGCAGAAGTTTCTCAAAAAATTATCTGCCATGATCTATAATAACTGATGAAGAAATTACAGATAAATTTTCACTTCAGTAAACCTCAGCCAAAACCTTTTATTTTTCCATTAATATCTTTTTCTGAGATTACTCTTTAGTCAGTCTGTTTTGGATTGCCTAATTATTAAGACCTTCAAATTTGACAACACAAATGATTCTTTTTGATATACTGAATATGACAATGATTTTTTTTTTCTTATTCTTTCCAGTCATTTGGTGGCTTGGTTGTTGTTTCTGGGTTTTTTTTTGTAATCTCACCTCCCATATGGCCCCAGTTCCTGTTCCTAGGCTGCCACCTAGTAATAGCAGGGAACAAAAACCTGTTGGATAGGCAGAGTAAGCCCAGAGCAGGGAGCTCTTACAGTGTAACCACGGCAAACCAAGAGGAATACAGCTGTTAGTTTGTCCCTCACATTCATAAATAAACCTGCCATTTTTTTCCTGAGGTTTAATTTTCCTTGCAGCTCGTTTTAATACTTCAGCCAAGTGGAAGTTCAATACGAGGGAGCATTATAATGAATATTTCCCATTGTTTTATTTCCAAGCACCACAACCAATGAGGCAAATAATCCATGGTCATTAAGATTTCTCTATAAAGAATTGGAAGGTACACAGAGCTCACAACAGCATGAATAACAGAGGTCTTTCCTCAGGCCTTCAAAGGTTGACACACACAGAGTGTTTTCTAAGTGTGTGTGATGATCTCTTTAATATTTGAATATTTTATTGCCTCTTCAGGGAATAGCTGTGTGTAGCTTGGCCATTGAGAAATTCAGGGCAAGCCGATTATGAACTTTGATTTTATTTTTCTTATTGTTTTCCCAAGTGAAGCTCAGCTGTTGTCCTACAGGTAAAAACTGCATCTGAGCAGTTATGCCTCAACCTTTGTGTGAGCACCAGAGCGCCCCGTTTAACCAAACACAAACTGGCAATTAAATGGTAGAAACAACTTCCTAGAGGCTTAGAGGGCGTTTAAAGTCAGTCTCAAGGAAAATAAACAGTGCTGAGTGCTGTTTCCTCAGAAGCCCTAATAAGCCAGGATACATCTAAACCAAACTAGAAATGCAAATATCTTATTAGAAAGCTCATTGCCTTTAAAATCGTCAGGCAAATGTTCCAGTTAGAGTCCCCCAGTGATGAGCTGACCTCATCCGAACCTTCCACCCCCGCTGCCTCCCGAGGTAATTAAACTCTGGATTTTACTGAAACACTCAGGATGGTGAAAATACCCAAACAAGAAAACCACTGAAACACAGAAAAGGAGGACACACGCTTTGTTTTTCTCTGTTTTCTTTGCCTGCGGTGCTGGATTTGTGGGAAACACGACCTTGCAGGCTGCAGGTGAGGTGGGGACTGAGACAGGAGCACGAGGGACAGCAAGGGAATTGTGCAGGTCATTATAAAAGCAGGGAGGGAGTCTTGATCCTGTCACTTACAGCTAAAAGGGAGGAAGTGCTCAGAGCTCAGATTAGGGTCTGTTTGTAGATGTAGAGATTTTCAGCACATCCATCCATCACTGCATCAATTAACCTGCCCGGGGGTGGTGCTGCATCCAGCTAAAGGGAGTTTGTGCTGCACATCAGGATCTGCGTGTAGGGACACATTTCATTACCTCTGGGTGTCCTGCTGCACGCAGCAAGAGAAACACTGTCACATTTAAATAGTGACTCCTTGGATAGCTGGAGCCTCGCTGTGGAGCAAGGCTTGGGGAAAGAGGTCCTGTAAAAAAGGCACTTGTGAGGATGAAGTTTGCACTTGTGAGGATGAAGTTTGCATTGTAAAGATGAAGGCTTTGGTTTTTATAAAGTTACTTAACCTAAATTGTTATTTCCTAAACATGTTCATTGACATGAACTCATACAACTGCTGACGTGGGAGATATTGCAGAACCCTCCACTATAAGTGTGGATTTCTGTGTAGATTTTCTCCCATCCCTTTTCCACCTGTAACCAAGAGATCTCACTTTATAATCAAACTGCATTTCCTGCTAATTTGTCTGTGTGGGGAAAGGAGTTAATGTCATGCCTTGGGAAGGCTGAGCTGGAACACAGACTGGTCACGTCAGAGAATAAAGTAGAGATTTACTGAAAGGCCTTTTAGGTTACACCTTGGGCAGGACAAGAGCCTGGCCAGGGCTGCACCCAAGGTGGACCCAAAATGGGCACAAAATGGTCACAAAATGGACCCAAAATGGGCACAAAATGGACAAACGGTCACCAGGTCTCACACTTTGATAAGTTTTGGTCCATTTGCATATTGGGGTTTAATTGTCCAATTCCAGCTCCAGGCTGTGAGGTCCCGTCCTTCTTGTTCCTCCCTCCAGCCACCCTTGTTTGTGCTTTGGGGCTGAAAGTTGTCCTTGGTGTGCAGCAGGAGAAGGATTTGTTTTGTGTCCCTGCTGTGTGCAGAGCTGAGTGACCCTGACTGTGAGCTCAGAGCTGCACCCTGGGCAGCACAGAGTCTGAAATACATCAAAAATAAAACTTAAGGCATCAAATGGAAGAGCAGCATGTGAATTCCCAAGTCACTGGATTCCAACAGCACAGTACAAAGTGGGCACCTGCTGGATTTATCTTTCCAAGTGGAACTGAAGCCCTCCACTGCAGATTCCAACAGGTCCTTTTGAGGACAGAATCATATTCAGAGATGCCTTTATTATTAGCCAGTTGCTTTTGGAATCGTTGGAAAAAGTTCCAGCAGTGCCATGCCAGTCAAAGATCCCATAATATTTCCTTTGATCCCTGCAGGGAGAGGTTCTGGACGTTGTCAGGAGCAGTATGCTGACCTTTGGTGAACAGAGCATCTGTAAATAAACTTTAAGGGCAGGATGTGATGCTTTTTTAATATAGGGATGGTTTGGGAGACGCTGTGTTCTGTCCAACAGAGGGATCAATTGTCTGGCCTCAGTATTGATGGAGGAATGACCCAGCTTTATAAAATTTGGGTTAAAAGGCTTGGGTTCCATGGAACCACATCTCAAAAATATTGATTAAATTCAACATAATCCTTCAATCTGCCAGGAATAATAAAAAAATGCTCTGTAATTTGCCACTGTTTGAAGGCACTTTAAAAGCTGCATATTTTCCTTTCCCAGTGCTGTGACATTTTCCTTTAAAGTGCTCCTTTCCTAAGTGTGTTGTAAGGGAAAATTTCCATAATGGCCCAAATAAGGAGGTGTTGGTTATCTCTGTGTGGGGAGGGGTCAGTGGAATACTCAAAATGAAGAATGATCTGAATGACCTCTCAAATGGGTGCTGTTTGATGCTGTTCTTCACCACCTGGAACTGGAATCACTTGGGAAAAATAATGTGTCTGATAAATTCCATGTTATAAATATGTTATAAATCCATTTTACCTACCCTGGCCCAGACCCAAGTCAAAACCTGAGGTCCAGGGATATCAGTGGAGTCCAAACTCATCACATTTTGGCAGTCTTTTGTAAGTCCTCCTTCAAGAGAAAAACCCCACATTTTTACACAAATAATATTTTTGAAACAAGGGTAGATACAGAAGAGGCAAAGCTTGGGGAGAGGGAGATCACTGAATTATTTCTTTATTATTTTTTGCCAGCCTTTGAATCCCAGAGAAAAAACCCAGCTGCTGATTTCTTTTTATTCTGCTTTACTTTCAGCTGCGTACCACAATCCTGCTCTAAAATATTGTCTACCTAATAATATCAATTTTATTTCCCATTTTCACCCGCAATTGCATTCCTGCTTTGATAAACAGCATCTTACCAGGCTTAAGATGCAGAACATTTGAAAGAGGCAGTAATTTTAGAAACATCTTCTCCATCTGCTTATTAAGCTAATTGTTTCACTTGTAGCCTCCCTTCCAATTTGTTGTGGTGTTAACTCAGCATTTCCTGCTTCTGGAAATCTGCTTGACTTAAAGTGACTTTTAAGATAGGCTTTTAAGAGAATTCAATTTTCCAGTTTTCTTGTGAAATTGAAATTTCTTTCTTCCTTTTCTTTCTCTCTCAATAAAGTTTATGCAAATAATATTAAAATTTATAATGAGACTAATATTTGTTAATCTCAGTTCAAACAGTGGATTTGTATTAAAACATAGTTTCAGACACTTCTGTTGAGAGTGAGAAAGTGTATTGCTTTTAATTCATTCATTACTGTGCCGCTCTTGTTAAGCTTGAATTGTCATTGTGATTACACACCATAATTTTTAATATTCAGTATTAATTCTATTTAAATCCCACTAGATCTACGGTTGCTGGGCCTTCTTTGATTCCCATTTTTGCAGAAGTGTTTTGGAGCAGTTCCAGCACATGAACCTGATCCTGCAGCTCGGTGCTGGTTTCAGCAAGAGATTTGTGCACATATATTAATTACGTGAATAAAAGTTTCTTGGGCTCAGTAAAGTATGCAGGGTGTTCTGGAATTTCACACGATCTGTGGCCTGCAGAAAAGGCAGAGATTGAGCTGGTTGAGGTCAGTATCAAACGCCCTGTTGGAGCAGAGGGTGTTGGAGGACAGACTGAAATACAAATTTCATCTCTCACATTGCAGACACAGGGACTGCCAACCTGCAAAGAACTGAAAAGGTGCCTCAGCCATTTATTTGGTTTAATTGCAGATCTTTAGGAGCTGTCAGCAATACAAATTTCCATTTGTCTACGTGTGTCTAAGAGGGGCTGGATTTTGACCCAGTTTCTTCCATGCTTTTCAAAGCTCTTGCCCTGCTTTGAGGCCAAGCCTGCTTATCCAACGCTCTGGCTGTGGGCAGGATTTGTGTGTGCTGCAAATTTGAGCCACGCTCAAAGGACCTCAGGGATGTGTGCATACATATAACATATACATTATAAACATTATAAACATATACATATGTTTATAAACATAAACACAAAGGTGATCATATGCGATTCTTTATTTGAGCGCACGGGACACAGGGGCATGGAATGCCCAAATCTTGTGCCCAAGGATACAGAGTTGATTTGTGATTTTTATAGTTTCAAATTACACATATGTTAACTAACCTCCACCACTAGATACTGATTCTCCTATTTCTTAGTTACTATCTCAAATCATACTGATGCTTTACCCTGAGTTATACTTGATTTGGTTAAAACAATGCTTCTAAATTATCTCCTGGGCTGGAGTCACACTTGATTCAATTAAAACAATAGTATGAAGCTGGTTGCAGAAAGCTGATGTTCGTTCCAAGGCCAGGCTGCATCAGGTTTCAAGTTGTGCGTCTTCTACCTTCCCCCCACCACCCGCAGTTAGCTTTAAAAGAAATTATTATTTTTAACTCTCCACTATTAAGAACAGCTGGATGTGGATTTGGCAGAGCTGAGGCACCCAAACCGAGCAGTTTCAGAGCATTCCACGCCCCAGCAACATCCAAATCCTTGGGAGCGAGGAGCAGGACAGGGCTGTGGTTCTGAAAGATTCCAGGGATGGTCTGGGCACGGCAGCGCTGCTCAGCTCCACAGCTCAGCCCTTCCTGGCTTTGAAAAGTCCTTTTGATGACGTTGTGGGTGTCTCTCCCCACCTCTTCAAAGGGCTCAGCTATTCTCTCCTCCCTTTCCTCCTCCTCAGTGCCTCCCTTGCCGTTCTCCCCTTTGTTGGCTTCGCTGCCTTTAGTCTGCAAGAGCTGCCTGGAAACGGGGCTTGGAGCTTGCAAAACTCTTCCTGAGCTCTCTCCATTGTGCTTCCCTGACCTCTGCTCACCCCCACGTCCTCTTGTGTCCCACCCCCTGCACTCCCCTCCCCTCCCCTCTGCCTCATGTTTTTCACTTAATTGCAGTTTGTCCTCCTTTAATACCAAACCAGTGCGTTTCTCTCAGTCATTAACTCTTATCTTCACTGCTTTCTTAATTCTTCACATTAGCAAGAATCTGTTTTTCTTTCCAGCGTGCCTTGGGAGTTCTCCTAAAGGAAAGTTGTGTGTAAAACTACTTTATAGAGGACCAGGCCTCCAGAAATTTCTGACATTGAGTAGCATGAGCACAGCAGGGAAGCCGAGTTTATACTGCTGGGAACCGCTCTGGAACCACTCCAGAACTTCTTCTTATTTGAACAACCTGTCCTGTATTTTCTGTCATATAAATTATTGTTTCACAGAAGCAACTGCACTGCAGTGCAAAATCTGCATGAGGCAGTGACAGGCTAAGTCTGAGAATAACCTACAAATGTTGGTTTGTTGGAGACAAAGCCTGACTTAAGAATGATGGTGGGGAGTTCTTTGGTTGGCAGATGCCCTTAGGAAATAAAAGTAGGCTTGTGAAAGTCTAGCAAAAAGAGAAATTTTTAACTGAAGCAGAAATTGCAGGACTTCCAAAAAAAGGCATTTAGTTATTTTTTATCACAAAAGGAAGTGATAAAAAGATGTGTAGGAGTAAAAAAGAAAAGAATGAAATCGACTGGAGAAATTTTAAATGTAAAATTCCATTGTTACATCTTTCATCAGAACACAAATCTTTTGAAGGGGTTGATTTTTCACCCCATAGTGTGATAAGCTTTTTGGTAAAACAGAAATAGTGTAATTGAAATCCATTTTGCATCATTTTCCCTTGGATGATTTAGAATTAGGCCAATTTATATTCTGCAGGTAGAACCCAACGAGAATGTAAATGCAGCCACCAGAATTGTTTTTGTCCACAAGCAAAGCTGGTATCATTTACTGATTCATTACACTCCCAGCAGGGTCCTCTCTTTCAAAAGCTACCTGGAATTATTGCTGGCAATAGAACGCTAAACTCTAAAATAAGATTTGCATAAAAAATGAAAGTTCAAGGAAAAATGATAATAGTGATTAAAAGTAACATTTGATGACTATTTTGATTAGAACACCACCTTGAAATGTGGTATTCAAACAGACACAGAGGCTTTTTCCCCCTCCAGCTCTGACTGACAATGCACCTATTTAACCAGACTATTATGTTCCTGATAATTTGCCTGAAATAATAGGCAGTGCTTCCATTAATATTTAACAATATAAACATCAAGCACGGGCTGTACATCTGGAATCATAGAATGTGCTGTTTGCATTAGGGTGCTAATTTTAGAAATCACCCCTGTCTGCCGGCGCCTGCTGATGTACGGTTGTCCGTAATTGAGTTTCCAGGGCATTTTGACCACTGATACAAATTTGCAAAGCAGATCACACAGCAGAAACACAATTTCCATCCTGACCTTTACCACGCTGCTTTCTGTTGGGGGAATTGCAATGTTTAGGGAGGGAAATATCATCTAAGTGGCCCTAATTTGTGAGGATGTGACTTCTGGTGTTAACCCGGTACGCGGCGTTTTGATTCATGCGATAACACATCATCTAAATATTTGGCATGAGGCCGCTATCACAAAACTTATTATCTTGTATTGCCTAGGCAGAAAATACCAAGTTGGACGATTATAAATTGAAACTTGTGGAAAAGTTTTATCTTGAGCTGCTGTGCAAAGGTCCTGTCACAGCCTGGTTGTTTTTAGCAACCCGACAGCCTGGTTCACATCCTGCAGTGTGAACGGGGCTCAGGAGTGATGCTCAGCTGCCGTGGAGGCAGAGGTGCTGGTTGGGGTTGAGGATTGAGGATGTCCTTGAGGAGTTTTTGCAAGAGATCCTTCCAGGTTGTTCATCCTGTGACACTCTTGTGGTGTCACAGCCTTTGGGACTGTGAAAAGCAGGTGAGGCCCAGGGCATCTCCTCCTTCAGAGAAATTCAGTGGGCACCCTCTCGGTGACACAAAGTGGAGTGAGAAGTGTCAGCAGCGGGTGAGCTCGGTTCCAAGGGTGTGTCCTGAGCAGCAGTGGAGCAGCAGTGCACACAAACCCTTCCCTGGCACTGCTCTTGTCAGCTGGGTGCATTTCAATGATCCTGACTCAGCTGGACGTCCAACAGGATCTGCTGTTTGATGACGAGGTGAAGGAAAGCTCTGCGTGGGTCTGTCATGTCTTAGATTAGAGTGAGTGTTGCACTGGAATCCAGGCAGGTCTCAGAGGTATAAACTCGATTTATCTAAACTCAGCTCTGATGAGATGATGGATTGCCTGGTGGCAGAAGTGTGTGTGTGTTCTGGGATCTTTGGTTCCCGTGTTTTTGGTGCTGTGATGTTTTGGGAGCGGCCTCTCACCCTGAGCTCTGGTTTGGTTTGAATACAAACCTATGGGAAGCTTTTCATTCACACACTGGGCAAGTTAAACTTAATAAAAGTGTAAATAAACCTGGGCAGTCCATTGGAAGTCAGTGGAGCTGTGCTGATTTATTCTAGCATGAGAATATTTTCAGGCTTGAAGGCTTTTGGGGTTGCTCCTGATTTCTCCTCTCAGAGTTCCAGCTGAACTCCGCTGCTCATCTCTGTCCTGATCTGTTTTATCTGACCTTTACACCCTCCACACGCTCAGGGAATTCTCTTGGCACTGGGATTTTTATATAGAGATATTTGAAAAGCTGTCTCTGCTAAAAGCCATTTGAGGTTACTGTGTAGGAGAGACTTGTCTCTACTTTCATATTTTTTGATTTAAATAAACTCATTCCTACCTACGGCGGGGACTAGGAATGATTCAATAATTTGCAACTAATAATTTATTAGAACAACTTTGCCCTCCTTTCTCCTCGCAAATTGTCTGCAAACAGATTGTACAACTCTAATGTGTTAATAGCTGAAAATTATTTGACCATTTTTTTCAGCAAATACCTTTTGGCCTGTGGATTATTTGAATTGCAAATTGCGACTGTTAAAATGAAATATATAATTAACAGAGCAAATAGAGCTGATTTGGTGTTGCAGGAGACCGGTTTTTATGGAAATATATTGATTTGTCGAAATGAACCTTTGTTACAGCAACACAGTGATTTGAGGGAAAAAAATAAAAAAAAAGCTTTGTTGGAATAAATATTTGTGATACAAAGGGGAATTCTTATCTTGACTTCTCCCGAGAGCTCACTTGAGATTTTGGTGGTGGAGACACCCAGACTGAAAGTCCTGTTGAAAAAGTTGAACTGCTTCTTACCTTCCCTCATCCAGGCAGGTGTCCTGATGCAGACATTTGTTTATTCTGAGACACAGCTCTTTTCATAGGCTCTGTCCAAACTGTTACCTTCGTAAATATAATTAGGCATAACTCGGCAGATTGTGCAGTAGGTATAATATTTTTTTAGAAGTGTAATAATCAGAACAGGCGAGAATGGTGCCTCCTACACTTGTCAGTCACTCTTAATGTCTCCAACTATATATTCTGATTCTAATGGAAAAACCCTTGGAAAGATTTTTGCTTTCTAGCATTGTTGCAGGGCTCAAGATGAAGCTTTGGAAAATGTTGAGCACCAGGGAAATGATGTAACCTAGTCAATCCCTGGGTTTTTTTTTTGGGGGTGCATTTCATTAATGTGGATGACATACAGAGTTTTTTATCCATCACGAAAAGCTGGAGCAGGAGCAGTGGTAGGTTTAGGGTCTGTGAGGAGCAGGAGCAGTGCCAGGTAACATTTAAATGCACACAATGCTGGTGCTGCATGCACAGGGAGGGCTGGGGCTCCCCTTGGTGCAGCTCTGGGAAAGGATGGGTGCAGTGCTGTGGCTTCCATGGTTCCCCTCCCAAAAGAATCCTGTGGGTGCAGGGAGGGCAGGGGAGCTCCAGCAAGCTGGGCTGTCGTGGGCTGTGGGCTCTGGAATTGGCATGGATTCAGAGCTCTGGATTGTCAAGGACTGTGAGCTCTGGATTATTGTGGATTGTGAGTTCTGGAATTGTCATGGACTGTGAGTTCTGGAATTGTCATGGATTGTGAGCTCTGGATTGTCAAGGATTGTGAGCTCTGGAATTGTCAAGGATTGTGAGCTCTGGAATTGTCATGGACTGTGAGCTCTGGATTGTCAAGGATTGTGAGCTCTGGATTGTCAAGGATTGTGAGTTCTGGAATTGTCATGGATTGTGAGCTCTGGTACTGCCATAGATTGTGAGCTCTGGGTTTTCATGGATTGTGAGCTCTGGATTGTTGTGGATTGTGAGCTCTGGAATTGGCATGGATTGTGAGCTCTGGAATTGGCATGGATTGTGAGCTCTGGAATTGTCATGGACTGTGAGCTCTGGAATTGGCATGGATTCTGAGCTCTGGGACTGTCATGGATTGTGAGCTCTGGGTTTTCATGGATTGTGAGTTCTGGATTGTCATGGATCGTGAGCTCTGGAATTGGCATGGATTCTGAGCTCTGGATTGTCCTGAATTTTGAGCTCTGGATTGTCCTTAATTCTGAGCTCTGGAACTGTCATGAATTGTGATCTCTGGAATTGTTGTGAATTCTGAGCTCTAGATTGCCATGAATTCAGAGCTCTGTAATTATTGTGGATTCTGATCTCTGGAACTTCCATGGATTCAGAGCTCTGGAATTGTAAATTCTGAGCTCTGGAATTGCCATGTATTCTGATCTCCTGAATTTCCACGGATTCTGATCTCTGGATTGCCATAGCTTCAGAGCCCAGAGGAGCTCTGTCCCTCCAGGGATGGCAGTGTGTGTCCCTTACATCCCCAGGAGGGGACAGTCAGTGACACCTGAATGTTTGCACACAGCAGGGTCTGTCACTCTTTAGAGCTCAGTGGAGCTGTCTTTTCTCTAATCCAGGCCATTCCTGGGGGCAGACCCTCACCCAGCCACTGCCTGCTCCTGCCAGAGGGTTTGGGAGAGAGGAGCTCTCTTTGTATTCCTGCCACCTCTGAGTGTGGAATAATATGGGTGATTAGGTGGTCTGAAATCAGCACGAGGAGTTACACAGTAATTGATGCTTTCACGCTGGAGTGAAAGATTTCTGCAGCACTGTTTAATTATGAGGAACAACTGAGTTTTTTGCCTGAAAAAAAAAAAAAGGAAATTACATATATTTGTCCAAGAGGAAAGCTGAAACATAGCTCGTGCTTTAAAAAGAAAAGGGGGATTTCAGTATATTTGACAGCAAGTATTTTCCTTGGAACATTGTGATCTTTATTCTCCGAAGCTATTAAAAATTATTATAGTACTTTATACTTCTAGCACAGCTGCCATGGAAAATGATCTTTTTCCCAAACCATGAGCATCTAGTGAGGAGCTCTGCAGATCATCATCCCTCTGTTATGCAGGAAAATATCTTTGCCTGATAAATCCAGTGTACAGGCACCACTTCGGTGGTGACTTTTATAACAATTAAGGTTTTTATTTAGAATACTGAATATTTGCTCTTTCCTGGGCTTACTTTTAGTAGCAGCCTAATCAAAAATAGTGATTTAAGGGGAAATATCTCAGACTAAACCCAAGCTTCAGCCACTGTTCTGTCCTGGAGGTTGGTGATCTCTGCCTTAGGAGAAATTCTTATGAATATCATCATCCATGCAAGGAAATTTCCTTAAGTGGGAGTTATTGTGACAGATTATTAAATATATTTATTTAGACTGTAGAAAATATGCCCATAAAATTCCTGTATTTTCATGTAAAAAATGTAACAAACTCATCCATGTACACAAGCCCTATGGTTAGCATTATGAAGAATTAAATGTGCAAATTTATGTGTAATTTAAAATAAATGTGTAACTTATGAGGAAGTCTTGATCCTATACACCTTTTATATTAAATAGTCATAGATTTCATCATGATGGAAAACAAATAGCTCTGGCCAGGAAACCAATTTGGTTCAAACCCTTTGGAGCCACTTCTTTCCTTTTTTAATGGCTGCAGCTGGAGGAGAAAATTTAGTTTTCCTTTTCCTTCCAGATATACCCATGGACTCCACGTCCCCCACGGGTAGTAAATAGATATTGATTTTTTTTCATAACAGAAGTACATTATTACAGTGATTAAACTGTAGACCTTCCTTTATGATATGAAAAAATTGGAAATTGGTGAGCTAAAGAGGATTTATGTTACAAAATACTTTGGGTTTTCCTATTCATCAAACTGTAATTCAAGCTCCAAATGCAAAGCCTCTGTGTATATCGCCCTTTTTAAGCAGCAGCAACTGGCATTTAAAATAAATGCTGATATTATAATTATCAAAGCATTATGTCTGTTAGAGCTGCTAATAGTCACTTTGCTTCACTTTTCTTAAATTTTACATTTGTCAAAATCCTGACAAGCATACTCTGGGATAATGTTAGATTCAATGTTGATATTGTTACTCAACAAGAACATTGATTATGTCTTAATAAGACATATTCAGTCTGCATTATATGCAATTATCATCTTAAATGAACACAAGCATTTATTTAGCACCAACTGAAATTATTTCAATCCGAAGAATTTTTCTTTCTGGTTAGCATTATATTATAAAGTCATTAGTGCCAAATACGATATGGCAGCACACTCCTGATGCAGTATTATGCATGAATACATCGTTTATAAACAGAATTATAAGTAGAAGAGTCGAGGCAGTGTTGCATCATCACAGAAATACAAATACCCGTGGAATAGTCAGAAAACACTCTATTGATAATCAGTATTGAAAAGATCCTTAAATCCCTTGTAAGGATTTTGAATGTTCTGTGCTTTGTTTTCTTCTCTAACACAGTTTGTTTTGATTTCAGCAACTTTCTGGGAATTTGGGGATTTATATTCCCCCCAATTGTTTGGTTTGTTGTTGTTGTTGTTTTTTGGATGAGTTCTGAAGCACTAAAGGAGGTCTTGGTGCTGTGGTATCGAACATGCCCTGCCAAAATGTGCAACCCATGGATGTCTTGCAGGGGGGCACTGGGGGAATATTGGATTGGGGCTTCCTGGGGAAAGTGACTGCAGTCCTGCTGCTGCCAGACCCCTGGGTGCCCTAAACTTTCCCCTTTTCACCCAAACAGTCCCACTGGTTCCCACCTCACACTTTGAGTTCTGCCGCTCTGATGGTGCTGCCAAGTCCAGCTGGGTTTGGATGCCCGGCAGCCCAGACAAGGCTCAGAGTGCTCCTGCTATGAAACACTGACAGCCAGGGCTTGCTTCTCTTCTCTCACTGATAACTTTTATTGTATCTGTAACACTGAAAGATCAAAACTCAGCAGAAACCCATCCTCATCTGGTTCCACACAGCGCCACCCAAAAGTTGGTTCACCCCACCTGCCAGTGCCTGCACTGTTGATTTCCCAGTGTTGAGATTTGTTGCTGCTGGCCTTGGCGGGAAGCTGGACTCTGGAAAAGTGCCTTTGCTGCCTCTCCCTGCTCTGTGGGGCTGAGCCAGCTCTGTCAGGGCAGCAGGAGAATCAGGGGTGACCTTATCACTCTCTATAACCTCCTGAAAGTGCCCGTGATCAGGTGGGGTCGGTCTCCTTCTCCAGACAGCACTGACAGAACGAGAGGACACAGCCTCAAACTTCACCAAGGGAAATACAGGTTGGATATTGGGGAAAAGCTTTTCACTGAAAGAATAATAAAGTACTGGAATGGTCTGCCCAGGGAGGTGATGGAGTCACCATCCCTGGGTGTGTGTAAATACAGCCTGGATGTGGCACTGGTGCCATGGTTTGGTTGAGGTGTCAGGGCTGGGTTGGACTTGATGATCTTGGAGGTCTCTTCCAACCTGGTGATTCTGTGATCCTGTGTGATTCTGTGATTCTGTGATTCTGTGATTCTGTGATTCTGTGTGATTTTGTGATTCTGTGATTCTGTGATCCTGTGTGATTCTGTGATTCTGTGATTCTGTGACTCAGGGAAGCAGGATCTGATGGGAATGTTAGCTCTGGGCACGGCAGGGAGGGGTCCTTTGAAGGGAAACAGTTCTCAGCTCACCTCCTTGGCAAACCACACAAGCTGGCAGCGTCACCCCTGCCGTGGCTGAGCAGCTAAAGGGAAAATTTATGGGGGAAGGAATGGTTCTCCTGCTGTAATTATACAAACCCTCTCAACAGTGTCACACTCCACAAAGTCACAGTTGATAAATAATAGGCCACACCAGCAGTGACTCGATGTTCATTTATTAAAATAATCCATTATCCTTTGGAGCTGCAGATCCCACTTGTTGAGAGCTGGGGCTTATTTCTGTTGCTAATATCTCACTATCCAAGTGCTATTGATTGGATTGCTTCTGCAAGGCTGTGCTTGGCTCACTTAGGAGCAGGCCTGGGTTTAGTGGCTTGGTGGGGCGTGTGTGAGTCTCTGTGGGGTCCCAAAAAGATACAAATTTTGGGACCACATCCAAAATTTTGAGCGCTGCGTTTGTTGCTCACTTGCAGCTGGGCAGGCACGGGGATGGGGATGGAAGGATGTTCTCCTCCACTGCCACCTTCCAGCAGCACTTACTCCTCACCAGGTGTGAGGAAAAGGAGGCAGAGACCACCCTGGGGTCAAAGGTCTGAGAAGGAAATGCTGAACAGGTGCCAGGAGATCTTCCAGACCTTCCCTGTGGAACGGGGCTGCTGGGAGAACAGCATCCCTGCCCTATCTGCAGAAATCTGTTTTTTGGTAAATCACAGTGCTCCAAACAATCCCTGCTGCTGCCTGACTCAGCTGGGCTGGAAGCAGGAGAATTCTGAAAGGTTCTTTACAAGGAGTGCAAAGAGAGCCTCTGATGGGAACAGCCTCTGCTCAGGGTTTGCGTCTGCGAGCAGCTGCTTCCTCTAACAAAGCAAATATTTGGTGTCAGAACGAGGTGTAGGAAGTGCTGCATAGCAGGGAAGTGTGAAGTATTCATAATTATATGAAATACTACTCAAAATTCAATGTTTTTCACATTTTGCGCGAGCTTAAACATTGGGCTCCTGTCACAGACATTGCTGCTGCAGTAGATACAATTTCCAGCATAAATGGGCTTGCTTTCAATAGAAAATGGGACAGTTTTCAAAGGAAAAAAGGCCAATTTGTGAGTAAAAATGGGCTGCTTTCTGAGCAAAGAGGCTTATAAACATGAAGTGATAAATGGCTTTGCAAGTTTTCCATACAATAATAACGACTTTCTAATCAAAATAATGAAAAAGTTGCAGCTAGGGGAGGGGAGAGAAGCCTCATTCAGGCTTTAATGCACTTTAGAAAACAAATATATGAAAACTGTAAATTTAGTTCCCCTCCATGGCATGAGTTTGTGTTGCAGACATGTCAATAATACTTCATATATATTTTTATGATGTTATAAATCAAATTCCTGTTCTTGGTTTGCCGCCTTCTGAGATGAATTTCATGGAATAACGTTGTAAGGCTTCAGGAAATACATTTCTTAGCATCCCCTGTGTGGCACTGGCATCTGATTTCCTAGCAGTCCATATGTTTTTAGAACAAAATTTATCTTCTGGCTTGACTTGTTGACTTCACATGCAAATATATTGTTTCATAATAGCTGATTTGATGAGCAGCTGAGGTTGTTGCTTCTCTGTTGGCCTAACAATGCTCCAAAATCCATGTACTGAGGAGCTGGGATCTCCTCCTCACCTGTTCTCCAAAAAAAAGAGATGGTGGGATGTGGGCCTGATATTTCTGGGTCTGAGAGATTTTAGCCTGCTAGCTGCTGCTAAATTTTTCCCAAGGGAAAATTTCTCAAGAAAGCTTCTTCTCAAAACAATATTGGCAAATAATTATCCTTTCTCAAAACAATCTTTCTCCAGGTGGTGTTTTGTCTTTCTAGTTCTCAAAAAAAAAAAAAAAAAAAAA
Organism: Prinia subflava; assembly: GCF_021018805.1. Classification (NCBI taxonomy): domain Eukaryota; kingdom Metazoa; phylum Chordata; class Aves; order Passeriformes; family Cisticolidae; genus Prinia; species Prinia subflava. The sequence continues at coordinate 17,645,566 of NC_086259.1, forward strand.
AAAAAAAAAAAAGAAAAAAAATTATATATATATATAAAATATAAATTAGCTGTTTCTCTAGTTTGACAAATGGGATTAGAGAGGTGTCATTCCTGTTAGTGAATCACATTAAGTCTGTATTGGTACACCTTATAAAAAGTAGTAAGAATTGGACAATAAAGTTTATTCTATGCTCTGTGCCTTCTGAAATATTTGGAGTCTCTCATCTTTTTTTTTTTTTCTGATGGGACAGAATTCCAGAGGCTGGCTCGTTCCCATTCCAGAGCTGACCACAAAGGGTTATTTTCCAGATTAAGACTGTGTTTTGTGAGAGGAAATGGAGCTGGATTGTGCCATGGGCCTGTGCTGGCTGGTTCTGCAGTGGGTGGGCAGCCAGATCAGTACCCCTGATGTGGCAATCAGATATCAGCAATATTTATGTTAATTTTTTCCCCTGTAAATTGAATTGGGCTGAAGGGTGCTGGAAAGTTCAGCTAAACCCCAACACCGAGGCCAGGGAATTCCTTGCCCTGCTCACACTGTTCTCTTCCATCCCCTATATTTGCTGTGAGTCTGATTTTTTTTGGTGTCTGGAGAGAATGAGAGAGTTTTAAAAGTTTTACCTAATAACAGCCAGGTTGGATTTTGCTATAAAATCCATTAATATCACTCTACACATTTGCTTTGGGCAATAACTGGAAGTCTCTGCCCGTTTTGGAAACTGCTTTTTTGTTTCTTGCAGTGGAGCAAACTTAGATTACCAGTCTAAATGCTAATACCCAGAATGAATGGGATTTAATAAAGTGAATTTATATGTAGATTGTGACATTAGTATTTAATTATGTTCCCATCATAACACTGATGAGGCAAGCTGCTAAATATTGGTGCACTGAAGGTAGAGCTTACTCTTAAAGAGCAAGTATATTTTAATTTCTTACCTCTTTCCTAATCTTCCTAAATAACAGGATAAATTATGTACTGTTTACCAATATTCACCTTCATGCTGGATTGCAAATGAGGTTTCCAGGATAGCAGCTGATTTTACAGAAAGCTGTGCTTGTGTTTCAGTAAAACTGTCAGAACAGATCTGTTTCTCTGCTATGTTTTATTAGGCCAAATAAAGTTTGGAGTTTTTAAAATTTATTATTTTAATGTTAATTAAAAATAGCGTGTTGTCTTGGTGATTTTTTTTTCTTTAATGTTTCCTGTTGTGTTGTTTTATTTTCAGACGATGGAAAGCCCAAAGTATGAGCTGGTTATAGAGGCCAAGGACATGGGTGGGATGGACGTGGGGCTGACGGGCACAGCCACGGCCACCATCCTCATCGACGACAAAAACGACCACGCGCCAGAATTCACCAAGAAGGAGGTAAGGGCTGCCCGTCTGCTCCCCACAAAACGGGGCAAAAAATCGTAATCAGCTCATTTCTAAATATAGAGACGTTCTTTAAGGAAAGAAGACACGCACAGAATGTTTTCAGCTCGCTGTGGCAGACTTTCCTGGAGCTGCTCTTTTCTTTTTTTCACGTTGATAAACGTGCGTGCATCAGTTCCAAACCACAGTGCAACCACAAGGTAAAAAAATATATATTTAGAGGTTGGTTAGCAGGGTGCAAACCTGCAAAATTAATTTGCTGGTGGTAACTTTCTCTTTTTGCTCCTGTGGGGGGAAACAGCAAAACCAGCTTGAGGTTTTGGATGGTCAAGGTGAAAACATTTTACTCCTGTCCACAGCACTTCCCCTGTGAGCCAGCCAGAGTTTGGGGTTCTGCAATTAAAACTCCAGTCCTAAAAGCTTCAGATTTAACTTACAGGTGGGATTTGCAAGGAAAGGTGGTTTTTTTTTTTTTCCCTGTAAATTGAATTCAGCTGAAGGGTGCTGGAAGGTTCAGCTAAACCCCAAAACTGAGGCCAGGGGATTCCCTGCCCTGCTCATACTGTCCTCTTCCATCCCCTGTATTTTCTGTGACTCTGATATTTTGGTGTCTGGAGAGAATGAGAATTTTAAAAGTTTTACCTAATAACAGCCAGCTTGGATTTTGCTATAAAAGTTTCCTGGGGCTCTGCAAATCTTTAAGGAAAAATCCCCAAAATATGAGAACTAACTCACAGGGATCCTGATTTTAAGATAATTGTGGAAGAAGAAAAGGAAAACCTGTTTCTGTAGAAGGTTTTTATTTAACCTGAGCTATATTTTTACCTTAAAAAAATTCTTTCCTGGCCTAAAATCAGCAATTTGGCAAGGGTTTATTGAAGTATTTATTGAAACTAATTGCTGTTATTTTACTTGAATAATTATTTCTTTTATAAACGCAAAGTAAATGCATACCAGGTTCAAACATGATAGAGAAGGGTTTTTAAAAAAATAAAAAATAAGAAAGTAGAAACAATGACAATTTTGCCAGGGAGTATCTATAACTACATCAGTAAAATACTGTAAATACATTAAAATACTTTGGCAGTAGCATTTCAGTCACTAAAAATTATCACTGAGAGCCTGATCCAAACCTTTCAAGTACATAGGTGACAATTAAATGACTGTGATTCAAACTATTAATTCCCTCAGAATTACCTTTTAGATCAGGCTTTTAATGCTCTGAAAGCTGTTTCCTGACAACCAATACCTAAAATATCTTTGACATGCTGTATTTATTTCACCCTCTGGAAAATAACAATGTACGAGGACAGCTTGGTGCATTTAGAAATAAGAATTTATTGGATTAATCAATATTGATGGTAATTCATGTCAGTCAGAGATTTACCTACTTGAATTTCCAAAGTTGGAGAATTCTTTTCTGAAAGAAATAGTTCTAGATTGTGTTTTTTTGAAGAAGTCTTTCTAGAATTATATATATATTTTTTTTCTTTGCATGTTTTTTCTCTTCCATAGCAGCATTTCTTTTTCTTTTTAATGGTTTGACGTGGGCTTGACCCTTTCACTATTTAGAGTTGCTGATGACCTCAGAAATCTTCCCTCTGCCTTGCCAAGTGATATTCATATTCCATGAAGAAGGCAGGAAAAAAATCAGCCTTTAATACCTGGTGCCAGCCCCCTTTAGGAGCAGATTCTGTTCCAATAAGTGGTGTGAGAGGAGGGAGGTGTCTATCGGTTGATTTAATGCCACTTTATTTGATTTTCTGCCGAAAAGTGCTTAGTTATTGCATTTTAATACCAGCTGCATGCCACAGGCTGCAATGCTATTGATTCGAATTAGAGCTGAAAGAAAAAAACAATATTTCTCAAGGTAGCTTCTGAAGGAGAGAGCTCAGATTCAGTAAATCTGAAGCTTTGATTCCAGAGTGAAGCTTCTTTTATTTATTTCATTACCTGGCCTTGGACACTTCCAGGGATGGGTCATCCATGGCTTCTCTGTTCCTCACCACCCTCACAGGGAGGAACTTCTTTCAAATATCCAATTTAAATCCACATTTCTTCAGCTAAAGGCCATTCCCACTTGTCCTATCCCTACGTGATCTTGTGAAAAGCCCCTCCCTGGGCTTGGAGTGTGTGTCAGGTGCTTTGATGGCTCAATAAATGAGACATTGCTTCGTGGGATCCAGCCCAGTTCATTATTTGCTTACTGCTCCATCACTCCACACAATTCCAAAATATCTGTCTTGTTCCATCTCACATCTGCACTTCCTGCCAATAATGGGCTCTGAGCAGTGTCAAAATCCACTCAGGTGTGCAAACAGCACCCTGTTCCCTCCAGGGGTTTTAATAATTTCATTTTTAATGCCAAATAGAGCAATATTTTAAGAGTTCCTCCAAAAATCCCAGGTGAGGTAGCAAGGTCTACCTTTTAAAAGGTCACAGGGGCTGGGATATTGTGCCAGATTTAAATTACAGAGACTGAAAATGGAGATACTGGTAAAGTTAGTGGCCTCTTTGTCAAATTTACAACCTTATTTCTATAATGGGAAAAATTTTTAAAATTAATTTTGTGAATTATTATTTTGTGTCACAAAGGATTTTGGAGTTTCCTTTCCAACAGGGAAAGGCCTTAGGTTCATATTTTGTTCAGGCATTGCTTATGTGAAAATAGGGAATGAACAAAGCAAGGAGCAGGCGGAGATTGTTCTGGAAAATCTGATACTTGGCTTGCATCCTGCAAAAAAAAAGGGATTTTAGTCCAGAATTAATGTCGCTGTGGCTGTGGGGTGATGAAAAATTAACAATGTGGCATCTGCTGGAAGACACGAGCTGGCAAATTCTCCTCTTGTGTCTGCTCCTGGAGGCCTGGCTCTGCCCAGATACTGCCTAAGACCGAGGGGAAGAACAAAAATGAATTTTAGCACAGGAAAGATATGGACTTGACCCCTTTCTGTCTTTTCTTCCTTCTCCAGAAGAATAGTCCAATGAATCCTACTTATTCCATTCCTGCCTTCAGAGTGCGTGCTCAAAAATGAGATTCCTCTGGCTCTGTTTGCCTTTATCTTCTGCCCTGAATTTTTAAAGCTTCCATTGCCGCTCTTTAATGTGTCATTTCCCTTAATATCAGATATATTGTCTTTCCCTGGTAAATCCTGTCAGGCACTTGAGAGAGGAATGCAGTGGTGTGGCTGAAGGGGATGATTTTTCTGCAGTTCCCACATTTCTCCTCTGCCACAGATTTGGGACTGCAGCCCATCCCCAGCCAAACCTGGGAAAGTGGGATTTGTCACACGGAACAAACAGAGACTTCATTTGGCCAGGGAACAACCATTCCTCACAAAATCCCTCTTTCTGCCACTTCCAGCCTCGTCTTCAATTCCATCCATTTCTGGGACAAAGAAATGTAACACAGAAATGATTCTGTCACACCAGGGAGAACAAGATTAGGGGAAAATATTTCTCCTGGTATAATTTTTTTTTAATATATATGTTCTTTGAAAAGAATTGTCCTGTAAAATAAAGATCTTGCCTCCTGTGAACAGAATAAAATTTGTGTAATTTGACAAAACACCACCACAGCGAGATCTGAGATACGCCAGTGCTGGGAGTCTTAAGTGAAAAATATGATTTGCCCACATTTTGAATACCAGCTGATAAATGGTTTATAAAAGAGAGATGAATGACTAATGGGAGCTTTAATAAATGATTCATCAGCCCCTGTCGAGGCCTGTGAGTGGCTAGGTTGCCTGTCACTGTGATTTATGGTGGCTCCCAGCGCTGTCTCTTGGCCCAGCCGTGTTCCCCAGCCCTGGAGGACAATCTGCACCTCCTTCTGCTGGGCTCATGGGACACCAGGCTCGCACAGCACCGTCTGGAGAGATTCCCTCTGCAGCTCACACTGATGAGAAACAGGCTCCAGGCTTTTGGGAGGCCCTGAATTGATCCTTGGTGGTGGCTAAACCGTGTTAAGGAGCAAATATGGAACCAAAAGCAATTTTAAAGTTCCTCCTGTGCTGGGATTTTAAGAGAGACAGGACCCCTGAGAGATGTTTAAAGCACAATTTATTGTCTCAGGCTCTAGGAGGGAGAACATCTTCATTGTGTAGGCCAGGAGTTCGTGGTCAGTGGTCCTCAGTGGTCCTCAGTGGTCCTCAGTGGTCAGTGGCCATCAGTGGTCTATGGTGGTCAGTGGTCACAAGACCACAGGTTACAAGGTCTTTTAAAGGTTAATTAGCCAATAAACTACTGCCACAAAGACTGTTTCTACTTTCACACCAATCCCTAATTAATTTGTCTTAAATATCTCTGCCACAGCGCAGACTCTCTTGACCAATAATCTAATGACACACAATCCTACAGAATTACACCTCAAAACTTCTTATTACCTTTTTAACAGCTTCTACATCTCAAACTTTAAACTCTAAACCTTACCTAGCTTAACATATTTCTGCTTAAACTACAAACTCACATTCTTGCTTATGGTCTCTAATCTGGAAGCCTTTCCAAGGTCTCAGGTATTCATTTCTGTGTTTGGGGCTGCGTGCACGAGGTTTTGAGGATTTTCTGTGCCTGGAATTCCCATGCTTCTGGATCATTTTTCCATGCTTCATTTACAAAAATGTCTCTCTGGGACATGACTCTTTTATTTTATGTGGTAGACAGACCTTGGTAACACAGGCCAGATCTGCCCATTGATTTTGCATTGTTTAAAGCCAACCAATCTCACCTCTCCTTTTTCTGTGCACTGAGCCCTTCTTACCTTGTCTTTCAGGGAAAATTTTGCCCTTTGGGACTCCCAATTGATTTTGTTCCTTCCTGTGCTGGACTCCCAGTGAGCTGGACCTCACCTTTAGACACAATCATGTTAATGGTGGATGATTCCCTTTCCACCCCCTTCCCACAGACCTTTTCATGTGACCGAGAGAGATTTCCAGTGAGAACCACACCAGTGTGGAAAACAGAGCCAAAGAGGTGGTGCCCTCTGGCTCACACCCAGCTGGGGAGCCAGGCCAGGGCTGCAGCCCTCTCCTGTTCCCTGTTGGGATGGAAATCACGGTGCAAACCAGGCTGGACAGAGACAAAACCAGCAGGAGCTGCCAGGGTTGCTCAGCGAGATAAAACCAGTTTGGATTCCTCCCACATCACCAACTGCTCTCTCCTGCTGCAGCTGGAAGGGCTGAGGTGCTTGAGCAGCATCAGCAGGTCTGAGCAGATGACAAAGTCACTGCCAGGCTGAGAGATGAGAATCAGAGTTTCATTATGGCCTAAAAGAGATGGGAACCAAATTCTAAATCTAAATCTAAAATTCCGGCAGCCTGTGCAAATTGGATCAAACTCCCCCAGCGCTGATTTGTCAGGAGAAATGGTTTTGTGGGATGGATAAAACCATCACAGCAAAATCACATGAACAGCACGCATATTGGAATTTCCATTTGGCTCCCGTTTTTGGGCTGTGAGACAACTCACATGCAGAGAAATCAGAATTCCTGCAGAAACTCCATCGAGCAGGGCAAAGCCTCTCCAGCTGTCAGTAAACTTTGGCACCAAGAGCAGCTTCAGGATGGCTGGGGATCACCAGAGAGGAGCTCTTTGGCCACCCTTGTTATTTCTAGAGCTGTAAACACAGCTAGAAAGGCTCCTGGAGCATATCTTAACCTTCAGAGACCTCTACACCAGATAAATATTTACACTGACCTTTTCACTCAGCTTTATTTCTACTCCAACCTCTTGCAGCAGTTCCCTAACACACTTGACATACCCCCAAGTGCCCAAAAGTCTCCTTGACTTTAATTTGAGAGCAAATGAAAGATATTACCTGGAATATTTTTCTTATGTGAGAGGCAGAATTTAAGAAAGAAAACAAACATCTAAATAGCAGCAAATGTTTTATTTTCTAAATGAAGACTGTCAGCATTGCGTTGTCACTGCAAAAATTAAATTGAATTTTTTAATGACTGCACCATTCCTTCATGGTTGGTCATTGGTCTCACCCATGGTTCAGTTCAAGGCATCCAGAGTTTTCTGGGCTGTCATGGCTTACAGAACAGATTTCAAAATCACATAAGCAATTTAAGAACCTGGAAATCTAAATAACAGGCAAGTAGATGCCCCCTCTAATTTTTTTTTTCCTTAAATAATTTTAGATGTCAAAAGTAATTTGAAAAATATTATTGGACTTAATAAAGTAGCTGTAAAGACATCTAATGCTCACTGGAGTTCAAAAAACTGGATTTAGGAGCATAGATTGCTTTGACTCTCAGTGCAATTAGGATTCCAAATGTCTGTCTCTCTTCTAAACACTTTGAAATAACCTGGAAAAATGCCCATGATCAAGAAGAAGGTTTATTAATATTTCTGAGTTGTGTTGTGGTGCTACCAAACTAAGGACATCTGGAAGACTTATTTAAACAGTCTGGCTATCTGGATAATGAAATTATCATTTTTTTGGTTTTTTCCTCACTTCTTCTTGATTATTGTGTGTCAGTTTTTATCAGAATTATCTGGCTTGAGGATCCTCATGTGATGAGAAATGCTCAGCACCACTCAGGATTGAATTACCAGTGACCTTAACAACAAACACTCTGCTGTAGCATTTCACCAGCAGAATAATTTCAGAGAAAGGAAAATAAATGCGATTATTCTGTGCATAGACTGAAACAGAGAACTCCGGGGAAAATCAAAACAATGCAATAATATTGTTTGGAAGACCAGTGGTTCCTGCGCTCATCCAGATTCACACTGTGTGCATAATAATCTGTATTCATGTGGCTTTCAGCAAGCTATCTGCACAACCAGTGTAAGCACTTTGTTCAGGAACTTTTGCAAAATATGTTTAACACGGAGTCCCTGCACTTATCACATAATTGGGGCTGGATGCGCTCCCTGGCAGTGGGCAGCACACTCCTGCATCCATCCCTGCCCAAGAGGGGTGAGCTCATGGCTTTGTTTCTCTCCACCAAGGTCAGGAAATACACGATATTGTCTATTTAATCTCCAGATAAACACATTTCAGTGTACGTAAAACAATGGAGTGCCCGCTTTTGTAACCTGGGAGCAGCTGAGGAACCTCTGTTCAGCACAGGGAAGGGTCTGTGGGTAGAAATAATCATTAGAAATGATCATTAAACAGTGGGAATTTGGGGAGGAGCACAACAGCACTGAGCTGTGTCGCTGTGAGCCTCGCTCGAAAAGACACACGGAGCCAGGAATTTGGGAGAGCAGAAAGCAGCAGGGGAGAATCCCCCCTTTGTTTATTACTTCCTATTATACACCTTTAGCCAGGTGCTCATGGATTGGAGAGTGGCATTCCCACCTCTCAACCACATTGGTCAAAGGGACTGTCACACAGTCATTCCTCTCCAAGGATAAGAATGTGAAACAATGATAATGTTTACAAAACATAACTGCTGTTTTCCTGAAAAGAGAGTGAGAAGGTGAAAAACTTCTACTTAATACAAACGCTCAGTAAACGAGGAAATCTCATGGTGACAGCGCTGCTCCTTCAGATCTGATTTTCTTCCCAGCACTCTTGTTCTCCAAGTAGGCTCACACAGCAAACTTGCATTTTTGCCAGTCCTTTTCCCTTTTTCCCCCTTTTTGCCGCTGTTCCTTTCCTGCCCTCTGTCCAGTTGCCCTGACTTGTTGCCATCAGCTGATCCGAGCCACCCAGAGGCAAATCCAGTGTGAGCCCCTGCCTTTGGCCAGCCTTTGGCTGTGCTTGGCAGGTCAGCAGCAGCTCAGTGGTAACAGCACCAATTCCCACTGCAGCAAATTCTCCCCACAAACCCATTCCTGTTTCCATTGAACCCTCCAAAGGCTTCCCCCATCTGCTCCTGCAGACAGCAAACACCCAAACACTGCGAGCAGCAGCAGAGCCATAAACCCACAATTTATTGTTCTCTTCTCCAAGAAAGGAAGGTTAATATCTCTCCTCAATGTGGTCTGTGGAGTGTGAACTTTACGACAGATATTATGGTTGGGATTACAAAGCAAACAGTAGCAGTGAGGGTTTGGAGCAGCTCTAGCACAAACACACTGGGGTGAGGAGCTGGAGAGTGGAAATTAAAAAGGAAGGAAGGCTCAGACAAAGGCTCTTGAGGGAAGCACAGGCTAAACAAAGATAATGTAATGTCTCCAGACCTAGTCTTGGACCACTTATTCAGGGAAGCTGTATAAACATAATTATTAGCAATCATTGCCAGGAGTGGCTCTGTGATTTTCCAATTAAACAAAAACAAACCCCGCCAGCTGGAATTTTGCAGTTGCCTTCAAATCAAATGAGGACTGTTTTCTACAGATTTCAATTGTAATGGACATTTAAAAATCTGAGTATTTTCCCTGACAATTTTGTTTTTCCTCTAAATATACTGGTGAAGCAGTCCATGGAAATTTCCTTTGATTTCACTCATTTCATTTTTCCAAGAGTGTTCATAGCATATTGTACTTCATTAGCTGTCCAAGGAATTCTAGCTTCAGCACTGGGAGACTTCCAAGAGACTGCACACACTTGCTTTCAGATCAAGATGCAAAATGATGCATCAATCTCTTCTCTGAAATTAACTTTGGGTGTTTCTGTTGGGAGACCTCGTTTGCCTGTGTGACATCCAGCTGACAAAAACCTCAGTGTGGAAACAGTGATTTCTACACGTGGTATTCAATGCAGAGTGACTCTTAAATATCATTATCCTGTTCACAGAATCCCAGAATGATTTGAGTTGTGAGGGACCTTAGAACCATCTCATTCCATGTGCCATGGGCAGGGACACCTCCCACTGTCCCAGGGTGCTCCAACCCCTGTCCAACCTGGCCTTGGACAATTCCAGGGATCCAGGGGCAGCCACAGCTGTGCCAGGGTCCCCCAGCCTCACAGGGAACAATCTCTCCCTAATATCCAATCCAATCTTCCCTCTTTAAAGTTTAAAAGTAATTAAGAATGAAAAATGGTGAGGAGGAGATGACCATGTATCACCCAGTTGGTCTTGAAGCACCTTTCCCTCCATGCATAAATTATTTCAGCTCCTCACCTGTGGAATGCGGAATTCTAACAGAAATACCAGGATTTCTAAATCTCTTTGTCTGGCACAGATTTGAGGAGTAACAAACAGAGGAATTGTTGGATGTGTTGGAAAGCATCACAGTAATCCCACGTGTTCAGAAACCCGCACTGTTAATGTGCCTGCAGCATCTGTGGGAGTTCTGTTTTAAAAGCAGGATTAAACATGATAACACGCTATAGATCTTAACATATTCAATTTGCAGCAGACAAAACCCTATTTAATACCAATTACACAATATGTGTGAGCTGGTATCATCGCTGAAGTTTATATGAGCAGAGGGAATTTGTAAAGCTGAAGTCTATTCATTCAAAAATAATAGTTTATGTGACTGCTTGGGTCATTGCTCTAGAGTGGGATGAGTTTTGTGATCAGTTTATCAATTCCTTCACTGACAAGTGAGATTTTAAGATTTTTCTCAGCAGCACTAAAACTGATTTGGCTACTCCAAAATTTGCTAACCATCTGTGCACACGAATCAAAATGTCAGGATTACTTAGACAAAATATCTTTTTTCCTTCTACTCTGAAGCATTAAAATAAACAATGGATAAAACTCACCAGGCTGAAAGGAGCTGTAGGTTTATTCAAGTAAAATTTTTAGAAAGTGCCTGTGAAAGATATTAATTTTGGAAAAATATAAAGTTATATAGGCCTGCTTGTGTCTTGAACTGAATGGAACGAAAATTGTGTTGTTACATGTAAGAAAAAACAGATTAGGAGGTTCATACAGGACTCCTTGTAGTTATAGTCTCTTTTGAGAAAAATGGTTCAGAAGTGGAATTTATTCATATCCTTGTAGTTCCTACTTTGGCTTTTTTCCAGGACTTGTTTGCCTTAGAGTTCCAGATGCTTCTTTGCTTAAAGGGTAGCCCTTTCTCCAGCCGTCTGTCTAACAGTCACTTAATATTTATTTGTTTTTACAAATGTGTTCCCCTGTGTTCTCAGCCCATATGTCACAAAAAAAATGTGAGCCCAGCTCTGCATGTGTTGATGTTATCTTCCCTTCCCCATTCTGGACTTTGACCTGATTAGCAAAAATCCCCTCACTCAATATTTCCCTCCAACACTTTTGCTCTAGAGCCAAACTTTGGAGTTTGCATTCTAACTCCTGTTTTTTTTTTCTTTTCACTCCCCTGTGCTAATCATTTGTGTCCTCTCCTTGATATTTAATTTACCCAGAGCTGAAATTTATCCTTCAGTTCCTTCCGCCTGTTGCATTGTCTTTTTTTAAGACAAAACAACCATCCTCATTCCAACTAACCAAAGAGCAAACTCCAAACTCTTGGGTTTTGGGAAAACAAAAATTATCCCCCTTCCAAGCCTTTTCTTTAGTCAGGAGTCTGTTTGGAGCTTTCTCTGAATTTTAATAATTAGCTGGAAATTTTCCTTCCTCTCCAAACTCCTGGACTGTGTCCTTTGTCTCTCTGAGCCTGATCACCTCACACTCCTTAAACCCTCTGCTCCTGGTCCCAGCTGCTGCCTCGGAATTCCTGAGACCCTCCCTGAGTGACTCCCCTTTCTCTCCACTCTTATTTTCATCACTTCCCCCTGTCTTTCTACATGGAAAACAATTTCTTTACTATATCACCAAAATCTGTTTCTGACCTTTACCCTCTCATGATCATCGTTCTGTCCCCAGGATTTTTTCCCCATTTTCTCATTTCTGGAAGTCCTTCCTTTCCCCATCCCTCGGTACTGTCCCCAGTGAACTCCTCTTCACCTGCTTCCCTTGGGAGCCACCTTTTCGTTTCAGTGCCTCACTGTGACTGTTTGCTCAGGGCTCACAGGAGTCTGTGTTCACCCTTTGCCTGCCTTCTATAAATCCACCTGTTGGCTTCCACACATCCCTCATTTGTTCCTTTTAGGCTTTATCTCCTCCTCCCCAGCTCACTTGTGTTGCCATCTCCAGCCACCGAGGCTGGCAGTGCCCACACCTTTACTGTCAGAGGTTCTTAGATCAATGATTTTATTTCATTTGAAAAACTGATGGTCAGGAGAGCGCTGCTGTCCTCAAGAAGTTTAAAGGGTTGGAAGCAATCTTTTAGCTAAACAAAAAATAATAAAGTTGGAAAAAATCAAAGGAGTTATGTGAGGAACTTTTGAAAGAAGCATAAGGAAAATCAATCCTGCTAATTAAGCTTAAATCTAAACTAACACTTGTCTGAAATAATATCAGGGAAGGAAATTTATCTGTAGTATTGATATTCTTAACTACGTGCATCCAAGCTGTGGCTCCCATCCAAAGGGAGATGGGAGTGCAGTTTTAGACTGGGAAGTAAATCTGGATTTCTATGTATATATATATAAAAATAGAAACACGGGCCAGCAGGTGTCTGCCTACCCAAACTGAAGACCTGATGTTTCATTTTCCTAAAGCTGCATTTTCTAACATGGGTTAAAACAGAAATGAAACCTGGATTTACTTGTCTGTTTCACAGAGCCACAGAACCATTTAGGTTGGAAAAGAGCTCTAAGATCAACAAGTCCATTTGGAAATAACATATTTCCATATTTAGAAATAACACAACTGGCATTTGAAAACAAAGAGCATTGCTTCTGATTAATTGATTCAGTGCTGAACGAAGCTAAGGAACTCGCGTGTGTTTGGAGACAAATGAAAGGCAGGCTTTCTGATTTAGCAGTTCTGACCTTTTCAAGTTTTCCATCTTAAATAATAATTGAAGCCATAAGTAAATAAATTCAACTTTGCCTGCAGATGTTGAACTCTTTAATGTCCTTTTCCTGTGACACAGGCCCTGCCTGGTACTCCTGGCACAAATGGGTTTATCAGTGCTAGGGCTGCCTGACAGGCCCTGGGAGCTGTTTTCCTTCCTCCAAACAAATGATTAAAATGCAGCGCCCATCAATAAATCTGTGAGGGTTCTGTGGCTGGGAAGTGTTCACCCAGGGGGCCTCTGTGTCCCAGGGGTGTTCCTTTTCTCCAGTCCTCCCGTATTGACGAGGAAATCAAATTACAGAGAGTCCTGTTTACCTGGGCTGCCTGTTGAGGTTGTTTTTGCTGCCTGCTGGAGCTGGAGGGAGCAGCAGGGAGCACAGGGCCGCTCTCAAGTGCTGCTGGATAAATCAGGGATGTCAGCACTGAGCAGTGCTGGCTCCCAGCAACTCCTCTGGGAAATCTCTGCCTTGGAAGATCCAGTCCTTGATCCTGTGCCCCTTTGGTGTCTGTGGGGAGCAGAGCTGGAGCATTAGGAAAAGGCCTCATTAGGGTTTGAGATCTAATTTTAGGTGAGCTCCAGCACTTCTCAACGATGTCAGACTTGCCTGTTTCCCTTTCCCTGAGTGAGGGTTATCCCAGCTGATCAGAGAGCAATATGTGAGCACTAATCAGTTTTAGAGGCTCCTTACTCCAGCAGCAATTGCTTTAATGCAATCAATTAAAAGGAAATTTTAATGATCTTAATAATTGTGCTTCTAAAGGGAACACGGCAGTTATTGAACTCCTAATTTATTATTTCCCATGGAGATCGGTTTGGAAAATCAAAACACAGCTTTTAAAATGCACCATCCCCTGCAGCCTCACTGCTTTCTTTCTTCAATTTGCACGTTGGTTTGTAAATAATGGCAGGACAGGAGCAATGGAGCTTTTTCCATTTGTAACTTCTGTGTTTTGGCAGATGCAGGGGAAAGGTTCTGTTCCCGCCTGAATTCAGCAGAAGGTGGGACAGGTTTCCATCCATCCATGCAGCCAGGAAAATCTCCTCGCTGGTTTTTTAATGGACTCCTTTCAAGGAAAACACTCCCCTTCAGCTGCCTGCTGTAGATGCAGGCTGGGGCTCTAGTCAGCAGAAATCCAGCTACATGTTGCACATCTGAATTATTCATTCAGAAATAATAAGTGTGCTTTATCAACACACACTGAGAGGATTATCTGTGTTGCACGGGAAGGCCATTGTAGAGCCTTTCCTGAACTAATTTGGGAGTATTCAGGAAGCACCTCATTCACTTTTTAATGCCTGGAGTCCAGACTATAGGTTGAAGCTCACTTATCCCATAAATGTATTTTTCTTAAACTCCTAAAGTATGGGCAGCATTACAAATGTTAATGCTGCTATTACAGGATCATCATTTAAAAATACCAGCACTCTCCAAAGGCTCCAGCAGCGTGTCATTTCCCTGCTTTATTAAAATGAATGAACAGATGTACAATTTATTTCTGCTGAGCTATCATCTAAATTCATAAGCTATTTCTCATGTGCCTGAAATCCGTGTTGGTTTCCCATTTTCTTTGCCTTAGAAAAAAAAAAAATAAAAAGTATTCCACTCTCACATTTATCACTCTGGGGATATAAACGAGAGGTATGCTCTCCACTTCATTCACTTTAGACTAATACCCTCGACACAATTTCAATCCCATCTCTTCAAGGCTCTTCTCAAAAGCCAGGATCTGAGTGGAAAAGTCCCTCGCTGTGTGTGCAGGTGGCCTCCAAGGACATTGTCCCTGACAGGAGAAGGTGGCACAGAGCAGCTGTGCTTGATCTTTGGGCTGGCATTTACAGTGCCAGTTGAGGAGATGCGATTTCTCAGCTGGAGAAAACCAAGGCAGGGACAAATAATGGCTGGGAAATGGGAGAGGTGAGAAGGTTGGGTGTGATTGGAGTGAAATTTATGCTGAGGAACAAGTGTCAGCTGGCCCCAGACACTCCAGGTGTGCTTTCTGTGCCTTGCAGCAGAGGGGAGACGTGGCAGGTGCTCCCTGGAAGGGACAAACCAAACAAGACAATGCGGAGATTGGAGGGAACTAAACCATGGATGTGAAACAGAGATGTTGCCATGGAAAAAAATGAGCATAAAAACCCCAGACAGTGCTCTCAGCCTGTCGCAATCCTTATTTGCTGGCAGGGTTTGTGGGCAAGGCAAGGGGGGCATTTTGCTTTAATTCTATGTGAGGAATGAGTGGATGACATGTTCTAGGGGTTCTGGCAGCGTTTCTGCTGTAAATCCTATTTCTAAGGGTTTATATTGTAAGCAAATAAAAAAAAAATCAGCGGTTTGATGTTGAAAACTGAATTCTCAGGCTTAGATTGCAGGGTTTAAGTCTTTTTAATTTTTAGGGGTTTTTTTATAAAGATCACTTTGGCAAAGAGAGGAGTGGAACAGAATGCAAATCAATCTGCTTTCTTCATTTCATAGCTGCTGCAGACTTTAAATGCAGGCCTTTAAATTCCTTTTTACCAGACAATTCGGGAAAATGATGAAGTAATGGCTGAGATTTGTTAAAAGCACGATTTTCTTCAGAAATCTTGTCCGCTTGGCAGGAGCAGTTTGTTCCTGCAAGGGAAGAGTTTTAATTCACTAATAAAAATGGAGGAGTTCCAAGTGGAGCAGGAACTTTGCTACAGTGGCCACATTGTAGCCTCAAAACAATGAAATTTCGATATCTAGCACTGCCACTCCGGTCCCCTTTGGATCCTTCCCCAGGCTGAGATCAGAGTTATTTTCCTCTCCCCTTTCCTTCCATTTGGTTGCCAAAAAAAGGACACAACCAGCTAGGAGAGCCACAGGCACAATTTTTATCTGCAGTAAGGAGGGCAAGTGTTATTTTGCAGTTCCACCCTGCATCTCCAGCTGTCAGACCCAAATCCAGCATAATGAAGAGTCTTGGATGAGGGGATGGAATCTCAGTCAGGAAATTCTTTCTTGTCACTCAGTTTTGGCATAGAAAAAAAAAAAATTATGGCAATCCAGCGAACTTCCTGAGTGTTCATGAGCATCATGAACCTTGATAATGTTAGAAAATCAGGCATATGTGTTTTGTTCTGTACAGATTCTTGGATTTGGGTTTCTCATGAAATTCTCAGGGAAGAGCTCTCAAGATATTCTCAAGTTTATATAATTACATCCTCCCTCCTATTTATATAATCTCCAATATTTTACTTATTTTTTTCCTTTAAGAGCTTTGAGGTTAGAGTCTCTGTGGCGTCCCAGCAATCCTCTCCAGTCCTTCAGCTCCCCTGCAGGTGACAGGTTTTGCCTCATGTCTGGTGAGGATTCCTCTTGCCTCCAGTCCTGGCCTCGTCCCCGTGCAGGTGGCACCCAGAAAATCCTTTTACCACAGAGCCCCAGGAAGGTGTTTCAAGCTCTGAGGGTTGACCAGCAGTTTCCCAGAGATGGCTTAATAACAATTAGTGATGTGGCTGATGGCTGTGTGTGTGCAGAAGTGCATTTGGTGTGTGTGTTTTGAAAAAGGAAAGAGGTTTTAATTGAAGAGAAAATAACAAACTATGCAAAACGAGCACAAAAGCCGTGCACAGTGCAGGGAGAGGCCATGCACCTGCTGAGACATGGAAAAGCAAAGAGCAACTCTGAGTTCTGAAGTTTACAACGATCAGGGAGGGTTTTTTGGCAAGAAGTGCTATAGAAAGAGTTAAAGGTTTGAGAGTCATTTGAAAGATCCAACAGGTGCCTTTGTGCTGGCACTGAGCCAATTACAATGAGATAAACCCACAAGGTTCTGGTGCTTCTCCCTCAAAAGTGCTGAGGGGAAAGTGAAACCCTTTTCCCAAATGGAAACATTTCCTGGGGTGTGGGGATGCAATGCAACACAACTCCTTGCACTTCCCAACAGAGTTTTGCTGTTTGCACGACATCAAATCTCCTTTACTGCCCACAATTCCTCTTCCAGCACAGAGTGAGTGACAAACCCAACATCTGCTGTCTGTGGTTTCTTCTCCTTTCATCCCCAGCACAGGAGGAGCAGAGTTTACAGATTTCGAGGGCTTTGATGCGATGGGATTTTGCTGCTGTTTGTTTTCTCCTCTACCTGTGGTTTCGTGTTTGATGTGGAGAATTGATTAAGTCATTTGGGTGTTGTCTTTTTATTTCTTTTGGATTTTGCAGTAGAAGAGGCTGTGGATATTTCACACACAAAGAAGAGCCTGCAGGCTCTGTGTAGGGGTCTGTAGGCACTGTCCATAGGTTCCCAGCTTTATGTCTCATTTAGGACACTGTGATCTTCTCTAATCCACCAAAATTCTGTCCCCACCTCCTATTCTGGGCTTCCCTCAAGGTAAGGAAAGCTGACAGCTGTGCCAGGGTTTGTCCTGTGGGCAAACGTGCCCAGGGCTTCAGGAGGAAATCCATCATTTCCAGGGATAGCTGAGAGTGAGCTTCATCAAGAGAGTGTTTTATAACCATGTAGCATTTTTCATTCCAAAGAAGCCCAAAGGAACGTACAGAAAATGGATCTTCTCTGTGGGCAAGCAGAAAATTAAATTGCAACTTTCTCCTGCTTGCAGAGAAAACAGAGGTCTAAGACTTCATTTCCTTTATTAAAGAATTCCACTCAGGAAAGTGACTTTAATTTCTGAGGAAGCATTGCAGGTAATGGCTAACCCTGATGTTGTGTTTTCACATTCAAAATCTTGTTTGGGAAGCTCACCTTATATATAAAGCCAGGAATTTAATGTTAATAAAATTGAAAACTAATCCAAGTTCACACTAATCCAAGAATCATTATTAATTGTGATTGAATTGCTGAAGTAAACAAACAAATATTCTTCAACTTAGACAAAAATTCAGTAGTGATGTTAGGACAGCTGTAAAAGTGTTGTGTGCACCTTTCTCAGCTTCTGCCCCTTTTCCTGCTGTTTCTGTCACCATTTCCTTGCTGCTCTGGGCCATCAGGCAGGTCTCACCCCTGTGGTTGTGGTCAGGGTGCTGTGGGGAGCTGTAGCCCCTGGAGCCCTTTGCCAGGACGAGCTGGGTGCTCACGCTGATCGTTCCCCATCCTGTCCTTGGCATCATCTGGGGTCGTGTCTGTGTCTTTGAGAGCCACGTGTCTGTGTTTTTGTGGGTTGCTGCCTCTTCCCTGACCTGAAGCTCCACCTTAATTCCAAACTCACCATCCCTGACATCCCTCATGTTTGTTGGATCCTCTGCTGCCCCTCCTGAGCGGGGTCTCACCTCACCAGTGCCTGGAGCTGTGACAATCCCCAGGACTGACAATCCCCAGGCAGGAGTGGAGCCTGGCTGTGGCAGCAGCCCCAGGACGCACAATGAGGAATATTTGTGTATATACAGTAAGAAATAAGGCTCAGGATCCTTATGCAGGACACAAACCTCACTAGCAGGAGTCAGACTGAGCTGCTGGACACTAAAATGTGGAGTTCCTTGGGTTTTGAAGGAACATTAAGAGGAGTTTTCTGTGTTCCATCCACAGCCCTCGGTGCTCCTGTGGTGTCTTTAATGAGCTCCCAACTCCTCTGAGCACCCACCAGGGCTCTGGGCTGTCTGAAATCACCACTGTGCTCTGCCACCCGTGATCAGAGTCCCTCTGCTTACAAGAAAAACAGAGTGGTTCTCAGATAAACAACAGCAAAAATCCTCCAGGAGTGAAAGCGAGACCAAAAAATCTGGCAGTGGCAAAAGGGGCACGAAGTGAGAACCAGGAGGAGTTTGTGAGCTCCCAGGAGAGAGGGGAGCCAGGAGAGGCACAGCTGAGCTGTGCCAGTGTGTGTGGCTGTCACAAAGGTTATTATCCAAGCAACTTCTCTCCCTCTGCTTTTCCTTCCTCCCTCCAAGCTCAGTGCCCCTGACTTCGAGTGAAAATATCACAAGTAATTGAAGTTGCAAACCTCAGCAGAATACTAAATCAGAAATTAAGCAAAAATGCTCATCAGTTGGAGCACAGAAATCCTGGGCAATTTTTCTAATGCTATATTACAGCAATTGGAATATCTTTTTTTTTTTTCCTTACTGCTTCACTCACTGAATTGATTGAATTAAATGTGTTCTGTGGTGCCAGCGAACCTCTGACCCCAGTTACTCAGGATAATCAGGGGTAATCAGCCTGCTGTGATCCCAGCTCCAGAGGAGCAAGAGTGTTGCAAGGTTCAGGGAGCCTGGGCTAGCATTAATCAGATGTCGTCAGGGTTTGATTATAAATCCTAAAGACCACCAAATTGATACAACATGCTTTAATCCACTAAAAATTAGGTATCTACATATTAATCACCAAGCTGAATATCTGCGAGTGATTGCTTTTCTAGTAAGTGGAGTCAGGTGTCAATGCTTTGGAATGTCCCACTGTTAGTCATAAATATAATGATCAGCATCAGCACAAAAGCAGCATTAGCCAGATTAAAAAAAGATTTTGTTCTAACCTCAAATAGATTTTTTTTTCCTCCTGTTGGAGTTTTACAGCTCCATTGAAATTGTTCCTTGTGTTTCCACTCTAATTACGAGCTTACTCAGAGGCAAGAAATAGGAGATGTTCCTGAGGTACCTGCAAGCACAGCATTTTTCTGCCTTCCAAGGGGAGGAAGAGTGGCTGCTTACAGTAAATCACACTGCTGTGTACAGAAATAAAGTGGTATTTATTGTCCCTTAAAACGATTTCCCCTAGAACTGGCAAGCTCAGGTGGAAAATCTGTATCCAGGAATGTGTGTCAGGATCCAATTAATCCCTCCTGTGCTGCTGTCCTTGGGAAGAGCTCGGTGAGGCAATGGTGATGCAGATGTGTGACATTACATGGAGGGTTCTTCAGGAGAGGGAGAACTGGTTTTAAAAGAGAAGAACAGCACAGCCTCTTAATGAACTCGTGCTCTTCATATCCTGATTTAATAAACATCCAACCCTGCAGAAAAGCTCTTTGATACAAACTGAAGGTGACACCAAATTCTTATTTATATCATTGGTGCCACCTGTATTTCCTGGGAATTGCCTTTATTTGCATGAGACATTCAGTGAGCTTGGAATGAGAGGACCTAAGCTGCTGCTGAGGGATTCCAGAGTGTCAGCTGGGGTCAGGATGAGGGGATTGCACAGAATCTGGGATCCCAGCAAGTGCCAGCTCTGGTGAGCAGTGCCCTGTGCTGCCTGCTGTCCCCCAGCCCCATCGTGGGGCACTTCTGTGCTCAGGGTGATGCTGCTCCCTCCAGGAGCCCCTTCCAGGGATGGCCCTCACAGGAACCACAACCACCATGTGGCCCTGGCACAGCTCCCTTGCTGTTCATGGAATCTTAAAATCATCAAATCAGAGAATGGTTTGGCTTGAAGGGAACTCAAAACTCATCTTGTTTCACTCCCTGCCATGGCAGGGACACCTTCCACTGTCCCAGGCTGCTCCAAGCCCTGTCCAAGCTGGCCTTGGGACACTGTCAGGGATCCAGGGGAAGCCACAGCTGCTCTGGTCACCCTGTGCCAGGGCCTGCCCACCCTCACAGGGAAGAATTTCTCCCTAATATCCAATCTAATCTTCCCTCTTTAAAGTTTAAAAGTAATTAAGAATGAAAAATGGTGAGAAAGAGATGACCATGTATGAGGAGCCCTGTCAGTCATTCCCGGCCTCAAAACAGCTCAGGCAGGATTCAGTATCAGAACAGAAAAAAACCCCTTAGCTCATTTTTATCTTCCTTATTAATAAAAAGGAGCAAATGGATGCATAACCATTTGCACAAAATGTATCCAGCTGAGGCTGCAGTGGTGGTTGTTTGTATGGAGAATTTTTGGGTAGGAAAACATAAATTACCGGTGAGAAAATGAAAGGGCCCTGAATGTTCCCTCTGTGACATTCCAGACAAGAAATAATCACACAACAGGCCCCTACTAGAGGAATGTTTCATTTTCCTTTATCACAAATATTTTTCTTTCAAGGAAAGATGAAATGAGCACTGGCAAAGGGAGCTGGGTGCTGGGAGAGGACGACCATCAGCAGCCTTAAAGCAGAAAGCAATAAATCCATTTAGCATGGCTGAGATTTTTCCTGACCTTTTCACAGCTGTGCACTGCCAAACCATACATCTGCTGCTGCAATATCTGCTTACAGCTCAGGGTTTCCAAGGCAGGTTCACCCCAGCTGCCAGTGAACTCCCCTGACCCTGCCTTTGGGTGCTCCCCTCGCAGGGCTGGGTGGGCAGGCTCACATCACCCATGCTCATTAGTCAAATACGCTGCATTTATTCCTAATATTCTTTACTCTTGAACTTGGAAACAGAATTTTTCTGTGCTAACAGGGTTAGAAGCCCCAGGTCTTTGTTGTTCCCATCGTGGGTAATGAGAACTCGCTGCTCACCTGGATGTTCAGGGTATAATAAAGATTTTTCTGCTCTGAGAGGAAAACAGAAAAGGAAAGAGATCATTAATCATGAAAGTTCACTTGTGTCTCTGATCTCTAAATGATTATTCTTGTATCATGGCTTTTTGATAGAGCAGTAATGTTTCGCTCAATGAATGTTGAGCCAACTGGATGTAGACTGGATGAGAAAAATAAAATCTTGTATATCCAGTAGAAGACACTATGTGCAGTAGACTTCATTCATCACTCTGTCAGCAGACTTGGAAGACTCATTGTGTTCAGATGGACTGAAATATGGAGTGTTCAGCCCAAATCCTCCTTCCCCCACTCAGCTTTTCACAGAAAACAAAATGCTGGCTTGAGATTTCATTTTTAAAATTCAGACAGATTCTGTATCACTGCAGATTATGCTGCCTGTAAACTTCCATCTGTACCTCCTGCTTCCAGTGGAACAGTGTGAAACCTTGCAGAGTTCTTATCTCCTTCCAAAATAGAGTTTTCAAACTGGGATAACTTCAGACAGCTCTCAGCTGGAGGGGCTTGTAAATCTAGGGCATCTCATCCCCATCAGCTGGCACAACCCAAAATGCCAGAAGTTTGGGGAATTGCTGAAATTTGTAGCTGGAATATTCTGGAGATGGGAGTTGCTTTGAATGCTTGGGGCTGCTGAGCACTGCCCACCAAAGAGCCCACCAAGAATTTTACCCCTGTAGAACAACCAAGAACTTTACTACCCTTGTAGAACAACCAAGAATTTTACCCACTGTAGAACAACCAAGAACTTTACTACCCTTGTAGAACAACCAAGAATTTTACCCACTGTAGAACAACCAAGAGCTTTACCCATTGTAGAACATCTGCTGCTGCAGCCTGGCCTCAATCAGCTGAACACTGGCACAGGGAGTGACTCCCTCCTCTGGAATCAGAAAAATGGAGTTGTTCTCAGGCAGTTCTTTCTCAGTTCTTTCCTCCCGGGGCAGGACAGGCAGAATTTCTCACCTGGCTGCGAATGCTGCCTGTTCTCAACCAGGCCAGAGATTCTGACACGGAGAAATTCTCATTTTCATTGCAACTTCTGCCTCTTTGCAAAGACCAGGAGTCCTAAACTGGAGAGGAGATGCTTCTGTTTTGAAATATCAAAATAGATGAACAAGATGCCTCTAGATTTTTAGCTAGAAATTTTTTGTTCTTTCACCTATTTAGAATGAAACATTCCTTTCTTTTTGTGTTGCTGTTTTGGTGTTTTTTAACTCCTATTAATTTAATGCTTTTGTATAGCACTAAAACACAGTTTTCATACCTTGTCTACTTCCTGGAGGTAATTATGATAATAATTTAAAAATCATCAATAGGTTTCATCTGCTGAAGGTCTTGTCACTGCCCAGCCCATTGTTACTGAGGCCACATTGCATTTATTCATACCTGGGAGCAGATTAAGCCCTTAGAGAAATTTCTCCTTCACTTCCCCCAATCTCCCAAAATTTCCAGCAAATTAACTGGTGCCTCCATATGTTAATGCTAATTTTAAGAAAAAAATATGTATTGTCATAAAATTCTCCTTTTTTCTACCAGTTTAATATTCAGAGAGGAGTAAATTCACCTCTCGTGCTGCTCAGGGCACAGGTAACAACTGCAGCAGTGAAAGAGGATCTGTTTTCTGAACACATTCCGTGTCCAGGCCCCAAAAATGTGACTTTCAGGGAAGCAGTAGGAGGAATTTGTTGCTTAAAGGTCCTTGGAGCAAAGGAATCCCACCTCTAACTGGGACTGGCAGGAATTCCTTGTAAAATGAGTCCAGTTTTTTCTCTTACCAGGGCAGTATCAGTAATTCCACCTTGTATGTTCGCATGTTCATTTTCAGCATCAGAAAAGTCACTTTGGGTATGAAAAAGTCTCTGCTAAAAATGAAAAAAGGACCATTTCACAAGGCCTCCTTCCCTTCTTTTGTCACCACCATTAGGATGAGTGGGGAGGGAAAAAAAATCCTGGAAAAAACCTTTGTGCTCCTCAGATCCGGCAGCTGAAAAAAGAAAGCGAAATCCAGTGAGGTGTATTCTATTTAAAGTTCATTTAAAGAAGACATCCAGCATCTCAGAAAGAATACAGGCTGAACACTGCCCTTGATGGGGAGTGCACTGGGGGAGAAATGAGAGGAGCTGGGTTGGCTGAATCCAGCACAAGGGGCCTCATAAATGTGAAAGGCAGAGCTCTCCCCGGGCAGCAGAGCAGGTGTGCTCTGCTCCTCCAGCCCCGCTCACATCATCATTTTCTCTCATGCTGCTGTTTTAAACATAAGGTTTGTTCTACCTGCTGTGAAGGAATGTTTTATAGCTCAGAAAATAACATCATTATTTGAGGTTTTCTCCGAAGTTCCTTAAATGTAATAAATACGGTGACCTTTCCCTGTGCGCTGTCCACCTGCGGGAGGAGTGTTTGTTTTTCTCTGATACAACCATCATTCTGAAGGTGTCCAATTATTTGTGGGTGCTTGATTTATTCCAGAAACCACAGAAAGTGAAAAAGAATGAATCATTTCTAAATTATTTATCTATTCAGGGAAAAAAAAAAAAAAACAGAGAGAGTGCATCTTTGTCTTCCTTCTGAACCTTCAGATATTTGATGTATACCTGGAGGTAACAGGCTTTGAAGCAGGCATTCAACATATGATTAAAATGTGTTAGAATTGTCTTTTTTTGCCTTTGCTCAGTGATGCCCTGAGCTGGGCTGAGGAAGAGTCAGAATCTTGTGTAAACAAAGTCTTCAAAATAATTCCAGAAAGTCTCTGTTTTTCAAGCAACCTTCACCATCACTTATTTACAGTCCCCAAATGGCTTTTTGGTCTTCTGCAAGCACATAAATAAAAGGATTGAAACCAGCAGCAGCTCCAAATGGGATTTCAGTACTGCTGGGGGGAAGAAGCAGGGGGAAAGTTCTGTAAATTAATTTATGGCTCTTGTGAGGATCTTATTCTGTAGATCTTCCAAAGTTTTCAAAGATTTATGGTGTTCGCAAGAGGGATGGGAGGACCCTTCACACTGGCAACCTTACAGGCAGCTCCTGCAGCACCCAGCAGGTCCTTCCTTCCTTCCTTCCTTCCTTCCTTCCTTCCTTCCTTCCTTCCTTCCTTCCTTCCTTCCTTCCTTCCTTCCTTCCTTCCTTCCTTCCTTCCTTCCTTCCTTCCTTCCTTCCTTCCTTCCTTCCTTCCTTCCTTCCTTCCTTCCTTCCTTCCTTCCTTCCTTCCTTCCTTCCTTCCTTCCTTCCTTCCTTCCTTCCTTCCTTCCTTCCTTCCTTCCTTCCTTCCTTCCTTCCTTCCTTCCTTCCTTCCTTCCTTCCTTCCTTCCTTCCTTCCTTCCTTCCTTCCTTCCTTCCTTCCTTCCTTCCTTCCTTCCTTCCTTCCTTCCTTCCTTCCTTCCTTCCTTCCTTCCTTCCTTCCTTCCTTCCTTCCTTCCTTCCTTCCTTCCTTCCTCCCTCCCTCCCTCCCTCCCTCCCTCCCTCCCTCCCTTCCTCCCTCCCTCCCTCCCTCCCTCCCTCCCTTCCTCCCCTTCCTCCCCTTCCTTCCATCCATTTTTCCCCATTATTTTTTTCATTTTAACCCACTTCAACTCAATCATGAATTTTAACACCTGAGGAGTTCTTGAAGTGGTCTCAGTCCCAGAAATTGTTTGGCCTGGTGGAAAACCAGGGGGTTTTCCCAGAGGGATTTTTACCTGAACCCTAATTAATGAGTTTTTGGTTCTTTATTCCTTTCCAAGTAGACTAAAAAGCAGCAGAACAAAATTAAGCCATGCTGAAATGTCCCTTTTTTTGCTCATTCATGATGCATATCCATGGTTTTAAGCATCTTTGTGTTTTTCTACAAAAAGGCACAAGTTCAGAGCCTGCAGACGTTGCATTCATGTTCCAGAGAGCAGAATTAAATGCTCACCCTTCCATTTACCTAAATGATCCATCAGATTGCAGACTTACAGACAAAGATTTTGCAGACAAAAATATTCATTCAGTCCTTCATTACTGAGTCCTGCTTTTACTTTGTAAAGCAACTGGTGTGCGCCTTGAAAGATCACAAAGTGTTTACAATGCAGAGGCTGTGAAAAATCATCCAAAAGTAAAAACTGAAAATGCATCCGAAATTATTATGGTCAATTTCATATATTTGAAAAGTTTTGTGCTTTTTTTTTTTTTTTCCCTAAGCTACAATTGATTTTTTTTGTAGTTTCACCAGGGAGGAGGAATAATATTATGTGTTCAGAAAAAAAAAATACAGAATAAGCTGAAAGAAACACTTTCAGTTGAGAAATAATGCAGTGCCTACGAGCCAGCATTATGGCAGTAAGACAATGACAATTACAAAGCCTGTTTAGGTGACTCACAGCCATAATTTCTGCTTTGCATCTCGTTTACACCATCTAATCCTTGTCATACCACGATAATGCTTTGTATTTATGTGGTGTCTTTCATCTAAATGGCTTTCCGAGTGTTTCATGTGTTGCTTGGTGTGCAGCTTACATCAACTCAATCCATCACTTTAATACAGATATTTTTGCAGTGAAATAGAGCTGCTGTTTGTGTCCACATAACAAAGTCTTAAGAAGTAAAATACATTTAAAATCTGCAGAAGATATTCAGGAGCTGTAGCACTGAGTTGCAACTCACCTTGACCACGCTGTTTTTTTCCATTAAATTGCTGCAGTGGAGAGTTTGGTATAAAGTGATTTAGCTCGGGTGCAGTTTTCCAGCCCTCCAGGGGCAGCAGGCACCTCCCCGGGCCCTTGGGATGGGAGGAAAGGTGGAAAAGCACCTCTTTGGTCGAGGCACAAATCCTGTTCCCTCCTTGGACTTCCCCTGCCTCCAGCGCCAGTGACTCGGTTCACCCTTCTCTGGCAAGCTGGGCTTTGTGTCCCGCTGAATTCCACCTGAATTCCACATGAATTCCTCCTGAATTCCACCTGAAACGCTCATTTCTGGCATTTATGAGACTCTCACTCCCGACTGATCCAGAATGCAGGCCTGCATTGTGACCTGCACTCTGAAATTTCATTTGCACTCGGAGATGTTGCAGGTACAGAGCTGTGGAGGGTACGCTGTTTCCTTGGCAGATAAATCCTGGGAGCTCAGGTGTGTTTGTGCTGAATGGCAGCATGGAAAGGCAAAGGCAAAACAAGCAGGCAGGTTGCAAGAGATTCTCTAACCTGTCATCACATCCTCAAGAAATTAGACAAAATATGGTCAAAAAGGCAGAGGGCTTCAGCGGAGGGAGATAAGTGCAATAATACAATTTCTCTGTGGAATTTCTAACACAGACGTACGAATTAATACATCCCACTATTTTCCATCTTTTATGATATATAGAAGAGGAGACAAACTCATGATAGCAGCACAGAGTACCTTCCACTGGAATATCACCCTGATAAATGCAAACTGACACAGAGTTTTAATTTGTTTGTTCCTGAGTGGGAATCACAGCGTGCAGAATCTTAATGAGTCTTTGGGTGGTGATCACCGAGCCCAGGCAGGTTTATCTGGCTTTGTGTTTGCTGCTTGTGGCAGCTCTTTAACTTGGGTGTCAGTGCCCCTCTCCCAGACAGATTTTTGGTGGCCTCCTAAAGGTGTTGTTGGTGCCTGCTCACGCTGCTGCTGGACAGGAGACAGCCAGGTGAGCCTGGTGCACCCGAGTTCACCTCCTCACCTGCTCGGAGAAGTCAGGAACAGAATCTCATTTACTACAGGAGCTTTCAGTGAGATAAGAATCTGATTTTCACACGCTCTGGGTACCATTTCCAGCCTTGTGTGAAGTGAGGCGGGGTCAGGGCCTGGATTCTCAGATGATGACATTTTGCAGGGTGATCTTTTCGTGTGCCTGCCCTGCGGTGGGAACCTGACAAAGCTGGTTTGTCTTGAGAGCATCCAGAGGAATTTTCTGTCAGTGAGAGCTGCCAGTGCCATCCCTGCTCATTCAGGGCTCAGAGTGGAGGAGGATTTGCCTCAGCGTCACCTCCTGCCTCCAGCAGGAAACAACAACTCATTTAAGCTTGCAAAATCAGGGAAAGGAGGAGCAGTCTGATGGACTGAGACTTTCTCCCGTGCTCAGGCTGTGTTTGAGCACTGCTGTTTTGAACTTTTCTGCTTTCTGAACTTTTCTGAACTTTTTCTGCCACAAGAATTCCAGTGTCCCCAGCTGCTCCCCATCTGTCTGTCATGCAAACTTTGCTGACTTGTTACATTTTCAAGTCTATTTATGCACCCTCACAAGCCCCACTCTCTTTATCTACACCCATCACGATAATTCCTCAAAATCTTTCCATTCCCCATTAACTGCTGCTCACTCAGGGTTTCCTTCCAAGTTTGGACCACTCCATTTTCTGTGTGTTTTGCCACAGGATTTCGGATACAGAAAAAGAATAAGTGCATCTTTTTTCTTCCCTATATTTCTAAAACTTTAAAAATGACAGAATCACTAAAATCTCTGGGCTGTATGCATGTTAAACACAATAAATGACAGCGTGGCACATCACAGAGCAGGTGAACCTCAAATTTCAAATACTCAGAAGCAATAAATGCACACGGCCCATTCCAGAAAACCCAAAAACCCCCTCTGGCCCAGGGTATTCTCCTTCTAAGTTATTAGTGTTAAAATGGGTCCAAATGATAGCAGTTTAAATAAAGTACTGAACTCATCTACTTTATTCTTAATTTATAGAGGTGCTTAGGGGATGTGCAGATATTTAAAATGAGTAAAATCAATTAACTTGTGATCCAATTATTTGTGTTAGCCACCGTGGGGTTTTATTTTAGAGCACTGGCTCAGACTTCCCAGTCAAGCACTGTGCCTTGAGAGGGTAAACCTTTCACTGTGAAATGTGAGGAACCTGTGGTTATTTTTTATTTTTTCTCTGTTTCCAAATCTAATTCCTATTTTTGCCCTTTCATGGTTTTTAAATTCCCTTTTTTACTTCTGTTTTTGAAAGGGACTCGGTATAAGTGTAACAGATTTTTCTGAATGTTGGGAGGTTTATTCCTTAAATGAAGGTGACTGAACAGGCAAAAGAGTTCACCTTCGAGATAAAATACACTATATTTTTCTAGGCCACACGGTATCACAGTAGATAAGTGCCCTTTGCAATCACAAATCTGTGATTTATTACACTTTTCACATTGTAAATTTAGAGGAGACCTCTGTGACAACTTCTGTGGTCTGATCATTCTGCTTTTCCATCCATCTTGAACAGATTTTAGCCTAACGTTCCAGACAGCTCCAGATCTCTGTGTTTATGTGGTTGTTTCCAAGCTGTGAGGGATGCTGGGGGTGAGGGGACTGCTGTACCTGGAATATTTTGGCTTGGCACAGCCTTTCCCTGTGGGTGCTGGACTTTCCTCGACCTGCAGGAGTCAGCAGCTCGGCAGTGCTGTGCCCTTTCTCTCTGCAGCTGAAGTTACTGAGAGCTCTCCCTAAAAAAGGAGAAAATAAGGATGCAGGAGAAAGCCAATCCCAGCTGAGATATCCTTGATTTGGATACCCTTAGCCTGACATTCCATATTTCTTAAACTACTGGTACACCATGGCAACCTTTTCCATCAGTCTGGCACTGGCGGGGTAAATACAATAATTTTCTAACACAGGCTTCACAATAAAATATCTGAATAAAACAGTCATATCTTTTAATATTTTACCCTAACAGCACTTACAGTTCCCAAGGTGAGCCAGGGACTCCTGGACACTTAATTGAATCAGACTGGAGGATTAAGGAAAAGATTTTTCCGAAGGATCGATATGAATTAGGAGCAGATGCCTGATCAAATCTAAGGATTAGATTCTTTAGAATTAGGCTCCTTGAAGTCTGGTCACCTTTTTATGCAGCTGAATGGAAATTCTTGGGTACTGAACTCTTGTGGGAAAAATTCTGACCCCTATAGTTCTGATGTCACATATTATACATGCTCAGGTTGGGACGATATGAAATAATATAAAAATATCAATCAGGCTAATTGGTTATTTTCAATCAGAGTAAGAGGCAGCCAAGTCTGCTTGACAGTGACAACATTTGGCTGAGCTGAAAGGAACACAATCTTGGTAATAATTCTTCTGTTAGTTCCAAGATTCTTAATAGAGTATTCCTTTTAATTTGTTTCCAAGCAAGTGAAAATATTGTTGTATTATCATTTAGAGTTAATTAAACTGCAAATGAGCTTAATGAACTGTCTGCAACAAAGCTCAATCACAACCTGTTATATATTAACTATCAAAATCAAAAGAATCTTTAAATTCTTTGTTAGATACACCAAGGAAGATAGAAATAGCCAATTATTAATGTCATCCTTTTATGAAATCAGGTTTGAGGCTGGAAAGCTTGAACTGAATGCATGCACTCAAATTACACAGAAAAAATGAAGAAGGGTTTGGGAAGATAAATCAAATCTATTGAAAAAGAAGAAAAACAAAGATAACTGAACACAGGGGAAGACATAGTCATCTTTTCTTTATTTTCATATGAGGAAATCCACTTTACCTCCTATTTGTCCAGAGTGGGAAATGGATATATTAATAAACTGCCATTTTCTGGACTCGGTATTTTCACAAACTCTTCTGCAGTGTTATGGCTTCTTGTGTTCTATAAGACAGAGGAAAAGACATTTAGTTTATTTAGGTTTTGAAGCCACATGGGTGACTCTTGCCCTCGAGTGATGCATTGTCACCAACAATGCAGCTTTTAAGGGGCACACGAGCAGCAAAACCTATTTGTGTCATTAAAGTTTGTAATTTTGGACTTCTGAAGGCTTAATCCCTCGAAATGCTAAGATTCCCTAATGATCTGTAATGGCAGTGCTGATGTTCAGCACTTCTCAGGATTAGGTCTGTTATCAGCCTGCTTTATCCACCTCCAGAGCAGGTATTATCTTATCACTCTTATATACAGAGCTTTTAGCACGTCAGCCTCAAGTGCTTGAAAGGTGAGGAGTGTTATTAAATCTGACCCTTACAAGCTCTTCCAGTGGTTTGCTTAATGCTTTTTCCTACATAAATAAGAATGATGGAGAATAAACTAGAATTTTCTTACAGGGCTTGGCTGGTTGAATCGTCCAGCAATGCATTTCACAAGGTCATAAAAAATTCTCCTGCCACAAAAAAAGAAAGCAACACTGACTTTTAGTTATGCAGACAAAGTGGTAGCACGAGGTCCAATTATTTTTGAGTGTCTTAGAGCAAGCCCTCAAAAAATGCTCTGGGAATGGTCTTTGTGAGGCCTGTTTTGTGTCTTGATAATGGCGCAGTGAAAAATGAATGCGGGGGGAATAAATCATGAAAAACAGAGTGTGAAATGCAAAACTGGATTTGTTTGTGAATAAAAGTAGATTTGAAGGCAGGAGTGGTCTGTATAAGGCAGGCTTCTCTTCCTCAGAGGAAGGGGATACATGCAGCTGTGCAGCACTGCAGGTATTTTCATGCTTCACTTTCCACTAATATGAGCTGAACTGTCTTCTTGTGATCAGAACCTTCTCCAACTCCACTCCTATCACATCTCTGCTTATCCACCATCTGTTTAGTGGAGAGCAGCTGAAATGTGCTACCTCACATTTCATAAGTGAGAGCGCATTATTTAAAGCCCACGACGTCCAGTTCCGGTCAAGGATTCCATCTCCCTCCTGCTGGGGTAAATAATTACTGCTGCCTTGGACATTTCCTGTGTGTGTGGTCATTAAGTGGAAATAGTAACGAGGTTTTTTTGTGTTTTTCCCCAGTTCCAGGCCACAGTGAAGGAGGGGGTCACGGGTGTGATAGTGAACCTGACCGTGGGCGACCGGGACGACCCCGCCACGGGGGCCTGGAGAGCCGTCTACTCCATCATCAACGGGAACCCGGGGCAGAGCTTCGAGATCCACACCAACCCCCAGACCAACGAGGGCATGCTCTCTGTGGTCAAGGTGAGAGCAATCCCTCCTGCCCTGCATTTCTGCTGCCAGGTTCACCCCCGGGTTCGCTGCGTAAAGCGAGGCACGGCAGGGATAGGTTATTCGAAGATACAAAGTTGGCTGCCAGCTCTTGTCCAAGCTTTGTGCATAACTCCCTTCTTCTGTCACAGTAATTTTAATTCTTTTAGTCACAAGGACTGACTGTTCCTAACTGTGTTGCTGCTGTGCTTAAATAACACCCAGATTTGCTGTAGTCATCACAATAAATAGTAGATTTAAATACAAAGTTTTGTTTGTTGCTGGAGGTTCAATTAGAATTCAAGGGCCCCATTTTGTTCTCACTTAGACAACACATGCAAGTACAGGGAAGAAGAGGGCATCGATTCAGACTGAATCCACATTTCTAAAGTGGATTGGTCCCACATTTCAAAAGTCTCATAGGAAAATTTATTGCCTGTCTTTGTATGAAGACAATCCTATGTCTCAAATAAAAATAAAACAAATAAAAAAAAGAAGAAAACAGCCGTTTGCTGCCTGTACCAGAATGCTCTCATTTTGGCTTCAGAAGAGGCATTGTCAACTCTTAAGACAAATCCATGTATTCCCATGGCAGTGCCTTTGATTTCAAGACAGGAGCTGAGAAAGCAGCTTGTGTTGTTGTCATGGGTTGTTACTGAGTGCGACTCATTTGTTTGTTAAATACATGCTACATATAAATAAACATGTATATATGAGCACTGAATTGTGTCTGTGAGGTATGGCACAAAAAAATGCAAGTTAATGGACAGAGGGATGTCTCCATGCGTTTTTTAAGTTCATTATGTTTATTTTCTTCAATGTCTTTTAGAACTGAGTGTGTCTAATCCTAAACTCTCACCAAGTTTGAGTTGCAGGGAACGTTGTTGTTGCTTTCTGGTTAATTCTGCTGTCTGCAAGTTTGCCGGGGGCTAAAGGAGAAGGTGTTAAACCTTGTCCTTGAGCTTCACCCCCTGCTCGTCTGTTTTTCAGCCTCTGGACTACGAGATCTCAGCCTTCCACACGCTGCTGATCAAAGTGGAGAACGAGGACCCGCTGATCCCGGACATCGCCTACGGCCCCAGCTCCACGGCCACGGTGCAGATCACCGTGGAGGACGTCAACGAGGGCCCCGTGTTCCACCCCAACCCCATGGCCGTGACCAAGCAGGAGAACATCCCCGTGGGCAGCGTGGTGCTCACGCTGAACGCCACCGACCCCGACACGCTGCAGCACCAGACCATCAGGTGAGGGCTTTTCTCCTTTCCATCCCTCACTAAGATTTTGTGCCCAAAAATCCGCCCGCCAGAGCAGATTTATGTTTGACTTCCTTCAGCTCCACACACTGAGAAGTTACAATTTATATTTTTTTTCCCACAATTAGTGATTCAATTTGTTGTAAACACATGAGTGTATTAGACAGGAAATAATAATTTTTCCCACCGTGAGATTCCCACAGTAGAGGAATCAAGCAATTGACTTCGCTTTGCACAGTTTCCAAATTACTTTTAACCTGCTTGTTTATTCCTCTTCCTTCATGAAAGCCAGGGAAGAGATATAAAAGTTAAAAATATCTATAGAAACGATGCATCTGTTTTACATAGGGTTTAAATCAGTTTATGATAATTTATAATGTCTCTCAGTGAAATAATGACTGTCCATTTACTTTCAAGAGCTGAGAAAATATTTCCCAGTGAAAGACTGAAGCTAAAGGAAGATAAGACTTGGTCTTGTCCAGATAAATGAAAATAAATTATTATTTCTGTGCTATAACAGTATAATCCCACACTTGTGCCATCTTACAAGGAGTAAACCTGGATTATGTGGTATCATCATCTTATATTTTGATCCAGCTGGTTTTGTCTTTTGGCTTTAGATTCTATAAAAAATGAAAAACCAACAACTTTGTTCCCTAAAACTAAATTGGCTTTCCAGACAGATTTTCTCAGCATTTGAGAACTACATGTTAGGCACTACCACTAAAACCTACAGCTGTGTTTAATTTTTCATTTCTCCTCGTGAGTATGATTTCCCCCCGGTCTCAGTGTACATAAAAGGGGGTAAACACCTTGTGAGAATGACTTCAGAGCTGCAGCTGAACAACGGCTCTGTCAATCCAGACCATGGGCAGAGATCCCTCTGCTGTCACAGGGTTATTCAGCAGGGATTGTGCAACCCTTAAAGAAGGTTTGACACGTGTACTGTTCTGCAATAAAGCAAAATTCTGCTTATCTGAAGGAGTTCTCTGTCAGTAGCAAGCCTTGGTGCAAATGTCATTGCAGAGGGCTTGGGTTTGAATGGTAGGAGGTGAATTTTAGCAGGTGAGTGTGCCAATCTCCAAGGAAGGAGGGAAAAGGCAAGGCAGATAATTAAAAGTTTCAATTCTCTGCAATGCCTCAAAGATAACGTTGCTAATAACATTAATAGTTCCTTTTTTATCCTTTGACTTCTACCATAGAAATACCAGTTTATCTGGAGGATGGTTCTTAGCACATCTTTCTCCTTGTTTTCTAAATGGATTTATTTATAGAATAATTTCTTATTCTTAAGTTTAGATTTTGCTCCAAAGACCCCTTATTTCATACACAAAAATTTGTGTCTATGGATGGAATTTCTGTTTCTTGTCAGACAGGGCAATGTGACCCTCAGAAGCTTTGCTCAGAGCCTGGCTTGTGCAGGAAACAGATTTTTATTTCCTTTGGGTTTTGGACTGAGTTTAAGAAACAAATTCATTGATGTTCTCCATAATTTATGTATTTTCATGGGAGGTGGGGAAAACTAACATTTATTAACGTAACAGCTCATTTTGTGATGCCAAAAGAGAAAAGCCATGGAAGTGTAAGGATTTTATTATCAAAGCCAACAATCCAGCACCTATTATCTGAAATTTCCCCTTGACCTACTGATTTTGCTGAATTTCTCCAAACTACATTGACCCTGAATTCAAAGGGCACCCAATGAGTCACTGAATACTCTTCAATTAGCTCTAAGGGTGGTGTGTAAAGTCAAGTAACATAAACACAACTGGCTGCCAAGGAACCTCCCAAATCTTGACTAACTCATAAGATAAACAGAATTTTTGCAGAAGTTTTACTATATCTGCATAGCCAAGCATGGAAGGCTTATAGCCAAAAGCAAGATATTTTTTTCCCTTTTATGTGCAGAGAAGAAGAGCAGAATTAAGCTAGGCTGGGCTGGGAATGAGGAATGATCATATAAAGAAACGATGGAAATGGAAGTGGTTGTGTAAGTTAGAGGAAAATAATGCAAATGTAATGGGAATCTGGGAAGTGGCAGGATGCATCAGAAAAAGGCTAAATTTCACTACCTGTCAGTCCTATTGCTAAAATAACTGGAAAGCATAAAACAGCATTTTTAAAAGATGTTTTAATGCTGACAGGCATTGAAGCACCTGGGTACCAGCAGTGAAAAAGGCACTGTGCTATGAGAGCAGCATCTGCAATTAAAGACAGGCTCAAATTCCACGTATGGAAGCCAAAACCACTCCCTGGGTGGGGTCTGGCTGAAATATTTCCCTCAAATTCCCACGGAGAGGTGCGTGCTTAGAGTTTGGGACAATGGGCAGGACCTTTACAGGGCACTGACACCAAATTTGTGGTTCTCTATGATTGTGCCACCAGTCCTTGCTGTCACCATTTGGCAAAATAACGACCAAGCAGGGACAGCACAGGCTCCTAAATGAGTCTGTGGATTAATTGAATATTAATGACCATAGGTGAGCAATGTTTTGTCTGCAAGCAGCAAGGAATGTCAGAGTTGTGTTGTGTGAACAGTGTACATAACCCCCAACAAATATAAATCTCTTCAAAACGGGCAGAGCAGCAGAGAATTAGTAATGTTGGTGGGATTTGGGTTCTCTTTTTCAGCCTGTAACCACTGAAATATATCTAACTGCAGGGATATTTTTAGTTAATTTGCTGTATAGAACTTGTAGAAGGAGCTGCTGATTATTTGTAATCAGGAAATTTAGTTACTCTACTAGATATAACATGATAAATGCATTTCAAGGCCAACAAAAAAGAGCAGAGAAACCATTTTTGCCATTGTCTGCAACTAGATTGAATTTATTCTTTGAACAATGCAGATCTGAATCAGAATCAAATTACTTATCTCTGAAAAACGTGGCTTACTTTGTAAAATTTCCTGAAGACAGCTGTACTTTTGAAGCAATTTTCCTTTTTATTCTTCAGCTTCAAGTGTTTTTGCAGGCTGAGGAAGAATTTCATTTCAAAGCTCAAACAAGCTGGCAAAAAAAGTGTTTCAGTGAGAGGAATAAGACTCCAAATCACAGACCTGGGGCTGTGGCCGTTTGTCTGCACAGGAGTGGCAGGACTTGCACGGTGTCAGCTCTTCCCTGTTCCAGGGACATTAAAATTCCAGAGGGAGGTAGAGGTGGGAGCACCATCCTGGAAATAAGAGGTGGAAAAAAGTGTTTGTTCCACTCCCATTGCTCCCAGAAAGAAAAAGAGCTTGTTCAAGCTGGGTCACATTTCTCAGATTCATTAACCTTTCTTTTTTTCTTTTCCTCTTTTTTTTTAAGCATTTAAACCTCTCTACAGTTTCCATCTTTTCCAGAATTAAAAAAAATGAAAGCAATCCAGCAGGTCCCATTTTAATTATGACCCAACAATTTATTAATAGAACGGTAATGAAGTTTCTGAAATTTGATTTCTTAATCAGGGACCATTGTTATTTTTGTGCCAGATTTGAGAGTTTAATTTTGGGTACTTCTTCCCAACCTCTGAAATTTTAATCAGAAGTTTCAAGTGTACATGTCAATGAGAAGTTAAAGGCCAAATTTAATAACATTTTCTACCTTGGGAAATTAAAAGAAGAACCTCACTCTGAAATCCATTATTAACAGTAGATCTTAATTAAACACAGTTATGGTTCTCAGTATTTGACTGTGTGAAGAGATGGGTTTCAGTATTTTTCCCTTTTATGGGATTCAACAAGTCCAGAATATTCAATCGTTAGGCTTTTAACTACGAGTAAATAAGTTGTTTACTGCAGTGTATTTGTAATTTTTAATTAGAGCAGTGTTGTTTTCTGGTTTCATGGCTTATCGTGGCAATATATTTTTATTGCTTACTGTGCTCTTGAATTTTAAATTATTTATGTAAACATATTGTTTCCGTGTTTATTCTCAGTAAGCAATGTGACTTAGTGCTTCAGAAATATCTTCACAAGAGAAGTTTATTACAGCTCTAAAGCATATCTAATTCATTAAGTAGAATTAAAATGCAGCATTTGAAGCTGGAGAACTTAGAACCCAAACTGCACTGAGTTTCACGGGAACATGAAATGCTGCAGAGATATCTGAAGCTCTGTATGTAAATAAGGTGTATATTTGTGTATAATATTTATATCAAGCTGCCCCACGCAGCACAGGTGGCTCCTGGAAGCACAGGGACATCATTTCCAAGCCCTGCTAGTCTGAAAACGGGAGCAAACTCATTTATTACTGTCAGCATTTCCAAACTGCAGCTACTGCTCTGTCTGGAAGGGGACAAACTCTGTTTTCTTGATATAAATTGCATTTTTCCAGGCTGTAAACTAAGTGTTAATGAGGCTCACGCTGGAGCACCAGAGCAGGGTGAGGAGGAGGCTGAGCCCGAGTGAATTCAAAGTGGTTGTGTTTGTTTGCTGCCCTGGAGGAGGTTGTGGTGAGCCTCTTCTGCCAAATCTCCAGGGGAAGGATGAAACGGCCTTCAGTTTCCCAGATAAGACACTGGGAAAAAAATCACTGCAAGGGTGGTCAGGAATGAGAATAATCTGCTCAGGGAGGAGGTGGAGACACAGCTCTGGGAGTGTAAGAGGATGTGGTTTAGGAGTTGAATCTTGGCTGAGCTGGATCTCAAAGATCCCTTGCAGCCTTGGTGATTCTGTACACGATTTCCCTTTTCAGAAAGAACCACTGGTCAATGCCTTTGGGAACAGGAATTGTTGCTGCTGGGGCAGGTTTTGCTTTAGATTAGATCACCCTGACTTTAGGGTTGGTGCCTATGGAGCTGGTGGGAGTCAGTGGAAATGTTCCAATCTCTAATGGATGGCAGCCATAATCTTTGTCAAAAAAAAAAAAAAAAATTAAAAGGCTGCCTAAAATTCTATAAAATCGTGCTGAAACTACACCGAGGTGGGATTCATAGTTCAGTGAGTTTCTCCGAAATCTCAAATGGTTGAGAAAACTAAGAGAAATTCTCTGGAAAAAGCAAGTTTTACTCCTGCTCCTTCCCCTGGCCGCCAGTCCCCACCCTTCCACACAGTAAGCCATGAATCACAAAGACCATCCAAAAAGCCTCTTTCAAGTCTCTTGCCTGGATTTTTTCAGAGATCCTGAACCCCCTGCGAACAAGGATGAGGCTTCACATCACGTTGCTCACAGCCACTTAAGGGATCAATTTTTGCATACTTTGTTGCACATCAAGCCTTTTTAAAGCACTTTTATTGCTGGTGGAGGTCAATAAACTCGCTTTTTTGGGATACACTCCAATCACTTCTAGAAGTACTCCATAATGAGAGAGGGATAGGAAGACTTAAAGAGTGAATGCTTAGGAAGCAACACACTTAGTCATGGTTAAATATGTCTCCTAGAGTCTGAAGGACTCGTCTTTGATTCCTAACCACGGGAGATTTGTTTTCCTTGTGCAGACAGAAGAATAGCTCCATTGTTACAAATGAACGGCTGAGCCATGCTCTCAGCATGCAGCGCCAGAGTTTTTCACTGTAAGTTATACCCAGGAGCATCTCAAGTTGGCTCTGCAGTTTTATTGATGGCCTGCCTGAACCCAGCCACCGGGAATTTGTAGTGCATCTCCGGATCTGAAGCTGCTGTGTATCGAGCAGTGTACATTGTTTTTCTCTTCCTTTCTCTTTTCTGAGTTGGATGGAAAGGCAGGGAGAGACGGAATCTGCTTGAAGCAAAGAAAAGTTTTTTTTTCACTTCTGTCTTTGTAAACTTTGAAACACAGAAAGGCCAGCTCTGCAGAGCTGCAGGTATTGGTGCAAACAGTGCCAGAAAAGAGATTGAATCAGCTCTGGAGGGGTGGGCTTGGGCAGTTCCCTCCTGCTACACAACCACCACCTGCAACTGCAGGTTCTCAGTGGTCAGCCACTGCCTCAAGGGTATTTGACACAGCAGCCTTTTACTGACACTGTTCTTGAAGGTGTTAATACTACCTGAGTGGGTAATTATTGGGATGTTTGTATTTTGCTGTTATAAGACTAATAGTTGAAGGAAAAAATAGTAAAAATCTTGCATTGTCTTTTTTTTTTTTTTTTTTTTTTTTTTTTTTTTTTTTTTTTTTTTTTTGTCAGTTTGACCAAACTGACCTCCATTTTTTGTTTACTGAGCAAAATAAATGATCCCTCTTTCCCCACACAGCAAACTCTTTAGGGATATACATATATATCCAGCAATAAGGGAAAAAAGTAGAATTGTTTCTGGAGCAGTGATGTAGCTCCTTTATTCTCCTGTCATACCCAGAACCACTCTGATGTAACTCTGGAAGGGTGAAAATGGCTCAAGAGCCAAATCAGCCCCGTTTTCCCTGTGCAGGTGGTTTGGGGCTGGCCAGCACCGTCTGGATTTATCACCAACACTGAAATAATGTGGAG
The DNA here is from genome assembly GCF_021018805.1 of Prinia subflava. Classification (NCBI taxonomy): domain Eukaryota; kingdom Metazoa; phylum Chordata; class Aves; order Passeriformes; family Cisticolidae; genus Prinia; species Prinia subflava. The sequence continues at coordinate 17,684,570 of NC_086259.1, forward strand.
GAAGCATCTGGTTAAAACAAATAAAAAAAGAAAATAAATAAAAATTCTCAGGTGGGAGCTACTGAGATGGGACAGAAGAGAAGAAATGACTGGAATGAAATCCCAGTGCTGAGGGAATTGAAGCCTCTGCCAACGCTGGAGCGCGGGCGCTGCAGGAGCTGTGGACAGCGCCTGGTGCTGATGGCTCAGGAGAGGCAGCCCCACCTGCAGAGTGACAGGGTGTGCTTTTCCTCCGAGCTGGGAGCAGATGCTGGCAGTCTGCCCCTCAAGCTCTGCCATTCAGCCCCTTTGCTCCTCACAGGCGTTCCCTGGATGATTTAATTTACCCCCAGCCTGTCTGCACCTCCCTGCTCACTGGAGGGTCCCTGGCATCGCTGATTCCCCAGCTGCTGTCACAGTCTCTCACAGTCACTCCTCTAAGTCTCCCCTGGTGTTTCCTTTTACCCTTTTTTACTGATATTCTCTGCCTCTCTGTTGGGGCAGATGCTTGACCTCCTCTTTTTTCTTTTTGCTTTTGTATATCTTAATTTCCAGTGCTTTTTCTCCAGTTGGGGCTGAGTTCTGTTACAGCAGTTTTTGCCTTGCTGGGAAGTGAGGGATCTTCCCTCCTTGCCTTGTGTGTGTTCATCTCTTATCTTGCTATGATTTTTGGTTTTTCCTGGCAGTTGCCAAGGTTTGGGGAAAGGTTAAGGTACATAAACAGGTTGGTGTAGCATTATTTTCTTGTTCTCTCCTGGTAGAAAAGGAGGCAGGGCAGGGGTGAAGTTTTCACCCAGACTGAGTGAGGCTGTTCTGGAAAAAAAAAATGTCCCTTTCCTGAGGGGAAAACAAACAAACAAAAAATATCAATCTCTGTCTCCTTGATTGGTCTCTGAAATAGCAGAAGTGTCTGAATTAAATTATTAAATGCAGGAAGTCCAGGAATTCTCAATCCGTGGTTCATATTTTTGCCCAGAACCCAGCTACCTGAAGCTAGACTCCATCACTCCTCACAATACTTGTCAGAAGAACCTGTTCTTAAAATTTTCCACTGCTCTACTCTGTTGGCATAAATCATATTTAACATGTTGATATTAAAGCTGTGGATGATAGCATTGAAAATCTGTGTTTCCACAAAATCAAATAAGCCACAGTCACCTATTTCAGCTTGCCTTGATATTACCTTTGGAATCCTGAATTCTTGATTAATAAGGATGAATGTAGCATTTAAGGGGAGTTTAATTAGACCCTCTGTCTTTACCCTGCATAACAATATTATGCCACATTATGATTTCAACCGTGTCAGCACTCAGAATGAATGGCTGTGAACTGTGAAATTATAGGGCACATTTTTCATGTCACTGACTAAACAATATTGCAGATCTTCTTGAGAAATATAACAATAGGATCCATCAGTCACAAGTTATGCTTGCAGTGGAAGGCAGATCTAGACAATAACTCACTTTGTCATTACTGCTCCCTTCCAGTCTCAGAAAAGGCAGGGTTTTGTCTCTGGAAGAAGTAAAGAGTATCTTGATGATAATAAGTTAGCTATCAAGTTTGAGGACACAGTGTGAGGAGTGGTGTTGACGGGGAAGGGGGTGGTATGAATTTCTCTTAATATTTTAAAGCTGTTGAATTCTGGAGCCTCACTCAGCCGGGTTTGCTCGTGCGTGAACGTCTGTGTGGAGCTGCAGCTTTCAGTGGTGCTTTGACAGAAATTTATGTGTGTGATTGGAGCTCCTGGCACCAGTGGTGTTTTGCATGATGGCAAAAGCTCCTAAACCAAAGTTTTCCATGAAGATTGGTGCTGCACCCAGGCCTGAATCCTGCCATGGAGGGGAAGTGTCTAATTAAGCATTTCAGCACTCGTGCTTTTAAAGCAGGTACAGATCTTGGCTGGCACGGAGCAGATGTTGTCTGGCACATTATGGCCATATTTCACTAATTTACCATCTCCAAACTAAGCATAGAATAAATCATGGACACTTCTAATTCAGTGGCAAAACTCCTGCAGAATCTGGGGGTCGGTTTTCATCTGGGAGCAGGAGCTTTCCCCAGTGCTCAGAATTTCTGTGCTGTGTTTACAGCTGTGCTCTGTGCCCAGCCTGGGCATTTCAAGGCACAAAGGCCCCATCTCCTTTCAGGCTCACTGATGGTTATCCTTGGAGTGGAATTGAAGTTCAGTGAGGAAATTGTCAGGAGGTTTAAGCACTCATTTTTACTAAATGGAGCTCTGCAATGTTACTTTAATGGGAAAAACGCCTTGTAGAGTTCAGCCGGAATTTTTCTATTAACTTTGTAATAAGGATGCCAATTTCTGCAGAATAGTTTCTGAGTAAGAGCGAAATTATGTACTTTGTTAAGCAGCAGTAAGCCTGCAGATTCATCCTTGGTTCAAATGTGAATTACTAGGGACTGACTTCTCCCCAGTTTTGTGACCATTATACTCTAGGTAAATATGCCCACGGAGATGTGCATGCCTGCTCTGCACAGAGCAGATAATTATTGTCCACGGGATCCCCTGAGCTCCTCTGGGTAGTGCTCAGCACCACATCACCTGGAGATACCAGCCCTTCTCACCCAGAGCTGCTCTCACTCCAAACCCTGGAGGATTTTTACACAATTCCCTGTTTTAATGGGGCTGGCAGAGCACTGATTCCTCTTTCACACGGGAAATTTCCACAAGAATCCTCCCAGCCTGAGGCCCAGCCTCTCTGGATATCCAGCCCTGGGTCGTTGGTAGCATTTTACAGCCCCAGCCTTCATCTGGCAATGCCTCAGGACTAAAATAAGGAATTTTTTCTATTAGTAGGGAACAAGATGTGCAGATTTCTGGCCCTGGAATCTTCTAAGTTATTAACCAGTGTTTAAAAAGCATTTCAGCACGGAAAGAAAACAACACTGTCTCAGTTTTGCACATGTCCTTGTCAAGGGTGTTAACTCAATTGACTCATGGAAACTGCTGCAGAGTTTGGGTTTTGAAGTGCAAGGAAACAGAACAAGAAGGAAAAGCCCCTAATGGCTTTAATCTTTGTATAACTGTGCTTTTGAAGGAGTCCTTCTTTGTGCAGCCAGGTGAGTCCTTTCATTACAGCTTCTGTCATTTCAGGGAAGGGGGAAAAAACCCAGATTCTTTCAGTTTTACAGGTTTTGAGCCTTCCAGCCTTTTTGTCTGTCAAACTGAGACATTAAAATTCACCTCACAATGATGCTCTGGACCTGCATTGAAAGTGGCTGGAAAAACTTTCAGATCCCAAAAGACAAGGGAAAAGGGTGTGAGAAGTTTAACTCCTGGGCATCCAACCCAGGGTTAAAGAGCATGGAGTAACCAGGGTAAAATAGAATCTTAGGAGATTAAATACATTCAATTCACAGGGCATAATATTTGTGTGCACTGAATGCAATGGATATCAAGCAGAAAATACAATTATACATGACCAAACAGTGGAATACTTTTGGTAAAATATTTACCTCATTGGTACCACCCTGCAAAAATGGATAAAAAGTGTATCAGCACTGCCAGGGTGGTAAATTAAGGTTAAACAAGCAGCTCTAAACCTTCCATTTCTTGTTTTTTTTCAGTGCTTACACCCACAACATCTAATGAAAGCTCTTTTTGTGTCATAAATGAATATTTCTTTGGAGTTTCCCCTCTAACCTCTTCACATTTTCCATCACTGGCCAGCAGCTTTCTGAAAAGACACACAATTGTCACGTTGTTGGGTGTGTGTCTGAAGGGGGCTGGGTTTTATGAAGAGGAGCAGGATATAAAAATGGTGCTGTGCGTGGTGGATTTGTTGTAGGCAAGTCCTCAGATGCACACAAGGTGTGTACCCTGGCCAGAAATAAGCTTTTTCACCTGCAAAGGGAAATTACTGACTTCTTCAGCACAAATTCACCTTTTACTATATAAAGGATAATTTTTCTCTAAAGAATATGCTTAAATTTTTTATTTCCTTGAAAAATATTGGGGTGGTTTAATGTCTTGTATATTATATATTGAAATACACCTTGTGACTTTTTTTTTCTGAATATGTGGCATGATTTAATTTTGCTCATCCTCTATTAATATTTGCTTGTGCAAGGACAGTTTTGTTTTGCAGTAGCATCACTCAGACAAGGGATGTCACAATGAATATAACAGTGGAATCTGAGTTTTCTTGGGTTTGTTCAACAAGTGGAGAGCAGTATTTTGTTTTCTAACATCCCCTGGATGTTGGATGTTAGTTGATACAAGCAGAAAAGTGGAGAGGGGGGGAAATGCAGCACAGGAGCCTCTAACAAATGGAACAGCCTGGAACTGGTGACTTTAGAAATCAAACACCAAAGACTGGTTATGCACAGCCTTGAAACGTGGTAAGGGCCAGGGGGGTCAGAGACATCCACGGCTTCAGAGGGAGTTTGGACAGCCTGAACGCCTGAGAATCTGATCCACTGAGGTCAGAAAAGGTGAATCACACTGCCCTGGTCATTTGTTGTGGTCATTAAAGGCAGGGAGTTAGACAAACAAAAGAAACTGTGTGAAAGTGAAGGAAAAAATGTGACACGATATCACACCTCGCTCCACTGTTCAGGACAGAAGGAGGTCACCTGTTTCTTGTATAGCTCAATGTAACTGGTCAAATAAAACTCAAACAGAAGATTGTCCATTATGACCAAAAGAATGAAAGAGAATTAATTAAGTTTCTTTTGTAAGGACTGCACCCATGAAATACATAGTGTATTTGAAATCAGCTGGGAAAAAAAACCAAACAAAATCTTAATTTAGATATTTTTAGAGAGGACTAAATGTGCTTTTTCTTCACATTATCAGGTGATAATGTAATTTTTCCTTGGATATTATGTCCTCACATCATTCATCACGTTACTAAATTTCTCACCTATCCTTTTCTCCTTATCGATGCTACAAGCTCAATTCAGTCTCTCTCAGCTCTGCACACAGCAGGGACACAAAACAAATCCTTTTCCTGCTGCACACCAAGGACAACTTTCAGCCCAAAAGCACAAACAAGGGTGGCTGGAGAGAGGAACAAGAAGGATGGGACCTCACAGCCTGGAGCTGGAATTGGACAATTCAACCCCAATGTGCAAATGGACCAAAACTTACCAAAGTGTGAGACTTCGTGACCGTTTGTCCATTTTGGGTCCATTTAGGGACCATTTTGGGTCCATTTTGGGACCATTTTGGGCCCACCTTGGGTGCAGCCCTGGCCAGGCTCTTGTCCTGCCCAAGGTGTACCTTAAAGGCATTTTAATAAATATCTGCTTTATTCTCTGGCTGTGTCCAGTCTCTGTTCCAGCTCTGCCTTCCCAAGGCATCACAGCTCCCTCCTTCAGGGACTCTGTTGGGGACAGAGGGACAAGCAGTGGCCTTTGGTGGGTCCAGAGCTGTCCTCCCTGCCGTGGTGGGTACAGATGTGTTGGTGGATCTCCCAGCCTGGCTGGCAACGAGCTGATGCCAGCAGGAGCTGATGGGAACGTGTCCCCGTGTGCCCGGAGTGTCACCAGGGGCTGGTGGCACCCAGGGCTGTGACAGCAGCAGCAGCAGTGGCCCTGCAGAGGCTGAGGTGCTGCTGCAGCCCCCTGAGGCTCACACAGCTCTGCAAACCCCTCTGTGAGATGTCAGTTCTTCATTCAGCTGCTATTGTGAACTGCAAACACAAAATATCCTTCTGGGGCTCAGCTCCACACTCAGCAAAGACCTCAATAATAGCCCAGGCAGTGCTCTAATGTGAGAAAAAACCCAAGATTTAAGCCAGGTTTTGCCTGGATCAGTTTCAGCTCAACTCCCACGATCAGTGTTTTCCTTTTCCTCAGCGAAGCCTGCACTCCAACGTGGATCTTTGCCACTCAAGATTACGCCTGTCAAAGCCATGAAAACACACTCATAATCAGTGGCTTAGCAGCCAATATCTCCCCAAACTGAGTGTCTGCAGGGCACCCTGCAGCAGCAGCAGCACATTTGGTCCTGGCTGTGCCATCCACGTCCCAGCAGAGCTGGGGGACAGCGCTGGGTGCCCACAGGGACAGCAGAGGGAACGGGCAGGGCTGGGCTGGCATTCCTGCCAGCCTCTGGCTGCAGCGTGCCAGGAAACTGGGAGGCTTTCCTAAGTCAGCAGAACATTATTTCCCTCTCATCATCCTTGTGTTGTAAGCCCTGGGAATAGCTGAGTCTCAGAAATGAGCCCAGTGCGAGTTCAGCCAGCTCGGGAATGCCCCAGCTCTGTCAGCACAGGAAAACACTGCTGCTGCTTTTCTGGCACTGTCAGCTCCTTCACAGATTTCCTTCCTGAATTGCCACTTCTTGCACAGCCAATTTATTGTGTGTTAAATTCTGTTCTTTCTTAGACTACTTTTTCTTTTTTTTTGTTTTGTTTTGTTTTTTGTTTTTTGTTTTTGTTATTGCTAGGCCAAGAAAATGCAAGTGCAAATATTCATGCTGGCTCATCCCTTTCAACCCAAACCATTCCAGGATTTCCTCTAGCACTGTAGAAGTGAAATCTACTACGTGTATTAAGGGATAGGATGGAGAAAAGTCTTTCTGTTAATAACTCTGAGCGCCTGGGGAGTAGCCATGTGTGTATCTTCAGACTGAGACACTGTTTGTGTCTCTGCTGTTTCTGTCATTTGTGAACATTTTTTCCTTCCCAAAGATGTGTCACTAACAGGAAATTTTAGTAATGGTTAGTACCAAATGTTAATGTTTAGTACAAAGGAAGAAATCCTGCTAAATCTTCAGGATTTCATTTCCAAAATGTCCCCTTGATAGTTCCTGGTCCTGGGAGAAAGGCCTGTGATAGTTCTAGACTTTATTATTAATTATTTTCACAGTGGCAAGGTGTTATTTCCCATCGCTGGGATATCCAATGTCCTCCAGATTTATACTGGACTGGGAATGTTTGAAAAGTACTGATGGAAAAAGGCAACAAAAGAGGCAAGAGAGTGTGCAAGAGGCAGCTGGAGGTGCCCAGGGGTGTGTGCCGTTCTGAGGCACAGACACAAACGTGCTGCAATGATTATTTGGTACTTTTGTCATCCTCTCCTTTTGGAAATCCATTGGCAGAGACAGATTCCCTTCCTCCTTGAGGAGTCCCGGAGCCAGCAGCGGGGCTGTCCCAGGGCTGGGCTGTGCTGGGTGCACAGGCTGGGATGTGAGCTCTGCTCCTGCCCCTGCCCTGCCCTTCTGTGCTTCCTCTGGTGGCAGCCGAGCCCTCCTGGCAGCTGCCAGAGCCATCCCTTGGATCCCTCGGGAGCAGCCCCAGCCCAGCAGGGCTGCACTGCCCACAGACACTCACACTTCACTCCGAGCCCCTGGCAGCTCCTCCCTGCCCACCCCTTGAAGATAACCCTGGGGATCTGTAAAATGCGCTATTTCCCAGCTGTTTCAGCAGTGAATCTGCTGGGCTCTTACAAAAATTCCCCGTTTTTAGCAGAGCTGCCAGGGCAGTTCTTGGACAGTGAGAGCAGCAAATGGATTTGCAGTGGGAGCAGCTGCCTCTGCTGCAAGCACAAAGAGCAGGTATGTGCAGAAACTTTGATGGAGTTTTGCTGCCAAAATCCTTCTCTGGGTAGTTTGTAAAAGACCCTGAAGCTCATCTGATGCTGATTAGCTTTTGAGGCACAATTGCTACAATGAGAAAACTTCTACTGATTTGCATGTGTTGACAATTATTCTAACAGTAACAACCTGATTATACCAGTGTGTTAGTCCCAGATATGGTGTATTATTCCCTAGCTTTAGGAATAATTCTGATAGTTATGGCCTCTGGCTTCATTTAAGCATAGCCCTAATCACTTCTGATTAAAACATACATAAATGAGTTTGTGGATTTTTAATTTTTTTTTTTTACACCTCATCTTCTAGGGGGTTCTTTTGCCCCAAAGGAAAGAAAAAGAGAAAATTAAGTTTCAGCACACAGAAATGTTTGAAAGACTGTACAAAAATAATGAAAAATATTTTCATATCCAGAACATTTTATTTAACCACCTCATTAATACAGTTTTATTATTTTGATTTGATTAATAGCTATAGGTTTTGAGTTTAGATTTATTTTATTATTCGAGTTGCAATGACTCTCCTGTTACTTTCTTCATGTTTACCAAGGGCTTTATTATTTTTTCACACCATTATTCCTCCACACAAATAACTAATTAGTCAACCATTTTCTCATTTGACACTTCCCAGTGGCGGGGGACTGAAAACTGAATTTCATCCAATTTTTCACTCTGTTTTGATGGTGTCATTGGAGATAGGGAATTGTGATGAAAGCCAGCCTGGTAAATCCCTGATGTGGCAAGAAAACAAAGCTGAGATGAGGAATCTTTTAGCTGGGATGGGAGGTGGGTGTGTGGTTTTCAAAGTGCAGGTTTTTGCAGATGCAAACAGGAGCAAACCCTCCCTGCAGAGAGGCCACAGCCTGCAAACCCTTCCTTATTGTCCTGGTTTTTCTGAGTTTTTTTAAAGACTTCTACTTGTTCTTAAGATGGAGTCAGTTCTTTAGTTTCTGTGCAATATTAATTTTTCACTTTCTCACACTTTGGAACATAAACAACCTTTCTTGTTTTTGTTCACTGTCCTTTGCTTACATATTTCCAGCCTGAAAATAATGTTGGTTGACAGCTGGCCTGGCCAGTGGGGTGAAGGGGGGTAACCCCAGAAGCCAATCCACAACCAGACCCACAAATGCATAAAAATGGAAGAAATAAACAATCTCACCTCTTTTTGGGGAGCAGCCCTTCACTGCAGACCTCCTGCCTCTGTGCTGTTGTTTTGTGTGCCTTCCAACCCTTCCTCAGGCTCTGGAACCTTCTCCAGGGCTAAATCTGACATCTCTGGCACTGCAATTGTGATGTGTGTTTAGACAGGATTAGCACAAAGCATCTGCAAGGGTAAATGTGGGAATAAACCCCCAGGGATTGGAGGGACACTCCGGGATCACCCAGGGAAAAGCTCCTGCACGAGCTGTGGTGCCCCACGTGCAGAGCTGATGGATTCACCCTGGAAAGTGTCTGGGTTAGCAGTGAAAATTCCATTTCCAGTCAGCAAAGATGCACAGAGTCACTTGTGGCACAACACTGATGGGGGTTTTAATTTATTTATTTTTTAATTGTACTCCAAGTTGACATTTCCAGCTTGTGAAAATAGTGCAAGGTCATAAATCTGTTCCACGAAGCTGAAAAATGTCTCTTGATAAATCCTCAGTCTTCAGTGAGTTTAAAATTGCAGCTGACCTAACACCTTCCTCAACAGTGTTGCCAGAAAATGTGATTTATTTCAGGTTTTAGATTTTGTTAATGATATGTTTATTCTGATTAATAATAATAGTATCGATTTCAGATTAAATTTGCTTTTTTTTACATTTTATTTATTTTAAAGAATCTAGCCAAAGTAACTTGAGCACGTCTGAATCTCTGCAGGAGAGCACTGCAGGAGGTTTTTCACAGCCTGCTGCTCATGTAGCATAGAGATTGAAATCCAAATTCAAACCCCCTCATTTCATGTGATTTAATGGTAAAGAAGCCTGCCTAGCCTTAGCTTGGTAGCTGGAGTGTGTAAATCAAAGATGGAGAGCAGAAGCAGAGGACAATTTAGATTTTATTTTCTTTTCTGATTTTTAGCACCATCTTTTGGGTTAACTTTGTGTTAATAGAGCATGGTTACAAGGAATGTGTTTAGGCCAAGGATTAGGTGAGGTTTAAGATCCACAAAAGGTTTTGAAAGCTGTTGGTGATGATCTGCAGACGTTCCTCCCAACCTCAGCCGCTCTGTGAGGCTGTGGAACCCTGAGGTCAGGAGTGCAGGCAGCCCTGAGAGCCCTGAGGATCAGGAATCAGCACATTCACAGCTGGCAGGAGAAGAGTGGGAAACCCTGGAGAGGTCACTGCTGCCTTCAGCATTTCTCTTGTGACCTGGCCTGTAGTCCCTGGGATGTCCAAATGTTCATGCTCAATGCTCACTGCATTTTGTCTCAATGACAAAAAATTGTGTGATGGAGCATTCATGTTTTGTTTCCCTTTGATCTGAAATCCCCTGGTTGCCTTTTAGTCCTTACCTGCAATGGAAATTAATTCAGGTGACCCAAATAAAGCCTCCCTTGTGCTTAGGACGGGCTTTGTCACAAGGACCATGAGCTGCTGCCCTGCACCAAGCTGTGTTTAGGGGCTGCAGCAGCAGATTTTAGGCAGTGGCTTTATGTCTGAGCAAAAAATGGAACCCAAACCTCTGTATTCACCTGCACCTCATAATTAATGCGTTTAATCAATCCATATTGTGTTTCAGTGAAAAAGAAAAAGGTGAATCACAGAATAACAGGATGGTTTGGGTTGGAAGAGCCCTTAAAGGTTTCAGTAGCTGAAAAAGAAGGTGAATCACAGAAAAATAGAATGGTTTGGGTTGGAAGAGCCCTTAAAGATCATCTCATTCCGCCCCCTGCCGTGGGCAGGGATGTCACCCATGAGACAGGAATGCTCCAGGCTCCATCCAACCTGGCCTTGGAAAATGCAGGCCCACAGCTGCTCCAACAACATCCTTACAATGGCTTCAGTGCCACAAACATTTTAAAATTAAAAAAAAAATCCCAAACAGCACAACACAATCTTGGAAGTTGCATCAAAACTCTTTACAAAATCAAATATCGGTCTAGAGACAGAACATTATTACAATATACATTAGAGAATATTAGCAATATACATTGCTGCTCCTGTTTTCATTTCACTTGGGATGGGAATTAGAGACCCAGCTGTGCAAGGCTGGGAATGTACAGATAAATAGATAGATAGATATGGATATAGAGATAGAGAGAGAGATAGAGATATAGAGAGATACAGAGATATGGAGATGATATAGAGATATAGCTGGAGATAGAGATGATATAGATAGATATGGAGATATAGATGATATATAGATGATATATAAATGATATAGATATAGATATAGATATAGATATAGATATAGATATAGATATAGATATAGATATAGATATAGATATAGATATAGATATAGATATAGATATAGATGATATAGATGATATAGATATAGATATAGATATAGATATAGATAGAGATAGAGATAGAGATAGAGATAGAGATAGAGATAGAGATAGAGATAGAGATAGAGATAGATAGATGATATAGATATAAGATAGAGATAGAGATAGAGATAGAGATAGAGATAGAGATAGAGATAGAGATAGAGATAGAGATAGAGATAGAGATAGAGATAGATAGATATAGATGATATAGATATAGTTATAGAGATAGAGATAGATAGAGATAGAGATAGAGATAGAGATAGAGATAGAAGATAGATAGATAGAGATAGACATAGATGATATAGATATAGATGATATAGCTATAGCTATAATTATATATATAGATATATAGATGGTTTTTGCCCTCCCCAAAGCTTATGACCCAGCCCAGCCTTTGTTATCTCATGGCCAAAAAGCAGCAAAACGTCTGTGTGTCCTGTGTAATGAGTGTGGAGTGTGGTTCAGCTGGAGAATTGCTGTGCTGCAATAAGGTTCCCTTCCTGCTCTTCCTGGTGCCATATGCTGCCGTAATTAGTGCAGGCAAAAGGTAATGAGAGCACCGTGGAGGAGAGGGAGCTCCGTGGGAAGCAGGTTGGTCTCTAAAACTCTGCATTATGTCATCCCTACACAGAGCACAATACAGTTGTAATCCAGGTTTTTCATCTCTAAAACTCTGCATTATGTCATCCCTACACAGAGCACAATACAGTTGTAATCCAGGTTTTTAATGGTGCACTTATATTTTGGGAAGTTTTTCTTATCTTTCCCTGAGAAGCTCCCCTGCTTCCAGGAGTGGATATTTGTGCTGTAATTGCTGCACCAGTCTCTCTTAAATACCTGTGAACCTTTTCCCAGGGGGACTGGCTCATGATTTTCCAACCAGCCTTGATGCAATGCCGTTTATAAATTTTAAATTATTTCCATATATCTGCTACTCTACCGTAGTTCTGCACCAAGTGCACATTTTGATTTGTGCTCTGCTCTGCACCCATAACCCCGCTGTCTCTCTTTGGAGGTCTGTGTTGAAGGTGTGCACTCCAACATTGCAGCAGACAATTTCCAGTCTAAGGGAGTCACTTTTGCTGCTCTCTTTGCAGTGCCTGGCTCAGACACGGCCAGGACATGAACTCAGTGCAAGGAGGTCACAGTCAGAATGTGTTACACTCACTTTCCCTTCCCTCCTGTCACACAAGGCAACCGTGAGCACTCTTTAAAATTAAATAAAAATGAAATAAACTCCATGAGCAGCACTAAATTGCACTGCTGCAAAGTAGAATAAAACCAAGCTAAAGAGTAATTGGCACACCAGAGAGCACAGCTCTGTGTACACCTGATATTTCTCTGTGCTCAGGGCTGAAGAGACAGGAGGTACATCTAGAGCAGCTCATGTTTAACCACCCAAAAGCTTCTGATTTTAACAGCTGCTGTGCAATCGACAGATCCCACCCAAGTCAAAAGTGGGAACTGAATCTTTGCATTCAAAACTTGTGTTTTTATCTCGGTTTTCATGATGAGTCTATTCTGAACCTTTGCTAGCAGAGCCCTCAAAAAATGGAACAAAGAGCAATTATCTTGACTGTACCGCAACATGCTCTTACAATAAGTAAAAAATGTGGTGGGAAAGACAGAGTACTACTTTTACAATATCCTGTGCCAAATCACAGGTTATACAATCCAGGTTTTTATTTGCACAGCCAACAGTGCTTTGTAGAGCAATCAGGGAAGATAATACAATCCATTTTACATTCTCATTACTTTAGAAGTGTTGAATCTTCTGAAATGGTTTCAGGGTTAATTGAGAATTTGCAGTTTTACAATAGACTAGGAATTGTTTAGCCTGCCCTTGTTTCATATTTTTGTGCATACCTTTGTTTCAAAGTTATAAAAACAACAATAAAAGAAGAAACAAAGAAGTGAAATGAAATAATGATCTGCATTGTTGCCATTCCAGGCACTCATTTTTGTGGGAGATAAAGCTGAGCTATTGATTAATGTTTAAATGGCTATTAAGGGGAAGGACACGTTGGGCTGATGGAACATCTCACTGTGCACTAATGCTTTCCTTTGATTCTTTTCCACATATTTCCTAAGGGATAATTTCTGCTCCTGGGGAAGCCAGTGGTGAAATTCTGAGTTTCTTTTCTGCCAGCATAAATAAACCAACTATTTCCCCTCTTTATCTCTTTTTCTGCACAAATTCCAAAAGTTTCTGGTTTCCAAACCTGCTCTTTAAACTTATTTTAACATCATGAGAGCCCATAAAGGTGTGTAATTTCTCCTGGCTGTATGTGCTGCAGTTTTGCTGCTCACTCAGGCTGCCTGAGCACCAAAATGTTCCTGCGCACCACAGTCAGGCTCAGCAGCCCCCAGGAAATTTCATTTTTCAAGCCTGAAGCAAAGTTTTGGTGAAAAACAGCAGCCTGGGCAGGGCTGGCTGTCAGTACTTTGTTGGAGACTGGCATTTTATTGCATTTTACCTTTTTTTTTACCCCCCAACAATGTGTTATTTTTGTTTATTCCCTCATACTTGCACTGGTGATGTGTGGGGTTTTTTGGGTTTTTTTTGGGGAGGGTTGTTTGTTGTGGTTTTGTGTTTTTTGGGGTTTTTTTTTTGCCAACATTATCACACAGGACTTTCAGGTGAATTCACTTTCAGGTGAATCCCACTGTGAGGCACTGCCTTGGCACAGACTCATTAAATAATAACAGGTTCCATGTCAATTACTGGTAATTTAAAATGCCTGTAAAAGGTTGTATGGTGGTTTATGACCTATAACAATTCACTACAAAAAAGATAAACAGGTTATTATCCCAAGTATTGATTATATGATTGGAGTTTTGGTTTAAAATGCTAACACATTTAATTGGGGAGAGAATTGGTATCAGTTAATTCAGCTCTGGGTTGTTCTATTACTTAATATATTTAACTGAGTATGGAATTAGGTCCTAATCATGAACATTCTTACATTTATTGCTTCAGTCAAGCAGGGAAGCTCCTGGTGTGTAAACTCCACAATCTCTCTAAACGTTTCCAGTTTTGGACGCTGAATATTTGTGCTGATTAAAGGGGGAAAAAGCACACCAGGGAATTTCATCTTGTTGGAGGATCTTGGAGACAGCATTTCCAAGCTCTGATTGAGACAGCGTGGATGTGGTTGGATTTAATCAGCTCGAGGAGGAAGCTCCTGATGCCAGAATGCAGAACAAGTGTGGGCAAACAGGGCTGGCTGTACCCACCTCCCCACAGACCCGCTGAATTCAGGGTCTGACTCTCTTTTTGCTGCCATTCCTCACAATTTAGTACATTTCCAGCTCACCTAAATTAAGAAATGGTAAGGAAAAAAAAAAGAGAAACACTCAAAAAGTAAATTAAAAATATGACTTCAAGTCCAACTGGAATTTTGAGTCTGGAGAAAGGAGGGTTGTGATAGGATTCATGAGGTCAGTGTGGATGCAGAGGTGCATTGGAAGTGTTCAGGCTCTATAGCACAGGTCCTACATAATATCCTAAATATTGATTTCTCTGCTAAAGTTTGGGATATATATAATATATCCAAAGGAAGTGACTCAAACCTCTCTCTATATCTCCCTCTCCAGCTAAGCCTGACACTGAACTGTCTCCAAGGGAAGGCACGAGCTCAAATTGTGTTTTTGAAACATTAAGAAACCCTCTGGTGAAATCCAGACAAATTCCTTTGCAGCACTGCCATCATTTCACGTCCGGATCTATAAATTGGTTTAACAACTCCTGCACTTCTGTTCAGGTACTCAGTGCACAAGGACCCAGCGGGGTGGCTGGAAATCAACCCCACCAACGGCACGGTTGGCACCACGGCAGTGCTGGACCGGGAATCGCCCTTCGTGCACAACAACGTCTACACCGCGCTCTTCCTGGCCATCGACAGCGGTGAGTGAACCCTTGCCTGCAAAATTAACCATGGGCTGCTGCACTTTGTGGCTTTTTATCTTCTTTTCTGACAGAGTCAGGGTTAAATGCATGGGTGTTGTTTCGTGTTCGGACTCAGGTGTTTGTTAATTCTTGTCTGTGTTAAAATCTCGCAAACTGAGAGTTCTACAGCAGTTCTAGCTAGCAAAGTAAAAACTGGCCCCTGACTCTTTCTCTACAAGGCCTTTTAAGGATAAACTGTCCAATTAAGAAATGACACCTAAATTATTTTTACTTTTAACCCAATAACCAACCACCTGTGGCCCACAATGTGGACTTTTCTACCCAATTACAAAACATCACCCAGACCCGTGAAGAAGAAGGTGAAAAAGAAGGACTGGCCTCTGCCCTAAAACCTCCATCCTGCTTTATATATATCTATTACTGTATTCTAAACCTTTAAACTCTGAGTTTTCCACGCTGTGATACCACACACTCTTATTCAAACCCCACACCCACAATCCCAGTGCTGTCACTCAATTTTAGAGCCTTTTCCACGGCCTCAGGTCAATGCAGTGTTTGCTTGGGGGTCAGTGCCTGTCAGCACAGAAAATCCCAAATTCTCAGTGCCCAGGGTTCCAACAGCACTTCTCTGCCTGGACACCTAAATGTGTCAGAGACCATTCTGGAAAATAGAAGAAAGAGGAATCAATTTAAAACTTCAAATTTATAACAGTTTTAATTTAGGTTTATACTTTGCTCATTTATTCCTACATTGATGTCTTAGTGCTAAGTGCAATTAGTCTAGAAACGTTCTTGGAAATGTAATAAATCATCCCAATCTGAGTTAATTTCTTTACAATATTTGAGCAGTCAGGGTGCCTGAGGCACTTAAATACCAATAACAACTCATCCTTGGAATTCTGGATTATAATCTGTTCAATACAGTAACAATAAAAACATAACTAAACCCCTCGTTAAAATGCAACCATTTTTGCATATTGTGTATAATAAAGTTCCTCCTGTCTAATAAAATCCAAATTAACCTATCTAGGGAAAATTCAGCAAGTGACTTTGGAGCAGAGGAAGAAAGAGAAAATCCTGAATGTTCCAAGTCTCCTGAGCTAAAGGCACAAAATAAATAAAAGATTTGCCTGTAATCTAACAGCTAATATGCTAACATTTTTTCACAGCTGCAGCTGGTTTGGACCTGGTGATGAATTGTAAAATGCTGTTTTTAAGAGAGTAATTCTACATTTTTGTAAGCACATGACTCAGGGAACATTTGCAGGGCCTGACAGGAGAAAGAAAATATTGCCTTAAGTATAACAGAAAAAAAATTCTGCTGAGGTGATGATTTACTTATACATTAATATACATATTTTCCTTCGGAAATTTCTGGGGGGAAATGTAGTACTAAACATATTTCTGTCTTTTTCTTGCTACTGGATTTTTATTTTTTTTTAATGCATCCTAAAATCAGGTGCACTGGGAAATGTCATCTCATGATGAAAGTAAAATTTTGGGATATTACTGAGGGGTTACCCAAAGGACAAAGCTGCGTTTTAAAGGTGAAGCCAGATATTGTCAAAGGGAATAGATGGAGAAAGGAGATGAGGGCTCTTGACTGTGGGAACCAGCCTGAGTAATGTGGATTTTGGGGGACACCTTCATGTTGCAACTTAGGCCTTGCTCATTTATCCTAAGCCCAGAATTTCATGGCTTTTAATTCTGAGATTTTTATTTTTTTCCCACTCTGGAAAATGAGAGAAGGGAGAGCTGCACTGAACAGCGGAGCAGGAGAGAAAAGGAATCCAGTTCACCTGGGGCTCTGAGGCAGCAGCCGATTCCAGCCCCTGTAATTGTGTTTATTTGTGGTTGTGCAGCCCTGTGCGTGCAGGAGTTCGTCTTCTCCAGCATTATTGACTCCTGTGAATGCAAGGATTGCAAACCACCCGTGTGCACTGGGGACTGCCCTGCCAAGGTGTTAATAATGCTCATTCCAGAGCACTGCCCTCCTGCCGTGGGCACGGGAGTGGCAATAAACAGCAGAGATTAATTAGCTGATATTATCCTTGTGCCCTGCATCACCTCTGCATTAATTACCAGGCAGCTTGGGGAGCACATGAAACTTAGGGATGGGGTGGGAAGTGGGAAGATTTTCTGCTGTCCTGGAGGAATGACTCTGTGGCTAAAGCAGCCAAGGAAGTTCTGGAGTGGATCTCAGCAGGTTGGGGACCTGCCCTGTCCCCTGCAGGGACAGCTGGGACTGGCAGGGTCCCTGGGAAGGGCTCCCAAATTTGTTTCCAGGCCACTGACAATGTGCACCAGCACGGCTGGGAGACACACTTTGCCTCTCCAGCCATCAGAGCTAACGTCCAACCCGAAATATTGCATCAGATGAGAAGGCAGATTGTGGGGGAATGACAGGAAATGAATACAGGATTGTTTCAGGACTCTAAAAGAAGGTTATGTTAACTTAGAAAGTGGAAAAAAATCAGACTGAGCATAGCTGTGTGCATCTCTTTAGAGCAGCATTGTCCACAGACTGCAGGTCTCTCTTTCAGGTTAATAAGTGGAGCCTGTCTAATACCACTGAATCTGCCTGGGACTCCTCAGTGAGAGGGCAGCCAAAGGCAGGATTAAGAACTGACAAATGAAATAGGGTAATAAAGTGAAAATTTAGAGGCATTTCCAACAGAGCAAGTCATTTGCTTGGCCTGACAGACTTGTGGTAAAAAGGGAGGAGAGGAAAAAAAGAAACACTTTAGCAGAAATTCATTTTTCAAAAGTGTTCAGTGGAAGTTTTTATTTCCTTTGGCCTCTCAGATTATCTCTGGGTCAAATCTGAGCTGTGCTGGCACAGGCACTGAGGAAGCCTGAGCTGCCACAGCTTTTCTGTCCTTTCCTGGAAATACAGAGAGCTCGGGCAGTGCCCAGGGCAGAGCCCAGCAGAGGGAACTGGAGCCCAGAGCAGCTCCCAGCAGGGCAGGCACTGCCAGAGCTGTGATAATCCTTAACAGAATTTATAGTGAATCACTCTAAAATCATAAAACCCTGTACTTTAGCCACATGCTAAAGCATAAATACAAATATTATTCAGTGTTCATAGCACTAGAGTTTACCTGCTTGCAGAAGAGTTCTGTTGTCCCATTGTGTTCCAGGCTCACCTGTTTATAAAATGAACTTACACTGGAGTTCTGTCCTGGGAGAGGAGTGCAGACAGCTGCAAACAAACTCCACAGTGATCTTTTTTCCATCTCCTTTTGCTGATGTCAGTAGAGAATCTGTCATCAGCAGGCACTGACTCCCTGTTATTACACTTCAGTGCAGGGAGCAAGTGCCAGGGCATTTTATTTTTTTTTTATCTGTAAAGTCTTGGATATTTCTGTCACAAGTGAAACCTGGAGCTTTGTAGTCTTGTGTAAATCCATCACATCTTTATCTTTTTTTGGGACATCACAAAACTGCTCTTTACCAGTAGGACAGGAACAATGAAAGGGGCATAGAAAATGGAGTCACTCCACTGCAGGAAATAAGTTGGCTCTTTGTGAGATTCCTTTTTGACCTTTATAATATTATTTCTCAGCATTATCAAATTAACTGTGGCTCAGGGTGGTAAAGTATGAATTATGTTATTCCTGATCTGAACAGTCCCTGTATCTTCCCAAACACACCTGAAACAATGTGAACCAGCAAATTTGATGGAAACAGCATTAATTCATAGATAATAAATTTTTGACCTTTAATGGGGGTGCATTACACTTGAAAAAGGACTTTTTGGAAGAAATATCCTAATTTTCTCAGTACATTTAATTTCAGTAAAAGGTCAACGCAGCGTCTTTAGAATTTGAAAACTTTTTATTAAAGACCTGTGTGAACGTAGAGTCTCTGGCCTATTAAAGAAGAAATTAAACCCTGGTAGGAAACACCATGCAGCAGAGTTAACACATTAAAGTGTCATGGACTGTGTTTAATCCGAAAATGAGCTGATAATGGGGCAAAGTCAGGTTTATGCAAACTTGGGAAGCGTCAGAGGTGTCACTCAATTAACAGAAGTGCCAACAACGGTGATGGTTTTATTTCCTGGATTTTAGCACTCTAATCACTGAGCCCAGCGCGGTGTCACAGCATTACTGGGAGCTTTTCTGCCAGGCACACCCCTGTGAAACTCAGAGGAGAAATTTCCTGGGTCTGAGAAACCCGTGTGGAAATTCCAGATGTGCTCTGTGGCCACGCTGTGGTGTCACCCTGCAGATTCTGTCATTCACTGGAAATTTGGGATGAGGATCACAAAACAGAACACCCGCGTGTTTTTCTCATTCAGCCATGCTAGAATCTCTCTTTTTTCCCCCCTGTATTCTGAAAGTTTGAGTCAGGAATCTGGGAAAAGTAAGGGAGCAGGAAACCATGGCTGGGGGTGAAGCTAGAAAATACCTGGAAAATGTGTGAAATCTTTAAAAGATAAAATTAGCCTCTCCATTTCCTTTTAGAGCCATGAATAATAATTTATCCCCAGATTTCCCTTACTTATGCAATAATCACTCTTTTCTGTGGAATTACTATCCCATTGTGTAGCCTTTCTCTATCTCTTTAAAAACAGAATCTCTGGTTATTGTTGGTTGTTTGACTCACAGAAAACCCTCCTGTGTTGTCCAAGGCTGTCACCCAGTGACAAATAATGGCACACTGACCTTGCTGGGTGGGTTAATTCAAGCTGAAGTTGGATTCCCCTTTTCTGCTGCCACCCCAGTGGGGTCCCACCTAAAGCCAGGGAGAAATGTTCCCCCAAAGAGAGAGTCTGAGCTCCCACCATCCCTCCCTGGCATTGCTGTCACCAGGGAGCTACTGAGACAAAAATTGGGAGTTTAAGAACTTCTGCTGCATTAAACAAAGAGAATGAACACCAGTAAAAGTCATTTTAGTTGTGAGTTTGGGGTTTGCATTGAGCTACACTTAAATTTAAGAAAGAAACTACTTGGACTTTGCTTCTCTGACTGGGTCCAGTTGTGAGCTGTGGCACAGTTTCAGGTTTCCTGGGCAAAATGAAGAAATGGTGAATCAGATTTTCGCTTTTTCCCGTGTTTCCAAGGAGCAGCTGAACCCAAGCAATCCCGAATCCCATTTGTTGTGCAGGTCTTGGCAGTGCTAATCATTAGAAAGAAAAGTTATTATTCTGTACGCTGTGATGAGCAGGAGCACACAACACCCAGGAAGAGCTGGAGTAACAAAGAGATGTGTGGCAGTTTGCAATTAGAACTTTTCCTTACATGTATCTAACCTGTCTTCTCACTCCATGATGTACGTAATTAAATTACCATAGATTGATTCCACCTAAAACACGCTATTTTTTAGAAATCAGGCAATTAGTTCCCATGGCAACCCAATTAAGCCAGTTTTATACCCCTTATCTTAATTGCTGTATTAATTGAGAAGAGAAAATAAATTGAAGACTCATCCTTTTCTTGCCATTTTAAATTTCAGTAAAATATGAATTGCACACAAAATATTGTTTTAATTTGTCATCATGGACTCATGATTAGAAAAAGAAATTAGAATGCTGAAAACAGTACTTAAGACGGATGGCATATGTCAGTAGCAATTTGATATGCTGACAGAGCTGTGCTTTTTTGAAATGTAATTACTCAAAAACAGGAGCTGCATATTTTATCTGAGGGGGGAGAACGAAGGGTTGTAACTTTGGACGATTTTTTATTTTATATATTTTACAAAGCACCTATATGTTTATATATTTTACAAAGCACCTATATGTATATGTCAAACACGGGAAGTTTGAATTCACAGGGAATTAGGGACAAAATGTCAGCACATGGCTTTGAGGAGAGCAGCACACCCAGATTTGGTGTTTTCCCCCTCTGCTGGTCCCGTTTGCTTTGGCTGAGCCATGCAGGGAGCTCATCCTGCGCAGGGGATGCAGCGGAGCAGAGCTGCCTGCACGGGAGCCCTGCCTGCACACACAGATCCTCTGAGCAGAAAAACAGTGCATGGAGGGGAAAAAAAAATAATAAATCCCAGCGTGAGGGATGAGACAGAAATTTGTGTTTAGATTGTGAGAGCAGCATCCTTAGAAAGCACGAAAAGCAGAGTTCTCAGAGTTCTTGTTTGAAGAGCAGTGTAAATAATGTGACCTTACACTAATAATTCTGATATTATTCTGTGCAGCTTTTCATTAAGACTCAAGCATTAAAAGTATGCAAAGTATCTTTTTCTGTAACATTTCTTTTCAAACTAAATTTTTTGATTGGCAGTAACGACATGGTCATTTATGCTGGTAGCACTAAAATCCAGTTTAAAATCCACATTTCCTGGTAACAGCCCCTTGTACAGGGGACTCATTCCACCACCAAATTTTCATTTTATTTCAGTCTGAAGTTGTCCATCCTTAGCCTCTGTTTCAGCAGCTTTTCCACAAACCAGTGGTGCTGTTCCACTCCTGTGATTGCCAGGATATATTCCCAGATGTGCCATTTCTGGGAGTTTGGAATTCTCTCTGTTCCCAATGGCTCCAAGGGCACCCAAATATTTAAAGTGTTCATCCTCAGGAGGGCTGGCCAGCTCTGGTCAGTGGCAAATGGAAGTAGAGCTCTTTGGAAAAGCTGCTCCCGAGGAGTGTTGGACCCTTCAGGTCTTGCTTTGCTCTTTAATTCTGCTTCCAGCCATAAGCTTGACAATACAAATTAAAATTTTACTTCAAAATTGAAATATTCTATGGGAAACTTTCCTTTCAAAATCAAAGGTGTCTGGAGATCATGGGATTCTGAACTGTTTCAACAGCATAATACCATCAAATTTATGAAAGTCATATATGCCCAGGGCATGAGTTGTGAGCATTTTTCCTTGATTCATTTCTTGTTACATTTTTATGACATGTGTTAACAAGCTCCACTTTATGACCCTGACATTTGCTTGTTTCTCTTTTGGAGGTCTTCGTAAATCACCAAAAGATTTTTGTTTAAATCAGGATAAATAAACCAAGCAGAGAATAAGTCATTGAAATGGACAGGAGCAATTTCCTTTCTCTCTTTTATTTTGTGTGTAGTATTTGCCCAGCTCCTGAACCATACAAAGAGTGAAACATTTTCATGGCAGGGGAAACACAGCCAGATCTGCTCGTGACAAAATAGCAGGACATCCATAAAGCTGTTGGCTTCTTCATTTCAAAAGGCAGATTTTAATATTACTGACTTCAGAGAAAGATAAGAAGGGCAGTGCACAAGACATTATCAGTCCAGTGTGGAAATAATGCATTCAGAATTAAAGACAGCAGTTTAATTAAGTGCATGAAAGGCTGGCTTTTATGATCATATTTCAAATACTACAATGGTCTTTTCATCCATTCTGCCGTATGACTTTACTTAATAATATATCAAGAACAAAAAACGTGTTGGAGCCTTTCTGTAAATTCAATTAGTCCAATAAAAAGTGAAAAATAGTTTCTTTTTCATTAAAAAGAACTCAGCCCTAACCCTTCTGATGACAGAGTGCGAGATGAGAGGGGAGGGCAAGGCTGGAGAAGGATGAGCACTCTGCCTTTGTGATGCATTTCTGCGTGCAGGAAGCAGATGAAGTGTCACCATTAGTAACATTTGTTATTGAAAGGACTAATTGTGTTCTGCAGCAGGCAGCACTTTATCAGATCCAGACCATGGGGTGTTTGCTCTCCCAGCACAGCAATAACTGGATTTATTTAAATGTGCTGTGGATAACTTTCCTCTCAAAGGTTCCTGGGCTGCTGAGGGCAGCGTGAGGATGCTGGAGGGAACCTCTTGCAGGGCTGAGCTGGAGATGCTGTGGCACCTCGCCCTGGTGCTGCACAGGTTAAGTGCAGCCTCTTGAATCCATTCTGGAAGCGTTTATGCTCAGCGAAGTGCAGGGATCACAGCTCCCTGTGCTAACCAGAAAAAATAAACAGGAATAAACAACCCAGGAGCGCAGCGTTTCAGGTGAGACCTCGTCAAGTGCCGGCCACAATAAAGGCCAAAACATGCACTCAGAAAACTTTGAGGTGTTTTTAACGGGGTGCCAGAGGGGGCTGGAAGGAGCTGTTGTGCTCTGGGCTGGAGTCACGGCTCAGTCTGCAGTGGCTGGGAGTTATTAGCACTTGTCAGCTGCTGGGTGACCCCTGTGCAATGAGGGGCTCCCCAGAGCCACCAGGGCTGCTTTGTCACTCACAGCCCTGAGCTTGTAGTGCTGAATGAACAACACCCTCCCCTCTGCAGCTGGGTCCGGGTCAGCCTGGCAAATCATTGCAGAAGGTTTGAAAGCGCTGCTGGCACTGTGAATAAATAAAATAACCCATCTCACCTCCCAGAGCTGCCTCTGACAGGTTCCACTGCTGCTGACAACTGCACCCGGCCCTCAGGGCTGCTAGGAGTGATCTGGTCCTGTTCTGCTTCTGGGCACCCACCACACCACCTGATTCCTCTCTGCTGGCTCTTTTTGCTCTCACTTGTCTCATTCTTGATTCTCCTAATCCTGTGCTATCTATCCGGGGGATAGTTCCCAGTATGTTTCTCTCAGTGTGTGCTGATGAACAGATTCTGTTCCAGATATCTATTCATGTCCTACTCTCATTTTAACTTCAAAATATTCCTCTCCCAGAGGTTTCCTTTAGAATAATTTTCCGTACTGTAGAGAATCAGACAGGCTTCATTCTGAAAATCAGCAATGAATTTACAGGAGTGACTCATCAGGTATTTTAAGCAATAATTTCCATATAAAAGAGGTAAGAACAATAAAAATTATTTCCCTTTGCAAGCCTGCAGGTGCAAATAGGAGCGAGGAGTTTATGGAAATGTGATTTAATAAACAGATGTTTGTTTTTTTTTCCTGTAGGTAACCCTCCTGCTACGGGTACAGGGACTTTGCACATCACCTTGGAGGATGTCAATGACAACGTCCCGTCCCTCTATCCAACACTGGCCAAAGTTTGTGACGACGCAAAAGACCTCAGGGTAGTGGTTCTGGGAGCATCAGACAAAGACCTCCACCCCAACACAGACCCCTTCAAATTTGAGCTCAGCAAGCAATCCGGCCCGGAAAAGTTGTGGAGAATCAACAGGCTGAACAGTAAGGCTGGAATTTGGATTATTGTGTGTTTGTTCCTCCCGTTCCTCCATCCCAGGGCACTCCCCCCGAGGCACTGGGGGAATTTAGGGGGGTTTGCATGAAGGGTTTGCAGGATGGACCCACTGCTGCTGCTGCAGTGCTGGGCCTGCCTGTGGAACACACCACCTCTGAAACCTGCAGCTTCTTTTTTGGTTATGTTGGCTGAACTTTCCCCTTTTGGGTTAATGAGGGGCTGTTGCCCTGGTTTTTCTGAGTTTTTTTAAAGACTTCTACTTGTTCGTAAGATGGAGTCAGTTCTTTAGTTTCTGTACAATATTAAGGGTCAGCTTTTCACTTTCTCACACTCTGGAACATAAACAACCTTTCTTGTTTTTGTTCACTGTCCTTTGTTTACATATTTCTAGCCTGAACATAATGTTGGTTGACAGCTGGTCTGGCCAGTGGGGTGAAGGGGGGTAACCCCAGCAGCCAATCCACAACCAGACCCACAAATGTATAAAAATGGAAGAAATAAACAATCTCATCTCTTTTTGGAGAGCAGCCCTTCACTGCAAACCTCCTGCCTCTGTGCTGTTGTTTTCCGTGCCTTCCAACAAGGGGCTACTAATGACTCTAATTTTGTGAAGGTGATTGTGTCTCAGGGCACACAATTTGTTTGCATGAGGTGCACAAGGCTTTGCTATAGGACAGCACGAAAGCTTTGCATGGGCTTTAGCAATATAATTGAAAAACATCCTAATATTAAGTATTTAAACTCTTCACAAATAAAATACCCCAATGCACAGGGACAAGAAGGGTTATTTTTTCCTTTGGCAAGAAAATTTATTATCTTTTCTTGTCATTTTGGGGGGTGACATGTCCCAGCATTTCAATGGTGTATATTAGGTTTCACAGGCAACTTCTGCCAATAATTCACAGACCAAGTGATTTATCTAAGCAGAAGGGGCTCTTACAAGTTTTTCCTTTTGGTGGGGTTTGGAACAAGTTTGAAATTAGATTTCAGCCTATGAAAGAAATTCAGTACTGTCTCTTCCATCCAGTTCAATTTTTTTGGTTTTTTTTTCTTAGTGTATTCTCATTTTCTTCCTGATTTCCATGACTAACTGGCACATCTGATGTTGCAGATCCCTTCACCATTCCAAGCAACCCACACTGGGTTAATTCTCCCTCATCCTTTGCAGATACCCATGCCCAGGTCATCCTGCTGCAGAACCTGAAAAAGGCCAATTACAACATCCCCATCTCAGTGACAGATTCTGGAAAACCTCCTCTGACCAACACCACAGAACTGAGGTTACAAGTGTGTACCTGCAAGAAATCCAAAATGGACTGCAGTGCAAGCGATGCTCTCCACATCAGCCTGGCCCTGACCCTCCTTTCACTCCTCAGTTTACTTTGTAAGTTTTTTGCTGAGCTGTAAGTAATGAAATGTTGTTTATCTGCTCATTTGTGCTCTGCATCAGAAAACCCTCCAAAGGAGAGGTTACTTTCATACACTGATATCATAATGCTGTAATTTCGGCTTATTTTTCCATGAGGGAATAGCTGCGAGACAGGTGGGGGAAGGGGATTTTTCATGGTAAAAAAAAATTAACAATGAATGCCTGATTGTCAAATTAAGAAGTAGAAGCAATAATTTCAAGAGGAATCAAAGGGAATCAGAGCTAACATATGATAAACCAAGAAGTACCAGCTGTAGTAGCAGATTTGTGCAATGCTTGCTTTCATCTCTCCCCACTCGAATTCAAATCAAGCCCAGAGAGAGGAGATTAAAGGTGTTGGTGTAACAGTGGCTGTTCTGGGTCACCAGGAGAACGAGGATTGTCTCTTCAATCTACTCCTCCACACAAAACGTGCAAGTGACTGGAACGTGAGGAGCTCACTTGAGATCCTGGGCTTAGAACCACCCAGAGCTGATCACCCAATGGCCAGTCTGGGCTGGAGGGCAGAGAGGGCTGGCAGGTAAAAGAAATCTCTGCTGTTTCTGAGAAAGGAATTTTGTCAATCCCATTTGGAAAGCTAACTTGAATTGGAAGTGGGGGAAAAAAAAATCCCAGAATGATTCAAAAGTAGGAATTCAAAGCCATGGAATCCACAATTTAAACTGAGATTGTCCCTGGCTAGTCCAGCAAAATTTCTGATGCAGTGTTAGTTTTGAATTTCTATCTGTTTCAAAGGAATAGCTGTATCCTACAACTATGACAGTAAATCTGTTATTTAGGGACTGTGCACCTTCATCTTAACAGAATACATCGTATGGTGACTTAAAACCTGAGCCATGGTGAAAGGTTGTATTCTCCACAAGATAAAATCTGCCACGAGGCAGGGGAGAGGCCAAGGCAGAGATCCTTTGCACATCTGAGCTTGGCGTGTGCTTGATTACACATCCTGTCCGTGTTTTCTCCTCCTTTTATCCCAAAAGGCTGGCATGAAAGTCACTGGCAGCGAGCTGGTACCAGCTAATGTTTGTGATGCTCTTTGAAGATGAAAAGGACTCTATAAATGCTAAGTGCACATTCCTGTTCTTAGTCTCAATCAGTGACATCTAAAGTGTCTGCCTTGGCTTTGGTTCAGCTGGTCTGGGCTCAGTCTCCTGGAAACAAATGCAAACTTCAGCTGTTAGGAGTAATAAGTTAAAAATATTTGACAGGGTGTGACACCACTGCGGCAGTGATATAAATATGCAGCCCATTGATTCAAATATATCCTTGTGGCCACTTCATAAATGTTGCTGCTGCTACAGCAGGCATGACTTTCACCACTGGAATTGCTTTCTTATCTGACATGATTTGCACTTGAACTTTATTTACATTAATGCATCTGCTCAGAACACAACGAGGTAGAGAAAAGCTTTTTACTTTGGAAAGTTGTTATTTTCACATTGGTTCTTTACAGCCCCCACAAAGAGGTCTGATCATTTTCTTTAGGTTTAATTATAGAGCCAATTTGAAGTATTGGAAAGCATTTTTTGAGTTGCTCTTCTTGGCTACAGGTCTTGTCCAGCTGGGCTGTGGGTGGAACACACCCCAAGGGTATTCCATGGCTGTCATCCCATCTCTGGTGATGCCTTGGGAAGGGTGACCTGGAACAGAGACTGGACACAGCCAGAGAATAAAGCAGAGATTTATTGAAAGGTCTCCAGGATCCACCTTGGGCAGGACAAGAGCCTGGCCAGGGCTGCACCCAAGGTGGACACAAAATGGTCACAAAATGGACCCAAAATGGTCACAAAATGGACAAACAGTCACAAGGTCTCACACTTTGATAAGTTTTGGTCCATTTGCATTTTGGGGTTTAATTGTCCAATTCCAGCTCCAGGCTGTGAGGTCCCATCCTTCTTGTTCCTCCCTCCAGCCACCCTTGTTTGTGCTTTGGGGCTGAAAGTTGTCCTTGGTGTGCAGCAGGAGAAGGATTTGTTTTGTGTCCCTGCTGTGTGCAGAGCTGAGTGACCCTGACTGTGAGCTCAGAGCTGCACCCCTGGGCAGCACAGAGTCTGGAATACATGGAATTAAAACTTAAGGCATCCCTGGAACTGTTGCCCAACCACGTCCATGCAAAGCCAGTGAGCACCAAAAATCCCGAGCATTTCCCTCAGGTGTGAACGACCACATGGAGACAGAAGAGAGTGAGGCTGGGAGCCAGTTAAAATAATGTGGTTCTGTGTTTGAACTCCTCTGAAATGTGCTGCTATCATCCCCTTCCCAATTCATTCCCACACACAGATTTTTTATAACTGTGATTAGCTCCATTGCAATGTTTTGTGTAGTCCAAATATTTATCAGAGTAATCAAAGATTATGATGCCATAAAAACGAAGAGAACTTTAGTGCTTATTGAGCAGATGAAATGTCCCATTTCTGGTAGCAAGTTATGGGTTTAATTTTAGCAAAAGCCCTTACGTGGCTCACTTTGCTCCCAGTGTTTGTGTTTTATGAGGCTCTTGTTCCTGGGAGGTAAATCCTTCAGTCAAATGAACTTTGTTACTCATGCCAAAGTATTTCTTTTTGTCTTTGACATCTGGTGTGAGGATAGATAACCCTCTGAAAGAGCTGTTCATGCTAAAAGAGCCCTGCATGAATATCTTTGCTATAGAAAACATCTTGGTATTATCATTCAAATGGTGCAATTATTATCTATACTTAGAATATGTGCCTCCCTCGTATATCATGAAAGAAGTCAGATGTGGCAGATTTCTGAAGTGTCTGAGCACACAAGTGAGGAGCCTGATTAAAACTGAAATGGATGCAGAACCCAGCAGTTCCTCCCATCCTGGAGATTTCCCACTGTGCTCACTGCATCGAGGGATAATGGGATACAGAATGGGATACAGACTGCAGAGCTGCCCAGAAGCCCCTGGGAAGGGAGACAGAGTTGGAACAAAAAAAATTTAGGAGTTCCTGGCAGCCAGAAATAGAAAATATGAGGTGCCCAAAATATATTGGCAGGTTTGCACAACAAAACAACGAGGTGGAATGAAAAGGTGATGAACACGAAGTTAATTGGGAAAAGGAGCGTCTTTGTATATTTTGTATTTTAACCTAGTTACCACTGGGATTTACTGAGGTCAGGCTGGAATGATGGAGAGTGGGCAGGCAGAGGAGTTTCCAAAGTTGCAATAGGTAATGGTGACAAATGTTGGAGAGAATATTGTCACTTGTCACTAAAGCAGAGCCCGTGTTTAAGGTGAGAATTCCTGTGGTGGCATTTTGTCCTCTGTCAGCTTCTCCTTGCCATCACTGGAGATGAGACAGGACCAAATGTTCAGGTATAATTCAGAATTTAGTAGCTCAGATGCAGAGGAAAAAATAAGAGAGAGCAGCTGCAACATTCCAGGAGGATGAGGGATGGAGACAGAGGCAAAAGAAAACAAGCAAAAAACAAATTTGTGCATATTGCCACAACAAAGTCAGCAGCAAAATCTCCCCCAGGCCCTATGGGAGGCTGAGATCAAACCACTCTGGTTGGCAGAAATTAGCTTCAGATCTATTACAACTTATTTATATTATTATTAGTATTTAAGGGAGTATTTGAATTCTGGGCTTTTGATTTTATAATAACTATTTCACTTAATTGCATAATCATAGAATGGTAATTGCATTTCATATCTTCTTTTATATTCTGCCAACATAAAAGACCAACGTTAGATTCAAATGTGTGGAATGAAGGGAATTAAAGAGCAACCAAAGACACAATAGTCATGTCACAATAGTTGCATATTTTACTTAAATTTCCTTGCTATAAAAAGACTGTGGTTTGAATACTTCATGTTGAAAAAACCCAATTTTTTATCTTTTTTGACTATCAACCACGGATAAGAAGCTTTTTTGTTCACCTGGCCAGTGGACAGCAAAGACATAAGTTGACCTGAGCTGAAATAAGTGAAGTTTTCCATTATTCTGAACAGAAAGTGAGGTGCCAGATGAGGGGGGAAATGCTGCCTTAAAGAAATTAAATAAGGTGGAGGTCTCCATATTGCAATTAATTTGTTAAAGTCAGGGTGAAAGGCCTCAGGTGTGTTTGAAAAACAGAGACACAGATTTCTGAGCTGCAATTGCAAAGAAGCCTTAGAGAATATAATTTCCTTGTAATTTCCACAAACCTTTCCTATTTAGTGCTGGCTGTCTCTCACTATATATATTTTTTTTCTTTTTTTTTCTTTTTTTTTTCTTTTTTTTTCTTTTTTTTTTCTTTTTTTTTCTTTTTTTTTCTTTTTTTTTTCTGATTTGAGGAATGCAGGTACAGGCCCAATAGAGCAAATACAGGTGGCTTTTTTTCCCCCTTGAAAATGACGTATTGATTATTAAACCACCACCAAAAAAATATATAATAATAACCCAAATCGAATTATATTTAATTGGTGTGTTTGAATTTCCACGGAGCTGGCCAGGCAGAGTTAATCCTGCAGAGTTATCTCTCACCCAACCTTTGCTCCAGGGCTCAACAATTCAATTTTTACAGCAGAGTGTTTGGGTTTTCCCAAGAAAAAAAGAAGTTCATCCCTGTTCCATACAAATCCAAAAGAGGAACCATCAGAGAAAGGGTTCCCAGTAGGTGAATTTGCTAAAATCGGTGCTTCTTGTTTGTTTCTTTGTTTTGTTGGTTGAAGTTTTCTGCCTTTCAGGATCTCTTAGCACCTTTTAATCTTCTACAGCAATTTTCTACTTTTCAGAGCAGTTTAGTTTTTAAATAAGTGAAAATAAATTTAATTTAAAAGACTTAAGAAGATTACAAGATACATTTTCCCATTTCCGAGGAGTGAAATATCCCTATTTTGGCTAGAATTGCAAAAACTATCAAAATCGGAGAGTTTTATGTGAAGGGTGCTTTGTTGGGGTGTTTGGGGGTTTTTTTGCACTGCTCTAATTTGAACACAATTGTGCTAGAACACAACCATGTAGGTACCTAAAATATCACCTAAATTTTGCTCTCCAAGTAATTGGAGATTGTTGATATTTAGTGAGTTCCAGTGATTTAAATCTCAAATAACAGCAGCAATATCCACTATCACTCATTGCCTTTTTCACAGATGCTTTGGTCCACATGAATATTATTATTTTGGCAGCTAAATATCACTGAAATAGATGAGAAAACCACCATTTCTATTTGTGTCCTTAAAGATTTTGGTTGATTATTAAGGAAAATATGCTTTGGGAGTCAAGGGGCTGCTTCAATTTGAGCCAGCTTTGATTTGAATCTCACTTTTACCTCAGAGCTGTGTCCACTCTGATTTCTCTGCAGGTTTTTTCCAGACCTGCAACATATTGTGCATTTTGGGAGCCCACCTAAAGTTATTGGGGCTTGGAACGGCCCAGGAATCCATATGGATGTCCATAATTGAGGACAGGATGTTTGTACACCAGGCAAGACAAACATCAGCATATTTAAACATGCCTAAAACATTACATTTTATTGAGTCAGTTAGGTGGGAAATGACATTTTGCACGCGTTTGGAACCGTCCAAAGGTGAAAAAAAGGGTGAAAAAGCAGGGCAGTTTGGAAGATGAGTGTCCCTGAAAAAGGGAGCAACGCTAGCAGCAAGTTATTATTGCTGGTGGTCACTCTGGAGGCACGAAAGGGACATTTAGAGATTGGTTTGATGGCCCATTTAGTGCCGTGAATCCAAGCGAACGCTTTTATGCTTTCATTTTCTCAACAGTGCTTCACAGCGATTGTTGATATATAATGTTTTGTGTTTCTTTTCTGGACAGCTTCCTAAAGCCGCGTAAATATCGGATTTCAGATCGTTATCACCAGGATTGCTCTGGAGTGGCCTGTGATTAAAAACTGGCTTTGAATATGTGACCAGTTGAATTATTTTTTTCTGCCATTAATGGTCACCATGCACTGTGGGATGTTTGTTTCTTTTCACCCTGTCTGTCCTTGGCTATTTTCCCACTCTGTGACATCCAAATAATTCAATGTAAAAAGCTTCCTATTCAGATTTGGGCAGGATATGAAAGATTAGGAGCAGATTTGTGGTGCCTAAAGGTTTGATGATGTTGCCTTTGCTTCTGTAATACCAGTGGACACTTACAAAGCCCTTTAAAAAGGCCATTAATGTTTGGAGTATTCCAGAGTACCTGTCAAGGCCTTACTTTTTCCATATAATTAATTGGGATAGGTCACTGGTTGGTGCTTAGGTGAGGGCCATGTTTAGGAGCAGTTCTTCAAAAAATTTGAAATGAGCAGGTTGATACCAAAACAGCCAAACTTGGCAATTTTCTCATTTGGATTTGCCTTTTCTGTGGCTTCTGAGCATAATACTTCACTCTAGTCTTTATTCTTACTCAGCAAGGATTTCTTCAGATGATTAATTTAGGATTTCAAGCTGGGTTTAGTCTGTACCTACAGATCAGAATGTGTCTGGATTGTTCATGTTCTGCTTATTTAAAACCGGGGGTAACCTGTGCTGTGCTGCTGTGGGAGATGAGATCTGACTGCCTGAGCAGCTTCCAGGGCTTTAAAAGGTTGGCTCCCTGCTACAGCTGATGCATTTCATTTTCAGCATCCCTACGAAAAAAAATCAGCAGACTTGTTCAGTGCTTCTATTTCAAAATTGTACTTATTTCTTTCACTTGTTGAATATTTTCAACCATTCCGTTCAATTTATCAGATTGCAGCACGAGAAAATATCCATGCAGGTTGCAGGCAGCTACCTCTGCAATTGTTTAATTTTGACAGAGCTGAAAAATGAAGGAAGCATTTATTCCCTATTGCTTAAATGAAGGCAGCACTGCTTTGGCGAAGTATCCAACTGAAATTCACATCAATTTTAAAAAATAATAATGGAGTACATGTTGGCTGTTCTACTCTAACACTCCCTCTCTCCCAGTGAGATTCTTCATCTCCCTGGAGAAGAGGAATTATGTTAGAAGGTGTTTTATTTGATAAACCTAGGGGAGCACTGGGCTGGGTAGCACACGGCTCTGAATTTCTAAGCAGGGACTGTTGGAATTTTACTTCACCTGAGCAACTTTTCTTTCAGAAAATGTTTCTTTTCTGCACTTAGGAACAGCTCATTACACAAGGAGTGTGTGTGAGTACCTGGCAGGGAAGAGGGGAGGCACAAACAAGGATTCAGCAGTGCCCTTGCAGGGTCAGAGGAGCACTTTGACCTGCTTTGGATCTGCCACTTGTAATAATAAATATAATAAATTGCAATGATAAATGACGATAATAAATATAATTATAATAAATTAGCGGTGTGAGAGCCGCTCTGGGAAATCCCCTCCGCTGGTGTCGCCGGGGTGAAATGAGCTCAGCAGGGGGAACGTGGTGAGTTGGGATTGGCACATTTCCCCTGTGCCTTCCCAATTTGGGCTGATTGCAGAGCACGTGGCAGCGTTTCAGCTCCTGCAGTGAGCCCTGGCACTGATCTACGGGAGCCCACCGAGGCTCTGAGTGCAAATCTCACTTCACACACTCAGCCCAGACACACACGGGGCTTCTCCTGTCCTGAACAGCTCTCAAATCACCTCTCACACAAATGAGGAGCAAATCGTGTGTGATCTCATAAGATGCAAATTTTCAGGATGAACTAATTTACTTTTGGAGTATCTATAAACTTTTCCCCAAGGTGTTGTGCCCAGTGAGATCACCAGATTGCTCTGGTTGATGTAACCCCCAAATTTCTTAATTGCAGGAATGAAAACACAGGGTGTCTGTCTGGGAATACTCCTTCAAATTCAGTGAGATTTGGGGGGAAATTCATAATACTTTATAGGCACATGGTGCAAACAATGTGGGAAACTTCTGGGGCTGAAAGGTACCTGTGACAAATCAACCAGTGATCCACATGAAACTAATTTCCATTTTTCAAAGTTCTAATAACTATGCCTCTAATTAATGACCTTTCCTAGATGGTAAATCCAGGAAAGAAGTACCTGGGTGTTGATTAGCTGCCTAATCAGAAACACGGTGCTGATCTCTTCTATCATTTTTGTTACCTCTTCAGCATTACTGAGGTTTCAATAAAGTCCATGATGTAATGTAGACTTTTAATTATGCCAGATTAATGTAATATTTCTGATGAAAGGGTAATTGAAAGAAATGGAGCATGCATGAGCTGAACTCCAAACTCCAGCTGCGTTAACTCTCTTATTTTAATGGGAATTAAAGGATGAATTCATTTTGGGTAAAGCTCATTCCTGTACAGAGGGTCAGCAGGAAACTTAAATGCCTTTAATTTTTATGAGGTTTTAACTGCAATGTAGAGGCAGAGTCTGTGTAACAGAGGGTGAGCTTGGTCTCATAAGGAGCACATCTTTCAAGGGCTTTTAATTACTCAGTTTAGACCTGTTTCTTTAAAATAAGCAGGAAACTGAGTCACTAATGTGTAAATGTGTTCAGGGAAAGCTCTGGCTGCAGCAGGGAAGGCTGGAAGCATTTTCTGAGCTCAGAAGTCCTGCAAACACCACTGAAGGGAAGGGTTCTGCTGGGATATGAGCTCCTGGCAGCCTCAGCCAAGGGAATGAATTTACATCCGACCAGTTCCTTTCTCCCTGGAATGCAGATTATGAAACCTTTGTCTTAAATAATGTGTCTTTTCTTCCCCCTCCATTTTCTTCTGTTGTGTGGGTAAACACGAGGAGTAAACCTCGAGTTAGCCCAGTGTGAAAGAGGCAGGGAGCTGTCTCTGTAGGCATTAAAGGAGCCAACATTAGGAACACTTGGGCTGAGTTTGGTGGATTGCACCTTTTCAAAGCAAATCAGCATTTGAAATCCTAATTCAGGGCTTTCCTGTGGTGTTAGCCACCATCATCAACTCCAAATACAGCCTTTGGTTGAGTGGAAAGAGGGGTTCATTCCATCTAATTTTCCATGTCATGATTCCCCCTATCCTGAGAGGGTACCCTGGGTGTTTAGACCTATATCCCCATAGTATAGTTATTTTTAATAATGCTGATAGTGCCTTAATCCAGACAAACTCTCACTGTGTTTGTCAGAAGCAACCCTCCCCTTCCAAAGCCAAAGCCCTGGTGCCAACAGGCACCAGCTGTGGTGAGGACGTGCTCTGCTCTGTTATCTGAGCCCATTGACAGAAATGTCACAATTCAGAAACACCTTTGGCACTGTCTCACTGCTATCTGAGGAGGAATCAGCCTGAATGTGTCTCTCAGGTATTAAGAGGGAGAAGAGCAGAGGAGAACTGTGAGATAAAATTGGTGAAGATCACATTAGAGACTGAAATGAGGGATATTTCTGGAGAATTAAGTTCCCTGTAGTTGTGCTCACTTAGTGCTGCTGTGCATCCCTGGATACCCAAAGGGAAAGGTGGAAGGGACAGGATAAGAGCAAAAATTCCCAACTTTCTTTGTGGCTTGAGTGCCTTGGGCAGCAAATCACTCCTTGCAGGTAATTTCTGTCAAATTGCATCTAAAACAACACATGGTGTGCAATAATTCTTGAGTGCTGAGGCCAGATACGAATACAGAGCTGATAAAAAGAAAATAAAATAATTACTAGGCCTAATTATCATTAGTGTGCAGATCTAAACCTGCCAGGCACAGGCTTACCAGGGAATTAAGTTCTTAAAAGAAATAGTTCTCATTGATCAGCAAATGTGCTCCCTGCACGCATTTTTGCACATTTTATGCTCACAGTATTCCTTAAACACTAATATATTTTATGAGCTGTTGCCAGCTGCAAACTTTAAATCAAATCATCTGTGCTATAAAATACGTAAGAATGGGTAAAAAAAAAGAAATTAAAAAACAATAGAACCCCATCAAAGTGAGTGGCAAAGTCACCAGGTGAGCTGGTTAGAGCTGGGGCTCAAATAAGAAGCAGACTAAAAATTTGTCTGAGTGTGAGCATTTCAGGAACTTTCATTTGTTCCTTCTTTATGGGGAAAATAAAGAAAAAGAGAAGCCAACAAGAAAACTGCAATCCCTGTACAGGAAATGATAATGAACACTGGAAATCCAGCTGGGAGGAGAGAGAGATTTCAGATGTGGACCAGAGGCTCAGAGCACCCAGTGAGTTTGTACGAGAGCAGCTGTGCTGGTTTGAGTGGATTTCCTCGCATTCAGAGTTGAGTTTTCCAGGGAATACTTTGGTTAGCCTCAATTCCTGTAGATATTGTGTTAAGGGAGTTACTGGCCAGACCATTTGGCCAATTAACACCTTACATGACCTTATCAGACTCTTTGTAGAAAGTAAATTTGTAACTGACACTCTGTACTAAGCACAGAAGCTGAAAGACTGATGCTCTCTAGGACAGGAGCAATTTCCAATCAGTTTTGTGTGCAATAGAAAGAACCAAGACAGATTTGATCTTGCATATTCTTACTTACCAAAGATGTTTGTCCGCTGAAACTTTACAGGCCATAATTTTGAGTGCTGAAAAAAACCCTCAAAAAAACCTCAAAAAACAAACACACAACCAAAAAAACCCCCAAAAAACCCTCAAAAAACAAAAAAACCCAAACCAAAACAAAAAAACACCAAAAAAAACCCAACAAAAAACCCAAAAAACCCCACAACAACAACAACAACAAAACCCAACCAACCAAACAAAAACCCAAACCAAAACAACAAAACACAAAAAAACCCCCACCTCAATATTCCTTTAATAACCCACCTGTGCAAAAGGACAATCACCATTAATGACTTCCAGGCAGAGTTTGGAATAATTCTTTTAACACAACCTCGGTCTTAGCTGAACTCAGAGTAGTCTTGGCACCCTCTGCAAGTGGCAGCAGATGTTGGGAGCAGCTTTCTGTGGAAAGGTGTCCAGGTTTCCCTGAAAACACATCAGGGGAGTTGTCACCACGGGCTGGGAATGAGAGGAGGAACAGGTCCTGCAGGGAAACTCCAGGAATGTGCAGGGGCAGAGGCAGCAGAGGTTTTGCCAAAGGGGCAGAGCAGGAAATTCTCTGTACAGCATTTTGTACAGGAGGTGAGCACAGGGCAGCTCAGCTTGTCAAGGGCTCAGAAAAGACGCTGCAAACCTGCTGAGTGAGAGCCTGGGCAGGAGATTTAGTTTGAATGGCTACAAAAATCCCTTTGGGACAGCGTGTGAGAGACAATCCTCCAGACTGACACGACCTAAATACACAGACCCAGAGAGGAGATTCCAGGAGAAAACCCTCCTCTGGTCTGTTTGTGCTTTCAGGCTCGAGCAAGAGGCAGGGTGACGGTGCTGTCCTGAGCAATCAAAGCAGGGAGTGTTTTAGGGGAAAGATTTAAGAGCTGTAGCTCTGCAGAGCTGTCAGGAGAACATCCAAAAGTTGTCAGAGCTAGAGGCTGATGTTGTAGACTAAATGGAAAAGTGGGAAAAGAGAGTAAGAGCTCTGAACTGTCAGCACCGATGTTATTGCTGAGCAGGAATGGATGGTGTCACTGAGAAGGGGAGGGAACCAAAGCAGGGGGAAAAAAAGTTTCCTAAAAAAAGTGAACTGGAGGAATGAGACCAAAGGACAGGCTGGAAATGTGATTAGAGAAATCAGAGAAATTATAGGAGGAGATAGTCCCAGGAGCCAAGGGAACATCAGATTTTCAGGCATGTGATTAAATGGATCAAAGGGAAGAAAGGATGAAGCTGAGAAGTAATATCAGTGAAAGAAAATCTAGGCAGGGATTGTAGAGCTCTGAGGAGAAAGGAGTAAGGAACAGGGTAGGATAACAGGGAGGATCAAGAGTTTATTGTGAGAGACAAACTGGCCTCCAACAGATACAAAAATGGCAAAGGAAAAGGATTCCTAATTAAAGCTGGACTAACAAGTTTTTGTACATCACTTACTCAGGAAAGACAACGTGTATGAAAGCTAGCAACATTCATTATGTCTGTCAATATAATGTAAAACTTACAAGCTTTTCTTCAGGTGTGCACATAAATCACCAAACCCTGCCCCTTATTTACAGGCTGCTGGTGCAGCTGCTGGAGTTGGTGGGGGATTTATAAATTTTGTGTGACAGATCCCTCTGGTGACGTTGCAGCCTGTGGATTGCAC
This sequence comes from Prinia subflava, assembly GCF_021018805.1. Lineage (NCBI taxonomy): Eukaryota > Metazoa > Chordata > Aves > Passeriformes > Cisticolidae > Prinia > Prinia subflava. The sequence goes on from NC_086259.1 coordinate 17,722,011, forward strand.
AGCAGCTCAGCTGCTCATCCATCACGGGCAAGTGCCCGTCCTCAGCAGGGAGAGCTGCAAGGATCTCCTCAGGATTCAGAGCAGCTCCATCACTGCCAGGGCCAGAGTCAGCTCCTCTGAGCCAGGACTAAACAAATGCCCTCTAATGACACTGAGCTTCATTGGGATCTGGAAATGTTATTTTTCAGCTTGTCTGTGAGATCGGAGTCTCCAATTCTTTCTTTTCACTACCCAGGAGATCAGGCTGTTTAGGAGAATTTAGTTCTAGCTGGAATCCCTAATCCAAAACTATCCAGACTTTAGCAGTCATGACCATAAATCTCCTGTATGCGAGTCTGGATCCTGATTTTGTGACCAGACCTTTTCTCTAAGCAGCAGGCTAAGAAATCCATATGCCAAACAATCCCAGATTTTGTCCTATTTGGAAATCTCAGTTAAAATTCTCACTTTGGTGAGCCCCATCCATCAGCACCTCTGGGGATTTCTCACAATTAATTTGCTTTATTTACCTTTGTTTACAAGAACTGAAGTGGTGCAGGGAAGGGGCCAGGCAGGTGTTGGCATCCAGGTGCCTGAATTGCTGCAGAATTCAATATTGACATCAGTTCAAATGATAACAAGAAAGAAACAGATAAAACAAAACAGCCTTATCAATAACTATATTAAAATTGATTTGCCCTAAAAGGCAAGCAGATAATTAAAATTTCTTAAAGAGCACAAATCAGTATCTAACATTGACCATTACACTTCTGTGGTGGTGACAAAACTATCAGTATTGCCATATTACAATCATTTAAGTGTACAGATACAATAAATATTAGACAAACTTTTGCTGAGTGAGTTTTGATGTCTCTTTCCCCGGTTTTATAGGTTGAGTGTGAGCTACAGTTAAATTTGTTCCTAAACTCTCCTTTCTGAGTTTCTTTACTGCCTTAGAATTATCAGAGAGTCCATCTAAAACAGAATTCAAGTGCCACATTCTCTTTATTTAATAAAACCCCCTCATATAAATCTTGTATTTCTGTAGCAACATTAACATGATACACCAGGCCTTTTATTCCCTGGTATATTCACAAACTCTAAGGCTCAGTTAGAGAGTTATTATTCAAAAGATGTTGTTTGTTTGCTCTTTGCTTGTCAAGGTGTGCAGGGGAGGGGCTGGCACTTTCTTGTCCCCTGCACAAATGTAACTGATGGGGGGAAATCAGGATTTATCCCCTCATCACATCCCAAGGGGAATCCTGGCTCAGGATTTATCCCCTCATCACATCCCAAGGGAATCCCGGCTCAGGATTTATCCCCTCACCACATTCCCAGGGGAATCCCGGCTCAGGATTCATCCTCTCACCACATTCCAAGGAGAATCCTGGCTCAGGATTTATCCCCTCACCACATTCCAAGGAGAATCCTGGCTCAGGATTTATCCCCTCACCACATTCCAAAGGGAATCCCGGCTCTGGATTCATCCTCTCACCACATTCCCAGGGGAATCCTGGCTCAGGATTTATCCTCTCACCACATTCCAAGGAGAATCCTGGCTCAGGATTTATCCCCTCACCACATTCCAAGGGGAATCCCAGTTCAGGATTTATCCTGTCACCACATTCCCAGGCGAATCCCGGCTCAGGATTTATCCCCTCACCACATTCCCAGGGGAATCCCGGCTCAGGATTTATCCCCTCACCACATTCCAAGGAGAATCCCGGCTCAGGATTTATCCTCTCACCACATTCCCAGGGCAATCCTGGCTCAGGATTTATCCTCTCACCACATTCCCAGGGGAATCCTGGCTCAGGATTTATCCCCTCACCACATTCCCAGGGGAATCCTGGCTCAGGATTTATCCCCTCACCACATTCCATCTTGTAGAACTGCACCACCAAGGTCTCTGACTGCCCCACGTGGCATTTTGGGGTTTCCTCTTGGAGATTTCTGCATTCACAAATTATTGCTTCTGGACCCGGATAATTGATATTTAACTACTGCCAATGTCCATGCACTCAACCAGCGACTGGACTGGGGGGAAAAGAAACCCGGGCAGTTCAAAGATCTGTGATTTGCATAGCAATACTCACCCCGGTCTCCTCCTTTAGGTCTGTAAGGATTCCTGCCATTTGAAGCTGTCCTACCGAGTTGCCACGGCAACGAGAAGAAGGAAAAACCCGTCAGATCTGAAGATTGCAGTTTACAATTGCTGTTCTTCACTCCTCGGCCTCAGTTGCTCCAGTTTAGTTTGCAATCTCACTCAACCTTGGTGTTCGACGGCCTCCAGCCCTCTGCCCTCTGTCCCTGGATCCCTCCTGCAGGACACAAGGTTCACTCAAAATTTTCTCTGAATGTTCAAAGACCATGACATCCAAACCCGACCTCGGGGGAGCAGAAAAACAAAACGAAACAACAAAACAAACCAGATTGACTCCATTTTTTTCTATCTGTTGACTTGTTGCTATTCAACTGTTCAGAAAATATTTTGTCTGTGGGTTAGTATTTGTATATGTATGAGTGTATGTATATATATATATATATATTTATATAGAGAGAAGAGTTATACCACAGGTTTAGCTTTTATAAAGTGTTCATCTGGAGGGTGAGAAGGGAGGGAGCAGAAGAAGATGAGCTGTAGCTGCCCCACCACGGCTAAACCTGCTGCGTTTGCTGCTCGGAGCGCGGGGCTCCGGCACGGCCCTGCTCGTACCTCAGGCTCAGCAAACACAAAACGCAGCCCTGGGGCTTGGTCCTGACCTGAACTGCTCTCCCCGAGCCCAGAGGAGCAGCCCAGGGTGGTCCCTGCTCAGCTCAGCCTGATTTGGGGGGCTGAAGGGCTGAAATTTGCTGAGGCAGGGGAGGAAATGTTTTTATCACCATCACAGCAAGGCTCGGTGTTTGCCAGAGCACTGATCCCTGTCCCAGCCTCTGTCCAGGAGCAGCACAGGTCCCTGTTCCCTAAATCCCCTCACAAACTCACCAATCCACCCTTTGGGATATATATATATATACATACATACACACGTACACACAGTTTCCAGTTAAGAGTAACAAGAGCATTTCTTTGTGTGTGTAAACTTACCACACCTGTTTGCAGACATGGGGAAAAAAAGGGTGTTTGTTCTCTATGAATATGGATCCTTTTTTATTCTGTGAGCATGTAAGGTCAAAAAAAAAAAAAGAAAAAAATCCTTCTAACTGTATGAAGATGATCATCTTGTTAATAAACTGTAAATGATCCATCAGAGCTCACACCAAATTTTTATAAAATTAACACAAAAAAGTATACTAGTGACAGACTGTGGCTTTTATTAGAGCTTGCCAGTAACTAGGGTAAGGTAAGTGTCTTAGAATATTTTAATAAACTTGCTTATTTAAAGTTTGAACAAGAAAGCTTCCTTATGCAATAGAACTTTGCAGCTGCATCCTTTAGTTAGCATTTTTACAGTACTTATGGGTCATACTCGATGGCATCCTTGCCACAGTGAGATGATGAGCATATCTTCCACACCACGTATATGTTTCGATAGTAAAGGTTTTTGGAAACATTAAAAAATAAGTCCAGACGTATATTTAGTTTCCCATAATGCTACACTAGATATTAAATGTGTGTTGGTGGTTAAAATTTGCTGTACAATAGCTTTTCTCCAACTTCCTGCATTGTACCAAATATGAAACAGGGTTTTTTTTTTCTTTCTTCCTTTTTTTTTTTTTTAATCAAAAGGAGTAATAACAACAGCGACAGAGGAAAAATGAGTTTGTGTTGTGAGCTTTCCTAACACTGTAGATTTCTCGATAAGTTATGAGCTGCCTTCAGACCAGTTTTTCTCTTCCAGCTTAACTCCTGCGGCCCTGAGCAAGTGAAATCTGCCCCTGGTCCCTCAGGAGCCTCTGTGGCACCAGAGTGGCACCCCAGGGACAGTGGGACAGGGCAGGGACACCAGGAGTGCCTTTGGCAGCTTCAGGCACCCCACAGGGACGTGCCTGATCCCAAACATTAACCTGGGCACAGCTTCTCCTCCCCTCTCCCTGCCCATGCCTTGTGTTGACCCCATGCTGCTGCTTTGCCATCAACAATCACGTCTTTTTTATTAAAAAAATAAAAATATATAGAAATATATATTACTTTTAAGCAGATTTTTCCAAAAGGAGAGATTTACCCGCTGTATGGCACCTCTGGAGTTCCGACGTGTTTGTTCAATGAGTGCACCCAAAGATGTTCCTGTGCTTTGAGCTACAAAACCTCTATCTCCAATAAAAGAAATTATATTACCCTGCCCCACAAATACTCTTCTCTACTTGCTTCTTTCCTCTCTCCACCCAGCCCAGCCCACCTGGGAAGACCCCCCTTGACTTTGGTGTCATTTCTGTCAAATCCCAGAAAAGCCCTGCTTTACACCAAGGCTCACAGAGCCTTTGGTGAATCATTCCAAGGGCAGCCAAAACGAGGAACAAAAAGAAATCTCTTCTGCCTGGAGCCACGCCAACAAGGGGAAGACTCTCCCTACACCCTGTGCCCAAGGATAAGATCTTTCTTCTTGGACCCACTGCAGGATTTTGGTGTGCAGAGAGGTCAGAGTCTGGCTGAGGCTCTGACCCGAGGTACATCCAAGCCTCCATTCCCAATTTCCCTGTTCCTGCTCCCAGCCTTTCCCAGGTGTACCCAACCATGCCAGGAGAAGATGGAGCTGCCACGTTAATGTTTGTCCCCATTTAACACAGCCTGGCACGTTCACAGAGTGACACCAGTGAGGAACCACAGCAGAATCTCACTTTTCCTACCTGAATAAAGGGTGTCACCTCTGGCTCAAAAAAAAAAAAAAACAGTGTCCATTTCCTGAAACAAAGGAGCAACAATGATTTATCCATGTTTCGACAAGGTAATGAAAAAGCAGAAAATTTACAAAATTGGTTGTATTATTTTCTAATGGTTGATCATGTTTAACATTTGTTTTTATAATATACCCTTTACTCCTACCCAGCTATTTTAGTCCCACCAACATTTATTTCAGTCTGTGTTTGTAGATACAGAAATGCTGTCTGGAGCTGGAAAGGCAGTGAACTTTGTTGATTCTCGTTTTGTAACGTGCACAAACCCTTTTATTTGTAAAATTCATTTCACTTGAAAAGGCTGTAGGCTGTTGAAACAAAAAATTGGAACTAACAATCAGCGAGAGGGGTTTATCAGCTAGGGAAAGGTCTCATTTTTGGTGTGCTTGCCAATTGAACCCTGCTCTGTGCTCCTCGTGTGTGCTTTTCCAATATGCCTGTGAGCATTTATTAATGTCCACTTTGTTCAGTAGCTGTAGGTCTGAAGAGTAAAAAAAAAAAGGGGAAACGAGCTGAATTTCCTGCCGGGTGTGGAGGAAAATTAGGTGAGGGTGGAACACTGGTAACACACTCCATGTTCTCATCGTGTTCACACTGCTGGAAATCAAACAGCAAACTGAGACTCAGTTGATGGTGTTTAGGTGCAATTCCACCTCCCCACACATTGCTGGGACTCAGTTGATGGTGTTTAGGTGCAATTCCACCTCCCCACACATTGCTGGGACTCAGTTAATGGTGTTTAGGTGAAATTCCACCTCCCCACACATTGCTGGGACTCAGTTAATGGTGTTCAGGTGAAATTCCACCTCCCCACACATTGCTGGGACTCAGTTAATGGTGTTTAGGTGCAATTCCACCTCCCCACACATTGCTGGGACTCAGTTAATGGTGTTTAGGTGAAATTCCACCTCCCCACACATTGCTGGGACTCAGTTAATGGTGTTTAGGTGCAATTCCACCTCCCCACACATTGCTGGGACTCAGTTAATGGTGTTTAGGTGCAATTCCACCTCCCCACACATTGCTGGGACTCAGTTAATGGTGTTTAGGTGCAATTCCACCTCCCCACACATTGCTGGGACTCAGTTAACGGTGTTTAGGTGCAATTCCACCTCCCCACACATTGCTGGGACTCAGTTAATGGTGTTTAGGTGCAATTCCACCTCCCCACACATTGCTGGGACTCAGTTAATGGTGTTTAGGTGAAATTCCACCTCCCCACACATTGCTGGCTGGCTGTGAAGAGCAGAGCTGCAGTGTTTGTCCCAGGAGTGGGACAAACTGAGTGCTCACTCATCCTCAGAACTCTGGGGCTGGTGACATCCAGCCACCCACAGGGGACTCCACCCTGACCATGAGGGGGTCTCCAAAGCTCCCAGAATAATTTGGTTTAACCTTTATTTGAAATGGATGGGGTCAAATGATTTGTCCTGTTCTCTTATGGATCACCGTAATAGAAACCTCATTTATTAAATTATGGACTCACAAGCAGTTTGTAGGGCCCTGTCTTAAATGCCTTACCACTACAAAAAGACATCTATTACACTGACAACTTTTTGTCTTTCCTTTGCAAAGCCTCTTGTCTGAAATACTGAGAAAGCTGCCAATTTTCTTCTCAAATGTTACTAATGCACTCGGAGCAGAATTCTGTACACAAATAATTTTACATCGCTTGGTCTAAAGGCTAAGTTGCTTTCAGAATAGGTTTAAAAATGTCTTATTTAATTAAAAAAAAAAATATTAAAGTCACATTGGCTTGAGAACACCAAGTCTAAAGCAAAACTCTACTCCTGTCTTGCCCTTATTGCACCTCTAGAAACTCTGTTGTCTGAGAGATCCAGTCCAATGCTAACACAAAAATAAAATAATTATTTTTTTCATTTAACTCCGTGCTCGCTAATCTTTAGAAGCAGTGTGCAGTGCAGATGAGTAATTACCCCTGTAACTCTTTTTAAAGCAGACAGAGCTGAGTCTTTCCCACACAAAGCACAGGAGCCACGGGCTGCCCTGCTCCCCTGGCTCACACCAGCACTGTGTGAGGTTTGTCCCGGGGGAGGGATGCACTCCCCCACTCTCGGTGGAAAGTTTCCAGTTGCACAACTGCTATGTGTGTATATATGTAGATATATAGAGATATACACATATAAATATATTATATATATATATACGCAGGCGGAAGGAGATTGTTACAACAAGGAGACTTGGAATAAGCAGTTTAATACCCTCAATTAGGGATGAATTAATGAGATAAGGGACAGCATGGGCTACATGTACAGAATCAGTCTGATTTAAAGCAAATAAAGGTAAAAAACCCACACACAAAATCCCAGGCTTATCTCAACGCTCCTGTTGTATTTCTGCTACCTTCAGCTGTCCCCGAGCACCACAATTAAATCATTTGTAGACATGCATCATTGTTTACTGACTCACTTTTGGTTGTGTGTGCATCAGCAGGTCACCAGGAGTGCAAAGGGAAGGGTTTAGAGCCAGGATTCCTCACTGCTGAGCTTGCAGTGGGACAGCAGTCCGGGAAAGTTCCATCCAGCCTCGAGCATTACACTCCTCCCCTGCCTCAGGAAGCGGCTGCACTCTGTAATTTGGGGTGAAATGGATGAGTCTGGAGCCGGGCTGGGTGTTTGGATGTGCACACACATCCAAAACCTGCCTGGGAGTGGGGCTGAGGAATAAATCCCTGTCTGGGGGCCTGTGGTGGGGAACTCAGCACAAGGGAGTTGTGTTGTTACAGCCACTTCAGCCACAACCCTCCCATAAAACCACATCTACCCCATAACAACCTCTGTCCCTTTAACTGACCACCAAGTTTATTTTTTTTTTAATTTTTTAAATTTTTTTAAATAGTCCAAGCAAGGAGGAAAACATTTTGTTTGATTTTCAAGACGCTTAATTCAGCTACTTTTCCAGGTAATCATTCCTTTGGGCCCTAGTTGCTGAATCGCTTGCTGTTTCTGAGGTGTAAATAAACGTTTTGATTTATGACGTGGTCGCAAAGAAACTTGTAATTTATTTGTGAAATGCTCAAATAAAGGATGTATGGGCTTTTACCTTCTGTCTGGACCTTCTGCAGGAGTGGAGGGCCACAAGGTGATCGCCAGGCTGGCAAAGGGATGGAACAACCTGTGCTGAGCACCAGAAACCCCAGGATGTTCTTGGGGAAGGAGACAAATTGCAGCCTTTACCTCACCATGATGCGGTTTGACAATGAGAATTGGGAGTTTAGAGAGGTAAATAGAATCACAGAGAATGGTTTGGGTTGGGAGGAACCCTAAAAATCATCTTTTGAATGATCTAAAGGTCAGGGACACCTTCCACCAGAGCAGGTTGCTCAGGGCCCCATCCAGCCTGGCCTTGGGCACTCCAGGGATGGTTTGAGCACACAAGAAAAAGGTTTGACCACACAAGAAACAGCAGCTGAATGTGCAGGTAACAATATTTTGCTGTCCATTTCCACTAAAGAGGTTGCTTTGAGCCAGACCCAAACCAGCTGTCCCAGGCTGGGCTGCAGCCAGGAGCTCTCATGGATTTTTGTGCATTTCCCTCCTGCCTCACCCTCCCCACCCAGCACCATCAGCTCAGCTTGGAGAGAGCAGCCAGACACAGGAACTGCCCCAGCAACCCAGAAAAGGCCTGAACAAATGCCTCTTTGCAAGGAATTCTTGTTCCAGCATAAAGCAGAACCCCGCTGGTTTCTGAAATTCCTGAGGGTTGTATTTTAGATCTTCTAGGAAGTTATCTAAAGTGACAGAGCCACGTAAAGGTAGAATATCTCTGAAAATAGCTTTTTAATACCTGTGAGAATAGAGGAAGCTGGGGAGGGAGGGCAGCAGTTGAAGGAAATATTTGAGAACAAGCCCCAGCAGCATTCTGTCACCGACACCCACCCCCAGCTCCTGCCTATTGCTGACGCCTTATCAGGCTTTGAATCTAAAGGGGTTTTTTCATGTGGTCCATAATAAGTAGAGGATGAAAGGGCCTGCATGAAGCTCGTGGTGTAATTGAGCAAAAGGTCATTCACCACCTGAAAGCCACGGCAAACTTGTGTCACTGCTTTGGTCTCAGCTGAGATCGCTGTCCTAAACTAAAGCTGTGCTTTGCACCTTGAGAGAAGGTTTGAAACAGCACAAAGCTAAACCATAAGCAAAGAAGCATTGACAGAGAGAGGAAATGCTGAATGGTTTTAGTGGGGGAGGTTTTGTGCTGCCCTTTGAACCCTCCCGTGTCTCATCTCACACCTCCCTCTCCGCACTGCAGAGTGCTGTTAGTTGGTGACAGTTCAGCCAGTTATGGTTTTCCTCCAGCAGCAGTAAATCAGAACAACCCCTCTGCCTTCAGTCCAGCCCTCTTACCTGCAGGAACAAAGCAAAGGTCACTGCTCCTGCTGCAAAGCTCAGGGGAGGCTCGACCTCCTCGCCTCTGGCCGGACTCTCCTCGTCCTCCTGCCGGTGCCTGCTGACCTTTGGCTGCTCCCGTGGCTGCTGCAGTGAGCAGCTCCAGCCCAGCCTAGTTCAGTTCAGCTCAACCCAACCCAGCCCAGCCCAGTTCAGCTCAGCCCAGTTCAGCCTTGCACAGCCCAGCTCACTCCTCTGGCCATCTCCCAGCTCCCTGTTCCATCTCCAGTTCTGGGACATCACCCCCAGCTCGGTGCCTGGATGTGTTTCCCAAGACAGGCTGCCCAAAACAAGAAAAACTGTTTGGACTCCTTGATTACTGCCAGGACTGCTGAAAACTCAGAGAGCAAAGCATGCCTGGGCAGTTGTAATTAAGCGTGTCGTGTAATTAAAGCCAGAGACTGTAACTGGCCTTGGGGTTGCAGTGTGCAGTACTGGCTTGGCTGGCACCAAGGGAAATTAAAAAAATAGCCTTTCCTGGGGTTTATGCACCTGGTTCCCACTGGAAGCATTAAAACCCCAAAAGCCTGAGAGCTGAATGAGCCCTCCCCCAACTGATAAAATAATTATATAACTATAAAGTCTTTCCTTTGGTTTGAAGTCATCATGAGCCAATACGGGCACTAATTTTTTTTTCCTGCATCTCCAAGGTAACTTAATTGGCATCATGTTTCATACTGAGCAAAACCAGCAAAACCTCCCGAGAACAGGGGCCCCAATTAACAGATTCCCAGCCTTTCATATCCTTGATTGCTGAAAAGAAAAAGAACAACATGGGGGACATGTAATTCATGTGAGGATCACAGAGAATGTGACAGAGTCCGTAGATAAAGCACAGTAGAAACCGTACATTGCAGTAATTAGAAAAACCATTGTTACAAGACAGTGTCTAAAGGAAAGATTTAGACTTTTTGTGCCATTAAACTCACGTAGACAAGCTGTGACCATTAGCTGCATCCTGTTAGATCTACCCCAGTGCTGGAGAGTCACAGAGCCTGGCAAGTTCTGCAGTTGTCACTGATGCCAGAAACTGCACAAATCCACGTGGAAGTGGCTGGCCCTGGATCCTGCATGGAGAGTTCACAGCAGAAATGGCTGCAGAGAGGAATCCTTGGTGCTGAGCAAGCCCTCTGCACCCTCAGCCCTGCTCAAAGCCCCCTGGCAGTGCAGCCAGTGGAGATTCAGGGCAGCCACAGAGGTGTGACAGCCAAAGAGCCCCAGAGCAGGGACAGCCCTCACCCAAACCTCTGCCAGGCCCTGGGCAGAGAGCTGCAGCCTCCAGAGACCCACCCTGTGCTGCCTGCCAGGTTCAGGGCGGTCAGACACCCAGGAAATGACACAGCAGTGGTTTTGGGAGGGTTTTTCCTTTGGCTGGGCATTTTCCTGTTTCTCACCCCTGTTTTCTGTGCAGTGCTGTTCTGCCATCCCTCCTGCACCGCTGCTCTGGCTCAGCACCTTGTGGAAGACCCAGCAGGACTCTCTCTCGTCATTTCTGTAATAAATCTACTTTTAATTGCAGTTGTCTGTCTTCACTCACACCTGGGGAGCTCAGCCCTTCCTCACACTCCTAATTCCCTTTTTCTAGCACCGGGTTCTTTGTTCTTTAACAAATGAGCTCGCAGCACCTGAAGCTAAAGTAAATGAGTGCTGCACTCACGTCTCTTCTGGGCTTGAGTGGATGCAGTCCAAGGCTTTTCTTCAGCTCTTTCTTCAATTTTAGGCAAAGTCCTCCTGCCACTGCAGCTCTTCCTCCTGCTGAAGCTAAATAAGTGAGGCAGGCATCATGAGCAGTTAAGCACCAGCATTTAGTGGAGGTATAGCTCATTTAAAACCGAGCTAAATAATTAGGTGTACCTGATTTATTGTTCAAATCAAAGGAATAAAATATGTATACATATAAATATAAGCTGTTAAGGTGATGAGCTTCATTATTACACACACACACAAAATAATGGGCTATTTTTAATTGCTTATTAAACAGTGAATGCTCATTAAAACCTCAGTTCTTTGGGAAAAAAATAACACGCAATTAAACTATAGTAGAGACTAATTAATATGGGAATTGGGGCAATTCTAATACCTTTAAAGAGGTGGAAGTGGGGACAGTTGGCAGCATGGATTTGTACCACTCATCTTGATTGGCCTGGCAGATGGATTTCCTTCTACTTGAGGGTTTTGAGAAGGTTCTGCTTTTAGTTTCTTTTTGGTTTCAGTTTCAAAGGAAACAGAGGGGAGTGAACTGGGGATTTTTCTTCACACAGTCTGGATAAAAGGTAAAAGATGATAAATTCATCTACTTACCCCATTAAACACCTCTGCCTTCGTTTCTGTACAGACCCTCCCTTGGCACTCTGCACCTTTCCTTTAAACAAATAAATTTGAAATGACCGCAGATTTGACGACAGAATTCTCAGCCTGCTCAGCTCCTCAGCCATGGAGCATTTTCCCTTTAGGAGATCCCTGTCAGTTTGTCCTTCCCAAAGGCTGCTGTGCCATGAACCACTGTTAAAGCTGCCCAATTTCCTGTGAGTCTGAAGACACTCCCCAGGTACCAACCAGACCGTCAGGGGAAGGATTTTGCTGCATTTCTCAGAACTGAAATGAAAGAAGAACGCTGTATTTCCAAGGAAATACCACTGAAGGAATCCACTAGCCTGTTTTTTTAAGTCCTCAATCCAACAGTTTTCCTGTTTGGAAGCAGGATGACACAGGAATCAAGACAGTGAAAATTTGCCCCTCATTTTTGACAGCATGAGCATCACACAGAGAGGTGAATAGCAGAGATTCACCAAAAACAGTTGTCTGCACCCAAACCCGGGATGGGTTTGAGACTAAAAGCCAAGCTGAAGTTGGAGGCTGCTGCTCCCCCCTGAAGTCTGAGCCCTGCTGTGCAGTTTGGAGGGAGCTGCACGAAGCAGCCAGCTCTGATTTCTGCCCTGCGGAGGTCAGTCTTTCATTACACAACACAACTCTGATATCTGCTGCTCCCACCACAGCTGAAGATGCTCTCAGCACCTGAAGCCTGGTTTGGGGAATCCATTTGAGCCTTACCTGAGCTCATTGGTGCACCTGGAGCATTCACACCAAAGCACGGGGCTGTGAAATCAGCTCAGCTCTGGTGCCAGGATTCCAAATTCTCCGGTTTGCAGAGCTGTGAATGACTCTGGTGCCAGGATTTCCCTCCCGGTTTGCTGTGAATGATCTGCAGGGTGGCACACTCTGCTCTGAGGTGGGATCACGGCGCTTTCCAGCTGTGCTGAGGAGCAAAGCCCATCCCCAGGCGCTCACTCAGGAGAGGCATCACTGGCCTGGCACGGTCCCTTCTCCCAGTTCTCCCGTGCATTTCATCCTGTTATCCCTCTGTCCATAAATTAATAAAATCCCGCTGGTTTAGGGCTGTGAGAGATGAAGGAATTCTCTTTTTTTTTCGCTGTGCAGTGCTGATGGAGCCTGGCAGCAGCCGGATCCTGGCTCGGGCTCCTGCTCTGTTTTCCTCATTAACATTTTGTTGGCTGTCCCTGCCAAAGCCCCCTGGACACCTCTGAGCTCCCAGGATTGCTGCAAATATCGCAGGGTCCAAGTGTGAAATGAAGCTCAGGGAGCCCCCCGGGGAGCTGTGATCAGTGAATTACCAAAAACCTGGGAATTACCAAAAAAAAAACCAAACCGGGGTTCACAGCAAATAACAGGCACCTGCTCAGCGGGGAACATCACCCTAAATCGACACCCAATTATCGCCGCATGTTTTAGCGGGGTTTTTGCACCTTATCTAGAGCCCACCATGAGCCTTGAAAATCTGTTTATTAATTTAAAAGCAGCCCGCAGAAACCAAGACCAAAATGAGAATATGAAGAACTGGAGTACACAAATATCCTAGCATGTTAAGAGAGTTCTAGAAAGGCTTCTCTTACACGTTGCAATTCTGATTTAGTTGGGTGTGAATTGACATAACAATTTGTAGAAGCCAGGTGCTTAATCTTAATAATTACCTCTAAGGTACCATAAGCATCTAACTAAGATTTCCTAAAAAATCACAACAAACAAAACAAAAACCAACCAAACAAAAAAAAAACCCCAACACAAAACAACAACTAAATATGAACAAAAAACTCCCAGCCTCTCCAAAAAAAGAAATAAGGTGGAAAAAAGAAAACTGTTAATAGTGCTCCAGAAACATTCCTTGTAACAATGGAATACCTTAAATATTTAAAAATTATAGTCAACATTTTTAGACTGGGAAGCTAAAATTTAATGTCTAAAATAATTTTAAAAGTATTACACGCTTTCAACCGTTACCTGCATTATAAATAAATTCGTCTTTTCAACAGCCTGCTGTAAAAAATAAAAGACAACTCTATTCATCCAGTGGCCCAGGAATGAGTGCAGCCCTAAAAACCAAAAAAAAACCAACTCTTAATCATGCATACAATACAGGCTGTGAAGGGAGGGGATTTCAAACTCAGCTGACTTTTCCAGAGTTAATTTATATCTTTTATAATTCCTGCAGCCTGATGCAAACTGTCTCTGAATAATGGCTGATGATTAATGTCCTTTAACTGTGGTCTTCTCCCTGGATATTGAACTCCTCGGACAGGACAGGCTATTTGGATTTTCTGTTCATGCCAGACAAATTTAACTCCTCAGCCGACCCCAGGAGCGCCCAGAGTGACCCTCTCCAGTCACAAACAGCTGTACTTAACCTTAAATCCTCTTCTTCACATCCTTCATGACCGGGACAAGGAATTATTCCAAGGACCAGCATTCCTGAGGATGGGGAGGGGACACAGAGAATTCCCGTGGCTGTGTGAGGAGCACTGAATCACTGGTGGCTGAATTTTTGTCTCCTGCGTGCTACACAGGATCTGTGTGTCTGAAACCCCTTCCCCTGGTGGGGCTGTGCCCCCACACATGGTGATTGATAAATGTGTGTACTCCTCACGTTCAGCCCCTCGGAACAAGCAGAACAGCCGATAATGGAGCCGGGTAATTCGCCTCCAGCAGGCAGGTCAAACCACAAATACACATTATTCTTGATCGTGTCCCAAAACATTATTGAAAGTAATGCTTGAGCTGTTACTCAGAGTGTTTTCTCCTATTCCAGCAGGAAAATATACCTTGGCATTGTCAAAAAAAAACCCCAAAAACCCCCACAAAAAAAAAAAAAAAAAAAAAAAAAAAAAAAAAAAAAAAAAAAAAAAAAAAGCTGGTACTGCATTAAATAAAATTTTTATGCCACCACAGCGATAGATTTTAGCAGGGAGCTGTTCTGGCTACCAAGCACCAGGATAACCTGGAAGTGTCCTCTGCTGCTGTGGCCTTGGCTGTGGCAGTTGTGTGTACAGAGACCCAGGAATGGTTTCAGGACACAATTTTCAGCTGGGAAGAGCTGAAAGGGGCTGCAATTTGAAGTGCAATTAGTCTGACAACAATGTGTCACTTGGAACTTACAGGTTATACACACGTGCAGTTATATTCATTAAATAATTTTATTCTGCTAGGCAGAGGAAAGATCTAGAAACACAAGCCAGGACTCTGCACACATTTCCTGATATCCTTCTTTTTCATTTTTATTCTTCTTCTTGGACTTCCCCTCTCCCCCTACAAGTGATGCTCTGATAATCCTTCCCTGCTTTCTTGTTAGCACTTCAGATCCACGTTCCCCCTCGACATCTGCAGGCAGCCAAGCCCCACTGACACCAACACCAGATTTTTAAGGGGAAAAATGTGTTCACTTAACTGTTAATTACCATTAGCTGCCATTGTTTGCCGTGTTAAATAACTTGCATTATCTTCCCTGCCTTGCTGCACGCTCGTTCTCTTACCTCTATTACTCATCCTCTGTTAACTTCTCTCTCCACCTCATTTCTGGGTTATGTCTTTGATGGACCAAAGTGATTATTTTTCAGCAAATGATCCAATTTGCGCGTAAAAATCAAGTGTCCCCAAAATGACTCACGTTTTCCCTGGTTTCAAACAGCTTAATCTGTCACTTCCAAATGGTGTTTCCTAATGGAGCATCTCATTTTCTCCTTTTCTCTCCCTTCTCTGCAGCCACACCAGTTGCAGCCTAACAATGAAGGAGATGGATTGATTAAATGGATGAGTTCCGCATGAAACCGTTCCAACTGGAGGAACGTTTAATGGTGGTTAAATATTATACACTTGTACACAGCGCCTGAAAAATGAGCATGACTAACACAGCAGTCAGGGCCCTTTGAAAATGCCTTTCTGGGCAGAATTGGGCACGTTTACCGACATAAATTTTGTCATGCCAGCTCTAATTAAGCCTGTCTAATTACTTCTCTTACAAGGGTTTCAGGTTGAGCATATCAATTCCTGAGGCCATTATCTGCTGTAGGTGTATGGATGTCCTGCAGAGCAGCAGGGAGGAGAGGCCTGGAGGGAAAGTTGACATTTTCCATCAGGCAATGTGACATAACTGGGGAGCAGGGAAGGTTTTGGACATGGGGATCTCTGCTGAATGTCAGTGAGGAAGGATTTCACCACGTGTCCAAAAGAATGTCCCTTTATTTTTTTATTAACTCTCTCAGCTGGTCTGATAAAATTAATGGAAAACTTTTCTGCCTCGTATTTTTCTAAGTTTGAAAACGCTGCTATATATAAAATATATCCAGTGAGGAAAAGCAGCTTTTAGATGAACAGGCTTCTCTTTGGTTGGGTCTGTTTGCAGCAAACGAGAAAGGAAAGGAAATTAAAGGAAATTAAATGGCTCCTGCTCTCACATCATCCTGCCCTGGGAAATGTATAATTCCTGTCTGCAGAATGGAACAGCTCCAGCAGGAAATGTCACCCCCAAAATTGCCATGAATTGATCAGGAGGGATGGATGGGAGGGAGGGAGGGAAGAAGGGAGGAAGAAAGGAAGGGAACAAGAAAGAAAGAAATGAAAGGAGTGAGAGGAGAGAAGGAGAGGAAGAAAAAGATGAAGAAAGAGAGAGAATGAAAGAGGGTGACAAAAATAAAGGAAGGAAGAAAGAAGAAAAGAAGGAGAGAAAAGGCAAGAAAGAAGAGAGAGGAAAGCAGGAAAGAGGAAGGAAAAAAGAAGAGATGGAAAGGAGAAAAAGAGGAAAGAGGAGCAGGAAAAAGAGGAAATGAGGAAATGAGGAAATGAGGAGGAAATAATGAGGAAAGGAGGGAGGGAGAGAAGGAGGGAGGGAGAAAAGGAAGGAAGGAAGGAAGGAAGGAAGGGAGGAAGGGAGGAAGGGAGGAAGGAAGGAAGGAAGGAAGGAAGGAAGGAAGGAAGGAAGGAAGGAAGGAAGGAAGGAAGGAAGGAAGGAAGGAAGGAAGGAAGGAAGGAAGGAAGGAAGGAAGGAAGGAAGGAAGGAAGGAAGGAAGGAAGGAAGGAAGGAAGGAAGGAAGGAAGGAAGGAAGGAAGGAAGGAAGGAAGGAAGGAAGGAATTCCCCATGCAATGGGTTTTTTACACTCTTTGATGCACAGGTAGGCTACGAAATTCAGCTCTTGCTCAGCCTTGCCACGAACGAGGTCTTAAAAAAGAGAACAAAACAAAACCCAACTGGAAAAACATCCTCAAACCAAGAACTGCCAGTGCTTGAGGTGGCAGAGGTGGCAGCAGCAGGGAAGGATCTGCCCCGACAGCAGGTACACCACAGCCATGAGAACATGGCATCGATTTCCATGAACCTACACAGGATTACACAGAATTATTCCCCATGAAATCCACTCCTAAGTGCGAGTGGTGCTGAGGCTGAGGCAGGAATTACAAGAAGCAGTTTCTTATCTTTTCCCTGCTGCTCACAGAGTTGCTGCCACCACAGCTCCCTGCACATCTCACCAAGCCCCAGAATTTTGATTTCTGTGTGTTTGACCAGCTGAAGAGGCCGATCAGGGCTGAAAGCACAGCACTTAAAGTTAGACACACAGGGAGGAGGAAGCAGGGCCTCAAATTGATTCCACTTTGCAAATTCATGTGCTAATTTAAATTGGGGAATAAAAAAAAAAATAGGCCATAAACTTATTCTCCTGAGTTCCATTGGGAACAAGGTTGGGCTGCAGGTAAAACTTAATTACCACACGGCTCTAAACAGCTATTGCTTGGAGGGCTGGTGCCAGAATCACAGTTAGTTCCTATTTTATAATAAAAAAAGAGAAAAAAACACCATCAGCTCCCAAAAAAAGCCCAATAGCACAACCCCCCACTAACCCCCCCACACAAAGGACTAATTAATGTCTGTAAAGTGCACGCATTTAATAGCAAGAGGCTTTTATTGTACACATTTACCACAATTTAGTCTGTGTCGTTACTTGAATGTTGCCATTGTCGCTGCTTTACTGTGGCCTTGGCTTTTCTAATTTAAATACCTTTGCTGGAATTTAATTCGCTGGGGAAAAGCAGAATATTTGCAACACACACGGTACTCTGATCAAACTGATAGAGAAGCCAAAGCTTCCCGAGTTCCAATCACATTCAGCATTTTTGTGGTTTCGTTTTAAGTGTAGAAACATAATGAAATAATTCCATACCATAAAGCTTGATGAAAGTGGCAATTAAAAAGGAATTGATCTGATGCATCCTGCTCCCCACAGCACCACGCTCTGCAAAATGTAAATCACCATCTCCAGCACTGAAGCTTTCCTTTCCCATCCTGATTAGGCAAATATTGAAAACAATAATCATTTTTCACTAAGGCCAGCCTTTAATATGGAGCAGAAAGGGAACACTCAGGATATTCCATTTTCCACAGCAGACTGGCTCCCACATTAGTGGCTAGCAGCAGATTCTGTGTCACTCCATCAAACTGTCTTTCACTCAAACCCTACATTTGTTGGAGCAGATGGAAAGTTAGTTTAAATTAATTGAAAGCATGCTGTGCACAGCTTGTGGCACCAAGAACACACAAAGAAGAAAAGAAGATGCATCAATTTCCTTTCTAAGATACCTATAAATGAGAGAAGAGATCTCTTCAGAAATCTTCAAGATATTATGTTGCCTTTTTCTTTTTTTTTTCCCTAAGCAAGCCATACTTTGATTTTTACAAGAGGAGGATGCAGCAAAATTTGCCACGTGAAAAGTAAATCTTCCTGGGGTGACTCACAGTACAATGACACAGAGAAACCTGGTACTGGTTGGGTTGCCTGCAATTCTTGGAAATACTGACAAGTCTGAAGGTTAATTACCTCTTAATTTATTTTTGTTAGTGCTTTTTCTTTTTTTTTCCTTTTCCTATTTAATTCACAGCAAAGTCCTGCTCCTTCCTGCATGCCAAACTCCTTGACTCATCAACAAAATAAAAGGGAAAATTTGGCTGAGAGTTCCCAACTCCTCAGGAGCACATGACAGGTGTGTTAGCTGACATTAAGGAAGCTCTCTGGAAATTCAGAGGATTGTACAGGTAATCACTGTTTGATTAATAATTTACAACACCGACAGGACAGGAATGAAAGCTGGGGAATGACAACCTCCAAGCAGCTGTGGGCCTGTCAGAAATGGTGATTTTTTACCCTTTTTCCTGTGCTGGGGCACTGCTTGGCCCCATGCAGGGCTGCCTGTCCAGAACAGAGCCCCTGCAACTCTCAGGAGTGATCAGAACATCAGAGAGGAGCCAGGAATGGGTGAGAATTCACTGCCCACCTCCTTGTGCCACTTGAAGATTAATTTACCTAAAAACTAATTACCTGACACAACACAAGCACAGAGCCCCCAACGAAATGAAGCAAAGAAACAAAGGAAAAGAAACCTCAGAGCTTAACCAGAATTTTCTATCACTGAGTCCACACACAAGAAATCTCAGCTCTTCTGGGAAAAGCCACCAGATGAAAACCCCCAAGCCTGTTTTTATTGAGGAGCAAATGGAACCACGAGGCAGCAGGAATGAAATCCCTCAGCCCTTCCTCTGACACCTTCCAGGAAAGGAAACGTCACTACAAGGGTTTTCTTCTGAAGATGAAAAGAAAATTATTGATATAATATAATATAATATAATATAATATAATATAATATAATATAATATAATATAATATAATATAATATAATATAATATAATATAATATAATATAATATAATATAATATAATATAATATAATATAATATAATATAATATAATATAATATAATATAATATAATATAATATAATATCATGTCATATGTATATTGTGTGTATACTACATTTATATATTAAATAATATATAATTTATTTGATTGTATTCTAGTCTATTCTATTAGTAATGAATAATAATAGACTAATATCTACTATATTATATAACATATATAATATGGAATATATATAATAATACTAATAATAATAATGGTAATAATAATAATTTTATAACCTGCTCTCAAGATCACAGGGTTTAGGCAGCTGTGGGCACATGGAGCCCTTTTACTGAATTTGCCACTTAATGCCAGACTTGGACTTTCCAGAATGAGGCTCTGGGCTAAACAAAATCTCCTCAGGTACCTCCCAAAAGTGATACCTCAGGTTTTATCTTTCCTGTATTTCAGGCTCTGTGCTGCCCAGGGTGCAGCTCTGAGCTCACACTCAGGGTCACTCAGCTCTGCACACAGCAGGGACACAAAACAAATCCTTCTCCTGCTGCACACCAAGGACAACTTTCAGCCCCAAAGCACAAACAAGGGTGGATGAGGGAGGAACAACAAGGATGGGACCTCACAGCCTGGAGCTGGAATTGGACAATTAAACCCCAAAATGCAAATGGACCAAAACTTATCAAAGTGTGAGACCTCGTGAGCGTTTGTCCATTTTGTGACCATTTTGGGTCCACCTTGGGTGTAGCCCTGACCAGGCTCTTGTCCTGCCTGAGGTGTATCCTTTAACACTTTTCAATAAATCTCTGCTTTATTCTCTGGCTCTGTCCAGTCTCTGTTCCAGCTCAGCCCTCCCAAGGCATCACTGGGTTTTGGGTTTCCTCATTCCTCTGCCAGGCTGGCCCCAAAGTCCATCCCAACTCCCTGAATACCCCGTGGGACACTGCTCTGACACTGATGGCTCACACCAGGAAAGCTCTGCCCCGCTCCACGTTTCTTTTGATGACATCTCTGCACAGCTCTGATGGGAAAACATCTTCTTTCTGCTGTTAAGCATTTATGCACATTTATAAATGTGTGCTTTTCAAAAGGTAGCAGCTTTGGTCTGTGTTTTCTTCCTAGAAAACTTCAAGACAACATTCTCTGCTCCTTCTCTCTGCCTTTGAAACTGGAGATGCCCAGCAAAAAATCCTCACCTTCTTCAAAGCCTTGGTTTGTGTCTCAGCACCCTCCTCAGCAGCAGGTGTGTCCCCACCTCCTCAGAACTCTTTGTTCTTGGAGGGCTCCACACCTGGGAACTGAAAATATCTCAATTTTACCCATCTCCAGCTGAGAGGCAGACAGGGTTTGTGCTCCTCTCCATGTGACACCATGCAGCCATTAATTACATTTTAAACCTGGCCATGTTTCCTTGAATCCTCCTGCAGAAGCAGCATTTTCTGCATGTTAATTCCAGTTGTTTTATGGGATAGTTGTTATGCATGACTGATTAATAGGCCCCAAGCTATACTCAACCTGCTACCCGCAGTAAATAGTTCTTTCTGCTGCTGCTGTCATTTCCTTTAAAATATCAAGCTGTTTTATAATTAAAGAGTCCCTCACAGGTCTTGTTTCAATAAACAATCATCCCTTCCACCGTGTGAAGTTCTCGTGCTAATAAACAATTAAGCAGCACATATCATTTCTCTTGTCTCAAGGATCAGCCTTTCGTGGAGGACCCACGGAGGCAAAACCCGAGATGCGATGCTCAAAAACGAAATTCCAGCACGTGCTGTGCAGCTCAGGACTGGATCTGCCCTTAATCTGCACGGGGTGTGAGTTATGGAAGATTAATTGCTCACAGGAGTGTTTAGATTCTTTCATATGTCACCCAGAAGATGGCTGAAGAGTTACTTATCTCCAGCAGCTTTATCCTTAATTACCTCGCTCGCCGATAATTCCAAATTTGGGATTCAACGCACAGTGAAAATCTGCTGTCTTAATTAGAGATGGTAACTTTGTTATACAGTGTGTTTCCCGTGATAAACGGCTTTTCCTTCAACACTGGGTATTTTGTGGAAAAGGCAACAACTTTAAAAGTTTTGCAATGCCATCAGAAAGTTTTTTTTTCCCAGAATTTTAACATTGCAGACCACAGTACAGGGGTGCTGGGGCTTATGTATGAGTGTACATATAATTTATCAGTCACTCATAACATTGACTGTAATTTCATTCTTCTGGGGAAAAAAAGGAGTAATTAATGTGAGCTTTTTAATTTTTAATGCAACTTAATAAAAACGTTCCTTTAAAGTGATAAAAGATAACAAAAAATTGCACAAAATTAGGAAATCAGATCAATTTGTGGTCTTACAACATCACCTATGAAACAGGTTTTTAATCACTGCTTTAATGAGTTACACTTTGGGAGCAAGTTCAAACTTCTAAATATTTGACCATAACAGCTCTTTGCTTTGGGTGTGTTTGTGCACCAGGGATGTCTCATTTTTCTTTTCAGGTGCTGCTTCCAGTCCAATTTCAGACAGATTCCTCAGCTGATAGAGGATGTCATCATTTTTCTGAAACACTGGTGGTACAGCAATCTGTGTTAGATATGAATTTGCCCCAAAGACATCTGTTTTTCACATTTCAGAGCTTTCTCTAAGACAAAATAGATCAGACACTGCAATCCCCACATCGGTATTTTTTCAAATTGCTCTGGATGCTCACCTGCCCTCACCTCTAAATGGCACACAACCCCTATTTCCCACTGGTGAGTACACTCTGCTGATGGAATTCCTCGTCAGAAAATTCTGCCGCTGCTCCATTTTCACTCTCTTTTACATTAAGTAATCTCCAAATCTGTGTCCACACCACTGTAAACACACACGTGACAAAATTGCTGACTGCCAGGGACCTTTGCTGTCCAAACTCGGCAAGGGAATAAAGAAACAGAGCCGTGTTTAAAATACTCAGTATTGAAATCATCCTCTCAAGGACCACGCGTGAACTCTTCATCACCTGAAAAATTATTTTTCCTGTTTCACTCCCCTCTGCTTTTTCTGGTGCCTGAGGGTTTTTGAGGTGCTCAGCACCCTCGGTTTGGTGTGGTTTAGGCAGGGCTGTGCTGGTTTTACACTGCCCACTCCGCTCAGGGCTGCCTTTAGCCATCCCTGCGGAGCATCCTCCTGCTCCTCCCGCTGGGGTTCACACCCTCAGAGAGCCCTGCCACCCCGGCTCAGGTCCTAACAGGGCAGAAGTGTTCTCACAAACAGCCTGAGGGCTTTTTGCAACATCTTTGAGATGAGAATTCGGGGAGTGATGGGAATTCCCTTTCCCAAAGCCCAGCACAGCTGCTGAGTGACCCGGGTGCTGCTCAGAGGCAGCCCTGGCACAGCACACCCCAGCCCTGGTTACTCCTGCCCCGGCTCCGAATTTGGGTTTCTTTATTCTCCCCCCATTCCGACCTCTCCGAGCAGATGTGGCAGTGGATTTGAGCCTCGTTTCCTCAGAAGCTTGCCCATCACTTTTCTGGCATTTTACGGTATAGATTCCTTTCTTCTCATAGTGGAGCAGCTTTTTCACAAACTCCCTGATGTGTTCCAGCCAGCACCTGAAAGCACAAACAGTCCTTACTCCGATAAACCCAGCTCGGATCAGCTGCTAAACTCTTTAATTTAGGATAATGGAGTTTTGTTTCTTCCCTCCCAGGACTGCAGAACAACATTCCTGCCCCCAGTGCCCTCAATGACACCCAGCTCTCTCCGCATTTCTGGGTAATGGCAAAACTTCATCTCTTTTCCTTTTTTTGCAGATCACACTGCAATTTTTATCCATTTTCTGTCTCCACCCAGGAGACACTACTTCCTCCAGCTACACGAAAAGCTTTGTCACTTCCCCATTACTCAGTGCCAGACCTCGCTCCTTCAGGTATTTTTGTCTTTATGATCACAAACTTCTCAGCCGTGTCTGTGCCCATGGTGTGAGATGCTGACATTAATCCTTTGCCCTCCCGGTTCTCAGGACTGTTCCCTGCCTCGTTTTTTGCCACAGGGATTTGGCAGAGTGTCCCAAGAAGGGCACCCAGGGCAGCACCGTGGATCAGCAACAAGGGACAGTGACAGAAATGCACAGAGGTGGAGACAGCTCTTTTTCTGTTCAAGACATAAAAGAAAAAAAAAGGGGGAGAAACAGCAAGACCTTAAGCTAAAAATCACCTAAAAGCATATCAGTGATTTAAATCGAGAGATACACTTCTTGCTACTCTGTGACACTTTAGGTCTTTTATTTTTCTTTTCTTTCTCACCCCTCCCTTTTATTTTTCACCTTTGTTCTCAATTTCTTTGTTCTCTTTAATTATAATCCTGCTAAGCCCGGACATCTCCCTCTCTTCTGCTCCAGCGATTCCCTGCATACCAACTAGGAGAAGAGAGCAAGGAGTTTCTCAAAAGCTGATACGAGGGAAATGCTGAATCAAACAGCCCCACACAGAGCTGTGAGCCGGGAGGGGATGACCAGCTCAGCTCTCAAAGCAGAGGGGAGGCCCCAGAAGAACGAGAAGGGCAAACATCACACCCAGCTCCACGAAGAGGTGAAAAGGAAGACACAGGCAGCTGGAGAGGAGCTAATTTAACTTCAGTGCCCAGAAAAAAAAATCTGGAATAAAATATTAAAGAATTAACTCATCAGTGCCAGGGGAATAAATAACTGACAAGAAATGGTGATGTTTTTCAGGAATCCATCATGTCAGAATTGTCTGGTTTCCATCTCTGGCAGGGTACCTTGAGCAGGAGATGCCATCCATTTTAAATTCAGTAGGACTAAGTGAGATTAATAATTCCTGCTCGGCAGCAAATTCGTGAAGCTGTTGCTGAAGGATTTATGCTGCAGAGGCTGCTTGAGACAGCCAGGTGCCCAAAGCAGAGCTCCTCAGGGAACCCCAGACTGGATTGGGCTGAAGGGACCTCAAAGCCCACCCAGTGCCACCCCTGCCATGGCAGGGACACCTCCCACTGTCCCAGGTGCTCCAAGCCCTGTCCAACCTGGCCTTGGGCACTGCCAGGGCTCATCTGGGCATAAACTGTAAAAATGATGCAAAATCAGCCGGTCAATTAATGCTTCTCAGAGAAAAAGGGTTATCCGTTGAATTAATAAAATCAGAGAAACACTCCAAAGTTTATCAAGTTTGTTAAAAAGACAAACATTTACAGGTTCGTTTTGGAAGGAAAATTCAAACAGGTAAACACAGCAGGAGTGGAAGTTGAGTAGGACAGGAGAAAATCTGGACAGGAAAACAGAGGGGGCCACAAAGAACAAATTCATATTGTGGTGTAATTTACAGTCCTCAGGTCAAAGCTCTGACAGGATCACAGCTTTTAATTATGGATCATTTACTGATGAAAAAGTAATGAGTAGCTCCCAGCATACAATCAAAGATGAACAGCAATTTTGAGAATCTGGAGTTTTGGACTTTCTTTTCTTCAGGAGCAACACTGGGAATTTCCCACCTTATCCCCCAGTTGCTCCTATTGAATGAAACTTTCTCCTGCAATCACAGGGAAAAAGGATTTTCCCTTCTGCAATAATTGAAAAGTCTGTGAGAGAGGCTTTGGGGAAATTGGTTCAAAATTAACAAATAGATTAATGGGTTTGCTTAGTTAGGTGTACCACGTTGAATATTATGCCATAATACCATTTCAGTACTCTATCAAAATGTTTCTAGAGTTCTTTCATTAGATTATAAATCACTTGAGGCAGGGCCCAGCTCCTGATCCTTTGTCACTCTGTCAAGCCCCGTCCACTGGCACGTTAAGCTGCAGCTCCAATACAAACAATAATAATTTGTCTGCTGAAAAGCTCTCAGCCACCAAAGTGAAGAGCTGATCCAACACAACCCTGATGGAACCAAACGAGGCATTTTTGTGATCACCTTGCCTCCATAACTCCTCCAGACTGAGCTCTGTAGTGTCTTGTTGGATTCCCAGCACCGAAGGAGAAACTAAACCCCAGAATATTGCTGCCACTGTGTCCTGGGTTGCTGCCACTGTGTCCTGGGTTGCAATGCAAGATGTGACCAGCAGTCTGTATCCCATTGCCAGCTGTTAAACCAGCTGGGACAGAGCTCTTAAGCTCTTCCATCCTCCCTCAGGGGATCTCTGCTGTCCATGGGCCATCCAGGCTCCCTGCAGGGCTGATCCAATTCCATCATCCATGGGAGATGCTGCACCCAGGGGAGGAGCCTGGCATTCCCACCTGGATAAACCTGGGATTCAGAGCCCAGCACAGCCTGTGTGCTCTGCATTCCCACCTGGATAAACCCTGGGATTCAGAGCCCAGCACAGCCTGTGTGCACTGCATTCCCACCTGGATAAACCCTGGGATTCAGAGCCCAGCACAGCCTGTGTGCACTGCATTCCCACCTGGATAAACCCTGGCATTCAGAGCCCAGCACAGCCTGTGTGCACTGCATTCCCACCTGGATAAACCCTGGCATTCAGAGCCCAGCACAGCCTGTGTGCTCTGCATTCCCACCTGGATAAACCCTGGCATTCAGAGCCCAGCACAACCTGTGTGCACTGCATTCCCACCTGGATAAACCCTGGCATTCAGAGCCCAGCACAGCCTGTGTGCACTGCATTCCCACCTGGATAAACCCTGGCATTCAGAGCCCAGCACAGCCTGTGTGCACTGCATTCCCACCTGGATAAACCCTGGCATTCAGAGCCCAGCACAGCCTGTGTGCACTGCATTCCCAGAGAAAGGCTGGACCCATCTCACACCACTGCACCTTCAGAGGAAACTGCACCCTCCTACAGGATCATCTCTGCTCCAACAGAGCCACATCTGGCACTGCAGGAGGACTGGACTGGGCTGCTCCAACACCCTGACCAACAGGGTGTCAGGTTATGTTCTGACTGCCAGTGGGTTTTTAGTACTACAGCATTTTTATTTTCATTTTCCTAGTAAAGGACTGTTATTCCTGTTCCCATATCTTTGCCTGAAAGCCTCTTAATTTCAAAATTACAATAATTCAGAGGGAGGGGGGTTACATTCTCCATCCCAAGGGAGGCTCCTGCCTTCCCTAGCACACAGCTCTCTTTCAAACCAAGACACTTTGCAACAGAACAATTCACTCCACCAGTCTGGTTAAAGTTCCTCCAACTGCTCCCAAAGCCACACTGAGCACGGCTGTTGTGCTGAGAGAGGAGCCTGACCCACAGTAGGCTGTGATGCCAGCAGATTTCTGCATTCATTTCCAGGGTGCAGCAGGTTCTGTGGCTTGTAAGCTTTTTACTCCCCATAAAGATGCAGCTCAATGTGCCTCTGCGATGCTTCTCGCTCAACTTACACTGAGATAGCTCAGAGTGCATCTCAAATGTTACATAATCATCTCTAAGTTCTGATTCTATCCCTCTCCCTTTCCCCTGGCATTTAGCAAATGGTATTTTTGTTCATGTGAGTCACGTTCTTCCCAGCCACGGAGCCTTTTCACAAAAAATCAAATTAATCTTACACAAAAATCAGATTCTTAGTGTGAATATGCCCAATTTCATTGAATTTTTTTTATCGCTTTCGGCTCACAGGGCAAGGCAGTGAAATATAACTGAAATGTCAAATTAAATGTATGGCAAAGCGATTAGGAAGAAACTTTTAGCATTTGTTACAGATTAATATGTTAATTACGGCACGTATTGTCGAGAAAGATTAAGTATCACCAAAGTAAATTTATTTTTAACCAACTTTATTCCTCACACTGCATAAATTAACCAGCAGAATACGTAATGGGGAAGAATTCCAGCACTGAGATTGCTGGAAATTATGCAAAACTCCAAAGCATACAGGGTTGCAATACAGATAATGTCTGTGCTTTAAAATAAGCACTTCATCAAAGGGAATTAAGCACACCTATTCTCACAGGCTGCTTGCAGGTAGCTCTAACTTTGCCACAATGACAACGCCCAAAACCAATCAGTATTTTAAACTCTGGTTTCGGTTTGTATTTTGTTAATACTAAATGTTGGTTCTAAGCCTAACAATGCAAACGCCCACCTGATGTTAAAAAAATTGCTGAGGGAAGCAGCTGCATTTGTAGAACAAATGAAGAACTGCAAGGGGGTGCAGCCCTGAGTCTCTGAGCAGCACAGGCCAGGAGATGTCGATGGGTGCATCAGCTCCTCATCTGCTCCTGGATTTGTTCTAAATGGAAGCTGGACATCTTTAAAAGGAGAATCCAAAACAGCACCCCTAACGAAGAGGTTTGGGGTTTTTCCCATGGATTTTAGAAGAAGAAGGGGTTTGAGCCATTTTCAGAAAGTTCTATGGATTCAGTGGCTGCTAACTCAACACAAGTTTTTCCTTTTGTTTCAGGAGATTTGGAGATTGGCTCACAAAGATCATGGGATGAGACCCAGAGCCTGATCCTCTCCAAAAGCACAGCTCCAGTAACTCACCTGCTGCATCATCAAACTCCAGCCCTCGTGCCCAGTGCTCCACAGGATAAACCAGTCAGAAATGGCAAATACAACACTGTGTAATCTACAGAGCAGCCAATGCAATTTACTCTAAAACTCACGTTGGATGGTGTTTGGTTAACTCCTGTTCTGGGCAGCTTTCTGAATATTTTGACACTTTGAGTATGGCAAATAATTTCCTCGTGTTAAAAAGTACTATTTTTATAACAAGAAAAAGAAAGTGTTATGCTAAATCACAGGTCCATCTGTCAAGAATAATCCTGACAAAATAACAGCAAATTTCAAACTCATTAATCCCATAGCTGGTAATTACTCCAGTAAAGAATGATGTCCCTATCTTTTTGAGGGGTTAGAAGACTAATTGTAGCCTTTTTTGGAAAGTCCCTCATTAGATTCCCATAAAATATTAATTTTGCTTTATTTTGGAGACAAACCTGTAATCTAAACTTACAGGTTGGATGTCTGGAAGCACACCAAGGTGGTGAGACCAGGCAGGGACAGCATCTCACTGCTGTCTGGGGATCTGCCTCCCAGCAAAGCCATCAAAACCCTGAGCTCTGAGTTACTCAGCCACCCCTCTCTGTCAGCAAGGCCTCCCCTGTTGCTAATTTTGTTAATTGTGTTTAGGGGATGTCAGATCCCTGGACTGACCAGGAGCCCTTTTGCTCCCAGTGCCCTTTCAGCACATACAAGACATCACAAATTCCAACAAAAACAGACCAATTTTTCCCCATTTACAAAATAAGGAGAACAGAAAGCCCATGAAAAGTTCTGCCTGCCCTCGGACATTCCTGTGAGTGGTGCAGAAAAAGAGAGACTTTGTGGATAATGTTCTTGTAATCACAATTCAGGATGTGCAATTACAACTCATCAGAACATGGTCAGATGAACACGAAGGAGAGGGGATGTCTGGTCTGGCATTCATGACATTAACAGGAAAAAGCCTCAAAAACTTCAAAAAAGTTGGGTTCAGGCTGGCAGAAGTCCTGCCAGTGCCACTCCCTCTGCTGCACCTTGTCCTAATTGCTTTTCTTCCCTTTGGATAACCCAAGTGGAGCACTCTGCCCCCACAAATGATCCACGTCCTCCCTGGGACAAGGCTGACAATCAAATCCGCTCCTGGCCACTTCAGCTGCGGCCTCTGGAGTTTCAAAT
Source organism: Prinia subflava (assembly GCF_021018805.1). NCBI lineage: Eukaryota > Metazoa > Chordata > Aves > Passeriformes > Cisticolidae > Prinia > Prinia subflava. Next base: position 17,750,858 of record NC_086259.1, read on the forward strand.
TGCCGAATAACTCCAAACATATCTGGAAAACCATTAAGCATCCATCCCCTGGCTTCTTGCAGGCTTATCAGGGGTTGTTCATTCTCAAAGTCCACAAACCTGACAGCTCCCTCAGCTGCACAGCACGGCCCCACTCCTCCTGCAGGAACTGAGACACACTCTGGACACTCTCACAGCTTCCCCTTCCACAAAGGGTGATGAGAAAACCCAGAAAATCCGTGTGGAGCATGGGTGAGGCCAGGCAGATTGTGAAGAACTCGGGCTGCCAAACGCAGCTGGAAGGGAGACCGCTGTATCTTCATTAAAATGAATTTTCAGCCTTTACTTCCAACTCACCCATGTGTTTGAGGAGCCTCTCACCAACTCTGCCTTCCATGGAAAAGCAGGTAAAACTCACAAACAACTCCCATTAAGTTCTTTACACCCTCATAGATTTTTAATTGAAATGCACCTCCCACAACACCTCATTAGTTCATTGAATGCTGTATTAGTTTAATTTACTGAAGGGTTGGGGTTTTTTTTGCACCTGCCTCCCGCATTTACCCCATTAAGCATGTGCAGATTATCAGGTAACTGCTCAATTAAACTAAACGATTGTTCTAATTGAATATTTCATTAGAGTAACAAGGTAAAAAGCTCCTTGGCATGTATTAGCAAACATGGCTTGTGCCTCACTGAAACATGATTCAGATTAAACTCATGATACACCCAGATAAAACAATCCCATGTTTCAGATTAAACTGTAACACTTCAGCCTGCATGTCAGTGGAAAAAACTCCAAGCAACTCCAGTGGCCTTTGGATAAACTTTTAAATTTAAGATCACTTTAAATTATTTATCTGAGAGAAGCTACTTAAAGATGGGATTCAAATTAATTTGGTATTTTTTGCCTGATTTCCTGCACCCAAACCTTTATAGATTCAACCAAAATTCAAAATAGGACTCATCAAAGCTCAAGAGTTTTGCTGTGTTTCATTTCCTGAGCTTTTGTTTGAAACTCAGCACGACTGTGTAGACTTTAATGAAAATTCTGGTTCGGAGGCAGACTGGGGCTGGCTCACACATTTCATGCTCCAGCTGGAATATCTCGGGGCACGCTTCTCTTGGTAACAAGGGACGCTCATTTTCCTGCAGAAAAGTGGGAAACTTGTAGGTAGCACAATTTAAATTGTGCTGGATTTTTGTAATTCTCTGATGGCTCAGTTCTGTCATCCTCGTTCACTCTGAACAGCGGCTTAATTTGAATTTAGCCAAGTGATTCAATGGGGAAGCACTTGCAAGGGAAATATTATTTTACACAACGCCGCAGCAAGGTCGGGAGGGTTCACCATACACAGCTCCCGAGCTCAGGAAGCCTCACACAAACAGAAACAGAGACAAAATGGACAAAACTGAACACAGAGATCAGAGGGGGGAGCAGAGCCACGGCACAGAACAGAACCTCCCTCTGCTCCTCTCCCATTTGTTTTGGGTTGAAAATGTAACCAAAAATGTGTATTTTAATTTCATCTGTTGAAGCCGGTTGGGAGGGTGGCAGCGCCACCTCCCACCAGATCAGATTGGTCAGAGCCCTGGCTGATACACTGACTAATGAGTCTGCCCTGAAATGATATATAAAGAAATATTAAAATAAAAAGAGAAAGAAAAAGAAAAGGAAAAAGAAGAGGAAAGAAGGAAAAAGGGAAGAAAAGAGGAAGAAAAATATTTCTGGTTCCATAAAAAAAAAAAAAAAAAAAAAAAAAAAATCAGTGTCTCAAATATTTTGCCAAATACATTTATATATGTATATATAATGTAATATATATAAATTTATGTAACTCTTTCCTGTGTCCTCATGCACCAAAGCTGCCTGGTTCTCTGAGAGCAGAAGGAAAATTCACCAGCCTGCAGCACTAGCCTTGTTCTGCTGCCACAGCCGGTGGTGCAGAGCTCCCTGCCCCACGGTCTGCTCTCCCTCTGTGCTGGCAGATTCCAGATCCTCTTGATTCAACAGCTTTGCTGGATTGCTGGGAATTGATTACCAGAATTACTGTGGAAATTAGGCACATCAAACCTGAAGTTTGCCAGTGAATTGAAAGAGAGCCTGCAATGTAGTGTGGTGTTTAAATGGAGTGAGGTCTGCAGAACTGGGGCCGTCCTTCTCTCGGTGAAACAAAACAACTTCCAGATTATTATCAGCCGAAATTGTCTCATTAGAGATAAGGAGGCTATCAGCATGGACAAAATTAGCAGGATTTGTCTCCCAGGCAGGGGCTGATTAAAGACCTTCCCCTGCAGGGACAGCAGAGGGATTTGATCTGCCCGGGGGCAGAGCGTGGCTGGGCACAGCTGATGGAATTGGACACCAGAACAAAACCCACAAACCCTTCTGCCCTCAAACACCATCAGAGGTGGCTCTGGAGTCCTGACTGAGCCCTGGAGCAGCCCTGTCCTTGTCCCAGACCTGCAGCAGGTTACAAACACACCCAGGGACTGTCCCCGAGCACTGAACCTCCGTGGCTCAATGCATTTGTTTAATGTGCTGCCAGCCCGAAATTTTATTATTATTATTATACAGCCATCACAGCTTCCCTTAGCCCGTGATGATCCACGAGCATACCTGAAGGCAGGTAATTAAGAACCTAAATTAGAATTTTTATTTCTGGCAGTTAATTTCAGTCCGAGGTGACAGAGGATGTGTTGAAGAGGTAAAAGTAAAAATAAAAATAAAAACAAACAGGCCTTGTAAGTGAGCCAGCAGAAAACTCCTAGCTGGATTTTTTTTGGTTGGTTGGGTTTTGTTTGGGGTTTTTTTGTTTTGGTTTGGGGTTTTTTTGGTGTTTTTTGATTTTGTTTTGGTTTGTTTTGTTTTGGGTTTTTGGGGGGTTTTTTTTGTTGTTTTGTTGGGTTTTTTGGGTTTTTGTTTGTTTGGTTGGTTGTTGGGTTTTTTTTTGTTGTTGTTTGTTTGTTTTGTTTGGGGGGTTTTTTGGGGTTTTTTTTTTGTTTTGTTTGTTGGGTTTTTTGGGGTTTTTTTTTGTTGTTGTTGTTTGTTTGTTGGGGTTTTTTTGGGTTTTTTTGTTGTTTTTTTTTTTAGTTCTAACTTCTACCGAGATCCCTGTTGAAACTGCTACAAAAAAAATAAGAATAAGAATGAAAAGAAGTCAGATTTGGTATTAGTGAAGCTAAAAATCTAAAACCACTGAGTTTGCATCTGTTCATGTCACCATTCTACACCTTAGCCTTCCTCTTTATTAATCTCATTCTTATCATTTCTACACTGCAAAGCCTCCAAGTCTCCTGTGTGTTGGTCCAAGACATCTCCCGGCAGCCTAGGGCAGACAACAGCAATAACAGGGCTGAAATTCCCTCGGGAGGGGCTGCAGGGCACAGGGAGGGACAGCAGCACATCCCCGTGCTCAGGAGCTCCCAGGGAGGACACAGGACCCACTGCAGGTATTTCTGTACATCAACAGAACAACCCCGAGGCCTTCCCTTGCCATTCAAATAAAGATGATGTTGTAACCCTGATAATATGAAGAATTAATTCAGCCACAGCTCTGAAGCATGAATATAACTTTTTTTAATTATCTTTTTACTTAGAGATGCAAGGTATTATTTCAGATCACCAAAGAGAATAATACATTTAACCCATATACCCAAAATACACCCAAATCACAGTAGAAGAGCATTCACGTGAAATCCTTCTGAGTCATTATTTTTTACCTAGAAATGGCACTTTTTCTTTGAATCCTGACTATTCCCTCTGACTTAATCAGTGGCTCTTGTGAGAAACAAAGAATGAAGCTGTGGTCAAGGGCTCTTCAGGATGAGAAAGAATAGAATTTATAATCAGAAAATCTAAGATGCTTGACACTCTCACAGCCTTTTCTTTTAACAAAGATGCAGAAAATTTTAAACTGATGGCAAAAACAGGGCTTGTGCCCCTCCCTCGCTGAAGCTCAGCTGTGCCAGTAAAATACAGGGTGTAGGGAACAAGAGAAGTTTCTTCAGCCCAAGGAAAGAAGAACCCTGACTTTGCTGCAGACAAACCTGTGAAAACAGCTCCTGGAGGAAGGATTGATGCAATGGAAGCACAAGGGTAACAATAACACACAGCTTTTGGTGGAAACTGGGAGTTTATCCATTGAGTGCTTCCCTCAGAATTCACTCACCCTCCTGCTGCACTGCCCTGTGGGCTGACAACCTTTATGCTTCAGGAATTTGGGTCTCAAAATGCACTTTTCAGCCCACAGTGCAAAGATTCCTCTGGAATCAGCTCCCCGAGAAGCAAGGCCAGAGAAATTTCCGAGTGCAAAACCATCCCAGCCTGGTACCCCCATGTGAGTTAACCTCAGCTCTAGGCTGAAGCTCCTCCACATGTGATATGGCCTGGTAACTGCTGATTAATCCTTTTTAAACCTCTTCTTAAAGCAAAATTTGAGCTTTAACGTAAACATTTTACTCTTAATGGATCCTGGTAATTTTTTTTTTTTTTCAAACCATTTAAGAAAGCTGTTCTAAAGGTTTGGGGATGTCAGCATCCCAAAATTGCCATTTATATGCATTTATTTGAAAAGAACACTCTCACCACCTGTGGATCTGCAGCTCAGAACTTGTGCACACTTCAGAAAGGGGAACAAGAACAGGATAAGCTCAACTCCCACAGACAAACAGTGCAGGAGGCTCAGAATCTCCACAATAAGGATATTTTGGTGCACTTTCTTCAAAGGATGTTCTTTTCTAACACTCGGACTTCCACTGCCTTGCAGTTCCTCCTGATGCTTCCCAGGAAAAGGGTGGTGGCCAAGAAGACAAAGCAGGATCAGCACAAACCTGAGGCACTGCAGGGGAACAGGGCTCACAAACAGCACCAGAATCTGAAGGGAGATCAGCCCAATGAGCACCACACTGATAATCTGTATTTTGTCAGAATGTGAGCCAGAATCTGTGCTTTGTTCCACCTAAGATTATAGAGATGGCAGAAGGAGCTCCCTCTCTGGCCTGGCCTGCATGAGATGTACAAAAAGGAAAAATTCCAAAACGAATGGGGAAACTGGCCCCAAAATGAAAATTCTTGCAACCAGAACAGTGGGACTTTTATTGTTGCTGCTGGGATCTAAAAGGCAATGTCTGTCCCTCCTTTCCACACACTTTTCTATCAGCCCTGCCCAGCTGGAGTCAGAGAATGCAGCACCACATTCCTCGGAACACCAACACTTGTGTCCATCCGAATTCTCTCTAGCTGTGCCACTCATCTCCACCACTGAGGCCCTTCCAGAGGTGCAGCTGCCTCAAAGCAGGTGGAAGCAAAACAAAAAATAAATTCATAAGAAAGCTGGGAGCTCCTGACAAGTTCTGGCAGATGCAAGACTTCCTGATAATCATCAAAAACAGTTGGATCCTTTCTGAAGCTTATCTGAGCCAAACAGAACCTCGGGCCCTTCTGAGGTTTGTCCTGCTCTGGTTGGAGTGGGTTTCAGACAGCCACTGCATTTGGAAAATAATTTTCTTTGTAGTGCAGGGAGCACAGCCAGCAGAGTGAGGAGCCTGCACTCCTGTGCCATATCTCCCAGGCTCGTGTGTTTGCTTCTGCAGCCTCTGCTGTTTGATCCTCTGCTGATACAAATAAAAATTACCAGTGACACCAGGGGGATTTGTACAAAACAGAGGCTATGAGAAAAAAATTATTAAAAAGAGTAGCCGGGATGGGATTCCTCTGCTAAAGGCTAAATAATATTAATTTCTCAGAAACTGATCCAACCTTTCTGCTCGGTGGCTCAGCACTGCAGGCAGCACATCTCCTTGTCCTGGGCTTGGGAAGGACTTGGCATCCTTCCCCCTGTGGTCAGCAGGGTGTCCAGAAACTGATGCTTCGCTTGATGTGGCAAGCTGCAGGGCTCCAAGAATAATGATGGCTGAAACATTATCCAGGGAATAAACAAATAATTTTATTTTTTCCCTTTCTTCCTCCCCGTGATACAGCCCATCTTGTGAAATTTAGGGCGGCTCTTTTATAATTTATAGGTTCTAGCCTGGTACCTTCTCAGGGAGCAAGGCACACGAATGAGTGCACAGCTTGTCTTTCTTTCATTAATCAGTTTTTCAGCCTGTCCATCAGGGCTCAATCAAACTGGAGGGGGAAAAGTTTAAAAGATACAGAATACCTGCAAGCTTTCTGAGGAGAAGCAGAAAGAGAGAGAGGTTATGAGGGTTATCCACTGAGAGAAAGGCTGCACTCGGAGCCAGACCTTTCTTGGACTCCAGGTCATCCACTCCTAAAGCTTCTCTCACCTCCAGTGGACCATCTAAAGCACCCCAGGAATTTGCTCCAAGCGGACTCTGATGTCAGATCAGGGCTGTGACCACAGTGAAACATTGAAAATAAAAAAAGAAAGCCACCTAGATGAATGAATCACCTTCCCAAACACCCAGGAAGGCAGGTTTCCTGACATTCTCTACCCACGCAGGTCCCTGTTGGAGTTTTTGACCAAACTTTTGCACAGAGCAGTGTGAGCTCATGTGGGAGGCTGGGCCAGCTTTCCCAGAGTTTCCCTTTTCCTGTCTATTCACTGAGAGCAGTGCTGAGAGGACTCACTGCAGAAGATGGCACAAAGTCCAGCCCTGCTCCATTCCAGCTAAAATCTGGATTGTCAGTGTAGAGGGGAGGATCTGTGCATTCCAGCTGAAATCTGGATTGTCAGTGTAGAGGGGAGGGTCTGTGCACTCCAGCTAAAATCTGGATTGTCAGTGTAGAGGGGAGGATCTGTGCACTCCAGCTAAAATCTGGATTGTCAGTGTAGAGGGGAGGGTCTGTGCATTCCAGCTAAAATCTGGATTGTCAGTGTAGAGGGGAGGATCTGTGCACTCCAGCTAAAATCTGGATTGTCAGTGTAGAGGGGAGGGTCTGTGCACTCCAGCTAAAATCTGGATTGTCTGTGTGAACGGGAGGGTCTGTGAATTCCAGCTAGAATATGGATTGTCTGTGTGAACGGGAGGGTCTGTGAATTCCAGCTGAAATCTGGATTGTCAGTGTAGAGGGGAGGGTCTGTCCATCCTGAGACAGCAGATTTCTGTTATTGCAGGAGACCACAGGGCCAGAGGTGTGGATGCTGACAGCCTGGCCAAAGAGGGATTTTCAGGCACCAGGCAGCAGCAGAGCCTGTGGGAAAGCAAATCAGACAGACTTTCCCAGGCATTGCTCTGGAGGAGCTGGGAGAAGACATTCCAAACAATTTCCAATCTTTGCACATGCTGTTTCTCCATCTGGTTTACTTGCAAAGATGTTTATGAAAAGGTGTTGGTCTGAATGACCAATCATATCCAATTGTACCAGAACAGTGAATAAAAAGGAAGTGTTTTTCAATAAATGATGCTGTATGCCCTCCAAGAAGATTTGGAGCCGTATCGTTATTTCTGCCGTCCCAAACACACGAGGACACAGAGGGAGCTCTGACAGCACCCAGCCACTGCCACCCCCTGTTCCAGAGCCACCCCAGAGCCCAGGGGAGGGGGGAGATGGCAGCCTGGGGTGGGATGTGCTGGTGGAGGGGCTCAGTGGCAGCTCCCTGGGGCAGGGTGAGGTGTGAGATGTGTGCTGACACCCCACACTGCCCACGGGCTCCAGGGACAGCGATGATCCCACCCGTGAAAGGCTCAGCTGCCAGCACAGCCAGGGCTGCTGTCCCTCCTCACAGCAGTATCCAGCTCTTTGACTGTGGTCACTATTTACCTGAGAGATGTGTGAAATGAGGCTGGGATGTAACCGGCTTTTCGGTTCACTCTCCGTCCCCAAAGCCCAGCCAATGGAAAACAATTCCATTTTTACACTGCCCTGACATCCAGCTGCCCAGCATGGGACACGCGTTGCTCTGGCAAGGAGCTGATAAGAAATTTGTACACCGGTGCATGAAATGAAAACGAAACCAGGCTGAAATTCACCCAGCAGAACAGCAGCCGGCTCAGGGGCTTGCTGCATCCATGTGAGGATACACTGGGCTCACAGAAAAGCACAGATCACAAGAAATTAAAATCTGCACAAGGGAGTTTGTGCCTGTCAGACCAAAGTATCACCATTGATGCCTTGGGAAGGCTGACCTGGAACAGACTGGGCAGAGCTAGGGAATAAAGCAGATATTTATTGAAAGGTGTTAAAGGATTTACCTCAGGCAGGACAAGAGCCTGGCCAGGGCTGCACCCAAGGTGGACCTGAAATGGTCACAAAATGGACCCAAAATGGACCCAAAATGGTCACAAAATGGACAAAGGGTCACCAGGTCTCACACTTTGATAAGTTTTGGTCCATTTACACATTGGGGTTTAATTGTCCAATTCCAGCTCCAGGCTGTGAGTTCCCATCCTTCTTGTTCCTCCCTCCAGCCACCCTTGTTTGTGCTTTGGGGCTGAAAGTTGTCCTTGGTGTGCAGCAGGAGAAGGATTTGTTTTGTGTCCCTGCTGTGTGCAGAGCTGAGTGACCCTGACTGTGAGCTCAGAGCTGCACCCTGGGCAGCACAGAGTCTGAAATACAGGAAAGACAAAACCTGAGGCATCACCATCAGCAGATTCTGCTCCTCTTTGAAGAGAACAAAAGGTTGCCTTTGACCTCCGAGAGGTTCCCTTAGACCTCAACCCTCCTGGAGCAGCTGCTGCTGTTGGAGCTTGTGGCTGCTGTGAAGCTCATCACTGCTCTAAAGGTGTGAGCTACTTCTAGAGACTGTCAAAACTCACCTCTAATGCTCCTCTTTGGTGATAATTGCCATTGTCACTGAGAACACCAAGTCTGGAGATGATGAGTGGATGGAAAGGAAGCTCTAAAGCCTTGGCAGCAGCTTTTGAAACACTGTGAGGACTTGCTGGGTAACTGCTGCTGCCTGCACGGGGGACAGAAATTGCTCTCCAGAACTGCAAGAGGCCCTTCAGCAGAGAGGCACTGGAGGAGAGCCCGAGCAGCACTGCTAACAGCAATTAGCATCAGCTGCTGCACACAAAGGGAGCCTGCAGAGGGGTTTGTTGGCATGAAAAAGTTCATTTTGGACTGAGAACCCATCATTTAGCTGTGGCACTTTTTTACCTCCGTCACTCTGATTTTTGTGTGTTTTCAATTAATCTGTCCTGTTAGTGGTCATCTGAACTGTCAGGGCTATCTAAGGTTAGAAAGGGTCACAATCAGAAATAAAACAACAAGAAGTTTCAGAGGAGGACAGGTTTTACCACCCCTGTGCCACCACCCCGCAGCAATTTATCCACCCTCCCATCTTAGCCCATCTCCTGAAATACATGAGGCACAGCCTAGAATTGCATTTTAGCAGCAGGCTGGAGTAATGGATGCTGCAAGGAGCAGTGACACTCCTGGAGCTGATGCTCTGCGCACCACGGGGAGCTGAAATCTCACTTTGTGTGCCTTATGGCAGGCCATAAATCCCCGGGTTTATGTGCTGATGTAAAAACCCGTTTAACAAACCCATTGGAGCTGACTGCCTGGATCAATGTTATGACAGGCAATAGACTGCCAGCAGCATTCCCGTGAGGAATACCCACACACCCTGATTCAGGGGTGTGTATTCATTTAATATGTTCATGAGAGCACTGCTGGAGTGAAGGGAACCCTGTGTCCAGCTCAGGGGGTGCTGGATCCACCCAGCAGCTGTAAAAGGGCAAATGCTGTTTCCAGCACAGCTGCCCTGAGCACTCTCCTCAAACTCTGAGGATGTTCTGGGTAGTTGGTGCTGCTTTTTGTGTCTGTGCTGCCAGATTACAGCACATTTTTAAGAGTGGAATTCATCACTGCCCTTGTGTGCTCAGAGACACAAGGTGGAAATACGGATGAAATGCACTGGTAGCTCAGAGAGACAACAGAGCAGGAATCATCCTGCAACACAACTAAGTGGTACACCAGGATTTTATCATCAAACGTACAAAGGAATGCCAGGAAAAGCATCTCACGGTGGTGAATTTAAATGTATGCATGACTGCATGCATCAAAGAGGGCCTTTGATGTAAAGGCCCCAAGATAAGGAAAACATGAAGGATGGACACGGGCTGACAGCTACACACACTGAATATTCAGATTATTGTATCACTTGGTGGAGGATATTACCAAAATGTAGTGAGCAACCCAAGCATGCAGGCCTCATTCCATAAATTGGACAATTAATTTGCCTGCACAAAGTTTTACTGGCATATCTGACACTGATGTTTTCTACCTCCATTACTCCATCATGAATGTGATAATGTGATGACTGACAATCCAGCACTCTAAAGGATACTGCAAAAACTGTGAACTTTGAGATATTCGGGTGAAATTAAGCAAGAATTAATTATTAATCACTCAACAACAAGCCCGCAGAAACACACAGCTTGCATAAGAACAAAAAGTACTCAAATTAGCTGAGTATTTCAGTGGTTGTAGAAAAGGGGTGGGAGTTGCAGGACATTCCCAAATGGGGGCAGAGTATCTGTGAATTAAACATAGATGTCTTTTGAGGTGGCTACAAGGGGGAAAATAAATAAAGCATGATCTTTATCTGAGTGCTCAACATTTCTGTGCTTAGAGAAAGTCTTGAAAGCCCCGGTTTTGTGGTGGATTTAGGTCTCAGGAAAAAGGCTGGGGGAGAACTTTCATCTTGTCACAAATCCTACAAAGAGGTGACCTTCCACCAGCGCTGCAGGAGAGGCTGTGCAGGTGCCCTGGAACCAGCCCTGGCCAGGTCAGGGTGCAGCAGGTGAGAATATTACCTCAGAATAAATCACCCTGACCCAAAGCAACGCTGAGTTCAAAGCCACGGCTTCTCTCTGCCATGCGGAATTCAGGAAGGTTTTCCAGCCTGAGGGACCTTGCACGTTATTCCAACAACTTCCAGAGGTGCTGCACTCACTGCCAGGACATTTTCCATCTGAGCAGGCAGTGCCCTGCTCCAGATATCAGCTGGTTCAGCACACAAAACACCCAGTGAGGCCAGGACTCACCACAGAAATTAAAGTACAATTCAGTGTGCTGAAGGCCTGTGCTGAGGTCTGGTGTTACTGGAGAATATTGATGCTGTGGATGAAATGAAATGTTTTCCCCGCCACCATTTAACCATTCTCCCCAGTGCCAGCCAAGCTCGTCCTCTGCCTGACATGAATTAAAGGCCTAAATTAATTGCCACAACCTCAATCCAGCTCTTTGCCCAATTACACCATTCCTTGAATCGTTTGGGTTCTGATGAGCTGCAAAACTGCGATGTGGAAGCCCCAAATTTCCCAGCTGCAGGGAAAAGGAGACATAAACCAATTACAGAGTGCAGAATTATCCTGCCTTGCAGTCAGGGAGCCTGTCCAGACCCGAGCACAGGCAGCTGCCATCCCCCCATTTCTCTTGTGCTTTCCTGTCTGCAGGAGATGAATCCACAAGTGCAACCTGCTCAACCACACCAACCCATCCCGGAGAGTGAGCAGCCACCTTCCAGTGCCTCTGTTTGCTGCTAATGTATTCCCATTTCCTCTGTAAAGAGATTTATTCAGCATGAACAATTTGTAATAATATATAGTACGTGGTCTGTGCTACATAAGCCTTTTCATAAGTAATTAATATTTTATTTAATTTTAACATTAAATTACTTTTCTTACCCAATAAAAGATTATATTTTCCAGTTCATGGATGCAAATCTACTGATAAATAATGTAAGGAAACGTTAAAAATATCAACAGATATCAGTTTACTACGAAATAAATTACTTCCTTCCCCAGAGGATGTTTAATCTCAATTATTGCTCACGGAAAGCGCACACCGCTAACGAGCACGCCAAGGACAACCCAGCTCCTGCAGACACATTTGATAACTGAACTGCAATGTGTTCTTAAAAACCTCACCCAACCCTGCCCGGAGGAGCTGGGAACTCACAAAGCTGTTTGATCCTTCATTTCAATGATTTCTGCGTTTCCCAGGAGGAAGAGCCAGGGTGAACATCTGAGGGAATGCTGCAAAGCCTGTGTTTATTTTCAGAAATTATCAGCTCCACTGGAAAGGTTCAAGGACAAGGCTTGGAGCAGCCTGGTCTGGTGGAAAGTTCCCTGTCCATGGCAAGGGGGATGGAATGAGGTGATCTGAGAGATCCTTTCCCACCCAAACAATTCTGTGCTCTCACAGACTTCTGTACCATGACTGGACGTGCTTGAAATCTCCAATGTGGGTAGGTGAAAATTCAAATATGGGCAGGATAAAGTCAGGCTGAGCTGACAGCTATTGCACTGCCCCAGGGTGACTCTTTTCCTTGTTTGGAAATGTGCTTGTGTGTGGAAATGCACTGCAACAGGTAAGAGTTTGCACACCAGTGCAGTGAGCTGTGCCATGCTGTTTGTACTCATGGCCAAAGGTCCCCTCTGCTTCCACAGCAGCATTAGAGGGATCTGGGCATAAATCAGTAAAACTCTTCCTCTCTGAGCTGCAGCAGGTGAACTGCACTGGTTTGAGTGTGTCTGTATAAAACTGGTCAGTGCTAGGACAAGGGAATCTTGTCCTAATGGCCACTCAAACCTGCACCACCATAAGTGCAATCAATCAGAAAAACAATAATAAACCACGGTGTGATACAGAGAGAATGAGAACCATTGTGGAGCCTGTCTGGAAATAAACTCATCATCTCTCATAACCCATTACAGATGTTACTGTTGCTTCCCTGTGGGTGCTGACAGTGGTCAGATTTTAGGCTTCATGCACTGCTGGAGTCTGTGTGAAAGACAAGCGAGCAGCAGCTCTCTCATTCTGCCCGAGAAAATCCCAAGGAGGAATCCAAACAATCCTTGGGAGGTGAAAAACCATCAGCAGGTGGTGTTTTTCTAACCTGTTACTGGCAAGGATGTTTACAAAGAGGTGTGGGCTCTGAATGACCAATCCTATTCACTGTAACAAGTACTGTGTAAAAAGAAGATTTAGAAGAGTAAAGACTGCTCTCATGTGCTGTAAGCTGAGAGTCATGTTGTTATTTCCATGTCTGTAAACAACAACGACACCTCCCCGGTGTTTTTCACCTCCCACTGCGGATGAATACCTGTGCAGGCTGCTGAGGGCTGTGCTTTTGGTGAGACATGAAGAGCAGGATGAGCTCCACTCCCCCTGTTTGCATCTCTGCTAACATTTACATTTTCTGGGGTGAGCTGACAGAAGGTAATGAAGGTGGGGAGGGGTTTTTTCCACCCCTGCCAGGTCAAAACCACACCACAGTTTTTGTATCTTCAGTTATCCCCCAGCCATTTCTGCTCTGTGCTGTCTCTGACCCTTTAACTCCTGCATCTTCCACACACTTCCATGCCCTGAAAATTACATTATAAATTTCTGACATGTAAGTTTGGCACTGCAAAAGCTACTGCACCTCCTAAATTAACATTTATGTGCTCTGGCCCTAACCCTCTGACATGGGTAACTCACAGAGGCAGCCGAGGGGACATGCTAATATACTGGAAATTAAGAGCTGAATATAACATTCAGGAAGTAGATAATCTATATAAAAGCAGAGCTATGACCCTGCCTGCCTGATGCAGAAGAATGAACTGTTACACCAAGTCTCTGATGGAAGACAGATTGCAGATTGATTGTTATTTAATTAAAGAACTTCTTTTCCTGTAAACTCAGATGATATGTATTATGCAATTGTTTGTTTTTCTTTATAGCTAACCTGTGAGAACGTAGAAGCAGTGCATATATAAAAATGACCAAAAAAATTGGGAAGGGTGCGGGAAGGGAAGGGTGCAGGAAGGGAAGGGTGCGGGAAGGGAAGGGTGCGGGAAGGGAAGGGAAGGGAAGGGTGCGGGAAGGGTGCGGGAAGGGTGCGGGAAGGGTGCGGGAAGGGTGCGGGAAGGGAAGGGAAGGGTGCGGGAAGGGTGCGGGAAGGGTGCGGGAAGGGAAGGGAAGGGTGCAGGAAGGGTGCGGGAAGGGTGCGGGAAGGGTGCGGAAAGGGTGCGGGAAGGGAAGGGAAGGGAAGGGAAGGGAAGGGAAGGGAAGGGAAGGGAAGGGAAGGGAAGGGAAGGGAAGGGAAGGGAAGGGAAGGGAAGGGAAGGGAAGGGAAGGGAAGGGAAGGGAAGGGAAGGGAAGGGAAGGGAAGGGAAGGGAAGGGAAGGGAAGGGAAGGGAAGGGAAGGGAAGGGAAGGGAAGGGAAGGGAAGGGAAGGGAAGGGAAGGGAAGGGAAGGGAAGGGAAGGGAAGGGAAGGGAAGGGAAGGGAAGGGAAGGGAAGGGAAGGGAAGGGAAGGTGCGGGAAGGGAAGGGAAGGGAAGGGAAGGGAAGGGAAGGGAAGGGAAGGGAAGGGAAGGGTGCGGGAAGGGAAGGGAAGGGAAGGGTGCAGGAAGGGAAGGGAAGGGAAGGGTGCGGGAAGGGAAGGGTGCGGGAAGGGTGCGGGAAGGGTGCGGGAAGGGTGCGGGAAGGGTGCGGGAAGGGTGCGGGAAGGGAAGGGTGCGGGAAGGGAAGGGTGCGGGAAGGGAAGGGTGCGGGAAGGGTGCGGGAAGGGTGCGGGAAGGGTGCGGGAAGGGTGCGGGAAGGGTGCGGGAAGGGAAGGGTGCGGGAAGGGAAGGGTGCGGGAAGGGTGCGGGAAGGGTGCGGGAAGGGTGCGGGAAGGGTGCGGGAAGGGTGCGGGAAGGGTGCGGGAAGGGTGCGGGAAGGGAAGGGAAGGGAAGGGAAGGGAAGGGAAGGGAAGGGAAGGGAAGGGAAGGGAAGGGAAGGGAAGGGAAGGGAAGGGAAGGGAAGGGAAGGGAAGGGAAGGGAAGGGAAGGGAAGGGAAGGGAAGGGAAGGGAAGGGAAGGGAAGGGAAGGGAAGGGAAGGGAAGGGAAGGGAAGGGAAGGGAAGGGAAGGGAAGGGAAGGGAAGGTGCGGGAAGGGAAGGTGCGGGAAGGGAAGGGAAGGGAAGGGAAGGGAAGGGAAGGGAAGGGAAGGGAAGGGAAGGGAAGGGAAGGGAAGGGAAGGGAAGGGAAGGGAAGGGAAGGGTGCGGGAAGGGAAGGGTGCGGGAAGGGTGCGGGAAGGGTGCGGGAAGGGTGCGGGAAGGGAAGGGTGCGGGAAGGGAAGGGTGCGGGAAGGGTGCGGGAAGGGTGCGGGAAGGGTGCGGGAAGGGTGCGGGAAGGGTGCGGGAAGGGTGCGGGAAGGGAAGGGTGCGGGAAGGGAAGGGTGCGGGAAGGGAAGGGTGCGGGAAGGGAAGGGTGCGGGAAGGGAAGGGAAGGGAAGGGAAGGGAAGGGAAGGGAAGGGAAGGGAAGGGAAGGGAAGGGAAGGGAAGGGAAGGGAAGGGAAGGGAAGGGAAGGGAAGGGAAGGGAAGGGAAGGGAAGGGAAGGGAAGGGAAGGGAAGGGAAGGGAAGGGAAGGGAAGGGAAGGGAAGGGAAGGGAAGGGAAGGGAAGGGAAGGGAAGGGAAGGGAAGGGAAGGGAAGGGAAGGGAAGGGAAGGGAAGGGAAGGGAAGGGAAGGGAAGGGAAGGGAAGGGAAGGGAAGGGAAGGGAAGGGAAGGGAAGGGAAGGGAAGGTGCGGGAAGGGAAGGGAAGGGAAGGGAAGGGAAGGGAAGGGAAGGGAAGGGAAGGGAAGGGAAGGGAAGGGAAGGGAAGGGAAGGGAAGGGAAGGGAAGGGAAGGGAAGGGAAGGGAAGGGAAGGGAAGGGAAGGGAAGGGAAGGGAAGGGAAGGGAAGGGAAGGGAAGGGAAGGGAAGGGAAGGGAAGGGAAGGGAAGGGAAGGGAAGGGAAGGGAAGGGAAGGGAAGGGAAGGGAAGGGAAGGGAAGGGAAGGGAAGGGAAGGGAAGGGAAGGGAAGGGAAGGGAAGGGAAGGGAAGGGAAGGGTGCGGGAAGGGAAGGGAAGGGAAGGGAAGGGAAGGGAAGGGAAGGGAAGGGAAGGGAAGGGAAGGGAAGGGAAGGGAAGGGAAGGGAAGGGAAGGGTGCGGGAAGGGTGCGGGAAGGGAAGGGAAGGGAAGGGAAGGGAAGGGAAGGGAAGGGAAGGGAAGGGAAGGGAAGGGAAGGGAAGGGAAGGGAAGGGAAGGGAAGGGAAGGGAAGGGAAGGGAAGGGAAGGGAAGGGAAGGGAAGGGTGCGGGAAGGGAAGGGAAGGGTGCGGGAAGGGAAGGGAAGGGTGCGGGAAGGGAAGGGAAGGGTGCGGGAAGGGAAGGGAAGGGAAGGGAAGGGAAGGGAAGGGAAGGGAAGGGAAGGGAAGGGAAGGGAAGGGAAGGGAAGGGAAGGGAAGGGAAGGGAAGGGAAGGGAAGGGAAGGGAAGGGAAGGGAAGGGAAGGGAAGGGAAGGGAAGGGAAGGGAAGGGAAGGGAAGGGAAGGGAAGGGAAGGGAAGGGAAGGGAAGGGAAGGGAAGGGAAGGGAAGGGAAGGGAAGGGAAGGGAAGGGTGCGGGAAGGGTGCGGGAAGGGTGCGGGAAGGGTGCGGGAAGGGTGCGGGAAGGGAAGGGTGCGGGAAGGGTGCGGGAAGGGAAGGGTGCGGGAAGGGAAGGGAAGGGAAGGGAAGGGAAGGGAAGGGAAGGGAAGGGAAGGGAAGGGAAGGGAAGGGAAGGGAAGGGAAGGGAAGGGAAGGGAAGGGAAGGGAAGGGAAGGGAAGGGAAGGGAAGGGAAGGGAAGGGAAGGGAAGGGAAGGGAAGGGAAGGGAAGGGAAGGGAAGGGAAGGGAAGGGAAGGGAAGGGAAGGGAAGGGAAGGGAAGGGAAGGGAAGGGAAGGGAAGGGAAGGGAAGGGAAGGGAAGGGAAGGGAAGGGAAGGGAAGGGAAGGGAAGGGAAGGGAAGGGAAGGGAAGGGAAGGGAAGGGAAGGGAAGGGAAGGGAAGGGAAGGGAAGGGAAGGGAAGGGAAGGGAAGGGAAGGGAAGGGAAGGGAGGAAAACAGCAGCAAGGTGACAACAGTCGATGCCTGATCAAACTAAGCTGCACCTAATTTCTTTCTGTACATCTCTCAAGCTGCAGCTTGTCAGAGTCACCTGAATAATCCTGGTATAATTCCAATCCATATTTCTACCTAAAGAATTGAAAATCTTTAGCATGCAATTAATACAGCTGGCATTGACACAGCACATCCATCTGCCCCCTTGCACCGGGCGGAGTTTAATAACCAATATGCCCAACAGGCTGAAATAATTTAGAGCCCATATTTATCCTCAGGAGTGGCTCTTGCTGGCAGAAGGTTTCACCACTTCCTCATAAATTTGAGGGCTGAGTGTGCAGGTGGGGGAGGCAGTGCCCAGAGGAGGGGATTTTTGGGGACAATCCTGTTTCCGTGAGTGGCAGCCTCTGAGTGCCCCTTGTGGGGAGCAGAAGTGCCTTTTGTGCAGTCATCTTGGAGCATTAAATTCTGGTTACTCTTGAATCGCTGCAGTCTAATGAGATGGAGGCAGCAGGTGGAGGGGGAATCCATCATGTCAGCTCAGGTCCCTGGATCCCTTCCTGCTGGGAACATTCAGCACAACACCATGGGCTGGGGCTCTCCTCCTTCAATCCCTTGCAAAAGGGATTTTGTGACATTCCAAGAATCTTTGATTTCCCCGGAGAAGCCTCTTTGTGTGGTCAATAGTCCCATCCATAATCCCAAAGAAAAAGAAAAAGGTGTTGCTCAAAAAAGTGCAAAGGGCTTAGATTTAAATCTAAGCTGCTTTAATTGTAGAATTGGTCAAGATGGATTTTTTTATCCTGCCAGTGTTTGTTGCAGGTGTCACTGCAGACCTTTGATGCAGTATTTAGCTTTTAATTCACACTTAATACATGTTAGCTAATAAAAATCTACATCCTCAGCGATACTTGTGGCCTCTCAGGTTTTGTTATTACAAAGTTCTTGCATTTTATCCCACAGAATCTCTAAACATATAAAGAAACAAATGGTTTTCTGTAGGTGGAAGAGCAGCCAGCACTCACAGAACCATGAACCAGCAGCACAGAGTCACTGGTGCAGATAAATTGCTCAAAGCTTTGAGGTGTTGAGGCCCAAAGCGAGGAAGGCAACACCAAACAACACCAAAAATCCTTATTTTACAGCTAACAAAAGAAATTATTTATGCTCTTTCAGCAGGCATAAAGATATTGCTTGGTTATTTCTGTTCACACTGGAGTTCAGTGAGGTTATTCCATGAGAAATGCTCCCTGTCAGGCCCATCCTGGAGCAGTTCCACCTTGCACCTTTCCCCAGTCCCAAACTGCTTTTTGGGGAGTGTGGATTTGGACAGTTTTCACTGTTGGGGGAGTTCTTTGAGGTGACGTTCACTCAGCCAAAAATATTCAGCCAGTTCTCACCACCCACCCCTTCTGCCAGCGCTTGAATTCCTCATGTATTGGTTTGATGTTCAATTGTCCCAAGACACAGGAAAAGTCTAATGAAATGTTTAAATCTGAGTTCCTCCTCTTTGTCCTGTCAGACAGGACATCAGCAGCCTGTCACACACAATCACAACACAGCCACTTCTTCCCACCACTTAAGGAAACGTAACTAAATTTAGAGGTTTCACAGTTTTCAGCATCAAGAGTAATTCTGAACCTAGGCTGTTGCTAATAGCCTTTGAAAAAATTGGTGTATTTATAAGAAAAGCAAATATTGTGACAACTGAACCACAATTTTAGGGCTGCTGCTGTTGAAGTGGTCCTGTTATGAGTGCTGATAATTTTCTAATTGACTGCAGGCCACTGTTGCTTCCTGCCTCCTTCCTAACCCTTAACCCCTTTCAGAATAAGGTTCTGTAAAAGGAAACCTGAAGGAATCTTGTGCTGATTCCTTTACACATCTTGAAAATCCAAGAATCTCACCACATATTTTTTCCTTCCTTCTTCCCCAGTGTTCTCTTTCTCCTGCCACTGCCTACCAGCCCATGTTGTGTGTGGCTGCCACTGGTTCAGGGGACACACTGCAGCTTAAGGAGGCTTTAAAAGTGTATTTCAACCAGCTGAACATCAGCATTCCCTCTCCTGGAACACACATTTTCATTTCTCAGAGGCAAAACCTTTTAATTCCTTTATCTCAACCATTCAAATGAAAACATTCCTTCGTTTAAAGTCAAACTTCCAAAGAGACTCTAAAAGCAAAAATGATCACCTTTTTCTTGTCTTTTACCTTTCTCTGTTCTCAGGAGCTGAAAAGAATTCAGCTTCATTCCCTTCCTATGCAAAATTTCACCAGAAGTGTCTCTAAAACCAACCAGAAGTTAGGCTCAGCATTTCCAATCCACCAACAGGAAAAGAAAGAAAGAAAGCAACACCACAAAGTAAGGATGAGTGTTTTAACACTGATGACTTTTTTTTGGAGAGGGGTTGAAGTGCCATTTAGAATACATATGCTCTCCTGCCATTATGTACAAAGAATTGGTTTCAAAATGAAATAAAGCATCTCAGGTTCTCAAAAAGGAATGATTCCTTTTTTCTTTCCCCCTTCTCACAAACAGCAGCCAGTTCTGCATTGTTTTCCTGTGAGGTAAGTTCTGCTTAGCAATAACAATCCTTTCTGTCTTACCATTTCTCAAGGCCACTTTCTCCCCCTTTTCTCAAATCTTTTTTCTCAAAATTATTTGTCCTTCACACAATCTCTCACCTTTAAACCCTTTAAAAATTGATTCCAGGCTTTGTAAAAAAACTCTCCAGCTCCCACTTCAAAGATTTGGATCAACAGAGAAGAGAGACAGGACAGACTTTATTCATCTTCCCCCCACTGTGGATTAGAAATAGAAGCATCTCCAATTCTCCTCTCCATAAACTCCAGTCTTCACCAGGGCCTGAATTCTCATCTGCATTTAGGTCATTCCTCTCCATCTTACCCTCAAAGGTTTTCAAGAGAAGATGAGAGGCAACACGATTTTCAGAACAACCTCTGGGCACCCCTGGGAGCTGCTGCCTGTCTCCAGGGCTGGCTACAGCCAAAATCCATCCCACAGAGAGCCAGGAATGGCTCCAGGGCTCAGCTCCTCCATCCTCTGGTGGCTTTCTGGCAGGTGACCTCTCCTGGATCACACAGAATATCGCAAGAAGTTAGCTGAGGCTCCATTTTCTTCATGTAGGAAAAATTCTTTATTTTCACAGCTCATTTTATACAGTTTTTACAGACCTCGTGTGCAACTTTAGTTTGCTAATGGCTTTCTTGCCAATTTTCTGTTGGTTAGTAGAAGGTATTCTACTTGTCCATGAAATCTCTCTATTCTTGGATTGGTTACATCTTTCCTGATTCTCATGGGACAAATCCCTTGGCATTGCAGGTACATTTGTTTTTTAGCTCAGGAATGGGTTGCTATGCTGAGTTTTCATACCAAGATTGTTCTCTCGTGGGAACTTGCAAATTACTTAGAAGAAGTGACAGATTAACTTTGTCAGTCTAGCAGAGCAGGCCTGATTTTATGAGATTTTATGTTTTTCTTTTATAATTCTTTTGCCTGTCACGATAGTGGGACACTGAACTCCTCCAGAGGCCGCGGTGTCTGCATTCCATGGAGCTCTCCCAGGACGTGGTTTGAAATCCTGCCTGCACAACATGGTGACATTTCCCTCCAGCTTCTGCTCTCCCTCACACTTTGTTTGCTTGCAGATATCAGGATTTAAAGTTCTTGCCTTCTGCTTCTTATCAGAGGTATACATTTGCTGTTGATAGCTTTTAGTGAAAGTTATTATTAGGCAACTTTTCACTTTTATCTCTTATCACTTTCTGCTCCAGAAAACCTTATCGCTCCTTTCACTAAGTGTATGATAATTGGAGCTTTGAAATTACAGGTACAACACACAGAGATTTAATGGATCAATTTGACAAGCTAAAAGAATTCTAGTTCCCTTATCTATTTAGCATTTAAATGGTGCTTTTTCCTAATTAGTCTGTAGTTATAGTTACCAAAGTAATTGTCAGTGGCTGTAACCACAAATAAAGCAGATCTGTCAGAGCAAGCCTGATCTAACACTGGATCAGGGCCTTTTCCAGGAGTAGTAAATACTCTACAAGGTTTCAGTCAGAGCCAAATGTCTCCTGAGATTTCACAAGGGTTGGATTAATGAACAACCCTCAAGAGAGACCAGCGAGCAAAATCAGCCACCTACTTCCAGCCTTTTCAAGGAGTAGTTAGAACAAGAGAAGAAATCAGGTTTTGCACTGTTTGGAATGTCCATTTGTGCCTGATCCCTGTGGTGTAAATCTCTGTGTACAAGCACCCATGGCAGCCTAGGAAATGCCAGAGTTCTGGGACAGAGGCAGCTGTGTCCCCACAGAAGCCTTCCCAAAGATCAGAAAAGCAACATAAAAGACACTGAGAGAAGAAACATCAAGGTTTTATCCTCTCCTTTGATGTTTGATCTAATGGTAAAAGAAGAAGAAGAAAAAAAAAAGTATTTTCTTTTTGGACATTTAAGAAACATTTGTCCAGTTGTCCCCTAAGATCTAGCCTGAAAATGAATTTAAAAGGAGCACAAGAAATTTTTCCCCTGCTCACATGAAACCTTTGTTCTCAGAAAATGAGGGGGAACCTCACAACTTGGGGAACAAAGGCGTTTTCCCAAGGCCAGGTGCTGGCACCAGAGCAGAGCCGTGTCCTTCCAGCAGGACCCAGGAGCACAGACTGGTGTGAGCAACACCTGCACCCCACACCTGGCCAGAACCTCGGGTTCATTCCCAGAGCTGTGTGAGGATCCCACACCTCACACAGAAACCTTCACCCTCCTCCTTCTCTCCTTCCTCCTTCCCAAATTACCCGGTTCTGATCACGAGCACATTCCATTACACACAATTATTCAAATCTTATTTGTGTGAGTAATTCCCAAAGCATTTCCATTGCAAATTCATTCCTTAGAACAGGCAATGAACTCCAACCAGGCCACCACAAGCTTCAATGGCCCCTGTTAGTGCTGAGAAGTGGAATTTCTAAACTGGAAACCTGGAACAGGAACATCCCCCTGGGACCTAACCCTTCCTCTCCAGTCCTGACTGCAAGCCCAGAGCCTGAAGATTTGGAAATTCAGCCTAAAAATGACCTCATACACCTCACCTCCCTCACACAACCTTTCCTACTTGTATAGAGTTTATTCAGAATATCCCCCTTTGTCACTAGAGAGAGTTAAACAGTGAAATTCTGATTTTTTTTTTTCCTCAGCATTTTAAGAAAATAAAGCCACCTTTACATTTTGGCAGAAGACAAAAATGAAGCTGTGCTACAACACAGAAAATTCGAAGTTTTCAGTATAGTGCCTTTGAAAATATATTTTCCAAATGCTTTTCCCCAGCTTTATATGAGGCTGCAAAGGAATCTTGTCAGCTTATTCACGGCAGGGAGCCTGTGCATCCCTTTGAGGATGAATATTTACCAAGATTTGCCGCTGCTTCAGGGCTCCTGGATAAAGACCAACAAGAACTTTCCAACGATGTACACATTCTGCTCCAGCCCTGCAACCTGATTTAGCTTCCTATTAGGATTTTATTGCCTTTACACCCATGCAGAATCTTGCCCATTATTTTCCTGCAGCTGCTTTACTGCCTCTGTCCATCAGAGGAATTTTCTGGAAAAATAGGAAACTATATAATTCCAAGCTGATTTTTTTTTTCCTGCAGACACAAAGTCTAATGTTCAGCAGAATTTATTTATTTCTTTCCACCTCACTGCTCTGCAAAGCACAGCTTTGTCCTTCTTCACCACAGAGAAGCTGGGCAGAGCTGGGTGTTTGAAATACAGAGCTTAAAAAAAGCCCAGCATTGGGTGTCCATGCAAACCACACGAGATAAACAGGCAAATCCAAACATGCCAACAGCCTAAATTTGTAATTCTCAGGCAATAAAAACCTCTCTTCAGCTTTAATGAAAATTCACTTGCATAAGGCTTGCAGGATCGTGCATGAAGAGTGTAATTAAGGCCCACTGAGAATCTATACAGTGATTGAATTCCTCACTAATTATTCAATCACCCATTGGTCCTGCTGCAGAAGTTCTCATCCTCTGTGAAATCCTCCCAGTGCAGGATTGCAGGGCTTGGAAAAGTCCTTGGTTTTGCATATTGAAACCAAATTTTTATCTTTTTTTTAATTTTTTTTGTTCTTCTAATGAAAGCTTTAGACTTCAGTGAAGACAAGGAAAATTCTGTAAAATTTCTGCACATTATTTCAAGTGTATTTATGTCTTTAGAGCAGAAAAGAGAGAGAGTGAAGTCTCACACGATCTCAGAAGACAAAGGAAGACCAGAAAAAAAAAACATCTGCAGAAACTCCTGATGAGGCTCAAGGATCTCAAAAATCCATCCCAACTTTCCTTAGAGGACAAACGTGGCTGTGAAGCCTGAGGGAAAAATCAGATACTGATCGAGGAGGGAAGGGTTCTGTCTGTGACAAACAAAGGGATTTAAACTAAGGCAAGAAAAAGCACATCAGGCAACAAGAAATAACTTTCCAGACTAAACAAAGTACTGAAAAGTGACTTTGGCAGCTGAGACTGACAGATCCTGAAAATATACTTGACCTTGATGGGGAAAAAATATGGAAGAGCAGGATATTTTAAAATCTCATCAAGGTCTACGATTACATAGACACATCCTATTTACCTTTCCAGTAGCTTGAGCACTGGCAGACAAAGATTTTGTACCAAATTTGTACAATTCCCACAAGTTTTCCACTCTAATCAGAGGGAAAGTTCTTCTTCCATCTCCTAAAGGCCAAAGAACTTCTGTTGTCCTTAAATGAGTCTCAAACTCAGAGCATTTAGTTCCAGGCCCACATCACTCAGTTTGAAATATGATTTGATTTTGTTTCTCAGTTGTTACACTTGCATTAAAAAAAAAAATAATATATTGCAAGAGCTGTCACTTAAAAAAATAAATTTAAAAACTGTCAAAATACATCTTTTCTCAGTTTTTCAGAACTGATATCAACCTTTTCCCTGTCAAGACAAGAGACAGTTTTACATATCCAAAATTAATTTACGACTTGTTTTGGATGACCTACATATGCAACCAAAATAAAAAAAAAATAAATTAACCCTCCACGAGACAATTTCTCTGATAAAAAGGACACAAAAAGGAGCAGAAAGGAAGAGCAGGGCTGTGCTGAACACACATCACATGGCAGGGTTCCCTCTCAGCAGCAGATTCACACAGCAGTTCTGAGGCGTCGCAGCAAAATAGAGTTTTAGAAGAGAAATTTGTTTTAAAAGAGGAATTTGAAAGAGACCCGAGCCATGGCTCTGTGGTAAGCACTGGAATCTTTTCCCCAGTGATGAGGGGAAAGCTGAAAGTTGTTTGTTCCTCACGTTAAGAGGTGCGAGATAGGGGTTGGCATCAGATACCGGGGCTGGCTTTGGATGCCGGCCCTGAGATAAGGATTAAGGCAAAGAGAGGCTGCAAATGGCTTTAAAAGGAAAGAGATTTGATTGGATGTGATAGAGAGAGAGGCAAAAAGGAATGTAAAAAGAGAGAAAGAGAGACACGGTCCAAGGAGCAGATAAAGGAAAAAAATCTTTGCAGAAGAATGGATTCAAGCGTGAGTGCCAAGTGAAAATAAAAGCAGGTTGCTACAGATTCTGTATTGAATCTCCTCGTGAATGTTGGCTGCAGGGGAGGTTGAGAACAGCTGGATATTCCAGAGATTCCAGGGACAATCCAGAGAAAGAATCTGAGCATTCAAGCCAAGAGTGATTACAAGAATTAATGAAGAATATGAAAAAGAAACCTCTAAAACATTCATTATTGCAACAAGCACGTTAAGTTTCCCTTACAACGCACAGCCTCTTTCTCTCCCTTTCCCATTAATTCACAATTAAATTTGAATCTGCAACTGTTGCCTTGGGATGGAGTGTTGTGTTCACATGAAGAAAACATCTTAAAGTCGTTTTTTTTCATTTCAGTATGAAGAATAATTATGCACCCAGCACAAGTGAGGCACAAGAAGCTCTAGGGGAAGGAGAACAGGAGTAAATAAAGACAGCTCTGCCTGCCTGATGAACATTTCTTTATTGCATCATCAAGGAGGGAAGAAGCTGGCAGCTGAGTTTTCATTTATCTCCAAAGGAAAGTGGTATTGAAAATGGGAAATTCCTCATGGGACATTAAAGATTAGGAAAGCTGTCGTTGTAGAATTAGGGACGGCAGAAATACAACGGCAGGGACTCTCTGTTCTCAGAAGGCAAAGAGCCAGACTTTATTTTACATTATCCTTTTTATGGATGATTTTGAGCAAAAGAAATAATTTTGGGCGCTCAGAACAACACAAGAACAAGAGACAGTTTTACAGATGCAATATTAATTTATGACTTGTCTTGGATGACCCACTGGGGCTCTGATGAGTTGAACATTTGAGCACAGGCTGGGACTGGCACAGAGGATACACAAAAGATAATGACCATTAACGACCATCACCTCCAAACATCTAATGAGAACCTAATTAACATGGAAGGTGAAGGGATTAATAACCAATAGGAAACTAAATATAAGAACTGCATCACTTGGGGCCTGTGAGCGTGGAACCAGTGAATTTCTCTGGGTTTTGGCTGTATAAATATGAGAAAAAATGAGTAAAGGTCGTGTGTGATGGAACGATTCTCTCTGCACAAGCTGGGCAGCGTGTGGATGAAATTATTTCCGTGGCACCTCCTGGCCAGAACAACATTAATGCAGCAACACCTGAATTCTCTAACACCAAAAGTGTTGTTGGAAGGTTTTTTTTTGTTTTCCTGCAGTTGCAGCGACACAGTGCCCACCTCTCCAGGGACAGAATTTCCATTGCCTGAACCCAAACCATCCTTGTCGTGCACGAGGCAGGTTTTGTAAAACAAGCACCAGCAAAACACTGAGAGAGCACCCCGGGGCCTCTGCTGCAGCTGGCATCTCAATGAAGCCAAAACCACAGCACAAACCCATGCAGAATGAATAAATAAATTAATTAAAAGCTGTAGCTCTACTAAGAAAAACCCAACAAAGCGATTTTGTGTTTCCAGTCCCCAGGGAAAAAAAAATCAAACAACATATTTGCCATATAATCTGCTAAGAAGATGGTTATACAAATTCACGGTTAAACGAACACTAATTTTTCCATGGTTATTTTCAGACATGGCAGAGTTAAAAGCAAGTTAATGGCTCAAAAGTCAATTTTACCTCCATATTAGAATTTCCATTTGAAAATGGATTTGCACTTTCTCTCCCCATGATCTGAAAATCAAGAGTTTGAAGTTCTCTCTCTCAATCCTCAATTTTTAGATCATTTCTTGACATGTAAGAATTAAATAAGAATATTACATTTGAAATTTAAAAACCACAAAATACAGTATTATGGAAATCCCACAAAAGATCACTAATAGTTTATTGAAATTCCTGATTTATATTTCTAAGTGAGATGTTTTAAATTAGCATATATTTACAGGAGCCTCCAATGTAAAAACTAGCTATTGACTTGGTTAGATCAACATTAATAGAGTTTAATTTATAGGATGCACAAACCTGGACTTTAACATTGTCAGCTCTGTTGCCAAGGCAAGATTTTCTGAAGAGCTGAGCTACAATTTATGTATCTAAGAAACAGAATGTTTCAGAAACTCTGGGTGTTTTCACTAAAACTCTGTCAAAAATGTCCTTGATGTGTTGATATATTCTGAAAACTGGGCAACTTTGGTTCTCAAACAGAAGATGAGATCTTTTGACAACACAGCCCGAAGGAGATTTCTGCTGTAACATCTCTGAGGTAAAAAGACACATGAAGGAGGAATTTAACCCTACTGTGTCTGAGAAATATTGCCATCAGCTTTATCACAAACAGACAAAACCAGCACAGAATTGAGGCTTTTCAGTGCCTTTCCAGAAGGAAAAAATTCAGGTGTTCGAGTTTGAAACCTGTGACTAATGGAAATACCAAACAGGAGCTCTTTGGGAGGACACACAGTAACTTTTGAATTTCTGTCAGGACATCCAGCATAATCACAAATTGTGTTTAAAAATAAAATGTAAAAAGTGTCAAGCAACAGGTCTTCAGGCCAGAGCCTCAGCGTAGCTCTCTCTATTTCAGCAGGAAAATTAGAGCTAAACCCATCTGAAAGGCAAAATATCCCAGCAGCAGATACAGACCCTGGGCTCTCTGTGTGGTGATGCCACGACATCCTTCAAGGCAGCCGAGGGGCTGCTGAGGAGCAGACAGTCAATACTGAATGCCTGCTCCATGGCAAAACTCCAACTTGATTTATTTGCTCCCTGCTGACCTTTTCCAATCATTAAGACATTAAAAAAATAGTTAGACATGCCAAAAAAAAAAAAAAAAAGCAACATCCTGGCCAAAAGCAACTAAAGACCTTGAGCTGTAGGGTGGGCTGAACAGGCAACAGGAGGCAAAACAATCTGGGGAGATGTCTCTGAGGTTTTACTGTGCTATTTCTACTCCAGGGCTGCACAAATCCCAAATAAATCAGAATAAATTGGAATGAAGAGGAGGTTATGACAGAGCAGCCCAGGTGCCAGAGAGTGAGCTCTAACCAGACCACCACAAACTGCGATGTCATTTGTTACTACTGAGAAGTGGAATATCTAAATTGAAAACCTGGAACAGAAACATCTCACTGGGACTAACCCTTCCTCTCCAGTCCTGACTGCACACCCTGCAAGCCCAGAGCCTGAAGATTTGGAAATTCAGCCTAAAAATCTAAAAATCCAGCCTGCATTCTCCAAGGGCAGCCCCTGCTGACCAGGCTGAGGTGATTTCTTCATCTTCAGGGTGAATTATTGCATCCCCCCTTTGGCCTGTCCCCACAGCATCACCCACCCCGCAGTGGCCCTTCTGCTCTCCTTTGAGCTGACGAGGACGATGGCAGAGTTAACCTTTTGCAAGAAATAAAGGAATTGTCTCACTGAGAAATCCTTTTCTGGGTCATGTCTCCCTCTCCCCTTTCTCTGTGATTTATGGTTTGGGGTGTGGGTGGTGCTGTGAGGGCTCTGCTCTGCTCAGCTGCACCATTCCCCTCCCTCAAATCTCCTCTAATACCACGTGAAATTTCAGGACTTTATTTAGGTAAACTTGCAGCATGCTTTGAAAAAGCTTGCAAAACACCGTGGTTATCTCTGGAAGGGACTCATTTTGCCTTTGTACTCATCCTTTATCACTTTTAGAAAGCCAAGGGCTCACAGCAAGCCTTGTACACATTCAGCACTATCAACACTCAAAGAGGAGGAAAAATAAAACACCGCCGACCCAGACACTTGTTACCTTGAAATAAAGCAGGAAATGTAATTAAAAATTTCAATTACCATTGGCATTTCTGATTCTGTTGCTGCAGGAGGCCATCTTGCCAAAATTGGCAAAGGAAGACTCCCTAGAGAGAAGCTCTGAACTACATTTCAGACCCATTTATTAATCATTCCATCATCATCATCATCAAAACAGCTCGAGTTAAACTCAGTATTTAGTGATTAAATGTTGCACACATTAAGGGCTGAATATTCCAAGATGTTTGCTTCAGACTGTTTGTTCTTTCACAGCTACCTGCACACACTGAGAGCACAGAGTGGCTCCTGTGCACTCACATCTGAATATTAAGGCTGAGATGAATCACTGCAGGAGACAAGATCCCAGTCCCGTTTCCTCCCACTGGAAAGCCCGCCGGTGCTTTATTTGTAAAAACTGCAAATGGGCTCACTTAACGTGGAGCTGACATTTTGTGTGCACCAATCTCCCCACACACATCTGTGCAGATGCAGATTTCCCTGCTTCATTTTCAAGCCTCATTGCCAGCTCTTCCTGTGCCAAGTTTTACCTTATTTATTACTGAAATTTGATGTACATTTCCTTCCTTTTGGGGGGTACAGCAGTGGCAGAGAATGAGTGATTTTTTTTTCAGAGAGCAACGGAATTAGAATGGATGAAAGCCCGAGGACTGTGCAGTGCCACACCAGCAGGTTTGGTGAGGAGGGGCTCAGACCTTGCTGTCACCAAGAACAGGTTCTGTGTCACAGCTCCCGTGGCTGTGAGCATCCCCCTCTCACTCTCAGGTACCCACACACCACAGGAGCAGCTGTGCAGGCACTCCAGCACCTTTGCTGGAGTTAACTCACATCTCCCTCAGGTTCCCCCCAGCCACAACAGGCAGGAGTGATGCCCTAAGTTTTATCTTTCATATTTTCACACTCTTCTGAAATGTGAAACTTGCCCAGGGGTGCAGCTCTGAGCTCACAGTCAGGGTCACTCAGCTCTGCACACAGCAGGGACACAAAACAAATCCTTCTCCTGCTGCACACCAAGGACAACTTTCAGCCCCAAAGCACAAACAAGGGTGGCTGGAGGGAGGAACAAGAAGGATGGGACCTCCCAGCCTGGAGCTGGAATTGGACAATTAAACCCCAATGTGCAAATGGACCAAAACTTATCAAAGTGTGAGACCTGGTGACCCTTTGTCCATTTTGTGTCCATTTTGTGTCCATTTTGTGACCATTTTGGGTCCATTTTGGGTCCATTTTGTGACCATTTTGTGTCCACCCTGGATGCAGCCCTGGCCAGGCTCTTGTCCTGCCCAAGGTGTATCCTAAAGACCTTTCAATAAATCTCTGCTTTATTTTCTGGCTCTGTCCAGTCTCTGTTCCTGCCTATTCTCCTAAATGAGCATCGACTGCTGCTGGCAAGTGAACCACATGAGAGACGCAAAGCTTGGAATTCCCTTCCCTCGGGAGAACCTGGGACAAGTGAAGGACCTGTCACAAAATCACAGAAGGAAATGGAACGGAACCGTGATTTGACATCGGACAATTAATCACGGGGAATGACAGAACAAAATTTTACAGAGAGGAAGACTGAAAACCCCAATTTAAGGCTGAAACCCCCAATTCTTGATCGAGTAGGAGTTGTTAGCACCTATTTTTATGCAGCTACTCCGTGTGATAACAAAAGAAGTGTTATCATCATGCTAAAAGAGCCGGTAAAAAGCCATTTCCTTTCCAACTCTTCCCACCCCTCTCTGTGGCTGCTGCCAGCTCTGTGCACTGGCACAGGCGTCTCTATCCTCAAGAAATGCACTTTGTGCTCTTTAGCACATCACGCTGGTTTCTTGTGCCACCAAAATGTCATTAACGCCACAATGCGGGATTTGAACACAGAGAACTCAAACGCGATGGGCTGAACACAAAACTCTGAGCAGACAGCGAGGTAATGCCCATAAAACTTCTGCAATTAGATGTGGAATTCATCATTATTTAACATTTAATATTCCTAGGTAAAACTTCTGTGGCAGGCTCTGAGGTGCCCATTAAGAACAAAGACCTGCATCATCTTTTCACCAAATTAGCAACAACAACAAAAAAGCGCAAAAGGTCAAGAAAATCCTCAAAGCTTGTGTGAGACAACTTTACACGGGACAAAAACAGGTAACTGAATGGCCAGCGATCATAAAAGACGTGTTATCTCATATTTCATCTAAAACAGACGCTAATGCTCGGTCAGGAATAAGCCTGGAAGTCCCTTGGCAGTGGTTGGGAGCGGATTTGGGCTGCACCATCTCAAAAATACCTTTGGGTCTGGGAAAAGAGCAGCTCCTTAAACCTTAGCTGACATCTGGTGGCAAACTCAGCATTTTCTGATATGTGGGGCTTTGCAAATCTGAGCGGGTTAGAAAATGAAATAAAGGGTTTATTATGAGCTTTTCATAGGTGGATTTTTTTTTGTAATGGAAGAGGAAGGACACACTTTTCAAGCATTTTTGGGCAATTCCACATTTAGACCTGCTCATCAGGCACAGCTCCAGATAGGACGGCTCACTCAGAGTGCCAAGTGAGCTTGAGCTATCATATATCAAAATATAGAGGAACTATTTAATTTATAATAGCACAATGTTTAATGCAGCTAACCAAGTGAACTTTCTCGATTCATTTATTCCCCAAAATCCGTAAGTCATGTGTTTTATGTGACAGAAAACGATAATTACACATCCATAGCTAATAGATTGATCATTTTGGGGCCTGGATTTTTTTTTTTCAGATGATATAACAGTATTACAGGCATGCAAATAATTTGAAATGACTTTTTCAAGGCTAGCACAGTGTTTTAATAGTCTTCTTTGTGTCAACCACCTGCCAAAGCTTTAGCTGAATCAAGCAGTTCCAGATCATTGGAACTCTGATTATTATAAGCACAAGTGACTTTTTGGAGCAGCAGCGAGCTCTTCATGACAGTGCTGGCAAGAGCTCGCCAGACAAATGAATTAAACTCCACTTGCTGCTCCTGATTGCGAGGTCATTCCCCATTTTCTGAGCCTTTGGTTTCATCGGAAATTAGTGCTGGAGCAGAATGTTTCCAGCGTGAAAGGAGTATTAAAAAAAATTAAATATAAATAAATAAACAAACCCAAAACATTCAAGTCAGGTGAAGGCACGGGGCTTTTCTGTTTGTGCCCGTGTGACAATGACAAGCTCAGCTGATGGCCAGACAAAGCCGTGTTCAGTCGGAAGGCAATCAGCATTTTCCAATTGCCTGTTCCAAAGGCAGAGCAGGGCACATTAGCTGCGAACACCTCTGGTAGTTCTGGTCCCCCCTCGATTAACACCGCCCGCACGGTGTGACAGGAAAGCAGCCGGAACATAAACAGTTCATTTTCTGCCTCCTCGCTGTGATTAAATCTTTATTCTGCCTTCAGACCGCAGTGGTTTGTTGGGTCACGACTTACCTGCTGAACAAGAGGTGATTCCCAGCGCAGCAGCAAGGTGGGAGACAACTTTCAAAGGATGCCAGGATGAGGAGAATTCAGAATTATTATCATTCCTGAGACATTTTCAAGGGTATTTGCAATTCCATCTGAGGCAGCATTCAGAAAGAGTACATCCACATCACACAATTGAATTTCTCAACCTGAGACGTTGTTACAGCCCTGTGTTCATTCCACAAGGATCACCACAACGTGATAAAATCTGTGTGTATTGGGAAGTAAAGAACAGGGGAAGTTCAGGGTGAAGTCCACAAAACGGGGCTGTTGGCTTCCATTGCAATTAGACAGACAACACCAGAGAATATCACATGTAATAAATATGGTATATTAATTCGTGTTTTGGTGCATGTAAATTGTAAATACGAACCACTGGCTGAGGTGGGGCATGAAGCTGACTAATCACAAGGCAGGGGACACCCAGGAAGCGCCATTCAGAGGAGGACAGTGCAAGGCCAGGAATCGGAGACTTTGCCATGGGCATCAGAAAGAAGGACACATCAAGATAAGGAATCAGTTCTCCTCCCAAAACAGCGGAGCTGTGAACACCTGGCCATCACAGATATCGTCAGAGGAGGACACCTGCTCATTCAGAATTCCGTTTTCCATTCACACACACAGGAGAAAAAAAATTAACACTCCTCCCTCCAAGAGGAAGCCCCATCCAGCAGACCGAAGAGCGAGATGCATTGGAATAACCACCCCCAAAAAACCAAGAACTGTGGGGAAATCCTCTGCCACGGGCTAAATAAACTGTATAAAACCCGAACCCCAGACAGGGCCAATTTGTGAACACTGGGGGACTGCAGTGCAATAGAGGCTGCTCTCCGTTCACCCTCTGACGATCCCAGGCATTGGCATAATAACTCTGATTGTTGGTTTTACCGAAATTCTGTAACTATATTTTAATAAACAAAATTATATTTTAATTGGAAAAGTGGATTGGCATTTATAACATCACAGAATTAACTGGGTTAGAAGAGAACTTTGAGTCCATCAAGTCCCACCTGTGACCTGAGACCACCCTGACACCCAGAGCGTGGCACTGAGTGCCCTAAGGACCGAGCCCATCTCCCTGCTCCTGGCAGGGTCAGTCGGTGCAGAAACTCTGCTCCTGTGTCCTCAAGCAGGTCAGGAAATACTCTCAAAATCTGAAAATACTCATAGTGGGCTACAATGGACATTGCAAATCCCACTGGAGATTTATTTCATTCCTAAATTAAAACGCTATGCGGAGCAATGTCTTTTTATCTGGGATTATTCTTCGGAAAACTACAAAAAAACTCTTCCCCTCTCCTAAAATTCTGTCACAAACCTCTCAGTGACTTTCAGCTGATGGATTTTTACACAGAGTGAAGGTTATTAAATAGTTAAAATCAAGTCTGTTTTTAAAATAATTCTGCACTGCAAGTGAAGTGTCAAGAACGAAACCAAGGCTTCTGACTAGGGTTGTTTTTAGGGTCAATCCATCCCAAAGCTTTGTTACTGTGAAACTCTGCAGCTTTTGGGGTTGTTTTTGGGGCCAATCCATCCCAAAGCTTTGTTACTGTGAAACTCTGCAGCTTTTGGGGTTGTTTTTAGGGCAAATCAATCCCAAAGCCACACTGCTGTGAGACTCTGCAGTTTTGGGGGTTGTTTTTGGGGTCATTCCACCCCAAAGCCACACTGCTGTGAAACTCTGCAGTTTTGGGGGTTGTTTTTGGGGTCAATCCACCCCAAAGCCACACTGCTGTGAGACTCTGCAGTTTTGGGGGTTGTTTTTGGGGTCAATCCACCCCAAAGCCACGCTGCTGTGAAACTCTGCAGTTTCCTGCTCCCAGGTGGGTGTCAGAGTGTTTTGTCTCCTGTACAAGAACCCTTCCTCCTGCAAGCCAGGCACCCCTGCAGTCATTCCCAAGGGTTCCCCAAGCCCTTCTGAGCTAGGACGGGGCCAAGAAAGAAAGAAAAAACCCTCTCCAGTTTTGAGGCACAGGGCCAATCGATGCAGAAATTCCACTCCTGTGTCCTCAGGTCAGGAACACTGTGCTCACACAGCGCTGAAAATACTCACAGTGGTCACAGGGCCGCAATGGACACTGCAAATCTCACTGGAGATTTATTTCATTTCCTTTATTTCATTCCATTTCCTCTGCACACACCGTGCTTTATCCCTCCACCCTTCATTCCGTGCTCGGAGTGTCCTGCCCCCCTCCAGGAAGGTTCCTGTGTGCTGATACCCCGGGATGCCCCAATCCTCTCCCCCCAGGCAGGTGTTAAACGCTGCCTTCCCGAGATTATCCCGTCCCCTCTCATCCCCCCTGCCCGAGCTCTTCCAGGGACAGCAGTAAATAGAATTTCCCACTATCTCAATAGGTAAAGAGGAGTTATTAGCTCCTGACACCATGGCAGGAATCCTGAGCAAAGCGAGCATGAGCCAACTTCACACCAGCTCAGTCCTTTACTTACAGTAAGATGAAAAGAAATATTTTTTTCTCTCTAGAAAGCTTTTGAAGTGTTTCATTTCTTCCTCGAGGTTTTTGTTATTTTCCTTGCCCTTTTTTCTCCTCCCATGTATCAAAATGGCAAAGTGGAAAAGAAGATGGATTGAAATCAGACACACACCAAGAAAAAAGAAGTAAAAATTGCAGAATAATAACTTGTTTCCAATTTCCAATACTAACAACACAGCAACATTGGTATTAAAAGACCAAGACCTATTAATTCACTGTTCAACAAAACACCTGTGTCTCCCTTTAGCACTCAGCTTCTGAAAGCAGATATGAAAGAATTGCTTATTCAACTGCCATTATAAATTTTCTAAGCACAAACTCTTCCCTTAAGGCTCTCATGTCTCCTCTTTTCACACCAGCAGTGATTTCAGAGCAACTCAGATACTTTCACTCCTCTCCCTGTGTTGTTTTTTTTTTTTTCCAGAGCCCAAATTTTCCACCGAGCAAGGATTTAAAGAAACTCCAAGAATTTATCTTGAAACGCCTTTGCTCTGCTGCAGTTACTGATGTCAAAGAGGGAACAAGAGAAGGTGAGAGAACAAAACCTCACTGGGGAAGCCCCGGCTTTAGTTGGTGTTTGCCACACTTCCAAAAGGACTGTAAACAGAGAGATATTCTATCTAATGAGAGATATTCTATTTTATCTAATGAGAAATATTCTCTTCTATCTAATGGGAGATAATCTATTCTGTCTAATGAGAAATATTCTGTTCTATCTAATGAGAGATATTCTATTTTATCTGATGAGAAATATTCTCTTCTATCTAATGAGAGATAATCTGTTCTATCTAATGAGAGATATTCTCTTCTATCTAATGAGAAATATTCTCTTCTATCTAATGAGAGATATTCTGTTCTCTTCTATCTAATGAGAAATATTCTCTTCTGTCTAATGAGAGATATTCTCTTCTATCTCATGACAGACATTCAGCAGCAGAAACCCCTCCCAGAGTGACTCTGTTAGTCCCAGCCCCTCGAGGCCACATCCCTCAACACAGCAGCTGCTCCTCCATCCCCAGCACTCTGGAATGATGAAGGAGAGGATTCAGGCAGGAATGAGGAATCTGAGCCTGTGTCAAAAAAAGGATTCTTGATACTGAAATAGGCTTGGTGAGGAAGGAGACATCAAAGGGAATATTGGAGTGCTGCACCTGCCAGCAGAGCCAGGGAAGGAGGCGGGGCCAGGGGAGCGATGTGTTCCAACAAATTCCAACAAATGTGGGTTTGTGATGCTTTTGTGGCACTGATGCAGCCTCACCTGCTCTGTGCAGCAGCCTGGCTGTGGATGGAGGCAGCTGCTGCTCTCTGGTCAGGCACAGCCTCTCCTCACCACCAAAAACAAACAGGCAGAGGAGAACCAGGACAACAACCAACGGCCAGCAGTGATCCCTCAGTGTGTCACTGTCCCCTGGCTGTCCCACAGCCAGCAGTGATCCCTCAGTGTCACTGTCCCCTGGCTGTCCAACAGCCAGCAGTGATCCCTCAGTGTGTCA
Source organism: Prinia subflava (assembly GCF_021018805.1). Lineage (NCBI taxonomy): Eukaryota > Metazoa > Chordata > Aves > Passeriformes > Cisticolidae > Prinia > Prinia subflava. The sequence goes on from NC_086259.1 coordinate 17,786,386, forward strand.
CTGTCCCATGGCTGTCCCACAGCCAGCAGTGACCCCTCAGTGTGTCACTGTCCCACAGCCAGCAGTGATCCCTCAGTGTCACTGTCCAACAGCCAGCAGTGATCCCTCAGTGTCACTGTCCCATGGCTGTCCAGCAGTGATCCCTCAGTGTCACTGTCCCATGGGTGTCCCACAGCCAGCAGTGATCCCTCAGTGTCACTGTCCCACAGCCAGCAGTGATCCCTCAGTGTCACTGTCCCATGGCTGTCCCACAGCCAGCAGTGATCCCTCAGTGTGTCACTGTCCCATGGGTGTCCAACAGCCAGCAGTGATCTCAGTGTGTCACTGTCCCTGTCACTGTCACTGTGTCCCACAGTGTCACTGTCCCGTGTGATGTCTATGAAATATGGAAAATAAGAGTATCAGCATCATACCTGCACCCAGTTATATTTAGTAATGTCATCTCTTCTACCATCTCATCATTGCAGCTGCCTTACACACCTCACATTTATCTGCAATTCATGTTCCTTCCCAGCCACGTCCTCCCTGGGGAGGTGCATTCAATCACAGGGATGTGTTTACTCCTTTTTGACCAGAGCCTACTTCAGAATTAGCTCTGGTGATTTTTCCTGGCATCATTTGCTACTGCTGGAAGGATTCCCCACAGAAATGTTCTCCTCAAATCTGCTTTGCCTCCTGGTGAGAGAGGAATTTTACATCCCTCACCTGGCCAAACTTTGTCCTTCTTTTTATGAAACCAGTTCCTGTAAAATTAAAATGTCTTTCCTACCACGGAATAAAAGAATTGGATTATCCCTGATTTAATTTCCCTGCCCCTGCTGCCTTGACCTTTTGTTACCATGAGCACAACATTAAGGAGGATACTGGAATATTCCCTTTTTACCTGTAGCTTTCATCTTTTAATGATCTGGAATCAAAAAAAAAAAAAAAAGAAGAAGAAGAAAAAAAGAAAATAAAAAAAAAGAAAAAAAACCCACAACAGTTTTCACTGGGAAATGAGCAGCCATTTTTCACTTTGTTACCTAGAACTCACAGCTTGTGAGACTGTTCTATAGATAAGAATTAATAAACTTCTGAGTCTGAACAAGAAAAATTGTCTCTCGAGCATTTAATCCTGGCTCTAACAGAAAAGAAGATAAAAAAAATAACAATACAGGCTGGGGACATGCACTGACTGTAACAGAGTCACAGGAATGAGCCACAGGGACAGTGAAATAGCCACAAATGACCCTGAAAAAGATGAACTCAGGACCTTGGGCCCCGTCAGAGCCTCCTGCAGCACAGAAATCGGGGCTGGGGCAGCATTTCCATGCCAGCAAGTCCTTCAGCTGGGATCAGCACACATTTGTTTTTATTACCTTTGGATGTTAGGGGCCATTTTTCTTGAGCTTGCCATTAGAATTTGGACAAACACACTGGACAAGGTTAACCCCAGATCACCTCTCATCTTTGGTAGGTGCACTGGAGCATAGCAAACACTATTCACAGCCGGTGTTTCAGCAGCAGAACTGGAATTTCAGGTGGCACCAATAAAAATACATCCTACAAAACAATAGCAACTTCTCCTTTTGACAGGAGCACATATAAATTCCTTATCCAAAGTAGCCTAGAGTCTGCTAAGGAGCTCACAGGCCTTTGATCACAGCTTTGCTCAATCCTTCCATAACTTCAGCACGATTACATTAGCAATGGCTGGATTAAACCTAAAGAATTCTGTCTTGTTCATATCCCTGACTCAGGGTTATGTCACCTTCTCTCTTGGGAGCACTGAATCCTCTCAAAGTCAACTTCAGTTCAACATAACCAAGAAAAGCACTCGCTTTTGTGGTTTTATTCTTTTTTTTACTTATAGCCTGTTGTCAAATACCATATTAGAAACTTAGAAATAACATCTTTAGATTAGCAATATCTGTCCACAAATACTGAGTGACACACAGTGTAATAAAATATTTATCTAGATTTTTTTTTAGAGCTGTTATTCCCTCTGTCCTGCCCACAACAAAGGTACTTCACACCTCAGAATCACAGAATCACAGAATAATGAGGTTGGAAGAGACCTCTAAGATCATCAAATCCAACCTATGCCTTAACACCTCAACTAGACTATAGCACCAAGTGCCATGTCCAGTCTCTTTTTAAACACATCCAGAGATGGTGACTCCACCACCTCCCTGGGAAGACAATTCCAGTGCTTTATTACTCTTTCAGTGAAAATTTTTTCCTAATATCTAACCTGTACCCTCCCTGACGTAGCTTGAGACTGTGTCCTCTGGGATGCTTTTCAAATCATTGAAACAAAAGGATGTGTTCTGATTTATGTATTTAATATGTAATTATTCACTAAAAAAAACCACCAAATGAGGCGACCAGCTCAGGGCAGAGCTTTATAAACCACACGCTGCAGCATCAAAGTTCTGAGGAAATGAAGGCAGAAGGACAAAGCAGCCACTTCAGGCTAAGCAGGAATATTTAACTATATTAACTTTCATAACAGAGTCCTGTTTCCATCTTCCCCCTTGCCAGGGTTTCAAAGCCACCTTGAACAGGGAGCTGTGCTGGCTATCCCAGACTGTTTCTCAGGCAGTGGAATTTTGGAGAAAATGTCTCCAGATCATCCAGCAGCAGCCAGGTCACAGCTCCTACCTGTAGTCGTGCATTTCTGTACCCGAGCAGGTGTTTCTATATAAGGAAGTTAAACTGGAATTTTCTACAGCCTGCTCGTTGCAGTTGGCTCAGTCCCAGCACAGACACAGTGATAGGGCTTTGGAAGTGCACCTCAAAGCCCAGTGTCCATCTCATTGGGCAAAGAGCCAAATAAGCCCACCTAGACCCTCGAGTATTAAAGAGCCTGCACAGAGGTGCTCGAGGCTTTCTGGGAGTGCCTTAGCCTGTGTAACTGTGCTTGGTACACTGTGCTCGCCTTATCTCTTTTCATTTTGTAATGTTTGTTATTTTTGCTGTTATTAAAACCTTTATTTTACAGAGCCTATCCTGGGAAGCCGTCTCACTGTTTTATTAAGCCGTTGCTCCGCTGGCTGGACCCTCGGAGTTATCGAGAGAAATCTCGATACCTACCCTAAACCCAAGGTGAGGGAAATCTCGATACCTACCCTAACCCCGAGGTGAGGGAAATCTCGATACCTACCCTAAACCCAAGGTGAGGGAAATCTCGATACCTACCCTAACCCCGAGGTGAGGGAAATCTCGATACCTACCCTAACCCCGAGGTGAGGAGCTCTGCAGCTTTCCAGATGAACACATGCAGTCTCCTGCTCTCAGGGATTTGCCTTCTACACCCTTGGTCCAAAGCAGGAGCACCTAGAACTGAATCTGGCATGAGTTCTGTGAGGACAAAGCCCCGTGCAGGATCAAGGTGCAGGATCGAGGGGTTAGGTTTGAGCAATGAGTTATTCAGGGAACACAATGAGTTATTGCAGAGGCTCTGGGGGTGCCACGTGCACGGCGTGTCAGGAGGGATTTTCAACACTGTTATTCCTGTTAAACAGTTCAAACAGCTGTGATGGGAAGTGCCCCAAAATCCCCCAGTGTGGGTGAAATCCTGGCCCCAGCAGAAGGGAGCTTTGCGTTTGTCCTCACTGCTGGAGGATTGCAGGCTGGGTGCTTAAAGCAGAGAAATCCCCCCTCAGAAGTCACTTTGAGTCCCTTTGTCAGACCCTTTGAGCTTTTAAAAACCTGCATTAAAAAGGCTTTTGAAGTGCAGTTGAAGAATTAATTTGTCTGCGACTGACTTCACTGAATCAATCAAATCAAGACCATCCCTTTCAATTTTTTTGATTTTTGGAGCAGCAAGCCTTTCCTTCCATGAGATCTGGGAACGAACAACTTTTCAGGATGGCCATGGGCCAGCTGCAGCCACCCTGGATTTGACAGATGTGAGTGAAAGTACCCAGAGAGGTCCATTATTTGACCAACAGGGAAATTATTGTGTCACTCAACAGACAATAATTTCTATTTCAACAAATACAGATATATATATATATTTATGTGCATATACACATATGTATGCAGGTGCTGTCCTATCTAGCAATTCTTTAATATTAATGCCTTTACCAGGAAACAGTGGTAGTAAAGAAGCTGGAAAAAGGGCAAGAAAAATCTCCCTATATCCCCAGATGTCATTTTAACAACGACTGATATATTACAATTGTATGCACTTTTTAACTGCGAGTAAAACAGCCATTACACTTGTTACATTTTATGGGCAGTGTTATTGGAGAGAAAACGGCTTTGACAATATATATTTGAGAAATTGTTGCTCTTATTCACAATTCATGAATGCAGCCTTGCTGCAATTTATCAAAGCTACAGCCAGGCTTCCATCACGGCACCTTTTAGGCAACAGCTCAGCTGTTAGGCTGTGGGTTTATGTTTATTTTTTTACAGAAAACCAAAATATGCCCCTCAGGGATGGGGCAGGTTGTCTGGCTGGTGGCAAAAAGAGGGATTGAATTAAAGCTTTTTTTTTTTTTTTTAAGCTGAAGTTTTTCCTAAAACCCCGAGATTTAGGGATTTCAGCACTGGCCTAAGCACAGCCACAAGGAAAACCCAAAATCCAGAGAGTGGGAATGCTCCAGCTGCAAAGGAGGAAAACTGTAACTGCCTGATCTCCATTTTGTGCAGCTGAGATTGCTTTTTCCTTGACCAGAAAAAAAAAAAAAAGAATTTAAAATTCACAGGTATTTAGTAGAGATCAATAATTAGGGAGTGTAGAACAAAAGCAATATGGGAACGCAACTAACTTAAAATACAAAAAACCCTTCTCCAAATGGGCTTATTAGATAATCATTAATGACATGATTCTGTTTTTTAAAGGCAAAATTAAAGCTGAGAAGTGGAAAACTCCAAAAGATCCGTGAACCTGAGCACCTCCAGTGTCTACCCAAAGTGTACCTCTGCATATTTGATAAATAAACACACACAGAGTGCACGTGGGGGTTTGGAAGCAGCAATTCCCATTTCAGTGCTCAGTAAATAAACACCCAGGATACCTGTAAGAGTCAGCACACGAGAGAGGAGCTGCAGCTTTGAGCAGAGGTGCTGCCCTCAGCTCCAGAGGAAAGGGATGCTCAGGGCTGTGGCCTGAGGTTTAAATAAACCTCGACATCACCTGCAGCTGCTCACAAAGCCCACTGGGATTTTGTGTCGCTGTAGGACACGAACAAAAGATGAAAGGCTCCAAATATTTCAGAAGGCAAAAGGTGTGAAAAAGGCTTTAATTGTCTAATTTTATAAGGTGCTCCCTTATAAAGAGTTAACATGGTTTGTGAACAGGACTGACACCTCCCCAATGCCATGGGTTAAACTACAGAAACAGCCAAAATGTTTTTCTCTGAGAACCAAAAAGGCAAAACACCACCTGGAGAAAGATTGTTTTGGGGAAGGATAGTTGTTTTGCCAAGACTGTTTTGGGAAGAAGCTTTCCCAAGAAAATTTTCCCTTGGGAAGGGAGTTAGCAGCTACCAGCAGGCTGAAATCTCTAAGACTCAGAAATATCAGGGCCACAGAATTTTCCAGATCTATCCAGGGCACATTCCTCACACATACCAGAGGTTTTATTCCATCCTGCTGGCCATGGGGCGTGTTCATGACAAAAGCACTGCCAGGGGAGGCTGAAGGAGAAATTAAATTAAATGGAATTGAGAGGGACAGGGCTCAGGTACCTCTAGGGGCTCACACCCCAAACACCATCACTGGCAGCTGTTGTACCCCTCTCAAAAGAAAGCAAAATTTATCCTGGCTAGCCTAAATCAAGGTGTCACTAACTCTTTAGAAACAACAGGGAAAAAAAAAAGTTTCAAAATACTGAATTGAATTTGTTCCATAAACAAAACAAACAAGGGGAGGCTGCAGCTGCAGTATTGATCCCAGTTGTGGGCTGAGATGGAGAGAACTGCAGAGCTGGCACTCACAGCCTCCTGAGCTGGTAATAAATCCCAGCCTTGCCATGCCCAAATTACCATTCTGCACTTCTCCAGTTGCAGGGAAGTCATTAATTAGGCTGGCTTCCTCACTCAGGAGGTGGAGGTAGAATAATTCCACTATTCCCTCTGGCCAGCTCCTTATTTACAGCTTGTGTGGGACCTTCTGCAAGCTGGTGGGTAAAAATCATCTCTCAGCAAATGCCATGCAGGGAGGCAGAGCAGAGCCAAGGAAAGAGAAAGGTAAAATTGTTGATGAATTTGTGGTGCCAGTGATTGCTGATCTTGAAATAAATGAGTGCTGCCAAGCTATGTGGGGAGGGCTTTTGGAATGTGCAATAAATCTGAGTTTGTTTTGCACTGCAGTCAGGAAAAGTCATTCAAATGTGGCACCAAGGGAGCACAGCTCCAGGTATTTCCTTGAGTGTTTCCTACAGGGGGAGAGGGAGCAAGGTTTATAAATTCACCTGCGAGAGAGAAGGGCAGATGTAAAACAGATCCTCTGAATATCCCTGGGAACAGCAATGGTGCACGTGTGGGACACTGACAAAGCTTCAACCTTTTTTGGCCAGAAAAGCATTTTTTTTTTTAATTTCTACTTTAAACACATATTTATTCCTCCTCTGCTGATTGACTGCAGTCAGACAGCTCAGGTAGCTCAGCTGTGCATTCATGGTTTGCCACCTCTCTTTGAAGCCACTCTTAGGTGCAGGAGGTGCTGGGTGCAGGACATATCTTGCAGTTTTCATAGCAAACAAATCAACATTTAATGGGTGACTTTAAAATCTGACTCGAAGCAAACCAAGGTTTTGCAGCTTTTCATGGCTCAATTTGTTTTGCTGCAGCAAATTTTTGACACCTTCCTGCTGCACCAGCAGAACACCTACGGGGAAGTGGGCAGGTGGAGGAACCAAACCTGGGAAAACTCCAGATTTTGGAACAGTTCAGGAGACAGGTTCATAAATTCTGGCACAGCTCACACCTCCCACAGGGACATTTATTTCCATTCTGTCAACATTTCCATTGAATCCCACTAAAACCCCATCACCCCATGGTGGAGAGGTGGGTTTTCAGAGCAGCCACCACCAATCCAAATCAGGTCTCCCTAATGGGATATCAAACAAAACTCTGGTACAAGCCCAGGAAAATTCAAGCCCCAGAATTTTCTGATTTATCGCTGCAGGGAAGGAAATATTCACGTTCTTGGAGGTAAATTAGCCACGGATTGGATCCAAACATTACCAGAAAATCCATCAGCTTGCCTGGATCTAACTCAGATGCACAGAAAGGAAATTCAGGCCTTAGGGAAAGACTGAACTACTCACACTGAGTTTTGATGTTCTGTGGGATTAAGAAGGAGTTTTACAGCACTGAAATTTTGTAATCACCACAGTTAATATGAGCAGCTCTCTGGTGGAAAAATTTTGCACACAAAGTCTACGTGCATGATCAAAAGGGGTTTTAGGGTTGAGTTTTGGTTTTTTTAAAATTATCATTATTTTTTATATGTCTTTTTTCCATCCCTTTCTCTTCCACTCGTTGTTCCCATTTATTAATGCCAAAATCATATTTTAAATGCATTTCTCCAAAGCTTCAGACCATTTTTAGAGAGAGAAAGTGAAGGGGGGAACAGCACCTTTTAGGAGGCCTTAATCAAGGTCTGTGAGTGTGCTGAAAACCCTTCTCAGTGTTTGGGATCCACAAGTCAGATGAGCTGTTGTTGTGGGTAGTAATCCATGTGGAAAAAGACTATTTTAGACAAAATAATTCTCTTATTTTCCTCAGGGCGGGGGCTGTATTTGTTTTCTCTCTACATATGAAACAGCTAAACAGCAAACATTTCTGGGGAGAACCATCCTGGTGGAAAAAGAGTGAGCTCAGGAAGGCAGCTGGAGTGTAACTAATATCAACAGATAAAAACACGGGGGGAGCAGCTACCCAAGACACAGGCACTCGTTAAATTAGCATTCCCTTCTCCACAAAAGCAGAATTCAGCAGTTTTGCCCCATTAAGTTGTGCCTTCCTGAACACACCCAGGAGATCTGGAGTGCTGGCCTGGGGAATCTCGCTGTGCTTTAGGGGCTGCAGCAAAGAAAATAAAAACATCCCAGGCTGTCTCCAGGAGAGCAAAGTTTTTCCTGGAATTCCTGGAATTGCAGATGCCACTCCTGCCCAGCTCCCAGCTGGTGCCAGGCAGCGCAGCTGCCTCCATTGCACAGCGAGAGCACAGCTCCACCTCCACCTGAGCTGGGCACATTTAATCTGGGGTTATTTCAGGCAATAAAGGGCCCGGAAGAAGTTTTAAAAGTTTTCCTAGCTGCAAAAAACTCTTTTAAGAGGCCTGTTCTGTCTTCAAACCTATTGGTACCTGAAAAGCAAACTTGCACGGACGCCAGCTACAATATTCACTCCTAGAAAACACCTTTGAATTTGCTCCAGATCTTGCCCATTAATGTCAAATTGCCAAGGGAATTTGGTCACTGTTAGTCCAGCACCTCTGGGGTCCTGTGCACTGTAACTGAATGGCACAGCTGGGCTCAAGAGCCAAAGCAACAGGGAGAAAAATGCCTTTTCTGGGGGTTCTGGAGCAGGCAGGGGATGCAGCTGGCAGAGGAATCTCACCAAAGCTGCTCCCCTCTCTGCCCCTGCCTGTCCCTGCTCTCCTCTGGATGACACAATTCCACCACCACAGGGCAGGGTTGGACCCACCCAATAAATGAATAAACCCCCAATAATGGGCAGAGGAGCTCCACCAGGAGCCCCTGGCAGGGCTGTCCTTTAGGGCCAAGTGTCAGTGTGGCCTGTGCCTGGATAGAAGGGTGGGGAGATGAATAAATACCTGTCTGCCCTTCCCAGAGCTGTGCCACTGCAGCAGAGCTCCCCTTTTGTTTTGATTTCCCAGTGCAGCCTCCAGAACGTTTGTGTCCCTCAGGGACACAATTTGCAGGATTGTGTTGTATGAATTTGTCTGATCATTCAGGGTCCATCCACAAACAGCTTCAAGCACTGGGAGATTTGACAAATGAAATTAAAGCAGGCGATGGGTCATGGTTAGATGGCTTGTTTGAAGGATAGAGCTTTGCACTTTGGCTAAAGAAGATTTGCAGAATAGGTTTATGTGCATTAATTGTTATAATGGTAATATTAGTGATAGTGCCTTGTGTGCTTCACTGTGCACGGCGAATGATGAACAAATCAAAGGCCATCAAAGAAGGCTTTTCCTTTCAAGAGAGAGGGGGAAATGTGAAAAATGGATTTGTAGAGGATTCTCACAGCCTGACAGAAGGCTCACACAGTGTTTGGCATCTGTGCAAACTTTGAGGTAAGAAATGCTGACTTAGAAAGGCTCTGGGATGGGACAGACATTGCTGAGAGAGAAATGGAACTGGAAACAAGTTTCAGATGATGGCCTTGAAAATAGACCAGGCACTTTGATAGAACTTTAATAGAACTGTGAAAGGTGTGTTGTAGTGGGACCCATGAGGGGTAATTTTAGGTGATTGGCTTTAAGGTACTAACAAGCATTGTGTGGCAAAAGCTGATAGGCCAAAAAACACTTATAATGTACTGTAATTAGGAAATAGTTTGGCTTCTGATTGTGATGGTGTGAATTGAAGCACCTGAACCATCTCTATCTTCTCATAAGACTGAAAATGGAATAAAAGTCTTTAAAATTCCTCTCAGTTGTCCCATCTCTGGATCAGAAAAGGGAATGATCCCACAAACCTCGGGACTCTCCCTGGGCAGGAGGAGCTCAGACCCTCAGGAGCAGCTCCCTGAACTCTCAGGACAGATTTCCTTTCCATTTCCCCCCTCTCTGGGAGGATGCTGTGGGAAGCATTCAAGCAAATAACTCAGCCATGATAGGGGGTGGGAGGAGTGACATTTCTGGCTTCCCTTCACAGCCCCCTGTCAGGGCTCAGGGTGCAGAGAATTAGAAAGCTCCAAGTGACAGTGGCTCAGTGTCCTGCAGGACAGAGCTCCTCACTCACTGTCACTTCATAACCTGGAGCACGGAGCCTTTTAAACCCTCTGTAATTTTTGAACTGCGAGGAATTTGGGGATCTTATCACGAAGAAATAATATTGTTGAGGTTTCTTTCTCTCAGGTGTTTCAGGCTCCCTAATAAATCTATGAGTTTGAGCTCGGATTTGTCTAATATTTTAACATTTCAAAAGTTGCAGGACTGAAGGTGTGAAGTTTGTGTGCTGCCAGCACAACATTCCCCAAGTCCCCAGTGTCACAGTTGGATGGACAGCTATGCACAAACTCTCTGACATTAATTAGTTGGCTTTATTAAAGGATAACAACACTGCTCAGACAGAATATCTAAGAAGGAAACTGTTGTGCAATAGATATATGAAAATATTTATGTTCCAAGTGGTGTTAATTTTAATTGGTTTCAATGATTCCAATACATCATAAAACCATCCTGCTTTTCCTCACTGCCCTACAATGAAATACTGATTTCTGAAGTTCATTATTATAACAGAGATGAGTGATACAGAAAGCCCAAAGGATCTTTTTTGGGGACACACTTCAGTGTCCATCCAGCATTTTGTCCACCCTCTTCTCTTCTTCCTGGCCTCTCCAGACCCAAGAAATGAGTGCAGATTTGGGAGGGCTGCCAGCCCCAGGTGACGCACAGCTGAGCCATTCCTTCCATTCAGGATGCTGCTGTCTTCTCTGTGCAGTGCCCATTTCTTAATTCACATTTCTGTGAGAAATAATTGGTTTTCCACATATTTCTAAACCTTGCTGCCCTGCCACCCTGACAAGAGCTGAAATTCCAGCTCCAAATGTCTCTGACTCCCAGCTGAGGTGGGAACCCTCTGTGCTGAGCCAAGGGCTGCTCACCCCTGGAACCCCTGTGCCTGCAGGGTCCCTGCTCAGGCTGTGCACAGCAAATGTGAACATTTCTGCCCTGAACACCTCCTGACACAGCTCCCTGAGCTCTGTCTGCATCCATCCCCTGGCAGATCCCTGTGCCAGGGCCCCTCGCCCAGCCACGCCACAGCGCAGGCTCCCCTCAATACAAACCCACATTAAATCAGAATTTCAGCTGCAAATCCATGCCCACACCGGCTGCACTGCTGCTGCAAGGCATGCAAGGCACATCAGTGGCTGGGAAATGTTAAATATTATTTTTGCAGGGAGTTTTTAGTGTCTCTGCCTCAGCAGAAAAGATTGCTGCCCACTAGTTTAGAGTCATGTTTAGCACCTCAGCACCTGAGGGGTGACAACCTGTGCTGCTGCCATAACCAAAAGAGATTTTCCTGCAGCTCAGCAGCTCAAATAAACATCCAATTTTGTGTGGCCTGAGAAATGCAACGTTCAAAACAACCCTGACCCCGGGAATCAAACCAGCAGCCTCGGAAATGGATGAGAATAAAATGCCAAGCACTGCGTCTCAGCCAGGAAAAAGGTTATTATTAAATGTTTTCATATATATATTTATACACACACATATATATATTTAATCTAGGAATGTGCTCAAAGTATTAATCAAAGCCAAATTCTGGCTACTCTCCCAGCCCTGCTCTCTGTAATAATTTTATTCTGGGTCCATGTGCAGAAAAATAAAGAAAAACCACAAAAAGTCTTGGCATTTGAAAGCCTGATAAAACTTAATTTGTAATTTTGTCTGATAAATGTTTCAAAATGTGGGGGAAAAACCCATCAAGCTCGACAAACAGAGTAAGCAGAGTAAGGACCTGCTCCAATTATCCTCCTGTCCTGGAACCCTTGGGTTTCCTCTGTTCCTGCTTTACTCAGAGGAGGAGGTGGGGCAAGGACTGAGCAGCTCCCAACCAGTGAGTGGTGTTAAACGCTGTAATAAATTGGGGCTGCTTTGATTTGATTTGACTTCTGTGATATCTGAGGGAAATGAAAATGAAGTCTGCAGGAAACGTGTCAATTTTTCACAGGAATCAAGCCAGAGCGATTGTTTCTGTAACAATAATAGAGTTTGCCATAAACAGTTCTGCAGGGAAAGCATTACTGTGCTCTGATCACTGCAGCAAATGGCATTAGGAAATATTCACATGGCAGGAGAAAATGGTTTGGGGAAGGTGAGGGGGAGTTTGGCTGTGTGTGAACAAAGCTGTGTGCAGACATTTTTCTAGTTAAAACATAAAAATCCAGCAAACAAAGGACACATCCCCCCCGAAAATGTTAATAAAAGAAATCAATTTCTTCATGGAATGAGAAGGAAAATAAAGAAGCAAAGGAAAAATGAGAAAAAACAAAGATGTTAACAAAACCCAATCTTTTAGATCTTCCTTTTTTTGCGTGTCTTTGTGGAGAATAAAGAGAACATTTCATTTCAGCCACACATTTCATTTGTTCTGCATCTCTGTATAATGTGAAACCTAATGAAACACATTAAAAAGAGAAGAAATAAACAAAATTATCCAGACTGTAGTTATGGCATAATTCTGTCAGCCTTCTGATTTTCCAGGGGCAAAAACTGGCAAACCCTTTTCCATTGCACATTCCACACTGATTAACAAAGCCTTCTGGTCTGCGTAGTACTCTTTGCTTGGTTTGGAAATGGGCAGAAAACCAATTATTTCTCACAGAAATGTGAATTAAGAAATGGGCACTGCACAGAGAAGACAGCAGCATCCTGAATGGAAGGAATGGCTCAGCTGTGGGTCACCTGGGGCTGGCAGCCCTCCCAAATCTGCACTCATTTCTGGGTCTGGAGAGGCCAGGAAGCAGAGAAGAGGGTGGGCAAAATGCTGGATGGATCACTGAAGTGTGTCCCCAAAAAAGATCCTTTGGGCTTTCTGTATCACTCCTTTCTGACATAATAATGAACTTCAGAAATCAGTATTTCATTGTAGGGCAGTGAGGAAAAGCAGGATGGTTTTATGATGTACTGGAATTGATGAAACCAATTAAAAATAACAGCACTTTGTGACATAGCCCTCAAAGAAATACCCAACCAAAGATAAAATACAGAAATAACAAGGAACAGCATCTGTTGGATGTCCTGTTGTTCCTCTGAGGGGTCACAAGGCACAGGACATCTCGGGAAAACCAGGAATGAGCTCCCCAAATCTGTCTGTCAATATGGGAAGCAGACACACAGACAAACTGCAACACAATTCTAATTGAATGGCAATAAAATATGCCTTTAATGTACTGAAGCACTTTAGAGTGACAGCTGTTCATTATTAAGCATTACAGAACACAAATTTAATGGGTTTTTCCTCTCTTCTTGAGAAATATTTGGGGATTTTCAGCCATGTATCAGTCATGGGGACACACGTGGTTTATTGGCTCATTGCTGCATTTTCCTGTGATGAAGAGATGATATTTATCAGATTAAATCCCTTACTCTCACGGTGTGTCCATGAGTTTTTCTTTTGCTGAGGAGAGCAACAAGTGGTTTTAAAGTGCAACTTATTCTCCACCCAGTTATCATCCTGTTGTTGACCAGTTTAGCCATGGAGAAAAACACAATTCCCAGTTTGAAGTGTCCTTTTGGTATTTTTGCTGCCTGAAGATTTGTGTACATGCTCAAGTGAGTAAAAATTCATCAATTCTGTTCTAGTGGGCAGCTCAGCAGGGCTCACCATGCTGAGACACTCAATTATCTCAATAATAACAACAACCCCCTCCAGTTGGGCATGGGGAGGGTTAGGGTGGGTACTGGGGACAATTTCTTCACCTAAAGGGTTTTCAAGCCCTGGAACTGGCAGCCCAAGGGGAATGGAGTCACCATTCCTGGAGGGATTTAAAATCCATGTGGATGTGGCACTTGGGGCTTCCTGGGTTTCACCGCCTTGCTCTGCCAAATTCTTGTTCTGTTCCCGTTTTAAAATTCAGTTCTCTCTCCTTTTTCACAAATTTACTTATTAATAACCTCACATCATGATTCCATCATCTCCCCCCTCCCTCAAAAATTTACTTCCACAGACATCAGTTTGATTTTTGAAGCCATCTCCATTACAGCATTTCAAAAGAAATTAAAAAGTCATTCTTTGTTTTCTGAGATAAAAAAGGATCACTATTACGTTGAGACAGAAAATTCATAGAAAAACACAAAGTGCCTGTCACCTCATTTATCTTCAAAACAATCAATTCCACTGTATCAATATTTCTTTAAAAATAAAAAGCTTTCCCAAATTATGACCTTCTGCTGTCTCACTGCTATTTCATGGCTGCCTTGTAGCCTTGAGAAGAAAAAAGACAAAAAAAGCAGCTCATTAAAGACAAATAGGCAGAGCCTCAGTTCCTGCAGAACAATCACTTGCTCCAGCTCTTATTTGGACTAATAGTCACATTATTGTGACTATTAATCACATTATTGTGACTATTAATCACATTATTTTGAATGAAGAGGGGCATGGGATGGGTGGTGAGCAACGCAAAGAAAACTGGGCATAGAAATATCCACTGATATCAGGGGATGGCAAAAAAATGACAAAAAAGGTACCAGATTTGTACCTTTTTTGGGGGAATAGAATTTGTTTGAAAGGCTGCTGTTAATTGCTTTTCAGCTCAGATGGACAAATACTGGTTAAAACCCGTGGCTAACACAGTTACAGAGGTGACTCCAGCAGCAGCTGCTCCTGTGGAGCACCCAGTGATTTCCAAATTAAGCCTCATCCAAACCTTCTGGAAATCTCTGGAGGTATTTCATGGATTTGAGCTGGGTCTGGATCATGACTTATTACAAGAAAATATTCTAAATAATTCTAAAAATGGAAGAAATGAGAAGCACAGAGGCTTTTGTCTGCCATTGCTCATTTTGGAACTCTCATATTGGAACCTCTGTGAACAAATATTCTGAGGCCTCAAGCAGTGGCAAAAAAAGAGCCATTTTCCCCCTGTAAATCTAAATTGGTCCTTCCTTCTTGATGCAGGAAATTAATTTGGTTTGTATGTTGCCTGCACATTTTGAACAGTGTTAGCAAAAAATGCAGCAGACTTTTCAGGGAACCTGGAGTTGTTCCACCACCTGTTAGAAAAGTTCCACACTTCTGTGGTAATTAATGTGCTGAACATTGAACGTGTATCTGTTTCAAACCCTCCTCTCAGCTCTGATCTCTCCAGAAATTCCTCAACACCTTTCTGGCAATAGCAACACAGAAATTACTGTGCTGATTTACCCCTCTGACTCCTGGCTGCAGTACAATGTAAGGAACAGCTTTTATTCCGTGCTATTTTAGAGTTTCCCATATCTGCTGCCTGCAAACACCTCTCAGTTTCTCCATCAGAGTTTTGATGTCTTGAATAAACGTTCTTTCAGGGAGAAATCAAGGAGGACTTCTGGAAATGAAGGTATTTTGTTTATCTTTGATTTTTCAGTCTAATTCCCCAGGTGAGCAATGGGAGGCAGAGTGGGCCTGCCCCGAGCCAGCAGGGCAGTGCCATTCTGTGCCACCGTCACTGTGCCAGTCCCTGCTGGGAATGTTGATTTCCCCATGGAAATGCCCAAATCCCAAAGGCTGTCTGAGTCAGAAGAGCAGTTCCCAGCCCTTGCTCCAAATCCTATTGGCTTTATTACTTGATTTAACTCGAAGGATGTGAGAAGAAACCTAAACAAAAGGATTCTGGGTTGAGATAGCGACTGTTTGAACAGAGAGGACATGAAATTGCTTGGACGATTTTCTTAACTCTTAGGTCTTTGCCTCTGCTCAGTGAACTTTACTCCTGTGATTCGAAGTGTCATTAGACTGCCATTATCATTACAGCTGAATACTTCTTCATAATTGAAGAATGATTTAGGAACTAAGTAGCTCTACACGGTGGCATATTTTATCCTAACAACTTCCAAAAATGCAAATGTACACCACACGCTCCTTTTCCAAGAAACTAGGCAAAAAAATGATAGCAAAAAATATTTAAAGAGAAATTAATCCACTGGAAAAAGCATTAAAATACACTGAAAGTAAATGTAATTGTTTTTAAACCCAATGTTTTCGTAAGATAAATTCAGCATTGGACAGGCTCTTTAAAAATCAATTTGCACTTGCTTCCTCTATAAAGATTTATCCCAGAGAAAAAAAAATCCATTAGTATTAAAGTGCTTAAAAACTTGGCAGACTATCTCCAAAGGCATCAATTTCTACTGCTAATTAACACTAATTATTCACTCAGCAGTTGTAAGTTGCATTTGGTCCCTGAGGGTAGATGAGAGATTTGTCTCTCTCCGTTCCGTTCCGTGTATTTGTTCCAAGAGATTTTCACATCCAGGCACCACAGTGGTGTGGGCTTGGAGATGTGCACAGCTTCCCTCTGCTGCTGCCAGGAGTGGAGAGAGGTTTTAGGTGTAAAATGAAGGGTCCACGTTGTCCCTCAGTGTGGGGACATTGCATGAAGGGTTTGTCTCTTCCTCTGGGGTACAGGCTCGACCTCACACATTCTCTCAGTGTCCCCTTGGGTTTGATTTGGCCTTTTCTGACTGCTCAGGCTTGAAGGTACAACCTGGCTCTGCAAAACCCCAAGGTTATTGTTCATGGCCACAGTCACCAGAGAGCCCTTCCCTTCCCTTCCCTTCCCTTCCCTTCCCTTCCCTTCCCTTCCCTTCCCTTCCCTTCCCTTCCCTTCCCTTCCCTTCCCT
This sequence comes from Prinia subflava, assembly GCF_021018805.1. Lineage (NCBI taxonomy): Eukaryota > Metazoa > Chordata > Aves > Passeriformes > Cisticolidae > Prinia > Prinia subflava. The sequence continues at coordinate 17,802,901 of NC_086259.1, forward strand.
TCCCTTCCCTTCCCTTCCCTTCCCTTCCCTTCCCTTCCCTTCCCTTCCCTTCCCTTCCCTTCCCTTCCCTTCCCTTCCCTTCCCTTCCCTTCCCTTCCCTTCCCTTCCCTTCCCTTCCCTTCCCTTCCCTTCCCTTCCCTTCCCTTCCCTTCCCTTCCCTTCCCTTCCCTTCCCTTCCCTTCCCTTCCCTTCCCTTCCCTTCCCTTCCCTTCCCTTCCCTTCCCTTCCCTTCCCTTCCCTTCCCTTCCCTTCCCTTCCCTTCCCTTCCCTTCCCTTCCCTTCCCTTCCCTTCCCTTCCCTTCCCTTCCCTTCCCATTCCATCTCATCCCACCTCACCCCATCCCATCCCATAGATTCCATGAATCCTATCCTATCCCACCCCATCCCATGGATTCCATGGATCCCATCTCATCTCAACCCATCCCATGGATCCCATCCCATCCCATCCCATCCCATCCCATCCCATCCCATCCCATCCCATCCCATCCCATCCCATCCCATCCCATCCCATCCCATCCCATCCCATCCCATCCCATCCCATCCCATCCCATCCCATCCCATCCCATCCCATCCCATCCCATCCCATCCCATCCCATCCCATCCCATGGATCCCATCCCGGATTCGGCCCCACACCATTCCCCCTCCCTTGTATCTCCCTCCTCCAGGCCCCCTGGGCAGCACACAGCCCTGGACATCACCCCAGCGTGGGCCAAGACATAAACCAGAAAAGAAAACACATTTCAGAGAATTGAGTTCCCAGGGATGTTCATTTAGGAGCAGCAAATCATTCTCATACCATTACCCCAGACCCATCAAATGAGTGTTCCTTAATCTCAAAGTTTGTCTTTCTGATGCCAAATTAAACTGAAATTAATATTTCATTCCCTCCTCCTCCTAAAAAATGTAGTGAGAGTTAGTGACCACCTATATTCTGGCAATAAATGGGAGTGTGTTAAATATCCAAATTCCCCAGGATGCTTTTTTAAATAACTCTCATGTTTTGTTTCATAGCCAAGCAAGGTCCAGTGAAAAAAAAATAAATTAAAATATTTTTTAAAAATTCAAATTTCTTGACGCAAGAGGGAAATAAAAGGGGGCCGGCTGGAAAAGCTGCAGAGAGGAATATTAATTCAGCACAACACCCCCTGTGCCCAAGAACAAAAGATAAAGATAGATGCATGTGTGAGAGAGAAGCAATAAAGGGTCAGTAATAAAAGAAATATATCACTTGTAGAATTGACTGGGCTTTAGTTGAGATTTATAATCCATTCTAACTGGAGTAATTTGTGACTCCTGCAGACACTCAGCCCATCAGACGTGGCATTTTTGGAGAGCACCACCCAGGAGTGATGTGAGACATGAAATGTGGGGGCTCCTGCCTCTCCCCTTGTCCTTTCCAATAACACCCCTTGCACCCCAATTTTTTATTTTACCCCATCTACCATCAGCCACAAAAAGCAGCCAGGAGGGGTTAAGTGGCTTGGCCTGGAATTACACAGAGTCAGAGAGTGGATTTGTCTGATTCCTCCTCACTGCTGCTCTGAGCCCGGCTCCTCACAGCTCCCGGGCTGTGATCCCTGGATCCCTGGATGTCACAGGATCCCTGGATCTACCCTGAACACCCTGCCCAGGAGAAGGAGGTGACCTCAAACTCCTGCCACTCCTGTTTCTGTCATCTCTGGGCATCGTTTTGAAGCTCTGATGCGTTGCTCATTCACAGGTTTGAGAACTCACGTAGCCTGGTTTTAATAAGAAAATGAACAAATAAAAGGGAGGTGAAAGAGCAGGGAAATGTCACAATTTCCAGTAAATGCCCAAATTAAACTCCTCATATAACTCACATCACCCTGCAGAAACAGAAGCTGCATGAAGACGTTGCCTTCAGGTGGGATTTGCAAAGGAAGAATTCAAAGAATCCAATATTTCAGTTGAAGAGATTTAGGGGTTTTTGGTTGGTTTTAGGGTTCTGTAGGGCTTTTGCTTTAGTTTGTTTGCTTGGTTTTTATTTTCCTCTCTTCACCTCTCAGTTGTTTGACCAATTTTTTTAGAATAATCCTTGTTTTGCTTTTCCCCTTGACTCTGAGGAAAGTAGGTCTTGCCTTGTTAAAGAGTAATTATGATGTTCTATTAATCATTTCATTAATAGCAAAGGACCATAAGTGACTCTTGAGGGTTTTGAAAGTCCTTATTGAAAGCAGGAAAGTTGGAATAATAATCCCCTATGGATTTTTTTTTCCTGCATTCTGAGGGATTGTTATTTAATTAAAAGGACCCTGTATTTCTGTTTCTGGTCAGTATGAAAAATTAAGGTGATTAAATTTAAAGCACTGCATCAGTTGAACTGACAGTTCCATCGTTGCCAACTGAAAGTAGGAATCTGCTCAAAATAGAAATCAGCCGTAGGAAGTTGTTCTTCTGTTGTGTTTGCAGCTTCTTTTTTGCAACATTTTATTTTTCTATAGGTACTTAATTTGTTTTTTTCTGAAAGGTAAACTTCAGCATGTTTTGCTCACCCAACAAATAAAAAATAAATTAAAAAAAAACCCCAAAATATTGGTTTTTAAACAATCTTGCCTCCTGCTCTATTGAGCAATCAAAAGGACTTAGTAAAGGAACAGACTTACAGGAGTAATGAAATTTCACACAAACTTAAGGATAAAATCACAATTTAATTTTGTGTTTAGGGACAAGGAGAATTTCCCCAATAAGAGAACATCCTTTGAAAGCACAACAAATGTAATTCAGCTGATACCAACATGATGAGCAATCAAATAAATCTTCTTGATGGCCCAGCTAAAATCCACCTTAATTTCTACAGGAGCTGTAGGAGATTCTGGATTTGGGATCTGCAGATTCCTGGCTGGGTTTTTTTTATTATTTTTCGTGGTAAAGGATGAAGAATGGGCCCTGAAAAGTCCTGAGCACAGGGAGTTGTGTTTGCCTCCTCACCATATGGGTGTCAGATGAGCCTGGGCTTCCAAACAGCCTCTAAATTGTCCTGTTTGAAACAAATCCTGTTGACAAACACACACACAGATGGATGTAATGATGGTTTTCAAGGCAGCTGAGGAAATAACCTTGTGTATTCTACTTGTATGGTAATTTTTTTTTTTTTTTTGTCAGAAAAAACTGCCGTGGTGAGTGCCTCAATTCCCCTGAAATAAGCACTCTGAGAATTCTCACAAAACTTTCTGTAAATGAGCAAATATTTACTGAAGTAGGCAGGAGTCCTCTAAAAATAAATGAGAAATTCAAGGTACTGCAATCAGTATATGTTTGCAGAAAGAATTTCATTAATTTGGATCTGTGTGAAAAAAAATGATCAATTTATCCAAATGGAAACAGGTCCCACCCTTAGACTATGAAAAAAGATTGAAAGGCTCCACTTCACTTTAGCAGGCTTGGATTTCCAACCCTAAATCCCAAAAGTGTTCCTTGCAGTCCTTTCTTTTGGAAGCTCATAATGGCCAGTGATAGTGGATTTTTTTTGAATTTTTTTTTAATTTCCACTGAATTCATGGAAGAAAATGAAGCTGCAATTCCTACGGAACAACTGTGCTTACAGAAAATCTGCAGAGAGCTGTCAAAACAACCTCCATCGTGTCATTATATGGAATTAAACTCCTCTGTGAGGCTCCTAAAATTTTAGCAGTGGCCTGAATTTGAGAATAAAAAACCCAATCTAAAGCAGAAGAGAATTCATCAGGGAAATACTAAACCATGAAGGAGGGAATTCAGGAGACAACCCAAATGCCAATATGGGCAGCATTCACTGGGATCAGTGATGAACTCTGATGTGTGAGAAAAGGCATTAAAAATATTTGGTATGAATGATGCTGACATTAGCTCTACCATTACAAGGTTTGAGCTCTTTAATTAGAGTCCCTTATTCTACTTTTTTTTTTCTTTTTTTCTTTTTTTTTTTTTCCTGAGGTTAAGGTTTTCTACTAGCCCTCTTTCTTTTAAAGCTGAAGGCAAAAATGCCATTGTTTTACTCCCGTGTTCCTGTTCTTTTTCCAGGCACCTCAATATTCCTTTCCAAGGCATTGCCTGGAAGTGCCTGCTTTGGCTGAGGGCCACCCACTGCACAACGATAGAATTCATGACAGGATTTCCCCCAGGATTCAGATTTGCCTCATTTTGCCTATTTGTCTCATTTTGGGTATGAATCCTACAAAATAGCCTCGTAGCCAAAGCCAGCCCTGATTTCAGAACTTCCTTCTCCTCCCACCCACAAGGACGCTACAGAACGTGAACTCTTGGATTTGATTAGTTAATTCTTCTTTCCCCATCACTTCTGCCTCTCCTACTCACAAACATTGAAAATTCTTGCCTGTTTTCCAAGGAAAGAGGAGAGCCAGGAACCAGCACGGTGTTCCTGGGTATTTTAAATTACTCAGAGCTTGAGAAGCACCAATAATGATTCTCCTTCTGTGCACATCACCAAGGGCTCTTAAGGAGTCTTGAGAAGGGCCCATTTACCCTTAAAATATGCAAGTCCTGTTGCTCCTCTGAGTCAAAGGAAGTGAGCCTTGGCTTTGGAGTGCTCAGGAATGAGGGAGAAAGGAGTGGTATCTGAGGGGGAAACTCCATCCCTGACTTCTCTTCTCTACCCCCTTGAAAACAGAGCAACTCTGAAAAAATCCCAGCCCCATTTGCTGTCTCTGCTGTCTCAATGCCAGGGATGTGTTCCTTGCCTTTTTTTTTTTTTTCTTCCTGGAAGTGAATTTTTGAAGCTCTTAGAACAAATCATTTTTGTCACAGGGAGATTTCTCAAGGACACCTTAAAGATGTAGACAGCGAGGCATTCATGTCTCAGTGTGCTGGGAGTAATGCATGAAAATCTCTTTTTATGAAGGATATAACAGAGTCATTTAACTACTCTGTCCATGAGCTCTGGCAAGTCATTCCTTAACCCCCCAGTGCTTTATATCTTGGGAAGTGATGCTAAGACAAGATAATGTCCAGCCTGTAAAAGATTTGATGATAATGATTCTAAATGCTGGGTATGAAGAACAAACTCCTCGGGCTATTTTCTGAGTTTTAAATAGGTTTGGAGGGAGGGAGGGGGGTGGATAAACTGTACTCTCCATTGTTTTTGTAATGGCAAAATTACCAAAGAGATATGAGTTCAGTATGTGGGAAAGATGTTATACCAAAAAATCAAATTGCAGCATATTTTCCATTTCAAAGCAACTTCTGAAGCGGAAATTAATTTCCCACTTCTATTAAGAGGATCCCTGACAGTTTGAGAGAAAGGAAAAAAAAAATGGAGAAAAAAAGGAAAAAAAGAGGAAAAAAACCCCAGTATAAAATGAGGAGCTAAATCCTCTCAGACAGGCATTAACAGCAATGCTGAGGGATGAGCCACATTCTCCAACAGAACCAAGGCAGCTGAAAATGTGGTGTGGCCTCTTTCCCCAGGATGGACATTCCAAGAGCTGACACAAAGCAGGGCAGGCATGGGCAGCCCCTCTGGCAGCTGGAAAAGCCAGAAAAGGGTGGAAAAGGGTGGAAAAGAGGAGTCTGTCTGTGTAAATCCATCTGTACCCATTAAATCCTAACTCTGCTCCTTACCTGGCAGCAAAGGAAATAAATCCATCAAGGAGGAAAGAGAGCCAGGCTGGGATTTCTCTCCAAGGAAAGAGGATGGGCTAAATTCCCTGGGGTTTTTGTGGCTTTGAATGGAGCTGGGGTGATGTGGGTGCTGACAAATGGTCTGAATTCAGGCAGCAGCAGTGTCTGTGTGAAATCATTCACATAACACTTTCACACAGGCCTGAAAAGTAGCCTGGGAAAAAATAAAAAAGGAGAAACCATAACAAACCTTGGGAAGTGAAACGTTAACAAAAGGGTGTAGACTCAAAAGGGTAATCGTATGATTTTGTACTGAAGTATTTTATAAATAGAGTATTCAGAAGAATAAAGATTGCTCTCATTTCATCATCATATCGAGTGTCATGTCGTGATTTCTATGCCATCCATAACCACAAGGCAACGCCTCCAGAATTGGTCCCACTTGGGAAAGAGCTGAATTTGGGCCTGCACAAATAATCAGGAGTTACCTGTCCTGCCACAGGAGACAGCAGTGAGAGGAACACTCTGAGGGACAGGATTTGCAAAGCCCTTTTGGAGTTCTCTTGGTACATTTGCGTGAAGGACAAAAGGCAGAGACCCAAGGCAGAGCTTCTCCCCTCACGATGACCCATGAAATAAAATGATAATTAAAATATGCCTCAAGAAGCCCAGTTGGTTTAATACCAGCAAGAACATCCTTCCCATCAGAAGCTCCCTAGGACAAGCTGATAAATATATTAATATTAATATATCTGTCACAGAGGGCATGGAGCTCTGCCCTCAGCCCCACACACCAGCCATGGTCAGCCCAGCCTGGCTGTTCCAGAACCTTCTCCCATCCCAAATTAGCACAGGCAGCTCATTAACAGCTCCTCCCATCAATCAGTTATGCACACAATCCCTGCAGACCCAGGCACGTCATATTTGAAAGTATAATTGCCACAGCAAGGCAACACAAACTAGAAACATGAACAAGTCTTATTTCTTCTCATCCCCCCTCTAATCGAGGACCTGAATAATTTACTGTGTGTTGGCAGCTCTTGATTGCATTTTTGCAACTTTTTAAATGGTCTGAATGAAATTTTAAGGCATTCAAGAGGCAGGGAGAGATGGCACACCCTTGTGCTCTGCTTGTGCAGGAAATAATTCTGACAGGGCCAGTTTTTGGCAGCCACAAGTCAGATTCTGCAGCATTTTTCTGCCAGGAGAGCAGAATTCCTGACTGCTCCTGGGTCTGAGGATGAGGGCTACTGAGGGGAGCGAGGATTGCAGGGCTCAGGCCTCACAAAAGGAGATTAATAATAATAATTTTTCAATTATGACAAGCTGGCTACGTGTCAGTTTATTTGGTGGATGGGTATGACAACGTCACACAGCCCAGTTAAGGATGAATTTTACCCTTTTGATTTTTATTTTATTTTTATTTTATGAATTTTTAAGACAGGACTTGAAGGACGATCTCTGTATCATGGGTTATTCAGACCTGAGCCCTGTCTTCTATCCCTGCTAGGGGATGTGGGAACCTCTGGTATCATATTAATGAAATCTTTATAATTATCCTTTCTAGAACTTCAGACTGTGGATAAATTAGGCAGAAATCTTGGGGATACTGAGCTTGGCTGGAAATCTCATTAAAAAATTTAAAAAGATTTTGAAATTTTACCTTTCTGCCTTAAGAATAATCAGATCTCCTTGTGATATTTCTAATACACATTACTGAAAAGTTAATCTGACACATTTTTTGTACCTTTTTTTTTTCTTTCTTTTACTCCTATAGAGGAGACCCATTAAATAGGATAAAAGAAGTGCTGCTTTCAGTGCACAGGTGAATTTCACTGCTCAGCTTCAAACCCAGGGAACACAGAGAAGGTTGCAAGTGCTAAGCAGCTCCCAAAAATAGGTTCCTTGCCCTTCACAGAAGGAGAAAGCAGAGGATTGTGAGGGAGTGAATGCTGGCAAGATCTTTGAGCAGCTTTAAACCTGTTCTTCCAGATCCATCTCACATTCCAGGAAGAGTTGGGCTCCTGTTTTATCCTCTTCACCAGGTCACATCTCCATAATACAGGCCTGGGGATTTCTGTAATCTAAATTGTCCTTCTGCTTGAAAGGGAAATGTGTCATGTGGTCGATATTTTTGCCCTGTTAGAAATGGAGCTGTGCAAGCCCCAAATAAATCACTTGTATGTGACAGGCCCAGAGCAAATGAGAAAAATATTCTCTTCTCCCCATTATGCCTAAAATTTACAGGGTTTTAATGATTTAATGAAATGGAGGGCAGAACCACTGAAGGCTTCTAAGGGAACTGGAGGAATATGAGGATGTTTTGTCCTTGACATTATTTATTGATTAACAATGGGAGAATTTTGGCTGAAAAACCCCCCAAACTTCTCTTCTGTAAATCACAGAGAATCGATGCCTCCTACAGCTGCTCTGTGGAACTGAACTGTGGGGAAAATAAAGACTGGATAATTTCTAACAGCAAACAAAGGATCCTGGCAATACACTCCAAGATATTAATGAGATGCTATCGGAAAATAAATTCTAGAATAGAGGCATAACTTTAAAAGTACAAAGAAACTTATAAGGGCTGGTTTTCATCTCATTTTGCTGAGGCCCCAGCTTGTGAATTAGTACTCGGTGTCAGGGTAGCCTTGCAAATTGCAGCCTCTTTATAATTTGCCCTCTTGGAGCACCTTTCATTGAATGGCTTCGAGGCCCATTATAGAAATGAGGCTGCACAGATGTGGAGATGCTGGAAGGCAGTTAAGAATACAAAAAAAGAAAAAAAAAAGCCACTTTATTTTTCTTTTTCGTGTTTCTAATAGTCTTGGGGCTCCTTCTAAATAAAAGGGGGAATGTGTTTCATTACCTGGAAACTGAAAGGGTTCAGCAAAAAAAAAATCAGTATCTCTTGCTAATATATGTTAAAAAAAAAGAAAAAAGTAATTGTCAAAGAAATCCCAACAGCAACCAAAGGAAACAATCATAAAAAGTTCTATGAGAGAACCTTTTCAAACTGCCCAAAGGGTTATTCCCATTTAGCACTACATAAGGTCCTTCAAATTATAAACCACACACAAGAGGTTAACCCTGGGAATCTGATTTAGTTATTACCTTTTCCTTATACAGAACAAATGAAAAGAAATACAGAGAAGCGGAGGGGAAATGAATCCATCAGAGACTGGAGCGTGTCGGTGTGAAGCACTGACATTTCAACTCAATTTTGCAAATAAAAGGAATGTTTGGGGAAGGGAGGGGCTGAGGAGTGAGTGCTGGAGGGAAGGAGGAGTTCATCACACACCACCAGGGCTGAGCTGGGTTTAGTCAGGTTAAACTGGGCTGAGTTAGTGTAATAAATGCCAATCACTCGCTTTGTGATTTTTGGAAATTTAATAGAAAATAAAAATGGTTATATAAAAAATTAGTAATATACATACAATAATAAAAGTTAAACAGTTTAGAGTAGGACAATTTATGAGACAATAAGAGCAAAGAAGGTAGCCCGGGACTACCGTCCCCCCTCCCTTCCAGACAAAGGCTAGGAAGGAGAAGGGCCCAGAACAAAGAGAAGTCTTCCTTTTTAAGCCTTCGGTTTATTCATATCTTACCTAAAACAAGTAATTTTCAGCCATTTCTTGTCACAAAAGCTTTCTGTTAATTAAAAAAAACACATGAGTGTATACATCCTTGAGAAAGTTAGGTTCTGTGGATAAGAGGCCATAAATTCTTCTTCACTAGAAGGTTTAGGGGTCTCTGTGAATGTTATCTCTGTGCTGAGGAATTTTTCTTCTTGAGCAAAAAAAATCACACACATACACAGCTTCTATGATACTACAACTTATTGTTAATTACAAAACTATTTTCACTACATTATTCTAATGTTAATACAGTATAACTTTTCTACCTAGCATATTACATATAGTAAATATCTGCGTAGAGCCACACAATATGACTTTTTCACAGTTAGGACAGCCAGGAGTGGAATCCTTGACCACAGAAATGCAAGCAGCAGCCAGAAAACCCTCACCCACTGCCTGCATAGCAGAAAAATGCACAGAATAATGCACAGCAGAAAAATGCACAGAATAATGCACAGCAGAATAATGCACAGAATAATGCACAGCAGAACAATGCACAGAATAATGCACAGAATAATGCACAGCAGAATAATGCACAGCAGAATAATGCACAGAATAATGCACAGCAGAACAATGCACAGAATAATGGCTGGGCAGGGCCAGGCTGGTGTGAGGAACCTCTTCAACTCCACAGCTCCTGCTGCACGCCCAGCACAACCTCAGCTCGGTGGGTAAAGCTCCTCACTGACTGCATTTCAAAATTATTTCTTTTATTTTTTTTTTTTTTGGCCCCAAACACAACTTTCCATTTCAGAGTTCCTGGGCCAATAAAGTGGCAGATTTGCTGCAGATTCCAGATTCCTCGGAACCACGGGGCTGCCCCTGAGCTCTTGCTTTGCTTCTGTGCCCGCCACGGGCTCTGACGTTCAAACCAAACCTTGCAGCTTGACTGCTGCAGCACTGACACATCAGAGTTTGCCCCAGAGCTCATGTCAGGGTGCTGAATTTGTCCTTGCCATGGCTGTGCCCCTCTCCTCAGGAGTACAAAAATTGGAGAGAGTCATTGTTGGAACCCTGGGCACTGAGAATTTGGGATTTTCTGTGCTGACAGGCACTGACCCCCAAGCAAACACTGCCTTGACCTGAGGGCGTGGAGAAGGTTCCCAAAATTGAATGCCAGCACTGGGATTGTGGGTGTGGAGTTTGAATAGGAGTGTGTGACATCACAGGGTGGAAAAATCAGAGTTTAAAGGTTTAGAATATAGTAAGATATATATAAAGCAGGATGGAGGTTTTAGGGCAGAGGCCTGTCCTTCTTTTTCACCTTCTCCTTCACAGGTCTGGGTGGTGCATTGTAATTGGGTAGAAAAGTCCACATTGTGGACCACGGGTGGTTGGTTTTTGGGTTAAAAGTAAAAAAAAATTGGGTGTCATTTTTTAATTGGACAGTTTGTGCTTAAAAGGCCTTGGAAAGAGTTAGAGCCATTTTTCACTTTGCTAGCTAGAACGCACAGCTTGTGAGACTCTAACACAGATAAGAATTAATAAACATCTGGGTCTGAACAAGAAATAACATCTCTCTCGCATTTAATCCCTGCTCTAACAGAAAAGAAGATAACAACCCCACAAGTCCTTATTTGCAGGCTGGAATTACAGATTGGAGAGGAGCTGTGAGCCAGGCGAGGCTCAGTGTCCATGAGGAAAGCAGCAGTGGCTCCCAGGGTGACAATGCTGTGTGCCCTGTGTGCCCTGTGTGCCCTGTGTGCCCTGTGTGCCTGCTGTGGCTGTGCCCCCACTGGCTCTGAGGTGCCTGCAGCCCTTTCCTGAGCTTGAGCACCCTCAAGCTCTGCCAGGGGAAATGTAGGTTGGATAACAGGAAAAAGTTTTTTATGGAAAGGGTGATAAAGTACTGGAATGGTCTGCCCAGGGAGGTGGTGGAGTCACCATCCCTGGGTGTGTGTAAATAAAGCCTGGATGTGGCACTGGTGCCAGGGTTTAGTTGAGGTGTTAGGGCTGGGTTGGACTCATTGATCTTGAAGGTCTCTTCCAACCTGGTAATTCTGTGAAATTCTGTGAAATTTTGGCATCCTCAGGAACACAGGCATCCATTCCTGCTGAATTTCAGGGGGTTCAATCCCACAAAACAATAAGCAGCATTCAAAGCATTCCAAGACTCCTCTCAGAGCCCAGCACACCAAAAAGAGCTCCCTGGAAGGGTCCCCCAGGAGTGTCCCTGTGACAGAAATCGCTGCAGGCAGCAGCTGCCCCTCTGCCTGCACTGCCTTGGAGAGGCACAAGTGAAATCTGTGCATCAGCACTGCCCTCCCCGGCCCAGGGATGATGAAACAAGGCACAATTAGGGTGCCACAAGTGCCATTTGGCACTTATAAATCACAAGCACTTTGTCTGAACACTGGTTTTCCCCAGCTTCATAAAACTTCTGTTCCTCCGTGGTGGGATGAGGCGGGAATTGAAGGGCAGGGCGAGTTCTCCAAACAATCCTCTTTATTTTGGGCTGGGGAGCAGCAGTTCCTGGTGGAGGAGCGAGGCTGTTTGCAGCCAGCTGCCTGTCTGAGGGACAGATTTGTGCTGGAGCAGGGTGAAACTCTGTCACTTCATTCTCTGCAGCAGCTGCCTGGAAAAAATTCCACTGAAATGAGACCAAACCCCAAATAAGTAGGGCAATTAGAAAGTAACCATTATTTTCCTCTCAATCCCAGACCAGTACTAAAGCTTGAAGAAATGGTTTTGCACTCTGAGGTGAAAATAAGGCTTTGGTAAGAACACTCTGTTCAAATTCAGGGGGAGAGGCACCCTGGTTTTGGGGGAGCTGAGAGGGTTTGCTCACCCACCTGCTCAGGTGAGAGGGCCACCCTCTGCCACATCTGGTGGCACATCTGGCTCCTGTCTTACCTTCTTCACCAGGTCACGCGTCCCTAACACACAGGCCTGGGGCTCTCTGCCATCTAAATTGTCCTTCTGCTTAACAGGGAAATGTGGCATGTGGTGGGCGTTTTTTACCCCGTCAGAAATGGAAACAAATATGGAAACAAATACAAAAATGTCCAAAGTGTGACAGCTTTTGGCCCAGTGGTGCAGGTCCTGTGGGTGAAGGTATGAAATGAGCCTGTGTACAGAAACTGGAAAAATACCATGCCAGAAATACAGCAAATACAAGATTTTTGGTGCCTAAAGGGGGTGGTGATCCTTTCTTTGTCTTTTTGTCAGTGAAAAGTGATTGACAACTGTCCTCAAATCCAGTAAGAAATCTGCAGCTTCTAATATTTTGCAGGGGGAATACACAGGAACAAAAGCAATTAGGTGTCACTGCAAGAGACCTTTTCCTCTCATTAAATGTATCCAGGGAAAAGCAGAAAAAGAACTCTCTGCTTTGCAAAGGAGATTTTTCTCTCCCTTCCTTCACAAACTGTTTTATTCCTGTGGATTTTCTTTTAAATTCCCAGTGCCCAGCTGACTTCAGCTCAAAGACTACAGATGTATACTGAATTTACTGAAATTAGCATGCCCCAAAAGTCTTTCCAAACAAGAATTGTGGAATTGTACAAGCAGGAGAAAAGCCTGAGAGACAGAAGGGCTCTTTCAGCAAAACAAATGCTTATATTTGTGATTTAATTGGTCAGGAAAAAGAAGGAAAACAAAGTACAAGGAGGATTCCACAGCAAGTGACTGGTTTTTGATTTGAATCTTATTTTTATGAGATTTTTTTGCAGTAGTGAAGGAAATTTGGAAGTGCCTTCTAATGATAGGGCTTAAACTCTTTCCAAGGCCATGTTCAATAGAGTCTATCAGAATACCAAAAATCAGGAAGAATGGATTTCTTGCAAGAGTTTGATGAGAACAAGCTTAGGAAATTTCTCAACTAGTCAAGCAAACCACCAAAAAACATTTGGAAAAATGTGAGAGTGGAAATGTTGAGCCAGGAAGACCAAGACTCAGCCAGAGCTCGTTTGCTTAGCATCAAAAATTTGAAAAGGAATTTATTTGATAAAGAATTAAAAGGGGCCATGAGTCACCGTGGTTCTGTGGAGGAAAGATTTGCCAGACCAACCTAATTTCACATCCTGGTAGAATTACAAGTGCAGTTTAAGGAGGTAAAACCATTAAATTCCTGTAAATGTAATGTTACAGCAGTGTAATTTACAATATTTTGTTGAAATTTAGTATTATACCATCTTCATATAAACATTAAGTGCATCAATAACCAGCCATATGGCAGATTTTACAAACCTGTTCTCAAGGAAAGCTGTCATGGAAAAATGGAATTTTAGTGCATCGCTGCCTCCTAGAATTCAATCTTTTCATCAGTGATCCAGAATTAAATATAAAATCACTATTGAGAAAATTGGTGCCTGCTGTAGCTGCTGCTTGAGAGAAAAAACTGGTAAAAAACCTGAAGAGAAGTGCTTGGTAAATTGGGGGAATTCAAGCAAAGGACACTTGGAGACAGGGAAATGCAACACCAGGAATGCTGGCCGTGCCTATCCCAACCACACAAAGCATTTACAGCCTGGAAATAAATGACTCCAAAAAGATTTTCTGCTCCGTGCAGATTCGGAGCTGAATGGGTGAGTTTCCAGGATGATGCTGCAACAAAAAGCACTAATGAAATCTTTATATAAACAGAGGCAATGTGAGCAGAAACAGAAATGTGATTTTTATCTCCTCCCTAACACCCTGATAGAGAAACCCTCGCGTTCAAATAGGTGATTTACAATGGGGTGCTCAAATGCTCACTCCATTTCCTTATCACGGGGAAGAAAAGAGGCGCCTCGGGATGGAGAGGGAGATAAAAACGCCGTGTCCTGTAGTTTTTATTTCATCTGGTGGAATAAAAGACAGGGAGATAAGGGAAAGGAATAGAGGCCCGAAAAAGTCAAACACTCTTTTTTTTTTTAGATGCAGCCTGGATGTGTCTGCACAGGAGGGGTTTTAGTAAAACGCTCCTCAGCAAGAGCAGCGTGGAAGAAATCCACAATGTTTTGTTTTCTTGGCAGGTTGAGATCAGTAGAGGCCAGGGGCAGCCACAGGTGAGGTCTGACCCTCCAGGAATTTCCACCCTGCCCACTTTTTCTCCAAAGGCTGCAAGCACAGCTTCCCTTTAGGGGATGGGCACTGCCTTGGCAAACCCCACCTTTCCAGCAATGTCTGTGCTGGAACGTGGAGGATGTGAGAAGTGTGATGTTCTTGTGCCACACGGTCCAAAAATTGAATTTCCCACCAAAGAAAAAGCCTGTATTCACACAAACAGCAAAGGCTGTAGCTTTTTCTCTGTCTTTAAACCCTGCACAAGACCTTCTGGAGCTTTATCATCTCATAAATGTCTCCTTTTCCTAATTAAAGGTTTTCTTGCAATGAGGCAGCTTCCACTCCTGCTCTGCCAGTTCTCCCCGGTGCTCTCTTTATGGCTGAGGGCTAAAATTTGGGTTTCAAGGATCCTTCTGCCTTACCAAGGCTGTTCACACCTTGCTGTTGGACACTAAATGCTCCCTCCAAACACCCTCCTGCTCCTGGGAGTCACAGCCGGTGCTGGAAATGAGATGGAAACCCCCCGAGGTACCCCTGGGGGGACCCTCACTGGTTTGGATTTCCTCTCCCATCCTGGTCCAAGCCTTCTCCAGAGGGAGAGAGAGAAAATGAATTTTTTTACACCACACACACACGACTCAGATTAGTTGGAACACTGAGGAATCTGATCTGAGGAGCCGATTTGATCTCCTATCAGGATATTATCACACATTCAGCACCGTGGCACTGAGACAGCCTCTCCAGAAAGGATTCACCCTCCTGCTGCTAATGCAGGGAGACAGGGAAAATGAGAACCAGCCAGGGTGAATTTCTATACCAGGCCTTGGTGTAGAAATTTCAGGCTACAATTGTACATGGTTTCACCTCTTTCCTCGTGCTGAATTGTACACGAACAGCTCCGGAGTTTCTGACATTATTTCAGCTCCAATAAATCCATTTGGATAGCTGTTGGTTGGGTGTTCACTTACAAATATTCGGCATGAAGAATATGAATTGTTTCAGCTGCGTGCATGGGGTTTATTGTGTATTTGTGTTTCCCCAAATTTAACACCTCGATCGGGGTTTGTGGAATGAGCTCTGACAGTTACAAATGTGCTTTCTGTCGGAATTACCCTCAGGTTGGCGACTGTGATTAAAATTGCTTGGTGGGAGATTCACAAGCAATGAAGTCTGGAGAAGGACTGAACTCAATTTTGATGAAAGTTCTTTTCACAACTTAAATAAGATCTCAAGAGGGATGGTGGGAGTGGAGAATGAAAAGTATTCTGCCAGCTTTAGTCCAGCACAGTGAGGCACCAAAATCACGTTATTTCCCTCAAAAATCGTGCTATTTTCCCCAGAGTGCTTGATCCAAACCCCAGCACGCTCACTGAGGGGATAAATATTTTGCAGTGTAGCTGCACTTCACTAAAGAATTCTAATTAACATCCTGAAATGCATCTACCAGGGAGAGACAGTCACCCTGCACTCAGCGTGTTTCATGATGACCACAATTCCTGCTAAGAGAGGATTGCTCTGGCAGGAAAAGCTGACCTGGAATCTGTGGGCAGCCACCTCTTTCATTTTCCCCCCGAGCAGCAGGAAGAACCCACGATCCTCACTGTTTTGCTTACAGCTCATCACAGCTCCGAGCTATTTCTGCCACTCTTCTCTTTTGCAGCAAGCCCTCCTGATGTCTCAGAGTCCTCCAGAACGCTGTGTTCAGAATCAGGGTGCTTAATTACCCAGCCATTCAGTAAATGATTCATTTCAGCACCCTCCATTCCCACTTGTCCTTCCTCCAGTGGTTAAAAGGTCAGGTTGCTACAGAGCCCTGCCTGCTGCCAGGGCTGGTGCCTGACTTACAACCTGTGGGGCTTTTATTGGAATAACGTGTGCTGGGAGCTCTGTGAATATTCCATTCCTTCCCCAAATCAAAGCTTGGAGATGCCACAGCTCTTCCCCCTGCATTAAAGAGTAAATCACTGTGGTTTATAATCCATCATAAATGTAAGCTACCAACCCCAATCATTCCTCTTCCCAATCAGTCCCTCCTGCAAGCCAACACTAAATCTGTGTCTCCATTGGTGCAGTAATCAGTTCATTCTCTTTGATTTCTCTTCCAAAGTAGACAAACTAAGAAAATATCTTTTCCTATTTTAATCTCCATTCTAGGCCAATAAACAGAAGTAAGTAACATATCAGAAAATGGGAATACCCTAAGCAGGTATTTAATATACATTTTTGGTATGAATATGTATTTTTGGCATATCTGTACATGAGAGGTGAGGAAGGAAAAGGAGAATTAATAGCACATGTATAATTTATTTGTATGTGGGTAATGTATGCATGATCTCACATTAATACTCTCATCTAAGAAGCCATAATGTAAAGTCCTTATAAAATATATATAAAAGTGAAGATATAGCCTCGGTGGAAGAATAGTGAAATATTGTATGGATTATAAATGAACTGGAAGTAGAAAATAAGCTCCTGCTGAGGTTGATTGCCCAAGCCATCCCCATTATGCAGGGAGCTTGTCATCCCTTCCAAGGATCAAAGTGAAATATTCCTGGCTTTAACAATTTTGGTTTTAACTTTAGCTTTGCCCATTGTGGCCTCACAGGTGAACATTCCTGCACAAAAGGGAGTGAAGGCCGATGAGAACCAGAACAAAGCCAGTCTGGAGGGGACACCTCAAAAGGAGGGAGTAATTTCTCTTTTCCTCAAAAGGAGGGAGTCATTTCTCTTTTCCTCAAAAGGAGGGAATAATTTCTCTTTTCCCTTTGGGGCACAGCTGTTGGTGCCAGTGGCACCCAGTGAATATCCAGGAACCAGCAACCAAAATGAAGGAGAACATTCCCAAAATCCACCTGCTGCTGGTGGGGTTGCAAATTTAGATGGGCTGGAATTCAGACGATGTTGGATTTCATCCATAACAAGGACTGGGTAACAACAGAGAGAGATCCAAGGTTCAGGTTCATATTGATAAAAAACTAAGTTTAAGATTTCATGTTTTCTTTTTTTTCCCTTTTTTCTTTTTTTTTCTTTTTTTTTTCCTTTCAGTGAATAAAAAGAATAGGGAAAGATCCAGACACACAGCTGGCTTCCAAGTTCCTCAGCAATTCAAAAAGGGCAAAGTTCTGGCTCTATTTTATGATTCCTCTTGATAAGAATTATTTGGTAAAGGGCTCACACCACAAAAAGCACACAAACAAATTGCGTAAAGAGAAAAAACAATATTTCTGAAATATTCTTGGGTTGCCTACAAGAGGCAGAGAAATAAAGGAAAAATAGAAAAGCTGATTTAGAAGCCAAAGTCAATCTAAAAGCCCCTGAGAGGGACATCCCAGAGACCTGAATATCTGAGCCCTGAGGAAAGGGAAGGCACAAACCACACCAGGAGCCACTGCAGACAGACTTTGGGTGCTGGGCACAGTGCTGGCTCCCTCACCTCAAAAGGAAGATATTACAAGTGGAAAAAATTCAGAAAGTGGAAACTAGGCTGTCTAATAACTCTCCATAAAAGCAATGACAGAATGAGTTGGGACTACTCAGGCGAAGAAGAGAATCATTTGGTGGGCTATGACAGGAGTGTGCCAAATTTGGAAGGACGGAGAGGCAATAACTTCTCACTAACTGTTCAATATTGCATCCATGGAAAAGCAGGGACGTGGAATAAATGGCCAGGAGCACATTCCAAACTCCTGAGAAGAGGGAATTCCTCCCACCACACACAGCAGGGCTGGGAAACAACTGCAAAGGGCTGCTACGGATGCCAGTAATTTACAAGGGCTCAAGGAGGAACCGAACATGTACTTGAAAGAGGAATTAATTGCACATGAAGGATTAACAACCAAATTCTGCTCTCGTTATTCACGGCCGTGCTGCCAGCAGCGGGACTAAGCAGATAAGGGGTTTATTCCTGCTCCCTGCACAATGCAGCCTCGTGTTCTGCTGCAGGCAGAGCGGGCTGTGACACCGGGAATGCTGGCGAGGTGTTCCAGGGGCAGGGTGGGGAGGCAGGATCGGGCATTGGCACAGGGATTGTGGCACCAGGATGTGTCAGCAGAGCTCGATGTCCCCACGGGCTCCTCATGAGCACAGCCACGCTCAGGGCACCTCTCCTTGTGCTGCCCTGGTACAGCTCTGGTTTCTTTATCCCTGCCGAAGTCAGGGTGAAAGAGATGGGAAACATAAAGACAAGTTCAGTCTCGGTTGTTTATTATCTCCTATCTGTTTAAATTCTCATGTAAGCGTGAGCTCTAACTAGCCAGTTACAGAAATGAGGTAAAAATGGAGAGCTTCTAACCCTTTCTGAGGTTGTTTAAGGGGTAAATATGCAATATCTGTATTATTTATGTTTTCGACCCAATAATGACTACCCAAGGCCCTTAATGTGGACATTTTTCACTTAATTATAGAAAACCACCTAAACCCATGAAGAAGACAGAAGAAGAAGATGGAGAAGAAGGACACAGGCAACACCCCAAATCCTCTATCTTAACTCATATGTATTTATATACACTAAAACCCCAAATCCTAAGTTTAAGGACTCCAACACTGGCCCAGCAGCAGGAAAACAGGATCATTCCTAATTCCCATTTTATCCTTGAGCTCTTTTGGGCAGGTTTGACTTCACCTGTACAACAAGCTTTGGATTCCTGTGTGTGGGGTTGGTAGTGTCTGGTAATTTGCAGCCAGGTGGGGACCCTGGTGATGACCCCGAGGGTCTCGGGAGGTTTAACCTGATCAGGCTTTTCCAGGCTCAGATTTATCAGCACTGCAGGGTCTGTCACTAATCCCATCAGGCAGCAGCACATGAACTCCACGGGCTTTAAAACATTTGCTTCATGCAAATGGGAATGTCACTCGAGGCCATGAGAAATTCTGGGAGTTCCAGAAGTTCTAATGTTTGAAACGGGCACCTGGTGTAGCCATTTTGCATAGGAACTTAATTAGAAGTCTACTAATTGGACAGCATCTTTGTAAAGCAAACACGTAGGGATTATCATGATGATGCTGTTTGGAGAAAAATTAAAATCAAGGTTATTTTCCAAATGTAATGCAAAACCCGGAACAATGGAGGTGGCAGCTTGACGTGCACAAGATGTGCCAATATTTGCTCTGCACAATTGTTTCTCTGCAGATTAGGGGGGCTGAGTCTATGGACGTGGCAGATAATTTGAGTGGAATTACACTCCAGAACATATATTTTTTTGTTAGGAGAAGCTGCAGTAATAGATTCTGATTAGGCACTCAATTGGTAGCCAGTACATGAATTCCAATTACGGAGCCAGCATTCAGACTATATTTTCACTGAAACCTTTCAGACCAGGAGTGAGTAAAACCTTCCAATGGTTTAAGCTGTCCTGAATCACTTCAATTAATTTGTGGGTTTGTAAAATTGATGTAAGGCTGCAAAGGAGATTTCCACCCACACACCTCAATTTAATCCCTTTTCCCTCCCCAGAGGCAGCTCTGTCTCCCTCCTCCTTCTCCACCCTGATGCACTTCTCACAAAAAGATCATCCAGAAAAGCAGAGATTTGACCAATGAATTTCCCTTTAGCCTGGGAAAATGTTGAGCACATAAAATGCAATAATATTTGCAGATGTTCATATATACTTATTTTCCTACTAAATATTTTCCCTCTATATAATGATACCCCTCTACCCCCCAAGTCTCTCTTCAGCCCTTTATTTAATCCTAATTATTTTGGTTCCACCTGGGGCAAACAACATTAAAAACTCCTTTTTAAGGGATGGGTTTAAAGCCCTGTTGGACTGTAACAAGGCAGAAGCACGTGCCTAAGTGAAAACCTGAAAATCCTTCTCTGAGGCATTTTCTTGATGATTATTCAACTCCCCCTGCTCCCAGTGCCTGATATTTAGAAGATCTGCAGATAAGGCTTAAGAACCACATTCTCTGTTATTATATGTTGGAGATTACTCTAAACAGGCACTTTGCACGTATAAATAAATAAGAAATAAATATTTCCATGCAGAGCAGCCAGGTGGGAACAGGACTGGAAGGGGAAGAGCTGTGGTGGCAAAGAGAGGGATCCCAGCAGCTCTGTCCCCTCCATCCCCCAGGTCACAAACCAGCAGCCACAGATATCTCATTAAGAGAAATTTCAAGATAAAAATTAAAGTTTGTGTGGTAAATTGAAATGGTAGTACCTGTAACCACAATAAAAATACTATTAATGGTTTGCTCTGCTCAGCTGGAGTGAAAATCTCTGCTGCAACCCATGGAAATTTCGTGTAATATAAACCCAACCCATCTGAATTATTGTAATTTTGAGTGGCAGGAAAAGGAAGGGGGAGAGATAGAAACAAAAATATGTGTTTGGTGAACATTGTTGTGATAAACCACTGAGACTGATTCAGGTAAATCCCACCGACAATGAAAAAATATTCTTATGCTCCTCATTAAGTAAATTCTATAGTTTATCACTGAAAAAACTGCAGGAAAATACAGGCAAGAGTCTTTTTATGACCAAACTACATCCAAATTGCTTCATGCAAATCAGCCCAGTGAAAGCAGAATCGTTCTGTGCACACAAATCCAAACTGCTGGATGCAAGGCAGGCTCATCTGGAGTGGAATTAGGTCACTCTCTCCAGCAGATGAAGGAATCTGCAATGGCCAACGCTTTTCAACAAATGACATCCCTTTCAAATTGGCCTCATTAGCCTTTCCTGCACACAAGCAAAATGCAATTTAGTTTCTTAAAGGGACTCCTTTCAACTGTAAAATTCCTAGGACTTGGCTTATGGAGTAATATTTTTTTCTCTGAGTCCTGATTTTAAAAATATAAATGTATTAATCTGTGAGGCTACGAGCAACCTTTGTTTTCAACACCGAGAGCTTTCCAGTTAGCTGGAATGAGCTTTTTGGGTTTAGACACTTCCAGGCCATTAAACTAATTAAATAAACGAGAATTCATTCTTCCAGAATAACCAGGATAACTCCAGGAAGTGATAGTGGCAATTTTGAGTGATGCCACCTTTCCTTGTGATGTCCCAGCCAGGGGCTCTGCTGAGCAGCACAAACACAACAAACCAAAGAGTGGAGACCTGGGCAGCTCCACACGAGCCCAGAGCTTGCCCCAATTCTTTAAGAAATTCCCAAATCCCAAATCCCAGGGCCCCAGGATGTGATTCTGCAGCTCCCAGCACTGCCAGAAGTGCTGCCAGCCCTCTCTCCACTGCTGTTTGTCCAGGAGCGTTTCCCATCCCAACAAAGCCACTGAGGATATTCAAAGCAGGGATATCAGAAAGCTCAAGTGATTTAGCTGGATGAGCTTGAATTTAACAGGATTACTTCTTAGTTTTATTAGAAAGCTATAAAATGATTCTGCTCTCTTTTTTATTTCTTTTTCCCTTCTCCCCACAAAGGTCATCATGGTAAGAGCAGGATTATCTGCATTCTGTGGAATTCCTGCAGCAGTGTGCCACATTTAACTGGTTCCACCTTCCATCGTGCAGAACTGTCTGCTGCCACACCCAGACCTCTGGAAGGTTTAAAAAAAATAAAACTAAAAAATTTAAAACTTAGAAATAAATAATAGAAATAAAATAAAATAAAATAAAATAAAATAAAATAAAATAAAATAAAATAAAATAAAATAAAATAAAACAATATAATAAAACTAATAAAACTAATAAAACTAATATAATTATGATATGATATGATATGATATGATATGATATGATATGATATGATATGATATGATATGATATGATATGATATGATATGATATAATATAATATAATATAATATAATATAATATAATATAATTAATATAATATAATATAATATAATATAAAATGGTTAGTATATGATGATATATGTTAATATATGATAATATATGTTAATATATTAATATCTGTTAATATACGTTAATATTTCATATATATACCTTTTATATTTATATTTTATATTTTACATTTTATGTGTTTATATTCAACATTTATATTGATATAAATATTAACTATAGCATAATATAATAAAATATATATTAAAAAATAAATACATTTTCAGCTCCTTGCAGCTTAAGAGCACACGGAGTTCAGGCAAAGCCTGAAAGCAGCAACCACCCTGAAAAGTTTGGAAGTGCCTGAGACATGAACAATTAAAAACATTGCAGAAATAAAACAGATGCAATTTTACCTTTCTGGTTTTTTTACCATTGCTGCTAAAGAGAGAGCGACCAGGCAGGGGTGGGCACCTGGATTAAAAAATTGATTTGGTAACACAAATCCATGGGGATGCACAAATGGGAGTCACAAATTGTGATTTATTAAATTCTATTTAAGCACCCCTCGACACTGGAGAAGGAAACTGCAATTCCCGGGCCAGCCTGAGGGAGGGATCAGTGACTTTTACATAAAAATAACCACTGCTCTTCTGAGTGACCGAAGGACATATTTGGTTTGTTCTGTGCAAGAGACAGAAAAATAATAAAATTCTATTTTTTTCCATGGAAATGCACATTTCTGAATATCGGAGCAGCTTTCTGCAGGTGGGAGGGAGGGCTTGGTGGCACAGGTATGACATTGCCATCAGGCTGATGTCATTTAACCTCTTCAAACACCTCTTGCATCCTGCCCTTCCCAGCAGGTGTTGCTCCATTTGAGCACAACTTTTTGTAATTGTTGTTGTCAATAGGACAACTCTGATTATACAACCAGACAGAAGAAAAAAAAGAAAAAAACCAAAAAACCAAAAATAAACAAACAACAACAAAAACCACCAAAAAAACCACACAAAAACAACACACAAAAACAAAAACCAAACAAACCACACACACAAAAAAAAAAAAAAAAAAAAAAAAGAAAAAAAAAACGAGACCAACTCAAAAAAACCCCAGGACTTCTGGTGACTTACTGACTTAATTTTTAGGGCATTCTGAAAATTATCACTGTTTTATAAACCAGATTCCATGAACCCAACCCAAAGCTGGAGCTTTCCTGGCTGGTTCTGAGCCCAAAGCAGATGTTTAAGCCTGGCTTTGGAAGGCCTGAGCTCTCCAAGGAAAGCTGAGGCCCCTGGGAGCTCCTTCCAGCCCTGCTGGGCTCTTCTTGAGCCTGATGGGTGCAGCAGAAACTTCATTTTTCTAATTTTGTAATTAAGCAGAGACCCAGACCTGTCACCAAGAACACAGACATTTTTTCTGAGTTTCAGCTCCATGACAAGGCAGCACTCTTCAGGCTTTTGAGAATAATGCATTAATATAATTATTAATGTCCTGGTGTGGGTTCTCTTTGCCTCAATTTTCTTCTCTTTTCCCCTGCTTTTTTTCTTATTTTTCATTTTCTTTTTTTACTAGCAAGGCAACGCTGCATTAGAAATAGCTCTTATCATTTTAATAGTCTTTAAATGAGGCTGGCAAAGCCTTAAATAAAGAGATATTTTGTTGGAGAAAATAAAGAAAATAGAGAAACTGTTTGTAAAACATAACTCTTGTGCCCAAAGGGACGTATCATTTTCATATTTTAAATCTGAATGCGTTTCAGTTATTTTGTGTTTTTGCAGCAATCAGTTCACATTATGAGAATAGGGTAGTATAATTATGGAAATTAAGTACAGATTTCAGTTGAATGAACTCATCAGATGGAATTACAGCCTTTCTAGATTGGTCGTCTGGCTTTATGTCAGATGATTTGCATAAAACATTTAGCTTAATGAGAAGTAAACAACAAGACTGCAGAATGTGTTAACCCAAGGGGGTCTGAGCTGACATGTAAGAAATATTAAGGTTGCAGCTTTTTTATTATTATTATTATTATTATTTTAAAGACAAAAAGAAAGCCTTGAGAGCAGATTAGGAACATAAAGGTAATTCTGGTTTGGATCATAATTCTTCACGAGTGGTGTTTTTCACCACCTACAGTCACACACTGTGAAGTAATTTTTCAGGTTTATTTATTTTCAGTTGCCTGTGAGCAGAATCTGACATAATCTAGTTACCCTGTCAGATAGTGTTCATGGCTGCAAACATGTCTTTGTGTTCAGTAGTTGAATTTTCTTCTGGTCAGTGATCTGGAACTTGCTCAAATTACTTTCTGGGATATGTAGTCATTTATCCATAATCTCTGGAGGGTCTAATTTTCATTGGGAAGTACAGAACCAAACCGCACTTTTGCATCTTTAATCATTAAACTCAGCACTGCTGCCATCCTAAAAGCATATTGATAGCGAGCCTGCTCAATGCACAGAATATTAAAGGGCTCCTTTTGCTGTTCCCATGGCAGCATCTCTTCAGAGGGTGTTTGTTCTCCAGGAGCCTCAGCAGAGTGTCTGAGGGGTGAGCTGAAACCCCTGGACTGAAATTGGGATGTTCAGGCTCTGCCCCCCAGCCTGGTACAGCTGTGCATTCCCAAAATGTGAATAATTCAGTGTTTTCTCCCAGTGTGGTCCCCTCTGGACGTGTCTCCCTCTCGTGCACAGGCTGAGGGTGGCCACAGTGACCCTTGCTCTGTGTCACAGCACTGGTGTGGAGCCAGAATTCCCTCCCCGTGACAATTTAGACACTGTTAGAGATGAGATGCTTGACACGGCCAATAGATCAAGCAGCAATTCAATTTAACAATTAATTGATTAACATGGTAAAGTGTGAGCAAAGACAGCGCTGGGTACAGTGGAAGGGGTTTTCCCTTCCAACTGCACACCCATTGCTGGACTTGCTGGGATTTTATTTGCTATATTCATACATATTCATAACCTTTCTCAGCAGTTTCCATTTCTAGTTTTAACGTCACAATTCAATACTTAATAGTCATAAATTCATATTTTGTCCTGTACAGTTCTATAGACCATTGTGATCTATTTCGATATTTCAATACTCCAGGATGCACATCCAGGGTATGTTTTTCAGATGCTGGGATCTGGCTTCGAGATGTGGGGGTCCCATCTCTATTCCCAGATCCATCAATCTCGGGCAGTGATGTCCAATTTCCTTCTCCAGGAGCCATAAATCAGTGAACTAAAGTCTTGTCTTCGTGTCCAGGATGTTTTTCCACCTTCTGCGAAGGCCTGAGCCCCCTCCTCACTTCCTTCTTTTGTCTAAAAAAGCCTTTTTACATTCTAAAACTACAGTTTAAAATTCTTTAATACAAAGCAAGCTTCTACAGTGATAATTAAAAGACACTTATTACAGAATAGCTTGAGACTTATAATAGGTAATTGCAAGCAAAAGATTTATTCAAAAACTTCTTTCCATGCTTTCCTCAGCTGTTTATTAGAACTCATCTTTATAATTGTCCCGTGGCCATGTTCCACAACTACAATTACACAGATTTTCTTCATTTCCCTGGCACGAAACATAACTTTGTATTTCACAACACCCAGGATGTGAAAAAGGCATATTGTGTGTGTGGCTCTACGCAGATATTTACTATATGTAATATGCTAGGTAGAAAAGTTATGCAATATTAACATTTAAATAATATAGTAAATGTAGTTTTAACATTAAGTCTTAGTAGAAAATTTGTGTGTAAGATATTTTCTTTAGCTCAAAAGAAAGAAAAGATGACCAGGAGGTTTTTAGTACAGAGATACCAAGAAATCCTCTAGTGAAGAAGAATTTATGGCTCCTTATCAACAAAAGTAACCTCTTCAAAGACTTAAACCAGACTTGCAGACGCCAGGGAAAATATGCATAGTAATGAGGAGGTTGCAGAAAAGACCGAAATTTCTCTCTAAGTTGCCCTTCTCCTTCGCAGCCTTTGTCTGGGAGAGAGGGGGGACGGTAGTCCCGGGCTACCTTCTTTGCTCTTAATTGTCTCATTATTTGTCCTGTCTCTGAAAACTTTTTAAACTTTTATTATTGCATTAATTTTTTTTGTAACCAATTTTTATTCTTTATTAAATTTTCATAAATTTCAAAAAGCGAGTGATTGGCGTTTATCACACAGGATAAATAAAGCTTTCACCCCTGTGCCCCCAGCAGGAGCAGAGGGTCACAGGAGCCCGGGCTGGTGCCTCTGAGACAGAACCACATCAGCTGCACATCTCAGCTCTGCCGGGGATGCAGCTCCCTCTGATCGCCCGGCCAGACCCCTCCAAGCTCCAGTGACTGCAAATAAAGCACTTGATTACCTGAAAGAAACGCCCCCAGTTAAGGATTAGCATTCCTCACACAGGGAAGAATTAAAGCCCGCAGGAGCAAATCAAACCCTGGGGCTCTACCTTTCACTTAACCCACGTGTGAGCATTTCAGGGAACAGCACAGGTTAACCAGTAAAGTGGTTGTTCAGTTCCAAATCAAATATTTTGATTAACACAGCTCTGATTTAAAGGCATGAAATAAACAGCAGTGCTCAGCCAGCCTCCTGATGGTGCAAATTTTAAACATTTCTGTATTCTAATAAAAATAAAATTCCCCACATGAGACTGTCTGCGTAGAAGGGGATGAATAATCCTTCAGGCTTTCACTGCCTTTGCCTAAGAGGGATCAGTACTGGCAGGGATTGCCTTTCCCCTGTCCACGATTGTTGGGGACAACACACAGAGAGGACGGTCACCAGTTCATGGCTGCAAGGACAGCCTGCCACATGCTGGGCTTACACTCCAAAATAAAAAACCACGTGGCAGTGGGAAACAGAAAAAACCACTCTGCTTCTGCTGCCTCACGTGTTCTTCCTGCTGCTGAGCTCTCCCTAATGAAAAATTGGCCCAGGCTGGAAGGAGCAGAGCAGGAGACAGGAGGAAATGGTGGTGTGGAAAAGCTGCTGACCCTTGTGTCTGCTGGAATAGAGACAGCAGAGGTGGGGGCTCTAAAAAGAGTCTGAATCACTGAGATCACGGCTGGCTGCTTTCAGGGGAGCAAAGGGAAAAGAGGGAACTTCAGCCTGTGGGATGGATGTGCAGGTGTGACAGGGAGAGATGGGCTGCACTTGATGGATTGGGAAGGGTGAGCTGGAACAGAGACTGGACACAGCCAGAGAATAAAGCAGAGATTTATTAAAAGGCCTTTAAGGATACACCTTGGACAGGACAAGAGCCTGGCCAGGGCTGCACCCAAGGTGGACCAAAAATGGACCCAAAATGGTCACAAAATGGACAAACTGTCACAAGGTCTCACACTTTGATAAGTTTTGGTCCATTTGCATATTGGGGTTTAATTGTCCAATTCCAGCTCCAGGCTGTGAGGTCCCATCCTTCTTGTTACTCCCTCCAGACACCCTTGTTTGTGCTTTTGGACTGAAGGTTGTACTCATTGTCCTTGGTCTCCATCAGAAAAGGATTTGTATATTCTAAACCCTTAAACTCTGAGTTTTGCACCCTGTGATGTCACACACTTCTATCCAAACTCCACACCCACAATCCCAGTGCTGTCATTCAATTTTGGGAGCCTTCTCCACGCCCCCAGGTCAATGCAGTGTTTGCTTGGGTGTCAGTGCCTGTCAGCACAGAAAATCCCAAATTCTCAGTGCCCAGGGCTCCAACAATGATTCCCCTACAAATTCTCAAACCACCTGGGGATGGTGGGATGAAGGAGCTGGAGTTCTCCCTGAGGCTGGTGTGTTTTAGATGTGAGGAAAACAACATCAGCCCCTGCTCTGACGGCAGAGAGGTGGAAAATGAGGTGCACTTGGTGGAGCTCGAGTGACTCACAGCAAAGCTGCTCCCCTCTCCATTTCTGACTGAACTGGAGGATTGTTTCTTCCTCTCTTACCTGGTTTATGCTCTGCTATAAACCGGTGCAAAGCCCTCAGCTCAGTCATCAGCTAAACAAAGTGATACTTCGTGCCTAATAAACACCTTCCACCCATCGAGCACTAAATCCTTTCCGAAGGTAAATGAGCGCTCAAGACGTGGAGAAGAACTGCACCCAATTACAGGAGATTATGAAATGAAGCTGAATGAGGCTGTGAGTGCCCAGGCACAAAGCACACTCCTGCTCCCTCCTGCTGTCCTTCAGGACCATCCTTCACAGAGGTAATGCAGCTTTTACTCAAAATTTCACTGAGTACCCGAAAATTCCATTTCATAGCATATGGTGCAGAATCATCTTTTTTTTTTTTTTTTTTTTTTTTTTTTTTTTTTTTTTTTTAGGAATGCATTTCTTGCTCCTAGCTCAGGCTGAACAATTTATACACAATTACAAGCACAGCATTCAGCACAGTTTTTAACTTGGTGCAGCCCGGTCCCTTTTCCTTGCAGAGGGTGATAATTCTGCTCATCACCAGACTGGTCCCAGCTCATCCCTGTGGGATACATTATCTCCTGTCTTCCCATGAGGTTCTAACACCATCCTCACCTATAGTTTGGGAAAAATAAAATTTCCTGGCCTAGGAACAGCTCCCACTCCCACTACCAGGTGCAGAAATGAGATGTCCATCAACATCAGCTGATCACCCCAAGGGCTTTTCTCCTGAAGATGCAGCCCAGTGAGTTTTCCCAGAAAAACTGTATCCTAGGGACTGGGAAAGGACCTGGAAATGCGAATTTCAGAGGAGGAGAGGCTGTCACAAAATGAATGCTAGCCTCTAAATGTCCTCTGAAATCTGGGCCTGGTGCAGAGGGGAATTTAAGCTTCAGTGAGGAATGGGAGCAGCAGAAAGCACAGCCTGGTGACTCCAGCATTCAGCTGCAACACTTTGGGGATGGAATTTAAAGACTGAACAGTGCTCAAGTGGTTTAGTGCAGGTGGCCCCGAGCCCCATAAATCAGTGTTAGAGCTCCTGATGCCTCTCCCAGTGCCTCTCATCCATCTGTGTTCCACAGGCTCCCATTAGCCACAACTTTTCATCAATTTCGCAGCAAATGGAGGGTGAGAAAATTCCCTGCTCTCGTTAGAACCAAGAAAGGGATAAGGAAGCTACAAACTTTCAGAACTGTGGGAAGGAAAGACATGAATTCCCCCCGGGTCATTCCCTCATGGTCTGCTCAGGGTCACCAGGACTTCTTATATCTTTCATTTTCTCCTGATCATGCGGGATTTGAGAGCTCTGCACCACTCAGAAAAGCAAACAACACGTCCTGTAATCACAATTTCATCTTTGGTGCTGTCTGAGAGCACAGAGGGAAAGCTGTGGCTGGGACCACAAGTGATGGTTGTGTTTCAACAGCTGTTAAAATGCATGAAAATAAAAATATTTTGGTTTGCACAGGCGTTGCCGCTCCCACTCTTCAAGCAAATAATGGCACTTCTGAGTGACACCTTCGAAGCCAAGAGGAGGAGGAGGAAGGAAACCTCCTTTTTCCTGTCTCCTCCTCCTCAGCACTTCCATCCCTGGGTGTTGTGAGTGCAGAGGGCGCAGGGATGCTCTGCCTCACCCCTCAGCATCTCAGGGTAACTCCGAACATTCCCACATCCCCGTGGGAAGGGAGGGGCACTGCCTATAATTGAAATAATGTTGAATTTTTAATTCCCTCCTTAGATAAATCCTTTCTGGCCACACTTTTTTCTGGGTTTTTTTGGGAGTTTTTTGGGGATTTTTTGGGGTTTTTTGTGGTTTTCTTTTTTTGTTTTGTTTTGTTTTGTTGTTTTTTTGTTTTGTTTTGTTTTTTGGGGTTTTTTTGTTGTTATTGTTTTTTGTGGGTTTTTTGTGGTTTTTTGGGGGGGTTCTGTTTTTGATGGGTTTTTTTTTTGGTTTGTGGGGTTTTTTGGGGGGTTTTGTTTGTTTGGGGGTTTTTTCGTTGGTTTTTTGGTTTTTTTTTCTATTTATGAATTTATTTAGGGGTTAGAGTTAAAGCAGAGAGGGTGTGGGGTGGGCGTGCCCCCCTCTGAGGTTTCTCAGCAGTTCAGTGAGGTTGGTAAAAACGTTGAAAAAGAAACCTGTTGATTGCACCTGGGTGTAATTACCGGTTGTGGAAGGTGAGCATGCAGCCTGCATTTACTGAATTATGCCCTGGATGTGAATAGTCCACTGCTGCTCCTTAATTGCCTGCTTTGAGAGGTGGCAGACACTGGGGCTTTTCAACTCCTCCCACTTCTGCAGGCAGAAATAAATAAATTTCCTCTTTTATTTTTATTTTTTTTAACAGTCTGCTGACATTTTCTCATCCAGAGCACATATATTAGGAAATACCATTTCAATACCAGTGTTGCTTAGTAAATTTTAAGGGGAGTGGGGAAAGAAGCAGCAATAAGAGAGAGAAAAATACACAAAACCAGATATTATGAATAATGTCAGTGCTTCATGAAGTGCCCACAGAGGTCACTGAGAATTTAAAGGAATTTTGCATTGGGTTCTTCTATGTTTTGCTCTGTTTTTCTTTTCCCAAGACGAGTTCAAATTTTCTACCAATGTTAAAGGATGGAACTCCACTGAAATCTCTGGAAAAATGCACCAGAGATTATTTCAGAAGCATATGTTGTGTGTGATGTTCCCACAGAAAGACAAAATTCAAACAAAATCTGTCCACATGAAGGATCCTCACCCGTCCCACAAAAGGAATTTCACAGTGATCACGCTCATTTATCCATCTCTGCTCACAACCATTGCTCACAAGGCTTAAAGCAGCGAAATTATGGAGCACCCTCGCTTCCATTCCACAGAGAATGTCCTGGACACAGAGATGTGTTTATGATGTATTTATTCCACCTGCAGCCATTCACACTCATTTAAAAGGAGCTTCAGCTAAGGGCACCTCAGGACACGGTCAGAGGTATTGACAATCCCCTGATTTAATGCATTGCCACATCCCACATGTGACTGGAGCACTTTTACATCCCTGACAGCAGGGGAGACACGCAGCTTAATTGAGTTCCATTTACAAGGGCTGTAGAACAAGCCATGCACGGTGGAAATTCTGTATTTTATGGTAGTACTGTAACAATTTTTTTTTTTAACTACATTTCCACACTTTTGACTTAACAAAAGAAAACTCAGCCAGGGCTCCCAAGTATAATTAATTTGGTATTCATCATTCAGCCATAAAGAGCACCAGAGCACTGTGAAACAAAATCTCTGGCAGGGGGTTTGAGCCCTTCTGTTTCAATTTCCTGAAGGCCAAGACAGCTGAAAGAAGATAAGCAAACATCCCTGCAGAAATGGGGAATCAGAATGGATTTCTGTGAAGGGCTGGGCAGGCAGCAGCACGGCAATGAAAGTGCTGAAGTGTTTACAAACACTTGCAAGGGACACTGCACAGTTTGGGAGATGGGCACTCTGCATGCAGATGGAGAAATTCTTTTTTTTTAATTTTTTTTTCGCTTGAGGAGCTGATCCAAATCCTGGTGAAATGTGTGCAAAGAGCTGTGGTTCTGGTTTTCTGTTTACATGGATTTGGTAATGTCCCATTCCACCCATCCCACCCGTGCCATCCAGACCACAGGAATCAGTAAAAAATGGGAAATTTGAGTCTCAGCTGCCTCTGGGGGTCAGGGCTGATGTAAGAAGTTGTTTTTTGTGAGCGTGGTGAGGCCCTGGGACAGGCTGCTCAGAGAGGGGTGGATGCCCCAGCCCTGGGAACGTTCCAGGGCAGGTTGGCTCTGAGCAGCCTGATCCAGCTGAACATTTCCAAACTGATTACAGGGGGTTGGGGCATTTAAAAGTCTCTTCCAGCCTAAACCATTCCATTATTCTGAAAAAAGGAAGGTAACAACGCTGTCAGAGACCAGAAGATGGGTGAGGATGGAGGGAGCCTGGTGCACTTTGCAAATGAAGCTCTGCATATTCCCTAAAAAGGAGCTCAAGACCTTGTTTAATGAAATATCCCCCTGCAGCCCCCCAGAGTTCCTAGGCTAGCTCAGATTCTAGAGGGCTTTGGAGGAATATTTCAGGGACAAGGCAAAAGATTCCAAAAGAGGCTCTGACCCCCAGATGTAGTCCAAGACGTTTATTCCAGGTGGTTTCAAGGGGGAAAAGAGAGAATGAGGAAGAACAGAACCTTATTTAGGCTCCTGCTAAGGAGAGATAATTGGAACTCAGCCAGTAGGGTCAGAAAGGGGAGGAAGGGTTAAACTACACAGTTACAGGCTCCAGGGGTCTCTGGGGAGGGACAAACCATTCCCCAGAGAAATACAACAGTTTAAATTCAATAAACAGACCTCAGTGACGTAATGGACTCTGAATCATCCAAGCAGAAACATTAACAGAGGAATTGTTTCCCTGCCCGAGCAGAGCAAAGGGCAATTTCCAGCCAGAGCCATTTGGGTTCTGTGCTGGAACAGCCCTGCCAAGGACAATAACATTTCCCATCCTCTGGACACCTGTACGCCTGGAATGGGACAGAGAACATCAGCTCATTCCAGTTTGGATGGCACAAAGCTGCAGGTGGCAAAGCTGTTTGCTTGCAAACAGCACAGAATGGACTCCAAGTACAAAGAAAAAGCCTCTGTTATTCCACAGCCCCCTCCTGCACCTTCCATATGGATTCATTTAGGGTTTAGCCAGGCCCAGATGCAAAACGAAATGCCTTCCTCAGGAGGGAAAAAAATACACGTATGGAGTGATTTTACACAATTCTGTAAATATTCTGTAAATACAATCAGAGCCCTGCATTGTGTGGCATAACTACAATTGTCACAGCAGAGTTATCAGAGGCACTGCAGTGAATTTAACAGAGCCATCCTAACAGGCACAGGGGTTCTCCATGGTGGGGAAATGCTGAAAAAACAAAATCCAAATTTTGTTCATAACAGGCACAGGGGTTCTCCATGGTGGGAGCAAACACTGAAAACACAAAATCCAAATTCTGTTCTCTACAGGCACAGGGGTTCTCCATGGTAGGAGCAAACACTGAAAACACAAGATCTGAGCTCTGTTCGGACTCGTATGCGACTCCACAAAGATGAGTTAAAGCCCTTTCTGTGATGGCTGAGTTTCGGTATCAGGTTTTGTCACATTTCCTTCAAAGGCAGCTCAGGTGAGGTGTGGGAGGGGACGGGCACAGCTGGGTGAGAATCTGTGGCTCCTGGGGATGTGAAGGACAGAAAATGAGGCCATGGGCAAGAGGTAAAATCATTTCTGGAGCCATAGGAAACTGGGTCTCCAACTCAGGGGATGCACCAAAACCAAGCTTGGAGGTGAGAGCCCATCCACCTGGACAGAGTGGAATCCTATTTTATCTCCATTTTAAAAAAGCAGACAAACTACCTTTAAATACATATAAGCTTGAGAGAGCAGTAATTTGTGAAGCACATCTAGATACTCAGAAAATCTACATCCTAGGGAGGAAGAAAAGCCACAAATTAAATTGAAAGGCAGGAATAAATGATTGGCACAACATCCCCACACAGAAATTTCCTACAAACGCTCTCAGACAATACACAAGACGTGGTTAGGAAAAATCAAAATTATTTTCTCAGCCCAGGCCATTTCCCTGTGCCTCATCTCCACCAGAACCAATCACTGCCTTTAGTTTGTGATGCACAGGGCAGAATGAGCTGAGCAGAGCAGAAACCCAGACTTCTGTCAATAAGGGAAGCAGCTGGAATTGCAGAGTTTCACTGGGCAGACACAGCTGGACCTGCCAGAATTCACCCAGAACATTTACCTGCACTGTTCAGGGGGCCTCAAATGGAAGAAAAAGGCTTTGGGGAGGACTTTGCTGGGCTGGGAAAGGGAAAGAGAGCAAAAAGCAGAGGTGGAAAACTCAGTGAGTCCCATCACAGCTCTGCTGGGAAAGGCTCGAGGGTGCAAAGGGAGAGTGGGAGAGCAGAGCTCTTCCTCCTTGATGCTCCCATGCCAAGAAATAGGCACTTTTTTGGCAGTAAAATTGCCTGTTAAAAACATCCTAAAGGCTCTTAATCTTTTAAATAGGAGGCATGATTTTTCTTTCTCATTTCTGTCCCATAATGAGGCCAAATTTTCGCAGAAATTTTCCTTTCTTCAGCAGGAAAATAAACTATTTTCTATGAAAGCTGTCACGGAATATGAAAAAAAATTATCCCTATTATTATGTAATCTTAATTAATTTTATTTTTTAAATTACTTTTCCCCTGCCTTCCTTACAGGATGCAGAACTCCACTGTTTATCTTGTTATATCTAAATTAGCAGCCTCCCCAAGCAGGTGTTGCACTTGGAAGAAAACATGTTGCAAGCAATTAGAGAATTGTATGTAAATACACAATTTGTCTGAGGAAAAGAAAAGCTCTTTGGTGTGATTAAGTATCATTTAAAATAAATTGTGCTAAAGAAAAGTAAACAAGTCGCCAAGTGGGTGATGCAGGGTTGGAAAATGTGGTTCCCTGGGGGAGCAGCCCGAGGAGCAGAGAGTGAGGAAGGTCTGAGTGTGCTGCCTCATTTTGCAATCCTGAGAGACTTTGTTCTTGGAGGAATTGGTAGTTCAGAATGTGATTTCTTCTCCATCAGCAACTCCCTAATAAAAGGAGGATTTGTGGCACAAATCTTGGATGCAAATCTGGCTGGGGAGGCAGGGAAGGCACAAGCAAAGGTGGGGACAGGAATGCTCTGAGAAAAGGCCTCAGATGTGAAAGCTGAGCCCATGGGGAGAAGCTTTTCCAGCAGATTTTACCTGGAGTTTTATCATCACCTTGTCAGTGCACCAAAGGGGAGGAGAGCCAAAACCTGGTACAAGCACACAACCTCACCCGTGGATCCAGAGCTTGGCTTATAAACCATGGAAACCTCTGCAGGGAATCTGTGAGGGGCCCTGGAAAACTCCTGCACTCCACAGAACTCCCACGAGAATGGAATTATCTCTATTTTACTGCTTTATAAACTCTTGTGAAAGATAAAAAATGAGTGAGCATTCTCTCTGCCCAGGTTTGGGTGTCCATTGCTTCCCAAATAAATGAAAATGCCACCCTGCTGCCTCTCTCCTGTCAAATGGACACATTTTAACAGGAAGACAATGAAAAGGGAGTGATTTTTATTCCTATTCCTGCCACTAAGTATTGTAACATCCACACAGGCTCTGTGGAGACTTGTCACTTTAATGAGACCCTTGAGGCCCTCAGTGGCTGAAACCACTTCTCAATAACCCCACACCAACAAGCAGCAAAAGCAGAATTTTTTATGTTTTCCACCCCAGTGTGTACTGGCATTGTCTATTAAGCACACTGGGGCACTTGTAGAAAACTTCTTAACAGCAGAACAAAAGATTCCCCCCAGTCCCTGTGCCTCAGGTCAGAGATCTGCAAACCCAGGTCAGCACGACCAAAACCCCACAGCAGAGAGCAGCTGAGCATTAAAATGCCCCCACCCAACCAACGCTGCTCAGCACAGGAGAAAATTCCCCAAATCTGTTCCTTTTATTTGAAATAAATCACTTTTCCCTCCCGTGCACCTGCCTTAGGCGCTGATTGCCTCTCTCCCAGGACGAGGAAGGGATGAAGTCCAAGGAGTGAAGTTTTCCTTGAGGAGAAGCGTGAGGAATCACCCCAGATCCATTTTTAACAGGACATTTCAGGAGTCAGTGTTAAATGCTGGGGTGTTTTTTTCACACAGTCTAGGAGACAGGGCTGTTGGACAGGGCAGTATAATAATAACTAATAATAAATAACAATAAATTACTGCAGTATTCAGCTCCTTCAGCTATCTCTAATCTGGGGCACTTTACAAACTAACTCAGATCAGAGGAGCTGTTCTGCAGGGAAATTCCCTGATCCCTCTTTCAACACGAGCTGCACTTCTTTCAAAAGTTCAGAACTGCACCCTCAGCATCCCCCCAGGGAACACTGCAGTGATTCAGAATTCATCAATCCCCACTTCTAAACCTGTGGGACACTCACACCTCCTGCTGCCACCCCAGAGGGGACACGGGGATGTCACCTCAGCCTCCCCCTGTCCCCAGACAGACTCTGGGAGCTGGGTCAGGGCTGTGGGTGGCAGGAACAGAGGCACATGGCAACCTGGAGAGTGGCAACTCTGCCCCTTGGCTGGAAAAAGCTCCTCTCTCTCCTTCTGGAGCCTTGATTTTGCCTTGCCTTCACTGTGGCACATGATGAATGGCATCCAGCAAATGAATATTTAAGAATTCATCACCGAGAGGTGATTACTCAGCTAGAGCAGACTCACATTATTGATGCTTGACTCCCTAAGTGGTTTGGTTTTGGTTGTTTTTTTGGGTTTTTTTTTGTTTTTTTTTTTTTTGTTTTGTTTTTTTTTTTTTTTTTTTGAGTGCCTATAAACTAAATTAAGACATTTAAAACATTGCAGCATTACACATCATTAGTTTTCCTGATCTGCATATTTCAGCAATTGTTCACGTTGTGTAGCACGGAGGGGCATTTCTTGTGAGTCATTTCTGAGAAAAGCTGGGTGGTTTGGCCACTGGGTGTAATCAGAGGTTTGAAATCAGAGCGGTCAAAGAGCCTCAAAAATATCAGGGGCCAAAGTGGAGAAATAGCATCACATGCTGACACCCAGGAATACAGAACTTTAAACATCAGACACAAAGGAGAAACTCATGAGGAGCTGGCACAGGAGATGAGGCCGATTTTTGGAGAACACCACCGACACTGGAAAAATGTTTGAATTTCCCTGCACGTTCCAGTTTATGCTGAACCAAAACCACACAGACACTGGTCAGAGCCAGCTGAGTGAGAGAATTAGGATCCTGAGGGCCTGATGTGGAGTGCTCTTGGGTTAGAGCCAGGTGGAGCTGGAATCGCATTTGGATCCACGCCACAGGGCAAGGGGACTACACAAAAATAATTATCCCAACAATATTTTGCACTGTTAAGCAACAAAGGCATGGTTTTCAGCGTGTAATGCCTATTCACTTGTAATTGATCCAAATGGGACCTCATTCTTCATGAGGAGGGCTTGGAAAAGGGCCTGACAAATTGTCAGCTTTGTGCTGTACCTACATATGTTCCGCTGCATACAGGGGTATAATCTTGAATTAATGCATTTTATAACTCGAGCAAAACTCATCTGGTTCTGTGGCGTAGAACTGAATGGCTGCACTTGGCAGGCTCCTGCAAGCATTTACGACCTCTCTTTATGGGCAAAATAACAAGACTCATCAATCCCATATTGTCCTGTTTGAAAAAAAATAATCAAAAATCAAAAACAAACAACAAAACAACAAAAACTCTGAATGTGGGAATAGCATTTGTGAAGTGTCCTTGTGTTACGCTGAGGGCTTGAGCTGGCTTTGTTAAATTTGATCTGGTTAGATGTGATTCAGCAGGGATGAATCAGCTGTTGGATTATTCCGTGCCCTGGGATTCCACCATGGAAGTTTCTGGCGTTATGATCAGAGGGAAAAGCAGTAATCATAAAAAAAAACCACCCAAAAAGGCACCTCAGTGTGGCAGCAGTGCCGGAGTGCAAAGGCAGAGCTTGGTGCATCTGTGTGGAGTTAAAGGTTTGATGGAGACCAGGGAGGTGTGGAATACCATGGAGCCATCTGCTGGGAAGTGCTGCTCTGTGCTCCTGCCTCCTCCTCCTGCTGCTCTCAGCTCCCAAAATTAACCCTCCTTGATGCCCTAGGATTTTAGTTTGTATATTTTTCATCTGTTTGTAACCCTGCAGTTCTTTAGTGTGTAACTCCAAACTCCACACACAGTGCCAGCTGCTGCTTCCCCATTTTGGGCAGACACAGCAATTCCTCTCCAGGCCTGGCAGTCAAGGACACCTCACTGCCTCAGGCCCTGAGAAATGGAAACAAAAGTGAGTTGTGGAGAGCAAACTTGGGGTAAATGACTTAATTACCTAAAGCTGTAATTGGAAGATGAACCCCTGATTTGCAAATGGACCAAACTGATAAAAATGTGAAAACCTGTGACCTGTCATCCATCTTTGGGTGTAGCCCCTGAGGGGCTTCATCTGCCCTAAACAGAACAGATTTTTATTGCCTTAACTCTGCCTGACCTCTGTTTTTAGGCAGTCCTAGAGAAGGCCTCATCCTCATCTGCTCATCTTCCTCCCCTGGCTGTCCCTCTTGGCTGTGGGGTGAATCCTAAACCCTTCCTGGCCCTTCCCACCCTCCTATTCCAGGGAAAAGGGAGAAATCCCAATGGCCCAGCTGGATCCACGGAGAATGAGATCCTCTGAGCATCCCTGAGTTCTGTGAGCAGGGAGGGGTGGCCACACTCCAGGGTTTGAGGAGGAGAAGGCAGGCCAGGAGGAGCCTGCTGTGTGTGAGGCTGGCACGTGTTTCTGCAGGGAACTGGAGAAGCTGATCTTGCTTTACAACACACTGAAAACGTCTTTTACCATGGTTTGAGTCAACAGTGCTTGGAATCATTCCTCCTGCTCTGTTGGAAGAAATATTGGGTGCTGCTGAGGTGCCAGGGGGTTTTTTAATTCTTCCTTTTCCCTTTTTTTTCTGTTTTTGTCCTCATTTTTTCTTTTTTTGAAAGCTGTTTGTATACCCAGGCAAACGCTTTGTCCACGCAGCACATGCTACTTTTCCCCCAGCAACTATTCCATTTCCTGTGTTCCTTTGAGATGAGGCCTTAGATTAAAAAAATCATGCTCAGCCTCCATTTTAAGCACAGCCAGAGCTGCTTTTGCATCTGTCCTGATCAAGCTGCTCGCTAAGTGAAACAGCCCTCCTGAAACGAAGCTGACTGCAAAACCCCTTGGACAGACAACAGCTGAGCAAATGCTCCCATATCTGCTCTGATATTAATTTCACATCTATATTTGAGCTTACCACTGCACTGGAGCTTTTCATGCCACAGGATTTCACCCCTGGGAGAGGAGGGGTTGAGGAGTTCAGGTGGTGCTGCAGGGGATGGGTGTAAACACAAAATTCTTAATGGTGCAGAAAGGCTCTGTGCTCCAGAAAACTGAGGGGAAGAGCAAAACCCTCATTTAAACACTGCCAGCTCCACGCAGCTCATACAATTTTAATTTTACTAAGTGTTATGTATAATTTACATACACGTAAATAATAAATATATTAACCTTTATCTTTGGTGCTCGGTGCTATTATTTTTTAAGAGTTTTACAGAGCCCAGAGGAACAAAGACCTTCTCTGTGCTCAGCCTAAACTCTTGTGGGCTGTAAGGGCAGCTGTGCCAGGATCAGGGCAAAGAGCTTCAGGGTTTGGATCAATACAAACAGGAAAAACGTGGAAGTTTCTATGGATGCAAGACAAATATTCTGCTGCTTGGACCCCACACCAATCCCAGGGAGTGCAGGAGCCTGAATGGCATGAACTGGGCCTGAACTGATGATCCTGCTCCCAGCTCTGCTGGCAGGTAAATCACAACAAGCAAACACACACTGCCAGTGGAAGGTTAATGAGTTATCCCTATTTTTGGATGTGTGGTCCTCTGCTGTCAGGGTCTGGGCAGGGTTTGCCTCTGAGTGCAGCATCAAATGGGCTGAAACAGCAGAATGAGCAGCAAACATGAATTGTAGGACAAATCGTTGGGCTGTGAGAAGTGGGAGCTGAGCCCTCATGGGAGTTTACACAGCTGGGTGGAGCTGGCTGTCAAATTTAAGGAAATAGATTAATTAGAAATAAAATATAGATTGCTGTCTTTCCTCTCCTCCACTGAAGCAATGAGTCCCCCTGCCTTTTTTATTATTTTTTTTCCATCCTGAGCTTGCTCTTCCCACAGATAACACGGTCAGAGCAAAGCTGTCAAATTAGGGAGAAATTGTTTCCACCAAATCATTTCACCTTTGAAAAAGCTCCATCCTTACCCTCGTTTTGTGAAAGGCTTTTCTTAGAACCATTTTACAACCATTAAAAAAAAAAGTATTTTATCTTTCTTTTTTTTTTTTCTTTCCCCTCATCCCTTAAACACAGAAACCCTAATGCACTTCTAATTAACCACAGTGTGTAGGGGTTTTGTGAAGCCATTATGCTGTGCTAGGAGGACACACACTTTATCAAGGCCTGAGCACGCTCTAATTAATAGAGATCACATGCAGCCCATTAATTAACTCAAACTGGTAATCAAACGGGCAGAAATGGTGCTGAGCTCAGCCCTGGTGGCCCTGGTGGCCCTGCATTCCCTGGGAGGTGGTGTCACCGTGCCCAGGAGCACCAGTGGCACCCGGGGTGGGCTGCAGGGGAGTGGATGTGACAGGAGATGTGACAGCAGAGGATTTCTGTGCCTGTGAGGAAAGGATAAATCAGCCTGGATGGGAAGGTGAAGTGTGGATGCATGGCTGGAAAAGCAGGGACATGTGCACAATCCTGTTCTTAGCCTAAGGGATGAGTGGAAGCTGAAACATCCTTGAACCATTCCTTGGATGGGATAAGGAGGAAATAAAGTTTGGAGCAACAGCTGGAACAGGATGCTAGACAGGATGCATTGACCATAAGTTGGGGAAGATTTGCAGCATTTAGCCTCATGGACAGAGCTTCTGAACCAATTCTATATAAGGCAAGGACGAGTGAACACTGTGGTTTAACCAATGATGTTCAGAGTTAGGTGCATGATATGCTTAGCACAGTATAAATGTACGTCAAATAGCTGAATAAATGAGCAGGATTTTTAACTCCTATTGAGAGCTGTCTTGACTCTGGCTGATTCCCCGGCCAACACTGAAGATCTCCTGAGCAGCAAGCCCTGCCTGCTCACCTTGCCCTGGTTCTTGCTCCCATCCTTCCCTCCCAGCCCTGGAGCAGAGAGGAGGGCAGGGATTGTCCCAAGCTGCTGGGTGGGAATGGGAGCCCACAGCAGAGGGACAGGGCTGTGCTCAGAGCTCTGGACAGCTTCTGCTGGGCTCCCAGCGCCAGGCAGCAGAATGCACCTCGTTGTTTGTAATAACACAGGTATTTCTAGAAGCTGTGCCAGCCCACCTTCCTCAGGCACCGACAGCAGAATCATCTTTGGAGGTGGTTAATGATTTCCTTTGGACTCCCTGCAGAACCCACATTCCTACATCAGCCCAGTTTTACCTCATGGATGGGAAAATTAGGTGATGTAAACTCCCACTGGAGTAATTAAACATGACTCAGCAGTGGGCAGCTACTAACCAAGAGGAGCTATTGCCATCTTCATGGGACTCAGGAAAAGAACCCATTCTGTTCATATTTAGGTCATCAGCTTCTTTCCACATTCCTTAGACCCTCTCTGTCCCCTTGGCACACTGCTGTTCCACCCCTGCTGTTATATTTGGGTGAATCATAACTCAAAAAACCCCACTATTCCTGTTTTCCAGGAGCCCTTACAGCCTGATGAAGGTCACAATAAAGGCAGAACCAAACAAAAATAACCCAGCTAACGAAAAAATTACTTCTGGAGCACTTTCCCCTGCGCTGATTCAGTGTACTTATATTGCTAAGTAAATCAAACTCTAATAAAGCATTGTCCTCTGACATGAAATCACCACGCTATAATTCTGCTTCTAATAATTGGTGGTGCTGGGAGACAGTGAGCACTGTCATTACAGGCTGTGATCTCATTCTACCTCATGAAATTTTTGTACCAGAAGGGAAAACTACTTTAATCTACGTGACTTCCAGCAGAATCCAGGTCAAAATGCATCCCTTGGTAAGTCCTGCACCCTGAGCATGTCTTGTGGTAGGAGCCAGGACAGGTTTTAGGGAAGATTATCAAATGAAATAATGAAAGCTCTCCTGTAGGTCTGTGTGTGAAATTTTAGCACCTGAAGCCTGACTGGGATTTCTGCTGGCTCCAGTGTTCTGCCACAGGTCCCATCCTGCCCTCAGTCCCTGAGTTATTGTGTTTTGGCTCAAAGTCAACACAGGACAGTTATTTTCCCACTGACCTCCAGGGCCATAACTTCAACTGGAGTGAGTCATTATAGTCCAAGCAAAATTAACTGGATCTCTTCCTGCCTTGGGTTGTTAAATTAAGGAAATGTCTGCCGTGCCTCACACAAGCTGTTCCCTCAGGTGGGCTTTAATCTAAGCACATCAGGACCTTCATTCCAGCTGGATAATACCGTGATTACCTTGAGTTCTCCACATCAGCAGGCTCTTCAGAAAGGAAGCACTGGTGGGTTCCTCAATTCTTCCTCAATTCTCTGCCTCAGCAGGACTGGGGGAGGAAAGGAAATGGAAAAGTTCATGGGTCAGGATGAAGAGGGATGAACACTTTAATAATTGAAACAAAGCAAAGTATGCTACTGATTACATTGTGGTAAAAAGGAGAGGGAGAGAGAGGTAAGCCCTACAAAACCAAGTGATGCCTAACAGAGTTGCCCACAAACCTCTGAGAGATGTCCAGCCTGTCCCAGAACCAGTTCCCCCAGTTCCCACACTGGTCAGGATGTCCTGAGGTGTTGGATGTCCCAGTTTGGCTATTCCAGTCCCAGTTCCCCCAGTTCCCATACTGGTCAGGACGTTCTGAGGTGTGGGATGTCCCAGTTTGACTGTCCCAGTCCCAGTTCCCCAGTTCCCACACTGGTCAGGACATTCTGAGGTGTGGGGTGTCCCAGTTTGGCTGTCCCAGTCCCAGTTCCCCCAGTTCCCACACTGGTCAGGATGTCCTGAGGTGTGGGATGTCCCAGTTTGGCTATCCCAGTCCCAGTTCCCCCAGTTCCCATAGTGGTCAGGACGTTCTGAGGTGTGGGATGTTTGGCCCAGCTGTCCCAGTCCCAGTTCCCATACTGGTCAGGACGTTCTGTGGTGTGGGATGTCCCAGTTTGGCTGTCCCAGTCCCAGTTCCCCAGTTCCCATAGTGGTCAGGACGTCCTGAGGTGTGGGATGTCCCAGTTTGGCTATCCCAGTCCCAGTTCCCCCAGTTCCCATAGTGGTCAGGATGTTCTGAGGTGTGGGATGTTTGGCCCAGCTGTCCCAGTCCCAGTTCCCATAGTGGTCAGGACGTTCTGAGGTGTGGGATGTCCCAGTTTGGCTGTCCCAGTCCCAGTTCCCCCAGTTCCCACACTGGTCAGGATGTTCTGAGGTGTGGGATGTTTGGCCCAGCTGTCCCAGCCGTGCCAAGCTGTCCCTGCTGGCCCCTCCTGCCCCTCCTCCCTGCAGAGCCTCCTGGAATTCCTGGATTTCGGGCCAGCAGCAGCACTCAGCACCACCCAAGCCCTCAGCGTGCTGCCCACACCATCCTCACACAGAGCACAACGAGCTCCACCCCAGCCCAAACCAGCACAGCCAGCACAACCCCACTGGAGTCTGTGTGCCCAATTTCTGTGCCCAGCCCTCTGGGACCCCGGGGGAGCTGGAAACTCCCCCAGTGCTGATCCCAACGTGGAGCTCGCCCCTGCAGGCTGCCAGGCAGGCACTCGGGGAGGGTTTAATTTGAGTGTGCCACGCCAATTTGTGCGGCGATAATTGTTTTTAATCAGAGTGTTGTGCAGCGCCGAGTCAAACACATTACACCAGTCTAAATATATTGTGTCAACACGGCTCCTCTGCACCAAGGACAGGCAGGCCCAGCTCAGGAGCTCCGTGGAACACTGGGGTTCATTAGGGAGAAATGTTGATTTAGTGGTGCCTTGTCCCAGAAGAACCATTATCCTGAGAATGGCTCTTGGGATGGAAATGATGGAAGGGAAAGAGAGGAGGTTTAGGGATTGTGGTTCCCCTGTTCGCTGCCTGCTGTGAGGTCTGTTCTGTCTGATTCCATTTGGGATGGGGCAGCGTGGGGGTGGATCTCAGCCCTGGCCCTGCCTCACTGCCACCTCTTCACTGCCATCAGCCCAGGAGCCTGCAGGAATTAAACATCAAGGCTCCTTTCCTAAATTTAACAATGTCACTGGGGGCAAGGGACAGCCTTAAGAGCTGTCCAGGCATTAATTATGGACATATATTGCTTTTCAAAGAAAAAAAAATCAAAGAAACATTTCAGATAGGCAATAATGGACATTCCATACAGACAATAATAGACATTGCACATAGATAATAATGGAAATTCCACATAGACAATAATGGGCATTCCATACAGATAATAATGGACATTCCATACGGACAATAATGGACATTCCATACAGACAATAATGGACATTCCATACGGACAATAATGGACATTCCATACAGACAATAATGGACATTCCATACGGACAATAATGGACATTTCATATAGACAATTATGGACATTCCATACAGACAATCCTGGACATTCCATACACATAACAATGGACATTCCATACAGACAATAATGGACAATTCACATAGACAATACAGACAATTTGTGGAAGGTGCTGGGACACGGGGGCATCTCCAGAGCAGGAGAAACTCTGCAGTTAAAGGGAAGGGCAACCAAGCCCCCATCAGAAAACAGAGCCCACTGCTCGTGCATTCCTCTGGCACAGGTTTGGAACGAGTTTAAATCGGGTGTGAGGAGCTGTGGGCTCCATCCAGCGTGCAGAAAGCAGCCGGGGATGGTGGAAAAGGGATTTGGCTGAGGATCAGGCTCCTGTCTTTGGCCATTCCCTCTCAGAACGCCTCCTGTGGCCTCATCGAGGGGAAAAGAGAAAAGAAAAGAAAAGAAAACCATTTGCTTCAGCTGGCAGGGGGAATCAGGAACAAATTGTCCTTAAGCACTGCTCTAAGTGAATTAAAGTAACAAACTCACCTTAATGATCCCTTTGGAACTGACAGAGCCTCTC
Organism: Prinia subflava; assembly: GCF_021018805.1. Classification (NCBI taxonomy): domain Eukaryota; kingdom Metazoa; phylum Chordata; class Aves; order Passeriformes; family Cisticolidae; genus Prinia; species Prinia subflava. Next base: position 17,847,456 of record NC_086259.1, read on the forward strand.
AGTATTTTACTGCTCCTTCAGGAACAAGCAGCTCCTGCTTTTCCTCGGCTGCATCCTGTTCATTCTTTACACCAGAACTCTTGCAATGCTTTATTTTAGCCCTCAGCTCCCACTGGTGCTCAGAGTCCATCACAGTCTGTTCATATTAAAAGCAACATTTTATTCCTGAGTATTTTAAGAGCTTCATAATTTTTCCCTTTACAAAGCCACCCTCCCCCAGCAAAATATACAGTGTATTGTTCAACCAAATAGAGCAAGTACAGACGTTTTTGGACCATTCCAAATAATGGAAGAGAACAAAAGGGAACACGGAAAAAACCAGCAGCTTAAAAGCAATTTCCGATTTTTTTTTTAATGCATTCATGAAATAAAACTTCTCTTAGGCTGTGGAGCATGAGCCTGACGATATGGGAAAGAAATAGATTTATTAGGGTGGAAAATTGTGCAGTTTGGCTCTAGAACAGAATGTTCACCTCTTGTTACCACCGACCTGCCTGAGCCAGCATCCCAAGGAGCAGGAGCTCTCCCTTCCCACAGAGACCCTGGTGGCCACAGAAGCCAAACACAGCCATAAATTCCACGGTATCCTGCACATAATTCTCTTTTTCACAAGCCCATGCCTACCTCAGGTGGCACTGGGCAGTGAAGGACAAGAGTAAAATTCAGCCAAACTTGCAGGCACTGAGAACTTCCCAGGGGCTGCCACACAAAGAAACGATCCATCCCATTAGAAAAACAATCTTCCTTTTAGCCCAAGAGAAATTCTCCTTGCAGAGCAACTTGAAACAAAACCACTCACCAACATTGTGGTTATGGCACATTTTCATTGACATAAATGTATTTCTTTTATTCAGAAAAAAAAAAAAACCCAACACATTTTCTTCTCTGTGCTGGGTCTTCCAGATCAGTGAGTAAAAAGAGAACAGCACACCAAGCAAGGCTTCAGCTGGAGCCATGGAAGGAACTCACCATCACATCCTCCCCACCCTCTGTCACCTTTCCCAGCCTTTTCCTCTCCCAATCTTCTGGTTTTGGACACAACCCAGGGTGCACCATGTGTGCAGCACCGTGCTATTTTCAACAGCGAAGCAGAACCACCCACCACCCTGGCTAAAATTCAGATTAATTAGGACCCCCCCAGTCTCTGCTTTCTGATGATTAAAGGCTTGAAGGAGCCTGCAGAGATGACACCTGTCAGCGTGAGTTATCAAAAGACATTAAGCACACATTTAGTGGGGGCTGGCTTGGTTTTTAACCAAAGGAAGCGTTCTGTTTAATTCAAGCAGTGCTCAGTGCCACCAGCATAGCTCTTCAGCATAAGAAGTCCTTACAAAGCCACAACCCATTTCGAAAAGGGAAGAGAGCAAAGCCAAATTAACCTGGCAGATCTGGAAATTTAAACTCAGTGGCAGTTCAAGTTATACACTAGGTTTAGGTTAAAAAAAAACAACCAACCCAAACCCAAAAACCCTAATTCTATTTTAAGGGCTCATTTTCCACAAAAGGCTGAGCTGTTTAAGTTAAAGTGAATAAATACCTAATGAGCCATTAAAGTCTATAAGGTTCTATGGCCTCCAGGCACTGGTGCCTGGATTCAGCCAATTATAATTCCATAAGAAAAGATGAAGGCATCAGGTTGTTATTGGAATATATAAAGGCTGAAGGCACTGTTAATAAGTCACTAAAGGATGTGATAAAATTGTTTAAACTGGTTAGAAACTCTCAGTGTGCTTTGCCAGACACATTTTTACTGCCCCTTTTCTCCCCCTGTAAAGTCTCATCCCTTCTTTGTACAATATTGCATTAACGCCAAAAGGTGATTTGTTTCTACATTTCCATGGTTTTAGCACAGACTCTTTAAGGTTATGAAATATTAATGGTGGCAATTCCTCAACCATGGCATAGAGAGAATGGGAAGGAAAGAAATTAGGAAATACTGTTAAAAAAACAAACAAACAAAAAAAAAAACCAACAAAAAAACCCAAAACAAACAAACAAAAATCCAAAACCAAACGAACAAACCAACCACCAAAACAAACAAAAGAGGAAAAAAAAAAAAAAAAAGAAAAAAAAAAAAAAGAAAAAAAAGAAAAAACACCACTCCAAAGCAACATTCGAGAGAATAGTCATAAATAGTGTAAGCTATATTTGCCTTTAAGCAATACCAGTCTTATGGAAATTATTCTCACTTTGAATTGTGTCCTTAACATTTTGCAAAGCTGAAGAACTCTGCCCATTCATAATTAGAATTTTCTTGTGCTGAACATATCCATTAATCTTTAATTATTTTCCCACACACAAGCATATAGGAATGGACTGTACAATCCAAACACATAAAGAGAAACATATGAAAAATCCCCCTGAACACATGGGCACCAGTCTTGTAAAGATTTGTGGATCTTAGAACAATTTGGAGTCCTAGAAACTTAGAATTTGGGGTTTTAGTGTATAGTAACACATGTGAGTGAAGGTGGAGGGCTTTGGGTATTGTTTAAGTCCTTCCTCTTCACCTTTCTCTTCCTTCTTCTTCACTAATCTGGGTGGTTTTCTGTAACTGGGTGAAAGAAGTTTGCACTGTGGGTTTTGGGTGATCATTATTGGGTCAGAAACATGAATAATATAGATGTCAGTAAATTATTGGAAAACAAGTGTATAAATAACCTTGAGTAGACACCATTTTAGCTCACTTTTCTTGACTTGTTAGAGAGAGCTCACATCTCGTGAGTTTGTAATAGATAAGGATAATAAATTTCAGAGTGAGACTTCAAAAACAGCATCTCCTGAGTTTTAGTCACCCTTTCCTTGGAGCAAGAAAGAGCCAGGAATTCCAACAGGAGCCTGCCTTTGTCTTTTCACTTCACCCCTAAGCCATGCACCTTTCTTACTCCTCTTTTTTTGAACCCTCCTGTAAGCTCAGGCTTGCCAAGAGCCAGGCCTGGTAGACTTTTGACTTTCAGACTGCTTATAACATTTTGGCACTTCCTCTGAGCCTGCTCCCTGTATCCATCTGTTTTCTCTTGGCTTTACCTGGAAGATTTCAGGGCAGAGTCTGTCTTTTTTATTGCAGCGTTTTGTGCAGCAGCATCCTGATCTCTCTCCAGGGTTTCTTGCTGTTACTCAGCTTAACTCACTGATATTAAAGCAGGGCACCAGGGGGGCTCTCAGTGGGACAATTCAGAGCCCAAGGTTAAGCAGATGAATAAATATGTACAGAACCAGAGGCTGCCTGACAGAGGCTGAAACGTTCCATTTGTTGAAGCCCTTCTAGCAGGAGAAAATTATCTCCATGCAATTTTCTTTATGACCTGCTCTCCTCTGACTTAAGGATCAGTTATTTAAAAAATAGTGACTCTGTCCTGAGAATATACAGCCACATAAAGCCATGGCCCACAGTATATTTTTACAAGCACATTATAAACCTCACGGGCTGGCCAACACTTCTGACAGGCATTTTCATTCCCTTTGCTTTCTCACATCAATGCACTCAGGGTTAAGGCACACAACACCCCCCAGCACCGAATTCAGAGTCTTTATAATTATATGGAATTTGGAACAGAGCAACACACAATACAACCAATATGGTCAGAACATACGTTCTCCCCTTTATTCTCAAAATGGCTGGTTTTATACAGTTTTAGATAGTTTACAGTTGCAGGTGTTTTCTTATTGGCATTGAGCATGAGAAAGAACGCAAACAATCTTAGCTTAAGGCAGATTCTACTCTAACTGTCCTATCTAAAGCGTGCACACACCTTAACTTAAATTCTAACTGCGCCACAGGTTTATCTACTTCTACACGGGCCCAAATCTGAGGCCCAGTTTGGGACAGCTCAAACTTCATTCCATAACACGTCATGCTCCTGCTACACAGCACAGTTTTATTTCCAGTAAAACTTGCAGAAAGGTTTGTGTGATGCCCTGGAGTAGGGAGCCTGTTCCCTAATCCCCCAGCAGAGCTTCAGTGCTCCTGAATTATCACCTCTGACTCAGCTTCTCACTGCCACAGTTCAGCTCTGCTTTGGCTCAAAGTCACCAAAGGGGAATAATCTTCCCTCCAGGTTCTAGGATCAGATCCCCAGCTTGGAAATCCGTGGTGATTCAGGTGACAACAACAGCAGTGAGGCACACACTGTCAGCTCAGGGGCCAGCCTGGGTGCTCACCTCAAACAGGCACAGAACCACAAAACTCTGCATCAAATCACAGAACTCTGCCTGGGCTGCAGCAGGAAATTCCTTATTCACATTCCCGATCACTCCTGCAAAGGCAGCCCCACTCCACGTTTGCTCAAGCCTGTGAAACCTGGAACACTGCAGCACAACAGGAATTGCAGGTCCCTGTGAGAAGGTTTTACTGCCCTGATCCATTGATGCCACAGGTGGGGATTCAGTGAATCCAGCCTGCAGCAGCCCTCCATGGCTGTGCACATGGAAAACCCACCCCACATTCCCCTGGCAAGACGAGTTCATTGCTTTGGACCTCCTGATTTCATGCCCAGCCCTGTCACTAATGCCTGGGACAGCCCCTGGCTCCACTGGGTTCCTTTGTGGCACTGCACTCCTTCCCTCCGTGCCAAATCACCAGCTCTGGATTGTTGCAGACCTAAAAAAATACCCCCCCAAAAAACCCAAAAAAACCCCAAACCCAAACCCAAACCCAAACCCAAACCCAAACCCAAACCCAAACCCAAACCAAAACCAAAACCAAAACCAAAACCAAAACCAAAAAAACCAACCAACCAACCAACCAACCAAACCCAAAACAAAACAAAACAAACAAAAAACAACAAAAAACCAAACCCAAAAAAAACCCAAACAAAAATATCCCAAAAAACAAAACCAAAACAAAACCCAAAAAAACCCCACAACAACAACAAAAAAACCAAAAAACCCCCCAAAAAACCAAAAAAAAACCCCAAACCAAAACAAAATCAAAAAAACCACACTCCAAACCCCCCCCCCCAAAAAAAAAAAAAGAAAAAAAAGAGGAAAGAAGCAAAGTTACGCAGCAAAGCAAATAAGGAACATGACAGTGTGAAAAACATTCCAAAGCTCAGCAGTCCTATCTCAGGCAATAAAGAGAAAGCTGGAGCATTTAGCTACTTTCAGATTGCTTTTGTGAGCCCTGCCTCTTTGTGTGTTAAAGATTGCTCATAGCTGCAAATTAAATATTTGGGGAATTACAGATAATGGAGACCCAGCATCCTGCTGGCACTTGGAGGCATGGCTGTGTAATGCAATCTCCTTTTTATTAAGGGAGGTTCTTTTCTTCTCTCCTGATTGTATTCCCAGGTCGTTCCTTTGTCTTTTATTGACTATTCTTGGTGTGTATGAGAAGGACCCTGTCAGCTACAGGCCAGGACCATCAGCTCGAGCCTGCTCTGAACAGCTGGGTGCCTGTTGGTCTAAAACATTGATTTAGAAGTCACAAAATACATTAAATATCTATAGGTGACAGGAAAGAGAAGTGCGGGATGTGTAAATGTGTTAAAGATTATTGCAGATATTTTCACAATAAATAAAGATAGATGACACATGGGTTGGATGAGAGGGAAAGTTTTATTATTATTGTTATTGTTATTATTATTATTATTATTATTATTATTTTTATTTTTTTTTTAATTATTATTATTAAAAAGTTCCATTCTTTGCTTACTACAAGTGGAGTAACATAAATGGCATTTAACAGCAATGAAGTCAAATACATGTTCAAATTCCCACCAGAAAAGGAAGACAGTTCTTTTGATTTGCAGCTGTAAGAAGATCTTTAGAAATTAAAGAGATTGCAGAGTATCATAGTAATCTCATTTACTATAAACTACAATTACCAGCACCAAAAATGTCATGTGAGAACTACCTGGAGAGACGAACCAAGCTGGCAAGGCAGAGCTTCCCCATCTGGGGTGCGAGTTAAAGGAGAAGAAATAAAATACTATCTATAGTAAACACCATGGTGCAGATAAAGACCTCAAATCCTCGTGCTTTATTCAGAATCTGCGTGGATGAGGCTCTGGAATATTGTCAGTTTTGTGGCCTGAAGAAGTCATCTACGTCTGGAACAGCAGAGCAAAACTCCTTTGCAAAGCCCCAGCCTCCCTCCTCCCATCCCCACCCCGTGGTGCTGCCTCAGTTTTGGCTGTACCCCGGTGTGAGGTCGCAAGCAGCTTTAATCCCAGGATCCCAGCAAACAGAACCCTTCCCTGTTCAAAATCTGCACAGGGCCAGCCTATAATTAGCCATCTCGCTAATTATCCAGAAGCCGTTCCTGGGAGGTTGCTGGACACCTCGGAGTGAGGTTTTGCAGCCTTTAAACAGACTGAACATCCCTTCCCTGGGAATCAGAGAGGTAAATTGAGACACACGGGGATAAAGAGCAACAAACACTGAATTTCTGAGGCCAGCTGGCGTGGTTTTTGGGAACACCAAGGAAACACCTCTCTCCTTGTGCCAGTTCAAGTTGTAGCCTCTGATTGATTTTGCTTTACAGTCCAGGGAGGAAGTGGGAGACTTGAGACTTGAATCTTACTTTCCACATCTAACTACAAGACTGATCTGGCTCCCAAAACAATGTTGCAAAAAGGTTTGGAGGAGCCTTTGAACTTAAAATGTAATAGATAAGCCAAGGAGGAAAATTATTACACTTAAATTAAATATGGCAACAACAAATAAACCAGACAATTTGTTGCACAGTATGGATTCTGAAGGCAAACATTGCATCCATTATTTCTTATCATTGCTCCAGGAAAGAAATTCACAGTGAAGGTAAAAAATGAAGTTAGCAATGATTTTTCACTCATGAACCTTTCTCCAGGGATGAGTTATAAAGGAAAAATATGTTGCCTGGAAGAAGAGAGAAAGCAAGGATTATTTATGTTTATATATTTAGTAACACACTTGCACCCATACTTACTCTGCTATAGCAGAACCATTCCACAGCACAGTTACACTTTTTCTAGTTTTGTCCAAACACATGAAAGAACCCTTTATTCAAGGAGCTGTAAAATATCCATGTAAGCTGATTCTTGCCTTTATCTGGGGAAAGCTGAACATGAAGCCTCCCTAAATATCAGCAGGGTCACGGGGGAGCAATAACACTCACCCAGATTATTTGTGTCCAAGCGTGCATGGGACTGGCTGGGAGCTCAGAGGAAAGGGAGCAGAGAGGAAAACAGATTCTGGAACAAATTCTGGCTGCCAGAATCAGGGCAGAGGTTTTCCAGAGCAGAGGGACAGGGGAGGGAGGGCAGGTAAGGGAAGGTGTTGATTTTAAAAGCAGTTCAGGAAGAGTGGGGAGCTGAGAACGACGAAGGCGTTAGATCAAAGGTAACATTGCAGGAAGCAGGGCATCAAACACCTGCACTGAGGTGTAAACAGTGAGTAAAGAGAGAAAAAGCTGCTGGAAGCAGGGAAAACGGGGAGTGAGCAGGAGTGTGCAGGGAGCAGGGCAGCCACAGACACACAGAGCCGTGCACAGCCACGCTGCCATTTCATGGATCTGCTGCAGTGCTCAGGGCAGGATGGAGGGATGGGGATTGTTGGTTTGTGAGTTCAAAACCCTGGAATCCTTGGGCGTGTTTGTCTGCTACAAACAAGGACAACAGGAAACCTTTCACAGAGGAACTGAAAAGAAGCAAAAACAGGTTTTCTGCCTCAGAATGGGGTTTCACAGAATCACAGAATAATGAGGTTGGAAGAGACGTCTAAGATCATCAAGTCCAACCTATGCCTTAACACCTCAACTAGACTATAGCACTAAGTGCCATGTCCAGTCTTTTTTTAAACACATCCAGAGATGGTGACTCCACCACCTCCCTGGGAAGACAATTCCAGTGCTTTATTACTCTTTCAGTGAAAATTTTTTCCTAATATCTAACCTGTACCTTCCCTGACACAGCTTGAGACTGTGTCCCCTTGTTCTGTCAGTTGCTTTAACCAGGCATGGATCAGCAGCCCTAGTGCTGACCAGTCTGGAGGTCTCCCAGTTTGCCAAAAGCCTGGTCCTGCACTGGGGTGATCCCTGCCAGTGTATGGCCAGGCTGACACAGCCTGCAGCCATAACTCATCAGGGTGCATCAGTAATTAGGTCCAATTAACGGGACCAGCCCAGGGTTCAGACTCTGCACACACCCACGTGGCTCTGGGCACTGCAGCTGAGGAAAGGAGGGTTCTGAGAGATCCCCTGGCAGTGTGGGGAGTCCCACCTGTACCTCTCTCAGGGGTTTCCTTGGGAAATATCCTGTGTTGAATTATTGATCATGAAAACAAACAGGGATGGAGAGAACAGACACATTTCCAATGGGAACACAAAGAGCAGAAAGGCAGGGAATGGTGAAATACAGAAAAACTGAGCAATGGAAGCACAGACATTACCCATATTGAAGGCTATTCCTGTTATTCCATGAAAAATAACAGCATTCCTGCTCATGGTGGGACTTTGGTAAATCCCTTAAGTAGATTAGAAAGAATTACAGACACCACTGGACAAGTAAAACCCCTGCAAACAGGTAATGTGCATTTTTACTGTACACAGCTCCCAACAAAACCACGGTGCAGAGGTGAGTGGAGAAGCAGACTGCCTTGGATTCCTGCTGGGGAAGCTGGGGAGGAAAATGGAGGTCAGGAATTTTAAGCCTTTCTTGTTCCCTTGTGATGATTTCCATGCTCAGCTGCTCCCCATCCCTTTGGACAAGGTTCAAGATAAACTCCTTCTATCTCATGAAACTGCAGCCCCCAGTCACCTACAGAGGGATTGCAGAAACCACCTCTGTGCTGCTTCATTTCACATCTCCACGTGTTGTGGTGTGGCTTTTACACTCAGGGAATTGTGTCCCATATCCAGGTTAAGCTGGGAAAGCCCCACTGAACCCAAAAGGGGTTAATTCCTCTAAAGGTTCTGCTGATTTTCACTCTACAGATGGTATTTTTACAAACTAAACCTGTTGTGTTCTTCTGCACTCTTTTATTCACAAGAAAGGCTTCAGAACACAACCCAGACCACTCCTTTAATGAGCTGCACAAACACATAAAACCTGAGCATGTATTCATGTCCTCTCCAGCATCTTGGCCATTTGGATGGGTTTACCACAAAGCATTAAATGTCTTTTTTGTTAACATTCAAAAGAATGTTTGGTTGGTGCCTCCAGACATTTTTCATTTCCCTCTTCAAGCAGGATTCAGCATTTCCCAGACCTCCTCGTACTCCTCTAATTGGATTCTTTGCCCATTGGAAATGCACAGCAACGTTCTGCTCGGAACAATGCGCCCAGACAGAACACACCTTGTTTAAAAATACATAAGAACATCTCTTGTGTGAGCACAGAAAAAACAACATTTCTAATTCCTCAAGAAGAACTTCAAGGACATCAGAAGATCCGGGGCAGGCTGGTACTGACCCAGCAGAAGTGAGACCTGTCATAATTTCACTTTAATCCAGTTTCCTCCTGCAGTCACCTACTGCTGTTATTCCTGGTCAATAACTTGGTTTGTGTTTTGAAATGTTTCTTTTTGCCATTCCCTGAAGTTTCTGTACTCTCCAAGAAGCAGCAAAGGCACCAAACACCACTGAAAACACACAAACCACATTCTTGTTATTCAACATCCCACAAAACTAAAACACAGCCAATAATTTTCCAGAATATGGCACGGCATTACTATTGAACAGAAAGATTTCCTGAATTTACAGCAGGATTTACTGCCTGAGGTGCTGTGTGAAACAACGACTAAAGAGTAGCAAAGCATTATTTTACAGTGCAAAAAATCTACAGATCTGAGAGAATTTTAAGGGCTGCCATAGGCTGCAAGCTCTGTAATGTTCTGTAGGCATCTTCTGGGGGCTTCAGCTAAGGAGCCCATGAGATCTGGGGTAGAACCAGAGAGTTCTGCGAAGAAAAGGTGAATATTGGTGTGAATGGAGAGGAAATGGGAGTTTCTGGATGTGGAGGCACCACGAGGAGCACCCAGCAGGACTCAGAACAGCCTCTGTTGGTGGCACTCAGATTTGCAGCTCATCAGGGCTCCAAAAATGTCAAAAATGCACTTGCAAAACCTG